>NC_064642.1:270585453-273085453 GCF_023864345.2 Schistocerca serialis cubense
ACCGTTCCTCGCAAGCGATTTCTAATTAAAATGAGTGCCTATGGCGTATCGTCTCAGTTGTGTGACTGGATTCGTGATTTCCTGTCCTAAAGGTCACAGTTCGTAATGACTGACGGAAAATGATCGAGTAAAACAGTGACAATATCTGGGGTTCCCCAAGGAAGCTCTCGGTTATTTCTGATCTACATAAACGATTTAGGAGACAATCTGAGCAGTCCTCTAAGATAGTTTGCAGATGATGCTTTTATTTACTCATTCTGAATCATGAAAAATGTAAGGTCATCACACGAGCACTAATAAGAATATACTAAATTTCAGTCACAAATCACTCAAATATAAACGATGTAAAGTCAACTAAATACTTACGGATTACAATCAAGAGTAACTTCAACTGGACTGATCACATAGATAATATTTTTAGAAAAGAAAACCAAAGACTGCGATATATTGGCAGATCACTTAGAACATGTAACATGTCTTCTAAAGAGGCAGCTTACACTACGCTTGTGCGTTCTCTTCTGGAGTACTGCTGTGCAGCGTGGGATCCGAATCTGGTAAGATTAACGGACGACAGTTCTTTTTGTATTATCGCGAAATAGGGGAGAGAATGCCACGGAAATGAGACAAGAATAGGGGTGTCAGTCATTAAAACAAAAGCGTTTTTCGATGCGGCAGGACCTTGTCATGAAATTTCAATCACCAACTTTATCCTCAGAGGGTAAAAATATTTTGTTGGCTTCCACCTACACAGGGAGAAATGATCATCATACTGAAATAAGAGAAATCAGAGCTCTCAAGAAAATATGTAACCGTTCGTTTCTCCGACGAGCTGTTCGAGAGTGAAACGGAAGAGAAGCAGCTTAAAGGAGGTTCGCTAAACCCTTTGCCGGGTACTTAATTGTGAGTTGCAAAGTAATCATGTAGATGAAAATGTAGAGGTTGCTAGGCGCGCGAGCGCCTAGCGTGGCAGTTGAGTGGAGAGGAACTGAAATTCCACTCTTAATTATGTGTTCGTCCAGTGCGTGGAATTTTAAACTTATTGGTGTGAAGCAATGATACTGCAACATCTGGAAGCACGAACTGAAAGTGAAAGAAAGTGTACAAATTTTAAGCAAAATTCACCATGATACTTTAAACATCACATTGTTTTTTCTTCAGCCGTCCAACTAGCTTTCCTCCTCCAAATCGAACCCCGAAATGGAAGATAAAAAGAAAATAAGTTGCGGAACACAAAAATAACTCATTGCTCAGCATGGAAAGGCATCTGAATCGGGTTGGATACTTCTCAGATTACACAGAGATTATTGGAAACAACTTGCTCCGCTTTCCATCAGCAGTTTATTGTATGTCGCTGGAGCAACGAAGAGTAGGTATCAATTAAAAAAATCCAGTGAATAATGTCGGAGTTTGCATGACGCTGTGCGTAGTCGATGCTGTTGTCTATTGGAAGATCGCTACGCCAGAAGATTATAGGGTACTGCATGAACACCTGAAGAGGATTACCCTTTTATGCAGGGACTGGCAGTTGAACCTCAAGGTTAATAAATGTAACGTTTGCGCATTATCAACAATTCACTAGGAATTACATTCATATACCTAGGAGTAACCTAAGTGGAAATGACTAGACTATACGCACTGTAGGACAACCAGATGCTAGGCTTCATTGGGCGAATGTAGTACATCCACGAAAGAAATGGCTTAAAAAACACTTGCTCGAACAGTTGTTGTCAGTCTCGGACCGTTACACTAGGATGGGTTAATAGAAAAGATAGAAAAGGTGCAACAAAGAGTGGCTCATTTCATCAGGGGATCGTTTAGTCGGCGCGAAAGCGTTACGGATTTGTTCAATTTACTCCACTGCCAGATGTTAGTACAATAGAGCATTTTGCGTCGCGGAGTCTTACTTTTGAAATTCCGAGAGCGTACGATCCAAGAAGAATCGGACACATGTTACTTCTGCACACAAATGCTATTGCGAAATTACCTCGGAGGGAAAATACGATTAATTAGAGCCTTTGGTGAATGGAACAGGCGACGGGTAAAAGACGGGTAGTGGGCATACGTACCCTCTGCAAGTCATCGTAACGCGGCTTTTGAAGTATAGGTGGCGATATTTGGAAGCGAAGTGATAACTGTCTTCACCGGAAAGGAGTGTAAGAGTAAAACTGTAACGACGTGAAAATTTACACAGAATATGATCATAAAATAAGCGAGGACAGAAATTTAAGAAATACCATTTTTATATATTCAGTTAACTATATATATCTTAATATGCCGGAGTAAGTAACAGATCATCATCATCATTTTCTTGGGCCTTCGTCCCACTTCAGCTCGGGGTCGGCCCTGTTACTATGGATTTGCCAATGTTTGTGTCAGAAGGTGGCCGGACATAGTAACAGATAATAAGTACAAATATGCCATATGAAATTAAAATATTTATATCTCTGTTACTACACTGAAACGCTAAAGAAACTGTTATAGACATGCGTATTCAAATACAAAGATACGTAAAAGGCAGAATACAGCGCTCCGTTTTGCAACACCTAAATAAGACATGTGTCTGGCGCAGTTGTTGGATCGGTTACTGCTGCTACAATGGTAGGTTTTCAAGATTTAAGTTAGTCTGAACATGATGCTATAGCCGGCTCACGGGCGATGGGACAAAGCATCTGCGAGGTAGCGATGAAGTGGAGATTTTCCCACACGAACATTTCACGAGTGTACCGTGAATATCATGGAATCCGGTACACATCAAATATCCGACACCGATGCGGCTGAAAGAAAATTTTGCAAGAACGGGACCAACGACGACTGAAGGGAATTGTTCAACGTGACAGAAGTGCAACTCTTCCGCAAAGAGCTGTAGATTTCAATGGTGAGCCATCAACAAGTTTAATGTGCGAACCATTCAACGAAACATTATCGATATGGGCTATCGGACCCGAAGGCCCACACGTGTACCTTTGATGACCGTACGCCTCTCTTTGGCCTGTCAACGCCGACATTGGATTGTTGAAGACTGGAAACATGTTGCCTGGTCGAACGGGTCTCCTTTCAGATTGTATCGAGCGGATGTACGTGTGCGTGTATGGAGACAACCTCATGAATCCATTGGCTCTGCATGTTAGTACGGGATTGTTCAATCTGGTGGAAGTTCTGTAAAGGTGTGAGGCGTGTGCAGTTGGAGTGATATGGGATCTCTGATAAGTCTAGATACGACTCTGACAGGTGGCACGTACGTAAGCATCCTGTCTGATCACCTGCATCCATTCATATCCATTGTGTATTGCGACAGACTTGGGAAATTCCAGCAGGACAATGCGACACCCATACGCTCAGAATTGCTACAGAGTGACTCCAGGAACACTGTCTTAACACTTTCGCTGGCCACCAAACTCCTCAGACATGAACATTGTTAAGCATATCCTGGATGCCTCGCAAAGTGCTGTTCAAATGAGATATCTTAAGGTGTCAATTCTCTCCAACACTACTTAACTCGTTAGTCGAGTCCATCCCACGTCGTGTTGCGGCACTTCTGCTTGCTTGCGGGGGCCCTACACGATATTAGGCAAGTGTTCTAGTTTATTTGGCTCTTCAGTCTATATGCGCGGTCGGAAGGAATGTTTAAGGTCTAAACACCTACAGTTCAGTAAAAATGTCTTCTCTGGCAAATACTTGCACCATTTTCATCTCCAAGTTAGTTTAGGTCTGTCAAACTGCACATCTATATATGCCTTTCGACGTAACCGTTAAGCATGGACGAAAAGTGAAAAAAAAAACTTAACGAAGAAAGCAGTTTATAATTTAAGTAGCTAATTTCGAAGGAATTACTAGTACTTCATTCAGTAGCTATGTTATTTTGGGCTAAATAACAGTCTTGACCGCTCTAGATAGTGCTTGAAATCTGCCTGTGTAGGAAATATTGCTAAGGTCTGTTCGTCTCTATTAGGAAATTAATTTTCCAGTCCTTTATTTGTTGCTGTAATGTTCCTAATCGCTTTTTTATTTTTTTATTTTTAATTAAGATTCAGTGATAAGAGTATGGAAAGCTGTAATTTTGGAGGATTTATCTTTTGTCACTTCGGTATGAAAATAGTTTTTATACTAGTATCTGGTGAGAGAATCAGATGCTTCAGATAAAACAAGTACACATTTTAAACTTAGTAATTACTCCAGCCAAAAAGTATCTGAATGTTAACGCGAAATAATAACAGAGCACGGAAAAATTCCATAACGGTTTGACATTGCCTATCCCAGCTTCATGGTGTAATTACATTACATGGTATTTAGAAAATGTGATGGTACAATTAAAAGAAGTGCCGTTACACACCTATAACTTTTTGTAATAGACACGATACTTACAGGACGTTTAATATCTTCAAGAGAAAAGGAAGAATGAGGATGAGAGTATTCTTCGTAGTTTAGCGATAATGATGCCAAGAATTTCTAACATAACATTTCACGCATCACAAAATTTAATTAAAGAAGGAACTTTAGTAACATGACTCCATGGCGGCTCTTGCATCTTGTATTCAGTAGAACGCTGTCTGGGTTCGAACCTATCGACAAAAGAAATCTGGCCCCATCTGCCGACCGGAGGATCAGAGTTCACTCTGCAATCTTCCGCCACGCTGAAAAATGGATACTGAAATGTGCTTCTGCGAAGCCTTGCTTTCTTGGGTTATCTGGTTCTGGAGCTACCCTGCAATATCCATAAGGCCATAGCCGGCGCTCTGGTGTTGTGTATTACCCTTTTCAAAGCTCCTTTCTTTCTTTCTTTCTTTCTTTTCTTTAATCTTGCCTCTCAGCGTGTGATACTGGAGGAACCAGAGAACATCGATTTTGTAGACTCAAGGCAAAAGAAAATATTGCTATGCAAATATGAGATACCAAGACGTTAATGACTGTAATATTTACAAATCTGTAGCTACAGGTACAGAATCTACGATAGAAATGTAAATAATAGCTGGAAGAAAATTGAAATTTTATTCATTAATTGTGAGATTTTGTGGTTGCTTTCAGACTTCCTCGATCGCATATGCAAACAGTTGTAAGATACTTCGAATAATTTTAATTTTCAAAACTAGAAACGAATTAAATGAGAGGTAGTACTACTTATTATGGTGAAGACATCATATAACATTTGTTCAGTACTTAATGTATTTAGTCCTTATCCGTGGAAGAACTTTAAATTACAAAATATAATGCTGCTATAGATAGAGAAAGTCAGACTGTATTGCACAGCAGAGGGTATCGAACGAAAGCTATTTCTAAACTCTAGCACCAGTGACAGCACCTGTCGCACCACTGCATTGTTGACAATAATGGATCAAGACTACTCACACGATTTGAATCGCAACAAACGTTTCGCAGTAGTAACAGCTTATTTGTTTCTGCTATTTTTTCGGACTTCGAACTCATCTTAGGAATGTTGTCATTTCTTTTTGCAAGTATTCCGTTTATTATTTTATATTTCGTTACAAGTAATATTATTATCAATGGTGTAGACTGCGACAGTAGTAATTATCTCAGCTGTACGTACAGGTTGTATCGAACAAAGTGGTTTGGACTTGTACCGAACAAAACATATAGCGTAAACAAATTTATACAGTCTGTTTCTGTAACAGGCAAAGATAGTGAAGTTATAAATCGCAGGAAAATAATGCGAAGGAAGCTATAGAAAATAAAGGCAATTCGAAAGTCAAAATTTTAACAGTAAATTGCCGAAGCGTCCTAACAAATTTGCTGGGTTTACCCCCATGACAGATCATGCGCTTCAGAAAAGAGACTGAAAATGAGAGATAATATGTGGGAAATTACATTATGTTCTATTATGGAGTCGAAGGAAACGGAAAAGCAAGAAATGGTGTAGCATTATTCCTGCAAAAGAGGTAGGAAAATGAGATCAAAGGTCGCACATACATAAGCGAAAGAGTAGCTAGAGTCATACTGAAACGGCCGGCCGCGGTGGTCTAGTGGTTCTAGGCGCTCAGTCCGGAACCGCGCGACTGCTACGGTCGCAGGTTCGAATCCTGCCTCCGGCATGGATGTGTGTGATGTCCTTAGGTTAGTTGGGTTTAAGTAGTTCTAAGTTCTAGGGGACTGATGACCACAGATGTTAAGTCCCATAGTGCTCAGAGCCATTTGAATCATCATACTGAAACTAAGAAGAGGTAACGCCATCATTACAACCGTATATGCACCTAAAGAAGGAAAAAAGAACGAGTCTAGAACCTCCTGTAAAGAAATACAAAACACTCTTAAAAAATACAATGCTACTGATCACATTATTATGTTAGATGATTTCAATGCCAGAATAAGAAATATCCCAGTAACAAGTATTATAGGGTCTTTTGGAGAATTGGTATCTAATGAAAATGGAAAAATATTCTAAGAGATTTTTGCCACTTACATTAATCTAAAAATGACAAACTTTTTTATTTAATCAAACAATGTAAAATCCAAGATGGAAAATCCAGGACCTTCTTTTCTGAATTGCGCAGGTGGGAACTTTCTCTGCAATACATTCCACATTCCCATAACCCTCCTGGCCTCAACCATCATTAGACACTGTCCTCACCCATCCAGCCCCTTCCCTGCTCTCATTTCAGCACTACACAGCCGTCAATCAACCACCACACGCAGTCTATTTGTTTTTCTCTGCTTCTCTCCTTTTCCTCTACGCCCCACCCCCCTACGTACCACTCCAGCCTCCTCCTTACCCCCACCCAGTCATGCACTGGTGCTGCCTCTCGCAGTGTGGTTTCAGACTGCAGTTGTGTGTGTGAGTTTCGTTTGCGTGATCGTGTGTGTGTGTGTGTGTGTGTGTGTGTGTGTGTGTGTGTGTCTATTGTTGATGAAGGCCATTGGCCGAAAGGTTGCAGTGTGAAAGTCTTTATGTTGTGCCTATCTGCAACTCACATCTCGGCTACATGGTGAGTAGCAACTTAGCCTCAAATATCTTCACTAATGCATGTTCAATAAAGAGTAAGCAAACTTACAAACTAAAGTAATACAGAAAAAGACTGGTAAAATCTAAGCAATGTGATATATAGAGTAGTAGGAGAAGCCCTCAGTAAAAAGAAAAACATGAGGAAAAGAAAGGATCTATAGATTTGGAATGAGGATATTTTGAAAGAAGTTAAAGAAAAACAGGATGCATATGTAGAACAGTTAAGCAAACCCTTAGCTAAGAAGAAGCAATACCATGACAAGAAATATCGTTAATTATGAAGTAAGAAAAGCACACTACGAGCATTCGGATAGATTTATATCTAACGTCGAGAATGATGTTCGTGGGAGACAGCAAATGGCTTGTATGGTTTAAAAAATTTTAAACACGAAAGAAAAAGAGAAGATATAAATAAACAATAGTAAAGAAAAGAAGGTAAATTGTTTCAAAGGATTATGGCATGATGACTCAGCATAAGAAACTGAAATTGAAGAAATAGATTAAATGGGTTTATATTAAACACAGCCTGCAGTAATAAGATCTGCCTTGACATCACTTATGTACAGAACAACGGGAGGAAGATATAGTATTAATTGTAAATTTCTAGAATATGGAGGCATACTGTATCTTCCCATCTGTTTTCAGCATCTGTTATTTGTTATCTAAAGTACACAAAGAAGACAAAAGTTTCTGATGTTGACTGGTATTGTATTGTAAAGGATGAAAAGGAGAAACTAGTAGCTGAATATAAGAGGAGGAAACAATGAAAGACCAAGCGTCATAGTAGAATTTAGACAGAACATTTTTCTAGCAATGTAAGCACATAGTTTGACAATAAAGAAAATAGTTAACATTCCCAAAACATGGTACGTACCAGGCACTCACATGTTTAACTTGACGATGATTTTTTATCAGATCTGAAGGTGGCGGTAAACGAAAACCGGTACTAAAGTGTAAAGAAATCTGTGTGATCAAGACCGACTTGTGAAAATAAGTGCCAAAAATAAAATGATTGCGGACTCATTTACAGACTTCATGTCTTCAACTGATAAACTTACAAAGTTTTTTCAACATGTACACCGGAGGCATCGACGAGACGCTGCATCCAGTAAACGACCTTATAAACACACTACTGGCCATTCAAATTGATACACCACGAAGATGACGTGCTACAGACGCGAAATTTAACCGACAGGAAGGAGATGATGTGATATGCAAATGATTAGCTTTTCAGAGCATTCACACAAGGCTGGCGCCGGTGGCGACACCTACAACGTGCTGACATGAGGAAAGTTTCCAACCGATTTCTCATACACAAACAGCAGTTGACCGGCGTTGCCTGGTGAAACGTTGCTGTGATGCCTCGTGTAAGAAGGAGAAATGCGTACCATCACGTTTCCGACTTTGATAAAGGTCGGATTGTTGCCTATCGCGATTGCAGTTTATCGTATCGCGACACTGCTGCTCGCGTTGGTCGAGATCCACTGACTGTTAGCAGAATACGGAATCGGTGGGTTCAGGAGGGTAATACGGAACACCGTGCTGGATCCCAACGGCATCGTATCACTAGCAGTCGAAATGACAGACATCTTATCCGCATGGCTGTAACGGATCGTGCAGCCACGTGTCGATCCCTGAGTCAACAGATGGGGACGTTTGCAAGACAACAACCACATGCACGAACAGTTCGACGAAGTTTGCAGCAGCATGGACCATCAGCTCGGACACCATGGCAGCGGTTACCCTTGACGCTGCATCACAGACAGGAGCACCTGCGATGGTGTACTCAACAACGAACCAGTGTGCACGAATGGCAAAACGTCATTTTTTAGGATGAATCCAGGATCTGTTTATAGCATCATGATGGTCGCATCCGTGTTTGGCGACATCGCGGTTAACGCACATTGGACGCGTGTATTCGTCATCGCCATACTGGCGTACTACCCGGCGTGATGATATGGGGTGCCATTGATTACACGTCTCGGTCATCTCTTATTCGCATTGACGGCACTTTGAATAGTGGACGTTAAATTTCAGATGTGTTACGACCCGTGGCTCTACCCTTCATTCGATCACTGCGAAACCCCACAATTCAGCAGGATAATGCACGACAACATGTTGCAGGTCCTGTACGGGCCTTTCTGCATACAGAAAATGTTCGACTGCTGCCCAGACCAGCACATTCTCCAGATCTCTCACCAACTGAATGCGTCTGGTCAATGGTGGCCGAGCAACTGGCTCGTCACAATACGCCAGTCAGTACTCTTGATGAACTGTGGTATCGTGTTGGAGGTGCATGGGCAGCTGTACCTGTACACGCCATCCAAGCTCTGTTTGACTCAATGCCCAGGCGTATCAAGTCCGTTGTTACGGCCAGAGGTGATTGTTCTGGGTACTGATTTCTCAGGATCTATGCACCCAAATTGCGTGAAAATGTAATCATATGTCAGTCCTAGTATAATATATTTGTCCAATGAATATTCGTTTATCATCTGCATTTCTTCTTGTGTAGCAATTTTAATGGCCAGTAGTGTAATAGCTCGCAGCAGTTTTGGTGGAATCTGAGTAACGTGTTACTGTATAGTGGCCCTCAGGTCAGCTAGAGACCTATCGTGCCCCTGGTAAAGGGGTTATTTGGATATCACCAGAGCCAAATGTCTCATGGAGACAAATCAGAAGATCCTGCAGGTCATGCAACCTAAGGAACTAACAAGTCGCTGGAAGGCTGCATTTAGCAGATCTTTCGCTGGGTCAGTGACATGAAGTGCTGCCCCATGCGTGAAAAAAGTGGTTTCAATACAGTTGCGCTCTTCCAAAGTAGGAATCGCGGGCAAGGAGGTCTCGATAACATGCAGGCACAACGGTACATTTGCAGGTCGTCTCTTCAAAGAAGAACGGAGAGAGAGTAAAGGTCGTGCGGATCCACATGACACAGTCATCTACAGCAGGTGCAGTGGCTCTTCGTGTCTACTAAGAGGATTAACTGTACCCAAAATTCGGCAGTCCTGTGCATTCACTACACACTGTAGTTTAAAATGTGCCTCACCACAACACAGAATATTTAACTTCATTCATCTTTTTATGAGGGACGACAGGACGATAGCTGGTAAATACATTTTGGCCAAGAGAAATCTACTAACATTAAACATAGGTCTTAATTCAAGGAAGAAATTTCTGAGAATATACGTATGGAGAGCAGTATTGTATGGTAGTGAACCATGGACTGTGGGAAAACCGGAGCAGAAGAGAATCGAAGCGCCGGCCGCGGTGGTCTAGCGGTTCTAGGCGCTCAGTCCGGAACCGCGAGACTGCTACGGTCGCAGGTCGCATGGATGTGTGTGATGTCCTTAGGGTGGTTAGGTTTAAGTAGTTCTAAGTTCTAGGGGACTGATGACCACAGATGTTAAGTCCCATAGTGCTCAGAGCCATTTTTTTAGAATCGAAGCATTTGAGATGTGTTGCTACAGACGAATGTTGAAAAACAGGTGGGCTGATAAAGCAAGGAATGTGGAGGTTGTGCTCAGAGTCAGAGAGGAAAGGAATAGGTTCAAAACACCGACAAGGAGATGGGACAGGATGACAGAACATCTGTTAAGACATCAGGGAATGAGTCCGTGGGACTAGTGGGAGATGCAGGTGACAAAAACTGCAGAGAAAGACAGAGATTGGAATACATTTAGCATATAATTGAGTTGCATGTGCTGGTCTGAACATTGGCGGAGGAGAGGAAATCGTGGCGAGCAGCATTAAACCAGTCAGAAAGCTGACGAGTTAAAAATATGAAAGTGATCAGCCGCTTGTGTTAGCAGACACAGCAATTGAAAAGGGTACTTAAAGACGTTCTGTCATGAAGGCATAACTAATTGTCTAAATAATTTGTAACGACCGGCGAAAGAGTACTAGCTTATTTATTTATGAACAATTCTTTATTTGTAATTATTGTGAATGATGTAATTGTGATCGAATAGTTATAAAGTTTCTTTTATTTAAATAAAATAAATAAATAAATACTGTTGTAACGTATTAGTTTAGTGCGTGAAAGTGGCTATGTTGTGTCGTATCCTGTCTGTAGAACTTTAGAGTATTTTTAGTGGTCACGGCCTTCAGTCAGTGGCGTAGCAGACAGTAGTGGAACCCTATGGGAGTTAAGTCGAGACTGGATTTTTTGAGTGAAGAGCTCAAGGGAACAAGTCGGGACGTTTTATGTCGAGCTCTTGAAGAAGGCAGACATGCCTGAGGTCTAGACGGTGAACGAGCACTGCCATACTTTAACTTCTGAAGGATCTTCATATTTCGAGAGGTGTGTATGTACTCCAGAGCAGGACTCTAACTTATTCCACTTGTATCAAGGAATTGAGGCTATGCGGAGAATGATTTAAAATTCTTTGCAACGCGTATGTTATTTGCGAACCATCATATTGAACTCTGAACCGTTTTGAACTGGTGAATATTTCGTGTGTTTTGATCATGAAATGGACTTAGTTTTCATGTATCGTCGATGACGACATTGTTTGAGGATTTTTATGCCATTCTCGTAACGCTTTCAACGTAGCTTTGGTGCATTTCACAAAGGATTTTTTCCGCCTGTATTTTAATTGAATACTGTAGGACCATTTCCTGCTTATTTGAGATGCCCCGTCTTTAACAAACATTATTCAACATCATTCTCTGTCGCCTACGTGAATTACAGACGTTAGAATAGAACCATTTTTATTAAATTACTCATTTAACTTTATTTTATATTTCTGTGTATTAGATTGACTCGCAAATTCTAGCTAATGCGTAGCCCATTTTAGTAGGGGATCACAGCTACAGGTTATTATTTTTAGTGGATTAGCTGCAGAGAACAAATGCAGACATGTGCGGTTCGACCCTATTACTACATCTAGCTATTTTTTATTTTTTCAAACAGATCTGCACATAGCCCAAGTGCCTGACGTACGAGTAACCACAGGTAAACACGCAATTAGTTTGCTGGTTTAAAGCAGCATCTATTCAGTAGTAATCGTTAGGTACCGTCACAATTCGAATTTTTTAGTCCGGGATATGAATCTAATGCTTTCAGAATATCAACAGTAATTCTAAGACTTTACCAAATTTTGTGATCCAGGTCCCAAGTATACTGCATAACAGCCAATTGGCTTGGTGACTCCGAGCATAAGATTTTGGAGCAGTTGTCTGCATAAGATTTGGTAGCAAAACTTAGGTGTAGGTAAGTTAGGCGCGGCACCTTGAGAAAGAAATAGACTACGAAGAGGCATGCTGAGTTCGAGGACGCAGCAGCCAGTTTCTGTTGAGACTTCGACCACAGTGCGAGCAATACCGGCGGGAAAGGCAGCGCCTGTCTCCGAGCAGCAACTTCGAGTTTATTAGCATTGTCATCGGCAGCAGCTACACCTTCGGCGGCACCAGTACAACAGAAGCAGCCAGCATTGTGGGCAAGCTAGGTACATCCGCCAATAGCGTTAATATATGTGCATCTGCAGAGATACCGTCAGTGGTGGAGCCTAGAACGAATCAACAACCACCCATCATGTGTAGTTCAGATAATGTTAGTGGGCCAATTAGTTCAAAATCTGAGCGTGGTGTTAATAGGAACGATAATTAGTGGGGCACTTAGCGCAAAAGCGGAGAGGGGAAGAAAACTTACAGACGATTCTTCATAACGAATGTTGCACGATCTAGTATAGGAGTACTGAATTCAAAAATGGAATGGTATATTCCGATATCAGTTCAAATTCTGAGAGTGTAAAAGCTAATGTGGAAAAAATGAAATCAAATAATGAAGAGATTATTCAGAAAAAAATTAGAATATATAAAGGCAGACACGGCCAAAATTTCTGAGGAGGATTTTTTTTTTTTGTTAACGCCTGAGTCGATGCAGCAGAAAAGATTTCGGAGACAACTTAGAACAGATAAAACACGAACTGGGTGGCGAGATAAAGAAGTGTGTACTGAGGTAAAATACGCTTAACGCTGTTAAAACTAAATCTGTTGAGATGTAGAGTAATAGAATATGAGAAAGAGGTTCTTAAGAATAGAGAACTTTTGAAGCTGTATTAACTAAAGACGCTGTGCAACATGAAGAGAAGTTTAAAGACATGAGTACAGAATTAAATTCTTTAGCAGCAAATCATGCTAGTGCAGTGATAGGTGACTACTGGGGTAAATTCAGGAACGACAGAGTGCTTTGCAGATGTTGGAAAATACAACACAGTTGATTTTGGTGAGAAGAATGTCGGAAGAGGTAAAAATTAAGTTCGCTAAGAGACATCTCGAGGGCAATACACAATCGCAGGGAAATTTGATGAGTGCTTCATGTAGTACCTGTAAGTCTCTGAGTGTTGTTTTCTGCACAAATTACGGAGTGAAGCGAAGCATACTGGACTTCAGAATGAGTTCCTAAGCGGACCAAGTTTCGGAAACGGAAGTGGGTCGAAGTGGGAGTTTTGTGTGCTTGAAATGGCTAAGCTGGCACACACAAATCGTCCGCTGGGAGTGCTGGTGCAGATTTCGACGCTCAAGAGACGCTTGCCATAATTTTTACAATGGGGTCTTGTCCACAGTTCGACAAATTTCATTGAAGAGAATTTTACTGAGAAAAACTTCCTGGTAGATTAAAACTGTGTACCGGACCCAGACTCGAGCGCACAGTCCGCTGCAGAGTGAAATCTCATTCGGGTTTACTGAGAAACTTGAGCAGGCGTTGAAATTCAAGACAAGGAAATAGGTAGCAGTAATATCTACAATAATTATAATGATCACAACAGAAATGCTGATCACCGTAATGATAATTTTGAAATCGGAAGTAGAAACGGGAATTTCCATAATGAAAATAAAAAAAAATGAGAACTAAATTGTGAGGTGCAGGGACCTCAAAAAGTGCAACGCCAGACTAAGAGGTTGAAAAATTAGAGATCACTGCATGTCAGGTCAGGAAATGGCGAAAGAAACCGGCGTCGAAATCGATACGTTATTTTAAAACTTCTGTTGGTGTCAAAAATTCAGCAAAGAACCCTCATATGTTGGACATGTAAGCTACAACCAGTAAAAATAAAATGAGGAATAACTTTAAGCAGCACACCCGAAAGAGAACTCAAGAAAAGTTATAAAATGTGTAGAGAAATTTAATAATGACAATGTGGGGATAAGAAATTTATTTGTGAAAGGGAAGTGAATCATGGGCTGAATGTATGCTTGTCGGATAATTCTGTGATCAGAAGAGAGATAGAGGTGTAGGTGGAAGCGGAATGTTTGGCGAATTCTAACGAGGCACTAGTCAGTAGCAACAAATATAGTGAGGCAGATGAAAGTAACGTAAATCATTTAGTGTCGGAAAAATGAGGTGAAGCTATCTGTAAAGGCGACGAAGCAGTAATGTCGTTAGCTGGAGATGAAATTCAGCGTGTAGTGAGGGAAATATGTGAAGGTATTTGTGTAGGCGGCGCAGCAGTAGTCTCGTCAGCAGGTGACTAATTTTATTATGTATCGGCGGATGTGGGTGATATATTGTTAATGGAGATAAATGTGATGTTTTAGATGCTGAAGTTGCGGAAGCTGAAGCTACTGATCTAGATACCTTGAAGGAAGGAATTCGAGCATTTACGTATTTCTATTGATGGAAGTGGATCGATGTCTCTGGATGGAAGCATGAATTATGAATGGTTGTGCAAGGACGAATGTGAAAAAACTGTTATACAGTACGTTAAAGGATAAAGTGGTGGAGGCGTCTGAGAGTAGAGGAAATGTAATGGAGACAGTGGTAGATCCTAGTTCGACTCACTTCCAGTGTCCTTTTAATTCAAATGTGGAACGATGCATTTGGAACAATTACAGTACATCGACGGAGATTGATGGAGGTGTTGGTGGTGATTTGTGTAATGTATCGACGGCTGTAAAGGATGTTTTAAGTAAAGAAGTGTATACATATCGGTGGATATTAATGGCGTTCATTGTGATGAGTCTGCTGTGTTTCGGCAAAAATAAGTGATGATTCGTTTAAGAGAGAGGTAGTGTTAACTTGTGTGGTTAGTTGTGAGAATGTTGCAGCTAGTGATACCGATAATACAGAGGAAGGAAACAGCATTTTTTATGCTTATGAGGATGAAAAAGTGAAGAATTTTTAGAAGCCGGTCGGGGTGGCCGAGCGGTTCTAGACGCTGCAGTCATGCCTCGAGCATGGATGTGTGTGATGTTCTTAGGTTAATTAGGTTTAAGTAGTTCTAAGTTCTAGGGGACTGATGACCTCTGAATTTTTAGAATAATGGAACAACATGGGTTTTAGCCGACGTTGCACGTTGCCTGCATCAGGGGAAAGTATACCTGTACATTCGTGGGAATACCTATTGTTCTCTTTTGACTGACAAGTCGTAATCAATTGCTCTGCTAAGAGAATGAAGGCCCGCAAGGGATAACGTAGCGTTTTGATTGACAGCCTCATAAGATATTGTTCTGCTAAGTGGTGTTCATGTCACCCATCTCCATCTCCAAAATGGTTCAAATGGCTCTGAGCACTATGGGACATAACAGCTATGGTCATCAGTCCCCTGGAACTTAGAACTACTTAAACCTAACTAACCTAAGGACATCACATACATCCATGCTCGAGGCAGGATTCGAACCTGCGGCCGTAGCGGTCGCGCGGTTCCAGACTGTAGCGCCTAGAACCGCTCGGCCACTCCGGCCGGCTATCTCCATCTCCCTCTCCCTCCATTACCCCCTCCCCATCATCCACCTCCTCCCCCTCTCTCTGGGAACTTATCTCGCCCACACAAACACAAGCACACTTCAATATGAATTTGATTGACTAATTAATTAAATCAATCAACTAATTAACTGCCCCCTCTAGGAAACCCCACAGCCCTCACCTTCCCCGCCACCTGGAAACGGGTGGGAAAAAGACTCATTTGATTGGCCATTTGGTGGGAAATCGATTGCAGTGTGTGGGACATTATTTAAACAATATACATAATGTGTTATATTGTTCATTTAAACAATTTATGTGATACGAGGCTGTGTATGGAATACTGTTTATTTATTTATGTAAAGAATTTGGCCGGAAATCGATTTCGGTGCGTGGAATATTTAAACGATTGTGGCGCTCTTTTCATTCAGATCGCCTGAGGATTACCGTAATGAAAATTATCAGACGTAATTACACTGGTAAAGAAATTCGATCCCAAAGCACGCACCATCCTGTGCCAGTTCACACCAGCAGCACAGGCTGCCCAAAGTCGGAGTGCACCGGGAGCCCTGGGAAGCGACATGTCCGTCAGCGGCTGCGCCATGTGCTGGTGTTCAATGGGCGTCTGCTCAGGCTCCGTGACGGACAGACCGATTGCCAAGCTAACCCCCAAACAGAAGCATCAGGTGGCGGCAACCCTTTGACACTTGATACCTGAGAAATTCCGGTCGAAACACGTGCTCTCTCTATCTCTCTCCTCCTGTAGCACTCCACTGCTGGTCTTGCATGCTCCATCGCTCATGGTCGGACCTAATCGCAAACAAAACTGCGCTTACCAGGTAAATCACTGCAGAATTACGACGTATGTGAAAGCTAATTCGAAAGGTAATGCCTGACTGTGAATGTATTCCGCCATGGGCTCTAAGCTACCGTCTGTGTTCGAGAGGAAGGATCTCACAACAGGAAATTCAATTATATAGAATAGGATATACGGTTTACTTATAAAATTCAATTTGCAGGGCTGGATCTCACTTTTATCTGGTGGGAAGAGCTCACATCCAGCATCTATATGTCCTAATTACACTGCCGCAAATTGAAGCTGTTGTGTTACTGGAAAACTTTCGTGCGTGCTCACCTTGACATGCAGGGATCGACTGAGCTAATGCACAGTGTCACAACCAGAGGACGCCTCGCCCCTAACCTTCGCCGCCTCCCTCCCCTCCCACCCCAGAAAAATTGGTAGGGAAAAGATTCACTCTGTGCAGGAGAGGAAAGCTCCCACGACACGAAATTCAAATTAAAGTCAATTGTGTATTGATGCATATTCTGCATTTAATCAGTTTGCGAGAGACAGAGTTTCACCAACTGGGTAGACACCATGACTGCACCTCCCCACCCCTGCTCCCCATGAAGGGTCCACGTGGAAAAGGGTTTGAGTAAAAAAAAAAATAATAATACAGTTTCAGAAAGCATTCAGTAAGCTGCTTTTATAAGTTTTGCTTCATGGAAAGAAGGGTAATTGTCTTAAAGTTACAGCGGTTTAAAAATACAGCGTCCACGGGGAAAAGGAGGTAAGTCAGTGTAAAACGGGTAAAAAAAGGGGTTAGTCAGTAGGCAGCACTGATCGCAGCTGTTGTTCACGTTCCATTGTCTATGATTATCAGGGTTTGAGTATGTGCTGTTGGAGAGGTTAAGTTAGTGCTTTGTGCGTTGTGTGAACTGTTTAGTTTGTTTTACGTTGTAACTGAACTGTGGAGGTAAACATGGAAATTGAAGATGAGGAAACTGTCACCTTCAGCTAACTGTCACATTCAACGAAGAAAAGGAAGAGAACAGGTTGACGTTCCGACGTGAGAGAAAACTTTTATCGTCCACCCATGAAATAGGACCAGATTGTAAATGATCAAGATTTTAATGTTTTCAGAGTACCACTGACACAGAACGTGGGTATATTATATCTAATTATAACAAAATGACTGTGAATGAGCATCATGCTTACTTGGCAGTCCTAATTAATGTAAATAGTATATCGCAACGGAGACCTAGGCAACCAGAAAATGAAGCTAAATTGCATGACAACAGTCATTAATATTGTGTAAGAGTGAAGAGGGAGAATTCTGTCACTAGAGTAAATGTTTATTCTAAAACCTTTACATATTTTCATGCAATATCTAAGAAAAATTAGAAGTAATAAAACGTTATCTGAAAAAGGTGTGAGTCCTAAGGATGGTCGAGGCCAACGCCGTAATCGGAAACATCATGTGACATCGGAGGCACTTGACACAGTTCACTTAAAGGTGAACGAAGCCATTACTGCTTGAAAACTTCCAAGAAACTGATTTCCCACCAGATCTCAACATCAGTAAAATGTATGTGTTATTTAAGAAATCATACCCCACTCAGTTTGTATCGTATGAAAAATATAGACTCGCTTTCAATACAGACTTTAACGTCGGTTTTGGGTACCATAGGATGAACACTTGTAGTTACTGTGATAGGCAAGCTGCCGAAATTCAAGCTATTGAACATGCTTTGAAATCGTACCCGGAAAATAGCTCAGAAAGAACGAGTGCAGGAAAAAACGTCAATCAACTGTCAACGGTGAAAAAACTTTACTTATTAAAATCTGACATGTTTTATATTCGTAAAAGAAGTTCTAACGCAAACAGCAGAACATCGAAAGAATGTGAAAGTATTACTACGGATATCCAGAAGAACTTCATAACATCACATCTAACGATGTGTACTGCAAGAGACAGTTAACGTTGTGCATGTTTTATATTCATATATTGTCAACCGATGA
This sequence comes from Schistocerca serialis cubense, assembly GCF_023864345.2. NCBI lineage: Eukaryota > Metazoa > Arthropoda > Insecta > Orthoptera > Acrididae > Schistocerca > Schistocerca serialis. The sequence continues at coordinate 270,603,892 of NC_064642.1, forward strand.
ATCATATTTCTTCGTGTACGATGAAACAGTTGCCAACAAAGGGTTTCACGAGGTCTCTTCCTTTTTGTTTTATTTTGTGACGTCAATTCTTGTTCCCTCTGTTAGAAAATTAGATGTATTTTCAGACTCTTGCGAGAGGCAGAACAAGAACTGGACTATTTTTCGCCTTGTGCATTACATCGTTCATCACGTCGAGACAGTGATCGTAACATGGCCAGAATCTACAAAAAAAAAAAAAAAAAAAAAAAAAAAAAAAAAAAAAAAAAGGGTTGAAACGCCCAAAGACTGGATAGAGGAAATAGAAAGTGCAAGAGCAAAACCCTCACCTTTTCATGTTGTCGAAGTGGACAGGGAGATTGGAAGATATTGGTCTACACAATTCGATCAGTTATGTTTCAAGAAATGCCAATTTCCTTCTAGACCAATAAGAGAATTAATGGCCGCACAAGAGCATCCCCGATTATTGAAATACAGAAGTACATTCCATGGCCATTGGGATCGCCATGTTATCAACAAGTCATTTACGGTTCCAACAGAACAACCTCAGCCTCAAGGAGAGTTCTTTCTACGTGACTATGCGTATAAGGGTGAGTGTTTTTTGTTTCATACTCATTTTTATCGTCATTTTTATTGCATTATTTACTTAAAAGAGTTGTTATTTTAAATTCTGTAAACAACTACACCTACATTTACTTTTAAGAAAAACCTACAGGAAGGTGTTTTTGTTGTAGGTGTACAGCCTATTACTTATGACTAGCATGCAGATCTACAACACTTAAAGATGTTTTGCGGAGAAGAGGCGACGCAGTTTTTTCCGAGCTGCCAAAACTGGAAAAATGACAAAAGCGTAACAAGGAACTGTGTCATCAAGATGACACTTCTTTCGAAAACCAGTAAGTGCAAGTGCTAAGAAGCAGAACCAGAGCGGAAATGAGTAATCAATGAATGAACATAGTTTACAAAGAAATTGTTTGGACATACAAAGTTTTGTTCTGTTTACAAAGATTTAATTCTAGTCTATAATTTTCTATCTTATGACTTTTATGGTTTTTTCGTAACCAATAAATTTTTGCAAATTCATTTGTTACATTTTAAATGACATCTTAAGTAATACTTGTAGTTAGTTCTAATTGTACTAGGTTTAACAGCCGGCCGTTGTGGCCGAGCGGTTCTAGGCGCTTCAGTCCAAAACCGCGCTGCTGCTACGGCCGCAGGTTCGAATCCTGGTCCGGGCATGGACGTGTGTGATATTCTTACGTTAGTTAGGTTTAGTTAGTTCTAAGTCTAGGTGGCTGATGACCTCAGATGTTAAGTCCCACAGTGCTTAGAGACATTTGAACCATTTTAGGTTTAACAAAGTTAACGAATTAGCGAGATTTACTGACATTCCCCGTTTTATAATGACTTACCCCCTTATTATTCGATACAATATTTTCTTTAGGTTGTTACAGTTCGTTTACACAAAAACCTTGTAGTAGTATCTGACGACTATAAGCAAGGCTACACTAAACATAAATTTCGAGAGAATTCGTTCAAAATTGCATTTGGTACATAAGGTTTGGTGTTAAAATCTTGTTTCCTGAAAAATTAAGAAGACCTGACTTATCCCCTCTTCCCCGTGGACACTTCAACTACAATCAACAGGAAATGGAATGAAGTGCACCTAGCCACCGTTTGGGGTCTCCTGCATGTGTGTCTATAGTCAGGCGCCTCCACAAAGGTCAGAGAAACCAAATGTTCTAATGATATATCGCGTTGCTAAATACCACCTTCGACAGGCCGGATATTGGCCTCCTTTGATCTCGTAGCCCCCAAACAAAGGATCAACTCGAGACATTTTTTTGATCTTCAAATTCCAGGCTTGCTTCTTGTCTCTCTCCCAAGCTTGTCTATGTAAACCAATATCTGAAAATACGACGATAGAGGTTTTCATCTTTCCTCAGAATACTTTATTCCTATTGGCTAATGCTGGAGACAAAGGGAAAACTGACGCAATTTCGACATCAAAAATGGAGTGAACTAATCCATTTGCTTGGCGCTGTCAAACTTATTGTTTAACAGTTTACAGATATCAAACAGATCGCTTGAAACACTCACTTCCACCTTACAAAGATCCTTCTTCATAATAAAACATATTTTCAACATTTGAGTATCACAGGCAAAACTTATGCAAATCAAATAATGAAATTTCGGTCAAAAATAAATAGTAGCGCTAAATATAACCACGGTCTTGTAAGCAACCACGTTAGAGAGCGTAAACACTCTCACCCACCGAAAAGATTCCACTATACACATCTGGTGAAAAAAGTCATAACGATCACACAAACTCGAGCTCACGAAGTGCGCCATCTGTGGACAGAAGAACAGCCACGCGTGCCGGATTGGTGAGGCAGAACACACCCATGTTGGCCACGCCTGCCCATACCGAACCCACGCGTGGATGAAATACAACTATCGGGAACAGTAAACTGATCAGTTGGGAATCTGACGTTGCGATTGGGTTTTTAAAAGTATGATGGACTTCCTAAATTGGTTCTCCTCTACATTCGGAAGAAAGGCTCTACTGCATTATAAGGTAGAGACAACAGCAAATACCACTTCAAGACTGAGTCCACTGTAATGCACTGAGAAGTTAGACCACAACAACCCAGTCCAGGCAGTAGCTGCCGTGGGTAGATTTCGGAGATCGCTGAAACACTTGCACATCCCGCGCATTCACGTCCCAGACTCCCAGACGTCCACGTACAGCACCACCCGCCCACTCGTACACCACCAGCGCCGACGTTCAGAGACCGGAGGAAACTACAACCGTGGCCACAGCCGCAGTCGTAGACGTGCGTGTATGCCATACAGCACCACACCTGGTCGTGGACGGCATCCTGGAATGATTGGGGTGGTAGGAATTCGGATGTTGTCAATACGTCCAGCGCAAACATCCATCATTCTGAACCTTCTCTCACGCAACACACACACACATCCCTCTGTGATGCGCTCACCCAGCGCTCTGCTCACTTCGTCAGCCCTTGGTGCCGTGAGCAAGATCAGACAGGTCGGCGCATTCTTTGTACCCGTGTAAGTAGGCTGTTTAGGTTTTTTTATTGGTAACGCCACCTCTGTATGAAAATCACTGGCTGTGCTGTGTGCAGTCTGTGGCTAGTTTGCATTGTTGTCTGCCATTGTAGTGTTGGGCAGCGGCAGCTGGATGTGAACAGCGCGTAGCGTTGCGCAGTTGGAGGTGAGCCGCCAGCAGTGGTGGATGTGGGGAGAGAGATGGCGGAGATTTGTAATTTGTCATGAACTGCTATATTTATATATGATGATGTCAAGGTAAATACATTGTTTGTTCTCTATTAATATCTTTCATTTGCTAACTATCCCTATCAATAGTTAGTGCCTTCCATAGTATGAATCTTTTATTTAGCTGGCAGTAGTGGCGCTCGCTGTATTGCAGTAGCTTGAGCAGCGAAGATTTTTGTATACATTGTTTGTTCTCTATTAATATCTTTCATTTGCTAACTATCCCTATCAGTAGTTAGTGCCTTCCATAGTTTGAATCTTTTATTTAGCTGGCAGTAGTGGCGCGCGCTGTATTGCAGTAGCTTGAGCAGCGAAGATTTTTGTGAGGTAAGTGATTTGTGAAAGGTATAGTTTAATGTTAGTCAGGGCCATTCTTTTGTAGAGAATTTTGAAAGTCAGATTGCGTTGCGTTAACAAAATATTGTGTGTCAGTTTAAGCACAGTCCTGTATAAATTGTTCAAAGGGGAAGTTTAGTGCCTTCCATAGTATGAATCTTTTATTTAGCTGGCAGTAGTGGCGCTCGCTGTATTGCAGTAGCTTGAGCAGCGAAGATTTTTGTGAGGTAAGTGATTTGTGCAAGGTAATAGTTTAATGTTAGTCAGGGCCATTCTTTTGTAGGGAATTTTGAAAGTCAGATTGCGTTGCGCTAACTAAATATTGTGTGTCAGTTTAAGCACAGTCACGTATAGTTGCTCAAAGGGGACGTTTCACCCGGCGCAGATGAGGCAGTCCGTTACTTCCAGTTCCCTCCCTACTCCTCGTGACCGCCACTTAGGCCGTCCGTGGTGCACAGTAAAACACCTCACTGCAGCTTGGACGTATACAACTGCTATAAAAAATTGCACTCCATCATAGGCGCTATAGTTTAAAAAATCTACTGTACCCAATCCGAGGTAGCGTTGTTGATGACCATACACCTCGAATTTCTCATACTAAATGTAGATTTCTCCATTTTATACTACTTATTTTCGAAGACAGAAGAAATCGGACTACACACGCGTTTTCACACCGCTGAAGTATCGTTACTTATTGCGACATTCCTGTACAGGATTATGGCGTGGGCTATATTCGTTGTAAGTATTCTCTTATCACCTAGAAAGATATCTCTTTTTATTTACCATGTCCTGCATCGCAGGACTAAAATATTAAACTCATTTTTATCTCATGATGGAGTGCTAAGATCTACCACTGTCACAGGACGCCTCCTCACTTTCAGACTCTCTCTTGAGGTAACAGCACAGAGAAGATATAAATGTAAGGTTTGCACTACGTATCACTTTACGAATTCGGTAATGCATCTGATTTTATAACGATGGTCTTCTCTTTATGTGTAGGCGAGAGATTCAAATATCGTTTAAAGATATCGTCCCAACGAAAAATACGCTAAATAAAGAATCATATCCATGGTGCCCTAAGCATCGCCTCCACCAGCCATGCAGCAAGTCACTGATATCAAATTGATAGTCCAATTAATTAAATCGATTATAGGAGTCACTTCGCATGGCGAAAAATCTTTCTTTTTGTAGTCGGATTACAATCACCAGACAGTTGAAATAGGGGTCCCTGGAGAGAAGACGATGTTCTTTTCGAGAGACACTATTGAGAACCAACATTTGAAACTGACCACAGGAGGATTGTACTTCTAGCAACATACTTTTCGCGTGAGGACCGCGCTATTAAAAACGCGATCATAATGACTATGTTACTGTCAACCTGCATAAAAAGCGGTCTTGTTTCTACAGTCATACAGAAGAGTCACTGATACGGTTCGCTTTCTGGTATAAATGCTGTCTGCAATTTGGAATCAAGTCTCTCCATTCGACCACATGTCTGCGTTGAAACCTGTGGAGATGTCTTTTAATGATTACAGCCACTAGTGAATCATATGTGTACCACTCTAATATCTCCGAATGAGCCACAATTTTCCATCCTATCTGCTACATTAGAACTCCAATGTGGTTTCTCAGGCAGCGCCTTTACATCTTGTAATTGTTCCTCAGTCTATGCCCCGCCCACCCTGCACTTTTTCGCATATCCAATTTAAGTCGAAACTAACCAGAAGTCAGTGAGCACTGTATCTACCACCTTGTGTACCCTGTGTAGGGATAGGCTCAGCTGAGTTAATACGACAGGACTATGTTTTTACCATTCAGTGGAAATGGGCACATGTAGCCATAGCTCCGCCAACAATGTACGATGTGTAAGGCCAACGCCAAATAAAGCTTACTCCTGCTATATGAGGTAACAGTAGTAAATGACATAACCAGAACTGGAAGAAGGTGGAAGATTTAGCTACCGCTGAGCCGTGCTACGGCTCGTGTCGGTGCTGTTTGTAGGCCTCTGTTGGAGGCCAGATGGTGTCTTTTAGTTGGCATGGTTGCGGTTGTTTGTCTTGTTCTCGTGTTGACTGGCACTACTCCGTTTCGCAAGCGTTGCCTGTCCGCTAGTGGCAGCAGCGGTGGTTATCGATATGTAGTAACTGTTGCCCTATCTTTGGGGCGACGTCGTTGTTTTTCCGGGTCGTGTGAGTGGGCCAGTTCGGTTGGGGACTCAGTGCCACAACGCGCCGGAATCGCTGGTGGCACGCATGGACTGCCAGATCGAAGGGCTGTGGTCACGAGGGTGCACGAACTCGTCGTAAACCAGATCCAGCAATCTTTAAGATGAGTGCATTTCACTCCAAGTAGAGAAACCTTCACCATTGTGATATCTCGCTGTTCTCCAGTGACTTGGGTTCGTGTTGCTTCTCGTAGTGTCGCCGAGGCGAAGAACAGCGAGTGCTTGGGGAAGGCTGAGCTGATAAGCCTTCCTCGACTTCTTATTACTATACACAGCGTTCAACTTGTTACAATTTGTTAAGTTCAACCAGCGGTAATTTTTCTTGCCTGATGGCCGCTAACACCCCAGTTACCTGCCCTAGGTGTTAGTGTATGTAACGGCAGTGTACGTTTCCTCGCCTTGCCACTGCTGTCTTTCTTGATTGTAGGTTCCGGCTTTGACGTATTGTTCCGTCGTTGCATTTGGCTTATCAGAGGTCAGGTAGCTTCAGCAAGATTCTCATTAGTCATTCGTTAGACTGCCACTAGTCTGAGTTACCATTTCGTAAAGTGAATGCAACTCTTGGCTGCTTGTCTCATCACTCGCGAAAGTGTTTGGTGCCAGACCTTCTCAGAGGTCGATTCCTGGAGCACCATGTGTGACCCCTTGGTTCTCGTAAGACATGTGTGTTCTAAAAGGAGGACTGATGGCCAGTAGTTCTGTGTAACGCTCCTTCAGTTCACGCCTTCTGGGGGTATAATCTGCTTCAGTACCCTTTAAGTGAGCCGTGTATTGACTCGTGCTACACCTTGTATTTGATTTGCATTGGTTTTCCTTTTCTTCCCCTGACATGTTTGTTTGATATGTTGTCTGTCATTAAGTGGCTGCTTGGTTGTCTTTTCCCTCTGCTATCGATATCTGCGTTTGCTTCCGGGAAACTGCTATGGAGGGAGTGAGGTCTGTGACCGGTGGTAACTTTGTGTGGTGGCGCGGAAGCAGGGACGGTGCGCTCAGAGAGTCTGGTGGAGACGGGAGGGCGGTGTGGCTCGCCAGCGCGGACCAGGCGTGGTCGGTTGTACCGAGTCGCCACGTGATGTATGTGGAGTTGACGGAAGAGCTCCCCGCGGTTTGGTTGGATACACAATCGCCCCACGAGTAGTAGCTGTTCAGTTCACTTTGATGGGACGTTAACAAGCTTCGTTAAGTCCTCCGTTTCAACACTGGAGTTTAAAAAGGGGGCACCTAACATAAAGGAGCGGTCACTACCCGTCAACGTTGCAGAGAAGACGTCAGCTCTGGTGACAGAGCGTGTTGTCGCGTGACCGTGGCGTGTTGGGTACACTGGCGACGCGTGCGCGGTCGGATGTGTGGATCCTTACCATCAGAGGTCGTGTACTGCATGTTCGAGGATAATTGCAAGTTAAGTTAGTGTAAGGTTTAATCATTAAGTAATAAGTTTGCGTAACCAGTGTCTCTTCTGCCTTGTGGCCTCCGGCGATCGGGTTTCCTGTCCCCGGCACTTGCACGAGGTTAGCTCTAATTCTGTCAGCAATTTAAGCCATCTTATTACAAGTTTTCACTGGCTAAAGGTCGGTGCAGTGACCAGCCTGAGAGTGGCAATTGTGTTTACGGGCGTATTTAAATTGGTCAGTATTCTGCCTAGCCTGGGTGATTTGTGGCCGCCTTACACGTCCGTCATATCTGTTCTGTTCTAATGATATTCCAGGAGAATTTTGTTTAAAAACTTTTTAAATTCCTCCATTCCTTTATTGCCTGTAATCGTGTGTTTGCTGAGGCCCTAGATTTTTTTTTTTTTTTTTTTTTTTTTTTTTAATGGCGGTGTTGGTTGCTTCACTACCTCAAAGTTAACAAAGTTAACAAAGTTCTGTATTTACTTTAGTAGCCTGTTTACTAATGTCCTTTAAAGTTCTTTTGAAACTGTTTTATTGCTATAAATTACTTGATTGCCGTTAGCGGCGTTTTTCGAAAGGCTTTTATTGCCGTACTGCTAGCTTGTGTGTGTTTTTTTTTTAAAGAAATTTTTAAATTGTGGTATTGCTATAAATTGATTGCCGCTAGCGGTGTGTTTTGAAAAGCTGTTATTGCCGTACTGTTAGCTCCTGTGTTTTTTTTTAATAAATGACTGGATTGCCGTTTTTTTTAAAAAAAATTTTAGACTGTTGCATTGCTGTAAATGACTTGACTGCCGTTAGCGGCGTGTTTTGAAAGGTTGTTGATTGCCGTACTGGTACTTCTATTTTTTTTAAAGGAATGTATTGCTATAAATGATTTGATTGCCGTTAGCGGCGTGTTTAAAAGGTTGTTTATTGCCGTACTGTTAGTTTCTGTAAGATATGAATAAAACATTTGTGTGTGAAAATCCTAACTTGACAGTAAACTATTAGAAATTTGGCACCGTTTCCCAACTTGTGGTGTGGCTTGTAGTAACCGTAACCACTGTGTGTGTCAATAAGGAACTTATGTACTGGTCCTTGTGTTTTATTATTGCGTTATTTATTACAATACCTTGTAATGACTACATTGAGGTTACATATGTCTAATAGTTCTGGTCACCTTCTGCAATAAGTCTAGCAGTGTAGTGTTCAGTGGATGTTAAGGGTGGTGTTAAAAAGTTTATCATCATCTTATTTCACCCATTTGGTGATCAGTTGCTTGTTTTTTAATTAACCTTTGCTATTGTATTTGCTGTTTTATATACGGTTTCTAAATTTTTTATGTTGTTGTCGTTCCTGGCGTGTAAGGCCTTCAGCCATGATTATGGTCATTTGCCTTATAATTCAAATTTGGTATTTCTGTTTTAGCAGTAATCTTTAAAACCTTATTTACTGTCATTCCTGGCATCTGATGTCTTCTGCTGTGTTTGTGGCGACTTGCCTTTAATATTTCAGTACCTGTAATTAGTAAATTGCAGAGGGATTTAAACAATTCTTAATTTATTGCCATTCCTGGCCTTCAGCCCAGATCACAGTAGCTTGCTTTTAAATCATTATCTGCTGTATCTGTAGTTAATGGTGATTTGCTAAATTGTAACTCACTGAAACACACAGTTGTTTATTCCGTCATTAATAATGTGTGTTACTTTTATTTATTGTTGAGTCTGGAATTACTGGTTTAACATAAATTGTGTGTAACTGTAAAAGGCAACCAATAGCAACTGATTACAGCTCCGTCCACAATCGTAACCGAATCCTGTCTTGCCATGAGCACCAGGTCTCAACCGCATTGTGGTGTGTCTCCAAACAATATACTGGTTCTGCAGTCCAAAGGAGCTCAGCGTACCTCAGGGTGTATTCATGTCTGTCCGCCAAACATTCTCTCTATCATCATTATTTTGTACCATCCAACAGAGAAAAAAATATATGAATTGAAAAAGAATATTATCTGCATGCTGGCATCGAGCATATGTGCTGACCTCCATTAAATATACAGGTACTGATTCACTCTGATCGAAGTCGTCTGCTCAGACCAGTGTAAAGTGTCATCACCTGTACTGTAGGAGGATCTTACCCCACACACTCGGCAGAACCCAAATGGTGGCTACCTCATTCAATTCCCTGGCGATTACAATTATTATGTAATGGGGAGCGAGGATGGGGAGAGGTGCAGTCGTGATGTCTGCCCAGATGACGGAACGCTGTCTCCTGCAAACTGTTTCAATAAAGAATGTGTATCAGTACATTATTGACTTTAATTTGAATTTAGTGTTGTGAGATCCTTACTCTCTAGCGGGGGGGAGTTTTTTACCACCAGTTTTTTTTGCGATGGGTGGGGAGGGAGGGGGTGATGGTTAGGGGTGGTGTGTCCTCTGGTTGTGACTTTGTGCACTAGCTCAGTCGATCCCTGCATGCCAAGGTTAGCACTCATATGGAAATTTTTCAATAAGACAACACCCTCAATCTTCAGCAGCGTAATTACGTAATTAGGACATTTAGTTGCCGGATGTTAGCTTTTCGAACCACATAAAAGTGAAATCCTGCACGTGCCAATTGAATTTTTGAAATAAATAAACAGTATATCCTATGCTATATAATTGAATTTCTTGGTGTGAGATCCTTCCTCTCGAACATAGATGGTAGCTTAGAGCCCATGGCGGAAACCATTTTCAGTCAGACATTTGACTTGGAAGGAGTTCTCACGTGCGTCGGTACTCCACAGGGGTTTACTGGGTAAAACCTGCTTTTTTAGCGCTTCAATGTGACCCTGACCAACACCACTTGCAAACCCGGCAATGGAACACTACAGTAGAAGAAAGAGAGAGAGAGAGCATGTGTTTCGACAGCAATTCCTCAGATATTAAGTGTCAAAGGGCTACCACCACCTGATGCTTTTTTTTGGGGGGCTAGCGTGAAATTAGGTATGTCAGTTGTGGGGCCCACGTGAACGAACGCCTCTTGGACACCAGCGCATGGCGTAGCCACTGACTGACATGTCACTTCATGCCCCCCCCCCCCCCCCCCCCACTGATTCCATGCAGCATGCGGGGGTGGTGCGAGCCGGCACTCGGTGCAGGACAGTGGACGGTGCATGCTTCACAATCGGAAGATTTTTAACAGTGTCATTACATGTGCCGACTTCCTAGCACGATCGGAATGAAAAAGGCCCTGCAATTGGTTAAATAATCCACACACTGAAATCGATTTCCCACCAAATTCTTTACATAAATAATCTTTATATCATACATGGCCTTGTATCACATAAATTGTTTAAATAAATAATATTACACATTGGCTATATTGTTTAAGTAATATTCCACACACTGCAACGGATTTCCCGGCAAATGGCCAATCAACAAAGTCTTTTTCCTGCCAATTGCCGGGTGGAGGAGGGGAGACACAGGGTAGGGGTTTTCCCAGAGGGGGCAGTTAATTAATTGATTAATTTAATTAATTAATCCATCAAATTGATATCAAAAGTGTGCTTGTGTCAGCGAGTGGATTTCTCAGGGAGAGCGGGGAGGAGGTCGTTGATGGGGAGGGGTAGGTGGAGGGGATGGGTCATGGATGACATGAAGACTGCTTAACCAGAATGTAGGTTAAGGACCTGCCAATCAGAAGGATAGATTATCCACAGGGTATCTTAATCGTCTGAGCAGAACAACAGGTTAAGGACCTGTCAATGAAAGTAGGTCTGCCCCTGAATGTATAATTGCCCCTGATGTAGGCTGCCCGCAATTTGCGCTGATGCCCTTGTCGTCCTACTGCTTTTGAGGGTGAATTAAAACATACAAATGTTTAAGAGGTTGAAGGGGAGAATACAGAAGTGGATGATGGGGAAAGTGTTTGTTTAGGAGACGATGTTAGTACTGAATAGTACAGCAAGGAAGAAAGTGACTACTCTGTAAATGACTGGAAATGGTATGAAAGAAATATGAAAGTCATTACCGCCTCACTGGTGGGCACTGGAGGAATTTAAATTAGCAAGAGGTATTGATGGGAGAAAAGACGAAACCAGGACGAAGGTCTTGTTTAATGAATTAGTTGACGGTGGTAATGAGATTGAGGGTCGTTCTTATGTTTCAATGGGTGTCGCAGATACGGAGGAGGAAGGAAGGAATATTAGAAATCATCTTTTGGAGGACAGTGTTTAGAGGGAGGTGAAATTAAAAATCTGCAGCCTGTAAGCGAAATGATTGATGTTGATTGAGAAACAAAGTGTGCGTTTCTTGAGTTCAAAAGCCGTGTCCCTACGGTAGTCAGAAATTTTGCACACAAACATAAAAATTATTTCGTGAAGGAGGAAAGAGGGCTCGAATTTTAGCACTGAAGAAACGCAAAATGTGATATTTAAAAGATGCTCACACTAGCAGCATAAAAGTAAGGGGCAGCGGTGGCAGACTTGCACCTTGTCAATAAAGGGCTGGGTGGAAAAAAATTGTGTGTAAATAGGGCTACTTTCATGTGTAGTTTATGAGAATTTTGGGGGCTATTTGTGTTTTGTATAAGCGAAGATTTGATACAATCAAGAGTTAAGTTATAATTGGTGAAGGCAGAAGGTAGTGCAAGGATAGTGACGAAATTGTCCACATGGCTCTTCGCGTGTAAAGATCGGAAAACCATAATTAAATGCGTTACCTTCAAAAGAGAGGAATAAATTATACTCAACATATAATTTGGGGGTTAATTTCAAGGAGATATTTAAATGTTTTACTTGTAATATTTTGGATGGGTTTCTCAATTAATTTGTTTATTTGTAAATATTGATCGCACAAAATGTGGTTCGTGGACGTCATCAGACCTCATTAAAATTTTAATTGCCTTTGGCAGTGAAACATGTAGTTTCATGCATTGAATGAGCTAGGTTTTTATGGATATATTTTACTAATTCTATTGTAAACCTTATTTTGGAAAGGTTTTTTAATAGATTTATATAAATAGATGTTGGGAATAAGTTCATATAAAGTTAATGGGAATAATTCTATGGATAAGTGCTTTATTATGCTAATAATATATTGATGAATTACTATCCACTTACGCTACGGTCGCAGGTTCGAATCCTGCCTCCTGCATGGATGTGTGTGATGTCCTTAGGTTAGTTAGATTTAAGTAATTCTATGCTCTAGGGGACTGATGACCTCAGAAGTTAAGTCCCTTAGTGCTCAGAGCCATTTGAACCTTTTTTTTTACGATCCACTTATGCAGTGGGTTAAAATGAAAGCTAAATAGGCGATTCCTCCACAGCGTAGAATTAGCCTCAAAGTTTCTTGTTAGATGTAGTGAAATACTAGAGAAATAAAGAAAATGTTAGTTGATTTATGATGTCAATAAATTCATAGCACGAAAGGTCTTATTTTACCTTCGGACATCATGGTCAGGTTTGACGTGAAGACACTATTTACGAACGTGCCAGTAGATGAAACTATCCGCTTCCTTCAAGAGCCTGTTACGCCAGACAAATGCGACCTGGTTGGGTTGTGCCTAACTTCAACATACTTCTATTCATGGAAGCCTTTCAAGTAACCGCCCTTAGTTCAGCTCCTTTGCGCCCACGTTGCTGCTTCTGATACGTGGATGATACGTTCGCTATATGACCCCAGGGTGAAACGGAGTTACACGAGTGTTTGAACAACATGCACGGGCAGATACAGTTCACGCGTGAAGTAGAAAAGAATGGTGTAATTCCATTTCTTGACGTCGAAGTATACAGGACAACGGAAGGCACACTGCGGCACAGAGGATATCGCTAGCATACACATACACATACAATCCTACCACAACCCAGCGCAGAAGAACTCGGTCATCCGTTCTTTGGCAATCCATGCGCGGGCCTAAGTGATGCTCAAAACATGACAGCTGAGCTTAAAAGGCTAAGCACAACGTTTCTAGCCAATGGATACAGCCATAAGTCGATCCATACAGCCTTGTCGTCGAACACAAGTAAGAAAGATAAGCAAGAAATAGACAAACTGCAACCAGCGGTGCGCTTATCTTATGTGAAAAATGTTACTGACTGAACAGGCAAACACCTTCGCCGGGTTGAGGTGCAACCTGTCTTCTATAGTGGTTTCAGCATCCCGGACGTTCTAGGCTACACTAAGGACATGGATGCATTACACACTGCAGGCGTCTACAAGGTCGAATGCGAATGTGGAGAGGCTTACATCGGCGAGACTGACAAGTCAATAGCAACGCCCATTCGGAAACACAAGCGCTATGTTCGTCTAGGGCAACACAACAAATCTGCAGTGGCAGATCAGCAAGGCTGTGGAAAAGAAATAAAATTCAGCGAAGCCTGTTTGTTGGCCAAGCAGCCGGATACGACGAAACTTAAAATCAGTGAGGCTATCGAAATACTTAAACACCTTAAGAACATGAACAGAGAGGATGGGCTCAGGCTTGCCCCATCTTGGCTGCCAGCAATCAGAGCCCAAAAGACCGCACTGTGAACAAGAACACGAGCTCTTCCGCTGAGTAACTGCCACCGCTCGGCAACTTCTCATTCGCCGGTGACCACTAATCGTGGCACATATCACGAGAGCCAATAGACGTTACGCCTTCCCTCCACCGCAGTAACCTATTAAAATAAAGTACTGTCTCCTTCTTACTTAAATGACCAAAGAAACGAACTATCTTTTTAAAATTATGACCTAATGGCATGCGCAGTGAGCAGTAATACCAAAATATAAGAGACACGGCATAGGTGGAACGCACCAATAGACCCAGAGGAAGGCCGCTGCAACCGTGGCCGAAACGTTAGTTTTTCTCTAGCAGTAGTTTTATACAGTATGACGCAGTACCATACCCAGAAAACTTTTATGGCGACTGACTCTGGCCATCGAAGTATGCGCATTTATACACGAAAGAACTGTTTTCTTGGGGTAACATGAACAGAGTGTTTCAAATGGTTCAAATGGCTCTGAGCACTATGGGACTCAACAACTTAGGTCATAAGTCCCCTAGAACTTAGAACTACTTAAACCTAAGTAACCTAAGGACATCACACACACCCATGCCCGAGGCAGGATTCGAACCTGCGACCGTAGCAGCCTTGCGGCTCCGGACTGCAGCGCCAGAACCGCACAGCCACCGCGGCCGGCAGTGTTTCAAATGTCGAGCTGAATCAAGTGTTTTACCTATGCTACTACTCAGTTTTCGTTTGCTACCCTGTTTGTAAACGTATTGATTCCAGCGGGGAGGATGTTTTTTGCCTGATCTGTGGGGTTTCGGGAAGTCTTATTATAACAACTAAATCACGGTCATATTTGTACAGCTACAGTCCTTCAGCATTGACGGTGACTGTGGATTCGCGCATGTTATGGTGCACTAAGTGCACAATGTCGTCATGTATTTCGACAGAGAGGGTTGGACTGCGAACAGTGTAAATTTCGAACAAAAACACGGATCGTGTGATGTGTCTGTGAAAGACAAGTGCTGGTAAAAGAGAAGGGTGCTCTCAAACGAGGGGAAAAGAACTAAAATCTTTTGAAAAGATCGAAATACCTCGAAAATTACATGAGAGTAATGTGTTTATTTGGGAACGCAATTAATATGCTATACTTTTAATAATTTGAGATAGATTTTGTAAATCTGTGCTGGTAAGGTATTATGATATGTTTCATACAACATCAACATCATACTTATACTATTGTTCTGACATGTAAGTACGGTATTCTATTTATTATGTTATCTGAGTATTTATTCGTGACATAAATATGTCATTTTTTGGTGCGATTTAATACGGCAAGTTAGCGAGCTATTCTGCCACATTAAGTGGATATGTGTAAAGCAATGAGCTTGCAGGTGAGCCATTCAGCCGTCCAGAATTGCTACGAGATAAGGTGTATTTGATGTACAGCTGAATGCTAGTTGTCACGGGGCTCAGAGCGGACCACTACGAACGCATCTGGCGAGCCAGACGCCTCAGCAAAGGACAGGGTGCGGGTTAATCCCAGCATGGGGGAGTTTTGGCTGTGGAAAATCGCTTAGGAGGACAGCCAATTTTCCAAGAAATGGTGGAGTGGCAGACTGTCTTAAAGATGGCTAAGTTACAGCTTTCTGAACTTCAATAAATCACAGTTATACAATAACGCAACCTTGAATACTCCGGCGATCTCAGATAAATGAGGTGCATCCGATGACACAATAGTATTTCACTTATTTTAAAACTACAGAAGTTAATATTTCACATTGAATAAACATGTACATAACGAAACTCTGAATTAACAACTTTTAATTGCTTCATGCGCTTTCAGCAAACTGTATCACTGATGATATCATTGCACTATACCTGTCATTCCTGAAAGCTACGCATCTGTATTTATTTTACTATGTAAATGTTTGCCAGAACATCTTATTCATCACATTTATACATCTAGTGAATACTCCATGAATACCTCATATTTGGTCATAGGTCTGCAGTTATTTAATGAAGTTACCTATTTGCCCTGTAACATTTGTTTAAACATTGGTTGCAAATCCTGTTAAAAGCTATGCTAATTTTAAAGTGGTCAGTCGATTGTGTTAGCAGAGACCCCAATTGAAAAGAGAACCGAAAGAAATGCTGTAAATAAGGCATAAATAATTGTTTAAGTAATATTTAATCACAGTTTGTCGTCACTTAATGTGAGTACACTGGCACAAGAAAACTAGCTTATTTATTTATGAACAATCCTTCATTTGTAGTTATTTGAATGACCTGAGTGTGTTTGTAAACTGATAACATTTCTTATATTTAAATATTGTCGGAATACTTTAGCTTAGCGTGGGAAAGTGGTCGTGTTGAACCATATCATGTCTATAGATCTTCAGAACGATGTATGTTTGGTGGATGCGGCATTCAGTCAACGAAAAAAGCAAACTGTAGTAGAACACTGAGGGAGTCAATTGGAGACTGGATTTTTCGAATGAAGAGCTCTAGGAAGCGATTTGGTACACTGAAGAAGGAAAACTTGACTGAGGTAACGCGTGCCATTCGGTCACATATTCTGGGCAGTTAATGGTCGCTGCCATACCTTCACTTGTAAAGGAATTTTATTTTTCGACAGGTCTGAATGTACTCCAGAATACAAGTCTAACTTATTCCACTTGTATCACGGAACTTTGGATAAACAGAGTATGAGTTACTATTCTCTGAATAGCGTGTGTTAATTTGTGATTCATTTTGTTGAACGTGAACTGTTTTGAGCTGGGGAGTATTTCGTGTATCGTGATTACGAAATTGACTTATTTTTAACGTATCTTCAATAACTTCTTTCTTTGGCGATTTTTCTAGCAACATCGCTTTAGTACATTTCATAAGAGTATTTTCTGTCTGAATTTTAACAGAATACTGTAAGACCACTTCTCGTTTATTTAAGATGATCTTTCTTAAATATTTATTATTATGAATTTATTATTATTTATGAATTTATTCGCACGAAGTAATGGCTGCTATCGACAGGGGATCTCAAGTTGATTCCGTATTTCTAGATTTCCGGAAAGCTTTCGACACCGTTCCTCACAAGCGACTTCTAATCAATCTGCGGGCCTATGGGGTATCGTCGCAGTTGTGCGACTGGATTCGTGATTTCCTGTCAGGAAGGTCGCAGTTCGTAGTAATAGACGGCAAATCATCGAGTAAAACTGAAGTGATATCAGGTGTTCCCCAGGGAAGCGTCCTGGGACCTCTGCTGTTCCTGATCTATATAAATGATCTGGGTGACAATCTGAGCAGTTCTCTTAGGTTGTTCGCAGATGATGCTGTAATTTACCGTCTAGTAAAGTCATCCGAAGACGAGTATTAGTTGTAAAGCGATTTAGAAAAGATTGCTGTATGATGTGGCAGGTGGCAGTTGACGCTAAATAACGAAAAGTGTGAGGTGATCCACATGAGTTCCAAAAGAAATCCGTTGGAATTCGATTACTCGATAAATAGTACAATTCTCAAGGCTGTCAATTCAACTAAGTACCTGGGTGTTAAAATTATGAACAACTTCAATTGGAAAGACCACATAGATAATATTGTGGGGAAGGCGAGCCAAAGGTTGCGTTTCATTGGCAGGATACTTAGAGGATGCAACAAGTCCACTAAAGAGACAGCTTACACTACACTCGTTCGTCCTCTGTTAGAATATTGCTGCGTGGTGTGGGATCCTTACTATGTGCGATTGACGGAGGACATCGAAAGGGTGCAAAAAGGGCCAGCTCGTTTTGTATTATCACGTAGTAGGGAAGAGAGTGTTGCAGATATGATACGCGAATTGGGATGGAAGTCATTACAGCAAAGACGTTTTTCGTCGCAGCGAGATCTATTTACGAAATTTCAGTCGCCAACTTTCTCTTCCGAATGCGAAAATATTTTGTTGAGACCAACCTACATAGGTGGGAATGATCATCAAAATAAAACAAGAGAAATCAGAGCTCGAACAGAAAGGTTTAGGCGTTCGTTTTTCCCGCGCGCTGTTCGGGAGTGGAATGGTAGAGAGATAGTATGATTGTGGTTCGACGAACCCTCTGCCAGGCACTTAGGTGTGAATTGCAGAGTAGTCATGTAGATGTAGATGTAGATGTAGATGTAGATGTAGAACATTAATCAACATAGTTCTATGTTGTCTACATATGTTACAGCTGTTAGAATAAAACTTTTGTTATTAAATTATTCATTTAACTTATTTTGTCTTTCTGTTTATTACATTAACTAGTAATTCAAGCCATTGTGCTGCCCATTTGACTTCAGGAACACAAATACAGGTTATTACGAGGGCTATCCACAAAGTACATTACGTTTTGGAATTAAAAATAAATAAAGTATTGGAAATTTTTTTTATTATATACAGAATGAAAGCCACACTTAAATACTACTTTTCTAAATAGTTGCCATTTAAATTAAGGCACTTATCGTAGCGATGGACGACCTTGGAAATTCCTTCGTCGTAAAATTCGGCCGCCTGCGCCTTTAACCACGTGGCTACCTCTTCTTGAAGCTGTGCGTCGACATCAAAACGCTGCATAGCCAACCACCTCTTCATTACTGGGAATAAGTGGAAGTCACTCGGTGCCAGGTCGGGACTGTACGGCGGATGAGGAAACAACTCCCACTTAAAAGATTCGAGAACTTAACGAGTGGCATTTGCCGTGTGGGCTCGGGCGTTGCCGTGAATCAGCAAGATCTTTGAGCTCAACTTTCCCCTGCGCTTGTTTTGTATTGCTCTTCTGAGGTTGTGCAGAGTTTGGCAATACCTTTGAGAGTTTATTGTAGTGCCTCTTTCCAGGAAATCCACAAAAATCACACCTTTTCTACCACAAAAGACAGTCGCCATCACCTTCTTTGCCGACATCGTCTGCATGCATTTCTTGGGTTTTTGGGGGGAATTTGTATGCCCCCACTGCATTGACTGAAATTTTGTCTCGCAGTCACATGGTTAACCCATGTTTCGTCACCAGTAACGATGTGATCGAGTAATGAGTCGCCATCTTTCTCGTAAGCGTCCAAAAACGTTAACGCTGCAGCCATTCGCTGATTTTTGTGAATCTCTGTCAAGATTTTTGGTATCCATCTTGCACAAAACTTGTGGTAACCAAGGTTTTCGGTAATGATTTCGTGCAACAAACCTCATGAAATTTGTGGAAAACTCATAGAGAGTTCCGTTATTGGGAAATTACGGTTTTCACTGACCGCGGCATCGACTTTTTCGACAAGTTCGGCAGTCACTATGCTGGGTCTTCCACTTCGCTCTTCGTCGTGAACGTTAGTTCGGCCATTTATAAATTTTATGACCCATTGACGCACTCCACCTTCAGTGATTATGTTGTCCCCTTACATTTCACAAAGCTGCCGATAGATTTCTATCGGTGTACAGTTTTTTTGCAGTCAGAAACCTTATTAAAGCACGCACTTCACACTTCGCGGCATTTTCAATTAACGCTGACATTTCAAACTGTCACAGTAACCCAACAGAGTACAGCACGAACCTCTCATTAGCACGGCAAGATGCCGACTGAGCGGCGGAATGCCATGACACCAAGACGGCCGCGCTAGCCCCGCCCCTAACATACACAAACGAAAACGTAATGTACTTTGTCGATAGCCCTCGTATTTGCAGTGAATTAGTTGCAGGGGATGAAAACAGAGCGGCTCCACTATACTACATCGAGCTGTTCTTTTTAAACTGCAGTGCATAGCCCAAGTACCTTAAGTACGAGTAACGGAAGTTAAAGACACACTAGTCTGCTCTTATGGGATGCTGTTCAGAAGATCAACTGCTCAGCCGTAATGGTTACTCACGCAGTTCCTTTCTGAGATTCGCTACTTTCATTGGTCCTGATATTAGGATGATAGTTTCATTTTATTCATATCTTATCTTATTTCTTTCAGTAAGTAACTCGCCTTCGAGAGGACGACGGTTCAAACCCGCGTCCGGCCATCCCTAAATCGTTTCGGACAAATGCCGTGATGGTTCCCCTGAAAGGGCACGGCTGATTTCCTTCACCATATTTCGCTTATCCGAGCTTGTGCTCCGTCTAAAATGACCTCGTTGTCGATGGGACATTAAAAACTAATCTCCTCGTCTCCTCCTCTTGCGCCAGACTGTTACATTTAGTTATAAGCTCCTTAGTGTAATTATGTATAGTAACGTATGATTCGTATGAAGTTGGCTACCCACAATTTTATTCTGCTAAGGTGTTTCATCTCTGTTACTATATTGTTCATTGGACCTGATGATGGCATAATGAAATGCCGAAAGCGGTTGTCCCTGGCATAAATCAGAGATGAAACTACAGCTGTTGGCCTATTTGTTGGTGGTTATAACGGCAGAATATTGCTCAGCCACATATCATCAACTTTGATCCATGCTAAAAACAAAGAGCCAAATCCATAACTTTGCTGCGAATCTTGCAGTTTCAGTTGATGCACTGTCTGGATTTTATACGTGTACTAGTGTAACGCAGAATGCAAAACTTTCCGTACAGTTAAGTAGGGATGCGCATTACTAGTCACACGGCACGAGAGCTAGCACTACTCGAGGCCTGTGCTGCGTGGCCATTTACAGCAACAGCAACGTCGTTAGTAAGTTCCTCCGAGTTAGGACGCCTCTCTCTTATAGGTGCCACAACAAACTCACCGTATTTGCGGATTTCACCATATTTGCAACTGGTGGTCACAGATGTAACTAACTGCTTTTCTAGCATAAATTGGTTCCGCATTAACGCATTAGCATAGCTATCAAGTTTATCTGTCATACGGTAATTACAACCCACACTGGACCTCCATGAATATCTGACCCTTAATTGTAACCACCTGGCAGAGGCGGGGAACCGTAGGTATGGAGTAAGGCAAGATAGAAAGGGAGAAGGCCTCCACTGACGAAAAAAATGAGCACTCACTTGCCTGACCGTCAGTGGGAACGACTAGGAGGAACAGCATTCCCCTAACCACACGCTCGCACAGACATAATATGCAGACCTCTTTACACAATTCTAGTGTTAACTGAAATTCAAGTAATGGTTAGAGCAGAACTCGATTTTACAACGTGTACATTATTATTCTTGTAAGTTGTTCTAAAACCATATATTAATCTGATCTAGTTATTATTAAATCATAACATTTATTATGCTTTACGGCTTTTATCATTAAACCCTAAGCAGATGCTGATCGATAAGGTTAGAGGTGACACCAAATTATATTTTTTGGGGAGGGAAGAGGAGGGGAGGGAAAATGAAAATAAGAAACGATAGTCTTCCTAAACTAAACCCTTGCTCCGTACCTTATTTAAGACCTAGATGATTTAAAATAACTAGAGGTTGTTGACTGATTCGGAGGGAGCACTGAGCAACCACTTACTGAAATAAGGAGAAGAAATACAATAGAAGACGATAAGGTAGCTTTGACAGATGAAACAGTGAAGCTTCAACAGAAATCCTTGGATGATACAGGAGAAATTGAATGTAATCGATGCAACTATAGCAGCTCGGAAATTATGGCGTCGATATTTGTCACGCACTGAAAAGTTAAGGAAACCGTAGCAGAAAAGAAACACGGTTGAACTTGCAAGTCAGTGCTAAGGAAAGAAAAGGTGCCATAGAGGTACACGGAATATATAGATAGGATTTACAAAAGAAAGAAACTTACAAACAGTATTACCGAAAGGGAAGGGTAAGTCGATGAAGATGAGATGGGAGTTGTGATTGTGTAAGACTAGAACTAGGTCGTAACTAAGCAACTGGACTGGACTATACACCCTCAGAATTACTGTGATCCATAAAGTACTTTGCAGAGGAGTGTACACTCACGTGAAAAAGCCTGGCAGGAAACTATGTGAAGGAGGAGGACTCGAATCACGAACTTCTGCCTTTTGCGGGAGAATTGTCAGTCATACTTCCGCCAAAAACTGTCTCTGCTACCTCCCAAATTTCACAGACATTCTCCTGTTTACATAAGAGCTCCCGGATGAATGGCTACTGCGGTGGGATGACTTAATCACAGCCTAGGGAATTGTTCCCAGAATGAATTTCTACCCTGCAGTGGAATGTACGCTAGTCCCGCAAGGTATACAGGAGAATGTCTGAGGAGTTTTGAAATATGCAAATACAGCTTTCGGCGGAGGTGAAATAGGGCGGGTCGTACGGTATTTAAAATGTAGATAAGGCTATTGATAATATTGTTCGCATCTGCTGCTGAGTGGTCATCGCGGGTGACTGCTAAGCGGGTGACTGGGATTTGATGTCCCTGCCCGAGAGAACGGTGCTTTCACCACATGCCCCTCTACAGCACACTCAATGAAGTCATTGGCAGAGGCTGACATGGCAATCGGTCGTGCCCGATTGGCTTATCTGACGTCAGAACGCAGAACTTACCCACCGTATGTTACTGATAACGTCGATTGAAATACACTTCAGAATTCTGAAGGCAGCACGGATAAAATAAAGGAAATGAATGATTATCTATAATTTGTACACAAAGCAGACTGGAATAATTTGAGTCGAAGAGCGTCGCAGTGTGGAAGGTAATCACACGCTTCTTATTTCAGGTTATTCTCTCGGGCACTGACCACCACATCACGTCCGGATGTTCGAATTAACTGAACGAAAATGAAAACCTGTCTCTAAAGATAATTTCAGTCTTCGGTCCGACTTTGCAACAAGCGCCTGTTTTGCTGTGAAAAACGACGAAAGTGTCTTTCTCATGATGTATCAATGGAACATGAACCATACACAGAGAGAATTTCTGCAGTGTAATATAGAATGTAACGGAAAGAATCACGCTATGAGACGAAGAGAAATCACAGTTTTATTGAAAATCAGTAATTAAGCTGAAGTCATCACGATTTATGATCGTCCCCTGAGCATTACAAAATACGGGACATGGTACTTAATAGTGCGTGTGATCACTACGGGAGTTATCGTACAATAGGATGATTCCGTCTGGCAGCCTTCCTGGGCGTTTTGTCTTTATGGCGTGTCTCAGTTTCTGTAAACTGTCTTCACAGCGTTGCTCAGTTAATGCTCTTCCATCATCGAGGAACTGGGCGAGCAGAGCAAGTATACTGTTACACCATATCGCCCGCCCTCATACTGCCAATCATGAGATTGCGCTTCAGTGATTTGCTTGGGAAGCACTACAATATTCTCCATGTAATCTATATATTGCATCATATGACTGTCACATATGTGGCGACCTGAAGAAAGAATTGCGTGGACATATGTTCCAGTCGGACGAGAAAATGCAAGAGTGGGTGCGGTTGTGGGCCCATCACCGGCCGGTCGCGTAATAGAACTACGAAACAGTGGGACAAACACATAATGCGTTTGATGATTATTTTTGAATGGAACTGTTTCAGTGTGCCATTGTGGCGGGTGTTCGGTTTTCATTAGCCTATCCTCCGTAAAGTGATAATAAACTAAGAAAGATGAATGGAGTCATACAAATGTGATTACATCAAAATTGTGGACAACGATGTGAAAGGAATGAAGGAATTTTGCTGCAATGGAAGCAAAACATTGTGTGATGGAAGAAACAAAGAGGATATAAGAAGCAGACTAGCAAAAACAAAGAAAGCATTATTTGCAAAATGGTGTCTAACAGAGATGTTCAGTAGAAGAATAAATTTCTTAGAACCTACGTCTGGAATATATCATTGTGAGGAAGCGGGAAAACAAAAGTAGAAGAGACTCAAGATATTTGTGATGTGATGTTGCAGAAGTACGCGGGAAAATAAGTCAGCTGACAAAATAAGTAATGAGACAGTTCCCCGTAGAATCGGCGCGTAGGAGTGTATTAAAAACATTGACTAAAAGAGCGGATAGGATGATAAGACAACTGGGATTGACGAAAGGAAGATATAGAGGGTAAAAAGGTACAGGAAGACAAAGACTTGAATGTACGTACAAAAAAAAATGAAGACATTGAGGATGTAAGTGCTACTTTGAGATGAAGAGATTGGCACTTAAGAGGATTTTCTGGCGTTTCTTTTACGTATGAAAATAATTTGTATAGCATAAAACTTGCTAATTCTTGCTACGCATATAATGGTTTTCAGTTACGTCTGACTGATATCGCACCTGGTTGTTAGCTGATACTGAGTCTGTATGGCAAAAAAAAAAAAAAAAAAAGAAAAGACGCACCACAAAGTAATTATCCGTGTAGGATGGAAATCAGTAGATCTGATGTATACATACAGACAAACAAATGATTACAATTTCAGAAGAAACTGGATGACTTATTGAAGAGAAAGAACTTCAGAGTTTGCGCAAGTCAAAAGACGTTGGTCCACCATTGGCCCTCACACAAGCAGTCATTCGGCTTGGGTGTCCTCCTGAGGCGCCACAGACATCAGTCCCGGTAGTTGGGCAGTGTAGCGGGTGATAGGCGGGTTGGTGTTCAGCCGCTGTCGGGGACGTTTCTAGAGACGTCTTCACTGGTCATAGAGGCCGGAATTTCATTGCCTGGAGTAGGATTATCTTCGGTGATCAGTCCCTCTTCGAACTGAGCCCCGATGATCAGCGAAGAGGTGTCTGGAGACGCCTCGGCTTGCTGTAGATACCAACCTGATTGTCGCCTGCCATATAGCCCGACAACAACGAGTGGTGGTCTCGGATGACACTTACTATCATACTAGGAAACCTTCGGCTGTCATCCGCGGGACCCTTACAACAAAGCGTTACGTCGACGATATGCTAAGCTGCGATTCGCGCTTCCGCGGAAGCCATCCTGGGATTACATTTCAGCAAATAATGCCCGCTTTTTGTCTTCGTGCTTGCCGAACTCTGCCTTGGCCAATAAGATCGCCAGATTTCTCCCCAATTGAGAAAGTTTGGAGCATTGTGGGCAGGGCCCTCTTACCGTCTTGGGATTCCGACGATCTAGCGCGCTAATTGGTCAGAATTTGGCACGATATCCCTCAGTAGGTCATCTAACAGCTCTGTCATTCAATAATAAGACTTATAGCTGCTTTCACAAGAGCCAGAGAATAACCAACGTGTTAAGTGAATTTTTGAAGATCTCTCTCTCGAATAAATTATTCAAGTTTTTAGACGTGGTAATCATGTGTTTATTTGTATTTGTACGTCATATTTAGTATTTCTGTCCCCTTTCGGATAATTTCTTCGTGGCGTGCCTTCTTCTTCTTTTGCAAAGTGGGGCGCAAATACCACATACCAAAGAACCTGATCTCATAATGCAATACACCGAACAGCTAAGCGGAAGAGAACACATAATCATCCCCATAGAAATAATTGGACATCGTCCTGTTCGTAAGATTTTACATTACAAAAGTGAGCAGTACATATTTATAGTCACTGAAGAAACAGATAATCATAAAGGCTGAGCATAAAAAAATGTACAACTAAATTACTCCACCATTCTTCAACAAAAACAAATATCGGATAACATTCTTGGAATGTGAAAGGGTCCCTTACTTTTGATTTACTTGTTCCGTACCTGGCTGTGTATCAGAAGGCATAATATAATAATCTACCACTTAATCAGATTAAGAGCAGCCGACCAGTTGCAAAGGATAAAGTAATCTTTACCTAGGTTTCAATAGATATAAATCTATCTTCTTCAGAAGACGGCAGTATTACATTAATATGAAGCGATATGTCCTTATCGTTTTTACAAACATCTGCCTAGTTTCATTAGTCAAATAAAACATAGCCCTGAGAACAGAACTTACTTGTAATATTGTTAGCATAGCGTCCTCCTGGAGAAAAATGGGATGAAAGGGAAGTAGCAGCGCGCTATATTGTGTGTTAAAAAAATGGTTCAAATGGCCCTGAGCACTATGGGAGTTAACTTCTGAGGTCATCAGTCCCCTAGAACTAAGAACTACTTAAACCTAGCTAACCTAAGGACATCACACACAAACATGCCCGATGCAGGATTCGAACCTGCGACCGTAGCGGTCGCATGGTTCCAGAATGTAGCGCCTAGAACCGCTCTGTCACCCCGGCCAGCTTATGTTAAAACATCGTGTTATGGATAAGCTCGTCCTGATCAGCATACGTAGCCCACACCAGAACATTCTTGGACAAAGGGAAATTGTATAGATCGAATCAAATTCTTGAAGGTACCGGTTGATCATCTTTTCCTTTCGCCTTTCGCCTTTGTGCTACTGGGAAAGTAAGGTCCGACAGGTCGTGAAATGGAAACGACAGTGACAATCTGAGGAAGCTTTGCATAGGTGTATTGTGCGGTACCTCTGGTATGCCAGCTGATTGCGTCACGTCAGTTCTGAGTGCGCAGTGAGCACGCAATGATGTCTAGAATAATTGCGTCTTCTACCAAGTATGGGTGCCAGCTGCGAGGCTTCGCCTGATTTCATGCGACGCCACATAACGTAACCTTCACGCATTTCTTACTTCAGGACAGTTCTCTGCCGCACACTTCACATGAAATGACGACGTCCCTGCAGCGTTTTCGACAGGAAGTACTTGATCACCCACCATACAGCCCTGTGTTGGTTGCCTCTGATATTCATATCTCTTCACGTGAACCGCTGGCTATGAAGACAATATTTTGGCACCGACAGCGATCTGCAGACCAGCATTGAGAAGTGCCGGAAAACTCAAGCGGCTGCCTTCTATGACAAGGATATTGGAAAGCTGGTACAAGGCTACGACAAATATCTAACTCGGGGCGATGAACCTGTAGTGACGTAGCAGGGAGGTATACTATACGGTTGCAAACAAAGAATATTTGATTTTTCACTGTTGTTTCCATTTTGCGACTGATCATATCTTGCTTTATGAATAGCGCTCGTAATTTCTGATATTTTATGCTTAATTTAAAAGGTAGCCAGATTCGTTCCTGTCGCCAAGCGTTATACCGTACCCTTTCTGTCTGCGTGTAGTGTTATCCACGTGAAAGTGAGCGAAAGTTTATTTATTTTTTCTCTTCTTTTTTTCACATATTAACGAACCATTCTGCTTCATATGAAGCGGAACTTGGGTACCACCCCAGTATTCACTTTATCTGGTGTTGGGAACCATGTTAAAACAATATCCAGACTGGTCATCACACCAGCCATCGAAATTAATAAACTGCGCTGATTTGACATGGCGCCGGCGCACAGGTCCAGAACACGGATGCGGCGTGCAAACACGCGCTATTCTCTGGCGTGTCGTAAAAGTACCGGTTGGTAAGGAGGATCCGAAAGTTTCCGTTGGAAGGCCACATCAACCCCTTGCCTACCTGTCGCTGCTTACATAGCCACACCAGATTAGCGCTTGGTTGCATAAACGCTTCAAAGCCCGCAGAAGGACACTTTTTGATCCCCCCTTGCACACACGGGCGGTCAGAACCAGCCTGAGCTGAGAAATAACTGCCAAGAAAAAAAAATGATATACAGTACCGTTTCCGAGTTATTTGGCGTTGAGTTTGCCAGTCAGTCCGTCGTGGGCGTAAATTCAAGCAGCCTGGCAGAGGCGATGCTGTCATAAGTGTTCTTCGTTTCGTATCCTCAAACCGAACAAACGTAGATTTAGCTCACCTAGCATACATTCTTCATTTCCAAAAAAAGTACATTTTAACACGTGATAAGCATCTGAACAAATGGTAACTCACGGACCCACAAATTCCTGTGCATTGTTGAATTTTCGCGCTTGCAAGTGCTTCAACTTGCAAGCGTGACGACCTGATTGGCTAACTGCAGTGCTAAATAACTCGGAACTGGCGTAACATATCGAACTCTTTTTCTAAACAATTATTTTCAACACAACCTCTCCAGAAACACCCTTACAGGCTTTTCAGGCTGTTTCTGACAATCCTATATATGGCCTCAAATCCCATATACTGCAGAAGCAGTATAAATTAGAACAATATACAAGTAACATCTAAATCAAAGTGCCATCAATTCAAGAAACATTCTGCAAAACATGTACCAAAATTTTGCAATCCTCAGAATCACACAGTCAAGGGAGCAAGCTTTTGTTGAGAGTGATAGTAAAAATGACGATCTCGATGATTCAGATGACGATCCTGATTCTGTATAGGAAGAACTGTGTCGAGCGTCCAGTGAGTATTTCTCTTATTGATTTCATTAAACGTTCGTTGAAACATTGCGTTCCTTCCTAGTGTGTCTTCATTTTCTGAACTCTGAAACACTTCTTTTATACGACTGCAGAGAACGACACTGCATACCAGTGTAGCGAGTACAGAACGGCCATGTGCTAAAAGGCTTTTTTCAATGTGTACCACAAAAAATTATACTATGTAAAAGAAATGTATCAAAACTTGTACATCCAATCCAGAGAAAGTAATTTCAGGCTTTCATATAAGACTAGTATCACAGTTAACTGTTGGCTAGTATTCTTAATAAAAGAAATATACCCTACAGCATTGCTCAGATGACACTAGAGTAAAAGGCATCTGTCTCTACTGGATATGTACTGTGCTGACCTGACGCTATCTATCACTTCAATGTAGAATGATGCACCACTTAAGGTGAAATCTGGAGTATCCATTTATTTTAAGCACTTAATGTAGCAAACTTATTTGGGTGAACGACGGTAACATCTCTTACCTCAGAGAGACGGGAGTGATGGCTGCCAAGTATTCCAGCTATGTACAATGACATAGTGAACTATCTTTGTTGTGTAGTGTACATGTAGATGATTTAGAAGAGTGCTTTAGTTCATGTATCTGTACAGTGAAGCCGACTCCGATAGCTATGGAGACCATCCACGCTAAATTTGCAGTTTTGTGCATACAAGAAATACTTATTTGGGAAATACTGTGAAAAATGAACCAGTGGACTTTTGTTGATGTAATGCATTCTACATACTATGCCAAAGTGTAAACAAAATATATGTAGTACCCCAAATTGTATGTTTTTGTTAATTCATAAGCTTCTCATTATAATGTAGCCAAAGTAGCTCAGTCGGTAAGTGGCATCATATATTATTATCACTATTATTGATATTATTATTACAAATGCCCCATGCCTATATCTGGTGTATTTGGTATTATGGCAGGGTGGGCGAGCATACTTCTCACAGAAACTTGATTGTAAGCAACTGATCCTGTGGTGGTGCAGAAAACCAGGTGATGAAGAAGAAGAAGAATTGGGCACTCCCTCTGATAATACACGAGCAATAATTATGGCTCCATCCAGCTGTTGGAAGACAAAAGTTCCCATGTATTTGCTAATACACTCACATGGATTCCAGTTTGAGCATATATGTGTGTTCTGAAAACCACTGTTTCAACGCAGATACTAACTATTACAGAAAATATAGCTAGGTGTCGATGGAGTAACATCCACAACATTTACTGAAAGCAGTGGTATCCTCATCATAAAATTTAAAGATAACAAACTGTGTCCGTATTAGATGATGTTGCTGTGGAAAACCAGGATAAAATTCGAAGATATTTCTGTTTTGGTTCTCATATGGGAGTTAACGTATTTTATTTAAGTCACACATATTCCAGAATACAAAAACAGAAATGTCGTTATAGCCTTCAAACAAGAAAATGCACTTGCCAAGCTCATGTAGGAACTTATGTGTCATTCAATGAATTTGTAAAGATATGTAGAGATTTTGGTTTCTTGTTATCAATAACAAGAAACTTGTGTCATTCAATGAATTTGTAAAGATATGTAGAGATTTTGGTTTCTTGTTATTGATAAAACAAGAAAACTTTCAAGAGTTAATAAAAAGAGGTGACTATATCAGTATACCTTACACCAAGAACAAGTTCGCATAAATGTTGACAATTGTGTACAATTTCTACGAGTCCATTATCATAAACAGCGACTGGTCACATTTTTATTGTGCTATTTTTTTGTTCAGTTTCACTGTGCAATTACATATAGGTGGATCTCTATCCACTTGTATAAACAGCGTAGATTAAAATGCATTCACATTTGACCTTTTATTGTTCTGTTCAGACATTCCACAATACATGACTTCGCTGGGTGAAGGTTGAATAGTGGTGTAGATCATACCACCCCACCCCCTCAACCATTGTCTTGAAATTCTAGTATTAAAACCCTCCACCCTGCACTATCTACAGTATGACTAGTATGACGAGCCCAGTGAGTTAATACACTGGCTACAGTTTCTCATGGCATCAGCTGCCAGTAGGACTACATCTCATTGAGAAGAGGTTGTTCAGATAATTTCAGAGCTTAGAGGTATCGTCGAATAAGTATGGAGACAGTAATTCAAGAATTTCACAAACCAGCACACAAAACATAACCTCATGGACAAGTTATGATCAAGGATTTGGATGACCTATGGCAGGCCGATCTTGTAGATATGCGGGAATATTGACGTGCGAATAACTGTTTCAAGTTTATTTTAATGCTCATTGATACAAACCCTAAATTTACCTAGGTATTACCTGTGAAAACAAAAACAGGGAGATGGTGGCAGAGCTGTTTCAGCATTTGCTGTAGGCATGAATGAATCGATGTCTGGCTAAAATTCAAACAGATCAGAGTGGAGGGTTTTAATATTATAATTTCAAGACAATGGTTGGGGAGGGGGGGGGGGGGGCGGTATGATCTACACCACTATTCAACCTTCACCCAGCAAAGTCATGTATTGTGGAATGTCTGAACAGAACAATAAAAGGTCAAATGTGAATGCATTTTAATCTACGCTGTTTATACAAGTGGATAGAGATCCACCTATATGTAATTGCACAGTGAAACTGAACAAAAAAATAGCACAATAAAAATGTGACCAGTCGCTGTTTATGATAATGGACTCATAGAAATTGTACACAATTGCATTAAAATGCGGATCCATGCAAACAAAACTTAAATGTTGTTGATATTTACGTTATCATAAATGGATCATACATTCGACATACAAACACAATAAACAGGCACACCACTCTCATCAAGTCAATAGCGTGAGTACAGGTAGGTGTCAGTCCTGTCCTCACAAGTGACCTGCTCATTGTCATGAGATAACAGACTGATTTTTCACTTCAGCACAGTGTACACCTCATGCCCTCATGAATGAATACTAGTTTGCTGTACCATATGCAGCAGCTTTGGTGGAGCACTGCGAACACCACTGTACATGCATTGTAAGTAATAGTCAGTCATCAAAGCCCTTGAGGTTGCACGAGGCCCACCCTTTGCCCACCTATGGGTGGCACCTCCCAATGCGTTACAGGCATACATTTTCGATCTAAGACCCATAAATTCCACAGCTGGCAACCCGTTTGTATCGTCTTTGTTCAAGCCAATAACATTCTCGTTATGTAGAACAATAATGTAAGGACTATTGACCAAAAGAAATCTTAAATGTGTACTTCATATGGATTGCAGTCCTTCATACAAAAGGTGAAGCTATCTGTATCTATAAAAAATAACTTTGGATTAGCTAATGATTTTTCGCAAACTCATAATAGAAACTGTATGTGTAGAGTTTGCACAGGTCTCATTTAGACATGAAATATATGGGAAAGTCAATAGCGTCAAAGCTATAAAATGCATGAACATCAATATCTCTGCCAAATGAAGATGTGCAAAGCAGATGATCCGTTTAATTGTAATTTCTCTCACAAGATTGCACTGATCGTGCAAAATAATAGTTCTTTTTTATGTTTTGGATAATGATACATGCCTTCTTATCAGCGATATCCATAGGAATCTCAGTAGAGCTGCACCCCACCACTCATTCATTGGATCAAAGACAGGTGTATCGGATGTGTAAGTATATCTCACAGCTGAGTGATCCCAGGAAACTTGGTTTGTATAGCACTCAAGGTGAAATCATGAATCTAATTAGCAATTGAGATGCTCTGTGATACCACACCATATGTACATACCGCCCATCTCCTCAATTCCTGAGTCCTATTGCGGATGTGCATGTAAATTCGCAAAATATTACAACCTAGTTCTGTTTCCAGAACAGGTGGCTACACTTTCAGAAAACTAATTATGTCTTAGTGCCCTCCTGCTGAGATCTTTATACGAGAAAATGAAGTGCACTCCACAAATACATCCTCAATCACCTTGCAGTTTACCTATGGCATCACTTTACTAACCTGGTGTCTATCTAAAGTGTGACAGGACAGTGAACCGCCACTAGCCGTAGGATCATTGTTACTAGCATTATGAATCGCACCTGAGGACTTCGAGCATCCTGTGGGCAAAGTCGGTTGTGGGGGGGGGGGGGGGGGCAATGAGGTGTGTGGCATTGTGCACCAGCCTTGCGAGACCACCAATAGTGGGATACAGCTGTGTTTGGCCAGGAGGAGCGTCTTGGCTGCAGAGATGACTGCTGTGTGGAGACACGAGACATGGCAACTACTCCCACTCTTGATCCAATTGGTGGCAGCATCCTAACGACCAGGCTGAGTGTAGCCAGAGGGATGGATACCTTCAGGCCATTTGCCACCCATACTCACCAGAGTGATGGCGCAGATAGGGCAGTGGCTGCAGTGGTGACAGATGGAGGAGGATTTGAAGCCCATGTCTGCCATAGTGATAAGGCAGCAGTGGAGGTGGCAGCAGAAATGGCGGGGGCTGACAGTGGTGTGGAAGGCTGTGGCTGAGGCAGCTGCAGCTTGTGCAGACCTACGCTCATGATGGGTGAAGCATTGCTGCATAGGACTGCATTTTGGTAATGCCATCTTCACCACCTGCCCTGGCACTCAAGACACAATGCACTACAGGGGGTGGTGGATGGGATCACACTCTTCGCAGTATCAGCTCACGGACTATAGAGAAAGAATAACAAAAGATGGGTACACATTTTCTAAACTCACCGGCTACTTCTGTAGAAAAAGAACACTGATTGATACAAAAAATAACGATAGATACTCGTTAATGCCACCTGCCTCCACTATGTCACCAAATCCACATCCTTGAGGTCATCTTGGACCATCTCCACACAGGAATTAAAGATTGGTCTTCATGTAGCTGAAGCTCCTGGGCCATTTCTTCCACCTGCTGTGGCATCTCCTTACCTGGACAGGCATGGAGCCACTGGTACAGCTCACCAACATCGCCTTCAGCAACAACAACATATTGATTTAACAAACGTATAAAGCACTAATAAGAAATGAAAAGAATACGTACTTACACGAAATCTGCAATATGCTTATAAAGGGTGGTGCAAAACTACTCTCAACCTCCTCGAAATCAGCTACAATTCCAAAAAAACGTACACACATACACAAATTACAACACCTTGAAAAAAAATGTGTATCGGGAATATGTAATCACCGCTAGAGGCTGCTCCAGGGGCTGCACAGGCTAATCAGTCAGCTCCCTTCAGCCTTCAGTCGCCGATCGAGGTCAGACAACATTTCATGAATGAATTTTGTAATAACAAGGAAATTTATTCTGTCGAAAATGTACTACTGAATTAGAAACTCATACAACAAAATAATGAAAATAAACTTCAGAATCTAAAAACTTGCTATCCAATTCGTTTTAACACACTGATTTGAAAAAAATATTCTATTATAAATATATGATGAACACTTGCTACAAAATTGAAGCTTTGCTTCTAAATTCGTTTTAAAGGAATCTGAACACCCAGAGCAACGACATAACAAAAATATACATCGAAATATGAAGACTCGGACCAGCGAACACATGCTGCTTTGATGAATATTTGCTATGAAAATATGTATGTTCATGTCAATTC
Source organism: Schistocerca serialis cubense (assembly GCF_023864345.2). Classification (NCBI taxonomy): domain Eukaryota; kingdom Metazoa; phylum Arthropoda; class Insecta; order Orthoptera; family Acrididae; genus Schistocerca; species Schistocerca serialis. The sequence goes on from NC_064642.1 coordinate 270,637,276, forward strand.
CTCCACGTACTGCCTGAGACAATTTCCTCTGCCACTGACGCTTCTGATGCTGCTTGAAGATGCTGAACGTAGTCGCAGACTAGAACAGAAGGCAGATGACCGTTGAGGTGGTAGGGTTTATATAGACTCAACCTCTGACCACTAATTTGGGTGGAACCATTAGAGAAAACCCTAGTCAGCAGGTTCAGATGCGTTAGGTGTTGTCCCACAGAACACAGGTGAAACGGCAATCATTTCTACTTACTCTAGGAATGTTTTTGTCAGGGTTCACCAGTCCTCCCCCCCCCCCCCCAAATACCTGTTATCAGCTACATTAAAACTAATGTGAAGTCCTCTGGCATGGGTATTACTCACAAGAATGTCTTTCTCAGTGTTTGCTGGTCCTCCCTGGAAAATACACTCCTGGAAATTGAAATAAGAACACCGTGAATTCATTGTCCCAGGAAGGGGAAACTTTATTGACACATTCCTGCGGTCAGATACATCACATGATCACACTGACAGAACCACAGGCACATAGACACAGGCAACAGAGCATGCACAATGTCGGCACTAGTACAGTGTATATCCACCTTTGGCAGCAATGCAGGCTGCTATTCTCCCATGGAGACGATCGTAGAGATGCTGGATGTAGTCCTGTGGAACGGCTTGCCATGCCATTTCAACCTGGCGCCTCAGTTGGACCAGCGTTCGTGCTGGACGTGCAGACCGCGTGAGACGACGCTTCATCCAGTCCCAAACATGCTCAATGGGGGACAGATCCGGAGATCTTGCTGGCCAGGGTAGTTGACTTACACCTTCTAGAGCACGTTGGGTGGCACGGGATACATGCGGACGTGCATTGTCCTGTTGGAACAGCAAGTTCCCTTGCCGGTCTAGGAATGGTAGAACGATGGGTTCGATGACGGTTTGGATGTACCGTGCACTATTCAGTGTCCACTCGACGATCACCAGTGGTGTACGGCCAGTGTAGGAGATCGCTCCCCACACCATGATGCCGGGTGTTGGCCCTGTGTGCCTCGGTCGTATGCAGTCCTGATTGTGGCGCTCACCTGCACGGCGCCAAACACGCATACGACCATCATTGGCACCAAGGCAGAAGCGACTCTCATCGCTGAAGACGACACGTCTCCATTCGTCCCTCCATTCACGCCTGTCGCGACACCACTGGAGGCGGGCTGCACGATGTTGGGGCGTGAGCGGAAGACGGCCTAACGGTGTGCGGGACCGTAGCCCAGCTTCATGGAGACGGTTGCGAATGGTCCTCCCCGATACCCCAGGAGCAACAGTGTCCCTAATTTGCTGGGAAGTGGCGGTGCGGTCCCCTACGGCACTGCGAAGGATCCTACGGTCTTGGCGTGCATCCGTGCGTCGCTGCGGTCCGGTCCCAGGTCGACGGGCACGTGCACCTTCCGCCGACCACTGGCGACAACATCGATGTACTGTGGAGACCTCACGCCCCACGTGTTGAGCAATTCGGCGGTACGTCCAACCGGCCTCCCGCATGCCCACTATACGCCCTCGCTCAAAGTCCGTCAACTGCACATACGGTTCACGTCCACGCTGTCGCGGCATGCTACCAGTGTTAAAGACTGCGATGGAGCTCCGTATGCCACGGCGAACTGGCTGACACTGACGGCGGCGGTGCACAAATGCTGCGCAGGTAGCGCCATTCGACGGCCAACACCGCGGTTCCTGGTGTGTCCGCTGTGCCGTGCGTGTGATCATTGCTTGTACAGCCCTCTGGCAGTGTCCGGAGCAAGTATGGTGGGTCTGACACACCGGTGTCAATGTGTTCTTTTTTCCATTTCCAGGAGTGTATATTGTCAGCTACACCAAAGGTGGTACAAAATCGTGTGGTACAGGTGTTGTTTACAAAGTCAAAATTTCAGGAATACCTTTTTCGGCGTTCACCAGTCAAGCCAGGAAAACTCATTGTTGGCTACATCAAAACTGGTGCATAATAATCTGCGGATTGACGTTGTTCATAATGTCAATGTTCGAGGAATGTCTTTGTCTGCGTTCACCACTCCACCTTGGAAAACCGGTTGTGGACAACATTAGAGGCAAGGTCCAAGTCCAAGGAATGCCTTACAACGTTTCTGGATGCCTCGGAAGCAAGTGATTGTGTGTGCGAACAGGAAATGCACTGGTCTTGTTCGGTCTTTCTGGGAACGGTATTGAATCTGCCACTACAGACACACGCCGGAATGGGGAGATTCAGAAAGGAAGAACATCCTCCAAACAAAATGCAGGAAGTATATTATTAAGTGAGGACTCTTTCCAGAAATCTCTTTGATGCTCTCACTACAAGTTGACAGGCCATATCAAAGAGACACCAATACAACAGCCACTAGACACTGCTAATTGTCTGCAGGTGAAGCCCTGTTGGGGCACCACGGTAGTTTCTCATGCGGCCACACCTGGGCCGAGGTGCTGCCGCAGCACTGTCTTTCTGTGCACGTCTGTCAGATTCTGGCTGGCAGTGGGCAAGACGAGCCTAGGTAGAGCACTCTGGGTGCACCATGTCATGCATGGTATGATTTACTGTCACTTTCTATGATCAGTGTCAGCTCAGGTTCCTGTGATTATATTCTGATGATGTGTTTAACTACAGCTTTTTCTTGATGTATCATTACCACTCATTTCATTGTGTAACTACAGCAGGACATCTTCCCACCAGTTTTGAAGTATTTTCGGCCGGGATAGCATCAGTTGTGGTACTTTGGATTGAATCATATGACTGGTGGCCTGTAATTGGAATATATGTGAATTTTTCCCACCAAAAACTTAAATATCGATTAGTATTGTAAGCTCAGTGACACACTAAACCTATAGGATAGTTCCCATTTCTGTTTCCCGCCAAAATTATGAAGTTACCACCAATTTTAACTTAAAATGACGAACTTAAGAACGTTTGGTAGCACGATAACACCAAGAACAAAGATAAAAATAAAGAGATCCTTCCTCATCAACATCTCAGGGCAGACTGAGAGATTTTTCTCATGTTTTATTCAAGAAGGGGTGGGGAAGGGTGAAGAAGGACAGAAGAAATAGGATGGGGATATTTAATCGATCAGTTTAATTAATTAATTTAATATCTACCCCAGGAGGCACATGATGGGTGGGGGGACGGTCTGTGATCTTGACTAATTTGGTAAAAATTCAGAGTGGTTGGAATTACCTTTGTTCTATTACTCCTGTCCTCGGGTTGTCATATGGATGAAGTGCCAGAGGTGAAGAATACTTTGTTTGGCAGTGCTGCACCTTTTTGCTTGACGTGGAGTGAAGGCAGTGCTTAATCATCACCTGGACAGAGGAACTGTATTTTCCTGGCGACAAGATGTAGTGTTATTCAGTCACAGAAGTTCACTGAGTTTAGTGTTTGATGTTTTGAAATTACAAATGAGATAAGGGGGCTTGAAGAGTAGTTTTCAAGGATACAATAATTAGTGGACAACAAGGGGTACTTGGAGAGCTCGCCAAAGACTGTAGGAAGTTATTTTAACACATGCATGACCAAAAGGAAATAAAAGATGCAGGAAGTAATCAGTGACAGCAGTTGGTGCACCACATAGATACAAGAGGGTAAAAAGGGCATGCGTAGATGTGGGAAGCAGAATTCTGAAGACCATATTTGGGACAGCGGATGCAAATGATGTGAGCAAATTGAATGAAACTGCGGAAGCACATAGTGGTTAGCAGAGGCAAACTGAGCAACAACTGAGTGGCATACGTGATCATGAATCTGGAGAGTGGGGTGATGAACAACATACACATGCTTCTGCAGCTTACCAATGATGTCATGAAATATATCAGGGCCTCAGCTACTACTCTGAAGCGAGATTTAGAATCTGTACAAGCATGGATGCAAGAACTGGATGCGAGGATAATGCTGAGATGACTATTGCAAGCTCTACGGGGTAGCCATTGCGATGAAAGAGTAGAACATTTATTAGCAGAGCGAGGTATCTAGAACTTTCCGCCCTACCACCATAATGTTACAGTCGATGTGGAGACAGACAATGCTTGGTTGTGGTTGTATGTTTCAGTGATGGTACCGGTAGTGACTGAACATGAGCTATTAAGATGTTAAGCTGCGCACATGTGTCTGGTGGAGTTAGTGGCAGCTGGAAAGTTTGAGCAAGTGGGAGGAGGGAAATGGGTGTTGCTAGTAGCGTAAGACGGGGAGCGAAACATGGTAATGACCGAGGGTGAGTTTCAGGAGTGCCAGAGTGGCATGGTCACCATATGTCTGACAGGCCAGGTTGCTATAGATGGGACAATGGAGTGGCATCGTGCAACTGTTCAGAGGCAGAGCAGAGGGACGTCCAAACCAGAAAAAATGATCAAACCAAAATCATATCTTCAGAGAGCAGTTTTACATTGGAAATACTCAGTATACAACAACATCACGGTGGTAGACAGTTGCTATGAGCAAGGAAATATCATGGGAACAAGGTGTTGCAAGGCAGTGAATTGTTGATCAACAGAACTAAGTGTGCTGTTAGTGGAACGACAGTTCATTTCCCAGCCACTATGATTCGAGCTATTCTGTTGAATATAACACAGCCACACCAGTATTGGTCCGGATGAACATTTGGAGACGTTTTCGAAACAGAAACGTATCTTCCTTAACGTCACCTAGTGAACTAGCCTGGACCACTCACTGAGTTATATGATACCCACACTTCTAGGAGCAAATCACAATGGACAATTGTCGCAGCATGCAAGGCAATACTGCGATGACAGGCGTCAGGTAATTGTGACCTTGAGTGATGTAATTCGCAGTGTCATAATGACTGTGATTTTGCTTGGTTTCATCTTTACATATCTGAGATGAAGAGCCATTCAGAAAACTGATTCAGTGTAGATCCGAGTTCCCATGGATTGGATAGCCTGAGCGAGAGATGACGAATAGATTGTTATGTTCACAATTAAATTAGTAATTATGTAGTATGTAGCAGTAACGATTCTAGTGATAGTTGTATTTATTGATGGATTGAGTGGGGAATTAATCTTATCAAGAAACTTGGTCCAAGTCGCCATGAATCACTGAATTAATAACCGCAGCTGGTAGTGACACGTGTGATGACATATGGTTGACATTAGCCTACACACAAGGGGATTGTTTCATGAGGCTAACTGTACTCACACACCCCAAAAGCCACCGACCTGCCACCAGCCTCCCATCAGCTTTGCATTGTGACTGTTCAGGGTGAAAGCCAACAACAATATGTCAGCCGTGTCCAGTATAACGGTAAAATCTAGCCATAGATTCATATGAAATGTCTGGTACCACCTTTTCTTGTGCATCCGGGTGGTTTTCAGACGATTCGGTGCTTCCAGGAGATTTTTTTTTTTGTATTTTGCATGCATTATTCATTTCAATTTGCCAAAATACAGTTTATTATTTGTAAACAGGTATAGAATGTTCTGGGAGGACGTATATTATCGTAATTGTATATGGATTGTTGTCATTAACAATATTATGTACAGGTTCCAAATAAAAAACATAGCTGAGAAGTTGAAGTAAGAGATATTTAGTAACAAATGTTAAGAGGCTGTGGAAATGTTGGTATAAGTGGCTGGCGCCTCTAATAACCTTAATTGGAGTTGACTGGTGGGTTGACACAGAGAACCTCATTATCTTGAGAAACGGTTTAAAAGTTATTACCAAGCGATGTATTTTCATTTGCTATCTATTTTTATAACCTCCTCTGTAACTGATAACCTATGTAATTCCATTTCCAATTAAGTCTCCAATTGCTTACACCACACAACTTTCCGATTTTTAGAATTTAAGGCCTTATTTGTAAATTTTACGGATTAAACACTAGATTTGTACTGTCATTGAATTTTAGTAAGCAAATATAAACTGTAATTAATTACATAACGTAATTAATACAAGAGACATAATTGTAATTAAAGTTCAGATTGATTATTTATATTTAAAACTACAGATAATACTGCAAAATTTCTGTAATACGATTCTATATTTTATACCTTATTTGGCTGTAACATCAGTTTCATTACGTTTTGTAAATTTTAATTGTAACATCGAAATTGTACACAATTAGTAATGGGTTATTTTGACATTTATTGTTGAAATTCTACATAGAGCGATGCAGCGAGGCAGCAAGTTAGTTGTGGAGTTGTTGTTTTGTCAGTCAGTTAAAGAGATCTTTGAAGTACGTCAGTTAATGTTTTGTTAACGTCACGAGTATGCAGTTAAATTGTCAATAGATTTTGTGAATTTGGAAACTCTTATATTCTTTCATCAAATGAACTCCAGGCTAAGTTAATTTAAGTAACGTTCAAGAATAAAGTATCGTTACACCAGGGACCACAGAGAGAGGCGTGTTTGCCTCAATGGGCCGCGACGGGTTATCTACTGGAATTAAATAAAGGGATTCTTTGCAGTGAACAGTGTTCCCACTGAGCCACCTGGCCTGTCACCACCACTCATTCACTCTTCTGTCCGCCCCAGTAGCTGAGTGGTCAGCGTGACGGATTGCCGTCCTCTGGGCCCGGGTTCGATTCCCGGCTGGGTCGGAGATTTTCTCCGCTCAGGGACTGGGTGTTGTGTTGTGTTCATCATCATTTCATCCCCATCCGGCGTGCAGGTCGCCCAATGTGGCGCCGAATGTAATAAGACCTGCGATATGGCGGCCGGACCTGCCCCGCGAGGGGCCTCCCGGCCAATGACGCCAAACGCTCATCATCATCATCATTCACTCTTCTGAGTGCAACAGCATTCTAGATATTACAACTATTTGAAATATGTTGTTAATTCTTCAGACACACTATTATGTAGCTTGTAAACTACTACATATTTTTCAAACTATGTGTACAACGTGTACCAACGGCCTTGCCACATTGTAACACCGGTTCCTGTCATATCACTGAAGTTAAGCCCTGTCAGGCTTGGCTGGCACTTCCTTGGGTGGCTATTCAGGTCTGCCGAGTACTGTTGGCAAGCAGGGTGCACTCAGCCCTTGTGAGGCCAATTAAGGACTTACTTGACAGAGAAGTTGGCCAGTCATGAGAGCTGACAGTGACCGAGATAGCATGCTGACCGTATGTCGCCACACATTTGCATCCATTGACAGCCTAACGGCTGAGGATGACACGGCGTTTGAGTGGTATCAACGGGCCTACTGCGACTGCTCAGACGGAGTGTGAGTTATTATAAGGTATGGACTGTTAAGCCATACTTCGTTGGTCATGTACCGTCTCGTACCTTGAAATAGAAGAAGGTCTTTTACCATGGAAAATGTGATGCAAATGTACTGAGTTTCTTTAATGACTTCAAAATTCCATCTCTCTTAAAAGTGGAAATTTGTGTCAGTTCACAATACCATTTACTTCAAAATGTATTTAACTTGTAACTGGTTTCTGATAATATTTCTGCTTAATTTGATTTCACTTAGTGATTATTGGCCTGTAGTAGAGTAATAATGTAAGAGATAGATGATTAAATACAGTACCAGTACGATTAAACACAGTATTTTCTGGAGGGTGACTGTTTTTAACGTCAATAGGGTATTTGGTCCTAGGTACATGAACTTGTACCTCATAATAAACTTGTACGTCGTAATATGTTTTCGCATTTGGAAAATTCTTAGTTTTCCAGAGTAATTTCTGTAGTTTCAGAAAAAAAACTGGAACGTTTTAAGACTGTATACCATCGTTTGAAAGTTTAATAAGGAAATTCATAAGTCATGTGTTATAGGGATGGCAGCAGGTGAAAGTTTGAAAAGTTTAACAAGTTTCAACACCCTTCCCCACTGTGGTATTCAGAATAGAGCTTTTTGTAATATTCAGTCTTATCCTATAAACTACATTGTCTATGTGTGAAGACTCTGGCGCTGAAACAGTCTTTAGGAGAGAAAACCGGAAGACAGTTCAGAGGCAAGTTACTCAATTAAGTGTGCTGGTTGCATAGTTGTTTCTTGAATACAATGCTCCTCAACAGCAACCAGTGGAATAGTTCTCCGTAGTCGACGCTATACTTGCATGTCATGTAGGCCACTCCCTACAGCTGGGGTGTACACGGACCACCCCTGACTCGGGGATGAGGCGACCTTGAATCCCGCCACGCGGCCTCCAGTGTATCATCGCAAGGCACGGTCTCGTAACCGAGCTCGCGCCGGCGCGACGTGCCGCGCTGCGGCGCTGCGCTATTAATGCCAGTGTTTTCCCCGGGGGGCGGCGGGGGCGGCGGGGGCGGCGGGGGCGGAGAGGCGGACGTGCCACGCCTGCCGACGCCCCATGCGCGCCCTAAATCTCGGATCCTCGGCTGCAGCCGCGGCCTGCGTTATTCATGTGCGAATTGCGCCACTCGGCTGTTCTCTGTGCACAGTTTAGCGGCAACCAATGGCGAAGCAGGCTCCGCTCGCTCTCAGGGAAATTAATCCGCGTTGTTCCCTCCCGCGGCGCCAGCTACGAGGGAGTCTGATGACGTTTTGTTCCGCGAACGATGAAGGCCGGCGCCGAGCCATCCACTTAATTTAATAAAGTGACTTCTGTCGCCCCTGGCGGTCTGGGTCCTTCTGCGAAAAGATTAAACGTTTTAATGAGCGCGGCGGTGGACTGGGATGCCGGAGGAAGAGGAAGAAGTCTTAGCAGCAGTCCCACGCACACTTTCTCCTGCTGCTGTGGGAAGAAGCAATATTTTCTCTCAGAGGAGACACGTCTACATTTTATGTAGCAGTTGTGTGTACAATGTAGACAGTCTTAGGATAGAAACCGACCTGGCTCACGCCGGTCTGAACTCAGATCACGTAAGAATTTAAGGGTCGAACAGAAGTTGATGTTAACACACATACAGCTATCAGTGCGTGCAGAACTCATGTAAATCCTAGCAAAGTTTTGACTAGCAATTCTACAGGGTAGGCAGAATAAAACTAGCTCATAACGTGTTTATAAGATTTTCATATAGAAGAATTATAAAAATAATGGCCAGATGCGGCTAGGAATCGTTCTCTAAGGTTTCCGTACAAATTGAATTATGTATGTAGATAGTCCACCAATCCTAGGAATCAAGAATCTCATCGATTTCTGTGGTTGTCAGCATTGATACTGCCGAGGTATCAGTCCCGAAAATGCTAAGGCTTTCGAGAATGTTTTAATTTTAGATGTTAGTGTGTGACATAAATTTCAATTTCATATGTCGACCGCTCCTGAGAAAAGCGGGTCTTAATGGAAGGATAGACAAACGATTTGGCAACAAATAACGAAAAAGATATTTTTCCTTTTGATATTACTTCAAATCAACATTTTTTTTAAGATTTTTGCCCTTTACACGTACTGTAAAGCTTTTGCTCCTTGCCAAATTTCATTTTTATAGGTCGACGGGAATATTCCACAGGTTTTGATCAGTGAGTTTCCGAGTGTGAAAATATGTGACACGCATGGCGGTATCTTTTGATTCCATTGACTTAGATACTCCCATTTATTACGCCGCTAGTGGATTACAGACAAGCATGTGACAAATTTCGACTTGGTACGTCTACCAGTTTCCGTCAAAAACGGATCTTGATAGGCGGACGGGCGGGCTGGCACACAGTTGAATAACAGATGACTTATTCTTTTTTCGTGTGATATAATTACAATCTATAATTTTCGACCTTTTTGCTTTAGTTGTACTGTGAAACCTGGCTTCTTGCCGAATTTCATGACTGTAGGTGAAGGGGTAGAGCTTTGTATGTTTCGATAAGTGAACTGCCGAGAGTCAAAATAGGCGGCATAAATGACCATAGCTTTTGATTGCGTAGACTTAGAAGTTTCAGTTTCTTACGTCGCCGAGAAACCGTAGTCTTGAATATGTGCTATAAATTTCATCTTAATACGTCTTCCTGTTCCTGAGGAAAAGCGTTTTAACTGTCGGACAGACAGACACACACACTTCCTTATATGGGTTCTGTTTCTACCGGCTGAAGTACGGAACTCTAAAAAGTCCTACTTCTGTATCCTTACAGATTTACTGTTGTAGGTCGGTTAGAGCGTTGAAACAAAGTTCCTGGTGGTTGGTTCTGCCACTGGTTTTTGAGTGAAGTGGAATCAGAACTATTTTCAGCTGGATCCTGATACAGCCTGTCGGAGTTTGGGAACTCTCAGAACATGCAGTATTATGCATCCGAAAATCACCGTCATTACTTTTAAGAGCCATTGCATAATCCCAAGATTGGTGTTCCGTGTGCAATGTCTGATGTCTGCATCGTAAGAGGATTCTATTACCAACAATTTAATCCTATTCGTTACGTCCAGAAACAGTTTAATAGATGTGCGAATCAACACACAAAAGATGGGCGAATTTACGGGTATTTTCAGCAAGACCGAGCGAAGCACACACCACATTGACAACCTTACCACGAGGTGTTCGGCAAGGAGAGGACAATCAGCAGAGACTGTGGGATCTCATGGCCACCTTGATGGCTTGATCTCTACAAATTACTTATGATGTACTGCAACTCCGACATTCTTGTGCAGTCAATCTCAGTTTTCCAGTTCTATAAAATTGGTGCTCTTTAACATAGTATCTACTTTTTATTGGTGTCATTTACCATTACTTTTCCGAATATTATGAAATCTTAGCAAACTTACTTAGTCGACGGCTATCTCTAGATCCACACGTACCGCGAATGTGTTTATGCTTTCTGCCATTAGTAAGCGGGAAAACAAAAATGGGTTATCTGGAGCCTTAATCAAATGTGAATCGAAGGTGATTTTCATCTAATATCTACCATATTTCTCTTTCATGTACACATAACTAATCAAAAGTATTCTCATACCCCTATGTAATGTGGAACTAACCACTAGATGTACTGACATGTGATGTGCTATCAACAAGCAGCAACTGCAGATTGGGTCGGTCGGCCACTTAGATGCACTGACTTGTCATTGGATGTCACTTGATTGGAACGAATCAATCAGAGACATTTCAACACTTTTTAAGGCTGCCCAAACGGAATATTGGCGATGTGACTGTGAAATGCAAATGTGAAGGAACAACTACAACTAATACCAGGCTGATCTCATGTACTGACGGATATCAAACGAGCAGCACTGCGCAGAGTGGTTCTAAAAATTGCAGGAAATCAGAGAAATCAGTGACTACTGAGTTCCAAAGTACTGTCAGCGGCCCAGCTATCACAACAACTGTGTGCAGTACGTTGAAAAGAACGGGGTACAGTGGTCTCGCAGTTTGTTATAAACCACAAGTTTCAGCAGTCAATGTCAAGAAACGCATGGTGTGAAGGGCGACGACCCTGGATAGTGGATAATTGGAAATGACTAATTTTGAGTGATGAATGGCGCCATAATCTACGCAAATCCGAGGAAGAGGAGGAGGAGGAACTGCTCTTCCGGTATGAGGTTTTTTTTTTTCATGTTTGGTGAGGTCCCCTTATAGAGCTAAGAAAACGCTAACTGCAGTGTGTACTGCATACTGTAGAGGAAAAGTTCAGAGACGATTATTGTATCGGTATGACAATGGACCCTGTTACAAAGTGGCACGTGCAAGAAAATGGATTGTGGACAGTAAGTTTTTAGACATTTACACTCCTTAATTGACTGGCGTCCTCAGTGTCCCGACCTGAACCCAATGGAATGCATTTGGGATGAGTTGGAACATCGAATTCGTTTCAGATCACAGTGTGCAATATCACAACGTTCTCTGGTTTCGGCTCTTGAGGAAGAATAGGCTGCCATTCCTCCACAGATACTCAGACACTCCCTGAAAGTGGATGAAGCACATTTCAAGTGACCATAAAGGAGAAGGGTAGGCACATGCCATTTTAATGTCCACAAATAGGTGTCCGGATGGTTCTGATGAAGTAGTATATGTGCCAGTAAACTCGCACCCCACGCTTTAAGGAATCGGTCTTCCATTTACAAAACAGCTTCAAACGTCTGATTACTTCAACAACGAGTTAACGTGTTAATTATTTGACGTTGAGCATATAAAGCCTTTATGATTGCAGAGATTGTAGTTTTTTACGTATCTCACATGTCCTATGTGTTGTGCAATGATGTAATTCTGATACATTCTGTGGTACACGTGGATAGCGTCTATAAAATGTGTTGTTAATGGAATTAATAGTACAGGAGTAATAAATTAAAACATCGTTCTTGATACCAAAGTTTTCTGCATGAACAGTGAAAGTGTGGAAAGGGATAAAGTTTTTTAATTTCGTTATGTTGTCACGGGTTATCAACGAGAAAACGTTTCGTAAAGGTTTAAAATTATTTTTAAAGTTCGTGGAACGTCGCTAAGTGTTCTCATTCTCAAATGCAACCAGTCCTGGTAATTTGCGCACATTTAGCAACGGTGCCTCAACATATATACAAGGTTTCTAACTTCACTCACTGAATTAACATTAACGTGGGATTATACCCCTTAATGAATAGATCGTGACAGTACTTTAAATTTTTTGATTTAGTCAGTCTCTCTTTCCAAGCACGAATCCCGACTGGCAGTGTCTGCTGCCATGGATAACCGGATTTGACGCTTTGATTCTAAGGGGTGGCCGGTTGTCCTTCCTGTCGCCACCCCGTAGCTCCCCCCCACCACTTCCCCCCACCCCCACCCCCACCCCACGGGACGGAAAGTGTGTACCTCAACTGTCTGCATCTAGTGTAATCCATGGAATAGTGTGAACGTGTTTCAAATGTCTGCGAATCGTGGAACAGAGGCGGAGCGTGGGTCACCAGCCCGGTATTCACCTATCAGGATGTAGAAACCGCTTAAAAACCACATCGAAGCTGGCCAGCAGACCGGCCCTCGTAGTTAATCCGCCGGGTGGATTCGATCCGGAGCCGGCGCGCCTATCTGAGCCCGGGAAGCAGCGCGTTAGCGCTCTCGGCTACCCTGGCAGTCTTTAGATTTGGTCAATAATTGTATGAAATACTTTCCTCCTTGAAGACATTACATAGGCAACCTACAACTGCACTTGTGATCCACGAACTACGAATGTACAAAGTAGATAATAGACATCAGAACATGTCTTCATATCGCTTCTGCCTTCTGTCTAAGTTAATGCTGTACCTTCAGTATTCTTGTATACAGTTCCTATTATATCAGCCATTCTTACTGTTAGTTTCGCACAATATTGTTCACAGTCTTATATTTCCTTATTTGATCAATAACAGAGTGTTTTGAGTGAGCTATTCGTTGATTTTCTTTTTTTTTTGTGTTTGCTTTTCTTATATGTACGTTGGCCTTTATTACCTCAATTATTTTCCACAGAAAAATCGCCGAACAGCCGTATGTTTTCAGATGTTATTTTATTTAGACGACTAGTTTCGGCATCTCATTAAAGCCATCTTCAGGTCCCTGCACGCTAAAAACGAGTACACATGTAGCGTGTATTAGGGTATACAACAGCTGACATTACAGAAAATGAAACCTAATAACAAAAACCTGAAACCTACAAAATGTAAATTGCAGCGTGAAAAAAAGTAGCTGCGCAGACGCAGCACAACAAATTAGAATATGTACATACACTTGTTAGCATCGAAAATAACTCTTTTGACATCACAGGGTCGTAACAGAACATGCCAAACATTACAAAAGACGAAAAATGGACAATACACAAAATTAGAAGCAAAAAAAAAAAAACCACTGGTGTAGCTTTTTTTTACATTTTATTTTTTTTATTTTTACGTAAGTATTTATTTACTTATGGTTTTTCTACAAGAAACCTATACAATTCCTATGGATGAGAAACATTCTAGTTTTTAGTAAAACCTATCGTCATTCAAAGTAAAATGTTGCAACATAACCTGTGAAGTACACAACAGTGTGCATGTTTGTCGCCTATGTATTATCACTAACGGTGATATGTCAGAATTAGTTGTCACAGCATCAAGAACGCACCAGACGCAGAACTCAAAGTCCAACAAAATATTAAGTTAATAATGGTATGCAATGAACTTGCCAGGAATACTCATAAAATACCTAGAGGGCATAATGTTACATACTAAATAAAAGAAAGATGTGACTTAGTGCACCTTACATCAATTAATCGATAGGCAAATACTAGGGTGCACCAAGAAAGGACCCCAAATCCGTATTGACGAAGGGGTGTCCTCGGAAATCTCATTTGACTGTATAATTATTATTCCCCTGGGAACATAAAGTATCGTCGACCTTTTTGTAACATGACGAACTCCTAGAAACAGGAACTGACACATAGCAAGCCTGTATCGCAATGGGTACTGTGGGGACAGAACGGGTTAAATGCGAGGCAAGTGTGAGAAAAATCAACAAGATACCAAAGTATTAGCCCACTAATTAAGTTACATACTAATGCTAAAAGGGCAACATTTGTTAGCGAAAAAAGGAATTGTTAAATGATTTCATAGTATAAATCAGTCATGGAATGGAACAATACTAAAGCAAAGCCTTCTGAATATTGAGGAAAACCACATCGATAGAACAACGAATGTAGAAACACGAATCTGCATATGCTAGGAGACTCGAGCCACAAGAGTGACCCACAACAGTAGCTCATGACATACTCAGAACTCATAGCTGTCATCAGGTCGACATGAATCCAAAATACATAAAAATCATAAAATTCGCGTAAATGGCAAGAAGATCATAAAATTCCCCATAAGCTGTATGGTGAAGCAAATGTCACGAGGCTGCAACTAAACCAACCAAACGTAACTCCTGAGATGCAGTCAAGAAACAACGAAAACCCCACATGTGACCCAGGAAATATGCCAGTTTAAATCTAAAAATGTAACTGGCTAAAAATGGTCAGCAAACGAATTGATTACAACAAATCAAACCTTGAGGTAACAGTAACAGCATCATTGTCCTAAATATCAAGAAGACATCACTGTCATAAGAAAATCCCTTCATAGATGCGTATAAGCTTGAAAAAGACCTAAACATGTTCAATAATAAAAACTTACTACATACCAATAGTATTGAGCGTTATGAAGCGAGATTCGGAAAGCTGTAGAAACATCAAAGATCTTTGAGAAATATCAATACTACTGACAAGGGAACTTACTGTATGTCACAGCCAGACAAACCAATGCATTACAACACACGCATCCTACGTATCGAAAACCAAAAGACTACACATAAAGAAAGGTGTAGAATATCGGAAGCATAATGGTCACAAATATAAGAATTTGAGTTAATAAGAAAGTACAAAACATAGGTAAACCAAGGTAACACCTATCAGCCCAAGACGTACAACAAAATAACAGAGTAAGATATACCAAAATAAAACCTGTAAATGACACACAGTGTCCGGACAATAAATATCCCCCATATCAGTGTAAAAACTGACCCAAAAAAAGTGTGCCAAATTCATCAAGGATATTCTAGCCAAATGAAATCGGTAGTACAATGTCAAGGACAGAGAGCGCTCCAGGGAATTACATAATATAATATATACGTAACAAACTAAATACTACGCTCACAGAACCGACTATACCTGGGTGAATCTGCTGTAAAGCATAGTATCAGCAAACATGAGTCGTTAAAATAATAATGGAAGCCCAACCAGTGCCAGCAAGCCACGTATTCCCAACCAGAGCAGAATAAACGACCGTGCCCTATCAAAAGTCAAGTCAGTCACTCCAGTGTATTACATGACAAGCTCTTACATAAAACAAAACACCCTTAGACTCGTGATAGGAACACTCAGTCGGCAGACATATCGTGGGAAAGAAGAAACCAGTCCGTAATCTAAAAAAATCAGGTCATACGTTTACAAATAAATGTAAAAGCCATGCTGACAGCTTCTAAAATCTCAAATCAGAAATTCTTCAAAATAGGATGCCCTGTATTTCTAACACGCCGTTGTGTTGCGCTTCTTCTACTGCGTACTTTGACCAATATAGTACGGTGCAGCTATGTTAACATTACTGTAAGGAATTGGTTTGTATGGCTGCAGCATATTGTTAAGTCCTTTTGTTAGCAGTATGTCTCATTAATATTTGGTATTTCTACAGCTCTCCGAATCTCGCTTCATAACTCTCCACACTGTTGGTATGTAGCACGTTTTTATTATCGCTCGCCGATTTTCTGCAAGAACAGAATCGTGACAATAACATTAGAAATATTCTGTCATGTGGCGAAATATAACAGATTTTGAGAAAATGACCGTATTCTGTCATTGGTAACTTAAAATCTTTGAATACTAGTGAAAGAGGTTAATTTTGATAAACTGTGTAAAAATGATATTTGATCATCTTGAAGTGGAGTCAAAAGTTTAATATTTTTGCTAAATCGAGAAAATTACGTTCGCAGTCTCTCATATATAGAATAATAAGAAAATTTTGTGCAGGCTAGTTAAACATAAACTATCGCAAATGTAATACCACAAGTTTGCGAATTTTAGGGAAGTGTGCATTGCTGGCCTTCGCTAGCAGGTACTGAAAACTTGTATAGAATTCTGTCATAATTCCTGGTTAACGACAGCTAGTACAATATGTTACAACTGAAGCAGAAGATTTGGTAAAATGCCAAAATACTGGCAACGTAGCAAAGTGCTTCACTGTTCGCCTTTCCGGTCTCTTAGACTGAGGAAGAAATGCAAACGCTCTACGGAGCTGCAGCGGCTTCGTTTAACATCGTTCGTATGAACCCACACAGCTATTCCTGTGTTCGAAGAGGTTAACTGTTTAAGGATGTGAGACATGTTATTGATCAACATGCATCCAATAATTATTGTATTTGGACCTCCTAATGAAGAAGTCGTGTCGTACGGGTATGTTTAGAGAGCCTATAAACGGATAGAGAAAATTACCTATATATTCGAGTAATTTTATTTCCGTTTACCAAGTATTTTCGTTGAACAGAGATCTTCCAATAGCCGACAATGCTTTATCAACCACACTACATCACCATTAGCTGTGGACATATATGTTGCGGTCCGGTCTTACATAAGATACTAAAACCCGTAGGTGCTAGCAGATGTACGAATACTTTATGCTTAGGTATTATTCTGTATCATCAAGTTAAATGATTCTTAAAATAAAGTTAAATGAGATCATTCTCCAGGATAATAAGAAAGTTTAACACGCAGAAGGCTGCAGATACTACGAAACAAACCTGGGATACTTCAGATTTCCAATATCAGTAGGCGCACTCTAAATATGATGTACAGGTTTTCTAACGGGGTTAGTTCACATGCTTATTAACATCACGCTAGTATACACCATGCGTTCCTTATATCCAGTCACACAGCGTACATCACCCAACAAAAAATTGCTTCAAAGATTAAAACTGCAAGTCATGTTACTCGGCGAAATTGATAACTTCCTTTGCTCCAGACTGGCATTCACAGAAAACGAGGATACCGTTTCGAAAGCATTTAGTTAAGATATTTTACAGACCTTACGGCTTCGTTTGACACAGGTGCGAATCTGTAAGGATTACAAATATTTTCACAACCGATAACTGTACTAAATATTCACTGAGTACTTAATCAATTAATTGACGGATTTCTAGACTATTTATAACTGTTTTAAAGTGAGACACTAAGTTTCGCGTGCAAACCGAAACACAAAATTTTCAATCTATCCTCATTCTACTTTACATGAATTACGCAAAATTACTGCATGCAAATAGCCTGTAGATTCGGTTAAGAATCAGTAACTGTTGTCCATCAAAAGTATTCACAACACGAACATCTCTTCTTTTAAAATCGTTTCCGTGAAACTCTAAATAACAAAGGCCGTGCACACACAAGCCTATGTACGCATATAAATACTCCGTGTGGCTGTTGCGTCGCTTTGTATGTGGAACAGCAAACATGCAGGGGGCGGCTCTCGGAAGCCGCCAGTCTATTGTTTAGGAAGTGGTCTGTCATCCAACAAAGCTACTTGGTGTAGCATTCATGGGTTCGTTCATTTGTTGGCTTTGCAGAGATCAAATATTTGAATTTTCTACATTCAGTTATTGATCATAACGTAGCACACATCACAGGCATTGAGAGCTGAAAATATACTGACGGTCCATACACGCAAGTACCGTCGTAAGCTAAACACAAAATGACGGTTGGTTCTATACATGGTGAAGTGGGATCTGTCCCCATATTTCCGTCTTCAAAATTCACTTTTCAGACTTTTTAAACTGCCCACCTCTACAGAAAATCCACGTTTTACGCAACAGTTCCTGAGATTTCTTGTACAAAACGTTTGTCGGATTCGTCTCTTCGCGTATGTTAAAGTGTTTTCAGCAGAATGCAGTTACCATTCTTCAATATTGCTTCGACGGAGCATTCTGATCTCACTGATTAAGACGCTGGAGTCATATCCTGAACAGGTGGGTTTAAAATCTTAGCCCATAATTGTGTCATGGTTACCGAAATTACATCAAGCAAACTCTGGATAGTTGTCTTAAATAAAACGGCGATTTTTACCCACTCTCCTGAAATCGAGATCCGTCTCTAACGATGTAACTGACTATGGAACGTTAAAATCTAGCGTTCAGACTCTTCAGTCGTAAACACAATGTTCGGCGTATGATGCAAACATATATCGAACCGCTGGAGATTCAGTTGTCACTAATACACATTGAATACTTTAGCAATATCATTATTGTACTTTTACGATATAGTATTGTAGATATTATTGCTCATTCAATAGCTAATCTGTGTCCAATAGTTCCATCTTTACATTATCAGTTCAAAAGCTACCTTATTATTTTAACAATCATAATTCGTTCCCCTTATGTAAACGGTATATTACGTCTTTGTATACATTCTGTGTACCATTATTTATGAATCTTTTTCTAATCGATTGAAGGCATCTAATTGTCTTTGCCTAACCGACTCGCTAATACAGACATTTTCTAGTTTTAAGTTTACAGTTTCTGCGATATTTTACCAGCTAATAATCTTATATTTTGTTTCGTTAGCTGAGAGCAGTGGTTTGTTTCTCAAGTAATGTAACGGTGAAGCATTTGTAATTACTCACAGTATCTCATCTTCTAAGGCTGTTTCAGTTAGTGTTACTTATATGTTGATTATAAGTAAACTCGCTTATATTTTCATCCATAAAAATCCTGTTATTCTCTTAATGTATCATTATCGCTAGGCATACTAAATAGCATCTACCATCTTTCAGGAAATTACGTAGTACGGTAACTTCTATACCAGACTACTACAGGCTACGAAATCTAGATTGCTCTAGTTTTCTTTTATGCTTAATAATACTTATATTAACCACTGTTAAATCCCTTTCAAAACTAATATACTTTGCTATATCACTATTTTACCATACTGTGACCTAAAATAGCATACTTGGCAGTAGGCATCCCCGTATTATTATCCAATACAGAGGAGAGTAGTATGCAAAACGATTATTCTTATTTACTAAGATCAAGCTTCTCCACCATACCTTTTTCCTAAGTTTCGGCCATTCATGTCTATAAATCCTCTTATCCCTAATTATCCTTTCATTTACTTCTATATTAAAATAAGAATCTTCATTGTTTACACCTTTCATCAGTAAACTGAATCTCAGGAGCCGATTTCATTATCCATACCGTTTGCTACTGTATATCCTTTCTTACAGCACCACTTAGTGACTCTATAGCTGCAGTAACTCCTTCGTATTCATTACCCTTAGAGTCATAACCTCTTATTTTATACCACAGCACTCATCAGAATACAAACTGGTATTTGGAAATTCTTACACCGAAGAAATGTACATTATTTGGCGGAACTGTCATCTGGATTACTTTGTATACCTTTTCCTGAACATTCTTCACACCTATGTGTAAGTTAGTCCTTCCTTCAGAAACTCTTAGTATGCAGTTTTACACAGAGTGATCTATTACGTCTCATATCCCCAATTTTTCCCTAATGCAATAGTTTATATTCTGATCTACCTTCTTGCTCTCTTTTGACAGCGAGTAGTCTCAAGTT
Organism: Schistocerca serialis cubense; assembly: GCF_023864345.2. Lineage (NCBI taxonomy): Eukaryota > Metazoa > Arthropoda > Insecta > Orthoptera > Acrididae > Schistocerca > Schistocerca serialis. Next base: position 270,657,180 of record NC_064642.1, read on the forward strand.
GTTGCTAACTTCCAGCCTGTTTAACCAACTCACCTTGTATTTTCTGACGTGCTCTACATTGTACGAGCCTTTTAATCTTTACTGTCTTAGGATCTCTAAGTTTCAAGGCTTTCGGGTATAGCTTGCCAATTACTTCCCATGCGCCATCGTTTCTTAAACAAAATTAACTTATTTTCCTTTTACGTTTTGAACTAGGTCCATGAGCCTTAATTAATATTAGATCCCCTTTACGAAACTTGAGTATTCTGGCATTTAGGTCATGTCTCGCTAATCGACTTTTTGCGCTTGAAATAAGGTTTTGGTTAACTTCAATATACAGTGTGTTACAAAAAGGTACGGCCAAACTTTCAGGAAACATTCCTCACACACAAAGTAGGAAAATATGTTATGTGGACATGTGTCCGGAAACGCTTACTTTCCATGTTAAAGCACATTTTATTACTTCTCTCGAAATCACATTAATCATGGAATGGAAACACACAGCAACAGAACGTACCAGCGTGACTTCAAACACTTTGTTACAGGAAATGTTCAAAATGTCCTCCGTTAGCGAGGATACATGCATCCACCCTCAGTCGATGGAATCCCTGATGCGCTGATGGCGTATTGTATGACAGCCGTCCACAATACAAGCACGAAGAGTCTCTACATTTGGTACCGGCATTGCGTAGACAAGAGCTTTCAAATGCCCCCATAAATGAAATTCAAGTGGGTTGAGGTCAGGAGAGCGTGGAGGCCATGGAATTGGTCCGCCTCTACCAATCCATCGGTCACCAAATCTGTTGTTGAGAAGCGTACGAACACTTCGACTGAAATGTGCAGAAGCTCCATCGTGCGTGAACCACATGTTATGTCGTACTTGTAAAGGCACATGTTCTAGCAGCACAAGTAGAGTATCCCGTACGAAATCATGATAACGTGCTCCATTAAGCGTAGGTGGAAGAACATACTAAAATGAGCTCTAACATGGAAATTAAGCGTTTCCAGACACATGTCCACATAACATCTTTTCTTTATTTGTGTGTGAGGAATGTTTCCTGAAAGTTTGGCCGTACCTTTTTGTAACACCCTGTATACTTAGCTTTAATATATGTTTTGCGTTTGGTATCCTGCGGGCCATAGTGACTCAGCTAATAACGGTTCCCCTATAATCGTTTGGTCCACGATTTCATCAGGCACTACACCTGTCCTTAGGTGTGGTAGTGTGTTCTACCTGCCGGATTACTGGATGGGTGGTTCGCCTAAATTTTCATATGTTTTACATTATAACTGTCTAACAACTTTTTAAATAATTCTCCACAGAACTGACTACCATTGTCAGCTGATAATCCCTTTGGTACCTGATACTTAACAAAGTAATGATTCTTAACACATCGAATTATTCCTTTAGCTGTAGCTAATTTTAAAGGATATAGTTTTACAAATCTACAAGCAGTCGAACACTACCAAGATGTAAGACACTCCACCTTTTCGTTTTACTAAAGGACCAAAAAAATTGACTGTAGTGAGATCCCACATTCCTTTAGGTATTATCAGGTGAAGCGTAAATTTATGTTAAATACTTATATCTTTAGCCTTGTGACATATTTCAAGGCGGCTGATGTTGCCTCTAACCGCCCTGCCCATACAATGTCCATAGTAGGATTTGGTAATATGCTATAGGCACAATGACTGAATTCTTCATGTATATAAGTAACTAGCTCGTCCAGTGCAAGCTCAGGGACACCAATTTGCCACCCCTTGTCTCCAACTTGGTTGCGTCAATGCAGTATACCCTTGAATAGCAGCCAGTGACCTTTCTTTTCATTCGTTACACTGTCCTTTCCTAGCAGATCTTTTACCGTGCTAGATACTTATCTTTGTTCTGTTCCTCCATAATAGTATCAGCTAACTTCTTTCCATACCACTCTGTACTGTGTGAGTTTAAAAAGGAAATATTTATGGCTTTACCTCCTTCGTCTAACGTAGGTAAGCTTTCTAACCCCATGGGAGACGAAGAGAGAACGTCTGTAACGATGTTCTCACATTTCTTTACATATCTTATTTCAAATTGAAATTTCTGCATAAATAAAATCCAACTCATTAATCATGGACGTAATAACTTGATTTTCATTAGGAATATGAGTGCATAATTGTCTGTACAAATTATGGTCTTTCTACCTGATAACAGATATCTAAATCTTTTAAACCTCCACGCTACTGATAACGCTTCCTTACCAGTAACTGTATAATTCTTTCGTGGAAATTTAATACTTGGTTCGAAAATGCAATGCTTTTATTTTCACCATTTACATTAAAGAACTCCTCCCGAAAAATCTCGCAAGCTATCCCGTAGGAAGATGCACCAGCGGACATTTTAAGATTATCATCCATACGGGGGTGGTGCAATAAACAAGACGTAAGTAAACCCCGTTTTATCTGGGCAAACCTGTCACATTCCTTTTGGCTCCATAACCATTTGCTATTTTGTTTAACTAAGCTAACAATATCTGGATGTATTACATCCATTCCTGGTAAATATCTACGACAATATCCAACCATTCCTAGAAATGACTTTAATTATTTTCTTGATCTAGCATAGGGATATCTCACTATAACTTCAGGTTTCTTTATATCTGGTCTTACCTGTTACTATCAGCGATGTGTCCGAAGTATTTTACTTCATTTGCCTCAGATACAGACTTACTCAATTTTATAGTAATTACAGCAACAACAAACCTTCGTAACAATTGTTGTAACAGTTTGATGTGTTTAGTCCAGGATTCCATTACTATTAGCTCATCATGTACATAAATATTATTTTCTGGATTAGTTAACATCCTAGAACTTGATCCAATGCTCTCATAAACTCATTAACTGACACACTAAACCCGAAAGGTAGCACTTTAAATTGTATGACATCTCTTAAAATATTAAGGCTCTTAGAGGTCGTTAGCTAGGATGTAGTGCAACCTGGCGGTTACCTGACGTGAGGACCATAGATGTCATTTACGTAACACCATCTATTTTTGATAAAATTTCTTCTATCGATACTGGTCGGTCCCTTTCCATTTCAATATACTGATCTAATATTCGGGAGTCTAGAACTAATCTGTTTCAACATAGTTCCATTACCACCATCGAGTGATTGTTTTAAATGCGCTAGTAAATCTTTCGATTATACTTTGTTCAGTCACTTTATTGATCTCCCTAGTTGTGGTTTCTTTAAATGCTAGAGGCATTGGGTATGGTGTTTTAAGGATTGGCTGTAATGTCTTAGTTATCAATTTACACCTCTACCCTTTAATTATACTGGGCTTGCCCGAAAGCACTTCTCGGTATTTACTCAGTTCAGTTATTAGCTCTACCTTTTCTTGCTTTTCTTGTTCGTTAAGCGCCTGGTTTTCACTTATTTTATTTATTTTATCATTAATACTACGTGTACCTTCCGACAGGTTTGTGTCTGCTTTCACTTTATTTTCTTCAGTGCACGACATCGCACAGTCGTTAGAACTTGCCCGAACTTCATCTGATTTTCTCTCTGGTCTTCTATGCTTTCAATTTTAATCAAATTAATTTCCCCTGTATTGGTTGTAACGTGGGAAATTTTAGCTTCCTATTTTCGAAATCGCTTATGATTTGATTTCTACCGATCCAATCTATGCCTAGTAATATGGAAATATTTAAGTTTGGCATTACTAAGAAATCATAGGAGAACTTCTCGTTTCCCAAAGAAACCGTCAATAACATGACCTCTTCAGTTGGTTCCCCTCAGTTCCCGCAAATACCTATTACTCGTATTCCTCCCAATGGTACAGTGGGATAATGTGCACTCTGTCTTAACTGGTTGCAATTGCTTCTACTCTAATACCAATACCGCTGCCCATGCCTAAAATCAACTCAATTGTTATCAAGCGTTTTTTCCAGATATTATCACTTTCATTACCCCTTCCTCCTGCTAAATTTCTCTTTCCTCCATCAATTCTTCTATTAAGAATCCGTCCGGTTCAAGGTTTGCACACTAAGAAACCTGGGGACCCTACTTCTACGCCAAGGTCCTATAGTGTGACCCCTATGGAAGGACCTTCTTCGTTTTCCACTAATTTGATCACGACTGTTCCTAGCTGATATCGTGAGTCATTATGATGTCTCACGTATTGTCCTTGATGAGTACTTTTATTCGGAAATTTATTAACTCATCTAATGTATTTTCCTGACCGTTACCATGGTTATTATTATTGTATTTTGCTCTCTTATTTTCACAACACTGGCTATGATCTCTATCACCTTCCTTTTTTACTTTTACACCACAATTGTGACCCGAAATCGCGTTCCTATTTTCTCGAGTCCATTCGTCTCCCTTTAGTTTGCTTAAAATATTTAGCTCACCCAAATACTGTAAAATTACATTCGTGTAATCTTTACCAATCTTTTCTCCCTGATGTATGTTGCCAGTTGACTAATAAGAGCTTTTATGAAATGCATATTATTTAAGTTCTCATCTGACAATTGTGCCTTGAATAGAAGCCACTCGAAATATGGTTTGAACCCTGAACCCCCTCCCCCCAAATCTTCTCTCAGTTCTAGTAACAACTTATGTTACTGAGCTGTATGGCAATACTTTTCTTCAAACCTTTTATAAAACTGCTACTCAGTCAGCAAATTCATCAAGACGCAATGTGCCCTAATTCGCAGATTCTGCTTCCAGGTATATTAATGCCTATTGTATTTTCATCATCATCCCAAGAACCTGGCACCGCACCTTCAAACCTTTTCAAAAAATTACAGGGTGCAACCCATTACCTGGCTCAAATTTCGACAACTTTCTACAGAGTCCATTGTTGCTTTCAAACTGAAATTCCTCCTCCCGTATTCTAACTGATCGGATATGATCTCCCACCTCACTATTACCCTTGATTACTCTAGAGTCTACTTTTACATTGGTGTCACGCATATTGCTGCTACTGCTGGTTTTATCACCTCCAGATAATCCCAGTGACGTAGCATCAGTATTCCTGCTGTTAACAGAGCATACTAATCCTTATCAGCTAGTATCAGATAATTTAGTTACTTCTACAGGTATCTCTCTCTCTCTCTCTGTCTCTCTCTATCTCTCTCTTTCACCTGAGAAACAGGAAGTTTGCGATTTCATCTCCTAATTTTTCTAAATCTAATCATCACTATCACATTTTGAATTAAATTATTTAACTGTTGCTTAATTTCACAAAAACACTCTTCACTCTCCTTTCGTAATTTATTAGTTGATCATGTTCATGACGTACTACTTGATCGAGTTTGTTTTTACATCATTTCAATCTCTCCGACATCGCGTTCTTGTTTGAAAGTAACCTTAAAATTATGAAGCCCTTCAATTGTTTGTTTTATTTTGGTCTGCATATTATCCTTTTCCCCCCTAGAATCACTAATATGTTTCTCTTGTCGTGTATTCACATCCTATGTCTCTGTTTCCAAATTTACGATTCGTATGTTTACTTCCTGAAGCTCGTTCTTAAGCACTTCTTTCATCTTAACGGTCATAGCATTCTTCAGGATCGCAGAATAATCGATCAAAGCATTCTTAATCTAATCATCCATACCGTCACTTTGACCGGCCATATCATCGCTAAGGGCAACATTATGGTCGTTTAAAGCATATCATCTATATCATTACTCTGAGCGGTCAAAGCGCTCTTTACTGTACTTTTAATCTTATCATCCACAGCATCACTTTGAGCCCTCTGATCGTTCTTAATGGCAGACTTTCATCGGTCAAAGCATTCTTAACCTTATCGTCCATAGTAGGTCTACACAAAGCTTCCCTAATACTGAGTGCCATTCAGTCATACATCCCCGTGTTTCAACCATTTTCTTATCGTATTAATTAAGCACTGACTACTATAAATTCCCTTGCTTTGAATATGTAAGTAGCCTATTTATGTGTTTGCTTGCAGCAATATTTCAGACAGCACTGTGCGCCCTTTGTTAGAGACTCTGTGGCTGGAAAGACTCGCGGTTAAAAGTTAATAGTTACCAGTGATGGAGGTTAGAAGCAGTGGTAGCGAGAGCAGGTGGTCTGGAAGTGTGTCCCTCATGGAGATTTAATATGGTTGGACATGGACTGTAAGATCTGGGTAACGGAGTTATTGGCGATTATATAATTTTTCGAACTGAATGTCACAAATTAAGGTAAAATCTGCTAAACGGATTGTTTGCTCTGCAACAAAATTTTACCGGCCGAAGTGGTCGAGCGGTTCTAGGCACTACAGTCTGGAACCGCAAGACTGCGAGAAAGCTACGGTCGCAGGTTCGAATCCTGCCTCGGGCATGGATGTGTGTGATGTCCTTAGGTTAGTTATGTTGAAGTAGTTCTACGATCTAGGGGACTGTGACCTCAGAAGTTAGGTCCCATAGTGCTCAGAGCCATTTGAACCATTTTTGAACAAAATGTTTCCTTTGCTAACCACATGACTATTAGTAGTTTGAGTCTACAGTAGTTAGAATCTTTTTATTTAGCTGGCTGTATACTTGCTGTATTTGCTTTAGTTCGTATCATGATGACTTTCTATGAGGTAAGTGACTTACGAAAAGTACGGATTATTGTTATGATTTCTTATAATTCAGGGCCATTCTTTTGTGTTAATTAATAGCCAGATTCCGTTATCCTTGTATATTGTGTGTAATAAATGAATAAGTTTGAGTTGTATTTATCAGGAATAATTCTGTAGGTCAGAAATGAAATGATAAAAAATAGCAAAGAGGCAGTATGTTCAGTTTCACTCAGCAGTTTTAGAAGTTTCAGTTGTATTTAGAATTTAAGTAAAAACGTAGAATTTTCACCTTCTCCGTTGTTTCAGTTTAAGTAAAAATGTATTTAGAAGTTTCGAATGTTGTTGTTGTGGTCTTCAGTCCAGAGACAGGTTTGATGCAGCTCTCCATGCTGCTCTATCCTGTGCAAGCTTCTTCATCTCCCAGTACGTACTGCAACCTACATCCTTCTGAATCTGTTTAGTGTATTCATCTCCTGGTCTCCCTCTACGATTTTTACCCTCCACGCTGCCCTCCAATACTAAATTGGTGATCCCTTGATGCCTCAGAACATGTCCTACCAACCGATCCCTTCTTCTAGTCAAGTTGTGCGACAAAATCCTCTTCTCCCCAATCCTAGTCAGTACCTCCTCGTTAGTTATGTGATCTACCCATCTAATCTTCAGCATTCTTCTGTAACACCACATTTCGAAAACTTCTATTCTCTTCTTGTCTAAACTATTTATCGTCGACCTTTCAGTTCCATACATGGCTACACTCCATACAAATACTTTCAGAAACGACTTCCTGACACTTAAATCTATACTCGATGTTAACAAATTTCTCTTCTGCAGAAACGCTTTCCTTGCCATTGCAAGTCTACATTTTATATCCTCTCTACTTCGACCATCATCAGTTATTTTGCTCCCCAAATAGCAAAACTCCTTTACTACTTTAAGTGTCTCATTTCCTAATCTTATTCCGGCAGCATCACCCGATTGAATTCGACTACATTCCATTATCCTCGTTTTGCTTTTGTTGATATTCATCTTACATCCTCCCTTCAAGACACTGGCCATTCCGTTCAACTGCTCTTCCAGGTCCTTTGCTTCTCTGACAGAATTACAATGTCGTCGGCGAACCTCAAAGTTTCTATTTCTTCTCCATGGATTTTAATTCCTACTCCGAATTTTCCTTTTGTTTCCTTTACTGCTTGCTCAGTTTACAGATTGAATAACATCGGGGATAGGCTACAAGCCTGTCTCACTCCCTTCCCAACCGCTGCTTCCCTTTCATGTCCGTCGACTTTTATAACTGCCATCTGGTTTCTGTACAAATTGTAAATAGCCTTTCGCTCCCTGTATTTTATCGCTGCCACCCCAAGAATTAGAAAGAGTGTATTCCAGTCAACATTATCAAAAGCTTTCTCTAAGTCTAAAAATGCTAGAAACGTACGTTTGTCTTTCCTTAATCCATTTTCTAAGATAAGTCGTAGGGTCAGTATTGCCTTATGTGTTCCAATATTTCTACGGAATGCAAACTGATCTTCCCCGAGGTCGGCTTCTACCAGTTCTTTCCATTCGTCTGTAATGAATTCGCGTTAATATTTTGCAGCCCTGGCTTACTAAACTGATAGTTTGGTAAATTTCACATCTGTCAACACCTGATTTCTTTGGGATTGGAAGTCTCAAATACTTATAGTAAATATTAGGGGTTAACTATTTCGTTATATCCTGACTTACATTTATTATATGAATTTAATACAACTACTTAAACAAGATAACGTGGAGAGTAAAAATCGTAGAGGGAGACCAAGAAATGAATAGACTAAGCAGATTTAGAAGTATGTAGGTTGCAGTAGTTACTCGGAGATGAAGAAGCTTGTACAGGATTGAGTAGCATGGAGAACTGCATCCAACCAGTTTCTGAACTGAAGACCGCAACAACAACAGACAGTAAACTTTTTAACTTGTCATCTAGAAGTTAGAAACCACCTCTCAAACGGAAACCACCGGTGAAAAACACTTTTAGTTACTGCTCACTAAACTCATCGGTGTTCTTTCAATTAATGATGTCGGATTTCATTGCTGTGAGAAAACCCATAGTAGGTTGCAGGCCGGCGATGGCTGAACGTTCCATCGGTGTGCTGGCAGGCCGCTACTCCCCCAGACGGATCAGTTACAACTCGTACCAGCTACTCTGCAAACGATTCCATGACGCTGCTGGGCTAGTGGTCAGATATTTCGTAGACGTCTGTGCTCTCCAACACAAGAACCTGTAAGAAACCTTCACCGTTTTTCCTTTATTCCCGCCCAGGGCCTCTTGTTCCTCTCATGTGTTTTCGTCTTCTTACTTACTCTTCGTCTTCGGTCTTCGTCTCCTTACTTGCACTTCTCTCTTCTCTGTCGTATTTTTTTCTTCTTAGTTCAAATTATAGCTACGGTTCGGTCATGTGTTACTTTCATTTTCGCTTTATTTTCATGCCTGTATTTTCTTTGTTTCTAATCCTCTTTGTCCATACTTTTACCACATATTGTCGTCGACAATCCGCTATTCTTCAGTCCAGTTCCTGAAATCTCGGTTGCTACCTTATATGGCTGGACACCTGGACACGTACGGGCCATAGAACTGTATTGGTTCAAATGGCTCTGAGTACTAGGGCACTTAACATCTATGGTCATCAGTCCCCTAGAACTTAGAACTACTTAAACCTATCTAACCTAAGGACATCACACAACACCCAGTCATCACGAGGCAAAGAAAATCCCTGACCCCGCCGACAGAACTGTATTCACAGATCAGCCCGGCAGTGCTATCAGTTGTATTGAATGGGTCGATTTTCAACGTCGTCTCTTCCACAGAATTATTCTGTATACTTTGCAGGTTCCAATTTTCAAAAACGAGAAACGAGCACTAATAGTTCTTACTCTCGGAAAGGTCCATGTTGTAAATATCAATTTTAGGCTACTTTTCGTATGCGGATATACTGCAGTTAGTTTCTGTTGTCAAGACAACCAGAGATGCTCGCACGTATTACCAAACAGTCAAGCGCGCAACAGCGCTAAGCATACATCTGATTCGCGTAACCTGACTGTCAATATATCAAAATTAACTTTTCGCTATTAACTTTCAATAGACTTCAAAAATTGTCAAGAACTTTGAGATTAACTTTAACTATTCCTACTGTTCTCTTTTTTTAAATGGTTAATCACGTCTTTAAGCAAAGAAAAACTAAACTGAACAGTCATATGATTTTTAAATTTTTCTTGGTTGTGTATTATTAAACTATTTATATCTCCATTTTAGCTGATTAGGATCTTGATTCACTTTTGATAACCATCTTCAAGCATACACACTTCCAAAATAAAACTCTTCCACACTAGGTTTCTTTCTTCTCACAATAATTATTTTCAAGCATACAAACATCCAAAATAAAACTCTTCAACACTAGGTTTCTTTCTTCTCACAATAATTATTTTCTACTTTGGTTTACTGATAATTTTTCACAGTACACAGAGTATGGTATAAATTTCCATTCAATGACTGACTTCAGTGGAATACAGACATTAACTGAATGAAATTACGATAGTAACAAGTTCTTTTTCGTATTCATAATGTTATAATTTATTCTGTGTCGAATCTGCCGGCCCAACCATGTCGGCCTCCGGCGTGGCTTGGCTGTCGGCTCGGCTCGTACAGCCACCAACTTCTGCAGCTGCCGTTACAATGCTGCAGCCAGTCCTCCGTCGTTGTTTCAGCCTCCTCGAACACATGGAACATAAGAACACGAAAAACACTATACGCAGTATTTCTCTTAGATATATTTAACTTATTACACTTATGAAAATTAATCACCGAACTTGTTACTACATGCTAATTCATATATTATAATATTCTTGCCACAAGATCATACATCGAACAGCGTTCTTGAAGGAAGGCAGTAATGATCGGCAAAAAATGTGCGATATTCAGTCAAGAATATCAGCACAGGCAGGTTGATAGTACCTGAGCAGTAACAGACTGGAGCCTGTGTATCCTAGGTGACTACAATCAAGACAAGTGCATAGAAGTCGATAAAGAAACCTCAGTGCGCAGTACGGTTGTATATACTGAACTCTCACATTATGTAAGCCTACATACGTAAATATGTTAATTACACACACATTACGTATATACGGTACGTAGGTAATGACACAGAAACGTCCAGGTGTATTATAGTATGTTATGGAGTCACTAGAAGTCGGTTCAAACGTTGCAATACGAATTTTGTAGCTACAAGGCATCCACCTTTTTCCTTTAGAACTCATTGACCCTGAATGTTTCTACAGGGAGCTGAAATTTCCTGGCATATTGAAACTGTACGCCGAACCGGAAATCTGAACACAATCCTTTGCCTTTCGCGGGTAAGTGCTCTACGGACTGAGTTATCCCAGCTCAACTCACGACCAACTGTCACAGCTTTTCTTGAACCAATGCCCGTTGTCCTACCTTACAAGATATTGTCGGCTAGAAGTTATTAGGGACGGAGAAGGAGATTATTAAAATTACGATGAATCAGGAAATTGGGATAGAACTAGTGAAGGAAGTAGCACAGAATTCCTCTCAGATGGTGCTAATTAACCTGGTTCTTAACGCCTACTAGAAGATATTTGAACTTTCACTGTGATCGGCGAGCTGTAACGATTTTAGAAACATTTTCATTAGCTTTTCATATGATTTTGACATGTATTTTGTAGGAAGTATTGCAAATAAAAGGTTTTCCTAAACGTCTTATTAATACCATAAAGAGACTAAATGTAAATAGAAAAACAGTTATAAGTTCAGGTTCGAATATGGTAGATGAAAATTTACTAAATCAAGGTTTTCGGAAAAGGTGCAGTCTATCACCCACTTTATGTAAGTGTGGGTAGGACGTCAAAAGGGCCGATTTTGAGCAGGAGTGACACCACAGGACATTTTATTTTCCACTATCTATAAATGAAATAAATTCATAAAACTTTGTCAGCATGATCAGGAAGGACTCAGGATTCACACTCATAGCAGTGGCAGTTCAAAAACGTAACAAAATAAATTTTTCTTAGAAGTGAAATTTAGTTATTTTTTCACTTACTATTGGCTGCATTTGTTGCTATAGGTACACCTTTCTTCACAAGTAAGAGAGATTCTTCGACGAACTTTGCACAGCATACGAACCATACTCTAGAATATATTTAATTTATGAAATATTTAATGTTATTTTATGTAATATTTAATTTATGAAAAAATAAATCATATGTTACATTTTAAACTTTATGTTTGAAAATCACAACTTTTGTAGTTAATTATCTCAATCTTTACCATAGTTTTTAATAAATTTCGATAATTCTAGAGTTTCATACACTTGCAAGGATGGTTTGAATGCTGTGCAAAACTCCTCGAAGAATCTTTCTTACTATTGAAGAAAAGTGTGCTTATAGCAACAAATGCAGCCAATAGTATGTGAAAAAAATCATGAAATTTCACAAGCAACTAAAAAAAAAATTTTATGGGTTTTTACTTCCACTGCTATAAGTGTGAATCCTGAATCCCTCCTAGTCATGCTGAAACGTTTTATGAATTTATTTGTAATAGTGTAGACAGTGGAAATTAAAATGTCATGTGGTGCTTCTCTTGCTCCAAGTCGGCCCGTTTGACATACCGCTCCCCTGAATTTATGTATTTACGACCTAGTTATGAAGTGGAAAGATGAAATACACTTAGGAATTAACTTCCTCTTTATTATCTTTGCATAGCGTTTCCCCTTATTACTACAAGATTCACAGTGTATCTTGAAATACATAAAACCTTTGGTACTACCACGTAGAAAGAGCTGTGATGAAAAATGTTGACAATTCAAAACCATTTTGACGTGCTTTCAGGAATAAGACACATAGCAAAGACGTAATTTTAAATTGTAAGCACACAATATTCAAATAATCTGTGGTCTCTAGTTGTGCAGAAAAAGAGGCTTTTAATAAAACTAGTATAAATATCTCCCAGGTATGGAGAAAAAGAAACTGAAAGTTTTAGCAAGAAATAAATAAAAAGCAAAACAGACTATCAATGGCGAAGCAAAGTGGCTTCTTGCAGAAAGGAACTAATGCGACACGGTCTTAAGTTTTCAGAGTACTTTAGAGATATGTGCAGAACACAAATACCAAATGAAGTTCGCAAATTTTTTGTGAGATTCAACATAAAAATGACATTGTAATAATATTTCTGGAGGAATTATATGGACACTGGAAATGCTATAAGGCGAAATCAAAAATTTTCCGTTTATGGGGGTTGCTGCAGCGTATGTCGAACATAGCGAGATTTGAATTCGGGTATATAAGCACCGGCAAATAGGCAAGGGATCAGCGTGGTATTTGTTTCTTTCCGGCGCGCGTCCGGTAAATGCGGAAAAGTGAACTATGGCAAAGTTATTACTAAATGCGTTTAAACAGGACAGACGTATTGCTAATCTTCTCTTGGCTGCCTATGGAAAAACTCCAGCAGACCTCCATCGGAGAATGAACTATGTGTATGGGGCAGCATTTCTGTGGAAAATGTTCAAATGTGTGTGAAATCATATGGGACTTAACTGCTAAGGTCATCAGTCCCTAAGCTTATACATTACTTAACCTAAATTATCCTAAGGACAAACACACACACACCCATGCCCGAGGGAGGACTCGAACCTCAGCCGGGACCAGCCGCACAGTCCATGACTGCAGTGCCCTAGACCGCTCAGCTAATCCCGCGCGGCTTTCTGTGGACCCATCGTTGTGGAATGATGCGCAAAGTCACGTGCTGGTCGCAATTCGCCACAACGCCGCGGTCGAACTGGGAAATTACGCCAACTCAAGTGGTAAACACCCGGGCACGCTTGGTATAGTCCTGCTCTATCCCCACACGATTATCTCATCTCTGGTCCCTTAGAAAGTGCGTTGAAGGTTCGACGCTTCCTGCCGGACGAAGACGTCCAGCAGGTCACGGTGTATTGGCAAACGGGTATTCAACCCAGTGCGTCGGTTGGATGATAGCCCTATGCTAACGGCGATTTTGGCTGATTGGCATACCGATTCTGAACGACACTTCTTCTGAGCGTTAACATTTTGATCGCCCCTTATAGAAAAACATTCAGTATCTTGTAACTGCACTAATGTAGGATTTCACAGTAATAATTATATGGTTAAATTTCATAAAGTAGCATAACTCATTAAGATGAACTCATCTGCATCGAAGTATGTCCTTCTACAAAGTACAAAGTCTATTCCTACACGATTTGAGATGAAAAGTATATGAAATTCTGACACTATTGGCAAATGTGAAGAAAGAATGGGGAAAATTTGGTGCAAGAGGGGAGCTGCTTTTGCTGAATAGTGGCCAAAAATAAAGGCAAAAACGAGTTTTTGAACGGTGTCTGGACGATTTTTAAATTTATGCCACTCATACTGTGCCATGAATTGATCCCATGTGTAGACGAGAGTCCACTAATTCCAGCCAGTACGTGATATCACTGAAGTATGAAAGTTAACGTCAGTTTTACTTGTCGGAAGTGCTATATCATTGTCGTATGGTAGATCTTCAAGTGCAATGTAACGAAGTTCAATAAGTTGCACTGTTCACGGACGAGCAATAATATTGTTGAATTAGTTTGTTATCAGAACATCTTGTGGGAGATCCTTTAGTTACCTTGGAATTCTTACTGTGACGTGACAGTACATTTACCTGGACCGTTCATTAACGGCAAATAATAAAAGACAGTTTCGCGTATCATAACCACAAGTATATATACAGTTTTCGTGTCGGGTCTCCATTCTTCACTCAGCTAGATACTGGTTTTGTTCATGCTTCTTCCAAATTTTTGAATCAAGTGCCATTCTCAGTTAAAGCAAGAAAAGTTGGATCAGTACAGATGAAAACAAATAAACCCTCTTTTCCTTGACAATTCTGTAGACTGTTTTCAAAAGTATAGCATCCGGGACTGATAGCAATTACCCGTACAATGAAACCTCTGTTGATACATTCCACGTCTTTAAATGGATTTTAGGTGTGTGTAGCTGCTCAGTATTAAAATTGGAAGAAGCTGTAGCATATACAGTAGTAGTGATATTCCTTATAATTGTATAGGACACCAATGTGCAGCGTCATAATTGTAAAAGCTTTATATTAATGTCTTTGACAAACAACACAAGCCGACTATTTTTGCAAATTAATAATTATTTATTTGATCTGAGGAATCAATGAATCACGGTTTTATCTCTGTGAGAATACATCTTCGGAGTCTTTGTGCACCACTGAAGTAAGTTTGTAAACGGTGGTCGAAAGTACGTCATCGATGATACAAGCCACAAACCCGCCGTGCCAGAGGTCGCCCCCTCCGCAGCTGGCCACAGCCTTAGGATGGATGAGCCAGGAGCATCCACCGCATGGGTAAACACATTTGGGGTCCGATTTCCACAAGGATCAACCAGTAATGGGAAACGTATCGGCTTTCCTATCAGAAAAGCTGGAGTGACTCAACAAACTGCGAATCGCTTGCTGAGAACATTTCATCAACCACTTTCTTAATATTTCTCTGTAAAGCCACTCATCCGTGTGTTAAAATAGTAAAGCTACCAACCTAATTAGCAGATCTGAAAACAATTCCGCCCTCCCGAGTAAAAATATTATCGTTAGATGTAATTACGAGATAATGTAACTACTCGTTTATCACTTAACACTCGAATTTCACGTACTTTCTCACTTCTATTATGAAATAACTGGCTCCTTAATGGATGATTTGAAGTTCTTACGCTATCCACCATTGGGAACGGAAATTAGAACACATACGTATCTTTTAGATATGAATGACAATCTGCGAATGTGTAACTGTCGCGTTAAATTGTGTGATTAAAGATTTCGAATTATCAGAATTTCATAAGCAGGGCAGCTATGAGACAGTCGTAATTTGAAACTCGAAAAAAAAAATATTTTTGTAGAACTCCTAAAATGAATTATGCAGTGGTCGCCCTCATACTTAAGTTTTATTGCTTAATATTTTCGTGACGTGTGACGTGATATACGAAACGAAACATTATTTACATTTCTCTACCTGTTACAAGCAACTTCAGTGGCCACAAATCGTAATACACTGGTTGAATGAAACATGATGCACCAAGTCAAGAGCAGTAGCATCAGCAATCAGTCAGTCCTCTCTTATCGTCTAAAGCAGTAATCGTTAAACTTGTTTGCTCAAGAGCCAGTACTGACATTGTGGGACGGCACCTTGACCCGCATTGTACTGATCTTATTACTAATTAGTTACCTACATAAAGTAGTATGTTATCAGCCCCCAACAGCCTAGCTATAATAGGGGCTCTAGAATTTGGCTGCCGGCCCCATAGTACTGATCGTTAAAAGTCTGCGGCATTCGGTACACTTTGTGTCGACTGTTATCTGTTTCACTGCTACCACTTGTAGCAACCTAAAGTTGTGATACTGTAATTTCCTGATGATGTGTTGCTGTATTGTCGATGTGATGATTAATTGAAATACGTAAACACTACCTGCGGGTTACGACTTACACATCTTCCGACTGACCAATTTTTTCTTACAAGGCAATACGAGGAGCCCTCTGTGGTCGTCGGAGATGTGACTAGCACGTCGCCAGGCCTGCCAGCCATTATTGCCAGTAGATGACTCCTGATGACGCCGCTTCTTCCTTATTGAAGCTGCTCCTTATTTGGTCTCACTAGGGCCGGGTGGACACCGCATCAGACCTCCCTAATTCAGAAAAATTCTGAGAAGGTACCGAGAATAACAGTAATTAAACTTGTGTTTCAATGTAGTATGCAATATGAGACACGATCAAATATATTTCCTAAATATTTTGAATCTCATTTTTCTTCAAGTGCGTTATATTACAACAACCTTAATTTACTGGCATATTCGTTGCTACAAATATGTTCCATGCTTGAAGATGATAGTCTCTGCGATATGCATTTGACGAATCCGTGTTACTTACGCTTGAAATTTATTCTTTAGCAGCTGGTAGGTGTGAGACACAAAGTCCGATGATTTGTCAGCACTGAAAGACGAATGAGGAAAACTCCACCTATCACGTCCTCTCTCCCTCTATACGTTCTCCAGTATATTTATGACTCACAGAGGAGCCAGGTACGGACAAGAGTTTCTAATGGTAAGTATAGCTACGTCAAAAGCTATTGAACGTTACAAATGGAAATGAACGTTCGAAACCGGTAAGGAATAAATCCAAGAATCCAGTTTACCATGGAGAGAGAAAATGATTACAAAATAACGTTTTTGGATGTTTTAGTTATGAGACAGACAGATGGAAGATTGAAACAACAGATTTTTAGAAAAATAACGCACACAGACAGATACTTACATAAAAACTCTAACCACCATCCACAACAAAAGAGAGGTGTGATTAAAAGTCTCGTTGACAGAGCCAGACGGATTTGCACGCCGAAGTATCTAGACGACGAATTAAAACATCTGAAGCCCGCTTTTGAGAAAAATGGCTACTCAAAGAAAGAAGTAAGCAGAATTCTGCACCCAAACAACAAAAAGCCTAAGGACAAGCCCGAAAGACGATGGAAGAATACAGTCTCTCTCTCCCTTTTATAAAGAAAGCAACGGATCAGATTGGAAAGATTTTAAGTAAACATGATATTAGACCTGTTTATATTTGTCATGTTCTCCGGTCTGTAAAAGATAAACGCGCTCCTCTATCAGCCAGTGGCGTATATAAAATTCCGTGTACATGTGGTAAAGTTTATACTGGAACAACAAAAAGAAGCGTAAATACACGGTTAAAAGAACACGGAAGTCTTTGCTGATTAGGAAAAACAGATAAATCGGCTGTAACAGAACATGTTTTTCAGTCAGGAAATCATCAAGTGAAGTTTTCCGAAACAAAAATTTTATCTATCTCTGCATATCACGTGCAACTCTGGTCACGCCCACTTTCTACGATATATAAGTCGATCTCAGACGTCCGACCCGTCAGTCGGCAAGACTCACCGGAGGAGAAACACCCTTCTGAAGATGTCCAGCGCAGCTCTGGACGAAACGTTAGGAGCTGAAGAGTTTCATGGACCACGACCTTACATCCCGGAAGGTTTACCAGAAGATAAGTCATCCGGTCGTGAAAGCCTTCATACTATGATAATAAATATTAACCTTTACCAAAAATTGGGTCTACTTGACTCCTCCGTTGAATAAAATTGTAGTGCAATTTCTGATAATGTGCATCATGATTATGATATTAAAATCCTTCGATATAGGGGATAAGGATTTTTAATTATCGCGCCGTGGTTTGAGAACGATAGGAATTTGAGGGATATTTTCAGAGGGATGGCCGACAAGATTTGGCACTGACTTAATTTCAGAAAGTGACTGTTATTATGTTTGGGAGTGAACAAAATAAAAAAGAGCTGCTGATCGCTTTTCAATAATCTAAACGAAAGAAAAGATGACCTCAGTCCAATCTAGTCCAGTCCTCCTTATACCTATGAACATGAAGGTCACCTGTTGTGCGTGCTCTTATAACGTTTATGTTGCCTGACAGGTGCATATTAAAGGTGCACATCAGGTAGGGTCTGATTACAAATTTGGCCTTTTAGAGTTCCTATAAGAAAACGAGACTGGGAACAGTGTATATTGTGCCTGCAGTTGATTTCAATGTACTTTTATGCAAGATAAGCACGTTGTATCATTAAAAATTTGTTTTAAATTGTTCAGAAGATCACATAAACTTTATTATAATGCTATTAATCTCAAACTTTCAAATAAACGAAAAGTTGTTGAGCTGCTTCACTTCTGTTACCCATTACAGGTGAAAGGCTACTTAAAAATGCTACAAATTTGCTTTTCAATCTAGTGTGTTATTCATTCTAATTGCAGGGCTAACTTAAGTAAAAAAATAAAAATCTTAATGTGACCTGTGATGCTGTATGTTTTCGCTACCTCTTCTAAAGCTGCGTAACTTGGACTGCATAAAATCGATATTGTGTATTTTAAATAACTAACAACCGATTATGATATTTAGCGTTCAAGTTGTTCGTTTTTGAAAACGAAGCTTCACAAAGGTAAGCTGAAGAACATGGTGTTAAAACAAATTGTACGCACAGTCTCTTAAAATTTTTTTAATCGCCAGGCATACATTTCCTAAATTCAAATGTCCTCCCGCATTTTATGTTGACCTATAAACTGCACTTTAAGCAGTGTGTCCTGTTCAATATAGATTATTTCCTTTATGACGTGAGTTTTATGAAACCCACACTAGCAGAATAATTTTGAGTTCATCATGTTCAACATGACAAGGATTCTCTAGGAGAAACAAACACTCTCAAATATTCCTAACGTCTGCAAATCTGTTTTTTTATTTCTTCCAACTAGTCTCTGAAAGAGGACGCCGTGTCTTGGTAAATATTTTCGGCGATAGGTAAATCTGATCGGAGCATAGAAACAGTTGGACCGACCTTTTTCTTCAAGTTGATTTATACGCAGTTGCCTTCAAATGCAAATATTTTATTAATCACTTGCCCACTTGTGCACGTGATGATTGAAATTCCAAATATGTTGCGTTTTTGCGTAATAGCGTCAAAAGAGGTAAGTGTCCACCATTCTAGAAGCACATTATTTTAAAATACGGCTCAGAACCGTGGGCCTAACGAATACGTGATTCGGGCTGCCACTTGTTTAGTGTGGCTTTGTTTCTTTCAGGGAGTATAGTAAAGGAGTCAGGAAACAGTGAAGAAACTAAAGTCGTGTATAAACAGTGTTCATAAAAGGCATCACAATTAAAAAGGATATTATGACAATGAAGCATAAGTGTTCTTGCCCAAAATTTCAACAAAGGAATTTGTTGTTCAAGTAAATAAACGACTGTTTCAGCGTTAATTTGCAGATGACTCGATATTACCTCACAGAGTCTAATTAAGTGCACCACATTTAAAATCTGAGACGTAAACGACAAACATTAATCAGCATAACTGAATCAAGAAGTAATAGTTTCGCTCTGAAACAACAATATTGCCGGCCGGTGTAGCCGAGCGGTTCTATGCGCTACAGTCTAGAACCGCGCGACCGCTATGGACGCAGGTTGGAATCCTGCCTCGGGCATGGATGTGTGTGATGTCTTTAGGTTAAGTAGGTTTAAGTAGTTCTAAGTTCTAGGGGACTGATGACCTCAGCTGTTAAGTCCCATAGTGTTCAGAGCCATTTGAACCATTTGAACAACAATATTAGAAACCATATCCTCTGTGTTACATTGTTACAGAAATCAACTGCTGGGAGTTGGTCGAAACATGTCAGAATGGCAAGCTCGAAAAACAATTGTACTTTCACTTCGAAAGGTTTTATAGACCCACGGCTTTCACAAAGCTCTCCTATTCGGAGTATATGTCTTCTGTGAGCATTTCCTTGTTTTGTATTTCTTACAGTAATGGCGAGGCCTTTCGAAAGAGTTATAATAATTATAATTTCCAACAGTTTTCGAGTATTACATTGCGAAGAGTTTATGTGGAAGGACCTAAATTTTATTCTTGCTGGTCATTAATTGAAGACAAAGCTAACTAAAAAGCAAGTAAGCCAGCAACGGCAGAAATAGATGTGGTATAAGACGGAGACAGCAAAATAAAAAATTTCAAAGTTTAGCTAGCGAAGAGAGAAGATAGTCTAAGCATACATACCGCTGCTTGTTCTTGCTTTTAATCTGTGGTATTTGGTATGTCCCAACTATCTAAATTTTGACTTGAATTCATAGCTATATTGATATCCACAGATACGCATCGGAGTTTATTACACTGCAATGTGGTTGAAATACCGACTTTACATTCTGCTTCTTTGACTTAGATATTTTTTGAGTTCACTGAAATCGCTTGAATGATACCGGTTTGATTCGTTTGAACAGCTCGTGGCCGATGTCCCTACTCTTATATGTCTTAGCTAACGATATGTCTTTAATGAAATAGATGAATAAAAGCTAAACACTTAAAATTCTTCCTAATTTCAGTACTTATTGGAACATCCCTCGGTCACTAGTACCGACGATGTAACAAGAGAACATGCTTAAACGTATCCACAATAACTGGGGATCTTTCGTAGAATTCTTTTTCATGGTGATTTCCAGATGTAGGCGACAATTGCTACCAAAAAATTGTAGTGGTGGTTACGTAATACAGTGATGAATCTAAAATCAAGGCCACTTTCTTAATTACGAGTCCATTGCAGCACAGTACGCTACCGATGCAGCGTGGCATGTTTGCAATATATTCTTAGCGGGTTTCCGGAGATATGTAGCGGCAGACGTCTACGTACAGGCCAAACAATTCTGGTAAATTATAGAATAGTGGTTACTGTCTGCGATGTCTTCCATATGTGTTCTATCCGGTTGAGAATTTTTTGGCCTAAGACATCGATGTGAGTTCACTGTCGTGCTGCTCAAACTACTGCAGCGCTACTCTGGTCTTTTGATACTGACTTTAACGTCATGTAAGACGGCATCACCGACGGGGAAAACATGAAGCTACAAGGAATGCAGCTGGTCCACAATAACGTTCACATGGACCACAGCTGTGATGGTGGATTTAATTACTGTCACTGAAACCCTGGTGCGTGTTTCAAGCCGCCCTTCGCCTGGATGACGGTGTGTCTGGATACGACCATTGACCTAGTATAACAAGAAACGAGATCCATCCGACCAGGTGGCACGTTTTCGTTGATCTACAGTCCAATCTCGATGATCCAGTTTCCACTGCAGTCGTCGTTGGCCCAACATTGGAAAATGTAGGGGCCGCCTGCCACAGAGCCCAGTGTTCAACAATATGCGCCAAACGGTGTTTTCCGAAACACCAACACTGTACTCTGTCATCAGATCCTCCACAGACCACCGCCTATTCTTTACAGAGCGGACAAGCCAGAGCCGACAAGCCTCTGACCTCCACATTTTCTGTAGCAGCTGGCTGAAATCCAGGGGCACCTTATACAAATATTTAACCATCGAAATTCGGTAGGTGGAGTTCGGGTTCACGCTGTATAGTGAACCATTATGTCCCTGTAACACTACATTTAATATGATATTGAACTCTGAATTTTAATTTCTGCATTTTCTGTTTGCTGCCTGCTGTTGTTCTTCAAGTTTTAATTTAATCATAAAGAATGTTTTAGAGCTGTAGAACGCAGTTGTGTGATCAATTAATACTAACGTATGGCGAAATAAAATTTTTATTATTATTAATTTCATCAGTTCTAGATGCATATCGTATGTGTCAATTATCATTAAATCAGATACTAATTAGTAAATATTAGACGTAGTTGATCACAGTTTTCCATTTGCGCCATATACCTTTGAGTTTCTTTACAAAATATAAATATCTCTTTTTGGACACTTTAACTGATGTTTCAATCTTGCAAATTACATCAGATCCGGTGTACAGTAGAATATCCCTTTCTTTACGCCAAAATCTCAGTTTCCCAATTCCGTCCCAAATTTGCCAAAGACAAAATCTTCAATTTTGAACACTTCACCTACTCCAATTTTTCTCTTT
This sequence comes from Schistocerca serialis cubense, assembly GCF_023864345.2. Taxonomy (NCBI): domain Eukaryota; kingdom Metazoa; phylum Arthropoda; class Insecta; order Orthoptera; family Acrididae; genus Schistocerca; species Schistocerca serialis. Next base: position 270,679,244 of record NC_064642.1, read on the forward strand.
TCTCGTACTTCCCTTAAAAATAAGTCCATCGGATCTGGGGCATAAGGGCGATATGACTTCCCATTTGTTATATTTTGATGTTTATTGTTCGTTATTTACTTTAGTATTAGCAGAAAGCTGTATTAAAACGAGCTACCTGAACTTCAGGTATTTAAATACTGTACTAGCAACGTAAATTAAGTTAACATGGGCATCGTATATATAGAAATTTCGAACCATAATTAAGTCTGAAGTTTAAATATCTTATAAAATATCATGTAACTCAAATTTATTAAAAAAATCTGTGGCAGCTCTTTGCTAAATAATGAGAAAAGCAATAACATTCAGAGCAATTAAAATTTTCTTAACTGTTTATGGTCACACACAAAAATTTAAAACAAAATCCAAATTATGTTTATTCCTCAAGAAAGTTAAACAGCTCTCTGAGAACACCAATATAATAAAATCGTAGTTTCATGGGGTACAGTGGCTATCAGACATAAATTCAGTACAAAAGGAATGAAGACAAAATTGTACCGGTCTACATTAAAATATCATTCGAGATTGGGAGCTTGGATCGTTGCCACACCAGCGGAAGAAAGGCGAATACTTTCCTGTATAAAAGAAAGTCGGAAGCAGGCTGTGTCAGTTCTTATTCCGTCTTCATAATCAAAAATTTTTGCATTGCAAATTACAGTAGTGACCATCCCCACAATTGATAATTTCGGTAAACAATAAAAATTATGATTTTTTGGGTTTTTTTGTCAGGAGGCGCGAATGAAAGAACTGATTTGCTCACTTTCCCTGGGCTGGAGGAAGAGTGTAATGTTTAAATTCTGACCACATACTGTAGGGTAGCTACAGTATGCCCCTTCTTCCGGTAGGTTTACAAATAGCCGCTTGACCGAGGGTTATCCCAAACATTTGATCCCTTATCTGTGCAATCAATAGAACTCGAGATATGATTCCTGAAAAATCGTATTTTCTCTCGGCTTTTTGAAACATGCATTTATCGTGCGCTGTCGCGCACGGGCAGATGACAGGACCATAGTTGCTCTAGATAGCAAGCAAACTACGTCCCAGGCAGCAAGACTACTAGTTGCAAATATGTCTTTGAAACTCGATTTACGTAATGTGGTTCATCATTTAGAGAGTAGGAGTTGTATGAGAAGATGGTATTGAAAGTTTCTTGAAAAATTTCAAGAGACATCATTACTTATATTATCTTAATGCCTTTTCTTGCATTTACAGTTTGTTTTCGACGTAGTGTCAGTGTCGCTGGAGGACAGGTCTATATCCCAGTCGTTACCATTGTATCGAAAATAATTTCAATTGGTTCTTAAAGGTACGAGTATTTGGTGAAGCAATACTCGGCGTGAATCTATGAATGGTTTCATTTACTATCGCGGGCTATATATATTAGTTCAGTATTATCTATGGCAACTTAAATGGATTTCTACAAGTAAGTGAATTATTCATACGGCCATTGTTGTAGTATCGGAATATGATAATTTACGTTATTTCATCCCCACGCAATGCCCACATACAGTTAAATTCAGAGAAATGTGATTCGGTGGAGAACAAAACAAGAAGAGTCTCTCGAGATTAATTAAAATTCAACTGAAAGGCAACGCTGATGATGAAATCTTGATTGGAAAAACTAGTTCCGCTAATACAGTTTGCAGGATCGCGGTCTCTGTAACACAGAGTAATTAACTGACGTGTTCACAAACATCAAAAAAGTGTAATCGAAACATATAATTAGCCGATAATGGAACACAGGACCTCTGTATATGGAGCGTTGACAGAATATATCTCTATTATGTCATCAAATGACTTTGTCATCAAACACAATGTGTGAAGTCTCTTTCACAAAACTATTTTTCAAATATTTTTGTTTCATACATTTTACAGTGACAATAATTAATACTACAGGGGGGGGGGGGGGAGGGGGGGGAGGGGGGGGGGGGACAACATGCATTTAAAATGAACTCTGTAATTTTTGCTTGAAGTCAACATAGAAACATGACCAGTATTAATACTCACACTCTCATATTAGCTCACGTATGAATATTGACAAATAGTTTTGCATCTCCACCGAAAATTCATACCAGTAAATCCTAGCTGAAATATCAAAATCTCAAAATTAATAGACAAAATCTATGAACAAGGTAACGTTACTAACAGTACCTACGTAGTGGGGAGAAAGAACTTACTTTTACAGGAATAAAATGTCACTGTGCTACTCGCGTGAGACAAATAGTAAAGTTATTGCAAGAAGTGATTACTCTCTTATTTCATAGGTGTGTGAAAAGATATGAAGACATGCACGGAAAAACGGGTTAATCTCAAAAGTAAAAACTTAGAGATAAGTGTTGCCATCTGTTCCTAGGTACGGGAACTATCAAAACTAACAGAACTATCAAAACTAACATCGATGTCACTCCTAAATATCACATTAGGTTATTTAGGGGTAAGACCAGTGTGAATTTTGAGAATTCCTGTACCCGGCAACAGATGACTACGTTTATCTCTAAGTTATCAGATTTCAGGGTTAGCCCGTTTATTGGCACATGTCTTCATATTCATAACTATACTGAAATTGCAGTGACCACAACGTTTAACTTCACCTCCTACAAACGTGTATATTATACTTACTTAGGTCGTATGAGGCCTCGTATATATCAATGTATATATAAAGAAATATGTCTGAAGAGAGTACACGTAGATATTTCTGCAATACACTGTCGTCGTCATCGCTCTTCTAGTGTGTTCTAAAGGTAACTGGCAACGTATTGTTATGTGCTGTAAGCCAATTCGAAGTCGTGTTTGTACCAAAGGTTCCAACACAGTCTCACAACATCTCGTTTTTGTTACCCACTGCAACAGCATCGCACCAAGTGACCAGCAAGTTACACTTCTGATTGCGACTTCAGATGAGTGCGAATGGTATTGTTTATAACGATGAGTGACATCATTTTGCAATATTCAGCGTATGGAGTGCTGTAAAAAGTGACAATTACTTAAAAATAACACCTCATTCACTTTCCGTAGTTTCCTAACGACCATGGGAGGCATAAAACGGTACAGTACAGGGCTGTTTATGAAGCACGCCCTTGCAAGGTACAGATATTTTTGATGAATGTCTTTTCCCTTAAGAATAAAAAATGGGCAGTAAACAATCGAAGACCTGACCTTCTCAGAAAGACGTCGTACATCTCTTTAACAATGTAAAGTTACGTGCTCTACACGTTTAGACAAAACACTGGGAGCGGAACGAAGGGAACTTGTGTGGAATGCAGTACCTACGTTATTTAACGCACCAAATAAACCACCACAACTGTACCTGAAGAGAAAACCAGACAAACGTGATAATCGAACGTGAGAAGAATATAAAACTGATTCGCAGCAGACAAGAAACCAGTTGAGATCAGGTACTTAGGGAAATGCAGGATTAGGTGTGGACGGGACTGTAATAAGTTACCATTGGTTGCTCATTTTGTTTTTAAATCACGTACACTTTATTTGGAAACAATTCCAAATAAAGTTGATAATAAGGAACAATTATCAGATTTGACTGTTAAGATACATTGTCTAATTTAAAAAAATTATTAAGCAAGTTGTACTCACAGCTGAAGGCCTTATTGACCAGAAATCCAAATTATTTGTCGGCTGAAGGCCTCAAGAGTAATACCTCAAAAAACAATTTGACAGCTGAAGCCCTGGATTGGAAGTTCTTGAGAACCAGCTAAATTTCTCCAAGAGATACTAAAATATTTTTAAAAAATCATCAAAATTTCACTATTAAGAGGCAATATCTGATTAAAAATTCTTAAGACCAATTGCATTCAAGGCTGAAGGCCTTATTGACAAGAAATTAAATTATTTGTTAGCCGAAGGCCCCAGTAGTAATAACTCAAAAAAACAGTCGGACGGCTGAAGGCCAGGATAGAAGATTTTTAAGAAGCGATTAAACTTCTTCGAGAGATATTTAAAGAACAGTCATCAACATTTCAGTGTTAAAATTTCTTAAGACAAGTTACACTCACGGCTGTAGGCCTTATTAACAAGAAATTCAAACTCTTTGTCGGCTGAAGGCCCAAACAGTAATAATTGAAAACTAAAATATTTTTTTAATAAAAGAAAACAATCATTACAACCTGACCGAATCAAGAGAGAAGTGGGCATCAGACAGTGCTCCAAGGATCGACCTGGAAATGTCGCTCAACTTCATAAACGATGAGACAGGTAGTCAAGAGTTGTAATCACTTAACCGGATGGCAACTCAAACTAGTGACAGTCTAAACGCAGACCAACCCTCTTGCAAAATCTACCTAACGTCTGATATCCAGTACAACGATGGACTAACCAAGGCAAGGCAGAACCGGCGGATAGTACTGCGTCTTCAGAATCCGGTGTTTAGAACATCCAGAAGCAGAAGGAACCACTACAACCAAAGTAGTCCAAGAGAAACAAACTATCCGAACCACAATCAAGGGAGCTGTCGAACTACACGCCTTAACGGACATCAGCGGCAAGACGAGGAAATGTACACTGCCGTGAGAATACGCTAACCTCCAAGGCAGGTAACTGGGGCGTTAGCGGCCACTAGGCAGAAAAATACAGCTGGTTGAACTTCACCAATACTAATATAAGGAATTCAATGATCAATAATACCAAGTGGAGGATGGCTAATTAATTTCGCCAACTCCAAACACTCCACTCATTGCCCTTCATCTCAGCGACCCTGCAAGCAACAACGCGCGAAAGAACAGCGTGATCTCAAAATAGTGGAGGTTTCACTACTAGGTTAAAGTTTACTCAACTGAAACGTGCTGGGTCCGGTGGACAAAGAGGTTGTGGCCCTAACGACTACAGCTCCTCTGAGGTCCGCCAGTGGTTCCGGCATGTCCTGGCACTGACGGATCTCACTGCTGCTCCGTCCCAACCTAACTCCCCGGCACACTTCGACCCGGAAAACACCACTGTACTAAACATCGATAACCGCTGCTGCTGCCACTAGTGGACAGACAACGCTAGCAAACGTAGTGGCGCCAGTAAACACCCCGATGCCAACCTACCAACGGCACCAACGCGAGCCGCAACATGGCTCACCAATTATGCAATTGTTACTACCCCCTGAGGCACAAATGGCAAAAATCTTCAAAACAGTCGTCTCTGGAAGCAAAAATAATTAATTTACAAAAATACTCATGTATGTTACATACAGGTAACGAGATACGTGTAAGACTAACCCTACGGATGTGAAAACCCGACTGGTTTAAACCGATACTGGTATTATACACAATATGTGTATTTTCTTGGTCTCGATTTTAGGAAGCTGTTTTTTTTATTTAGAACGAGTAACCGGGGAAAATATCGAAATATCAGTTAGCCATAGCAGCAATACTAAAATGTTTGCTTTTTTTAAAAAAAGAGGTTTTTTTAAACAACGCACAGTTTTTATTAAAATATACGTTTTATAGAAAGTGGAAGAAGCGATCAATGCTATTTTGATTACAAAGCCGACAGAAACAAGCTACAAACACATAAGATTAGGTATAGCATTGCTGAGACTATATAGCACCTGTTTTCATGTGGCGTGGCGCATTGGATTGTACGTGTGAACTTGCAGTGTGTGGGGCTTGCCCCGTCTGGTCTGCAGTTAGTTTCTCGCTGTTGTCGTCGGACGTTAGTTGTATTACAGAATGGTAGCATCCTTAGCCTGGAAATACTAGTACTTTACAAAATATCAATGAAGTAAAATGCCCCATTTGCTTTAAAAGATTAAGAACGGGAGGAGCCACAATAAATTTGTGACATCATGTCAGTAGAAAACTTAAAACTTAACTATTCATGCATAGTTTACAATGCAAATATAAAGCAGCTGATATGTTGCTTGTGTCGTATAACATGCCGTCATCTGCTCGTCGCATTTGAAAATGGACAAGTTAACACGAGAAATAGAGTTCAGTCTCAGTTTTCACCCTTTAGCATTAACTGTTCGTAATGCCAAAATAGTGATACGATTCTCGAATAAAACATGATTTTTAAGCAGAGTTTCTAAAAATAGAATCAACAGGAGAATAAAGGTGATTTTCTTGTAGTGTTCAATCACTTTTCGAGAAAAGCAGCGAACCGTTAACGGAATACTTATTTTTGTTCGTTTATGTTTTGATTCCATTTGTCTTGAAACTTATTCAGTGTTCCTTGATTTCTACTTTTGTTGCGGGACTAAATAGGAGTACAAAAACCCAAGTTCGGTTATTTCAGTTACGGGCTATTTTGAGCGGTTTTAAGGCTAGTGTTAAACTAGAGCTGAGAAAAAAGCGATGTTTCAGCGATAACCGCCATCTCTAACTCAGGCCCATATTTAGGACCCTGTCATAGAATAAATAAAAATGCTGCACTGTAATTGTGCTTTCATTACAGTTAAATAGTGACACTACAACCAACTTAATTACATTCATGTATCGCAGTGGCCAAAACACTGTTCATTAACTTAAATAACAAGGGGTTCTTCCCTGTCCTGTCGTTTGCGGCCCGGCACGAATCCTCTCTTGTGCCAACCTCTTCATCTCAGTTGCAACCTAAGTCCTCAATAATGTTCTGGATGTATTCCAAACCCTGTCTTCCTCTACTATTTTTACCCTCCACAGTTCACTCCACAACCATGGAAGCTATTCCGTTACGTCTTAACAGATGTCCTACCATCGTGTTTCCTCTTATTATCAGTGTTTTTCATACATTCGTCTATTTTACGGAGAACCTCCAAATTCTTTACAGTATCAGTTCACCTAATTTTCAACATTCGTCTGTAGCACCGCGTCCCAAATGCTTCGTTTATCTTTTGTTCCGGTTTTCCCACAGTCCATATTTCACTGCCGTACAATGCTGTGCTCCGAATGCACCTTATCAGATATTTCTTCCTCAAATTAAGAACTGTGTTTCATAGTAGGACTTCTCTTGACCAGGAAGGTCCTTTTTGCCAATGCTAATCTGGTTTCTATGTCCTCCTTCCTCCGTCCGTCATGGGTTATTTTACTATTTAGGTATCAGAGTTCCTTAACTTCCTCCTCTTCGCCATCACCAGTTCTGATTTTAAGTTTATCGCCGTTCTCATTTCTGCTACTTCTAATTACTTTCGTCTTTCCTCGATTAACTCTCATTCCATATTCCGCACTCATTAGACCGTTCATTTCATTCAGCAAATCCTGTAATTCTTCTTCAATTTTGTGAGGATAGCAAAGCAATAGGCGAATCTTGTCATCAATATTCTTTCACATACAATTTTAATTCCACTCCTGAAGCTTTTTTTATATCCCTCATTCCTTTTTCACTGTGTAGATTGTACAGTAGGTGCGAGAGTCTGCATCCTTGTCTTACACCCTTTTTAATCGAAGCACTTAGTTCACGGTCTTTCACTCTTACTGTTCCCCCTTGGTTCTTGTACGTTTTGCATTACTGTATATACTGTATAGTACCCGTCTTTCCTCATAACTTATCCCTATTATTCTAAGAATTTTGAACATGTTGCACCATTTGACATTGTCTAACTCTTTTCCAGGTCGAAAAGTCCTATGAACGTGTCTTGATTTTTATTTAGTCTTGCGACGGAGAGACAAAGATCCTTTCAGACGCCTCCATCTCCATGTAGTGAGACTCTGTCATTAAAGAACCGATTGAAATACACGCAACTAACGTTCTGATTAACAGAGACATGGGATTTCAACTTAGAAAGGCACGTGAATCAACTCTACCAGCACTAAGGTATCATCGGCCGCAGTCGAACGAATCCAAAGACTCAGCACGCACTGGGAATCGGAGTCCGGACACTTAAACTGGGCGCCATCACACTGCCGACGTGCGTACTAGGCGACGACTTGCGGCCGCGCTTTCCCCGCGTCGCACATGCGAACATCGTCTTTGGCAGGGATCTCTGGATGTCGACGTCCACAGTGACCATTAAAATAGCTACACCAAAAAGAAATGCAGATGATAAACGGGTTTTCATTGGACAAATATATTATACTAGAACAGACATGTGATTATATTTTCTCGCAATTTGGGTGCATAGATCCTGAGAAATCAGTACCTAGAACAACCACATCTGGCCGTAATAACGGCCTTGATAGGCCTGGGCATTGAGTCTAACAGAGGTTGGATGCCGTGTACAGGTACAGCTGCCCATGAAGCTTCAACACGATACCACAGTTCATCAAGAGTAGTGACTGGCGTATTGTGACGAGCCAGCTGCTCGCCCACCATTGACCAGACGTTTTCAATTGGTGAGAGATCTGGAGAATGTGCTGGCCAGGGCAGCAGTCGAACATTTTCTGTATCCAGAAAGGCCCGTACAGGACCTGCAACATGCGGTCGTGCATTATCCTGCTGAAATGTAGGGTTTCACAGGGATCGAATGATGGGTAGACCCATGGGTCGTAACACATCTGAAATGTAACGTCTAGTGTTTAAAGAGCCGTCAATGCGAACAAGAGGTGACCGAGATATGTAACAAATGGCACCCCCATACCATCACGCCGGGTGGTAGGCCAGTATGGCGATGACGAATACACGCTTCCAATGTGCGTTCACCGCAATGTTGCCAAACACGGATGCGACCATCATGATGCTGTAAACAGAACCTGGATTCATCCGAAAAAATTACTTTTTGCCATTCGTGCAACCAGCTTCGTCGTTGAGTACACCATCGCAGGCGCTCATGTCTGTGATGCAGCGTCAAGGGAAACCGCAGCCATGGTCTCCGAGCTGATAGTCCATGCTCCTGCAAACGTCGTCGAACTGTTCGTACAGATGGTTGTTGCCTTGCAGAGGGCCCCATCTGTTGACTCATGGATGGAGACGTGGCTGTACGATCCGTTATAGCCATGCGGGTAAGATGCCTGTCATCTCGACTGCTAGTGATACGAGGCCGTTGGGATCCAGCATGACGTTCCGTATTACCCCCCTGAACCCACCGATTCCATGTTCTGCTAACAGTCATAGGATCTCGACCAACGTGAGCAGCAATGTCGCAATATGATAAACCGCAATCGCGATAGGCTACAATCCGACCTTTATCAAAGTGGGAAACGTGTTGGTACGCATTTCTCCTCCTTACACGAGGCAACACAATAACGTTTCAGCAGGCAACGCCGGTCAACTCCTGTTTGTGTATGAGAAATGGGTTGGAAACTTTCCTCATGTCAGCACTTTGTAGGTGTCGCCACCGGTGCCAACCTTGTGTGAATGCTCTGAAAAGCTAATCATTTGCATATCACAGCATCTCCTTCCTGTCAGTTAAATTTCGCGTCTGTAGCACGTCATCTTCGTGGTGTAGCAATTTTAATGGCTAGTAGGTTACGTAGCTCCACCCCTTGGTGCAAGCACTTTCCTAGAAAGCAAGGGCATATATTGGTAAGCCACTGCAGCAACAAGTCATTAAGCACATGAAAATGAAGAGATTGTCTCTCGTTGAAATATTGTACAGCTTTCACAACGTTATCCGACGTGACGCTCGTGAGCCGTTGTAGCAGAAACTTTGTTGTTCTGTTCTTCAGTCAGATGAAACGCCTCATCACCACTTGTACAATTCACCTGCAGGGTTTCACCTTTCACGATCATGGGACAGCCTGCATAGATGATCTCTTGTTTCCTGCCTATTCCTCACTGGATCCAGCAGTACTGACATTTTTTGGATAGCACACTTAACGTCTGCAAGTCGATCGTGATGCATATTTGGCGTGAACTCCATGTTGTAGTGACAGACCTGCTCTCTTGTCAGTATCACCCTTCCTTACTTAGGGATTATCTTTGTGGGCTCCACATACTGCACTGCAACACCAGCTTAATGCTGGCGTTTACAGACCTTAAGGCACCATGTTTGACATCATGTCCACTGTAGCTTGAACAAACTACAATATGTTTCCTATGTCAACACGTGTATGAACCTTAATTAGTGCACTTTCCCCTGATATTTCCGATACCACAACTCCTTGGACGCCTGCTTCCGTCATTCTATGGATACCTCGTGTCATCAGTGGCCTCTTCCAAGGTCTATTACAAAACTCTGACACTGCTGCTCTAAAAGGCGGCCTTGGACTCATTAACGCGCGTGTGCGGTCATGCTTGGTCTTCTGCATACTATCCTGTAACACTGGCCGGGGTTCCTCCAGATCTTTAACATGAAGTCTTTTGGATATCCTCGAACCAGCTTCTGTCGAGTCACTGATTAATGTAGCACATATCTCCCCATTATTGTACCACATTCTAGCTTATTTTGCCCTACAACTCTCCTGCAAGGTTTCACCTTATGTGTTCATACCTATTAGTTCAAAGGCTACACTGGGTTCAATGTATCACAACGTCCTTAACTGTGTCAGAATGGTTTGAGAAACAACAATCACAGATAGAGATGCCCCCCTAACGATTTCGGTATCTCGTCTAGTCTATGCCACAGTGCGTCGTCGCTGTCATCAGAAGCTGCTAGGTAAAGTTTTACATTCATCTGCTCTTGAGAGTCAGCTCAACCGACAAACCATTGGCTTCTTAAAATGGCGTGCTGGTCGCTTCTAACCATTCTACACCGTGTCAACTGGAACCAGGCGGTGAAGTCATCCTCCACCGTCGGCGGAAGTCTTGGCAGTTAAGTGGTGTGTACTTGCTAGCCGCTTCTAGGAGATGAACGGAGTCAGATCGGTCGACGAGGGAATGTGACAGTGTGGCTGAATGAAGCTATCGTGTTAAGACCAACCCACGACAACACCGTGAATCAAGATGCTCTATTTGCCGATGTGTCAGGGCAAAGCCTACAAGGAACGGCGTACCTATTGCAACTACTTAAAACTGCTGACCATTGGCGCCGTTGACCTTGCTTCAGTAGTTATGTTGATTCGCTGTAAGCGCAAAATTTAAACTCTAATTACTGAAGACATTCTGGCGTGGCTGGTTTTAAAAGGCCGACATTGTGGTGGTTAGGAGAGGGCGAAACCGGAAAGTGAGTGTTTAATTGCTGAGAGAAGAAGCGCAACAACAGTGAGACGAACCGTACGCCGCTGCTGTGTTTCGTACTCTGTATGGAGACTGGTGATCGTATGTGTCGGTGTTGGATTTTGGCAGGCTGAATGAAGTACACAGTGTTTCGTTGTCTGCACTCGGCGTGTGTTAGCTTGGCTTAGTTTCAAGTGAGGGTCGCGCTTTCGGCAAATGCAGTTGCTGTTCGTTTCCTACTGAAGGCACCTCTCCAGATATAGTTTGTGGAACAAGTTATTGTCAGTGGTTTTTGGAAGGCAGTCAGCTTTGAATGGGCTTCGATGTATGGCTAATTTATATTGGAATGGAATTACAGCACCATGAATGACAGAAACATAACGGTTTTATTAGTGGTAAGCATTATCCTGCCCTGAATATACATGTTACAGTAAAACCGTGTGAAGTTCGCCATCCTGGTTACCAGACATGGATTTAGTTTCAGTGTTCGTGTAGTAATGCTACGGAAATATCTCCCTTAAATTTAAAGAATACTGTACGCCAAGTGATTTAGGTATTGTTTACGGATATTTAAATTTACTTATTGATTTTGTTAACGGAGCAGTCTGGTTCCTTCTCTTGGCGAGTAATAAACATTTTCGGTAAATTAAATCCTTTGTTTGGAATCTGTAATCGAGCCAAACATTAGTCGTTTCAAGGATAAAAATTATTCACGTCACCTGATTACCGTAAGTGCTTATCACATGTGCTAAAATTAATGTAAGGACAAACTGGACGCCATAACGCTGGCATCTGAGAAGTGCAAGCTGAACCGACCACTCTATAGTAAATACTGCCATGCAAGTGGGGTTCCTTTTAGAAACAAACAGCCTAATTTTCACTTATTTTTAAAGGATAGGTTTACTTGCTATTTCGTTGCTTATTTTTTCAAATGTCTCAAATTTGTTGACAAATTTTGAATATTTTGTTTTTTAATTTCTAGTGTTATAAAAAATCTAGGTACAGTGATATTTTGTATGTAACTCGGCAACAGAATCAGAGATTCATTTACTGTCTTATCGTAACAAGTTACTGTAATGATTATTTCACTTGATAAATATTTTATAAATACCTGACATTCTTTGGACATAGAGCAGCAGACTAATTTATTTGAGATTGGTTCGAAGCAACATTATCATTTCCGCACGTTTTCATGGTTGCGATGCAGTCATACCAGGATCGACACTAAGGAACCAAAAGATTTACGGACTTTAAAAGAAAAACAACACTAAACAATTAAAAAAGGATTGATTCAGAAATGATAGGAAAACGATAATGTTCCTCCTGTCTTAATGCTGCGTTCGGTCCATCAGCGTGATTGTAAATTCTGGAGATAAAATGATTAACATTCAACTAATTAGGAGATGTAGATACTTAAGGATAATTTGTCTAAATAAGCACACTTCATATATAACACGTTTTTTAATGCTACATACCTTTTTTTATTACAGTTACAATAACTGGTGCATATTAACAAAAGCTTAGCACATAATAGGCAATACTTGATATTAAGTCCTCTTAATGGTGCCTGCTCGTAATTAATTACATAAACAGATATGTTGTCTGATTAAGAAGACAATTGGCACAATTACAGAATATTTTCCACAAATTATAATACCCGGACTGCGGAACGTCTTTCATGGAATAGAAACAGTAAAAGATGAAGCGCTCAAGGCCTCATTTGTCTTGAAACAACAGAATTCTTTTTGTATCACTAATCGATAAGTGTACATAGGGATTTTCAGCCACCACGCGCGAGCGGCAAACATAAAGAATAATAGATTCTGTCGCTGCTATGCGACGTTTCATTTCTGTTACATTACAGTTGTTTGATAACTTCAGGCCATCAGGCGTTTACTTTTGAGCGTAAATGTTTGTGAGGCGAAAATTTACCAATATTACAAATTCCTTGTAAGGTCTTACCAAAATGATTTTTACAGTTTATGAAACCCATGAATGTTGAAAGATTTAGACATCTTGTTTCATTAAATTTGTTCTCAAGCTTTGCGTAATGGATATTGTTTAATTTGTGAAACTTAAAAAGTTGAAAGTTTTGAGTTTTGGTGTTTTTTTATTTATTTTAAAATTTACTTAAAATTTTGCATATTTTATTGCATTGTAAAGTTTACTTAAATTTAAGTTTAAACTGTCATAGTGTGGTAATGAACATAAACGAACACATTGCTTAAAGTACAAGAGGTTTGAGAAAGATGTAATTTTGAAATTACTGGTCTCTGATATTTAGTACAGTAAATCAGTCCTTTTAAAATAGTAGTTAAACATTTATTGTCCTAGAACTTCTCCTGTTCCACAAGATGAGAACTGTCTGTTTGGTCGAAAACAGTTAATATTTGTCTGTGCGAAACCTTGTTCGAAGTTACGTTTCTAAAATTACGCGACCAACAGCGTTGTCATAAAGTGATCCTAAGGGATATGGAGAGGGGACGAGTGACACGAATTGCCAATGGATATCTGTTTCAGATCCGACTATAATCTCTTCTGTCAGTAAGTACAGGTCCATCTCAATCAATGTTTGAGATAACGGTCTGACTGGATTTGTATGCAACAGACATTTGGAGTGTCGAGTCTGCAGATCGTCATAGCGACACACAAAGCTGCAAGGTTTCAACGGCTTGAACAACACAGGCACTTCCTCGTAGTTTAGGGAAGGTGTAATTGAGACAGGAGGTGGTTCTGTGATGTTTTACCTTCCTTTACTTGGGACCACTCATTCAGTCTGCACTGAACATGAACGGGAGCGTTTCTTCCAACGCCGTCGTTAAATAAATGTGGCCCATATTCTGTATCTTCATGATGAGTATGCTGTGGACACCCCCATCTTCCAATATAACGAAGTTTTCACGGTGGTAGGGTTTCGTAGTGAAAGATTGGCTCAATAAGAGCTGGATTGGATTTGGTTGGAGGGCAAAAGCTGCTACTTATTGAAGGGATGTCCATGACGTTGCTCTCCAATCACTGCATTTTTACGTTGAGTGGGATGCCCCTGTTATTGTTTTGAACACGACACATCAAACACATTTACTGAAGTGCCGTGGAGGGTGACAAAAGATTTGTACAATGAAAGGCTGATTTAATGATAGCACATAATCGAAGATCTTTTTGATTAGTAATAATATTTGTGTACGTTTCCATAACTGCATACTGTCTTGCATCTCCGTTTGTGTTTTAGCAGCTAAGAGAGGGTTTTGCACTTATCTAACAGACTTTTCCATTTCTTGTGCGCTTTAGCGGCCCATGTAGGTCAAGGGTGTCATGATAACTGTGTATCAGTAAGATAAGGGACGGGAGAGATGAGGAAAATAATGACTGCAGAAGAATCTGCATTTTCTTTTATCTTGGAGTCAGCAGTTTAGTCACGCTCTTCCGCAGTAACCGAGTAATGTTACGCCTCCTAAGTTTGCGCGGGAGACGAGAACTAACTTTTCTCAACTTTTGTCTCAAACAGATCTCTAAAATTAACTACTGAGTCGCATTTTGTTAACTGATTCAAGGAAATAACTAAAGTCTCTTGTTTTATGTTGCTTCGTCTGAGCTCATGTGGTCGTAAGCTGGCTTATTAGTTCTCACAATATCGTGTTTATTCAAAATGCTTTAGTTTGTACTGTTGTTGATTATTGCTGTATATATAATGTTTTGTGAACTAAAGAGCAGTGTCGATGACTGGAGCTGCTTCTTTTGCTCTCGTGTATGAATTCAAATAGCGCATTACGGCTGTGTACTTCGTAAATGAGTTCGCATTTGTAGCGTTTAGATCTGTGGTATTGTTCGTAACACTTTATAGAGTAATTAGTCTAAATCTGTCATCTTGTCTATCATCTGGCTATTAGTGACCACTAAGCACCGTGTTTTACTACGCTGTATTTATTGCGTCGTGTTCAATGGAATGTTTCGAAAAATAAATGATTTCTGATGAAGCGTAGGAATTTCTAGTTCTTCGAGTCACGCTCGTTCATGTGCTTAGGAATCAATTCAACTTTTGGAGTCTATTGCAACTGAAATGTAAATGTCGTGTGACTATGGCCTCCCCTGGGGTAGATCGTTCGCCGAGTGCAAGTCTTTCGATTTGACGCCACTTCGGCGACTTGCTCGTCGATTGCGATGAAATGATTGGGAAAACACAACACACAGTTCCTGAGCGGAGAAAATCCCCGACCCAGCCGGGAATCGAACCCGGGCCGTTAGGAATGACATTCTGTCGCACTGACCACTCAGCTACCGGGGGCGGACTCCCGCTACTGAATTATTACTTAATGCAACGTCAGTCATATTGTTCCTACTAATAGTCGTATAACGACTGAAGACGTATGTTGCCCTTTACTTAAAGTAGGTTTCGTTAGTTTTGTTTAAAGCACGAGAATTCATTTGTTCATGAATGCTTTTGTCTTGGCGTGCTCCACATGTGTGATCAATACGTGTGCGTTAATCTAAACGTAATTTGGATGCTTTTGTCTTGGCGTGCTCCACATGTGACGTGTGATCAATACGTGTGCGTTTATCTAAACGTAATTTGGGTCTAAATCTGGAGCGTATGAACAATGCACACTTATTTTTCCTTTCTTTTATCTACTTAACACTGTATTAAAATCAGTGCATCTTGCACGTATCCATCACAAGGCCTTTTCTCCGCAGCTCAATCCATTTCGTGAAAACGGACATTCTATTTCAAAATTAAGTCACTAGTGTGGCAGGGGAATCAAATGGTTTGTTGAGCTCTTCAAGTAAAAATTTGTATAGGGATTAATCAGATTTAAAGGTACGAAATCTTAGATACCACGCGATCAGAATCACGTTGGTCCACTCTTCAATCACTTCTTCCTGGCTTTTCTTTCAGTTTTTTCTTCCGGCGTAAAGCAATCTACGAGCAAGATTACAGATAAAAGGCACGTTGTCGTCTTATCCCACACTACTGTTAGTATGTCGTAAATGTGGTTACGCACAGAGCATAGAACATCTTGAATGTGTTGCTTCTGTGAAGTAATTCCATTGTGAGTCGTTATTTGTTTCCTACGTATTTCAATCAGTATTTGTAGCTAACATTTTGGTGGCTGAAATGGTGTTCCACTGCGCTTAAATATTCCAACCTTAGCGTGATATTCGTGATATTTTATTCGGTCTTACTCAGACGTAATTTAAAATGTTAGTTAGATGCACTAGAATGTTCATTATTTATCGGTCGCACTTGAATAATAATCAGTGTAAAGCAAATGTACTTGACTGTTTAAAGTCAGTCAGATACATCTTTTAACACTGCCGGGTCTAAGACTAAAGCAACGAGCAGCTTACAGTCAACACAAGTGCACATAATATCCATTGAATTCGATTCATAACTTTCAGCTGGGCTGCACACATACGCTCCTGGTTCGAAGATCGCTTAGGATCCCTATCGCGAGTCTACTGGTCTACTGTAAATCACCGGGTCTTAATTCCGTAGAATAGGTCTAGACTGCTTCGAATAGTAAGTAACCGACAGCCCTCAACATTCTAGCAATCTTTTAACTCTGTGGGACCTAATCACCAATGAGTGGTGCGAGCTAACATCGCAGAGATGTTGGGGCTCACATGCCTTTCCTCTTCGTCGAAATGTCTTGGCTCAAACTCGTCTAGGGGTTGAACTACAGGTGTCGCATTACACGCCCTAAACTAGACACTTGTGACCCTTTGGTTATTGTCTGGATGACTGAAAGTTTGCGAAATACAAAGTTAACATATAATAACAGTAATAATAATGTCGGGAACTAAATTAACAGCCAATAGATGATGTAGGCCAAACAGTTGCAGTTTGGTTAGAATAATGTTTATTCAGAAAGCAAACTAGTAGCGAAAGTGGTCGTATTTAGAGTTACTGTAACACTCGAGCGCATATCCATTTGACACAGTGCGATCATTCAAAATCTCATCCCGAAATACAATTTATCTACTCGAAAAATTAAAGTTCACACTAGGCGCGCGGCTGCTCACCACTCAGAGACTATATCAGGCGATACCACACAACGCGAAAATTTTAAGTCGTTTCACTTCCTAGCTGCCTATAGACCGACTGTCCGTTTTCGCGTCTCAATCCTAACCGTACCCTTTGGTGTCTCCAACCGAACTGTCCCCTTTGGTGTCTCAACCAGAACTGTCCTCTGGCCGTCCCCGGCCACGTTTCCGGCGTGCCGAGCATCGTCGCTCAACTGACTAGTGCAGTTCCCTTCCCTGAAGCCGTCCATCTGAATGGCTACAGCTTATTCTACATTATTTTACATTTTAACGTATTTAAATAATCAAAGATTGACCACTTTCACGTTCTAAATGAACTAACAATAATATCCATCGTTAAATTCTTTTACATAAAACCAATACAATTTTCTTCATAACTTAGAATGTCGCTGCCAGTATCCTTGCACCAATGTGCTTTCTGGTAAATAAATAAAGAACAAAAGTAACTATTATGCACTAAACTTTACAACAAATATTCTATTACCTAATGATTCAGAAAGGTGTCATGCTGTCATCGTTCATTGTGTTTTGTGTAGAGGAAATATTGATCTGATGCTGAACAGAAAATATTGATAATTTAAATTTACTGTATCTTTTAAACAAATGAAGTTACGGAGTTGATGTTTACAACATTTGTCGTTTTAATGATGCCTTCTATATGAAATGTCTATCGTTAAGATCAACTAAAGCGTTCAGATTTTAGAATTCAGATTTTTGTTGCAAAACTTGTGAATTTCACTTTAACAGTAGATCCTACACTATTACAGATTCGATCAATAATCAAGTTTTACTGGGATCACCACGTAAATTTGTGCAGGATGGTAGATTAAAATTACTATGGCTGAATTCCCTGCATTACTACAGAATTAAATAGTTTTCATAAATTTTTCCCTTTTTGGTCGATCTCAGGTCCCTCATATTTGACACTGCTACGTCTCCTTGGCCACAAACAGCTTCTACTGGGTTCCTCTATGACGCAGGTTCTCGTCTGTCTCACTCGCACACTACAGCGCTTAGGCCTCAACAGACAATAGTCGCCTGTGAGTTTCCCCATCTCGTGGTGAATCTGCGCCCTTTGTGGCACACGGTACTAAACGACAGGGTTAGTTTCACAATTCCTGAAGGCTGACTCTTTCGGCCATATATTTAAATGATAGCGCAATGCTCGTCAACTCACAGTGGCTTCTACTCGACAAAGCATACCTGAAGTAAATTTTATACTCTGTGCCTCGCTCAATTCAGACCATCATCTAGGCGAGAAGAGGCGTTATAAACTATAGCGTGGCGTCTCCTAAGGAAGACTTAATGTCTTGGCCAATGTCCTTATATGTTGTCAATTTACTAGCTTTCCTTGTTCCGACTACAACCAACAGTTCAAAATGCAGCACCCAGTTTCCACCAGCCAGTGGTAAACTTCAGACTGTCTTTACATAAAACTGGAGATAATAAGAATCGTTATAAAGTCTTCAAAATCTTCCACGTAACTACGCATGTAATAATATATCTAAATGTACATCCCCCAACGCAGTAGTCAAAAGTAACTGTTGCTTTGTCAATCAAACTGTAGCCCAGAGTAGGTAGCGGTCTATATTCGCGAATGGAATAACTAATTCGGCAGATTTTATAATTGACTTAATTAGAGTAATATGACACGACCACTTAAGAATTACTGTACAATTTTAATGTTTTAAGATTTAAACCTTCTTTAAATTTTAGCATTTGCAAGTATGGAAGATTAGTGGGGATTAGTCCATAGATTCATGATGATGTCGATATATTCTTCTTGACTCCCCTTTTTTTATCTCTAGGTAGACTGATGATGGCAAAAGGCTTGTCGAACCTTGTCACTAGACTTTGAAAAGCTATTGCATTTGCTGTTGCAAAAAAATAAAAGGAGATAATTAGTCAATCACATAATCCCTATCGACGGTACTCCAGTTTTTCTCACTATTTTCTTTTAGTACAAAACATGGATGAAGACGTATATTTTTAATATAATTATGAGACTCACAAACGTGAAATTTAATGAGGCTATAATGGTTACCACAATGAAATATGCGAAAATTACTTTTATTTCAGTAGCACTAGTAATCCGTTAGTAGTTATCTCCACAGCATTTCTACAGGTTGATCGAATTTTGATGAAAAAGTATTAATATTATCTCTTTAATTCTGCAGCTTGAGAAACACCGTAACTAGTGGCTTCTTTCGTAATGGCATGGAAGTTTGAATAAAATGGCGATTTTTGCATGGTTTAAATAGCCAATGTCGCCGAAAATAGTAAAGTATCAACAATTAATAATCTTAGCTTATTTCTGGAATCGCATTGCTACTGACAATATGGTATCAAATAATCCTAAGTGTATTTTTAAAGGGCGTTGTTTTCGTATCTATTTTTATTGGAAGTAAGCTGTTGCTTTAAGTTTTTGTATCTCTTTATTCTAAGTTTTCTGCTAATTAACGCTTTGTTGTGTGATTGTGTACGATGTCAGATGTATCTGGTAAGTAAATAAGAAACGTATTATTCCGGTCTTCCGGGAATTTCCTGTTAAGTGCGTTATGGTACATGTTCCATAAATGTTTAATCTCATTCTCTCTCTGTCCCTGAATTCAGTCCAAGCGGTATGTCACGTAATAGTTTACTATAGCTTGATTTACGTGGAAAAATATTTATCGAATTTGTGTATTCCAAAGTAATTCACAATTCCCTAACGCAGGATATAAATTTTCTGCCCAGATGTTTCATCTTTTACACACTAATCTAGACGGAACTTAGAGTCTAGCGCCCTTTCAAACGGTTCATATCTTGTCGAAAATTATTTGAATGTAAACTGTTGTGAACCCCGAACAACATGGCTTTTCTTATAACTAATTTTACAGGTATTAGCTGGCACGATGATAACGGTTATTTTGATATTTGTCTGAACAGTAACCAAATTTATTCTAGTTTGGAACACAGAAAGTAAATATCTGTGGATTGGGTGTTGCTGTACTGAACTTTGCACACTGTGTTGTTTCCTCTTTTCATGTTTTATAAAAAACTATAAATTTTATTTTAGGGTTCATTATCGACCTTTGTAACTGGAAAAGTGTTCAGTACTGTCCGCATTCGGTCGTGTGAGGTAAGTCGCTTATTCAGTGATTAAGTATGAAACTGTAATGAAACACGTAACTGTGATATTTATTCCCCTGCTACTGACAAAATTTCTGTTCCTAATGTTAAAATGTTGTGTGCTGGGTGCTCCGCACCTTGCAAGTGCTCCTGTACACCATGAACTGCATTTACAAATATTTAACTGCCAGACCGGTATTTGGGCATATAACCCTTCAACCATTTCTGAAGTTCAATATGTAGTTCTCGATAAATTTATTAGACAGTCACTTATTCAGTTTCTTAGTATTTTTATTTCGAAAACTAGGTAATTTTGTCCTCGATTATATTACGGCTTGGGTACGGTTCTCATCTGTCAAATATTAAGAATACAGCTCCACTTCGACCTAAAGTGATTTACTGACACGTCGCTGCCAGTTACGACTAACATGCTAATCACCAGGTGGAGAGACTTTTGAACATTATAAAGGTATATACACTCCTGGAAATGGAAAAAAGAACACATTGACACCGGTGTGTCAGACCCACCATACTTGCTCCGGACACTGCGAGAGGGCTGTACAAGCAATGATCACACGCACGGCACAGCGGACACACCAGGAACCGCGGTGATGGCCGTCGAATGGCGCTAACTGCGCAGCATTTGTGCACCGCCGCCGTCAGTGTCAGCCAGTTTGCCGTGGCATACGGAGCTCCATCGCAGTCTTTAACACTGGTAGCATGCCGCGACAGCGTGGACGTGAACCGTATGTGCAGTTGACGGACTTTGAGCGAGGGCGTATAGTGGGCATGCGGGAGGCTGGGTGGACGTACCGCCGAATTGCTCAACACGTGGGGCGTGAGGTCTCCACAGTACATCGATGTTGTCGCCAGTGGTCGGCGGAAGGTGGACGTGCCCGTCGACCTGGGACCGGACCGCAGCGACGCACGGATGCACGCCAAGACCGTAGGATCCTACGCAGTGCCGTAGGGGACCGCACCGCCACTTCCCAGCAAATTAGGGACACTGTTGCTCCTGGGGTATCGGCGAGGACCATTCGCAACCGTCTCCATGAAGCTGGGCTACGGTCCCGCACACCGTTAGGCCGTCTTCCGCTCACGCCCCAACATCGTGCAGCCCGCCTCCAGTGGTGTCGCGACAGGCGTGAATGGAGGGACGAATGGAGACGTGTCGTCTTCAGCGATGAGAGTCGCTTCTGCCTTGGTGCCAATGATGGTCGTATGCGTGTTTGGCGCCGTGCAGGTGAGCGCCACAATCAGGACTGCATACGACCGAGGCACACAGGGCCAACACCCGGCATCATGGTGTGGGGAGCGATCTCCTACACTGGCCGTACACCACTGGTGATCGTCGAGGGGACACTGAATAGTGCACGGTACATCCAAACCGTCATCGAACCCATCGTTCTACCATTCCTAGACCGGCAAGGGAACTTGCTGTTCCAACAGGACAATGCACGTCCGCATGTATCCCGTGCCACCCAACGTGCTCTAGAAGGTGTAAGTCAACTACCCTGGCCAGCAAGATCTCCGGATCTGTCCCCCATTGAGCATGTTTGGGACTGGATGAAGCGTCGTCTCACGCGGTCTGCACGTCCAGCACGAACACTGATCCAACTGAGGCTCCAGGTGGAAATGGCATGGCAAGCCGTTCCACAGGACTACATCCAGCATCTCTACGATCGTCTCCATGGGAGAATAGCAGCCTGCATTGCTGCGAAAGGTGGATATACACTGTACTACTGCCGACATTGTGCATGCTCTGTTGCCTGTGTCTATGTGCCTGTGGTTCTGTCAGTGTGATCATGTGATGTATCGGACCCCAGGAATGTGTCAATAAAGTTTCCCCTTCCTGGGACAATGAATTCACGGTGTTCTTATTTCAATTTCCAGGAGTGTATTTACATGCTCATAGACGTTGCCGTTGGGAAATTAGAAGTTTGCATATCTGACGGTGTTGAAATAAGATAGCCTAAAGGTCTATAGGAATGGACGTGTGCGTAACAGCAGTGCACACAAGTCTACGTAGAAAAAGCAGCAGCTGTTTAGAAGTCCCAATGCATACTAAACGTGTCACAGAGGTCTGAGAGCTCCCAGTTTATAACGAGAGAGTACAAATTACTCAAAAATTAATAAAAATATTTGCTGTATTCGAGAATCTGGAAAATTACTACCAATCAATGTGTGTTTTTAAGTAGCAAACGACAGCCATTTGACGAGCGATTAGCAGAAGTGAGCCCACTACTAAGGAAACTGGTGACAGAGCATTTCTAGGTACGTGAGTTCTTTGGTGCAAATAATGGTATCGATTGGTTCTGGTAAAGTATTTCAGACCCATTAAATTTGCCATCTTTCAGATCAGCACAATACGATAATTACAACTCTGAAACACATTAACTTCTGTAAACATGTGTCGAGGCACTAGATTAAGGTATGACACGTTGCAAAAGTTTGGCCAGCTGCAGATGTTGAATATGTTGAATTGTTAAGGTATCCTTATCTCAGATGGGACTGATAGAGGAGAAAGAAAAGATCCAAAGAGCAGCGGAACGTTTCGTTACGGCTTCCTCAGTAAGCGCGAAGGCGACACGGAGATGCTCACTCAATTACAGTAGCAAACACTGCAAAAGAAGCGTTCTGAATCACGATGTGGTTCCCTGTTAAAATTACGAGTGTGTCAGTTCCTAGAAGGGTCAACCAATATAACGCTTCCTCCTACGTATGTCGCACAAAAAGACCGTGAAGGTAAGAGAGATTCAATCCCACACAGAGGTTTACCAGCAATTGTTCTCCCAGCGAACCATTGCTATCTGAAACAGATACAGGTGGTGTCACACGGGGACACAAAATAATGTCCGCCACACACGGTAAGGTGACTTGGGGAATAAATATGTAGATGTAGATGTAGCCATCTTGTGACTTAAGTGTTGCCGTCCTATGGCTTAATAATAAGCAAAATTTTCTTTTTGAAGTTCGTTTCCTTAAACTTGCTCATCACCACCACAAGGCAACGCCTTCCTCCTATCTTCATTTCAGAGAGGAAAGTGCACCTGCTCTGCCAGCTGCGATTCTTCTCCATCGAGCTGCCATTGAGGTCTTTACCGTAATCCCGACAAGGGACCCTTTCAGGGTGCTACCAACCACGTCAGCTGGGCCATGGTTTTTTAAAGTTACACAGATTTACTCAAGAACTCGATTAAGAAACACTATGAAGCACTTTAAAAATACTTGAAAAGTAAATAAAACGAGAATAGCAACAGAAGAAGGTGCAACTAACGCAAGACTTTTAAAATACGGAGGTGTGTTTCTGAAGGTCAAGATGCTATGTTTGTATAAAAATTTTTCGTTATTGAGGAAATCCCAAGCTGTATGGATGAATGTCATTGTTACAGTTCTCTTCAAACGAAAAGGAAATCGAAGTTCCTGTGGAGTAAATCTGATAGTTACTGCATATAAGTTTTCGGAACATAGTGTTCAAACATTCTGAAATACCTTGAAAAAAATGATCTGACATCTAGTCATCATGGAATCCGAAATTACTTGTGAAACACAACTAGCCGCTCATTCACACGAAATAATGAGCGCTGTCGACGTGGGATTCCTAGTTGTACGGGTTGTAACGTGTATAACAGAAGATGTTTCTATTGGTGACTGAGGACGGAGTACTGAACATGATGTCAATATTTACGACATTTGCAGACTAATAATTGCCGGCCGAGGTGGCCGAGTGGTTCCAGGCACTACAGTCTGGAACCACGCGACCGCTACGGTCGCAGGTTCGAATCCTGCTTCGGGCGTGGATGTGTGTGTTGTCCTTAGGTTAGTTAGGTTTAAGTAGTTCTAAGTTCTAGGGGACCGATGACCTTAGAAGTTAAGTCCCATAGTGCTCAGAGCCATTTGAACCATAGACTAATAATTATAACTATTAGGAGTAGTAAGTTTTTACCGTTGGTTAGTACCTCCAAGAACGTGTGGTAAGAGGAAGCCATTAATGCTTATTTTCCCCTGGGCAGCAGGTCAGGTGTCGAACTGTGGACGTAAGTACACAAGACGGGTAGTCTGTGCTGAGAGGCGTAGTCCACTTAGTGATGCACTCACCATTATCCAGAAAACATCAGTTAGTATAGTATCTGCTGTGTTTGCGGGAAAACTATTGGATGCATAGAAAAAAACAACCAACATGCAGATGATTGTACAGTTTAAGGTATCATTCAAAGTAATATCTGCACTTGTACCAGTTACACCTTACATCTTGATTTACAGAAGACTTTTGTCGTTGTTTCTCACAAGCGGCTTCTAATCGAATCGTCCCTGGAGTGTCACTGGATTCGTGATTTCTGTCAGAAGGTAACTGAAGGTGAAGCGTGCCATTATAAAAAATTATGAATAACTGTGCTGATAGACAGACATT
This sequence comes from Schistocerca serialis cubense, assembly GCF_023864345.2. Taxonomy (NCBI): domain Eukaryota; kingdom Metazoa; phylum Arthropoda; class Insecta; order Orthoptera; family Acrididae; genus Schistocerca; species Schistocerca serialis. Next base: position 270,703,773 of record NC_064642.1, read on the forward strand.
TCGCTCTTTAACTATTCTGATCAACACTAAACTGAAACACAATATTTTTAGCGCAACGTAATTTGACTTTCAAAAATTCCTACAAAAGAATGGCCCTGACTAACAATAACCTATACCTTTCATGAATCACTTACCTCACAAAAATCTTCATTACTCAAACTACTGCAATACAGCGTGCGCCAATACAGCCAGCTGAATAAAAGATTCTAACTGTTGAAGGCACTAACTACCGATAGGCATAGTTAGCAAATGCTAACAAATTTACTGTCTTTGATGGACACACGTCCAGATCATCCGCTCGCAAAACTCCGCCATCTCAATCCCCACATCCATCACTGCTGGCGGCTCACCTCCAGCTGCGCAACGCTACGCGCTGTTAACATCCAGCTGCCCAACACTACAATAGCGACTATCCCAACAATGCCACCCAGCCGCAGACTGCACACAGCACAGCCAGTGATTTTCATATAGAGCGCTACATGGTGTTACCAACACAAAAACCTAAACAGCCTACTTACAAAGGGGTGGCATCGAGTGAAACAGAAGTGGCATCTGCCGTTCCCAAGAAAGTGTCATAGGCTCTCTGTTGTTTCTCATGGGAGTAAATGATCTGGGAAACAATGTGAACAAACCTCTAAGTTTGTTTGCAAATGATGCTGTCATTTGCCATCTAGTAAAGTGATCAGAAGAACAATATGAATTACAAAGATGTCTATATGGATTGAAAAGTGGCGATTGACTTTAAACAATAAAAAGTGTGACGGCATCCACATGAATACCACAAATATTTCATTAAATTTTGGTCACATGTTAAACATTAAAAATTTTAAGATGGCCGTTCAATTAAATTCAAAAATGGCTCTGAGCACTATGGGACTCTACTGCTGAGGTCATTAGTCCCCTAGAACTTAGAACTAGTTAAACCTAACTAACCTAAGGACATCACAAACATCCATGTCCGAGGCAGGATTCGAACCTGCGACCGTAGCGGTTTGCGGTTCCAGACTGCAGCGCCTTTAACCGCACGGCCACTTCGGCCGGCCGTTCAATTAAATACCGACGTATTACAATCACAAACAATATTGGAACTATCACACGGAAAATATTATGGGCAAGGTGAACAAAGTTCAACGTTTTATTGGCAAAACAGAATATGCAACAAATGTACTAAATACTTTTTCTACGCTACTGTTTTTCGTTCTCTGCTGAAGTATTGCAGCACAGTATTGGATCCTACCTTAAGAGCTATGAGCAATGATTCATCTCCGCTAGTGAACAAGCGCTCGTGGCTCTTAAGGCATGCATTTTAGAGCCCTTGTTTACTGGACACCTTTTCCTGGTTTTGATCCATACTACCTCCTCCAAAAATAGGAAAGGAAAGAGCTTGCAGTAGAAGAGATGTTTTTCACAATATGGAACGTGTAAAGATAAATTCTGATTGTAATATTCACTTATGGGTGAAGGCAAGTGGTTCATCCTCTTTGGAAGATTGTCGCATTGTGGGTGACTGTACTCTGTATAACCATTGAAGCAGTCCTCAAAAAAGGCCCTTTTAAGGGCCACATACTACACATTGATCTTGCCAAAAGCCGAGAAGCGATTCTTCTTGGTGTTGTAGCTCTCTGGGGCACTCTGGGATGCTCTCTGGGTAACTCTCTGGGTGCTCAATAGATGGCTCCACAGTAGAGTTCGTGACCTTGAGTGTGCGAGAGAGAGCGCTGTGGAGTGTGTGAGAGAGAGGTGTGTGACGGCATCCACATGAATACCACAAATATTTCACTAAATTTTGGTCACATGTTAAACATTAAAAATTTTAAGATTGCCGTTCAATTAAATTCAAAAATGGCTCTGAGCACTATGGGACTCTACTGCTGAGGTCATTAGTCCCCTAGAACTTAGAACTAGTTAAACCTAACTAACCTAAGGACATCACAAACATCCATGTCCGAGGCAGGATTCGAACCTGCGACCGTAGCGGTTTGCGGTTCCAGACTGCAGCGCCTTTAACCGCACGGCCACTTCGGCCGGCCGTTCAATTAAATACCGACGTATTACAATCACAAACAATATTGGAACTATCACACGGAAAATATTATGGGCAAGGTGAACAAAGTTCAACGTTTTATTGGCAAAACAGAATATGCAACAAATGTACTAAATACTTTTTCTACGCTACTGTTTTTCGTTCTCTGCTGAAGTATTGCAGCGCAGTATTGGATCCTACCTTAAGAGCTATGAGCAATGATTCATCTCCGCTAGTGAACAAGCGCTCGTGGCTCTTAAGGCATGCATTTTAGAGCCCTTGTTTACTGGACACCTTTTCCTTGTTTTGATCCATACTACCTCCTCCAAAAATAGGAAAGGAAAGAGCTTGCAGTAGAAGAGATGTTTTTCACAATATGGAACGTGAACAAATGCTGATAGCTCTAAAGTCATGCATTTTAGAGCCCATGGTTACGGGACAGTTTTTTCTTTCTTTGGCCCATACTACCACCTCTGAAAGTTTGTCGATGGAGTTCTTGTTCACACTGTTTAAATTAATTGCAAATGGTATGTATCACAGCACTTGGAAGAAGTAGAGATAAGAGAGAAAGAATAGTACAAGCAAAATAATCAGTTCTCTGGGGGAACACTAGTGGCATTGAAAAGTCTTGCTCTGGGTACGGCGAATAAGCAGCATGAGCAACATGCAGAGTGATTGTGTATGCCTATCAGAAACTTGGACACGTTTCCATAACGCGTTGTGATGTAACATAGAAGTCAGGCACATCGAACTAATAGCTTATCGAATAGTTTATCGAATGAATCTTTCACTCTACAATTTTGAAACTGTCTAGAGTATCGACACTCATTTTGCTGGCAGGGACTCGAAGCCGCAATCTTGTCTTTCGTGGGTAACTATCTTAGAAACTGAGCTTTTCAGGCACGGCTCACGACTCTCGCTCACAGCTTTTCTTCTGTAAGCACCTCTCTCCTTCCTTCCTAACTTTACATATTTCTCCTGCATATCTAGCTGAAAACAAGAAAGAATATTGCAGGAAAATGCCTTAGCCACAGCCTATGGGACGGTTTCCAGAACACGTATTTCACTCTACAGGGGAGTATGTGTTCTGTAATATCCGGAATATTTCCGAGTTCGAGTCCCTGTCCAGCATATAGATTTAATCTACGAGGGAGTTCAAGTGAAAGAGCAGGAGACGTAGCTGTTGATAAGACTTCTTTTCTTCAGTCTTTAAGCATCAAGTTGATTATCAGCAGCTCGTCATGCATTTCCGTCCTCCGCGTTTCTCTTTAGAGCTGTATGTGTGTGGTGTATCCTCCATGATGTGGCAGATGTATTCTAGTGTCGGTTCGCCTCTTGTACTCCTCCTTTCCGCCGATGATATTTTTAATGACACTATCATGTCTCAGCAGATGGTCAACCCATCTGTTCTGTATTTGATGATCTACAGGATACAGGGCTTCTCTTTTTCCACTCTGTGGAAAACCTCTTCGTTTGATATATTGTCTGCCCGGGACGTCTTGAGGATTCTGCGGTACCATCATATCTAAAAGGTTGTTATTTTAAGTTTTTCTGCTACTCCGTGTGTCCATGTTTCAAGTCCGTACAGGAGCACAAGCCAAATAAATGTCTGAGGTCTTTCCTGAGAGGTTTGTCTGTGCTACTGGTTGTGAAAAGGGTTCTTCTCTTGTTGAAAGCAACTTCTACCAGGTGGATACGGCTTGCAATATCCTTCCTTCATCTTCCGTCTGGTTTAATTTCACCTCTTAGGTAGGAAATGGATTCGACGGTCTCCAGTCGCTAATTGTTCAATGACATTTGGGCAACGATGTTTTGTGAACTCACCTTTACCTTTCATTTTGGTATTATAGGAACAGCTGAGGGGGTTTCCACCTGAAATCAGCTTCGCTTCTAATTTTTCTGCACCTTCACATAATACGACAATGTCATCAACAAATTTCAGAATATCTATTTTCTTACCATGAATTTTAATTAGTCCTATAGCTTCTAGTTTCTGCCCAGCCTTATCTACTGCCCTCTGAATGTATCCATTGAACAAACTAGGAGAGAATGAACAGCCTTGTCGTACCTTGTGCGTAATAGTGGCTTCTTCTTGATGTTTTCCGTATGTTATCACGCTCACCTCTTCTCCATACAGTCTCTGGACTATTTTTCTGTTCTTATACTGATCTCCCCTAGCACTCGAAAAATCTGTTGCCAGTCTACTCTGTCAAATCGTTTTCCTGATTCGATGAAGGCAATATACCGTGTGATCAAAAAGATACTATAAATTTGAGAACTTAATAAACCACAGAATAATGTAGATAGAAAGGTAAAAATTGACACACATGCTTGAAATGACGTGGGGTTTTATTAAAACAAAAAAAAAAAGTATTGCTACACGCGTGAAAGATCTCTTGCGCGCGTCGTTTGGTGTGATGATCGTGTGCTCAGCCGCCACTTTCGTTATGCTTGACTTCCCAGGTCCCCAGACCTCAGTCTGTGCGATTATTGGTTTTGGGGTTACCTGATGTCGCAAGTGTATCGTGATCGACCGACGTCTCTAGGGATGCTAAAAGACATCCGACGCCAATGCCTCACCATAACTCCGGACATGCTTTACAGTGCTGTTCACAACATTATTCCTCGACTACAGCTATTGTTGAGGAATGATGGTGGACGTATTGAGCATTTCCTGTCAAGAACATCATCTTTGCTTGGTCTTACTTTGTTATGCTAATTATTGCTATTCTGATCAGATGAAGCGCCATCTGTCGGACACTTTTTGAACGTTTGTATTTTTTTCGTTCTAATAAAACACCATCTCATTCCACGCGTGTGTGTCAATTTGTACCTCTCTATCTACATTATTCCGTGATTTATTCAGTTTTCAAATTTATACTGACTTTTTGATCACCCGGTATGTCTTGAGCCTTCTTTAGGCTTTCCTCAAGAATCCGAAAATTGAGGAGAAACCTTACACGAAAGTGGAGATGATGCTTGATGTCGGCACTCAATCGAGATCTCGAACAACCCGATTACGCAATCGCATTCAGTCAGAGTCTACCCTGACAGAAGATTTCCCATTGAAAACGTAGAAGGTTATTCTAGTGAAATAGTACCGCTGGAAGACATAAAAGCACGGTAGTATGTTACCCTCTGTTTAAAAGGATAGATACAACGTAAATAAATTGTACGAAAACGTAATGTGGCAACCCACCTCGTTAAAAGAGAATTTATTGTAAAGAAACTGAAACGACGTAGGATGGTAAGAGGAAAGCGAGACGGACGAACGTGGAACGAACAGCGAGAAAAATGGTGCTAGCCAAAAGGCGTGTGTAGCGGCGCACAGTGGCTGGGCTGGGGCGGCCGGTCGCGCGCCGCCCTCTCACGTGAGTTATGGAGCAATACCGGGGCGAGGCGCGGCGCGGCCTGGGCTCATTTGCGGGGAGGCGTCGCATCTGCTGCTACTGCTACTGCTGGTGGTGGTGGTGGCGGCGGCGGCGGCGGCGGCGCGGTGCTGGCCCGCGCGTGCCATTCCGGCTGTTAGGCCGCGATCCGGGCGTCGTTTGCTCTGCTGTCGCACCCCTGACACCGGCATCAACCTCCGCTCGCTGCGGGGCAACCTTTCCGTCGCAGGTAAGGATAGTTGCGAGTGGCGTCAGGTGCCGTATTTCCGTGTAGCTGATAGCTGTGTAATGTGGGTATTAGCTAAAGACGTGTCAGTTCTATCCTACCCATATTGGTAAGTTAAATGTCATTTAATTGGACTCACGAACGCCGGAGGTAAAGTATAGCCTCGTTCTGCGCACCTAACTCAAGCACTCTCTGACAGCCAATGAGCTTTCAATAGTTTTCTGAGAGCTCTGTTGCGAACGCTGAATTCTATACGACCATCACATGTGATCTAAGCGAGTTATTTAGTGAATTTCCATTCCATTTGTTACATGTTGCCATCGCTAATGGCAGTGGCTGGCAGCAAATTCCACATAAGCAAGCGAGGGACCTAATTCTCGTGATACACGGTTACATAAAATGCAAAACATGTGTATGCTCGTCATGCAGTTGTTCCTTGGAACCGGCAACAATGCAGTCCCAGTCTTTGTGTCACCCTGCGCAAGCCGCTGTCGCTCATGGATCGGATTACAATTATAAACAGTAGGAAACAGGATCGCCTGTCTAGCCGTGCGTGCTAAGGTACAGCTTCCGGGACGGGGAGCTGCACTGGCTCCGGCGGATTAACGACGAGGATCGATTTGCCGGCCAACCTGGATGTAACGTTTTGGTACACTACTGACCATTAAAATTGCTACACCAAGAAGAAATGCATATGATAAACGGGTATTCATTGGACAAACATATTTTACTAGAACTGACATGTGATTACATTTTCACGCAATTTGGGTGCATAGATCCTGATAAATCAGTACCCAGAACAACCACCCTTGGCCGTAATAACGGCCTTGATACGCCTGGGCATTGAGTCAAACTAAGCTTGGATGGCGTGTACAGGTACAGCTGCCCACGCAGCATCAACACTATACCACAGTTCATCAAGAGTAGTAACTGGCGTATTGTGACGAGCCAGTTGCTCGGCCACCATTGACCAGACATTTTCAGTTGGTGAGAGATCTGGAGAATGTGCTGGCCAGGGCAGGAGTTGAACATTTTCGGTATCCAGAAAGGCCCGTACAGGACCTGAAACATGCGCTGGTGCATTATCCTGCTGAAATGTAGGGTTTCACAGGGATCGAATGAAGGGTAGAGCCACGGGTCTTAACTCATCTGAAATGTAACGTCCACTGTTCAATGTGCCGTCAATGCGAACAAGAGGTGAGCGACACGTGTAACCAATGGCGCCCCATACCATCATGCCGGGTGGTAGGCCAGTATGGTGATGATGAATACACGCTTCCAATATGCGTTCACCGCGATGTCGCCAAACACGGAAGCGACCATCATGATGCTGAGAACAGAATCTGGAGTCATCCGAAAAAATGACGTTTTGCCATTCGTGCACCTATGTTCGTCATTGAGTACACCATCGCAGGCGCTCCTGTCTGTGACGCAGCGTCAAGGGTAGCTGCAGCCATGGTCTCCAAGCTGATAGTCCATGCTGCTGCAAACGTCGTCGAACTGTTCGTGCAGATGGTTGTTGTCTTGCAAACATCCCCATCTGTTGACTCAGGGATCGAGACGTGGCTGCACGATCCGTTACAGCCATGCGGATAAGATGCCTGTCATGTCCACTGCTAGTGTTACGAGGCCGTTGGGATCCAGCACGGCGTTCCGTATTACGCTCCTGAACCCACCGATTCAATATTCTCCTAACAATCATTGGATCTCGACCAACGCGAGTAGCAATGTCGCGATACGATAAACCGCAATCGTGATAGGCTACAGTCCGACCTTTATCAAAGTCGGAAACGTGATGATACTCATTTCTCCTCCTTACACGAAGCATCACAACAATGCTTCTCCAGGCAACGCCGGTCAACTGCTGTTTGTGTATGAGAAATGCGTTGGAAACTTTCCTCGTGTCAGCACGTTGTAGGTGTCGCCGCCGGCGCCAACCTTTTGCGAATGCCCTGAAAAGCTATCATTTGCATCTCACAGCATCTTCTTCCTGCCGGTTAAATTTCGCGTCTGCAGCACGTCATCTTCGTGGTGTAGCAATTTTAATGGCCTGTAGAGTAGTTTCTCACATTTCACTAGGTGAATACCGTGCTGGTTCCTAGGTCTTGACTCAGTTACAAAATTCGCCAAAACTTCCGCTCATTTTTACATCATTAACACTACACGCAGACAGTTGGGGCACACACATTCCGTCCATGAGGAATCGAGTGGCTCCAGGAAGAGCATCCGGCCACGCCTTAGATTTATGTATCTATTTGCTTCTGAATCACCAGTATTCGGACTGGTTTGATGTGGCCTACTAGTAATTCCATTCATGGTATAATCTCTTCATCTCAGAGTAGCCCTCGCTCTTAACCTCTTCAGGTACTTGTTGCACGTATTCAAATCTCTGTCAGGCCTATGTTCGATATCATCATGATTCCCTTCGCCAGTAACGCTAGTCTGCTTTTTATGTTCTCCTTGTTCCATCCGTCATGGGTTATTTTGCTGCATATGTAGCAAAATTCCTTTACTTAATCTAATTCGTATGCATCAATCTGGATGTTAAGTTTCTCGCTGTTCTCATTTACGCTACATATCGTTACTGCCATCTTTCTTCGATTTACTCTCAATTAGTATTCTGCACCCGTGTGACTGTTCATTCCATCCAACGGCACACGCAGTTCTTTTTCACATTCACTGAGGGTGTCAATGTCGTCAGCGAATTTTGTCGTTGATATCTTTTCACCCTGATTTTTAATCCCACACTTGAACCTTAAATTAATGCTCCGTTCATAACCATGTCGATCCTATGCCTGCGCTGAACAAAGGCACAAGAAAACAGAAGAAGGAGAATAAGAAAAAAATAAGCAACAGCGAACATGAAATTATATCTAACATTAATTGCGCCCTGTTATATTGATTGAAATACAGTCTTTGAATTCAATAAGTAGCTGCGAAGAAATACCGCGAGCGAAAGCCATTCAGTCACTACTTGTACAGAAATCAGAATCCCGTTATAAGAGTTGAAGAACTTTTCTTCTAGAGAGTTCATGAAAATGTCAGCAAGGATACCAGTTAATGGATTTCCCACAGTGAGACCGTCGGATTGCTGACACAGTTTTCATTAACTCTCCAGAAGAAAAGTTCTTTAACTGTTTCTCAGCTACAGCGCTAAGCCTTCTCTCCTCTCAGATATGTCGATGATATTTTTGTCCACTACAAAGGACCTGATGATGGCAATGACTACATTTTCAATCTCTTTAAGGAACTTCACGAGAAAATATCCTTCACCAGTTAACTCGAAAACGAGTCCCGTCAATTGAATTTTCTTGACTCGACGCTTACAGTAGAAAAGAAACATATACCGATTAGATCCAACCTGCAACCACAATCTCGTAAGAACACTTTCTTTCCTTCTGAGTTTCACAGAGCTACTTCTATTCCCCTCTCTATAGAAAAATTCGAAGAAGAAATTAATTTAATCAAAACGATAGCACTTAATAACGAACACGAACCTGCCATAGTGGATAACATCCTTAAAAAGAAAACGGTTTCAAGAGTTACTACACACGGCGCTTCTACCATTTAGTCCAGCCTAAAGAAGAAATTTTTTTCTATTCCTTTTTTGGAGCCCATCTCCTATCAGATTCAACGTCATCTTCGTAACAAATACAACTGTAATATCGCCTTTTCAACCAATAATAGTTTGAAAAAAATTTGTTCATAATTTAAAATTGACCCGTCCCCCTTTCAAAAACTCTGGTATCTATAAGATTTTTTGCGACGCTTCTCTTCGTACTATATAGGACAAACAGGACGTGCCTTTACAGACAGATACAAGGAACATCTTTAAAAAAAATGTTACTAGCATCCAAAATTCGTCTTTTGCCGACCAACTTCTGATTACATATCACACGCCTAAAGCTGTTCACGATATCAAAATTTTGCAGACTGAGAAGAAAGGGCGTAGATTAGGTGGTTTCGAAGATTTAGAAATTTTTAGACATCTTTCTCGAAACGATGGTCTCAGTCTTAATCAGCAGCTACAATTACGTAATAAAAGCTTCTTCAACGGTATAAAGTCGTTACTTTGTATTCGATTTCGTGTTCCTCCTGCAGTTAACGAAATATTTTTTCTATCTGAGTTGATTCATAATCTTTTGATCATTACTTATTTATTTATTTATTTATTTAACCTGGCAAGATTAGGGACGTCAGGCCCTCTCTTACATCTAACCAGGCATTCTACTTATTTCACATTCATGTGTTTTAGTAGGCATGTTAAACTACATCTAGTACAAAAAGTGAAATAAACTATTACAAAGGCACACCTGGAAAAATACATGCATATAGAGTTTATATTCGTAGATCATAAGTACAGTTATAATTAGACATTATTGAAGAGACAGATTTTAGATAGGAGTGGTAGCAGCAGGGAGTGTGAGGGAGACTGATGGTGAAGGAAAGAGAAGAATAAAGAGACATAATTACGGAAATATAAAGGAAAAGAAGATTGCGTAGCTAACAGAGATAGATGAAGAGGAAGGCATCTCAGGAGCAAGATAGGAGACGCTAGCTCTGCTATTTGACAGGTGAGAGGATTGGCCTTGTACATTAATTTTGTGGAGAACGTTATGAGGATGATAGTAGGAAATGCTTCAACTTTTTCTTAAAAGCAGCAGGAGATTGAACTTTGCGCAAGGTAAGGGGCAGTTTCTTCCAGAGGCGGACAGCGGCAACTGAGAAGGAGTTTGCAAAAGTTTTTGTTTCGTGAGTGGGCAGCGTTAGGATACCAAATAAGAGTGACCTCGTGTTTCGATTATGATGGCATGACAGGTTTTTAATCCCTGAAGCAAGGTACTGGGGTGCTTGCGCGACGAGGAGTCGGTGAAGTAGACATAGAGTGTGGTAGTCACGCAATTTGTCCCGCCGCAGCCACCCTTGATCGGAGTATGAAGCACTAACATGATCATATCGGAGAATGTTGCAGGTGTAACGCACACAGTCATTCATGGTCGGTTCTAGCCGTCTTTTGTTTTCACTACTCATGCCTTGTTGAATTTCATCACAATAGTGGAGGTTCAGTAGAACGAGTACTTGCACGAGCTGGCGTTTCCAGTCCTGTGGAAATATGTTCCGAAACTTTTTGAGAGCATAGGGACAAGCAGACGTCTTTCGGCACACTGCAACTGTATTCTCCGCCCAATTGAGATGCTCATCCAAAGTTACACCAAAGTTCTTAACTGTTTTCTGATATGGTATTGGAGTACCTTCGAGCAGAATAGGAGGTAGCCGTTCGCGGAAATCTGACCTTATTAATTTCTGATGGGCTATTAAGATTACTTGCGTCTCTTTTGCATTTAGTTTAAGCCCCAGGTTTTTCGCCCATGTCACTACTGAAGACAGATCATCATTCATCTGAGCCATTGCAGTGTTAACAGCTTCAGGTCTGACGCTTAGGTAGAGCTGGAGATCGTCGGCATAGAAATGATATCTACAGGAGGACATAACCGACGAAATATCGTTGACATATAAAGAAAACAAAAGTGGTCCTAAGACTGATCCTTGAGGCACTCCTGAGGAAACATGTTTCCAGGAAGGTTTTTCGTTTACGCAGACAACACATTTCTGTCTGTCTTTTCAGTAGCTTCCAAACCATCTCATTGCACTATCTGAGAAATTAAGCTGTTGCATTTTTCTGAGCAATATGTCAAAGTTAACAGTGTCAAAGCTTTGCTGAAGTCCAGTAGCGTCAACATTGTTGCCTTTCGATTGTCGATGGCATATTTCAGGTCATCAGTTACTTTAATTATATTTGTTTATATAAACTAAATCTCATGTTATACCGTTCTTCTACTCTCTGTGTTACTGAGCTCCCTTTGTAATTCTGTAATGAAGTTTTCAGCATTTAAACTGGACTTCTAAGCTCTTATGTAGACAAATTGGTACCATGTCTGCTGGTGTCATATAAAATATAGCCTCTTACTTCATGTATTAAATAATGTTCATTGTAATATTTGTCTGTCTATATTTTGAATGTTAAATAGCCTGTTTGTATTTGCGGCTACTAGTTGGAACTTTTGGTGTAACATTCACCTGACCGCAATTGCTAACGCCGGCGCCTCAGTCTGATGCTACCGCAGCACGACATGTGTGAGCGACTCATAGTGGCTTACCTTCTATGTTTCCTATTTTAAAATTTTGTAACTAAAACGTTATCGCTTGATATTTATTTTATACGTGACATGTAAATACTGTTTCTTTTCTTCTTTGTACTGCTAGTCAGTACTTACACACTTACACTTAAACTTTTTTTCCATGAAACGTTGTACTTATGTTATAGGACAGTTTGAATGCTTTACTTCCGATGAAGGCACTCTTAGTAGTTGCCGAACCTAGGTCAAAAGACTTCACTTTTGCGACTGAGAGCTGTTATTGCTTTAATTTTCCCAGTAAGGATTCTTATAACAAAAGTTTTATTTTATGAAACAACCATTATAAATGTCACAGGGCACTTATTTCTCATTTTATTTGAACTTAAAATGTTGGATATATTAGTGCTGGACTGATATTCGAGCTGGAATTTGAACCATTCGGGGCGATGCAGTTCTACCATATCGTTATTTTCCCTAGATTCCAAACTCCTTAACGTCGAGGCTGGGAATCCTGGTCAAGCAAAAAAAATATTTATGGTGTCGTTATAAGCACTAGCATGTGCGCGACTAACTACGGTTGAAAAATTTTGTTTTCTAACATTCGCTCGCGCATTGTCAATGATAACAGCAAGAGCTACTTTCGACTCCCAGTTGGGATCAGAATTTTTCATCACATTGTTTCAGGTTCAAACATATTACCTGTAGCTATAGGATAACACAACATTGGGTAATTAACGTCTCTTCGTGCGCTGTCAACAACTACGATATGGGCGAAGTTCAGTTCCTAGTCAGCACAGAACTTTCCTTCTCATCACGTCTACTTCAAAAATGCGCACATCTCGCTACTGATGAAAGGAACAGATATTTAACGAATTTCCGTAATTAAAAAATAGGGACGATAAGGTCCGTGTTCTGATCACGGTATGGCAAAAAAGGTATTCCCGTCATTTCAAGTGATGAATCTAATATTTGGCAGTATTAAGTAAACATTCAGATTAAGTTTTGGGTTCGATTCCCATCCGAAACAAAATTTTCAGCATGTTATTCAGGTTTAAACATGAACAAGTTTTGTTATTAGCAAATAAAATCGTCCTTAATCTCTTTCATGGTTAGTTACTCGGAATTATATTTCCTGGATAGGGACCCAGGTCCAGAACAAAACTTTTCGCCTTGTAATGTGAAGTTGAAACCAGCCAAAAATTAAGTATTTTACAACTGTGTATCCCGAATCAGCAATGGCATTCAGTGCTGTATTAGAGTCTCACTCAGGCGTGAAGGCTTTTGTTGCTTAACATTTGCTTTAATTGCTGGGTTTGAATTTAGATCGAAAACAGAACACTTCTAAATGCGAAATTCAGCTGCGAGTCCAACTACATACTCAAGAGCCCCTTGGATATTCAGTGTCATTTTGTGTCATGTAAGCAGCGGTAAGAGACTTCGAAATTCATGGTGATCCACGTGCCATCTTGGGTACAGTGAACTTCATGGTGATACGTTATTGTTGTTCAGATCCTTATAGGATGGTTGACGATGTTAATCGTTGTTCCTCTGTTTCATTCGTTCATTGATCAATTTATTCAAACCATTTACCAAGCCTTAACCGAGCTCTGCTGCGCCTCGCGATGGTGCAGTGTGTAGATTTCTGCCAGACCGTATCGTTTAGTTGTCGTTGTTGCGTTGTTTGTCCTCTTCTCGTGTTCACTGGCGCCATTCGGTTTCTTTAGCGTTGCCTGTCCGCTGGTGGCAGCAGCGGAGCTTACCGATATGTAGTTCTGCTGCCCTATCTTTGGGGCGATCTGGGGCTTCTTCCGTGTAGTGTGAGTGGGGAGTTCGATTGGGGACGGAGCAGCAGCGTGGTCCGCACACAGCGACAACACGCCGGGACCACTGGAGGCGTGTAATGGACTGCCGCATCGAAGGGCAGTGGTCACGAGGGTGTCCGACCTGGTCGAAACCGGATCCTGCAAGCATTAGGATGAGTGCATTGCAATTCTCGTAGACAAACCTCCACCATTGTGAATTCTCGCGATTCTCAGGTGACTTGGGTTTGTGTTCCTCCTCGTAGTGTCGCCGAGGTGAAAAGCAGCTAGCTTCTATCTTAGTGGTAGTCATTCCTTCTTTTTCTGGACGCCCCAAGCATGGTATTCTGCAGGCAGAGCCCAGACCCCAGTTCCGGCTTTGGCGTAATTTTACATCTTCCATTGGTTTTGTTGGATGACAGGTAGCCTCACCAAGATTATCATTAGTCGCTCGTTAGACTGCCACTAGTCCGAGTTGCCATCTTCTGACATGAATGCAACTCTTGGCCGCCTTTCTCTTCGCTCGCGAAAGTGATTTTGGTGTGACCTACTAAGAGGTCGATTCCTGGAGCACCGTCTGTCACTAGCCCTTGTGTTTATTTTTTTAAATTAACTTTTGCTATGTCATTCGCCATTTGACAGTATACTTGTTAAATTTTTTATGATCGCCATTCTGGCGTTACAGGCCTTCAGCCGTGACCGTGGTTACTTGCCTTAAAATTCTGATTGCAACCACACAGGCTTGTTTTCCAAAATTATTTGCTGTCTGTACTTCATGTATTTGTTAAATTTTAAATAATTGCCATTTTTGCGTTAGAGGCATTAACCCATGATTGTGGTTACGTGCCTTAAAAGTCTGATTGCGACCTCACTATCTTGTTTTCAAAAATTATTTATTAAAACAAATGAGTGAAATTACAAAGCAAACCAATAGCAATTGATTCGGGCGCCGTCCTCAATCGTAACCCAGTCCTGCCTTCCTTAATTATCAGGACTCATCAACGTATAATAGATGGTTGGAAAATCTTTTAGTGAGCTCTAAGAGTTATTGGAAATCCTGATATTCTGACTAAATCTTATAAAGATTTAGTTTCGACAACTATATGATTTATGTCACAGAGATGCGGGTATTAACTGTCTTAAATGCTAAAGTGTCACTTTTGGGATGTTACTTATTGCAATAAATTTGAGTCTGAAGCGTTAAGGACTTGCATCCCTTATAATTTTTGGAGGTGTAGGTCTTGCGTGGTCCTCTTCTTTTAATTTTCATTGTAATATTTCATTACATTAAAATCTAGTTTATACTAGTTTGTTCTTATTTGATAATAGGTTAATTTACAGAAAGATACCGAGTACTTACTAGGTTCATGTAGTTGATAGCATCTGACAGATAGTGGACGCAGAGATGAGAGGCAGAGGGCAGAGATTATGGAAATTCGATCTCCAGATCCTCGCTGTAATCATAATTAGAGAAATTGACCACCATAATGACAGACGTATATATAGCAACAAGAGAGCAGGACTGATGTGTGGATAATTGTGATGTAGGTGATGTTCGATTGCTATGCTACGACGACGTTCCAGAAGAGCTATTGGAGGAAAATGGGAATGAGTAAACGTGGAAATTGCATTTGGCTGTCGTTATTTCAGTGAAGGGCATAAGTTTGGAGGCAGTTTGGGACAGCGGCAGTCAACTTTCAGCCATCTGTGTGGAAGCATTAGGAAGGTGTTTGGTGAAACATAATTGGCTGATGCTGAAATTACAAAAGACTAAGGTTAATGGAGTGGTAGTGACAAATAAATCAAGACTTGAGCCTGAACGTTAATGCATGCTCCAGAGCGGAATTTTTCTAGTAGTACGGAAGTAGTCAATGACTATAATTTTCGAAATGTATTTCATGTAAGAGTACAGAGCACTTTTAGGTCTATAATGAGGAAAAATTGTAGTGAGAAAGGGAATACCAACTATTATACATTTAAAAGAGCATTTGATTCTGGCCCAGATCCCACCAAATTGTTGGAAAGTAGGACTACCGATGATTATACATTTAGGAGAGCATGTGACTCTGGGGCAGATACCGCCAATTAGTTTGAAACTTTCTAAATAAATCGATGATGTAGATGTGGAGAAAGGTAAGATATTAGTGGTACAAACAGGAGAAAACATGGGACATGATTCACCAGGTGACGAAGGAATAGAAACCAAAATTAAGCAGAAGGGTGAGGAATACAAGATATCGAAATGAAGGATAAGTAAAAATCAGCGAATGTTTTAAGGAAGAATATGGGAGTATTTTCACCTTCTTTCAGGTTAATAAAGAAATTTCAAAGTAAGTTTAGTTTGAAGAATGGTTTGCAACATTTCATCGTCCATGGCTGATACCGTTCGCATTGAAACGAAAAGTATTTGTGGAGATATGGGCAATGCTCAACCATTTATGGTCTTTCCAAAGCAACACGGCATAGTTATGCTAGTTCTTGGCTCACACCAGGTTCACGCCGTAACTGAGCTGTAGACAGACAAAACAGACAGCATGAAGAAACCACTACAAAATTTAAATGGAGTAAAGGTCTTCTGGTTAGTTGACTTATGGTCAAGTTACTGGAAGACTCATCTGGAACTGTCGTATCAGACATGTATAGAATTTGGTATTTGCGAAATGTTACCACTTCAGATGGTTACCATTCGGACTCATTGTATCGTCAGTAGCGTTTATTTGATGTTTCATGTTCTTGGAGATCCATTGTGAGACCAGGAGGCATAATACTTGGATCATATCCTAATCAGAGAGAGGACATGTGGAGACCATAACTAGTTACTGAACGGACTACTTTATGCGTTGCAAAGTCAGTGCGTTACCAAGAAATTTGAAAAGAAGAATTTTTAAAATGCGTCTTAATGTGAGATTGTGTTTCGCTCGATAAACGCAAAGCGATAAATCAGTTTCTAATGTCGAAAATCAAGAAGCATTTAAATAGATATTTGGATGTTATGAATTTTTACAAGTGATCTATAAAGATTTAGGTTTTGTCTTATCCAGGGACGTGTGAAGTAGCTGGAAAAAGTATGGAATGGATACGGGACGCAGAAGTAGAAAACGAACCTCGGGCATTAAAGACAGTGTTGGTATTAGCACCCATATTTGCTCATACTGACTTGTCAGTTTCTCTGTTTAGGTACAGTTTTATCTCAATATCAATTGGGAATGTCAACAAGCCAGTTGATCGCGCTTAAATAAGAGAAAGATTTCTCTCCTGGTGAGTACGACAAACTTTCTCAATGTGTAGGCATTGTACGAGCAGGAACAAGTATTTGTTTTCTCATAAAGATAACTATTTTTATATATAAATGTTAGAAGCAATGGTACTGCCGGGGATACCACACCTATTCTTTTCCTTGTGAGACCAATTACGAGTCTGTCTGGAGATATACCCACAATGAAACCAAACTGCCAATACCAAAGCCCTTTCTCGGGCCGAACACAAAACTACATTGGATCTCCAAAGAAAATGGTACACCTGCCTATTATCGTGTAGAGCCCCCGCGGGCACGCGGAAGTGCAGCATCGCGACGTGACATTCATTCGACTAATGTCTGAAGAAATGCTGGATGGAAGTGACACCATGAATCCTGCAGGATGGTCCGTAAATCCGTTAGAGTACGAGATCTCTTCTGAACAACACGTTGCAAGGCATCCCAGATATGCTTAATAATGTTCATGTCTAGGGAGTTTTGTAGCTAGAGGAAGTGTTTAAACACGGAAGAAATGCTCCTGGAGCCACTCTGTATCAATTCTGGGCGAGTGGGGTGTCGCATTGTACTTCTGGAATTTCATACGTCCGTCGGAATGGAAAATGGACATGAATCGATGCAGGTGATCAGACAGGACGCTTATGTACGTGTTACCTGTCAGAGTCGTATCAGGACGTGTTAGGGGTCCCATATAACTCCAACTGCACTCGCCTCACACCATTACAGCGCCTCTACCAGCTTGAACAGTCCCTTGCTGACATGAAGGGCCATGAATTCTTGAGGTTTTCTCCTTACCCGTACACGTCCATCTGTTCAATACAATACAATACAATACAGTACAACAGTCCGATCAGGCAATATGTTTCCTTTCATCAACAGTCCAATGTCGGTGTTGACGGGCACAGGTAACGCGTAGAGCTTAGCGTTGTGCAGTCATCAATGGTACACGAATGGGTCTTCGGCTCCGAAAGCCCTTATCGATGATGTTTCGTTGAATGGTTCACACGCTGACGCTTGTTGATGGCCCAGCACTGAAATCTGCAGCGGCTTGCGGAAGGTCTCTACTTGTGTCAAGTTGAACGATTCTCTTCAGTTTTTATTGGTCCCTTTCTTGCAGGATCTTTTTACGGCCTTAGCGATGTAGGAGATTTGATGTTTTACCGAATTCCTGATATTCGCGGTACACTCGCGAACTGCCTGTGCGGGAAAATCCCCACTTCATCGTTTCCTCGGAGATGCTGTGTAGCATCGCTTGTGCACCTACTACAACACTACGTCCAATCTCAATTAAATCTTGATAACCCGCCATTGCAGCAGCTGTAACCTATCTAAGATCTGCGCCAGACACTTAATGTCTTATACAGGCATTGCCGACCGCAGCACTATATTCTGCCTGTTTGCATATCTCTGTATCTGAACGGGCATGCCTGTACCAATTTATTTGGCGCTCCAGTGTATTTGCGGAGCCTGACCTCGTGCCACAACAAGAACGCCAATCATGTACAAAGAGAAAGAGCCATGACTACACAAGACCCCACCAACCCATTCAAACTTCGTCCCGTTTCAAGCTACTGCGAGACAAGCTAAGCGTTAGACGACAAACAATGTGCTTGGATATTAGCAACCGAAGTTTTACTCGTTCACCACGTAAATAGCGTGTACGTACAGTGCAACCCCGTGTGACAAAAGTGAAAGCAAAGAAAAGACAAGCAAAAACTTATCAAGTAAATTCACAACGAAGCAATTCATTTGTTAAGTTGCATTAATCTTTCTTTGCAGCAAACATTTTCCCACGTGTTGTTTTCCACTGAATAATGTACTGTAATTGTGTATTCTGTCTTTAAGTCATGTACACACATATAAAATATGTTAACAAATGAAATTTTTGAAACATTTAGTAGATGCAAGTGATTTGAGTAACTAATTAGCGTAATGTTTTGGTAATGATTTATTACTTACATGTAGGGCACTTACGATGTAGTTCTGAGTAAAATTTTTCGTCTCAAATTAGGGATAATTACTAAACTTTTTTGCATGGCTTACTTTTTTTTTTCTTGGCAATGGACATTTGGCAATGCTTCGCATCGTCTCCAGCAGAAATCATCAAGCAAACTGTGAAGAGAACCATTTTCAATACTAATTTTTGAGTCAACAATGAGTGATAGGAGGTTAGTTTTCAGGTTAGGTAACATGGTGCTTAGATTAATAATAATTTACGTTTGTGTGAACCACGACTTTATGCGTGTGGTTGATGATCTCTTGGCCTTTTCTTCTTGTACTTTTTAGCTGTGTAATCACTCATTATAGTTAAATTCGAAAGAATACATACCCATGAGTCATGAAATTAATAATTGCATTCATATTCGTAACCATTATCTCAACGGTTTTTCCTTCACAGATTTCAGGAAAATGTCGATTACACGTTATTTGTTATTAACGCTTCTTTATTTCTTGCTTGAGAAAGTTCAGTATAGTTTTTAAACAATTTCAAGCAAATGTGTCTTGGCAGAAAATCCTAAGAAATTTTGGTCTTATGTCAAAGCGGTAGGTGGATCAAAACAAAATGTCCGGACACTCTGTGACCAAAATGGTACTGAAGCAGAGGATGACAGACTAAAGGCCGAAATACTAAATGTCTTTTTCCAAAGCTGTTTCACAGAGCAAGACTGCACTGTAGTTCCTTCTCTATATTGTCGCACAGATGACAAAATGGTAGATATCGAAATAGACGACAGAAGGATAGAGAAACAATTAAAATCGCTCAAAAGAGAAAGGGCCGCTGGATCTGATTTTGATTTTACAAAGAGTACGCGAAGGAACTTGCCCCCCTTCTTGCAGCGATGTACCGTAGGTCTCTAGAAGAGCGTAGCGGTCCAAAGGATTGTAAAAGGGCGCAGGTCATCCCCGTTTTCAAGAAGGGGCGTCGAACAGATGTGCAGAACTATAGACCTGTATCTCTAACGTCGATCAGTTGTAGAATTTTGGAACAAGCATTATGTTCGAGTATAATGACTTTTCTGGAGACTAGAAATCTACTCTGTAGGAATCAGCATGGCTTTCGAAAAAGACGATCGTGTGAAACCCAGCTCGTGCTATTCGTCCACGAGACTCAGAGGGCCATAGACACGGATTCCCAGGTAGATGCCGTGTTTCTTGACTTCCGCAAGGCGTTCGATACAGTTCAAATGGTTGAAATGGCTCTGAGCACTATGGGACTCAACTGCTGAGGTCATTAGTCCCCTAGAACTTAGAACTAGTTGAACCTAACCAACCTAAGGACATCACAAACATCCATGCCCGAGGCAGGATTCGAACCTGCGACCGTAGCGGTCTTGCGGTTCCAGACTGCAGCGCCTTTAACCGCACGGCCACTTCGGCCGGCGTTCGATACAGTTCGCCACAGTCGTTTAATGAACAAAGTAAGAACATATGCACTATCAGACCAATTGTGTGATTGGATTGAAGAGTTCCTAGATAACAGAACGCAGCATGTCATCTCAATGGAGAGAAGTCTTCCGAAGTAAGAGTGATTTCAGGTGTGCCGCAGGAGAGTGTCGTAGGACCGTTGCTATTCACAATACACATAAATGACCTTGTGGATGACATCGGAAGTTCACTGAGGCTTTTTGCGGATGATTCTGTGGTATATCGAGAGGTTGTAACAATGCAAAATTGTACTGAAATGCAGGAGGATCTGCAGTGAATTACGCATGGTGCAGGGAATGGCAATTGAATCACAATGTAGACGAGTGTAATGTGCTGCGAATACGTAGAAAGAAAGATCCCTTATCATTTAGCTGTAATATAGCAGGTCAGCAACTGGAAGCAGTTAATTCCATAAATTACGCATTAGGAGTGATTTAAAATGGAATGATCATTTAAAGTTGATCGTCGGTAAAGCAGATGCCAGACTGAGATTCATTGGAAGAATCCTAAGGAAATGCAATCCAAAAACAAAGGATGTAGGTTACAGTACGCTTGTTCGCCCACTGCTTGAATACTGCTCAGCAGTGTGGGATCCGTACCAGATAGCGTTGATAGAAAAGATCCAACGGAGACCAGCACGCTTCGTTACAGGATCATTTAGCATTTGCGAAAGCGTTACGGAGATAATAGATAAACCCCAGTGGAAGACTCTGCAGGAGCGACGCCCTACTAGCTCGGTACGGGCTTTTGTTGAAGTTTCGAGAACATACCTTCACCGAGGAGTCAAGCAGTATATTGCTCCCTCCTACGTATATCTCGCGAAGAGACCATGAGGATAAAATCAGAGAAATTAGAGCCCATACAGAGGCATACCGACAATCCTTCTTTCCACGAACAATACGAGACTGGAATAGATGGGAGAACCGATAGAGGTACTCAAGGTACCCTCCGCCACACGTCGTCAGGTGGCTTGCGGAGTATGGATGTAGGTGTAGATGTAGACCATCCTGTTTTTCTTGTGTTTTCATAAAGAAATTAATATTGTTGTATCATTCATTTTTATTTTAGTAAAAAGTGTGACGTGCTTAAGTATAGTGACGAACCCACTATCATAACAAAGTTTTTGCGGTCATCTCCTTAATTATTCATTGTATGTCAAGTAGGGTTTTAGAAACGTTTCATCATGTGCCGCTGTCTTGTAACCACTAGGTTCATGGGGGCTCCTTCCACAACCCCTGCTACAAACTTTGATTCATCAGTCCTGGAGGAGGGGGGGGGGGGGATGTAGTGGTACACGTTGGGCATTTTCTGATATTTGGATTATTGTGGGATTGATTTTCGTACAAAGCAGACTTCTTTGCAAATCTCTTCCGGTAACCATTTTGTGTAGTGAAATGACTGTATCACAAAGAAAGTAGTGCATCTACAAATAATTTACGTAATATGGGTTACATAAAAATCAGATGGAACAGTTTAGGTCGCTGGGATAGTTATGGTCATGCTACACATCTAGAAAATCCCTTTCTCTCAGCAGTTTACAAAAATTTCAAAAATTCTAAAACAACTACGGAAATAAATAGATTTTATATTCGTTAACTAAACACATCACACAGCGACTCTTTGCATACCTTTCAAAATTAAAGTAGTAAATGAAATATTTCGAGACTGGAGTAACCAAAAACCATCAGTCCAGATCAGTTACAAAGCAATGACTGACGTATTTCAATACTCTGTAAAGCTGACTTATTACGATACTATTTTTTACAGTTACAAAAACATCACCTGGCTGCATAGTATAACCAGTTTTATTCCATTCTCTTTCCTCGTAGCATCCACGTCTTATCAGTTCTCTGGTTAGGCAGGCCCACAGTGTACGATGCAAAGTGACGGCTCAGATTTTCTGCCAGACAATATATTTTTAACACAGATTAATAAAATGTATTTCCCCTTCTTGTTCATCTTTTTCTTTTTTTTCTTCTTTTTATACGCTCTCTTTCGAAATTAATATTTCATTTCCTTATTTGCTTACTTTCTTATACCGGCCACATGAACTGCAGCCGGCCCTTGGCCTCATTCAATCCAGCATTCCACACCTTCCTGTCAACTGCATCTTCATCTCCCAGAGTGGGTATCTCTACGTCTCCCTTGTTATTCTCTTTCCATCTCGTTCTCTGCAGTCCTAGTGACCTTCTTGCTTCGGATTCTCCGCCCATTACTGCCTCCCCTCTCCACCTTACATGTTCGCACTACGTGACTTTTAATTTTCTTACTAGCTATAATGTCAGGTAGTGTGTATAATTGCTTGATATCTGTTTTTCCTTATTCTCCACGGATAATTTTGTTTCACTGGCCCATATGTTTTTCTCAGCAGTTAATTTTTAAAAGTGATGAGTTTTTTCTCTTTTTTGTCGAGGTCCATGTCTCGCTTGCGTATCACACTATTGGTTGGATGATGGTCATATTTATTCTTATTTTCGCGTGCCTGGATAGTAACTTAAGTTTTATGATGTTATTTACAGCTGCTTTACATCTCCCTCCGGCTTGAAGTTTCGTTACGATCTCTTGTTCTATAAGTTTTTGTTGATTGATGTTGACACTGAGGGACGTGAATGTACCTATCTTCTGCAGCGTTAGGTTACTGATTGTTATATGGTTTGGTCCTAACTGAGCTCTTCTTCCTATTACCTAGATCTTTGTTTTGCTTTCATTTATACTTAGGCCTACTTTCTTACCTTCTTCCATCATTACAGTTCCCGTTTTCTGCAAGTCTTCCATGCTATTTCCTATCATCAAAATATAATCCGGGAAGGCTATAACATTTATCTTTTTTCCTATGGTGACTCCAGCGCATTCTTGTGTTACTCTCCTCAGCGCGTTGTTGAGTGCTAAATTGAACAGGGTTTGTGATATAATATTTACCTGTTTCACTCCTGTTTATACCTCAAGTGCTTCTTAGAACTTTTTCCTGTACTTTCACTCTGCACTCTGACTTCATCACACATATTTAAGTTAGCTTCATCAGCTTGTCCGGTATCCCACACTCTGCCATTATTCTCCACATCTTCTTCTCACTATGCTGTCATATGCTTCGTTGAAGTCTATAAACATACAAAAGGTATCCTGATTGTATTTCAAGAGGAGTAAAATAAGTGGATATAACTGTACTACAAAAAATAAAGCCTGTTGCCTAGGGTCTTATGACACTTGTAAAAAAATACTGTCTTCCCCTTATTTTGCTGAAAACTGACATTTTTCAGACAGCGGCTGCATACAATACGTAAGCTGATTGGTGTAAATACGTTACAAGCAAATAGCCCCTGTTCATTATGCTATATATTTACACAAATAGAGCCTTTACCGGTTCCGAACCGACGTGTTCACCTTCAGACAGCTGTCCATGCCTATATAACCCTTGTTATTATTTACATTAGTTGTTGGTAAAAAATAGCCAATAGCTACTGTAAAGAACAACGCACGTTATATAAACGTAAACAGCTGTCTGAAGATGAAGCTAGGAGTATGAAACCGGTAACGGAGCTATTTGTGCTATTTGTGAAACTAAATTGCGTTATTAATGGTGACTTACCGCTGTTTCCCTTTTTGCATTCCCTTTAGAATGATTTTAATGAAGTATCTATTTTTTAATTTACCTTATTATATTTGTGATGACGCAGTGAAAGGAGTAATTCTGTACTGTCAGAATAACTTCTCAATATTTTGGATATAAAGCTGTAATGTGCAGCAGAAATACTTTGTCTTATCATTCTTCAGGTTTGACAGAAGTATTCTCATTTCTACTCTTCATTTGTTTCAGTGTCATGGCCTCACTAACAGAGACCAAACAAATAACTGTTAAGCATGTCTAGACGTGGAACAAATTTGTCAGGCGACTTTTTTTAAATTTCAAAGGAATTATCAGAATGGTATGGAAATCTGTGGATTTGACGTAAATGTACAGACAAACAAATGACGAAAATTTTAGAAAAATTGAATCATTTATTCAAGAGAAGGAGCTTCATAAATTGAGCAAGTCAGCAAATCTTTGGTCCACGTCTGGTCCTAATGGAAGCAATTATTCGGCTTGACATTGCGTGCCAAATACTGTCCAATTAGCGCGGTAGATCGTAAAATTTCGAGCTGGTTGGTCAACCCTTCCAATAATGTTCTCAACTGGGGAGAGATCAGACGACGTTTCTGGCCAAGCTTTGGCGAAAGCATCAGAAACTCTAGCCGTATGTGAGCGGACATTACTTTGCTGAAATGTATGCTCATGATGGCTCTCCATGAAGGGCACTACGCTGTAGGTGTGCCTCGGATGGCAGTGAAAGGGGTTCTGCTATGAAATGACATGGCACCTCATGCAATCAGTCCTGGCTGTTGGGGCATATGACTGGCGACACTGCTGTCTGGATCGTTTCCAGACATTTTTTCGCTGGTCATTTGGGCTCGCTTCGAAGTGGGACTCGTCACTGAAGACAAATCTATTCCTGTAAATGAGATTTCAGACCGGGGAGATGTCTGGAGACGCCCCAGAGAGCCCTTCACAGCAGGGGATCCTGGGCTTCCCTTTCAACAAGATAATCCCTGCCCGCACAAGGAGAGAGTTTCTATTGCTTTCAAGCTTGTCAACTCATACCTCGCTCAGGAAGGTCACTGGATCTCTCCCACATTGGAAACGTTAGGACCATTATGGGCAGGGCCCACGAGTCTGACGATCTAACAACGCGCCAATTGGCACGATATACCTGAGGAAGGCATCCAGTAACTGCTTGCATGAGGGCCAGAGGTGCACCAACCCGTCATTGACTTTCTCGATTTGTGAAGCTATTTCTTTTCAGTAAACCATCCAGTTTTTCTTTTTCTTTTTAATCTACCGATTTCCGTCCAGACGGAACATTTCCTTCGTTGTGTATCGGCTTTCTTGTCTTACAGTGTATTTTAATAGTACAAATTTGGTTTTGGGGATTTTTTAATTACATGATCTAGTTTGTTCTGG
Organism: Schistocerca serialis cubense; assembly: GCF_023864345.2. Taxonomy (NCBI): domain Eukaryota; kingdom Metazoa; phylum Arthropoda; class Insecta; order Orthoptera; family Acrididae; genus Schistocerca; species Schistocerca serialis. The sequence continues at coordinate 270,729,022 of NC_064642.1, forward strand.
AAGTCTACATAGATTCGAACAGAGTCTCGACGTAACGGGAGGTAATGCAGAGATGATCACAGAAGCGCTGGTCTGCAGGGCGTGTTCTTTCGCTGTGACGGTCGCCTACTGTGTTCGTAGCGTTGGAGGCAGGCAGCTGGGAGCCGGGCGCCAGAGGCCGACGCAGCCCGCGGGCGCCCCTTGTCCGCGGCACGGCGTGGCGTGTGCTGCCAGAGGTCACGGGGCCACGCTTGCGCACGAGCGCGCGTGCCGGCCGGAACCAGTGGCCGACCCAGCGCCGGGAGTGACGAAAAAGTGCCGAAAATGACCGCAGAGGACAGAGGAAGCCGCGGCGCCGGCTAATAGCGGCGCTCATCGCCGGAAGCCGCTCGTTTGGGGCTATTAGAGCCTGGAACAATCCCAGCACTCACGGTCGGCCTAGGTCGACGCACCGGCTCGTCGGCGCTCGCTCACTTACTGGCGCCCGCGTACGACCCACAATACTCACACACACACACACACACACACACACACACACACACAAGGAGGCAGAGAAAGAAGAACAAAACCTCAAATACCAGGAGGATCGAGTCCAAAACTGTGATAGGGGCTATGGGAGAGAAGTGTGGATAAAAAGTTAGCATAGTAAGTGACCAACAAATCTATACGCAGGTTGGAGAAAGTGACATCAGCGTGATTGAAGATATGGCACAACAGGAATTTTGTACAGCACGGAATAACCAATCTCGACACAATGCCCCTTGAGTAGCCAACTTTCCCTCTGAATAATTGTGATTCTTGGAAGAGCCATCCGTTACACAAATATTTCACTTGGTGAGCAAGATATACGAAATAGGCAAAATCTCTCAGACTTCATTAAGAATCTAACATAAATATGCAAATTACAATGAAGCAATGTATAAAAATTTGTGCCAAGGCTGAGATTCTAACTGGTTCTCCTGCTCACTAGACACATGTGCCAACCAGAACTCCACCATAGCACAGTAGCCTTACACAACTGCACGGACTACCCTGGTACATCTCCCTCCTCAATCCAAATTACCCTCCCAAGGATCGACGAGGGAGGCGTCCTAGGGCAGTCCTTGCGGTTGTGCAAAGCCACTGTGCCAGGGTAGTGCGGTGGTCAGGGCGTCTTTCTAGAGATCAGGAACGCAATTTCGAATCCTGATCTTGCAATAAATTTCGAGTCTGCATGTACACACACACACACACACACACACACAGACTTGGAAATGTCCTTAGAACCTTATAGTTTTATTTGAAAAATCTAATGATCCGTATGACGAAGAAGCCAGGTGCTGACAGGTGTGAATATTACTGATGCATCGCTGTAATGAGTTACAGTTACAAAATATTAACTTGAATTACTTAGAGAAGAATGGAAAAAACGAAACACGCAGACCTTGCGGAAGATCAATTTTCCAGGAGAAATGTAGCAACTCGAGAGGTACAGCTGACCGTACTACTTATCTCAGACCGAATAAAGGCTGACCGTAGACCATTTATAGATTTACAGGTACCTTTTGATATATACTGTTTCAAATTCTGATGGCAGCTTGTAAGGAAAAGAGAGCATAGCTGTAGGAATCTAAGAACAAATGGTTCAAATGGCTCTAAGCACTGTGGGACTTAACATCTGAGGCCATCAGTCCCCTAGACCTAGAACTACTTAAACCTAACTAACCTAAGCATATCGCACACATCCATGCCTGAGGCAGGATTCGAACCTGCGACCGTAGCAGCAGCGCGGTTCCTGACTGAAGCGCCTAGAACCGCTTGGCCACAGCGGCTGGTAACGAATAGTTTTGAAGGAAATGAGTACCCTCTCCCAGGTGTTATTCAATCTGTAAATTGTGCAACTAGTAAAGGAAAGCAACGAGAAGGTTGGAAAACGACTTTAAGTTCAGATATAAAATCTTTGAGATTTGCCGATGACATTTTACTTCTTTCAGTGACGGCAGAGGAGTTGGAAGAGTAGTTGAGCAGAACGGATAGAGTGCAGAAAACAGGTTATAAGATGTATATCAAGAGAAGTAAAAAGTGTATCTGAATGTAGTCAAACGAAGTCAGATGATGCAGACAGAATTAGACCAGCGAATGAGAAACTACGAGCAGTTCACAGTTTTCTTGTTTCAACAGCAAAGCAACTAACAATGGCCAAAGTAGAGACGATTTAACATGCAGTTTGACACCAGAAGAAAAAGAATATCTGAAGAAGAAAAATTTGTACACATCTAATGTAAATTTAAGTGTTAGCAAGTCCAATCGAATATATTTGTGTGGAGTATAGACTCGTGCATTATTGAAGAGTAGACGATAAACATTTCAGATCCGAGGAGAATATTAGCCTTTTAAATGTAATGCTACTGAAGAAAGATGAAGATTAAATGTGTAATGCGAATATCTAATGAGAAAATTTTTAATCCAGTTGGTTAAAAAAGAAGTATGTAGCATAATTTGAGAGAAAGAAGGGATCTGTTCCAGTGTGAAATTTACACTGTACAGCAGAGTGTACACTGATGTGAACCATCCTCGCAGATTAAAACTCGAACTCGGGAAGTTAGCCTTATGCAGGCACGGACTCTACCGACTGAGGTACCCATGCGCGAGTTATGAGCCCTTCTCATAATTTTACTTCAGCTAGTACCTCGTCTCCTACCTTCCAAACTTCACAGGTGCTCTCTCGCGACCCTTGCAACTCTAGCAATCCTGGAAGAAAGGATGTTGCGGACACATGGCGTAGACACAGCCTGGGGGGACTAAAGCATTGAGAAGGGTTCATGAGTCGGTCTTGGGCATCTCAGTCAGTAGAGAATTTGCCGCAGAAGCAAAGATCCCGAGTTCGAGTGTCGGTAAAACAAACAGTTTTAATTGGCCAGGATGTTTCAATAGATGTGTTGATAAACAAAGAATGAAATGTAAATTACTCTGCTAATGAAACAAAGAGTGGAAGGTAAATAAAAATACGCAGACCAAAGCTTGACTACAATAACCGGTTCAAAAGAACGTAACTTGCAGTATTCACGCACAGATAATGATGCCTGCCCTAAATAGACTAGCTTGGAGAGTTGCGTCAACCGTCTTAGGAATGAAAATCACAACCAAAATTTAAAAAAATGCTGAGTGCTTTCGCAGACGTCGAATGTAGGAAAATTTCCTTAATAAAGTCAGAAATGGCAAGTTGTGTACGTTCCATTGGTCCTCTTGTTAGTGACTGAAAATACAAGACTTGGACAAACTCAATAAATGCATTGCCTCAGAACTGAACGTTAACTTCTGAATTAAATATTGACCCTCATTGCGAGGAGTAGGTGGAATTAAATTATAACATTCGGTCGATATTAGTAATAATATTTCTACTTCTGTCGGGTTTGGATTTGTATATTGCTTTTGTTTCTCGTTGTAATTGTTGCCTAGGGTACGATTACTTGGGTAAAATGCTGATTACGCTGCAAAGTAATACGTTAATTCAGGTTTCTTTGCCCAACTACTTCATTATTTTATTCTTTGTTGAATGGACATTACATTTTAACGTACTTGCAACGTTATTCAAACATATCTGCAAGATGCTACTCAAAATTTCTGATAATATCTTCGTGAAAAGCAGAAAATTCATCAAATTTGTTGATTTCCGCCATCACTTGCGAAGTAGTCCTCTCACAACTGATGGCAATGCTTCCAGCGATTGTCCCATTGTTGGAAGCAGTACTATAATTTTGTTGGCCCGATACTGTTGAAAATTAATTGTGATTCCTCTTGAATCTCTTCTATGCTGTGAAATCATAGCCCTTTCAACTACAATCCCATTTCCGGGATGAGGAAGAAATCACAATGGGTGTAGTGTGTGTGCGGGACAGCTGTCACTTTGTTGTTTGCCAGGATTTGCCTCGTGGTGAGCGAGCTGTGTGCAGGTGCATTGCCGTGATGAGCGACCTGTCTTAGTTCTTCCATCGCTCAGGCCATTTGAGCTCAAAATCTTCCCCTAATCCACTCAAAGTATCGCAGTGGAACTTCTGTGAAGAAATTCCATGCGAAAAAAATAGTTCATTAATACTGATATTGCTGAGAAATTGGTGAACATTTCTGGGATGTGCAGAGGATGGTTTTTCCCACTGCGAATATTGATGATTATTTGTTTCAGGGCATAACCGTACTGCCGTGAGTCATCAGCACGTAAGAAATGTTCAAATGTGTGTGAAATCTTGTGTGACTTAACTGCTAAGGTCATCAGTCCCTAAGCTTACACACTACTTAACCTAAATTATCCTATGGACAAACACACACACCGATGCCCGAGGGAGGACTCGAACCTCCGACGGGACCAGCCGCACAGTCCATGACTGCAGCTCCTTAGTCCGCTCGGCTAATCCCACACGCAGCAGGTAAGATTCTGAACAGGAAATATGGATAATCTCCAACAATTTTTTGCAATTCAGTGCACAGCTGAACCCGGTGGTCTCGTTGGTCGTCTTTCTAAAGACCAGAAGCGATCGTCGCCACGTCTCAAGTTCACATTATGAGCTAGAATTTTATTACACGCTCAATATGAAATTGTGACGATTTCGCAAACATCGTGGATTGTCTGCCTTCAGTCTTTGTGTATCACTTCACGCATTTTCGCTACAGTTTCCGTTGTTGTGCATGATGACGGACTGTCCGAGAATTTCACATCCTCTTCATATCCCTCAAACAACTCCAATGTTTTATAGTGGCTCATAGATTCCTCATAAGAAGTCTCCCTTAACATGCAGCAGGTTTTGTCTGCAGTTTTTCAGAGCTTAAAACAAAACTTAATGCAGATCCTTTGTTATTTCACCTGGCGAGATGGCGCAGTGCTTAGCACACTGGACTCGCATTCGGGAGGACGAGTCCGGCCATCCTGATTTAGGTCTTCCGTGATTTCCCAAAATCTCTTCAGGCAAATGCCGGGATGGTTCCTTTGAAAAGGGCACGACCAACGTCCTTCCTCATCCTTCTCTTACCCGATGAGATCGATGACCACGCTATTTCGTATCCTCCTCCAAAACATCCCAACACAGTCCTCTATTATTTCAAGTCAGCTATTTCGAAATTCGGAGATACACTAAAAAAAAGTTCAAACCGGCGCACCCACAATGACGTCACGGTGCAGTCTGCCGGTTGAAGTACACACCGAGAAACGGAAGTTTGTACTGCTGATTGTTTGGGCTCAGTATTCTCATTTTCGGAAGTTGTGGGTAGCACATCGAACCCCCTATCCCTAGAGTTCAGACTACAACTCGTAATCAGAAAAGCAAATGGCTAGAGATTACAAGCAATACTTTCAAACATTTTGCGGTATAAGTTATTACAGTGGTTACTGCTTCATTACTGTGGTATCATACAGCAATTACTCATACAATCTGAGAATCTTAACACAAATTATATAAAAAATAAAACTGGCAGTTTGATTTAGGAGGCCAGTGCCAATTTTACCAAATAATGTACGAAATTAATCGAATAACCAGTCGTAACTACTTCTATTACACATAAAACCAGTAAGAATAACGTTACTTCACATAACTGTACCAAAATAATGTGTTTTAAAACATATATCCAAAGTAAAGAGTGAATTTCTGGATAACACAGAATTTTTTGAAGCAAAAACTGATGAAATAAAATTATGAAACACGATAACGATCAGTATATTATTACAATTCAAATAGCATCCAAATTTCCACGAAATTTTATTTCGTATGTCAAAAGTGAATTTAAAAAGTTGTATTTAAAACATTGTAATTGAGTGTTTTATATGCGTAGGTATTGCGAACAGTATAATTACTATTTCAATAAACCGAAATGAAGTGTTACTTTAGTGTAATTCTATTATAAGGCTAATATGTATGTGAATCATTAGAAGAAAAATGAGTGAGGTGTGTCCCAGAACTCAGAAATTTCATATACACGACTGAAGTACAAGAGACCTACTGGTAATAAACATCAAAAATGTAGTCTAATATATGTTTTTTGCGTCTACATTAATAAATCATAGTGTCCAGCTTCATTACAAGCTACAGCCAACAAACGACTGCCAATCAACGCTGACAGCATGGAAGTGTGTGAATTTAGTCGAAGATAATGGTCTCAGCTGAAAAGTCAAATCTAGGCAAATTGAAATTCATGTGCTTGACAAGTTACTTCACATCAGAATTGTCAGTGTTAATTACTGGCTAAAACTTGACTATTACATCAACGACACCAACGGAGGTCGCAGGTTATTTACTCCAGCCTCACTTTTTTTGGCATGACTTATTTTTACTTTTTTATTATTAATTTTATGACTTTTATGTTAATTCCTTAATACCTAGTTACATTACTACTATTACTGAAATTTGCCACCATAGCTTTTCAGAATCGACTATAGAGACTATACAATTACCTTTTTGAAAAGAAAAAATTTACTTCTGTATACGTTATTAAACGTTTTAGTTTCAGATGCCTTCTGCATTATGATTCTCTTGCCGCTGTGGCACGTTTGCACAATATTATTATATCTGAATGACGAGGTCAAGCTAATTTTGTTTATATATGGTGGCGATGTCACTTTGGTATAATCACAGTTAAATAGTAAAAGACTTTTTCTGTTTAATTCAGACATGTTAATAGAGGAACAAGGAGAGTTCAACCGCTGATAAAGGACTCATCTCAAGGTCATCTTTTAACCTGATGCCCTGCCCACATATATTTGGCAATTCTGTGAGGTGCTTTCATGGTCAGGGTTGAACATGATGTGCTGCCAATAGCTTCCATGCAATTGCGACCGTTTTGGAGGCAAAATGAAGCTCAATCTTCCTTTCCGTTCTCTCCCACCATATCTCTCTAGACTAATGGGTCTGCAGTCCCCACCCCCTCCCTTCTTTTGTCTCACTCCAGTCACATGAGACTCATCGTCTGTGGTCTGTGTACCTTAGTGAGAGTAAAGATCATCAGTAACGGAGTTACCTAAATTAAAATGGCGGTAAATATTAGCTTAATGTATGCGGCATGACACTTTGACGTCATAGTGTGTGACCGGAGCATTGCTATAATCTATATGTTACAATCTAATGATGTCATGGCATAATCTGAAAAATAGCGGTAAATATTAACATAATTTATGACGCAGGACACTTCGAAATTACAGTGTGTGATTAGGGCACTGCCGAATTACTGTTGGTTAGCGATGTCATGACATTTTCTGTAAGCACTCCATTGTATGATCTCCTCCCACTGCGACTTATAATTTGTTGCACTTTTTGGTTAATATACTATAAATATCTACGTTTAAACTCCAAGACATTTGTAAGTACAAGATTTTCAACATTTAACGGTTACTGCAGCACATTATGCTGACAGAATATTCTGACATCCCATATCAAACAACTAGTACACGACCAGAGGCGCCGACTTGAAAATATTTTTTTTTTTTTCGGGCGGGGGCGGGGGGGGGGGGGCAAGAATCATTTTATTAGGCACTACATTTGACAGATAACTTTGCGTCTCCATCTACATGTTCGACACTCCAAACCAGTCCTCTTTGCAGAAGACACCAGTGTATTGTTTGAAGGTGGAAATAGAAAGGCTCTTAGGCTGTATCCTGAAGTAACAAATGAAAGGATTTCAGAGTGGTTTGTGAGGAATAAGCTACTGATTAACACTTAAAAAAAAAGAAAAAAACGCCACTATACAATTCCACATACAGCAAAATTAAAAATTCATTAAAAGCAAATATTTATTTGGAAAACCAAAAATTAAGTGTTGCTGAAACAAGATTGCCTTGTTTACTTACAAGACAATCTGAAATGGAATTCCCACATCATATTCTTAAATTCTAAGCTATCCAAAATGACCTATGCAATGAGAATTATATGGAACAACACAAGCGCTGAAGGAGAGAGGTGTATTATGCACGCATACTTTCCCTTTTCAGTTATGACGTCATATTATAGGGAAATTCCCCTCACAACATAACAAATTTCAAGAAACGAAAAAAGATTGTGAGGATGATGAAAAATGCAAACAGCTGTTAATCATGCAAAATACCATTGGCTGGCGACTAGCCCCTACCCCTCGACTCGCTGAAACGTCAATCACAATGTCATTTCAGTCGGAGTACAGGTCAGTAGTGGTACAAAACAAATACAAAAATAAAGTTGAAGAAACATACCTTAATTTTTGACGGCAAATGTACTCCTCCTCAGATCATTCCTGCGTATGAACTCGTCACATATGGCGTCATGGTCGAGTTTCATCGATTCATCTCTATCGGCGTTGAGAAGAGCGATGGCATTAAGACGATCCTGCCTCTTTATAGAGTGAAGATACGTTTTCACCCTCCGCAGCCAAGAAAACGATCGCTCAGCGGTGCAGGACGTTACCGGAATCGTCATCACTACACGTATGAATTTCACTAGTTCAGGCAGTAGGCCAAACAGGTGGTTTTCCTGTGTTAGGTATTCCACTATGTCATCCAACGAACTAATATTCGCAGAATCACTATTTTGGATAATCTCATGAAACATGCTTCGGTGGAGAAGCAAGCGTTCTTTGTCTATATCTGCCGGCAGGAGTGGCCGAGCGGTTTTAGGCGCTACAGTCTGGAACCGCGTGACCGCTACGGTCGCAGGTTCGAATCCTGCCTCGGGCATGGATGTGTGTGATGTCCTTAGGTTAGTTAGGTTTAAGTAGTTCTAAGCTCTAGGGGACTGATGACCTCAGAAGTTAAGTCTCATAGTGCTCAGAGCCATTTGACCATTTGTCTATATCTGATTCGTATAAAGACAAAATATCGAATGAATGTTTGTTATCACCAAGAAGAAATTGTTCAATTTGATTTACAAACATGAATGATTGAGTCTTGAACCATGATTCCCAGAAGCTGATGAATGGATCCATTGTTTCATAATACAATCTTCTTAATTTTTGAAACACTTCAGTGAATGTTTCTACAGATAAATTGATGGAGTCATCGTATTTATTTGGCAATTTTCTTCTACGGGGTAAGTTTGGGGAATCAACATGCATATCTTGACATTTTGAAGTTACTTCACCCCAGAATGATTCAAAATTGTTTCTCATAAATTTAATAGAATTTACAAGATTGGAAATCATCTTATTGGCCTCCTCTAAGTGTAGGAATTTCCTCTGTAGTGCTATGTTTACGGTATCAATGTGACCAAACAGTTTTACCAAAAGCGATAACATGAAAAAGAAATCATATGTCTGCATATTAATCGAAAAGCCGTTTGCTTTGGCCCCAATGCCTTAATTGTCATTTCATGAAACATTTAGAAAAAATTCCTGAAGTTCTATATAGTTGGACAAAACTGAAGACATAGTCAAGTATTTTACGGCCCAGCTTGTAGGGCAGAGTGGTTTCAAATTTGTAGAGGCATCTGCCTTCAGGTGAGCAAAAAGATCTAATCTTTTAGCTGAATCTCTCACAAAATGTATTAAGTCCTTAATAACATTCAATGCATTTCGACATTCTGGAACTGCTTTCACAGTGTCTTGTAGTGTTAGATTTAAACAGTGTACAAGGCAGTGCACAAACATAGCTGTCTTCTCAATTTCCATAAACCTTGCCTGGACACCATTATACAATCCGGCCATGTTATCTGAACCGTCAAAGCATTGGCCCCTACAATTAGATGTAGGCAGATCAAATCGTCTTAAAATGTCGACAATAATATCAAACAGACTCTTAGCTGTGGTGATTTGTATTGCGTATAGCCCTAAAAAATATTCTTCTATCTCTAGCGAAGCAACAACAAATCTTATACAGACACTAAATTGCTCTTTGGTGGCTATGTCTGTTATTTCGTCTGCTATTACTGCAAAATACTCTGCACTCTTGATATCCTCTAATAATTTTCTAAGAATTGTATGACTTAAAATGCCAAAATTTCGTTTTGCACGTCATGGGATGTCCATTTGTAAGTTTCACGCTGTAGCCATATTAAAGGTGCCTGGTTATCTTCACATCTAAGGTGTAATAATAAATTGTCAAAGTTACTTGTTTCATCAGTATGCCCACATATTGCAAGCCCCTGCACTGCTAAATAGCGGAGGGAAAATATGGTTTTTAGTAAACAAGCTCGGTTTTCTTTCACTTGTGTCAGTTTTTCACTTGCTACATTGTCACATTTCTTCCTATTTATAAAATTATCCATTTCAGAGTGGGCAGTAAGGGACGAAAAATTAAAACTATATCGAGTCACAGTAAGACTAACTGACCACTGGCGATGACCAGCTCCGGAATATTTACGTTCGCTGCTGCCAACATTAGCTGCGGCCTGCGTAACAGTACTGTGCGTCTAACAAGAAGTAGCCATGTAACAATAGTGTTGATTATTGTCAGGGCCGGCTCTAGGGAGGGGCGAACCGTGCCATCGCCCAGGGCGGCAGAGTTTTGGGGGCTGCAAATCCATATTGCGTAAATGAAGGAATGTGAGAATAAATTGGAAATACAAATTATTCATAAAATCAGGGTCTTATGGAAAATTATCTGTGGTACAGAAACAGTGTGCTCCGATTTAGGAAAGAAACATTTCCTCCAACAGAAATGGCTTAAAATGTATTGCACTGTAAACGTATCACTGACTGCTGCTTTGATCTTAAAGACATATTCACAACAAATAGACGAATGAGTGTGATATGTGAAAATAAGGCATCATGTATGAAATATATTGTGGGAAAAGTTGACTATGTCGAAATAAGAGGAGGGAGAGCGTAACATGTGCGCGCGGGTCGGCAAAATCCCTGGAGGGATTCCGATTTGTGTGGTGTTGTACCTAGTGATTGTCAATAGAATTTACAAAAATGAATGAAGAGTCTTTAATGTTACCTAGTCTTTCTAGCGATCACCATCAAATTCGATGTCACTATTGCTCATTTTGCTCATTAGTTTCTTTTACAAGGTGCCAGCAGGCTGCTGTGGGAGGAAGTGGAGCTCGTCCTAGGAGCCAAAGCGTTGTGAGCTCATGGTGAGCTGTCGCTCCCCGCATCCCTCCGTACAGAAAAAGAGAGCGAATAGTACAGATGCGGGGGTCAGACCCTGTCACGACAGTTCGTCATATACAGAGGTTGAAGGAGTAGCAGAGAGGAATACGCAATAGCTCGTAGAATCGTTATTTTTTCGTACATATTCATTACATACTATTATGAAAAATGTATATGCAAGTTTTAACAAATTTCCCCGTGAGGGATGAGGAAGGGGAAGAGAGCGGTGGGAAATGCATGTTTGAATATTGGGGGGGGGGGGGGGGCGAGGCCCCTACTTTTAACTATTGGGAGGGCACAAAGTACCTTACCCCACCTGAGTCGGCACCACTGTACACGTCGATAGTTTAAACAAGTACAGCCATGCCTCACATTAAACAGTTTGCATAGTGGATCAAATATGTACAAAATATTAAAGTATCTCGCCTTTGTATTGTCACTGTGTTAAAAAACAAGGACATCACTGTATGAATGCCTCAGGGGAGTCTGGCACTATAACATTACAGTAAACTGGAAACTAGCCATCTGTTTGCTATCATGCGACCCTTAACTGATATTCAATGTTACGCAAATCACACCCAAGACAGTTTACACTGAATCTACACAAGGTGCATAAAGCAACTTTATAACGGCTCTGATATGAGGGATGACTAGCTTCTCATATAATTTATTTATTAAATTAATTGATCAAAGTTTCTCTCCACAAATTATGATGCCAAATGGTTCGGGTGAGAGTGACTTTAACAGATAAATGCCATCCTAAAAAGTGCAACCACATTTCTTTTCCTTAAATGGTACACAAAATTGATCACGAACTTGTACGAAGAACAATCATGCACGTGAACGTAAGTGAAACGTGTAAATAGTCCTTACCTGATAGAGCTGTTGCCAAGAACCTTGTACAAAAGATACTGTGTGGAATCTAGTGTGCTTCGCTACTACGAGAAGGGGAAGCAGAGAGAACAGGTGGAATATATAATATCGATAAACAGTTCACTATTTAATGCAGTATCACGGTATCACCTTAAGATGCCACCAAAGAAAGACCTCAGATGGAATTTTGGGCGTGAAAAACTAACAGAATATGGAATCGGTGGGTTCAGGAGGGTAATACGGAACGCCGTGCTGGATCCCAACGGTCTCGTATCACTAGCATACGAGATGACAGGCATCTTATCAGCAAGGCTGTAACGGATTGTGCAGCCACGTCTCGGTCCCTGAGGCAATAGATGGGGACGTTTGAAAGACAATAACCATCTGCACGAACAGTTCGACGACGTTTGCAGCAGCATGGATTATCAGCTCGGAGACCATGGCTGCGGTTACCCTTGACGCTGCATCACAGACAGAAGCCCCTGCGGTGGTGTACTCAACGACGAACCTGTGTGCACGAATGGCAAAATGTAATTTTTTCGGATGAATCCATGTTCCGTTAACAGCATCACGATGGTCGCATCCGTGTTTGGCGACATCGCGGTGAACGCACATTGGAAGCGTGTATTCGTCATCGCCATACTGGCGTATCACCTTGCGTGATGATATGGGATGCCATTGGTTACACGTCTCGGTCACCATTGACAGCACTTTGAACAGTGGACGTTACATTTCAGATGTGTTATGAGCCGTGGCTCTGCCCTTCATTCAATCACTGCGAAACGCTACACTTCAGCAGGATAATGCACGACCGCATGTTGCAGGTCCTGTACGGGCCTTTCTGGATACAGAAAATGTGCGACTGCTGCCCAGGCCAGCACATTCTCCAGATCTCTTACCAACTGAAATCGTCTGGTCAATGATGGCCGAGCAACTGGCTCGTCACAATACGCCAGTAACTTCTCCTGATGAACTGTGGTATCGTGTTGAAGGTGCACGAGCAGCTGTACCTGTACACGCCATCCAAGCTCAGTTTGACGCAATGCCCAGGCGTATCAAGGCCGTTATTACGTCCAGAGGTGGTTGTTCTGGGTACTGATTTTTCAGGATCTATGCACCCAAATTGCGTGAAAATGTAGTCATATGTCAGTTCTAGTATAATACATTGACATATTTGTCCAATGAATACCCGTTTATCATCTGCATTTCTTCTTGGTGTAGCAATTTTAATGGCCAGTAGTGTACTTTTTTATTTTTCAATGTAGTCTTCTTGTAGATTAATGCACTTGGTCCAGCGATGTTCCAGTGCCTTGACCCCATATCTAAAATGAGTTTATTCCTGGTCTGCAAAATAGTTGTCAACTCCAGCTATCAATTCTTCGTTTGATGTGAATCTTCGTGTACCAGGAATAATTTTCAGTTTTGGGAAGAGATGGAAGTCTGATGGAGCCACATCACGTGAATAAGGTGGGTCTGGCAACAATTTATAACTTAGTACCTGTAATTTTGCCATGTTGACTGCAAACATTTTTGATCCTTCGTCAAGAGTCGCGGCACCCATCTCGCAGATGATTTTTTTCATTTCTGTTTCTTCAGTTAAAATGTGATATACCCTTTCAGATGGAATCTGGCAAGCGTGAGCAATTTCACGCACTTTCAATCGGCGATCCTCCATGAACATATTGTGCACTTTTGCAATTATTTCTGGAGTAGTGACATATCTTGTCCGACCACTGCGCTGATCATGTCCACTTGGCTACAGTTGAATATGACTCTCTTCGAAGAGCACTGATGTGGCATGTGTTTACAGGCAACAATCCAATGAATATCACGTGCCCAACTTGTTGCGCTAGTGCTGACCTCTCGTGGTGATTCCGCATGTATGTAAATTTAGATTTTAGAAATACAAGAGAGGCTGGTTTGATGAGCCTTAATAACGGTATGAAGAAGAAATGTAAATTTACATTTCAAACAATTGCCGCCGCCACCATCGTCATTGCACCTTATTTAAGGAAAGCAAAAAATGCAAGGACGAGTCCAACGTACCCGTTCTAGTGCTCAGGTGCCACTCTGTTGATAGCCCGCTCATCGTCTGGTTTCACCAGAGGCAGCAGCTGCCTGGCTACAGAATCCAGGCATGAATGTTGGATGCAGCCAAATACACTCCTAAGTGGGTTGGCATCATCTTTCTACCTCTTGTATACACAATGTGCCAGGTGGGATCATTCGGCGCAAAGAGTCCAGAAAACTTGGGCTCTCAAATGCATACTTTAAGACATGCGCTCGTCTTCATTTCCGACTTTGTGAAGTAGTTCTCTTCTACAGAAAACTCTTTGCTTTCCGTATTCTGAGAGTTGGTGGTACACACCAAACTGTGAAAAAAATATCCTACAGACTTGTACTCTACAGAAGAGAAGTGTTTCACAGTAGCGAAGATGAATAAGTGCTCATAGCTCTTAAGATATTCATTTTAGAGCCCATGTTGATTTGACAGTTTTTTATTGTTGTGGTCCATACCACCTCCTCAAAAAATATGAAAAGCAAAGAGCTTTCGACAGAAGAGACTTTTTTTCACATTATTGAAGATAAAGGACCTCCCATTGGTCTCAATTTATTTGTTTCAGAGCCCTTGTTTACTAAATTTTTTGCTTCGAAGAAGTTTTCGTGACACGTCCATGAATATTGACTTTCCCGTGTATACTGTTGTAACACATTCTGTCCCCAAGGAACGGCAATCAACCCATTCCAGTATTTGCAATGGACGGGACTGAACACGTCTTGGCCGCCAGCAACTGCCGGAAGTGTTTCACACATTTGATGAATGTGGGTGTGGGCGCTCACGCGCGCGCGTGTTTGTGTGTGTGAGTGTGTGTGTGTGTGTGTGTGTGTGTGTGTGTGTGTGAGAGAGAGAGAGAGAGAGAGAGAGAGAGAGAGAGAGAGCGAGAGAGAGAGATAGTGTAGCTGCTGTCCTTGTAGACTTAGCAAACCGTACACCGCCGATTTCTTCGCAACGAAACGGGACATACTGCCCAAACTTGCTTGTTGTCTGGCCATAAAACGTGTTAGTAACCGGAGTAGACTTCAGCAATTCGCACGCTTACAATTATCACTCGTTCGCTGCTGAAAGCATTGTAACTCGATAAGAGACAGGGTGTGGTAAATGCTCTAATATTCTTTTTAACGTTTCTCTCTAAATGCCGAGAATATTTTCAATAACACGTACGTCGCTATCAACCCTTCAATGCATGACCTACATCTTTTGTACATTTAAAGAAGAACGTTCGTAGGATCTATTACGTCTAATATGGGATTATGAATGAAATGACGTATTTTGTGGATAATATCATGCAAGAACATTTTGTTTCAAAATTTATCATTATTTTTAATAGTTATATTGATTTGAAAAGAGTATATGTCTCTAATAAGTTAAAAAGAGTGCCTCCTGAATAATTTTCTTCGAATAAATTTCAATATGAAAACTGAAGCGTAACCACCAGCATTATTTATCAGAAACTGTTCACAAGTGGCTGACTATTGTATTAACAAAGAACAAATCACTAAACAAAAAAGAGTTTTTAAAGTTGTAGCATACCACACTGCTATGGCCCTGGCACACTTGCTTGCTGTACTTAAAGCACACTGTCTTTGATTTTAGGTCCTTTGAAATAGGACATAGTGAACACCTCTTATGATGACCCACCACACTGTTGTTGTTGCTACTGATGTTTTTTGTTTAACGGATAGTCATGAACTTCGCAACACCCTAGTACATGGGTTTCTGTAGAAAAGGATTAAATCTGATGATAAACGGTTGGATGAATTCCACTGAAAGTTTCTTGATGACAAGTCTCCTTTATATATAAGCCCTTCATGATATATGGGTTGTTGTGTAGCGTAAGGTATAAAGGAATTTAAAGTGCGTACGTCCGTCATGTTGCACCAGAGAGGCATGGGCCATCGTTAAGTTCATCTTTTTATGTCTGTGCACTAGCTGATCCATAACATCCACACCACCCTTCGTTTGCCTATAAAATTTCAGAATATTAGGCTTTCGTTTTGGATATTGTTTCTTCTACAGTTATAACTATGCATGGTACTTAGAAGGATTACGCACTTATTTTTCTTTGGCGCAAAGCTAACGACTGCCATTTCTTTCGTAAATGCCAACAGACTTTAATTTTCTTGTCCATTGCTACTTGGCTTCATTTCTTTTATAATTTCTGCTTTATTCATCCTCACTGTTCGTACAACAGCTACGGTTTTACTCAAGACATGTCCAGTCAATGTTGCTCCCGTAAAATGATGATCTACTGTAACATTTCAGTCTTTACCAGCAATATTGACTGCTAAGGTCTTCACCGTGGTAAGGCCCAATTTTTACTGGGGTTGAATCGTCTCGGTCTCTTAATTTGTACACAATCAAATCAATGGCATAACTAGTTGCAGCTTCCCACATACAGAATAACTATCATTCCATGCTTTCTAGGGTTCCTTGGCAAGCCTAACACAAATCTCCAACGCTGCCTGACTGGAACTAGTTGTTCATCCACCGTAAAATTAATTTTAAGTATCATTGTTTTCATACATTGTCCTATGAACACTTGCGTACGTAGAATACAGCAATAGCCTTATCAGTTTGCAACTAACCCTTCTTATTCTATTGTCATCAAATCAAATAAATCGTCTTATTACCTCAAATCGACTCACAGACATTGTAGATATGTGTCATGGGTCGGAAAACTATCAAAGGAAAAGGTCCCTGATTGGAATACCCCAGCCTTTATCTGCTTCAATACGACGCAAAATTCCATAGAATGCGAACATTTTGTCTCTAGTAGTCTATAGTAGCCTCACACTAGTTGGTTGGTACACAAACTCTTCTCGCCTCTGAGTTTGTGCATCTCATAATTTCATCCACGATGGCTAGAGAAATAAATGAATACCAAGTATAATTAGGGGTGTAAGTGATTATGCATCATGGCAGTCTTGCTATAAATTTCCCCAAGTTGTGTACATGCTTTTTAATTTGCATAACGGGAGTTTACTCCATAGAATATTTGGAGTAATAGATATGTTAACTGTTTCATTGCTTATTTTTCCTGAGGCATTATTACAGTAAATTGATAACTTTTACTTTTCGGACCGTTTGACTACAACTGAATGAAACACAATTTTCGTGCCATAGGCGTTTCGCCTTTATTCTGTACAAGGCATCTTCAGTGGTCTGGAATATGTACATATTTTTACTATTTTGTTTATATTTTGGGGAAATATACCTATAGGTTATAAACAGTTTTGGTGGTTGGTTTTTGCTATGATGTAGTAATATTTTAAATTCTACTTACAAATTGCATGGACGATTTTCTACGTATGATGCCCACCCAACCTGTCAGTAGAATCTAAAATATTACAACATCATAGCAAGAATCAAACACAAGAACTGTTTATAACCTATAGGTAAACTGCCCCAAAATTGAAACTTATAGGGAAAATAGGTACATGTTGCTGGCTGCTGCAGATGCCTTTCAGAGAATAAAGGCGAAATGCGTATGGCGCGGAAACTGTGTTTGATTCAGTTTTAGTCAGACGGTCCAAAAAGTAAAAATTATCAAAATACCGCAATATTATGCGCAACTGAGAAAGACGACCACAAAAGTTGAAAATTACGCATCATTACCTAAACCACCATGATCGTCATCATCATCACCACCATTACGTTGTTCTTCAAGCAACGAGCTGCATGCTGCTGCCTGAAGAACAATTTCATGGCTTTCATCCGAAGCAGCACTTATATGAGAAAACAAATAGCATTCAACAGTTACCTCTTGAGTAATGACTGATTCAATATTTGAGCCTGAGGATCATATGCTATTTTAATTAGTATTCCTTTTTTTAGATTTAGATTCTGACATTCTGTCTGGAAAAGAGCAATATGAAGAAAAAACTAAGTACTGTCTTCTTCTGAGGGCTGTAGGAATATAACTGCTGTTCATGATTGTTCCCATTACGAACAAAATTCCTTTAGAACGAAATTTTGTTTCATATTGTCTTTCGACACAGGCGTCCTAAATTACTGTAGTCCCCTCTATACTTATTCCTCTTTTCAACCTTAGTTAGCATTTCTTAGTATAACACCTTACAATGCTTCACGTTAATATCTACACACTTTCTAGTGGACATTACTATGGGATGTCTCTTCTAGTCGAAGCGCAGATCGTAATAAAAAATATCGCGACTGCCAAGGCTGGGACATGTACGCAGGATTTTCGAGCGAATGTTCGAACATATATGTATGCATCTCTACCGTAAATCAGGGTCCCAGGGAAGAGGAGCAACATAAGTCTCGTGAAACTGTTCTAGGTAATTTTAGGTCACATGTGTTTGAGATAGGCTGCACGATAACGCTATCCCGGCATCGTATATCGCACACAGAAGCCATAGGAACAAGATAAGAGAGATAGATGGGGCCAAAAGTAGATATAAAAATTGGAGGTCTCTAGTGATTAACAGTGTTACATGTAGAACAGCTGGGTATGTAAATATTTTGCGCATTGTCCGTTTTTCTCGCATGCTATTTGACAATGAATGACTTCGATATTGTATTTGGGGTGGAACAACATGTATCTGTTCTATCTGCAGCGGTAACCTCGAAGCAATTTCCTTAATACCAATCTGCCTATCACTACACTTAGTTAAAACTTACTGACTAACAAGGTGCACTTTGACAAGCACTGCAACTATACTCTTTATCATACACAAATAGGCGTCTCGTAATATTATCAGCAGAATATCTATACGAAGTACCCGCTGCCCTGTTGAACAATTGTCAAATTGTGTTATAACAGTTACAGGAATAGAACTGCTGACGACAACAGTGTAACTGCCTTTCGAAACCAGAAAGACGTAATTTGCTGTGTATTTCGAAGAGAACAGTTTCTTAATTGTGATAATATAAACAGATTTTTAGTTCTCCAGAACAGTGTTCAGGGAAACTATTAATTTTAATTATACTGCGCTTAGTATAGTACCTGCATGGTATCAGATTTCGACTATAGTAGGATATATCCAGCTCCTATACGAACATTACACGAACTCATCCAATTAACAGTAAACTCTTCCGGGCTAAGTTGCCGTGGTCGATCTGTAGAACTTCTTCTCCCTGACGTTTCGTTCTCAACTGCGGAGAACATCTTCCGAGGTGAGTCGACGACTGGCTGCTAGGAGCTGGGGCCGCCGCTTATATAGAGATCGTAGGGGGCGCCACCACACGTCACATGGCGTCGATGTGCAGCTATCTCTGGCTATCGTCTGTTCTCTCGATTGCAGGCAATCGATTGTCACGTGATTGATGCAACGTCGACCGCCATATCTTATCCAATTTTAATCCTTCTTCTTTACGATTAAAATTGTATTGATGTTTGTGGATTTCAATTGCCTCTCTATACATACGTGTATAATAGTGCGACGTCCTCGCTAGCACGCTGGTTTCACCAAATTTTATGTCGTGATCTCCATCCTTAAAAACATGTTCCGCTACTGCCGATTTGTCGATATGTCCCAAGCGACAGTTTCTTTTGTGCTCCGTCAACCGTGTATTGATGCTTCTTTTGGTAGTTCCTATGTAAACCCTGCCGCAACTACACGGAATTTTGTATACCCCTGGGGTGGCTAGGGGGTGACGAGCATCTTTTGTTGATCTTAGGCATTCACTAATTTTCTTAGTAGGCCTAAAAATGGTCTCTACCTGAAACTTGGCTAGTACTTTTCCAATGCGATCCGTGATATTATGGATGAACGGAAGAAATACTTTTCCAGCTGATGGTTGTTGCTGTCTCCCATTTTTAGGCATTTTTCTATTTGGGTGAAGTGCTCGATTAATCTCGTTTTTTGTATAACCATTTTTCGCAAAGGCCATTCGTAAATGATTTAGTTCTTCTTGTAAGTAGCCTGGTTCACAAATATTATTGGCCCTATCCACTAGTGTTTTTATAGCCCCCCTCTTTTGCCTAGGGTGGTGGTTTGAGTTCTTATGGAGGTAGCGATCGGTATGTGTACCTTTCCTGTAGACCTTATGGCCTAAGGTCCCATCCGCCCGTTTGATAACTGATACATCCAAGAAGTTAAGTTGTCCATTCTTCTCCTTCTCCATAGTAAATTTAATCTTTGGGTTGATGCTATTTAAGTGTACCAGAAAATCATTCAAGTCTTCTTCCTCATGATTCCATATTACAAAGGTATCATCCACATACCGATACCACTTCGAGGGGCTTTTTTTGGCCGACTGCAATGCTTGATGTTCAAAATATTCCATGAATAAATTCGCAATTGCGGGACTTAGGGGGCTTCCCATGGCTACCCCATCGATCTGTTCATAAAATTCACCATTATACTGAAAATAGGTTGAGGATAGACAGTGTTGGAACAAGGCTACTATATCAGTAGGGAACATATTGGCTATATGGGAGAGAGCTTCATCAACTGGAACCATCGTGAACAAAGACACTATATCAAAACTGACAAGTATGTCATTAGGACCGACAGTAATTTCCCTCAATTTCTCAATGAAGTGTAGAGAGTTTTTAATATGACTCTCAGTTTTGCCTATGTGAGGTTGTAACAAAGAGGCAAGGTGTCTGGCTAGTTCTTGGGTAGGAGCTCCAATTGCGCTGACTATTGGTCTCAAAGGAACATCAGGTTTATGTATCTTTGGTAACCCATATAATCTCGGAGGATAAGCCTCCGTTTCACAAAGATACTTTTTAACTTCTGTAGGAATTGAAGACTGTTTTATCAGACGCTTGGTGGCATTCAGCACATGAATGCCACCAAGCGTCTGATAAAACAGTCTTCAATTCCTACAGAAGTTAAAAAGTATCTTTGTGAAACGGAGGCTTATCCTCCGAGATTATATGGGTTACCAAAGATACATAAACCTGATGTTCCTTTGAGACCAATAGTCAGCGCAATTGGAGCTCCTACCCAAGAACTAGCCAGACACCTTGCCTCTTTGTTACAACCTCACATAGGCAAAACTGAGAGTCATATTAAAAACTCTCTACACTTCATTGAGAAATTGAGGGAAATTACTGTCGGTCCTAATGACATACTTGTCAGTTTTGATATAGTGTCTTTGTTCACGATGGTTCCAGTTGATGAAGCTCTCTCCCATATAGCCAATATGTTCCCTACTGAATAGTAGCCTTGTTCCAACACTGTCTATCCTCAACCTATTTTCAGTATAATGGTGAATTTTATGAACAGATCGATGGGGTAGCCATGGGAAGCCCCCTAAGTCCCGCAATTGCGAATTTATTCATGGAATATTTTGAACATCAAGCATTGCAGTCGGCCAAAAAAAGCCCCTCGAAGTGGTATCGGTATGTGGATGATACCTTTGTAATATGGAATCATGAGGAAGAAGACTCGAATGATTTTCTGGTACACTTAAATAGCATCAACCCAAAGATTAAATTTACTATGGAGAAGGAGAAGAATGGACAACTTAACTTCTTGGATGTATCAGTTATCAAACGGGCGGATGGGACCTTAGGCCATAAGGTCTACAGGAAAGGTACACATACCGATCGCTACCTCCATAAGAACTCAAACCACCACCCTAGGCAAAAGAGGGGGGCTATAAAAACACTAGTGGATAGGGCCAATAATATTTGTGAACCAGGCTACTTACAAGAAGAACTAAATCATTTACGAATGGCCTTTGCGAAAAATGGTTATACAAAAAACGAGATTAATCGAGCACTTCACCCAAATAGAAAAATGCCTAAAAATGGGAGACAGCAACAACCATCAGCTGGAAAAGTATTTCTTCCGTTCATCCATAATATCACGGATCGCATTGGAAAAGTACTAGCCAAGTTTCAGGTAGAGACCATTTTTAGGCCTACTAAGAAAATTAGTGAATGCCTAAGATCAACAAAAGATGCTCGTCACCCCCTAGCCACCCCAGGGGTATATAAAATTCCGTGTAGTTGCGGCAGGGTTTACATAGGAACTACCAAAAGAAGCATCAATACACGGTTGACGGAGCACAAAAGAAACTGTCGCTTGGGACATATCGACAAATCGGCAGTAGCGGAACATGTTTTTAAGGATGGAGATCACGACATAAAATTTGGTGAAACCAGCGTGCTAGCGAGGACGTCGCACTATTATACACGTATGTATAGAGAGGCAATTGAAATCCACAAACATCAATACAATTTTAATCGTAAAGAAGAAGGATTAAAATTGGATAAGATATGGCGGTCGACGTTGCATCAATCACGTGACAATCGATTGCCTGCAATCGAGAGAACAGACGATAGCCAGAGATAGCTGCACATCGACGCCATGTGACGTGTGGTGGCGCCCCCTACGATCTCTATATAAGCGGCGGCCCCAGCTCCTAGCAGCCAGTCGTCGACTCACCTCGGAAGATGTTCTCCGCAGTTGAGAACGAAACGTCAGGGAGAAGAAGTTCTACAGATCGACCACGGCAACTTAGCCCGGAAGAGTTTACTGATAAGGACGCCGGCCGTGAAAGCCTACATGGAATGATTCATCCAATTAAACTCTCTGACAAAGCTCTGTGTGATTTATATGTGGCTTAGGGAATTAAACAGCTTTCAAAATACCACTGCTTTCTGAGATGGTTTTAGTGTCTGTACGGCGCTATGGAGAAAGCAGATTCGTAACACCTGCGTACCCCCCTATAGTGTGTAGCAGATAGCAGATTAACACCTGTCCTGCTCCACTGTCATGGAAAGAATGATTGTCAGCAAACACCTGCCATTCCTCGAAGTCAATTCGTTGGAGTTGCGTGGTGATCCGACACAGGAATTATTGACTATATGGCAAAGTGGTTCGATGGCTGCTTAGAGAAGCATGCCCCCACCTAATCCACACTTCACAAAGAGCAGTTTCAGATTGTTTACTAGTTGTCCCTACATCTTCCAATGCTTGTGATGCATAAAGTGTACCAAAATGGATACCGTCCGCAAATCCCTTTTGTTCGTGACGATTGTCCAAATTAGTGGCAGAAACCTCTGGAAAGGAGGTGCTGTAGCCAGTCCTAGTTGCAAGTACGTCTCCAGAAATAAATATCATCTCAGTATCATCATCTTACCCAGTCAATCAATATTTCGAACATTTTTTGCATCTGTTTTATATATGTTGTAACTTTAGAGTATATACGAAGGTTTGACTGCCATTATTGGACTTTATTCTTCGTTATTATTACACAAGAAAGTAGAAATGGATGGTATCATTATTGGAGTGAAATTTTGTCAGATTCAGTAGGCATAAAGATGTATAAATAGCTAAAGTCAGCATTGTACCTCCAATTCAATCCCTGTGTTTTTCTGCGTTTATAATGGTTGCTATTGACAGTTAGCTTTGTGTATTGACAAATATTTTTTGCTAGGTTGACATTTGGAAGAAAAAGGGAAACAAGTGACCTTCTAGACACTTACTATATTCTCTCTGGCCTGGTCAGGAAATCCATATCACTATTATATGCTTACGAAGGGTAGGATAAGCAATAAGACCACAAGTATTCTTGTATATTTATACAGAGAATTCAGAAAGAAGTAAAAAAATGTCGAAAAAATGGGAAAAAATATGTAAGATCTGGAAGAAATTTTGAAAAATTGGAATACAGGAAACTGTATTACGCAATGTTAATAATCGTAATTTGTGGCAAAAGCACTAAATATGTAGGGGAGGAATGACACCTCATATTTATGTCCTTTAATAGTGGAAAGAGAAAACCGCCATGTTCACCAACACATAGGCAGTACTGCATCAGCTATGATTTTCAACAAAATGGAGATGTGCGACTACCTACTCCCAAATCAGATTTCTGTGAACAAGATGGAGATTACCGGAGAAGCACTAATGTTATTCCCAATCCATAAGCCCTCTACAGATGTAGAGAGATTATAGCTCGGCTGGTACAGTGCTAGATTATAAAGCAGACAAATAGGTTACCTCCACTACAATATCACAATTGACGGTAATAAATGCAGATGAATTCATACAAGAAACAGGTTATCATCCCGGTAAGCGGCTACATTGTAGTAACAATTCATATTTAGTGTACATGACTTACATTAGCAACTATATTAATACTTGGCCTTTGCGTAATTGCTAGTCAATTATCACAATTTTATCCTCTTTTTCCGGTATCACTGTATGCAAATTTACTTGCTTGATACTTCAGAGATGACAACTTGGTGCTTTGAATCTTCCGCATAGTTTACATTGCATTAGAGATACACACAGGGAGATCCTCTGAGATGATCAAAGAAGTGGTCTGTGCAAATACCGTCCATATCACAACACTGTGTGGTAGGCCACAGATGCTGCCGCTAAGTCGATAGAGATGCTGTGTATCTTACAGCTTGTCTGCATCTTATGTTTTTTAATATATAACAAGTACACTCTTGCTACAAAGTATAACTGGCTGAGAATTAGCTCCTTTGATTGTAAAAGACGTGTAGCTCTACTATTATTCTGTGGTAGTAAGTGGACACAAAATTTGACTGGTGTAGAAATACAAACCTTCCAGACAATCATGATTGAGCAAAGGTTATAAACTATTGGCTGACTGCCTGTAGTTTTTAGCCATTTGCATGTAAACTACGTGGAAATCTAGGTTACCCATCGAGTTCTGTTACTCGTCTGTACTACTGGCTGTTCTTCCTAAGCAATTTGTATTTCAAAATCAGGAAGTGGTGCACACACCTTTAGAAGACTGTAGTTATAATGGAACATTCGGTATTTTTTTTTTTTTTTTTTTTTTTTGGTGGGGGGGAGGGGAGGGGAGTAGATATCACACAGCAATACTCCAGTGGAGAGAGGGGTTTGTAGGGGAAATTTTGACTATCTCCTGATGGATTTCTATGTTATGTATTCGAGTCCTTAGCTTTGCTGGTGTCAAGTTATTCTTCATACCTGTGAGTAAACTGCATTTCAAAATCTGAATGAGATGTATATGCCATAGAAGGCCAGTTTTAACGGAACATTTGGTAATGGTGGAAGGTCGTATCAAACAGTGGTTATTAAGAGAAAGGACTGACAGGTGAACTGTAACTATTTCTTGATGGAATTCTATGTTTTGCATACAGTTCCGTAGCTCCGCTGAAGTACAAGTTATTCTTTGTGAACAAATTGCATTTCAAAATCAGTATGGGACGTATATGTTATAGTTCTAAGCAAACTTTTGGTAATGATGGGAGGCAGAACCAAATGGTGGTACTTTACCACCGAAGAGGTAAACAATCACTATTAACATAGCATCCAAGACTGAAGACATAGGTATTGTACTGCAGCTGGGGAAACATATTTTTTTCTCTGTCCAGGACTTAATTAAAGCTATCTTTAGACTAGTAAGACCTAAATAAACCAGTGTGTCGAGCGGATTTTAACTCTTCCCTTTCTGGCATAAAGTATGTATGCGATACCACAGTTGTTGTGAAATTTTGTGTACTGGGGAATTCTCTGTCTGCTCATAGTTTTTCATTATATACATACAAACTGGGAGGCGCAGATTGTTAAGAAAGAGGAGATGGGTAGCATATACTTATCTGGTAAAATATTTTTCTCAATATAGGACTTTCTTCTCCATAAAACTGTGAACTACATCCAAGGTCCACTCGTCATGGAGTACGATCCAATTAAGATGCAGGCGAACTATCAAGCTTTCTTTTTCACATGACAATGTATTGCCAGATTGCCAGACAGCGTGAGATTAATTTAGGAGAATGTGGGGACGCAACTATTTGCTGATATATATATATATATATGAGATTTGAGTAGTAGTGGTACAGTGTTTAAGACTACTGCGAGATAGTTAAGTGACTTTCTTAATAGTAATTTTATTTCATATTAGAGCAAGTAGTTTATTCCAGGAATATATAACTGCAAACTGAGTTATGGAACCTTCAAACTCTGAAAGTAAATCTTTGTCAGTGTTATCCCATCAGCTTGCTGTTACATAAAGTGAAGGTACTGTATCGATGGAGAGGGGCGGTTATTTTTCTCAGCTGAGGATCAGGACAAGGTAATAACTTTTTTTGGAGTATTGCGAGAAGCGTAGGTAGCTGACACTATTGCTTGGCCATTGACAGCTTAATTCTTTATCTACTTGCAAAATCTTCCTTATAAATCGCTCACATCCACCGCGTTACACTGCCTACCGATTCACTCTTTTCTCTAGATCTCCTGCGCTTTCGCCATCTCTTTCTTTCCACTTATGGATTTTCAGTCGGTCATTACAACAATAATTTGATCTCCTTCAACAATCTGAATAATTTCATTAGTATCATCAAACATTCCTTCAATGTATTCGTCATCTACGTAGTTAGTAGACATATAAAATTCTAGTATTGTTGTATGCGTTAACTCTGTGTCGTCTTGACATCGATAGAGTGTTCACAATGCTTTTCATAGTGGCTCAGCTACTGTTTTTTTATTCATTATTAGATTTACTCCTACATCATCCTTACTTGATTTTGCACTGATAATACAGTACCTAATGATAAAAGCCGCTATTATATTTTAACGAAAAAATGGAGTCGGCGTGTGGTTCTTGCATCAATAAGCATGAGACTAAGTCCTAGCGATACACATTTGGCAGTACCAGGCGGTCTTTATAATTAGTGATTTTTTCCAGTCGCTGTCTGTGATGCATTCTCCTTCATTCTATAGGCAGAGCATGTTATTACTAAGTATTATTGACCTCGCTAGTTCTGATGTCCCTTACACTCTGAAACATAATCTCATAAAACGTATTGCCTATCCAGACAATGGGTTCAAGTAGTTGATGCTTTTGGTTATGTGTGTGTCACTATAAGGCGGTTGTTGAACCATTAGAGATGACTGTAATGGATTAGCCGTAGAAAGGCACTTGATCCTGCACGCTCCTTGCCGACAATTACTTCACAGAAACGACAGCTCTCGGAAAAATGCAATCGCGGGCGCGAGAGGCCGCCTAAAATTGGCCCAGTGTCCCCAGGCGCCCCGAGGACCTCACCTGAGCTCTCGGAGGACGCTGCTTTACGCTCTGAGGATGCTCGTCGACTTGTTATTCTTTCACAAAGACGAGGGCCCTCCAGAATAAGGCTGGCGCTTTCATCTGGGGCAGTCATTTCTCCCTTCTTCCCACTCCTACCTCCACTCGTAGTCTCGAAAATTACTACGTCGTTTCTGAAAAAATTAGCAGAAGATTTTTATTGCTTTGTTCACGGGGATACTATAATTGTCTCCAGATTACACTGCAGCTGAAATGCTGTACTTGTCTACTTAAATACGTCTTACTTTTCCTTGAGTGTTAGTATCCCTCCACGTCCAGACATCACAGGGCAACGAAAGCTGGATTCATTTAGGATGCGACAGCAACTAAACGCTTATGGGCAAAAGTGAAAAACACATAAACCACTGATGCTAATGTTAATATCTGTCTGATTTTTTCCTTATTTATTTTTCATTTAATGATAGTAGTTAAAAGTCACAGTTACGTTAGATAGTAAAAAAATTAAATGCAAAATGAAGATAATGAACTAATCATCAATAGCTGAAGCTTTCTACAAGAATGTTAATCTCATCACCGATTGTCTTGTCCCACATGAGAAACGTTAAAATAGTAGCATATCGCAACATCCTTCAAAACAGGGATCCTAATACAGGATGTATCAAAAAAGATCCAACGGGTTTCACAGCACTTTATTGCACATGAATCAAGATAGAGTTTTTGTATCACATTTAACTTGTGCACTGAGCTGTAATACCTTATTTTCGAAAGCACTATCCCATTTCAGAAGGGTATGTCTGACGTGTGACGTCACAAGTACATATACCGTGGCCCAGAAGTTCCATAGATAAACTACTCAGTTTGAATACGGTGCTCATTTGAATTGTGTTCTCTTATTTCCAACATGTCTTGTCTTTACTTATGTCATTGTGATTACTCAGGATTCCGGACTTAATTAGACAGACAGCAGGAAATCAAAACTAATGCGTAGCTGATGGCCAGGATAGGACAGCTGCCAGGCTGGTTCCCAGTTTAGTAGGACCTCACACTACAGCGTTCAGAACAGTAGGGTTTAGCGAGCAAGGCGAACGCTGGTTGTGTACAGTGGCGTCTTTTCTCTGTTCGAAACAGCAAGAAATGTCACATGTAGTCCTCACATCTAGCCTTAAAGTCCAATAGCCCATATGACTACTAAAGCAGTACTAGACATGCAATGGGAGTTAAGAGTTGCATGAGCTCGTTCGATAAGCTACTATTGTTACTACATGTTCATGTAAAGGATCATTCACAGAAGCTACATAATGGCTTAGCTTCATGTACCGCCTGCTCTATTGCTGGCTGTCTCATGTACCCATAAAGAGATGCCCATACATACGAGTCTGCCACAGAGGGCTACCAACGGGAACTTGTGACATCGAGAAGTCTTTTCGATCCCCAGGAAATGAGACTCCTAGATATACGCCCCCGTAATGGAAAATATTTCAGGATATTGGGGAGAAGATCAAATATGGACTAAGAAACTACTACATATCTAAGATAACAACGGGTGTGTAATGACAAAAAAAGGTGATCATCAGTGATGTCACCTGCAGGAAACGATGAAATTCCCAAAGTGCTACGGTTCTACAACGATTGCATATTGACTTCGGAACTTAAGAAGATTTTAAGTGAGCAAATGAGATAACACAACAAACTCCAAATGGAAAATGTTATGCCAAAATTAATAGTACTATGACGACAGAGTAGAAATACGGGTGTGTGTTTCTTCGGTGGCGATAAATAAGCATCAGTTACTGATCATACTGTGACCAAAAACAACTGTGCGGCTATTTTAAAACTACGCTGAAATAATGTTGCTCAGAAATATGTCTCAATGATGCTCCGGTAACTTCCAGTGATTGATTAAGGTTCCCAGTCTTCGAAATAGTTTAAGATGACCCTCATTGATTTCCTCTCCAACTCATTCTCTTCAACTTACAATAGTATATTTCAGGCTCTCTCTTCTCTTAGATCTGCCATCTACTGCTCACTCTAGTGAAACGACTGCAATTTCCAAACAGTTATACATCTTGTACACTGAGGTCACAAAGGCCATGGAATGGTGATATCCATCTATAGAGACGGTAGTAGTGTCGTTTACACAAGGTATAAAAGGGCAGCGCATTGGCGAAGCTGTCATCTGTACTCAAGTGATTCATGAAGAGTTTCCCACGTCATTACGCCCGCAAGACGGGAATTAGCAGACTTCGAACGCGGAATGGTAGTTGCAACTGGACGCATAGGACATTCCATTTCAGATATCGTTAGGGAGTTCAGTAGTCTGAGACCCATAGTGCCAAGAGGCTGCCGAGTGCTAAATTTCAGGCATTACCTCTCACCAAGGACAACGTATTGGCCGACGGCCTATACCTAACCACCGAGAGAGTTGTCAGTGTTAATAGACAAGCAACGCTGTGTGAAATAATCGCAGAAATCAATGTGGAACGTACGATGCGCGTATCAGTTAGGACAGTGCTGCGAAATGTTTGTGCTAACGGCCTATGGCAGCTGACGACGGACCCGAATGCCTTTTCTAAAAGCACGATATTGCCTGCGAAGCCTCTCCTTGGACCCTGTAATATTGGAAAACCGTTGCCTGGTTAGATGAGTCCCGATTCAGACCCGAGTTGTCATCAAGACATTGTGCAAGCCGGTGATGGCTCCATAATGATGTGGGCTGTGTTTACAGGGAATGGACTGGCTCCTCTCGTCAAACTGAATCGATCATTGACTCAAAATAGTTTTGTTCGGCTACTTGGAGACCCTTTCATGGATTTCACGTTCCCAAACAATGGGGTAATTTTTATGGATGACAATGTACCGTGTCACCGAGCCACAATTGTTCGAGTTTGGTTTGAAGAAAATTCTGGACAGCGCGAGCAAATGATTTGGCTACTCAGATCGCCCGGCGTGAATCCCGTCGAAAATTTATGGGACATAACAGAAAGGTCAGTTCGTGCACGAAATCCTGCACCGCTAACGCTTTCGCAATGACGGGCAGCTATAGAGGCAGCGTGGCCCCATATTCCTGCAGGGCACTTCCAACGCCTTTGTTGAGTCCACGCCATGTCGAGAAGCTGCAGTACGTCGAGCAAAAGGAAGTTCAACGCGATGTTAGGAGACACCACGCGGCTTTTGTCACCTCAGTGTATTATCTTCTCAGTTCGTTTTGTTAATGTTTTCCAAATGTTCCTCTCACCTCAAAATCTGAGGAGGACTTCCTCAAGTCTTATTTGATCAGTGCGTTCAGTTCTCAGCAAACTACTATACCACCACACGTTAAAAGCTTCAACTCTCTTCTTTTCCAGACGACGCACACTATTCTACGCTTCAAAAACGTTTGTAGAAATTTATTTCTCTGATATGTAGACTGAACTTTGCGAGGAATGCTCTATGTGAATTTTCTAGCCTACATCATATGTTTCGTCTATCCAGCATTCTTTTGCTTATGTGTAGCATTCCTGCTTCAATTCTTCTGCTTCGTGGCCCTAATTTTAGCATTTTGTTCTTAATCTCATTTATTCTTTCACTCAATACTCTATTATTATTATTTGTTTTACTCTGAACCCATACTCTACCATAATGTCATCCAATAACTTCGGCAAATCTTGCTCTGTTTCACACAGCATAGGCATGACAGCAGAAAATCGTCTCGTATTCTTTTAAACTGAATTTTAATCGTGTTTGATACCTTTTCTTTTATTTTCGTCATCGCTTCTTAAATATGCAGATTGGACAACAAAGGGGAAAATTTTATCCCCGTCTCACACGCTTCACAAACGGAGCGCTTCTCTCGCGACCTTCCATTCTAATTATATTATTGTGGCTCCAAGCGCTATGGGACTTAACATCTGAGGTCATCAGTCCCCTAGACGTAGAACTACTTAAACCTAACTAACATAAGGACATTGCCGGCCGCTGGTGGCCGAGAGATTATAGGCGCTTCAGTCTGGAACCGCGCGACCACTACGGTCGCAGGTTCGGATCCTGCCTCGGGCATGGATGTGTGTGATGCCCTTCGGTTAGTTAGGTTTAAGTAGTTCTAAGTTCTAGGGGACTGATGAACTGAGATGTTAAGTCCCATAGTGCTCAGAGCCATAAGGACGTTACACACATTCATGCCCGAGGCATGAGTCGACCCTGCGACCCTAGCAGAGCGCAGCTCCGGAGTGAAGCGCCTAGAGTCGCTCGGCCACATCGGCCGGCTCTTATAATACCTTCTTCATTCTTAAACATGTTGTATATCACCCGTCATTATCTGGAGAACATACCAAATTTTCTTAGCATTTCAGTCATGTAACAAACACCAGCTTAAAAATCCAAAACTTGTTTCTAGGTAGAAAATGTCTGTGAATGTATCTTCTTCCCGTTTCAACCACAAAGTCAGAACTGCTTGCTTGGTGCCAATGTCGTTCCTAAGGCCTAACAGATTCTCTATTTTATTTTCATTAGCTTCATGCATTCCTGTGAACGAGTAGGCTGTCAAACTGGTTCTATGAGATTTGTTGGATTTATCTCCGCTATTATCTATAGGCATGTGTGAGTGATATTCTCACGAAAGCCCAATGGGATGTCTGCTGTCTCATAATTTCTGATACACTAACTTGAATAGTCATTAAACTGCCGTACCCCGCCCTACCCCCCCCCCCCCCCCCCCCCCCCGTGATTTTAGGTATTCCGAACAAATTTCACCTTGTTTCACAGGAGTCTTCCAACTCTCTGCCACCCATACTACTAAACGGCTTACTGAGATACACAGTTCTACTGGCAGGTTCCCTCTCTAAACGCTTCGACGGAAAAAAAATTTTATTTACAGTATTTCATAAAGTTATTGACCGAATTTAAAAAAAAAATGTAGACTACCGATACTGAATCTTTTCTTAAGAATATAATAGTATTTTATTTAAAATTTAATACAAAATTCAAGTTTGAAACAGAGTATATGTCTTGAGGCAATGCAACTCACGGCACGCACATTACCAGGAATACATTCATCTCGTATTTGAGGATGGAAGCACTTATCGACTTTCCGCTGACTTATCACATAATGTCAAAACCTTATGAAACTTTTTTCGCTGATACCTCTCAGAAAGTGATGAAACGTATAAAAGGATATAGATAACTAGATTTTTTTATTTTTTATACAGTTAAACTATAATGTGAAGCATGTCTTGTTAATTTACTGCTTCTTTACTACTAACTCTATTCGCAACACACCTTGCAGACAATATCCACATATACCACTGAATGCACTAGCAAAACAGTAAGACATATAGTTCCGGAGACATGGCGTTCTATTCAAGGAAGTTCAATTATTCAAATAATCGGGGTGGAGAATTATTATTTTCTTCTAAAACGTTAGCAGGTAGATCATCACCCACTCTCCCCTACCCCAACGCCCATACAGAACATTATAAACACTGTCCCTTTAATCGCTCTCTCTTCTACGTGGCCTAGTGGATTCTCGTTTATGACCTTTTACGTGTTTTTGTTTTTGAACTCTCTTAAAGTTATTTTGCACATCCTACTGAATTCGTTTCTGTGTTACATTTATTGCTTTATACCATTCGGCAAGATAAAGATGCAAACATAAGGGGGCGCAGATAATTACAATTTTCCATTTTCATAAAGTTGTAGAAGAATTTCAGGTAATACTTCAATCCAGATGAGAACTGTATACGAACCATGGACAGAGGAGTAATTGCGAAGGTCAGGGCTGTCTAGAGCGATAGGATGAAAGAAAATTAGGGTTACATGACCTATCGACGACGAGACCGTGGGCTTGGACAGGGTGAGAATGGGGTATAAAATCGACTATTCTTTAAAAAGGAATCAATGGAACCTGAGCAGCCATACAGAAAATGCTTGGTTGGCGGCTGGAAACCTGTTCCTCTCGAATAAGCTTCCAGTAAACTAATAACACAGTTACCACCTCATTTCGGTTCGGAATGGTAGATGAAGAAAGAATGTCACAGTATTCTGTTCTATAGGCCAGAAGAAACTATGGGAAATGAGCAGATGGTTAAAAATAATTAATAATATGGAAATGATATCAAAAATAAATTAAGATTTTTGTTGCTCCTAGCTGATATTGTTATTTATTTATAGCAATGTGACTAGATATTATCTTT
This sequence comes from Schistocerca serialis cubense, assembly GCF_023864345.2. Classification (NCBI taxonomy): domain Eukaryota; kingdom Metazoa; phylum Arthropoda; class Insecta; order Orthoptera; family Acrididae; genus Schistocerca; species Schistocerca serialis. The sequence goes on from NC_064642.1 coordinate 270,762,094, forward strand.
TTCTCGATTTTTTTTCTATTTCCCCTGATCACTTGGCATTAAATTAATTTTTTATCCTGCTATAATGTGTTGATGACAAGATCCCGCACAACCCCAGAATTTTAGTATTACACTGTCTGTCATTAATGACATTGCGAGAGGTCAATACACGGTGTGTGCAGAAATCACATTAGTCTGCTGTCTCGTCTCGGAGGAAAGCGCCTGTAGAAAACTGTGATAACTGCAGAAACGGTGTTAGTTAGTGAATCACGCTGTTTCTGCTACAGTCGTTATACATTATTACCAGTCATTTTCCTTTTGGAAGAGAGTAATGAGTGCAGACAACGAATCCGTAATATGCTTGTTGGAATACATAAATCAACCTTTACTTCCTCATCTAAACACATCTTTATATTTTTTCTGATGATTGTCTTGGGCGCAACAGCAACCATGGAATTAGTTCCATTACAACTTGTCGTAAGTGGCTGTGGATGCTTCATCAAGGTGACGATGGGACTCATTTCTTTCTTCCAAGTAATCAAGATTTCAAAAAAAAAGAAACTAAAGAAATATAAGCACATACACTTACCCCAAGAGCATGGAACGATGTTCAATGATTTCCTGTGTTTCAAGTAACATGATGCTAATACACCACATGTTTTTTATTTTGGTAAGTGGTAGAAAGGTTAAAGTCCTTAATCTGTGGTTTCCCTGGCTAATACAGTTGCTTAAAAATTGTAAATTTTCATACATGAAAATTCAGTATGATTCGTACACACGGAACTTTTAACTGTTCACACGAATATTTATAGCTTAAGGTATCATCCATTCAGGCTCAAAACACCACATCTCTTTCAAAACATGGTGTTTCTCAGTTTCATATAATACTCTACAGGGCTGTTACAGCAAAAAAAAAACAAAAAAAAAACACACAAGTTGGAGGACCTCAACAAAATGGTTACATTAATACCGCAACATTTCTGCAGCGTTTATGAAATTGTTCCAGTTTCCTAGTTTTGAAGTGAACAATAACAGTATAGTTGAAGTTTTTCAAATTTATTGCTGTGACTTACTCTTTTGTACCAATTGTCTTACTTTAGTAAATATTCAGTTCAAAAATATTCAAATGTCTGTGAAATCTTATGGGACTTAACTGCTAAGGTCATCAGTCCCTAAGCTTACACACTACTTAACCTAAATTACCCTAAGGACAAACAAACACACCCATGCCCGAGGGATTACTCGAACCTCGGTCGGGACCAGCCGCACAGTACGTGACTGCAGCGTCACAGACCGCTCGGCTAATCCCGCGCGGCAAATATTCAGTATCTTGTTTTGTAACATTTCCCTCTGTTTCTTTTTTCAACCCGACTGTACAGAACGAATGATATTTTCAGTTACATTTATTGAGATGATGAAATGTATATCAAACATAATTGTATTCTTCATCAAATGGTTGGTTATTTAGTGTGGAGACAACGTAAGACTTTCTAGACTTCGTGCCGCGTAAAGTGGTTAAAAATCCGGACAGTGTTACCATGGGAAGGCAGTTACTTCCGATTGTAACAGTGTGTTTATGAAGTATTTTAAGAACATCGTCCTACGACTCCTGCGAAACCAAAATGCATTTACCGTCACGTCGATGACACACTCGTTGTCTGATCTTAGGGACTTGGGAAACTGAAAAGTTCTTGCACTGCATCAGCAATATCCTTGATCACATCAAGTTCACGATGGAGGATAGATGGGTGGTGCCATGCTATTTTTTTGACGCCGAAAAGCAAATTGCTGTCTTTGGAACAATGTTTACATACTCAGACGGATTGGAATCTGCATGCTAAAGGTTGAAGTTTTTCAAATTTATTGCTGTGACTTACTCTTTTGTACCAATTGTCTTACTTTAGTAAATATTCAGTTCAAAAATATTCAAATGTCTGTGAAATCTTATGGGACTTAACTGCTAAGGTCATCAGTCCCTAAGCTTACACACTACTTAACCTAAATTACCCTAAGGACAAACAAACACACCCATGCCCGAGGGATTACTCGAACCTCGGTCTGGACCAGCCGCACAGTACGTGACTGCAGCGTCACAGACCGCTCGGCTAATCCCGCGCGGCAAATATTCAGTATCTTGTTTTGTAACATTTCCCTCTGTTTCTTTTTTCAACCCGACTGTACAGAACGAATGATATTTTCAGTTACATTTATTGAGATGATGCGTCAGCCTGCAAATAAACGTTCTGTTCTGAAGACCTTGGAGCATCAAGTGAACACTGTTCCAAGCACTGAAACCTGCCGGAAGAACTGATCCGCTTACGGAGAGTCTTCATAAAACGCGGCCAACATATTTCGCAAGCTATTTCATCAAAGACTTGTAAGCAAAAGGAGGGTACGAGGAACCGTGGACTGGAGCCGAGCAACCGCTACGGTCGCAGGTTCTAATCCTGCCTCGGGCATGGATGTGTGTGATGTCTCAACACTGCCCTCTCAGACCAGAGTAGTATCTTTGGCTCTGCGGTCGTTCACAGTCATCGATCCGCTTTATAGAGCCCATCAAAATCACACATCATGTATAATATAATAGCTTCATTTTAGCTTACATTAGTATCATTAGAGTATTCGGGTGCCACATGTAAGTGTACCCTAGTAGACTCCGTTCAGTATAACATATTCAGCCTCTACATATTCCAGAATGCAACTTGCTTTGGTGTAGTCTGTGTCACGTTCTGCAAGAAATCATAATCATCATCATCATCATGTAGGCTTGTTAATTTTAAGGATGTCTTTGGTTGAATTATGTGCTACGATCCTCGATGACTTAGCTTTCGAATCTACTAGAACAGTAATACCTGTACTCGCTAGAGTCCTTGTCCTGCAACTAACATTGACACTTTTCAATTTCTTTCTCAAATACTATTTCGAGCTATGTGAGCGAAATAGACTTGCCGACATACACACACAAAAGCAACGCCTCAGCGCCTTACTTATACCGGTGATGGTCCATTTTCATAGTCTCTGTCTTTACTTGATGGAAAACAGCCACGTCACTGAATCGTTATAGACACGATGTCACGGCAATCTGATTAACAACTGAGTCGCTCCTTCTCACCACCACCTTCCACAGGCTCGTGAGGTGTTAGAATTAATTATAGCGACGTATTCTGACACGAATTTTCAGTGGTCCTGCTGAATGATTATGCTAAACACTTATCACAGCAAAGATTGACTTGTTAGTAATCGCACCACTGGATGATATCATGCCGATGCCCTCCTTATTGTAAAAACAGAGGTCCAGTGTATCTTTTCCTTACACTGCTGCCGACGTGTTTCAAGAGCGCTTTGTCCAAAGAACGTCTCGCTGTATCTCTTTGATTAAACAGGCAGATTTAAAACAAAACCAGCACCTCAGAACTCCTCACAGAAAAATGTATTTACTTAATACAAGCCTGCAGCGATTCCTTTTCAAGTTATTCTGATTAAAGGCTTACGTCCAGAATGTTATTAACTTGTCTATATGGAATTGAAAGTTGTTTTGTTTGTTCCCGGTCTACAGTGAAACCAAATACGTTTGTGGTTGAGACAGAGTATTAAGAAATCAAAAGGCAGCGACAGAATTTTTTGTGACACATCTAATAATCAATATCTCTGCTGGAGGAATAAGAAAGTTACCGGAGATGGACTTCGCCGAGACGAGCGTTAAATGTTGTGGCGGTGCACATGCAACGATAGAGCTGCGATACTACTACTTCGTCGACAGTAAAACGCCTCTGTAGTATAAAGTGTTCTTTTTAAAGTCTCCCTTCAGAAAAATATAATTTAAGCATTTTTTTCTGTTGCGCACTCATACATGTTTCGATTACTATGAGACAATATCAACAGCCTCGTTTTACTTCTGTAAATATTATACGAAGTCCATATTTAGCTTACCGTTTATTTTGTTTTGATTGTTCATCCGGACTTCATTATTTGTGAAGATGAAATTGGAGGATGTAGGAAGTTTCTATCCCATGTTTGGGTCCATCTATGTCAGGTTCATGCCAACTCCTACCTTACCTCCCTCCCTATCTACCCCTCTCCCTCCACCAATACAGCATTGTCATATTTATAACAAAAGAAGTACAACATGACGGATATGACCCGAATGTGTGAATTAAAATTCAAGATTGCGAATCGAGCCCGACTCCGATATTTACAATTCAAGATGGTGGTAATAGGTAACTTAAAATGGCACAAAATGGTGTAAAAATCCAAGGTGTCAGATATAAGAGAATCAGCGTTTACATATAGATTGCTAAGAAACGTTCTGGCAGATTACAATTATGTGCCAGATTGGGATTCAAAGTTGGGATATTTGCTTCCCCTGACGAAGTGCTCTACCACCTGAGTCACCTGATGCACAATCCATCCTCACAGCTTTACTCCATCCAGTACTTCATCTACTATTATGCTGGGGCCAGACTACTCCTGGTACTTAAAGCTCCCAATAATTCTCCATCTTTACTCTCTGCCCCTTTCCCCCCTCAACTCAGTCACCATCTATTTAACCTCAATTCCCCCATCTTTGTCCGTGTGTACCTCAGAGTTTTAATTAAATGATATCGGAACTCTATAGCTGTGCGCCCAATTACTATTATTTATTTATAAAGAATCATGATGAAGCAGGCAGTTCTGTGAAGAATGGAGCAGCGCATGAGTGGTATAGCAACAAGCACCCGACTACACAGAAACCACTATGAGAGGTGGCTGTCAACTGTACCTGTGCTCTGGACATGTAAAGCGACCATCTGGGTGGAGGGGTGCAGCGACCATCTGGATTAACCAGGCTCCCTGTAAGTTTCAGCTTGTTAATTGTTCCCACAACTCTTCCACTGACTGGTATGAACAACCTTCCTGCAAGTTTCTACTTGTTGTCTCCTTCCCAACACAACCACTACCACACTCTTTTACTGGCTGATTTGAAAAAAAAAACCTCCCTGGAGGTTTCCATTTGTTCATCCAATCCCACCATCACCACTCCTCACATCAAGGTGCAGTGTATGCACACACACACACACACACACACACACACACACACACACACACACACACAAAATCATCGTATTGGAAGAAGTAATTTTGAACGACACATGAAGACATAGTGGCAGGAAAACTAAGGTCAAAACAGGCTAACAGCCTAATTGTGGGGTAGGATATATACAAGGCGTCCCTTTTAAGAATTGTTAGGTGCATTTTCTGTGGTATATTGGCAGATATTTAGAATTTAGACTTCGTAAAAGTCGCACGATGTGGATGAACTTTCAGCGGTGTCCAAATCTATGTATTCCTTCAACCAGGTTCTCAGTGAACTCGATAATGTGGGTAACTAATAACTTCCGTAACCAAATTGAGAATATGCCAGATTTTTCTACATGTGATGTACCTCTTTTCGTCCCCCAGGATTGTTATCGGCTTGGGATGCAAAGCATGTCATCTAAATTTGTGCTTTGTACCCAACAAACCACTGTGCTCATCTGTAAACTACTTGGGTATGCCAAGTCCACTTCCAATGCATATGCTATGAGGCTGAGAAGTCCTTTCCATCGGTTTGAGCACGAGTCAGCCACAGGATGTAACTTATATCGACAGAGTAGCTAACTAGTTTACACTTTCATGGGCTACTTCACTTATAGTATCTACGAATACGTTAGCGAAGTATCCCAGAATTTTCAAGATCAAGGAAAACAACACATCAACATTGGTTGTAGCTACATTCGACATTTGTGGGAGTGAGCATTGCGTCCCACGATAATCCAAGAGTCGTACAACTGTAGGCTGTGTAAGTAACTTTATAATTTGATATACATTAGTTGCAGTACTGCAATCATTTTGAGTTGTGTTACTTGACAGAATTTTTACTGGTTGAACTGACTCATTAAATTTATCGACACTTGCTTCCAAATACTGCGCCTTTGAGAAACATGATGAATTGTGTTAACTGACAGAATTTCTACTGGTAGAACTGACTCATTAAATTTGTCAACAGTTGCTTCCAAATACTGCGCTTTTGAGAAACATGATTTCGGAAGTCTGTTTCTTTTATCTTCTTGTTTCAATCCTAGAGTGTAGACGTTTGTATGCATTTTGGGCCATTATACAAAGTGATTTAAATGTGTCTTTAAATCATCAATATTTCGTGCACACCTACTTGGTGTGTGTTTCCAAAGCAGTCAGTATCATAATCCGGTCTCTTTTGACTAAATTTGGAAGTAAAACAGAAGATCATCCTTTCAAAGTAAGCGTGCATTATATCACACCTAAAGCTAACCGGTAAACAGAAAAGTAATGAATGTCTGTGATATTTAAATCTTCTACTTTGTAGATGTCAGGAGGAACGTGAAAAATAAATGTTCACAGATGTATTCACAGAAGTTATAATAGCATGTAGGTACTTTGTTGTTGGTAGAGCACTAATTTAACTATTCGCGTGCGTGTAGGTCACCAAGTGAGTCCAAGCAGTAGTTGCTTGGAGCGCATGACATCCAGTGAGTTCTGGGCCTTTAAAATAACATATGCCTTCGATTATCACATAGGTATAGGTATGTGGAGCATTTTGAAGAATTTCAGCTGATCGGCTTTTGAAAGTAGCTTGTTGGCTAGTATGGCTAGAGACTTTTCTTTCATTCCTCGCGAATGAGCACTCCCAGTTCATGTCATTATGGTTTCAAGTAGTGGGGCATCTTTTTTTACCCCATGAACCTCCCGAGTCTTTTCCTTTGACCAAGCATTCATTGAGCCCGCTGAACATCAAACCGCTGCGAGAATTTCGTGTGGAAGAATTCTGTGCGATGTTTTAGGTATTGGCGTAGCCCATGGTGTTTAACTAGTCTTCATATTATTATTCTTTTGTGCTTTATGGCATGTTCGGCTGTTGACAGTGATGAGTGAATGAATGTTTTCAAACTCTCTTTTTTTGTATACGATGATAGGTGTTCAAAATGCGCCAAAAGTTTATTCTTAATCAGATAAAATTCGATCCCTGCCATAACGTTCAGTTTAATCTATAATTGTGCGACATTCAGTATCATGTTCTCTGTAAGTTCCATACAATAGAACAATTAATTTGTCGCCATGTGGTGAACTTTTTCGAGCATTGTTGCCACCCCAGAATAGTTCCACGTAGAAATGTGTGTTTCCACAGCTTGTTGAGAATACTGCCCATACCTTTCTTTCTAGAATACTACGCTACTCTCATCATTCGAGGATTTACAAATCTTGTTATTTACCGCATCATCATATTTCACTGACAGCAGCATCAGTACCTCCTCATATCCAAGACCATTACAGGAATCATGACATCCAGCCACACAGCATGGCTGTGGACGGGAGGAGAGGGGAGCGATAGGGCCGCCACCCTCCTCCCTCCCCACCCCGCCACAGCTGTTCAGTCGGGACATGACACCTGGATCTCTAGATTCGAATCTATGGCTGAAGGGGTGTACTGACTGTCTGACGCCTGACATACGACACCTGAAAAGTAGCACCTGATGCCCGATGCCCGACGCCTGATGCCTGATACCCGATGTCTGAAGGACGCGAGAAAAACTGACACACACACACACACACACACACACACACACACACACACAAACACACACACACACACACACACGCACATAGCATTTAAGCTAAAGGTTAACAATTACGCTGAAGTACAATCAAATGTAGAAGGGACGAGCGATAGATCACTTGATAAGAGACTTGATATTCACAACCGGGTAGAAGTGGAAAATATCAGCATGTTTTCCTCCAATTTGCTCAGCTGGCAGGGAGGTAGAGAGAACCCGACGAAAGATTTGGTTTGTGGTTATTATTGGAGAACCTGTACAATCTTTTCACCAATATTGGTAACTTAAGTTAAAACTAAAATCGCTTGCTCCTTAGCAGGAAGAGTTTAAGCAATCTTACACCCACGACAGAATTATTTTGCGACAACATTATAATTGTTAACATCTGTGATCAAGTGTACTGTGAGAAGCAATTAGAAAAGCGACGGTCAGAAACTTTAAAGCGGGAGATGTGTTGAATTGTGCAAATGGATCAAATTACTCTAAGCACTATGGGACTTAACATCTGCGGTCATCAGTCCCCTAGACTTAGGACTACGTAAAGGTCATCAGTCCCCTAGACTTAGAACTACGTAAACCTAACTAACCTACAAGGCTATGGAGGAGAGAAGAGGAGAGCGATAGGACCGCCACAGTAGCACACATCCATGCCCGAGACAGGATTCAGACCTGCGACCGTAGCAGCAGCGCGGTTCCCGACTAAAGCGCCTAGAACCACTCGGCCACAAAGGCCGGCCTACTTGTACAAGTTCATCATTGTGTGACATGGTATCAAAGCGAAGCTACCTTTTCTCCTACTTGGGAACGACACTATGATAACAAGAGGAACATTGGGAAGAACTGCCAAGGAAGCACTGGAACCCAAATCGAGAACATACAATGTCTAGTTCCTGTTAATATACCATGTAATGTGGAGTTAAACCGGATGTTTTAATGGAGGAGATACCTGGAGTATTGCAGCAGCTTTGTGTAGACGATTGTTAACTTTTGGCTCTGGACATAACGCAGGATTTGGCCGGAATTTTTAATGAAATGTAGACCTGAGACTACATAACTTCAAGCCACGACTTCTGCGTTGAAAGAGACTGCCACGGAAACTTTGTGGACAGTGACAAGACGGTTATGATCGAGTGTTTAACGCGGATGACCTTCGACTTTTAAGATCTATAGTAAACTAATGTGTCATATCAGAAACGCAGACGTGAATAAATTTATGGATAACTGCCTTGCAGATTTTATAACGTGTTCAGACATGCGACTACGAGATATTTATACGTCCTCCTTGGCATGTTATCACCAGGCTACAGGACACAATGTAGAACTACAGAATAAATCGTGTGTTTGACCCTGTCTGAGTGTCTTAAAATGTAACAAACCGTATTTACGATGGGCTCCACTGTACTCTGTGCCAGTCTTGCCCATGTGTCGTCAATTAACTTATAACCTGCAAAGCACCCGCTTTGTTGTGCTTAAAAAGGTCCTGCCGTTTGTCTGCTGGCGAAATAAGAAGACATGAAAACTGACTTTTGTACAGATAACGCTTTTTGCCACTAAAGACAGAGGAAAGCTTATAAATGATATTCTGTCTGCGCATGGTTCTAATTATCTGCCAGCAAACTAGATGGACATTCCTAACACTGACCCAACAATTATGACGTAAGTATTCAACAGAAGTGCTCTATTACACCAAGGAAAACATGCTTCCCTCTACGCAGGACATTGTTCTCCACATTACCGTGAGACATACATCCCGCCGAATTACTTGTGGTTCCCACAAACGATATTATTCCGCAGGTCCTAAGAAAAAGGAAAAATGTATCGCAGACTTCACCATTCCCCATCACAGGAATTACACCTTGAAGTGCAGTTACCGTGGTGTGTGTACAAAAAAGAGAACTAGAAATGGGAGAGGCCGAAGCTAAAAAATGAAAAGTGGGGTATATTATGAAGACAACTGCCATAAAGGAATAACACAAACGGCAGTTGGAATAAGAAGGAGCTACAGCACATGTACTGGCGAGGCTACCATATTGCTTTAAACACAGTGTGTAGCGAATTCTGGCTAAGACTGCAGAATATAAAACATCTGCATTTACTCTTAATAGCGTTGGTAAGTGGTGATACGTTGGAGTCCTAGACGAACATGATGGATTTGAAAATGTTTACTAGATTAAAGAACACACGAAAAATCTGTTTATATAGCTCGATTCACATTTGCGTCTTCTTAAAAAGGATGGTTACAATGTATCTAAATGTGCTGGGCAGGATGTTGTGCATTTAGCATCTCCAACCATTGCAAGCTCAAAACCAACGGAATAACAACAATTAATCACAACTCATTTGCAAAAATTTTAATCATAAATTTCCGTACGGAAGTTCCACGAGAATGTGAAGTAGACACGCTGGCAGCTTACGCCCAGGAAGATTTACAGTTTTACAAAGGAAGTGTTATGCAGGTAATAAGAGGTAAAATTAAAATCCCAGAATGCTCTAGCCTAAAAAAGCTCTTGGAAGGAACAGAGATAATTATCAAAAAGTCAAGAGATAGTTTACAGGAAAAAATTATATATGAATTAGAATTCGAGAACATACCTTCTTTGTACCTGTAAAATTGCTGTCTAAAGAAAGCACGAGAAGAGTCCACTGTAAGTTTAAATTTTAAGTTAAAAATTAAGAAGTATGTTATTAAGATTGCACCAAACGAAAATAAAGAAAGAGTTATTTTCTGTGTGTAAATGTACATGCAATAATTAATGAAGTTTGAGAATATATTAAGCTGTTTTTTTCGCTACCCTGATAAATGTACTAGAACGTCTCGAATTGGCAACGATCAAAGTGTCTGGGAGAGTAGTAATTGTACGATCCTGAAAAGTTGCTGGAACTAGGTAGGAGAAGGCGTAGCGACACTCTATATGACTTCAAAATCCTACATTTCCGGTTTTACTTTCTTTCCTATAAGTAATACACTAACCGTGCTTAGAGGCTTATTACACCAGTGTAAAATCTGCAGAACACTACACATAGATTGACTTTATTTTTGAATGCAGGGAGGCTCACCATTGGAATACCACACCAGGCTGCAATGAATTACTTTCAAATTACCGTTGCCGCTTGGTATTCCATCAGCCTTACACTTTGTAAACGGTTACTATGTTGCTATCACCATAAATTTACTTGCAGCTCTTCTGTATTGGAATAGAATACCACTGCATTCGAAATCCAAATAAAGGGTAAAGTGAAATCTTATAACTAGGATGGATTATGTGCTTTCACCCTTTGTAAATACCTACTAGAGTCTATTAAACACCATTGAACAGTATTTACCGTGAGCATAAGTCTTCTCTGTGTCAAAGGCTTCTATTTGGAGCCAGCTGAGTATAACTTACAGAACAGGCGTTGTGTGGTGTTTAACAACGATTCTGCCGTTTTTCTGCTAGCGTACAGGTGGTATATTCTGTCTCCATGCTGCTATAATAAGCTAATCAGACTATGGCAGAAATACCGTATTAAAACACAGGAGAAACATTTTTCTCCACAATACTGTCAGAAGCATAGTCCGTCCTTCGCAATTTGTCTCTCTGTACATTCAATTCGCGGAACATAAATTACCCCACTATCTTATTATTCAGTGCCTGTTCTTGTGGAATATGCCAATGTTGTTGTTGTTGTAGTCTTCAGTCCCGAGACTGGCTTGATGCAGCTCTCCATGCTATTCTATCCTGTGCAAGCTTCTTCATCTCCAATTACATTCTTCAACCTACATCCTTCTGAATCTGTTTAATGTATTCATCTCTTGGCCTCCCTCTACAACTTTTAAGCTCCGCGCTGCCCTCCAATACTAAACTGGTGATCCCTTGATGCCTCAGAGCATGTCCTATCGAACGAACCCTTCTTCTAGTCAAGTTGTGCCGTAAATTCCTCTACTCCCCAATTCTATTGAGTACTTCCTCATTAGTTACGTGATATGCCCATGTAAGCTTCAGAATTCTTCTGTAGTACCACATTTCAAAAGCTTCTATTCTCTTCTTGTCTAAATCCATTTATCGTCTATGTTTCACTTCCACACATGGCTACACTCCACACAAACACTTTCAGAAAATACCTTTTGACACCTAAACTTTATTTGAAATTAACAAATTTCTCTTCTTCAGAAACTCTTTCCTTACCATTGCCCGTCTACATTTTATATCCTCTCTACTTCGACCATCATCAGTTATTTTGCTCCCCAAGTAGCAAAACTCTTTTGCTACTTTAATTGTCTCGTTTCCTAATCCAATTCCCTCAGCATCACCCGACTTAATTCAACTACATTCCATTATCCTAGTTCTTTGGTTGATGTTGATCTCATAGCCTCCTTTCAAGACACTGTCCATTCCGTTCAACTGCTCTTCCAGGTCCTTTGCTGTCTTTGACAGAATTACAATGTCTTCCGCTAATCGCAATGTTTTTATTTCTTCTCCATGGGTTTTATTTTCTACTCCGAGTTTTTCTTTTGTTTCCTTTATTGCTTGCTCAATATACAGACTGAATAACATCAGGGATAGGCTACAACCCTGTCTCACTCCCTTCCCGACCACTGCTTTCCTTTCATGCTCCTTGACTCTTATAATTGCCATCTGGTTTCTGTACAAATTATAAATAGGCATTCGCTCCCTGTTTTTGACTCCTCCTTCAGAATTTGAATGAGAGTATTCCAGGCAACATTGTCAAAAGCTTCCTCAATGTCTACAAATGCTAGAAACGCAAGTTTTCCTTTCCTTAATCTATCTTCTAAGAAAAGTCGTAGGGTCAATATTGCCTTACGTGTTCCAACATTTCTACGGAATCGAAACTGATTTTCCCCGAGGTCGGCTTCTAACAGTTTTTCCATTTTTCAGTAAAGAATTCGTGCTAGTACACTACTGACCATTAAAACTGCTACATCACGAAGATGACGTGCTACAGGTGCGAAATTTAACCGACAGGAAGAAGATGCTGTGATATGCAAATGATTAGCTTTACAGAGCATTCACACAAGGTTGGCGCCGGTGGCGACACCTACAACGTGCTGACATGAGGAAAGTTTCCAACCGATTTCTCATACACAAGCAACAGTTGACCGGCGTTGCCTGGTGAACCGTTGTTCTGATGCCTCAAGTAAGGAGGAGAATTGCGTACCATCACGTTTCCGACCTTGATAAAGGTCGGATTGTAGCCTATCGCGATTGCGGTTTATCGTATTACGACATTGCTGCTCGCGTTGGTCGAGATCCAATGACTGTTAACAGAATATGGAATCGGTGGGTTCAGGAGGGTAATGCGGAACGCCGTGCTAGATCACAACGGCCTCATATCACTAGCAGTCGAGATGACAGGTATCTTATCCGCATGGCTGTAACGGATCGTGCAGCCACGTCTCGATCCCTGAGTCAACAGATGGGGACGTTTGCAAGACAACAACCATCTGCACGAACAGTTCGACGACGTTTGCAGCAGCATGGACTATCAGCTCGGAGACCACGGCTGCTGTTACCATTGACGCTGCATCACAGACAGGAGCGCCTGCGATGGTGTACTCATCGACGAACCTGGGTGCACGAATGGCTAAACATTTTTTCGGATGAATCCAGGTTCTATTTACAGCACCATGATGGTCGCATCCGTTTTTGGCGACATCACGATGAACGCACATTGGAAGTGTGTATTCGTCATTGCCATACTGACGTATCACCCGGCGTGATGGTATGGGGTGCCATTGTTTACACGTCTTGGTCACCTCTTGTTCGCATTGACGGCACTTTGAACAGTGGACGTTACACTTCAGATGTGTTACGACCCGTGGCTCTACCGTTCATTCGATCCCTGGGAAACCTTACATTTTAGCAGGATAATGCACGACCGCATGTTGTAGGTCCTGTACGGGCCTTTCTGGATACAGAAAATATTTGACTGCTGCTCTGGCCAGCACATTCTCCAGATCTCTCACCAACTGAAAACGTCTGGTCAATGGTGGCCGAGCAACTGGCTCGTCACAATACGCCAGTCACTACTCGTGATGAACTGTGGTATCCTGTTGAAGCTGCATGGGCAGCTGTACTTGTACACGCCATCCAAGCTCTGTTTGACTCAATTCCCAGGAGTATCAAGGCCGTTATTACGGCCGCAGGTGATTATTCTGGGTATTGATTTCTCAGGATCTATGCACCCAAATTGCGTGAAAATGTAATCACATGTCAGTTCTAGTATATTTGTCCAATGACTACCCGTTTATCATCTGCATTTCTTCTTGGTGTAGCAGTTTTAATGGTCAGTACTGTATTTTGCAGCCGTGACATATTAGTTTCTTAATTTTCACACCTTTCAACACCTGCTTTCTTTAGGATTCGAATTATTACATTGTTCTTGAGGTTTGAGTGTATTTCGCCTGTCTCATACATTTTGCTCACAAGATGGTAGAGTTTTGTCAGGGCTGGCTCTCCCAAGGCTATCAGTATCAGTAGTTCTAATGGAATGTTGTCTTGCCTTGTTTCGACTTAGATATTTCCTCTGTCAAACTCTTCACGCAGCATCAAATCTCCCATTTCATCTTCATCTAGTCCTCTTCCATTTACATAATATGGACCTCAAGTATATCACCCTTGTATAGACCTTCTCTATACTCCGTTCACCTTTCTGCTTTCCCTTCTTTGCTTAGAACTGGTTTTCCATCTGAGAGCTTGATAATCATACAAGTAGTTGTTCCTGAAGAGGGGCAGAAACCTTTTCAGTAGTTGCAGGGGCAAAAATCTCGATGATTGACTGATCTGGCCTTGTAACATTAACCAAAACGGCCTTTATGTGCTGGTACTGCGAACGGTCGAAAGCAAGGGGAAACTAGAGCCGTAATTTTTCCCGAGGCAGGCAGCTTACTTCAATGTGCCATAGCAGCGTGAATTTCTACACACGAGGGAATCATATGTTATTCTGTCTCATAAAAGTACACAGTAGATCTACATTAACGGAACCAGCTTGCCTCGTAGTTCTATAAATATTTTCGTACGTGGAACGTAATGTTCTCTTAGAGACGGCATCACGTATGTATATAGCGACAAGTCGGCTTACACTGTATATGAGACAATTAGGGTCGACTGATTAACGTGGGTGACTTCCAACTGCAGAGTAAAATTACATTTGTTAAGTCATAAGTTCAGGAGTTGTCAACGTTATTGTTAACCACCGTGTACACTATGATCACTAATGTCATGGATACCTCCTAACATCTTGTCGGACCTCCTTTTGTCCTGCTTTTGCAGCACCTCGACACGAACAAGTTCCCTGCAGATACATAGAGACATGCTGCCTTTATAGCAATCTATAATTACGGAAATGTTGGCGGTGCAGGACTTTGTGTACTGACTGATCTCTCGTTTATGTCCTAAAAATCTTGGATGGGATTCATGTTGGGTGGCCAGACAGTTCATTGGAATTGTTCAGAATGTTCTTCAAACCAGTCGCGATCATTTGTGGCCCTGTGACATGGCACATTGTTATCGATAAAAATTCCATGTCGTTTGAGAACATTATGTCCACGAATGTCTGAAAGTGGCCTCGAAGTAGCTGGACATCCACAAGGCCCTGTCCATTCCATGTGGAGCCACCCCCAGAACGGTCAGTGCCTTGTTGACAACTTGGGTCCATGGTTTCGTGGGGTCGGTTCCTTACTCTATGCTTACCATCAGCTATTGCCAATTTAAATCAGGATTCATCTGGCAAGGCCACGGTTTTCCAGTCGTCAAGCGTCCAAGCGATATGTCACGACTCCAAGAGAGTTGCTGCAAGTAATTTAATGATGCTAGCAAAGGCACTCTTATCGGTCATCTATTGCTATAGTCCTTTAACACCAATTTTCGCCGTGCTGTCTTAACAAATACGTTCGTCCCATGTTCCACATTGATTTCTTTGGTTATGTCCTAAAGTTTTGCTTCGATGTCAGCACTGACAACTATGGAAACTCTGCTGCTCTCGGTCGTTAAGTGAAGGCCACCAGCCACTGTGTTGTCCATGGTGACAGGTAATCCCTGAAATTTGGTATTCTCAGCACGCTTTTGACACTGTGGATTTTGGAATATTGAATTCTGTAATGATTTCGAAAACGGAATGTTCCATGCGTCTAATTCCAACTACCATTCTACATACAAAATCTGTTCATTTCAGTCGTGTGGCCACAATCACGTTAGAAGTTTTTTCAAACGAATCACCTGCTCACAAATGAGAACTCTGCCAATGCACAAGCCTTTTATACCATGTGTAAGCGATACCACCGCCATCTGTATCCCTGCATGTCACTATTCCATGACTTTCGCCACCTCAGTATAGATTTTATGAAGTATCCAGACACGTGAGTGCAAGAAACTCTTCTTGTTTTCCTTGTCTAAAGAAAGTGGTATTGCCAATCTGGAGACTACTACAAAATTGGTCGTGTGCATGGGAAGGGATAAGGCTCTCCTTCATGTCCTTGGTACGCGGCTGGACGTCGCGATTCCTGGAATAGGCTTGGAGATAAAGAGGAGCTGCTGCTGCTGTGAGCGGAGTGTAGCATGCACAATTATCTCAGCTGTTATGCGAGGCCACAGATAAAAATGTGCTGAGAGGTGTTGCACGAGCCAGAAATACACCGCCACACCACTTGTGTGTTGAATTTCTTTCAGTCATTATCAGATCCTACATCATAACAGCCTCTCTGGTGCCTTTATCTTTCCAGAAACCAAACTGATCGTTATCTAACAGATCCTCAGTTACCTGTTGGATTCCTAAGTGTAATATAG
Organism: Schistocerca serialis cubense; assembly: GCF_023864345.2. Taxonomy (NCBI): domain Eukaryota; kingdom Metazoa; phylum Arthropoda; class Insecta; order Orthoptera; family Acrididae; genus Schistocerca; species Schistocerca serialis. Next base: position 270,778,463 of record NC_064642.1, read on the forward strand.
TTGTCAACAGCTTGGGTGCATGAGATGTTCAGCTAACTGTGCGATAGGTTTAGCACTTATCTGTCCTTCCTATCTTCAGAACTACGTAGATGATATTTTTCCGAAAGTCTGATGGTACGTTGCCAATTTCATATATTCTACACACCAACTCGAATAGTAGTTTCGTTGCTACTTCCCCCAAAGATTTTAGAAATTCCGGGTGAAAGCTATCTTGTTCTCATGTCTTCCACAGCTCTTTTAAAGTCTCAGTCTAATACTGCATCCGCCCGCATGTCGTGGTCGTGCGGTAGCGTTCTCGCTTCCCACGCCCGGGTTCCCGGGTTCGATTCCCGGCGGGGTCAGGGATTTTCTCTGCCTCGTGATGGCTGGGTGTTGTGTGCTGTCCTTAGGTTAGTTAGGTTTAAGTAGTTCTAAGTTCTAGGGGACTGATGACCATAGATGTTAAGTCCCATAGTGCTCAGAGCCATTTGAACCAATACTGCATCTGCTATGTCTCCCTAATGGATTTAGTATCTTCTGCTATCAAGACTTCAGACAAGTTGTCTCCCTCCCTCACCCTCCCCCCACATTTTCGTAGACGCCGTCAGTGTACTCTTTCCACCTAACCATTATTTAATCTGCGTTTCAAGGTGGAATTCCACTTGCAGTCTGGATGATACCACTCTTGCTTTTAATTTCACCGAAGTGGTTTTGACTGTTCTTTCCATTCCTCCCGACGATCAATTCTTTTCCGATTTTTTCTCATTTTTCTTGCACAAATTTGGTGTTGCCTGCCCTACACTTCCTATTTATATCATTCCTAAACTTTATTCTTTTCTTTCCCTGAAAATTTTATTACTTACTCCTTTCATGGATCAACTCAAGTATTTCTGCTGCAGCGCAAGGCTTCTCCAGAGTTTTCGTCGTTTTACCTGTGTCTGACTGTCCAAAATCTGTGATTGCCCTCTGTAGATCCATTCCTCTTCAACAGAACTACCTACTCTGGTATTCTTTCTCGTAGTACCAACATCCTTATCGAACATGCGTCTCTTTATTCCCCAGTGCTTCAATATTCCACTTCCTTACGAACTGGTTCTTCCGGACATTTGTCTCAAACATCAATCTACTATTCATCAATAATGAGTTGTGATCCAAGTCTAGATATGTTCCTGAGTATGCTTTACAATAAAGTATCTGATTTCGATATCCGATGTAATCTTGCGGAAATATTCTCGCGTCTCTAGGTTTTACAAGTGTACTTTCTCCTCTTGTGATTCTAGAACAGAGTATTCGCTGTTACCATTTGAAACTAATGCAGAACTCAATTAATCTTTCTCCTCTCTCTCTCATTCCTACAGCCAAGGCCTTATTCTCCCAAAACCCTTCCCTACAATAGCGTTTCAGTCCGTCACGATTATTAAATTTATATCTACCTTTGCGTGCTGAATGACCCTTTCAGTATCCTGATATACTTTTTCAATCTCTTCATCGTTCGCTTGCGTCGTTGGCATCCCTTCCTGAACTACAGCAGCAGCCGTTGGTATGCTTTCGAATCCGATGAGCAATCCTATCACGAACAGTTCGCAGTACCTCATTATCTGTCCAAATTTCCTATATAAGGTAACCATACCCCGCTGTATCACTTTAGCCTGCTGTCAACAATACCGTATATTTATCTGGCAAAAAGATCCTTACTTTCTTTCCATTTCACTTCACTGATCACCCGAACACCTAAACTGAACCCTTGCAATTCCCTTCCCAGATTTTCTAGCTTTCCTACTATGTTCCATCTTCCTACATTTATTTCATTTGAAAAAAAAAGGCCGCCAGTGTAGCGTTGCTGTTATTGAGAGATGCAGGAATAATTTTAATAATATCTGCTGGCTGTACTCATACTCCCAATGCTGAGCTCTCTTAGACTTGCCTACTCCAACTCAAGTGAAACTTCTATAACAAAGTCCTAATATCAAAACTCTCAGAATTTGCTCAGCAGATTAGTAAACTGAAATTGTCAAATATTGGGCCCGGTTTTTGCATATGGCTGCGTGCTAAAATCACTTCTTGCCTATGCGAATCTAAAATTCAACTTATGACTTGGAAAGAGTAAATATACCTTTCCAATTATCACATCGTCTGCTAATCATTATCCAGTTCTAGGAGTTTGTCTAGAAGTGCGTCACTCATATTACAGAGAATTTAAGTGCTCTCAGTAAAATTATCTCATTCGTTCAAATTTCCGTTGATCGTTCGAGCACATTAAAACAGTTCATTCTTGCACGCAACATTATTCAAGAAGAATGTGAAGAGCAGAGAGAGTAATACAACAGCATACAAGAAACGTGCAATATCTCATGGACGTTTACTTAACGAAGTCAAAAAGCGTGCACCTTGCTGTGTACTGGAAACCATAAATACATTTGCGGCAGGGAGCTGCCAGCAGCAAACACCGCGTGTTGGCGCAGTTTGCGTAGCTGCAGGAAACTGTGGTCTGCTGGACGCATATGTACGTGACAGCAACGTCATAGCACAGCGAATGATAGACTGCAGTGCAATAAATACACTTCTAAGTGACATAAGTAGCCATTACTCCACATGAAAAAGTGGTAGCAAAAGCTACATTACATACACAGTGTGAGGTAATGGAAGAATTTTTAATTTCTCCGAGTTTTCAGTTAATCAAAATTTATTTTGCTTAATTTTGAGAAGAAGAGTATAGTTCTCTTGTGACATTGCGTATTTTAGTTATCTGTTCGTGCCTCGCTTGGAGAAAATCATAATTTCTTCGCAACTGAATAATCGCTGTTTTACCGTGTACTGTTGGAGAAATCATTTATTAACTACTCTAGTTTAGTGGTACTCGATGTTTTGGAGACGACTCCCCTGAACGAGATCAGATGCCATCCAGAGCCTCAGCTTTAGCTAAGCAACAAAAAAAACTTTCGATCAAACAATGGAAAAATCAGGACAGAATATGTGACATTATTATAAAAAGGAAAGTTGCTACTCACAGTATAGCGGAAATGTACACACACACACACACACACACACACACACACACACACACACACGCAAACTCAACTCACACACACGACTGCAGTCTCAGGCAATTGAAACCACACAGCGAGCAGCAGCACCAGTGCATGAAGAGAGTGGTGCCTGGGTGGGGCAGACAGTGAAGTGCTGCGGATTAAACAAAGGGCAAGGGAGACGTGGGGAGGGGGTTGAAGTAGCGGAAAAGGGCAGAAGTAAAAGACTGAGTGTGATGGTGGAATGACGGCTGAGTAGTGCTGGAATGGGAGCAGGGAAGGGGCTGGATGGGTCAGGACCGCGACTAACGAAGATTGAGGCCAGGAGGCTTACGGGAACGTAGGATGTGTCGCAGGGAGAGTTCCCACCTGTGCAATTCAGAAAAGCTGGTGCTGGTGGGAAGGATCCATAGGCACAGGCTGTGAAGCAGGCATTGAAATGAAGGATGTCATGTTTGGCAGCGTGTTCAGCAACAGGCTGTCCTCTTGTTTCTTGGCCACAGTTATGCAGAGAGGCAGCTTCTTGGTTGTCATGCCCACATAGAATGCACTGCAGTGGTTGCAGCTTAGCTTGTAGATCAGAGGTAGCCTTACCTTTCATGGGATAGGTGATGTTCATGACCAGACTGGAGTAGGTTCTGAAGGGAGGGTGTATGGGATAGGTCTTGCATCTAGGTCTGTTACAGGGGTATGAGCCATGAGGTAAGGAGTCGGAAGCAGGGGCTGTGCAAGGATGGACGAGTATATTGCGTAGGTTCGGTGGACGGTCGAAAACCACTGTGGGAGACATGGTAAGGATAGTGAGGAGGACATTTCTCATCTCAGGGCATGATGAAAGGTAGTCAAAACCCTGGCAGAGAATGTAATTCAGTTGCTCCAGTCCTGGGTGGTACTGAGTTATAAGAGGAATGCTCCTCTGTGGCCAGAGTCTCCCCCAATCTCCCAAAGTCCCACCGTCCAGCCACAGAGGTGCATTCCCCTCATAACTCAAGACCACCCAGGACTGAAGCAACTGAATTACAGTCTCTGCCAGGCTTTCGACTACCTTTCGTTGTGCCCTAAGACGAGAAATGTCCTGCCCACTATCCTTCTCCACCCTCCCACAGTGGTATTCCGCTGTCCACTGAACTTGCACGATATACGTGTCCTTCCTTACACAGCTCCTGCTCCCAACCCCTTACATCATAGCTCATACCCCTATAGTAGACCTTGATGCAATACCTGTTCCATACATCCTCCCACTCCAGTCAGGTCACTCATGTGGTCTACAAGCTAAGCTGCAACCGCTGTGCTGCGTTGTGTGTGGGCATGATAACCAGCAACTTGTCTGCCGTCTGCCGGCATGGATGGCCACTGACAAACTGTGGCCAAGGAACAAGTGAATCACCCTGTTTCTGAAAACGCTGCCAAGTATAACGTCCTTCATTTCAATGCCTGCTTTACAGTCTGTGCCATATGGGTCCTTCCCATCAACACCAGATTTTCTGAATTGTGCAGGTGGGAACTCTCCTTATAACACATCCTACATTCCCGAAACCCTCCTGGCCTCAACCTTCATTAGTCACTGTTCTCGCCCATCCAACGCCTTCCCTGTTCCCATTCCAGCACTACACAGCCATCATTCCACCATCACACTCAGTTTTTACTTCTCTGCTTTTCCATCCCCCCCCCCCCCCGTCCCATCCAACCCCTCCCCTGATCTCTGTCTAACCTGCAGCAGCTCACTATCCACCACCCCCACCAACTATCCCTCCCCTTTCTCTCCCAGGCCTCCTCCTTACCCCCCAGCGAGTCGTCACTCCCATCATGTAGTGGTGCTGCTGCTTGCAGTGTGGTTTCAGTTGCTTGAGACTGCAGTCGTGTGTGTGAGTTGCCTGCGCGCGCGCGCGCGTGTGTGTGTGGATGTGTGTGTGTGTGTGTGTGTGTGTTTGTGTGTGTTGAGTATCTACGTATATTGTTGACGAAGGCCTTAATGGCTGAAAGCTTTATTTGTGACAAGTTTCGATTCTTCATAAATTATTATTCTTCCAAGAATGATTGCCTATCGAATTCGCTCTTCCAAAAATATATATCGAACGTGCCACTCGATTTCGACCACACGATTCAGATGGCGCGAATTATGACAAATGTTTAATATGTTGCCAGGAGAACATAATTTATGGATTCCGGTTGGGAATACCAATGAGCGAAAGCGTTATAGTTTCAAGATCCAATAGACTCACATGACGATAGCTGCTTCCTCAGTTATGTAATGCGGAAAGTTGCTTGAAATTTTGTTGGGACCTCGGATTGCTTTCAAATGGGGATAGCAGGAATTGCGTAGGATGTCATGGCCTCATATTGGTGAAAATTCGCAAGAAAACTGCGGATGCTAATTTCCTTTTCAAGTGTGCTGCGCTCAGTGTCACAAGAGGACATCTACTAGAAAGAACACATCGCTTGACAGCTGTAGGTTATCCACGGATAAAAGCATCATTTTAGTTTGTTGTTGGATAAGGGACTATATCCTACAAGAGAGAGCTTCTGAAACACAATTGTCCACGAACACCATATGTGACTACCACGGTTTCTGTCGAGACGTCATTACGTAATATTCCCAAACGAGAGTGTTCCAATCAGTGGACAGAACGAGGTTGTCGAAATAGACGAATCAAGTATAGCTATTAGGAAATACCCGGGAGGACGGCCGTTGAAAAATGGAGTACCTGCCGTAACTGAAAGAGAATCTCGCAAGTGGTTTTTAGTTCGAGTTTATGCAAGGGGGAGAAACCTTTTTCTCTCTGACAAAGCGCTTTATATTTCAGACACGGAAATGATAATGAAAGATTTTAAGTCATGCAACACCCTAAAGAAACAAGGATTTCAGCATGAAGTTGTGAGTCTAAAAACAAAGCAAACATCGTCCGAACACTCCTTGAAGGCCCAACGGTACCGGCCGACCGCCGTGTGCTACTACTTATCAGTCAAGTAGCTCCTCAATTGGCCTCACAAGGTCTGAAGTGCGCCTCGCTTGGCCAACAGCACTCGGCAGACCTGGACAGTGACCCATCTAAGCGCTAGCCAAGCCCGACAGCGCTTAACTTCGGTGATCAGATGGGAATCGGTGTTACCACCGCGGCAAGACCGTTGGCGAATTTGTGAGTTATTCTGTTGAATTTGTGTCATTAGACGATCCATTTGACCTCACAGGGAATATCGAACATTTGTGGAAATTTCTGAAATCATCGATAAAAAGAGAAGGGCATCACGAGATAGAGACGATCTCTGCCTCTTCCAATTCCTATGTTTCTACACCTTGAGGTTCCTTGGAAAAATTAACTAACGCCCCCCCCCCCCCCCTCCGATACTCACCTGATATTTATGACTGACAAAGCAAGAGTGTACCCGATCCATGGAAGAAAGCGTTCTTCAACATCAGGAATTTTGTCTCGCGAGTAAAGTAAGTAATGTTACTACTTTCATTAGTAATTAATGGTAACGTAGTAAATTTTTGTCTTTTGTCGTTGCTCTAGCGAACGCTGTAAACAGTATCCATTACCCGCGCCATCAGAGTCATGTAGTCTATATATAGGCCTATCGTTGGGAACCCTCTCGTTCGATCGGCAATCGTTCTTGTAAATTACCCTACTGTCCCTAAAATGATAGATACATAACATTTAGTTAGGATAAATAATAATCTCACACTCTTAATGTGACCGTTTGTCCTGTCACTCTTGAGTGCTGGTTATTCTTCATGTTACTGTCCCTGTTAATACATATCGATAAAACAAATACACACCTTACTAAACTGAGATCACTCTATCGAAAGAACAGGAAAAATCTCGGTTTAAAAAAATTATTTTATTTCCAATGGAAAATTAACCGACGCTATCCGTCGATACTGGGGGTCGCATAATCGACGTGATGAGCAGTATTTATTTGTCCTGGCTCTAGCTACACACTGCAAAATTGAAAGTGCATATAACAGCAGAAACACCAAAGGAAAAGGATCAGAATTTGTGAGTTATTCTGTTGAATTTGTGTCATTAGACGATCCATTTGACCTCACAGGGAATATCGAACATTTGTGGAAATTTCTGAAATGATCGATAAAAAGAGAAGGGCATCACGAGATAGAGACGATCTCTGCCTCTTCCAATTCCTATGTTTCTACACCTTGAGGTTCCTTGGAAAAATTAACTAACGCCCCCCCCCCCCCCCCCCCCCCCCCCCCGATACTCACCTTAGGTGGAACACGCTGTATTTCACAATTCGTGTTACAGACTTTTAAGGATTGTAGAGGGATTTAGTAAAGTTGTGATGAGAAACCCACGTCCGGAAGTTAACTGTTTGAATGTGATGTAAATTTGAATATCGTGTCACTTTCAAATCTACTGCTTCACGATTCGTCACACAGCGGAGATAATAAGTTCTGTCTGACCTTTGTATTCTGCAGGAGCAACTTCACTTGATAACCGTCTTATATGTGCACAAGATGTATCTGCGGCGCACGCTTTCATACATACAGGTCATAAACTCTGTTGCGGGCCCTTGGAGACCACAGTCAGCGCTCCTAGTTGCGAGCGTGTCGGTTTCTCGAAGCAGTTATTATAGTTTGATGACAGTTATATGTGATGGACTGCACGTGTACCATTACGTATCGTAACGCGAAGTCGGAGCATTGCCGGAAAAATTACTGCTACGTTTCTGAGACCCTTTTAAGGAACGTACGATACTTTGTCGGAGATGGGTCTTACCAAAATTTCATATATGGTGTTAACCCTACGAGTAGTGAAACGTATAATAGTAATTATGAAACAACCTATACATATGAGGGGTAAAAACAGAAACAACAGAAAAAAAAATTCTTTTTATGTATCAGAACTTTTACAGTGCACCGCACTCCAGCCAAAGGTCCATGAAGGTTTTGGCGCTATTGATGTATACAGGCGGTTTTCAGATTGCCTTGTTCTCACTAATACCCATCTGGTCCCTGCGTGTTAATGACTGGCTAACAGGCTCAGAACAACCAGGTGCCTCACGAATAATGACTGCAGCTTTTGTGGAATGGGGAACACTCTACTCTGGGTGTCTATCAGTGTCTCGTACAGCAAACGCTTCATCTCCCCATACGAATAGAAACCCAAAAGACAAAATTTTCAGCAACATCTCTGAAATTTCATTCTAGAAACATCCCCCAGGCTGTGGCTAAGCCATGTCTCCGCAATATCCTTTCTTTCAGGAGTGCTAGTTCTGCAAGGTGCGCAGGAGAGCTTCTGTAAAGTTTGGAAGGTAGGAGACGAGGTACTGGCAGAAGTAAAGTTGTGAGGACGGGGCGTGAGTCGTGCTTGGGTAGCTCAGTTGGTAGAGCACTTGCCCGCGAAAGGCAAAGGTCTCGAGTTCGAGTCTCGGTCCGGCACACAGTTTTAATCTGCCAGGAAGTTTCAACATCTGTGAAATGGTATTAATTGCACCACACTTTGAATACTGTCTTTCAACATCGCTACCGTCAAAATCCTCGCGAACTATAAATAGGTTGTAACGGGTATGGGTGCCGGTATTTTTATATGTGGTGCTCCATTCTGCACACCAATACGTGTGGTGGTTGTCTTTCCACTGTCTCGAACAGTCTTGCCACAAACACGTCACAAACCTACGCCTATGAGTATAGAGTAACTGTCTGGGTTCACTTGTCCGCACATCAACACCTGACCTTTTGCCTATAAGAAAATAAGCATTAATGGCTTGCTCTTGCCACACATACTTGGAGATACAGGACAACAGTTATTGAACTATACGAGAAAGAAACATAAATTAGCTACAAAAAACGGCGTGCACACACTTTATTCAACATGTAAACGTCCATACAGATATCTGGATTTAGGTTATGACATGTTCCATGTGCCTGCCATCATTGGAGATGACATGACGGAGGCGAATAGCGAAATTATGCATTACCCGCTGATGTGTCGGAACATCGATGGTGTCGATGACCTCCTGAATGGCTGTCTTCGACTCAGCAATACCTTTGTGGTTATTGCTGTACGTCTTGTCTTTAATACAGCCCCACAAGAAGGAGTCACATGTGTTCAGATCCGGAGATTACGGCTATCAATTGAGGCCCGTGCCAGTGGCCTCTGGGTACCCCAGAACCAGAATGCGGTCCCCAAACTGCTCCTTCACGACAAAAAACACTCTCCTGCTTCGATGGGGTCAACTCTGTGTTGCATCCACCACGTCTTGTCGAAATCAGGATCACTTTGTATAATGGGGATAAAATCATCTTCCAAAACCTTCACATACCGTTAGGTAGTCAACGTGCCATCAAGGAATATTGCATGACTGGACATTGCACAGCAGCCAGTCACCCGTTGAGGGAAGAAAGACTTCTTGATCACGAAATGCGGATTCTCAGTCCCCTAAACGCGCCAATTTTGCTTATTGACGAACACATCCAAATGAAAGTGGCCTTCGTCGGCAAACTAAACAAAGCGCATGCGCGTACTAATTCCCATCATGTCCTGCGGCCAATGGTGCAGTTTCAACGTCCTAAACCAAACCATTCAGAAGTTATGACGATTTTATTTCATATAGTTTTATTTCATATAATTGTCACACTGTACTAAAGAACCTAAAAAAATTCAACTTCTTAATAGCTGTAATTATCACTCTGCAAATGACGTAATTACTAATGTAATGTTGTCCAGTGTACTTGCAAATGACATAAATTCTAATGTAATGCTGTTCAGTGCACCGTTCTCAATCATCAGTAGAAATATCTGCACTTATACCCGTTACGCCCTGTATATATCGTTAAGGTAAATATGTAACACTGACCAACAATGAAAATGTAAATCGAATGAAAATAGCCGGTTCCTATCAATTCTAATGTGCTGATCGCGAATATTACAAAGACAATTTAAAATTAGCTCTAGTTTTCATTTTGCACTGTTTTATTACCTTGAGGTAATTATATACGGATTTTTATGTTAAGTTTAAAATGAAATATTATAATAGTTTGTCAAAGTCATAATAGCTAGTAAGAATGGATTATATTATTGTCCCTGGTCTTACTTGTGTGCAGTATTTTGGATATAAACATTTTGGTAACAATTTTAGTCATCTTTTTGTCTCCTTATCACTTTATTAATGCATGTAATAATCTTTGCGCATTTGTTTCTAGATTAACTACCAGTTTTTCAAGCTGATTGCTATTGAAGTAAACAAAAATAACATGAGTTTGTGTTAACAGCGCTGGCACATTTTGCTATATGTGTGTGGAAGTGACATTTGATTCACAAAAACAGCAAATACCTCTATTGATTAAAAAAGCTTACAGTTGTTATTTCGGGTGCAAAATAGTTGATCAGGATAAACCCTGTGCTCCACATGTGATCTGCAACACTTGTGCCAGGAACCTCAGGAATTGGATGCATGGAAAAGGACGTTCAACGCCCTTATCAGTTGGCGTGAGCCAACTAACCATGTCAGTGACTGCTACTTTTGTATGGTTCTTCCTATCAAGAAGGGAATAACTAAGAAGAAGAAGAAGAAGAAGAAGCGGACAGTGATCTATCGTAACATTCCATCTGGCATACCTCCAGTTCCACATGGGGAAGGATTAACAATACCTGAAACACCGACAAAGTACGGGATTACTTCTGATGGGGATTCTGAATGTCCTGAGCCATGTACACCACAAGATCCAGAGTTTCTTCCAAATATATCATCAACTGATGATCCACAAAAACTGTCTCAAAATGAGTTAAGTGACCTCACAAGAGATTTGGACCTCTCTAAAGCTAAGGCTGAGACTATAGCATCAAGACTGCATCAGCGCAGTTTTCTAGAAAGCAATGTGAATGTTTCCTTCTAACGCAGTAGAGAGCAACAATTATCTACTTTTTTAATATGCAAGATAGTCTTGCGGAATGTGTAGACATAAACGGTCTAATGAAGGCTCTCAGAATTAATTACAACCCAGATGGGTGGATACTCTTCATTGATTCGTCAAAGCTGAGTTTAAAAGCAATGATTTTATATATTGGTAATGAGCTTCCTTCTATTCCAGTTGGGCTTAGTGTTCGTGTGAAACAGTCATACCAAAATACGAAAATTTTACTAGAAGCCATCGAGTATAATGACTCTCAATGGCAGATTTGTGGTGACTTGAAAGTGGTTGCACTGCCATTAGGTATGCAGTTAGGGTATACTAAATATTCCTGCTTTCTCTGTGAATGGGATAGCCGAGATAGTGCATCTCATTACAGTAAACATGAATGGCCAAGCAGAAAATCTCTTCAACTAGGTATAAAGAACATTAAGATTGAACTTCCAGTAGACCATAAAAAGAATCTGCTCCCTTCCTTGTACATCAAGTTGGGTCTCATGAAAAGCTCTGTTAAGGGAATGAACAAAGATGATGAGGCGTTAAAAGTACTTAAAGCAAAAATTCACTTACTTAAGTAATGCCAAAGTATAGGAGCGCATCTTTGTATGCCAAAGCAAAGGAGGGCACCTTTGTAGGCCCACAGAGTCGAGAGCTTTTTGGAGACCATACTTTTTATGGAATCATACAAGGTGATGAGAAGCGTGCATGCGAATGTTTTAAGACGATCTGTTTACAGTTCTCAGGGAACAAAAGAGCAACAAAACACCAGGAGGTTGAGGATAACATGTTGTCATCTTATGAGAAACTTTGTTGCAACATGTCACTGAAAATGCGTTTCTTACATAGTCATCTTGACTTCTTCCCCAAAGATTATGGTGCATTAAGTGATGAACATGGGGAGCGATTTCATCAAGACATTGCCACATTTGAGAAGAGGTGTGCTCCCATATTTTAGCAGATTACTGCTGGACTGTCATAAGGGATTTTCCCGCGTATGTGTATACACGTCAAGCCAAGCGAAAACGGTCACTTTCTGAATTTATCTCTGAACAGAATATGTAGCTGTACATATTGAACATGTGGACATTTAAGATTTGTAATCCTTTATATACATTTGTGACCAGTTAATTTATATATTTAATTTTGTCCTATGCATAGTTGTGGTACAAAGTATACTCATCACTTTTCATTAATATTTTACTTCTGTACTTCCAGAATGGCATTGAAATTTATCAGTACATAGCACATAACATAATTCAACTAATTATTCACTTAAAATTTGTTATACTGAATCTTGGAACATGAACGCATGTTCAGGTAGTGAGTTCTTATACAAAAATGTAGATTACTTTTTTAAATAGAACTAGAGCTAAATGTTTATGAAGATGAAGATTTTGTATTATTTTATACTGGAATAAACATAAGTAACAGAAAGTCATGCAATTTGTTGTTCAGTGTAATCTTTGTTCTTCAGGCTTTTTCCGATTTTCTGATAGTGGTGATTCCTAATCACTACCGTCGAAATGTTGCCAGATGTTAGAAACAAATTTTCGTTAGGTTGTCTTCGCGGTGTCCAAGAAATAGCACTTTTACCCAACACTAAAAATTGCATTTGAACTCTGGCATTTTGATGTCGCTTTTCTCGATTAGAAAAATGTTGGCTAATATATTTTTACGTGTGACAAATTCAGACATATTTACTCTATGAATGAAGATGATTAAATAATTAAATGTATCCATTATTATTGTTAGATCTCGGCAAACTGAAACGTTAGAAACTTTGTCCCTGCACTGGCAAAGAAATAAATTAGCAAGGAAAACTATTATGCTTATTTCTTTTCTATTTGAGTCGTCAGTACCCTGAATGATTTGGTGAGGCGAGCCACAAATTCCTCTTCTGTGCCTACCTTTCATCTCACAGATGCACTTGCCACCCACGTCCACAGTTATTCGCTGGATGTATCCCAATCGTCTTTTTATCTTCTACAGCTCTCTTTTGTAAGATGTCGTACCATCCTGTCCCTTTATCTTCCCAGTATTTTCCATATACTCCTATCCTCGCCTATTGTCCAGAAAACTCCTCGTTCCTTACTTTATCAGTCCGTCTAATTTACAACATTCTCTTGTAGCGCGACAGCTCAGATTCCTCCCTGTTCCGGTTTTTCCACGGTCCATGTTTCACTACCATACAACGCCGTGCATTAAATGTACACTCTCAGAAATTTCTTCCTCACACTAAGGCCTACGTTTCATACTAGCAGACTTCTCGTGGGGAGGACTGCTATTTTGCTAGCGCTAGTCTGCTTTTTAAGTCTCCTTGCTCCGTCCATCATCGGTTATTTTGCTGCCTAGGAAACAGAATTCCATGACTCCATCAATTTGACCACAAATCCTGGTGTTAAATTTTTCTCTATTCTCATTTCTACTACTTCTCATTACTTTCTTCTTTCTTCGCTTTACTCTCAAATCATACTCTTTACTCATTAGGCTGTTCATTCCATTCAGCATATCCTGTAATTCTTCTTCGCTTCCACTGAGGGTAGCAATCAGCGAATCTTATAATTGATATCGTTCCATTTGAATTCTAATTCCGCTCTTGAACCTTCCTTTTATTTCCGTCATTGCTTCTTGGAGGTGTAGTAAGGGCGAAAGACTACATCCCTATCTTACAGTCTTTTTCACCCAAGCGCTTCGTTCTTGATCTTCCACTTTTATTGTTCGCTCTTTGTTGTTGTGTTTATTGTGTACTACCGGTATTTCCCTAAAACTTACCTCTCATAATTTCGAAGATCTCGATCCACTTTACATTGTCGAAGGCTTTTTCTAGGTCTATAAATCATATGAACGTGTCATACAACGTATTCTTAATTTACTTTTCCATCCTTCTGTATACTATTCTTGTCAGAAACTTAGATGCATGAGCTGTGAAGCTGATTGTGCGACAATTCTACCATTTTTTGGCTCATACAATTTGGAAATTATGTAGACGAAGTTTCTCCGAAAGTCAGGTGGTATATCTCCAGACTCATACATTCTGCACTCCGACGTGAATAGTCGTTTCATTGCCCCTTCCCCAATAATTTTGGAAATTCTAATGGCGTGTTATCTATCCCTACTGCGTTATTCGATCTTAAGTCTTCCAAGGCTATTTTAAATGCTACCACTGAATCCCCTGTCCCTTTTATATTGACTCCTGTTTCTTCTTGTATCACGTCCTCAGACAAGTCTTCGCTCCCATAAAGGCCTTCGGTGTAGTCTCTCCACCTATCTGCTTTTTCCTCTGCAGTTAACAATGACATTCTCATTGTACTCTTAACGTTATCACCCTTGCTTTCAATTTCACCGAAGGTTCCTTTGATTTATCTATACCCTGAGTCATTCCTTTCGACAATCATTTCATTTTAGATACCTACACACCTGTCATGCAGCCATTTCGTTTTAGTTTCCCTACAGTTCCTATTTACTTTATTCCTAAGTGAGTTTTATTTCTGTATTCCCGAAGTTCCTGGAACATTTTTGTACTTCCTTCTTTCGTCGATCAACTGAAGTATTTCTTCTGCTACCCAAAGGTTCTTCGTAGTTACCTTCTTTGCACCTAGTTCTTTTCTTTCCAACTTCTGTCATTGGCCTTGGTAGAAATATCCGTTTCTTTTCAACCGAACTACCCACTGAGCTGCTTGTTATCGCAGTGTCTACAGCCTCAGAGAATTTCAACGGCATCTCCAAACTCCTTGTTTTTCCGTACACCACTTCTTCGCGTATTGATTCTCTATGACTAATCGTTTAAACATCAGCCTACTCTTCATCACTACTAAATTATGAGCTGATTCTGTATCCACTCCAGAGTACGCCATACAATCGAGTACCTGATTTCGGGAATCTCTGCCTGACTACGATGTAATCTAACTGAAATCTTTCCGTATTTCCCGGCCTTTTCCAAGTATATCGCCTCCTCCTGTGATTCTTGAAGAGAGTATACATCATTACCATCTGAAATTTATTGCAGAACTCAATTAGTCTTTCCACTCTCTCATTCCTAGTACAAATCCCATATTCTCCCTTAACCCTTGTTCTTGTCCTTTACCTACAACCGCATCCAAATCCCCCGCGACTATTACATTTTCATCTCCGTTTAGATACTGAACTGCTCTCCAGTAACGTCATATACTTTATCTCTTCATCTTCGGGTCGTGACGTCGGCATGTAGATTTGAAATGTCGTTGTCGGTGTTGGTATGCAAATTTTTGTGGTAAGTTCCTATGGGACCAAACTGCTCAGGTCATCGGTCCCTAGGCTTACTCACTACTTAATTCAACTTAAACTAACATACGCTAAACATAACATATACACACACATGCCCGAGGGAGGACTCGAACCTCCGACGGGGGAAGCCTGTGCGAACCGTGGCAAGTCGCCCCAGACCGCGCGGCTACTACACGTGGCAGGTGTTGGTTTAATTTTGATGAGAACAACCCTATCACTGAACTGCTCACAGTTAGCAGAAATCTTTGTCTTCTTTCCATTTCACTTCACTGATCCCCACTATATCTAGATTGAACCTTAGCATTTCTCTTTCCCGGATTTTCTATCTTTCGCGTCACATCCGAACTTCTGACATTCCACACTCTGACTCGTAGAGCGTTATCCTTCCGTCGATTATTCAGTATTTTCCTCATGGTCACTTCCCCACTGGCGGTCTCCTCTCTCACATCCGAATGGCCAATATCCGAATGGCCAATGGGGAGATCATCATGACACTTTTTCAATTACAGGCCACACGTCCTGTGGGTGCACATTATGTGCCTTTAATGGAGTTGTCTCCAATGCCTTGTGCATCCTCATGCCGTTGGTCATTGCTGATTCTTTCGTTTTTGTAGAAAGTTTCCCACTCCACGTTCAAAAGAGTGCCCTGAACATTTGTCGCTCCTCCGCCCTCTTTAACAAGGACGTTGATTGAATGATAATCTTCTGCCACTACTGCGGATTATTTTTGTTCAAAACTGAATCGTTGGCGGGATTCGAAAGTGGGCCCGAGGACGTTCTAATTACTAATCAAAGATGCTTCACCTAGACTATGGGTGCCTACCTCATTCAGTGCACTCCAAGTTATTCACTACTTCCTTACAAGGCGAAATGAAGTACGTGTGTTTTTCCGAAGAAATGCAGAAGGCATGTCTGTTTGGAAAATGGTTCAAATGGCTCTGAGCACTATGGGACTTAACATCAGTGGTCATCAGTCCCCTAGAACTTAGAACTACTTGAACCTAACCAACCTAAGGACATCACACACACCCATGCCCGAGGCAGGATTCGAACCTGCGACCGTAGCAGTCGCGCAGCTGCGGACTGAGCGCCTAGAACCGCGAGACCACCGCGGCCGGCGTCTGTTTGGAGATAAATATACTATCTACAACTTTTACTCACCCTCAAGCGATCTCGTGACAAGTGAAATAATAAAGAAAAGTGAGGTGAGAACTAAACCACTGAGGACGCCGAGAGAACAATTTGCCGGTTGTGGTCAGTGCTGCCTCAGCGCGAATTTGAAACAACGGCCATCAATAACCCTTCCGGCTTTTGACGGAGGGGACTGGCCGTAGGTACTTACTTACAAGTGATTCATTAAACGCAATGGATTTCATAAACGAATGTGATGGGGGCTCTGACACTTACATGTTCCCCAGTAAGAGATCGTTAATCTTATTTATAATAATCTAGCAAATTGCCTAATGTTTGCCTGACCGTTTCCTAGAATTCACCTGCTGATAATTAATTATTCAGGATATGCAGAAATGTAACCTATCCCCTTTAAATTGACTCAAAAGTTATATTAAATCAGATATATAAAACACAAGTAAATTAAAAGATCAGGATAAATTAATATCTACGAAAGCGCAAATGGAGTAATCGTCATCACACCTATAAAAGACTGAACTCATGGGTAATGAAATCATCGACAGAATTAATATTCTCAGAAATAATATATAAGTCCCGTGAAGGAATCAATTGTAACATGATCTGTGTGGGAGGCAAAGTAATCTTGCTACATGTGTATGCTTGAGTTATTGCATCAGCAGGGGCTGATATTTTCGCTTCTGTATAATAGTAATTTTAAGGAGTGTTAACATTCACCTGTATCGGCAGCCGATTATGTCATTAGTTCACATTTTCTACTCCTTGGCCATTCTGGTATGCAGCGTTATTTGTTGCGATTCTGTTCCCTTTTGATGTGCGTTGGCAGGGTAGTTTTGGCGGCAAAGGACGCGCTCCTGTTCCCTGGGCGCTGAGCAGAGGAGTGTTTGCTTTTTGCGACGGCAGCACTACCGTCGTGGCACGGCGTCTGGGTTGACCTGAAGTGCGGTGCCCCTATCAGTCGCGTAGTGGCGGCTCAAGTTAAGTACAACTGATCGTTTGATGCATGCTAAGGCGGAGTGCCGTCATTTACGTGGGAAACAATAGTTTGCTGCCTTTGATGAATTTAATGAGCTCAAGAGGCTAAGGCGTGTTTAACAAGCCCGAGGTTTGTCCTTATTATACCTCTGCAACCTTGCACTCGTATTACTACTTCTCAGAGTGTGTTACTTATTAATGTAAACTGTCGAGCCTTACCTTGGTCCACAATCATTAGCCTACTCCACTTCTTGTAAAATTTGCTTACTCATTCCTTGCTGGCTGTGATATCTGTCTCCTGTAGCTCTCAGCTTATTTTGAATTTTGGGCAATTGTATATTTATTAAAGATTTTGTCAACGTTTCTGCTGGTTTACACCAGTTGTAAGTACATTTCAGTTGCATGTACTTCCAACTTCTTTGGAATTTTGGGCAACTGTATATTTACTAAAGATTGTTGTCCACGTTTCTGTTGGTAGATACCACTTGGAAGTGCATTTAAATTGCAGGTACTCACAACTGATCTCGAACTTTTGAGCAGTTGTACATTTATTAAAGGTCACTTTTAATGTTTGTGTTGGAATGTATCGGTTGGGATTTATGCTTAACTTTGATACCTTCCCAGTTTGCCTGTTTTGGGAGACTGTGTATTCTGTTGCTTAAGGGATATTTTGAGAAGGGCTATACATCGCTAAGGGGCCTTCCAACAGCTACAAGCAGTGGGATTACTTTGGATCCTTCCTGTTTTCGGATGGTCGGCTGTTGTGACCGAGCGGTTCTAGGCGCTTCAGTCCGGAACCGCACGGCTGTTATGATCGTAGGTTCGAAACCTGCCTCGGGCATGGATGCGTGTGATGTCTTTAGGTTAGTTAGGTTTAAGTAGTTCTAAGTTCTAGGGGACTGATGACCATCGTTGTTAAGTCCCATAGTGCTCAGAGCCGTTTTCTTTTTTTTTTTTTTTTTTTTTTTTTTTGAGAAATGGTTTCCTCGAGATTCTTTCGGAAGCCAGTCGAAACTCGTCCGGTTGACTTTGAATCGTTACGCCACCTTAAAATTCCGAGCATGAGGCTGTAGTGGCACAACGCCGTCGCAGCTCCTCCTGAGTGACACAGTGTAGACCACAGCACTATCTACTTCATATCTCCATCACAGTTGGTGTATGCCATCATTAGATCTAAAAACTGCTCACAGCAATTGTTGATGGTAACGGTTGCTGTCACAAATTTTAAGATCTGAAGAAATTTCTAGATCTGAAGAAGGGCCATCTTGGCCGAAACCTGGTCATTGGAAGTAAACAATATCGTGGTCTAGATTATGTTACTCAAACAATTTGATTAGGAAGATCACTTCAGTGTCGCCTCGACTCCACAACAGGGTCTTTTAGTAGCTTCCATCATACTTGAAACATCCTGTATTAGATGTTTAATTTTGATTCTAGTGGAAACCAGATACTGAGGTATGTTAAAGCACTAAACGTCTACAGCATTTTTGCTAATCAGAGTGTTAAATGTTTAACCCATATAGGTCTTGTTCAAACTCTCACTGAAAAATTGTTGTACACTGTCGTGGAAATTTGCCTTGACATTTGTGTACACTGCGAAAATGTTGAGCCCCTCCACTACAAAACGATTTTCAAATATTTTATTATATCTGTATATTACTTTTTGTAAATCGTATGCAATTTATACTTGGCACTGAATAGCACCAATATCGCTGCATCAACGCCCTCTAGTGTTGAAAATGTATATTTCAGTATAATTCATCAGTCCGCTTATGATCGTTACCACTACAGCATGTAACGTTTGTATCTGTGAGCAAGATGATGCTCCGTGTTACGTATCTCCTAATGATTTATAATACTTTTGTGTATCCAATTATCCTGGTTTGTAACTAATTTTTTCTTTACATATTACCAAGTATTTTTATCTTGCTTTCTACAGATCTTGGACCACGTCAGTGTCCGAAACGAGTAATACTGGAGTGATAAAATCAGCTTGCTTCCAGTCAATGACTTTTTCCTCAGCGATCTACGAGGGCAGTTCAATAAGTAATGCAACACATTTTTTTCTGAAACAGGGGTTGTTTTATTCAGCATTGAAATACACCAGGTTATTCCCCAATCTTTTAGCTACACAACACTATTTTTCAACGTAATCTCCATTCAATGCTACGGCCTTACGCTACCTTGAAATGAGGGCCTGTATGCCTGGACGGTACCATTCCACTGGTCGATGTCGGAGCCAACGTCATACTGCATCAATAACTTCTTCATCATCCGCGTAGTGCCTCCCACGGATTGCATCCTTCATTGAGCCAAACATATGGAAATCCGACGGTGCGAGATCGGGGCTGTAGGGTGCATGAGGAAGAACAGTCCACTGAAGTTTTGTGAGCTCCTCTCGGGTGCGAAGACTTGTGTGAGGTCTTGCGTTGTCATGAAGGAGGAGAATTTCGTTCAGATTTTTGTGCCTACGAACACGCTGAAGTCGTTTCTTCAATTTCTGAAGAGTAGCACAATACACTTCAGAGTTGATCGTTTGACCATGGGGAAGGACATCGAACAGAATAACCCCTTCAGCGTCACAGAAGACTGTAATCATGACTTTACCGGCTGAGGGTATGGCTTTAAACTTTTTCTTGGTAGGGGAGTGGGTGTGGCGCCACTCCATTGATTGCCGTTTTGTTTCAGGTTCGAAGTGATGAACCCATGTTTCATCGCCTGTAACAATCTTCGACAAGAAATTGTCACCCTCAGCCACATGACGAGCAAGCAATTCCGCACAGATGGTTCTCCTTTGCTCTTTATGGTGTTCGGTTAGACAACGAGGGACCCAGCGGGAACAAACCTTTGAATATCCCAACTGGTGAACAATTGTGACAGCACTACCAACAGAGATGTCAAGTTGAGCACTGAGTTGTTTGATGGTGATCCGTCGATCATCTCGAACGAGTGTGTTCGCACGCTCCGCCATTGCAGGAGTCACAGCTGTGCACGGCCGGCCCGCACGCGGGAGATCAGACAGTCTTGCTTGACCTTGCGGCGATGCTGACACACGCTTTACCCAACGACTCACCGTGCTTTTGTCCACTGCCAGATCATCGTAGACATTCTGCAAGCGCCTATGAATATCTGAGATGCCCTGGTCTTCCACCAAAAGAAACTCGATCACTGCCCTTTGTTTGCAACGCACATCCGTTACAGACGCCATTTTAACAGCTCCGTACAGCGCTGCCATCTGTCGGAAGTCAATGAAACTATACGAGACGAAGCGGGAATGTTTGAAAATATTCCACAAGAAATTTCCGGTTTTTTCAACCAAAATTGGCCGAGAAAAAAAATGTGTTGCATTACTCATTGAACTGCCCTCGTATGTAGCATTTGGCAGATTGCACGCGTCTTTCAGCTCTTTCAAATTTAAACCGCTGGAAAGATGGAGACACATATGCACACATTTCCTACGATACGAATAACACAACCTTTGGCTGCATAATTAAGGTCATTTGGACCAATCCGCTTTCAGTCCAACAGAGTTCTCTGCAGCATTCCCAAGTAGAATGCAAGGCAAGACCCACTTGTATTTCTCGGTTTATTGAGGCTATATGCGATATCACGGCACTGGCCACTCTTTACTACTTCTGATGTTTGATTTTGACGGCCATTTCTACGCCACAGCTTACAGGAATTTATGGTGACATTGCTACGTGCAAGCTGCATTGGCATAGTATTTCAATCGCAGTTTTCAGCTTTGTAGATGCACTTTTCTTATTCATCTACATCTACATGACTACTCTGCAATTCACAATTAAGTGCTTGGCAGAGGGTTCATCGAACCACAATCACACTATCTCTTTACCGTTCCACTGCCGAACAGCGCGCGGGAAAAACGAACACCTAAACCTTTCTGTTCGAGCTCTGATTTCTCTTATTTTATTTTGATGATCATTCCTACCTATGTAGGTTGGGCTCAACAAAGTATTTTTGCATTCGGAAGAGAATGTTGGTGACTGAAATTTCGTAAATAGATCTCGCCGCGACGAAAAACGTCTTTGCTTTAATGACTTCCATCCCAACTCGCGTATCATATCTGCCACACTCTCTACCCTATTACGTGATAATACAAAACGAGCTGCCCTTTTTTGCACCCTTTCGATGTCCTCCGTCAATCCCACCTGGTAAGGATCCCAGACCGCGCAGCAATATTCTAACAGAGGAAGAACGAGTGTAGTGTAAGCTGTCTCTTTAGTGGACTTGTTGCATCCTCTAAGTGTCCTGCCAATGAAACGCAACCTTTGGCTCGCCTTCCCCACAATATTATCTGTGTGGTCTTTCCAATTGAAGTTGTTCGTAATTTTAACACCCAGGTACTTAGTTGAATTGACAGCCTTGAGAATTGTACTATTTATCGAGTAATCGAATTACAACGGGTTTCTTTTGGAACTCATGTGGATAACGCCACACTTTTCGTTATTTAGCGTCAACTGCCACCTGCCACACCATACAGCAATCTTTTCTAAATCGCTTTGCAACTGATACTGGTCTTCGGATGACCTTACTAGACGGTAAATTACAGCATCATCTGCGAACAACCTAAGAGAACTGCTCAGATTGGCACCCAGGTCATTTATATAGATCAGGAACAGCAGAGGTCCCAGGACGCTTCCCTGGGGAACACCTGATGTCACTTCAGTTTTACTCGATGATTTGCCGTCTATTACGAACTGCGACCTTCCTGACAGGAAATCACGAATCCAGTCGCACAACTGAGACGATACCCCATAGGCCCGGAGCTTTATTAGAAGTCGCTTGTGAGGAACGGTGTCAAAAGTTTTCCGGAAATCCAGAAATACGGAATCAACCTGAGATCCCCTGTCGATAGCTGCCATTACTTCGTGCGAATAAAGAGCTAGCTGCTTTGCACAAGAACGATGTTTTCTGAAACCATGCTGATTACGTATCAATAGATCGTTCCCTTCGAGGTTATTCATAATGTTTGAATACAGTATATGCTCCAAAACCCTACTGCAAACCGACGTCAATTATATAGCTCTGTAGTTCGATAGATTACTCCTACTACCCTTCTTAAACACTGGTGCGACCTGCGCAATTTTCCAATCTGTAGGTACAGATCTATCGGTGAGAGAGCGGTTGTATATGATTGCTAAGTAGGGAGCTATTGTATCAGCGTAATCTGAAAGGAACCTAATCGGTATTCAATCTGGACCTGAAGACTTGCCTGTATCAAGCGATTTGAATTGCTTCGCAACCCCTAAGGTATCTATTTCTAAGAAACTCATGCTAGCAACTGTTCGTGTTTCGAATTCTGGAATATTCCATTCGTCTTCCCTGGTGAAGGAATTTCGGAAAACTGCGTTCAATAACTCCACTTTAGCGGCACAGTCGTCGGTAACAGTACCATCGGCACTGCGCAGCGAAGGCATTGACTGCGTCTTGCCGCTTGTGTACTTTACATACGACCACAATTTCTTCGGATTTTCTACCAAATTTCGAGACAATGTTTCGTTGTGGAACCTATTAAAGGCATCTCGCATTGAAGTCCGTGCCAAATTTCGCGCGTCTGTAAATTTTAGCCAATCTTCGGGATTTCGCGTTCTTCTGAACTTCGCATGCTTTTTCCGTTGCGTCTGCAACAGCGTTCGGACCTGTTTTGTGAACCATCTCTTACCAATTTATGAGGTATGAATCTCTCAATTGCTATTGCTACTGTATCTTTGAATTTGAGCCACATCTCGTCTACATTTACATAGTTAGTTCGGAAGGAATGGAGATTGCCTCTTAGGAAGGTTTCTTGTGACACTTTATCCGCTTTTATAAATAAAATTATTTTGCGTTTTCTTGGTGGATTTGGAAGAAACGGTATTGAGCCTAGCTATAACGACCTTGTGATCACTAATCCCTGTATCAGTCATGATGCTCTCTATTAGCTCTGGATTGTTTGTGGCTAAGAGGTTAAGTGTGTTTTCGCAACCATTTACAATTCGCATGGGTTCGTGTACTAACTGCTCGAAATAATTTTCGGAGAAAGCATTTAGGACAATCTCGGAAGATGTTTTCTGCCTACCACCGGTTTTGAAAAAGTATTTTTGCCAACATATCGAGGGAAGGTTGAAGTCCCCACCAAATATAACCGTATGAGTGGGGTATTTATTTGTTACGAGGCTAAAATTTTCTCTGAACTGTTCAGCAACTATATCATCGGAGTCTGGGGGTCGGTAGAAGGAGCCAATTATTAACTTAGTTCGGCTGTTACGTATAACCTCCACCCATACCAATTCCCACGGAGCATCTACTTCGACTTCACTACAAGGTAAACCACTACTGACAGACACAAACACTCCACCATCAATTCTGCCTAATCTATCTTTCCTAAACACCGTCTGAGACTTCGTAAAAATTTCTGCAGAACTTATTTCAGGCTTTAGCCAGCTTTCTGTACCTATAGCGATTTCAGCTTCTGTGCTTTCTATTAGCGCTTGTAGCTCGGGGACTTTCCCAGCACAACTACAACAATTTACAACTACAGTCCCGACTGTTCCTTGATCCAAGCACGTCCTGTATTTGCCATGCACCCTTTGAGATTGCAGCCCACCCCGTACTTTCCCGAGGCCTTCTAACCTAAGGAACCGCCCAGTCCACGCCACACAGCCTCCGCTACCCGTGTAGCCGCCAGCTGAGTGTAGTGAACTCCTGACCTATTCAGCGGAATCCGAAACCCCACCACCCCATGGCGCAAGTCAAGGAATCTGCAGCCAACACGGTCGCAAAACCGTCTGAGCCTCTGATTCAGGCACTCCACCCGGCTCTGCACCAAAGGTCCGCAGTCGGTTCTGTCAACGATGCTGCAGATGGTGAGCTCTGCCTTCATGTCGCAAGCAAGACCGGCAGCCTTCACCAAATCAGGTAGCCGCTGGAATCCAGAGAGAATTTCCTCAGATCCAAAGCGACACACGTCATTAGTGCCGACATGTGCCACCACCTGCAGCTGGCTGCACGCTGTGCTCTTCATGGCATCCGGAAGGACCCTTTCCACATCAGGAATGACTCCACCCGGAATGCACACGGAGTGGACACTGAATTTCTTCCCCTCCTTATCCGCCATATCCCTAAGGGACCCCATTACGTGCCTAACATTGGAGCTCCCAACTACCAATAAGCCCACCCTCTGCGATTGCCCGGAGCTTGGAGGCTGAGAATCATCCTCTGAAACAGGGCAGGCAGCTGCATCTGGCTCAGCCAGAGACAATGCTTGAAACCTGTTTGTCAGACGCACCGGGGAGGCTTTCTGATCAGCCTCCGGGGACGTCTTTCGCTGCCTACCACGCCTTGGAACGACCTCCCAATCAACCACAGGCGAGGGCTCAGCCCCACTGCGGGCAGCAACCGGGGCAACCACAGCGGCAGACCGATCTGGGGACAGACGGAACGAGGTTGACATCCCCGTGATACCCAATTCTGGCTCCCCACAGTGGTGCCCATTGGCAACAGCCTCAAGCTGTGCGACCGAAGTCAGCGCCGCTTGCAGCTGTGAGCGAAGGGATGCCAACTCAGCCCTCATCCGAACACAGCAATCACAGTCCCTATCCATTCTAATCGATGTTGAACAACAGTTACTGAAACACGAGTCCGTGCCTAGATAACGCAAGGGAAACACGCAAAGAATCTATGAACTAACCTGTACAAATGCTTAACGACTGCTCGTCAATCTGCCTGAATTTACGATTACAGTAACTAAACCCGAAATTACACCTCCTATACGAAACTCACACGCAATTTAAGTAAGAATCTACGAAGTAAACACTAAAGTGCGATGCTACAACTCTCAAATACTATAATACACCCGAAATTAATGATTTAAACAATGCAAATACCCAAAAACACGCAAAGAAATTAAGAATTAAACTTTGTAACAAATAAGTAAGCTAAAGGTATACGACTTGCTGCTGGCAGTTGCTTATCCAACGGCGGCAGGGAGCACACTCATTCATGAGGTTAAATCCACTATTCCTTGTTCCGTGATTGATATCAGTATTTTATTTATTTGTCCTCGAAAGTAGGTCATAGCGTATGTTACTGTCTCACTTATTTAATATTATTACCGGAATTTATAAATATGGGGTTCCTTTTCGTTCTAGTTCAAATGTTTTGCAGAACTGTATTCAACGTAGTGCGTTAAAGAAGGAATGAACCTTGTTACTCCAATTTCTCACTGTTTGTGGAATAATAATACGAAGTCGTCTGTAGTTTTCTTTAACTTATATTTTTCTCCAGGTTACCTTGCATTAGGAAAGTGGATTCACTCAGCGACTGTTATGTGATTTCTAAATTATAGAGCGCAGCAGTCAGTCGTCTTTTTTTGCAGGTTTTATTATGCAAATCCAGATTTTGGCTAGTGCCTAGCCGTTATCAGTGAACTATTTTCTAGTCTTTATGCATGTCAGTTCCCTGTTGTACGGAAGTGAGTCACAGTTCTTTGAATACTCATTGAACTGACATGTGTAGAGACTAGTGCATTGATAATGGCTAGGCACTGGCCAAAATCTGAAATTGCGTAATGAAACATGCAATAAAAAGGACGACTGATTGATGCGCTCTGTAATTTATAAATTTATAAATTATATTTTTCTCATCAAACAGTTTATGACTTACTACGTTTTATCTGTTTTGTTACCATGTGCTCACTTCCGCTTGCTTTAGTCAATAATTTATGCGAGATAAATTTACTAAAGGTGTTCTTGCTTAAGCGAAATCGTTATTCACACAAACTGCCAACTGCAAGGAAAGACTTAATTTCTTTGCATGCATTTTACAGCAGGTATAAGGTTGGTTTGTGTTGCTGTGAGCTTCGAGAATCACTGCTGATCTTGAATGTGTTCTGAGTGATTCACGTTCGTAGTGAACAGGAGTCAGACAACACAAAGTGAGGCTTCACATCCTCATTGTACGTATCCTCTCTGTAGTAGATTTTCAAATCGCATGTTGAGACTAGATTGTGTAGTAGTGGATCGTGAAGACAAAGATGTTATGTTGCTGGTGTCGATACATTACTCAGCTGTCAGTCATCAGTATGATGTAGAGGGAGCCTAAAGTTGTTATTTCATAACATAAAAGAAAATCAAACTCGGATCGCTGACTCGCTACTTTAGCTTTCGAACATAATCTGCGGCGTCACGCTACGATAATAAAACACAAGTAAAAGATTAACCGTGTTCTTATTTCATAGTTTGATCAACGTCCATTGCTCAATTAGTCTAATTCTGCTTTTAAGACTGTGTGGTATTTACGTATTTAAGCGACGACTACCAGTGCACGAGAGGTATTGTGTATTTTGTGAAGCTATTTATGTTTTAATTCTAGTATTCTAGCTGACATTTGTAGATTGCAGACCTACATGTGTAGTAAAGGAAATGAAGTAATAAGAGAAATCCAAACGAAAACATATCATTAAAATATTTACTCGTTTTTTGTTGGTCGCCAGTTCCATTTAAATTATTATAATATTTATTTGTTCGAGGCATCATGTCGTTAAAATATTTACTCATTTTTTATTCGTCAACCGCTCCTATTTAAATTATTAGAATATTTATTTATTAGAGGCATCAGATCATATTTACGTGGACGTTGACATCTGTTGAGGCTGTTGGGATAGTATCATGCTGTATGTGCAGCTTAATTCTCGTCTCGCACTTAACCAACGACTAATGGGATGGACAGTGCAGTTGCCAGGGAGGCGTCGTGCGAACGCCGAGGCTGCAGCACAAACATACCCTAAAAACCCTGCGCGACTGTACGCGACAGTGCGTGATTTGCACTTTGTGGGAAGGAGAATGCACCGACATGACAACAAACACGGACATCATATCACAATGTTTAATTCTATGTTAACCTTCCCCACAACTACACTACTGGCCAGCCATTAAAATTGCTACACCAAGAAGAAATGCAGATGATAAACGGGTATTCATTGGACAAATCTATTATACTAGGACTGACATGTGATTAAATTTTCACGCAATTTGGGTGCACAGATCCTGAGAAATCAGTACCCAGAACAACCACCTCTGGCCGTAATAACGGCCTTGATGCGCCTGGGCATTGGGTCAGAGCTGCCGGCCGGTGTGGCCGTGCGGTTAAAGACGCTTCAGTCTGGAACCGCGTGACCGCTACGGTCGCAGGTTCGAATCCTGCCTCGGGCATGGATGTGTGTGATGTCCATAGGTTAGTTAGGTTTAGTTAGTTCTAAGTTCTAGGCGACTGATGACCTTAGAAGCTAAGTCGCATAGTGCTCAGAGCCATTTGAACCATTTTTTGAGTCAGACCTTGGATGGCGTGCACAGGTACAGCTGCCCATGCAGCTTCAACACGACACAACTGTTCATCAAGATTAGTGACTGTCGTATTGTGAAGAGCCAGTTGCTCGGCAACCATTGGCCAGACGTTTTCAATTGGTGAGAGATCTGGAGAATGTGCTGACCAGGGCAGCAGTTGGACATCTTCTGTGTCCAGAAAGGCCCGTACAGGACCTACAACATGCGGACGTTCATTATTCTGCTGAAATGTAGGGTTTCGCAGGGATCGAATGAAGGACAGTGCCACGGGTCGTAACACATCTGAAATGTAACGTCCACCGTTCCAAGTGGCGTCAATGCGAACAAGAGGTGACCGAGACGTGTAACCAATGACACACCACACCATCACGCCGGGTGTTATGCCAGTATGGCGAAGACGAATATACGCTTCCAATGTGCGTTCACCGAGATGTCGCCACACACGGATGCGACCATCATGATGCTGTAAACAGAACCTGGATTCATCCGAAAACATGACGTTTTGCCATTCGTGCACCCAGGTTCGTCGTTGAGTACACCATCGCAGGCGCTCCTGTCTGTGACGCAGCGTCAAGGGTAACCGCAGCCATTGTCTCCTAGCTGATAGTCCATGCTGCTGCAAACGTCGTCGAACTGTTCGTGTAGGTGGTTGTTGTCTTCCAAACGTCCCCATCTGTTGACTGAGGGATCGAGACGTGGCTGCACGATCCGTTACAGCCACTCGGATAAGATGCCTGTCATCTCGACTGCTAGTGATACGAAGCCGTTGGGATCCAGAACGGCATTCCGTATTACCCTCCTGAACCCGCCGATTCCATATTCTGCTAAGAGTCATTGGATCTCGACCAATGCGAGCAGCAATGTCGCGATACGATAAACCGCAATCGCGATAGGCTACGATCCGATCTTTATCAAAGTCGGAAACGTGATGGTACGCATTTCTCCTCCTTACACGAGGCATCACAACAACGTTTCACCAGGCAACGCCGGTAAACTGCTGTTTGTGTGTGAGAAATCGGTTGGAAACTTTCCCTTATGTCAGCAAGTTGTAGGTGTCGCAACAGCATTTTCTTCCTGTCGGTTAAATTTCGTGTTTGTAGCAAGTCATCTTCGTGGTGTAGCAATTTTAATGGCCAGTAATGTAGATCAAAGTTCCGAGAGAGTGCACGAGTCGCTTGTGAAGCTAGGGGAGAGGACCTGCTATGGGAGTAGAGTCACTCAAGAATTAGTGATAATGAACAACTTGGTCGGCTGGCCAGGAGAAGGGCTACAACTCCAATTTTTGCAGCTTAACCTGTCTTAACCATCACCAAGACGAAGGTAAAATTTAAATACGTACAATATAGGAGTCAGATAAAGAAACAAAAATAGGGAAACTAACGAAGCCGAATAATTGTTTTAAGGAATATACTGCAATCCTGGGTTTGAAAAGGAGGCCGACTGAACTCGCAGTAGGTTCAACGACTGGCCATAGGCACTTCAGGAAAGAAAGGCCTGCATACGATTTGTATGGAGAAAGAAGCCGTTAACTGGAATATCTGTGATTGTGGGGTGAAACTGTCCCAGTGCGTCTCCTGCTACTCTTCAGAGGTACTGGCTGGATTTACTAGAAACTGCGCAATAAATTTCGTTTCGTTGTGGGCAACAGAGGGCTAAGACGACTGCTGTTTTGTCTCCTTTATTAAATCAAATCAAATCAAAATCAAATCCGTGTTAACCATAAGATAAACAGATTGTTAACTTTAACACCACAAAAAAGCAAAATTTCATTGACGCGAACGCGTTGTCATTGATGGCATAGAATTTCTAGTCTTGCTTTCTTATAAAGATGTGAGACAAAGTCACATAGGAGGCTAGCGACCATTCTAGTGAATATGCGAAGAGCTGCAGTTAAGCCGGCTATGTCGCACCAAAAGTCATACAGCAGATGGAGAATGACTTTATTGATCATAAAATATGCAAGAAGCGTTTCAAAATCATTTCCATTTTCAGAACTATAAACTAGAACTTTAACAAACGAATTTGATACGTGGCGGCGTTGGCACCAGTCGCTTCTCTGTACTCAGTTAAGATCTCTGCGATCGACTCTGAATCGCGTGGCTGCGGTTTGCCTCTTTGGTCGCTTTTCGGCTATTTAAGGGCACGATGCTGTGGGGAGAGGGCTGGTGTTGGTCGTTTGGTTGGCACTCCGGTGTGCAGTCTGGTTGTCGGCGTCGCTCTTTGGGCATGCTCTTCCTGTCACGTGGCCAGTGGGGCTGCGATGTGAGAGAATGTGAGACATTTATTATTAATGTCATACTGTTACCAGAAGAAGATAATCGTGGATTTGTATTGGGTTTAAATTAGCGACTCTACTTCATGACTAGATTCTGGTTCGTCAGTAGTGGTATGGTGTGTGTGTTTCGCCGCATTGTTATATAATCGCCATCGGAATTTCCTTAAGAAATAATGCTTATTCTCTGTTGGCAGAAGTTCTACATAGAGGAAGGACAGAATCAGTGGCATTATTATAAACATCACTATTTGCAACGTGATTATATTGTGAACATTTTAATTATTAATTGACAAAAGCGAATAGCGACGTGTTATCGAAAAATTTTGTGGAAGTAATTGGTGTACATCACTATTTCATGTTAGTAGGAAGTGCTGAATGTGAATGGCTTTGGATCCGTTGTGTCCACATTCCCGTTTTGAAATTTTTCTAATGTCTGAAGGATTGAGTTACTGTGGATAATGCCCAGTTTCAGTGTGGTTTCATGTTGTTATTTCAGTGGTATAATCAGGGGTGCGAGCCGTCCGATGTAGCTGGTCGTTTAACTGGGGGACGACTTCCTGGCGGGGTCAGGGATTTTCTCTGCCTCGTGATGACTGAGTGTTGTGTGATGTCCTTAGGTTAGTTAGGTTTAAGTAGTTCTAAGTTCTAGGGGACTGATTACCATAGATGTTAAGTCCCATAGTGCTCAGAGCCATTTGAACCATTTTGAACTTCCTGGCGGCGACCAGATTGAATTGTAACGGATAGCGCGGTCTCTGCGTTTATCAATAGACTTAAGTTCTCCGGCGAATTTGAGTATCTTCTTATTTGTTCCTGGTGACGCCGAGGCGTCCTTTTTTCCTTCTTCACCGTTCCTTTCAGCTTTCATTCAGGCTCGATCTGAGTTTAGTTTCCTCGCACGCCTGAAGTGCTATTACTTTTCACTTAAATCGTGAAATACCTGAAAGATGCCTTCCATTGTACTGGGTTTTTAATACCTTATTCAGAAAGAGAAACTGTCAGATATTCGTGCTTAAAAGGGGTCATGCTTTTGAGGGACTTTTCTCAGTAAACCATTTATTGTTCGTGTGATTCTTAAGATTTGTATAAAGAAGGATTTAAACCGACCAAAACAAGCCCTCTCCCCACAGCGCCGTGCGCTTGAATAGTTGGAAAGCGACCAAAGAGGAAAAACGTGGCCACGCGATACAGAGTCGATCGCAGAGATCTTAAATAAATGCAGAGAAGCGACTGGTGCCAACACAGCCCCGTATCATCCTCTGCCTCTCAATGGAGGTCACAACCTCCTTCAAAACGGGCCCGTAGGTTACCCCTGCTTCACTTGAATAAGATGAACCTGGAATCGTCTGCCGCGGCACGCCTCCTTAACTTCCAGATTAATCCGGCTAAGTATCTTAATGATACAACAGGGGTCCCGGTAATGCGGCCTCATCTTGCCCTTAATATCCTGTCCCTTACGTGTGGAAATTTTTTTTATAAAGATGTGGTCACCAGTTTTTCCATCAAAGAACGCCTTCCTCGATTATACCTGTCAGCCAATCGATTGTAGGCCAAGCAGATATTTCGCCTTGCCGGCTCCCAGTTCTCCCGGAGGCTTGCCGGGGTAACTGTAGCAATTACCGTACGAGTACCAAAACTGGTAGCATTAATGCCCAGGGTATGGGATGCATGATTTCCATGAGTCACAGCGCCACCGTCCAGTTCCAACTACGGCCACCAGGTGCTGTGGTCAGTCATCGTGAGTCATGGTCTCACACACTTGACCAGTCGCGGTGCACTTGTTGACGCGTCAACATGTGCTTGGACAAAAGGGAAAGGGCAATATTGATGAAGCTCTATTATCAAAACAGATGCACTTCTAGAATATCACCGGATGAAAGGATCAGGGAAGAGTCCTCTTTCTTTACCTGCTGTGTGGAGCATGACGAAGAAATTCGAATCAACTAGGAATCTGGGCGTCGCCCCGGGAAGAGGCCGACGACTGATTGCACCACAGGTGATTGATGAAATCGCTGTTGCTGTGGCAGACAACTCTGAGCGCAATTCCCGATAGTCATGCATTGCGCGTGCTGTGTCTCAGATGGTATTCGTACAAAATCCATATCGTACTGCAGATAACACCACTGGACGCCCAGCGACGTGTTGACTTCGCTCTTCACTTTCTCGCAAGGACTGAAGTTGACGAGGGCAGACGAAGCTCATTTTTCACTGATGGATAAGGTGAATACATAGAACTGCCGAGTGTGGGGATCTTCATCTCCAGTCACGGTGCATGAAGTTCCTCTGTATGGTGAACGTATGTTCATCATTGGTTCATTCTTTTTTGAACAAGTTGGCGCTCAAGGACCAAAGACGTGTAGTGTGACTAGACAGCGGGTATGACATGCTAGTGAAGCATGTCGTACCCGCCGTACAGGAGAGAGATGCATTGAACCCGATA
The DNA here is from genome assembly GCF_023864345.2 of Schistocerca serialis cubense. Classification (NCBI taxonomy): domain Eukaryota; kingdom Metazoa; phylum Arthropoda; class Insecta; order Orthoptera; family Acrididae; genus Schistocerca; species Schistocerca serialis. Next base: position 270,810,783 of record NC_064642.1, read on the forward strand.
TCTTTCATGCAAGATGAGGCCCCGCCAAACACCGCTTGGAAGTTCACCCGCGTCTCCGAAACACATGTGGAAACGATCGAATTATCAGCCGATAGTTTCCAAATGCTTGGACGGCACTATCACCTGATTTCGCTCCCTGTGATTTCTGGTTGTGGAACTACCTGAACGGCAGGGTTAACCAGGGGAAACATTCAGACATGTGTTGATCTGAACCGCACCGCATCAAGAGACGTAGCCAGAATACCCTCAGACATGCTTCCTTCTGCTGTACAGAATGCAATCCTGCGCTTTCAGACTCTTCTGGACACTGATGGGCGCCATATTGAGCCTCTTTTTAACAGTAATGGTACCGGTATGAAATGGTATGATGCACAATAGCAGCACATTAAATGTGTTTCAGTTGAATTGATCCTGCATTATTTCTCTTTCCCGTTTCCTTGACATTAATGCTACCAAGTTTGGTCCTCATACGGTAGTTAGTTTCCATGTTATAACGTGTAAAATAGGGTAAATTTAATTATAACCACCCGGTAATAAATTACATAAAATGAGTAAATTAAAAATGTTACATCAATACACATGGAAATAACACAATGTAATGAGCTATTTTAAAAACATAATAAAGGAAACATTTAAAAACGTTTCATACAATTCGTATGATCCAAGTTCGTGGGTCTATGCGTTCAGACGTAGCTAGCTGATTGATCACTAATTGTAACAACGGTATAATTTAGTGTCAAACGATATCGAACCAGAATTAACTATTTGCTTTGGTAATATTGGAATACAAAGCGGAGGAAAACTATTGTAATAAAACTGACACTTCATTCAGGGGGAATGCATATGGAAATAGTACAGTGCAATGAGCTATTTTGGTAACATAATAAAGGAAACATTAACAAAAAAAAGAGATCATTCGATCCAAGTACGTGGTGCTAGCTCACTGACTGCTAATCGTAAGAATGGTATAAATTATAATCAAATGGTATGGAGCCAGAAATAACAATTTGGTGTGTCGATACCGGATACATAGTGGAACAAAATCATTATAACAAAACTGACATTTGCAATACAACAGTGATATGAATGAGCGAATAACAGGATATTAAAATAACAAAATGTTAATAATACATGATCATAATATAAGTTATTCACCAATATGTAATTAATAACATAAGTCACAAAATATATCTGTGTTGGTAAGCAACAAGTGCATTACATTTATTCCGAAATGCTCTCTCCCACAAGGGGTAAAAATAATATACATGTGCTCATAGATATTTAGCAGATACATGTGTCTTGAAACAAACTTCAGAAAAAGACGAGTGAAATATGTAGAGTTAACAAAAGTCATAGAAATGTGAAAAAGAATTGAGTGATGAAACAGGAACAAGATGAAGGGCTGTGTGGTGAGAGAGGGGGGGGGGGGGCGAGGAGTAAAAGAGTGTGGTAGCAAGAGCGGAATATTGCCTAACATGAATAACGTTGCACCCATACGTAAGCATTTATAAGAAAGTTTGGAAAACATCGAAGTACCATTTTGTATTAGAGTGTATCTGTTCATTGAGAAAAACGTTTCTATTGCCATCACTGTGTCTGTAGTTTTTAATTTCTTCTAAAATATCTAGGTCAAGCCGTTTGGGTTCAACGTGCAGTAGAGTAAGAGAAGTGTCAATCGAGTCTAAAACATGTTTATTTTCTGTGAGTTGACAACACATGGCTGTCGAATTTTTCTTGGAATGTTCTTTTAAACCTGGTACCAAACACACATCCTGCTTGTTCCATGCAAAAGCTGCCATATTGTCCACATCTGATTTGATAAACATCTGTCTTTAAAAATGTATTGAGTTTACCATCAACCAAAGTACGTTAAGCAGATTTAAGTTTTATACGTGTACATTAGCCTTTTTAAAGGCGTTAGCTGTCTGCTCGCTTAGTAATCTGTCATCTCTTACTACGTACATAACTGATAACACTCTTGTCCTTGTGCCTCCTTTGCACTTGCTTGGGTAGGAATGTTTAGTGTTATTTAGTTATTACTATATGAAAAGTTATTGTAACGTATTTCTGTATACCAATTCGTTTGTTATATTCCAGTTTTAGGTTACTGAAGATGGAAAAAATTACGAAGTGCCTCATGGATACTTTGAGATCAGAAGTCATTGTTCACCTGCTATTTGACTTTATGAGACTACAGATCTAAGCATATTTGCTCTATTACGTGAAAGTTTCAAAATGTGTCTCATGGAGTTGGTCTGCATTCCTAGTGCAGCTGCAAGGGCAGCGCGGACAGGCAAGCTGTAAGTGACATTGGCTGTCGGTGTGTTTGGGGGTATGTCGGTGTGCCTGGACCGGGTAGCAGACACAGGCGCCCCTGCCCTCAGGGCTAGGGGCGGCGGGCCACACCCGGCCGGGCTTTTACCAAAGTTGCCACTCGAGACGCTCGCGTCACCACGCACCCGACTGCCGATCAAGCAAAGTGGCGCTGCTGCTGCTGCCTGCAACCCCTCCGCGCCGCGCCGCGCCGGGCCGCGACTCAATCTGATATAGGCGAGTGTTTTCCGCTGTCGCCGGCACGCGCGCCGCCTCGCGATGTCACCCGACTTCAGCGCTGCGTCCACCGCCCCGTACAGTGTGCGACACGACTTGTAGAATCGAGAAACCCAGGCAGCGTGCACTTGTAAACAGGAGACACGAAGCCTCTGTCGTAGAGCAGTATGGTGAACTGGCTGTTCTCTTCACAGTATACTGCAATACGTGTTCATTTCCTCGTCTACTGAAGTACCTTAATCTGTCGGACCTGCCTTTAACGATGTACTAAATACTAGATGACAAGGCTTGAATTTCCAGATATTTATTTTCCCAGTTTTGTATTAGAAACGAAACATTATATCTACTCATGCAGTAGACTCATTGCGAGATGATCCGGGACTGTTTCTATACGTTAGGCAAAGCTGCTTCGAGTGTCTACAATCCAGTTTGTTACCACGAACTCCTCTCCCGTGCCACCCTCTTCATCTCAGAGTAGCACTTGCAACCTACGTCCTCAATTATTTGTTGGATGTATTCCAATCTCTGCCTTCCTTTACAGTTTTTTCCCCTCTACAGCTTTCTCTAGTACCATGGAAGTCATTCCCTGATGTCTTAACAGATATCGTATAAGCCTATCCCTTGCCTTTGTCAATGTTTTCCACATAATCTTTTCATCTCCGATGCTTCTCACAACCTCCTCATTCCTTAACTTATCAGTCAACCTAAATTTCTACATTCGTCTGTAGCACCACATCTCAATTGCTTCGATTCTCTTCTGTTCAGGTTTTCCCACAGTCCATGTTTCACTACTATACAATGCTGTGTTCCAAACGTATGTTCCCAGAAATTTCTTCATCAAATTAGGGCCTATGTTTGATACTAGTAGACTTTTCTTTGCCACGTGGGATGATTGCCTCAATGTTCACGGCGATTTTTCCCGATTGGCTGATCGACTTTGGACAGTACAGCCTTCGAACCGAGACGAGAAGATGAGGGCGTTTGAAACATGGCGCATCTCCGGCAAGAGAAGAAAAGGTGTATCACCTCTTCTGGCGATAGTGGCCAACCCCCAACCCCAGACCGTAGCATTTTCTAAGCAGCTTGTCCCAAAAAGTGGGTAATGTTAAGCGCTTCTGAGATTTAAATTAATATCCTGTTCTGTTTTGACCGTGGAAAAGATCGGCTTCTTACCCACTTGTTGGGTGTTCCTGATTAATTAGGAGGACGAGGGATTTGGATAGACGGTACAACACGAATTGCTCCGAATGACCATAACTGAAATACAATTTCGGATTTCAGCTCCTAAGCACTTCTAGCCTCTATTTCTGACTTCTTGCTGTTAGGATTTTTACTAAGGGGTTATTTGCAAATAAAATGTTAGAAAGCCGGAAATAAATATAATGACTCAAAAAAGAATTCACCCATTCGTTTTTCATTGGAAAAGGTCGTAAAGGTTCAAGACGGATTATAATTACCCGTATCTCACTGTGTTAGAAATATTGCGTGATGACATACTGTTCTGTCTCGCTTGTTGGATCAACTTCTCCGTGACCTTAACTTCAACTGCATCTATAACTACCTTGATAATGGTTTCGTTTACAGCCGTTCATTTGATCAATATTTGCGTCATTTTGAGGAAGTGTTGTTAGGCGTCGGGCATCTGAAGCAACCGTTATGAAGTTGTCCTCCCTCAAGGATTAAGAAGTGGGTAGCTAGAGATGTTGGTATCAATTAATAGTATGCGTAAAAAGTCAGAGACCATTGTGTAACGGACAGCTAGCAGGCCGCTTTTGAGGCAAGTAAAACCGCCCTGAGTAATCCGTCAGTCTTAGCCACACCGGACTTCGAGAAAGGAATCATTGTCCAGACTGAGGCGTCTAACGTTGACGTCACGGCCGTGCTCTTGCAGCAATGTTCCATCGCTTACGCCTCGAGGAATTTAACTGCTGCTGAATTGAAGTATTCCGATTACGATTGTGAGGCCTTGGCCGTTCTCTTCGCCCTTGAGAAATTTAAATTCTATCGCTAGCACAGGGAGTTTGATTTGGAGACGGACAACTTAGCCTTAATCTGAGTCTTAGTGCGACCTAGAGAGACAAGAAAGATCGTCTGACGGGCGGTACGGATATCCGCATTCCGCATCAGAGCTGGGCACATTGAAAGGTCTGAAATCAGTTGGCCGACGTACTTAGTTACATATTAGAGGAAGGTGCCGAGAATGTAGGAGGGTCTCACTCTCCGTCCGTGAATCTTGTTTGTGGTGTCTTGCCAGAGGTACCGGAGACGTTAATGAACGGTAAGTCTAAACAGCGCCAGGACCCCCTTTAGGGACCTATTAAAGAACGCCTGTTGGCCGGAGAACATGTACCCGGTTAAAACTTGAAAAAGGGTTATCACTTGAAAAAGGGCACAGTTTCTCGCGTGGTCGGGAGATCTGCTGATGTTAGGATTTGTTTGCCTGTGGAGCTCGTGTTTTCCATTTTTTAATACTTTCATGATCCCTTGCTTGAGGTGCTTTTGGGGCTTCACGAGACCATCGCTAAGGAGCGACAAGGACGATTTGCCGTCTAGTGGGGGAGTGCGAGCCATGTAAGATAGGAAGGCCCAATCACAACTCACGCAAGGGACTTTTGCAGTCTGAGCGAGAGCAACGCGTAATTGATAAGTTGTTTATTGATTACGTGGAGCCTCTTCCTCGCACAAATTTTCAAATGTGTGTGAATTCCTAAGGGATCAAACTGCTGAGGTCATCGGTCCCTAGACTTACACACTGCTTAAACTAACTTATGCTAAGAACATCACACACACCCATGCCCAAGTGAGGACTCGAACCTCCGACGGGAGGAGCCGCACAATCCGTGACATGGCGCCGTAGCTCCTCGCACAAAGGGTGGGGGTGAATCATTATGTGCTGGTTGTGGTAGATGCCTTTTACCGTTTCGTTTGCGGAGGGGAGGTTTACCGCGGCGGTTACCACCCACCATCTCTCCGAGATATTTTCGTGTTAGGACCACCTAAAGCGTAGGTTAGTTGCAAGCCCCTTGCGTTTGTGTCGAAGTAGTTTAAGCGTTTATGCTCTGGCAACACCATCAACAATGTTACTACTACCCCGTAATATCCTCAGCCCTCTTTCGTTGAAAGGGTGAATAGAAACGTCAAGGCCATTCTAATCATCTACCATGACAGGTCACGGACCAAGTGAGGCGACTCGTTCCTATGGATTGATTTCACTTTTAAGTCTGCTCAACACGAAGCTGAGAAGGCAACCCTGGCGTGACCCTGATAGTAATTGTCAATCATCACGGAGCATTTTGCAAACTTGAATGCAATCGCTTTCTCCAAACTATGATTCCATTTCCCTCCGAAAAACTGATGGTGGTATTGAAGGATGTAATCTTTTCTAAATTAATTGCATTTTTATAAAAGTCCGTTTGGCCATTAACAAAAATGCATCCACCATCAACAATGGTCATTTTCTCCAGTTAATTTTAACTGCTTCCTTTCCAGTGATTAATTTCGATTTATGTTTAAAGTCAAATCATCATTCATTTTAATAATCTTGTCTAAGAAGAAGCGTCAGATCCTGAGCGCAGTTAATAGTTGGGTCCTCTATCTTGCCACCGCTAGGGCTGCTTGTCTTCCCTTAACCTCTCCCCATTGACAATAAAATGTGTGTGTGTGGTGGGTGAGGGAGGGGTGAGGGGGGGGGGGGAGGGGGCTTCTGATTTCAGTGAGGCAGGCTGAGCTGTGTTGGCTTGTATCGACTGCGGTTTGTAGATCGTATTCTTGGTTCATTTTCCCTCTGGTCATTGGGCGTCGCTCTTGCGCCACGTCTTCCGATGTGAAATTTTCTGAGAGGTTGGCGAGTTGTGGAAGTGGACCCAAGACTTAAAGCAGTCCTGACAGATTTAAAGCAAAATGTGACAACGACTAACAAATTTTAGTAACAAGTAAAATGTTTAGAAAAATGTAAATGTTCCAAAGTAAAAGAAAAACTTTCATTACAGACCATATCTTTTGAACGTCAAATGTAACAACGAAAAGCACGAATTTAATAATAGATATAGTGTTTAAATAGTTGAAATGTCCTAAGGTAATAGACTGGTTTAAATTACAGACCAAAGCTTTTGAAGGTCAAATGCAACAACAAATATCACAGATTTAGTAATAAGTAAAATTTTTAAACAATATAAACGTCTGAAGGTAACAGAATGGTTTTAAACAAAAAATTAAAAGTTTGATCTGTAATTTAAAACCATTATGTTAGCTTGGGACGTTTGAAATGTTTAAATCTCTTACTTCTTAGTAAATTTCTTTAGTCTTTGTTACTTTAAAAATTTTGCCTTCAATTTTTCAGGAGTGCTTTTAAATTTTGGGTCTGTAATTTAAGACCATTGTTAGCCTGGTGTCATTTTCTATTTCTAAAGGATTAATTCCTTGTGTTTTATTATTATTGCCTTTTTAAGAAAGAAAATTGTTTAATAAATTTGAATCACTTGGCAAATAATGAATGATGTTTTAACCTGGGTCCTACCTATTCCATGAATTCCAGTTAACCGATTCGCTGGAGCACAATGGTCTTTGTGTCTGAGTTTTAGCTTCTTTGTAAGGTGAAAAGCATTCCTTTTGCACTGGCAGTTCGTCCATTGCCAATAACGGTGAGAGCATTAAACGGGCTCTCTAAAATTGTGTTCGCTTTTCCTCTCAAATTTTAATTCTGCTTACTGCTCCACCCTGGAAACATAGAATCGTGACAACTGAATGTTCAGCAAAAGAATCTCGTTTGGGTTTTGTGTGTGGCCAGGAGGGCATCTTGCTAAAAGACCCAAGCCTCAAAATATTAGTTGAGTAGTTGTTATCACAGCTTCAGGTAACAACTGCATCTGCATGTATATATTTCTCAACTGACGGTTGTCTTCGAAACTCACGCCACTAAGCAGAGCGATTCCGGAAGTTGTGCTGTATTGTCTGCAGAGATGATTCAAATGGTTCAAATGGCTCTGAGCACTATGGGACTTAACATCTGTGGTGATCAGTCCCCTAGAACTTAGAACTACTTAAACCTAACTAACCTAAGGACATCACACACATCCATGCCCGAGGCAGGATTCGAACCTGCGACCGTAGCGGTTAAACTGTTTGCAGTTGAGCAGGTGTTCCACAGGTGTTGATATTACACCCCCACGTAATTTAAGAACATACATACGATGTTGTAAACGGACTTGTGAATTTCAGACTTTGTAATGTAAATACACTGTAGCAGGCTAGTTATTATAGTAAGTGTTATTGTCGGTTTAGAGTACTTATATTTCCAAAGTTATGGATGGATTCGGTTTCACCGAATACTTTTCAGCTCTGAGTATGTCGGCTACAAGAACATCTCGTCAATTTCAATAAGCAGTGAGCATGCCACGTCGATCGTATAAAAAATGACTCTGAGCACTATGGGACTCAACTGCTGTGGTCATAAGTCCCCTAGAACTTAGAACTACTGAAACCTAACTAACCTAAGGACATCACACACATCCATGCCCGAGGCAGGATTCGAACCTGCGACCGTAGCGGTCGTGCGGTTCCAGACTGAAGCGCCTTTAACCGCTCGGCCACTCCGGCCGGCCGTCGATCGTATATTAATTGCTGATGTAATAAAGTTTACTGCACCAAGAGTGGATGAAACCCATTCTACGAGGTAGCTTTTGGTTACAGAATTTAATGGGTTATTCTTGTAGCTGACATACCCATATCTGGAGATGGTTCGGTGCAACAGGATCCATTCATTGCTTTACTGATATTTGCAATGTAGAAGGACAATAAAAGCTGTTGTATGATCATTGGTCCCGAATTTTCTCCAAAAAAGGAAAATGTAAATTTTTTTGCAGCCAAGATTTTCCTTCAAAGACTCCACTATTTTTCGTTACATTGATATATGTTCTACATAGTCAACTGTCAGTGAAATAGTTTCATTTCTGTGGCTGTTTGAAGTAGTCATGAGGTTTTATGACAGACGTATAGAGAAACAGCTACACAATTGAAAGAATGAGTAAACGAACTTTCCGAAAATAGCTTCTCAGCTCCTTGCAATTCTACATAAATTGTAACTTACTTGCCGTATTAGACACACGATAGCACGTCCAGGTTTCGTACCGAGCTGCTGTGCTCGCTAGACTGCAGCCCCTAACTGCTCGCTGCGTAAATACCTGAGTGTGCTTCAGGCTGAGCACCCCTCCAACCGCTTCCGCCCATTCAGCCATTCACGGCGGTCGCCCCAGCCGACTTTCACTGCAGTTCAACGACACGGAACACAGTCAAAGGCCGCTGCACCGCGCAGAGGCGTTGTTATTAGCGGAATGTATTCACATATCGTGATTAAAAGATCGATCTGCCGTGCCACGGCGCGCCACCGCCGCCGCCACCGCCGGAAACAGGACTGCGTAAACAAAACGGGTCCGTTATTAATGGAAGTAATACTTCGACATGCTGCACTGGGCGCCTGAATATCAGGAATCATAATTAACAGGACTTCATTACACGCATTCTGAGCATGCGCGCTTCCACGTTAATTTGTTCGTAGCCCTTCGCTGTGACAGTGATGAGTTACTCTCTTTCGCTCACATTTAGTAGTTCGTACCGAGCGGGGAGCTCTTTTGTTGCGTGGTTGCAAAGTACAGAAAAGATTTATTTTCTTCGAGGGCTCTTCAGTTTCCTTAACTAAGACGTATATCGTAATAATTACCTGCTAATAATGGTCATGCTACAATCAATACGATATCCACATATTTTCTACAAAACTAGCTAAACAGTAATAATAGGTTACATTCATCATTGGACACGATACGCGGCAGAAGCTAAAATATCTCTAATAGTGAACTAAATGAGCAGTGACGTCGTTGCCGGAACTATCTCGATTTGGAATTCAGGAAAATTGTGAAAAGCTCAAACCGCGATTCTGAACGGAGATTTATACACTTTTTGCCCCGATTATGTATTGCTTTAAGCATCCCATCACTTTGCTTGGGTGAAAAATATTTACTGTCCAGTACGTTCATGATCATTTGTTTATTGTAAACTAATTAAACAATTTGTTTAACATTTCAGACTGTCTTAATGATGAAACTACAGTATTGTGAAACGCTAACTCCATTTTTTAAACTAAATTTGCCACGTTTTATTCCCATTTTATCCTACACTGATTACGCTAATAAAAAGACAGCGCACATTAATATGTACATGATCTGGAACTACCATTGTACCGTAGTAGTTGTGCCAAGTCTCTGACATTGTGTCGTATATAATCGTGGAGCATTTTAGGTCTTTTCAGTTGTGACGAGGCAGAGCAGCTGATCCTGGTGGTAGCAAAAGTCCTGCATTTTAGGTAACCTGGAGCATTAACGTGTTTATATCTTTTACATATTATCATAAATGATGTAGAAGATAGGGATAACTAATATCATAATATAAGTTTCAATCTGAATCTAGTGTATATCAGGTGAAAGAGTCCACTATAGCCGGCCGAAGTGGCCGTGCGGTTAAAGGCGCTGCAGTCTGGAACCGCAAGACCGCTACGGTCGCAGGTTCGAATCCTGCCTCGGGCATGGATGTTTGTGATGTCCTTAGGTTAGTTAGGTTTAACTAGTTCTAAGTTCTAGGGGACTAATGACCTCAGCAGTTGAGTCCCATAGTGCTCAGAGCCATTTGAACCATTTTTAGTCCACTATAGTTACACAAAACGTAATCTAGACTGCAGCTGAAGTGATAAAATCAGGGTGAATTAAGCATAGTATGTGGCGACCATACTTCAACCTTCACCTATATCTGCACTCCACTAGTCACTGAATGGTACCTGGCAAAGGCCATTAGCAATTGTCCGTCCTAGTTCATTTACTTATGGACAGTAGTAATTACAGACGTCTACATTCTGCGTTACATGCTCTAATTTCTCTTGTTATACTTTCGTTACCCCTACGAGATAAAAACGACGGTGACGTTAGAGGTATCATGCAGTCTTCCTCTAATATCTGGCTCTTTAAATGTAGCCAATGGCGTTTCGTCTTTATTCCAAAAATTCCAATTTATCTTCACCAAACATATCTGTTATAATCTTGTGTGAGTTACACCGACCTGTTACGATCTAAGAGGGCGTTTCTAAACTCGTTCCATTTCTCCTGTTATGATTACTTGAAACGGAATCCGAGCACTGGAACATCACTCTAGACTTGCTCACGCTGGAGTCCTGTGTGTGGCTTCCTTTAGAAATGCACTGTACCTTGACATATTAGTCCTTAAAATAACTCCTACTACGTTATTTAGATATTTACACAGTCGTTTATTCATCCATAGACCATTTTCAAAACATCAATCATTTCACCGTAATTGAGAAAGAGATCACCGTAAAAAGTAATTTTTTATTCATTTATGCGAATGGCGATATTATTGAAGGCCCGCCTTCTGTCAGCCTGGAAACCCCTAACAGTTCGTCAGGACGCGGACCGAGCACCTACGCGATATATTTATATTGCACTTATTACTGAAAATACGTAAAAGTCGTCGCTGCTTCGTTTTTGCTGACTGGTAGCCACGTAATAGGAAGAAGTACAGGTTGGAACCAGTAGGACTCACTGCTGCCGAGGGCTTTGCATCAGCTTAGACTGGAAGTCGATGACTGCCTGTTGTGGCAGTTTTTCCGTTCGCTGGCGAGAGAGATATACCACTTCGGTAGCTCTGCTTTTGGACGTGTGTGCTTTGATGCACACGCCGTTTCGGGGAGTTCTCGTTCCCTCCCAGATCACTAACCGCAGTGTCCTCTCAAGTGGACCAACATGTCGGATGCCGTGTACTCGTGCAGAATGCTAGGCCTGACCTGCCGATATGACAGACGTTCAGACTCGAGCGATGCTGAAGTTTAGGACAGCCTGTGTTGGTAGATCCTCGGTCTACCCGCCAGCACTGGCTGCCGTGCTGACGTCAAAACTGGAAGGTGGACTCCATCACGTGCAGCTTCGGATCGCTGATCCTCTCGTAGGCAGCAAGTGCAAGACTAAGACTACTCACACACAAGATGTTACCATACCATAAACAGAGAATCGAGTGTGAACTACATAAAGACCATCGATCCTTTTGATCGACTGCCAAAAGTAGTGGCGGTAAAGACTCTGCCCTACAACGTTAGTTTAGTAGTTTAGTTTAGTTATGTCATGTTCCGTAGATCATTTTCATGACTATTTTATCGATATGATGTGGAACAGGTCAGATTACAATATATATATATATATATATATATATATATATATATATGAATAGTGCTAATATTAATATTACTGAAATTTTTAGTTCTACTCATGCAACTACATTTACAGGTACATTTCTTTTTTTTTTATTACCAGTTCTGAAATTCCTAACAACTCAATTGATTGTTCCCTTCCCAAATCGTCAGCAGTCTTAATTTCTGTGACGTTAGCTTAACGACTTTGTTACAGAGTCTTTATTGCTTAGTCAACGTCTCGCTGCACATACACACTGTGCCGTGCGGTTACATTGCGGTATTTTACAAATCGTGGGCAGGACTACAACAAAACCAATTACTTATTATTATTAGCGTAACATGAGGTTTCATTTAATCGCTGACTCTTCAGGCTAAAGATAGTTATTCCGCTAAAGAAATATCCGCCTGAGATGGGGTAGCACTGCTGTCTGTCAAGCAGCGTAAATGGCACAAAGTTCACGCCCAGGAGTGATCTCATACAATTTAACTAACTGTTATTCTAGATGGCAACTCGTTTCCTTAAGCAGAATGAACAGTTTTTACGCACAATACCACACGCTCACAACCACAATGTATTCTTTCCTGTCAAAAATCTTTCATAAAAGTTCTTACGAAATAACAATTTTATCACGTAAAATGCTGTTTGCGCTATATTTAAAGATTATTCACAATTTAAAGCAAATTTATTATTTCTGAGTGGGTTCTGGGCCACCAGTACTCAATTACTATCGAAAAAATTGACCATCAACATTTTGGTCTGTTGAAAAGTTTGATTTAAAACTGTGGCTGCAATATTTCACTAAGATGGCGGCTAATATAAGAGAATCGCTTATAGAATCTGGTTCAGACATTGTTTTACTATCTTTTCTGTACCTTTACTATATGTATTAACATTAAAAATATTTCTCCATATTAATCACTTATTATTCATCATTTACCAATAATCAGCGCTGTAGATCAATAGCGCTAATGACTGCGCTCCTTTGTAGCTGATCAGAAAACTTAACATTTATATCCGACGAGAAACACAAAGAAATAAAGCTCCGACAAAGTAGACTATTATCAGTGACACAAACTCTATTTCTCAAATATTAAATTACCAAAAAAGTACAGTTCTCTTGATTTCTTCGTGTTCTCCCAATTGCCCATCTTAAAAAGCTGAGTCAACATTTACCCGATGAGATGTTCAGTTGAAGGAAATGGGAAAAGGTTCTAATCGTCATGCAGATCATAGGTACAGAATTTTACTGTAGGAATAATTTTACGATCGTAGTTTACTGTAGAATGTTGTTCATTAATAAATAATATTTTTTTATGAAACCCTTCTTTATTGTCTTCTTTATTGTCTAAATAATCCTTCGCTTTGCAGTATGGAATATTTAAGGGTTTGTTTTCACTGACTTCGTAAAAATGTTCAAATGGCTTTGAGCACTATGGGACTCAACTTCTGACGTCATTAGTCCCCTAGAACTTAGAACTAGTTAAACCTAACTAACCTAAGGACATCACACACATCCATGGCCGAGGCAGGATTCGAACCTGTGACCGTAGCGGTCTCGCGGTTCCAGACTGCAGCGCCTAGAACCGCACGGCCACTTCGGCAGGCTGACTTCGTAAACATTTGGATTTTAGGTGCCTTCTTAATCTCCTCCATGTTTGTTGTTTTGTTTAAATTTCATAAATTTAAATTCTTGTTCTTAGAACAAGAAGGCTGTTCTTTGTAAGATAACTGCTGATGGTCTTCTTGATATGCATAATAGATTGATACATGTACTCACATTGTGCAGTTAGAGTCCTCAACCGTTTCGACATAGTACCAGTTAAGTTACCTTTCCAATGACTCTTATCTGTAGTTGCGTAGTGTCTGTGGTTGTCCATGCGACCCTGACAAATGATTCCTGTAGCTAAAGATAAAGTCCACATGGGAATAGTGAGCAAATTTCATGCGTTCACTGATAGAAATCAAAGGTCATAGTATACAGATAAGATTTTCTTTTACAATATATCTGTGTTCCACTTAACGTCACAGTGTTTGCTATACAATGTAGCAAATTTTCAGCCACATTCAACTTTTCAGAATTGTTCTGCCTCTTTAAGCAGAAATTCGTGGTATTTCCTCTATGTTCAATGTAAGTTTATTCCATGATGATCAGTAATACACTGCTTCCACGATTTCACTGGTTATCTCGGATAGGAGGTCCTGTGCTTTTTTCTGTGATTCCAATGTTTCTGTCATCAGTAAAGAGAATCTTTTTCCTATTTGTAACACTCTTTATCCTAAGACGCTACCCTGAGGAACTCCTACTTTAATATACATGGGATGTTATATATGTCTTATAAAGAAAGTATTGCTTCCATTGTAGCTTGTACTCCCTCTGCCTTTTGTACACGGTTTTTCATATATGACTGGAAGACTCATTGGCAATTCTTCTTATTCCTAAGGATTCTAATTTTTCCAAGATGACCACTGCATTAAAGGCGTTTGATAGATGTAAAACTATACTTGTGACACATTCAACCAAGTCTGGTACATCAAATACCACTTTTGTAAACCCTGCCATGGCTGATTTTGTATTTATTCTGCTCCAGCAACCGAAATGTGATTTATACAGGAGGCTATATTTACTCAAGTAATTCGTAACGTATTTTATTAATTTTTAGAAGGATGCAGCACATAAATGGTCCTATATTCTGTATCTTCGGCATCACCTTTCGTTAATAGAGCCACAACTGCTGCCTCTTTCAAATACTCCGGTAAGTTACTTGAGAAGACTGATTTATTATGTCACTATCTATACATTCTTTGAGTACACAGACTGGCACTTCATGTAGACTGTTGTCTTACTATTTTTTGAATTTTTTGTTTTGTTTCGCTGACTTTATGGTGAATAAGAACATCATCGTATTCGCCACATACTTTTTTACTATTTTTGCTTATTCAGCTGTGAGTTCTTGGTGAAACGTTGTATAGTGTACTAATCTACCGAAGAGTCTTTTTACTCTTGTTTCAAAAACTTTTTATTACTGTACACCCTACGTTTCGGGTTATAAGCCCATTTTTAAGTACATAATGGCTCCCAAAGATGAGATCGATGTTTACACCTACCAAGTCTAGCCACTAATGCGGTAATGAATGCTGCTCCGTTCTTTTTCCTTACTGAGGATTTACTTTTGCATTTGTCCAAATTTAAAGAGACCTGTCACCTATTACAGCAAATTAAAGTTATTTGAAGTTTCTCAGTACCTCCCTGTAGACGACAGTCAGCGAACTAGTCCACAATGTTGCTGAGTGTGGCCAATGTGCATCGAGCACGTCTGGGATTCTCTCGGTCGACGTCTCGCTACGTCTTCAAACCTATACGACACTTCAGGAGGTCCAACAGGCACTGGTGCAAGAATAGAAGGCGATACCCCAGCAGCTGCGCGACGACCTGATCCAGAGTATGCCAACCCTTTGTGCGGCCTGTGGACGTGTGCATGGTGGTCATATCCCATATTGATGTTGAAGTAGATGTGCAGGGAACAGTGGCGTTTTGCATATGTGTTTCGGGACGGTTTTCTCAACTTATCACCAATACCGTGGACTTACAGATCTGTGTCGTGTGTGTTCCCTATGTGCCTATGCCGTTAGCGCCAGTTTTGTGTAGTGTCACGTTGTGTGGCACCACATTCTGCAATTATCCTTAATTTATGAGCATGAGTGTACTATTTGCAATATATTGTGTATGAATAAAGTAACAGCCAAACATTTTAAGCTAATAAAGCACTTGACAGTATGCCTTCACCGATCTATCTGACATCCATTACCTCAGTAACGCTGTTCGTACAGCTCCAGTGGAATTTGTGGGGAAAGATGAGTCGCACTGGGAAGTTCCAAATCTGTCTCTGAGGCACGCTCGTATGGCTCCGTAGTAACACCTCTACCAATGGAAGTCAATTGTTCGTTTCCTGGTGCTATACTGGTACACATCTGTAACTTGTAACGTACCTTCAGTTGGGATTGGGTTGTTTTGGGGAAGGAGACCAAACAGCGAGGTCATCGGTCTCATCGGATTAGGGAAGTATGGGGAAGGAAGTCGGCCGTGCCCTTTTAGAGGAACCATCCCGGCATTTGCCTGGAGTGATTGGGGAAATCACGGAAAACCTAAATCAGGATGGCCGGACGCGGGATTGAACCGCCGTCCTCCCGAATGGTACCTTCAGTCCTCAGTTCCTTAAATACCAATACATTCTCAAGAATGGACAAGGGGAGGCGCACTCACCCTACCGCCCTCCCCCCCCCCCTCTCCTACGAAATCTGTAGCACAATTTTTTTATTCAGTACAGTATTCCCTAGAATCAGTGGATAACCATTTATTCTCTCGGATGTAATATGCTTGTTTGTGTCACCTACAAAATTTAGTTCTTGTGGTACTTCGAAACTGACCAAATCGTCTACGTGGAAATTGACAATTATTTTACAGTTTGCTCCCCACTGGCTGCATAAATTTCTGCGAATGCCCATACTTCTTTAGAACTATATTTTTCATTACTTTATCAACCGTCCATTACTAAATAAAAGTATGATCACATAAGATATTTATAACTTGTCCAGTTATTTCACTGAGATTTTTATGCAAGTAGTTTTCTGTTTTTGGTCTCATACCAGATGGTCCAATGCTAAATTTGTGATCCCTTGATGACTCAGAACATGTCCTGCCAACTGGTCCTTTCTTCTTGTCAAGTTGTGCCACAAACTCCTCTTCTCCCCAATTCTGTTCAATAATTCCTCATTAGTTATGTGATCTACCCATCTTATCTTCAGCATTCTTCAGTAGCACCACATTTCGAAAGCTTCTATTCTCTTCTTGTCTAAGCTATTTATCGTTTATGTTTCACTTCCGTACATGGCTGCACTCCATACAAATATTTCCAGAAACGACTTCCTGACACTTAAATCTATAATCGATGTTAACAAATTTCTCTGCTTCAGAAACGCTTTCCTTGCCATTGCCAATCTACATTTTGTATCCTCTCTATTTCGACCATCATCAGTTATTTTGCTCCAAAAATAGCAAAACTCCTTTACTACTTTAAGTGTCTCATTTCCCAATCTAAATCCCTCAGCATCACCCGACTTAATTCGACTTCATTCCATTATCCTCGTTTTACTTTTGTTGATGTTCATCTTATATCCTCCTTTCAAGACACTGTCCATTCCGTTAGAATTACAATGTCATCGACGAACCTCAAAGTTTTTATTTCTTCTCCATGGATTTTAATACCTACTCCGAATTTTTCTTTTGTTCCCTTTACTGCTTGCTCAATATACAGATTAAATAACATGGGGGAGAGGCTACAACCCTGTCTCTCTCCCTTCCCAACCACTGCTTCCCTTTCATGTCCCTCGACTCTTATAACTGCCATCTGGTTTCTGTACAAATTGTAAATAGCCTTTCGCTCCCTGTATTTTACCCCTGCCACCTTCAGAATTTGAAAGAGAGTATTCCAGTCAACATTGTCAAAAGCTTTCTCTAAGTCTACAACTGCTAGAAACGTAGGTTTGCCTTTCCTTAATCTTTCTTCTAAGATAAGTCGTAAGTCCAGATAAGGGACCCTAAAAAGAGCAGTCAAGGAAGCTGGACAGTCAAGTATAAGCACAAGGAAGGTAACTGCGAAGAAACCTAGGGTAACAACTGAAGTACTTCAACTGAACAACGAATGCATGAGGTACAAATATATTCAGGGATTGACAGGAATACTGCAATATATGTCATATAGGAATGAAATAATCAGGAAGTGCAGTGGCGTCAAGGCGACATGGTTGCAGGAAAAATTTGAAGAAAACGAAAAATAAATTGTCGTGGGGAGTTTCATGTTTGGATGAAATTAAACTGTAGGGCGGACTTATTAGGAATGCAACGGCAATTCTACTGTTAATGCGCAGCTAAGGTAACAGACATTTGCAAAGAGTAAGAGAAGATATTTGGAAAGAGTAAAGCTTCTAGGAGAGAGGGTGGACTGTTTGATGACGTAGTAGCACTTGCAACACACGTCCTCAGTTATTCCCTGTATGTATGGTAATTTCCGTCTTCCCCTATAGTTTTTGAACTCTGTAGCTCCTTTTACTACCAACGATGTTATTCGCTGATGTCGTAAAGCACATCGTACCGTACTGTCCATCGGATTGCAGAGGTTTCCACAGGCCCTTTTCTCTGCCGAATCTCCATAGAACCTGTTTATTCCTTTTCTTATCACTCCACCAGATTTTCCACATTATTCTGTAACACCACATCTCAAACGCTGCGACTCTCTTCTGTTTCCGTTTTCCTAATGTCCACAATTCACTACCATACAATGCCATGCTCCAAACACACATTCTCAGAAATTTATTCGTTTCATTAATGCTTACTGTTTGATAAGAGTAGAGTTCTCATGGCCACGAATGCCCCCTTTGCCTGTGCTAATCTGCTTCCTAAGTACTCCTTGCTTCGTCTGTTGTGGTTTGGTTTGCTTGCAAGATAGCAGACTTCCCTGATTTTTGTCCACCAATTTCTCGGTTTACACTCAATCCATAGTCTGTATTCACTAGAATGATCATTCCGTTCAATAGATCTTGTAATTCTTCTTCGCTTTCACTAAGGACACTAATGTCATTAGCGAATCTTATCATTCATATCCTTACACGCAGAATATTAATCACACTGTTGAACCTTCCCCTTTTTCCGTTATTGCTTCTTCGCTGTATAGGTGGAACAGTAGGGACAAAAGATTTCATACCTGTCTCACACCCATTTTAACTCGAGCACTTCGTTCTTGGTCATTCAGTCCTATCGTTCCCTCTTGGTTCTTGTAGATATTGCATATTACCCGTTTTCCCCTATTGCTTATTCCTATTTCCCTCGACTTCCAACATCTCGTACCATTTGACATTATCGAACCCTTTTTTATGTCGACAAATATTATCGACGTGTCTTGGTTTTTCTGCAGCCATATTTCCATTATCAAATGTAACGTCAGAACTGTCTATACGGTGCGTTTACATTTCCCAAATCCAAACTGATCGTCATCTAACTCATCCTCAGTTTTCTATTCGTTTCCTCTGTGTATTATTCTTGTTAGCAGCGTTGTTGCATGATCT
Organism: Schistocerca serialis cubense; assembly: GCF_023864345.2. NCBI lineage: Eukaryota > Metazoa > Arthropoda > Insecta > Orthoptera > Acrididae > Schistocerca > Schistocerca serialis. The sequence goes on from NC_064642.1 coordinate 270,829,694, forward strand.
GTTACGCTGGTTGTGCTATAATTTTCAGACTGGTTTGCCCTTGCTATCACGGGAATTGTGTGGATGATTTTCCGGAAGTCTGATGGTAGTCACTAGACTAATAGATTCTAATTACCATCATGGTTCAAATGGCTCTGAGCACTATGGGACTCAACTGCTGAGGTCATTAGTCCCCTAGAACTTAGAACTAGTTAAACCTAACTAACCTAAGGACATCACACACATCCATGCCCGAGGCAGGATTCGAACCTGCGACCGTAGCGGTCTCGCGGTTCCAGACTGAATTACCATCAAGAATAGTCGTTTCTTCCTACTTCCTCCAATGACTTTAGCAATTCCGATGAAACGTTATCTATGCCTTCTGTCTTATTTGCTCGTAAGTAATACAGTGCCCTTAGAAATTGTGACTGTAGCACCGGATATCATATGGCATCCATAGCGATTCTTCTGTAACATCGGCAAACAAGTCCTCGCCCTCATAGCTGCCTTCAATATACTCTTCCCACTAATTCGCTCTCTCTTCTGTGCTTAACACTGAAATTCCCATTGCACTCTTGATGCTACTACCATTGTTTTTAATTTTACCAAAGATTGTTTTGCTTTTTCTGTATGGTGAATTGGTCCTCCCGACTATCATTTCCTTTTCGATATCTTCACATCATTCGAGCATCCATTTCGCCGTGATGTTCTGCGTTTCCTTTATATTTCATTCCTAAGTAATTTATTCTGATGTATGTCTTTGCCTTAACATTTTTGTATCTCCTTCTTCCGTCAATAAATTGAAATTCCTCCTCTGTTACCAAAGGTTTCTTAACAATTACCTTCGCGGTACTAACTTGTGTCTGTCAGCATGGACCCTCTGAGAGATGTCCATTCCGCTTCCTCTGAACTTTCTACTCTGTTATTCGTTGTCGCAGTAACCACACCCTTAACGAACCTCAAACCTGTCTCGTCATTGCGAAGTACTTCATCCAACTTCCATCCACATTGATTCTTTCGGAAAATTCTCTAAATTTCATTCTGCTCCTCATCATTACTAAATTGTGATCTGAGTCTATATTCTCACGTCGGTATTCCCTACAATCCAATATCTGATTTCGGAATTCTTCTCGCCATGATATAATCCAGCTGGAACCTTCGCGTGTTCCTGGGTCTTTTGCAACAACAGTTTACCTCCTCTTCCTGTAATTCCTAAAGAGATTATTCACTGTTACCATCTGAAATTTACTACAGAACTCAATTAGTCTTTCTCCATTGCCTTCTGTATACTAAAGGCGCTGATCATTGCGGATTCTTGGTATTGTAGGGTAGTTTCCCACCCCAAGGGCAAGAGAGTGCTCTGAGTCTCCATCCTCTTCTCCGCCCTCTTTGACAGGGCCGTTGGCAGGAGGACGGCGTCTTCTTATGCCGGAAGTCTTTTGATTAGTAAAGAAAGACGAGACCCCTAGACAAAGGGTGCGTACGTCAGAAAGAAGTGGGAGACGATATGAAAGGCGTATGGGGTTCTGTACTAGAATCAGAATTCAACAGAGTACTGGAAGCGATCAGTTAAGACCGACGGGACTGATAACTTTGTCTTGGAAGTCCTAAAATCGTTTGGGGTAGTGGCAACCAAACGACATTTTCAGTTAGTTTGTAAATTCTATTAGACTGTAGTCATACCATCAGGCATTCCAAAAAATATCATTCACACAGTCGCGATAGAATGGAAAAGTAAGTGCTACAACTGTTGCATAACATCTCATGCATCGTAGTGGCTGACAAATTACGACAGAATAGCAAAGAAATTTGTGGATCTGTGGTTGTCATCATTTGGCTTTCGGAGAGGTAAAGTCAACAGAGGCAGTCCTCACGTTGTGACTCGTAGTGGAAGCAAGACCTGTTGAGTGAAATGAACAGTCCCATGAGTACCTTATATGGACTGGGAGTAAACCGAACAAAATCGCCTGTAATCGGGATTATTAGAAACGAGACTAGCGATGAGCTTAACATCAGAATTTGTGATATCAAGTTAAAAAGCTAAGGAATTCAACTATCTCGGAAGCAAAATGACACATGATGAACGAAGGCAGGAGGACACTGAAATCTGAATAGCGTAGACGTAACGAAGAGGAAGCCTCCAATATTATGTCTACCAGATCGTGTTGATATAAAACCTTTCAAATTGAAACTGAATCTCACCCAAAAAATAGTACAATTAGAAAACATCTGATACGTTTATAGTGAATTCTGATATATAATCTTGGGAAAACTTAAACCATAAAGTGTTGACTGTTTCCACAATTTATTTAATGTTGCTCTCACTTTGGCTAAAATAATTACTGACGTTCACCAAACAAGTATACGAATTACCACAATGGCTGTTGAATACTATAATACGACGAGTTCTAAGACGCAAATTCAGGTAAGGCGCGCGTTTCTGAAGTACATTTTATAAAACACCGTGTAAGTCGACAGGAGATTTAGATAAAGATACTAAAGGAATGAGTAATGCAAACGTTGCAAATAGGCATTTACATACAGTAAAAAATGAAGAAAATAGTACATGGAACGGTCTGCGTCATTTCAGATGAATGCACATAGCAAACGCAAATGCTACGAGAATGAAAACAATATCAGACTAGAAAGTAGTCACAAATACAGTATACATTATTTTTCCGTTATTGAAATAGTTTAGTTTCAGCTTGAACATTTTAAATCATCTGCGGCTGATGAAGTCGCTCTCAGATTCTGATTGGGACGGGATCGATGGAGCCATAGTAGCACAACAGTTATCGTCGTAGAGGAAAACCAAGGAAAGACAGAAAGGGAAGCTCAACCCGTTTTCACAAAACAGCGTAAGGCAGTACCAGTACATAAAAAACAGAACGCACTTTTGTAAACATAATAACGAGAAATATTGACGCAGGTGTGATGTCAGCTCTTAAGAAGGGACTTAACTTTGCACCAACTCCAAGCAGAACCCATTTCGATGATGTCATAAGTGATGTGGAACAAGTGGTTCGCAAGATTCCCAGTGAAATACCAGAAGGACTTCTTTGGAAAACCGGCCGCATTCTTTCACAATCCAAGGCGCCAACATCAAATATGACAAAAACTAAGCGTAATGGTCTTCGAGAACTCTGCAACAATCATTGTATCGTAATTCTGCCAGCACACAAGGGCAAAGCAGCTTTCATTATGGAAAGAGCTGACATGACACGATGATCCGGTTGATGCTGGAGGAGGAGACGTATAAAAAACTCTCAATGGATCCAACATCTATAATAATGAGGAAGAAGTCGGAGCTTCTCAACCGGTCTCACTGGAAGAGAATGCCATTAAAAGAGTTCCTCCCTCAGGCAGTTCGACCACTGTACGGCCTTCGAAGGTTTAATAAGAGTACATCTCTATGACCCATCGTGAGCACCTGTGGATCTCCAGCTTATAGACTCGAAACATCTGGCCAGCCCCATTACTCCACACGCTGGTCATTGTGCGCACCACATCAAGAAAACGACCGACTTCAAGGGTTGAATTAAATGATTTTACTTTCAGAAGGTGATATGATGGTTACCTTTGGTGTGGTGTCATTATTCACGTGCGTTCCCATAAAAAATTCTATAGATCTATTCTCACTGTTATTTGATGATATTGTTGTGGATTTATTTAAGCACATTCTGACGTCATCGAATTTTTTTTATGATAGAAAATATTTTAACCAGACGGACGGTATCGCGATGTGGAGCCCATTAGCTCCAGTTATAGCCAACCTGTTTATGGAGTAATTTGAGGGCATCGCCCTGGACACGGCCCCTGCAAAGCGCAGTCTCATTGTGGTGAAAAGCTGGGAGATTTCTTGGACCACTTCAACACCATCCATGAATAGGCAGAGACAGATGATGCCTTGCCTTTTCTTGACGTTCTTGTTCGCCGTAAAGAAAATGTGTGTCTCAGCCGCAGTGTTACCAGAAACCCACCCACACTGATATCTGCATGCTACCAGCTATCAAAACCCTTCGCAAAAAGTTCTATACAGAGGACTTTGGAGCATCGACTGAAGCCGTTTCAGACGCTGAAATTGCTCCGAAGGAAATGAGCCACTTACGGAAAGCATTCAACGAAAACGGCTATAACAACTTCCTAATTTCGCAAACAATCTTGCTGAAGAAGCCCAAGCTGAAATCCCTCGAAGAGGACACGAAGAAGCTTGTGCTTTCGCTGTTCTGTGGCTTAATAACAGATAAGATTAGCTGGCTCTCAAAGTGACATAAAATCGATTCGGTCTTCAGAGATGACGGATAATGAGGCCTCCGAATGGCGATGTTGGTATCGGAGCACCAGGAGTAAATAAAATGCCGTACTGGTGGACGGCGCCGTGTAGGACACAAGAGATGTTTACCCATACGATACCCAGAGAAATCAGCGTTAGTGGAACATGCTGTAGAAAATGGACACCGTATAGCATTTGCAGAGCTCTTTGGGACAGCAACATAAAGAAGCAATCGAGATAAACATTTCTGGCAACACCCTCAATGAAGACGGTCGCTTCCACCTAATCACAGCTTGGGACCCGACCATCGAAACTTGAAGTGGGCGCAACAAGTGCGCAACGAAAACATTACCATGTAAGGCGCTGGGGGGGAGCACCAGTGACGTCATAGAAGGCAGCGCGGCTGTACTGTATCAGGACGGCAGCAGGTTCTCTGTGCAAATATCGTAACTTCCAAATTACTTTTGGAGACAACAGTCAATTACAGCTAGCACTTTAATGTACTTGTACGTATACGCACATTAACTTCACAGTCTGTTACGTACATCGAAAACAATTTGTGTTGTACACATAAAAACAGTCTAAAGCTCCTGCTATAACGGTCCTCACTCACACACAACACTATTGTCGCCACTTCTTTCCAGACTCATTTATTACTGCTCCATATAGAGACCTAACATATGTATCTCAACAAATTAATAACATTATACCGCTGAAAAGACTTCTATTAGTCCCGAACATAGTCCTTAATGTGAGGAAAAAGTTTCTAAGAACGTAAGTTTGGACAATGAAATTGTATGATAGTTAATCACAGGCTGTGGGAAAACTAGAAAAGAAGAGAGTCACAGTTGTGTTATGGGCCTTTACAAGGATGTTAAAAATTAGGTGAACTGATTAGCAATGTGCGTGTGTCATCTCTTTAGTGAAGTTTAGTGGTATGTAAAACATTCTCGGTTTTCTTCTCGCGTCAATTCGGGATAAAATCTCGAGCTTTCGACGACAGCATCCATTGTCATCATCAGTAGCAACTGACTGAGCAGACAGTTGCAGAAATGTTCTTTTCTTGTGTATTTTTTTTTTTTTTGCTTGCATAGTCTGTTTATTGCATTTGCCTCTTCCAAAATGAGGAATGAGGAACCCACTTCACCCACTCCCTGATCAGGATCCTCAGCTGCAAGTGAGAGATGCAACGCAGCTAACAAGGATGTTTCAGTTTCAGTCGCAGCAGATATCCACGTCGATAAACACGGTACTGCAGCTACTCGCCAATCAAACCACCAATACAGTACAACAGGCTACAACTGTAGCTCCGAGTTCCATACTGAGCAGTCAGTTGCTCCTGACGATGGAGACATTTTTCGAAAGTACGAGAATTTATCCCGAATTTACGCCACAAGAAAACCGAGAATGTTTTACATGCAAGTGCCGTCGCGAAAGACTTCGTTCTCAAGTTTGGTGGGAGTTGTTTCTCTGTGTCCATTCATCCATCACTTGCTTTTCTTCTGCTACAAGTTTTTATTGTGACAGTTCTCTTACATTTGGATGAGTTGTGTATTATGTATTCTGGTCATTTCCATTTCGTTTTCTATATTCGTGATGTGGTAGCAGTATTGATTCAATCGTACTGGAAACATGGAATGATTAGTATCGTTCTTCCAACGTCTGGTTCGTTCTGTAATGTCTTGTGCTAAAATCCCTGCTAGTCGCTACAGCAAACACAGCATTTCTGATTTGGTATTGAGTTGGTAAGTTCCTAATCCTTGGAATTTGTTTCTCTTGGGTGTTGATGTGTTTAAATATATTCGAAGGGAATGGTTACTAGCTAATGATCCAGATATTGGGGATCCCACTAGAAGATCATCAATTTGTACAAAATATTCATTCTCGGATTCGAAGTAATTCCATTCTTCTATCTGGCTATGCTCATTGTTTCTACTATTGTATGAGGAGTCAGGTTACTGCATGACATACCTTTTTCCATTATTTCTGTTGCGGCTTAAACTCAAGCTCCGGCACGCAAGGTCGGGAACGATAGAGAAGAGATGGCTGTGAGAAGACGTCAGCCAATTGCACGCTGACTGACCCCTCTCCAAGATGACAACGCGACAGCAGCAGCCCCTAAGTGAAGAAGACATAAGCTCTACGACTGATATACGACGCCCCAGTTGAACAGCAACTACAACATTAGGTACTTGTACAGCAGCGATTTTGTATTTTCTATACTGAACAACATAGCTTATTTTGTAATCGCCCTTTGCTTGCGACACTTCTGTGTAACCGCGAAGTTAAGACTGTAATATTTACCTTTTGCAATAAAACTCATTAATACGATTTGTTTGAGTGTTGTCTAGCGATCCGAGTAAGCAGGTTTCCTAGACACTCCGTATTTGACAAAAATCATGGAGATTGGCGACGAGAAGGAGAACGACTCCCATAGCCTAAGCCTGTTAGCCGGGCTGCTACATTTTCTTTTGTCGTTGGATTTTGTGTTTTTCTGGCGCTTTAATTCTAAATTGTTTTTCCTTTGCATTGCTGTGTTTATGCGTTTTAATAGTGTCTCTTATAGTGTTTTAGCTATTCATTGTTTCAGGTGGACATTGCAGAAGTTTTCTTTGCTTGTGTCTTTTTATTGCTTGCATGTCTCTTTATTGCCTTTGCCTCTTCCAAAATGAGCAACCCACTTCAGCCACCCCGTGCTCAGGCGCAGCAGCTGCAGGCGATATATGCAACGCAGTTAATATGGATGTTTCAGTTTCAGACGCAGCAGATATCCACGCCGATAAACACGGTACAATAGCTGTCCACCAAGCAAGCCACCAATACATTACAACAGGCAACGCCTGTAACTCCGAGTGCCGTACTGCCTTTTCGCCAGTTTAACGAAAATGAACAGAAATGGCTCGAGTGGTTGTAACAGTATGAAGCCCACATCATTGCCCACAGTGTACCAGGTACTGTGAAACTACATTACATTTTGTCAACGGTAGGAAGTGCAGTTTTTCGCCTCATTCAGAAATTGTTCCCTAACGCCACTCCTATAATCAGGTTCTAGATTCTCTAACTATTATGACCAACAATTTTGTTCAAATGGTTCAAATGGCTCTGAGCATTATGGGTTTTAACTTCTGAGGTCATCAGTCCCCTAGAACGTAGAACTACTTAAACCTAACTAACCTAACGACATCATACACATCCATGCCCGAGGCAGGATTCGAACTTACGACCGTAGCGGTCGCGTTGTTCCAGACTGAAGCGCCTGCAACCGCTCGGCCACACCACCCTGCTGACCAACGAGTGAATGTGGTGGCAACTAGGTGTCAGTTCTTTCATTGTAAGAAAAGGTCAAAACAAACATATCGCGAGTGGGCAACAGATTTGTAGGGTATGACGAGGAAATGCAAATTCATATGTGTCTGTGGTGCTTTATATTCAGATGTCATGTTGCATGTTGCAATCGTGTACGATTTAACTGATGTCAGACTAAGAGAACAGGTTTTGAGCCACTCAGATCCATCATTTCAACACATAGTGCAAATTCTCGATCGGTATGACTCAGGTGGGGTAGCGGCCGATAAATTTGAGCAGCCTCCAGTTTGTCAGGTTGACTCGTCCCTTGCTTACGACCGACCCAGTGGGCAAAAACAGTAGGCGTATGCCACGCCACGTAAACAGTTTTCTAAACAGGTCAACAGAATTAAGTCATGTCCTCAGTGCTCTTCATGGCACAAATGCCAAGACTGCCATCCAGGCAAGCAGTGTTACGTTTGTGGCAAGAAAGGTCACGTAAAATCCATATCTTTGCAACGGAACAAACGTAAGAATATTGCCCACTCACAAAAATCTAGTCACAAGGCCCATGTAATCAATGCAGTGTATTCAAAGCCTGCTACAAGCATTAGCAAATCTAGCAAGCGAACAGTTCCTTCAGTGCTATGCCAACTAAACAAACTTTTTGTTCACTTGTATCTTAGTGGAAAACGTGTGAAATTTCAGTTGGACACGGGTGCCTCTGTCCGTTGCTGAATCGTAACACATATGAATTGTTAGGCTCCACACGCCTATTTAAAACTAGCACGCACCTGGCACCTGACGACTTGTAATGGACAAGACTTTCCCGTTCTCGGAAAATGTGCTTTGCCTGCCGTGTATCACTCACAAACGCGAACCGTGACGTTCACTGTGCTACAATCACTCAATTGTGAGAACATATTTGGCCTTTAATCGTTTTACTTGTTTGGCTTTCAAATTCAGGATAATGTGTTGTCAGTGACTGCATTCAATGCCGAAGACAGTGTAACTAGCTTGCTGAAAGAATTTCTTGAACTCTTTTCTGAAGGTTGAGGCAAGGCTAAAAAAATTGTGTACATACTATTATGAAAGACAATGCTCAGCCGAAAATTTCCCGGCCAGAACTGCTCCCATGGCATTATGGCACAAAGTCGTTATTGAACTTAAAGAATTGCAAGATAGTGGAGCTATTACACAAGCTAGTCAGTGGGCAAGTCCACTGGTTTTGCTCCCCAAACCTTGATGTCGCATTCGTCTCTGTGTTGACTTTACGTCTGCAGTCTACACACAAAATGTCATTGATACTTATTCTTTGTCACGCCCAGAGTATCTCATGGAAAGATTAGGCACTGGTCACTAATTTTCAAAAACTGATTTGCGCAGCGCATATCTTCAACTACTTCTCAATGAAGAATCTCAAAAAGTGTATGTTGTGAACACTCATTTGGGCTTTTTTAAATATTTGTGTTTGCCTTTTGGAAGTGCTTCCGCACCCGCCATTTTCCAGCGGTGTTTGGAACAGCTGACTGCTCAAGTACCAAACTGTTCAAACTATTTGGACGATATTGCCGTAGACTGTCGTACACCTGAAGTACGCATTGCAAATCAGCGGTTTTGTTTCGTGTGTTATCTGATGCAGGACTAAATTGTAGACTGGACAAATGTGATTTTCTTCTTATTGAGTTGCTGTATCTTGGTCATGTCGTAAACAGTCAAGGTGAACATCCTCTTCAGTCGCATTTGTTAGCAATACGAGAATTGCCAGTTCCTCGCAATGTCACAGAATTGCAGCCCATTTTAGGGAAAATGAACTATTATATTCGGTTCATACCGAATGCAGCACAAATCTCAGCTCCACTGCATCGTTTGCGTGGCAAGAACATCCCCTTTGTTTGGACGTATGAATGCCAAGAAGTTTTGAAAAACTTAAAGATACATTGCTCAGTGATTGATGCTTAGGACACTTAGATCCTGACAAACCAGTTGTGTTGGAAGTTGACGCTTCTTCTCAAGGAATCGGAGCAGTGCTTTCGCACAGAATTCGTGATAGAGACAGGCCAATGGCCTTTGAATCAAAAGTGTAGTCTAAAGATCAGTGTAACTATTCACAAACAGAGAAAAAGGCCTTGGCTATTGTTGATGGTGTCACCAAATTCCACCACTATTTATAGGGCAGAAAATTCTACTTAGTAACGTATCACAAGCCACTGCAGTCCCTGTTTCATCCGATGAAGCCGGTTCCTGTACGAACTGCCCAAAAATTGCAAAGATGGGCTTTGTTGTTGCCTCAATACCAATGTGAGATAGTGCATCGTCCGACAGCTCAACATGGTAATGCGGACGCACTTTCGTATCTTTCGATTGGCTCTGATACAGACTTTGACGCTTCTGCTGCAACTTATTGTCTCATCGATGCTCAGGATTCTGACTCACTTCAATCCTTTCCTCTGAAATTGCACAGGCCATGGAAGCCGATTCAGATTTGAACATTTAGCTAAAATACATTCGCACATCTTGGCTTCGCACATCGGAAATTGGAAATTTGTGATAAGAATATGGAACCAAACTGCTGGGGTCATCGGTTCCTAAGCTTACACACTACTTAATCTAACTTAAACTTACACTAAGGACAACACGCACACCCATGCCCGAGGGAGGACTCGAACCTACGACGGAAGGAGCCGCACGAACCGGTACAAAACGCCCGAGACCGCGCGGCTACCCAACGCGGCGCCTCGCACATTGCATAGCATAAAGAACTCAGTAGTGCGCCAATACTTCCCACGTCGGCATACCATCGTTATACAGCAAGTTGTGATTTTTGTTCAAAACGATAGTGGGGCAATCACAAGTGTTAATCCCCAAAGCTTTGCAAAAACAAGTGTTGCAGTTACTTCACCAGGGACACTGGGGAATGTAAGTACGAGACACTTAGCGCGTCGACAGTGTATGGGTTATGGACACAAATAAATCAGATGGCGTCACAGTGTCACGCATGTGCGGAACATCAGTCTGCTCCACTACAAAAATTCTCTGCTTGCCCTCAGTCGTAATCAAAATGGTTCAAATGGATCTGAGCACTATGGGACTTAACATCTGAGGTCATCCATGCCCGAGGCAGGTTACGAACCTGCCACCGTAGCTATCGCGCGGTTCCAGATTGAAGCGCCTAGAACCGCTCGGCCACAGAGGCCGGCGTAGTCGTAATCACCATGGCTAGTTGTGCACATAGACTTTACGGAAACGTTTTGAAACACTCGTCGGTTGATTGTGGTAGACTCTTATGGCAAGTTTCCTCTTCCTTTGCCAATGAACTAGACAACGTGACGGAACCCAGTTCACGAGTAGTCCTCTTTTTCTTGCCTCGAAGGTTGGCGTGAAGTCATAGTGTCGGACAACGGCCCTCAGTTTACGTCAAATGAATTTGAAACGTTCTGTGAACGCAATGGCATACAGCATCTATCTGTTCCATCCACAGTCAAACAGTGATGCGGAACGTTTGGTCTGGACATTCAAGCAGCAGAAGGCCAAACTTCGAAGCGCACACCCCAGGGATCAAGCATTGCAACTATTTCTCACCTCATAACGTTCGCATCCGTCGTCGGCAGAATTGATTCACAGCTGTCGCCATCGGACACTGCTCCACCTGCTCCAGCCTCCTCAGCACCCGTCGCTGAAGCAAGGCTGCAAGTATTGCTTCGCGCCGCATGGTATCGTGTTTCTCGAAGTTCTTAGCGGCAGCAAACGGTGGGCGTGAGGCGAGATCCTTCGTCGACTCTGAGCATGCATTTGTCTCATTTAAGATGCAGACGGATTGCAGCGCCGTCATCACAATCAAATTCGCCGCAGTCATGTGCATGATGATCGTTCTGTATCTCTTCCTCCAGATTCACGGATCCGGAGGACAGCTCGACCACAGCAGCTGCCAGAGGGTGTCATCACGACACCGTGAGAGGACCCCATGGAGACGGAACCTTCGACTCCTCCGCCTCCTTTCGTCCTACCGATGGAGCTGGACCCACCCACACCGCAACAGCCTACGCCAGCCACATCTTCGTATGGGCCTCATGAGGTGGACGAGTACCCTTCTGGGCGTTTTCCAAGGACGTTTCCAGTGGAGCAAAGACCGGATGGTGGAGCAAGACTGGAAGTCTGACGTCCACTGCAGCGACAGCTTCCTGTCCACGCTCCTCTTTCCTCCTCCATTTTTGCGCTCGATAATGGACGGCGGTCCACCGCTCGGAGATGCGGTGGGGGTTGGGGGTGTGAGGAGGAATGTTACGACGTAAAACCAAGCGCCAGCACGCCAGTGTGGAACGATAGACAAGAGATGGCTGTGAGAAGAAGTTAGTCAATCGCACACTGACCGACCCCTCTCCAGGATGACAGCAGCGGCCCCTATGCAAAGAGGACATAGGCGCCGCGACTGCCGACCCCCCGGTTGAACATCAACTTCAAGATTAGGCACTTCTATAGCAGCGACTTAGGATAATTAATACTGAAGAAGATTGCTTATTTTGTGTGTAGCCCTTTGCTTGAGACACATCTGTGTAGTTGCGAAGGTAAATATTGTAACTTTTCCTTTTGTAACAAAACTCATTAATACGATTTATTTGATGGTTGTCTAGCGATCCGAGAAAGCGGGTTCCCTAGCAATCCCATATCTGACAACGAAAATGGAGACGTAATAATTTCTGTTGTTTCCATGGTTGGAATGGATGTGTGTATGTTTACAATGTCAAAACGATACCTGTCATGCTGATTGTGGTATCTCTATATTTTGTATGATTCTCATGAGACTCCTGTATTCTTCAGTATTGTACCATTGTCGCCTGCGTAATGTTTTGTAAGTACTTCTTGGGCATGTTTAGCTTTGTCGTTTGCTGGTTCCATTGCAATATTGTGTTTGTTATTTTTTGTTGGCATCTTAGTGAGCTTTTCCTATGTTGTTTTAGGCTCTCGTGTATTTCTGTCTCTTAGCAAAAGTTCAGTGATTTTAGGTGTTGCTTCTATTTTTGTCTGAACTCGAATAGTGGGATCTGATTTCAGTGTCGGATCGGTGTTAGGAAATAAACATTTCTTCCGTTTGTGACATACCTTTCCTTGTCTATGAGAACTGTTTTGTTCACATTGGCCACTTTTGTTGCAAAAATCTTATTGCATTCTTTGTTTCTTTTCAGTGTTTCATGGTGGCAGCTACTTCTTGGTTCTTCTTATCGGATTCCTGGTGTGCCTGTTTTATTGTGACTTTTATTTCTTTATTTATTATTTCTTGTCATTCCCATACTTATCTTCATTGTCTCTTTTTCTTCTTGTGTTGGTTTCCGACTACTTGGTTTTTTCTGTACAAATGAAGGTGAAACAAGCGTCGAGAAACAAATATTCCCTTTATTCAGTTTGTAACACAACAAAACTTCGCAATAGCATGCATGTGTGGACACGTGAATGCACAGCCAACGTAAGGGTCGAGTAGGAATTAAGAAGTAGTCAGTCTGATGACAGATTCAGACCCTTTGGTAATAAGTAAGACATCACTGTATTCATAACTTCTCTATCAATTCTATTTCAAGTTTCTTAAATATTCTACACCAATTTAAACAGGTAGCTAAATTTCTGAGAGAAAAAAGAAACAATGATTATGGTCTCTAACACACCAAGGAAACGAAATGTGGAAACAGATTTCTGCTGCCATCGCTTCGAGAGGAGTTGTTTTAATTGGTTGTTCTTGTTTCTCATGAAGGTGTATGGATACAGAAAGAACTGCATTTTTTACGCTTGTAACTTAGGCGGAATGAGAAACCTCTCTTGGTAAAATTACGTGGTGAACCCCTGCATCTTGGGTAGGATTTTGCACTTGCTTTCTAATGTGGCTGCAAATAGCTATTTTTCAGAATTGAAGGAGTATAGTAGTGTGGCACTGTCAAAGCCATAAAAATCTGCCCATGACCGTGTCCTGTTCATACTGTCTGAGATTCGAAACAAACCTGCGGCTGCAGCTTCATGACTACTGCAGAAGCATCTTGCTACAAACGTTTACAGTCACGCAATTAATTGTAATTCAGCTGTTCATCTACCTGAAATGAGCACAACAATATTGCTCGTGTACGCACGAGATTTCATTTGCTCAGTGAGCGCATGCATCTTGGGTTACGACTGTAAAGCAATGGTGCCTGCCATGTGCTAAGACTCACCAGGATCTCTCCATATATCACCCTGATCCGTTCTCTTGCTTCTCCTCCTTCTCTGTCTGTCTCTCTCTATCTCCTTCTCTCTCACTGCCTCTGTCTCTCTCCGCAGCTTAAACATGGTTCTTTGTACCTGGTTATTCATTCAATACATGTGATGCGTGTCGACTGTCGTTGTGTAACATCAATGAAGACTGCCGTTACCTATATGTCGCGTTTTGTTTAATACTAATTTCTGGATCTATTGAAATTCCTGTCACTCCTGATAGCCTTCTTGTCAGAGCGATATTCTCCCACCTTTTCAGGATCCAACAAATCAATAACTGCTGCAAGGAGGATCATTGCCAACATATTACACGGTCGAATATAAGTTACTTAATAAATCCTGCCAGTCTATTGGCATGTGCCGCACCTACACAGTGGGGACAGAATACTTCATTTTCACTGGCTGGGACTCAAAGAGCTGTTGAAGAGAGTGGAGTATGGTAGCCACACAGGTGGTCCTAACCTGTAAATCATTTATACAGGGTGTTACAAAAAGGTACGGCCAAACTTTCAGGAAACATTCCTCACACACAAAGAAAGAAAATATGTTATGTGGACATGTGTCCGGAAACGCTAACTTTCCATGTTAGAGCTCATTTTATTACTTCTCTTCAAATCACATTAATCATGGAGTGGAAACACACAGCAACAGAACGTACCAGCGTGACTTCAAACACTTTGTTACAGGAAATGTTCAAAATGTCCTCCGTTAGCGAGGATACATGCATCCACCCTCCGTCGCATGGAATCCCTGATGCGCTGATGCAGCCCTGGAGAATGGCGTATTGTATCACGGCCGTCCACAATGCGAGCACGAAGAGTCTCTACATTTGGTACCGGGGATGCGTAGACAAGAGCTTTCAAATGCCCCCATAAATGAAAGTCAAGAGGGTTGAGGTCAGGAGAGCGTGGAGGCCATGGAATTGGTCCGCCTCTACCATTCCATTGGTCACCGAATCTGCTGTTGAGAAGCGTACGAACACTTCAACTGAAATGTGCAGGAGCTCCATCGTGCATGAACCACATGTTGTGTCGTACTTATAAAGGCACATGTTCTAGCAGCACAGGAAGAGTATCCCGTATGAAATCATGATAACGTGCTCCATTGAGCGTAGGTGGAAGAACATGGGGCCCAATCAAGACATCACCAACAATGCCGGCCCAAACGTTCAAAGAAAATCTGTGTTGATGACGTGATTGCACAATTGCGTGCGGATTCTCGCCAGCCCACACATGTTGATTGTGAAAATTTACAATTTGATTGCGTTGGAATGAAGCCTCATCCGTAAAGAGAACATTTGCACTGAAATGATGATTGACACATTGTTGGATGAACCATTCGCAGAAGTGTACCCGTGGAGGTCAATCAGCTGCTGATAGTGCCTGCACACGCTGTACATGGTACGGAAACAACTGGTTCTCCCGTAGCACTCTCCATACAGTGACGTGGTCAACGTTACCTTGTACAGCAGCAACTTCTCTGACGCTGACATTAGGTTTATCGTCAACTGCACGAAGAATTGCCTCGTCCATTGCAGGTGTCCTCGTTGTTCTATGTCTTCCCCAGTCACGAGTCATAGGCTGGAATGTTCCGTGCTCCCTAAGACGCCAATCAATTGCTTCGAACGTCTTCCTGTCGAGACACCTTCCTTCTGGAAATCTGTCTCGATACAAACGTACCGAGCCACGGATATTGCCCCGTGCTAATCCATACATCAAATGGGCATCTGCCAACTCCGCATTTGTAAACATTGCACTGACTGCAAAATCACGTTCGTGATGAACACTAATCTGCTGATGCTACGTACTGATGTGCTTGATGCTAGCAATGTAGAGCAATGAGTCGCATGTCAACACAAGCACCGAAGTCGACATTACCTTCCTTCAATCGGGCCAACTGGCGGTGAATCGAGGAAGTACAGTACATACTGACGAAACTAAAATGAGCTCTAACATGGAAATTAAGCATTTCCGGACACATGGCCACATAACATCTTTTCTTTATGCGTGTGTGACGAATGTTACCTGAAAGTTTGGCCGTAGCTTTTTGTAACACTCGGTATAACATTACAAGCAACTCAGAATTTACCGATCAACAACATTAAGTATGTTAGTAATAAAATTAATCTGATGGAAAAGAAACACGGTGAAAATCTACTTACAGTCTCGAAACAATGCGAAAACATGTTTGGCTAAAATTTATTTAAAGTTTCTGGCGTTAAATCGGAATTCTTCGATAGCATACATTTCTAATACTTTCAGTCTTTTGTGTTCAGCGTTTCTGAAGATTCGCTTTACAATTGCACATAATGCTCTGGCCTAGACATACATTTAGGAACATCCTCCACATTTCCACTCTAATATCTCATAACAGTAGAGCTCTTTGCCTCAGGATAGCTATCTTTGCCTGTACCAGTCTACTTCTGACGTCTTTCTTGTCTTACCACATTGTGTAATTTTGCTTACTACATAGAATTCTTTTAATTGTTTCACTAATTTGAATTAGTGTTCAAAAATTCGTTCTCTTACTTCTTATCTTAATCACCTTAGTATTTGCATTGTCCATTGTTTAGCCGTATTCTTGTTTAAAGTATTCTGTGCATTCAGCATGCAAAACTTGGTAAGAAGAGCAAGGCGTTTGAGAACTATGGAAATTAATGTCTTCCCTTTTCATTTTTATTTACCTTGAGAATTTGTTATTTTTTTCACTTGTTCTTCGATGTACAGGTTGAATAACAGTGGTGATAAAGCGTGACCCAGCCTTACACCCTTCTCACTTTTATTGCTTTCACTTAAAGAATACGAAAACTCTATTACAAATACGGAATGCTCTACTGATCCTTTTTCCACAGGAGGTACGTGCCGAAACAAATCTGCCAGAATTACAAACTGTCCGCCACTGCCTTTCATTTATCTACATTTCATTTCCTTTGAGTCATTCATTAACTGCATGGACGCGTGCGTATTGTGCACCCGTAATTACATTACAGTACACATTTCTGTGTGCAGTTGTATATTAATATCTGTTCAGTCTTTTGTGCTCTAAAGCAATATCTTGTTTCCTTGATTTTAATGAAAATATACTGTGTTATGATCGATAGTCTTGAAATTCTCTCTGCTCTCCGAATATTGTTTTCGGAAATAACGTGTCAGTAAATGTTACAGTCGTAGCACTGTCAGTATAATTTATCACGTAGGGAAATTAATGACACGCACATCTATCATACGAATATTTCGCAAAATGTGTTATTATTAGAAGTTCTGTTTGTTTCAGAATCACAAAGGTTACTTCACGAGATTGGAATAATAAGTATATCTCAAATACTGTCAGTTACAACAGTAGTCTTTGAATGTATCTGTGAGACAGAATATTCGACTCAGTGACTATAAGAAGCGTATGGCACTTCTGAACGAAATTGGCGTGGACTGTCCGAGGGATAGGAACGGAAGACGAAAGTGCTGTGTGTTGGATCTCTGAGGAAGAAAATTAAATCAAATGGCTCTGAGCACTATGGGACTTAACATCTGAGGTCATCAGTCCCCTAAGAACGTAGAACTACTTAAACCTAATTAACCTAAGGACATCACACACATCCATGCCCGAAGCAGGATTAGAACCTGCGACCGTAGCGGTCGCGTGGTTTTAGACTGAAGCACCTAGAAGCGCTCGGCCACAGCGGCCGGCGAAGGTAATGAGAAAAAATATTCGGATACTGTTCGCGCTACTCTCATTTCTGTTACATCTCGTTATCTTAGTCTTTTACCGCTTTACTCTCAGTCCACAGCCTGTATTCATTAGACTGATCGTTCCGTTCAACAATTCTGCAGTTCTTCTTCAGTTTCACTGAAGTTAGTAATGTCATAAACGGATCTTATCACTGATATCATTTCACCCAGAATGTTAATGACACTCTTCAACGTTTCTTTCCTTCCGTTATTGCTTCTTCGACGCATAGGTTTAACAGTAGGGATGAAAAACTGCATTCCTTTCTCCCACCTATTTTAACTCGAGAACTTTGATTTTGGTCTCCCAGTCCTATCATTCCCTCTTGGTTCTTGTAGATATTGTACATGCACATCTTTCCTTATAGGTTACTCCTGTTCCTCTCTCGGAACTTCAAACGTCTTGCACCATTTTACATTGTCGAACGCTTTTTCTAGGTAGATAAATGTTATCAACGAGTCTTCAGTTTTCTTCCGCCTGGCTTTCATTGTCAAATGTAACGTCAGGACTGCCTCCCTGGTACATTTACCTACCCCAAATCAAAACTGATCGTCATGTAACCTATCCTTCTTCTGTATGTTATTCTTGTCAGCAGCTTGGATGCATGAGTTGTTACGCTGATTGTGAGATAAATTTCACACTGATTTGCCTTTGGTATCTTCGGAATTGTGTGGATGATATTTTCCCGGAAGTCTGTTGGTACGTGGCTAGTCTTATACATTCTACATACCAACCTGAATAGTCGCTTGGTTGCTACTTGCCCCAATGCTTTTAGCAATTCCTGTGGAGCGTCATCTGCAGCTTCTGCCTTATTTGAACTTAAGTCACCTACTCGCTCTCTCATCTGTTTTTAACAGTGAAATTCCCGTTGCACTCTTAATGCTGCCACCATTGCTTTTAACTTTCTTCGCGTGTGGTAGCCGCGCGGTCTCAGGCGTCTTGTCGGGGTACGCGCGGCTCACTCCGTCGGAGTTTCGAGTCCTCCCTCGGGCATGGGTGTGTGTGTTGTCCTTAGCGTAAGTTAGTTTAAGTTAGATTAAGTAGTGCGTAAGCTTAGGGATCAATGATCTCAGCAGTTTGGTCCCATATGACCTTACTACAATTTTTTTTAACTCTCCCGATGATTCTTTAGCTTTTTCTATGTGGTTGGCTGGCTGATTTGGTTGATTTTGTGCATCCTTTTTACATTGACTGCCCGCACTTCCTGTTTATTTCATTACTAAGTGATTTATGCTGATGTATGTCTGTTCCTGAACATTTATGAATTTCCTTATTTCGTAAAACAACTGAAGTATTTCCCTGTTATCCAAAGTTTCTTCCCTGTACCTATGTTTGCCCGTCAACCTCTGTGATGGACCATCGGAGAGACGTACACTCCTGTTTACCTGAACTGCCTGCTTTATTACTCATTGTCGCAGTACGCACACCTATAAAAATTTTCAAACGCGTCTCTTCATTTTCTAGCTGTTCAGTATCTAACTTCCGTTCACAGTGATTCCTTCGGAGCCCGCATCTCGTGGTCGTGCGGTAGCGTTCTCGCTTCCCACGCCCGGGTTCCCGGGTTCGATTCCCGGCGGGGTCAGGGATTTTCTCTGCCTCGTGATGGCTGGGTGTTGTGTGCTGTCCTTAGGTTAGTTAGGTTTAAGTAGTTCTAAGTTCTAGGGGACTGATGACCATAGATGTTAAGTCCCATAGTGCTCAGAGCCATTTGAACCATTTTTGATTCCTTCGGACGATTCTCTTAAACTTCATTCTACTCTTCATCATTACTGAGTCTATATTCTCACACCGGTATGCCTAAGAACCTAACAATTTATTTCTGAATTCTGTATGACAATGACGTAATCCAGCTGGAACCTTCCCGTGTCTCCGGATCTTTTCCATGGACAGTACACCTCCCTCTCTTGTTATTCCTGAAGAAAGTATTCGCTTTTACCACCTGAAATTTACTACAGAACTCAGTTACTCTTTCTTCTCCCTCACTACTGCTTGGAAGCCCATATTCCCCCGTAATCCTTTCTTCTACTTAACCTACAATTGTAAGGTGGCTATAATTTCGCAGCTTACAAGACCCCATCCATATACTGTGCCGTGATCTACAGACACAATTAGGTATCAGGTTGTACATCGTATATTTGGATGTACATGGAGGAGTTGGAAAATAAGTTTCCCCTGTCGAGTGTGGTCAGAGTTGTACGTGAAAGGAAAAAAGAAGAGAGAATGAGACATTAAAGATAAGACATATCTTTATTTTTCTACATAATTTTCAAGTACACTGAGACATTTGTCATATCACTTTGTAAGCTTCAAAAAGCCTTACAGGAAAAAATCAGGGCGTTTCATACGGAAGAAGCGTTGAACGGCTTGTTTGAGGCCAGCACTGCTGGCAAAGCGCCTTCCGGCTTCAAAGCAATGAGCTTTCTTCAAAGCAGGAAACAGATCGAAGTCACTTGGTGCGAGATCCGGACTGTAAGGCGGAAGATGTAGGCGCTCCCAACCAAGAGCTGCAATATGGTTTAGGGTTGCCGTCGCCGTATGTGGTCTCCCGTTGTTATTCAACAGCAGAACGCCAATTCTGAGAAGGCCAGGCTGCTTTTTCTAAATCACCTCTTTCAGTTTCGACGGAGTGGCACAGTATCGCGCAGCATTGATAGTTGCATCCTCCAGAAAGTCCAGCAACAAAACTCCTTTGGCGTCCCAAAAAACGGTGAGTAGCACTTTACCTGCAGACTGAGTGCTTTTGAACTTCTTTCGGACGGGTGACGACGGATGTTTCCACTCCATGAATGCGGCCTTCGTTTCGGGTGTGTAATGGTGGACCCACGTTTCATCCTCCGTCACATTCCGAAACAAGTCATTGCCAGATTCCTGGTAACGCACGACTTTCCTGTATCGAAGAATGTTGTGGATGATCTTGTGAGCTCGCTCATGTTCGATTCCAAGTTCTGACGCTACGCCATCGATGGTGATACGCCGGTTCGCTTTCATCATGTCATCCAACATCCTGACATTTGCAACTGCAGTGGCCGTGCGCGTCCCTCCAGGTCTCGGTATGTCCTGCACTTGCTGACGTCCATCACTGAATTGCTGGCACCATCGCTGCACCATTTGCCTCGACATCACACCTGACCGATACACCTCAACAAGGCGGTTATAAATTTTTTGTGCCTGATATTCCACATGCCCATTCATAGCGGATAACAGCTCTCACTTCCACCTTTGACCACGACTCCAAAAGGCACCTTCTCACCATTGCTCCGGGAAAAGACTGAGCGACTGGCCTCCGATTTGCGCAGGCACTGTGACAGCGCCATCTGCTTCATCGCGGTCGACCTTTGCCCAGTGGTGTATGGGTGTCTTGCACGTGTGCATTCACCTACCGTGTCGTCTTTCGCCCATATCACACAACAGGGGAAACTTATTTTCCAACTCCCCTTCATATGAAGAAGACTGACATTGTCACGTACACCTTGTAAATAATTGTTAATGCTTATGCATGAAAGGTGATGGAGTGTCTTTATTATCATACTAGTAGAGGTTGGAACGACAGTGGAAATGAAACGGCAGGCGGAACTCAAGCCCTGTGTGGAAGGTCCACAGAGGCGTGTTGGTCCTACTTAAATACAGGAAGTAGTAAGACGGATGTTGAG
Source organism: Schistocerca serialis cubense (assembly GCF_023864345.2). Classification (NCBI taxonomy): domain Eukaryota; kingdom Metazoa; phylum Arthropoda; class Insecta; order Orthoptera; family Acrididae; genus Schistocerca; species Schistocerca serialis. Next base: position 270,850,838 of record NC_064642.1, read on the forward strand.
ACATCTGAGTTCTGGGGCACAATAGAGTCGCTACCGGCCACTATTGTAGTAGGGCCAGAAGGATAACCTGATAATACTTCCGAACTTCGAAGCTTGGACGCAGGTGAGAGGAACGAAGAAGCGGCACCTCGGAAACCATGCAGGCAGTGTTATTTCCAAGGACTTTTACTCAGACGCGTACCATTGTACGAGTACAGGTTTTTCCTCGCCAACTTTCCGCGCTGCACGACAAAAGACTAAAATACGATTGTCGCCTTTCGGAAGAATCTGTAGAGAGGAAGAATATTCCGTGGTTTCGGGAATATGATTCGTTTTCGGAATTACGATGGTTGGGAGCTGAGCCTCACTGGGAGGCCAGCGGTGGAGAGACGAGGTCTTCCGTTGTGAGCGCCCGTGTGTGACGGTCGCTCGAAATCAGCTTTGTTGGTACAAAACGGAATTGCTGTCTTTGCTCTCAGGAGAGTTTATAGGTAGAACAGTTAGGAACAGTACTGTTGCAAACCTATACAATTCTGAACTTCACCTCCGGGTTGGAAGTCGTCGTTGAGTACGCAGCGGTCAGTAATTGAGAGCACTTCCTCTGCCTATACTTACATTGAGACGTATCTGAACTCCGTCCTTGTGGCTGGGGTCGCAGGTTCGAATCCTGCCTCGGGCATGGATTGGGACATACGGTGATATCGCAAACTGCTTCGGCGAATTAGTGCTATAAAAGCTAAACAGCTGTGATCACGTTAGTTTATTTCCACTGAGGTTCCACACCACCATAGATCATCTTTGAAAGTAGTGTCTTCTAGTGCTTAGTACGTAGATGATGTCAGTTATTTCGCGTTACTGATATTAGGCTGTGCAGTCGTAATAAGGGGCAGAGTTGGGCAATTGATTAGGAATTTTACTCAGGAAATTTAAACTTTGTAATCTAAAGGTTTTTTTTAAAAAATCTACAGTAAATTAATAAGCAGGGCAATGTTTACCATTTAGTAGGATTAGTTGCCTTCATTATTCATTTATGTTTAGATTATAATTTACAGAATTAAGAGATCCTAAGATCTCCTTCAGGAGGTAGTCAGACAGGGCCAGATCTTCATTTATCATTTATTATTTTCCGTTGCGCACATTCATTTTACACTCACCTGGATATGGCTTACCCTGCCAGGATCCTACTTAGACCTTTCTGATAGTAGCCACAAACTGGTTTGTGACCTGGGAATTTTCAAAAAAAAAATTTCCCATTTCATGTTAAGGTATTATTGATAGTGATCACCAGCTTGCGTGTATCGTTTGCAGTGGTAAAGTCACGCGAAAACATTAAATATAATATTTGTGTATTTTAATATATTCACAGGCGTTGAACTTCATCCCGCAGGCTGCAATTTATTGATTTTGTAATGTTATTTATCATTGTATTTTGCTTGTAATGGAACGACACTGCTCGTTCACGACCTTGTCAATAATTTAGCTTTGAAACGTCCCCTTAGAAAAATTATGAATGACTGTGATAGTAAACTTCTACGTTATTTGATACAAAGACAGCTGAGTAAAACTGAACGTACTCAGACAATTGTTCCCTCTGTACTTATTCTGATCATCACTAAACTGACGCACAATTTTTCTTAGCGCAACGCAATCTGACTTTCAATAGTCACTACAAAAGAATGGCTCTGACTAACAATAACCTATACCTTTCATGAATCACTTACCTCACAAAAATCTTCGTTAGTCGAACTACTGCAATACAGCGAGCGCCAGTACTGCCAGATAAATAAATGTTTCTAACTACTGAAAGCACCAACTACTGATAGGCATAGTTATCAATTGAAAGATTTTGATACAGAAAAAACAATGTATTTGCCTTAATAGCGTTCAAAAGTCATTATAATTTTTTGACATCAAATTAAACAAATTTCCTTTTTCTGACGGACACACGTCCAGATCGTCCACTCTAAACTCTGGCATCTCTCTCCCCACATCCACCACTGCTGGCGGCTCACCTCCAACTGCGCAACGCTATGCGCTGTTCCCATCCAACTGCCCAACACTACACAAGCGAATATTCCACAATGAGTCCAACCAGCCACAGACTGCACACAGTGCAATCAGTGATTTTCTTACAGAGCGCTACGTGGCGTTACCAACATAAAAACTTAAACATCCTACTGATATAGCCCCCATGGTAACCACAAAATTTTACAAATTGGTTTGGGCTGTGCCCAATAATTATTTGCTAATTTTTTTTTATATTAACAATAACAAATGTATCGAACGCACACACCTATTTATACACTGTCGGTCGCAAGCAAGAGTTGTCCTCATAACCCATAAAAACAGTCCTGATCATTCATCACAGTAGTATGAAGTCTGAGCATCTGAGCAGTAAAAGAAAATCCACACTGAAGTAGTGGATTTCCATGCAGTCTTGATGAAGTAGTGTTGTCCTTCCAACGGAAAGACAGTGCTAATTCCTGACATGACGACAGGTAATGGGCCATAACAGAGCGAACCCAAAGCAGATTCAGTCGAAGTTTTGAAGAATATTGGTAGGTAGGTCATCACAGAGCAGACCCACTGTAGTCCTTGTAGAGATGATGGTATTGGTGGGCCATCAGAGGTGCAGACAAACTGTAGTCCTTGTAGAGATGGCTAGCAGTCATCCATTGCGACTGTGCGGGTGCACAATCACCATCGAAGAGTGTAGCGGATAATATAGCAAGACCATGGACCATCACTTGTGCAATCACAAAAAAACAAAAAATTGAAATGTCCATAAAACCAGCAAAGCTGCTAAACAGTCCCTTTCTGAATTATCAACACAAGTACCAGCACTAACAGTCCCTTTTTTGACTTCTCACATATTGTACATATCCTATGACCAAACAGAAACGTGTGCAGCGAAATGAAGCTTAATTTGAAGAACTGGTGTCAATACAATTATAAATTTACAAAATAAGAATACAATTACAAAGGTACAAAATTCATCATTAAAGATCATAATAATACAGATAACATCTGTAGTAATACAGGCTTTACAAAAGAATAGAAATAAGCATATACATCAGTGTTACAGGAATTATGATATAAGTAAATAAATGGAAAAATTCAAACATTAATTTGACATATGATCATTAACGGAAAACATAACAGAGTATATAATATTAAAACATGTTTCCAAACTATTTGAGGATAACGGTATTCCTCATCATAGTGAATGTAACTTAGTATTAGAAAAATTCTACAACATAACACAAATACACAAGGGTACACAAACACATAGCGGAATAACACAATAGGAAAGGACAGGGTTAGTTTTCAGTGCAACATTTGGTACTGCGTCCAACCCATAACTTCATTCCATAGATCTTTCCTCTTATTTCAACAGCTGTACCTGCAAAAAAGAAAAATAAAAAAAATCCTATCCAAGCATGCCTTCTGTATTTATATGTTCACGTATTTCTTCCTTCATTATTTATTTTCCATTATCTTACCTCATCATTTGTTTCCAAGAAAAATCTACCTAAACCTGTTGTCCCTAAACCCTACTTTTTTGTTCATATCCTCTTTCAAACTAATTATTCTTCACTGTACATTACTATTTTGGTCAAACCTTTTTCTTATACCGTGTCAATGCATTTCTTCCAGTTCATCAGAACTCATTCTCTTATATAGCCTATCCCCTCTGAAGCTAACTTAAATCTACTGAACTCAGATACATATACTAGAGAATGAGGCAATGCAGCAGCACAAAACAATTAACACAAACAGCAATGACAAAAAAGTGCAAATTGGCAAAGCAAGCAGCAGTATATCTAAATTAGCAAAGCAAATACAACATTACAACTAATATGAGCCAATGTGCAGCAGCAAGAAAAATAAATAGGTAGTAAAACTGGCTTAACAGAGTAATACAAAATGAAATTCAGTAGAACTATGCCCGGCAAACAGCAGCAGCAAATGCCATAACTTATACCTAAACATGACAAAGCTAAAGCAGAAAAAATATTACAGTAAAGACAGGAAATATCTATTTACACCTTAATACCTATGTCACATCTTAGCACAATAACTTACTCTACCAAACAGGGTACCCAGTCGTTGAAAAAGTTGTGTATGCAATTCCTGTGAAGGGAAATGTCTAATTGTGCTCCCCTTCTTTTTCCTTTTTTTCAGGCAGCTGTCGTGCAGCTGGTAGCTTACAGCGCATTATGTCAAGATCCACTACCTTCCTTACCAAAATATTTACGACATAATTTTCCGCTACAGTGGCAGTTTGATACCAATAAGATTTCACAGGTCGAAAAACTAGAGTAGAAGTGTGTAGAAACGAAATCTTATGAATATCAGTGTTGTAATACTCACATTCATGCATGTCTTAAAGTATGATTCTTGGTTTGAAACATTTTTTTCACAAATCAGAGTCCCTAACAAGTACCCATTATTCCTTACCTTATTACACATATACATATTCGTCAACACTTCTTCAATATTTCATCATAATAAATATGTAACAGCTGGCCGGTGTGGCCGAGTGATTCTAGGTGCCTCAGTCCAGAACCGTGCTGCTGCTACGGTCGCAGGCTCGAATCCTGCCTCGGGCATGGATGTGTGTCATGTCCTTAGGTTAGTTAGGTTTAAGTAGTTCTAAGTCCTATGGGACTGATGACCTCAGATGTTAAGTGCCATAGTGCTCAGAGCCATTTGAACCAATTGAATTTGAAATACGTGGCATAATCAACCTCATAATACACATCGTCGTTATAATAATAACATCGTAACACCTCAGTCAACTCTCAAAAACGTCGTAGCTTTCATCAATAATCTCAAAACCTTTGAAAATGCTCTCTGCTCGTTTCAATAAAGTCATATACCTCAAAGGTAGTTCAAAAATCATGATCCCATACCAATTACACCATCCCAAAGCTCTCATAGTATCACAATGGTTCCGAAAAAATATGAAGAGTTCACAACGTACAGACAAAATACAATTTCATAAGTGAGAAGTTATCCAACTGTGTAACTGCGTAATCATCTGTCACTGATGTAGTAAAAAAAATGTTTGCCTCTCTCAGTTAAATGATCAGATAGCTGTGTAATTCTGTGTTAGAGAAATATGGTGTCAATGTGCAAAGTTGTATAAGCAAATACCATATTAGCTAGGACTCCTAGCGCTTGCCACACGCTTAGTACACAAAGTAGGTGTGTACCCCCTCAGGATTAATGTAATTATACCCTCAGGTGTTACAGATTACAGCAACGGAATGAAACGTCTCACCAAAAACCTTCTCTGTATCTTTGTAATTCAAGAATTTTTCTAAAAAGTGTTCCAAGTACAATAATTTTATAACTCAAATGCGTTTCCTGTAGCGCTAAACTATGTGTCTTGCTATAAGATAATTACTTGACGGTAAAAATGTTCCAAGTGTCGTAGTTATCGTCCTCCGTAAGCAAAGTTCTGCAGGAGTCAATGTACTTACGTCATCATAAACAAAAGTGAAATGCTATGCGTATAGATATCGTACTTATTACGCTTATTGCAGTGATCAAGAAAGTACTATACAGCAACGTATTGTTGTGCTACGGAAAAGACTGTCTCATTGTAACTGTGCCATAAAAGTTACTACTAAAACATATTTTACTTTCCATAAGAATGTAGAAAAACTGCATACAGCGCAAAAGCAATAGTATGAATTGTGTCACTCATTAATAGCGTCATGATATAATTGTGTAGCTGTCAAACAAACCAAATACTAAGTCATTGTAGACTCTCAGAAAGTACTTTAAATCCAGAATGTATTTTCAAGTAAACTAAAATGTTACATTAAAACCTCGTTAGCAGTATATGTTCTAAGTATGTAAGCCGTATAGTCGTTATGTAATCGAGCAACTAACAAGCAAGAATGTACACACAATAACACTGTGTCTTATGTTTCATTATAACAATGTATTCGTAATTATGGTCTAAATAAGTTCCCTAGGTTCTTGACTGGATAGTTAACTTCAAAGTATTGTTGCATGTTAACAGTTACTAAATGTGACAAAGTGTACTAGCAACGTGAAGTACAAATCTTATAGCAACAACTAATTTAGAAAGCAAATTATCTCCCAATAAACGGTTTTACATGTGAAATGTGGTGTAAACCTTTATTCTTCCTAGTACGCAGAGTTTCAACTTCAACGCAATAGTCATGTGGTTGTTGTTGTCGTCTTCAGTCCTGAGACTGGTTTGATGCAGCTCTCCATGCTACTCTATCCTGTGCAAGCTTCTTCATCTCCCAGTACTTACTGCAACATACATCCTTCTGAATCTGCTTAGTTTATTCATCTCTTGGTCTCCCTCTACGATTTTTTCCCTCCTCACAGCCCTCCAACGCTAAATTTGTCATCCCTTGATGCCTCAGAACATGTCCTACCAAACGGTCCCTTCTTCTTGTCAAGTTGTGCCACAAACTCCTCTTCTCCCCAATTCTATTCAATACCTCCTCATTAGTTTTGTGATCTAGCCATCTAATCTTCAGCATTCTTCTGTAGCACCACATTTCGAAAGCTTCTATTCTCTTTTTGTCCAAATTATTTATCGTCCATGTTTCACTTCCATACATGGCTACACTCCATACAAATACTTTCAGAAACGACTTCCTGACACTTAAATCTATGCTCGATGTTAACAAATTTCTCTTCATCAGAAATGCTTTCCTTGCCATTGCCAGTCTACATTTTATATCCTCTCGACTTCGACCATCATCAGTTATTTAGCTCCCCAAATAGCAAAACTCCTTTACTACTTTAAGTGTCTCATTTCCAAATCTAATTCCCTCAGCATCATCCGACTTAATTCGACTACATTCCATTATCCTCGTTTTGCTTTTGTTGATGTTCATCTTATATCCTCCTTTCAAGACACTGTCCATTCTGTTCATCTGCTCTTCCAAGTCCTTAGCTATCTCTGAAAGAATTACAATGTCATCGGCGAACCTCAAAGTTTTTATTTCTTCTCCATGGATTTTAATACCTACTCCGAACTTTTCATTTGTTTCCTTTAGTGCCCCCTTAATATACAGATTGAATAACATTGGGGATAGGCTACAGCCCTGTCTCACACCCTTCCCAACCACGGCTTCCCATTCATACCCCTCGACTTTTATAACTGCCATCTGGTTTCTGTACAAATTGTAAATAGCCTTTCGCTCCCTGTATTTTACCCCTGCCACCTTTAGAATTTGAAAGAGAGTATTCCAGTCAACATTGTCAAAAGCTTTCTCTAAGTCTACAAATGCTAGAAATGTAGGTTTGCCTTCCCTTAATATACTTATTAAGATAAGTCGTAGGGTCAGTATTGCCTCACGTGTTCCAACGTTTCTGCGGAATCCAAACTGATCTTCGCCGAGATCGGCTTCTACCATTTTTTCCATTCGTCTGTAAAGAATTCGCGTTTGTATTTTGCAACTGTGACTTATTAAACTGATAGTTCGGTAATTTTCACATCTGTCAGCACCTGCTTTCTTTGGGATTGGAATTACTATATTCTTCTTGAAGTCTGAGGGTATTTCGCCTGTCTCATACATCTTGTTCACCAGATGGTAGAGTTTTGTCAGGACTGGCTCTACCAAGGCCGTCAGTAGTTCCAATGGAATGTTGTCTACTCCCAAGGCCTTGTTTCGACTCAGGTCTTTCAGTGCTCTGTCAAACTCTTCACGCAGGATCGTATCTCCCATTTCATCTTCATCTACATCTTCTTCCATTTCCATAATATTGTCCTCAAGTACAGCGCCCTTGCATAGACCCTCTATATACTCCTTCCACCTTTCTGCTTTCCCTTCTTTGCTTAGAACTGGGTTTCCATCTGAGCTCTTGATATTCATACAAGTGGCTCTCTTTTCTTCAAAGTTCTCTTTAATTTTCCTGTAGGCAGTATCTATCTTACCCCTAGTGAGATAAGCCTCTACATCCTTACATTTGTCCTCTAGCCATCCCTGCGTAGCCATTTTGCGCTTCCTGTCGATCTCATTTTTGAGACGTTTGTACTCCCTTTTGCCTGCTTCATTTACTGCGTTTTTATGTTTTCTCCTTTCATCAATTAAATTCAATATTTCTTCTGTTACCCAAGGATTTCTACTAGCCCTCGTCTTACCTACTTGATCGTCTGCTGCCTTCACTACTTCATCCCTCAGAGCTACCCATTCTTCTTCTACTATATTTCTTTCCCCCATTCCTGTCAATTGTTCCCTTATGGTCTGCCTGAAATTCTGTACAACGTCTGGTTTAGTCAGTTTATTCAGGTCCCATCTCCTTAAATTCCCACCTTTTTGTAGTTTCTTCAGTTTTAATCTACAGTTCATAACCAACAGAGTGTGGTCAGAGTCCACATCTGTCCCTGGAAATGTCTTACAATTTAAAACTTGGTTCCTAAATCTCTGTCTTACCATTATATAATCTATCTGATACCTTCTAGTATACATGTCGGATTCTGTAAGGTCCATTTTAAATCAGAAAGAATTTGTGACTCAAGTGTTTCTTCTTATGTGACAATGAACGCGCTTTAATGAGAAATTTCTGACCAGTATATAGTTTCTTTGCATTTGCTTTAGAGTGTAGTTTTCTCCTTTTGTCTGCAGCAAAATTTATATTTTTAATAGCCAAATCAATTATGCCTTTGTGTCAAAGTTTACATCTATTCGGAAAAGGTACAAGCTCTCTGATTCTGTTTCGATGGTTCTTCATTCTTCAGTACAAGAATAGGTGGTAAAGCAGTGGAGTCATGAGGCATTTCAGTCAACATGTTTTGAAATAAGTATCAATATCTGTCCTAATACTGATGCTTTCTGTGGCAATACAGTCTGCAAAGCTTATTTATTTCTTTCGTAATCCGTTTAGATGGGTTACAATGTGATGAGTACAATGAAATAAAACCAGGTTTGATTTTATGATTCCGAAGCATGTGTGACCAAACAGCAGATCTGAATTGCGGACGGTTATCTGAAATTAATTTATGTAACGTGTCCAACTTCACGTAAGAAATTTTTAACCAAGGCGTTGGATACAGATCGTCCAGTGGCTTTATGTAACAGAGTGAAAGAAACAAATGTTGAAGTCAGTTCAAAAGCTACTAGAGCAGACGAGAATCCATTCGATGTTCTGACAAGGGGTCCCAATAAACCTACAGCTGCAAATTCCTTTAATTTAAAAGGAACTATAGGAAACAACGGAGCACGATGTGAGATGGTAGATGGTTTAGATGATTGACAAAGTTTACAAATAGACAAGACTCTCTTAATTCTCTTTTCCATTGTTAAAATAATAATTCGGCCAAAGAATATGATAACATTTTCGTGGACCAAAATTTGTATAGCTGAAATGAATGTACCAAATGAGCTTATTAACAAAATCGTCAGGGATGCAAAGTACCCATAGATTGTCATTAACAGTGCAGCGTTTGATCAGTATGTTGTATCTAACCAGATAATAATGCCGAATCTGTGTGTGTATCTTTGATGCCATTCACTTTTGATGTCTTTCCAAATCGGATTCTTATCTTGTTCATGACCAATGTCCTTTAAAGGTGTGGTGACCAAGTTTTAAAAGGCGACTTTCTGAATGTAAAGAATACTGAAATTTTTTTCGATGTTGCCTCCTGTGTTACTCTTCTCAAGGCCAGCCAGTGTATGTGATAGTACATCTGCAACAATGTTTTCCTTGCCGGGAATGTAGACTACTGTGAAGTGGAATTCTTGCAGAAACAATTCCCAACGTTTTCAGCTGTCCTGGTTTAATTTTGAAGATATAAGAAATTGTGATGCATGATGATCACTGTATATTTTTACATGTTTACCAGAAAGAAAGAAACGGAATTTGTTAAATGCCCAAACGATTCAATTCAGTAACGGAATAATTTTTTTCAGCTTTTGTTAGCAAGTGACTGGCAAAAGCAATGGTTTTCTGAATAGTAGTGTCATTTTCTATAGGTTCTTGAAATAAATGGGTACCAAGACCGACTTTAGAAGAATCCGTGCTAAGGCATAAATCTTGTGACAGATCTGGATGAGCTAGTGTGGGTGTGTTAAGTAGCGCTTCTTTCAAAAAATTGAATTCCAACTGTGCCTGTTCGTCCAAGTTCCAAATAGTACTTTTTCCAGTGAAAGAACAAAGTTTTGGTGTTACTAGAATTTGCATATTCAGAAAACGACGGTAAAAATTTACGAGACCTAGAGAACTGCGGACTTGTTTTTTTGTTGGATGGAACTTGAATGGGTCTGATTGCTTCTAACTTTTCAGGATTGAGCTAAATACTTTCAGAAGAAATAATGTGTCCCAAAACCTTTACCTTTGTCCTACCGAATTCAGACTTTTCCAAGTTAACTGTAATTCCAGATTCTGCAAAAATACACTCCTGGAAATTGAAATAAGAACACCGTGAATTCATTGTCCCAAAAAGGGGAAACTTTATTGACACATTCCTGGGGTCAGATACATCACATGATCACACTGACAGAACCACAGGCACATAGACACAGGCAACAGAGCATGCACAATGTCGGCACTAGTACAGTGTATATCCACCTTTCGCAGCAATGCAGGCTGCTATTCTCCCATGGAGACGATCGTAGAGATGCTGGATATAGTCCTGTGGAACGGCTTGCCATGCCATTTCCACCTGGCGCCTCAGTTGGACCAGCGTTCGTGCTGGACGTGCAGACCGCGTGAGACGACGCTTCATCCAGTCCCAAACATGCTCCATGGGGGACAGATCCGGAGATCTTGCTGGCCAGGGTAGTTGACTTACACCTTCTAGAGCACGTTGGGTGGCACGGGATACATGCGAACGTGCATTGTCCTGTTGGAACAGCAAGTTCCCTTGCCGGTCTAGGAATGGTAGAATGATGGGTTCGATGACGGTTTGGATGTACCGTGCACTATTCAGTGTCCCCTCGACGATCACCAGTGGTGTACAGCCAGTGTAGGAGATCGCTCCCCACACCATGACGCCGGGTGATGGCCCTGTGTGCCTCGGTCGTATGCAGTCCTGATTGTGGCGCTCACCTGCACGGCGCCAAACACGCATACGACCATCATTGGCACCAAGGCAGAAGCGACTCTCATCGCTGAAGACGACACGTCTCCATTCGTCCCTCCATTCACGCCTGTCGCGACACCACTGGAGGCGGGCTGCACGATGTTGGGGCGTGAGCGGAAGACGGCCTAACGGTGTGCGGGACCGTAGCCCAGCTTCATGGAGACGGTTGCGAATGGTCCTCGCCGATACCCCAGGAGCAACAGTGTCCCTAATTTGCTGGGAAGTGGCGGTGCGGTCCCCTACGGCACTGCGTAGGATCCTACGGTCTTGGCGTGCATCCGTGCGTCGCTGCGGTCCGGTCCAAGGTCGACGGGCACGTGCACCTTCCGCCGACCACTGGCGACAACATCGATGTACTGTGGAGATCTCACGCCCCACGTGTTGAGCAATTCGGCGGTACGTCCACCCGGCCTCCCGCATGCCCACTATACGCCGTCGCTCAAAGTCCGTCAACTGCACATACGGTTCACGTCCACGCTGTCGCGGCATGCTACCAGTGTTAAAGACTGCGATGGAGCTCCGTATGCCACGGCAAACTGACTGACACTGACGGCGGCAGTGCACAAATGCTGCGCAGCTAGCACCATTCGACGGCCAACACCGCGGTTCCTGGTGTGTCCGCTGTGCCGTGCGTGTGATCATTGCTTGTACAGCCCTCTCGCAGTGTCCGGAACAAGTATGGTGGGTCTGACACACCGGTGTCAATGTGTTCTTTTTTCCATTTCCAGTAGTGTACATAACACACTGTTGAGGATGCGATTATGATGTTCCCATGAGTCTTCTGCTAGTAGAATATCGTCCACATATAAGGTGATATGACGTTTTAAGAACACAGGTAATATGGAATTTAGCCCACGAATGAATGCTGCTGAAGAAATGTTGAAACCAAAAGAAGTTTCCAAAACTGATAACAAACGCCGAAACAAAGAAAAGCTGTGTATTTTCGACATTATGGATGAAGTTTGATCTGATAAAAGCTGGATATGCGCCCAATAGAAGACAACACTTATACACCATTAAAATTTTGAAGAAGTTCTTCCAACGTTTGTGGTCTGTCTGTTTCAGGAATGATGATAGTATAGATTTGTCTCGAATCTAAGACAAGGTTGATCGATCGATTTTTACCCTCAACAACATGTAATTAATTGTTGTATGAGCCTACTGCAGGCTCAATAATGCCCTCGTCAAGCATACACTGTATATCTGTTCTAACACAGTCCCGGTAATGTTCCGGAATTACGTATGGTCTAACACAAAATTTAGTATGCTCACGAACACGAAACTGGTATTGAAACCCCTCGATTGTTCCTGTTTTGTGAGTAAAAACTGTGGAATGTGCTTGTAAAGCGTTAAAAAGGTCGTGTCTATCAGTGATATTACAGTTCTCAATTGTTTGAATTTTAATCTGAATTAAGTCATTAGTATGAAATACGTCGTCAGTATCATCCCTGTCAATACTTGCAGAGTGATTGTTAGTGTCAAGCTCCGTCGAAAATTCCGAACTGTTGTCTAACAAGAGGTGAAGCCAATTAATTTCCTCTTCATAGTTTGAGAGCCAATCTACAAATTTCAAAGCTATTGACTTACCTTCTTTCTATAAACTTATTTCAGCAACGTGAAAGTTTTTAAGATTGCTTTGTATGCATTGAAAAAGTCTACTCCCAATAGAATTTCTTTCGACAATAATGGAACAATAAGAAAATTCATAGTAAATTTGTGGTTTAGACAAAAGAATTCTAAGTTGGTTTGTTGGCATACATTTACACTTTTTCCAAAGATATAGCCTTGAAATTTAATCTTAGGTAACGGAAGTGTGGGGCAATCGTTCGATTTGTTGCAGTGGCTAAAAGCTGTTTCACTAATTACTGAAATGGTACTGCCAGAGTCAAGCACTGCCGTAAATTTTAAGTCACTTACTGTAATTTGAATTACAGTATATGCAGTGTTGTTCTGTTTTAAGTCGTGTTCTTGGAGTTAAATGTCCATAATGTCTTCCATTTTTACGTAATTAATAGCCATGACAGCTACATCGTCAGCTTCATAAGTACGCTTTGTGGCTGCCAACGGTGTGAGTCATTGTCTACTGTCTCTTTTTTGTCGCACGTCGTTATTGGGATTAAGAGACCTAACTTCTACAATTTCGACATGTCGAGAGGGCACTGCTCTGTTTGAATCACGCCAGTTGTGATAAAATTCTGGTCTGTAGTTAAGATTATATCGTCTGTCGTCTTGTTGGTAGTTTCCATACTTTCTTTCTTGTAGGTCCTGTGGTGGAGAATTTCTCCCTTAATAGTAACTGTGGTGTGGACCGTTGCATCTGAAACTTATTCTGTCTTCCTTGATAATAATTATTTTGGTTCCCATATTGTCTGTTTCTATGATTGTCTCTGTCATAGTCATTATCGCAGAGAGGTGATCTTTCCCTGTAATTAATGTATCATTGCTCATCCAACGGTTGTCATACGGGTGGTGTCTGTTCTGGTCACGATCTGCATTGTAAGAATAACCGTGTCGTGTCCAGTTATAATATCTGTCATCGCGGAATTGTGATGGATGTGACCTATAATTGTTGCGTTCCAGTTTTCGCGTTCCGCGATAGTCAGTGACAATTTCCAATTCTTGTAACAGTCTCTGAAAAGTTTCGATATCGTCTTTGTAACGTCCTGCCAAAATAATATGTCGTAAATGTCGTGTTGGATTAAGCAAATTAGAATAAGTTCTGAGGGTCTGTATGGGTTTGACAGATACTTATGCAACATGTCTTCAAAATATTTGACAAGACTGGAAAATTCAGATTGTTCGAAATGTTTCATCATTATGATGCTCTGTTTCACGCGATCTTGAGTAGCTTGAGACCAATATGCTTAGAGGAAGGCATGATAAAATTCTCCTTCCCTGTGACAATCGTGAATGACCGATTGCATTCTTACAGCTCGTTCATTCTCTAAGTAGCTACACATAAATTCCAATCTGCGCTCTAATGACCAGTTTGGAAGAAAACAATGAGAGAATTCCTGAAGCCATGATTGTGGATGAATGTCGTTGCCAGAATTCTTAAATGTTTTGAATTTATGTGTAGCAATGAACAGCCTATAGTCAAAGTCAGCATGACGGCGAGTCGCGTATCGGTCATTGTTACGTCGTGTCGGCGGTTCCATCTCAAAATTCGGTGCACTAGCCAATTTCTTTCATATTTTCCGAAATGCCCTGTGTTATTATTTTGTGGCTTTTCCGTATTTCTATGTCCCTCTTCCCGTATTAGAGTGCGAGTGTCCACTGAAATACGTAAATCTCGTATTATTTGTGCCAACTGATCTTGTACTTCCCGGATTTCTCATTTGTGTTGAGTATTAATTTGATTTTGATTTTGTTTGAATTTCCCAATTTTTTCGAACTCTTCTGTGTCAGTAAAGACTACCGGTCTTGTGTCATTCCTTCGATTATTTTTTCTGATAATGAACTGATTTCCTCCGTGTGTCTTTCTGAACCAAGTTTCAGAGTATCTACTGTGTCATTAAAGCTTTCCTGAGTTTTTGCAAGTGGCATAACCGAATCGGTAGATGCAACTGAGTCACCTTTTCCTTGCAAGGTATCGTGATTTTCATGAACAATAGTTTGCAATCCTTTTATGGCTGCTTCGTGATTTTGTAATCCATTTTCATGCCGCGAAAAAATAGGTTGAAAATGCTCACAAATTTGCGTTTTTGCATCATTACAGACTTTTTGACATTTCGATTCGATTTTAAGTAACTCAGCAGTTAAACTTTCGAGTGTTTGTGGAAGTGTTTTTTTTTTAATTTGTTTCTCATTTTATTCCATTTGTTGCAATAATAATGTATTAGTGTCTGGAAGATGTTCCTTTGTGCCTATTGGCAGTGCATTTGCACCAGCAGGATTCGTATTTTGAAAAGCAGAAAATGTGTCTTGACTTAACTGAGAAAAAGGTGAGGACACGAAACCTTAATCTACAGTATTGGCAAAATTTTGTCCGGTCATTTTGTATTCCTGAAGCGAGTTGCTGCCGACCGATCGATCGACAATGCTTCCAAGTTCACTCACTGTTTCACTGTCTACACCATTATTTGCCGCCTGGTCCATTTCCCCATGGACAATTACCAAATTACTATCCTGAATATTTGCTAATTCATTACATGGTGTGCTAACACACTACTCTCTTCTTCACTGGCATTTCTCAGTTTGCTTTGTAGCCTAGTGTTAAGTTTTTCACACGCTATAATTGTCACAATATTTCACACGATAACACAGAAAACCACAATTTGAAGAGCAAAAATAAGAAAACACATTGACATAGCACTGAAAAAAATATCTAATTAATTGCAAACGCGGCTGCGAAATACTTGGTGCTAGTCTACATGCATTCCACAACTGTTTTACTGTACAACAATGAAAAACTACAACTACAAAGGAAATTCTCTGTACAATTACACCCTAGCAGCCGGCCGGTGTGGCCGAGCGGTTCTAGGCGCGTCAGTCTGGAACAGCGCGACCGCTACGGTCGCAGGTTCGAATCCTGTCTCGGGTATGGATGTGTGTCATGTCCTTAGGTTAGTTAGGTTTAAGTAGTTCTAAGTTCTAGGGGCTGATGACCTGAGATGTTAAGTCCCATAGTGCTCAGAGCCATTTGAACCATTTTTGAACACCCTAGCGATAAACAATAAATACACCAATTACTCAATCTATAAGGAAAAAATTAGAAGATTCCAGTGAGGTATCCTGGCAGGGTCGACATATGAAACGTCCCCTTAGAAAAATTATAAATGACTGTGATAGTAAACTTCTACGTTATTCGACACAAAGACAGCTGAGTATAACTGAATGTACTCAGACAGTTCTTTCTTTATTTATTCTGATCACCACTAAACTGACACAAAATATTTTTTTAGCGCAACGCAATCTGACTTTCAATAATCCCTACAAAAGAATGGCCCTGATATCAATAACCTATACCTTTCATGAATCACTTACCCCACAAAAAATTCGTTACTCGAACTACTGCAATACAGCAAACGCCAATACTGCCAGATAAATAAATAATTCTAACTACTAAAGGCACTAACTACTAATAGGCATAATTAGCAAATGAAAGATTTTGATAGAGAACAAACAATGCATTTACCTTAGTAGCATATATATATATATATATATATATATATATATATATATATATATATGTGTGTGTGTCCAGATCGTCCGTTCAAAACTCAGTCATCTCTCTCCCCACATCCACCACTGCTGGCGGCACACCTCCAACTGCGCAACGCTATGTGCTGTTCCCATCCAACTGCCCAACACTACACAAGCGAGTATTCCAACAATGAGTCCTACCAGCCACAGATAGCACACATCGCAGTCAGTGATTTTCATACAGAATTCTAAGTGGCGTTACCAACATAGAAACCTAACCATCCTGCTTACAGTTTCTTTGTTATAGATATTTTATCTTACGTGCCCATTATGTAATAAATGTGGGTAGTATAGACTGTGTACCTTTAAGAGAGAGCTGTTATCATGGATCAGTCCATGTTAACTAGGGCGAAAGCGCGCTTAGTAGCACAACAGAGCACTAGTTGTAACAATATAGAAACAGCAGATACAAGGGGTAGTCAAGAAAGCCTATGAGATGAAAAAGAGTTAGTTATGCTAGCAGCACAAGGCACTGGTGAGGAGAATACCGATACAAGGGAATTTCGTGACGATGATAGACACAGTCAAGCCCGTGGTGGGCAATCTGATAGCGAATATGAGGAACAGTGTCACACTGAGTCAATCGTAAAGATACGGGACTATAACGTAGGGAGTCAAAGTGAACGCAAAACAACTAAGAATTGTGGTAGACGCCGTCAGTGGCACGGTCAGGAGGCAGCATATCAGGGGCGGGTGATGAATACCAAGAAATGGAAAGGGAGAAGGGGAGAAGATCATCTAAGAGTAGCGGAAGAGAAAGGGACAATAGGAGAGAAGATTTAGATAAGACAGTTGTGTTGAACATCCTTGCATACCTGAGAGCAATGGGAAGTGAAATGGGAAGTAAAATTCAAAAGGTCAGCTCTGAATTGGGAGAGCACATAAAAAAGGGGAATGATGAAGTACGCTCTGAAATGGGAAGTAAAATTCAAAACGTTAGTGTAGAAATTTATTCAATAAAACGTGAGATGAGGGAAGTTAAAAATGAGGTAGTGATGCTCCGAACAAAACTAGAACGTGAGATTGCGGAGGTAAGAAGAACCGTGAAAGAGGCGATATTACAAGCGAGGAGGGCGAAGCGGATTGCTCTTGAAACATTGAAAAGACGGAGAACACGACAAAGATGGGTAGAGGTGCATTAACGAAGTTTCAGAGGGGCGGGAAGCAAGTAGAAATAGCGCAGCTACAAAAGACAGGAATTGCACCAAATGAGGAATTTACTGAGGAGCTCTTCCAATTGAAACAGTACATAGAAAGTGAAATTAAGCAAATTATCTCAGGACGTCAGATCGAAACCAAGGCAAAAATCACCTCTCAGAAAAGAAATAGTTGGCGATTTGGAAACAACCGAAAGAGCCAGTCCAAATTGTTCACGATCATGTCCAAGCCCAAACAATATTAGAATGTGCTCAAATATAAGAGTTGCTCGTCAACTACAGACTGTAAGCGTATGTACAGAGCAACGAAATATCGCGAGAGATGTGGTCCCCGCGTCTTCACGGGGCACGATTGGATCGCAAATTACGAATACGGGGAACAGCAATGAAATATTTCATATGCAAAATTGTTATCCGATAATGCGCATCACGGAACATTATTCCAGTGAGGAAAACGCGACAGGGAATAGAAGAGTGGATGCCCAAGGTAACGGTAGGCAGCGAACGTTAGCGCCAAGTGCGAATGTGATAGGCCGCGCGGGAAGAAACTCTAATGAAATTTTCGATTTTAAGCATTTTATCTCGGTATGAAAATTTCAGTATTACAAAGACGAGGGTAATGTTTTACACCCGAAAACCTTTATTCGTCAATTTGATTTATCATTGCCTCCTCAGTGGCCTCTATTGTATAAACTGGACTTCATATGTTCACATGTCGAGGGAACAACGGCCGAACGCATGCAGAATATTGCAAAAATGTGCAAGTCATACGAAGAGTTTCGTGACGCATTTTTAAACAAATAATGGTCCAAGGAGACACAGGACAGGATCAAGCAGGAAATAATGATGAGCAGAGACTTGGAGAATTCAGGGTTCCATAGTCCGGTGAGGATTTTCGAAAACTTGACCAAGAAAAATCAGTATTTGGACGACCCATGCACACCGGCTGAGACCATAAGGTTATGTTACCAGCAAACGCTCGTCGGCCGATGTGGAAGTGATGTAGAAGGGTTCAAAGGTATGCTAAGAGAGTTGGAGTTCGCTTTCAGCGAGCAGCAGGCGCGAGAAAAACGTAGGCAGAGCGACGCGCAAGGTGAAAGAAGGGAGAACAAGGGAGGGAATAATAGAGGGCGTAATTGGCAAAACAATTTTAATCGTCTGCGTCACCAAAACATGGACCAGAGAGATAGTAGTGGGAATAATGGACAGTGGAGGAACTATGGCAGAGAATATAGGCAACAAAATGACCGAAGATGGGAACCACAAAATAATGGCGCATCATGGGGCGACATCAGAGAAACTCGTCGACGGTCGGATCAAGGACAGGGTGGAATGAATAGCAACAGGCCCGGTAACAATCAGCTGAAATTAGACCACCTAACCCTGGGAGAGTACGGCAAAATGATATAGAATAAGTAGGAAGAATTAAAGTGAGCTTGTATGGCAAAAGTATAGTATTGTATATAGTTAGCAGTTAAGTATTACACTGAAGGGATTTGTAGATTTATCAAATTTTCTATAATATTATCATGTTAAAAAGAGTTACTACAGTACATAAAAGGGCAGGATGTCATGGGTAAGAAAATTAGGGTTGCTTCTTTGTGTAGGCTATAGCTATGTGTACAGCAAACTGAGAGTACAATTTTAGAAGATGTTTAGAGTTTGAGATATTCTGTCTGTCCATGAAGGCATAAAGTGAAACTGAGAGACGTGTGGTACTGCAAAAATTTTGTACAGATGTGTGAATAGATAAAAATTGTTAACCAGTTGATGTGGAACGTATTAGGAGAGAATTCAGTAAAAAAAAATTAGAAATGAGTGTCTATTTTACATGTTTAGCAATAGGATCATAAATGAGTGACTTGCTAATAAGGTTTGCGGTGACACGCAGGTGCGTCGTCCAAGTATAATTTGTCTCCATTCAGAGAAACGGGAGTTCAATAGGTGGCACGAGAGTGCACCGTTCTTTGTATGGCAAAGTTGTATTTATGCTGTCCAAAGAGACGGAATAATTGTGTACATGGTGGCCAGTTATGCGGAATTCCGTATGAGCTCACCGAAATATTGAGTGTTACAGGGACATGAAATGGAAGTGTAATAAGGGGATATAGACAGGTTAACTGTAATAAAGGAAGGGTACGAAGCTGTATGTTCAAAGCACATGGCACAGCGGGTAATACATAAGGACATGGCAGTCGTGCAGACGAGCAGTGATTTTACACAATGTACTAAAATCTTTATATTTCCAGGTACCACTAATAAAATAAAATGCTACTTTATTAAGACGAAAAGAAGAGACCACCAGAGAAGGGTAACAGCAGCAGGTCCGAGAAAGGGGGACAGAGAAGAGATGGTATTACTAAGTTAAACCATGAGAAAAGGTACGTGAAAGCGCGATTAAAATAAAAGATCAGGGGAAAATCGCCCGCATTCTGAAGAAACTCCGGGTCGGAACTGTGTTTTGTCCTCCAAATAAAACTCGTGCACTGGTGTGGAGCGCCAAAGATGACCTCGGTTTGAGGAAGGCCGGCGTGTACCAGATTCCGTGTCAATGTGGCAAGTCGTATATTGGTCAGACGATGCGTACCGTCGAGGATCGATGTCGTGAACACCAGAGGCACACTCGACTGATGTATCCGAGCAAGTCGGCGGTCGCTGAACATTGTTTGTCGGAAAATCACGCCATGGAGTATGACCGCACGAGGATTCTGGTACAGACGTCGAGATACTGGGACAGCTTGTTAGAGAGGCCATCGAAATTCGCACCAATGTCGACCTCATAAACCGTGACTGTGGCTATAATCTTAGCAAGGCTTGGGAACCAGCGATTGGGTTAATCAAGAGTAAATCGAGCAAACGTATAGTTGTGACGACCACGGCGGACAGAGCCATCACACCGACGTCAAACCCAGTTCCCTCTGATCAGCCATAGCGTACGTATCTCCGTGCCGGCACGTTCACAGCAGCTCAGTCCGTCAGTTCACCTGATGATGGCGACATGTATGTTCGCCGAAATATTGTGCCCATTGGACACTATAGACCGGCAGCACACCCGTGGATATTTTGATTAAAAGATCAGTAATTGCACTAAACATGATACGTAGTGTGACTTGACCATAGGAAGCACGCAAAGAGCATGAAATAAAGAAGAGGCCCACCTAATCATTCATTCCATCGATAGCATGTGTAAGTTGTAGAAATTACTGCATAATTTCACTATTTCCAGACAACTATTTGCGGTAAAAACCGATCTTATCTGTGTTTTGTGAGAGGTTCACTCTACAGAAATCTCTACTGGTTTTGCAAAGGTTTTTACACTTCGCATAGTACGCTGAATAACAGAGAGCAAAGGAATTACCACTTTGAAGGACAAAAATCCCCGATGAGCCCCCAATTGCGGGCTTTCAAAATAAAATAGTGTGATGTGATGGCCCTCAACTACCTACCCTCAGACCCAAAGTTGAAATATTAGAAGTTTTTGCTGGTTTCGTTGTCTAGGGGCTGGGATAAGTAGTTGCCGGATTGCAAGCCAAATACTGCTGTGTCTACAATATACAATATGAATAGACACATGGATCGAATGGTCGAAGGTTCCTATCACTCGGAAATGGCGAATTTTTAATGAAACTTGGTGATCTATAAATGAAAGACTGCAATTAAATAAAATCTGTAAGTACTATCTTAAGGACTTTAAATGATGAGTGCGATAGCAGAAGTACCTTTAAGAATGCCGTTTAATCCTGCAAAACACTTACTGGTGTCGTTGGTCCAGCAATTAAACAAAATATAAGTTTAATAACAGGGAAACAACAGATTCCTACTGCACGTAATTAGGTATGAACAACAACATAGCTCGCGAGGTATCCACTTCTAAACGCATACTACGTCTTCACTGCAGAAGCCACAGAAATCACACAAGAGCACAAGTCGGCACTCCAGAAATATTTGAATCTCCCGCCATCACGCGCAAACTGCTCCACTCTCCAAGTCTTACCCGCGACTGTGTGTCGGTTGCGCCATACTGTCCAGCATTCTCTTCCCGTGTCCGGTGCGACTGTGCATCCGTCGCGCCGTACTGTTCAGGGACTCTCTCGTGTCCTCTCCCGTACTGTAGAACTCGGTGTCCTGTGCGACTGTCTGTCGCGTTACACTGTTCAGAACTGCATCGTGTTCTCCCCCGTACTGTCCCTCGCGCCGCACTGTTCAGAACTCGCTCTCCATTCACTTTGGTAGTTGCCTCCCTTAGTAACGAGCGCTGTGATTAGCGACTGCGTTCCCGTCATGTCTCCAAGCCAACGCACATTCACAAACATTATGAAAGACATTCGAAATACTGGATTTACATTTGAATAACTTGAAATTAAACAAATATTCGTATGGCACGACCATAAACACGCTCTAACACACATTATTAAATACATAAACAAATCAAATAAACATATATCAAACGGAATGAGATTTTCACTCTGCAGCGGAGTGTGCGCTGATATGAAACTTCCTGGCAGACTAAAACTGTGTGCCCGACCGAGACTCGAACTCGGGACCTTTGGTAGGAGACGAGGTACTGGCAGAAGTAAAGCTGTGAGTACGGGACGTGAGTCGTGCTTCGGTAGCTCAGTTGGTAGAGCACTTGCCCGCGAAAGGCAAAGGTCCCGAGTTCGAGTCTCGGTCGGGCACACAGTTTTAATCTGCCAGGAAGTTTCATATATCAAACGAATAGAAACAAAAGGTGGCCAGTAGCCTAATGTCCCTGTGCTTTTTAAATCACAGAAAATAATTTACCAATTTCTTCATGAATAGTATATATCGGATATAAACAATGACATAGATGAATAATTATATTTATAAGCATGCTGCTACCGATTTTTCGTGTAACTGTGGAGTACTTATGGCCTGACGCGATCGGTAGTAATCTGCCACTTTGACCTCCACTAACTCATGTACTACTCAAGCTACATGCCTGTAATTTATACCAAATTAGGTTTACACTATTAGCTTTCTAAAGACATGTCGATCGACAAAATCGGATGAACTGTTTAGATTTTGGGAATTCGTTGCTGGGTGTTACTTGTATAATTTACAGTCAGATACTAAACTTTAAACTAATAAAGGTATTGAAAAATCTGATTACACCGTCAGAATTGACGTGCAAATAATGGTAACATACATGTTTCTTTTTAAGGTACCATGATTCCTCTGGCTTTTATTAATTTCTATATGAACCGTGAAATGTCTGCCATTATGGCTTCACTAAGTCTGCCATCTTTGGCACTCGTGCCATGACTCCTTTAGTCACACAGCGTCACCATGGAATTCCCAGCCACAGTCCCTAGACCCCAGCTAACGTTCGGCACCAACCAGCCGCGGCCCGCCGAGAGGCCCCAGCGTGGCCACGTCAACCTAGAACTTAGAATATTTTCAGGGTGCCACAACTCGCCTGTTACCTCACAAAACGTACCTGTCAGAGAGCTGAAATCCTGGCGATTTCAGTATGAGGTGCACCCGTTTGCTGGTCTGGCCAACCAATTTGACTCACAGGCGCGACAGCGTGTGCTGGAATTGTCATATGTCCGATGGCCGACTCAGGACAAATAAACTCATCCATGTGACACACGATATGTCTGACATGATATGCAGTTCCACTTTCAGTACACTTAAAAATTTGCCATTTGTTCTTAGCCCACCACAGGTTGCATACCACAAGTCTCACACACTAATGAAAGACCTGAAGTTCTCAACCAAGAGAGGGCCAGAAGATGAAGACCGCAAACTATCACAGTCACTTTCCACCAAATCTCGTACAGGAGCCAAATCAATTGAAAAAACGCCTCCACTCATTGAATTTCCCCTTTTGACTGTTCTGCTGGCCTGGTAGCCAACCCAGACACGGCACCGCAGTTCCCACGCGGGAGGAGTTAGACTCTGCTTTACATGTCCTGAGGGAAGCCAATCAGCGACTCAAAATCTCTCTTGTCATGGAAAAGAAGATTTTAGACTAGGGAGGCGTCGATCTCACGGTAAGCAGGCCATGATTTGGCAAAAAACGTCTAACTAGGCGAGACCACAGTCTCTCTTCATGGTGGAATCTACTAATCTTTCCACGCCAACCATTTCCAATTTCTAAATGAAGGCTGATTAGCTTTCTACACAGTCATGCCTGTGAAATATATGTTTTTGTTTTTTTCCGCTTGCGAAAAGAACCTGGGGACTTCCTGGAATCAGTGGAGCAACAGTCTTGTCTCCACTAAACATGTGCACCAACCACTCTGATCGTATCGCCCCAGCTTCTAATATAAGAACTCTTATAGTTTTATGACCGTCCCGCCATTTGTACAAAAGCACAGATTACAGCAATCTCTCTTAAAAGGCTTCCTTCACCCACTTTCTGCCATGTGGCTCCCTTCACGAAGGACTATCGCCTGGCCCAGGTAAAATGTTTTGCAAGCTGGCGCCCTCCTACTCTGACCCTAAGTGGAAAGAGTGGAGTCCCACGACCCGAGGTCCTTCTGCAGATACCATCCACAGAACGCTGCTTCCCCGAATCAGTCGCACAGCCAGACCACTAAACACTACATTTATGGCCCACAATCCATCTTTCTCCCTGTTGTCCATCGCCTCCACTACACCCCTCGGATATATGTTCTCAACAGACTACACATGCAGTTATAAGGACGTTCTGTTCAAAATTTCCTCTTGTAAAAAAAGTCATAAGCCAACATACCAGCCGGCCGTTGTGGCCGAGCAGTTCTAGGCACTTCATCCTGGAACTGCGCTGCTGCTACGATCGTAGGTTCGAATCCTGCCTCGGGCATGGATGTGTGTGATGTCCTTAGTTTGGTTAGGTTTAAGTAGTTCTAGGTCTAGGGGACTGATGACCTCAGATGTTAAGTCCCGTAGTACTCAGAGCCATTTGAACCAACATATCAAATGTAGTATTAGGGAACACAGAAATCATGACCTAAAATATGAATATTAATCTGACCTACACAGTGGTTAGGGTGAGAGAGTGACTTGCCACCTTTCAGTCTTCCGTCACGTGAATCATTTATGGTCTGATGCTAGAAACAAACTCACCGTTGATACAGTACAAGGAGAATTGTGCATTTGTTTTGATTAGAAATCTTCAACATGCATCGAGTTTTACCATAACAGCGAAGGTAACAAAAATTTGTGGAAGGTGTAAATAGCAATAATAAACGTAATTTTTAATGTTTTCAGAATGTTTTCTTATGTTTACCTCCAGCCCTCACCTCACAGGCAATGTTCAGTAATTTTGTCAATTTCAGTGGCAGTCCTAGCTGTGGCTCACGTCCCTCTGAAAACAAATCTTAAATAGTAGCACTGACGAGGCTGCACACGATTTAATATTTTCTATTCGCACTCCCAGACGGCATTATCAGTAGTGTCCACAAGAATGAAATATGCTGCTGTTGTTTTGACTGTTGCACATTGTTATCTTTTTAATCCAGACAATTAAATGTACATTACATTATTGATTGGCATTTGTGACTCGAAGAAAGAGCGAACTTCGTCTATGCCTAGATAACTGCTCAGTTCAGAATAAGAACCACACTCTCTGCAGATATATGTTGCACGCAGTCGATTCTCGGAAATTCAACATTTAATTTCTAGTAAGAGGACACAGTTTTTTAGTCTGTGGAGGTATTTCGACATTATAGAAAGGAAACTAAGAAAAGAAGACAGATTTTTTACTATTCGTAGAAACTCAAAGTATTGGAAGACAAGGGAACGTGCCATTACATATCAGAAATTCTCACGTTCTGTTTTTGAACAAGTAAGAGTTGTATTGCAGCTCCTACAACGATCAGTGGACTGATTAATCACTCTTTTCGTCTCGACCTCAACCGATATCCACTGACTGTGAGAAAAAAAACTAGCTCATACATCAGGAAACATTCCAGTAAGTCTAAGACAATCAACGACTTAACGACTTGCCTGATGAACAACTATCTTCCTATGAAAAAAATTCGAAGTGGTCTCTCCGGTTTGACAGCCAAGACGACGAGAGAATGGATCGTCGAACACTGAAAACGTGTGTACAGTGACTCATTAGTATTGCGAAATGTCGAACTGTACACTGCATGGAATCAAGACAATGATGTGAATAAAAAGGAATGTTTGATTTTAATATCTTTTACACGTATTGTTTTCAAAAAGGCATCAGTTTCCAGCTTTTAATGATTAATTATCGAGTTGGTGCGTAAGTTCGAAGGATTTTTCCGAAAGTTTAATAAACACAACAGATACACATAATACAGACTTCGTTATCAATAATATATTCTCCTTCTCTATTTACGACAATCTCCCAAGCTGGGGTAGATTGTAGAAATCACGTAATTTTGAGGCGAAGAACTCGTCGAGTCATGTTGGGAGCGCATTTTCATCCGAAAAGGAAGTTCCTTGAAAGTTGTTCTACATAGAGAGGAAAAGGTAAAGATCTGAAGGCGCAAAATCAGATGAATAAGCTGGGTTTTGAATGGCTTCCCAACCCAACTGCTGTGTAGTGTTTTTGTCAGTGTGGTAGAATGCCAGTGGACTTTATCATGGAGTAGCATCACTCAAGGCAGTCTTCCTGGTCGTTGTTCTTCGACTGCGTCTGCAAGTCGTCTGAAGTGTTGACAATAAATGCCAGTAATGATGGTTACACCTCAGGGAAGCAATTCTTAGTACACCACACAGTCGCTGTTCCATCAGATGGATGATATTATCTTTTGTGGATGAGCGCAGATCTTTGTAAGGGGAGTTGCTGCTTTGTTTGGGCTCAATCATGCCTTTCTCCTACTTATGTTAGCATAAAGACACCTTTTCTGTGTCACCAGTAACGGTACAGGCCAGAATAGCCAGTGCTGCTCCTGAACCAACTGATGACGAGCAAACGTAGATGCACAACTGGCCACCGACTGATTTTTGTGAATTTTGTTTATAACATGCCGTACCTGTACACCCGATTTTTGGCCTTCCGCAATGGAAGGAATGATTGCAGCTCATCACGTTCGTCAGTATTCGAGTACACTGGGTTCGGTTGTTTGGGGAAGGAGACCAGACAGCGAGGTTATAGGTCTCATCGGATTACGGAAGGATGGGGAAGGAAGTCGGCCATGCCCTTTCAAAGGAAGCATCCCGGCATTTGCCTAAAGCGGTTTAGGGAAATCACGGAAAACCAAACTCAGCATGGCCGGACGCGGGATAGAACCGCCGTCCTCCAGAATGAGAGTCCAGTGTGCTAGCCACTGCACCAACTAGCTCGGTTCGAGTACACTGACTTGGGTCATTGTGTATTAATGTGTTTAAAGGATCTTCATCAAACCCCGATAGTCTTCACTGAACGTGGAGAGTCACTAATGCCAAAACGATGCACCTTCAAACGAGTAAACAATTTTCTTTTCTTGTTCATCCAATGGCTGTCTTTGCTGGTGTCCACCCATCTACTGAGCACAAACAGAAGAATAAGTTGAAAATGTTTCGATTTCTCCACTAGACAATATTTTCTGTCTACTCATTATCTCCAAATGTCAAAATTAACATATGTAAACTCAAACGGCAACAGTGAACTACAAACAATAAATGAAAATCAATTAACAAGCCTATAGCAGCCGAAATACCAACATGCGAAACATAAACGCTATGAACTTATGCATCTAGCTAATACATTACCAAAATAGAACACTAGAAATTCAGTCCGTTGTCTGGCAGTCACATTTGCATTATATTCAATAAAAATGTAAATGAAGACACCCATATAAAGTTATTATTCAAATTAAACACTTTTTCGCAGTTTCCCACTATTGCGCGTCGGCTGACTTAGGCCCTTTAAAAATATACGAATCAATTATGAAACACCATGTGCATTCAGCAACAGAACTAATCGCGATCCCGTTCCGACCAAAGAATTTTGAAGGAAGCTGCAGGGCAACTCCATTGTGTAGCTCGGCAGGAAATCCTGAAGAAAAAGGAACACTGAAGTAGCAGATAATCCCAAGTGGAAAAACAGAAAGAGATGGAGAGCGGATAGGATGCATAGTCCTGCACGATTTTCCTTTACCGCCTCTAAGTAACACATCAGTCGTTCAATTTATTGCGAGCGCAGCCCGGGGCGGTCAGCATCGTTATGGCGGAGTTTGACTTTCTAAATAAAAAGTCACGTCGGAACGTCACCTTGCTCGTTAGGGGCGCCCGCTTTTTTTATTTATCGTCCCCATTAGAAGAATAAATCACGGACGGGTCTGCGCGGCCGCCGATACTGGTGGTGTGGGTGTCGCTGGTCTGAGCTTTGGGTCGGTGGTCAGAAAGGGAGGGGTGGGGGGGGGGGGTACAACGGCACCGAGACCCCCCCTCCTCTCCCATCCTCCTCCAGCCAACCTCCCCTACCAACGCCGCAGCGCCACCCCACTAGCGCCAGGGACGCGGAGCTGGCCTTCATTCATTATTCGGCAGCAATCAATCACTTTATTAGGACAGCCGCATGGGGCCAACAGCTGCGCGCACCCGCTGCGACCAACTGCTTTGCATACCGCGGTTAGCTCGCCACATTCCGCGCTCCCTTTCATTGCGAGGCAAGTGGCTCAAACTCTCTCGCCTACCCAGCTTCCAGTTCTCACCCGAGGCCTTGTTCAAAGATGCTGTACAGTTACCTAATCTTCTACTCATTTACAACACTCGACTGCCTGACATTTACTTATGAGAGCGACGAGAGTCGGGTGTGCAGTTTCACGTACACACGTAAAGGGTTATTCAAAATGAAGTAGATACTTTCAAGAGAGTGAAAAACACTTTTGTATTGAGGTAAGGTATTATATGACTATGCTTATGGAAACAGCAACCGAAGGAACTTTTCAGTGACGGTGACGATCAGAAACATGGATGCCAGACCAGCTGAGAAAGCGTTTTCCGTGAAGTAGTCCTACAAGAGCGAGTCCACAACTGCAGTTAGTCGGAAAGTCAGCACCACTGAAGAACAGTTGGCAACAGCTGGTACCAGAAGTACGATGGACGTCCGTCCGCAGCAGGAACATAGGTGCGTGAAATCCAATCTCACTGTCCGTGAGATTCCCCCCCCCCCCCTTCCCCATAGCTGCGTGAAAACCAATCATACTGTCTGCGAGATCCGCCCCCCACCCTCCGGCGCCACTAGGAAGAGAGACACGTTTAAGTAACAGAAGTTGTGAAGTGCAAGTAGTAAGACGGTTCGACTATTACTAGGGAGTTCCGCAGAACGTTCGTTGTGTCTTCAGCTCTTCAAGTCGTCAAGTTCGATGGAAACGGTGGCTGACAGATAAACAGGGGTTAGTCTTCAGTAGAAACAGAACGTTGAACAGAATTATCGTGTATGTACAGAGACCGCTGGCTTAGAGATTTAACTGAATACTATTAGTTTGGAACTGTTCTTCGAGTAGTACATCAGCAGAGAAGATTACTTTTCTTACTACTTCAGTTCGGAACTTTATTTACTTCCTGTTCATAGAATTGTAATTAACCCAGGCTAAACCTGCTTAAACATTTGCTGTGACCACCGTTATCAAAGTTGAGTAACGTATTTTACTATTTACTATTATGGGCTACTTTCACTATGCGAGCGCTCTCTTAGAATCCCGTCCTACCAGGACACCTTTATTAGTCTTTTTCAGCGGCAGCGAGATTTTCACCACAGTGGGCGCCACCAGTTCACAACACATTCAACATGTCTCCACCTTACAAACATATCCCTTTACGAGTGGGTAGAGATTTGTAAAGAAGCAGGGAGTCAGTAAAGGCAAAAACAGTTGGTAGCCATCAATATCTGAGGACTAGATGAACTGATCAATGAACCAATTTATCAGAAGTCCACAAAAATCTACGTCTCACGGTAGCCGCGAGCTACGGATTCCACAACCAACTGTTTGAAAACAGCTGAAAATTGGTTTGCAATTGAAACAGTAGCGCATTCAGTTGCTCCAAGTCATTACAAATGGCGACAAACGTTTACAGAAACAGTTTTATCATTGGTATGCAGCACTTGGTGGAACACGACAATTTCACCCACAAGCTGATTTTCAGCTATGAGGTTGCATTTCAGCTGAACGCTGTAGTAAAGTGGCACAACGTGCGAATATGGGCAGAAGAGAATCCTCCAATTATCGTCGAACAATGTCTGTCGATACCGAAAGGTGAAATGTGTTTTGGGGTTTGTGAAAACAGAAAGATTATGGACCTTTCTTCTTTGCAGGGATGACGATCGATGGACATTTTTACCTGGATATACTTGAGCTGTGCCTCACGCTGGAATTGCAACAGTACAGTGATAATTGCATTTATCAATAGGACGGTACCTCCCCACACTTCTATAACGACGCTCTTGAGTACTCGGATACTGAGCGCTCCAGCCAGGAATCTGCAGTTGCAGGCATGGAGCCCCCGTACATTGAACCTCAAATCGTGCGACTTTTTCCTTCTGGAGTTACATGAAAGACACTGTTAAACGAAACACATCGCCCCCCCCCCCCTTCCCAACAACGTCGCTGATTTGCGCGGAAGTATCAGGACGGCTGTGAGTGACGTCGAGGCCACACACTGGATTTGTGGCTTGTGACTATTGGTTCAGACACTGAATATTTAGGGAAATGACGGAAAAACTGCTGCTTTACACATATTGTCATGTAATATCTCATTCTTTCTCCACTCACATTCCTTGTCCCCAACCTATATTATTCTCCTCCTTCCCTGACAACTGCATTCCAGTTCACGATGACTATTATATTTTCATTTCCATTTATGTACTATATTACCCTTTCAGTATCCTCATTACCTTCTGCATCTTTTCATGTGCCGCTTGCAGCGTCGGCATGTGTGCCTGAACTATCGTTTTTGGTTTGTTGTTGATTCTGAGACGAACAACCCAGTCACTGCACTGTTCACAATAACACATGCTTTACCCTACCTTCCTATTAATAACGAATACTACTCCCGTTATACCTTTTTCTGCTGCTGTTAATATTACGATGTACTCATCTGACTAGAAATTCTTGTCGTATTTCCATTTCACTTCACTGACCCCTACTATATCTAGAATGAGCCTTTACATTTGCGTTTTCAGGTTTCCTAGCTTCCCTTCTACGTTCAGGCTACTGACTTTTCACGACCCGACTTGTAGAACGTTATCCTTTTGTTGATTATAGAATCTTTTTATCATGGTTACCTCCCTCTTGGCAGTCCCTTCCCGGAGATCCGAATGGGGACTATTCCGGAATCTTTTGCCAATGGAGAGATCATCATGACACTTCTACAATTACAGTTCACATGTCCTGCGGATACACGTTACGTCTCTTTAATGCAACGGTTTGGATTGCCTTCTGCATCCTCATGCCGTTGATCATCGGTGATTTTTCCGTCTTTAGTGGCAATTTCCCACCACTAGAATAAGAGAGTGCCCTGAACGTCTGTCCGCTCTTCTGCGTTCTTTGACAAGACCGTTGGCAGAATAAGGACGACTTCGGCCGCCAATGCTGTTTGTTAATCAAAATCTAAGCTGTGGACTTTTCATTACTGATCAAAGACGATACCGCTTGACCACGGGTCTTCTCCTAGACCAAACGTCTTATCACAGTTGCAAATGGGTTGGGCATCACTTAGAGTTGATACATTCAACTAGTTGTAGTAATTGTTACGTGTTGTTGTCCCCGACATGCTGACATCAGCGTGGTTTCGCAGGCGGGTGTAGTGTTTTGCTGTCTGCTTCTAGGCAGTTATGTATCACTCATTCGGAAATTTGATTTGGATCCCTTACCTTTACGTAACGTCTTGCAGTTTTGGATTAGGGAAGTGGTATTTGTTTCGAATGCAAACCCTACGCAGGGCTACAGGGTCAGATAGTATTTGTCGGTCGGAAGTTGTCTGCACTGAGTGGGTGTGTTGTGGTTGGTTTAGGCACCACGACTTGCGAAATTGTTTTGTTTCTCTTTGCGAGGTTTCGTCAATGACGTGCGGTTGCTAAGACGTTCACTAAGCGAATGAAACGTCTAGAAGTCTGGGCTTCCATACTTAAGTGGAGATGCTTCATTCGGTCATCTGCATTCACTGATTTCTTCAGTTGCGCAATGTACTGTCTGCTGTAACAGTGACTGCACGTTGCTCTGTCAGCGTAGCGATATGCGACGAATTCTGCAGTGTGTGCTTGGAGTGGAAAGCGCGTGTGTTTTGAATTTTCTCGGCTGTCACAGGGCTGCAGCTGCTTGGCTAGGCGCCAAGTCCCAGGGCGCATTAAATTTCGCTGGGGGCGTGGTCTTAAGGTGCCCGTATTTTTGACTGTCGGTTTATTCACTGCCTAGTTATGTTGGCGGATTGTGCTGTTATGTCTAGGTTCCAGGACTATTATGGAGTTTTGGAATCACTTGATGCTTTGTCTAGGAATCCTGCCTACTCAGTTCGTTAGACAAACATCTCGTATTAATGAGTTTTATTACAATCATCTAATCAAATACAGTACTTTGGCAATTACACAGATACGTCGCAAGGAAAGGGCGACATAGGAAATAATCAGTCTTTGCTGATCTTTTCTTTCACTTACGCCATAGTTCCACAGCGATCGCAGGGTCGATGTGGTTACAACGGATTTGCCAATGTTAGCATTAGGGATGGTCGTATGCCCTTCCTGCTGCCACCCAGTACCTCCACGGGACGGAATCAGTGTACCCCAACTGTCTGCGTCGAGTGTAAATCGTGAAATAGTGCGGAAGTGTTTCAAATGTCTGCGACGCTTGGAACTGAGGCGGAACGTGGGGACCAGCCCGGTACTCACCTAGTGGGATGTGGAAAACCACCTAAAAAGCACAACCAGCCTGGCCAGCACACGAGCCCTCGTCGTTAATCCGCCGGGCGGTTTCGATCTGGGGCTGGCGTGGCTACCCGCGTTAGCGCTCTTGGGTGCCCTGGTGGGTCAGTCTTTGCTGATCTCTAACTGACAAAAGTCAGTTCTGAAATGCTATCGAGGTGCCTAATGTGACGCTGTTATCCAATTGGCTAATCTTGAAGCTGCTGTCGAACCAGTCGGCATGGCGCTTGCGTCCGCTTCCTAGGGGCCGCTGTTGGTGCGTTTTCGTCCTGGAAGGGAGTTCGGTCAGTGTGCGATTGGCTGACTTCTTCTCACAGCCTTCTATTCCCCGTCGTTCCCGACGAGCGTGCCAGCGCTTGACTTTATGCCGTAACACTTGTGCACTGAATACACGGCTGCGCAACTATTTTATGTTGCCACAATGTGTTAAACAGTTCGCCTTCAGTTTTATGTTGTATCACGGTTGTAAATAGCCCACGTTATGAGAACTTTCCGTAATATAGGCTACGTTTATTGTGTGCAAATATCCTTGTTTTATTATGTTTCCTTGTGGTGTGTGTGCTACAGCAGACGTCCGTTGTTAATCAAGCTGTGTGGTGTCGTCGTCGGATATCCTGCGTTCCCACAACAGAATCTTAGTGTGGTTTTAGTTCTTCTAGTGATGGGTTACCTTACGCCGATGACTATTATGAAATGTACAGCCGTAAGCTTGTGGTATAGCGCAATTCACCGGGATAGGGCCTATTTTGTGATAGAGCTTGACTCGCTGCTGCAGTGTGTAAACTTAATCTACGACTAGTGTCGATCAGTATAAGAACGTTGCCGCCCAATAGCACTCGTATTATTTTATAGTAGATGTGTCTGGAATAGTGTGCGGCTAAGTTATTAGTGAGCACTCTTTTTAAATAGCTTGTGTTTAGCTCAGAATAGCCGCTGCTGTTTATTACTATGTAGCCAGTTGTACTACTAAGTGCATACGTCATGTGTCTGCTATGCATATGATATGTGATGGGCAATGTGCTTTTGTAATTGTAGTGCCTCTCCCATTTTTAAGAGTCCTGAGATTTTGAAGTCTTGATTAAACAATTTTTTTTGTATTTATTAAAGTTGAATATTGTTCTAAGGGATGTTTTTATTTGTTAACCTTGTTGAGCGTGCTCAGCTAGTGGTGTTAATTGGTACTTAAGCAGATGTCTGTTCTAGCATGTCCGCCTTACACTAGTCGGCTACTCTCAGCATATGAGGGACGCGCGCCGTCGTTGCTGCCGACGTCGCGCTGGGTAGAGGTAGGCGGCGCTTCTCATCTGGAGCCCGGCTCACGAGGAAGTCAGGTGCAGAGACGGGATTCGAATCGCAGGAGTTGTTAATGAAAATGGAGCCGAACTGGGAAATATCAATAAAAAGTAACTGAAAAATAAATTTTTCAGCCCAACAACCCTCACTTGCAAACATCCTAGTGCTCCAATCTACAACCACGTTGCCCAGGTGCACACTGGAAGAAAAAAGGGCCAATCAATATGCATCAACAAAATTTGTGATAATTTTTCCTTACTTGTTAAATAGCATAAACCGTCATTGGTAGCGAAATGCATTTCCAGTGTAATCCAGAGTCTTTCCTTTCGGAACGCTTCTTCTATTCCACAGCCGAAATTTTATATAAAAAAGGGTATCTCATAAGATAAAAACTCATTTATAAAAATTCAGATCCTGGTGGCATTTAGAACCTTGTAAATGGCCAGAATGCAGCCATCTCATAAAAATGAAATGTTTCACTATCCTGTACATTTACATTACATCATTTACGCAAATCATTGAAACGTTAGGGAATACTTTGTTAATTAAAATAAGACGTTAAGTCAAGTCGCCTTCTTTGGCAAAGTTCCACATCCTTGTATTGATTTCTTCATCTGAGGAAAGAACTTCGTTACTAGGTGCCATTTCAGGAGAGTAAGGGGTTGAAGCAAAATTTGAAAGGTCAACGAAGTAAGAGTTGTTTGCTGCATCTGTTCTGGGTAACGCGCACGTTGTAAGTTCGCTTTTACTCGTGTTCGGCTTCCGACGGCAAGTGGGTCTGGAAACAAGGTTTGTGTATGTAAAAATGTATGTATTACATATTGTGTATGTTTTAAATGCGAACATTTTAGGTTAGGCTTTACCGTGATCTAATTGACATTAAATGAAACAAGTCTACTGTTATCAGTAACTGTTTATTTATGTGCACGACGCGATTCAAAGGCTTCATCGTCCATCATCAGGTGGATTTACCTTTGTTAGTATGCCATTTGTATGTGTGTTGAGTTACGGTTTTTTGAAGGAACGTGTGGCACTGGCTAGTGGAGATACAAAGCACTCTTTCAGAACATGATTTTGAGTTTCTTTTGACAAAAAATTAAACCTATATTTAATGGTAAACATAAAATAAGTAAAACAGAGTACCTACAGTGGTCACAGGTTTCTTTCACTGTCGTAGCACATTACATGTATACTGTCATACGTTTTAAACAAATATGGCACCTGGAAACTATTGGGTTCAAGAATTGTATAGCAGAAGAAAAAACATTATCACAAAGTATAATGAATATACACCACAACAACATTATTATTGAATAAATTGAATAAAATTTAAAGGATTTGGCGATGTTTGTTTTAAGGTGTCGAATACATGCACTGGAATAAGTACTGTCGAATACATACACTGGAATAAGTACTTCAGGTGGTATATAAATCCGATTTTGACAACTTAAAATAGCTTAAATTTCATATTCGTTTACACAATCAGGTGAAATGTTACAAACTTTATATACAACAGCCATATTGTCTACAGTGGTAAGATTATACACAAATAAAAGTTGTAGTTCGGATTCACAGATTGATATGAAAGGCTGGAGGCAGAGGGAGAGGAAGATAAAGAGAAAGTGAGTAGGAGACAGAGGGTGGAAAGAGTGAGAGCAAACCTTACAAAGCAGGGGTCTTAAGATTATCTGTTACTTGTAATAACTGCGTAATGGTTGGGTAATATGTTGGTTAGTGCTTTAAAATATGCCACAACACGAACATAATATTCACTGCAGAAGAAGAGGCACCATGCTGCAAAGGTTGAATACAGAACGTTCAAGCTCCACTGAACGAAAAGAACCAAGAAAAGCTCATCATTAGTGTCACACAGATTTGAACCACCGCCTTTAAGAAGCAGAATGACAGACAAGCAGCCTGCAACAAAATTGTCAAGAGTTATATTTCAAAACCATTCCCACCATCCAAGAGAAGAGAAGGCGCCCTTACACGTACCATTAAGGCTAAATTAAACATGAATAACGCAATAACTGTAAAAGCTGCCAATGGTAACACAACTGTTGTACTGGACAGAGCAACATAGATAGAAAAAACTTTACACTTCTTCCAAGCCAACAACGTCACAGAAATACATAAAGATCCAACAATCAGACTTCAAAAAGAGATTAAACACATTTCAAACAACATCAGTTTTCTACTCACCATCCAAGAAGCAGGGAACATTGTAACAATGAGCCCACAAGCACCTTGCCTTAGATCACAACCAAAGATCCACAAAAATGGGACCCCCATCAGGCCTATAGTGAACTGTAGGAACAGCCCAACTTTCAAACTCGACAAAAATCTCAAAGAAGCGTACACATTTAATAATGAGAGAACACTTCAAAACACAACAGAATTGACACAACATGTCAAAAACATACAAGTACCTGATGGAGCCACACTTGCATCATTTGACATATAAAACCTTTATTCCTCTGTACCAACAGATGCTACACTACAGATAATCAATGTCTACCCACAAAAGCACAAAAAAGTCCAACTCACATTACTGAACCAATGGACCTGATTGAATTCACACTTTCACACAACTATTTTAAATTTAAGAATAAAATCTACAAATATACAGACAGTCTAGCAATGGGCTCGAGTCTTTCCGGATTGCTAGCTTATAAATTTATAAGTTACTTAGAAAGCAAAATCCTGAATTGCAATCACTATTTCCTCAAAAATATCATTTAATATTGCAGATATGTAGATGATACCATGGTTTTAAGCAAAGGTACTAAAGATGACATCAGCCTAGAGATGAACCAGTCTAAAGATTAAGCAGTTTTTCAACAGCTCCCATGAAAACATAAAATTCACAGTTGTACGCCAAACAGATGACGTTTAATTTTTTTAGACCTTACAATTAGAATAAAGAATAATAGGCACCAGTCTGAAATTTATCAGAAGCCTACCACAACACATACTACAATCCACAACTTCTCTTGTCACCCCATAGCCCAAAAATGGCAGCATTCCGGAACATGATCAATAGAGATATCCAACTATCACTCTCTGAAGACAAACGTGAACAAGAAATTGAAATAATTAAACAAACAGCTCTTGCAAATAGTTATAACGACTCCATAGCAGACACCCTAAAACACTCAATAATGGCAAAGCAATCACAACACACAAAAAAAGAAAATAACATCTACCATACAGTCCCCTCTCTAGGTAACATTTCATGTCAGACTGACAATCTCTTCAAACTAAAAGGCATAAGGATATCCTGTACCACAGACAACAACATTGTACAAAAGTTACCCCATGACATAAGCATACAAAACCCACTTCATCACACAGGTGTGTACAAAATTGAATGTTTGGACTGTGACTGCTTCTACTTAGGCCAGCAGGCAGATCATTTGAGATCAGATTCAAAGAACACATGGCAGCAACAAAAAAACAAAAAAAAAAAAAAACGCACATCAGCAGTAGCCACCCGCCTGCTTGAAACAAAACACCTTGTTAACAACACAAGTATCAGCATCCTACACATCCAACCAATAGGCAGAAAAATAGACCTCGTTGAAACACTCGAAATATACAAGCACCAAACAAAGCAACCTGAATGCACCTTAAATGACAATATTTACAATAGTATTATCTCTGTTTTGAGCAACTGCCTACGTCATTAAAACTGCAATAGAAATTCACACATTCACACACACACACACACACACACACACACACACACACACAACACACACACACACACACGCACACACACAATCACACTCACACCATAATTTTTACCATAAATATTTAGCTATGTTACCATGACAGACGAAACATGTACAAGAGATTGCCTCATTTACAGATATATCACCACGCCAGCAGATTTTACCTCTTGTCAATTTGAAACTATATGTTCATCAACAACTGGCACAAATTGTACATTCATCTGCATATTTTGAAGTATTGACCAGTGTATTACCCAACCTTTAGGCAGTTATTACATGTTACAGATAATCTTAAGACAACCTACTTTGTAAAGTTTGCTCTCATACAAGCACTCTTTCTATCCTATCTCTCCCACTCACTTTCCCTTTATCTTCCTTTCCCTCTATCTGCAGCCTTTCATACCTATCTGTGAATCCAAAGCAAAATTTTTATTTCTTTATAATTTTACCACTGTAGCCAATATGAATATTGTATTTAAAATTTGTAGTATTGCACCTGATTGAATAACGAGTATGAAGTTTAAGCTTTTTAAGTTGTCAAAACGGATTTATATACCACCCAAAGTATTTATTCCAACGCAAGTATTCGACAACTCGAAACAAACATCGCGAAGTTCTTTAAAATTTATTCTGTAATGATGTGGTTACGGTCTATATTCTTTGAACTTTGTGATAAAGTTTTCTCTTCCGCTATGCGATTCTTGCACCCAATTGTTTCCAGAGGCCATATTTGCTTACAAGGTATGACGGTACACATGTGATGTGTTACGATAGTGAAAGGAACCTGTGTCCACTGTAGATACTCTATTTTAATTATTTTATGTTTACCGTTAGTAATACGTTTAATTTTTTGTCAAAAGAAACCCAAAACCATGTTCTGAAATAGTGTTTAGTTTCCCCGCTAGACAGTACCACAAGTTCATCCAAAAAATCGTAACACAACACACACACAAACGCCATACTAACAAAGGTAAATCCACCTGATGATGGAAGTTTAAAACTTTGAAGCGCGTCGTGGACACAAAAAAAAAAAAAAAAAAAAAAACAGTTCCTGGCAACAGTAAACTTGTTTCAGTCAATAACATCACGCTGAAGCCTAACCGAAAATGTTCGCATTTGAGACATACACAGTATGTAATACACACATTTTCACATACACAAACCTTGTTTCCAGACCCACTTGCCGTCCGAGGCCGAGCACAAGTAAATACCAACTTACAACCTGCGCATGACACAGAAAAGATGCAGTAAACAACTTCTACTTCGTTAACCTTTCAAATTTTGCTTCAACTCCTTACTCACCTGAAATGGCACCTAGTAACTAAGTTATTTGCTTAGATGACGAAATCATTACAAGTATGTGGAACTTTCCCAAACAACGGGACTTTACTTAGTGTCAAAAATAAACTGTGACTGGTAACAGTAAACTTGTTGTTTCATTTAATTGTGTATGTATTTTGAAACAATGTTCTAGATACACGCTTCATTGGAGAGCAAAAGCTGATCAACCCAAGAAGTAGCAACACCGCAGCCACCGGTCGTGGCAGAAACCAGAGATGTAACGACGTTGCTGAATAGCTGGCTACCGCCCGAGTTCGCCGAAGGCTGACGATAATAATGAAATCATTGCGAAGAGTCGAGGTGGCTTTCCGTGTTACTGCGTAATAATGGTTCCAAATGACTTTTACTCGAGAACGATAGGCAGTCCACGTAAAGTCAGTCCACGTATGAGCTTCATCGGAGTCAGTTCTTCAATAGACGACTATTCATAGTCCATCTTGGTTGACGTCTGATTTGTGGCCTGGTATGGCGAGACTTTCTGACAAACAGACTTACGGATTCGGTAAGTCGAATTTTGTAAGAGACTGCCTGTAACTGGCGTGGCTCCGAGATCCTTTTCTCCCAGGACCGAATTACGATCGATACCGTCCGAGTAAGTACAGCTGGTAGCAAGTGCTTGTTCCTACTAATTGTTCAGTATTGGAAAGTCAGACCTCTATTGATTAATAGTATTTTGTGGTCAGATGTAATGGTTAATGGTTTACTTGGAAGCACATATAGTAGCAAAACCTCCGTTTGGTGAACATTATTGGTGGAACTGATTTTATCGAAAGTTAAGCGAATTTTGTCCATGAAAGTGATTTTATCGCAGGTTGTCCGAATTTTATCTGTCAGGGATGGCGGGAGGAAGGACAATAACATGACAAATGTGTGTGAAATCTCATGGGACTTAACTGCTGAGGTCATCAGTCCCTTACACACTACTTAACCTAAATTATCCTAAGGACAAACACACACACCCATGCCCGAGGGAGGACTCGAACCTCCGCCGGGACCAGCCGCACAGGCCATGAGAGGAAGAACACTTTGTGGGTAGTGGAAAGGTCTCTTTGGTTGTTTTAGTGGGTGAGGTGTGTGTGAATCGTTGGTGGTTCCACCAATAGCTATTTTTTCAGACATAAGACCCTTCAAACAGAGTAATACAATGTGTTTTAACTCTCTCAATTCCTCGTGGCTACGGAGTGGCGGAGTCGTAGCGTGCATATTCCAGTTACCGCTGATACAGTGACAGCTCATGTTACAGTTGTGAATTCGCTCGTTGAGTTATTAAGAAGTGAATACGGCGTGGCGCGGATCACTCTGTCGTGGAATCGAACAAGAGACCGTCATATTCGGAGTCCTCTAGTGGAGTTCATCAACCTCTAGGTTCGCAGGTGACCCATTTGGTGAAGTTGCAGTTTCTTTACCCTCACCATCCACCTGGGTAAGCACCACACGATTTTCTTTCTAGTAACATCTGGGATGGCATCTTCTGCGTTGACTTATTGGTACGGTCCCGACATCTTCTTCTGTCGAGCAGTATACCGATTAAGTTGTTATTGTGAGGTATGACGTCCACTTAGTAACCATCGACGTTTCTTCGTGTCTTCTTTCTTCCCTCAAAGGACCGCCTGAAAGGACTATCTCACGCCCGTTTATCGGAGGTATTTATTCGATGTTTTGGCCTATGTCGTGAAGTTTCTAGTTTGGCGACTTATTCTGCTATCGTTGATCACTGCTTCTCACTTTGGCAAAAGCGTGTCTCAGGTCGACTCACGTACCAGATTTCCACTGCTTTATCTCTATGCTGAGGCATGGTCGGGCATTGCCCTATCGTCCTCCTCCGCATCGCCAGATACGTCACAACGTGAGTTCAGTATGCTGACAGTTCCTGAAGCATTGACCACTGATGTGGAAGCATTGCTCATCTGCTCAGTCGTTGATATGTCGAAGTGTTGACTGCTGTTGTGGAAACTCCTCTGGTCATTCGCCTTCTCACTTTGGGCAGAAGCGTCACCAATGTCCCACACATACCGGCTTCCCTTATTCTACTGCTATCGCTGCCGAATATTTTGGCTTGATATGTCAAAATCTTCAAAATGTTTTCTTAAGCCATAATAAGATTTTACGTAGTTTTCTGCCTTGAACAAGCGTAAATGGCACATAATTATTATACACAACCATCAATAACAAATTATTATTACATGCAACCACAAGTAACACATAATTATTATCCATGTTTGTCATAGATAATTATTATACACCCCACACCTAGACAAGGTATTGTTTCCTCTTTTGAACTGTGATACCTTCGAAAAGTTTTGCTTCATAACTGCTGATTAATTTTGTATTAGATTTCCCATCATCATTTTAGTCATTACCATCAACATCAAAAGTACTAAAATTGATGGAAAGTTATGCATGATTAGGCTGAACACAGCCATCTCCAATATTTATATTAATTTTTGTGTTCTTGTTGGGGAGATTTAGATTATTTATAGTCTTCTCATTCACAGAAATGACTGACCAAATAACTAATTGACCAACAAACTGACTGAACAACTAATTGACTGACCAATTAACTGACTGACCAATTAACTGACTGAACAACTAAAAAAAATTATACTACTGTTTTTCTTCTCCAATAGATGTTAGCAAAATACAACCAAAATGTTGTGAAATAGGGTAAACGAAATTGAAAGATAAAGGAACAATTAAGAGAAGAATTTTAAAAATGTAAAAAATAACAAGATTCGCTTATGAAAACATAAAAATGGAGATCAACCTGTTATTGATGCAGTCCAAAAGGTTAAATAAGGAATCATAGGTTTAGGTGATAAGGGTTTGAAAGCGACTGAAAAAAGCAGAGAGGTTGAAAAACAAATAGTTCCTTACAACCGATAATCTGAATAATTTCGTGACATACCTCTAACTAAACAAAGCAATAGAGATTACATGCTAAGTGACTCACAAATACATCAGTTACTGAAAAAACATGAAGAAAAAAATGGAGACATCAAAAAAAGGACAACCATATTAAAGAAATAAATGCAAGTGATGTATGTATATATATAAGTGAAACGATGCTAGAATATGTTAACCATAGTCAAGCTGATTTTGGATGAGGAGCTGGTGTTGCCTTTAACTATATACACAAAGATTGCCAGTAACATTTGACAGACATAAATTAACTGTTCTACATCTTCATCTACATCCATACTCCGCAAGCCACCTGATGGTGAATAAACATATGAAGAAATAGATGGCTTAATGTATCTTTTAACTAAAATGTTGATTATTATGGAGAACATGGGTAAAAATTTTGATGGTGTGGATACTTCTAATTATGCTAATATGTTGTTTCATACAGGAGGATTATACATCAAAAGATCCAAATAGAATAAAGTAAGTGGAGGAATCAAAGATAAAGGTTTTATGAAACAAACTGTTGATCTTTATCATTCAAAAAGAATCACCATCAGATTTAGAATCAAGTGTAGAAAAAAAGTTGCTGAAGGCTTAATTAAAAAGTATACAGAAAAAGTAGTTGAGTACCTATAGATGAATGATGTCTGCCAATTAACAGATACATTAGGTGTAATCCATGGAGAAGAATTGGCTGGAAATAAAAACTATTATAATGAAAAAGTATCATAATCGACAGTCCAAAAGGAATTCAAAACTTAATTAAATTTCTGAATAATCTTCCCAATAGATTTTGAGAAAGTGAAAAGTAGAGAATAGGAGTAGTTAACTGAGCTTTAAATAATCTACCAATGCCATAGATGCATCTCCCAGGCTACTCGTGTTGCACACCTTTTACTATACTAGAAGATAGATTAGCACATGGTGATCCAGAAATAAATGAATTAGGTGAAGAATGTGAACAATTGGTATTGCTTATAGAGATTACAAAGATTTAGAAAAAAGGCACAAAGTAGATGAAGAACCTTAGCTTGTTGCAAAAGAGAGAATGCATGGAAGTGATGCTTCATTATGAGAAAAATTAGCTGCAACTGCAGTTAGAGGAATAATGCATGGAAAGGGAAAATTAGGTATGGATTTAGGTGTGGATGACAATGGTTGGGGAGCGTAAAAATACTAATTCTTATAAATTTTTTGTCTATGTAAATGAAGAATTTTACTATTGAATATAGTTTGCCACCAAGTGACAAAAATTAAACCAAGAGGATTAAAAATTAGAGCCAATAATAAAATGTTACATAGTACTGATCAATATTTAACTGATGACAAAAAAATTAAGAAAAAATGGTCGAAATTTACTTATCACATTATGTATTTCCATTGTGAAAAAATTACTGAATATCGAATAAATATGGAAGAAGGTTCTAGACTTTTGTCTGCATTACCACTTCTAGCAATTGTTTATTCACTAGTTGTTTGATATGCAGCAACTGTGAATGCTGTTATAAATAATAAGAAGGGTGAACTGGAAGAACGGAAAAGACACAAT
The DNA here is from genome assembly GCF_023864345.2 of Schistocerca serialis cubense. Taxonomy (NCBI): domain Eukaryota; kingdom Metazoa; phylum Arthropoda; class Insecta; order Orthoptera; family Acrididae; genus Schistocerca; species Schistocerca serialis. The sequence continues at coordinate 270,893,907 of NC_064642.1, forward strand.
TTAAACATGGAGCACATAGGCAAAGGATAAAAACTTTTTGGAAACATATTTCACGTGTATCTTAATCTATTAATAAATTTTGATATAGAAAAAATTTAGTAAGCAACTAAAAATTAAATATTTTAGAGGACTTTTTATGATCGACTAGTTACTGAAGAAGCCAAAAACATTTAGATCTGGAATGGTAAATGTAGATACGTCTGCCTCAAGAGGTTATGTTTCTCTTAAAGTAAAGACAAAATATTTGTATTTGATTTATTTGGCCAAAATGTTTCTAAGGAGTGGGGTTAAATATCTGGCACAAACAGATTTTACAATAACAGACAATGAATTCAAAATTTTTATGCAATAAGTGGTAATTTCTGTCTATTTGTTTCAAAACTGTTTTTCAGATAATTACAAGTTTATGTTATTATAAAATAATAATATTATGTAATAAATTTTAATCTTTATAAACAAACATTCATGCTTTACACCCATTCCTTAAGGTTGATCATGTTTGGTGTTTGAAATGTAAAAAAAAAAAAAAAAAAAATTTACTGAAATATATCTCCCTTATCAAACAGTAGCTAAAATTGGAAGGCAGGGAACTGAAGGCCTTTGCACAATATGCATGGATACAAAAGGAAAATTTGTTAAAAAGCTTTTGTAGGTACACTATGTGATCAAAGGTATCAGGACACCTAGCTAAAAATTACTTACAAGTTCGTGGCGCCGTCCATCGGTAATGCTGGAATTTAATATGGTTTTGGCCCACCCTTAGTCTTGATGACACCGTCCACTCTCGTAGGCATACGTTCAATCAGGTCCTGGGAGGTTTTTTAGGAAATGGCAGCCCATTGTTCACAGAGTGCTGTACTGGGAAGAAGTGTCGATGTTTGTCAGTGAGGCTTGGCACGAAGTTGGCATACCAAAACAACCCAAAGTTGTTCTATAGTATTCAGGTCAGGACTCTGTGCAGGCCAGTCTATTACCGATAAGTTATTGTTGTGTACCCACTCCGCCACAGGCCGTGCATTATGAACAGGTGCTCGATTGTGTTGAAAGATGCGATCACCATCCCTGAATTGCCCTTCAACAGTCATCCATGAATAACACGAGCACATGATAACACAACCATCTCCGAATTTTACTGTTGGCACTACACACGCTGGCTGATGATGTTCACTGGCCATTTGCCATACCACACCCTGCCATCGGATCGCCACATTGTGTACCTAGATACATCACTCCACACAACCTTTTTACACTGTTCAAAGTCCAATATTTACGCTCCTTACACCAAGTGATGCGTCGTTTGGCATTTACCAGCGTGATGTGTGGCTTATGAGCGGCTGCTCGACCATCAAATACAAGTTTCCTCACCTCCCACCTAACTGTCATAGTACTTGCAGTGGATGCTAATGCAGTTAGGAATTTCTGTTTGATGGTCTGGATAGATGTGTGCCTATTGCACATTATGAGCGTCTGTCAGCAGTCTCTGACAGTCAACTGACGAGGTCAGCCTGTATGCTTTTGTGCTGTATGTGTCCACTTCACTATCACATCAGAAACAGCGGAAGGAGGGATGTTTAGGAGGGTGGAAATCACGTTTACAGACTATGACACCTGTCAAAAATTTGATGGGTTTATTTTTTTCTAATGTAATAGTATCTTAATCAATATTATGGATATCACTTAACAGTGTCAAGGAATCTTTAAAATTCTGCTTACCATCTATATCAACATTTTTAATACGAGCATCTCTACAGTTATAATATTCTGAAAGATCACAAATATCTTTGGTTTTAAACCATGGCTTGTTCTGATCATCCATAAACATATAGACTTGCTAGTGAGTACATGGAAGCTTGATGTTGACTAGCTCCACTTACGAAATTAGTATCTGAATGTAAATGTGGCTACTCACTACACTTCAATCATTTATACTTTTTTGTGCATTTACTTTACACATTGCTTTCAAACCATCTCTGGAATTAACATATTTTAAAATATCATGAACATTCTTAGCTTTAAACCATGGATTGTCATATTCAACTTCTGTATGTAGCATATTGTTATCTTTTAGAAATTTAACATCTTCTTTTTTGTTTCACTTAAAATCTTCAGTGGTAAAATAATTGACTCTTGGAATTCCATATACAAACATTAAAATATGATTAGTAATTGATAAATATTTTTTTGAACATATGACTGAATTTCTTTTATTTTCAAACATATATCTTTTGTTTTCATCTGGACTCTATTCCTTCTTACTGACTACAGCTGTGTTGATTTTGTGTTTTTTTTACTTTGAATCAGGTTCATCACTCTACACTTTTGAATCTTGTTGAACAGACTGTCCTTGTAGTCTTGAAGGTGTATGTCACACTGTATTATGTATTCCTTGACACCATTCGATTTTTTCTTTCCTTCTCACCAACCTTATAGGAATACATTTTTGCTCTGAAACAGCAGAATTCGTCTATTACTTTTCCATTGCATTCATTTTGCCCTAAGCTTTGTCATTTATTTGTGAAATTTAGATATTATCGTTTGGATAGTCACTTGTATCAAAGTAATCAATCATCAACTTCCTCTCTTCGTAGTAATCTTCAGTTTTTATACTGTGCATTAATGCATTGGAATGTCTATATGTAATTCCTATATTTTCTCCATAGTTTCGTTATTGTATAGTGAAAATTGTACATCATTTCTTTAGACGGATCAAGCCAACAATATAAAGGTTAATAATTTTTGTCTTATTCATGGCAACCAAGTTTTCTTGAAATATTGTTACACCTTTAAAGATAGGTCTTTTCACATTTCTTTGCATCTGAGGCTAATTTTTTATCCACTCTGTTTCTGATATTTTCCATTGCCTGGTCAAAGACTGAGCTATTCATCAACTTATGCAAATCTTTCTTGAAGTCTTTTGTAGGCTTGGTCCTCATCTGTATGTTCATGTCTATTGAGAGTGGACAAGTTACTCTCTCACCTAATTTTCATAAAGATTTTGTTACAACGTTATGCGACTTGAGTGAGACTCTATAAAGTTAATGGTCTGAGCAGGCATTGATGGAGCCTGGTAGGGCGCTAAAAGCATGAAGTATTTTAATGGCTCTCAGTTCGTAGAAACAGCAAGTTGGAAGTTGAAAGCAAGTGGCAACGTGCCCAACTCTCAGTAAATCTTGCTGGTCACGCCCATGGCCATACAGGACAGACAGAGCACCCCCTAGTCGAGACAGGTCTCCAACAGGGCAATGCTGAGCTATACCTGCATTGGCGCCAGCCAAAGGCTGGGCTGGGGACGACGGACTGAAGGGACGCATCTCCACAGTGGAGTCGTAGATGGGGCATTGTGTGCTGTGCCACATCTAATAAAGTTTACTTGTTTCCGGATTCGCCGAAAGTGCATATAGGCCTCGGTCATAGAAGAAACTATGGCATCTCAGAAATGTTGAGAGATGGAATCCTTATTACACCTCATAGCTAGGACTAACAGGTGATTTAGATAAAGATCTTTAAGATTGTATTTTTTCGCAAGTTGGGGTGGCAAGCTACGCGACTATGGAGAACATCTTCTGCTTCCGCAAAAACTTAAAAAGACCAGTAATTGGCGCTTTCTTTTTTTTCCAGAGACACAGGTTTCTTAAATCTTGCCCTGGTTCGAAATGAGCGTGTGCTGTTGTGTAGGAGGGGAGATATAGCGCCTCTAAAGCCCTGTGATTGGCTCAAGATGGGGTGAAGGCGGTGTCGTTCGTACACTTCACGGGGAAACTGATTTTTTTTTTATTTCGAGAGGTGCGAAGCTATCAGGTTCTGGACTTCGGTCTGGAAGCAACTTCTGGTCGAAGCTCTGGCATGCGTGGTTGGTCCTTGGGACCTGTCCTAAGACTCACTTCACTTGCGAGTACTTAGACTGAGGAGCCTGTGCTGATGTTCTCACTGTACTGACAGTGTGACTCTAACCGTCAAACGTCTCGGACTACTCGTTTATCAGTCTTGACATTTGGCATCCTTGTGCACTCTGTCGTATAAGTGAGTCAAATTGGTCGTTGATACGACCAGCAAACGGATGTGTCGCACACTGAAATCTAACGTGATTTGAGAGCTCTGGTAGAGAGTAAATTGCGATCCGTCTGCCTGATTGTCAGTTACGTGAGATTTTGCATTTCTTTCGTGGCCGCGATCGATTTTCAGGTGCCGCCTTACGCCTTGCCTCTGCCGCACACGACTCGCCAGCTGCGAGTTACATCGCTGCACAAAGCAAACCGGGTAAAGTACTGCTGCTCTGGCCTTGTCAGGACGTACAAATCCCAGTCGCCACTTGCTCTCAGCTGCACCTATCGAGACTTCTGCAGATCATCAATCAAAGTCTGTTCAGCATCAGAACAATTCAGACTGACTTATACACATTTTTCGGGCCAGAGTACTTGCCTTAATTTTGCCACCCAGGATCCTTGTCCATTGTGGTCTTAAACCACCTGTTAGATGTTTACTGTATTCTACCAGAATATTTTTAACTTTAACTGTGTTTGTCTTTGTTTTTATTTTTGGGAAAATAAATATTGTCAGTAAACTCAATTTAGCTTACAATCTCAATCAAATCATCACTTTTATATAGTAACCCCAAGTGTTAGCTTTCATTGTGGCGTCCCATATGAGGATAACTTTCACTATGTACTATCCTGCCAGGATAACTTTCATTTTCTATGATCCTACCAAGATAACTTTCATTGTGTACGACCCTCCAGGGTTCTCAGTCAATCATTTTTTATAGAGCCCACAATCGGTTTAACTTTCACTATCTATTTCTTTAGCCAACCAGACTACTTAAGACAGTGTATTTTTGCGAACTTCATTCCTAGATAGAGGTACTGTTTGAGATTTCTATAGTGAACCACATATTTCTGTTTGTCATTCAGTGTTGTTAACAGTTTTCTTTTCTTCGTTTCTGGCATAATTTTATTCTTCAGAGGTGCTGATGAATCATTACGTAAATCATGAACTTGCTTTGTATATTCTAGATCTTCTTCGAATACGTATCCCTCTTCAGAAGTGTTTGACATCTCACTTATTCTGTAGTGGAAGTTACTTGGATCATCCCATTCAAAGGCTGTATATGGGAAATAATGACTCATATCACAGCCATACAGACTGTTTGCACCCAAATAAGCTAAATTAATCGATATCTTATTCACATCAAAATACTTCTAATATTTGTTGTTAGCCTTCACATATCTCTTGCAACACTGGGTTAAGCCTCCTCTTATACCTTTCTTGGGCCTTAGAATAATATCATAATTATGTATTAAATTTAATGGTTATCTAGTGATTTTTTGTATTGATTCCCATAATAATCCTGGTGCTGTGTAGTACCAAGACAATAACAGCACATATGTTTTCAGAGATACACCGTGATATTCCCCAAGTTTTTGATATCAGATTTTTTTCCATATACTGTTTTTATGTGCTTATTGTCTTCATGTTCTATGTCAGCATTATTGACTCTGTCATAGAATTCCTTCTTTGGCAAAAGTCATGCTTGTTCAAATTTCTTCAAACCATCCAAATAATCATATGGATAAACACCTTTTCTGATCACTAAATCAACTAAATTTTCTGGAAAATTTTTTTCAATGTTTTCCATTTGTTCCTTCTACAGATTTGATGAAAGATTATCAAGTGAGGAGGCCATAAACCTAAATATGTCAGTAAATCTCATCTTCAGATTTTCTGTTTTCTTGCCTATACTAATGCTTTTCTCTTGACTGTTGAGGTTTAAATATATCTGTTTTAATTATAACCAAGTTCATTCACAAGCAAATGAGAATCATATCCAGGTAAATTGTGGAAATAATTATATACTAACCTGTGATGCTTTACTTGCAAATTACAATTATTGCACAAAGGAGCAATGTGTTTTCCAGTTAGATGATTGTGGTGATAGACTTTTGTGTTTGATGGACTTTTTGTTCATTTTTTTAAAAGTGACATCTGCTTAGGTGACAAATTTTTGCTCTTGCATGCCATGTTATTCAGGTGTAAGTGGTTTCATTTCTCCGATTTCAGAGTAAATACTCCTGATTTCTTCAAATTCTTTTTTCATACACTCAATAAAATTTTTGGGAGAGTTTAGTTCACTGTAAAAAACAGTATCATTATATTGTCCTTTAATGCACTTGATATAATAACAGAAACCACTTAATTTGTGTTTTTTTATATTTCATAGTCTGTGATTCTTCCAGGTTTGATCAACAGTTGTCCATCTTTCTGAGTATTCTTTCAAAATCCTCATCACTAACAAATGTTGATAATTTTAGAAACCTACATATGTACTTTATTTGGTAGTTATATTTTTAAGGTTTGTTGACTAAGCAATTTGGTGAGTGATCATCTAACTTTTCTTTTCTATTGAAGTGGAGAAGACACATGTACAGATGAAAAATTTGATTGTTTACGCTTTGTTATCGAGACAAATCATTTATCCAACAGTTGCGTGAATTTTTCATCTCTTTTAAAATGAAGTTAATTTATATGTTTCTCTTTCTTGCATTTCGTTATTTTTAATACATATATTTCCTATTTTTCGTTAAACAAATAGATGTTGAAAGATACATCATTTCTATTTTCAGTTTTTGGAATATTATCAACCACTACAGGAAAATCAACATTTTTGAATTTTTCATCAATTACAAGACCAGTGTCTTGATATTTGCTTACCCTTTACAGAACTTTCTTTGTTGGATATAATTCAGATTTTATTTACCATAAGAAGTTATTTTGTTCATTATTTTTCACATTGTTGCAGAATTTCTTGGCACTTATTTTTTCTGGCAGTTTGATGAAAGATGATCTTCCCAATGGAACATATCTATCAATTCCGAGCTGTAAACCAACAGTTCCATTTAATGTCAGTCCTGATCCTTGAGCTTGGAAATTAGATATTTTTGCTAGACTATCTTGCTTCCTATCTGAGTTATTTAATCAAATGCTTCTCTATAATGGTCATGTAGTATGGTGGTTGAAATATAAATGTAATTTTTCGATCTGTTTACATCTGGTAGTCACAGAAGAGAATGAAATTAACCTCCTCTCCCCTACGAATTTTTATTTGACCTTTCAAGGTTTTCATGATTTTTTTGCTTCAATACAGTCAAGAAGAATTTTAGGTAAGCCAATTTCAATGGTTCTCAAGATTTATTGTTCGCAAGCCCTCTGCAAGTGATTTTCTAACTAGATATTGGTTAACTGTTGTTCTTTACCTTTGTCCCTTGAACACATTGGTAGAAAATGGAAATATCTCCTTCAATTGTTTATTCTTGACACTTTTAAAAATATCATCAGTACTTTCAATTTTAGAGAAAGGCAGTTTTCTTCAAAGTCTTCTGAGTCTTTCTTTTTTGAGTTACCTGTTTAGTTATAAAATTAATTATATTTGACTTTCACATATTACTGTATCCTTTCCAATCATTTCCCCTAAATAAGGAGCGAAGATCGATGACAGTAAATTGTTCAAGTTGACTACTCATTTATAAGGATAAAATGCTATTATGTTTTTTTTAGTAAACAAAAGACCGATAGTGAAGATTAATGAGTTGGCTACTTACTTATAAAGATTAATGTTTATTAGGATTTTTAAATTTTTAATTAGTAGTGAAGATTGTTTGAGTTGCCTTCTTATTTATAGGGATGCATTTTATTAAGTTTTAAAACACTGAATTGTTCAGTGTCAAATGAATTTTTGCAAACTTAATTATAGAAGAAGAAATATTATTTTGGATTTTTGCTGTTAAAATGAATAATAAAATTTTATTATTGAATTTTTTACATTACAGTTTCTAACAAATTTCGATGTTCAAAAGTAGATACATTGTAAAACTGTGCTTATTTGCTTCAGTTCCACATTCACAAATCACTTTACTTTTTCTAGATTCTGGTTCACAAGTTAAACATTTCCTTGCATGTCTGTCCTTTACAGATGAATTTGAAAGTCAGTATCTTTAATTTCTTGGCACATGTTACCTTTTGTTGTTGTTTCATCAGTGTTCATGGATGACATTAGTTTTTTGTTGGTATATATCTATTTATACAATATCTTATTGCACATTCTTTGCATATGTTAGAATGTTAATCATCTTTAATCATTTGCATGCTTCTCCTCTCCACACATTACATGTGTCTTAAGTCACTTCCTTTCATAAGGGTAAATTTTATTTAGATTTTTGGAAATGTCAAAGTTTGTATTTCTAAGATGGAAATGACTGTTCCATGTCGCACTCCCATACAGCTGCTAGTTACCAAAGCACAATCTTCCTGCTGCGATTTTTATCCATTCAGTTTTGCAGGTTTGTGTTTAAGTATACGAAAAATTTGCCTAGTTTTCTGTTGTGGGCGCTCATAAAAATGCAGATGATGACAATAAATGAAATATGAAAATATTTTTAACCTTGGCAATTTACTGGGACTAAGAGTGAATGAAAGATCAGCAATATTTTTCTTCATTGTGGAATGCTAGAAGTAGTGTTCGAAAATTTCAAAAAATTTATCATGTAACAAGCCTATCCTTTTTATTATGGAATGATTCTGGGCTAATTTGATATATGATTTTTGAGTTGTGTCAGAAATCCCATAATGGAACTACTTAAGTGTATACTGGACTCGGACTCGAACTGGGAACCTTGTAAAGTATTGCTGAATATCACCTTGTGCACTTCAAAAGTAATACAGAATAAAGTATTTTCGCATAAAGTTTGTTTTCTGTCTCATCTTTGTGGAGCAGAAATACGGAGAGGGCAGTGAGAGCTCTGGTACTACACACTCCAAACGTAAATGTATCAGTGCAGGACCAGAGGCCTGCAAGTGAACTGTGTACATCACGTTATAAACTGTCTTGAAGAATGTGAGTAAAACTGAAAGCAAATGGAAGCGAATCGTACTGAGTGCTTCTGTAATGCTTTTTACAGTTCTACACCTTTTAACACCAATTTTCTCGCATTATTTCATAGGTTGTCTCACCATTGAGCCTCGTAACCCTGAAGATATACACACATTCATACGTAATTTTAACAAGAAGCTTTCTTCATTTCAGAGAAATTGTCTATTCTGTAATATATTTGCAAGTTTTCAAATTTGTCAAAGTATCGTTGATGGCTGTAATCCACATTTCCTTTAGAGCAAAACACTCCTCTGCAGACTGCATCTTCTGCATAACTGGAATAGTATTTCATGACCCTGAAAGGTTAGTGATAGTATAAAGCAGCATGTAACCAGAAACTTTTCCCCAAATAAAATGATACTACGTCATTGTTACTCTAAACATCGTCTTCATGTAACGCTGACACCTTTATATATCACGGTTAATTGACAGCGTCTTGTGGGATTTATTCTTTACTGTAGTACCACTCATGGGCCGAAACACATTACGAACAGCAAAGTACATCTGCCAAGAAGACCGAACTTCTTTCTTAATTTCAGATACACAGCTTTAATTCACAGAGGGTTGCAGCTTGCCTCCTTTACACTCATAGACGTGCCTTTCAGTTTACAGTTCAGCTCATTTCAATGAAATTGCTGAGGAAATAATCTGAGATCATTGCTGCTACGAGTCGCTTTTACGCTTAAAAAGGCGTTTTGGGAAAAATTAATATAACTACAATAATATACGTAAGGCCATGTCGAGTTGATAGTCTCCCATCGGGCGCCTCCCCAGGTGGCGGATAGGGGAATGCTCTCCAGATACGGAGGGTACCGGGGAAATAAAATACCCGGGGTGGACCGAAACTATCAACCGAAATCCACTAACTTCTGCCTGGTATCTAGCGGTTAGGGGTCAGCTTCTATTCGCCTAGATGGTGCGGCTGCAGCAACCTTCTTGATCTCAAAAATCAAGTCGTATTCCTCGTGATCTTTCCTCGGAAGGACCACCACCAAGTTAGTTTTCAACTTGAAAACCAAACATGATGATAACACAAGGAATGAATCCATTACCTCGGGCACCAGTCGCAAGACTGGCTTTACCTGGTCATCGGATTCCGGGGGACCAGGAGCATCATGTTACGCCTAAGGTTGAGAATCAGACGACGTCCAAATTATTACACACAATACAAAGACACTTCATCGGTACACTTAATACTAATACTCTTTTCAAACTGGGCAAGATCAAACAACTTATAGACGCGCTGCAAAAATTCCAGTTTAAAATCCTTGAAATCCAGGAAACACGATTTACGGACGAAAACCGTTTTGATACAGACAACTACAGGATCTACAAAGGAAAACCAGCAGTTAAAACTAATGAGAAAGGACTCAAACAGTTTGGCACAGCATTTGCAGTCCACAAATCTATCAGCGACTCTGTTATTGACTTCCAGTATATCAACGCTCTCCGTCAAATCGGCCAACAAAGCATATACCTTGATCAACGCACATGCACCCACAAATAACTATAACAAGAAGAACCGCCAGAAAGTAGATGACTTCTGGAATGACCTTGAAGAGACGACAAACAAAATTGCCAAACACCATGTAGTAATATTTTTAGGCGACTTTAACGCACAGCTAGGTAAAGAGAAAAAAATACAGGAAAATCACCGGAATCCATACAGGTCACACACAATGTTGGGTGAATTCCAGATAGACCATGTGGCCATCTCCAAGAGTAACACAGCAGAAATTCTGAACGTGAAAACGAGAAGAGGACTTTTTGACTCAGACCACCATCTTCTACAGATAAAGACCAGATTACAACCAAATAGAAAAAAGCCAAAACTAAACAAAGTGCTGAGACCAGACCCTGAATACATAAAACTCAACAAGGAAAACATCTTACAGGAAATTAGTCAGACAAACACCACAAACTGGACAGAACTTGTGGACGTCCTCAAATCCACGATGAAATTGGGTCAACCCCCGAGAAGGAGAAAACACAGGTGGTGGAATACAATATGTGACCAAGCAATAGAAGAAAGGACCAATGCCTGGAAAAACTTCAATAGTCACAAAACATCAGAAAAATGGCAACAATTTCTAGTAATCGGAAAACAAACATCGAAAACTACTCGGAGGGAAAAAAGAAATTATGACTGACGGCGACTAGATGAGATAGAACAAGACTTTAAGAAGAACAACACCAGGAATTTTTATAAGACGTTTAAAGAACATATTGCAGGATACCAGCCACCCAATCTCTGCTTCAAGAAACCAGATGGTTGACTAGAAACTAACACGAAGAATAACTGCCAAATCCTCGTAGACTATTTCAACAAACTTCTCAACTGCGAAAGACCTGCAGAGGATATTCACTACGAGATGTCTACACCAAATCCTGACAGTAAACCGCCAACCAACAACGAAATAGTAGAAATTATCAAGAGACTGAAAAACAATAGAGCCTCAAGAGAAGATGGAATTATTGCAGAACTATGGAAATTAATGATGATAGATTAACAGGAAAAATTCACACGGTCATATTAAACATTTGGGAAACAGAACAGGTCCCTTCTGAATGGAAATGCGCACTCATCCATCCACCCCACAAAAAAGGGGACAAAACTGAACGAAATAATTACAGGGGTATCTCACTCGTACCGGTCACATACAAAATCCTATCAAAAGTTCTCATGAATAGATTAGAAGAACAATCTGACCCACAAATAGAATACCAGGCTGGTTTTCGCAAGGGACGATCATGCATAGAGCAGATCTGGAATCTGAAAATGATTCTCCTGATGAGAAACACCCGAAACACAGTGGTCACTTTTGTAGATTTTAAATAGGCCTACGACTCAATGGACAGAGTAGCGCTCTGCAAGACGCTGGAAGAATTCAGCATTGACAGAAAGACAAGAGCAATCATTCGGGAAACATTAACTGACACAGTCTCCAAGGTTAAATTTATGGGGGATATCTCGGAACCATTTGAAATCCAAACTGGAGTGTGACAGGGTGACGGACTTTCACCATTACTCTTTAATATCATTCTTGAAAAAATCATCAGGACATGGGAAAAAGAAGTCAAAGGAATCCAAATTGGCATTAGAAAAGATAACAGATTCAATGTGAAGTGTTTAGCTTTTGCGGATGACCTTGCAATCCTCACAAATAATAGAAAAGAAGCCACTAACGCCATAGAGAAGTTACACGAAATTACACAAAGAACTGGTCTGCAAATCTCATATGAGAGAATCCAGTACATAGAAAGATTGCCACAAGACAAATTGCCTATTGTGACAACCCATGGGAAAATCGTACAAGTACCACACTTTAAGTACCTGGGAGAAATCATCCAGCCATCAGGGATCAACCTAAAGCCCAATGAGGAAAGAATAAAAAAACTACAGAAAGCATATAAACTCACGTGGAACTATTATAACAAAAAGTCCATATCCATTAACGCAAAATTGAGGCACTACAACACTGTCGTACTTCTGGAGGCACTGTATACATCTGAAACAACACAAATAGGTGGGCAAACTAAAATCAAGAAATAGAGAAACAAGAAAGGAAAATTCTAAGGAATATTTTTGTTCCGACACAAGTGCAAGGAATCTGGAAGAAGAGACCAACATCAGAATTATATAAATTCACAGACAAGATTACGGATACAATAAGGAAAAGAAGAATGCAGTTCTACGGACATATCCACAGGATGAATGAAAACAGAATTTCAAAGCGAATTCTTAAAGTCATCAACTCAGGCAGGGGAAAAACAAAATGGATAAAAGAAGTTGAAGAGGACCTCAGACAAGCACACAAGCAAGATGCAGAGAACAAAACTGAATTCAGGGACATCATCAAAAAACTTAAACTTGACACCACAACACAGAAGAGACCAGGATGGAAATAGACAGCGGAGTGAAAGAAACAACACAGTGAACACATGTAGAAAATTTGGGCTCAGAAAGAAACATAAACAATCATCATAAAGGAATTCAAGTTCAAACGCTCTCTTAAAGGGGAATAATCGAAAATAACAATAATAATACTATACGTAAGCAAACCCATTTTCTTGTAGAACAATTTCGATCATCATCGATTTGACATCTTCTGCGTAGTAAAGGCTTATGCCTAGTCCGTGCGTTATTGTCTTCCGCTAAACGAATCAATGGGTCTCCCGTGCATTAGCTACTCGTGATAGATCGTTGTGTGTTTCTTTATCTCTTGTAATCTATCAAAAAAAATACCTTGCTAGATTCGATTGGTAACACGTCCCACCAACCTCCATCTCATTTTTATTACAGACACAATAACGTCTTCCATTTCTGTCTGTTCACCAGCACAACTGTTTACGTTCCTGTCTCTGTGAGTAATTCCCATGATGCACATTCCATCGCTTATCGTAACTTTTTGAGTGATTTTCGCATTAAAAAGTTCGTGCCCTTGACTTTAAGTCAATTCTAGTGATACACATTCATGGTAAACTTTCCTTCTCAGACTTGTGGGGTCTTATGAATCAAAACCCCATTTAAATTTACCGAAAGCACTCCTGGCGCCTGTACTCTTCTGATTATTTCTTTCCCTGTTCATGTAGTCTTGAACTACATCTGCCTAAGTACAACATTTTGTTAGTTTGTTGTGTGACTTCATTGATGTTTTCTACAAGTTTCTTTCTAGCTTGATCACTGAACGTTATTTTAGATCTTATAATTCGGTTTCAGGCATACACGTTAACTATCTCAATTAAATTCTTCCATGTTGTGATGTTGTCCACTAGAGGAGGATGGTAGAATTTTAGGGACAACGTTGGAAACGGTGAGGTCAGTTGTTTCTGAGAGGTTTAATGATGTCAAAGCGCCAGGAAAGAGTACCATGCAATGACCAGTCCGAAACTAGCGTGACAGAATCTGCTCTGAACAAGTCAATAAACATTTAGAAACATGCCTGCACAGAAGAGAGTGTCTACAAGTCACCAAAAATTATTCAGAATCCTATCAAATTAACCCCATGCCTGTCGCAAGAGGCTGGCAAATCGTGTCGATTATGTGGACGACTATGCCATCTGCTTCGGTTTCCCAGGCCCCATTAATTTGCTCCATCCTGTCGCTTAAGGATCTGAGAACTTTCCCTAGGACTTCTGAAAACAGGTTTGGTGGTACATATTCTCGTCAGGTAACTTCTCTCGTATTTCAGTATTTCTCACTGCCCTGTGACGAGTATATTCTTCGATACATAACTTGAATAAACGTTTCGTTGATTCTAGGTGTGTAAATTAATAGAAATGGCGCGATTAAGATGAAAAATATTTTAGATTTTAGTAAAAATTAATTGAGATAGACATTTGATTCTTAAAAAGTACTTACAGCTAATGTTAAAAAAAGAAAACTTTCCAAAGTCAAAGATGAATTTTACGGGTTCGTAATAGCGAAGAGTAAGATGAAGAAAGAAAATATTTCTGGAATATTTTCCGAATATTTTCCTCCTTGATCTCAGTTTACTCCCATCCAGCTGTGGTTTTGCCGTAATAAAGAAGGTTAACGCCCATTTGACTGAATGTATTTACTATATCAGTATAACGAACAGATACGTAAAGCGACAAAGGTGTCAAGCGGTGTTGGAAGTAATGTCCTTATTCACTCAGGACTTAGGTAATTTCGGGTCACGATGGGAAGATTTGCTTAAGAAAGCCATGAAACTTTGCTGAGCAAACATCTTTTACGGGTAAGCAATAGATACAACAAACAACGAACGTGTTTGGCCACTTATCTCTACTTCAGACATAGTTTTCATAGTGATGACTTTAAGATTTCTGCCATAAGATGTTGTTGTGGGCTACTTCCAGTGTGGGTAGAGAAAGTGACATAAACTTAGTATTACGACTTTGTATTTTTAAAAACTTATTTTAATAAAGTTTGAGTAACATTAGGACTTGCAAAATAATAGTCATATTTCGAATATGTCTCTTGTTAATTAAGGTAATGCAGCACTATCATGATCCTGTATTCATATTTTTTTATACAACAAGTTCGTTCAACTGAATTTGCAAACAGAAAGATTGGAATATAGTCCTCTGTATTTAGTGTTCAGGGTATGTAAAATATTTCAGTACTACATGTATTATCAGCATTACTTTAGTTACTTGGATTAATTTCCTTAGCTACTTGGATTGACTTTGTAATTGCACATGTCTGCTTTGGACTACGACATTGAAAGATAAACAGTTTTCTCGTTTTTCCTAAAGGATACGCTACATAAAATATTTCCCTTCTTAACCTCATTGATTCAGTTATATAAGCACTATGAGTAATATGCATTATACAGCTTATTACCTAAAGGTTTCCTACGAAGTATAATTCCAAACTACACGTATCGTGGAAATATGTGCATTTTTTAAATATCCGAACTCAGCTTATTATTTTTTGCCCTAAAAATTGCTCATTACGCAACAGAACTTACAACGCACACTCTCGGGAAGTAAACAATAACAATTTCTTTGCCACGAATAACTAGAGACGGTTTATATAGCACGTACTGTGCCTAATCCAGATCTGTGCTATAATCATTCCGCCCAACGTGTTTCATCAGACGAAATGTTTTTAGGTATTCGGCAGCACTACGCAGTTACAGTTTCCCGCTGCGGAACCACGCCAGAAGTCACCTAATTTACATGTCAAGCAGAGGCCGACGACAGCGGGTAATAAGTTGAAGTGGAAAAGAAAAAGACTGGAGGTACGAAAGTGAGATGTTTCTGTGTCGTATCCCATCCATCCCGCTCCTCCTTCGTCTGCACTTATCTTTGCGCTCTCTGTTGCAATTTCTCTCTTTTTTGCCACTCCCTCCATCCCTATACCTCCCCCAATCCCCCCTTCTCTCACTCTCCCTCTCTCTCTCTCTCTCTCTCTCTCTCTCTCTCTGTGTGTGTGTGTGTGTGTGTTATCTCTGCGAACAGAGCCATCGTTCTATCCGAACAAGAGACTTTTCACGGGGACAGCTCGGAAAAGTTATATCTGAACTTTTCTCGTAAGTCAACATTCCAATTCTTTAAAGGGAGGAAAGTTTCATTGGTTCGTGTTGACTGATAAATTCGGCCAAGTGGAGAAACGCAAACTTCCATTCGGGTAGATAGGGTATTCGCCTCTCTCGATATTCAAAATTCAGATAAACTTTCTCATTTAATTCAGAGTGTTTGAATACCGACGGAGCAGCAGCGCACCGGCATTTTTTATCTCGCCCAGCTGCGGCCATGGAAAGAATCAAACCAAGTGTATAATATTTTCTTTGTCCGGCGAAATTGCAGATTTTAGCTTTCACAAAAGCGGAATAGAGACCAAATCCTCACTATTTCAAAGTGACTTCTCCATAAGAAGTCATTCAAAGATGCTTTGAAATTAATTTCAGCACTGGATAAGGGAGTTGATCGCATTTCATTGCATTGTCCGCTCCCAGTGAAGTCAGATCATTCCTCGCTTGATCGGATGAAATATACTGGTCTGGAATGTATCCATGAAAATACTTTCTCTCGAAATGGAAATGATTTAAAAATTTGCTTATCTTTCAGTTAATTGCAAGCTGGCGTTTTGTTTCGCTGTTAATAGGTCCCAGTAAAACTGCTTTAGCGTTTTGCAATTCTGTTTTCGATTCATTTCTATATATTCGTCTGAAATTAAAAATCGCTTAAATGTTAGTACTGACAAGAGTTAATTGCCTCATCGTTTCTACGTTTATAGAGAATGCTTAATGCAGTCATTTCTTAGCTACGAGCTGTGTCGGAAAAATAATTACTGTTTGTAAAGTCACAACCGAAACGCAACAATAACAATATTTGAAAATAGTCACTGGCTTCTTACTTGCGTCAAAGTGCTGCTGACAATCGTCGAGAGAGTAAAATAGGATGTCGCGGAGGTTTTGTAGGCTTCTGAAGAGCCAAAGAGAACTTGTCGCCTTGCAGCCTGTACATCAAGATTGTTAGTGGTTTCGTGAATGTAAGGAACATCAAACCGACTTAGAGTTGTGAGGTTTTTGGAAAGAAACGTAGAATGGTCAGGAAAGGAATCTAAAATTTAGAGAATGTCGAAAAGCCAAGACGACAACGTTATACCAAACGTATCATAAAAAGAAAAATCATCGCTTGAGAGAGAAAAGTTTTAACTTAAACCGTACTGTTCTGATCTGTCATAGATCTATTTTTATATCTGTACTACTGAGCTCGACAACACTTCGCAATTACTAAATGTATGGGAATTGTATATACGTCCTAATATCCTTTTCCCTCCTCTACACCCATTTTCTGTCCTTTCCTATCCATATCCTTTTCCCCCTCTGTCCGATCCTCAGCCTTGTTTATAGTTATTGCCAACGAGTGGTTAATTTGGTATTTAGATTCCTTAAAATGAACGAGTAAATCAGTTGGGATCACTGGTACACGGAGTACGAGAGACCTCTCATGATGTTGGGTCTTTGACAGTAATAGCTTCATTGACAGTATTTCGTAGAGTTTTAATCTGCAAACAGGTAGGATTACAAGGTTTCTGAAGACACAGATTCCGTAGTAGTATTCTAATCATCAGCCCATAAGCCATAAATATGACATTGCTGTCTTTTGTGACAAGTGTCTGCGAGGAAAAACCAAAACAGCACATTTTTGCGTCTATGATTTTTGTTTAAAATTATACGTAAGAAGAAAGAATATACATTACTGGCCATTAAAATTGCCACACCACGAAGATGAGGTGCTACAGACGCGAAATTTAACCGACAGGAAGAGGATGCAGTGATATGCAAATGATTAGCTTTTCAGAGCATTCTCACAAGGCTAGCGCCGGTGGCGACACCTACAACGTGCTGACATGAGGAAATTTTCCAACCTATTTCTCATACACAAGCAGCAGTTGACCAGCGTTGCCTGATGAAACGTTGTTGTGATGCCTCGTGTAAGGTAGAGAAATGCGTACCATCAAGTTTCCGACTTTGATAAAGGGCGGATTGTAGCCTATCGCGATTGCGGTTTATCGTATCGCGACATTGCTGCTCGCGTTGGTCGAGATACAATGACTGTTAGCAGAATATGGAATCGCTGGATTCAGGAGGGTAATATGGAGCGCCGTGCTGGATCCCAACGGCCTCGTATCACTAGCAGTCGAGATGACAGGCATCCTATCCACATGTATCGGAACGTGCAGCCACGTTTCGATCCCTGAATCAACAGATGGGGACGTTTCCAAAACAACAATTATCTTCACGAACAGTTCGATGACGTTTGCAGCAGCATGGACTATCAGCTCGGAGACCACGGCTACGGCTACCCTTGACGCTACATCACAGAGAGGAGAGCCTGCAATGGTGTACTCAGCGACGAACGTGGGTGCACAAATGTCAAAACGTCATTTTTCGGATGAATCAAGGTTCTGTTTACAGCGTCATGATGATCGCATCCGTGTTTGCGGACATCGTGGTGAATGCACATTGAAAGTGTGTATTCGTCATCGCTATACTGGCGTATGACTCGGCGTGATGGTATGGTGTGCCATTGGTTATACGTCTCGGTCACCTCTTGTTCGCATTGACGGCACTTTGAACAGTGGACGTTACATTTCAGATGTGTTACGACCCTTGGCTCTAACCCTCTTTCGATCCCTGCGAAACGCTACATTTCAGCAGGATAATGCACAACCCCATGTTGCAGGTCCTGTACGGGCATTTCTGGATACAGAAAATGTTCGACTGCTGCCCTGGCCAGCACATTCTCCAGATCTCTCACCAACTGAAAGCGTCTGGTCAATGGTGGCCGAGCAACTGGCTCGTCACAATACGCCAGTCACTACTCTTGATGCACTGTGCTATCGTGTTGAAGCTGCATGGGCAGCTGTACATGTACACGCCATCCAAGCTCTGTTTGACTCAATGCCCAGGCGTATCAAGGCCGTTACTACTGCCAGAGGTGGTTGTTCTGGGTACTGATTTCTCAGTATCTATGCACACAACCTGCGTGAAAATGTAATCACATGTCAGTTCTAGTATAATATATTTATCCAATGAATACCTGTTTAACATCTGCATTTCTTCTAGGTGTAGCAATTTTAATGGCCAGGAGTGTACTTATATGCCATACATGTTAAAAATATGTAGCCTATGTCCACAATCACGTTTATAAGAGAATCGTATAAAAATTTGCAGTAAACCAGGCTATAAGGTTGCGTTCACTAGAGTACTGGGTACAAATGTAAAGTAAAACGGTCAGCAAGTTGTCAAGATTTTTGGTATGAAAGTTAAACAACGACCTGTCTTCATCCAGGGTGATTCTTACTAACTTCTAAAAAACTCCAAAGCGAAATATATGACACTGAGACAAGTATTTAACGTAAGACACATGGGACCGCAAACGTGGGGAAATACCCCTAAGTTAATGAGAAATGTCGAGGATGTGACGTCAGCAGGCGATGTACCTCTCCGCACGCGTAGCGGCTGTGCTTGGCCGTGAACGAGCGAAGCAATACTTGCATTAGGGGAAACACCGCAAATTTCGAACACCTTTAGTTAATGCGATCTGTTGTGAACATAGAAGCTACAAAATTACTTTCTTCGATGTAACCAAGGAAAAATTGTTCTTATTTTGTCTTTCTTTTCTTTTGATCATTCTTTTTCTGCTTATAGATATTGTCTAGTAAAGAAAACTTATGTCCTTCACTGGTAACAACGCAATTTGGAAGCCTACATTCATTTAATTGTGACGCAATATGGTAGGCTTTTGTTGTGCTGTACTTTGCAGTAAGTCAGCAGAGACTGTGAGACCGGTATATAGAATAATCAATCACAGTCCAATGTAAACACCTGATTGCCTAACTCCATAAAAAAAATACTGCCTGCAGGACACAAGATTGGAACCATAGTCCGACGCACTAAAGTCGCGCACGGGGGCCTGGAGCTACACTGATGTGAAAACTTCTGCACGTGCGGCGAGGTGCGCCATCTGGTAACTACATATGTTCAACATTTCTCATCCAGTTTTGGGATATTTCCAGACATCAGTGGCAACATGTGACTCATATTAAGTTACTTGTCTTAGCGTGATCTGCGCAGTTTCAGTGATTTTTAAACGTTAAAAAGAATCAACGTGTATAGTCGTGTACATGATTCACGTGTTGCAAATTCTCCTTTTTCTTAAAATGCTACTTTTTTTTCAAACCGAATTAAATCATCTTTCACACAGCCGTGAAATGTGGAAGACAAATTTTACATGGACTGTCCACAGTTCAAATAATACGTAACGATCAAATGCATAACGGCTACTCAACTTAAAGCAGTGAAGAGAATAAAAATTTTAATCACCCCCTAGACCTCAGTTAGGTTCTTTGTGGTTGGCATATCGAGGAAGGTCTAATATGATAAAAGAAAAAGAAAGTTAAATATATTTCAATTTTTTTTTCAATTTTAATCTGATAATTATATATATGTTATCTTCATACTAGAATGTCGTGTTCCCAGTTTGGCACAGCTTTGCCATAGGAAACACGAAAGCGGTGGAACACGTCCGTCTTATGGTCGGCTCCTGATAGTTGTCAGAAGGAAGCTATTTTTTAATTACGCAAAGGCTTCCATTATTTGGAAAAGAACAACCTGGATTTCTTTACGTAATCAGTATGAATTTTATTATTATCTAAGGGACCTTTAACAGTGAACAATAAAAAAGTTTCATTTGCAAATGAAATCATTAATAAATGGGGCTTCTATGAGTTGTATAGAAGACAAGGAGCGGCCTTCTACCTACGAGCAGGATGCCGCAGTATTCTCTGCTGTAGTAAAGGCTGTTTGACATTAATAAAAATAACATGACATGGAGGTAACAAAAACTAAAGGAAAAGAATAGTATAAGGAATCTGGTAAACACTAAAAATATTCAAGTAATTCTCACAAGCAATTAGGGCACATTTATAAACAGTATAACTTATATAAGTAATTTTCTGACTGTATGGCGCAATGAGATTTCAGCCTGTCCTGTGCTAGCTTCTTGGTTCACGTTTATGTCACAAATTACAGTCATTACTTTTCTCCTTCCTTCGAGACAATTCTTTCACCGTTCAACACCTTCATAACAACAACTTGCCGATTTACAGTATCGAGCATAAATTACTTGAATTTTATTAATCAATAACTTGTCTGCACGCTGGCAACACCGCTCACTTTTATGGCTTGAAGACGACCTTCTTTACGCTTTCACATTACAAGCAGAAGTACGACAAAATCTGAAGATCTACAAAGGTTTTTACTGTCATCTTTTATTTAGATCGAAGCGGAACGTTCAGTTCAGCTTCTGTTAAAATGTTTCTTTAACTGAGCAATCAATGTATTAGCGTCCACGCTAGAGGCGCATCTTTACAGTTACGTAAATTATATAAAACAAATGTCTTTCATAGAATAGGTCTCATCTCATAAGTTGATCATTTCATACACAGCTAGGTGAATGCCTATTCAAGGATACTCACAGCTTTCATAAGACGGAAAGCCCGATGGTATTACAAAGTTGAAGACGCCAATGACTTCAACGACACCATTATCATCGTGTTCCAAAGGCTTAATGATAACATACAAAACGTGATTCCCCTGCAAGGCAAGTACTTCAACCGTGTCAGATGTCACGTACAAATTTACCTCAGTTTTTGAGCAATGCGATGAATAAGAGAACCCTTTAAAAGAGTTACTGTCGAAACAATATGAGGGGCGTTCAATAAGTAAGCAACACATTTTATTTCCTCGTCCAATTTCGTTTGAAAAATGTAGATTTTGTGTTTGTAAATCGTGGAATATTTCCGCTTCAGCCTCTAAGTTACATAATGTTTCGATTGGTGGTGGCGTAGCCTTCTAAATGACGTATGTACCGGAGGTGCGGTCCAAGCAGAGAGCTGTCACTCAGTTGTCTTTCTCTTTTGCCGGAAAACCAGAGCACCATAGATATTCACAGGTGCTTGCATAATGTCTACGGAGACGTGGCTGTAAACAAAAGCATGGGGAGTCCTTGGGCGAAGCGTCTGTCTTTATCACAAGGTCACGTAAATCTGTCCAATCTCCCACGTGTCAGCATGCCACATACTTCTGTACCTGTAATGTTGGAACATGCGGATACCCACATTAGAAGTGATCGACGGATCACAACCAAACAACTCGCTGCACAGCTGGAGATTTCTGTTCGTAGTACTGACACATTCGTCGACCAGTTGGGGTAATCAAAGGTATTCGACCATTGCGTTCCGCGTCGCCTAACAGAACACCAAAAAGAACAACCAAGCACCAACTGTGCGGAATTACTTGCACGTTGCTAGTGTGATCGTGACAATTTTTTGTCGAACATCATTACAGGCGGTGAAACATGGCTTCATCTTTTTGAACCGGAAATGAAACGACAACCGATGGAGCGCAGCCACACCACCTCTTGTCCGAAAAAGAAAAATTTCAAAGTCGCACCCTTAGCCATTAAAGTCACTAGGACGGCCTTCTGGGACTCTGCAGGGGCTGCTATGTTTGATGTTCTCCGTCAATGTGCCACGATCAACTCAGAAATGCTTTGTCCTACCTCAGTAAAATGAGGACACAGCTTCAGTGTGCTCATCTCCATAAAAATGCAAACTAATTTCTCCCTCTCCATGATAACGCGTCACACAAGTCTGCGTACCCCAGAGGAGCTCACAAAACTTCATTATACTGTTCTTCATCCACCCTACAGCTCGGATCTCGCAGCTCCCAACTTCATCTTTTTGGCCTAAGAAAAGATGCATCCAGGAGGAAGCAGTGCCTACATGATGAGAAGGCTACTGATGAATCACGGCGTTGTTTCCGACATCGACGATACGGGAATACAGACCCCCTCAGCGACGTGCCGTAAAGCCATCAAATTGAGCGAATATAATGTCGAAAAATTTGACTTTGTAGAAAAAAGTGGGGATCAATTTGGTGTATTCGAATCCTGGCTATACCCAACCGGGTTTTAGAATAAAAGTGTTGCATTACTTATTGAGTGCCCTCGTGTGAAGACCCCGTCCTAGCTGTTTCCGTACATAGCTGCGTATAATTTTTCTGGACCAGTCAAATACATCACCAGTTCTATTATTACATTGTGTTTAATGGCATAGAATTGTAAAATGTAGAAGTATGAACACTTATAAAATCAGTATGAGGAGAGTAACTTGTGAGAGGCGTGGTAGAAGAAAAGAAGAAGTCGAAAGTTTATTTTATGTCTAAGCACTGATGAGCCAAATTATTATAACAACTTCTTTAATACTGTATTGCTCCATATATGGAAAAGCACACAGCAGTAGTTTTGTGTGGCATGACCTTCAAGAGTGCGGAAGTATGTAAGCCCAAATGACTACGCACAGGTCACGCATTTCCGGTAAATTACTAGGCAGAGTTCTGTGGGCACATCACTGGTTCCAAAAGGCATCCAACATGTGTTCCAATGGGTTCAGATCAGAAAAATTTGGCACCGAAGAAGCCATTATCTTCGGGGAAGACAACAAGCTTGCTGCAGTAGTTTTCACATGGTCCGCAGATGATGCGGTGCCTTTGATTACTACCACAGGTCCCAGGAAGCCCAGATGAACATACTCCATGGCAAAATAATGCCACCACTAGCCTGAGTACGTGGCGACGTGCATGTTTCGGGCTACCTGGATGATTGCGTAATCGGACACGAACAAGAATCGTGGTACATCCGTTCACTGGCACGTTTCCATTGGAACACGGTTTACTCTCGATTATCCCCCGCCAACTGCAAACTGTAACTGACGATGTCGTTGGGTCAACAGGCGAGCACGCGGCAGTGATCTGCTACGTATCCCCGTGTTCAACAATGTACGCTGAACGGTGCGCTCCGAGAAAGATTAGTCTCACTAATACGTATATTAGTCTGCCACCATTTCCATGGTAGATGGCCGCCTATTCTGCTTTGTGTTCTTCACATTCTATGATGAATTATGGGCATTCAACACCTTGTTGCCTACTCTTGGCGTCACCGTCTTCCAACCACATTCCATAGATGCTCACGAGAAGAGCATATGAACAGCAGACGAGTTTCGCCTTATTCAAGAATCTCGTTGTGAGATGCTGGGCCCAGCAATCCGCCCTTTGACAAACTTGCTTATGTCATTGCATGTCTTCGCCTATGGGCCATATTCTCGTTGGAATGCATTCCCATTCGTCCCTGCTTCACTTATACATTTTCCTTAGTGTGTCACATGTCCACAGCACCACCGTGTAACGTACGATCTCGTGGTGGGCAGTGGCCATAATACACTCCCGGAAATTGAAATAAGAACACCGTGAATTCATTGTCCCAGGAAGGGGAAACTTTATTGACACATTCCTGGGGTCAGATACATCACATGATCACACTGACAGAACCACAGGCACGTAGACACAGGCAACAGAGCATGCACAATGTCGGCACTAGTACAGTGTATATCCACCTTTCGCAGCAATGCAGGCTGCTATTCTCCCATGGAGACGATCGTAGAGATGCTGGATGTAGTCCTGTGGAACGGCTTGCCATGCCATTTCCACCTGGCGCCTCAGTTGGACCAGCGTTTGTGCTGGACGTGCAGACCGCGTGAGACGACGCTTCATCCAGTCCCAAACATGCTCAATGGGGGACAGATCCGGAGATCTTGCTGGCCAGGGTAGTTGACTTACACCTTCTAGAGCACGTTGGGTGGCACGGGATACGTGCGGACGTGCATTGTCCTTTTGGAACAACAAGTTCCCTTGCCGGTCTAGGAATGGTAGAACGATGGGGTCGATGACGGTTTGGATGTACCGTGCACTATTCAGTGTCCCCTCGACGATCACCAGTGGTGTACGGCCAGTGTAGGAGATCGCTCCCCACACCATGACGCCGGGTGTTGGCCCTGTGCGCCTCGGTCGTATGCAGTCCTGATTGTGGCGCTCACCTGCACGGCGCCAAACACGCATACGACCATCATTGGCACCAAGGCAGAAGCGACTCTCATCGCTGAAGACGACACGTCTCCATTCGTCCCTCCATTCACGCCTGTCGCGACACCACTGGAGGCGGGCTGCACGATGTTGGGGCGTGAGCGGAAGACGGCCTAACGGTGTGCGGGACCGTAGCCCAGCTTCATGGAGACGGTTGCGAATGGTCCTCGCCGATACCCCAGGAGCAACAGTGTCACTAATTTGCTGGTAAGTGGCGGTGCGGTCCCCTACTGCACTGCGTAGGATCCTACGGTCTTGGCGTGCATCCGTGCGTCGCTGCGGTCCGGTCCCAGGTCGACGGGCACGTGCACCTTCCGCCGACCACTGGCGACAACATCGATGTACTGTGGAGACCTCACGCCCCACGTGTTGAGCAATTCGGCGGTACGTCCACCCGGCCTCCCGCATGCCCACTATACGCCCTCGCTCAAAGTCCGTCAACTGCACATACGGTTCACGTCCACGCTGTCGCGGCATGCTACCAGTGTTAAAGACTGCGATGGAGCTCCGTATGCCACGGCAAACTGGCTGACACTGACGGCGGCGGTGCACAAATGCTGCGCAGCTAGCGCCATTCGACGGCCAACACCGCGGTTCCTGGTGTGTCCGCTGTGCCGTGCGAGTGATCAATGCTTGTACAGCCCTCTCGCAGTGTCCGGAGCAAGTATGGTGGGTCTGACACACCGGTGTCAATGTGTTCTTTTTTCCATTTCCAGGAGTGTATTTTGGCTCATCGCTGAATATTCCAATATTATCTCCTTTCTTTCTCTCAGCACCGGCAACTACTCAGAATATTTGACCACACTGACCCTACTGAAATTCGCATTGGACAATCGCTTCGATTACTTGCTAGGTTTACATGATGAACCGTGGATTTAATTTCAAAGAATATTCTTAAAAATTTATTTTACTTACTAGCGACTTTTTTAACACATTTAATCTGACTATGTGAGCGTGGAAGTAGTTGCCAGGGAGTAACTGATGTAATCAAAATGAAATTACTTTTAACAAATGGGAATTTTGTTCCTAAAAGATTTTTTTTTAAGAAACTGATTTAAAATTATAAGCAGAAATCACCCTCCAAATATCAAGTCACAATTTATTCAGAGGCAGAAAGAAACAAATTTTTGAGTGTATGAGCTTTCGGGCTGAGACCCTTGCCGCTCCCTTTTGACGCGACCGTAGTCACGACTGCTCACAACAACCTCTGAAAGACTGCACAGGTGCAAATCTGCAACACTCCAGATTACCTTAAAGTAAAAGTTTTAACAATTCACACAAGCACACAAACTATGCACCCCCTAGGAAGGATGGAAATGGTATAAAACTCTAAAATTAAAAGATTAACTTGCCACCGAAGGTGCAACTTGATTTTAACCTATAAGAAAAGTCTTATGGTGGAAGGGTGGAAACTTTATATTCTAAAGCGACCATTTAAATAGAAGCCCATGAAATGCAATCTTACATAAAATTATACAAGGTTGGCCTAACATGCTCTACAGTACACATATACCGCCTCTCAAGATGATGGGCAAGATAAAAACATATTTCAGGAACTAGGCCGTTACACTTCAAGCAATAAATTCGTTAGCACACCGAATCCGACAAGCATGACAGAGGCAGCTATTAACGTACGGCAGCTTGATAGGGAGATTACTAAACAACCCGAACCGCAGGTTGCCCTAACCCGCCCCTACTCCACAAGGGGAAAACGGACCATCCAATTCATGAATAACCACCTTCCCGCGGGTGGGCAAACGGAGAAGAATGGTGGGACGACCCCAAAACAAAGCGGCTGGCGACCTTGTAACACCATAGCTCTAAAGCTGTACGGATAAATTTTGCCTTTTGCTTTGGTTTAATGTTATAACATTGAATGTCTGTAAATGTGATTGAATCGATAACATAAAATTGTATACTCCTTTCTTGGTTAAAACTTTGATGTTGTGGTTTGATTCTGTGAAATGTAGTATATCTGTAATTTAAATTCTTTGTCCCATTTGGAGGGAACAAAACTTACTATATATAATTGTAATTTCTGTGTGAAATTTTTTTTGTAGAAATGTCAATATGTGCAAATGTTCTGTTTTATTTAATGCATTTGGTTGCTGTTATGTAAACTGCTGATCCTCACTTAGGGTTCTTAGTTATTCTGTAGGTAAAAGCTGTTGTGGTTCCCCTCGGGAACGGAAATGTGCAGCGCGCGTAAATTGTGGTTGGCCTAGGTAGAAAAGGTGGAACTGAGAGTCAGTCGGGGTCAAGCTACCAAACTGTGCACTGCCATGTTAAAGTGCTGGTTCCGAGAGAGGCTTTTTCTGCCACTTTCCAATGCCTCGGATGGATGGATAAATAGCTGGAACGATTCTGGAATTGGTATCCACCATCGCGACCAAGAAGGGACAGAGTCCAGCAATTTTGCCTGCAAATCCACCTACCAACATACAGTTGCTACCACACTGTGCAATCACTGTAACCGAATGCTATAATAATGTACAGTGAAGGATCAGCTTATTGGATGTGTTATTGTGCTCACATATAAGGTAACTTATAATTGAATTCATGTACCTACCTTGATTTTTTCCCTATCACAACACCTTTCAGGTTCTTCTCCATTTAAACTATGATTACCGAGTGTCCTAGTCTGTGGAAAAAATGAAAGCCTCAGAACATTAAATAATGTTGTTTGATCTTTGGTAAGAAGGGAGTATTCAGATTTACTGTGGATTTAGTGAAATTGTGGGAGGTAGTAAATGTGGTTTTGTGAAGTTTCGAAGTCACCTATTTAATCATTTACTTGAAAGTAGAAGACTGTGGTAATAAAGACAATTTACTGTTTCTTTTATAAATTAAAGTTCTTAAAGTTGAGGCTTATAAAGTTATACATAGTTAATGATCATAGTGCTACCTGTAGTAAATTTTAAAAGGTGAGTCAGTTTCTTGAAAATTTGTCAACATTGTGTTTCACTGTAGTAAAATTGGAAAACTGCAATAGTAGAAAATTATATGTTCATGATTGCTAAGTGTTTGTCTCTCTTGTGTACTGAAAGTGCATATTAATAGTGTAATAAGATCCACAGGTTATCCTTTACCACTGTTTATGAAAACAATAATTTCTTTATTCAAAATACAGTGAGAAGAAACCTGTTATTGAATTCCAATTAACTTTCATTTTAAATAGGAAAGTATTTAACTGAGAGAGACTTAACCTGTGACCAGCCCATAATTTTGCAGTGAACTGCATTTATAATTTTATGTCAGTTAGGAAAATGTTTGAACAATAATACTGAACTTATGTCCCATTAATAATTCTGTAGTGAATATTAATAGTAAAGTTATAAAGACCATTCAGTTTGAATAAGCCCTGAAAGTAATAGTGTGTTTCGGTATCTGTTATATTTTTGCCAATAGTTTATGCTGCTCTAGCTGTTAGCTTCAATCTTACTGTAAACATGTGTGTGTGACAGAGTTCATTGCACTCGCGTGTGACAAAGTATAGGTTGTGTTTACCCGTTAAAGTTATTGATAACTATTTTCTTGGACAAGAATGTTAATCGTTCTCTTGCCTAATTAGGCTGGCGATCGTTTTCTTTATCCGTTAAACAGTGCAGATGGGAAAAAATTTTGTTTGTTATTGTTCAAATATTTACGCAATTCTGACTTTCATTTCCGACAAGCCACCCCCGTTAGGTACAACTCGGTCAACACAACAAAATTCCTCTCAGAGAGTAAAACTGCTCTGTTGCGTTATGCCATAACTGCTTTAACAAGATAGTTTTATTTGACAACCCGCCTCCAGCTTTAAGGTTATGGAATAGCAATAGCAGACGGTAGTGTTGCAACCTCACCAAGAAAACAAGTAGAATTTAACAAGTAATTGAAACAACGTATCAGCAATCACTTAACTTCTAATAAACTGCGATTTCTGGCGAAGACCTGGCGCAGCACTCCCAAATCGCTCTCACGAACCGTCCGCTGCCAGCCGCTTCAACGGACGCAGGAAGGCGCGCCGATCTCCCGTCTTTCCTGGTCCGCACCGACTGCCCGCTGCTCCATCCGTGACTGTTGCTCCGTCGCGACTGCACTGCTGGTGCGTTTCCCACTCACTTCCAGGCTCACGATGGCGGAAATACTGGCTCGTACCCAACCATGCAGAGGAAACACGCCCATTGGCAAAACTACGTCCCTGTACCAGGAAACAACCGAGCCAAGCTCCACAAGATGGTAACTGAAGGGGCCCAGAAGCACTCGGAGAACCAGTTACACCAGGGCGTCGCAGCTCGCACCGTCCAGACCGATGTCGTGGGTTGACTCTTGTTGCTCTTGTGTCGGCCGTGAAGCCACTACCGCTCGCTATACGGCGCGGCCCACTAGACTCACGTGGCGACCTCACATGCGCAGACGCTCAAGGCGGACAAGTCATCTTGTGTCTCAGTGTGCGACCTACCAACCGATCGATCGACCCGCCAATGACCGTTGCCTGAACAACTCGAGAAGACTGGCGGCCTAACGCGCAGACTCAGATGCAGGAACTAAGCCCTCGACCGAGCGACCACTCGTTGAGTTCTCTCACTGCACCACAAATTCGGACGAGAGAGAGTCTAGCAAGCTGGGGACGAGAGACTGACGCCAGACTGACTCCAGACTCACCCAGTCTGACCACAGACTGACACGACTGACCAACTGACCGACTGGCGAGCTCATAGCGCCCCTTAAATGCACGTGAACAGGCATTTAAGTTTTTATTTCCTAATCTAATTCCCTCAGCATCACCTGATTTAATTCGGCAATATACCATTGTCCTCCTTTTGTTTTTGTTGATGTTCATCTAATACCCTCGTTTGAAAATACTGTCTATTCCGTTCAACTCCTCTTCCTAGTCCTTTGCTGTCCTTGACGGAATTACAATGTCATCGGCAAACGTTAAAGATTTTATTTCTTCTCTTTGGACTTACATTCCTCCTCCAAATTTTTCTTTTGTTTCCTTTACTGCTTGATCAATGTACAGATTGAATAACGTCTGGGATAGGCTACAACCCCATCTCATTCACTTCCCAATGACTGCTTCCCTTTCGTGCCCTCCAACTCTTGTTACTGTCGTCTGGTTTCTGTACAAATGTAAATACCCTTTCGATACCTGTAGTTTACCCCTGCCACCTTTAGAATTTGAAAGAGAATGTTTCAATCAACATGGTCAAAAGCTTTGTCTAAGTCTACAAATTCTCTTTTAGATTTCCAGAAGGCTTTGGACACGGTACGACTCAAGCGGCTTGTAGTGAAATTGTGTGCTTATGGAATATCGTTTCGCTTATGCGACTGGGTTCGTGATTTCCTGTCAGAGAGGTCAAGTTTAGTAAGTCATCGAGAAAAACCGAAGTGATTTATGGCGTTATCCACTGTATCGTTATAGGCTCTCTGCTCTTGCTTATATGTATTAACGATTTGGGAGACAATGTAGGCAGCCTTCTTAGGTTATTTGCAGATGATGCTGTCGTTTATCGTCTGGTAAAGTTATCAGGAGATCAAAACAAATTGCAAAACGATTTGAGAAAGAAATATAAATGGTGCGAAAATAGGAAGTTGATCCTAAACTATGAAAAGTGTGAGATCATCTACATGAGTGCTAAAAAGAATCCGTTAAGCTTCGGTTAAACGATAAATATGTCAAATCTAAAGCCCGTAAATTCAATTAAATACCCAGGAAGTACAATTACGAACAACTTAAATTGGAAAGAACACACAGTTGTACGGAAGGCGAACAAAAGACTGCGATTAATTGGCACAACATTTAGAATAAGCAACAGATCTACTAGAAGGATAGTCTACACTACGCTGGTATAGGATTAACGGGGCACATCGAGTAATTTCAAAGAAGAGCAGCACGTTTTGTACTATCGAGAGATATGGGAGAATGAGTCACGGACCTGATACATGATTTGAGGTGGACTTCGTCAAAACAAAGGCGTTTCTTGTTGCGGTGGGATCTTCTCCCAAAATTTCAATCACAAACTCTCTGCTGCTAATGCAAAAATATTTTGTAGACGCCGACCTACATAGGGCGAAACGATCATCTTAATAAAATAAGGGAAATCAGAGGTCGCACCGAAAAATTTATGAGTTTGTTTGTTCCGCGCGCTGTTTGAGAGTGGAATAATGGAAAATTATTGTGATAGTGGTTTTATGAACCCTGTATCAGACACTTAAGCGTGGATTGCAGAGTATCGATGTAGACAAAAGTGACGCCCGAAAATGGGTCTTTACCGCCGGTATTAGACACCGTGATTGAAGGAGCTAATTTACGTACACACAAACAATAATACTATAGCTCATTATACGTTATCCTTCGACCTAAGGGAGCTCCTTCAGTAGTGCATTGCCTTCTGGAAATTTCTACGGTATCTTCTGGGTGTTCGTGTGCGCGCCTCGGCGATGCGAAGTTACACAAGTGGGAAGAGAAGTTTCGAGTGTATTATTAGTCGTGAGACCAAGTCGGCGCCGAAGTATGGGAATAATACGCTGGGAGGCAGACTGCGATTGAAAATTTATTAATACCAAGTTTAGTAAGTTAGGAATATTTTTGTTATAAACACGCTGTCTCTAGTCTGAAGACTCTATTTTTTGTCTTTTATTCCAAAGTGTATCTGAGCTGCAGCTTCATTCGCTAGGACCATATTAATTTTTGCAACGTTACATCAGCGTCAGCGTTTCATCTGTCAGTACATGAATGACGTAGCTGTACATTTTACGTACAAAAAAGTCTAGGCACGAGATAACATACCTCATTTAGCGTCGACATGTTCATCTTCTGCATTGTGGCGAAATTAAGGTACTAATTAATAAGAGGTTTTGTTATACGACAGATAGATGACAAATCTGATTTTTGAACGTAACTGGCAACACCATAGTACATTGTTTATTCAGGGCAGTCATTGACAACACTGCCGCACTTGTCACCAAATTACTAGAGATCTGAGAGTAGTATTATACAGTGTTGTTACTGTGGTAGCGCCACCGAGTAGCACACAGTCGATTTGATTATTTTCTAGGTTGTTAGTAGTACCCCTTGTGAACGGAGATTGTAACGAAAAAATACTACTGCAAAATATTTTGCCGAAATAATACCTGTGCTTTGTTTGCACCACTAACCCACCGTTTTATGCCATTGTCAGCTAAGATATAATTCTTACCCTCATTTAAATTTATACTTTCCATATACTCAGGCCTTAAAATGTATTCCGTTGACATGTACCATTACCTAATGTGAAAACTCGAGGCATCTGTGACTCTCGGATTACTGGATTGAAGCTAGATGTCGTCCTTCACGTCGAGACGAATCAAGTGAGGCACAGTTGCTTTCAGCACTGCAGTTCAGCAGGCCGCTGCTACAGCCACTCTGCTGGTGAGCTTCAGCACTTGTGCCTCATGCTACAGTGAAACCACAGTCTTCCGGTAATCGTTCATTTCGTGAAACCACATACGCTCTAGAATTATCAAGACCATATGCAGTTAAGTTATAGATAAAAATAATGTAAAGGAAATAATGCAAAAGTTAAAATGAGCACACGTATATTCACTATTACTGAATCTACAGCCAGTATTTCTTACCATTTCTCCGTGTTACCATCCATTTAGATCTAACGGGTGACAGTTCACATATTTGATGACAATGAATGAAAGAGGAAGAGATCTGAGTTCTCGCAGTGGGTGTCGTGAATTCCAGTGGCGTTCAAAACATCAATAAAAACTTTCAATTATTCGGTACTACACTCTTGCTAGGAGTGGTATCAAAGAACCCTGACAGTTCAGTACCTAACATAATGTTGCGACAGAAAGAACAAAGAAAAGTCTGAAAACAGATCCATTGTTTTCGATGATTTGATGCCACTGTTGGACTAGACGTAAATGAAAATCTGCTCTTTAGCTGACTCCAGTAAGACTAATTTGCCAATGGTAGAACGAATAACAATATCAAAATCAGAAGCAAAAGTTCGCATTCCTGTCAAGGTGCTAGCTATGCAGTCAGTACGCACAACCCAATAGCAACTAGGTGAGCTATTCTGAGGTTTTAGGATGATATTTAAAATACCTTCCTTCAATGAGCCAATAATTGCCTTTCAGAAAAAAGAAAGAAAGACAAGTTTCCGCTGGAGTTACCGAGGTATCTGTGGCGAACATGTTTAGTTTCATGAACTCCAGTATGTTGCTGGTGAAAGGAACTCTCACCATCCACTCTCAGTAATCATTCCGCTTCATGCTAGTGGAATATTAGTTTCTGACAGTAAGTGTACCACTGACCTCATTATTCCGAAACTATGGGGAGTCTGTCTATTGGTTTCGTGTGGAGACTTTCATTTCTTAATATAGAAGAACTGACCCGTCTTTCACTAGAGTCCTTCTAACGTGCCCTACCAAAACACAGCGCTTGCGAAATAACACATGAGAATGCTGCGAAACTGCCACTACGTACCTAAATTTCGAAAAATATTTAGGAATACCATGTGTGAGAACGTTGTTAATTTTTAGTGATATATTTTTCATCTTTTTTTCACTTTATTCAAATTTTTACTAGTTCAGATAATTTTTTATATTGCAAAACGTCGCAAGTGTTAGTAAACCAAACTCTCAAAATTATTTAGGTGACAGATATACATTTAAGACCCAAGCTGAATTATTCTGTGGAAACGGAGTAACTAACGGGATGAAATGTCCTAGCTGTGGATCCCTATGTGGGGAATTGAGTAATAATGAAATATGGTTAATGAAAGGTCAGAAAGAAGCTAATTTTAAATGAACACATTAATGTATTTAAGAGAACAGAAACGTGAAATACTCTAACTATACGACCATACAAAAGAATACAAAATTTTACAACGTGAATAACACCAAATGAACCTGCTACTTCCGGAGTTACTTGAACGGTTTGAGAACATGCCCTGCAGTAGCAACTGACAGTCTGAAACGACACATAAGTTTCTAACTAAATGGGTATAGTGACTGTGAAGATTGTTCTAAGATACTGGTGCGGCTAATAATACTAGCTTTAAATGATCAACACGAGACGCATAGAGTGTTGCCGTAACAGTGCTCTCTAAAGCACAGAGTAAAGAGCTTGCTCCTACAGGCACGAACTCTGGAGTCCTGGTTGCCTCCTCGAATGGAGAGCGCTACTTAGAGAGTTGTTCACATCCAAGACACGTCTGTACTGACTATTTTCTGTCTGAATCACACATCCCACTCTTTCCTTTCCACCAGCTGCTGTTGAAGAATTCTGTCCGCCATTGGCGTACTGGTAATTGCTTCTTCTGCAAAAACCCGCCTAGAAAAGCCCTTTGTGTCAAAACTGCCATGACTATTTGATCCACCCTCTTTTCCATAAAACTTTTCCCTATGACCCATCCTCCAGGCGTTAGAAGTATTTTTACGCATCACTCATTTCCACATCCAGTAGCTAGCCTCGCGTCACAGGTAATAACAAAATAAAAAACTGTGCTTCAGGCCAGGCTCTTATCTTGCGGTGCCCCATGTTTCTTTTGGAAAGCACGAGAGTTTTATCTGCTGAACGCACTACTCTGAACATGGCATAATGAGGGCTCCTTCTGATGGTTCTTTCCCTCAACATTGCTTGGCTACTAGGGTGGAGACGTGTCGTAAACGACCAATAGCACCCGTCCCCCAGGGGACTTGCCCGACGATGCAGCTTTCACAATGACACGACTTCATACTACCTGTCCTGTTTCCTGTGAATGCCAGATGATTGCTTGGGACTGCATATTCTTTACATCAGACACTGACTTTTCTGTCCCAGATCCAGTGCGTGCCCTGTTCCGAAGCGTTCTCTGAAATCGAAGGTGGACCAACACTATGTTACATGTAGTTAAGATATAAAGTTAGGGGTAAGTATACACAATCACTGCAATCTAATTTGTTTTTCTGTGATATTTAATGTTTGACCTTCTCATTATCCTCTTAGATGGGAAAAATTCTCATACTAAACGAAAAGATACACACCAAATATCTTGCTGTTTTTCTATAAATAGTCTCGTAAATGACATAGGGTTCCAGGATAAAGGTCATGTATAATGGACTTTTTTCCTCGCTTTGGTCCATACTACCATCTTTCAAAATACGGAAAGCAAAGAGCTTGAAGTGGAAAAGATTTGTTTCACAACATCGAAGATGAAGTGCTCATGGCTCTTACGATACGAATTTTAGAGCCCATGTTTAACATACATTTTTGCTTCGATTGACCGTTTGTCATATCGCTTAATATTGACCATTGCTCCTCGGACATCCTGTATGGTGTCAGTTACTTCGGACCAGTCTGTACACAATGGAAGTCACAGAGGAAGAATGGTACTGCTCAGTGGACCATGCAGCAGACAAGAGAGCATTTTACAACTGAAGGATCTACTGTCGTTCCGCCGCCACCACAAGTCGCACATCTCCTCCCGCGCACAGATAAGTGTTGACGTAGAGCATTCTCCCAGTAAAGATCTGGAAAGCAGTTGCAATCATTTTCATGTAATTTCATTTCGGTGTTTCCCTGAATAAACGTAGTTTGATAATTAGTGTATTCAAATTTTTTTGGCTGTGTTTACTTATTACTGATCTGTCTTTATTGTTTGCCAGTTTTGCCTTTTTTTTTTTGGACTGCCATACCTTGTAGCATTTAGGGCAGTGTCTCCCAAGCTATCTTAGACCACAGCTCCCGAGTGCAGTCAGAGAGTAGCTAGTAACCCCCTCCTCTTCTCTGACCCCCCTCTTCCTCAAATTATTACCAACTTTAGCATCTAACTAAACTGTAAAACGAAAGACTTTTCTTGGAACATTTTTATTTTTAAAATGATGAAAAATGAATGATGTTTAGTTTGTGTGTGTGTGTGTGTGTGTGTGTGTGTGTGTGTGTGTGTGTGCGTATATGTGCGTGTGTGTGTGTGTGTGTGTGTGTGTGTGTGTGTGTGTGTGTGTGTGTTAGAAGGAATGACGAAGGAATTCGTCGTGTATCGTTCCGAGTCATTTAAAATCAAACAGGTTCAGGTGTGTCCACTATGCTTACTTTTTGTAAATATGCTTTTGTAAATATGCTTACTTTTTGTAAATCATTTGATCGCTGCACTCCTTACTTCTGAACCGGCAGAAATTTGGTGCCTTGAGTCTGTTAATGCCTTACTTGTAACCACTCTAGTAATAATAATAACAAGAACACTGTGCCCAGCACTCTAGTAGTCGTTGTGTAGTTACTCGGCAGAAATTTAGTGCCTTGAGTCTGTTAATGCCTTACTTCTAACCACTCTAGTAATAATAATAACAAGAACACTGTGCCCAGCACTCTAGTAGTCGTTATGTAGTTACTGCTTTGTTGTGCTGTCAATGGATTCATTTATCTGTCTCTTAGCAACTAATGAAGCAATTTATGGACTACGGCAGTTACTATCCACAACTTGGAGAAGATATTTTCTTGAGATATTCAGCTATTGTTATGTGCATGTCTCACTTTTATCGTCAGCAATGTACGGGGCAAGGCACAACGTATATGTCTAGTGGGTAATAATTATTGATATATAATCAGTATTAAAGTCTTACAAAATTGTGATAATACCGATGATCTTTTGACAATAATTTAGCTTCGTGACTAAAGAGAAACGAATCGTTTAGTTTCACCCCTCAAAAAATTTCATTTTACCTCTCAGGTTCTCAGGTGGTAACTACCCCCAGATTGGGGGACCACTGATTTAGGAGATGTACTTTGATATATGTGTGTGAAGTGAATTCTTTATGTAACTTTACATATTAAAATTTTGTAGTTAGTAAACTGTATATCAACACAGTGAGAGTTTTAAATCTGAGACCTGTCCGATGCTAGGAACATTTGTCTAAGATTTGGAATTCGCCACACTGCCGCATGCTCATAGTCATTGGCGAGCTTACTAGCACTTATATTTATTTTTGGGCAATAGGTACTTTTATAATTTATATTCCTTTGAGTTTTGTTTACTAAATTTGAATGTAACATTTACAGTATCTTTCGTTGTAAAACGAGTTCTTCCGAGTCTAAAATCATGAAATTTTACTTCATTGCGTTTCCGAGTTAAATCCTTAGACACACTCACTGTTAAAATTCGGTATCTAAATCTTTTCAGTGTCAGTTTCGCCTGTAGAGTCGGTTTTGGGTGGAGTGGTTTCTGCGCTGGGCACTGTGCATCCCGGGCAAGCTTTAACAAAGAATTTTTACTAAATCAAAAGTATCCTCCTTTGAAACTCACAAAATAGCAGTTTGACGGTTGCATGTTAATATGTGGCCCAGTTGCAGTTCCTGAAGTTTTGGCAGCACAACAACATAGTAAGTTAATTAAAATTTCTTCAGCGCAGTACTGAAAGAATTAAAAATTAACACCACACCATGAACACTACAACTAGCGGTCAAAACAAGAACATAACCAGTTCAGAATATTTGACCTCTTGGCCAAAAAAATACAGCAACTACAAAATGAAACAATACATACGATAAATTAAGAATTCAGCCCTCAAATTTAATTGTTCCTTCACACGTTAACACTGAACTATGCCACTCTCTCAAAAACAAAAGAGAAGATGAAAATATGAATCTTCCTTGAGACTAACAGCCACACACACAAATATGTTTTTGTTGTTGTTGTGGTCTTCAGTCCTGAGACTGGTTTGATGCAGCTCTCCACGCTACTCTATCCTGTGCAAGCTTATTCATCTCCCAGTACGTACTGCAGCCTACATCCCTCTGAATCTGCTTAGTGTATTCATCTCTTGGTCTCCCTCTACGATTTTCACCCTCCACGCTGCCCTCCAATACTAAATCGGTGATCCCTTGATGCCTCAGAACATGTCCTACCAACCGATCCCTTCTTCTAGTCAAGTTGTGCGACAAACTCCTCTTCTCCCCAATCCTATTCAGTACCTCCTCATTAGTTATGTGATCTACCCATCTAATCTTCAGCATTCTTCTGTAGCACCACATTTCGAAAGCTTCTATTCTCTTCTTGTCCAAACTAGTTATCGTCCATGTTTCACTTCCATACATGGCTACACTCTATACAAATACTTTCAGAAACGACTTCCTGACACTTAAATCTATACTCGATGTTAACATATTTCTCTTCTTCAGAAACGCTTTTCTTGCCATTGCCAGTCTACATTTTATATCCTCTCTACTTCGACCATCATCAGTTATTTTGCTCCCCAAATAGCAAAACTCCTTTACTACTTTAAGTGTCTCATTTTCTAATCAAATTCCCTCAGCATCACCCGACTTAATTCGACTACATTCCATTATCCTCGTTTTGCTTTTGATGATGTTCATCTTATATCCTCCTTTCAAGACACTGTCCATTTCGTTCAACTGCTCTTCCAAGTCCTTTGCCGTCTCTGACAGAATTAGAATGTCATCGGCGAACCTCAATGTTTTTATTTCTTCTCCATGGATTTTAATACCTACTCCGAATTTTTCTTTTGTTTCCTTTACTGCTTGCTCAATACACAGATTGAACAACATCTGGGAGAGGCTACAGTCCTGTCTCACTCCCTCCCCAACCACTGCTTCCCTTTCATGTCCCTCGACTCTTATAACTGCCATCTGATTTCTGTACAAATTGTAAATAGCCTTTCGCTCCCTGTATTTTACCCCTGCCACCTTCAGAATTTGAAAGAGAGTATTCCAGTCAACATTGTCAAAAGCTTTCTCTAAGTCTACAAACGCTAGAAACGTAGGTTTGCCTTTTCTTAATCTAGCTTCTAAAATAAGTCGTAGGGTCAGTATTGCCTCACGTGTTCCAGTGTTTCTACGGAATCCAAACTGATCTTCCCAAAGGTCGGCTTCTACCAGTTTTTCCATTCTTCTGTAAAGAATTCGCGTTAGTATTTTGCAGCCGTGACTTATTAAAATAATAGTTCGGTAATTTTCACATCTGTCAACGCCTGCTTTCTTTGGGATTGGAATTATTATATTCTTCTTGAAGTCTGGGGGTATTTCGCCTGTCTCATACATTTTGCTCACCAGATGGTAGAGTTTTGTCAGGACTGGCTCTCCCGAGGCTGTCAGTAGCTCCAATGGAATGTTGTCTACTCCCGGGGCCTTGTTTCGACTTAGGTCTTTCAGTGCTCTATCAAACTCTTCACGCAGTATCATATCTCTCATTTCATCTTCATCTACATCCTCTTCCAATTCTACAACATTGCCCTCAAGCACATCGCCCTTGTATAGACCCTCTATATACTCCTTCCACCTTTCTGCTTTCCCTTCTTTGCTTAGAACTGGGTTCCCATCTGAGCTCTTGATATTCATACAAGTGGTTCTCTTTTCTCCAAAGGTCTCTTTAACTTTCCTGTAGGCAGTATTTATCTTACCCCTACTGAGATAAGCCTTTACATCCTTACATTTGTCCTCTAGCCATGCCTGCTTCGCCATTTAACACTTCCTGTCGATCTCATTTTTGAGACGTTTGTGTTCCTTTTTGCCTGCTTCATTTACTGCATTTTTATATTTTCTCCTTTCGTCAATTAAATTCAA
Source organism: Schistocerca serialis cubense (assembly GCF_023864345.2). NCBI lineage: Eukaryota > Metazoa > Arthropoda > Insecta > Orthoptera > Acrididae > Schistocerca > Schistocerca serialis. The sequence continues at coordinate 270,933,343 of NC_064642.1, forward strand.
TATTTCTTCTGTCACCCAAAGATTTCTAATAGACACACACACACACACACACACACACACACACACACACACACACATATATATATATATATATATATATATATATATATATATATATATATTGTAATGAAGTGTTGTGAATTTAAAATTGTTGCCTCTGATTAATGTTCCAACCAGCAAGGGCTATAACTGATTTGTGGGAGCGGTCATTAGCTCTGCGAAAACAGCAGTCCCAAGACGGTATCGCAAAAAATTCATTCCCGGTTGGACTGCGATATGCGGTGACCTGTACGCGGAGTTCCTCAAGAATGGGGATCGGGAAATTGCGGATGAACTATTATACAACATCGACTTTACTAGAGGGCTAAAATGGGAGAATACTGTTGAAAATCTAGACTTTTCAAAGTCAAGCCGTCAAACCCGGTCCCTACTGCGTAAACTTGGAGGCGCAAATCCACCTGAACATATAAAGGACGAACCATCTCCCAACAAAGTTGCATCCCGCACAGTTTCTGCGTCTAGAGCCCCACGAGATAGAAAGCACACAACAAAAGTGAAGAAGGACTTAAAATCATTAAAAAGGACTCGTGCAATGAACTCAGAATATTCATCAGATATTCGTATCGTGAAGGTTACCAACGCCCTGAAGATAAACCAGGCAAATTTCCGGGTTTCGATGGTATCCACCCTGAGTTCCTCATACATGTCGGAGCCTACAAAAAACAATGATTGGCTAAGTTCTTTAAGGACATTCTCCAAGTGGGTAACATTCCCCCCTCACTTAAACGAGCAAAGATCATCGCAGTCCTGAAACTTGGTAAACCAGGCGATAGAGAACAGAGAGCTACCACCCCATTTCCCTTCTCAGTATGGTCTATAAATTACTAGAAAGACTGCTCCTTAACAGAATAGGCCAAACTATGCTCAAAAGAATCCCTGCCGAACAAACAGGATTCCGTCCTTATCGCTGCCGTACAGATCAAATCCTATCACTGACAACATATATAGAGGCGGGTTTGCAGAAGAAACATAAAGTAGCTGCAGCATTCATAGACCTAACAGCAGCCTATGATACAGTTTGGAAACAGAGACTCATGTTCAAATTAATGTGTGCCGTCCCCTGCAAGAAGATAACCAACCTCATTGACGATATGTTGTCAAACAGAACCTTCCAAGTAATAATGGGGAATGAGAGAAGTAAACAGATGAAACTCAATAATGGACTCCCACAAGGCTCTGTCCTTCCGTCCCTTCTTTTCAGCCTTTAAATCGCTGACTTGCCTGCAACCAGATCGCACAAATTTGGTTATGCTGACGACTGGGCTCTGGCAACAGCCAACAGAAATATAGACACTGCCGAAGATATCCTTACGAGTGACATACGGATTCTCAGCGAGTACTTTAGAAAATGGAGGCTACAACCTAGTGCTATAAAGACGGAAGTATCTGCCTTCCATTTGAACAACAAAATGGCCTACAGAGAACTACATGTACATTTAGACAGGAAAATACTAAATCACAACAAACACCCATAGTACCTTGGGGTTACCCTAGATAGGACACTAACATTTAAAGAACACCTGACGAAAACTGCAGCGAAACTTAAAACACGCAACAACATATTGCAGAAGGTCTGTGGCACCACTTGCCTTGGTGTATCCAGTGGCAGAATACTGTGCCCCAGTGTGGCTCGACAGCAAACACACACACATGGTAGATAGCCAACTTAATGCAGCAATGCGTATTATATCAGGCACAATCAGGCCAACTCCTACAGTGTGGCTGCCCGCTCTCAGTAACATAGCCCCTCCTAACCTGCGCCGAGAACACGCTTTGGTTAGATAATTTCAAAAAATCATGACCAACCCTCAATTACAAATCCATGAAGATACTCACGACATCCAAGGAAACTGACTCCGGTGTAGGCATCCTCTCTCAAAGTGACGCTAGGTGCGACACGAATGTTGCCGGCCACGCCCTCAAGCCAAACTGTAGCGCGAGAACAGCGGGGTCGGCTGTTTGGGACAGAACGACCGATGTGCCACGAATTTAAAATTCACGAAACACTTTACACGAAGGTGTGAGCTGTCGTAGATAGTCAAGTAACTTTCACTGCTAAATCCAAATACGCCTTTAGGGTCGTTATTATCAAATGATTATGGTAGGGATGATAAACATAACTGGCTACAAGTGTGGTGCTCAGATACGAGGGCTATCCACAAAGTACATTACGTTGTGTAATTAAAAATAAATAAAGTATTGTATACAGAAGAAAGACACACTTAAATACTACTTTTCGACATAGTTGCCATTTAAATTAAGGCTCTTATCGTAGCGATGGACGGGCTTGGAAATTCCTACGTCGTAGAATTCGGCCGCCAGCGCCTTCAACCACTTGGTTACCTCTTCTTGAAGCTGTGCGTCGTCATCAAAACGCTGCATAGCCTACCACTTCTTCATTGCTGGGAATAAGTGGAAGTCGCTCGGTGCCAGGTCGGGACTGTACGGCGGATGAGGAAACAACTCGCACTTAAAAGATTCGAGAACTTCACGAGTGACATTTGCCGTGTGGGCCCGGGCGTTGTCGTGAATCAGCAAGATCTTTGAGCCCAACTTTCCCCTGCGCTTGTTTTGTATTGCTCTTCTGAGGTTGTGCAGAGTTTGGCAATACCTTTGAGAGTTTATTGTAGTGCCTCTTTCCAGGAAATCCACAAGAATCACACCTTTTCTGTCCCAAAAGACAGTCACCATGTGGTTGAAGGCGCTGCCGAATTTTACGACAAAGAAATTTCCAAGCTCGTCCATCGCTACCATAAGTTCCTTAATTTAAATGGCAACTATGTAGAAGAGTAGTATTTAAGTGTGGCTTTCATCTGTATATAATTAAAAAAATTTCCAATACTTTTTTATTTTTAATTCGAAAACGTAATGTACTTTGTGGATAGCCGTCGTATTTATAAGACTGGTTTCGCATCTGGTGGTCTCAGCAGGGAGTACATACACTCCTCGCGCTAGTCAAGGGTGTCATGCATGGTGGTCTCTACGCTCTCCCTTGTTGGCGTCACCTTGTAAGTAGGCTGTTTAGGGTTTTTATGTTGGTAGCGCCACGTAGAGCTCTGTATGAAAATCACTTGCTGTTCTGTGTGCAGTCAGTGGCTGGTTTGCATTGTTGGAATATTTGCTATTGTAGTGTTGGGCAGTTGGATGCGAACAGTGCGTAGCGTTGTGCAGTTGAAGGTGAGCCGCCAGCAGTGGTGGACGTGGGGAGAGAGATGCCACACTTTTGAGAGCGGACGATCTCGACGTGCGTCCGTCAGAAAAAGGAAATTTGTAACACTGGATGCCATGAACTGACTTTTGAACACTATTAAGGTAAATACATTGTTTATTCTCTACCAAAATCTTTCATTTGCAAACTATGCCTATCAGTAGTTAGTGCTTTCGGTAGTTAGAATCTTTTATTTAGATGGCAGTACTGGCGCTCGCTGTATTGCAGTAGTTCGAGTAACGAAGATTTTTGTGAGGTAAATGATTCATGAAAGGTATAGGTTATTGTCAGTCAGAGCCATTCTTTTGTAGGGATTATTGAAAGTCAGATTGCGGTTGCGATAAAAATATTGTGTGTCAGTTTAGTGATGATCAGAATAAGTAAATAGAGAAATGCCTGAGTACGTTCAGTTTTGCTCAGCTGTTTGAAAATCAAATAACACCAGTAAGCTAAGGAACGAATATCGACGGTTGTGGTTGTCCGTTGGAAATGTCTGTTATGCGTGAGAGCGGGACCAAATATCATGCAGATGGCGGATGAGGTCCTGACTGGCTGTTAGCGTAATTTTAAACAACGACGATATCAGAAAACCAATATGTGAACTCTGATATGAGAGCACATGCGATAATATGGGCTGATAAGTGGTATCTTCTGAATAATCGGACATATTATATTGGAAAGTACAGAATTTGGGAATGACCTGTACGGCCGAAATTCGACAATCATAAGAAATTAAATGAAGTGAAGACGTGCAAATTATACTGAGGTGCCAAGACGTCTGTGATATCCACAGAGGAAAAATATTTAAAAAAATAGTAATTATACTGTTTATATTACGTTACAAAATGATACATATTAGATAGTAATACTATAATTCGGTTACAGCTAGTTCATCTAATTACACTGTATTCAGAAATACGTACATTATTTACCTCTTTCACGTCTCAGAAACCCTTCACGTTGTGACACGTGAAACACGACTGAAGAGATCTAATATAAAAATAATATGGCCACGATATGTTTTCGTCTTCTGACGGCTTGATATAAATCCGCAGAGATTACAGCGAAGGACGACTAATATGCTTTTAAAACTGTATTACTGATTCAGAGTGCGTGAGGTGGTAGAGCGGTGGTTGGGTTTTACGTGACGCGTTCTTCTTTGATCTGAATCTTTGCATTATTCCTACACGTTCCTGCTATATTCAGGCCTTAACATCTCAAAAAATGGTTCAAATGGCTCTGAGCACTATGGGGCTCAACATCTGAGGTCATCAGTCCCCTAGAAGTTAGAACTACTTAAACCTAACTAACCTAACACATCACACACATCCATGCCCGAGGCAGGATTCGAACCTGCGACCGTAGCAGTCCCGCGGTTCCGGACTGAAGCGCATAGAACCGCTCGGCCACCGCGGCTGGCCTTAACATCTCACATGCAAATAAACATATGTTTGTCTCAGTTGAACTAAATCGATACCATTGTCTGGATTGTACCCTCTGCTTCAATTTTAAGTATCTTCCATGGTGGCCACTGAACATTACATAATCTAAAAGTGTGGTTTAGGGGCAGAATGGGATAGGGCACAACTGGGTACTGCCATACTAATAGCCCATAATGCTCCGTGTTAATTATTTCTGCGTTTATCTTTTTTTTAAATTTTGTACATATAAAACGTTTTGTTTTCTGTACAGAATGGTTCAGATATACAAGGTGAGAAAAAAATTCTGACAGTCAAAGTTCGTCTTGTATTCCCTTACAAAAGGTTCTACAACCTGTAATAACAGAAAGAATGGACAAGAACACAGCTCAACATCCCTCACACCACATTCATGAACATCTAAATCTACATGGATACTCTGCAGATGAACTTAAGGGCTTGGCAGAGGGTTCTCCGGGACATTTTCACAATATTATTCCAATCTAGAAGAGCGCGTGGAAAAAATGAACACCTACATCTTCCCGTGCGAACTCTGATTTCTCTCATTTTATTATTATGATCGTTTCTCCTTGTGTAGGTCCGGTTCAAGGAAATATTTTCGCATTCGGAAGAGAAAGCTGGTGATTGAAATGTCGTACGAAGATTCCGAGGCAAAGAGAAACGCCTTTGTTTTGATCCTATATCACGTCAGTGGCACTCTCTCCCCTATTTACGATAGTAAAAAACGTGCTGCTCTTCTTTGTATTTCCTCAATGTACTTCATTATCTTTTCTGGTAAGATTCCTGCACAGGGCAGCAGTACTCCAATAAAGGACGGATAAGAATAGTGTATGCAATCTCTTTAGTAGATCTGTTGCATATTCTGAGCTTTTTGTCGATAAAACACAGTCTTTTGTTCGCCTTCTCCATAACAATTTCCATGTGTCCTTTCCAATTTAAGTCGTTCGTAATTGTAATTCCCAGGTTGAACTTAATGCCTTTAGATCTGACTGATTTATCGTGTAACGGAAGTTTAACGGATTTTCTTAGCGCTCATGTGGTTGACCACACACCTTTCATTGTCTAGGGTCAGTTGCCAAATTTCGTACCATACAAATATTTTTCCGAATCGTATTGCAGCTTGTTTTGATCATCTGATGCCTTTAACAGAAGATAAACTGCTGCATCATCTGCAAACAACGTAAGGCGGCTGCTCAGATTGTCTCCTAAATCGTTTATATAGATAAAGACCAACGTAGGGCCTAACTTGGGGAACGCCAGTAATCACTCCTTTTTTACTCGATGACTTTCCCTCAATTACAACGAACTGTGACCTCTCTGACAGGAAATCGCGAAACCAGTCGACTAGCCGAGACAATACTCCAGTAATTTGACTACAAACCGCTTGTGAGGCACAGTGTCAAAAGCCTTCTGGAAATTGAAAAATAGAGAATCTATTTGTAATCTCTTGTCAACAGCACTCAACACTTCATGTGAACAAAGAGCTAGTTGTGTTTCGTAAGAACGAGATGACTGTGAGTCAATAGATCGTCCTTTTCGAGGTAATTCGTAATGTTCGAATACAATACATGTTTCAGAATCCTTCTGCGTATCGACTTTCATATGGGCTGTAATTTATTGGATTATTCCTGCTGCCTTTATTGAATATTAATGCGACCTGTGCAACTTCCCAGTTTTGGGTATGGATCTTTCGTCGAGCGAGCCGTTGTATATGATTGTTAAGTACGGAGCTTTTGCGTCAGCACACTGTGAAAGGAAACTAAATAGCATACAGTCTGGACAGAAAGAGTTGCTTTTATTGTGTGATTTAAGTTGCTTCACTACTCGCAGGATATTTATTTCTATGTCACTCATGATGGTAGCTGTTCTTAATCCAAATTCTGGAATATTTGCTTCATCTCATTTGGTCAAGAAAATTTCGGAAGGCTGTGTTTAGTAGCTCTGCTGTGGCTTGTTATCGATAGCATTTCCATTGCTGTTGCGCATAGAAGGCATTTATTGTGTCTTGCCGCTGGTACACTTTACATACGACCAGAACCTCTTTGGAATTTCTGCTAATCTTCGACACAAAGCTTCGTTGTCACAACTACTCTAAGTGTCTCGAGCTAAATTTCGAGAATCTGTAAGAGACAGCTAGTCTTTGGAATTTTTCATTCCTTTATATTTAGCATGCTTTTGTTGTTGTTTCTGATCCGTTTTGTGAACCAACGGGAATCAGCTCCGTCGTTTGTTGATTTATTTGGTATAACTCTCTCAACTGCTTTCGATATCATTTCTTTGAATTCAAGCCACATCTAAGTCTACGATGACTGGTGCATTGCTCATGCGGAAGGAGGGGACATTGTCTCTTAGGAAGGCGCCAAGCTGACTTTTATCTGCTTTCTTGGGTAGGTATATTTTTCCATAATTTTTGGAGGATTTGAGAGTTACGGTTTTCAGTCTCGCTACGACAACCCTTCGTTCACTTATCCCTATATCCGTTTTTATGCTCGTTATTAGCTCAGGATTATTTGTTGCTAAGACGTCAAGTGTGTTTCCACAGTCCATTACTCTTTGAGTGGGCTCATGAGCTAACTGTCCGAAATAATTTTCAGAGGATGCGTTTCGCACAATTTCGGACGATGTTTAATGTGTGCCTCCTGATTTAAACATGTATATTCGCCAACATATCGAGAGTTAATTGAGTCACCACCTACTATAATTGTATGAGTCGGGTACGTGTTCAAAATTTTACCCACGTTTTGTTTGAACCTTTCAGCAATTGTATCGCCTGAGTTGGGAGGTCAGAAAAAAGATCCAGTTATCATTTTATTCCGGTTGCCAAGAATGATATCTAGCTATACTAATTCACAGGAGGTATCTACTTCCAGCAGCGACACAGACTCCACCGCCAACTGTCTTTAGCCTATTATTTCTGAACACCGCTAGGTCCTTTGCAAAACTTTCGGCTGAACTTATCCCCGGATTTAACAGACTTTCAGTGCCTATAACGATTTGAGCATCAGTACTTTTTATTTGCGCTTGGAGCGACGGTACTTTCCCAACACAGTTACGTCGGTGTACAAGTGTTGTACGGATGGTTAGTGGATCTATGTTCTTCCTGTGTTTAACCTACACCCTTTGAGACTGAAGCCATATTTTTGTTTCCCCGAGACCCTCTAACATAAAAACAGCCCAGTCCATGTCACGTAGCTCCTGCAACCCGTGTAGCCACCTTCTGAGTGTAGTGGGTCCCTGAGTTATTTAGCAGAAAGCGAAACCCAACCACCCTATGGAGCAATTCGTGGAATCTGCAGCTTACATGGTAGTAGAACCATCTGAGCCTCTGATTCAGACCCTCCACTCAGACCCTCAGCCCTTAATACTTCTGACAGATACTGGAATCCTGAGAGAGTCTTTACCAGCCGGCCGATGTGGCCGAGCGGTTCTAGGCGCTACACTCCGAACCTCGCGACCGCTACGGTCGCATGTTCGAATCCTGCCTTGGGCATGGATGTGTGTGATGTCCTTAGGTTAGTTAGGTTTAAGTAGTTCTAAGTTCTAGGGGACTTATGACCTCAGATGTTAAGTCCTTTAGTGCTCAGAGACATTTGAACCCATTTGAAGAGTATTTTCCGGTCCAGAGCGACACATTTCATTGGTACCGACGCGAACCACCACCCGCATTTGGCTGCACTCTAAGCTCTTCATGGTATCCGGAAGGACCCTTCCATGTCTGGAATGCCTCCACCGGGAATGCACATGGAATATACAGATGCTTTCTTCCTCTCTTTGGCATCTATGTCCCTAAGGGTCTTATAACGCTCCTAACATTGGAGCTCCCAATTACGGGTACTCACGCCCTCTGTGACTATGCGGATCTTGCAGGCTGAGAGGTTTCCGCTGAAACAGGAGAAGCGACTGCATCTGGCTGTGGCACAGTGTCAGCCACAGAAAGCACTAGTTTGTCATACTAACTGAGGAGGCCTTACATTCAGAGGCAATCGCCTTGCCGCAGTGGATACACCGGTTCCTGTCAGATCACCGAAGTTAAGCGCTGTCGGGCGTGACAGGCACTTGTATAGGTGACCATCCGGGCCGCCGTGCGCTGTTTCCATTTTTCGGGGTGCACTCAGCCTCATGATGCTAATTGAGGAGTACTCGACCGAATAGTTGCGGCTCTGGTCACAGAAAACCATCATAACGACAGGGAGAGCGGTGTGCTGACCACACGCCCCTGCTATCCACATCCTCAGCTGAGGATGACACGGCGGTCGGATGGTCCCGACAGGCCACTTATGGCTTGGAGACGGAATGCTAAGTGATAACGTTCAGGACCCTGGGAGATCTTTCGCCGCCTGAAACGCCCCAACGCAATCTGCCAATCGACCATAGGCGAGTGGTCAACCAAAATGCGAGCATTAACTGGGCTGGCCGCCAGTGCTGAGAGATCGGCGGACTCAGACGTCCTGGAAGTCCGTTGGATCCCCATGACCTGCTCACAACAGTGATGGCCATCTACTGCAGCCTCAAAGAGTTTAACCGAAGCCATCACAGCCTCGGTTTGAATTCGCACACAGGCATCGCAGTCCCCATCCATACCAAAGACTGTGGAAGACTACACTACATAGACGAACAAAGGACTATCGACACACACTGCGAAACTCTACTGTAAATACTGATGAAAGCGCAAGAACTGTGTCTAATAAATTAGATTAACACGCAGAGATTGAAAAGTTGATCTAGCAAAGCACTCAACTGACACTAAATATTTCTCTCCTGATTAGGAACTTTTAATGTGTCAGAAAATTTATTTACTTTATGATACGAACGAAAATGCGAGAACTGTGACTGTTAAATATTAAATTAACATGCAGAAATTCAAGAAATTAAACTATCAAAGCTTACAGATGAAATTATACAACTTGTTCGTATTTAGGAGCTCGTTAAATGTCGTGAAGTTGGTTACTTCCCCGCAGCTGCTTGTGCCTCGACCAGCTGCTGCTGCCTGGCATTAGAACGCATGTGAAGAAAAAACTTCTCAACAAAGAGTGTTGTATTAAAAATGCAGTGGGTCATTTTAATTGTATCTTTACTGTACAAGAAGAGGCCAAAATAGTGGGATATTCGACTAAAATGTATGCTCAACTATCTTGAATAACAACTAATGAGCCTTGGGAGTCAGCATGTGAACTGTATAATCGTAGCAGTTTGCCTCATCCATTTGGCACTTATAGAAAAGTACGAGTAGAGTGGACAGGATCTTTGAGGCAGCATCAAATACTGAGTTTACGGAAACCAGAACCTAATTTAGCGGCTCGCGGTATGGGCTTTAATAATTCAGAAGTTGGCCACAACTTTGACTTGCTGAGTACTGTTGTCGACGGATACAAGCTTATTGGGAATAGAATATTTAATTGTGTTGAGGCTGGAATATCAGTGAAGCGTAAAGGCCATTCAAGAATATTTTCTCCGAAACGGCGCAGGCAAGTGGGAACTCTCTCCTCTGGTGAAATAGGTGACATTGTGAGAAAAGGGATCTGCTTTTCCGCATGTAATGTTTACGTCCCTGCAGTGTTAATTTTCCCAAGGAAACGAAGGAGGCAGCAGTTTCATACTGGTCTCCCAGCCGGTGCACTCTCAGTAATTCACGAAACAGTCTGCATGACTAAAGAGCTTTCTGTAGAATGGTTCTGACACTTCGTATCGTTCTCAGGGGTGAATGAACTAAATCCACTTCTGATCGCAGCCGGACATTCGCCTCGAAGTCAAAGGTGGTAACTAATCGATCTACCTATTGATAACGGGTTTAAAGTTCTCTGTTTGCCGTCCGCAGCTCGTGGTCTAGTGGCTGCCGGCAGGGAAGCTCAGCGTGTTCTATCAGAGAGTTAGCTGCCCTCTGTAATAAAAAACTGAGTCAACGACTTAACACTGAACTTGAACGGGTGTCATGGGACATCCGCACCAAACAAATGCAACGAACAAAATCGAACAAATTCAGAACAATTATAAAAAACGTGGGTAACGTTGCAAACTATGAATCATAGGGTCCCGGGTTCGATTCCCTACCGGGTTGGGGAGTTTCTTTGCCCGTGGGCTGGGTGTTTGTGCTGTCCTCATCATTTCATCATCATCATTCGTGAGAGTGGCTACACTGGACTGTACAGTAATTGTAACTTTGTACGGGCGCGGATGACCGCGCAGTTGATCGCCCCACAAACCAAACATCACATCACATTCTTTGTTTGCCGCCGCGCATATCTTACACCTTACAGCCATACAGCCACTGGATTAGCTTAAATGAATCCCCTTACTAAATACTATGAGGTTGAAATTCGTAAATGGCTGAAATAAAATCCTGGAAAATTTATAATTCTGTTTCAAACTGCGACCTCGTTTAAATATTTATGAGGGTGAAACTAGTAAATGGCTAAATCAAATCCTGTAAACGATCACACTGTTTCAAACTGCGACCTTGTTTGGCACTGCACATTTGCAGTCCCCGTCGATGTTACATGCTGTTTATGGCTTCCGAAAATCTGAAATTTAGCCTATTGAATGACTGACATCAGATCTTAAGATTTCACACCATCATCAACCCTGATATTGAGTTTCAAACTCCGGAGAATACATTAACAGAGCCGCGACACTCGTCTAGCACAGCAGAACTGGAAATTCCATCACAGGGGACAATTTCTACAACACATTTATCGAACATTCCTTCTGCAGAATGTAGCTACCACGTATCCTGACGAGACACAGTACGTTGCCAGTTCCGAAAGTACCACAGAAAATGAAAAGCGTGTCAAATAAAACTTAATTTAAGAATTTAAAAAACCCTGACATTCGTCATTTCGGGGGACCTCTAAGTAAAGCTATCCTTTGTAGAACAGAATACTTTCATTATTGTTGGGTATTGTAAGGCTCTTCTGTTCGGCATCATATCTCCCACTCCTGCGTATCCCGCATCCACACTTCAAAATACCTAGCGAAATTGTAATTACTTATGTATGTAATGTGACGACCAATCCGCCTTCAATCAGCATAACATTCGTAAAGAATAGACGTTCCTATTTGTTATATATCATATTTTTACATAATTACGTACTAACTTAGTTTCATGCATTAATCCACATTATGGGGCTTATGTTATGCAGTGGTTTAATGATAGTGCACTAATTCTCGATTCATTAAACCGAGAGAGCAAAGCACGCGATGCGCGGTCTGCTGCACGCGGGGCGTGACCAAGTGCGGCGACCCAAACGGACAGTCGCGCAAAAGGCCGACGTCGTTGACAGTTGTGTCTATATTGCGAATTTTTTTGGAGTAAATTAATGAAGACTATTACTCAACGATTAGCTATTGGTATGTTGATATTTACCCATGTTTCTTGGGTAGCTTACTCATATTTACATTTCATACTTCATCATTTTTAGAGGTATTCCGTTCTAATTTTATTTATTTCGTGGCCCCCAAAGCGACGACGCTAAGGATCAAAATATTCTTCTTATGCTAAATATAAAAGGGAAATAAATATTTGTTTTTAATTTTTAGAGGTCTTTTGGGGTAGGGTTTTTCAAATTGTTAATGTAACTTTTATTTCACCGCTTTTAAACTTAGTATTATACTAGTAGACTCGGTACAATCGATATTGCATTCCCAAATTCATACACACACTTTATGGGACGATAACGAAATGGTCACGTAAGATCTTGCCTCGTCGGAGTCTGCTTATTCTGACAGTAGATGTATTTATCTAAACAGTACTACAGTTAAGGGGCTCCGGAAAGGTTCAAAATCATGAAACGTTCAATTTTCACTTTTTTACGTTTTAAAAATCTACAGACTTTTACCTCTCAATTGATATATAATGTACTCATTTCAGAAGACTACAACAATTTCTGAAATATGTTCTGCATGGGCGTGACCCACTGTGGCGCTGCTAAACTGCTGCCAAATGTTTTACTCATGCATCTACATGCTCATCATGAACGGTTTAGTGATGTGAGAGAAAATACGTGTTAGAAGATAAATGTTGTGGCTAACCTGTTATAGTTCGGTATATATCGCTCGCTCGATTGTCGTGTGTCTCACGTTTATTTACTCTTTTGTAATTCTGAAAATATTCGCAGTGAATTATGTTAATTGAAGTCCCTCTTTTATTGAAGAATAATCATAGGTAAACGTAACGTGACTAGAAATGCTCTGAAGGCTTTTAAGAAAAGGAGAAATGTTGGAAAGTATAGGATAAACTCCGATAAAAAAGGAGTATAAGTAGGATACCGATACGCAACAATAAAGAAGCGTGATCTGCGCTCTCCGAATCGAAATAATTATGATCTTTGTTCAAAAGAACGAGCTTCTTTTGTTTCATTGTCTTCTCGATTCTGATGTTCTAGTTGACGGACGCTTATTATTCACGGTCTGTAATTTATAGAATTTTCTGTAGCAATATTACAATTTGCTTGAATATATATGAAATTACTAGTTATGAAATGTGTTGTTGTCAGTAGTGTGAGTACCTTTCCTGAATACGATTTAGTTACGTAATAATTAAATGTTGCCCTGACCATTTTTGTGTAGGCTCATTGTTGTAGAGACGCCATTAATGGTGAAAATGATATAAGCTCTTTTAATAGTAATTTCATGCTAAAAGTGTTAAACAGAACAATATCAATAAATGGAAAACGACGTCTTGTAATATTTTCTAATTAATATCAGGCCCGAGGTACACTTTTTTATTAACAGGAATTTCTATAAATGCTTACGCTGCCACTGCACATAGGTAGCTATCCTGGAACATCAAGCCTCACGTAAAAAAAATTAAGCATTGTGTTTAATGGATTATCGCGTAATATTAAGGAAAGATGTGTAATCCATCGTGAGTAAGACGGATGTCTTCACGTTCGGATACGTATGATATTTCTGGCGATAGCACACTGAGAAAATTCAGTCGTGGCTTTTAACAAACATAAAAATTTTGAAAACCATTTCATACAACAGGAATAAAGGCACAGCTATCGTTGTATGAATTAACAGCATTTTCAAAAAGTTAGCCGATAAAGGCCAAAGGTATATGTTTTTACCGTAAACAATAAAGACAATAACAAAGCCAAGTATGTGAATCTAACCTTACTGGTACACATCGGAATTACAATGAAACTGAACATTAGATTTGTTTATGCTTTGCGTGCAATTGGTAAGGGTGCTCCTGCAGGTACAGTTTTCCATGGCATGACGAGTCTTCCAAATCCCCCAGCCGAGTTCACGAACTGTAACATATTTAAAGGATCTAAAATAGTAGATGTCTGTATAGATTCTATGAAGAAAGCTGTGGAAGAACCAGTAATAGTGGTAATAGAGACTTGACCGCAGCATTCGATGTACCTGGCATAAACGGGGACACAGGTCTCTTCGCGGTGTAGTATCTGCCATCAGTATCTACATAGGAAAAGATATAGATGTAATAGCAATGTCTAAATATTGCACAAAAAATAAAGATACACATGAAATTAATTGCACAGCTAATATAGCGGCAGTAGTGCGGGAAAGGAAGTGCCTGGTGTTGCAAGTATGTTTTTTAACGTCCTGTTGCCTGTGATAGAGTGCGATATGTGAGTTACCTCGGTGACAGTGATTCTGAAAGTTTCAAACATATTCAAGAACTGTAGCCCGAAGTTGATGTTTTAGTATAGAAATCTGAGTGTATTGGACACGTACAAAAAAGAATGGGACCAGGATTTCGGCAACTGAAAGCTTTGTACAAAAAACAAAAACACAGTAATGGTAATGATTTGGATGGGTAGGGAAGGTTAACCAATAGTGTAATTGACAAAATACAGAATTATTATGGAGTGGATATTAGGCAAAACACACACAGTGTTGATGAAATGAAGAGGGTTGTTTGTGTTCTTTTTTTCATACTTTTTCAACTGATGAAAGTCCCTGCATTACTTGTGTCCCATGGGGGAAACAGTTGGTGTAAGTACAACAAGGGATCGCTAACTACTGAAGTATACGCTCTTAAACATAGTCTGCCTAAAGTGGTAATGGAGGTGATACAACCTATTTTCAGAGGCTTACCAGCACCTGAACTGTTGAATAAGTGTGTGGACGAACTTAAAACCCCAATGCAAGTGTAAATAGTGTTATACGGTCAAGAATCCCCAAGACTGTGGTTGTTGGTATAAAGACACTTCACTTTGGTGTGTATGATGCTGTTCCTACTTTCAGTGATGGCAACGTTGTAAAGTGCAAAGTATTTCGAAATATGGGAATGAAGATAGGTTTCAACATGGTACGAACGATGCTTGCTTTAAACAAGGAACGTCTTCGGGCTGCTTACAAAGCTACAAATAGCCTATAAATACAATCCGGTGTAAACAAGAAGAGAGCAAAGAGGAAACTGGAGGAGGAGTTTGCAGAAGGTGAAGGTAAGCTATCCTATGGGCCCGTAGTGCACTAAAAAGGTAATCTAAACTTTGTCACTCGATTACCAAGAGTTTTATTCTTTTTTTACAAATTACATGTTTTCTCAGCATACACCAAGGCAATTTACACTGTTCATTCAACGTAACTTAACAGTCTTTTTCCAAAAACCTGTACACTGTTAAATTTATAAACAAAACAAACGGCATAAAAGAGTAGTCAATTTTCATTACAGTAGAAAAATTAATCTCTAACAACTGAATTCAAATTTTTAAAAATTCCTGTGTTGTAGCCAACACTCCAATAAATGTCTCGTAAAAATTTCAACTTCCTAGCTCAAATACTTTCTGATGAAAGATGTAATTTATGAACGCTATTTTAACATTGGAAAGATAGGACTTTTCGGAGCCCCTTAAATCGATGGGAGGGAGTCTGAAAGACAAAACAGATGGCTTTCAATATAGCAACAAAGTCTGATGTTTCAGGGTTCTTAGAGAATATGTCTACATCGAAAGAATAATCTTCCCCCCCCCCCCCCCCCAAGTTTAAGTTGGGCTGTTACTGTCGTAAGTTGCCAGGGATCTCTGTAGAAAAGTTTTCATTCATTTAGGCAAATGTACTTTTACAAAAAGTCATGCTTACGTGGCCTTAAGTCGCGTAAAAAGCTTGCAGGGCATTGCTATTTATGAACTCAATCACATATAACTGTTCAGAAATTCTCATTACAGACTGGCTTTATGAGAATTGCAGGGAGTGAGGAGCAGTACTTCAGTACGTTAATTTTGTGCTAAGCGTAACACTTTATTTTCTTTTAATATTTTTACACTTAGAACACTTAGCAGTTCTCAATTGTTGCTAACATTAGAAGAAAAAGGTCTATTCTGACTTCTTTTCCTTATAGGGCGAAGCTAATTAATACGGAGTAAGTAAAAAGAAAAATGAAGAAGAAAACCAAGCGATATAGGACAAAGTCAGCAAATACGTGGTTTTAATTAGTCCAGGAGTCTAGGAAAAGTCTGGTGTAAGCAACAAACATGGAGCTACAACTGAATCGAAAATAGTTTCTGTGTGGGGGTGGACAGTGAGGACAAGTTTGTCCGTGAATGCACTCTACTCGGAACATAAAAGTTTGTAATTTGTATGCCATTTGTAACGAATTTTTGTATGTGCAATATATATATATAAACTGTTAGGATTTATTTTTACAAATGTATATAAGTGTTAGAATTTATTTCTACCATCAGTTTTTATGTGAATTATTATTCCCCATGTTGCCCCACCGATGAGGCAAAACAGGGAGAACTACCATTTCTCATGTTTTTCAATAAAAATGCAATGTAAGGTATTTAACTATCGATACAGTGTAATGTTCTGAAAGTTAATAGTTGCATAATATAATATAATATACAAGTTAATCTTTGTATAATAAAGAGGCCTGAACCAATTCAACAGCTTATAATTATCTTGTACTTCAAAATGTCTGTTGAACATTATACCCCGTTCTGTCATATGTTTCCCTTCTCTGAAATTTGTTTCTCCAATAAAAGGCAGTTTCATCAAACGAAGGCCTAACCTTCGATATTCATCTGTGCGAGCTCTGATTTCTCTTATTTTATCGTCATGATCATTTCTCCCTGCGTAGGTGGGTGTCAACAGAATGTTTTCGCAATCGGAGGAGAAAATTGGTGACTGAAATTTCGTGAGAAGATCCCGTTGCAACGAAAAACGCCTTTGTTTTAACGATAGCCACTCCAATTCGCGTATGATGTCAGTGGCACTATCTCCCATACTTCACGATAATGCAAAACTAGCTGCCCTTCTTTGTACCTTTACGATGTCATGCGCCAGTCCCATCGTGATGTGGATTCCACACCGCACAACAATACTCCAGAATAGGGCGGACAAGCATGGTGTAAGCAGTGTCCTTAGTTGGCCTGTTGCACCTTCTAAGTGTTCTCCCAATGAATCGAAATCTTTGTTTGGCTCTACCCACAACATTATCTACGTGATCGTTCCAGTTTAGGGTATTTGTAATTGTAATCCCTAAGTATTTAGTTGAATTTACAGCCTTCACATTTGTGTGACTTATCGCGTAATCAAAATTTATCGAATTTCTTTTAGTACTCATCTGAATAACTTCACACTTTACTTTATGAGGGGTCGACTGCCACTTTCCGCATATTGCCACTTTTAGATATCTAAAACATTTTGCAATTCGTTTTGGTCACTGATGACTTTACACGACAGCAAATGACAACCTCATCTGCAAACCATCTAAGACGGCTACTGAGATTGTCTCCTGCGTCGTTAATATAGATCACGAACAAGAGAGGGCCTATAACACTTCTTTGGGGAGCGCCGGATAATTTTTCTGTTTTACGACGTCCCACGCAATTCGACGCGCCTCTGGTCTCGCTATCCATTAATCCAAACTTTCGCTTCTCGGAGCGTGGATTAGGACGCGAATCCCTTCCCCAATACCGTAAAAGAAAGGTAACGAAATAAATACAAAGGCTCTGGGAGCGTATGTAACATAAAACCTCAAACCGAGACGGCAACCGTTACACGTCAGTACTAAATAAAATTGGGTTTTCAGTTCGATTTAACGCAAGTGGCCGAAATCAAAGCATTTTCTGAAATAATCTTCAAGAAGCATCAATTACCGGCCACTTTTAACAGTTCGAAATTATTAATAATTACGGCTTTACTGACTTTGAACAAAATACTTCAAGTGTAACAGTTCTGTCACTAAATGTAACTGGGTTTTCTCTTTGCATGCTAGTCAGTTGTAAGGATGAGCATTACTGCAAAGGGCATTTGATTCTAAAACATTATGTCAGGGTGAAAATACTAAATAAATTAATTTTTCTCTCTTAACAAGATGTGGGCAGGGTGGATTCTTCCTTGGCTCGGGTATGAGGTAGAATGAAACAGCACTTTTACATAAGATAACTTTTATTGCAAGTTTCGTACAACTGTTTCCTTACTCGATGTTCTGGCTCGAAGAACGGCAGCTGCGTCGTTTGCAAAGCCTTCTGCTGCGGCAGCGGCGGCGTCTCATTACGCGTGGCAGTGTGTATCTCGTGTCGCCGTCTCACCCAATTGACAGGAGACGCGCAGCGCGAGGTGGCAGGTTTAATTATTGCGAGCGAAGTCGTGCATCGGATGGTGATACCTTGGATGTGGCGTCCCAGTGTTTCTCTTCTCTAAGCGGCCGCGTGTGTTGTGCGTCGGCCAGCGGAGCGGCGCGGCGGGGGAAGGCCAGTGTCCCGGACTCGAACAACGGACTCCCACTTGCCAGTCTTCGGCTGTCAGATCTTCATCCCAGCTCACAGGTGACTGTTGATGTGAGGCCGTCTCCTTCCCGTCCTCACGAATCACCCGGGTACATAAAAATCAGACTTCAAATACCTTTTAATTTCTGTCTTCTGGCGCCGAGGCTGCTGTTTGCTATTCCATTACAGCGGCCGACTTGGTGCGTCTGTGTATGATGTAGTCTCTTCTTGCATGACGGTCTTCAGCACCGAAACTGACCGAAAACTACTGCTACTCTCTTCTCTTTTCTTCTTTCGTCTGTCGGGCCCACTGCGTCTCGCGTATTTATTCACATCAGTTTACTGGAAGTGAACGACTTCACGGTCATTGCCTCTTCTGTCACGTTGAAAAGCTTCTCGAAGAATCTTCTTAACGTCGGTCATTGGCTATTGGAATGTAGGCGAGGGCCTTTGCTCACATGTGACAACTGAGAAACACGTGAGCCGGTCGGGCGATGCCCTGACGGCTGAATCGACAGCGTCCGCTTATGAGGAACTTGCTGACTTCACGGTCATTGTCTATTCTGCTCTGCTGTTCTCCCCGCTGTTTGCCAGTATGTAACTCTCTAAACTAAACCAAGTTTTTCATTTATTTTCTAATTTCTACTTCACTTTGATTTCACTAATTTATTTATTTATCTTAAGTACCACTCAACACAAGAGCATACTTCCGGAAGAACTAATTAAAGAACAACACTGAGCTGAATAAAATAATTAGAACTCCCAAGACATGCACACATTCAAGCAGATGATATTAAATCAAACGTACACAAAACAGTGAGAAACAAACAACCTCACCACAATGTAGATTGCCGTACGATGGCACACAGAAATTAATGCACTTTGGTAATTATAATAATCGTCTCGTACCACTATGGAAACCTATGACTCACTTACTAGACATGCGAAATATTTAGGTAACAGAACGGCGTGACAGATCTTAACTGAGCCGGCCGCTGTGGCCGAGCGGTTCTAGGTGCTTCAGTACGGAACCGCGCAGCTGCTACGGCCACAGGTTCGAGTCCTGCCTTGGGATGTGTGTGATGTCCTTAGGTTTAAGTAGTTCTAAGTCTAGGGGACCGATGACCTCAGATGTTAAATCTCAAAGTGTTTAGAGCCATTTGAACCACTTGATCTTAATTGAGGATCTCTTCATAAATACGTCATACTAGCCAGTACAGAACCTCATAACTACGTACACAAAACTGCAAACAAACTGTGCATGATTCTCCACACAACAGGTGTCCTTACAAATGAACTTAAAGGAATGGGTTGTTTGGGGTTGGGTTGTTTTAGGAGAAGGAGACCAAACAGCGAGGTCATCAGTCTCATCGGATGAGGGAAGGATGGGAAAGGAAGTCGGCCGTGCCCTTTCACAGGAATCATCCCGGCATTTGCCTGGAGCGATTTAGGGAAATCACGGAAAACCTAAATCAGGTTGGCCGGACGCGGGATTGAACCATCGTCCTCCCGAATGCGAGTCCAGTGTCAAACCACTGCGCCACCTCGTTCGGTGAACTTAACGTTCAAAGCGTGCGCTGTCTTATAATACTTTCACTTAAGAAATCATATCCGGTTCGCAAGACACCACACAGTTTATCTAAGGCACCATAATGGCTAGAAGATCAGCCCCATTTTTCAATTTTTACAACTTGGAGCTTAATACTGTTGATAATTGCCGTCCTAAGCAATGGAAGTAAGGCTTAACAACACCAGCTAAATTCACAAGCCGGTATGATTTACCAGCAGCACTTCTCTTGACCTCTCAAAGCTCAATACAGTTACACAGAAGATTTCTCCTCAATCTTAGTGAAAATACACTGGGCACATGCCCCCTCTACTAAAGCCGTAACGCAATTGAGCGGCAAAACCGAAACACTGAGGACGCTCTTACACCAACAAATGTATCTTGAATCACCAGCACTCTCACCGTGTTCTCGTTAATGAGCAGAGTTCAGATTTCCCAACGAGTTTTCCTGCGTTTACGGCCTCACGAATGAATGCCAATTGCCCGGCCGCACACACAGCACGCACCATCGCCGCCGTATTCCTCGCCAACCCGGGCTGCTCCGTGTCAACACCGTATTGCAGCGCTCTCCGTACACGAACCCAGCCAGCTATCATTTCCTGGTGTCGACATCCACCGCAGATCCAACTTTTATCCTTCATTGTTTATTTCATTCCCCTCGCTCCATATGGGTGGGGAATGGTTCCGATCATTACGACACGCTCCTGATAGGACAGGGAAAAGTTAAATGTTCACTTTGCAGCAGTGTAACAATGTCTGGGAGACACATTACTACTGCGTGTCCGGCCGGCAGTCGAACCCAGTTCCACTCATTCTGCGAACAATGTTGTTGCCGGTTTAGCAACGCTGCATGCCTTACGTCTGCCAAGATTGTCTCTGCCAGTATCCACAAAGGCACTGTGCGTAGACTGAATAATAAAAGAGGACGAAAAGTACACGGGGTCGTCTGGATATTACAGTCGAGGAAGCGCGTTATTGAGATTGAGGCGTGTTCTTTTCTCACCATCATTGTGATGGGAATGACACCAACTAATCTCTGTATCCCAGAAGACTACCAAAGAGTGTGCATGGCAGGGATTGTGGAACGTGTACAACTACATGAGTGAGAATAGGTCGTTTTTCAGTTTGTAGTACAACTTACTGTACCAAGTCAAATTTCTTATTCAGCAAGAATTTTTCACTCTGCAGCGGAATGTGCACTGATATGAAACTGCCTGGCAGATTAGAACTCTGCTAGTTAGGGACTCGAACCATGAACCTTCGCCTTTATTATATAATTCTTCCAACTAAATATTTCGGAGGATATTTACGTTAGTCCTAAAAGGTTGGAGACTGGATTAAGAAAAGGTAGAAAAGACTTAAGAAGCTTTTAATGCTTCCTGCGTTCTGCATTTTCTCCTTCCAAATAAGTACAACGCACAGAACATTCGTAGAGTGTTACATTGGTTTGAATGTCGGTTGCGTCGTCAAAGCTTTGACCCTTCAGGTGAAGTTCTGCACTTTATCGTTTTGTGACAGTTTCGTACTGGTAATACAAGTCTCGGCATCAGTGATGATTTCTTCCAGAAAAGAATTCACCGCATTTTGCATTTCAGTAAATTCGCAGCAGGCGTCCACGCGTCGTTGTTTTTGATAGGGAGTCGACGTACGAATTTTCTTCGAAATAAAGTCCTGAAAACGTCTTGAACACTGCGACTAGAGATGCTGTTCCATTGCGATTTGTCTCACAACTTTGTTGCAGTACAGCCGCACATTCGCTACCTAACGCTGCTTGCTCATCACTGACTGGTGCGCTGCATATACGTTGTTTACCAATATAGTTAGTTCAAGGTGCCATCTTAGTTACTACGATGACAATACTTCTGGCCCAGGAATAAAATCACTCTCGCAACTTTTTGGACAGATGGTGTATGCATCTCTCCTCGTGTGATTTATGTTAATTAATGAGGCCTGGATGTATTAGATATAACACTTTCGTGTAACCACTGGCATTAGCTGGATGCACAGCACACACAGACCTATTTTAGTACTAATCTCAAAGTTATCTTAATATTTTGATTACACACACTTAAATTTTGGTGACGTACAAAAGTTTTTTTCTTCTACTGCCAGATAACGACAGAGGTTATCAAAGAGTCGTACGTACAATGCAGCCGTGCCTTGTTCACAGAAATGAACCTGGCGATGGAACTACAATGTTTCAAAACGTATAGTTAAATGTATACAGCCGGCTGCTGTGGCCGAAAGGTTCTTGGCCCGGTCGCAGGTTCGAATCCTGCCTCAGGCATGGATGTGTGTGATGTCCTTATGTTTAAGTAGTTCTAAGTCTAGGGGTCTGATGACCTCAGATTTTAAGTCACATAGTGCTCAGAGCCATTTGAACCATTTTTGAAATGTATACACATCAAAAAAGCTCCGGAACCTGTACAGAAAATTAGAATAGAGATCAACATAAACATCATTTCCGACATTTTATTGCTGATGAAAACCACACTTTGCCTGCTGTACCACCATAGAGCGAGACCTTCAGAAGTGGTGGTCCAGATTGCTGCGCACACCGGTACCTCTAATAGTCAGTAGCACGCCTTCTTGCACTGATGCATGCCTGTATTCGTCATGGCATACTATCCACACACTCATCAAGGCCCTGTTTGTCCAGATATCCCACTCCTCACCGTTGATTCGGCGTAGACACCACAGAGTGGTTGGTAGGTCACATCGTCCATAAACAGCCCTTTTCAATCTATCCCAGGCATGTTCGATAGGATTCATGTCTGGAGAACATGCTGGCAACTCTAGTCGAGCGATGTCGTTATCCTGAAGGAAGACTTTCACAAGATGAGCACGATGGGGGTGCAAATTGTCGTCCATGAACACGAATGCCTCGCCAATATGTTTCCGATATGGTTGCACTATCGCTCGGAGGATGGGATTCACGTATCGTATAGCTTGTACGGCGCCTTCCAGGACCACCAGCGGCGTACCTCAGCCCCACATAAAGCCATCCCAAAACAGCAGGGAACCTCCACCTCGCTACACTCGCTGGACAGTGTGTCTAAGGCGTTCAGCCTGATCGGGTTGCCTCCAAACACGTCACCGGTGATTGTTTGGTTTAAGGCACATGCGACACTCATCGGTGAAGAGAACGTGGTGGCAATTATCAGCATTCCATTCGGCATGTTTTTGGGCCTATCTGTACCGCGCTGCATGGTGTCGTGGTTGCAAAGAAAGTCTTCTCCATGGACGTCGGGAGTGAAGTTGAGCATCATGCAGTGCGCACAAGTTGAGTCGTGGCACGGAAAGCATTATTCAACATGGTGGCGTTGCTGTCAGGGATCCTCCGAGCCATAACCGTAGGTAGTGATCATCCACTGCAGTAGTAGCCCTTGGGAGGCCTGAGCGAGGTATGTCATCGACAGTTCCTGGCTCTCTGTATCTCATCCATTTCCGAACAACATCGCTTTGGTTCACTCCGAGACGCCTGGACACTTCCCTTGTTGACAGCCCTTCCTGGCACAAAGTAGCAATGCGGACACGATCGAACAGCGGTATCGACCCTTTAGGCATATTTGAACTACATACATCACTCCTTCCTGGTGGAGTGATTGGAACTGGTCGGCTATCAGACCCCCTCCGTCTAATAGACGCTGCTCATGCATGGTTGTTTACATCTTTGGGGGGCTTTAGTGACACCTCTGAACAGTGAAAGGGACTGTGTCTGTGATACATTATCCACATCAACATCTATCTCCACGAGTTCTGGGAACTAGGGGGATGCAAAAAGTTTTTTGATGGGTGTGTAATACAATACATGTAACTGGTTATAGCAAACTGTATTTTCAGTTGGTATTCACAACAGTCATAGTTAAGCAAAAATAAATATTAGTTGCTTATAAACCTACTGAATCTCTCTGAGTGTTTCTGGCATCTATGATTCTCCTCGAAACGTTTTACGATTACTACAAATGTCAGACACAGCTGTTTAATTTCCTCTGTCTTCTACTGCTACACGAAACTCAGAGCGCCAGTAGATCAGTTCCAAAGTGGAACGTCGGTCTAGATGACAGCTTGTGTGGAAAGATAGAGACACACGTTAATATGTCAAAAGTAGTGGGATGTGATTATTAAGGCGTACTCCTCAAAAACTTCTGTCATGGTCAATGCCAGACCACTGCGGAGGATTTGGTACTGACCCGTAATGATTACGTGTAACAAAAATATGGGCCATCGGACACGATATTAACGCAGCTTCCTTTACGGCGAGTCCACTGCCTCAGACACGGCGGAAGCATTTAGCACATTTGCTGTAGCCATTTACTGATGTAGTATATACACAAAAGAATGTTACTTTTTTCATATTGGCGGTTTTGCTCTCAGAACATTTATTACTTGAGTAGCCGCCATTGTCCGCGTATACATTTAATCAAATCTTGTTATAGCTCATCTCCTCTTCCTCTCTCTCTCTCTCTCTCTCAGTCCATCGCCAGCTTCCCCCCTCACTATTCATCTCTTCCACTATTTTTCTCTGCGATATGTGTTGTAAATATAGTTTGTAGCAAAGAATTTATAAATGATGCGGCAATCCTGCACGCCTTGTTTATGACGTCGTATCTCCTGAACTCTGTGTCATACACAGATATAATTTTGCTGGTGCATTCATTGTTATATTTGAATACATCCTGCAAAATGTGCCGTAAATACAGTTAGTAGCAAAGAAGTAATGGATTAAAACGTCACACTTCCTGCGCCAGTTTTACTGCGTATGCAGCGAAAATGCAGAAGTGATAAATTTTTTCCTTTCATCATTTTGTGGGCGTTGCCAGCGAGAAAAGTTTCGTGGAGGTTTTTTATTACGTGTAATGCTCGTTGCGAGTCATTAAATGCTATCATTCTCAAATACCGGATGAATAAAGCACGGGCGTCCCCCCCCCCCTTGGCAGGTAGGCGTGGTTCTTACCTCCTTACCTCCATAGCGATTTTATCCAGGCACTAAATGATACGTGTACCATGTTTCGCTGCAATCGGTCGAATTGTTTAAGAGGCGATGAATACATACGTGCATACATGCATAATACGTGTGGGTTCATTTGTTTCTGTTGACCGTAGACAATTGTATTTGCATGGTGATACATTTCCATAAAGCGAAGGAGATCACAAAGTTTCGTCATGGCTACCAGAATGTCAGTACACAACCAGTAGCGATGCGATCTTCTGTACTGTCCACCCTACAGTTTCACCTCTTTCTCCACCCCTAACTTGCACTGTGCTGTTTGTATGTAGTAAATGTTGGCATAGGTGAGATTGTGAAAGCAGCAACCGGTTCAGTGCATCCTGACTTACGTGGACTGTGTGCTTCCACTTCGCTTATTCGTGGAAATAACGTAATAACGTGCCGCCGTAAGTGTGTGTGTGTGTGTGTGTGTGTGTGTGTGTGTGTGTGTGTGTGTGTGTGTGTTTGTGTGTGTGGGTGTGTGTGCGTGTGTGCCACGTGATAGAATCCACTTCAACCGCCCTTCCTCAGTCGGAAACGTAAGATATTATGTGGAAATAATTCAATATTTTCTTTTAAGTCTTTAGCCTTAGTTGAGAAAACGGTCGTGACACATAATGGTTTACAACTACAAATTTGAACCTGAAAATGAAATAACATAATATGTTCACCTGTTCCAAGGAATGAATCCAGCATATGTGTGATTCAAATAACATTAAACAAATCAACCTGCTAATTATATTAACGAGGCCAACTCCTCAATAACACCGCTCAACGGAGCATAAGGTCCCCGGATTTAATTCAAAGCCTTATCACGTTGCTCTAATGATAAGTAGTTACTGACAATAGTTGGTTCCACACTTGCAATAACTTTTGTGTTCGTGGTGAGCGGAGTCCTGTGTGCTGACAAAAGTGTTATTCATGTCCTTTTCTTGCATTTGCATACTCCCTTTGTATGATTGGGGCCGAAGAGCACCAAATTATATTGTTGTTTTCTATTTCCATTATAACAGTTAATTACTCCATTTATTTTAGTTCAAAAAATAGTTCAAATGGCTCTGAGCACTATGGGACTCAACATCTTAGGTCATAAGTCCCCTAGAACTTAGAACTACTTAAACCTAACTGACCTAAGGACATCACACACACCTATGCACGAGGCAGGATTCGAACCTGCGACCGTAGCAGTCCCGCGGTTCCGGACTGCAGCGCCAGAACCGCACGGCCACTGCGGCCGGCTTTATTTTAGTTCTGTGATTTATATTGTTCGTTATCCGCACATCATAGTACCTCCTAGTTCATACATTTTGATGGTTTAGCTATCGTTCGGTGTGCGCAAAACTGCCAGTTGTCGCCATTTCTGTATAAATACTTCGCACATGTACTGTTTGAGTTGGCTGGGAGGAGCAAGTGATTTACGCCTGGGTGGACAGTGGTGGCAAGTGAGTAGCGTGTTTAGAGATATGCCGAATGAGCCTGGTGCCCCAGTGGAAGGAATAAGAACCGCCTGGGCTCCTCTTAGGGTTTATATTCCGAAAGCGAAAAGCATCCATCCGGCTGCGTCACCGTCGTCACCTTTGCTGCCGGCGATCTGCTTCATATAAACATACCGCTTGCCCCACTGGTCATCGCTAGCCCGAGTCTTCATTGCCAGTGTTCGCCTCGACCAGCAAGTCACCACCGTTTCATCGCCTGTTTGTCACCGCCACCAACTCCATCTGTTCATTGACGGATCGTATCACGTCGGAGATAATCTTTTTGTTCCCTACTCCATCACAGTTTCTCACCGTTGTTCCAGCTCCGCTTCGATGGCCGCTCTCCCCAGTCAACGCTACTCACCACAGTCAACGTCGCCCGCGACTTTCTGCCATCATGGTCCATACTGTCTCTCCATCTACTGCTCCCACTGTCGCTACATGGAACATATCCTACTCACCCCCGCCCCTCATCTACCCCCACTTACCTATGACATCCTGAACCACCAATACAGCAACGCAAGCATCTCATGTCCCCATGACCCCCTGCCTCTTCTCTTTCAGCCACAACTCACCAGCCAACTCCACTACTGCCACACACATCACCGCTCGCTGACTAACAGTTACAACAGATGATATCATAAGCATCAATTCACTGAGCCTCACTGCGCTGGCTGACACAAGCCATGTTGAAGTGCCTCCACATCACTGAGCTAACAATCACTAGCGTTATATCCCAGGACCCCTGATCCCATACCCATATTTCATTCCAACAGCCAATAAAAAACCTGAAAACTGTCAGAGCATCAACATCTCTACCACTCTTATAACTAAAAAATCACCAGCTGAACCTGCAGACAACGTACAGTCACCAGTCCTTTCCCTCCAACTCCTTCCCTAGAATCCAAACTTTCATCCCCAGCAAACCTAACCCAAAGTTACACAACCCCAAGACTGTCATTCAAGAAATAAAAAAAAATACCTACGAAACCTTCAGATCCAGCAAATTTTCCCATTTTACTAAGGTCCCTGAACTCCCTCTTCAACACTGACATCCTCTCCAAAATTCCTCGCATTACCTTTCATCATAATGCCTTCATAACCTCTCTAACCACCACACCCAGTTCCAAAGAAACCCTTCACCCTGCCAACTCCCACCCTCACTGTAGTGATCACAGAAACAGACCTTCAAGTCATGGATGAAGAAGTGGCATCTGAATTCAACAACCAAACTGTTTCAGAAGTATAAAAGGCCATTTGTATTATAAATTACATTCATCCAACTCAGCTTGTCCATATCTTCTGTGAACCTGCCTTCACCATGGAACTCTTGCAAAAGGGAGCCCTGATATACCACCACTTTTAGTCCTACCATTCCCAGATACGTCTCTCTTACAATGATCACCTTACTACAGATTCGAGACCCACTTCCCTATCCATGGCACAAAGACTACCATTTTTTTAATGTGCGCCCTAACCTTGCATCTCCTCCTACTTGCATCAACCGAAACGTCTCAAACCCCACCTACTCTGCGAAAGGTCCCAATTCGTCCCACTGACGCCCAATCACTACAACAATCCACTCCATCCTACTGTAACTCCGAAAGATATTATTAAATTAATTACCATTGTCCTCCAAAACATCTATCCATTCCAATATCCACACACTACAACAAATCTCCCTCACTGCCTGTTCCATATTCCATCTTAATGCCCAAGCCTTATTCTTCCACAATCAGGTCTACTTCGTCTACACCCACTTTGACATTCTTTGCCTAAAGTTCCTCATACCTTACCGTCACAAACCACTATTCTAACCTCTCCCTACATCCTCCACCACACACTCCCCCAGCCAGAGGTGAAGTTATATTTGATAACCAAAGGAAGCTCTTTGTTCGACCAAAATCATTATAATGGACTCCCACCAACCACCTTATCCTTAGCATCTTTTTCTAAATCCTAGACATTGTCTGAGCCAACATCTACATCTGATATAATCATCACATTCCCTGTGACTTCCTTAACCACATATGTCAAACCTATATTATTGCTGCTGAGCTCATCATCCATAGTTGATCCTCTGCCGAGCAAAATGAAACCACCCTCTATGCCATCCCGACATCGTCCAATATCTTAGAAGTCTCAGTGCAGAAGTCCTAAATCTGACTGGAAGGGGTGACAAACCTGTGCTCCTCACCATCACCTAGACACAAACCCCTGCCCATCCCATCGCAATCTCCATCCAAACGTTAACCAAGAATGCCCCTGTGCCAATTGGAATGCCTGTTGGGAATCTATTGGGAACCACTCCATGACCATCCTGCAACCTGACAATATGCATCATAGCACATAATTCCTACAGTAGACACATACTCCCAGCAAGACCATATATTCCTTCACAATACTACTCCTCTGAGAAGCCCATCACATGTTCCATACTTTCTTGCAAACTTGTGACCAAAATACCCTCACATGCTACCAGCAAATACAGAGACACATCAGAAACTTATTAAATGGAAAATGACAACTCAGAGACTTATGCCACACGAGCACCAGATTCAACAATACATTTCACATCAGCTATTCCAAGTATTGGAAAGCATTTTATCGATTCACTGATGATAACCCCATACCTCACTATCTGCTTCCTCACAATAACCTTCCATTATCTGACAACTTGATCAGAGCAAGCTATTTTGCATCCTCTCTCCCTAAAATGTTTTCATCCTAATGACCCACAATTCGATGGCTCAGTTTCCCTTCCATCCACGAATGTCAAATAGCTCTGTCCACTCATGGTCCCAGCATCGAGGACTTAGACAACATAGCACAAACCAATCACAACAAGAGTACACAAAGGTTACTCTAGTCACAACTGCATTACTTATGGACACTTTGAGGAATGACAAC
Source organism: Schistocerca serialis cubense (assembly GCF_023864345.2). Lineage (NCBI taxonomy): Eukaryota > Metazoa > Arthropoda > Insecta > Orthoptera > Acrididae > Schistocerca > Schistocerca serialis. The sequence continues at coordinate 270,962,674 of NC_064642.1, forward strand.
CTCCTTCCTCGTGACCCTTCCATTCCATTACTCCACCCTCTAACCCAACCAGGCATTTTCCAATAACTTAAAAGTCTCAATACAGAAGTCCTCAATCTGTGCAAATTATCCTCAACAACGTAAACCATTCAAAATCTTACTGTCCCCAAACTGTACAAACCTCCAACTCGTACCTCCCCCTGCCGACCTATCTGCGTTACCTCAGTATTTAGCAAAGTTTCCTAATTCATATTCTCCCAACACACCCATCAACACATGACGCAACATTACCTCAATTTCGTTAATCAGTCTGGTATCTGGACCAGTTTCTCCTGTGAAGAACACGTCCTGCGCCTCACAAAGCTCCTATCCCACCAACGCAACTCATGTAAATCCTCTCTTTTTGTCTCCTTCGACACACAGAAAGCCATGATCATGTATAGCATTCTCGTCTCCTTTTCAAACTACAGACACACAATTTCTAATTAACTATGTGTCCTTATTATATCCTTCTTATATTTCTGCCCCTTCTGTGTTACTATTAACAATACCAATATTTTTCCCATGCATCCCATCCAAGCGTAGGAGTGCTGTAAGGCTTTGTCCTCTCTCATGTAACGGTACTACACAGCCGATTTGCCCAACCCCCCCCCCCCTCCAACACCCACCGTCTGCCTCCTTCAGTAGGCTGATGTCGCCACTTTCCTTGCCCACTTAACTACACCCCATAAATGCCAACGAACACTTCAAATCCGTCTCAATCAGTCTGCCTCCTTGTGTAAGCAATTTCTCCTAAAACTAAACCCTCAAAAACCCAAGTTATAATTGTAGGATGAATCTCCCATGATTTTTAGCCTACCATTTACAACCGTGATATCCAGTTAATTAACACACTAAATTATCTTGGACTCGCCCTTGACTGACTAATGCGAAATCCTCAGCTACTAGACGTCCAACACAAACCCCCCATAAGACAACAATTACTAAACGTCTTAACTTGGGATTAACACCTACATAAGCCTGAACCGACCTATCCTCTGCTATGCAAAAGTTGCATGAAACCCCCAATCCACATAAGCTATAAAGTATGTGTCTGTGAATTCCTGAGGGACCAAACTGCTGAGGTCATCGGTCCCTAGACTTAAATACTACTTTAACTAACTTCTGCTAAGAACAACCCACACATCCATGTCCGAGGGAGGACTCGAAGCTTCGGCGGGAGAGGCCGCGAAATCCGTGACATGGCGCCTCAAACCGCGTGGCCAAACAGAGCGGCCATTCAGTGCGGCTGAAGTTCTAGATGTTCCTGGGAAATCCTCGAACGCCATACACTCCTTCTCACTGTCTGTGTCGTTTCACCTTCATCCCTCTACCATGTTATAAGATTCCCACTCCTCCTAACCTACATCGCACAGCTTAGAATCTCCTATACTATCTGCAAACTAGATTTCAATAGCTGCATTATCTGATCACCAGCCTGGTATGCTGCTGCGCCTCCTCTATCACGTCCCCCAATCCCTGCACCTATACACGCCTTACAGTCTATCTCAACGTAACTCCAACCAACTCCCTCTAACAGACACTGAAATCCAAATTGTTATCTACCTTTCCTACCACCTATAACTCTTACCCATTTACCCACTCCACATCAGAGCTTCTCTCTAATTTTCGCTCTCCATTCACCTGTATCGCTTTCCTCTTGTAACCACTACCCTCTCCACTCACCATACTTCTCATCACCGGTCCGTGTTTCCCACTGTACTCGAACTTATCCGTCATTTACCCAACATAACGACTGGAAGCTATTTGCTCCGGCTCGATCGTTTGTTCGTTCTAGAGTACTAAAAATTTTGCGTGCATTTTGCTGGAAACTGAATGTAATGTATTTCGTACGTCAGCCTGAAGCTGGTGGTAGAGGTATGCGACCATTATTATTAATATAACTGACTCGATTTTAGGAAAGATGAGCAGTCGCAAAGAAACAGGTACTAGTTGTTTTTCGGTGCATTTATTCAAATGACATGTTTCAGGCTTTGCCCACCATCAGATTTCCTGGTGTAAACAATAAAACGAATAAGTAGTTATACATTTTTGGATACGAAATACAGTACATTCAGTTTCCAGTAAAATGCCTGGCGGGCTGTGATGCTTGTGAATGTGGTGGAGATGGCTGGGGGTCAAGGGTGAAAGACAAGAAGTAGGAGTTGCCGCGGATTAAGATTCATGTGTTGCTGCTGTCGTGGGACAGTATGTCATAGGCAAGTACATGGGGAAGGAGTGGTGTATACATGTTCTATGTTGTGAAAGTGCGAGCAGGAGACTGAGAGATAGGATGAACCATGATGCCAGACAATCAAGAGCGGCGTTGACTCAGTGAGCGGCCGTCCAAATGGGTGGGGAGGACTGTGCTAAAGTTGTGAACGATGAGAATCTCTCAGATGTGATGAAGTGGCGGCACTAAAAAAACGGAGTTAGCGGCGGTGAAGAAGAGGCCATGAATCGATGGTGATTGGCTGGTGAAGGCGAATACTGGAAGTGAAGACAATTGCTATCGTTGACGAGTTGTGCGGGCGATATCTGAATGCAGAGATGATGACTGGTAGTAAGTGAATGCCATGACAGATACCGAGGACAGGCAGCGAAGAATTTCTGCGAAGGCGACTACGATGAGATAGACGGTTCTAAACTTTTCATTTTTTTCTTTCAGTCATCAATTTTCTGAATGGTTTGATGCGGCCTTCCACGAATTTCTCTCCTGTGTCGATCTCTTCATCTCAGAGTAGCACTTGCAACCTGCGTCCTCAATTATCAGCTGGACATATTCAAATCTTTGTCTTCATCTACAGTTTTTGCCCTCTACAGCTCCCTCTAGTACCAAGACAGTCAGCCACTGATGTCTTAACAGGTATCTTATCATCCTGTTCCCTCTCCTTCCCTTTGTGCGCAGACCCTCCGCATTCCTTACCTTATCAGTCCACCTAATCGTCAAAATTCGTCTGTAGCACCACATCTCAAATGCTTCGATTCACGTCTGTTCCCGTTTTCCCACAGTCCATGTTTCACTGCCATAAAATGCTGCACTGCAAACGTATATTCACAGAAATTTCTTCCTCAAATTAAAGCCTACATTTGATACTAGTATACTTCTCTTGGCCAGGAATGTCCTTTTCCCGGGTGATAGTCTCGTTGTGATAGCCTCCTTGCTCCGTCTGTCATTGGTTATTTTGCTCTTAGGTAGCAGAATTCCTTAACTTCATCTACTTCGTGACCATCTATCAAAATGTGAAGAATCTCGCTGTTCTCGTTTCTGCTAATTCTCATTACTTTCGTCTTTGTTAGATTTACTCTCAATCCGTATTCTGTACTCATTAGACTGTCCATTCCATTGAGCCGATCGTGTAATTCTTCTTCACTTTCACTCAGAGTAGCAATGTCATCGGACAATCGTATCATTGACACCCTTTTACCTTGAATTTTAATTCCACTCCTGAACCTTTCTTTTATTTCCATCATTGCTTTTTCGATCTACAGACTGAACAGTAGGGTCTAAAGACTACATACGTGTCTTACACGCTTTTTAATCCGAGCATTTCGTTCTTGGTCGTCCACTCTAATTATTCCCTCTTGGTGCTTGTACATACTGTATATTACCCGTCTCTATCTTTAGCTTACCCCTATTTTGTCAGAATTTGGAACACCTTGCACCATTTTACGTTGTCGAACGCTTTTTCTAGATCGACAGATCCCATTAACATGTCTTGATCTATCTTTTGTCTTGCTTCCATTATCAACCGCAACGTCAGAATTGCCTCTCTCGTGTCTTCACCTTTCCTAAAGCTAAACTGATCGTCATCTAACACTTCCTCAATTTTCTTTTTCATTCTTCTGTATATTATTCTTGTCAGTAGCTAGGATGCATGAGCTGTTAAGCTGATTGTGCGATAATTTTCGCACTTGTCTGCTCTTGCAATCTTCGGAATTGCGTGTATGATGTTTTTCCGAAAGTCGGACGGTATATTGCCAGACTCATACATTCTACACACCATCGTGAATAGTCGTTTTGTTTCCACTTCTCTAATGATTTTAGAATTTCTGATGGAATGTTATCGATTCCTTTTGCCTTATTTGATCTTAAGCCCTTCAAAGCTCTTTAAATTTTGATTCTAATACTGGTTCCCCACCTTTTCTAAACTGACTCCCGTGTCTTCTTCTAACACCTCAGACAAATCTTCCCCATCATTGAGGCCTTCAGTGTACTCTCTCCACCTATCCGCTTCTCCTCTACATTTAACAATGGAATTCCGTTTGCACTCTTAATGTTACATCCCTTGCTTTTAATTTCTCCGAAGGTTGTTTTGACTCTCCTATATGCTGAGTCAGTCCTTCCGACTATCATTCCTTTTTCGATTTCTTTACATTTTTAATGCAGCCATTTCGTCTTATCTTCCCTGCACCTCCCATTTATTTCATTCCTCGGCGACTTGTATTTCTGTATTCCTGAATTTCCCTGAAGATTTTTGTACTTCCTCCTTTCATCCATCAGCTGAAGTACGTCTTCTGTTACCCATTGTTTCTTCACAGTTACGTCTTGGCGCCTATGTTTTTCTATCCAGCTTCTGTGATTACCCTCTTTAAAGATGTCCATTCCTCTTCAACTGTACTGCCTACTGAATTATTCCTTATTGCTGTAAGCCTCAGAGCACTTCAGCGGTATCTCGTCATGCCTTAGTATTTGCGTATCCCACTTCTTGGCGTAATGATTCTGCGTAACAAATACATTAAACCTCAGCCTACCCTTCTGCTCTAGTACATTCTGATCTGGGTCTTTATATGCTCCTGGGAATGCCTTACATTCCAGAATTGGATTTCGATATCTCTGTCTGACCACAATGTACTCTAACTGAAATCTTCCCATGTCATCCTCCCTTTTCCAAGTATACCTCGTCCTCTTGTGATTCTTCAGAGGAGTATTGATATTACTTGCTGAACTTAATTACAGAATTCAACTAGTATTTCTCCTCTCCCATTCCTAGTCCCAAGCCCACATTCTCCTGTGACCAACCCTTCTACTCTTTCCCCAACAAGTGAATTCCAGTCCCCCATGACTATTAGAATTTCATCTCCCTTTACTTACTGAGTCACCCTTTCAATATTCTCATATACCTTCTCTACTCTTCATCTTCAGCCTGCGACGTCGACATGTGTAACTGAACTATCGTTTCAGTGTTGGTTTGCTGTCGATTCTGATAAGAATAATCCTTTCACTGAACTGTCCACAGTAATAAACTTTCCTTCCTACATACCTACTCATAACGGGTCCTACTGCCGTTATACCACTTTCTGCAGCTGTTCATATTAGACTATAATCATCTGACCACAAATCCTTGTCTTCTTTTCATTTCACTTCACTGACGCCTGCTATATCTAGATTGAGCCTTTGCATTTCCCTTTTCCGGTTTTCTAGCTTCCCTACCACGTTCAAGCTTCTGACATTCAACGCCCCGACTCATATAACGTTATCCTTTCGTTGATTATTCAACCCTTTTTCTCATGGTCACCACCCTCTTGGCAATCTGCTCCCGGAGATCCGAATGGGGGCTATTCCGGAATCTTTTGCCGATGGGAAGATCATCATGACACTTTCTTATCTGCGGGCGCCTTCTCCTGTGGATACACGCTATGGTCTCTGCTGCAGTGGTTTCCATTGCCTTCTGGATCTTTATGCCGTTGATCATTGCTGTTCCTTCCCACCCTAAGGGCAAGAGAGTGCCCTGGACCTGTGTCCGCTCCTTCGCCCTCTTTCACAAAGTTGTTGGAAGAATGAGGGTGACTTATGCCGGAAGCCTTTGGCCGTCAATGTTGATTATTAATCAAAATTTCAGCGATGGAGTGTTTCGAACACAGGACCGAAGACTTTTTAATTATGAATCAATGACGCTATTCCTAGAATATAGATAATCCTCAACTCTCCCCTACCGGAAATTAAACCCTAATACCAGCACAGGCACTTATTATTCCCTCCAATGTGGTTCTAGGCCCAGTCGGCATGCCTCTAAATACGCTACTCACTTGCCACCACTGTCCACCCAGGCATAAATCACTTGCTCCTCCCAGCCAAATCAGACACTACGTGTGCGAAGTATTTGTACCGAAATGGCGACCACTGGCAGTTGTGCGCACACTGAACGATAGCTGAACCATCAAAATGTATGTACAAGAAAGTACTAGGATGTACGGAAAACGGACGATATTAACCGCAAAACTAAAATAACCGGAACACATAAGTTTTATAATGGAAATAGAAAACAACAATATAATTGGTTGCTCTTCGGCCCCAATCACACAAAGGGAGTATACAAATGCAATAAAAGGACATGAAGAACTCTTTTGTCAGCACACAGGAGTCAGCTCACAAAGGGCACAAAAGTTATTGTAATTGTGGAACCAACAACCATCAGTAACTACTTACCATTAGAACAACGTAATAAGACTTTGAATTAAATTCCGGGAACTTATGCTCCGTTGAGCAGTGTTATTGAGGTGTTGGCCTAGTTAAAATAATTGGCAGATTAATTTGTTTAATGTTATCTGAACGACACATATGCTGGTATCATTCCTCGGAAAAGATGAACAGATTCTGTTATTTCATTTTCAAGTTTAAATTCGAAGTTGGAAACCATGTGTCACGACTTTTTGGCAACTAGGGCTAAAGACTTAAAGGAAAATGTTGAATTATATCCAACGAATATCTTACGTTTCGGGCTGAGCAAGGGTGATTGAAGTGGATGCCACCACGTGGCACACACACACACACACACATACACACACACACATACAAACACACATGGTGATAGGTTATTACGTTGTTTCTATGAATACGCGAAGTGGAAGCAGGGGTAGCGTCAGCACACAGTCCACGTCAGTCAGGATTCACTGAGGCGGTTGCTGCTTTGACAATCTCACCTATGCCAACATTTACTGCATACAAACAGCACAGAGCGAGTCAGGGCTGGAGCAAGTGGTGACACTGTGAGCACAGCCTTAAGGGTGGACAGTACAGAAGATTGCGTCGCTACTGGTTCTGTACTGACTTTCAGGTAGCCATGACGATACTTTGTGATCTACTTCGCTTTATGAAAATGTATCGTCATGGATACACAAAAGTTCTTGGGACAACAAAAAGATATGAACCCATACATGTTATGTATGTACGTTCGTATGTATGTATCGCCTCTTAAACCGCTCGACCGATTTCATCCAAACTTGGTGTGAGTATCATTTATTGCCCATATAGAATGGCTATGGGGGTAAGAACCACCTACCTCTCTAGGAGACGGGAGAGGAAAAACAGTGTAGCCCAACCCGAAAATGCCCGTGCTTTATTCACCCGGTATTTGAGAATGAGGTCACTTAATGACTTGAACGAACATTACAGGTAATAAAAAGCCTCCACGAAGGTGTTTTCGCTGGCAACGCCCACAAAATGATGAAAGGAAATGGTTTATCAGTTACTTCGTTTTCGCTGCATATGCAGCGAAACTGCCGCACGAAGCATGGCATTTTAATCTATTTCTTCTTTGCTACTGTGTTTACGGCACATTTTGTTGGTGGTATTCACATATAACAATGAATGTACCAGCGAAATTATATCGATGTACGACACAGAGTTCAGGAGATATGACGTCATAAATAATGAGATGCGTGAAGAACGGCTACATCATTTATTACTTTTTCACTGCAAACTCTGTTTAGAATCCAAATGTCAGAGAAAGATGGTGGATGAAATGAATAGAGAGGGGTTTATATATTGTCCGTTAGCACACATTTTTGAACACGTAGTCATAAGGAGTCAGTACCGTATCCTCCGCAATGGTCTTGCACTGATCATGACAGCCGTTATCGAGGACGACTGTGAGTACGCCTTCCTATTACATGCCGTTACTTTTTGACACAGTAACGTGTCTCTCTATCTTTCCACACGAGCTGGCATGTTCACCGAGGATGCACCTACGAACAGATCTACTGTCGTTGTTTCAAAAAAAAAAAAAATGGCTCTGAGCACTATGCGACTCAACTTCTGAGGTCATCAGTCGCCTAGAACTTAGAACTAATTAAACCTAACTAACCTAAGGACATCACGACATCACACACATCCATGCCCGAGGCCGGATTCGAACCTGCAACCGTAGCTGTCACGCGGTTCCAGACTGAAGCGCCTTTAACCGCACGGCTACACCGGCCGGCCTGTGTCGTTGTTTCAGTCACGATGTTCACTACTCCTGTTCAGTTTCACGTAACGGCAGGAGACAGAGGAAATTAGTGTCTGACATTTGAAGTAATCGTAAAACGTTTCTAGGAGGAACATAGATGCCAGAGACAATAAAATTCGAAAATTCTCGGGAAGCAAAGGCAGTTGCACTCGCGAAACAAGAAAGACCAGGAGTATGAGGACAGGCAAAAGTTAGTAGAGATTCGTGCTGCTGTAAAAAGAGCGATGCGCGAAGCATTCAACCACTACCACCGTCATACCTTAGCAAAAGATCTTGCTGAAAACCCAAGGAAATTCTGGCCTTACGTAAAATCGGTAAGCGGGTCGAAGGCTTCCATCCAGTCACTCACTGATCAGTCTGGCCTGGCAACGGAAGACAACAAAACGAAAGCTGAATTTTTAAATTTAGCATTTGAGAAACCTTTCACGCAGGAGGATCGTACAAACATACCGCCGTTTGAGTCTCGTACAGATTCTCGTATGGAGGACATAGTGATAGACATCCCTGGGGTTGTGAAGCAGCTGAATGGGTTGAAAATAAATAAATCGCCAGGTCCTGATGGGATTCCAATTTGGTTTTACAGACAGTACTCTACTGCATTGGCTCCTTACTTACCTCGCACTTATCGCGAATCTCTTGCCCGACGTAAAGATCCGACCGACTGGAAAAAAGTGCAGGTGACGCCTGTATATAAGAAGGGTAGTAGGACGGATCCTCAAAATTACAGACCAATATCCTTAACATCGGTTTGTTGCGGGATTATCGAACATATTCTCAGTTCGAATATAATGAATTTCCTTGAGACAGGGAAGTTGCTGTCCATTCATCAGCACGGCTTTAGAAAGCATCGCTCCTGCGAAACGCAACTCGCCCTTTTTTCACATGATCTCTTGCGAACCATGGATGAAGGGTATCAGACGGATGCCATATTCCTTGACTTCCGAACAGCGTTTGACTCGGTGCCCCACTGCAGACTGCTAACTAAGATACGAGCATATGGGACTGGTTCCCAAGTATGTGAGTGGCTCGAAGACTTCTTACGTAATAGAACCCACTACGTTATCCTCGATGGTGAGTGTTCATTGGAGGTGAGGGTATCATCTGGAGTGCCCCAGGGAAGCGTGGTAGGTCCGCTGTTGTTTTCTATCTATATAAATATATAAATGCAAAGGGTGGATAGCAATGTGCGGCTGTTTGCTGATGATGCTGTGGTGTACGGGAAGGTGTCGTCGTTGAGTGACGTAGGAGGATACAGGATGACTTGGACAGGATTTGTGATTGGTGTAAAGAATGGCAGCTAGCTCTAAATATAGATAAATGTAAATTAATGCAGATGAATAGGAAAAAGAATCCCGTAATGTTTGAATACTCCATTAGTAGTGTAGCGCTTGACACAATCACGTCGATTAAATATTTTGCTTAACATTGCAAAGCGATATGAAGTGGGACAAGCATGTAATGGCAGTTGTGGGGAAGGCGGATAGTCGTCTTCGGTTCATTCGTTGAATTTTGGGAAGATGTGGTTCGTCTGTAAAGGAGACCGCTTATAAAACACTAATACGACCCATTCTTGAGTACTGCTCGAGCGTTTGGGATCCCTATCAGGTCGGATAGAGGGAGGACACAGAAGCAATTCAGAGGCGGGCTGCTAGATTTGTTACTGGTAGGTTTGATCATCACGCGAGTGTTACGTAAATGCTTCAGGAACTTGGTTGGGAGCCTCTAGAGGAAAGGAGGCGTTCTTTCCGCAAATCGCTACTGAGTAAATTTAGGGAACCAGCATTTGAGGCTGACTGCAGTACAATTTTAGTGCCGCCAAATTACATTTCACGGAAAGATCACAAAGATCAGATAAGAGAGATTAGGATTCGTACAGAGGCATATAGGCAGTCATTTTTCCCTCGTTTTGTTTGGTAGGGGAAGAGGGAGAGAATTTGCTAGTTGTGGTACAAGGTACCCTCCGCCACGCACCGTATGGTGGATTGCGGAGAATGTATGTAGATGTGGATGTAGAAGAAAAGATCCTGTCAGTTTGTTCGCAAATAACGGGCCTTTATCTTACAAATTTTTATTTGTGCTTGACTTAGACTGTTACGAATACCAAGTGAAAATACAATTTGCTATAACCAGCTACTTATATTTTATTATAATTTTCCCTAAACGTTTCGAAGCACTGCACTTACATCATCAGGTTCATTTCCGTGAACTGTACGTACGACTCTTGGACAACTTCTGCCGTTGTCTGGTAGCAGAGTAAAAAAAAATATTTTTAGTACGATACCAAATTTTAAGTGTGTGTAATCGAAATAGTGACATATCTTTGAACTTTGTACTAATTTAGGCTCAAATGGCTCTGAGCACTGTGGGACTTAACTGCTGGGGTCATCAGCCCCCTAGAACTTAGAACCACTTAAACCTAACTAACCTAAGGACATCACACACATCCATGACCGAGGCAGGATTCGAAACTGCGACCCTAGCGGTTTCGCAGTTCCAGACTGTAGCGCTTAGAACCGCTCGGCTACTCCGGCCGACACTAATGTAGATCTTCGTCTTGTGCATACAGCCAATGCCAATGGTAACTCAAACGTCTAATATATAATACACACACACGCCTTGTTGAATAACATAAATCGTACGATGAGATCTGCGAACACCATCTGTCCAAAAAGTTCCGAGACTGATTCTATTCCCGGGTTGGATTTAATATCATCGCAGTAACTAAGGTGGCAGCTTTAACTAACAATAATCGTAAACAACGTATGTGCATCCCATCAGTCAGTGATGGGCATGCAGTTTTAGGCACCGAATGTGCGGATGTATTGCGACAAAATTGTGTGACAAATCGCAATGGAGCAACATCTCTAGATCTAGAGTTCAAGACGATTTTAAGGATTTCTGTGAAGATAAGAAAAGTGCTTGCAAAGCTTATCCCGCTGCTTTGACCCCGTAACAAAACCTACCACGCGTGGACGCCTGCTGCGACTTTGTCAACTTCAATATTATCCATTATAAATTAACACTAATTCAACATATATTCAATATTCAACCACGTGTCAACTTCAATATTATTTATTTACAGTAAGGCTAAATTAATCACAGTGGTTCAAAAAAATGGTTCAAATGGCTCTGAGCACTATGGGACTCAACTTCTGAGGTCATCAGTCCCCTAGAACTTAGAACTACTTAAACCTAACTAACCTAAGGACATCACACACATCCATGCCCGAGGCAGGATTCGAACCTGCGACCGTAGCGGTCTCGCGGTTCCAGACTGTAGCGCCTAGTACCGCACGGCCACTCCGGCCGGCACACATTGGTTCAGTTTAAATAACAAAATAACGAAATGTACTTGCTCTCAACGCAGCAAACAAAATGTGTATAGTTTCTCTTACGTTAAACATCAGTTTACAAAATACAAGATGCCTTACTAAATGCAAGTTTTGAATTTTTGTACAGCTAAAATTATTTTGAAGGGCAGCAGTTCTACCATTTGATAAGTTCTGCAAGACTCTGAGTTAATGGATATTTGCGGACTGAGCACTGGTCATTTTTCTTGTGTTTTACTTTCATTCGTTTCTTCTGATTTATTGATTTCTGATGCTAATATATGCGTTTAAGAGGATGGCAGGAACGTATCACCTACCGTCGAGAAGAGGGAGACTTGAAGTGTACAGTGGATCAGTAATTCACACCGCAGCAGGTAGAAGCACGACAGAATGCGTGTTACTTGACTTATTACTTCTGAGATGTGACGAGTCTTACACCTTTGACGTGTTGCCATGAGGGCAATCAACATCTCAGTATACTCACATGAGATGAATGCAACTAGACTGAAGTCATATAGCATGTGTGTGGTGGTTGATTCTTAATGACCACTGCATCCCCCACAGATGATTAAAATTCGTCTATAAAATTTTCTGAGAATCTATGTCCTGATGCTGCAGCCTCTTCGCTTCGAAGGTCTAATGACTGACTCTTGCGATTTCCTGAGTCCAGAACAGCACTCACCATTTGTTAAACATTTCAGCTTAATAACTGCTGAACTTTTCGATATCGTAAGTTCAGGAATTCTCCTGCCCTTGAGGTGGGAAATTACCGCTAAAAGACAGAAGGAGCAACAATGATCAACAGCGTGAGGGTACACTAGGCAATTAAAACTACTGCATTCAAACACATCAGGTATACCGACAGGATATGAGGGCTGTAACTGAAAAAGTGTGATTATGATCTCTCCACTGACAAAAGATTCCGAATTAGTCTCCCATTCAGAATTCCTGTAGGGGACTATGAATGGGGAGGTAACCGTGAGAAGAAGATTAAATAACCAACGGAAGGTTAACATTCTATGAGTCGGGGCGTGGATTGTCAGACGTTTGATTGTGATAGGAAAAAAAGAAAGTATGTTGTATATAGGAAGGTAGATCAGAGAGTAGGTTACTCTTAAAAGTTCAGCGATAGGATTAATATCATCAAAATAAGCAGCGAACCAGTGCTGAAATCGTCGACGTCACATGCAGAACACGAAGAGATAGACAAAGTAAACGAGGATACTGAACGGGCAATTCCTTATGTAAAGGGAGACGAAAATCTTATAGTCATGAGTGGCTGGGACGTAGTTGTAGGGGAAGGAGTAGAAGAAAGTGTTAGAGAGAACTGGGGCTTGGCAGTAAGAGTGAGAGTGGAGAAACACTAATTCCATTCTGGAATAAATTTCGAACGGTAATAGTGAATACTCTTTTCAAGAGTCACAAGAGGAGATCGTATACTTGCAAAAGACCTTCAATTTCAACATTTTGTTGATAGAGAAGCAGCAGTCTTCTTTTATGTACTGTAACTGTGATGGATTTGTTAATAAATGCATCAAGAAATTCCGAAATCTGATTTTGAATTGTAAGGCATACTCTTAACCGGATACAGCCTCGGACCAGTACACTACAATTCAGTTATGATGAAAGGAGGTTGAAATTTGAGAGAATTATCTGGAAGAATTAACGTGGTTGTAAGCAGAACACTGAAGTACTGAGAAATGATGATGTGTGTACGAAGTTCTATGAGGCATTAGATACCATAGTACACACATCAGATGAAAAGGACTGGAGATCTGTAAATAGGTCAGTCACAGTTAGGCAGACAAATGGAGATAGAAGGAAAGTTAGTGAAAAGAAACCTTGAGCAACGGAAGTACTTCAGATGATCGGCGAAAATGAAAGTAAAAAAGGAAAAAAGCAGGAGGAGACGGAAGTACAGCAGTATAACACTTCGGAAAGAAATGAATAGGAAGCGCAGTAAAACTGTAAGCGAAATGGCTGCAGGAAAAACTTGATGAAATCGGTAAAGAAACAGTAGTTGAAAGAATAGTCACCACGTAGAAGAGTCAAAACACCTTTCGATGATAGTAAAAGCAATGGCGTCAAAATGAGGAGTATATGGTGGAATTATGCTGATAAATGTATAGGGGAGGTAGAATTGGTAGAAGGAATACACTGAAGTTCTCGTCAGCGGGAAAGAACCATCTGATGACGTGACAGAGGAAAAAAATAGAAGTCAGTTTGGAAGACACAGAGGATCCCTTCTTCCAGACAGAGTTCGTCAGAGCTCTGGAAGACATGGCGTCGAATAAGGCAGAAGGCACAGTCAACATTCCTTTCGAATTTCTAAAATTATTGGACGAAATGACAACGAAACGACTATTCAAGTTCATTTGTAGAAACGATAAGACTGGAGTCATAAAATCCGCTTTTGGGGTAAACATTATTCCCAATATGCTGAAGATATCAAGTGCGGAAATCATAGCACATCAGCCTGACAGCCAATTCACTGAAGTTGCTTATTGGAAAAATGTACAGAAATTACGAAAAGAAAATTGTGGGCATCTTAGGTGACGATACGTTTGGCTTCAGGAAAAGTAAAGGCACCAGAAAGGCAGTTCTGACTTTCCACTTGATAAGGGAGCGACACTTAGAAGAACGTACAGTATATGTCAACCTAGAAAACCTATCGACAATTTAAAAAAATGATGTATAGTGTTCGAAATTCCGAGAGATTAGTAAGCTATAGGCAAAAACAATACAGAATATGTATAAAAACCAAGAATGGACTGTAAGAGCGGAAGATCAAGAAAAATTGCTCGGCTTAAAAACGGTATTAGCAAAGGATGCAGACTCTCTACTCTACTGTTCAATTTGTACACTGAAGAGGAAATGATGCAAATAAAAGGTGATTCAGGACTGGGATTGAAATTCGGGGTGAAAGGATATAAACGGTAACAAACTCTACGACAGAAAAAAAATAAAACTATGCAGCATGGAGTAATCTTCCGAACTGTACAAAAATTGGTAGACGTGACAAAAATATTGTTTCAGTTTCAGAAAAATTTGATTCTAGCAGAGGGAGCTTCACGAATTGAGCAAGTCAGTAACTTGTTGGTGCACCTCTGACCCGTATGGAACTAATTCTTCGGCTTAACATTGACTGACAGCGTTCTTGGATGATCTCCTGAGGAATATCGTGACAGATCTTGTCCAACTGGAGCGTTAATCATCAAAATACCGAGCTCGCTGGAGGGCCCTGTCCATAATAATGGCCAATGGTTTGGAAAGCACAAAGGCAAACAGTGGAAACACTCGTCATGTGTGTGTGTGGATGCATGATCTGAAATGTAAGCCTATGGTGGCTTGCTACGAAATTGACAAAACAAGGTGTACAATGACTCCGACATACCGCTATGGTTCTACGATGCCGTGGATGACAACCAAAGTGGTCCTGCTATGAAATGAAATGATTCCGTAGTGGGGAGGTTCTCAATAGGTGGTCCGCGGGCCCCCAGGGGTCCGCGAGGTATGCCAGAGGGGTCCACAAGTGCTATTAGAATAAAAAATATATTAAATATATTTCGTATGATGATTTTTTGTTTTGGCCGCTTCCTACATGAGCAGTTATAAGCGCGATGTTTTTTCAATAATGAATATGTCAATGTTTTTTGTAAGTACCAAAAATAGAAAACGTATAAGAAGACTCTTAATTTGGCTTTTTGTGTACATAATACTGTGATGTGACAAGGTACCAATCATGCCCCATGAGGGATTCCTCGAGACAATTTTGTTGGGAACCCCTGCCGTAGAGCATCACTCCTGGCTGTCGGACAGTATGATGGGCGACAGTTGTGTTAGTATTCCAGTGCTGTCCTGGATGTTCCCAAATACGTCTTCGCCGGTCATCGGGGGTCAGTTCGAAGCAGGGCCTTTACTTAAGACGACTCCAGTCATTGAGCTTCCAGGCGGAAGCGCTTGGAGACGCCCTGGACTGTGGTAGGATATCAACTTGAATGTCGCCCGCCATACGGCCTGGGGTGGCATTTCTTTATACGATAGGACCCCTTTGGCTGTCGTCCGCCGCACTAATATGGCGCAGCTGTACGTCGGCGTAGAATAACGTCGACGTACAGCTGTGCTATAATGGTGCAGCCGAAAACAACTAAAGGGTTCCTGTCGTGTAAAGAAATGACATCCCAGGCCGTATGGCGGACGACATTCAGGTTGATATCTTACACCTGTTTCGTTAACTTTCATGGAAAGTCATCCTCGGCCGCATTTCAGCAAAATAATTCCAGCCTGCACGTGGCGAGAGTTTCCAAAGCTTGCTTTCGTGGCTGGCAGACCCTACCTTGGCCAGTAAGGCTGCCGGATCTACGCCCAGTTGAGAAGGTTGGGAACATCATGCTCAGGGCCCTCCAGCAACCTCGGGATTTTAATTATCTAATGCATCAATTAGACTGAATCCCTCTTGAGCACAGCAAACAACAATTAATCAATGCTTAGCCGAATAACTGCTTGCATGAGGGCTAGAGGTGGACCAAAGCGTTATTGACTTGCCCAATTTGTAAAGCTCTTTCTCTTGAACAAATCATCCCATTTTTCTGAAATTGTATTTATTTATCCGTACATGTACGTCACTTCTACCGATTTCCATCCCAAGATGGTGCTGGCAGGAAATTCAAAACGCTAGATGGCACTCTTGGAAAACCCAAAATGCAAGGTGGCAGTTGGGAAAAATTTAAAAGTTGCAAAACTACAGCTGGCCCAGTTGAGATTCTTATCCTGTCTTGTTCCTCAATCAACCACCTTTCTCCCCTCCATCTTGGTGCTCTCCAGCCAATATAAGTGTAATATTTTAACGGACATTAAAATGAAACAACGAGTCACAGAGAAGCCCCAGAGTTGCCATCTTCGTTGTGCTCAAAAGTATCTGAAAGATCAATTTTCTGTGGAATGTTTTCAAAAGCGTTTGTTAGAAAAATTACATGAAGAGTGTATCTTGCAGTATTTCACATGTAAAATACGTCGCCCCCCCCCCCCCCCCCCCCCACACACACCAACACTTTAAAAATGTGCAAATTTCGCTTGAATTGTGTAAAATTGCACCCCGTAAGAAAATTGCGAACTAGCATTTCAGACTTCACTACATAAGTGTTTATGTGAAATAGTGTACCGTCTCGTCAATGAACGTCATCTCAGATCTGTAAATATCATTGGAAAACTATTTAACATTCGGCATGGATTAAGCGAATGAGTATAACGCATACTATCCTTAAGTAATTAAGAACTAATGCTCACCTATGGAACGTAACGAACGGATTAAAAATATATAGTTGAGTTTTACTTCAACTGCTATTCTGCAAAACTTCAGAATCCATCATAAAATCAACTGTTGCTTTACGTTCCTACTGCATGTCTGATACCATTTGCAGGTACTAATAATTCGATTATAGTACCGTGCTCGTTGTATGGCACAACACACCTTCACTTAAAGTATTTACCATATCCAAATTGTTCTACTACGCTTTTGAAGAATCATAATGTTCTTTGTAAGTCAATAAATGTTCGCAAAATTACACACACACACACACACACACACACACACACACACACACACATGCATGCATATTCATCAAAACAAGTGCTTAAAACAGATTTGTGAATTCTCAAATTAAGTGCACCAATGTTATTTCCATATCTAAACACACGTGGCTAAAAAATAAAACATTAACCATGTAGTCGAGCTTCACGTTTAGCCTAAAAGAGGTGATGTGCAAACTAATCCGACTAAGTTTATAACTGCAAAAATACAAGAACTGCCTAGAATGCGATGCTAAGCAGACAAGAACACAAACCTTAAGCAATCAGACTTACAAGCAACTACTGGGAGAATCTAAATAATTCCATTTTTTACGCCTCCGTAGTTTGTAAGGCACAAGAGACCCTAAAACTCAATATTTTCATGTCTAGATAGTTCTATGATGCTTGTCGAGTGTTACAATTACATCGCCATGCGTAAAATATGTAAAGTTTGTTAGCATTTCAATCTGATGTATATGATTGGTGGTTCAGAGCCCAACTGTCATTGCAACATTCTTTCACTTTAACAAGAGGCAGTTTAGGGGAGAAGAGGGTAATGTATCGTTATCTACTTTAGAAAAGTATTATATATTTGCTATTAAGACTATAAGATTGCTTTTTATTTGAATTTGAACTGGATGTACTTGAGTTTATTTATAGAAACTAATTTTGAGGGAGGCTGCAATAGGTACGAACCGGAACTCTTCTGCCAAGGCTCTCTAAAACGTTTGCAGACGGTGTTTCTCATAATCAACTACTACACGATACCAAAATTCTAGCCGGCCAAAGTGGCCGTGCGGTTAAAGGCGCTGCAGTCTGGAACCGCAAGACCGCTACGGTCGCAGGTTCGAATCCTGCCTCGGGCATGGATGTTTGTGATGTCCTTAGGTTAGTTAGGTTTAACTAGTTCTAAGTTCTAGGGGACTAATGACCTCAGCAGTTGAGTCCCATAGTGCTCAGAGCCATTTGAACCATTTGAACCAAAATTCTAATCACTACACAGTGTGAAAACGCAAACACACAACGTAGCCAAAATACAAACAAAAGGATAAAACATCATTTTAAGAAGAAAAGAGGTTTCGACGATATTTTCGTTGCGATGTAGCTCTTAAACTATACATTTTCGTAATACAGAAGGAGGACTCCAAAAAAATGTAGCGACACCACAGTTTAAAAAAAGGAAGTTAGGTTTGGCGCAATATTTGGGACCGCACAAGTTACAGCCAGGTGTGGGCCGGATTGCAGTTAGTTACACTGACCAGGAGACGCAAAGTGGAATGGAGGCCACAGGGGTCATCGAAGCGCTGAAAAGCGTAAACGTAGCGGTTTGCATGTCGCAAGTTACAGGAAGAAGGGGCCCACTGGCGCAATCGAGGTGTGGGGCGTACGTGACTCGGAGCGATGTGTTAGCGAAACAGAGGCGCGCAGGCAAATATAAATAGGTGTTGTTTTCTAATGAAATTAATTCAAGTATGACAGCTCTCCTGGATGGCAGAGCGTGTCACACTACCGGCGACACACAGCAACAGATAGGGCGACAGCGTACCTGTCCAAGGCGGGTCGTTGGTTCGACCCTCTGAGGAGGACATGGGGTCCGCAGCAAGCCAGCCACGGCGGGCCAATCTTTGGGTCGCTACCGCGGGCAGTCGTCTCGTCTCCCGACACACGCCGGATATTTACAAGACGAGGGCCGCAGGTTCGGACGCTGGAATTGGGGCGGTCGTTGCTGCCGAGTTCCCAGCTATGCCAGCCGAGCAAGAAGCAGCAGTGGGGCCGGCCTACGGCTCCCGGCGGAGCAGCGTGGAGTCAATGGGGATGGTGGCCACTGAGTAGGCTGCTGGCGCAGCCATCCTGACGTAATCGGAACTCTATAGCTGGCGAACAAGGCCGGCACGACACAGCGTTGCGTTGCACAGGTCGCTGGGGCAGTGGCCACAGCATTGCGGGGCCTGTGATGCGGACCGAGGTGCATGAAGCTCTGTAGTGGAAACAAATACATCATTTGCAAAGTTCTCGCCGAGTTTTAATACGGAAACTCCTGGCACCCACCTACTACATTTGGTGTCAGAATAGCGGACGTCGACTGTCCAGTACGACGTTGGAGCACCTGCAGTACAGTCACAAGACCTGGTGAGTGCTGTCAAAATTGTTCTTTTGAGTGTTGGACATTTTCTTTAGTTTTTGTTTATGTGTATGGCTCCTGGCAAGCCACATTTTAGATGTTTTGCGTATGCATATTATTTATTTTGTCAGAATAAGTGTTAGTGTATTTGGGACAGTAAGATGTTTTTCGTGGCATTTAATTACTTTGTACTGGTTTATGCTGTTACTGAGTATGATGATACGGAGTTGTAGGAAGTCAGATTATTCTTGTACTTAGTCCCGAAACAAAACGACTAACTGAGAACGAAAGCAACACAATGGCAGAGTCAAGGATGCAAGGCGTGTCGGAACCAGAAGCGGTACGAATTTTAATGGAAAAGATAGCACAATTGATAATTTATAACAAGCAGTTGAGAAGTGAATTAGCATCTAGAAGTGAGCGGGAAACCGCATCTGATCGGTAGTTGTTGCCTAGGGAGCAGGAGATTGATCCAGCCGCCGTGAGTTTGCCGTCAGGGTAAGGGAAATTAATGAGTTCACTTACGAGTTGGGTCAGAGCGATGAAGCGAATAGCGGTCTGTTGCAGGAGTCCGAGCAAAGGACACTTGATGTATTTTTCAGATGGTTACCGGCGCATATGTCACGGAAAGTGCGTGAAGGAACTCCGAAAGATTTGTATTCGGCCATCCTGCTGGCAATTCAGTGTGAGGAAATAGACGTGGCAACAGGAATACGCGAGAGGCAAGCAGTATTTGCAGCGGGTATGAAATGTTATAAGTGTGGTCATTTGGGACATGTTCAGAGGCAATGTACCCAGTCTCGAAGGACTAGATTAAGGGGTGGAATTCAGCAGCGTGGAGGATGGAGAAATGGAGATAGGACAAGTGGACAAGCGTTAAACTACAGAGGGGGCCCAAGACCCACCTAAAGGAGCTCCCGTTTAATTTCAATGCTACGAATACGTATGGAGAAGTGGAACGTTCAGTGGTAGGATCCGTAGGAACTAAAATGTTTAAGATTTTGTTTGACCCAGGGGCGCAAGTGTCAGTGGCTACCAAGAATATAATGGGACGAAGGTAGTTAGACCCACCACGTTACAGGTTGCGTGGAGTGGGGGATAAGGAGGTCACGCCTTTTGGGTCGGTGACAGTTGACTATCGCATAGGGAAAGTCCGATTTAGTGCATGCATGGAGGTGGTGCCATAGGTGAGCGAGGGCTACGACATGATCCTAGGAGTACATTACTTGCTTCAACATCATGCCAAAATTGTCCTTGGACAACGAATAGTGGAACTTGGTCGAATGTTATTTCCGCCAGGGGAAACTGTTGTTAATGCAGAGCCGTCGCGAGGGGCGTTCAACGTAATGAACAAACCAATTGAACCGCTTACATTAGCATTAAGACTTAATTCGCATGAGTGTGAGTCTAGTGGAACCGGGAAGTCGCTTTGGATAAGTGTGGAGTCGAATCTACCTGTGGGTACAGTATGTGTTATTGAACCATTGGAGGATAATGAAGATTTGGGTTCATTCGGTTGTTTTGTGAAACATAGTGTTGTACGCGTACAGGAGGGGAGCAAAGGGCGAGTAGTTCCCATGAACGTGGATAATTTTAGTGCTGTAGACGCGAATTTGAGTAAAGGAGTTTTAGTAGCAAATTTGGATGTGGCAGTTGATGAAGACTGGTGTTCGAGAGGCAGGTGAAGCGATCAACCACTAAATGCCGATAGAACTGTATTGCATGACAAAATTTAGCATTTGAAAGGAGAAGAAAGAGAGCAGATGGAAGAATTATTGTGGGAATTTAAGGATTTGTTTTTTCCACAAGGGCCGTTACCAGCAACTCCATTAGATCAACATAGGATCCCAAAAGGGAATGAAGCACCTGTTTACCGTAAACCATACATGATACCGAGGTATTTGCAGCCGATTGTGGAGGATTTCATTGATCAGCAGCTTGCGGACGGTATTATAGAGCATAGTAATAGTTTCCGGGGAGCAGGTATTGTCGTTGTGCCTAAAAAACCTGCGGATGGAACTGAGAAATACAGGTTTTTTTGTGACTACCGATACATCAATAATAAGACAGTAACGGACGCATATCCCATTCCAAACATATCGGGGACTCTGGATCACTTACGATAGTGCCAGTACTTTTCTACGACGGATTTGACATGTGGTTATCATCTGTTAGAGATGGCTCCAAAGGATCGTCCAAAAACTGCTTTCTCTACACCTGGAGGCCATTACTAGTACATTAGAATGCCATTCGGTTTGAGAAACACTTCGGCAATGTATCAGAGGTTGCTAGACAGTTTCTTGAGGGGTTTGAAACCACGGCAGTGTCTGGTCTATTTGAATGACATTATAGTATTTTCAAGTAGTATGGAGCAACACAGACAGCAGTTAAGGGAAGTCTTTATGAGTTTAAGAGCAGCTCTTTGGACGTTGAGCCTGGAGAAGTGTCATTCCCCTTTAGAAGAAGTAAAATATTTGGGTCATGTTATCAGTAAGGACGGAGTGCGAACAGATTCGAGGTTGGTACAGGTTGTAAGAGATTTCAGGGAACCGAATGCAGTTAAGGAAGTGCAGTCACCCATCGAAATTTGCAATTTCTATCGAAAGTTCGTGAAGGGTTTTGCAGATTTAGCATAGCCGTTGACGCGATTGTTACGGAAGGGTGTGAAATTTGAGTGGACAGAAGAGTGTCAGAAAGCGTTTGACAAACTGAAAGAAGTGTTAACATCAAGTCCGGTTCTTGCGTTTCCAGATTTTGAAAAGTAGTTTATATTAGCATTCGATGCATCGAATCAAGCATTAGGTTGTTTTCTTAGTCAGGAAACTGATGGGAAAGAACATTCTGTAGCCTATGCGTCTAGGCAGTTAAATACAGCAAAGAGGAATTACTCAACAACAGAGAGGGAGATGCTTAGCGTAATCTATGGAATCACATATTTTAAATGTTATTTATATGGGAGAAGATTTCGGGTAGTGACAGATCATGCTGCGTTGAAGTGGTTGTGGGGGTTGAAGGATCCATCTACTAAGATTCGCTCGATGGACTGTGAGGGTTAGTGAATTCAACTACGAGTTGGTGCACAAGCCTGGGAAGAAGTTCGGTAACCCGGATCCACTAAGTAGGAAGGTGGCAAAAATAGAAGTCATACGTTAGGTGACCTAGCAGTATGGCAAAAATTACAGGACGCGGACAACGATTGTAAATTGTATCGGACACAGCCACAGTTTAATGTGTACGACGGTCTTCTGTGTAGGGAAACGAAGTTAGGGTCAAGGGCAGTAGTGCCAACGAAACTGAGGGATGAGGTTTTAAAGGAAGCACATGATCACGTGTTGTCCGGTCATGGAGGGTGTAGAACGACGAACAGGAGAGTGGCGGAGAGGTATTGGTGGAGAGGTGGGAAAGGAGATGTGGATCAGTATGTCAAGAATTGCATACCATGTACGCAGAGAACAGATTTGCGTCAGAAACACATACAGCTACAACGATTACCGGGAGCAACATGTTCATTCTCTTTTCTGGGGATTGATGTCTTAGGACCTTTTTGGCGAACACCATCTGAGAACAGATTCGTTCTGACAATAACGGACCATTTTTCAAGGTATGTGGAGATGGTGGCTATGCCAAATCAACAGGCAGCAATAGTCGCGCAAGCGTTAGTAAATAACTGGTGTACCAGAGGCAATAATTACTGACCAAGGGACCAAATTCATGTCGGATTTAATGAAGGAACTATGTAAATTGTTGAACGTAAGGAAGTTGAGGACGAGCGCGCGTTGCATCCACAGGCGAACGGAAGGAGAGAACCAGTACACAGAAAAATCGGGAAGATGCTGAGTTATTAGGTGGATTCTCATCACCATCAGTGGGACGAGTATTTGAAGCATATTGTTACGCATACAATGCAAAAGTCCATACAAATACCGAAATACCGGTTTGTCTCCATATGAGGTAGTGTACGGGTGAAAAATGCCGAACTACACAAAACGCCCGATATGCTGGTGGACCAAGACACAGATGAAACATGTCCAAAGATACCTGTGGAAGAAGACATATACATATATCTCGAAAATACGATCTTGGTCACCGAAAAAAAACTGTTTATCGTAATATGTAACGCTTCATCTACACGCACAGCGCACGCGCACACGCTCAAGGTTCTTATTCTAATACACAGAAGTATAATTACAGCCCTATGACTGCCAGGGAAAATTCATACTTTGCACCAAATTAAAATTGTATTATATAAGGTTTCGTGCACAAAACACATGTTGCACTATCGTCGTAGGTTAACTGTTCCACAAGATTTTTAAAAACTGCACATGGCTTACGTATTGAACTACGGATAAAACTTATATGTTAAGCAATACCTGTTGATGATCAACGTTCATTTGTTGTATCACACACTGCAAGTACAGCAGACTTTCAAATTAAATATTTCCACTGTAAGTAGGCTGTTTATGTTTTCTTATTGGCAACGTTACGTAGCGCTCAATATGAAAATCACTGGCTGTGCTGTGTGCAGTCTGTGGCTAGTTTGCATTGTTATCTGCCATTGTAGTGTTGGGCAGCGGCAGCTGGATGTGAACAGCGCGTAGCGTTGCGCAGTTGGAGGTGAGCCGCCAGCAGTGGTGGATGTGGGGAGAGAGATGGCGGAGTTTTGAAATTTGTCATGAACTGCTATATTTATATATGATGATATCAAGGTAAATACATTGTTTGTTCTCTATTAATATCTTTTATTTGCTAACTATCCCTATCAGTAGTTAGTGCCTTCAGTAGTTTGAATCTTTTATTTAGCTGGCAGTGGTGGCGCTCGCTGTATTGCAGTAGCTTGAGTAGAGAAGATTTTTGTGAGGTAAGTGATTTGTGAAAGGTATAGTTTAATGTTAGTCAAGGCCCATTCTTTTGTACGAATTATTGAAAGTCAGATTGCGTTGCGCTAACAAAACATTGTGTGTCAGGTTAAGCACAGTCATGTATAATTCCTCAAAGGGGACGTTACATATGGCGACCCTGCCTCATAATTCCTGTAACACTGATGTATATGTTTATTTCTATTCTATTGTAAAGCCTGTGTTACTACAATTGTTATCTATATTGCTATGTTTTTAATGATGTATTTTGTACCTTTGTTATTGTATTCTTATGTTATAAAATTGTAATTGTCACCAGTTCATGATATTACTAACATGTAAGTTCCATTTCACTGCACACGTTTCTGTTGGTCATAGTATATGGACAATATGTGAGAAGTAGGGACTGTTAGTGTTTGCACGTGTGTTAATAATTCTGCAAGGGACTGGATAACAGCATTGCTGGATCTAAGGACAATTCCAAAAACTTCGTGAGTGCACAAGTGGTGGTTATGGACTTGCTACATTATCCGCAAGACTGTTCAATGGTGATTGTGCACCTGCACAATCGCAACAGAGGGCTGCTGGCCATCTCTACAAGGACTACAGTGGGCCTGCATCTATGATGACCCACCAACGCCATTATTTCTACAAGGACTACAGTGGGTCTGCGTCTTTGATGACCCACCGATACCATTATTTCTACAAGGACTGGAGTGGGTCAGCACCTCTGGTGGCCCACCAATACCACAATCTCTACCAGGACTCCAGTGGGTCTGCTCTGTGATGACCTACCTACCAATACTCTTCAAAACTTCGATTGACTCTGCTGTGGGTTTGCTCTGGTGTGGCCCATTACCTGTCTGCATGTCAAGAGTCAGCACTGTCTTTCCGTTGGAAGGACAACACTACTTCTTCAAGACGGCATGGAAATCCACTACTTCCGTGTGCATTGTCTTTTACTGCTCAGACTTTGAGAAAAGAAACGGCAGTTTCACTGTGATGAATGATCAGGACTGTCTTTATAGACTGTGAGAAAATTTGAGCTTTTGACCAACATAATATCAATAAGTGTGTGCATTTGATTTCTTTGTTATTGTAATTATGAAAAAATTTTTCAAATCTGTATTGGCCACTGCCCAATCCAATTTGTAAATTTTTTTGTGGGGAGCATGGGGGCTATGTAAGTAGGCTGTTTATGTTTTCTTATTGGCAACGTTACGTAGCGCTCAATATGAAAATCACTGGCTGTGCTGTGTGCAGTCTGTGGCTAGTTTGCATTGTTGTCTGCCATTGTAGTGTTGGGCAGCGGCAGCTGGATGTGAACAGCTCGTAGCGTTGCGCAGTTGGAGGTGAGCCGCCAGCAGTGGTGGATGTGGGGAGAGAGATGGCGGAGTTTTGAAATTTGTCATGAACTGCTATATTTATATATGATGATATCAAGGTAAATACATTGTTTGTTCTCTATTAATATCTTTCATTTGCTAACTATCCCTATCAGTAGTTAGTGCCTTCAGTAGTTTGAATCTTTTATTTAGCTGGCAGTAGTGGCGCTCGCTGTATTGCAGTAGCTTGAGTAGAGAAGGTTTTTGTGAGGTAAGTGATTTGTGAAAGGTATAGTTTAATGTTAGTCAGGGCCCATTCTTTTGTACGAATTATTGAAAGTCAGATTGCGTTGCGCTAACAAAATATTGTGTGTCAGGTTAAGCACAGTCATGTATAATTCTTCAAAGGGGACGTTACACCACGCCTAAATCGTATGTGTTTCATATTAAGATACATGCATCTTGCTTGCTGGCGCTGCTGAGATAAATTACTAGTTAGAAAACAGTTTTAGTTAGAATGTAGTACCACGCAGTAAAATCCTCAAACTACATGAGAATTCTTTCTATGGCACCACAAAACACACTTGACCACTACTGCTGCTCTAACAACTTAAGGTACAGCTGTTTACAAGACTTAGCAAAGTAAACAAAGTTATTCCCATGTCCAAATTCGTCGAAATATCATCTCCAAAACCAATGTGATTTTACACTGAAAGATATCGTGGCCGTATGAATCTATCACAGTCTGTTTATGCAAACATTAAAAAATAATTTTAAGAAGCTGGAGCTCCCAAGAATAAAATACATCACCGAAAAAGAGCAATAACTGAGGACAGAAATGCATCTGACATTTTAAAGCGGTACAAGAAAGCCCACATGTCACTACAACGCCAATTTATGGCATGATTGAGATCTCCCAAAGGAGTGTCCTTTCTCTCCATCATCAACTTCATGACGATAACCTACAAAATCGCTTACAGTTCACCGAATTGCGTCTGCAAACTGATGAGGCGTTTCCACGAAAAATTGTGTTTGTGCTAGAAGTAGCGTTTGCAAACTATTGGCATATGTATCTTGGCAATATGAACTACCGAACTGTTAAAAATAAACGCCGTCTGAGAGAAACAAGATGTACTACGAAGTATGTCGAAAACGTGTTAAGCGGGCTTACCCGATCACTTCTATGCTTACACTACAAGGTATTAACATGAACTGTTTGGAAACGGAACTCGGCTGCATGCAATTTACGCGAAGAAGAATCAAAGATTACACAATCGTATTCCTGTCAAAACTTGTAAATTCAGTGCTACTGTGTATATTACTAATGCCGTGAAATTTCTACGGCATTTTACACTTGGAATCACAGTCTGAACCTGGCTTACGAGTCTTTTTGACCTCTGAGAACATGAATGTACAATGGGAAGGTTTTGTAGTTATCCTACCTATGTGTAAGAGGACAAATGCTGCGTTAACCCAATGCAGGTCCAGTGCGCCTACCAGTCGGCAACCAGCTGACAGACACTTTGTGTCGATGCCATCGTCTGAAGTGTTAAGTTCAGACTTGTTACAGTTGTCGAACGACGTGCCGTAGGTCTTCAATCCTGGTAAAAATGGCAGTGGCCTGCTCACCTATGAGGCATCTGTTTTGAAGAGCTCTCTAGATTTGTCTCGTACATGTCAATTATAGAAGTCCTAAGCTCCATTTGTAGCATTGTTTCTGGGTTCTGGAGTTACTTGAAATTTATACTGCAGGCCGTGCCCCATTATAAGCTACCGTATAGTATGGTGGGTTGAACGGTTTCTTGGTATAGTCTAAGATTTGTTGAAGAGCTGAGATTTCTACTGAGGGACGATGGCGTATTGGCCTGTATCATTTTAAGTATCGCCTTCTTCTTCTGCTTGTTGTGGTTTGCAAAAGTTAGTTCTTTATCGAACTGGGCTCCAAGATGTTTGTAACTGCAAAGGTATCCAGCCATCCGATCTTCGCATGTTATTAATACTATGCGTAATCTCTTAGCAGCGTCAATGGTAGTCTTATTCTGCAGCGCCCAATTTTCAAGTCTGTCTAGTTGCCGCTGTGTATATCGCTGGCGTATGTTGCGTCCCATGCTTAAGAATATCGTGTCAATGGCGTAAAGACTTGTAGAAACGTCGTTTTCCAACGGTAGATCGTTAATATACACACTAAAAATAAGGCAATAAGACGAAGCCGTGCAGGGTGCCTGCTGGCGATATTTCATTTCGGATTTCTTGCGTAGTACTTACACAAAAAATTCTCTATCCTGCAGGTAATTCTCGAGGAATATTAATGTAATAGTCTTGAACTGGAGGGTTAATTAAAATATTCCCTAGGAGATTTGGTCGCCATACTTCGTCGTACGCCTTTTTCCATGTCTTTAAAACACTTAAAGTTGATCTGGACCTGTTGAAGTCATCCGAAGTAGCAGGACTTCCGGTGAATTCCTTGGAACGCAAGCTGCAGTGTTTTTTGGTGACCACGTTCTAGGCTGGTATTATTTTAATATCCATGCAAGCTAATTTGGAAACCCTCTTCTTTCAACTAACGATCTTAGTGTCCAGGGCATCTGCCGCTTGATGTTGAAAAGACAGAATCCTAGTAGGTTGCGGTGGTCCGTATACAGTCGTTTCCCCGTCTTGTTCTAATTCATTCAGAATTCTACCTTTTGAACTGGTGTTCGTCAAATGTCATACTGTATTCTTCGCATAGAGTTCCCTCCAAATAGTATTTTGTCGTATGTTTGGAATATTTGGCGGTATTAGGAATACTGACCTATTATGAGGTAGTTATGCCACAAACAGCCGGCCGGAGTGGCCGTGCGATTCTAGGCGCTACAGTCTGGATCTGTGTGACCACGATGGTCGCAGGTTCGAATCCTGCCTTGGGCATGGATGTGTGTGATGTCCTTAGGTTAGTTAGGTTGAAGTAGTTCTAAGTCCTAGGGGACTGATGACCTCAGAAGTTAAGTCCCGTAGTGCTCAGAGCCATTTGAACGATTTTCTTTTATGCCACAAACAAACTGCTGTTTGTTCTGTTACCGCCTCCACTTAAAAGGACGCCAAACGCTGTAATGCTTCAACAGATTGAATGAATGTTTCCTTAACACCGCAATGCCGCCACCTCTGCGTGCAACTCCGTCTGATAGACTTGATCCGTGGCGGGGTTGCTGTGGCAAGTTTTTGAATTCCTGGCGCCGCTAACTAGTTCTGTCGCGTGATGTCCCTCTGGTTTCAGGCCACTAGCCACTAAGATCTTTGCTCGAGTTTGTTGATGGGGACGGGTAGTGTTATGGCGTGGCGAGTTGGGGAGTGATCACGGAGCGAGGACGACGGTGTAAGAGGTCCCCCCAGCGAGTAAGGCGAGGACCTGCGTAAGCGTCTTGGCATGGAGTCCGGCGAGTGGTTGCTGGGCATATTTGTGGGCGGATATGAACCCGTGGCTGACTTCGAGTTCCATTTGCGTGCGTAGCCAGGGCAGTCAGCTCTGGATCGTGGCACACCGATGAGAGAGTTGAAGCCAGTTTCGCTGTGCTGAATTCTGCGTCCCCTTTGGAACCGGAAATCTTCAGCTTCGATGCGTGAACTTCAGTTAAGTTTTGGGTTTTGAGATTGTAGCTTATTTTCTTATTGAAACCTATAGGTCTGTTGGAATGACTGCGATTTCTTAGCTGATCTATTCCACCACCATTTGGTTGCTTGAACTGTGGATGTTTGCTTTTCCTCAGTCGATGCTGCCCTTATTTGTTTATTAAGAGAATATCTTAAGCTGTGTGAGCCGCAGCCGGACTGACAACATGTTTCTTCTACGCTACGGCCGGATCCCCGCCCCCTCCCCCACACCGTCACGCCAGTACCTAGATTTTTAGCCAACCTCCCTGCCAAATTTCTTCCAGATAAGCACCTTTCTCTTGTAATACGTCCGGCTGCCGGTTTCGAGATGCCTTCGGGCATTGCAGACGTTATAGCTCTGTTGATTATATTGGCTTAGGAGGTGCCTGGGCCTCAAAATCTGCAATTGCTGAGGCTATGTAATTGAGTTTGGCAGCATAATTTCCTTTCGGGCGTTTCGCCGTCGCGGTAGAGGCGGTATCTTGCAGTGACGCGGGTATATCATTTGGCCAGTTATTGTTGCTTTCACGTAATTAACTTTGCTGTGTTAATATCTAATTTGCCGTTCTGTACCCAATGAAAAGAGCCTCTGAACGCCGGTCCTCTCGTTGTATATAAACCTTCTGTTGCACTTCTTGTGAGGAGGGAATTAAAACTCTCGATTACTTGATTGAAACACTTGTTCATGAAGGCCTACGTGTTTTCTGTTTGGTAGTGTTACTCAGTTGAAGCTGTTATTAATGATAGTCCACATGTTTTCATTTTGGTAATTTTTCTTAAATGAAGCTGTTATTATTGAAAGCCTGCATGTTTTCTATTTGGCATTTCTACAATGAGAGGCCCGGCCTTCCTAGGCCCTTTTCGATGGGTACAGACCGGAAAAAGTAATATTAACACAGCAAGGTTAATTACGTGAAATCACCAATAACTGGCCAAACGGTATACCTCCGTGACTGTGAGACACCACCTCTACAACGACGACGAAACGCCCGAAATGAAACTAGGCTGCCAAACTCAATTACATATCTTCAGCAATTGCAGATTTTGAGACTCAGGCACATTCTAAGCCAATATAACTGACAGAGCGGTGACGTCTGCAATGCGTAAAGGTATCTTGAAACCGGCATCCGGTCGTATTACAAGAGAAAGGCGCTTATCTTGAAGAAATTTGACAGGAAAGTTAGCTAAAAGCATTTATGTACTGAGTGATGACGAGTATGGGCGGTGGCGAGGGGAGGAGGGGGGGGGGGGGTCCTGACACGGCATAGAAGAAACACACGCTATCGCTCCGGCTCAGGAAACACCATCGGCTCACACAGGTTAAGACATCCTTTTAACAAACAACCAAAACCAGTATCGACTGAGAAAAAGCGAACAACAGCCACAATTCGTGGAATCAACTGGTGGCGAAATAGATAAGCAAAGAAATCGCAATGATCGACAAACCTAGAAGTATCAATAAGAAACAAGAATTAAACTCTCAAAATCGAAAACTTAACTGAAGTTCACGAATCGAAGTTGAAGCTAGCTGGTTCCAAACGAGACCCACAATTCAGCACAGCGAATAAGGTTTCAACTCTATCGGTATGTTACGTCGCAGAGCTGGTTGGCCAGGTTACGCACGAAAACTGCACTCAAAGTCAGACACGGATTCAAATCCACCCACAAATATGTCCCGCAATCGCTCTCCGGACTCGGTGAACAAGACGCTTGCGCAAGTGCTGGGCGAACCTCTCACACCGTCCTCGTAGCACCGTTACCACTCTCCAGCTCGCCATGCCATAGCACACCCCGTCCTCATCAACAACCTGGAGGGGTGCGTATCCTCAAGCACGGCAGATCGAGCTAATGGCGCCAGGTACTGGAAAGGCGACGCCAGTGATCGCAATACATAAATATTTCGGACTTTAAAAGGCTTCTTCTTCCGTATGGGTCTAAGAAACGACGTCAATCATCTCAGTCTTCAGTTCACTGTCGTTCTATATTCAGAGGTGGAGGTGAATAGTTGTCTGTCGATTAACCATTTTTAATATGAGACGATTGATTTCATTATACCTTCGACATGTGCGAGTATACTAGCATCTGTACACTACTATTCCAAAAAGAAAAATATGGTTCCAGAGACCAGGGTGCTGAGAAGCATATATTGGAGCCCTACGCCGTAGCAGCGAATACTTCACCCATCTGGTGGTCAGGGCAGTATACCACGATGCGTGTGGCGACTGAAGTCATGGACGGCAGCAATCTGTTCTTAATGGCACGCGCCCGAAAAATGCAAGTACGCGGTCTGCCGTTCGGCTAATTCAGAACACAGGTACTTCCCTATGACCCTCTGGAACCCCGGTGTATTCCAGTTTGCAGGTGGACCCGATTGCTGGTCTGCCAAACCAATTTGACTCCGTCCCAAGATTATGCATGATGCAATATATGGAATGTATAGACAGCCGGCTCAAGACAAATAAGTACATACACGTATCACTCATGTGTATGTGATGCTAGAAGCAGTACCTATGACGGTTCAGAAGGTGACTGGCACAGACTCACCGTTTAGATAGAGACCTGCAGTTCTTTACTAGCGAAGCGCCAGTACAAGAGTGTCAGCTGTCCTCGCCAGCTCGGTAGCAAAGCACACTTACATCTTAGACTACTCCCACTTTAGCACAAGCCAATCATGAGCTGGGGCTCTCCATTCAAGATTAGAGACTGCCCCTTGCTCTGCATACACAGATTTGACCAATCAGAGACCTTAAATTGGGAGAAAAGGAGAAAAAGATTCAGCTTTGTGGCCTCTTTCCGACGCGTTCATGCCGTGTCTTTTGCTAACGACATGACCAGGATGTAACCACAGCCCTCCATAAAAAGACTATCTTCCCTGTAATGTCCATTTCGAAGTTTCTGAAGAATGGCCATAAACTCACTAAAAGCCTTGTGCCTTCACAAATGCGTTCTGTAACAGAGTCCAGACGTCTGGGCGCCAGTGACCTGCCCCACGGAAATTCGCAGAAGGCTCACAGTTGTCTCATCGACTTCCTGCCTAACAAGGCACCATCCTCTGCTTCATTGCCAGTCTTCAATGTGCTGGCCTTTGCAGCGGAGCCTTCTCAGCGCTAGTCAGCCCACCTGGACGCGACTGCCGACCGACCGGCGCTGTCCAACGTGTCTGCACAACGAGACTGCGGAACTCGACAGTCCAGCCCATCCTCTGCTTTATTGCCGGTCTTCAATGTTTTGCCCCCTGCAGCGGCGTCTCCGCGGCGCTAGTTAGCCTACCTGGACGCAGTCCCTGACCAACCGGCATCATCCAACGTGTCTGTAAATGAGACTGCGGAACTCAGCAGTCCACAAATTTTTTCACCAGCTTCTGCAGAAAAAAAACGCTCCCCTCGGCGCTCAGTCGCCTTACGCTTTTACTGCAGTCATTTAAAATGGCACCCCATTCCCTTGAACGCAGGTAAAGCTTACCGCTATTCCGCCACTAGAGTACACAAGCAAGAGCATTAATTACTGCCCACCATTTCATCATGATGTATGAAGCCAGATCGTAATAAAGATCATCTTCCCTACGAACATTAAGTGGCATGACACCAAATAAGAAGTGAGAGTGTCATGCAATATTTAGTTGTTGTTGTGGCTGCTGAACTGGTGTGGTTGATGTGGCCTGCTCCTCTTAAAGTTGCTATGTTTCTTTTGACGTTGGTCTAATGATCATTGTGCGTCTGGACGTTGGTGGATGGACACTGGCTTATCGTTGATATATGTGGAGCATTTGTTGGTACTTTGGACAACCTCTCCGTAAGAGGGGGCGATCCTTTTCCAATTTTCATTATTTGGAAGGAGTCGTTTTCGGCACTGTAGAGTCCCGGGAGTGGTCATTACAAGCTCAATGCTGGAAGATGGCCCTCATTTGTCATATGCTCGAAGAGCTAGCATGACTCACATGGCCCTTCTTTTCGAAATGCAACCGTCCACTCAATGTTTAGTGTAGAGTGTGCGTTGAAGAGTATTTATTCTGTCATTGCTTGTACCCTTTGATAAGATGATGATGTAAATAAGTAGAAGTCGCAAATTTATAATTTGTGTTCTTTAAAAAAGACAACGGCCATGGGTTTTGTCTAGTCGGTGCAGGAATCTAGATGATATTTTGTTCTGTAGCCTTGGTGGATCTTAACTTCTCATTTGATGTGCATTTGTTGTGCGGCGTTGAGCTCAAGAAACTTTTCTGCCTAATAAATGATGACGGGTAGCATTTTATTTGTTGATCTCCGAGTGTCGTCCATTGTTGTCTCCTGATGCTACAGTTAAGATTGCTGATGTTTGATGATACACCTTTGGGTCTTCCTCTTTGGGTCCTTGGCGGTATAATGAGAAGTTTACAGTACGTCTAATGTTCGTTTGGATGGATTAGAGTCTGTTGTCGATGGATGAGGTTTGTGTTGGCGTTTGCTTCACTTGTGTGACAGCAATTTTTTCTTTGTTGAGGGTTAATTGGTGGGCGACATCATGCGGTTTTCCATGTCGGACTTCCTAGCCCATCAAAATGTTCAAATGTGTGTGAAATCTTATGTGACTTAACTGCTAAGGTCATCAGTCCCTAAGCTTACACACTACTTAACCTAAACTATCCTAAGTACAAACACACGCACGCATGCCCGAGGGAGGACTCGAACCTCCGCCGGGACCAGCCGCACAGTCCTTGACTGCAGCGCCCTAGACCGCTCGGCTAATCCCGCGCGCCTCCTAGCCTATCCCTAGAATTCTTCGCCTTACTAGAGGAACGTGTGCTTGTACACACAGGTAGGGCCTGACTGCTCTTCGTGCCCTAACAAGCTGGCCAGCCCAGAATGTCTCGCCTAGTCCTATTCGGCTATGGGGCAATTTTGTGAAAAACTAGCTACTTAATTAGACGTCCTTTGTTTCTCGGGCAGGAATTATCTCCGAGCAGCAGTTCGTTGCCAAAGGCAGGTTGGAAGTTAACACACTGATCGCGACACGCTCGCGGCTCTCCGGATTCCAACCGGTGTGTGCAATCCTCAGCAATTGGCTCGGGCTGCTCGTAGCTAAATGAGGTCCAGGTCAGGATGCCTACTTCAGACGGTAAAAAGCGGCGACCACGATAGTTACAGATCGACACCTGGGTCGTACTAAAGAGACCCATATGACGGTTTACGCTGGTCCTCCTCCATTGATTGCGCCGGCGACACCCGGCGGCAGCGGCAGCGACGGCGACAGCGACGGAGAGCGGTTGTTGCTCCGCCGGCGACCGACTGCGCTCGGCCGTTTCCGGCAGCGTCCGGCGAATGGCGGGCGGCGACGGTGGCGCGCCCGCGGTGCGGTGGCGCAGTGGCCGCACTGGCGCGGCGCCGGGACCACGTGTTGGCGTCGCCAGGCCGCGCGCCCCTCGTAAACAACGTGACTGACGGACGCGCTCGGCCGTCTGACAGCAGCCGCTGCCGCGCGGACCAGCTCCACGCCTCTTGCGGAGCTTCCGCCCTCGTAGGCCTCGGCTGCGTAAATAACGCGCGTACAAGCGGCCATCCGCTGCTTCCAAACTATTAGGGATTACTGATCACTCGCTGATTTTTCAGCTTCCGAAATTTTTTTTTACGCCACTCCTCTTCATAGAGTAGCGCAAGCGGAGTGACACTTGTCAGTTCTCGGATCAGTAGTGAAACCTGCCGTCAATATAGGCTGTAGCTATGTCGTTTCGCTTCATTGCAGATGTTTCCACTTTCGTTATCTTCTATTATTAGCTTGCTTAGAACTTTCTTCCACAGACCCACAAGGTATATCCGTTTGCGTTCTCGTTCTTCCAGTGACAATGAACTTCGTCAGAATAGCCAACGATACGAGCGCGTTTCACGTGGTTTCTACTGATGAGGTCCCACATGCAGAATTGTGACATCTGTCAACTGCGACATGAGAAAGCTACTTTCGTATGAATGTTTATGGGATTTATTTTCTGTCAGTATGGAAGCAAAATATTGATGCCTAAAATGAGGACACTAGAATTTCTCTCTTCGAAGAGAGGAAGGAACTTCTCAGTGAAAGCCAAGACTACGAACATCCACGTACAGATGACTTTCCTTGCGACAAACTGTGTGCTGTGTGGATTTATCCTTCTACTACACGTCTGCTGCACTTCTTCCAAGCTGATGACCGAGGATGGTAAGTTATTGAAACATTTACTAATTTCTCTTTCGCTTTTCAGGCCGTTGAATATGCAGCGCACGCACGGGCTGGAAATTTCTTTTGAGATAAAACGCAAATGCCCTATTTCTTTTGCACTGGGATAAACGTTATCTTCCCGTGACATTCAGGTCATTGCGTGCAAACATTCTGATAAACGTAAAGGATTTGAAGATTGCAAAACAAGCGTTATTATGTGTAAGATTTCACTCTAAAATTATCCAGCGCACCGAATTTCGTGCAGGAAATGTGACACGGAAGGTCTTAATTTAACTATGCAGCCTGCCTGGCGTGGTTTAGCGCGATTACGGTAATAGTGGCTTTTCGTTCCTAGGTTCTACACTACTTTTCTTCCTTTTATTATACCTGCAGCTGCTTTTGATAATGGAACGTAAGCTTCATGCAAGGTTGAGATAAAAACCAATATTTCCCGACGTAATATTTCTGTTCCGCTATTAATGTTCTATGCTTAATATAATATCAAATATCACCATGAAGAAGCAACATTACCGTACTACTTCAGCTTGTGATGATATAATATTGACAGAATATACATTTACTCCAGGGAGGAATTTTCGAAAACATCAAACTTTCACCTTAAGACGTCGATGCATCCGCTGTTCACAATGTATAAATGATCGGAAGAAATACCTTGTCGTGATATTATCATACTCACCGAACGCTGCGCTCCAGTCACGTTCTTCTCGGCTAGTAGAAAATCTTTTTAATGACAGCTACCTTCCACAAGCATTCAGCATTCTGTGATTACATAAACGAGTTTTGTGTTTCCTGTCGTGCTTACCACGACGAATAGTACTTAACACTTATTTATGAAAAACCTTCTATCGAGATGAACATAAGAAGTTTATATCAATCAGTGCTCTACGTATCAAAAATTATCTCATTGTGCTTGTACGTTGGTCCTCAGCCACTATAATTTTTTTGAAGAATAACAATTTTCCACAATTGGTTTTAAGTTTAACGTCTCTTTATTCCTACTTACAGAGTTGTTTCGGCTATGAGTCAACAAGTTCCCTCATTTTATACCATCGTGAAAAATTCTCTAGGTCCTGTGCAAAATACACTTAAATACATTGTGAAAGTTTATGACGTGCCCCTATGAACTCAAGTCATAATTTTGTTAATGTCTTCGTTGCACTGCATACTAAGGAGAGGTACAGGTCCGTTACATTTTTTTACAGATGTTGATAAATGTTGTCATAAAAAACAATCAAACAAATAAAATGCTTATAACAAAGGAACTGTTCTGTCATCAAAGAATGAAGTAAATATTTGTTTCCTTGTAATAATGAGTAGACTGCACGGGTTGACCAAGGTGTTAAATTATGTTCACCTTCCAAGGTATGAATAATTGAACAAGTTGCTGTGTTTAAGAAAACACTTTCAAAAACGTACTGAAACACGTCCTCAAATAACGTCACCAAATTTTGGGCCCGGAGTGAAGTTAGACACACGAATAATTAGTCAGTCCAAGTAGATTTAACATCCAGATAAAAGTGACTGCATGCGGCGATTAGCACATTGTGAATGTGTCCGTGATCAGAAGACAATACTTGGGATACACAGAGGAACAACGGACCGGTGCGAAGCTCCAGGCATAGCAGACGGTTAGGTGTCGGTGCGGCCGCCCCCACTACTGAGTACAACGGTATCAGATTACAACGTACGATGCCACCCGTAATTACCAGTCTTGCGTGCAAAGGTTTCCGTTCTTCTTCAACAGGAGAGACGTAACGTGGCTACTGCTCATCGTTGAAACGACAGGACACATTTCTTCTACACAGCTTTAACATTTCACGAGCCTACTTTAGTATGATCACTTCAACGGACTCGCAGTCTAGCTCATCGGACAGGTAGCGGAAGCCAAGAGCTACGTACGCCTGTTGGGACACCACTGTAGATATCTCGAGAAGTGAAAAAGAAAACTAGACCCAAAGGACAGTGTAGCAATCCAGGTGCCGACTTGCTGCCAACAGTTTCGTGTTATCATCTCTTGATCTACATAATTGGTAGGAACGCGAGACGTGGTTCTCCTCTGCTCATTAAACTGTCTGAGTCGGCCCGCTCCCAGCGACTACGGCTTAGAACGACAATGGAGAACAGGGAACTGTATTTAATTCACCTTCTGTGAATTTACTGCCGGGCGTAATGTGCCTCGTGCAGCGTTTCTGTAATGTCAGTTTAATAATTCCCACAAAAGCAGGAGGGCATTTGTTTAATAGTTCCTCATTTCATTAGCCAGCTACTTTGTATGAACGCGGCGTTTTGATGTGGATGTTTAATACGTTCCTAGTATAACATTGATTTTACGTTTCCATAGACCTGGTGTGTAAAATCCCATAATCTACATATTCGTTCGTGTTTCAATTGTGGACTGAGATAATTTCCGGTAACCAGTATGGTTTAGTGTATACCATAAATGTCGGTGATCTTGTGCAGTATCTGGCAAAGGGGAATGTAGGAGAGTCGTATGTGCAATGATGTGTAACTTCACAGATTGGAATCACACAATACCGTCGCACAATCTGGGTTTGGAAGTTTGTTTGTCCGTTTGAGTCATATGATCTACCAGAAAATAGGAGAGCGACCCAAACGGTAAATCATACAAGAGAAGAACCAAATCCGGACAGTGTGTAAATAACAAATGGACGGTTTGTGGACACAAACATTTGGTCTACGCACCTAAAGCCTACAATCAGAAGAAAAGGGAATAACTTCAATCCACTTTGCCACATGACGCATGTTCATAGTAAGTCGCGAAACTGGCAAAGAGAAATTTAATATGTCAACGTACTTAATATCTATGGGGTGCCATTGACTGGCAGTTGACAGCCGTTCATACAGAGGAAAACACTAATCAACAGGCTAGCATCTCTTCATACCTAAAACAGCTTCTCTAGGCCAAGCTGAAATTACTAAACTATAACATTTTAAGGATAGCACATTCATGTAACAGAGACATACTGTCACATGGTAGCTCCCAGTTGTAATACAATTCATTTAATGCTAAGATATTCATTGGAATTTGTGATACTTCCGCATACGGCCTACATCTGTACAAGTATAACGAAGGTTTCGATCAATGCGACTATGCACCCAGTGAAAACCGTTTGTCCATATCGTGGATCTCAAAATAGGTCACTACAGCAGGTGATGAAGTGGCGTATTATAATTGCAGGACTTGTGTGTTATGTAACTTATTGCCCACAATTTACTTTTACCAAAGAGTACGTTAATTTCGTCCGTTCAATTATTGCACTGTGCCATTCTTCTCGGTGATGGGACAGTAAATATAAAGGTAATTTGACAATAGTCCAACATGCGACTTGATTGCATTTCGCAGAAAATAATTACAATTTGTGAGACCCATGTAAAGAAATCTGTAACATCGCTGGTTTTGACAACAGCTTAAGAGAGACAGGAAATCATATCCCCTGAGTGAAATAATTGGAAAGATCATGGAGAGTTAGTGCATGCTAAAGCGAGTACAGTGGTTTTTATGGAGATAAGTTTAAATACATTACTTATGACATACGTTTTGGAGTTCGCATTGCCGTTAACTTTTGTTTAACGTTTACGAAAATGACGGCCGTTAATTTAGTCTCAGAAATATCTGAATAAACCGATTAGAATTATATTATACAAAAATAATTACGGAACTGTGTCAACAGTTACGTAGGATATATTCAAATCGTATGGAGTTATAACGTTTACTTTTTTTTTCACTTATGGCCCTAATGTTGTTTAATATTAATCGCCTCAGTTACTTTAGAAATACTTTTTTATTGATTATGTTTCATAGTTACACTTGCATGATAAAGTTTTCAATTAATGAACTACAATTTTTCAAGTGGCTATGTAGCACCAGATCAGTTGTCAGTTCCGCGAACTGACGTCAGTTTTCTGAGATACATATACATCGTAGCTCTGGATACAGAATGTCAAGAGCTCTGAATGAGAGGCTTTCCTTACATTTATGTTTTCCAGCGACTGTAGGCTAGAGCCAATGAGGCACTTCCATCTGTTACATGTACGTACCGAATCGTGGTCTGAATCTGCAGCGAGGCATCGTTCCATAATTGCGGACATGACCTAATCTCCCGTATCATAGTCTGAGACCAGGCGGCTTAAAGACTACCGTTAACATGATGCTATCACGAGCTGGCCTCTTACGTGACACGTGCGATCGGAGTAATGCATGATAAGGAAGGAAGGTGGCCTCATCCTGCGAAGAGAACAAAGCGATTAGCAGCGTCTAGGATCTGTTTCCATTGTAATATCTCATGATGCAGATAACGGAAAACTGATTGACCTTCTAGTATTATATAGTGGGTGAGTAGTTGTTCTATCGTAATGAGCGACATAAGTAAATACATTTGAAAATTTAACTTTTCAAACATTTTCAGTGTAGTCGTGGGTGTATCACACAACAATTTCAAAACTTCAATCAAAAGAGAAAGGTATAGCAACAAATTTAAAATTCGTATTGTTTGTATATCCGAGCCGGAAGTATAAAGAGAGCTCAGATGGACGTTATTTCTTATGTCTCCATTAATTTTCATTTCAGCGTAATGGCTGGAACTATAGCATTTGTTCCGCAGTCTTTAACTTTTATTGAGCACGGCATTAAGTACTTTTGGTCTAATTTTGGTCTAATAACACTGATCACAGTTGTTCTTTCCGGTTATTTTCCTCGGCACTGATACCTGTATTCTGTTTTCGCTGCGTTCGAGTCCGCTTAATAGCCCACGAATGTACATAAATTTTCATTAAACGCAAAGTACGAGGTGCGGGCTAAGCGCGCGTTCCCTCAGATATACGACCCTTTTCAGGGGGCTCCCGCACGTTCCCCGTGTTTGCCGTTTACTGTCGTCGGTCACGCTAAGTGGGGTGAAATTCTGTGGGGGAAGAGCCGGCAGTATTTCGTACAGTTGCAACAGGAGGGGTAGCGGGCTAATGTTATTAGAAACCTGGTCGCTAGGGAACCGTTGCTGGGGGTCGGTGTCGCGCGTGTGTTGTTTGCCTGCGCGCAGGGCACTTCATGAGAGTTTAACGCTCTCCCGGCTGGCTCACAGTTTTTCTAAGCTGTGTAAGTTTTACGTGCATGTGAGGGAGGGAGGGGGGGGGGAGAGGGCGCACCTGCACACACACACACACACACACACACACACACACACACACACACACACACACTCTGAATATCTGAAAGTGTATTATGAACAACGGACGTTGAAATCGCCTCCTCTCTGATTTCTTCGACTGTTGTCTTTTGTACCACTATATTGTAACCAGCAGCTGTCTTTGTTTTCTCTGACAGAATTGTGTCCAGTTTCGTAGGATAATTACGCGACACAGTCTTCAAATAAATTTTATGAACTAGAGTTGCTGATACTCGGAATACGTAATCAGCACTGGAATGGCTTTATTTTTTGTAACTATAAAATACCTGAAAAATTGCTATTTTTAAAGGCAGAAGCAACGAATCTAGTAACTCTGTATTTATCAAACATCGTCTCCGATGTTACTTTACATCTCCCCTCTCTTTTACCAGAATCATCAACTGAAAATGGCACGCTAAACTAATGCAACAACTAAATGCATCTCGAATCTTCTCGAAAGATTCAGATTTGTTGTTAAATGTTTTTGAGGGAAAATACTACTTTATTTATTTTTAATTATCCTAAGGTAAGAGTGGAGTACTAATTTTTTAGAAAAGAACTACGTGGTGCCCTTTTCTATGTGTGTGCTTCGAAGTTTGACATTGCCATATCGGACTACGTGCAATAAATGTATATTTATTGGATTTCTAATTGATTGCTTTGCAAAAGACTGACACATCGATAGTCGACCTGGGAATTATTGTGTGTACATAAACTTATTAATTCAGTGCTAATTTCCGCGTCTTGTCACTAGGAATATGCATCAGAAACTTACTGCTCTCTGTGAAGCTAATGACCACATAACGCTTAGAGACTATCATTTTGTTTAAGAGATGTAAGTATCAAACTTACACTTCTTAATGTTAAATAAGAACTGCTCGGTTTACTTCCTCCAATGTAATCCAGACATGTAGATGAGGCGGAAACGTGGGATATCCAATTCTTCAGGAATGAGTTTCATAGTAATGTGATAGATGACAATATCACGACTAGTATGGAACTGTTTTATAGACCTCTGACGTAGTAATAGCTTCTTCGACTGTTGCTAAAACATTGTTGAGGACACGTATTCTACCTAGTGAGTCAATTGGATCTATCCTAAGACCTTACACAGACAAGTGTAATTTAGAACAGTGGTGAGCCCAAAAATATGGCTGAGTGATTCAGAATGAAAACTGCAGTCAGAGTGGTCAAGCATTACTGGGAGTTTTCGACGTTATGTTACGACCAGTCCAAGTCTTCTGTACTGACGATTTCAGGTGAACCACTCTCGACATCCATTTCTGTCGCGACTGTCGAGTATGACATCAAGCGGAGATACTGGGTGGTTATAATTAACGTGAAGCTAGTCGCAGAGATCCAGAATCGGCTGCAATCATCGTACAGCGGCGAAACTTGGTAGATATGCTAATGCGTTAATGCGGAACGGATGTACGCTGGAAAATAATGAGTTCCAATTTTGGCCACCAGGTGCAAGTGTCGCTCTGTACAGCATCTCGTCGACCTCTCTCGTGCTCGTATTGAACAAACTGTGTAAGCAGCCTTCAATAATAAAATTAACATTATGCCTTCCCGACTTGTTTGACCGTATCTGCTCACGTATTCTTACTACTTCATCACACACGGAAATATTTCTATGCGTCTTTCTCGCATTCTCAACGCCAGATTTTCACCTGGAGGCCAAAATTGGAGCAAATTTTTTTTACAGCCTAGTTCGGTTCCGCATTAATGAATCGGAATATTTACACAGTTTCGCTGCCATACGGTAATTAGAGCCAACACTGAATCGCTGAGAGTAGCTGCAATTTAATTAGAACCATCTGGTACCTCGGCTTGATTTCACACGTAACAGTCGCGGCAGGATATGGTAAGAGTTTCACATAGCTCCGCTCGCGGAGTCGTGGTTTGAGGCGTCATGTCACGGGCTGCGCGACCTCTCCCGCCGGAGGTTCGAATCCTCCCTCGGGCATGGGTATATGTATTGTTCTTAGCATAACTTAAAGTAGTGTGTAAGTCTAGGGGCCGATGACCTAAGCTGTTTGGTCCCTTACAAATTCACACACATCTGAACATCTGTATGCCCGTCTGCGGCTCCTTGTAGAAATTCCTTGAATAATCGTGAATGACCGCCCAACCCCCAGCTTTTTTTTAAAATTTGTCAGGGACAACGACATTTACACCTACATCTATGTTCTACACGCCATCGTATGGGGAGTGTGGGGAGTGGCGGAGAGTACTTTGTATACCACTGTCAGATTGCCCCAATTACTCTTCCAGTTGCGACTGGTGGGCGGTAAGTACCACTTCATGTGAACAAGAATCTCATTTTACATTCATGGACTTTTAACGAGATATACGTAAAATTAAGCAAAATATTGGGTGACTCCTCTAGGAACGTACGCTCTCTGAATTTTAACAGTAAACCACACCGTGACGCACAATGCTTCTCTTGTAGCGTCTGATACTGCAATAAGAATCACCTTCACGCTTTCGAGCTACTAAACTATACTCGCTGCTCTTCTTTGGATCTTCTCCATTTCCTCTGCCACGCCTGTCAGACAGACGAGCAATATTCAAGCATCGGTCGAATAAGGGTTAACCTGTATTCTTTGTGGGAGGATTAAACCTTCTGAGGATTCTTCAGTCAATCTCACTCTAGTATCCGCCTTACCTGCAATTAGTTTTATGTGTTCGATCCACTTTTATGTGAAACGAATGACTGCTCGTAGATATTTGATGGATTTAACTGCCACCATTTATTGTGTACAATCGTGTAATCAAACAAGAATGAGTGTTTTCTGCGTAATTACGCGCAATGCGTTAAATTTACGTTGAGGGTCTATTGTCAATCCCTTTGACAAGCGTAAATCACCTGCAGCTCCTCCTGCATTTCGCTGTACATTTCCAACAGCCGCGATGTCTCTGTACACAACACAGTCATCCGCGAAAAGCCTCATGACACTTCCGATGCTGTCCAGTACGTCATCTATTATACTAAACGACTAACTTGTTGCAAAGCGCATGGTTCCGATTACAGGTTTCCTATCTAACGGCTTGCCGGAGGCACCAAAAATCTTACTTTCGGTATTTCGTTTAATTATTGACTACATTTAAAAAATTTAAAATGCTGACATAATCTACTCGTGAAAAGGTATAATCTTACGTTAAAGGTTAAAAACATTAATTCCGGCTGAACAGGCTTCGGAAGGATCAACGGCACCGACCGACC
The DNA here is from genome assembly GCF_023864345.2 of Schistocerca serialis cubense. Taxonomy (NCBI): domain Eukaryota; kingdom Metazoa; phylum Arthropoda; class Insecta; order Orthoptera; family Acrididae; genus Schistocerca; species Schistocerca serialis. The sequence goes on from NC_064642.1 coordinate 271,006,345, forward strand.
TCCATCTTATCCTCATCGTAAGCCTCACTGAATGCAGATGATGTGGGGCATATGATCAGCACACCGCTCTCCCAGCCGTTATCAGTTTTCATGATCGGAGCCGCTACTTCTCAACCAAGTAGTTCTCAGATGGCCTCACAAGAGCTGATTGTACCCCGCTTGCCAGAAACGCTCGTCGGACTCACACGGCCGCCCACTCAAGCGTTAGCAAAGTCCGACAGACATGAACTTCGTTAATGACGGGAACCGGTGTTACTACTGCGGTAAGCCGTTGGCTTAACCCAATTGGCCAAGTGTTAAGGTTAGAAACACTGTATATGTCTTCAGACAGCGTAACTTATGGCGCACAAATTACATAGACTATATTCACCCAGTGTTTGAAAATGAGAGCAACTAGCAACATCCATGAAATTTTCCATACAATTTCAAGCAGAAAAGGATTTTTTTGTCGATGACACTCCCCACAAAATAATTACTACATTTTTGCTGTTCATGCAGTAAAACTTAGGCATCAGACATGATGTTTTAATTTAGTACTTGTTTACTATTAATTTTATTGGCGTTTTGCAGAGAATATTTACGTACACCACTGAATTTACCTGCGAAGTTATCATTGTACGACACACAGTTCGTGAAGTATGACGCTGTTTTCACGCAGTGTTGCTTGTTTGGAGGCAGCTGCGTCGTCCATGGTGAGAGGTATTGTCTAAGATTTTGTGTTCTCGGCATATTCTTGACGCTGTGGATCCCGCAATATTGAATTTCCTAACGATTTCCGAAATGAAACGTCCCATGCGTCTCGATCCAATTAACATTCTGCGTTCAAAGTCTATTTATTCCGGTCGTTCTACCAATAACTAATCGGAAACCTTGCACATACCTGAGTACCTGTCTAAAAATGGCAACTCCGCTGTTGTACAGCACTTTTATAATTTGTATACGCGAATTACCGCCGTCTCTATACGTGCATATCCCTATACCATGAACTTCGTCACCTCATTTAAAAAATGGCTCTGAGCACTATGGGACTCAACTGCTGAGGTCATTAGTCCCCTAGAACTTAGAACTAGTTAAACCTAACTAACCTAAGGACATCACAAACATCCATGCCCGAGGCAGGATTCGAACCTGCGACCGTAGCGGTCTTGCGGTTCCAGACTGCAGCGCCTTTAACCGCACGGCCACTTCGGCCGGCCACCTCATTTAATATCCGCAGCTACTGTGTACTGAATTTAAGTTTTTTCGACAAGCGTTGTTTACTGTAATTGGTATTTGTACTTCTCTGAAGAAACTAAGAACAATATATGATATTCGACAAATATAGCCGTATTTATATATTTACTGAACATTCCAGAAACAGCAGTTTCAGTCCTTATTGGAATGTCAAAATATTTACTGGTTCAGATTTTAGTGGCAGATTTATCCGAAGGATCCCATTTTTGTGGTCAGCTGGCCAAAGCCTTACTTAAATTAAAACCTTTCACACAGTAAAAAATTATGTTTAAATATCAGTGGACCAGATACCGTATCAATCACAGCCTGGAGAGATGGCTTTGATTCGTTTGCATACTGAATTTCAATGGATTAATCATCACGCTGTAAAAGCGAAAATACGTAATATCAAGAGAGAGTATGTTAAAATCACATTGGTTTTCATCAGCTGTCATAATCCACCTCATCGGTAAATACGCGAGCTGTTGAGATTCGCAAGGTCCAAAGTGACTCCCTGGTCAATAACGATGTTGCTCGCCTGCCGATTCCTGCAGGCACAGGAGGAAACATTGACCGAAGGCTCTGCCCATGGCAGACGGCTACAACGACGCCTCTGACCAGGAGTGTCTAACCCGCTTGCCGCAAGCAATCCACAACAAGTACCAAAGCGGTCAAAAAAGTGAGCATCTACTACAGGAGTGGTAAAAAAAATCCATAAAATTCTATTTATGTAAAGTTATGATAAACTGAATATTTTCAATTTGAAACTCCCGCCACGCGATGCTATTCTCTCGCTGGTCCAATCCTTTTCTTCCCCAGCAGTTGTTGTTGGTGTTAAGTATAATAAGCGGCTTTACAGTGCGGCCAAGGAATTAATGGCTGAAAACTCCGTATCTAGAATGTCCCCATCCATCGAAAATGGTGAGCCCTCCAAATCTAAAGGTCCTAATGTGAGTTAACGAGCATTTCGCTCTCATTTAAATATATGACCGAAAGAGTCAGCCCACAGGAATTGTGAAATGAACCCTGTCGTCCAGGACCATGTCCCACAAAGACCGCAGTTTCGCGACGGGATGAGGAAATTCACAGACGTCTATTGTACTGAATGAGGCCTAAGCGCTGTAGTGTGCGAGTGAGACAGACGAGACCCAAGGAGACGTAGCAGTGTTAAATATGGTGGACCTAAGATCGGCCATAAAGACAAAAATTCATGAAAACTATTTAATTCTGTAGTAATGCAGGGAATCAGGCCACAGGAATTTTAATCTGCCATCCTCCTTAAATTTTCATGGTGATCTCAATAACACTTGAATATTGATTATATCTATAATACTTTAGGATTTACTGTTAAAATGAAATTAACAAGTTCTGTAACAAAGAACTGAATGCTAAAGTCTGAACGGTTTGGTCGATCTTAACGATCGATATTTCATATAGAAGAGGATCATTAAAATGACAAATGTTGTAAATGTCAGTTCCATAACTTCATTTGTTTAAAAGATATAATAAATTTAAATAATCAGTATTTTCAGTTAAGCATGAGGTCATCATTTCCTCCACACAAACACACTGAACGATGACAGCATGACACTTTATCGAATCATTAGGTAATACAATATTTGTTGTAAAATTTAGTGCATAATAGTTACTTTTGTTCTTTGTTTATCAGATAGCACATTGGTGCAAGGCTACTGACCGTGACATTCAAAGTTAAGATGGAAACTGTATTGGTTTTATGCAAAAGAATTTAACAATGGATATCATTGTTACTTTATTTAGAACGTGAAAGTGGTTAAACGTTAACTATTTAAATATGTTAAATTGTAAAATAATGTAGAACAAGCTGTAGCCAATGAGATGGACGGCCTCAGGAAAGGGAACTGCCCTAGTCACTTGATCGAAGATGATCGGCGCGGAAAACGCGGCCGGGGACGGGCAGAGGGACAGTGCTGGTGGAGACGCGAAGGCGAACGGTCGGTCTTTAGGCAGCTAGGAAGTGAAACGACTTAGAAAATTTCGCGTTGTGTGGTATCGCGGGACTTAGTCTCTGAGCGGTGAGCGGCCACACGCCTGGTGTGAACTCTAACTTTTCGCGCGGATTACTTGTATTTCGTGATGAGATTGTGAATGATCGAACTGTGTCAATTGGATATGGCCTCGAGTGTAACACTAACTCTAAATACGACCACTTTCACTATTAGTTTGGTTTCTGAATGTATATTATTCTAATCAAATCGCAACTGTGTGGCCTACATCATTTATTGGTCGTTAGTTTTCCCGATATTATTATTACTGTTATTATATGTTATATTAACCTTGCGTTTCGCAAACTTGGCATCAGCCAGACAATTTAACCAAAGGGTAATAAGTGTCGAATTTATGGAGTGTAGTGCGACACATGCGGTTCAACCCCTAGACGAGTTTGAGCAAAGACATTTCGACGAAGAGGAACCGCATGTGAGCCCCAACATCCATGGGATGTTAGCTCGCATTAACAAGGATATTAAAACTCTGTCTAGATGTACTGATTGGGTAATTCAAATATTTTTATAGAAGTTTCTCTTCAACATTTCGGAATTTCCCTGATGTAGAACGGAGACTACTGTTGTGCACTGTCTTCCAACAAATTTAGATTGCTATTTCTCATCAATTACAGACACATAATGCGTTTCTTCTACTTAAATAAGGCTTATTCTGAAAAGTTGAAAACGTTCTTCCAATGCTGAATTGATCTGGGAAGATCCCTACGGTCTGTAATGACGTTTCACTGAAGTGATGCCTTGTTTTCCTCAGGCATTCCCTGTCAAAATGTCGGTGTCTTCTCGTGATCAAGTTTATCTGGGCAACGTCTACTTCTCCAAGTAGAAAACAGTATAACTCCCTCATTATTAGCGGGCATCGCCAGACAACACTTTCTAAAGTACTTTCTCTGGTAAATCACACGCCTCTGGGATTAAAATTAACAACCTGCTCAGCATCGGCTCCTTACCTACTTGTAGTGTGGCCCTCATTAATTACGAGTCTCAGAGAGCTGGATAGTGGTTGCAACTCGAATTTAATAACAGATTAGAGTTAATAATTAGTTCCTTTTTGAGAATAGAGATACAAATATGCACCCAGAGCAGCCCACACCGCAAAAGCAACACAGAGTGTTTCAATGCATGGACTTGAGATAAAGAGCATTTCCATAAAAAGCTCAAAAGGGACATTTAGACGAAATCCACACTAACATAGGGCCTGGAATAGAGTATCCAGACAGGGCTAGATGTGGGAAGGCACAATGCACCCACAAACGTTATCAAACATGACTGTTTTAGTGGTCCAGCCTTTATGGTGTGGGAAGGATAAAGTTTAATGGGTGTACTGATCTGCAAATCTTTGAACGCGGGGTACTCACCGGTCAACGTTATTGTGACACTGTACTTCTTCCCCATGTGCGTTCTTATTGCCTTTGAATAAATGTGTCTTTTTCTTTCGTCTCATTGAAAGTGTAGGCTACTTTCTGTAATACCACGTTGCAGCTGTTTCTATGTATAGTTCAAGTTTCCTCGAGTTATGTTTCATCATGCCAAAGTTACTTTCTTCCTTAAGTTTGGAGCGTTAGTGTATTTGTACGGCTCATTATTTGAACCTCAATTGCTGCAAGCCAAAGGAGCACAGAAAAGACATCACGATGGCATGGAAGTAGTGCCTGGTACGGCGTACAGCTTGGGCAGTTCATACTTTCGTTATTAGGTGAAAGTTACGCCGACTTTCAAAAACAATTGATCCGAGGTCACGTTATTTCTTGTCGCTACCGTCGTTCTCTGCTGTATTTTCGGCTATCGATTTGGTGTCGAGCTTACTTTCTACACGTCACGTGTTTCGTGCCGCTGACCTGTCTATAGTATCAGGCTACGACACTTAACTACAGGCAATGTTGCTCCACGTCACGTCACTAAGTATGTCATACGCCATTAAGTACATACATAGTGGACGCTGGTACACTCATAGTTAAATACCCTGAGAGACCTAAGTGATTTACGCAACTCTCTAGTCCATCAGTTCCAATTCTTACGCATATTGATTCAAATTTCTTACTATCTCCTGTGTCGTGTGTCTAGTCGTCGACAGTAACAGCTGTAAATTTTGTTTTTGTTGTGTTCCGACACATTTTTCTACCCCTGCACCGAACGGATTCAGAAGGGTAAGAGGGAATAAGAGTATTCACTTAGCGGATTTTTTGTGATATGCTTTTCATTACCGACTACCGGCTTCCATTTGCGCAGCAGATCATCTTCAGGTCTGACACCGCAATGTTCGGTTGGTCCACTGTGGCGTTGTTACTTTACTTTCATACGGGAGATAATATTTTCATACAGTGCACTCTGCAGTCTGAGATTTTAAGCCGGCCGGAGTGGCCGAGCGGTTAAAGGCGCTACAGTCTGGAACCGCACGACCGCTACGGTCGCAGGTTCAAATCCTGCCTCGGGCATGGATGTGTGTGATGTCCTTAGGTTAGTTAGGTTTAAGTAGTTCTAAGTTCTAGGGGACTTATGACCACAGCAGTTGAGTCCCGTAGTGCTCAGAGCCATTTTTGAGATTTTAAGTTCCAAAACTTGTGAATTCGAAATGAAGGCGAACAGACCTAAGGCAGTGTGGTTTCTCCAATTGCTGTTGCAGACACATTTAAACTTCACATAACACTCAATCACTGAAATTATGCTGCGTGCTTTTAACCACGTGCCTACCCCTACTCTTCTTTATCTTGTAAGTTTTCTAAAAAAGACTAATATTCAGTGCAAGTTTTCTTTGTTGATTCTCCGGTTCAGTTTTTAGATTTGTAAGTATCTAAGCATACATTTTTCAGAAAAAGTTATTAGGATTACATCTCAGTAAAACCTTTAGACTGCAATTTGAATGAAGGCAGTGTAATTTTATGCTCACTCGTGGCTGTATGTAACGTTATTTGCGTTGCATACGAAGCTTCTGTGTTTCAAGGTCCTATTATTACATGCTCTGTATGCAGTCCTCATGGACAATATTCGTCTGACCTATCACGTGTAATAACTATATTGCTGTGTAAACTTTGCACTAATCTCAATGCTTACATTTCCACTTAAAAAGTAATACACAAGCACTGAACTACGTACACCAGAATGTGAAAGTAATGTGCGTGATAATCACTGTTCCGCAAGTACGAAACACAATATTTGATTCTGTCCCTAATAATCTCTTTGGTTTACCTGTGTGACAGCAGATGAACAGCTTTGCCCAGAAATAAATGAGGCTGCTTTGTCATCATTTAATTAATCTTGCCATGTGCAGTGCAAGATATTGCCCAGCTTAACATGCAGTTAACTGTCGAATACTGCAGGCCACAATGAGAGTCCAAAATCTTTTTCTTTTAAAACCTTTGAATAGCAAGTGGGATATTGTGCCTTAATGTCAAATAATCTGAAGACTAATTTCACTTCAAATTTGTATTACTTAGGAGATATAAATGTTGAGCTCCTACACAACAGTAACGACAGGTGAGCTACTGATTGGTCCGACAGCTGTCGTCGTGGGAAGCTTGGACGGGAGCGGAAATGATTAGCGAACAAGTTATCACGTTAACAGAAGGTTTAATTGAGTTTTTCCAAGCGAACGAAGACTCATTTCAAATAATGCAGCAAGAAACAGTTATTAAAATTTCAAGGAGGATGAGGCACCATATAAGTGGTAATAACGATGGTGTAGTAGTGATGAGGCTCGAAGTCCAAGAGAGCCTGCGTACTGCCGCCAACCATCCCATATCGTGGTAGCAGCAGAGGGCACTCATAGTCCACAGCTGCTCGAGGCGCGAGTCAGCGGCCGCGCACCATTGGGTCCACCACAACCCGTGCGACCGCTTTCGGTATCAGACGGAAACTTGCAATTCCATTGCCAACAATAACACCCATAGGGTGGTATCGATATGTCATATCACACCATGTATTAGTAATACCTTCATCAATGAACAGTGCTATTAATAAATAGTTGATACTTGGAAATATAATAGTAAATGTACAAAACTATCCCCTCGACAAAACTTTCATGGAATTTAGTTCATTAAACAAAATTTATATTGAGCATTTAAGAATGAGAAGGGGTAACGAGTGATACATTTATATGAGTTTGTGCGTTTATGAGATAAAACAACAGTACCATAATAGAATGAGAATTTCACTCTGCAGCGGAGTGTGCGCTGATACTAAACTTCCTGGCAGATTGAAGTGCCGGACCGAGACTCGAACTCGGGACCTTTGCCTTTCGCGTCAGGTGCTCTACCAACTCTACCAACTCTCTTTTTTTTTTTTTTTTTTTTTTTTTTTTTGTTCGTTTTCTTTCGTTGCAATTGCTCGGGGTGGATGTCACAAGACATCCGTGTCAGTTCGTCGTTGATCCTAAACTCAGTTTTTTTTTATTACAGAGGCCAGCTAACCCTCTGACCGAACGCGCCGAGTTACCGTGCCGGCGCCAACTGAGCTACCCAAGCACGATTCCCGCCCCGTCCTGACAGCTTTACTTCTGCCAGTACCTCGTCTCCTACCTTCCAAACTTTACCCAAGCTCTGAGGACGGGGCGAGAGTCGTGCTTGGGTAGCTCAGTTGGTAGAGCACTTGCCCTCGAAAGGCAAAGGTCTCGAGTTCGAGTCTCGGTCCGTCACATAGTTTTAATCTGCCAGGAAGTTTCAGTACCATAATAGTCAAAGAATTGAAATCAAATCCAGATCAAAACTGAAAATGTTCTCCAAACGCGACATCCCACTTTCTGCAAAGGTAGCGCACGTGGCTGGATGTCCTTTAATATCTTCCAGATGACAGCAACAGCGTTCCGGAATTGGGCCTCTGCACCAGTACACACGTCTGCTTCCAGTCACATTCGGCAACACTCTCAATAATTCACACTTTAAAGGATTCTCAGGATATTCGTTTTTTGGGTTCTATTGTGAATTTTATGCCTTTAAATTCTGTTTGTTTTACGAACTGGCTACTTGACAATTCTGGAAACCAGTGTGTCTCTTATGTACACGTACTCGGGAAAAATGCTTAGCCCTGCCACTATATATATAACCTGTCAACCTTCAGTGTACCCCTCACGTGCTCTCGGCTGTGGTATGTCATATTTTAGTGCAGTGTTCCAGTGAATGTTCAGTGTTGTTTCATCTTTTCCCGTGTTGCGAACAGAAACCATGCTGTCGCTGGGTGTGAATTTTATGTCCTTTGCGAACACAAACCAGACTGTCGCCGTGTTTTTTTAATTGTCTGTCTATTATTTTACCTGTCTGCTTCGTATGTATTTTTATTAGCATCATCATCCCTTTTTTCTATGTTTTAAGTTCCACGATTTTTTCGCCATGTTACCCTTTAAGTCTTCGATTTTATCGCCTGTTTTTTTTATTATATATTATCTTCACCTTTTTAACACAAAGTCTGTAGGCTGAAGAGCGGAATACTAAGCTGCTGCCAGCCCGCCCCCTTCGGGGGGAATAGAAATTCAATATATATATAAAAAAAAAGCTTCAGTGTTCCGATGAAGCCTACTGTCGTTTCTTCCAGTATCTTGAGGAAGTCTCGCTGGACACTGGACCGGTCTGCCGCTCGCACTAGGTTGGTGGGCTATGTTAAGACCTAGATATAGAGGTGACCACGGTCCAGCCGCTACCATCCCAGAATTTCCGTCCAGCGACAGAACTCCGTCCTTTGTCCGGCTGAGCCGAGAGCGCTTCTCTCCGCGTTTAAAACTGAGGCTCCAGGGCACCGGATGTACGTGAAACGAGCGCACGAGGAAACTGCGTTTTACGCCGGCTCGCTTTATTTAGCCACCGCGAAGGGGCAGTGTCCGTCCACACCGCTATGTATACATTATGCTTCATATTTATTTTGTTCTGCTGCTGTTACACTTGCATACGTGTCAATAAAAACTTGTCTTCAGGACAATTTTCTAATACATTTCCGTGATGATTGTACCATACAAAAGCGTTAGGTATATGTATCAGCCCACTCACTGTATTGTGAATCATTAAGGCGATACTGAGATTTTCGTTTTGTGAAACGCCCAATTTCACATTCTTGAATTTTTAAAGCACCGTCACTTTGTAATCTTATCAACATTTCATTGAACATTTCTGCAGCTCTTAGTTGAACCGCACTTCGTTATCTACGAAGCTTCTGAGGCTACTGTGAATACTATATACCTGGTAATTAATATACAACATAGAGGGCGAAGATCCTAACACACTTCTCTGGTGCCCACCTCAAGTTACTTCTACACCACTTGACGACTCTCCATGCATGACTACGCGCAGTGTAGTTCCTTTCACGAAATTCTCAGTTGCGCAAGACATTTGTTTTAATATTCCTATGATTTATGTATTTCGGTATATAATCTGAGAAAAGTGCGAGCTGGGATTCGCATGACCGATGTTCCCGGTATTCGTGCTGGTCGACTTCAAGTAGATCATTCAGTTCGAGGTGTCGCACTATATACGGGTTCAGAACATGTTTTAGGATTCTACAAAAGACAAGCATTGATACTGGACGGTAGTTTAGCATATCCCTTCTGCTATCATTCTTGTAAACGTGTGTGTTATGTGCCTCCTTCCAAGCCTTGACCACAGATTTATTTATTCTAGCGATCTGTAGTACGATATATTATGAATAAAAAAAAGAGTTAATTCAACTGGGAATTCCATATAGAATCTGATAGTGACCCCATTATGCTCTGGAGCTTTGTTCATTTTTTTGTGAATTCAGCTGTTTCTCAATGCCACTGACACTAATATAAGCATTACAAACTTTTGCGATGGTGTGAGGATTAAACTGGGGCACTCTTTCTGGATTTTCCTTTGTAATGCAACTTTCGGAAACAATTGTATGATCACAAAGACTCAGTCGTTTGTAAAGCATGTAGCAGACTGCAGTTCATTGGTGGGAACTGGGAAAATGGGATCAGTCTACAAAGGATTTTGTGAAGTTCGCAGGCGTTCGCGACCGATGAGTCAGTCTGAATTAAAGTATTGTGAGTGTTAGGCAGCTTCATTATAAAACACGAAAACAAATGTACAAACGGACTTACGACCAGCTAGATCAGATTGTTAGGCCTGAAGGGGACCGTTCCGAAAATGACCGAAATTTCGACTGTACCTTTGTTTAGATGCTCTATAACTGCGCGACCTAGGACCGAAAACGCTTTATTGAAATTGACGCTGTTTATTCAGATGCAAAGGATTGCTAGCAAGACAGTCATGCGCCAAACCTAGTCTTTCGCTCAAATTTTTGGAACCATACGAAATAGGAATAACAGGTGACATAGAACGAATACAGAGAAGGGCGGGACGAATGATCACAGATTCGTTTGATGTACGAGAGGCGTCACGGAGATGCTGAACAAGCACATCTGGCAGAAGCTTTAAGATGAGACGCCGACTATACCACGGAAGCATTCTTAGTAGGTTCCACAAACGAGCTCTAGGTGAGGATTGTAGGAAAACCTACAACACTCCGCCTGTTATTCCCCTAGGCATCGCAGTGAATGTATTAGACAAATTATACGGTCCAGTGATACTGATGTGGCCACCTCCTGTGTTCGACGTCAACGTGCTATAACCACTCACAGACGGCAGGTGGTAGCACCAGCAGTGGAGGGTGGGGTGGGGTTGGGCCGGTGGCAGAAGAGAGGGGGGGGGGGGGGAGGGAACGGTGCAGTCGTTGTTGTACTGCGCAAACAGAGTGGTTTACCTCACTTGTAGAAGGGAATGATCATTGGCTTTCGGGACAAAAGTGGAATCATTTCCGAAACGGCAAAGTTTGTAAACTGTTCACGTGCCGCCGTGGTTAAAGTGTAACGAGCATGGCAAAATGGTGTGTTCAAAACCGCCGCCGAGGCAACAGTGGTGCACTACGGACCGTAAATAAGAGGTGTGAACGACGGCTGTGGAGACGTATTCGAGTGAATAGACGTGCAAGTGTTGAGCAACTGACCACCCAGATGAACCAAGGGGCCACCAACAGTCTCTCCTCTAGGACCGTACAGCGAACGTTGCTCCATATGGGTATCTGCAGCAGGCACCTGGTTCACCCACCCATGCTGACTGCTGCTCACCGACGACGAAGGCTGTAATTTGCAATCCAGTACTGCAACTGGACGTCTACTGAGTGACGACTTATGACTTTTGCCAATTAATCGCGTTTTAAGCTCCGTCGTACTGAAAGCAAACGCCCTGCAACAATCGCCGGAAGGGTTCGCGCCGGAGGAGGGAGCCTTGCGGTCTGGGGAATGCGTTCGTGGCATTCCGTGGATGAACTCGTCGTTCTGGAGGGCACAATGAATCAACACAAGTATGCGTCCTTGGTACCACGTCCACCACTACATACAGTTTGTTTAATCCTCAGCATGATGGAGTCTACCTGCAGGACAATGCAAGGTTTCACACAGCTCGCAGTATACGTGCATAGTTCGAAGAGCACCAGGATAAGTTCACCGAACTCCCCTAGCCACCAAATTCCTCTAATTAAAACGTAATCAAGAATCCGTAGGACCACCTCGATTGGGATGTTCGCACCATGAATCCTCAGGCGACGAATCTAGATCAGCTACCGGCCGCGGTGGCCGAGCGGTTCTAGGCGCTTCAGTCTGGAACCGCGTGACTGCTACGGTCGCAGGTTCGAATCCTGCCTCGGGCATGAATATGTGTGGTGTCCTTAGGTTAGTTAGGTTTACGTAGTTCTAAGTTCTAGGGGACTGATGACCTCCGATGTTAAGTCCCATAGTTCTCAGAGCCATTTGAACCATCTAGGTCAGCTGGCCACGGCACGGGGGTGGACATGACTCGGCATCCGTATAAGTACCTTCCACAACCTCACTCGCTCTCATGCTCTACATCGCGGAACGGTCCTCGTGTGATTGTTCAGGCTGTTAACAAAAAAATAGTTCAAATGGCTCTGAGCACTATGGGACTTAACATCTATGGTCATCAGTCCCCTAGAACTTAAAAGTACTTAAACCTAACTAACCTAAGGACATCAGACAACACCCAGTCATCACGAGGCAGAGGAAATCCCTGACCCCGCCGGGAATCGATCCCGGGGGCTGTTAACAGGCGGTCACATTAATGCGACTCGTCAGTGCAGAAGGCGAACACAGGCATTTAAGCTATCATTCCTTTCATGGTACATTTGTGAGTGGAATGGAAGAATTCGTGATACCTGGTACAATGTTAAAAACCTCTGCTTTACAGTTGATATTGATTTGCGAATGTAGATAGTCTACAGATGTATTTGTATAAGTACATCTGCATTTTTTTTCAAAACAAGCCAAAAATGTTTTTAATATTTTTTAATTTTTTGGACCATCGAATCAAGTGCAGAAGGAAAGGTAACCTCATGTAGTACTGCTAACGGATTGGTGTTTTGGTACCGAGATCACGGTATTTTGCTTAAGTAACAAATGGTAAGATCGAATAAACTGAAAAACATACCTCTATAACCCGACTGATTCAGCCTGTTCGAGAATGTTACTAGAATTTTGGATATAGTTTTATTTGCATCAGTGCAGGGGAGCGGTGTATAACATTGACTATAGACCAATTGTGTCACTTTCTTTCAACATTTCTCATAAATAAACCGAAAAAGTAAAGGAATTACGACTCATACATCGAGATTAGTATCTAACGCATTGCAGTACTATTTATACGGGAGGGATGTAGTCATCTGTTGTTTTCGCGAAACGAGCAGGTGGGGGCGGGGACTACGGCGCTCAAAAGAGTTCGATTTTACAGAGTACGCGAAGGAATTTGCCCCACTTCTTGCAGCGGTGTACCGTAGGTCTCTAGAAGAGCGTAGCGTTCGTCAAACAGATGTGCAGAACTATAGACCTATATCTCTAACGTCGATCAGTTGTGGAATTTTGGAACACGTATTATGTTCGAGTATAATGACTTTTCTGGAGACTACAAATCTACTCTGTAGGAATCAGCATCGGTTTCGAAAAAGACGGTCGTGTGAAACCCAGCTCGCGCTATTCGTCCACGAGACTCAGAGGGCCAAAGACACGGGTTCCCAGGTAGATGCCGTGTTTCTTGACTCCCGCAAGTCGTTCGTTACTGTTCCCCACAGCCGTTTAATGAACGAAGTAAGAGCATATGGACTATCACACCAATTGTGTGATTGGTGTGAAGAGTTCCTTGATAACAGAACTCCGCATGTCATTCTCAATGGAGAGAAGCCTTCCGAAGTAAGAGTGATTTCAGGTGTGCCGCAGGGGAGTATCGTAGGACCGTTGCTAATCCGAAAACAAAGGAAGTAGGTTACAGCACGTTTGTTCGCCCACTGCTTGAATACTGCTCAGCAGTGTGGGATCCGTACCAGGTGGGGTTGATAGAAGAGATAGAAAAGATCCAACGGAGAGCAGCGCGCTTCGTTAGAGGATCATTTAGTAATCGCGAAAGCGTTACGGAGATGATAGATAAACTCCAGTGGAAGACTCTGCAGGAGAGACGCTCAGTAGCTCGTTACGGGCTATTGTTGAAGTTTCGAGAACATACCTTCACCGAGGAGTCAAGCAGTACATTGCTCGCTCCTAAATATATCTCGCGAAGAGATCATGAGGATAAAATCAGAGAGATTAGAGCCCACACAGAGGCATACCGACAATCCTTCGTTCCAGGAACAAAACGAGACTGGAATAGAAGGGAGAACCGATAGAGGTACTCAAAGTACCCTCCGCCACACACCCTCAGGTGGCTTGCGGAGTGTGGATGTAGATGTAGATCGGTCGGAGCACCGTCGTTTGCAGCGCACATAACATCGGTGTAGATGCAGAGAGTATCGGGTAGCCATTTCATTCTTGTCACCACGCCAGCCCGACTACACATGGCCTATGTCGTTGTGTTCCGGAAATGCTTTCAATGGGTTCGTCATGCTGCCCTGCCCATCAGATAATCGCAAGATTTTTATTTGCACTGCCTGCAACGGTGCGCATAGCTGTGGCTGCCTTGGACTTCGCGCACTCGTCCAACCAGTTCCTTATACGCTTTCCCTCTCTTCCTCACCCCCCCCCCCCACTCTCTCTCACTCTCTCTCCCTCTCTCTCTCTCTCTCTCTCTCTCTCTCTCTCTCTCTCTCTCTCTCCCATCCGATAGTGCGACGCTCAGCGTTCAATATAGTGTCGATAAGATCACGTATATTGTCAAAAGCTCAACTCCAGTTTCATCACCAGATAATGCTTCAAATAATCCATCATAAAATATGAATTACCTTCTTGCTTAATCTGCTTAATCTGAAATACGCAGTTAATGTGTAACATCCAGTGAATCAACATACCATTCGTACCCGTGGCTATGCCGGATGTTGTGCCTTTCAATTTCAGTAAAGTATATACGGAAACAATACATTGTACGACTTTCTACTTACTGTAAGTTTTATGCCGTTGTTTCACAAAGTGTAAAACACAACACGATGCCAAAAGTTGGGAAAACAAAAAAACTCGTCATTCTGTCTCATGCTATAACAAACTGACTTGAAATACTTACATATTTATAAATTACCACATAAAATATATCTAACACTGCGTTAAATGCTATATTAGAGAACAATAAACAGCAATAGAGTATCGGTTTTAACTTGAGACAAGTAAATATCTCGAAAACGCCGCATTGTACCACAACAATTTTATAGGTGAAAAGTAATCTATCTGTTCTCAACTGACCGTCTCCTAACCAATTCCCTGCGTGGGCGGGCTATTGCATATTCGAATTCTACGCCAAAAAATACGTACTGCTTGCTGAAGTCATTGTTTCCCATTCGTGGCAGACGGCGCTTCTAAATTGCAAAAGCAGTTCACTTGATATTTGTCGATTACATCGGCATCTGCCACGAATAGGCGTAGAATCAGAATATGCAATATACAATTGGAATAAGCAATAAAGGGGGGTGGGGGGTTGGTTCCCATTTGAAAATACAAAGCTGACCCCACCAATGCAGTAACGGTGGTTAGGAGATGCCAATTGTAGGACACACCGATGTCGCTAAATGTGACGCCAAGAGCTGCACCATTCTACAGGAATATGTACTCTGTCTCTATTAGTTACTGATTTTCTACGTAGTCTGGATAATGAATGTTACGTGTATCTTACACAGCCGGAATTCATGACTCAATCTAAACTGCAGCTAAGTTTGAGTGAGACTATAGAAATTCACAGATCTCTGTGGAGGATTGGAGAAAACAGAAGTTACATAATAAAAGGAATTAGTGCCTTCATCTGTAACATAGAAATTAAATATAGATTGTGTAAATATAAATAAGACACTTATGTCTCCTGCATAGCACAGTGATGCCTGGTCTGTTAACAGTTACCTGGATTGTGCACCGCTTGAGACAAATAACGTTTTGTTTGAGATAGATAGGGTCTGTTAGATTTTTCTAACAGACACTTTAGTTTGTAGTAGTTTACAGGCAAAATTTATTGGTACCAATGGATAAAGATTTGAGAACATAACTGTGAGAGAACTATAGCTGTTCAAAGTCCTATATTTATATCAATTTTTAGGACCATTCTTTATCAAGAAAATCCATTCGAGCGCTGCGTAACTGGCGTTAAATCAATTAAATTCCCATGCCGTTTCCATTCATGATTAAAAATAAAGTATCGTTAATTTCACTACGTATCTGCAAATGTCTAGAATGGGGACACTGTATAGCGTTTGGATAGCAGTCAAACTTAAGTACAGCATTGTCCGTTCGGCGGTTACAGAGAGGGTCAGAAATTTGAGATGTAAGTTCCGTAGGGACCGATATCAACTTGTCAAACACTTACTGGTGAACCAGCAAACCGGATTCAAAATATCGTGTAAAAGCTGTTAATTGGTAGTTGTCCGATATGTAGCATTTTCTTGTGTTAGAGGATGCACTGATCGCCAAAGGAAAATATTTTCTAAGACTAAAACTCATATCTTTTGGATTATACTTTTCATATTACAAACGACGCCAACGGAAGTAGTTAAATGTATGCTGATTACACGCCATTCCGTGAGGAAATACCCATGAGAAAATGTCTCAATCAACAGCTACTTTTTCTGCAGCGAGGAAGGACATATGTTTGTGCTGATGTGAATGACGGCAACGGCCTTGCCGCAGTGGCTACACGGTGCCCGTGAGATCACCGAAGTTAAGCGCTGTCGGTCGTGGTCGGCACTTGGATGGGTAACCATCCAGGCCGCCATGCGCTGTTGCCATTTTTCAGGGTGCACTCAGCCTCGTTATCCCAATTGAGGAGCTACTCGACCGAATAGTAGCGGCTTCGGTCAAGAATACCATCATGACGACCAGGAGAGCGGTGTGCTGACCCCATGCCCCTCCTATCCGCATCCTCCACTGAGGATGACATGGCGGTCGGATGGTCCCTGTAGGCCACTCGTGGCCTGAAGATGGAGGGAGTGAGTGATGTGAATGAAACCTTTTCCGAGAAGTTTTTTCTCTTGTTTCTCACAATCTCTCGAATGTAAGAACATCACCAATCTGTAAAATCCCGTGCACAGGAAAAACATTATGGGTGATTCTGACATATGATACATATTGGACAGCAAGGCAGTTTGAAGCAGATTGTGAAGGTATCTTGAATCTATAAAAATAGGTGGGAAGGCCAGAAGAAACTTTATTGGCTTATGGTGGAGTAAGAACATCATGAAAGTTTCATGTAAACTTACAATTTATGTTGACAAATACACATACATTTGTCAGGCGTGGTCAGCGGAAACACGTGATTTGGCTCTTTAGCATGTATGTGTACTTTTTGTCAACACATAATCATACCCGTATATTGGATTTATCACTCACGTACCGAAGGTGCACAGTAATTAATTACAACAAAGTCTCAGGAAAAAGTCGATCCTCGCACAGTGCAATCACATTCTTTCAGCTCTAGGAACAAATTTGTCTGGTGAAATCCAATCCTACTGTTATTGTCTAGCCGGCCAGTGTGGCCGAGCGGTTCTAGGCACTTCAGTCTGGAACCACGCGACCGCCTGCCTCGGGCATGGATGTGTGTGACGTCCTTAGGTTAGTTAGGTTTAAGTAGTTCTAAGTCTAGAGGACTGATGACCTCAAATGTTACGTCCCATAGTGCTCAGAGACACTTGAACCACTTTTTTGTTATTGTGTATTATTGTGGTTCAAATGGCTCTGAGCGCTATGGGACTTAACTTCTAAGGTCATCAGTCCCCTAGAGCTTGTAACCACTTAAACCTAACTAACCTAAGGACATCACACACATCCATGCCCAAGGCAGGATTCGAACCTGCGACCGTAGCGGTCGCGTGGTTCCAGACTGTAGCGCCTAGAACCGCTCGGCCACCACGGCCGGCTGTATTATTGTGTATGGAACAGAAAATCTTTCTGTAAAACAAATGATTATTTGCGGATAAGCAAATAATCAATCTAGTTGCTTACTGGTTAAATTGTGAGCTACATCAGTGCCACTTACAGTTCACGGAAAGTTTTGCATTCCGTTTGTGTTCTTAACTAGTGAAATATATTTAAATGTTGCAACAGTCCATTACTAGGCGCGAATATTCCACTCTGCGGAGACGAATAATCACTGTCGCAGGGGCACGGTAGCATTTCAGTCCTCCCTTCCGCTGCTTTTGCCAAATAAAATAAGCGATCAACTGATAGCTTCGTCTTTAATGCCCTGGAGTTTTCTTCTCTGCAGGTGACAGAAATTAGCCGTAATCTTCACGAGGTTCATTTACTGATGTGAGCGCTATTGTGAAAATAAAGCTCGTCATTGAGTCAGCAGTGATTCATAGATCTTCCTCAACGATTACGTTAACTAATTGAATGGCGGTTCTAGGAAACAACGGGTGTCTGCAGATTCGTTCCATGGAATAGGGAGGTTTTTAATAAGGGCTCTCTCCTACACAGTCTGTTAAACGGATTACTCACTCCGACAGTTAAGTGCCATGAATTGAGTATTGTGCTATTAGGTGGAGCAAGAGACTATACTTCCTTCGATGTACTTATAATGTCCATAGTACAGTGTGGTATACTGCGGATCCACAAAAAGACGTTTGTAAGTATCACTATTTTTAATGTCGCGAAAAAGCATTTAGTCTTAGTTTGTGCTTGGATAGAGACTGTCAAGCGGTCTAATAAAGATAGGTGGTGAATAATTGAAACATTGTGTTTTTGGTAGAATTTCCAAATTGGAGCATTTAACATTATCACTTACACTGCTAGTTTATCGATCACCGCAGCATTCGCTTAACTAAACAACAGTTAACGCTTAATGCATTGTCTGTCAAGAAGATTGTTAATGCGGCGGGCGAGTTTCCCATAAACTGACACAAATACCAGTTACTTTGAACGAATAAAAAAACGAATATCCATAAACACATACAGTAAATTTTTTCATAAATATTTGGATCCAAGTCAAAACACTGTGCTACAGTAGAGATATTAAGTTTTAATTGTATGGTAAACAATACTTTCATTAAATCAAAACACAGATTTGTGATACACACACTCATTAGTCCTAATACGGAATGGAACAACCTTGCCACTTAAATCAGTGATATCATTAATATTGATGCTAATCAACATTTGGACAGTTTATACCCATAAAAAGCTGCAATCACATGCATCAACCTGAG
Organism: Schistocerca serialis cubense; assembly: GCF_023864345.2. Lineage (NCBI taxonomy): Eukaryota > Metazoa > Arthropoda > Insecta > Orthoptera > Acrididae > Schistocerca > Schistocerca serialis. The sequence goes on from NC_064642.1 coordinate 271,025,208, forward strand.
AAAGCCAAGGATTTACTTAATTTAGAGTTATATCTGATGTGGAAAGGAAATCGACGTAAGCCTTTGTCTGGATGCGTGTATCTGATGTTTTTAACGGAGGAACGATGTACGCATCCGCGTAAATAATGTCATGTTGGTGATTGATTAATGCATTGCAGAACATGTAATCTGTACGTTGTGGACTTAATGGTCCATGTATTATTAAACTCCGTGAATTTGTAATGCCATCTACAACCATATTAATTCGAACACTCTAGCTAAAATTCTGCTTTGTCGTCCCTATAAGTCTAAACGACTACTGATAAATGTGCAACGAATATTATCTATATGAATGTGGCAAGTGTCCTACTGAATCACTCTTCGCGTTGTGCAACTGAAATAATTTCTTCCCTTACAAACGTTACTCCTTCCATGGACATAAGTTTGACGCTGGTCGGTGTTAAATGGGAGTGAATTACAGCTTATCCTCATGAGAACTATCCATTTACTCTAAATTACCTCCAAGAAATAACACGGCAGTATCTGGTCCTGACAATGCTCACATTGTCAACAGGAGTGTGACCTCTGAATTTAAAAATATAATGTTTTTACTGGAGAAGTTCCGTTGTCCCAGATCGCAATAAATACTCGTACAAGTATAAACGACTAGTTTCAGCTGTTTAAACTGGCGTCCTCAGCTCATCTACATAAGTCAACCATTGTGCCATTACATGTAGTGCGCTGTTGCCTAGTCATAAACCATATTTGGGAGCCACTCGAAGAAGACGCACCAGTGTAGCGTCATACATAATAAAGCCATAGTTGTGGTAAACAGTCACAAAGCTTTCAACATGTGTTGCTTGCTGTGTTTGTATTGACAGACGGCGGCACACTAAAGAGGTTGGAAAGTAGGAGACGAGGTACTGGCAGAAGTACATCTTTGAGGACAGGTCGTGAGTCGTGCTTTTTAGTTCAGTCGGTAAAGAGCCTGTCGGCGAAAGGCAAATGTCATGGTTTCGAGTCTCTGTCCAGCATACAGTTTTAATTTGCCAGGAATTTTCAAAACATATTTTATTTTCCCTAACACCAAAGCGCCGTCCCTTTAGACAGAAGTCCACCTTAAATGCAGAATAGAGTATCGCAAAACCAAGACAATGTCTTTAAGAGGCAATAGGATCAGTAATTTTCGTCATAACATTTGACCTTGTTAAAACGCTAAGGCTAGAAGCTATTAACTTTCCCATTAGTGCCTCACGACACTGCTGGCTGCTCGGAACATGGTTTTAAAACAGGGTAAATACTTTGAGAATATTGCAAGTTGACTAAACTGTTACACATTAACATACAGAGTCATCCTATTTAACAAGACCTCATCTTCTAGACGAAAGAAAATAGAAACATAGTTTGAATTTTAACTCACGCATTGAAACTAAAAAATTACGTTGGCGGCAGTTACAAGCTGCGGGTTCATGTGGTTGTCAGTACGGGCGCCCAGGCACAGCTAGACGGGTCGTTCCTTCCTTTGTCGCCCAGTGGGGGTCAGATTAATGGCGATAACACAACAGCAAAGGGAGTTTTGCGTTAAAATGTTGCAATTTAGATACAGCTCAGCAGTGTGATTACCGTCGACAGTACGGTCCCATTGATGGACCGAGATCAGCCATAAGGGGTCTCTCATTGCATCAAAGTCGCCTGAACTCACAATGTGTTGCTGTAGTCCTCCGTCTGAAGAATGGTTTGATGCTGTTTTCCACCATACTCTCTCCTGAGCAAGCATATTGAGCTCTGCATAATTGCTGCAGTCTACTTTCATTTGAAGCTGACTACTGTAGCTAGGCCTAAGCCGTAGTCTCCTACAAATTTTGCCATCCCACACTTCCTTCCTTCACCAAACTGACGAATTTTTTCTGTCTCAGAATGTATCCAATCAACCTCTCCCATCTTATAGTTACGTTGTGCACGAATTTATTTTTTTCTCATTTCAAAATCAAATGGCTTTGAGCACTATGGGACTTAACATCTGTGGTCATCAGTCCCCTAGACTTAGAATTACTTAAACCTAACTAACGTAAGGACATCACACACATCCATGCCCTAGGCAGGACTCGAACCTGCGACCGTAGCAGCAGCTCGGTTCCGGACTGAAATGCCTAGAACCACTCGGCCACAACGGCCGGCTTTTCTCAGTTCGATTCCGTACCTACTCATTAGGTATCTTAGGCAGATTTAAAATGGTTAATATATTTTCTTTCCCTTTTTTTATATCCTTTCCCTTGAAGCAATTCTGATAGAACTACAACCGCACATAGCAAGAGCAGTGCGAACAGACATACGCGATTTACTATGCTGTCTGGATGTATGTCGTGCGTCTGATGCAGAACACATCGGACATATGCATATCAAAACTGCGATCTTAAAAATAATTGTAAAATGTGCTCCAAGGCTTAATCTGAATATACACACCTGGAGAAAAAGTGAAGCACTCCGACGGGAAGGGAGAAATGAAATGGAACTTCACGATTTGAGAGTCTGCGATCACAATATAGAGTCAAATTTACAAACTTCTTGGCAGAATGAGTCCACTCATCGCCATGACGCTGCACCCTCTCTGGTCTGACTGCACGCAATGTTTCGGTTGAGGAAGATGTCACAGAGCCGTTGTATAATCTCCTGAAGCCTGCTAGCCAACAGCTGTTAGAGTTGCTACTCGATATTTTGGATACTGGCTCTAAGACGGAGCTGGTCCAATAGAAGTCCTATCTGGAACAGATCTGGGGGTCTTTCTGGCCACGGGAGTACATTAACATCACGAAGACAGTTCACACGCGTGCCGTGTGTAGTTGAGCGTTATGCTGTTCAAATATTGTGCCATTCAAATATTGAACGACGTTACACTCGCATGGGCGGTAACACACGAGGACGCAGAATTTCCGTGTCGCGCCGTTGTGCTGTCGTAGTTCCCTCATTGGTAACAGCTACGACCTCAAATCTTACACGGGGGTTCCCCACACTGTGATGGCTGTGCTCATCTATATCTACATCATGGATCACACTAAATGCCTGGCAGAGGGTTCATCGAAAAACCTTCACGATCTCTATTATTCCAATCTCGAACAGCGAGCGGAATAAACGAACAGTTGAGATTGAGATTTTCACTCTGCAGCGGAGTGTGCGCTGATATGTAACTTCCTGGCAGACCAAAACTGTGTGCCGGACCGAGTTTGGATGGTAGGAGATGGGGTACTGGCAGAAATAAAGCTGTGAGGACGGGGCGTGAGTCGTGCTTGGTTAGCTAAGATGGTAGAGCACTTGCACGTGAAAGGAAAAGGTCCCGATTTCGAGTCTCGGTCCGGCACACAGTTTTAGTCTGCCAGGAAGATTCAAACGAACACTTATATCTTTCCGTGCGAGATCTGATTCCCCTTATTTTGATGATCGTTTCTTCTTATGTAGGTCTGCGTCAACAAAATAATTTCGCTTTCTGAGTAGAAAGTTGGTGATTTAAATTTCGTGAGAAGATTCTGCAGCAAGGAAAAAGGCTTTTCTTTTAATGATAGCCACCCCAAATCCCGTATCATGTCAGTGACACTATCTCCCTTATTTCTCGATAGTACAATAAGTGGTGTTCTCTTTGAACGTTCTCGATGTACTCTGTTAATCCTATCTGGTAAGGATCCCACTCCGTGCAGCAGTAGAAAGTCTCTTTAGTAGATTTGTTACATTTTCTAGGTGTTCCGCCAATGAAACACAGTCTCGGGTTTGCTTTCCCCAACAGGTCGCTGCCTTACGCATCACCCGGGTTAGGGCAGAGCCGAGATTCAATGTTGAAAGTAATGCTACACCTTTCATCAGCAGTTCATCCTTCCTGGTCAAAGCATTACTCCAGCCCCATCCGTCTGTGCGTTAAGTTAACGGCAGCCCAAGCACAGAACGGCAATGCCATAGTCTGTTTGCTATCTGTGTCCTAAGAATGGTACTTATACTCAGATGGCAGGCGCAGATGTGGAAGGGTTACGGTGAGCTTATTGCAGAGTAGGGCGATCAACAGTGGGGGCAGTGAGATATGGTCGACCCGAACTTTGACGACCGTACCTCTCTTCATTTTGCTATGTAGTTCATTGTTCCACTGCCACATCCGAATGTCCCCAACCCCTCACCCCCCTCCCTCCTCCCAAATCTGGAAATTGTATAATTCAACGAGCCGACCAAGTGGACAGCCGCAATGAGGCTCCTTTCAAACTCTGTCAGGTGCTGATAACGCCGTCTCACACGCGTATGCTACAGACCCGTCTCCTTCACAGCTATTACTCGGTGAAGCTGGTAGCGGCTTTTACATACTCTTATAGGCCTGATTACAACGTTAAACACAAACAACACTAAAGCACTCAGGCGGGCCGTCCCACATGGCACACAGAATTGCAGCTCTGATCATTTGCATAACAGCCGGTGGTGTGTAGGAAAACTAAGTTACATTTACATGCACCCACGTCTTTTGAATGTTCCACTTTTTTGTCCATCATAAATAGAGAAATCTTTAGTCCTGTGCCTAAGTTCAAATTCACCACAAGTTTCTGCATTTACTCATGTTAAAGGCTCAGCGTCATGAAATCGGTTGAATCTTTTTGAAAACCTTGCACGCTGATGTGAGTACGATATTATACATCGCAATTGCTTACCTTATTTTCGATGCATATTTACTGCATTGCCAGTTTAAGTATTTCATGCTGTGGATATGAAGATGATGATGAAAGATGTTATGAATCCATACATACTATGAAAGTATGTATGTTCGACATCTCCTCCTTAAAGACTGGACTGATTTTAACCGAAAATGGGACATATTGCCCTTACTGTCTGCCAGCAATTGCTGTGGCGTAATAACCACCTAACTATCATAGTTTAGGAGATATGACATCACAAAGAATGAGATGCATGAAAAAGTATCGCATCTTGCATGACGTAGAAATTTACTACTTCTGTGCTTCTAATATCATTCGCTGTAAAATTTGCAGACATCGCTAAACGTACGAGTACTTACAGAAGTATACCATAGTACCAGAGATGGTTCAAGAGATATTACGTCATAAACACTGAAGAGCGTGAAAAACAACCGGATTGTGCATGACTTTTAATTTATTACTTCTTTGCTACCAACTTTTAGTATCAACACATTTTGCAGACAGTATTCATATATGCCGCTGGATGTACCTACAAAACTATGTTATTGTATGACACTTGAATCAGGAGATACGACCTCATAAACACTGGTAGGCGTGAAAAAAGAACCTCATCATGCAGGAAGTTTTAATACATCCATTCTCTACTACTTAGACAGTCCTAGCGTCCAGTCAGCTTAAGGAAATCAACGACATCTGACAGCGCTTTTGACAGCTTTCAACTGCGAAGCGCTTACGGCTGTAGGCGAAACAGTAACCGTCTATAGAGTTGTGACGAGGCTTTGACGCAGAGACCTTTACAAAATCGCACTGTAGACCAGCGAAGCAGCTGCGCCCAACGTTCTATAAACATTGTTTATAATCATTTTCTGAGTTAAATAAACATTACAGACAATTTGTATTGTGCATAGTATGTTTCTTAATCTGGATACTGTGTTTTTAGTGTAATATCGAAAAAATTTCATTTCCCATTTTCGTGGAGACACCTTTGAAGCTATGAAAATGTCTATATTACGCGTATTTCTTTGTACAACTCTTCCATAACTTCAAGGGTATTTTCAATGAATTTCTTCCAGTGTTAAACTACAAATGCAGTTCAGCTTCCCTTTCGTTTCTAGTAAAAAAACAACCCGAAACGCATGGCTTTTCAGCTAGTATGGACTAAACAGATTAAAACTTTGAACATAGGTGCAAAGGTTCAGTGACCGTGTCAGAATTATACTGTAACAAATAAGCCCTCGGTCACAAATATTAAGTCAAAATTGACCTGGTTTCGACGCTACTATGAGCGTCATCTTCAGAATTAGACTAACTGTACTAAAACATTAGGTATATAGTACATTAATAAAATTAAAGTTTGTACTGGCTCGAAATTATGGAGTACTTACAAGTCACATATCTTTTTAATATGTCACTTGTAAGTACTGCATCGTTTCGAGTCAGTATCTTTTTTAATATGTGACTTGTAAGTACTGCATCGTTTCGAGTCAGTACAAACTTTAATTTTATTAATGTACTATATACCTAATGTTTTAGTACAGTTAGTCTAATTCTGAAGACGACGCTCATAGTAGCGTCGAAACCAGGTCAATTTTGACTTAATATTTGTGACCGAGGGCTTATTTGTTACAATGTAAACAGATTAAGTCAGTCCAGCACATCACTGAGTGTAACCGTTTCTATTCCGCGTAAAATACCTTCTTGTCACAGCTCATGGTCTCGTGGTATCAATTTTCTGCAAGACTGAGTTCAGAATCAGTCCAGTCACATTTCATTATCCAACTTCCTCAGAGAGGAACGTAACGTAGATGGCCTTTTCGAAACGCAGAGTCTTGTGGAAGTGACAGTGCTGGGACAAGAAAGTGGGAAATGAATTATTGAGGCGCTGGCCGCCGTTATGAGGAGACTGAACCGCGCCACGCCGTGCCACGTCTCGTGACGTCACGTCCCATTGGGTGCGAGCGATATCGCGTGGGCGCAGCCTCCCCTTTCTTCCTCCGTGGCAGGCGGGCGACGCGTCCACCCTGCTCGGGACCAGCACCAGCCAGTTATCTGTCGCGCAGGCGGGGCAGCAGGAGGAATGCCGACTGAGACGGCACTCACTCCGGCAGAGTTTGCGCCGCTCGCGCTCTGCTTGACGGGTCGTAGTTTCTCGGAGGCTGGCCGAGCAGCAGAGGTGTAAGTGCCTCGCGCTTCTCGGAGAAGCTTTAAGCTGCTGCCAGAACGGCTCTGAACTTCAAGTAAGACATAAATGTAATTCTGTGTCACCGAGAGTTGGGTGTGGCGGGCACAGGCAGCATTATGCAAATCATAGTCGAAGTCACTCCCATGCTCAGTTCTGAGCGACGGGGCAAGGTGCAAAACCTGCACTATACTCTCGGTTGGGTCTTCAGATCAATAAAGACTTCAGTACCTATGGATGGGTGCCCAGACAGCTTGTGCAGGACAGCGTTATGTGTAATATTATTAAGTGAAGTCGGTTGCTTCCGCGCACTGTGCAGGTTTCGAATGACACCAACGGGTCGTCGATCGTCCACCATCCAGAAGTAATACCACATGCCTTCATGATACTTTCCCGCGTCCGGCCATCCTGATTTAGGTTTTCCATGGTTTCCCTAAATCGCACCAGGCAAATGCCGGGATGGTTCCTCTGAAAGGGCACAGTCGACATCCTTCCCCGTCCTTCCCTAATCCGATGAGACCGATGACCTCGATGTTTGGACTCTTCCTCCAACCAATCCAATCCTTCGTGATACTTTCTTTTTCCTGAACTTTATCCTCTATCCCAAAGGAGTAGGCATGTTAATTATTGGATCTGGCACTGTGAATCTAACTTTTTGATAGTTTTTATACTAAACACTGGCCCACAGAATTTTCCCTGACAAAGGCAACTCAAACTTAAACTATTCATTTATTAGCCACAATGTACAAGCCCAATGCAATCTGACTGCTTCACGTTGAAAACAGTTCTATTAATTAACACAAAAGAATGGCCCTGAATTGCAAAAAAAAAAAAAATCCTAAACATAATACAAATCCAAAAATTTAGAACTTAAAGAAATTTGAAACTACCTCCAACTCTGTTAATTGCCTAGACTAGCTTCAGTCCCGAAAACCCAATTCTTTTTTAAGTCACTTACCTCACAGAAAATCTTCATAGCACGAACTACAGCAATCACAGTAAGTAGCAACAACAGCCAGCTAATTAAAAAGATTCTAACTACTATAGACTCTAACTACTAGGAGGCATACGGTAAGCAAAAGAAAGATTTTGTTGTAGAGCAAGCAATGTATTTAGAAAATTTTACCTTATTTATGTGACATCCAGTTCCAAAAATTATATAGTTGTCAATAATTCCACTCCTCAAACATTATCAACTATACATCCATTATCATACCTTTACTTGTATATTTTCTTATAACAAATTTCATCTTACCTTACACCGCGTGTCCTACAAACACAGAGTCTCCAGTAAGAAAAACATGTCCATATACACTCCTGGAAATGGAAAAAAGAACACATTGACACCGGTGTGTCAGACCCACCATACTTGCTCCGGACACTGCGAGAGGGCTGTACAAGCAATGATCACAAGCACGGCACAGCCGACACACCAGGAACCGCGGTGTTGGCCGTCGAATGGCGCTAGCTGCGCAGCATTTGTACACCGCCGCCGTCAGTGTCAGCCAGTTTGCCGTGGCATACGGAGCTCCATCGCAGTCTTTAACACTGGTAGCATGCCGCGACAGCGTGGACGTGAACTGTACGTGCAGTTGACGGACTTTGAGCGAGGGCGTATAGTGGGCATGCGGGAGGCCGGGTGGACGTACCGTCGAATTGCTCAACACGTGGGGCGTGAGGTCTCCACAGTACATCGATGTTGTCCCCAGTGGTCAGCGGAAGGTGCACGTGCCCGTCGACCTGGGACCGGACCGTAGCGACGCACGGATGCACGCCAAGACCGTAGGATCCTACGCAGTGCCGTAGGGGACCGCACCGCCACTTCCCAGCAAATTAGGGACACTGTTGCTCCTGGGGTATCGGCGAGGACCATTCGCAACCGTCTCCATGAAGCTGGGCTACGGTCCCGCACACCGTTAGGCCGTCTTCCGATCACGCCCCAACATCGTGCAGCCTGCCTCCAGTGGTGTCGCGACAGGCGTGAATGGAGGGACGAATGGAGACGTGTCGTCTTCAGCGATGAGAGTCGCTTCTGCCTTGGTGCCAATGATGGTCGTATGCGTGTTTGGCGCCGTGCAGGTGAGCGCCACAATCAGGACTGCATACGACCGAGGCACACAGGGCCTAAGCCCGGCATCATGGTGTGGGGAGCGATCTCCTACACTGGCCGTACACCACTGGTGATCGCCGAGGGGATACTGAATAGTGCACGGTACATCCAAACCGTCATCGAACCCATCGTTCTACCATTCCTAGACCGGCAAGGGAACTTGCTGTTCCAACAGGACAATGCACGTCCGCATGTATCCCGTGCCACCCAACGTGCTCTAGAAGGTGTAAGTCAACTACCCTGGCCAGCAAGATCTCCGGATCTGTCCCCCATTGAGCATGTTTGGGACTGGATGAAGCGTCGTCTCACGCGGTCTGCACGTCCAGCACGAACGCTGGTCCAACTGAGGCGCCAGGTGGAAATGGCATGGCAAGCCGTTCCACAGGACTACATCCAGCATCTCTACGATCGTCTCCATGGGAGAATAGCAGCCTGCATTGCTGCGAAAGGTGGATATACACTGTACTAGTGCCGACATTGTGCATGCTCTGTTGCCTGTGTCTATGTGCCTGTGGTTCTGTCAGTGTGATCATGTGATGTATCTGACCCCAGGAATGTGTCAATAAAGTTTCCCCTTCCTGGGACCATGAATTCACGATGCTCTTATTTCAATTTCCAGGAGTGTACTTCTCTAACCACTCGCCAACTGCTAGTCCGTCCAAACACAGAATCTCTTGCCGAAGGCTCAGAGCACTGTCAGCGATATTAACACAGTCTATAGTGCTGCCAACATACAAACAGGCTGTTATTGGTAGAGGGTGGTCGAGTGCCCTTTCCCACCCTGGGGCGGAAATTGTGTACCCCAACTTCCTGAGTCAGCTGTTATCTTATGTGAAAGTCTGCAAACGGTTTCTGAATGTTTGCGAATCGTGTAAATGAGACGGGATGTGGATACCAGCCCGATATTGACGTAATAGGATGTAGGAAACCGCCTAAAAGTCACATTCACGCTTGCCAGTGCACCGGCCCTCTTCGCTGAGCCGCCGGAAGGATTCGATCGGGAGCTGGCGCGTCTCCACGAATCCCACAATCGACCAGTAAACGAGCATGACCATCTGGCCGGGTTCCTCATGATGTTTTGGAAAGAGGAGAGGATTCTGACGCAGATTCCACCGTCTGTCTCACGTGGATCAAATTTTAACGATGATAATTTACTCTCCCACCAAGATTCGAATTGTTAAATCCGGATCCAGCATCACCTGCTAGCGAGCGTTGGTGATGTCGACTACCATCACCAGTGTTACTCTGTGTGTCATCAATTTGCGGAAGTCTAATCCAAAATATGCCAATTAGATGAATGTTGATGAGGTTAACACATTTTTCTCGCAGCTTAATCTTGTGAAATAAAGAGCGAAAATAGGTATTCCACTGTTCCATAAGAGTTTTCCTTGTACCATGGAGAACAGACAACGAAACGTTAAAGTGTAAAATTAGGTGTTACTTCTAGATATCCCGGTATTTGTCTGGAAATAATTGCGAATCAGTAATGCGTCGAATGTAATTGTCCGCTCTACTCCTTGGAATAAAGATTGAGAAATGAAAAGAAAATAAAGGTGGTCTCATACGAACTCAAGATATACTTTGCATGAGGAACAAAGCATTCGCCGTCTTCTGTACAATAATGTTTTTACACCTTCGTAGTGGATACTGATTGAAGAAACCAATGAATGTTGGACATTAACACACAGTCTAGAGTGAGCTCATGTCGGTCTTGCCGTAAGCCACGGGTGGGCAGCAACAATGTTTTTTTTATTTATTGTCTATAGTAAGAGGCACTCAAATATTGCAGATGGTTTTTAAGTTATCTTCTTTTTATCAATGAAAATAAATATTTTATTCTGAAAAACGCAGAAGATGCTAAAATGCGATGCAGGATTGGAAAAAACTAAGTAAGTATTTATCAGTTGTTTTAATAAGAAACATTTTACTGACACATTTTGCAGATACGCTATCCTGTGATTAAATTATTTTAGTACTTCTTTTAATTGTATAGTACACAGAACAAATGTTAGAAAAATATTCTACTTTCATACACGGCAGCATCTGTTGCAGATTCTTTTTCTTTTCAGCGAACAAGTTGTTCTTAAATTGTTTTGACGTTTATGTCAGTGGAAATCCTCTTCTTGAAAAGCTTGAAGGTGTTCCACTCTTCAAGTTCGTTAAACATTTTTCTCGTCTGTACGACACCAGGTGCAGTTTTTTTTTACTCGAATGCAAAGTACACTTGGAAATATAATTATATTTTTGTTGTGTTACTATGAATATCAGCTTCATTTAAGCAAAAGAAAAGAAAAGTCCTTAAGCCGGAGCATAGTACCTACAAATGGATTCAGAATGAGATTTTCACTCTGCAGCGGAGTGTGCGCTGATATGAAACGAGGTACTGACAGAAGTAAAGCTGTGATTACCGGGCGTGAGTCGTGCTTTCGGTAGCTCAGTTGGTAGAGCACTTGCCCGCGAAAGGCAAAGGTCCCGAGTTCGAGTCTCGGTCGGGCACACAGTTTTAATCTGCCAGGAAGTTTCATATCAGCGCACACTCCGCTGCAGAGTGAAAATCTCATTCTGGAAACATCCCCCAGGCTGTGGCTAAGCCATGTCTCCGCAATATCCTTTCTTTCAGGAGTGCTAGTTCTGCAAGGTTCGCAGGAGAGCTTCTGTAAAGTTTGGAAGGTAGGAGACGAGGTACTGGCAGAAGTAAAGCTGTGAGTACCGGGCGTGAGTCGTGCTTCGGTAGCTCAGTTGGTAGAGCACTTGTCCGCGAAAGGAAAAGGTCCCGAGTTCGAGTCTCGGTCGGGCACACAGTTTTAATCTGCCAGGAAGATACAAATGGATTGTTAGATCTCGTCTTCTCCGTAAGTTTTACAGGATCCTTAGATACTTGACACTCTGACATTCTCCCAGACTCTTACGTTTTTCAATCTGGGGAAAATCGCAGTCACATGCTGCAAAGAATTACAAAGCTTTGTGCCAATTAGCCCGCTTTAGCCCCACCAGTGGGCCGGTACATACCGCGCGCTATTCTTCGGACCTCATATCCACTACTAGAAATGATGGTACCGCTTGCCCGCTTTTCAGTTTGTTGGCAACGGCACTTAGATTGGTTTTTAGGATCTAACTCAAAAAAATTATTTTTGGGCGCTTAGCCCGTTATTGATCTCCACTCCACAATTTATAATGAACTAGCTGCAATCATTTGCTTTTGTAAGAGTGTTATTTTCCACGAGGACATTTGAAGATAATTGACATCCCATGCCGGTCGGAGTGGCCGAGCGGTTCTAGGCGCTTCAGTCTGGAACCGAGCGACAGTTACGGACGCAGGTTCGAATCCTGCCTCGGGCGTGGATGTGTGTGATGTTCTTAGGTTCGTTAGGTTTAAGTAGTTCTAAGTTCTAGGGGACAGATGACCTCAGAAGTTAAGTCCCATAGTGCTCAGAGCCATTTGAACCATTGTTTTGACATCCCATCTCCTGATGTTTACATTTATAACATTTACATGTCATCAACGTTTTCTCTCCACTACGGCGTTGCAGAACTTTGTAACGGCAGTTTAGGGCAGCTATTGTCAAATGTTGTAAGTAAAGAGATAATGTTCATGACCGCTAAGTAAATGTAAACATCTGAAGATGGGATGCACATAAAATGAATGTCGTTTCTAAAACGCGTATTTTGAGGCATAATTTGTTGGCCTGAAGTGTCGAGATTGGAGTGCCATTCACATCAGTGCGTTATCCCATAACCGTTAACATCTAGGAGTGCGAGCTTAATTGTGTGAATCAGGCCAGCGGGTCACCTAAGGTTGAGCATGCCTGGTGTAAACCAAACTCATTTGTATGATAATATTTAGCGAGAGCACTTCTACGTCAGACCGGTGTAATGACGATACAGCCCGTGGGAAAACCAATTTTATGGGACAGTACTACACCAAGACAGACAACAGACTGTTCGCGGCAAAAATACTACGTATTTTGTGTTAGCAGAAGAGCCAACACCGTGTTACGAGTGGAGGCCGAAATGCACGCGTTTTAGCTCACGCAGGCTGGCGTGGAGAGGGAAGAACTATACTGTCGTGAGGTCTGGAACATCACAAGGAATGAGAATTCAGGAAGCGCACGTAATTAGTTTGATACTTTAATCCATTGATGATGAACGTCACTCTTGACGGTACATGATTCACAATATTATCTGTCCAGAATACATTCTGGAAGATAATAATTATAGTAACTGAATATGGTGCCTTGCTAGGTCGTAGCAAATGACCTAACTGAAGGCTATTCTAAACTGTCGTCTCTTGAAATGAGAGCGTATGTAGACAGTGAACCATCGCTAGCAAAGTCGTTTGTACAACTGGGGCGAGTGCTAGAGAGTCTCTCTAGACTAGACCTGCCGTGTGGCGGCGCTCGGTCTGCAATCACTGATAGTGGTGACACGCGGGTTGACGTATACTAACGGACCACGGCCGATTTAAAGGCTACCATCTAGCAAGTGTGGTGTCCAGTGGTCACTCCACAATGTATAGGGTCCAGTCACACTAATGTGACCACTGCCTATGTTCGCCATCAACGTGCAGTAACCACTCACAGCCGGCAGGTGGCAGCACCAGCAGTGGTGGGTATATGAAACACGGGGGGGGGGGGGGGGGGGGGGAGGTTGCGTTGGTCGGCAAATAGTGTAATTTTCGTTCTAATGCGGAAACGGCGCGATTTATCTGACGTTCAAGAGGGCATGATCACTGACTTTGGATCGATGGTGGACGTATTTGAGAAATGGCTAAGTTTGTAAAGTGCTTACTTGCCGCCATGGTTCAAGTATACCGTGTACCGTGAATGGCAAAATGCTGATATTAAAGACCGTCACAGAGACAACTGTGGTGCACAGCGGGCCGTAAGCGACAACGGTAACCGGCTGCTGCGGTGCTGTGTACCCTGCAACAATCGTCGGAAGGGCCCAGGCCGGAGAAGGGAGCGTTGTGGTACGGGGAATGTTTTAGTGATTCTGGAAGGGGCAACGATCAACACAAGTGTGCATCTATACTTGGGGACCAGTCCACCCGTACAAGCAGTTTCTTTTTCCTCGGTACGATGGCGTTTACCAGCATAACAGTACAACATGTCACGCAGTTCGAAGTGTACATGTGTGCTTCGAAGAGCACTAAGATGACTTTACCGTATTACCCTGGTCACCATTTCCCCGGATTTAAATCCAATCGACAGTCTCAAGGACCACTTCGATCCGACTATTCGCACTATGAATCTTCAGCCGCGAAACCTAGTGGAGCTGGCCACGGCACTTCAGCCGATACGCCTTCTCATCCCTGTCAGTACCTTCCAGTATCTCACTGAGTCTCTTCCTGCATATCTCGCAGCGATCAGCACTGTAAAAGGTGACAGGTGGTCACATTAATGTGATGGACAGTGTAAGATACCCGAAGAAGAAGCACTTAGCCGGCCGGTGTGGCCGAGCGGTTCTAGGCGCTTCAGTCTGGAACCGAGCGACCGCTACGATCGCAGGTTCGTATCCAGCCTCGGGCGTGGATGTGTGTGATGTCCTAAGGTTCGTTAGGTTTAAGTAGTTCTAAGTTCTAGGGGACTGATGACTTCAAATATTAAGTCCCATAGTGCTCAGAGCCATTTGAACCATTTGGAGAAGTAGTTAGAGGAAATATTTAGCTCATGTGCACGTAACTGCTGTGTAATAGAGAGTAGTCTTAATGGTCATACTTCATTCGATTGCAAGCGATATGCCCATTTTATGGTTTCTAACCAAATTGTCTTTTGAGTAAATTGCACTTAGTGGGAGACAAAATTGAGTCCAGTACGGGAATTGTACCCATTAAATAATAGCATTCAGCTTTTGTCTTAAAGCCGATCGTTGTGGCCGAGCGGTTCTGGGCGCTTCAGTCCGCGCTGCTACTACGGTCGCAGGTTCCAATCCTGCCTCAGGCATGGATGTGTGTGATGTCCTTAGGTTTAAGTAGTTCTACGTCTAGGGGACTGATGACCTCAGATGTTAAGTCCCATAGTGCATAGAGCCACTTGAACCATTCTGTCTTTAAAAAAAAAAAAAAAAAAAAAAAAAAAAAAAAAAAAAAAAAAAAAAAAAAAAGCGACCACACACGTTTTTCGTTAGCCCGAGCAATGATAACGGATTTGGCCAATAATTATTTCGGCTACATCAGTTTCACGTTGTCTCCCAGAAGCGGATACCAAGTCATTCACTGCTGGGGTGGGCTTTCTTTCAGATGGCGAGAGGAAGGCTGTACCTGGCACCAAGTCTGGCAATAAAGTGGCCGCAGAGCAGCGGTAGCAGCGGTCCGACATCCGCTGTTTATTTTTTTCTCCATGGCCTCTTAATCGGGCTGCTCCTTTTGCATTCGCAGCTGGACCGGCTGGGTTGGTTAGCTCTGCATCCGGCCACTCATCGAGAAATACTGCAATTGCGAAGGCGCTGCCAGTCTCCTGTAACCGTACAGGAACGTGACAGCGAGAGCTTCTGGAGAAATTCTTCGTGCCTGTTGTTTCGACATAAATCACGCTAGAAACAGGAATTTCATCGCGTTACAGCAGTAATATTTCAACAACTTCCTCTTCATCTAGTTTAATATTTCGTCAGCGCTCTACAGAAATTTTTAATTACGTCCGTTCATTCTGGTGTCCAGTACACCGAAATGTATAAGAGCAAATAGTAGTGCAAGAAAACGTACACATTACATAGCGTCATACCGCATCATTTATTGCGGCAACCTGATGCTAATTTTTTTCTGATTTCAAAAGTGTGTAATACGAATTATTTGCTATGTGAATTACACAACTTACTGCAGAGGCCTGTTCAAGGAACTAGGAATACTAAGTAGCAGTTCCTAATACATTTTTCCTTGATGAAATTTATACTATATATAATGTGTCTCGTTTACAAAGCAACAGGTAGAAACTAGCAATCTACGAATAAAAAATAATTTACTTCTATCAAGGAACGTGACCGTCATTTAGAAGAACACATTTTTCATTAAAGCTGTGAGGACGGGGCCTGAGTACGTGCTTTGGTGGCTCATTTGGTATAGCACTTGCCCGCTAAAGGCAAAGGTCCCGAGTTCGAGTCTCGGTCTCGCACACAGTTTTAATCTGCCATGTAGTTCCATATCAGCGCACACTCCGCTGTAGAGTGATAATTTCATTCCAGAAACATCCCCCTGGCTGTGGCTAAGCCATGTCTCCGCTGTATCCTTTCTTCCAGGAGTGCTAGTACTGCAGGGTTCGCAGGAGAGCTTCTGTGAAGTTTGGAAGGTAGGAGACGTGGTACTGGCGGAATTAAAGCTGTGAGGACGGGGCGTGAGTAGTGCTTGGGTAGCTCAGTTGGTAGAGCACTTGCCCGCGAAAGGCAAAGGTTCCGAGTTCGAGTCTCGGTCCGGCACATAGTTTTAATCTGTCAGAAAGTTTCACATTTTCCATACTTGCCAGAAGCCGTAAGAAGTTTACCTCGTAATAAAGTACCATTTAAGAGGAGCCAAAAACACTGAGAAATTTCTTAGGAAAACCTGCCGACGCACGTACTATTAATTATACGAAAGGATAAGACTATTACGTAAAAATCTTACATCTCCGCATCTACATGCAGTGGTGTGAAATGAATAAGTACTGTAAACGGCTTTCTGTTTAATGAAACGTGGATATAATATCCTAAGAAGCAAGTTATGATTTTCGATGTATATACTCTTATATTTACATATCTGTGCCCCGTCTGGTATTAACTGTCAAACGAAAATGTATTTCATATTTTAACTTTTTCCACGTAGAGGACTACGTGGAAGAAACATTAGCAGGAGGCGAGGTACTGGCGGAAGTAAAGCTGTGAGGACGGGGCGTGAGGCGTGCTTGGGTAGCTCAGTTGGTAGAGCACTTGCCCGCGAAAGGCAAAGGTTCCGAGTTCGAGTCTCGGTCCGGCACATAGTTTTAATCTGTCAGAAAGTTTCACATTTTCCATACTTGCCAATTCTTTTATTACGTAAATCTCTATCTTTGGTTTTGTGTCAGGTCCACCATATTCTGGATCTACGGAACCGAAATTAACTTTATCTATCTTTGAAGATTTTTAAAGATAAAAGAAACTAAGGGCGAAACATCAGGTTCGTAAGTAATCGTTAAAAAAAATGTAACCTCCATTTTTATCTCTACGCGAGTAATGTCTTAGTTTTCCATATTAGGAGACATGCTTGAGTCAACGATAAATGAAAAAGGTTCTACTGGAGGTTAGTACCTATGTTGATTAAATATCGTGTTTCTAAATAAAACGAAAGAGGGGCACAAGGGCCGTAATTTGGATTTATCCTAGATATTCCAAGTAAAGACCTATTCAATTTATAGGTGACTTGTGTTTGTCATAAACGTTTTGTATCCAAGTTGACGTACAGAGTAAAGGTCTTAAAACTGTCGCACATTGCAGTTTATGTTCAGCATCATAATTCTCGACGAGAGGAACCAGCAGGGTGTGGGATCAACGCAGCTAACTGAATCACTGCTGCAGAGTTCGGCCCTATTTGATGTAACTAAATTTTATGTGAGTCATAGGTCAGTGATTCCGGATTAAATTTATTACCTCGTAATTAAGAACAGTATCTAATAAGGAGCCTACTCAGGGTTCTCAGACAGGAGTTACATTGTACAATTAAAGGCAAACATAGTTAACTTTCGTAGCATACACGGTAATAATTGACAGATTTTAGTAAAGCCATTTGCATTAATGCTATCGAAAAAGTGAAACAGGGATGTAATCGTTTCATCCATTGTGTATATGCTAACTGAATACAAAGGTAATGTCGTTTTTTCCCATATTTCTGTGGTATGATATCTTAATACTATTCAATTTTCCATAACAAGGCGGAAGCTATTGTCGGAAGCTATAGTCTGAAGGCCTGTCATAAGAAAAAAGCCATGTTACATGTTACCTATGACATCTCTAAGTGCGAAAACTTTTATTATGTATGTCCAGACTTATTTCTGATAAAGTTGCAGATGTCATGTTGGTTTTGATATTTTGTCCTGTTACATTATCTGAGTAGTTCTATCATTTGTCGCAATAAAGTACCATAAATGTTTGTAACTAAAGACGATGGTACGAGGAATGAGAAATGTTTCCGTATTTAGGTTGATATGACGTACAGTTGGCCAGTTAGCGCAGCCTGTTGATCTTTTCGCATGAGGATCTTTGAGCGGGACCGCTGCGCACATCCCAGGCCGCAGGAAAAGCCTAATGCGGGCAATTAAGCTCCGTGCGCCGAGGTCTTTCAATGAGGTATCAAACAGAGCTTAGCGGATACTCGGCACAGAAATTTCGCAGCGTGGCGTGCATAAATCGCCTTGCAGCGACCTGAATAAACAGGAAACGAGGTGAGAGGCCAATAAATCACCCTGTCGCTGAGCGAAATAAAGCGGCTGCAACACAGGGCGGGAGACTTTTAACCCGAATCGTTGCACCTTTGTTCAAGTGACGCATCGGGGAAAAAATAGCACGTGATAAATGCTTTTGAAACAAAAAAAAAAAAAAATTCGCCCTAATCAAGTTTCTCTCTGGCAGTTTTCTGCCAGGAGAATTTTTCTGTTATTTTTAGATGCTGCTTGCAGGCTGCAGATAACCTGATTACTTACTGAATCAATAGTTATTTACTTACTGACAGGAAAGAAGTGGCCTATGGCACACAAGGAAGACATGTCGAAAAACAACGCATCGCGATCGTCCGACACATTGTGATTTACTAGACCTGTTTAGTCTAGAAGTCGACCTTCTCTTGAGTACACTGCTTTTAGAGTTCCATGCCACAATCTGTAAAAACGGTAACATTATAGGATCCCTTTGTTGTCTGTGTACCCGACTATTTTTCTCAGGCTTGAGTCGATATGTCAATTTGAAACATATGTCACATACTAAGGCCCACTGTCCTTTGTCGGTGAAAAATTTGAAGCTTCTAAATCAATTCAACCAAAAGATATAGCCATTTAGGTCACATATTTTGATATTCCCACACACCCATCAAAACTGATAGTGTGCTTTCCGTTGGCCTACAATCATGAATTGTGGAAAAAAGGAATGTTTCACAATACAACCAAAGCAAAAAAAAAAAAAAAAATAAATAAATCCAAGAACTATAAACCTGTAATTATATCACACGAAAAATGTATTTTTATCATTTGTTATAGGACTATCTGTCTGTCTGTGCGACCGTCTGTTAAAACCGCTTTTTCTCAGGAATTGACAAACATATCGAGCTGAAATTTATGTTGCGAGGTGCCGGGGCTAGCAGTGTAATTAACACTAAATTCTTCTCGAATCTTCATATGGAAATGATGCTCTAAGCCCCCCTCTTCTAACTCCTACTTTTGCTGTTGCACATGGATTAAGAAGAAACGCGAACTGACTAATCGACATTGCAAGTGGAGTAGAAATGAGTTTGGCACCTACAATAATTTAATTTGATAGACATTAATTAAATAAAGTAAAGTTTCAGTAACGTAGTGAGAAATGAAAGGGTTGCTCTACCGATTAATAGAATGAAAGTTCTGTCCAAAATAACAATTTGATTTATTATGACTAAACTCAAAATCATAAACAAAACACATGAAGCATTCACAATACATCAAAATGGATCAAACTGGATACTCAAATAAATGCTGTGAAGGTGAAGTTGTCCATAAACTAGATTGTGACATTTATGACGAAGTGGTATGTGGAGCCAATCCCTTTTTACTCAAATCTTAAGAGAAACACACAACCAACCCAACATTAATTTCTGCTACAGTAGTGAGGACTCAGACAATGAACACCCAAGAAAGAACAAAGTTAGAAAAAGACGAACAGGCGCGCTCTGCTGAGCTCTGATTATCACAGTGCAAATTCCCTACTCTGCCGGTGCTGCGGACATACATTACCAAGCTGTCTTCTTAACTGCAAGGACACGATCTGGCGTACCGGAAGCGATGGCTGGTTGCTTTGACATCCCATCGCGAGTATTGCCCGAAACAAATTGTCCTGGTCTGGTTGTTCCAGACTAAAGACTTCCTATCAATACAAATGCGCCTCTGAGGGAGACGAAGAAGGCTTGCCACACAATCACTGATGGTACAGTGATTGATTTTAACAAGCAAAGTCACACAGTAACTCCGATACAGCCAACTTTAGCCAAAACTGCCCAAGAGAGACAACATAGGCCGCTTGTATGCAGAACGCTCAATTGCCAACTGTACTCAGAAAGTTACATTGAAGTCGAAACTTCAGTAACTTCGTTAAACAGTTACAATCAAATAAAAGTATATTAGACAGCCAACGGAAGGCAGGCTGTCCAGAGCAGCGTGAGCTCAGTCTTGTAACCTACTCCGACCGAAAGGTAAGAGCCGACTACCACAAGAGCACCCGTACAAACCGAAAATAGAACATTCCCGCCCCCACTACAGTGGTCGTGGTTAAACGTTCCAATCAGCAACTCTAAAACCGGCGGAAAATTCCACTCTATTGCCAAAGCACTACCATTCTACCAATGGAGATTCTTGGTGCCAATTTCTGCGCCGATTTTGCTACGTCACGGAGCTATGCCCTGAGTAAGCCAATCACAGTTACAATTTTCCAGAAAACGCGGGAATTTGTCTGTCAAGACTGCATGGGAACACAAGTCATTCCCACGCCTCGCTGGTAGCCCGCCGGTAAGTGTTTTCGCTAAGTTTCTGCGAAGTAACGGAATCTATAGCCCAGCCGCTCCTTCAGGCCCCTGCAGGCGTGTCTCCGCCGCTATTATGACAATGTCGGCGTCTGGAAAGCATTCTCTCGACTCCCTCACACCCGTCGGCTTAACCTTCTCAAGATCCGCAGAGCCCGCCTGTCACCGGACCACCTGGGTGACGAGAAGTCCGTGTGTGAAGGAATAGCAACTTTTCACCGCATGCAGTTAGAGAGGAAAATCGAATTACACAGAGTAAGATAGAAATATGAGAGAGGGCTTCTGCCACCTCTCAATGTCATGTTCTAATGTCTATGGTCCATTGGTAGTGTGATAAAAGTTATCTATCAAGTCAATGTAGTAACACGGTATGGCCATTTACGTCACATATTCTGACACACGGAAACTCACCCGTCAAAACATACATGGTACTTCGGGGGTTGATCTACAGTCATGTAATTTGGCAAGAAGCAAGGTTTCACAGTACGAGTAAAAAAAGCACTCCATCGTCAGGCCACGAGTGGCCTACCAGGACCATCCGACCGCCGTGTCATCCTCATTGGAGGATGCGGATAGGAGGGGCATGGGGTCAGCACACCGCTCTCCCGGTCATTACGATGGTATTCTTGACCGAAGCCGCTACCATTCGGTCGAGTAGCTCCTCAATTGGCATCATGAAGCTGAGTGCACCCCGAAAAATGGCAACAGTGCATGACGGCCTAAATGGTCACCCATACAAGTGTCGACCACGCCCGACAGCGCCTAACTTCGGTGATCTCACGGGAACCGGTGTATACACTGCTGCAACGCCATTACGAGTAAAGGGATAAAAATCAGAGAATCGTTAATCTGGAATTATATCACGGAAGAACACATTTCCTCTGTCAAACTCGAAATTACAACAGTCAATAGTTGTGTTTTCAGACTGACTGGGTCGCAAATGGTGAAAGTAAGACATCAGTCAACGAATGTCTTTATTGCTCATAGGACGCATTTTAGAATGTATCCATGATAAGGTATCCAGGAGCGATTACTGCACGTAAATGGGCTTTTCAATTTGTATTTGAAATAAACATTCGCAGAGGAGTGTGTGCCTCATGCATGTGACGAACACAGAAGGCAAGTTTATCCACATGTTTCCTTAACGTTTTTGAGGAGGAGGTTCAAATTTTCAGACGTGTGTGAGTTCCATAAGGGGCCCAACTGCTAAGGTCATCGGTCCCTAGACTTACAGACTACTTATATTAACTCATGCTAAGAACAACACACACACCCATGCCTGAGGGAAGGGCTGCGCAGTCTGTGATACAGCGCCTCAAACCGTGCGGCCACTCCGATCGGTGAGGAGGAAGTCTTAATTGTCTGTAAGCGGGGGTGGTAAGGAGGAAGGGTAATTTCTGCAGTGCTCACAGACAGGCGACAGTCGTACGACTGAACTACCCATGAATCTTAAATTTTCTTACGAAATTGGGACATGTATTCAAGTTAACCAACTCTGGTTTTCTATGGCTGCAACAGTGCTCTTAACAATGAAAATGGTATTTAATGTACTGTATATACTTGTTGATCATCTGTATTTTAGATATTATTTCAACTCTGATGGGTATTTGACGACTTCTTGCAACTGCTACTGCCGTTTTGAAGTTGTTCATAGTAATATGATGATATTGTACTACATGTAATAAAATTTTTTAATATGACTTTATTTCTTCTGCGCAACTTAGACCTTGCCTGTAGCCTAAATACGAAATTTCAGAGATCACTGAAGTTTCAAGACGTGCTGAAAGAGCGCTGTAAATGTTTCCAAAATTTAGAATTCCGGCGGTGCGTCAAATGGCGTGAAAAGTCAGTTACTCTCAGAGGACCTGAACGCTTTCATTCAGGATCGTTTATAGACCCTCGCCGATTAAGCGCTGTACTTTCTCACCCGCCAGACTTGCTGCTTCGCCGCCTGCTAGTTCGGGATCGGGGGCATTGAAAGCCGATGTGGTCGTAATTTGTGGCCGGCGTTCGGAGTTTGCATAATAAGACCCAACAAAGGCGCTCCCGAGAGACGCAACACAAAGGGGAGATTGTGTGTAGAGGAATTCGGGGAGGAGGAGATTTCTTCTCAGTGCGTGAACTATGCTCGAAGTAAATGCTCGCATGTTGCTTGAGTACACGAATGCGTGACTGCCTGTATGTGTGAATGAACATCAGTACGTTTGTGTGTGTGTGTGTGTGTGTGTGTGTGTGTGTGTGTGTGTGTGTGTGCGTGTTCATGCTTAAGCTGATGACGGAAGGGAGTCCCTTACCGCCACGATCAAAGTTGACGGACGCTTGCAGAAGCGGATTTGTTGTTTAAGGTGCATTGTCTCGAGGTTCTCCCTCATGATTTATGTATAAAACCACAGGAAATCCGGATTTATCTGCGATCGACATTTGCGTAATCCGGATTTTCGTCGCAGTTCTAAGGAAACAAAGAGCCGTGTCGCCGTTATTTGAACGCGTCTCCCCAGAAGCGGGCAGTTCGCGGCTCTTCGGACGGAACAATTGGATTAAATCCCGTCTCAGCTCAGCGGAGGCGCCGCTTTGAATAGCGCTAATCTTATTTTGCAAGAGTACTTAATTTCTCTGAAGAGCTTTGTTTATCTACGGTGGGAGCATTTCACGCAGAGTAAACATATCGTACACGTGATAATTCACGCTGACGCAAATTGTACCCGGAGTCGCAAAAGATGAAACGCTACGTAAATGGTACCGTTTAAGGGAAACATCTAAGTGACGGCGCAGATTATTGTTTAAGACAGGGAAACTTGTGTAGTGGAAAGGGGATCCACTAAAGCCACAGTCTTAACCGTCAACTCAATGAAGAAAGCTCTTCGTGGCTGAATTCAGAGTTAATGTCTCATCGAAGCAGCGCTTCCATTGATGCCAACACTTTCAATGAAAGTTGCAATAAAAGAAGACACATCAGCTTCAAATATCGATATTTCTGAACGTTTTTACAGATCTGATATCCATAGTCACAGAAGTATTCACCACCAGATCAAAATTATCAGAACACCAATCAGTGGACCGTAGCATGGAATGTGGCGACCCCTCTCCTTTATGACAGCTTGAGCTCCCCCGAGGACGCTTTCAATGAAGTATGTGAACGTTTCTGGAGGAATAGCAGCCCAGTCATCCTGAAAAGTAGAAAACAGAGAAGCTGTTGATATTGGAAGCTGGGATGTGTCTCATTCCAAAGGTTTTAAATTGGGTTGAAGTACGGGCCAGGCTATTGCAAAGCTATTGTTGTCCACAAACCATTGCCTCACAGAGGTTATTTTATGACAAGGGGATTGTCATGCTGATACAATAATCGTCTTCGAACTGTTCCTCTTCGCAATACACAATGACATAAAACCTGTTCATAACCTTCCGCATTTTGTGTTATCTTAAACACAATAAGGGAACACATAGTAACCACGAAAAATTCACCAGTAGCATAACACTAATTTCTCCGTAACCACTGTTGGAACTAAACGTGACGACAGGTAATATTGTCCCTTTCATCGGATTGTCACAAGACATCACCCAAAATTACTCGTTGCCAGTCATCCAGTGTTCCAGTGCTGCCACTCTTTACTCCGCCTCATGCGTCACTATCTTCTACTACAGAAATTCGTAGCTTATGTGGTGTTGCTCGACCATTGGACGCCATTATCTTTAACCCCCTACGCACGGTCACTGAGCTGGCTGGACTACTGGTAGTCGTTTGGAGCTCACGTGTGATTCCTTCTGCTGATTTAATGCGACCTTTTTCAACAACCATCCGCAATGCCCCCCCACTGATCTTGGTTTAGCAGTGGTTGTTCCTTCGCGTTTTCGCTTGACAATCAGGTCATCAACAGTCGACTTGGCCAGATTCTGAAGAGTTGAAATGTCTTCGATGGAACTGTTGTTTATGTGACGCCCGATGAATAGTCCACGTTCGAAGTCACTCAGCTTACCTTATCTGACCGACACACTCTTCTGTACTGACAACGCAGTACTCTCCTCTCCTTACCTTTCTGTGCTGGCGGGTCCGCATCTCACGACATCTACAGGGCAGTTCAATATTATGATACGTGTCCAGGTAATTGAAGAGGTAGTGTATACGCGACCCAAAAGTTTGGTATAAATTTATTTTTCTTGATCGCATTATAAAGGAAACATCGTTATACAATGGCTTTCAGTTACTTACAAACAATCTTTAGATCATATCTCCAAATGCAGCAGGTATTGTGGGTCGTAACCAATAAGGAACGATTCCAAACTGTAAATTTCAAGGACTGGAGTCTGATAGTCGCTGTCTATCAAGCTGCTAGTACTTCAGGCACATTCTGAGCGCCTTGACAGTTTTCTGATTGTAATGCACTCGGTAGTTCTTTCGGCAAGTGCTAGATTACAAGATCAAAGGCTTCAGGTTCAATCGCTACACATTCACACGACCTTTATCTGATACTTATGAAATCTTTCACCTCTGGAAATGTCTGTTAATACGAAAAGTGCCGTCCTGCACCGTGGTTCGTAGTCCACGTTAAACTGTAGAGTCCTCTATATGTGACTGGGTATTTTCAAAGGTCAGAGGAATAGAACGGTATACCACCTCAGCAGGGCCATGCGTGGTAATGCACTGTCGTGTTCAAACTAACCATAGGCCTGATGACAGATTAATCTTTAATGCACCATTATTGGTTACATATCACATTTTTCATGTGATACAATTTGTATTAGATCTTACAGATTTTATTATTATATCTTTCCCCCATAAAAATATAATTATAAGATATGTAAGATCACCTACGGGCCGGCCGGTGTGTCCGAGCGGTTGTAGGCGCTTCAGTCTGGAACCGCGCGACCGCTACGGTCGCAGGTTCGAATCTTGCCTCGGACATGGATGTGTGTGATGTCCTTAGGTTAGTTAGGTTTAAGTAGTTCTAAGTTCTAGGGGACTGATGAAAAAATGGTTCAAATGGCTCTGAGCACTATGGGACTTAACTTCTGAGGTCATCAGTCCCCTAGAACTTAGAACTACTTAAACCTAACTAACCTGAGGACATTACACACATCCATGCTCGAGGCAGGATTCGAACCTGCGACCGTAGCGGTCGCGCGGGGGACTGATGACCTCATATGTTAAGTCCCATAGTGCTCAGAGCTATTTGAGCCAGATAACCCATGATACAGGACTTTCCCATTATGTCCAACGCTGGGGTGCTATTCCAATGTCGGAGAGCCCTGGCAGTAGTGACAATATGAGAGAAAATAAGCTGATGATATGAACTGAGGCTTGTGTTGCGGAGGGCACTCAACTTGGGTAGTTCGTGCAGCACTGTAAACCATAGTGCTGTGATAGTCTAATGGTCAGCATTTCTGCCTAGCAAGCAAGAAGACCTGGGTTTGAGTCCTGGTCGTAGCACAAATTTTAACTTATTTCTTCTACTTCAATCGTTATCGTAGCTTGTATTAGCTTTAGGAACTATGATCTGAAGATGGATCTTCGACAACTGAAACTGCTTACCTTACTGTTTCTTGACACTGCGATCGAGATAGATTTTAGTGATTTTTGCAATTGAATTCAAACCAGGTATAATTTCAGTACGACATATTGTACTAAGAACGCCACTACGCTGTATTCTGTCGTTGTCGTCTACAGCAGTTAATTATCAACGCTCCAGTACTTCAGTGGAACAGTGAATCACATGAAATTCGTGTTAACTGTAATCAGGGCATTCAGTATACTGGCATTGTTTGCAGTTATGTAGCAATAATTCGGACTGCTGCACAGAAATGGCTAAAATGAGACTTTAACGATTTCCCAGCCTTACATAATCCATCTCTAAACCCTTGTCCCGCTTCGCCTGATCTAGGAAGCCTTTTGTTTTGAACTTTGATCAACCAAAGCACTGTGCACGACATTGTTTGTGATGCCTGTTCAATTACTCCTAATTCATTAGTGGAAATACTTCAAACAAATACTAACCGATTCTAGTTACCAGATATTAATAATCGCGGCTGCTGCAGTAGCTTATCTGCGCAGTAATTTACAGCTTTTTAAATACGACTGTAAGTCCATTAGAATTCAAGCATGAACTTTATTGCAGAGATACGAAAACTGATCAAAATTTTCATTTTACCTAGTTTTTACTGCATTCTACCCGTGCACTGTTATGTAGTACGTCCGTCATTAAATTACGGCTTTCTACCGATATTGTTCTATTCGGAAGGGTCAATAATCTACGCGTCGTGCAACAAATCTCCCGACATTCCGGTCTATTACCTGCAACATACAAATAACAACATGTTTATTACAAGGTCTCACTTGAGATATCGATTTTTGTAAATTATTGAGTCGTGAGTCAGATACGTCTGAGAAAAAGGTCAAAGAATGGCAAATATTACCAGCTGGATCATATACCTTCAAACTTTACTCCAGAAATAAGACTGCTTCTTACCGTTGTCATCATAGGATACCTTCAAGATCGGTTTTAGTTTTAAACGGTATCCAGTCTCGTAATCCTTTCTCGATCCTTAAATTGTTTACTTGTGAAAAAGGTTAACACCTCAATAAAGAATGAGACTCCATAATGTAAATCATCTAGAAGGAAAGGGGAAAACTGAATGAAACTTCACATGAGGAGAAAGTATATGATGTTGTTTCACTATTTACAGTATTAGTAAATACTGTAAATACAGTATTTACCCATCGATACGACGATCCACTGCTTCTAGCTTCGAAGCACGCACAGGTTTGCATGTGCTGATTCGATGGCAGAGTGCCAAGGTGTCTTGCGTCAAGGTGTCTTTGTATCCTCTCCTGAGGCATGCTGGTCCACAGTTGTTATAACTGGCCCTGATATCCTGAATACTGGCGCCTGAACGGTATTGACGTCCGAACTGGATTACATTACATTACGTTAACACTTGTTCCATAGATCTCGAATACGACATTGTGGAACGTGTCAATTCAACCAAAGGATTCTTTACGTACCATGATTAAAGATTTCTTATTTTTATTTATCTACTTTTCTTGTACTATTACTAATTTATATCTAAAAATTCATCTGTTGTGTAGGAGCTGTCATTCAGAGATTCTTCTGTTTTTTTAATGTTCGTTGGCTATCTTTCAGACTTTTAGTGCTATTTGACAAGTGACAAAGAATTTTTGTGACAGCATACTTCACCTCCTTCTGTGCCAAATCTAGACTTAACCCAAAGTAGCCTTTCTCCTAATGCTGTAGCTTTGCACATTGCCATTTCTTTTTAGTTGGGATGGGTTATTAATTACAAATTTCTTGAGTGTCAATATTTCGAAGCTAAAGGGTGCAAAAAAGGGCAGCTCGTTTTGTATTATCACGTAATAAGGGAGAGAGTGTGGCAGATATGATACACGAGTTGGGATTGAAGTCATTAAAGCAAAGACGTTTTTCGTCGCGGCGAGAACTGTTTACGAAATTTCAGTCACCAACTTTCTCTTCCGAATGCGAAAGTATTTTGTTGAGCCCAACCTACATAGGTAGGAATGATCATCAAAATAAAATAAGAGAAATCAGAGCTCGAACAGAAAGGTTTAGGTGTTCGTTTTTCCCGCGCGCTGTTCGGGAGTGGAATGGTAGAGAGATAGTATGATTGTGGTTCGATGAACCCTCTGCCAAGCACTTAAATGTGAATTGCAGAGTAGTCATGTAGATGCAGATCCCTATCTCCTTAAACCCAAATAGCGTAAGTTGCTGAACCCAAACGTTTCAACAGATAATCAAGGTGTTCCTTCCAATTCAATCTCTCATCAGTGCACACAACCATATATTTGGAATATTCTGCCTTAGCTACACACTTCTGCTCAAACTTTTTACTTATTAACTATGCTGTGCCAATTACTGTACAGAATTGTATATACTGTGTTTTATCAAAGTTTAACGAGAGTCCTTTTGCAGAGAATCACTTATAATTTGCTGAAACACATTCCACAGCTAATTCTTGATTTGTAGGTGAAATTATTATATTTGTATCATCAGAAAAAAGAACCAGCTTCGCATCTTCCTGAATACAGAGTGGTAAGTCATTATTATCTATTATGAGCAATAAGGGACCCTACATTGAATCTTGTGGATCCCCATTATTGGTACCTCCCCAGTTTGAGGAATCCCCTGATATTTGCACATTATGTGAACTGGTTATTTCAACACTCTGTACACTTCCAGTTAAATATGAGTTAAACCATTTGTACTCTGACCCACTCATACCACAATACTTAAGCTTATCTAGAAGAGTTCAACGATCTACACAATCAAAAGCCTTGGAGAGGTCAAAGAAAATCCCGCTTGATGATGTCAACTTACTGAAGGCGTTTAACATTTCATCAGTGAAAGTATATACAGCATTTTCTGTTGAAAAGCCTTTCTGAGAACCAAACTGGCATTTTTACAAATATATGATGCTACTCTTGAATACATTACTTTTTCAAGAATATTGGGCCAAGATGTCAGGAGTGAGAATAGGCAGTAGTGGTTGGCAGGATACCTATCCCCCCTTTTATGCAATGGTTTAACAATACACAATTCAATCTATCAGGAAAAATGTCTTCTTTCAGTGAGCTATTACATGTGTGGCTGAGAATCCTACTTATCTGTTGGGAACAACCTTTTAGTCTTTGTTGGAGATGATATCAATGCCATGCGAGATTTTACTTTTGAGTGAGCTTATAATTTTCTAGCGTCGGTGGAGGATGTGGGAAAAATTTCAATTTTATCAAATTGCGTAAGTATTGCCTCTTCCATATATGGCTTTGTCTTTTCTAACGAAGATCTGGATCCTACTTTCTCCACAACATTTACAAAATGATTATTAAAAATATTTTCACTCTCTGACTTTTTGTTAGTTTGATAGAAATACAGTCGCTCTGTGCTCTTGGTTGCTGTGTGTTCCTTTCAACAATGTTCTTCATTGTTTTAATTTTATTATCAGAGTCAGCCGGCCGGGGTGGCCGAGCGGTTCTAGGCGCTACAGTATGGAACCGCGCGACCACTACGGTCGCAGGTTCGAATCCTGCCTCGGGCATGGATGTGTGTGAGGTCCTTAGGTTATTTAGGTTTAAGTAGTTCTAAGTTCTAGGGGAGTGATGACATCAGATGTTAAGTCCCATAGTGCTCAGAGCCATTTATTATCAGAGTAATAATCTTAGACATAATTCACATACGTCCTGACTTTATAAAGACTTTCCTTAATAAGGTACATCAGATTTTATTATATTTGACTGTTTCAGCGTCATTACTCTTTCTTACTATTAGATAGATTTCCCGTTTTCTGGTTACAAGGTATTTTTGTCTCTTTAGAAAGCTATGGTTTCTTACAATTGTATTTCATTGTTGTGTCGAGGACAGATCTGGAAAACTTGCTGGCCACGGGACTACCTCAGCAACACGCAGACAGTTCAGAGATCTGTGCCACGTGTGGACGAATATTCTGTTGAGAAATAACACCACGTTACTGTCACGTGAGAGGTAACAAATAAGGATACATAGTGTCCGTGTACTCCTGTGCCGTCACAGTTCCCTTAGTCACTACCATCGCCGGCCGTGGTGGCCCAGCGGTTCTAGGCACTACAGTCTGGAACCGCGCGACCGCTACGGTCGCAGGTTCGAATCCTGCCTCCGGCATGGATATGTCTGATGTCCTTAGGTTAGTTAGTTTTAAGTAGTTCTAAGTTCTAGGGGACTGATGACCTGAGAAGTTAAGTACTATAGTGCTCAGAGCCATTGGAACCATTTGAACCACTACCATCCGTGACATGTAGTCATACCCGGTGGCCACACACACACACGCACACACACACACACACACACACACACACACACACACACACACACACAAACTCTCTCTCTCTCTCTCTCTATGGTGCCAGGAGTAATATCGCTGTGCGTTCGCAAATCATTAGAAAAAGTGTTACCTCTCCACAGATTGCCGTTGCATTCACCGGCGATGGTTATTTGGAGTACTGCAGAACTACGATTTATAATTGATTACAGTGAGATACCATTCATGCTTCCTGGTCACGGTACAACTCCAGACGTAGCCGTTTGTGTTGTGTTAACGGCAGCCTACACAAGACGGTGATTCCCGAGTCCGGCTGCTGCTTATCTCTGACGAGTGGCGGGGGATGTCGCATGGAGTCCAGTACTTGCTCTCGGGTGGCAGGGGCAGCTGTGAAGGGGTTAAGATGTCCTGGTGCTCAATACGGCGATCGTCCCATGTGGTGGACAGATGTAATCGACCGGAGCTTTTGCAGCGAGTATGCCTTCCTGACGTTCCCGTGCAGTCCAGCACAGGTCACTCTCTCATCCGAATGCTCCACAAATCAAGATATTACACGATTCGACTAACAGACCAAACGGAGATCCACAATTAGGACTATTCCAAACTCTGTCAGATGCTGGTATGCGTTATCTCCTCGTCCTTTACAGTGACCGATAAACAACTGACGCTGTTCACGTTCCTTGTACGCCCTAACCAGGCCTAGTAACAAAACTAAATATAAACAAAATATGAGAAACACTGTTTCACTTTTGTGTTCGTTCTACATGTCACAGAGAGTTGCAGCTTTTACCATTTACACACTCACCGACGGTGACATCTGACCACGACTTCTGGGTTTTTTTTCCCCAAGCAATGTGTTTCTGTCACAGTTAGGGAACAGTTGTTCTCAGCGGACGGTGTTCTTACCGCTGAACATGCTTCATGAAATGGTACTATTACGACAGCGGCATGCTTATGGGATGTTTTGTTTGTAGACGAAAAGGAAGGAAACATACATCGACGTACACTCTTCCAAAGTTCGAGAACGATAAGAAGTTGATGGTATCTGGTACTGATTACGACACTGCTCGTTCAACGACCGTAAATGTTCAGTTTTAGTTGCAGAGAGATTTGCGGTACCCTGCTTTGTAATGAGTATCGACAGGGTCTATCCAAGCAGACACTTTGTCATTTGATGTGCTCTACTGATGTTGGAAGTTTGTTGTATGCCTCCTCTAGTACGTTGCGCTTTTCGGTTAGTTTCGCATTGATCTTTACCATACACAGTGTGGACCTCGAACACTTCTCAACCATGTGACACAGTCCTTAACAGATTTAAGCCAGGAGAACTATCGAATCAAATAGAGGATGTTTAGTATATTTTCTTGCTTTCGCCTTTGACCATTGGGAGGACTTAACGGAAAAATAGCAGGTATGGAGATGGAACTGTAGTGATGAGGCCACAGTTGTATGAATTACTAATTGAATACCAAAGGAAATTTGCCTGCTTGCCTGCCAATCACATCTATTTTTTCGTGGTAAGTAGTTCCTGTAGGGTCACAAATGTCAGCTTGTCCAAGACAGTAAGTGATTGCTGGGTGTCAACAACTTCTAATCGCTTCTCCAAATAACTCTTTTCTGATTCTGATGCAGAATTGTCACGGCTGGGCGAACGGTGGGAACGACAACATAAATTTGAATAAAGTTTGACAGGCAAGATCGCATTCTCTATCACTTGTATTTATCACTGATGACCGGTTCCAACAGTTAAAGCTGTCATCTTCTGATCTTTAAAATACTTGTTGTCATACGTCCTGTTCCACTGCACATCGCCGGCCGTAGTGGCCAAGCGGTTCTAGGCGCTTCAGTCTGGAACCGCGCGACCGCTACGGTCGCACGTTCGAATCCTGCCTCGGGCATGGTTGTGTGTGATGTTCTTAGGTTAGTTAGGTTTAATTAGTTCTAAGTTCTAGGGGACTGATGACCTCAGATGGTAAGTCCCATAGTGCTCAGAGCCATTTGAACCATTTTTTTGAGCCACTGCACATCGCTCCTTCTTTTCTCGAATTATGAGAAATGTGAAGAGAACAAACATCTGTTCTCAGGAAGTAATTGTCCGCTGTTCAGGCCGACATTTGGAAGATGACCGTGGCTCTCGCTTCCCTGCCGGCCACCGATGTGATCATCAGAGGTGTCTTCAAGGCTGTGGTCAAGAGTAGGCTTCCCCAGCACTAGCACGGTACGATGTCGTGGTAGCTCTCTGCCGCCTACCGTGTCACCTATTCGTCAAGAGTCATGTGACTTGGAGTCGTGCGATCAAAAACTCTCACGGATACTTTTTATTCGCCCTTCCTCAACGTCAGTTAACGCAACAAAGCATCTTTTCTGACGCCTTCTATGCACTACACTCAGGCCCTGTAAGTCACACAAGAAACAAATTTACACCTTGAACAAGTCGAGATACGGCCATTAATTTGCACACCACTTAGTTATTAATCCTGTGTCCTGTGACCATTATCAGTTAATCATTACCAGTTCTTCATACACACGTTCTGTGTTGAGGAGTCCTTTAGGACTGCGCGTATCAACAATGTAAAGCCTCTCAGTTGCCTGATGATGAGCAAGCCACCGTTTTTTTTCCTGTTAATTCCGTTGCGTTTCTAAAGAATAAATAGTCTGTTTCTATATCCCACGAGGAATTACACCGAGACGTGTGCATCGCATATATTCTGAAACAATAGAAGCGAATGAAAGATACAAGCAACTGAAACAAGACGGACGGAGGGGAAGCATCTTCATTCTGGATCACCGGGTGAGCACTCTTATCTCAGCGGTGGCATTCACTTTGTGCTGCAGCGGCAGCTACGCAGTGTATATATTCCCAATCTCATTAAGTGCCACTGTATTCGCGAGCGTTTCTGGGAAAGAGGTTCGATGTTAGCTAGACGGCATTCTTCGGGTAATGGAGAACGGAGGAGAAGACGAGCACGGGACGAGGAAGAGTGGAAGAACTGAAAAGGAGGAGGGAGCGGATAAAAGATGCGAAAAGGGAACGGTTGTTAGGTCGGAGCTTGTAAGCAAGGCAAAGGGAAACACGGAGGCGATACGGTCGCTGGAATTCCAGCTAGGCGCACACACGCAGAGGGGCGAAAGTCGCCTCGGCGTTTTGCGAGACCATAAAAAAAATGAAGTGCGCGCCTCAACCGCGCGTGAGCCTGCTCGCGCATGTGCACTCGCCTGTGAGGAGTATGAAAACGGCTTGCGCCGAATCTTTACACACGTCAACACTTCGGGCTGCCTTTGGCTTCGGAGTGTCTATAGACAACAAAGCAGTCGAATTTCCAAGCTATGCAACCGTATTTACGTTGTGGGCTTAAGTCTTCACGAGAGAGGTAACTGTGAAATGCACTTCGGTACAGTAACAGGAGCATTTAGATGCAACATCACAGGTATCTACATCTGCACTCTCGAAATCATTAGAGGAGGAGGAGGAGGAGGAGGAGATTAGTGTCACGTCCACGAGGTCATTAGAGACGGGGCACAAGCTCGGCTTAGGGACGGATGGGGCAAGAAATTGGCAGTGCCCTTTCAAACGAACAATCCCGGCTTTTTCCAGAAACGGTTTAGGGAAGAATACGGAAAACCTAAGTCAGGAGGAGAAATGCGTACCATCACGTTTCCGACTTTGATAAAGGTCGGATTGTAGCCTATAGCGATTGTGATTTATCGTATCGCGACATTGTGCTCACGTTGGTCGAGATCCAGTGACTGTTAGCAGAATATGGAATCGGTGGGTTCAGGAGGGTAATACGGAACGCCGTGCTGGATCTCAATGGCCTCGTATCAATAGCAGTCGAGATGACAGGCATCTTATCCGCATGGCTGTAACGGATCGTGTAGCCACGTCTCGATCCCTGAGTCAACATATGGGGACGTTTGCAAGACAACAACCATTTGCACGAACGGTTCGACGACGTTTTCAGCAGCATGGACTATCAGCTCGGAGACCATGGCTACGGTTACCCTTGACGCTGCATCACAGACAGGAGCGCCTGCGATGGTGTACCCAACGATGAACCTGGGTGCACGAATGGCAAAACGTGATTTTTCGGATGAGTCCAGGTTCCCTGATGGTCGCATGCGTGTTTGGCGACATCGCGGTGAACGCACATTGGAAGCGTGTAGCCGGCCGCCGTGGTCGTGCGGTTCTGGCGCTGCAGTCCGGCACCGCGGGACTGCCACGGTCGCAGGTTGGAATCCTGCCTCGGGCATGGGTGTGTGTGATGTCCTTAGATTAGTTAGGTTTAAGTAGTTCTAAGTTCTAGGGGATTTATGACCTAAGATGTTGAGTCCCATAGTGCTCAGAGCCATTTGAACCATTTGAATTTTTGAAGCGCGTATTCGTCTTCGCCATACTGGCGTATCACCCGGCGTGATGGTATGGGGTGCCATTGGTTACATGTCTCGGTCATCTCTTGTTCGCATTGACGGCACTTTGAACAGTGGACGTTATATTTCACATGTGTTACGACCCGTGGCTCTACCCTTCATTCGATCCCTGGGAAACCCTACATTTTCGCAGGATAATGCACGACCGCATGTTGCAGGTCCTGTACGTGCCTTTCTGGATACAGAAAATGTTCGACTGCTACCCTGGCCAGCACATTCTCCAGATCTCTCACCAATTGAAAACGTCTGGTCAATGGTGACCAAGCAACTGGCTCGTCACAATAGACCAGTCACTACTCTTTATGAACTGTGGTAAAGTGTTGAAGCTGCATGGGCAGCTGTACCTGTACACGCCATCCAAGCTCTGTTTGACTCAATACCCAGGCGTATCAAGGCCGTTATTACGACCAGAGATGGTTGTTCTGGGTACTGATTTCTCAGGATCTATGGACCCAAACTGCGTGAAAACTTAACCACATGTCAGTTCTAGTTTAATATATTTGTGCAATGAATACCCGTTTATCATCTGCATTTCTTCTTGGTTTAGCAATTTTAATTGCCAGTAGTGTATTTATTGAGAACTCTACGTGTTGGTCGCACATTGTTATGTAATTCACAGATTGATCGCTGACGGATTGCTGCAGTCATCAGATGAGTTAAAATGAAATGGAAAATGACACTAATGTAGCAATAATGGACCAGTTACCTGGCAGCAAATTCTACAGGAAAAAAACTAACAGTACATAATAAGCGCAACATCGCTGACACCGATATCGTTAGGATATTCTGACTAGTATCAATGTCATCTTCCTTGTGTACGCAGATACATGATTGTTAGCAATGGACTGAGAACTTCCTATACTTGCGCAAACAGGAGCTATAGACAAAAGAAGGCGCCAGCGATGAGGTAACGTAAGCATCCATCGTCATAGATTCAACAGTTTCATTAAATTACGTGGTTTGACGAGGCTACAGTATGGTTCTAATATTAAAATATAATATAAAACGTATTTAGCAACTAAATAAATTCTACAGGGCTATGACAGGAACAATCATTCGAAGCGAAGCTGTTTGGTAAACATAGGCTCTAAAACTTACACCTTAAGAGCTATGAACAATTCATCTTCGATAAAGTGAAACAAATCTATTCTACTGTTAGGTCTTTACTTTCTATATTGTGGGAGCAGGTAGTGTGGACCAGAACAAGAAAAAAAATCGTCTACCAAACTAGGGCTCCAAAATGCATACTTTAAGAGCTGTGAGCAGCTGTTCAGTAGTAGAGATGTGTTTCACAGTAGCGAAGGTGAAGTAGAAATCATAGCGCCTAAAGTATACGTTTAGGATCCCATGTTTACTAGACTTTTGTGTTTCTAACGATAGTTCCTGTAACATCGAATATTGTCCATTTCTCCTGGGACACCCTATATTGCGTAAAAGAAGTATACAACCTACTTACTGGTCCCTTTAATCCCCCAAACCAACCAACCAACCAACCTACTTACAGAAAGCTTTTAAGCATGACAAGGTAAATAAGACAACTCTTTGTGTGAAAAATGATAGTGACTTTCATTGAAATAGTTATTGTTTCTAAGTCGTACAATTTCCGTCAACATAAATAACAGTTCGTGGAATTCGTTATATTCCACTATCAAACGCTTATGTAGAGCTACCTCACATTTACAAATTTGGGCTCCAAGGAAAAGAAACAGTGCATCGCTGTTTTACTTTCAAGGGTTTCTTAGAAAGAGCGTCTGCCTCCGTCAATCAGTTGTGTGTCGCAGAATGCTGGATCCCTTGGAGAACTGTTGTCCAGTACAGCATCTACGACTCTCGTGTGTCTTCCTTTGCGAGACAAAAGCGGTTCAAATGGCTCTGAGCACTGTGGGACTTAATTTCTGAGATCATCAGTCCCCTAGAACTTAGAACTACCTAAACCAAACTAACCTAAGGACATCACACACATCCATGCCCTAGGCAGGTTTCAAACCTGCGACCGTAGCGGTCGCACGTTTCCACACTGTAGCGCCTAGAACCACTCGTCCACCCAAGCCGGCTTTTGCGAGATAAGGACATATTTTTGTGAGAAATGTCTCCTTTTTAGAGTGCAAGTATCAACTGCGACCATCAGAAATTAACCAATATTCGTTATAATGGACAAAAAATGCAGTAGCATGTGGGATCACATCAACTATTTATGAAAACAAGTCTACCTAACTATTACTGATACTTTATGACAGTGGTTTGTCTCTAGCGAGAGCATAATAAGGGGCGGATCTGAACCTTAAAAGCTGCTAGCGAGGTGCCGTTGTGAAATTATGAAGTTCAGGCAGCCGTTGTTATCGGTACGTTACTGCAGAAAAAAAATACTTGGTCGTCCGAATGGTGATTACTGCGAAGTGTTACATACACCGTTTCATCGTACGCTCTCCGACGACGGTGACCGAAGTTTCAGACTCCATTTCTTGATTATCTCCGCGAGAATTTCACGAAAGTTTTGGGGCTGCACTATTCCGGCCGCGCATTCCTCATTCGACAACTTTCATTCTATCGATATCTTTGGATTGGAGCTGCCATTGTCTCCCACAGCTATTCACTGCTAGACGGAGATAACTTTCCGGCACTGGCCGGAGTTTTCCGGTCACTCCCTTCAGTCCGGTACCCTTTTGCTCCCTGCTCCTTCCAACTTGTGGCAGAGATTCAGAGGGTATTCAACAATTCCGAACTGCATTCCGTTAAGACTTCAACATAGTCCTACCACAGTTGTGATTTTGTCTGAAATATAGTATAACAAACTGCGGTAGAGCTGTATTTTCTTACATAAAAATGAGATACCGTACAGACTACTCTCAGAGGTTTGTGTGTGTCTAATTTACAGTGATGTAGGGAAACTACGTAATTCAAAGTTATTCACACTTTGAGGCTTCTTTTACATGAAATAAGAATAATAGCGTTTGTGTGGGAAAAAAATATAATTACATAAATTGAATTAAATTGTATATACAGAAACAAGGCTGCTTGCTTTATTGTTTATTTTAGCAGGACCAGTATCAGAAAACATGCAAAAAATTCGGCGCTCTTTAACTTTTAGTTGACTTTTTAGTGCGTCATCATCTGGTTACGGATTCGGCAGTGTGCTATACGTTACCAACGATGTATTTTGTAATTTAATGTAATCGCTGATAACATAAACAACACTGCCTCATCTACATCGCAGTAAGGAGCACAGAAGATGGGCATTTAGCCTGCCACAAGTCCGATCGAAGTTTTTAAAACAAAGCAATAAAACCAGTAGCCCTGTCATCAACTTCATACAGCCGGCGGACACCGTGCACAGAAAAGAAGTAATAATGACCAAAACCCTTCCTAAAAAGTATGGTGTCAACAGGATATTTGAAGCTACTCGCTAAACAGTCCCAACGCAATAGCAGCACATTTGTCGAATATTAATAAGTGTATTTGCTTGTTAAAACAGTAGCATTAACCATCATTGTGAAAATTTACGAAAAACCTCTACTATATATCTTTGTCAATTGGTTCAAATGGCTCTTAACACTATGGGACTTAACTTCTAAGGTCATCAGTCCCCTAGAACTTAGAACTTCTTAAACCTAACCAACCTAAGGACATCACACACATCCATGCCCGAGGCAGGATTCGAACCTGCGACCGTAGCGGTCGCACCATTCCAGACTGTAGCGCCTAGAACCACTCGGACACGCCGGCCGGCTATGTCAATTAATTACTAATATCTATGCATAATTACTACGAAGTGCAAGGAATATGTCGTCTTTAGTCAAGGAAGAATAGCCTGAAAAGGCGAGAGAAAGCATTTTCTTTTTCATTCCGCTGTGGCCAACAAGGGGTCACGTTGCAATTTCTATCATTTACTTTGTTCTCCAATGTGAATTCATATTTTCACCCTTTGTCTTTCATCTTCCGTCCGATAACTTACCAACTGTTCTCTTACTCTTCGTGTTTTTGGATCATTTTAAATTTAGCACTTTCCGCCCGAAAATATGTCTGTCTGATACTCCTTCTTCTTTACATTGTGTTATTCAATTTTTTTTAACTTTTCGGATAAATTTCTTTGTTAATGTCGTTTCCCCAGATATGCTTCAAGATCTGTTATGTTGACGTATTGGCTTTCATCCTCTATAAGTGTCCACAATATGTATTTTATGTTATGGAACGTCAGAAGGTCCTTCGTTAATGCAACGCAAGACAACGCTTATAGAAGTGTGTGATACTGGTAATCGCTAGCGGCCTTGCCACGGTGGCAACACCGGTTTCCGCCAGATCATCGAAGTTAAGCGTTGTCGGACCTGTGTGGGTGGACGTCCGGGTCTGCCGGGCGCTGTTGACGAGTAGGAGTGCACTCAGGCCTCTTGAGCCACATGGAGGCGCTACTTGGTTGAGAAGTAGCGGCTCCGGTCTCACAAGTGACAGTAGCCGTCAGAGCAGTGTACTGACCACATGCCCATCCAAATTCGCACCTAGTGACCCCTGTGAGCTAATTCTGACACTGCGGTCGATCGTCGTCGTTGGGCCTTAAAAGGCCTGTTCGGACGGAGTTTTAACCACGGTTTCACTCAGCTCCAAGGCGAATGAAAACACCTCTTCCCGATAAACAGCTTTCAGGAGGGAGAATAACGTTGAGCAACAACATGCAGCCACATCACAGATATACTCTCTTTCATCTTTCGTCAGATGGAAGTAGACACAACATGCGTGTAATTATTTACCGCTGAAGTCGCGTTTTCTAGCATCATCAGATCAGATGATATTTTATCAGGTAAGACGTTACGTGATAAAATATCATCTGTCGCTCCTGGATACTAAACACCTTTTTCCAAAGCTGTTTCACAGAGGAAGACCGCACTGCAGTTCCTTCTCTAAATCCTCGCACAAACGAAAAAATGGCTGACATCGAAATAAGTGTCCAAGGATTAGAAAAGCAACTGGAATCACTCAATAGAGGAAAGTCCACTGGACCTGACGGGATACCAATTCGATTCTACACAGAGTACGCGAAAGAACTTGCCCCCCTTCTAACAGCCGTGTACCGCAAGTCTCTAGAGGAACGGAGGGTTCCAAATGATTGGAAAAGAGCACAGATAGTCCCAGTCTTCAAGAAGGGTCGTCGAGCAGATGCGCAAAACTATAGACCTATATCTCTGACGTCGATCTGTTGTAGAATTTTAGAACATGTTTTTTGCTCGAGTATCATGTCGTTTTTGGAAACCCAGAATCTACTATGTAGGAATCAACATGGATTCCGGAAACAGCGATCGTGTGAGACCCAACGCGCTCTATTTGTTCATGAGACCCAGAAAATATGAGATACAGGCTCCCAGGTAGATGCTATTTTTCTTGACTTCCGGAAGGCGTTCGATACAGTTCCGCACTGTCGCCTGATAAACAAAGTAAGAGCCTACGGAATATCAGACCAGCTGTGTGGCTGGACTGAAGAGTTTTTAGCAAACAGAACACAGCATGTTGTTATCAATGGAGAGACGTCTACAGACGTTAAAGTAACCTCTGGCGTGCCACAGGGGAGTGTTATGGGACCATTGCTATTCACAATA
The DNA here is from genome assembly GCF_023864345.2 of Schistocerca serialis cubense. Taxonomy (NCBI): domain Eukaryota; kingdom Metazoa; phylum Arthropoda; class Insecta; order Orthoptera; family Acrididae; genus Schistocerca; species Schistocerca serialis. The sequence goes on from NC_064642.1 coordinate 271,065,685, forward strand.
TATATACGAATGACCTAGTAGATAGTGTCGGAAGTTCCATGCGGCTTTTCGCGGATGATGCTGTAGTATACAGAGAAGTTGCAGCATTAGAAAATTGTAGCGAAATGCAGAAAGATCTGCAGCGGATAGGCACTTGGTGCAGGGAGTGGCAACTGTCCCTTAATATAGACAAATGTAACGTATTGCGAATACATAGAAAGAAGGATCCTTTATTGTATGATCATATGATAGCGGAACAAACACTGGTAGCAGTTACTTCTGTAAAATATCTGGGAGTATGCGTGCTTAGCGATTTGAAGTGGAATGATCATATAAAATTAATTGTTGGTAAGGCGGGTACCAGGTTGAGGTTCATTGGGAGAGTGCTTGGAAAATGTGGTCCATCAACAAAGGAGGTAACTTACAAAACACTCGTTCGACCTATACTTGAGTATTGCTCATCAGTGTGGGATCCGTACCAGATCGGTTTGACGGAGGAGATAGAGAAGATCCAAAGAAGAGCGGCGCGTTTCGTCACAGGGTTATTTGGTAACCGTGATAGCGTTACGGAGATGTTTAATAAACTCAAGTGGCAGACTCTGCAAGAGAGGCGCTCTGCATCGCGGTGTAGATTGCTCGCCAGGTTTCGAGAGGGTGCGTTTCTGGATGGGGTATCGAATATATTGCTTCCCCCTACTTATACCTCCCGAGGAGATGTGATCTTCTCGTGAGGTATAAGTAGAATGTAAAATTAGAGAGATTAGAGCGCGCACGGAGGCTTTCAGACAGTCGTTCTTCCCGCGAACCATACGCGACTGGAACAGGAAAGGGAGGTAATGACAGTGGCACGTAAAGTGCCCTCCGCCACACACCGTTGGGTGGCTTGCGGAGTATAAATGTAGATGTAGATGTAGATGTGTACACTCGACATAGGAATCCACAATTCAGTTCTGCATTTTGAAATAATTCATTAAAGAGGTCAACTGGATCACCACAACGGTAGTGCGTACTTGACCTTGTGCACTGGTCACAAAGAATCGTTCAGTTTACCAGGACAGCTTTTAAATTCATTCAAACATTTGCCTCATTGTGTGTCTACTGATCTGTGCTTCACGTCCCCTGTGGAAGAGCTTACGCTAGCTTCCATAGCCAGTCAGCGATTGGTTTGAGTCTGGCCCTTGGAAAAAATTCATGGGAGAGAGAGAGAGAGAGAGAGAGAGAGAGAGAGAGAGAGAGAGAGAGAGAGAGAGAGCGAGGCGCTCGCTTTGAACTCGGCCCGGTAAGCATTTTCGGATATTTCCATCGACGACCGGCTCGAGTTTGTAGCTCATCATGCAGACCACAGAAAAGTTTACTTACTCAGGGCATTTGTAGTGCCTTCACTGACGCTGGATTTTAACAACGAAGAGCACTACCTTTTCAGTCTCAGCGGAAGTTATGAACCATGTGCTCGTGTGCCTGAGGAGATTGGGAAAAAATGCTGTCTCCCATGAAGGGCGTGTATTTTCGCCTCTGTAGCAGTGCTGCCAACATAAACACTTTGTTTACTGATTACTGCCTACATCTGTGCTACGCATTGACAAATCACAAATTCTGGTAGGATGCGATAATGGGAGAAAAATTAGCGACTATTTCGAAACGTGCAGATTTGAACAACGTCAGTAGGGGCGATAACTTGGTGATCAAATTAGGTTCTCGACTGGCTCTATTGGTAGACTTACTGGGACTGCGCAGAACTTTCTTGAATCCGTCGGACATCATCCTCTGACACATATGGTGGGGTTATATTTTTTCCTTTGAACACACTCCCAGTCTGTATAAACTGCTTAAGCCAACGGCTAATGCTTTAGCGAGTTGGTGGTTGAATACCGAATTTGATACGAAATGCCACTGCACTGCAATTTGCGACTCACTTTTCACAAACGCCGGCGGGTGTGACCGAGCGGTTCTAGGCGCTTCAGTCTGGAACCGCGCTACCCCGTCGGTCGCAGGTTCGAATCCTGCCTCGGGCATGGATGTGTGTGATGTCCTTAGGTTAGTTAGGTTTAATTTGTTCTACGTTCTAGGGGACTGATGACCTCAGCAGTTAAGTTCCATAGTGCTAAGCGCCATTTGAACCATTTGCCATTTCGCCGCCGCCCGCCAAATACTTTGAAACTTTCTCCTTTCCTTGGTATAAAGCTTGTTCATTTTGGATTTGTACTTGAATACATACGAATTTTTGAAAATGGGTCCATCATTTAGAATAACCCTGTGCAACACTAACGGCCACCTTTGGAGTCGTGTCGTGGCCGGGAAACATGGTCTGCTGATGAATGGTGTTGCATCGTGTTCAGCGATGACCTGTGGTTCTGCACTATCGCAGATGATCATTGTCTATAAATGCGGTGGGGACTGGTAAGTGGTCCCATTTATTTAAGGATGCAGAGTACTTATAAATGGTGGAAAAATCTAAATTATTTTATGACTTTTTAAATTCTACAGTCTTGACTGATTACATTGATACCTGCATTATAGGGTCTGAAATGAAAAAAAGACCTATATAAACCAAATTTTAAAGTTAGAGTCATGTCTGCCTCCACGCCCCCTTTATTTCTGTTACAGAAACTAGTATTATTTCGAAAAGAACTGTGAACTTTCTGTTTCCAGCGATTATACATATGATACATTGTAAATGTTGGTAACAGTGCAAGTTTTTAGCGTCTCTAAATGATTATCTTTGGTAGTATTTATTTTTGTTTCCCTGAAGCAGTTTGTTCAAGCTTTACTGAATGTTTGTTGCCCAAGTGCTACATATTTTTGTGGAACTACATATCCTTTAGTTTGCAATAAATACGAACTATGCTACGCATCAAGAAATTCAATAAAAGGAAATTCTGTGGTAACCAGTTCACAAGCAAAGCAAGCCCACTGTTGGAAGTAAACTATGTATCAGTTCTTCAGGGATGAAACTCCCACATGGCCGCATGGCCGCCTCCTGGTGATCTGATTCAAGATTTTGTGTTAACAATGTCACTGTTTGTAGTGGATTTGTTGTTGTTGATGTGAGTATCTTATCTTCTTTGATAAAGGAAAGTGGCGAAATGTAAGCAATATGATGGTGCAAGCTGTCTGGAAATAACTGAACAACAAAGTAGCAGGAAGGGTTTAGCGTCAAAATTAGTTTTCAGTGTAGATCCTGCAATAAATCTACCTCGAAAATGACTTCGAACATTGTGCATAATTCATATGATGTGAATCTGAAGTTATTGTAAGGAATGCGAGCAATAGGAAAACGAAAAAAGGCTGCTCAAACGTTTTGTGGTTTGATGGTTCTTCCTCCTCCTCCCAGTATTTTCAGCAAGTACATAAAAATACTTTTAGGTGCCTTAACGGTTGTGTCTAAAGCATCTATGAAACGTGCAGTAGAAGAAACTGTAAATATTATTGGAACCAGGGACGTTGCTGTTGCACTTGATGGGCCATAGCAACGTCGAGGGCATCGTTCCTTGAATGATGTTGTAAGTGCTCCTTCTCTGGAGAATTGAAAAGTTGTTGATGTTGATTGCTTATCTAAGTACTGCCACACCTGCCATGGTAACACTGAAACACATATTGAACATCAGTGTTCTATGAATTATGATGGTTACAGTGGAGGTATGGAGTGTGATGGAGCTTTATAGATATTTCAGAGGGCGGTGCACATTCATAACGTTAGGTATACGAAGTACCTAGGCGATGGGGACTCTAAGGCTTTCAATAAAAATAATGAGTTTAATGTTTATGGTGATATCTTGGTAACAAAACAGGAGTGTTGTGGACATGTTAAAAAGAGGGTGGTTGCTAGATTGAGAAAGCTACGAAGAGAAATGAAAGGAAAGTTGGTATCTGATGGAAAATCTCTGTCTGGCCGAGGAAGATTAACAGAAACTGAAATAGACGTTCTTCAGAGTTGCTGTGGACTGGCCTTTAGACGAACTGCACATCTGAATGATGTTACAGCAATGAGAAAAGCTGTATGGGCGATCCACTTTCACAAATTGTCCACTGATGACCACCCTGTTCACGGACTTGGCCATAAAGGAGCAGATTCTTGGTGTGGTTACCAAAAAGTAAAAAAAAAAAGTGGTCAAATATACCGTCACAAACATTCTCTTCCTGAGTCTGTTGTGAATGAAATGAAACCAATTTTTAGAGACCTGAGTGACCCTGATTTGCTTAGTAAATGTCTTCATGGCGGCACTCAGACTAGAAATAAAAGTTTCAACCATTGCATACGGGAAAGATTACCCAAGAATGTTTTTGTAGGACTACATACATTAAAAGTTGGTGTACCCGATGCAGTGATATGTTTCAATGATGGAGTGATAGGAAGGTTGGAAGTCCTGAGAAATTTAGGGATAAAATACGGCTCTAATATGGAAGATCAATTGCTAGGGTGTGACAGACAGTGGGTGCATAAAGCTTAAAGATTCACTCTTCAAGTTACCAAACAAGCAAGAAGTGCTAAAAGGAATGTCAAGAGGAAGGCTGAAGACGAAGAAATGCTGCAGGCTGAAGACTATGCTTCAGGAATGTTGTGATACACAGTTTTATTGGAATCACACGTTCATTCACAATTTCCCGCAAGTTATATTTTTCAGAATTCAAGTAAAAATATTTTGTAAAGTATATAAAGAATTGCTCTAATTTTTTTCTGCAACTTGCAGTAGTCCATAGTTATGTAGCAGACCTAAGCTTTATTGCAGAATCAATTAAATTATAGAAAAAATAACGTTTTTACTAGGAAAAAGCTATATGAAAATTAAAATTTAAGATGTGATATTTTTTATCCTTATATATAATAGGGGGAATTAAATAGGTCTAGTACCTCAGCCATCATGTTGTGCTTATCTGGTAAAAATTTGGTCTCCTTGAAATGTATGACATTGGATTAAATGGTACCTGAATTGGAAGAAGCATTTTGGAAAAAAATTGCATCAATTTTTTTGTAATTTTTTAATAACCCCAAACAGGTTCAAAAATATTCAATATACGTCTAATTTGTTTAGAAAGTATGCTGCATTACCTGATATCAACATAAAATCTGTTAAACAGATACATTATAAACAGTGCCTGAAAGAAATCGATGTTGATTTTTACATAATATTGAGCCGGAAAAGTACCCTGTGTCCTTAACAGAGGCTTAGCGATGTTCCTCTTGGCGTCATTATTTCGAGATCCTTCGGGTTTGACCTCAGGCCATGACTGGTACTGACTGAGGGAACATAGGGGTAAGTCGCGGACGTATTGCGTCCTTATGTGTTAGCTATCATGCGACGTATAGTAGTGCTATTTTTCTTCAGGACATTGCTCGTCCACGGCGGGGCACGTCTCTAAGAACTTCCTGCGTGATGCTGAGGTGTTCCAAAAGCCAGCACGAACCCCAGCTCTGGCCCGGTAGAACTCGTGAGGGACCAGCTCGGACGTCTACACCGTGCCACTGCCAGCATCCAGTATGTAAAGGACCTGTTACAACAGTTGTGGGTCCACTTGCCGCAGGAGAGAGTACGGTTCCCTTCGCAATACAATTTCCAATTGAGTGAGAGCATGCATTCAGGGTGAAGGGGTGGTGGAACGTCATGTTGATAAGTTGGCTCATACTGAATAGTTCTTTGTGTATTTGACTCGACATTGTAACTACATGCCCCCTCAACCCGTTAAATTTTTTTCCGTTTCCTCCTCCCTTTCTGGACCCTCATTTTTTCTCAATTAATCCCTTGATCCAACTGCCAGATGACTTCATATAGTAACGTTCCAATGAGATAGTGGCTGCTTGCTTGATATTAGCATACACATGATAATGATATCAATTGTGTTACGTTGTGTTTCACACGATGTGTATGAAATCGATCCATGATGAATAAGGAATATGTAAAAGCATACATATTGCACATTCCCTTCCCTCAAAGCGAATGATATGTACTGAGAACTATTTGGTTTATTTCTATATAGCATAACGGAAACAATCTTAGTTTTCACAAAGATACTGAAAATTGTCAGCCATAGTCTTTTGGAAAGAAATATTACGGGTTAATAAATTTTAATCTGACTACAAAAGACACAAAACAGTTACATTATGATGGGATTTTATCGCGGATATTCCTCAATACGAGCACTGATTTTAGCACTGTAAGAATTTAGCACTATAAAAATTTGAAAGTCTTCTGCCTTACCTGAGGTAAATTAAATTCAGAGAAACCTTTACGGACGCCAATCAAAACATCATCTTTTGAATGTTCTACACTATAAAAGTGGGTATTTAATCACGTTCAGAAACGTTGTAAAGGAGAAATTCTCTCCTCGAATGAAATCTAAAAACAGACGGAACAACCCACAATACGATATGAGGAACAGGGACTCTCATATTACAGAATTTAGGTGTCTGTCCAAGTACTGTTGCAGTCAAATTTACGCCGACCTGCCTTACAAAGGGCTTACATAATGGCCTGCCATTCTGTTTTACGACTTCTTTGCTAAAACAGTTTTATGTGGACGTCGTTTCACGATAGCTTAGCTCTTCATTAACATGCGCTACAGAACACTAAATCCTTAACGACTATCTTCTAGACTGGAGCACAAGATCAAAACTGTTGTGTGTTCACTACTTGGCCGTTGCAACTTCTTTACTGTACGCAATCTCCACTCCCTATTGGGATCCAAGTGATAACATGACCCGAAAAAAAAACAGTTATTTATACTATCGTCTGCCTTGTAATCCGATTTTACTCTTCCGGACTAGATTAAGAAAACGTACTATTTGTTTATTTTCAAACTTTTCGCACTTCTAGGTACTAGGTTTTGTGCAAATGTCCTCAAATTTCGTACCTAGAGTCCCTCAGTTTGGTGCTCACTTTTCAGTTAATTTTAAACCGCGCGCAGTGCTTAAAATGCTAACAATTTCTTAATTTCTTGTCTTTTTTCACCATTTCCGTCGTATCTTGTGCAACGGTGGGAACGGTACGTGATAACGTGCCCGTGTTCAAACTGGACATGAAATAAATAAAATTTATTGTGCCAGACAATCAAAAAAATGACATTTCGGAAACGGTTCATTAATTTCTTTTCCTTTTTCCTATTGTCTTCGTATTGTGTATAACGGTGGGGACCATGTGGTGGTACATCAAGCATGCTGGTGTTCAAATTGGACATATGACAAATAAAATTTATTGTATCAAACAATCCAAAAATTACACTTCGTTGGAGAAATCAATCTGCAATTCTCAAAAGATACCACAGTCTCTATCACTGTTCGAAAAAAAATTCATCTTAAAGGACACTAAGAACATTTACCAAGAACAGCAATAGATATGATATTTTGTTTTGTTTCACATGAAAGCTTCAACTGGTCCTGCAAGTTAGCATTAAGGAAACATTCTTCATTTTCACAAAGATACTGAAAGTTGTCAGCCATAGTCTTTTAGAAAGACATATTACGGGTTATGGCTCTGAGCACTATGGGACTTAACATCTGTGGTCATCAGTCCCCTAGAACTTAGAACTATTTAAACCTAACTAACCTAAGGACATCACACACATCCATGCCCGAGGCAGGATTCGAACTTGCGACCGTAGCGGTCACGCGGTTCCAGACTGAAGCGCCTAGAACCGCACGACCACACCGGCCGGCTATTACGGGTTACCAAATTTTAATCTGACTACTAAACATTCAAAATACTTACGTTAAGATGGGATCAAAAATTTCTTTTTAACAAAACACTTGAAATAAAACGTACTTTGGGTACAATACTTCACTGCTTGTAGGTCGAAAGTAACAATCCAATTGCCAAGTGTGCTGAACACTAAGTTTAATTCTAATTCTAGAGTAATAGGAACAAGAAGAAATCTAGGATCAGCACCATAAGAACACCCCTTCCTTACATTACACCAAAGTACACTAGCCTATACAGATTGACAATACTTATTCTAGGAGACAAAATGTAACAGAATCAAGTAACGACACAGAAAAGTACAAGACCACTGCTAAAAACAACTGTGTAAAAAATGCAATATCTGCTGAACGACATCACTCATGTACCAATCAGCACCTACAGGCCCAACAAAGTATCCATAAAACCACACTGAAAGCCTCTACCAGACAAAACGGTGCTATATAGCACCAGCTACTATTAACAAGTTCCACTTTGCTGTTGATTGCAACCTATGATCATTTGCAGGCAAAATAAGAATGATGTTATCATTCAAGCATTACTTCCCATATGTACTGATATGACGGGTATTGTGGGATACCTCCTAATATCGTGTCGGACCACCTTTTTCCAAGCGTAATGCAGCAGCTCGACATTGCATGGCCTCCACAAGTCGTTGGTAATCTCCTGCAGAAATATTGATCCATACTGCTTCTATAGCCGTCAGTAATTCCGAAAATATTGCAGGTGCAAGATTTTTTGTGTAAACTGACCACACAATTATTTCTCATGTTGGATGATCTGGTGGGCCAAATCATTCTCTCGAACTCTACAGAAAGTTCTTCAAACCACTCATGAACGATTGTGGGGTAGTGACATGGCGAATTGCCATTCATAATGATCCCATGGTTATTTGAGAAGATGAAGTTCATAAATGCCTGCAAATGGGCTCCAAGTAGCCAAACATAGCCATTTCCAGTCAATGATCGATCGGTTGGACGAGATGACTCAGTACATTCCATGTAAACACAGTCCACACCATTAAGGAACCACCACCCGCTTCGATAGTACCTTGTTGATAACTTGGATTCATAGCTTCGCGGGGTCGACGCCACACTCGAACCCTAGCATCGGCTCTTACGAACTGAATTCGGGACTCGTTTGATCAGGGAACGATTTTCCAGTCGTCTCGGATGTAACCGCTATGGTCACGAGCCGAGGAGAGGCGCCGCAAGCGATGTCTTGCTGTAAACAAAGGCATTCCGCCTGCTACTGCCATAGCCCATTAATGCGAAATTTCGCCACACTGTTATAACAGATACTTTCGTTGTACGCCTCACATTGATTTCTGCGGTTATTTTACGCATTGTTGCTTGTCTATTAGCACTGACAAGTCTACGCAGATGCCGCTGCTTTAGGTCGTTACGTGATGGCCGTAGGCCACTGCGCTGGTGCAAGATAACGCCTGAGATTTGGTACTTTCGGCAAACTCTTCACACTATGAATCTCGGGATACTGAATTCCCTAACAATTTCCGGAATGGAATATCCCATGCTTCTAGCTCCAAGGAGCATTCCGCGTTCAAAGTCTGTTAACTCCGGTCGTGCGGCTATAATAACGGGAAACCTCTTTATATGTCTCACCTGAGTACAAATGACAGTTCCACCAAAACATTGCCCTTTTGCACCTTGTGTACTTGATGCCACCGCCATCTGCATGCCGTTTACTCTAGGCGCTCCGTAGTTGCAGCGCCTGCCTCGTTGTCGGCTGGCTAACTCGCTCCTAGCAGACCACACCAGTGCAAGGTCGCTTCTTCGTCAAAGGGCTTTCTCAGCGCCTTGCAGTGACACTTCTCCGGAATCGATACATCCGAACGGCTGCAAGAATGGCTCATCGCATGTAAAAGCTGCTGCTGCTTAAGTGTATAGTTCCAGCATTTACTGCTTCAGTTTCAAGTTAATATTTTACACTGGCCGAGTATGTTGGTGTTGCTTGTAGCTTTCTTCGTTTATACATCACTACTTTCAAAGCCTTTGCCCACATAATTCTTACAAATCTACCTTGTTCTCAACCAGAAATGAAATTTGGCAGAGATACCCCGACTGGGGAGTTGGCCGCAGGATACAAGTATTTCATTTGATGTCATTTCGGCGTATTGTGCTTAGATCATGATGTAATGATTATAAGAGGCTACACATACACACAGTCCGATCGGAGAAAATCCATGACCTAGCCATAAATCGAACTCGGAGCCACGTGAACGCTAACCAAAAGACGACGATCTACTGAATTTCAACTATAAGGACAAACGATGTCAGTTATGCATGTTCCCAAGGACTCGACATTTGTGGAAGTGTCTCTCACTCTCTGTGATGCCTCTTCAAGCTATGGTCCCTTTCACCATTTCTATAAACTCTTTAGTCAGGAGAGAGATGCATCATATCCTTTCTAACACATTCTTTGCAAACGAGTGAATTTTCAGTAACACTGGTGGAGGTGTTGATGGAATTGTAACTGATATCTGTATATGCAGTTTCTAATCGAGACACTGATACCGGAAGTAGCCCAGAGGCATCTCGACGGAACCAAACGCCTTAATGTGCTCCTCTGATTCGGAGCAGCAATATTTCTACTGTTTCGTCTATATCTTTACATCAGGAGCACGTTTTGTCGAACTTGCGCACAATCTCCCTCCCTCTCCCTCTCTCTCTCCCTCGCCCTCTCCCTCTCCCTCTCCCTCTCCCTCTCCCTCTCCCTCTCCCTCTCCCTCTCCCTCTCCCTCTCCCTCTCCCTCTCCCTCTCCCTCTCCCTCTCCCTCTCCCTCTCCCTCTCCCTCTCCCTCTCCCTCTCTTTCTCTTTCTCCTCCCCCTATCTTTCTCTCTCTCTCCTCCCCCTATCTTTATCTCTCTCTCCTCCCCCTATCTTTATCTCTCTCTCCTCCCCCTATCTTTATCTCTCTCTCCTCCCCCTATCTTTATCTCTCTCTCCTCCCCCTATCTTTATCTCTCTCTCCTCCCCCTATCTTTCTCTCCCTCCCTCCCTCGATCATAATTGCTTGTAAAAGCTGTGGAAGAGTATAACATTGTAAGTTTTTATTTTAATATTATTTTCCATAACCGCTGACTTAAACTACTTTAAACATCACATTCCAGAAAAATGCGTTGAGCCCATGTATAAGCAGTGTTAATTATTTTCGTAGCAAACTTGTTTCTTATTTTCTGAAAATTCATCTATTATGTTCTCTTAAGTTTATTACCAAAGAGGAGAACACGGCGAATGCCATGACCGACTTCTCAGAAACTTCACTCAGTGGAATAGGGGTCAAAATAAATGAACACAGGTATCGGCTTACAGTACTCGACAGTTTCTGAGGAAACAACGATCAAAGTTTTTGAGGTGCTGTTTGTGCCTTTTACCAAGAAAGCAGAGCAGTCGAAACGCTGGCAACAGTCAACGACGTGGCTTTACACTTTTGCGACCCTTGTTTGAAACCCGATTATTATTATTATTATTATTTTATTTTATTTTATTTTACTTCCCAAACAATCTTGTAGGTAGAGCAACCACAGATATGACTAGTCATCTTGGGTATTAGTAAACAGCTTCAGATGTATTTAGTCCTTTATTTTTGAGTCACTACCGGTTTCGTGGGCACTGAAAACCACATCTTCAAGTTAACATCTGTGTAACAATAAATCCAGACGTAATAACTGCACTGAGATATCCACTGACACGGTAAATTTTCTAAAGTTGTCTAAAGATTTAGAAATTTTTTAAAAAGTATAAAAAACTTCCACTTGAGCATATTAAAGTATTTCTACTCACATCTCAGTGGATGTACCAGGGTAGTTATTCCTTCTGGATTTATTCTCATATAGATGTTCACCTAAAGATGTGACTTCTAGTGTCACGAAACCTGTAGTGATCTAGAAACAAAGGACTAAATCAGCTGAAGCGGTTTATTAATACTCAAGACTATTTTATTTATTTATTGTTTTTCGCTTATCTGCCCCCGTCCACTGAAAATTACTAAACGAATGTTTTCCCGTGTATATTGGAATAACTTTGTCCTTATTCGACTACTAGCTATATGGAGAATGAACTAAAAAGAAGAAAGACAATAAGTGAATCGAAAAATTGTTTCTAATTGGTTTCGATGAATTTCCTGCGGTGTATTTTGATTTATAAGCAGCTGTAAGCGCCAGTTTTCGGAAAAGTTATCCATTATGCGTGATTTGGAGAGGAGTTATAGCCAACGTTGGAAATCTGTGCCGAGTGAGATTCACACGAGGAAATGTCCCTGTCACAAACCTACCTTCCCGCGATACTCACATTGTTTGGAATTTCTATGTTTCGAACGTTTCTATGATAGGTATCATTCAAGGGAATACACCAAATGTTCCTGCACAAAAAACATAAATATAAAGTAGAGGAAGAACAGATATAAGAATGAAATATTAAAAAGACTGTAATTTCAGAAAATACCATAACATATGTAATAAATGTGTAATCAAAAGAGAACCACCTGCATGAATACCAAGTGCTCAGATGCAAAACCAGTCCTAAGCAAAGAAGGGAAAGCAGAAATGTGGAAGGACTTTATAGAAGGTCTATACACGGGAGATGTACTTGAGGGCAATATTATGGAAATGGAAGAGGGGTAGATGAATATGAGAAGGGAGATATGATACTGCGTGAAGAACTTGACAAAGCACTGAAAAACTAAGTCAAAACAAGGCCCCAGGAGTAGACAACATTCCGTTAGAGCTCCTGATAGCCATGGGAGAGCCAGTCATGACAAAACTCCTCCATCTGGCGAGCAAGATGTAAGAGACAGGCGAAATACCCTCAGATTTAAAGACGGTTATAATAATTCCAATTCGAAGCAGATGCTGACAGGTGTGAAAATTTGCGAACTGTCAGTTTAATAAGTCACGTTAGCAAAATGCTAACACGAATCCTTTGCAGAAGAATGGAAAAACTGGCAGAATCTGACTTCGGGGAAGATCTGACCCTACGACTTCTCATAGAAGATACATTAAGGGAAGACAAACCTGCTATGCTATATCATTTGTAGGCTTAGAGGAAACTTTCGTCTGCGGTGGCGTTCTCACTTTCCGCGCCCGGGTTCCTGGGTTCGATTCCCGGCGGGCTCAGGGATTTTCTCTGCCTCGTGATGACTGGGTGTTGTGTGATGTCCTTAGGTTAGTTAGGTTTAAGTAGTTCTAAGTTCTAGGGGACTGATGACCATAGATGTTAAGTCCCATTTGAACCAAACTTTCGTCAATGTCCATTGCAATACTCTCTTTCAAATTCTAAAGGTGGCAGGGATAAATAACAAGGAGCGAACGGCTATTTGCTATTTGCACAGAAACCAGATAGCAGTTTAAGAGTCGAGGGACACGAAAGGGAAGCAGTAGTTGAGAAGGAGTGAGACAGGGTTTAGCCTATCCACCAAGTTATTCAATCTGTCTATTGAGAAAATAGTAAAGGAAACAAAAGAAAAGTTTAGAGTATGAATTAAAGTCCAGAGAGAAGAAATAAATACTTTGAAGTTGGCGATGACATTGAAATTCTGTCAGAGACAGCAAAGGACTTGGAAGAGCAGTTGAACGAAATGGACAGTGTCTTGAAAAGGAGATATAAGATGAACATGAATAAAAGCAGGATAATGGATTGTAGTCAAGGTAAATCAGGTGATTCTCAGAGAATTAGGCTAGGAAACGAGACACTTAAAATAGTAGATGAGTTTTGCTATTTGGGAAATAAAATAACTGATGACGGTCGAAGTAGGGAGGATATAAAATGTAGACTGGCAATGGCCAGAAAGGCGTTTCTGAATATGAGAAATTTGTTAACATCGAGTATAGATGTGTCAGAAACTGCTTTCTGAAAGTATTTTTATGGAGTGTAGCCATATATGGGCTGGAAAATGGACAATAAAAAGTTTACACAAGAAGAGAATAGAAGACTTCGAAACGTGGTGCTACAGAAGAATGCTGAAGATTGGATGGGTACATCACGTAACTAACGAGGAGGTACTGATATGAATTGGGAAGAACAGAAATTTGTGGCACAACCTGACTAGAAGAAGGGATCGGTTGGTAGGACACATTCTGATGCATCAAGGGATCACCAATGTATCCAGGCGCTACAGTCTGGAACCGCGCCTCGGGCATGGATGTGTGTAGATCAATACGTTATATAGCGTGATTCAGCAGTCCATAATGCTTTCGTATTTTGCAACCCGCAATGTTGTTTCTGGCCTTCGTAAACCACGGCCGAGATTTTCATTACGTCTCGCTTGCTACGCGTGTGTATTAGTTCTACAGAAAAAATGAACAAGGCTTTTTTATAGGAAATTTAATGTAATTAAATTTTCTGGAGGTCATAACTTTCGAGTTATTCAAGAAAAACTACGTAAGTGATCTTCAAACGCACTTCTAACTCACATCATCCCTCACCAATCAGGACTTTAAGAAAATTATTCATGACAGCTCCTAGCATTTTACACTACGCGAACTATTACCGGTATTCGACCTTTTTTGGTCTATTATCTACGCTACTAAGCCACCAGCAAAGTCGAGTACTTTGTTGACATTAATTAATTAAACGTGGCCGTGTGGATAATGAACAAAAAATGACTTCTGTAAACGGTACGCCAAAACTAAATACGTTGAAAATTCAATCCAGACTTAACCCGTACAAGTGGATTACTTCTGTAGTCAGAAGATCTGACGAAAACAGCGCTGTAAATGCTTATTTTATGCTGTTAAAAGTCAGAAGGTTGCTAGATAAAATTTACAAAAACGTCATCTTTATCAAAAACGTCATCTTTACCATTTTTGAGTGCTCGGCTAAGCCCGTGGTCTAATAATGCCCGTGAATGAAGAGCAAGAAAGATCAAAAAATCACTTTTGTACGTATTTCCTGACTAACTCTAAAACTACTACCTCTAACGAAAACGTACCCCAGCACAAAACTGAAATTTCCTAAAAAATGGTCCTCTTCATTTTTCTGTCGGACTGATAGTTTCTCGCGTAGCGAGTGAGAGAATATGAAAATCTCGAGTGCGGTCTATGAAGGCCAACATAAAATTAAGGGTTGCATAAAACGACAGCCGTAGGAACAGCAAAGTTATCCCGTACATATATTTAAGTTAAAAGTAAAGTTCCAGTCACTGTACCTAGTACAGGTCCTCACCGAGTCTTCCTTCATGCCGCTAAAGTCTTGTGTCGTTTCCTCCTTTTCTATGTAAGACTGTCCGCAGCTCGTGGTCTCGCGGTAGATTTCTCGCTTCCCGAGCACAGGGTCCCGGGTTCGATTCAGGGCGGCGTTAGGGATTTTCACCTGCCTCGAGATGAATGGGTGTTATTGTGTCGTCTCCATCATCATCATCATCACGCATCCCCATTACGGTCGGAGGAGGGCAATGGCAAGCCACCTCCACCAGGATTTCGCCTAGTACGGTGGTGCGGGTCTCCCGCATCGTTCCCCTACGCTCTGTCAAGGAGTATGGGACTTCATCGTCATCATATACGACTCAACATGGAACCCCGTTAGTTTTGTTAGCACATCTGAACATATAAACAAGTTCGCAATCAATGCCGTTTGTTGCATTGAAAAATGTTAATTACATCCGGAGATATTGCAACCTAAAGTTGACGCTTGAGTACCACTCCTCCGCTGTTCGATCGTGTATCGGAGAGCACCGAATTACGTAGGGATCCAAAGGGAACGGTGATGGACCTTAGGTACAGAAGAGACAGGAACAGCACATTACGCCCACATGCTAACACCTTTTTATTGGTCTTTTTCACTGACGCACATGTACATTACCATGAGGGGTGAGGTACACGTACACACGTGGTTTCCTTTTTCAATTACGGAGTGGAATAGAGTGTGTCCCGACATGTCAGGCCAATAGATGTTCAATGTGGTGGCCATCATTTGGTGCACACAATTGCAATCTCTGGCGTAATGAATGTCGTACTCGCCGCAGTACATCTGGTGTAATGTCGCCGCAGGCTGCCACAATACGTTGTTTCATATCCTCTGGGGTTGTAGGCACATCACGGTACACATTCTCCTTTAACGTACCCGACAGAAAGAAGTCCAGGCGTGTAAGATCAGGAGAACGGGCTGGCCAGTTTATGCGTCCTCCACGTCCTATGAAACGCCCGTCGAACATCCTGTCAAGGGTCAGCCTAGTGTTAACTGCGGAATGTGCAGGTGCACCATCATGCTGATACCACATACGTCGACGCGTTTCCAGTGGGACATTTTCGAGCAACGTTGGCAGATCATTCTGTAGAAACGCGATGTATGTTGCACTGTTAGGGCCCCTGCAATGAAGTGGGGACCAATGAGGTGGTCGCCAATGATTCCGCACCATACATTTACAGTCCACGGTCGCTGTCGTTCTACCTGTCTGAGCCAGCGAGGATTGTCCACGGACCAGCAATGCATGTTCCGTAGATTCACTGCCCCGTGGTTTGTGAAACCTACTTCATCAGTAAACAGAACTGCAACGCATTCTCTGTTAATGCCCATTGACAGAATTGCACTCGATGATTAAAGTCATCACCATGTAATTGCTGATGTAGCGACACATGAAACGGGTGAAAGCGGTGACGATGCAATATGCGCATGACACTACTTTGACTCAGTCCACCGGCTCTCGCAATGTCCCGTGTACTCATGTGTGGGATCATGGCAACAGCAGCTAACACACCAACTGCACCCGCTTCTCCAGTGACGGGCCTGTTACGGACCCGTTTGCGTGCTACGACCATACCTGTTGCATACAGTTGGCGGTAGATGTTTCGCAATGCGCAGCACGTTGGATGCTCTCTGTCCGGGTACCGTTCTGCATACACCCTGCAGGCTTCAGCTGCATTTCGTCGACACTCGCCATAGATGAGTATCATCTCCGCTTTTTCAGAGTTCGAATACACCATGG
Organism: Schistocerca serialis cubense; assembly: GCF_023864345.2. Taxonomy (NCBI): domain Eukaryota; kingdom Metazoa; phylum Arthropoda; class Insecta; order Orthoptera; family Acrididae; genus Schistocerca; species Schistocerca serialis. Next base: position 271,082,293 of record NC_064642.1, read on the forward strand.
TCACAGTTCCTACAACACTAGACTATTACAGACGTCTGGGAACACGGTGTACTACAGTTGGTCTGCGTGCGGAGACGAATGCAGAATAACAATAGCAGCAAGCGCTACATGCGGACACTGCGACAGCTAGACCAAATCACAACAGTGCACTACAGCCACACTCGTAAACACGGTCGTCATCGTAAACATGTCCCTGCAGATGCTGCTCGCCGACCGTGGCCCGTGTTTGTTACCACATGCAACTGAACGTCGGAGGTTTCAAGCGTCAATTTTAGGTTACAATATCTCCGGATGTAATTAACATTTTACAATGCAACAAACGGCACTGATTACGTATTTGTTTATATATTCAGATGTGCTAACAAAACTAACGTGGTTCCATTTTAAAAAAACCGTAGGTTTGTGTTAAGAAAAAATACTTCCGTGCATTTTTGTATGGTTTGCATTAAACAATTACACTAGCCCCTCTCGTCACGTTCGGTCTGTGGAATCGGTTGGTCAGTATTTGATGTGGTTTACGAAATATATCCAGCGGTAACGTTATGTGACTCACCCTGTATATTATGAACAGTAACTCTCGTACACACTACTCTGTTGTATCTCTGTGGATGATTTTTGAGCAAACTATTTGGCCCTCTGAAGAATAATGTATTCAAATTCCCCCACTGGAAAATCCGGAACTCTGTCAAAAACCTCATCTCGTGTTCTGTTCTCTCTATTTTTGTCCTTCTAGGTGGGAGTGCGACACTCTATGACAACTTTCCGAAATATAAGAGCATCAATCAGGCTTGAGTAACAGCGAAAATGTTGCATTAGCTACATATAGCCTTCAGGAACACACTGCAGATCTACTGTTGGATAAGCCGGCCGCTGGTGGCCGAACGATTCTAGGCGCTTTATTTCGGAACCGCGCGACTGCTACGGTCGCAGGTTCGAATTTTGCCTCGAGCATGGACGTGTGTGATGTCCTTAGGTTAGTTAGGTTTAAGTAGTTCTAAGTTCTAGGGGACTGATGACCTGAGATGTTAAGTCCCATAATGCTCAGAGCCATTTGAACCATTTTACTGTTGGATAATGTGCGAGGTACCGGGGCTAGCAGTGTATTTAACACTAAATTCTTCTAGAATCTTCATATGGAAATGATGCTCTAAGCCCCCTCCTTTTCTAACACCGACTTTTGCTGTTGCACATGGATTAAGAAGAAACGCGAACTGACTCTAATCGACCCTGCAGGTAGAGTAGAAAGAGTCTGCCACCTGCAATAATTTAATTTGATAGAAATTAATTTGATAAAGGAGTTTCATTAACGTGGTGAGAAATGAAAGGGTTGCTGTACCGATCTACAGAATGAAAGTTCTGTCCAAAATAACAATGTGATTTATTATGACTAAACTTAAAATAATAAACACAACACATGAAACATTTACAATACGTCAAATTGGATACTCAAATAAATGCTGCAAAGGTGAAGTTTTCCGAAAACTAGCTTGTGACATTTATGACCAAGTGGTATGTGGAGCCAATTCCTTGCAGCTCAAATCTTAAGAGAAACACCCAGCCAACTCAACATTAATTGCTGTTACAGCAGTGAGAACTCAGACAATGAACACCCAAGACAGCACCACGTAAGAAAAGACGGGAACAGGCGCGCTCTGCTGAGCTCCGATTATCACAGAGCAAACTTCCCTAATCTGCCGGTGCTGCGGACATACATTACCAAGCTGTCTTCTTAACTGCAAGGACACGATCTGGCGTACCGGTAGCGATGGCTGGTTGCTTCGATGTCCAGTCGTGGTGATGATAATGTCACGAGTACAGCCCGAAACAAATAATCCTGGTCTGGTTGTTCGAGACTAAAGACTTCCTATCAATACAAATGCACCTCTGAGGGAGACAAAGAAGGCTCGCCACACAATCACTGATGGTACAGTGATTGATTTTAACAAGCGAAGTCACACAGTAACTCAGATACAGTCAACTTTAGCCAAAACTGCTCAAGACACACAACATAGGCCGCTTGCACGCAGAACGCTCAATTGCCAACTGTACTCGGAAAGTTACGTTGAAGTCGAAACTTCAGCAGCTTCGTCAAACAGTTACAATTAACTAAAAGAATATTAGACAGCCAACAGAAGGCAGGCTGTCCAGAGCAGCGAGAGCTCATTCTTGTAACCTACCCCGTCCGAAAGGCGAGAGCCGACTCCCTCAAGAGCATCCGTACAAGCCGAACACAGAACATTCCCGCCCCCACGACTGTGGCCGCGGTTAAATGTGCCAATCAGCAACTCGTAAACCGGCGAGAAATTCCACTCTATTGCCGAAGCACTACTATTCCACCAATGGAGATACATGGCGCCAATGTCTGCTCCGACTTTGCTACGTCACGGAGCTATTCCCTGAGCAAGCCAATCACAGTTACGATTTTGCAGAAAATGCGGGAATGTGCCCCCGCCAAGACTGCCTGGGAACACAAGTCATTCCCACGCCTTGCTGGTAGCCCATCAGAAAGTGTTTTCACTAAGTTTCTGCGAAGTAACGGAACCTCTAGCCCAAGCCGCTCCTTCAGGCTCCTGTGGGCGTGTCGCCCCCACTCTTATGACAATGTCGGCGTCTGAACAGCATCCTCTCGACTCCCTCAAACCCGTCGGCATAACCCTTTCAAGATCAGCAGAACCCGCCTATCACCGGACCACCTGGGTGACGAGAGACACTGTGTGGGAAGTCAGCGTGTGAAGGAATAGCAACTTTTCACTGCATGCAATTAGATAGGAAAATATTCATATCTTCTGAGTTCTCAATACTAGCCTTGTAATGACCATACTCGACTATACTTTCCCAAATCGAATTACTCAGAGTAAGATAGAAATGTGAGAGAGGGCTCATGCCACGTCTCAAGTGCACCGTGAAGGGATTATCTGAATTGGAAGGAAATGGGCAGATGTGGCTCTGAGCACTATGGGACTTAACATGTGAGGTCATCAGTCCCCTAGAACTACTTAAACCTATCTAACCTAAGGACATCACACACATCCACGCCCAAGGCAGGATTCAAACATGCGACTGTAGCACTCTCGCAGTTCCAGACTGAAGCGCCTAGAACCGCTCGGCCACCGCAGGCTGCTGGGCAGATGTGATGTACATGTACAGTCAAATGAATGATTACAGTTTCAGAAAAACTGGATGATTTATTTAAGACAAAAAGCTTCACAAAATGAGCAAGTCAACAATGCGTTGATCTACTTCTGATCCTTAAGCTGGTTTTGACTTTTACTGATAGACTTGCTGGATGTCCTCCTGGAGAACATCGTCCCAAGTTCCGTCCAATGGCGTGTTTGATCGTCGGAATCCCAGGCTGGATGGAGGGCCCTGCCCATAACGCACCAAACGTTCTCAACTCTGGAGAAATCCGATGATCTTATTGGCCGAGACAGGGATTGTCAGGCACGACGACAAGCAGTACAAACCCTCGTCGTGTGCGAGCGGCTATTATCTTGCTGAAATATAAGGCCAGGATGGCTTACCATCAACTGCAACGAAACTGGGCGTAGGATTTTGCCGACGTACTTCTGTGCTATGAGAGTGCAAGGATAAAAACAAAAAAATCTCCTGCTACAAAAAGAAATGGCACCCCAGACCATCACACCTGGAATTCGGGATGTATGGCAGGTGGCGGTCAGTTTGGTATCCCTCTGCTGTCCGGAGCGTCTCCAGATACTCCTCTTGGTCCGAAAGAGCATACACCATGCTTTCATATAATTCATTTCCTCGTTGAGCATGAATCCACAACATGCAGTGCGGGTGCATATTGTTCGACCTCCAGTTGGAATTTAAAAGTAGCGAGCATGAAGGACATGGACAGGGACTGCGGATAGGTTGATCTGACTGGGCCGGAAAACGTGCCGGAATAGTCCATGCATTTATGATGAAGGCTCTGTCCGGATGGCGCAGTGGTTAACGCAACAGCCTCGTAAGCAGGAGGTCCCAGTTTCCAGTCCCACTTCAGTAAACATTTTTCACTCTTCGCCGTCGATACTGCATAAAATCCTGATGCAGCTGATACCATCATTTCTTTCCTTTTCCTTTCTCCTCCTTCTCCTTCCATTTAAATAATATGGACTAGAGCTGTCTTCAGTCATGAGTCCTACTTCGGAGTGAGCTCCGATGACTACGGGAGACGTCCCGCAGCAAAAATACGAAAAGAGGAAATATATTCTTCTTTTACTCATAAGCAGGTTACGTTTTCCAAAACTTTGTTTCACAGACACCACGGAAAGATCAGAGGTTTTGTGATCTTTATCACAGTGGGCCCATGTATGAGGCGTGTTTTCTGAAGTAAGTGCCGTTTTGAAATTAGAAAAAGACGTGCTAAGATATCTCAATAATTTTATTTTTACATGAAAGCCTGTACCTTAATCTACTTTCCTACATAATTTCCGTCAATATTGAGACACTTGTCATAACGTAATAGGTTTTGAATACCCTCCTCATAAAAGTCTGTCACCTGACTTGTTAACCACTGCATCACCACTGTTTTGACTTCGTCATCGTCTTGAAGACGCTAACTGGCCAGGTGTTTCTTCAAGTGCAGGAACATATGGTAGTCACTGGGCGAAAGATCGGGGATGTACGGAGGATGACCTAGTGTTTCCCATCGAAAAGATGTGATGCGAGCTTTGGTCTGATTCGCCACAAGCGGACGGGCATTGTCTTGCAGCAAAACGATGCCCTTGCTCAATTTCCGTGGACTGTTGCTTTGATTCTGGTGTGACGTAGGCCACCCATGTTTCATCGCCCGTAACAATTTGGCTTAAGAAATCATCACCGTCGTTGTGGTACCGCTCAACGAAAGTCAATGCACTGTCTAAAAGTTTGGTTTTGTGCACATCCGTCACCATTTTCGGTACCCAAATTGCGCACAATTTTCGGTAATTCAAGTTCTCGGTCACAATGCCATACAAAACACTACCAGAAACATTGGCAAAGTCATCCCGCAAGGAGGAAATCGTAAAGCGTCTGTTTTCTCTCACATTATTGTCCACTTCCTGCACCAAACTTTGATTAACGACCGAAGGACGCCAACTCAGTTCTTCATCTTGCACATTTGTGCCGCCATCTTTAAATGCTCTCACCCACTTTCTTACCATTCCATCACTCATAATGTTTTCTCCATAAACTGCACAGATCTAACGATGAATATCGATCGCTTTTAGGCCTTTAGCACTAAGAATTCTTACAACAGCCCGTACTTCACAGTCGGTGGGACTCACGATTATCGGAGGCATCTTAAACACTCAGTACACAACGTAAACAAGGAAGAATCAGACTGTAATGGCGTCAGTGCGTAGATTAAGATGCAGGCTTTCATGTAAAAATAAAGTTATTGTCATACCTTAGAGCGTCTTTTTTTTAAATTTCGAAACGGTACTTAATTAAAAAAAACACGCCTCGAACATTCTCTTAGCCATTATCTCTTGCAGTTGAAGTCCCTGAGACGTCTCTACAATGTGTCGTAAATTTCCGTACATTCGCACAATTCGTACAATGATTACATAATGGTTAATTCAGTATAAATCATAAAGCGATAATTTCGTGCCAACGTTTTTCGCACCATGTGTTTGAGTGACGTCAATTACTTGAATAGAATTAAGTGCCAAAATTACGTAATAAAACTCGCAATTACAAATCTGGGTTGAATGATATCACTCTGAACAATGGCGCGGTCAATGTATAACACGCCGGCAATGCGTAAATTATTACTGTAAATTGGATGATACTCTGGTATGAAATCGAGCAAATCGAATTAACGCCCCATAATCAATCAAATCTGTCACAGAATTTAAAAAAAGTCTTACGTCATATGACCAAGCGTCTCGATTTTTGATGCAGGCATGGTACGATGAAAAAACTAACTCACACTCTGTCCTGAGGATCTTAAAAAGCAAACTGCACGAACTTTTCTACTAAACAGTGTCGTGCTGCAGAATGCTACCCGTGTTTATGTAGCGCCGCATTTTTTATCATTCATTTTTAAATGAAATCATTTAAGTTAGAATGAACATATCTATGTGAAATTTTGGTTACAGGACCGCTACATACCCCTCAGGGTGCTGGTAAGTATAGTTATTCCGCAAGGCTCAGCAAACATGCTCTACATGTGAGTGCAGATCTCAATGTAGAAGTCAAACCAAATGCAAATATCTTAACTATAAATGGAAGAGAGGATTTTCAGTAAAATGCAGAAAGCAATATGAATGACTACAAAACGCACAGTGAAAAAAAAAAAGAAGTTGATCACTTGTAGTAGTTGTACAATCTATAATATGTGTACTGAACGCCATGTCAACCACACATCTGAAGTTGTCACAAGTTCACCAATATCGTAGCCTGGCCTATATATTTACGAATATAATTGATTATAAATGACAGTATGAATTTTCATGATACAAAATGTGTAAGTAATTTTTGGGGCATGTACGTGAAACGCAGTTTCAGTAAGTCTGCTATTCTCTTGGCATATATTTTAGATTGCCTGAAGAAATACACCTCCAGAGGTTGTGCATATTTTGTAGTTTTAAGTAGAATGATGCCAGTAGCACTTATTCATCCGTATGCCCAGATTAGGGGCCACAAAGTACTAGTGACTATGTTGGAAAATGTAGATTTGAAATGGACAGAAAAAACGCTTTCAAATGTTCATTCGTCTTCTACCCACTCAAGCTTGCATCTACGAAGACATTCGGTGGGTAGCGTCTTTCTGTTTCCCTTGACACACGGTGTCCAACTTTCCATTTCGTTCTTGGAATCATATATAGGGTTTTTCTGCCATTAGTCCGTCCATTGACTTATCAATAAGGATCAAGTTGCTTCGTGTTGCACTGTTAACGTATTGCAACTTCGAAACAGTGTTTCTGTCCCTTTTCGTGGATAGCGTTCTTTTGGAAGGAAACTCATAGCTGAACTGACTCTGACCACAGTTCCATACAGAACGCCTTTTGATGTTTTCTGTAGTGATATGAGCAAGACTTAAGCAACATGTGTTTGAGCTCTCTGAATCATCCCTTCTTCGTCGCCCATAGCTTTTCGTGCATGAGGCGTAACAATACGACAAGATTTTATCCTAAACTCGTTTTTCAAATTAGTAAAAAATTCCATTGACGCTGTAAAGTTTGTACATCCGAGATTTCTGTTATTCCGACTGTTAAATGTTGTAAGTGCCAATTACAAACGTAAGAACCCCATTCTCACGTATCTCAAACTTGCCCATTACACTCTGCTTGATCGTATTGAACAGGAGTGTACGATTTCCTTTCAAAACTGTGTTGCCTTCTCTTTTCTTTGCGATATGATCTAGCACGCTTCTAGTGTTTCTTTCAGCCTTCAATTTAGGGTCTCTTTTTCAGGAGCATGTCACATGTGTTGAAACCTCTGACGTAATAATCATCGTATTTGTTCTCTAATGTGTTGTGACCAAACATCTTGACGCTCTCGAATTTAAACTGCGTATGAGGTGAAGGTCTGAATTTATTTTCACTGCTTTTACGGTTTCTTCTGGAACTTGCAGTGCCGGCCGGAGTGGCCGAGTGGTTCTAGGGGCTACAGTCTGGAATCGCGCGACCGCTACGGTCGCAGGTTCGAGTCCTGCCTCGGGCATGGATGTGTGTGATGTCCTTAGGTTAGTTAGGTTTAAGTAGTTCTAAGTTCTAGGGGACTGATGACCTCAGAAGTTAAGTCCCATAGTGCCCAGAGCCATTTGAACCATTTTTGGAACTTGCAGTATAACTACCGCTTGCAGTGAGATGTTTGTCATTATCACGACTAGCATCATAATTATGTGTTAGTTGTACAACAGTTTCCGTTTCTAACGAATGATAATACTTTTGCGCTATAATAGATACCAGGACACATGCAAGTGATCCATTTTTAAGACAGGTACCATCTTTACGAAGAAGAGTTCGTCGTACCTTCATCTCACAGCAGTTGCAATACATTAGGAGGGTTGATTACCAGTCGCCGACCCATGTGACGCTTTACTACGCAAATGCAACTTCACATACAAACTGCACCATGTCTACTGGTCTCGATTGGCATAGCGGGAGGCAAAGGTCGAAATCGGCATGGCCTCTAATGGATGACTGCAAAGATTTGCAGATAAACGAATATCACTGCGCAGTAAGAGATTTCTAAATGATCCCTCACGGGCTTGTGGAATAAATGTGTTTGTTCGAACCCAAGTACTTTCCTTGTCGGTAAGCGCAATGTATAACATTTACCAGACTTTTGCTGCAGACAATATGCACCCACACCATAACTCCTGGACCACCAATAGGGTCACGTTCGACAATGTTCCTGGGCATTCAGCCTGTTCCCACCTCTGGCCGTGTAATCAGGAACAATGTCGAACGTGATCATTTTAGTGGTCCACGTTTTACGGTGTGGGCAGGAATAATGCTGCGTGTCCGTACTGACCTCCGAGTCTTTGAACACGGTGCATTTTCCCATCGACATTATTGTGACACGATACTCCTTCCCCGTGTCCGTCTTTTCAATGGTGCATTCGGCCCTGACTTCATTTTTATTGATGACAATGCGCGATCGTATGGAACTGCGCAGGTGGAGAAGCGGTTGGAAAGAGAAGATGTTCGGCGAATGGACTGGCCTGCGTTTCCTCCGACTTAAATCCCATCGATTTCTTGTGGGATGCGTTGGAAGTACTTACTGGCACGTCCACATGCACCAAGACCACCCAACAGTTAACAACCGGGCTGGTGTGGGAATGGACCACAAGAACTCCATATCAAAATTATGTCCAGCGTGAGAGCACGTTACAGTGCCTTGGTTAGTGATCACATAACTCATTAACAACTGTGTATCGCAATGCCGGAACCATTATGAATCTTGGTACTTCGGCGCAGTTCTTGTCTTTGAATAAAAGTGTCGCCCGCATCTCGTGGTCGTGCGGTAGCGTTCTCGCTTCCCACGCCCGGGTTCCCGGGTTCGATTCCCGGCGGGGTCAGAGATTTTCTCTGCCTCGTGATGGCTGGGTGTTGTGTGCTGTCCTTAGGTTAGTTAGGTTTAAGTAGTTCTAAGTTCTAGGGGACTTATGACCACAGCAGTTGAGTCCCATAGTGCTCAGAGCCATTTGAACCATTTTAGCCAATAAAAGTGTCATTTCTTTCAGTTACCTTTTGTACTGTACTGTAGCAGTTGTTTCTGTGTATGGTGTGTATGGATCTAGTTTCATCTACCTATGTTAGTTTGCAATGACACATCGTCCATAAGTTTGTACAGCCACAGAGTTACAGCATCTCATCAAGATAAAAACAGTAAAGGAAATTAGCCGCGCAGTCCAAAACTGGGAAGGAGACTACTGCAAATACACCAACTGTGATACTACATACATTTCATTTGGGGATTAAGTAGCAAAATAAAATACAAACAAAACTCTGCACTTCATTTTCTATTTGTCCCCAACACGAAATTGAAACATAGATTACGTAAGTGTACCTCTGTACAGTGGTAATTTTGGGCCACTTTAATGTTAATGCAACGTCTTTCAAAGATGCTGGTGACCATGAGAGGGGCCTTTAATTTTGAAGAAGGGCGCCAGAAGCACAAGGAGCCCTTACTCTTTTTTTATTTTATATTACTAATGCCGATCAGGTAATAGCAACATAACGGATCTGGAAAGTTCGCTCAGAACTTGCTTGTAGAATGGGCGTAGCTTTTTGTTGGAATGGCCAGTTAGAGCGGCATAGAAGATAGTGCCTATCCTGACAATCTGCCGTTATTCTGCGCGGACAGAGTTTTTAAATAGGACCCAGAAGGGTCACTGAGCTTTGCCTTCTGTCAGTGCCCTGGAGTAGTCAACATTTAATATCCGCGTTGTCAAAGTCATAAGATAGGACCTCGTGATAGGCGCCATGTAGCCAAAAGTCTGGCTTTAAGGTTTCACGCACTTAGAGGAGTATCTCTATGTATACATTTATTTTGAAAATATACGCTCCTGGAAATTGAAATAAGAACACCGTGAATTCATTGTCCCAGGAAGGGGAAACTTTATTGACACATTCCTGGGATCAGACACATCACATGATCACACTGACAGAACCACAGGCACATAGACACAGGCAACAGAGCATGCACAATGTCGGCACTAGTACAGTGTATATCCACCTTTCGCAGCAATGCAGGCTGCTATTCTCCCATGGAGACGATCGTAGAGATGTTGGATGTAGTCCTGTGGAACGGCTTGCCATACCATTTCCACCTGGCGCCTCATTTGGACCAGCGTTCGTGCTGGACGTGCAGACCGCGTGAGACGACGCTTCATCCAGTCCCAAACATGCTCAATGGGGGACAGATCCGGAGATCTTGCTGGCCAGGGTAGTTGACTTACACCTTCTAGAGCACGTTGGGTGGCACGGGATACATGCGGACGTGCATTGTCCTGTTGGAACAGCAAGTTCCCTTGCCGGACTAGGAATGGTAGAACGATGGGTTCGATGACGGTTTGGATGTACCGTGCACTATTCAGTGTCCCCTCGACGATCACCAGTGGTGTACGGCCAGTGTAGGAGATCGCTCCCCACACCATGATGCCGGGTGTTGGCCCTGTGTGCCTCGGTCGTATGCAGTCCTGATTGTGGCGCTCACCTGCACGGCGCCAAACACGCATACGACCATCATTGGCCCCAAGGCAGAAGCGACTCTCATCGCTGAAGACGACACGTCTCCATTCGTCCCTCCAATCACGCCTGTCGCGACACCACTGGAGGCGTGCTGCACGATGTTGGGGCGTGAGCGGAAGATGGCCTAACGGTGTGCGGGACCGTAGCCCAGCTTCATGGAGACGGTTGCGAATGGTCCTCGCCGGTACCCCAGGAGCAACAGTGTCCCTAATTTGCTGGGATGTGGCGGTGGGGTCCCCTACGGCACTGCGTAGGTTCCTACGGTCTTGGCGTGCATCCGTGCGCCGCTGCGGTCCGGTCCCAGGTCGACGGGCACGTGCACCTTCCGCCGACCACTGGCGACAACATCGATGTACTGTGGAGACCTCACGCCCCACGTGTTGAGCAATTCGGCGGTACGTCCACCCGGCCTCCCGCATGCCCACTATACGCCCTCGCTCAAAGTCCGTCAACTGCACATACGGTTCACGTCCACGCTGTCGCGGCATGCTACCAGTGTTAAAGACTGCGATGGAGCTCCGTATGCCACAGCAAACTGGCTGACACTAACGGCGGCGGTGCACAAATGCTGCGCAGCTAGCGCCATTCGACGGCCAACACCGCGGTTCCTGGTGTGTCCGCTGTGCCGTGCGTGTGATCATTGCTTGTACAGCCCTCTCGCAGTGTCCGGAGCAAGTATGGTGGGTCTGACACACCGGTGTCAATGTGTTCTGTTTTCCATTTCCAGGAGTGAATATAAGCGTAACAAGAAGCGCGACAGGAAAAGTGAGAGGTTTTGAAAATCGATAAGGACCTTTACTATATGTAAATGACATAGGTGATTCACCCGATAGAAATGAAACCGCCGGCGTAACACGGCGAGACGCTATGGGCCACAGCATTGGTAACACAGCATCATGCCACAGTGTTTATCCGTATTACTAATATTTCCCAGTTTTACTTGACGTAGTCAAATTTGAGGATCAGCGATCTGTTGTGGATTCAGAAATACCCTTAATAGTCAAGATCGCATCCACGATTTTATTAATCTCTAGTTTCGGCTTATCTCCAAGCCATCTTCGGATCATAACAAAATACATTGATTAGCGTGCGTCTACCAAACGGCGGGACATATTGGCAAAATATAATCCAGTAAGACAATGATATAAATTATCCTAACAGAATCAGTTTAGATATGTGAAGACTAAAATAACGATTGCTACATTAAGTTATTTCGCTCTCTCGCTTATCATAACCCCATAATGGTTTTCGTTTCTAGTAGATAGATATGAGGTAACGGCGGAGTTAAAGCTGTGAAGGCGGCTCTGCAGTCGTCCATGGATAGCTCAGTAGAACACCTGCCCGAGGAAGACAAAGGTCCTTGTTTCGAGTCACGATCCCGCCCATCGGTCTAACCTGCCAGGAAGTTTTTCACTCATGCCTGATTGTATGTGAAACCTGATACTGAATACTAGAGCAGTGCTTACAACCGATGAAAGCGCTTAATATTTGTTTTTCTGCTTGTTTGTAAATATTAAAGTCAAATGGTTCAAATGGCTCTGAGCACTATGGGACTTCACATCTGTGGTCATCAGTCCCCTAGAACTTAGAACTACTTAAACCTAACTAACCTAAGGACATCACACACATCCATGCCCGAGGCCGGATTCGAACCTGCGACCGTAGTAGTCTCGCGGTTCCGGACTGAAGCGCCTAGAACCGCTCGGCCACCGCGGTCGGCTTTTAAAGTCAGAGTACTTTCCAGTTAATGAATCAGATTTGTACGTATCATTGTAACGACTATGATAAGGCCTGTCTTCTGAATCGCTTGATGCGGCCCGTCACGAATTCCTATTCTGTGCCAACCTTTTGACCTCAGAGTAGCAATTGCAACACACGTCCTCTATTATGTGCTGGATATATCCCAATCTCTCACGCTCCGTCTAGTACCATGCAAGTTATTCCCTGACGTCTTAACAAGTATCCTCTCATCCTGTCCCTTCGTCTTGTCTGTGTTTTGCATATATTCCTTTCCGCACCGATTCTGCGGAGGACCTCCTCATTGCTTACCTTATCGTTCCACCTAATTTTCAACAATCTTTTGTGGCACCACATGTCAAATCCTTTTATTCTATTCTGTTACGGTTCTCACACAGTCCGTTCTCGCCGTCATACACTGCTGTACTCCAAACTTACAGTCTCAGAAACTTCTCCCTCAAATTCAGAACTATGTTTGGTGGAAGTAGACTTTTCTTTGCTAGGAATGCCTTTTCTGCCAGTGCTAGTCTGCTTCTTTTATGTCTCCCTTACTCCATCCGTCATGGGTTATTTTGTTGCCGAGGTAGCAGAATTCCTTAACTTCATCTACTTCGTGATCACGAATACTGTTGTTAAGTTCCTCGCTGTTTTCATTTCTGCTACTTCTCAATACTTTCGTCTTTCTTCGATTTACTGTCAGTCCATTTTCTGTGCTCTTTAGACTTTTCATTCCATTCAGCAGATGCTTTAATTCTTCCACAGTTTCATTGAGAATAGCAACGTCATCAGCGAATCTCATGATTGATATTATTCCACCTTGAATTTTGATTCCACTCTTGAACCTTCTTTTATTTCCGTCATCGCTTCTTCGATGTGTGTAGGTTGAACAGTGGGAGCGAAAGACTACAACCTTGCATTACACCCTTTCTAATTCGAGCCCTTGGTTCTGGGTCTTCAACTATCATTGTTCCCTCTTGACTTTTCTGCGTATTGTCTATTACCCGTCTTTCGCTCTAGTTTACCCCTATTTTCCTCAGAATTTCGAACTTCTTGCATCACTCGGCACTGCCGAACGCTTTTTCCAGTTCGATAAATAGTATGAATGTGTGCTGATTTTCCTTCAGTCTTGGTTCCGTTATCCACCGCAGCGTAAGACTACCTTTCTGGTGCCTTTACATTTCCTAAAATCAAACAGATCGTTATCTAACAAATCTATTTTATTTTCCAGTCTTCCCTATATTATTCTTGTCAGCAACTTGGATGCATGAACTGTTAAGCGAATGATGTGATTTCCCACCTTTCGGCTCTTGCCATCTTCGAAACTGTGTGGGTAAAAGTTTTTTCGGAAGTCTGATGGTATATCGCCAGTTTCACACATTCTACACACCAACGTGAATAATCGTTTCGTTGACACTTCCCCCAACGATTTTAGAAATTCCGATGGAATGTTAACTATCCCTTCTACCTTATCTGATTTTAGGTCTATGAATGATCATTTAATTTCTGACTCTGATAGCGGATCCCCTATCTCTTCTCTAACGACTCCTGTCTCTTCTACTGTCGCGTTATCAGATAAGTCACTGTCTCATAGAGGCTCTCAATGTACTCTTTCCATTTATCTGCTCTCTGTTCTGCATTTAACAGTGAAGTTCCCAGTGATAAGCTTTGATTAATGGATATTCAAAATACAGCTTGAGCACAGCTGTAAGTAGGGTCGAGTCAGACGCACCCTAGGCCATTTGGTACGGATCACAATCTTTGGATTGTATTTGTAAGCGGAGAGCGATGCAGGCGAGCTGTGCCGCCAAACAGTGGCTCGGCGCTGAGTTATTTTGCCTATCACGGACCAGGTCCCATGACATGGAGTAGGCCTGAGCAAGTGCACCGGCTCCTAATTAGTGGCTCACCACGGCAGCACGTTGCGGGGACAGTTCCCATTGTTTTCCCTCCTCTGTCTCTCCGTTACTTCTCGAGTCAAATCCACCCTCCTCCGGACACACACGCAAACAAATAATTAAAAAAGGTCAAACGAGGAGGCGTCAGTTCTGATCCGGTGACTCTGTGGAGGAGTGGCCGTCGAGCACGCGACACTCTGAGGCCGTGCCCCGTCCCGAGTTGACAGCTGCTCTGCGTCGAGGGGTGGGTGTGGGGTGGCGGTGAGGGCGGCCGCAGTCACGCGCGGCGTCGCGAGCCCCACCCCGTCCCCCCACCGCGTGCCCGTACCCACGTGCCCTCTTCCACACGACGCACACACACGCGGGCACGCACTCACGCTCGCTGGCGCCGGCGTCCCGGGCGAGGCAGGCGCTCTCGACGACGCACAAATTGGAGGGCGCGTTTTCGTTTGGCCGGTTACACCGAGAGCGGCCCGAGACAATGGCGAGGGTGCGCGGCGAGCCCCGCCACCCCTGCGCTAATTGGCGCTGCGCCGGCCGGCGCCTGCAGAAGCCACCTCGCCCCGACACCCCCTGCAGCTGCTACCGCTGCCGCTGCTGCTGGTCCTGCTGCTGCTAAAGGCGGACTGTGTCACTCCGCTCCTCGTTGGGGATGGCACCGGTGGCTTTTTTTTTTTTTTTTTTTTGGTCATCAGTCTACTGACTGGTTTGATGCGGCCCGCCACGAATTCCTTTCCTGTGCTAACCTCTTCATCTCAGAGTAGCACTTGTTGCAACCTACGTCCTCAATTATTTGCTTGACGTATTCCAATCTCTGTCTTCCTCTACAGTTTTTGCCCTCTACAGCTCCCTCTAGTACCATGGAAGTCATTCCCTCATGTCTTAGCAGATGTCCTATCATCCTGTCCCTTCTCCTTATCAGTGTTTTCCACATATTCCTTTCCTCTCCGATTCTGCGTAGAACCTCCTCATTCCTTACCTTATCAGTCCACCTAATTTTCAACATTCGTCTATAGCACCACATCTCAAATGCTTCGATTCTCTTCTGTTCCGGTTTTCCCACAGTCCATGTTTCACTACCATACAATGCTGTACTCTAGACGTACATCGTCAGAAATTTCTTCCTCAAATTAAGGCCGGTATTTGATATTAGTTGACTTCTCTTGGCCAGAAATGCCTTTTTTGCCATAGCGAGTCTGCTTTTGATGTCCTCCTTGCTCCGTCCGTCATTTGTTATTTTACTGCCTAGGTAGCAGAATTCCTTAACTTCATTGACTTCGTGACCATCAATCCTGATGTTAAGTTTCTCGCTGTTCTCATTTCTACTACTTCTCATTACCTTCGTCTTTCTCCGATCTACTGTCAAACCATTCTGTGTACTCATTAGACTGTTCATTCCGTTCGGCAGATCATTTAATTCTTCTTCACTCTCACTCAGGATAGCATTGTCATCAGCGAATCGTATCATTGATATCCTTTCACCTTTTATTTTAATTCCACTCCTGAACCTTTCTTTTATTTCCATCATTGCTTCCTCGATGTACAGATTGAAGAGTAGGGGCGAAAGGCTATAGCCTTGTCTTACACCATTCGTAATACGAGCACTTCGTTCTTGATCGTCCACTCTTATTATTCCCTCTTGGTTGTTGTGCATATTGTATATGACCCGTCTCTCCCTATAGCTTACCCCTACTTTTTTCAGAATCTCGAACAGCTTGCACCATTTTATATTGTCGAACGCTTTTTCCAGGTCGACAAATTCTATGAAAGTGTCTTGATTTTTCTTTAGCCTTGCTTCCATTATCAGCCGTCACGTCAGAAGTGCCTCTTCGTCCCTTTACTTTTCCTAAAGCCAAACTGATCTTCACCTAGCGCATTCTCAATTTTCTTTTCCATTCTTCTGTATATTATTCTTGTAAGCAGCTTCGATGCATGAGCTGTTAAGCTGATTGTGCGATAATTCTCGCACTTGTCAGCTCTTGCCGTCTTCGGAATTGTGTGGATGATGCTTTTCCGAAAGTCAGATGGTATATCGCAAGACTCATATATTCTACACACCAACGTGAATAGTCGTTTTGTTGCCACTTCCCCCAATGATTTTAGAAATTCTGATGGAATGTTATCTATCCTTTCTGCCTTATTTGATCGTAAGTCCTCCAAAGCTCTTTTAAATTCCGATTCTAATACTGGATCCCTTATCTCTTCTAAATCGACTCCTGTTTCTTCTTCTATCACATCAGACATATCTTCACCCTCATAGAGTCTTTCAATGTATTCTTTCCACCTATCTGCTCTCTCCTCTGCATTTAACAGTGGAATTCCCGTTGCACTCTTAATGTTACCACCGTTGCTTTTAATGTCACCAAAGGTTGTTTTGACTTTCCTGTATGCTGAGTCTGTCCTTCCGACAATCATATCCTTCTCGATGTCTTCACATTTTTCCTGCAGCCATTTCGTCTTAGCTTCCCCGCACTTCCTATTTATTTCATTCCTCAGCGACTTGTATTTCTGTATTCCTGATTTTCCCGGAACATGTTTGTACTTCCTCCTTTCATCAATCAACTGAAGTATTTCTTCTGTTACCCATGGTTTCTTCGCAGCTACCTTCTTTGTACCTATGTTTTCCTTCCCAACTTCTGTGACGGCCCTTTTTAGAGATGTCCATTCCTCTTCAACTGTACTGCCTACTGCGCTATTCCTTATTGCTGTATCTATAGCGTTAGAGAACTTCAAACGTATCTCGTCATTCCTTAGTACTTCCGTATCCCACTTCTTTGCGTATTGATTCTTCCTGATTAATGTCTTGAACTTCAGCCTACTCTTCATCACTACTATATTGTGATCTGAGTCTATATCTGCTCCTGGGTACGCCTTACAATCCAGTATCTGATTTCGGAATCTCTGTCTGACAATGATGTAATCTAATTGAAATCTTCCCGTATCTCCCGGCCTTTTCCAAGTATACCTCCTCCTCTAGTGATTCTTGAACAGGGTATTCGCTATTATTAGCTGAAACTTGTTACAGAACTCAATTAGTCATTCTCTTCTTTCATTCCTTGTCCCAAGCCCATATTCTCCTGTAAACTTTTCTTCTACTCCTTCCCCTACAACTGCATTCCAGTCGCCCATGACTATTAGATTTTCGTCCCCCTTTACATACTGCATTACCCTTTCAATATCACCATACACTTTCTCTATCTGTTCAGCTTCAGCTTGCGACGTCGGCATGTATACCTGAACAATCGTTGTCGGTGTTGGTCTGCTGTAGATTCTGATTAGAACCACCCAGTCACTGAACTGTTCACAGTAACACACCTTCAGCCCTACCTTCCTACTCGTAACGAATCCTATACCTGTTATACCATTTTCTGCTGCTGTTGATATTACCCGATAGTCATCTGACCAGAAATCCTTGTCTTCCTTCCACATCACTTGCACTGACCCCTACTATATCTAGATTGAGCCTTTGCATTTCCCTTTTCAGATTTTCTATTTCCCTACCACGTTCAAGCTTCTGACATTCCACGCCCCGACTCGTAGAACTTTATCCTTTCGATGATTATTCAATCTTTTTCTCATGGTAACCTCCCCCTTGGCAGTCCCCTCCCGGAGATCCGAATGGGCGACTATTCCGGAATCTTTTGCGAATGAAGTGATCATCATGGCGCTTCTTCAATTACAGGCCACATGTCCTGTGGATACACGTTACGTGTCTTTAATGCAGTGGTTTCCATTGCCTTCTGCATCCTCATGTCGTTGATCATTGCTGATTCTTCCGCCTTTAGGGGCAATTTCCCACCCCTAGGACAAGAGAGTGCCCTGAACCTCTATCCGCTCCTCCGCCCTCTTTGACAAGGCCGTTGGCAGAATGGGGCTGACTTCTTATGCCGGAAGTCTTCGGCCGCCATTGCTGATAATTTATCAAAATTTAGGCAGAGGCGTGTATCGAACCCGGGACCGAAGACTTTTTGATTATGAATCAAAAACGCTACCCCTAGACCACGGGTACGGTGGCTTTAGTAGGGCATTTCGACCACGAGACGTTTTGAACCACCATCAGCCGCTGAGTTCTTTTATAGCTTCTGAAACTCCATTTAAGAACCGCAAGACAGCTGTACTCGGTGATTGTTAGTTCTCACAATCTGTTTCGCTACAATGAAACAGCATCCTAAAGTGAACTACATACAAATCTTAAATAATTTCTATAGTATTTTCGTCATGTGTATTACACGGGATTCTTTCCGGCTTGCATACTTCACCTGAGGATGCTGTTCTAACGCAGCGAAACCGGTTGTGATAATAAAGGAATCACCACGTACAGCTGTCTTGCTATTAATTTTAGTTCGTTTCATTATAAAGTTAAACGGCTGTGACAGCCTGCATTTCAAAGTTCTATGTGTCCATTTACCCATTGCCTCCTACTCTCCATTATTGTCTTTTTCGCAAGTTTTCTTAAAATTTTTGGATGGATGAATCTGATGAAAAGGGAAATTACTCTATAAACCTGCTACTATATTGAAATTATTTGCTGGATCGAGACGTATATATTTCAGTCTGCATCTATACTCCTCGAGCCATCTCGCGGTGAGTGTCGGGGGTATATCTGCTGCCAGCATCTCCTCTCACTTCTTTTTCCATTCACCAAAGGTGCATGGAAAGAACTGTTGTTGGTTAACGTCCGTATTAGCTCCAATTTATCGTATCTTCTCGTCTTGATTGTTTTACTAAGCTCACACTGTCTGATCAAATGTACCCGGACACCCCCAAGTAATTCCGAACTGATCACTAGAAATCATGAGAAGTGGTTCTGCGCCGGCCGGAGTGCCCGAGCGGTTCTCGGCGCTTCAGTCTGGAACCGCGCGACCGCTACGGTTGCAGGTTCGAATCCTGCCTCGGGCATGGATGTGTGTGATGTCCGTAGGTTAGTTTGGTTTAAGTAATTCTAAGTTCTAGGGGACTGATGACCTCAGAAGTTAAGTCCCATAGTGCTCAGAGCCATTTGAACCATTTTTTGAAGCGGTTCTGCCAGCGTAAAGTGAGGGAGTGCTGCGCTGTCAGTACAGCAGAGTGGGTGGATCAGAAGTGTTCAGTGAGTTCGACGTGGACTCGTTATTGTATGTCAGCAGGGCAACAAATCCACCAGGGGCAGTTCATTATTTATAAACCGGAAACACACGTCTGCTAGCGACAAACATAGGCTATAACTTGAGGAAGAAATTTCTCAGCATGTACGTTTGGAGCACAGCATTGTATGTCAGTGAAATACGGACGGTGGGAAAACGGGAGCGGAAGTGAATCGACGCATTTGAGATGTGGTGGTAAACAAGAATGTTGAAAATTGCGTGGACCGATAAGGTTGTAAGGTGGCTATAATTTCGCACAAGAACTCATCCACATACTTTGCCGTGATCATGTGATAGGTTGTACATCGTATACAGGGTGGTTCATTGATTGTGACCGGGCCAAATATCTCACGAAATAAACATCAAACGAAAAAACTACAAAGAACGTAACTTGTCTAGCTTGAAGGGGGAAACCAGATGGCGCTATGGTTGGCCCGCTAGATGGCGCTGCCATGGGTCAAACGGATATCAACTGCGTTTTTTTAAATAGAAACCCTCAGTTTTTATTACTTATTCGTGTAGTACGTAGAGAAATATGAATGTTTTAGTTGGACCACTTTTTTCGTTTTGTGACAGTTGGCGCTGTAATAGTCACCAACTTATGGCTCACAAATTTAGATAAACAGTTGGTAACAGATTGGCTTTTTAAATAGAAATTCAGAACGTAGGTACGTTTGAACATTTTATTTCGGATGTACCAATGTGATACATGTACCTTTGTCAAATTATCATTTCTGAGAACGCATGCTGTTACAGCGTGATTACCTGTAAATACCACATAAATTCAATAAATGTTCAAAATGATGTCCGTCAACCTCAATGCATTTGGCAACACGTGTAACGACATTCCTCTCAACAGCGAGTAGTTCGCCTTGCGTAATGTTCGCACATGCATTGGCAATGCGCTGACGCATTTTGTCAGGCGCTGTCGGTGGATCACGATAGCAAATATCCTTCAACTTTCCCCACAGAAAGAAATCCGGAAACGTGCGGGCAATGGTATGGTGCATCGACGGCCAATCCACCTATCACGAAATATGCTTTTCAATACCGCTTCAACCGCACGCGAGCTATATGCCGGACATTCATCATGCTGGAAGTACATCGCCACTCTGTCATGCAGTGAAACATCTTATAGTAACATCGGTAGAACGTTACGTAGGAAATCAGCATACATTGCACCATTTAGATTCCCATCGATAAAATGGGAACAATTATCCTCCCTCCCATAATGCCGCGCCCTACATTAACCCACCAAGGTCACTGATGTTCAACTTGCCACAGCCATCGCGGATTTTCCGTTGCCCAATAGTGCATATTATGCCGGTTTACGTTTCCGCTGTTGGTGAATGACGCTTCGTCGCTAAAAAGACGCGTGCAAAAACTCTGTCATCGTCCCGTAATTTCTCTTGTGCCCAGTGGCAGAACTGTATATGACGTTCAAAGTAGTCGCCTTGCAATTCCTGGTGCGTAGAAATATGGTACGGCTGCAATCGGTGTTGCTGTAGCGTTCTCAACACCGACGTTTTGAGATTCCCGATTCTCGCGCAATTTGTCTGCTACTGATGTGCGGATTAGCCGCGATAGCAGCTAAAACACCTACTTGGGCATCATCATTTTTTGTAGGTCGTGGTTGACATTTCACATGTGGCTGAACACTTCTTGTTTCTTTAAATAACGTAACTATCCGGCGAACGGTTTGGACACTTGGATGATGTCGTCCAGGATACCGAGCAGCATACGTAGCACACGCCCGATGGGCGTTTTGATCGCAATAGCCATACATCAACACGATATCGACCTTTTCGGCAATTGGTAAACGGTCCATTTTAACACGGGTAATGTATCACGAAGCAAATACCGTCCGCATGGGCGGAATGTTACGTGATACCACGTACTTACACGTTTGTGACTACTACAGCGCCATCTATCACAAAGCGAAAGAAGTTGTCCAACTAATACTTTCATATTTCTTTACGTACTACACGAATGTGTAATAAAATATGGCTCCCCCTTGAAGCTAGACGAGTTTCGTTCTTTGTAGATTTTTCGTTTGATGCTTATTTCTTGAGATATTTGGCCAGGTCACTATCAATGAAACACCCTGTACATAGAGATTGTAGTACTGGTAACTAAAATACTGAGAAACCATGGAGCAGTGCAAGAGGATCCCCACATCAGGTCCATCAGTAAAATGTTTCGCGCTAACTGTGCAGATACATCTGTTTGGATAGCTAGTTTCTTCCCTTCATCTGCTATTTCCTTAACAACTTCCGCTGCTGTTGCAGAAAACCCTCTTTTCCCAGGCTAAAAGAAATACAGACAATCTAAGTTTGCTCTTCTGTAGAAGTCTTCCTGCATAATAGCGAGTAGCTTCTAGTTTGAAGAGATATGAAGAACTCTGTTCTTTTAGTGTCATCAGTTTGTCAGGTGCCTTCGCTGTCTGCCTCCTCGAACAACAGGCGTGGCCACACAGTCGGCACCTACTTAATGCATCTGTGTACTAGAGTGTTAAAGAAGCAGGGATATAACAGGAGCGATTACTCAGACAACAAGCCTAGTAATCATGGGCCCTAAAATGCATACCTTAAGGTCTATGGGCACTTCTTCGCCTTTGATTCTGTAAGACAAACCTGCAAGCTCTTTGCTTTCTATACTTTGTGAGGTGGTAGTAAGGACCAAGGAAAGGTAAAGGCACAAGAGAGGAAGATCTGGCACTGCGCTTGATAGTGGAAGCACGCACGACTAAGAGAAACCAAGAGACGCTCATAAGGTTTGACGATCTAGAAAAAGCAAGCGACTATGTAAAATAGTGCAAGATATTGGAAATTCTGAGAAAAATGGGAGTAAGTTATAGGAAAGATGAATAATACACAATATGTACAGAAACCAAGAGGAAACAATGAGAGTGGAAGATACAGAATAAAGTACTCGGATTAAAAATGTCGTAAGACTATGTTATAGTCTTTCACACCTAGTGTTCATTCTGTTCTTTACAAAATAAATGATGGAATAAAAGAAAGGTTCAACAGTGCGATTTAGATTCAGTGTGAAAGGATATCAATGACATGATCAGCTGATAACATTTTTGTTTTCAATAAAAGTGAAGAAGCATTAAAAGGTATGTAGAACGTGTGAGTTAACGAGCATTTCGCTCTCATTTAAACGTAAGGCAGAAAGAGTCAGCCTACAGGAATTGTGAAACGAACCCTGTCAACCAGGACCGTTTGCCTCAAAGGGCGCAGATTCACCACGAGATGGGGAAACTCACAGGCGTCTCTTGTCTATTGAGGCCGAAGCGCTGTAGAATACCAGTGAGACAGACGAGAACCTATGTCATAGGGAAACCCAGGAAAGCACAGCAGTGTTAAATATGACGGACCTAAGATCGACCAAAAAGGGAAACATTCATAATACAATAAACTGGTAGCCAAGATCGCAGGAATTCTTTTTATTCCATGATTACCGGTTTCGGCGAAACTAAAGTCGCCATCATCAGATCTTAGGACACATACAGGTTACAACTTCAAGGCAAACAATGGTAATCATGGAATAAAACCGAGCGAGGTAGCGCAGTGATTAGCACACTGGACTCGCATTCGGGAGGACGACGGTTCAATCCCGTCTCCAACCATCCTGATTTAGGTTTTCCGTGATTTCCCTAAATCGTTTCAGGCAAATGCCGGGATGGTTCCTTTGAAAGGGCACGGCCGATTTCCTTCGCAATCCTTCCCTAATCCGAGCTTGCGCTCCGTCTCTAATGACCTCGTTGTCGACGGGACGTTAAACACTACCTACCTACCTGGAATAAAAAGAATTCCTGCGATCTTGGCTACCAGTTTGTTTTACAAGCCTCTAGATCGCTCCCCACATGAGCACAATGTGCTCCCTACAATACAGGAAACATTTATGAAAATTATTTAATTGTGTAGTAATGTAGGGAATTAAGCCACCGCTATTTTACTCTTAATCTACCATCCTTCATAAATTTGCATGGTGATCCCAATAAAATTTAAGTAATGGCCATATCTATAATAGTTTAGGATTTACTGTTAAAGTTAAATTACCAAGTTTTTCACAAAGACCTGAATGTTAAAATCGGAACGCTTTGGTCGAACTTAACGATCAACATTTCATGTAGAAGCGCATCATTAAAATTATAAATGTTGTAAATATCAACTCTGTAACTTTATTTGTTTAAGACATATAGTAAATCTAATTTAACAATATTGTCAGTTAAGCATAAGATCATTTCCTCCACACAAAATACATTGAACGATGACAGCATGACACCTTATTGAATCATTAGGTAGTAGAATATTTGTTGTAAAGTATAGTGCATAATAGTTACTTTTGTTGTTTATTTATTTATCAGAAAGCACATTGGTGCAAGGCTACTGGCTGTGACATTCAAAGTTAAGAAGCAAATAGTATTGGTTTTATGTAAAAGTATTTAACGTTTATTGTGTAATGGATATTATTGTTACTTTATGTAGAACATGAAAGTGGTCAAGCTCTAATTATTTAAATATGTTAAAATGTAAAATAAGGTAGCATAAGGCGTAGCCAATCAGATGAACGGCTTCAGGAAAGGGAACTGCACTGATCAGTTGAGTGAAGATGCTCGGCGCGCGGGAAACGCGGCCGGGGACAGGCGGAGACAGTGCTGGTGGAGACGCAGAAGCAGGCGGTCGGTCTTTAGGCAGCTTGGAAGTGAAACGACGTAGAACATTTCGCCTTATGTGGTATCGTGGGACTTAGTCTCTGAGCGGTGAGCAGCCGCGCGTCTAGTGTGAAGATAACGAGGTGGAATATTAAACTTGTGTTTCGCGATGAGATTGTGAATGATCGAACTGTGTCAAATGGATATGCGCTAGAGTGTAATAGTAATTATAAATACGATCACTTTCTCCAATAGCTTGCTTTCTGAATAAACATTATTCTAACCAAATCGCAACTGAGTGGCCTACATCGTTTATAGGGTGTTAATTTAGTTCCCGATATTCCTATTACTGTTATTATATGTTATGTTGCCATCAGCCAGACAATTCAACAAAAGGGTCAGAGGTGTCTAATTTAGGGCCTGTAATGCGACACGTGCGGTTCAACCCCTAGACGAGTTCCAGCCAAGACATTTCGACGAAAAGGAACCGCATGTGAGCCCGAACATCTGTGGCATATTACCTCGCAAACGGAATGGTCGAATGACTACACAATATGGATTAAGGGTAAACTGAGAAAAGACAAAAGCAATGAAAAGCAGCGGAAATAAGAATAGCGAGAAACTAAACATTGGAATTGATGGTAGCGATGTAAATGCAGTTAAAGAATCCTGCCACTTTGCAAGCAAAATAATCATAATGGGCGAAGAAAGGGGACGCGAAAAGCAGATTAGCACAGGAAAGAGGGCAGTTCTGGCCAGAGAAGTCTGATATCAAATATACACCTTAATTTCAGTAATAAATTCCTGGGACTGCACGTTTGGAGCATAACATTGTGTGTGTTGGTGGATTACGGAATGTGCGAAAACCGACACAGGAGAGATTCCAATCGTTTGACATGTCTTGCTACAGACTACTGCTGAAAATTAGGTGGACTGATAAGGTAATATATGAGGAGGTTCTCCGCAGAATCGGCGAGAAAAGGAATGTATGGAAAACACTGATAGGATGATAGGACGTATGTTATGACATTACGAAACTACATCCATAGTACTAGAGAGAGAGCTGTAGAGGGTAAAAACTGTAGGGGAGGACAAATACTGGAATACGTCCAACAAGTAACTGATGAAGTAGTGTGGTGCAAGTGTTACTCTCAAATGAAGAGGTTGGTGCAACAGAGGCTTTAACGAGGAGGGGGGGATTTAACGGGGAGGGGGGAATTTAACGGGGGCTGCATCTTGCCAATGAGAAGACTGATGACTCAAAAAAGTACAGACCCAAACAGGGAAAAATATCCAGTATACATGTGCTCTAAAGTGCATACCTTGAGGGTTACGAGCACTTGTTCATCTTCGCTACTATGAACCATGTCTCTTCTAGTCGACAAGTGCTGATAGGTGTTAAGGTATGCATTTTAGAGTCCATATTTATAGTACTTTTCTGCTTCGATATGTCGTTCGTCGCATTTCCATGTGTACTGACCATCCGTCTTGGGACGTCTTGTATGAGAGTGCTTGGGAGCCCTTTTACGACCGATTTCTCCATATACGACATCATGCGGCTTAGTAGCCATGTTACAACAGTTTGCATTCGTGGTGCTCATATATGTTATTAGTCTTATACCCTTGCAGCAAATAGCCTGAAATACGTAAATATTAATAATTAACAGTTGTGATAGAGAAAGGCAACACCTATGTCAGACACTTCTCGTACCAAGCTGTATTGTCCACTTTCACTACCACTACATAGTTACTTGAATATAGGTATTAAGCATCAGCAGGAGCTCCATTACTCAGTCACCTTCAAGGACAAACTGATACTACTGTTTGATGTGCTCTATCGCAAGTTGCACTGCTGGCCAGTATAACTGCAAAACCATGTAGATAGAAGGTAACATACATCAAATGGGAGTGAACGGAACCACATGCATTTCAGCGTAAGGTCACAAATAAACTAGGAGCAACACTATGTCCCGTATACGAGGAAAGGTTGTGTAGCGGCTTTCCTATTCAGAAAGTATATTTTAATGTTACTGTGCTACGCTTCGTATAAGAAGCCGAAACATATGCTAACAAGTGTCAGAAATCGATCGTTGCCTGCGGAGGCTGAAATTTGTCGTTCCTTGACATAGGTCGGGATCGCACAGCTGCCATGCGAACATGAAACCGATGAGATCAGGAGGGCCATATGCAATTCTTTCGGGGTTCACTCTGGACTTGTGAGGCCAACTGATGAGCTACTTGACTGAGAAGTAGCGGCTCCGGTCTCGTAAAGTGACATACGGCCGGGAAAGCGGTGTACTGACCACATGCCCCTCCATATCAGCTTCCAGTGACGCCTGTGGTTGAGGATGACACGGCGGCCGGTCAGTACCGTTGGGCCTTCATTGCCTGTTCGGGTGGAGTTAAGTTCAGTTTTATATTCAATTCTCTGTAGATTTCATCGGCTCCAATCGACTAGCGACCTATAGGACAGACACATTGTTCGCTATGCTGTGCAGGATAACAGTACTACGTCAAGTACCTTGAGTCAGGAGATGGTTTTGTTGACAAGAGTAGTATACACGATAGCTGTGTGACGAACTCCTGAGCAGCATGCACTGCCAGCAGAGTGAAGGTTTTCTAGACGAGGTCCAGTTCTGCATACAGTATCACAATTAGTGTATCAGTTCGTGGAGTCTCGGAGGAGATCGTAAGGTTTTTGTATGTCCATCCCGAGGGACTAGAGCCGTTCACTTACGTAAGCTCTCATTTCGATGTTGTTTATTATACAGCTACCAGTTTCGGCTAATCAGTAGACCATCTTCAGGCATTAACTGACGCTGAGAGGGTGAAGTCAGATTGCATACACGTTCCCATTAGTGGCCAACATCTAAGAACTGGTTTCCATAGACTTCTGTAACAGCGATATTGTGTCCTTAACCAGCAATTACCAACTACAACTAGTTGACGGTTGCAGACACAAATTCGCTCTGCAATATTTCGAACAGTAACCAATACATTCGGTTCCTACGCCCTGCTTTCTACATCTTTCTGGTGTTATCTTTCAGCAAGACAGTAGAAGACTACATCTACTCATGCTGTCTTGATCTGCCTTGGTACACGGACTGGAATAGTCTTTCCCAAGCCAGCACATTATCCAGACCTCTCAGCCATTGAAAAAAATCTGATCTGGGTTGTCGAGAGGATGGCAAGCGTCCTTTCAGAAGGAACTACGAGTGATGAACTGTGGGAGAGTGTCCGAGTATCATGGAGAGACGTACCCATTTCCGACCTCCAAACCGAGTTGGAGTGTTTTCCCAGCCAGGTTAGAGCCATTGCTGCTCTCAGAGGTGACAGCTCTATGTACTTAATGTTTCGTCCTGTGTACTCTCAAGGCACCTGCAAATTTAATCACGTGTTTTCCTACTATACTAAATAAGGACAATTAGTAAAATTTTATTTGACTCGTACGCGCGCTCTTGTGGACGAGCGTTACACAGAGGGGAACTGTACTGCAGCGGCACGTGCCTGTGTGTTGTGGGGCGGTGTCTGCTGAGCTCGGCAGCAACACGTGTCTGGGGGCGGAGGCGCAGCGTCCGCCGGCGGCACATTAAATCAGGAGCGAGGCCACCTGCCGGGAAACGCCGCGCCGAGCGGAACGGGACGCGGCGGGCGCTGGCTGCGCGTGAAGATGCGCGCAGATTGTGCGCCAACACGTTACGCCACCCAGCCCGAGCCGTGGAGTCATTTGCCGCGGCCTCTAAACCGTGCGACACTACCTGGCCACAGCTTAATAACAGCTGTCTGCTCGCACCAACACCACGTCCTGAACGTCTCGCGGTACACGGCTTTCCTCAAGGAAATAATTCGGCCGACAAACAGGATACGTATACAGGATGGTCCACGGATCGTGACCGGGCCAAATATCTCACGAAATAAGAGTCAAACGAAGAAAACTACAAAGAACGAAGCTTGTCTAGCTTAAAGGGGGAAACCAGATGGCACTATGCTTCGTCCGCTAGAAGGTGCTGCCATAGGTCAAAAGGATATCGACTGCGTTCCTTTTAAAATAGGAACCCCGATTTTTTTTATTACATATTCGTGGAGTACGTAAATAATTATGAATGTTTTAGTTGGATCACTTTTTTCGCTTTCTGATAGATGGCGTTGTAATAGTCTCAAACGTATAAGTACTCGGTATCACGTAACATTCCGCCATGCGTACGGTATTTACTTCGTGATACATTACCCGTGTTAAAATTGACCGTTTACCATTTGCCGAAAAGGTCGATATCGTGTTGATGTATGGCTATTGTGAACAAAATACCCAACGTGCGTGTGCTATGTTTGCTGCTCGGTATCATGGACGACATCATCCAAGTGTCCGGACCGTTCGCCCGATAGTTACGTTATTTAAGGAAACAGTAAGTGTTCAGCCACATGTGAAACGTCAACCAAGAACTGCAAAAAATGATGATGCCAAAGTAGATATTTTAGCTGCTGTCGCGGCTAATCCGCACATCAGTAGCAAACAAATTGCGCGAGAATCGGGAATCTCAGAAACGTAGGTGTTGAGAATGCTACATCTACGTCGACTGCACCCGTACCATATTTATATGCAGCAGGAATTGCATGGCGACGACTTCGAAGGTCGTGTACAGTTCTGCCACTCGACACAAGAATAATTACGGGACGATGACAGATTTTTTGCACGCGTTCTATTTAGCGACGAAGTGTCATTCACCAACAGCGGTAACGTAAACCGGCATAATATGCACTATTGGGCAACGGAAAATGCACGAAGGCTGCGACATGTCAGCGACCTTGGCGGGTTAATGTATGGCGCTGCATTATGGAAGGAAGGATAATTGACTCCCATTTTATCGATGTCAATCTAAATGGTGGAATGTATGCTGATTTCCTACGTAATGTTCTGGCGCTGTTACTACAAGATGTTTCACTGCATGACAGAATGGCGATGTACTCCCAACATCGTGGATGTCCGGCACACAGCTCGCGTGCGGTTCAAGTGGTATTGAATAGCATATTCCGTGACTGGTGGATTGGTCGTCGATGCACCACACCATGGCCCGCATGTTCACTGGATCTGACGTCCCCGGATTTCTTTCTGTGGGGAATGTTGAAGGATATTTGTTATCGTGATCCACCGACAAAAAAAATGGTTCAAATGGCTCTGAGCACTATGGGACTTAACTACTGTGGTCATCAGTCCCCTAGAACTTAGAACTACTTAAACCTAACTAACCTAAGGACATCACACACATCCATGCCCGAGGCAGGATTCGAACCTGCGACCGTAGCATTCGCGCGGTTCCGAACTGCGCGCCTAGAACCGCTAGACCACCGCGGCCGGCCGATCCACCGACAAAGCCTGACAACATGCGTGAGCGCATTGTCAATGCATGTGCGAAAATTGCGGAAGGCGAACTACTCGCTATTGAGAGGAATGTCGTTACACGTATTGCCAAATGCATTGAGGTTGTCGGACATCATTTTGAGCATTTATTTCATTAATGTGGTACTTACAGGTAATCACGATGTAGCAGCATGCGTCTTCGGAAATGATAAGTTCACAAAGGTACATGTATCACATTGGAACAATCGAAATAAAATGTTCAAACGTACCTACGTTCTGTACATTAATTTAAGAAACCTATGGGAGGCTTGCGTGCCTCAGCGATACAGGTAGTCGTAGCCTAGGTGCAACCACAACCGAGGGGTATCTGTTGAGAGGCCAGACAAACGTGTGGTTCCTGAAAAGGGGCAGCAGCCTTTTCAGTAGTTGCACGGGCAACAGTCTGGATGATTGACTGATCTGGCCTTGTAACACTAACCAAAACTGTCTTGCTGTGCTGGTACTGCGAACGGCTGAAAGCAAGGGGAAACTACAGCCGTAGTTTTTCCCGAGGGCATGCAGCTTTACTGTATGATTAAATGATGATGGCGTCCTCTTGGGTAAAATATTCCGGAGGTAAAATAGTCCCCCATTCGGATCTCCGGGCGAGGACTACTCAAGAGAACGTCGTTATCAGGAGAGAGAATACTGGGGTTCTACGGATCGGAGCGTGGAATGTCAGATCCCTTAATCGAGCGGGTTAAAGTTAGATATAGTAGGAATTAGTGAAGCTCGCTGGCATGAGAAACAAGACTTTTGGTCAGTCGAATACAGGGCTATAAATACAAAATCAAATAGGGGTAATGCAGGAGTCGATTTAATAATGAATAAAAAAATAGGAGTGCGGGTAAGCTACTACAAACAGCATAGTGAACGCATTATTGTGGCAAAGATAAACACGAAGCCCACGCCTACTACAGTAGTACAAGTTTACATGCCAACTAGCTTTGGAGATGACGAAGAAATTGAAGAAATGTATGATGAAATAAAAGAAATTATTCAGGTAGTGAAGGAAGACGAAAATTTCGTAGTCATGGGTGACTGGAATTCGGTAGTAGTGCGAGGTGCCGGGGCTAGCAGTGTATTTAACACTAAATTCTTCTAAAATTTTCATATGTAAATGATACTCTAAGCCCCCTCTTATTCAAACTCCGACTTTTGCTGTTGCACATGGATTAAGAAGAAACGCGAACTGACTGTAATCGACCCTGCAAGTGGAGTAGAAAAGAGTTTGGCACCTGCAATAAAGTAATTTGTTAGAAATTAATTAAATAAAGGAAAGTTTCATTAATGTAGTGAGAAATGAAAGGTTTGCTCTACCGACTAACAGAATGAAAGTTCTGTCCAAAATAACAATTTGATTTATTATGACTAAACTCAAAATAATAAACAAAACATATGGAACATTTACAATACATTAAATAGGATCAAACTGGATACTCAAATAATTGCTGTGAAGCTGAAGTTGTCCATAAACTAGATTGTGATATTTATGACGAAGTGGTATGTGGAGCCAATTCCTTGCAACTCAAATCTTGAGAGAAACACACAGCCAACCCAAGATTAATTGCTGCTACAGCAGTGAGAACTTAGACAATGAACACCCAAGACAGAACAAAGTTAGAAAAGACGAACAGGCGCGCTCTACTGAGCTCTGATTATCACCTAGCAAAATTCCCTAAGCTGCCGGTGCTGTGGACATACATTACCAAGCTGTCTTCTTAACTGCAAGAACACGATCTGGCGTACCGGAAGCGATGGCTGGTTGCTTTGACGTCCCATCGTGGTGATGATAATGTCGCGAGTATAGCCCAAAATAAATTATCCTGGACTGGTTGTTCCAGACTAAAGACTTCCTATCAATACAAATGCGCCTCTGAGGGAGACGAAAAGGCTCGCCACACAATCACTGACGGTACAGTGATTGATTTTAACAAGCGAAGTCATACAGTAACTCCGATACACTCAACTTTAGCCGAAACTGCTCAAGACAGACAACATAGACTGCTTGTATGCAGAACGCTCAATTGCCAACTGTACTCGGAAAGTTACGTTGAAGTCGAAACTTCAGCAACTTCGTCAAACAGTTACAATTAAATAAAAGAATATTAGACAGCCAACAGAAGGCAGGCTGTCCAGAGCAGCGAGAGCTCAGTCTTGTAACCTACTCCGACCGAAAGGCGAGAGCCGACTCCCCACAAGAGCACCCGTACAAACCGAACACAGAACATTCCCGCCTCCACGACAGTGGCCGTGGTTAACCGTTCCAATCAGCAACTCGAAAACCGGCGGAAAATTCCACTCTATTGCCAGAGCACTACCATTCCACCAATGGAGATTCTTGGCGCCAATTTCTGCGCAGATTTTGCTACGTCACGGAGCTATGCCCTGAGCAAGCCAATCACAGTTACTAAACGGCAGAAAACGCGGGAATTTGCGCGCCAAGGCTGCTTGGGAACAAAAGTCATTCCCACGCCTCGCTGGTATCCCGCCAGAAAGTGTTTTCGCAAAGTTTCTGTGAAGTAACGGAATCTCTAGCCCAGCCGCTCCTTCAGGCCCCTGTGGGCGTGTTTCCGCAACTATTACGCCAATGTCGGCGTCTGGAAGGCGTTCACTCGACTCCCTCACACCCATCAGCTTAACCCTTTTAAGATCAGTAGAGCCCCCCCTGTCACCAGACCACCTGGGTGACGAGAGACGCTGCGTGGGAAGTCTGTGTGTGAAGGAATAGAAATTTTTCACTGCATGCAATTAGAGAGGAAAATCGAATTACTCAGATTAAGATAGAAATATGAGAGGGGGCTTCTGCCACCTCTCAGTAGGAAAAGGGAGAGAAGGAAACGTAGTAGGTGAATATGGATTGGGGGTAAGAAATGAAAGAGGAAGCTGCCTGGTAGAATTTTGCAAGGAGCACAACTTAATCATAGCTAACACTTGGTTCAAGAATCATAAAAGAAGGTTGTATACATTGAAGAAGCCTGGATATACTGACAGGTTTCTGGTAGATTATATAATGGTAAGACAGAGATTTGGGAACCAGGTTTTAAATTGTATGCATTTCCAGGGGCAGATGTGGACTCTGACCACAATCTATTGGTTATGAACTGTAGTTTAAAACTGAAGAAACTGCAAAAAGGTGGGAATTTATGGAGATGGGACCTGGATAAACTGACTAAACCAGAGGGTGTACAGAGTTTCGGGGAGAACATAAGGGAACAATTGACAGGAATGGGGGAAAGAAATAGAGTAGAAGAAGAAAGGGTAGCTTTGAGGAATGAAATAATGAAGGAAGCAGAGGATCAAGTAGGTAAAATGTGAGGGCAAGTAGAAATCTTTGGGTAACAGAAGAGAAACTGAATTTAGTTGATGAAAGGAGAAAATACAAATATGCAGTAAGTGAAACAGGCAAAAAGGAATACAAACGTCTGAAAAATGGCTAAGCAGGGATGGCTAGAGGACAAATGTAAGGATGTAGAGGCTTATCTCACTAGGGGTAAGATACATACTGCCTACAGGAAAATTAAAGATGTGGTGTCACCGCCAGATACCACACTTGCTAGGTGATAGCTTTCAAATCGGCCGCGGTCCGCTAGTATACGACGGACCCGCGTGTCGCCACTGTCAATAATTGCAGACCGAGCGCCGCGACACGGCTGGTCTAGAGACTTACTAGCACTCGCCACAGTTGTACAGCCGACGTTGCTAGGAAAGGGTCACTGAGAATTACGCTCTCATTTGCCGAGACGATAGTTAGCATAGCCTTCAGCTTAATCAATTGCTACGACCTAGCAAGGCGCCATTTATCCTTTTCTATGTATCTAATGAAGCATGTACAGTAACAAGACCGATGTTCACCAATTGTGGATTAAAGTTAAGTATTCCAGCAGCTACGTACTTCTCTTTATAGCATTCATTACGTATCCTGTTTCAGACCTCACGCAAGCCTGCGTGAGTTTAAGCGGGTGCCTTTCGGTTACCCGTCACTGTGGATTGGCTGTCTTGCCAGTCCACAACAAAAGAGACCTTTGGAGAAAAGAGAACCAGTTGTATGAATATCAAGAGCTCAGATGAAACCCAGTTCTAAGTAAAGAAGGGAAAGCAGAAAGGTGGAAGGAGTATATGGAGTCTATACGAGGGCAATATACTTGAGGACAATATCATATAAATGGAAGAGGATGTAGATGAAGATGAAATGGGAGATACGATACTGCTTGAAGACTTTGTCAGAGCACTGAAAGACCTGAGTCGAAACAAGGCCCCCGGAGTAGACAACGTTCCATTAGAACTACTGACAGCCTTGGGAGAGCCAGTCGTGACAAAACTCTACCATCTGGTGAGCAAGATGTATGAGACAGGCGAAGTACCCTCAGACGTCAAGAAGAATATAATAATTCCAATCCCAAAGAAAGCAGGTGCCGACAGATGTGAAAATTACCGAACTATCAGTTTAATAAGTCACGGATGCAAAATACTAACGCGAATTCTTTACAGACGAATGGTGAAACTGGTAGGAGCCGACCTCGGGGAACATCAGTTTGGATTCCGTAGAAATATTGGAACACGTGAGGCAATACTGACCCTACGATTTATCTTAGAAGCTAGATTAAGGAAAGGCAAACGTACGTTTCTGGCATTTGTATACTTAGAGAAAGCTTTTGACAATGTTGACTGGAATACTCTCTTTCGAATTCTGAAGGTGGTAGGGGTGAAATACAGGGAGCGAAAGGCTATTTACAATTTGTACAGAAACCAGATGGCAGTTATAAGAGTCGGGGGATATGAAAGGGAAGCAGTGGTTGGGATGGGAGTGAGACAGGGATGTAGCCTATCCTCGATGTTATTCAATCTGTATATTGAGCAAGCAGTGAAGGAAACAAAAGAAAAATTCGGAGTAGGTATTAAAATCCATGGAGAAGAAATAAAAACTTTGAGGTTCGCCGATGACATTGTAATTCTGTCAGAGACAGCAAAGGACTTGTAAGAGCAGTTGAACGGAATGGACAGTGTCTTAAAAGGAGGGTGTAAGATGAACGTCAACAAAAGCAAAACGAGGATAATGGAATGTAGTCGAATTAAGACAGGTGATGCTGAGGGAATTAGATTAGGAAATGAGACACTTAAAGTAGTAAAGGTGTTTTGCTACTTGGGGAGCTAAATAACTGATGGTCAAAGTAGAGAGGATATCAAAAGTAGACTGGCAATGGCTAGGAAAGCGTTTCTGAAGAAGAGAAATTTGTTAACATCGAGTATAGATTTAAATGTCAGGAAGTCGTTTCTGAAAGTATTTGTATGGAGCGTAGCCATGTATGGAAGTGAAACATGCAGGATAACTAGTTTGGACAAGAAGAGAATAGAAGCTTTCGAAATGTGGTGCTACAGAAGAATGCTCAAGATTAGACGGGTGTATCATATAACTAATGAGGAGGTATTGAATAGGATTGGGGAGAAGAGAAGTTTGTATCACAACTTGTCTAGAAGAAGGGATCGATTGGTAGGACATGTTCTGAGGCATCAAGGAATCACCAATTTAGTATTGGGGGGCAGCGTGGAGGGGAAAAATCGTAGAGGGAGACCAAGAGATGAATACACTAAGCAGATTCAGAAGGATGTAGGTTGCAGTAGGTACTGGGAGATGAAGAAGCTTGCACAGGATAGAGTAGCACGGAGAACTGCATCAAACCAGTCTCAGGACTGAAGACCACAAAAACAACAACAACAACATCTGTTACCAAGTGTTGGTCTAAAATTGTGAGGCACATGTTTGTGACTATTACAGCGCCATCTATCACATAGCGAAAAAGTGGTCCAACTAAAACATTCATATTTCTTTACGTACTACACGAATTTTAATAAAAAATGGGATTTCCTATTTAAAAAAACGCAGTTGATATCCGTTTGACCAATGGCAGCGCCATCTAGCGGGCCAGCCACAGTGACATCTGGTTTCCCCTTTAAAGCTAGACAAGATTCGTTCTTTGTAGTTTTTCCGTTTGACGCTTATTTCGTTAGGTATTTGGCCTGATCACGATGAATGGACCACCCTGTATATAAGATGACCATAGTATTATTACACCTGGAACTGAGGGCGGTACAGTCAGTTTAACGTGTCTAACGTGATATTTCACGAAGAAATGCCGAACGACTTGATATGCTTTGCACATCTGTCTTGAAATCATTCACAATGCTATGAATTTTCCTTAGCCATTACTGTACTAGTTTACTGTAACATCGCCGCATGTTTCCGATAACGACCACGGGAGGCCAAGTGCAGTAATACCGTGGTCGAGTTGTACTGTCTGACCACGATATTATTTCCCTCAGCCTTCCGGAGCCATTATCAGAAACACGTGGTGACGTTACAGTAAACAAATATAGTGGTGACTAAGGAAAACGCATCATATTGCGAATGATTTCAAGACAGTTACGCATGTACTGTCAAGTGGTCAAGCGTGTCCTCACGAAATATCGCGATAAAAGCTCATGATTACCTGACTGAAGCACAGTCACCCCCTGATGCAATAGTATCGTAGTTGTCCAATACAGACACTCACAGTCTAGTTGGATACACTCATGCGCCAAAACATTATGGCCACTGCTCACTGAGACAATGAACGCAACCAGTTTCCATTGCGGGCACTTAATGCTGTAAGGAAATTATGTAAGTGGAGGAGAGACGAAAACGGAACACGTAACCGACTATAGAAAATGGCAGACTATTACGCAGTGAATAACGTCGGCTCTTTGCGTGCAACTGTTGTGAGCACCTATGAAAATTCGTTGAAGGATGATGGAAAGATGAGTAAGTGACGAGATTTTGAAAGTCCAAGCCTCAAAACAGTACGCAGGAGGCTTCCCGGTTCTGTAAAGTAGGGTTCAAATGGTTCTAACAATGGAACCTCCCTATCGCACCCCCTCAGATTTAGTTATAAGTTGGCACAGTGGATAGGCCTTGAAAAACTGAACACAGATCAATCGAGAAAACAGGAAGAAGTTGTGTGGAACTATGAAAAAAATTAGTAAAATATACAAACTAAGTAGTCCATTTCAAGATAGGCAACACCAAGGAAACTGGGAGTCAAGGAGCGCGGTGGTCCCGTGGTTAGCGAGAGCAGTTACGGAATGAGAAGTCCTAGGTTCAAGTCTTCCCTCGAGTGAAAAGTTTAATTTTTTATTTTCAGTTTATGTGACAAACTATTACGTTTTCATCACTTTTTTGGGAGTGATTATCACATCCACAAGAAAACGTAAATCGGGCAAGGTAGAAGAATCTTTTTACCCATTCGCTAAGTGTACAAGTTACGTGGGCCGACAACATATTCCTGTCATGTGACGCACATGCCGTCACCAGTGTCGTATAGAACATATCAGACGTGTTTTCCTGTGGAGGAATCGGTTGACCTATGACCTTGCGATCAAATGTTTTCGGTTCCCATTGGAGACGCACGTCCTTTCGTCTACTAATCGCACGGTTTTGCGGTGCAGTCGGAAAATACAGACACTAAACTTATTACAGTGAACAGAGACGTGAATGAACGAACGGACAGATCATAACTTTGCGAAAATAAAGAAAGTAAAATATGCGGTCGGGGGAAGACTTGAACCAAGGACCTCTCGCTCAGCAGCTACTCACGCTAACCACGGGACCACAACGCAGCTGAGCACAGATTCGCCTGAATGTTGCTTATGTTGCGCATGAACTACTCAGTTTGTATATTTTATTAATTTTTTTCATAGTTCCATATAACGTCTTCCTGTTTTCTCGATTGACATGTTTTGAGTTTTTCAAGGCCTATCCGCTGTGCCAACTTATAACTAAATCTGAAGGGGGTGCGATGGGGAGTTTCCCTTGTAAGATCTATGGGACTTAACATCTAAGGTTATCAGTCCCCTAGACTTAGAACTATTTGAACCTAACTAACCTAAGGAGATCACACACATCCATGCCCGAGGCAGGATTCGAACCTGCGACCGTAGCAGCAGCGCGATTCTAGACTGAAGCGCCTAGAACCGCTGGGCCACAGCGACTGACTGTAAAGCTGGGTAGGCTGCGATCTGCGGCAGGTCTGATGACAGATTACAGTCCTGGTGCAGGCACAAGTGTTTCGTAGCACATCGTTCAGTACACATTGTTGAACATCAGGCAGCAGACTTCTTCTACCATTTCCCACATGGGAAAAGACGGTATTGTCCCTTACGACTTCAGTGGCCTGCAAACATCGAGATTCGATCGTAGAGGAAGGGAAGCTGACGTCTTTATAGAATGATTAACTTTTCTTGATACACCATGTCATTGGTCGCCGTCATTCACGCAAAAGACTACTGGAAACACACACTGAGCCGTGGAAGCAGGTCTCTGCGGTCAGTATTATGGTATAAGAACATTCACCTGATTTACCGTGAGACCTGTCGTAATAGTCGAAGGTTACCATGGTGGCTGTGGACTATTTGAATATGACTGCAAACCACCTTTTTCGACACACAGTTCAAGTCTTCCCCGATGGCATCTCCAAGCAGGACAACTATCCGTGTCACTAGTAAGAATCATGCAACCATACGTTTCAGGAGCGTGACAGTGAACTCAAATTATACTCTGGCCCCCAAATTTGCCTGATCTGAACGCGATTGAACGCATCTGGAACATAATAGCCAGTCATCGGCCTGTAATTTATGTGAACTGCGAGACTTGTACATAGATGTCTGGTGCCACACACTTCTGGAAAGCTTACAAGGGCTTGATGAATCTATGCTGAATTGAATCGCTGCTGAATTGCTTTCCAAAGGTGCCCCAAGTGACTATTAAACTGGAAGTCCTAATGTTTTGGTTCCTCAGTGCAGCCTGTCTGCGTTAATTATAAGAACGTAACACAGTGTTGCCCATTTAAATTACGCCAGGACGGATAATAAATACTGACA
This sequence comes from Schistocerca serialis cubense, assembly GCF_023864345.2. Classification (NCBI taxonomy): domain Eukaryota; kingdom Metazoa; phylum Arthropoda; class Insecta; order Orthoptera; family Acrididae; genus Schistocerca; species Schistocerca serialis. Next base: position 271,120,707 of record NC_064642.1, read on the forward strand.
TTTTATATTTTGTGCATTTACGACATGGTAGGACGAATACATGATGAAATTCATAAATTATTCGTAGTTAGGAACGGTACGAAATTTAGTACATCGAGCTGTCACCCCTAGCAACACAAATGGTTCCATCCGTGGCGTGTATCGTGTAGAACTGAAATTCTGACAGATACGGGTACTTCGTTAATGTGCTGGAACTCCGTACTAGAGTTTATCAGTCATAATGGCATTGTCACAGATAACCAACACTCAAAAACGCTTTCTGAATGAAACACTTGCTGCCAATTCGTTACTTAAATTTTGTTGCAGAGCAGCGTTGTTTGTGGGTGCTCCAATAAATTGTTCGACACACCGTGAAAGAACCCTATCGACTCAGACCTGCATCACAAACATAATCTACAGCTCGTGAGAAGTGCCAGTTCTGCAAACGCAGGACAACTCCTATAACTCATTGCCACACAGCAATCTGAGATATAGCAAGAAGCGCAAACGATATAGTATGAAAGTACCCGGAACTTTGTTCTGAAAACTCTATAGGTCGCAATAACAAAATGCAACATTCGAGACCCGCTGCTAGTATTGACAATGAATGCGGAGGCAGGGAAAACCGTCCGTACTTGAAGCACCACCACGTGGACACGACTACCGATACATCTGTTTAAACGAGATCAAGTGGCAATCCAGCTTTAAATACCCGTGTTTCAGACAGCTCGCGCTCAGTGTGTGTGTTCATTCCGTTTGCATCACCGATTCAGGCGGAATGACGGTTTCGCTACTTACTGCTGGCGAACCATGATGTGCTGCTCGCTGTCTGTCTGAAGACTTTAAGAGACTGCAACCTGCCGATAATGGGTGGACTTGTTCGCTCCTTATAGGTTGCAGCCGTGACTGATGTAGGTCTATGGACCGTTCCTCTGGTGAAGGACGTATCCCACCAACAGCAAGCTGCCATTTTCTGCTTCCTAGGTGGGCGCGTAAGTGCGGCTTCCCATGCTGTACGCTGTGCGCCTTCGTGGCTGTGCACGGTGTGTTTGCTGTAGGTACCTTGGTCTTCCACCTCCGCGACAACCGCCATCCGGAAGAGGCTGTGGGTTGGAGTCTAAGCGCGTGTCCCCCTTCCAGCGTCCAGAGGTCTTTTGCGTCAGGGTGTATGACCTGCCGCACGCTAGGCAAGCTGTTTGGGTGCTGTGTCCTGCTCTTCTCGCCGACGCCTGGGAGAGCTGCCCTGACTGTTTCCTGACCACCCGAGAGAGGCAGTATTCATTACAACAAGCTTATTAATAAATATTGTTTCAGAAACCTCTATTTGTCTGGTGTCGTCAGACGTAAGACTGAAACAAACACCAGCCATCGAACTCGGTTTCCGACGCTGTAAAGTCGCCACCTCACCAGTTCGAACTCGACGCCCACTGATCTCCCGATCCGAGAGGTGACCATTACAATATACACATAATGTGGACCGTGTTACTCCTTTGTAACTTGTGGGGTTAGAGTAAAGTATTAATAATGTCGATATCAACGCACGTCCGTTAAACATTTGTGACATATCGTCTTGATAGCGTAATCCCAGAGACCAGCTGTGTAGTTGCAGCAAGTTTCTGGCACCAACGCTAGACCAAGGAAGTTCGTCGGTAATACCGCTTTGCCCAATATAGGAATTGACTCGCCATGTAGGAAACGTTTATACAGTCGCTTGCAGAAAATTATGCAGCCGGGCTGTATAAATAAAATGGCCGTAGTATTCTCATTTCGGATAGAACTGACTCTGCAAGCCGGACGTCTGTTATCAAAATAAACGTGTAGAGAATGAATATGGCACGCTCCTATTTTTAGTCATAAAATTATTCTGCGGGTGAATGACAGAAAACTATACGATTGTTTTCTTAATATTATCATTTCCGGGGTGATCTCACAAGGAATAATTTGACCCATGAGTGTTCTGTTTTAAAATGACGTTCTGTACTGATGCTGTTCCGTTCCGAGATAGTATCGCGCTTACTCTAGACTGGATTGGATTCAGGTTTACATTTCCAGTGCCTATCCTAAATAATTATAGCTAAGCAGCTGTGATGATTCCTTCGAATAGGTCATTACCAATTTATTTCGCCGCGCGGGATAAGCCGAGCAGTCTAAGGCGCTGCAGTCATGGACTGTGCTGCTGGTCCCGACGGAGGTTCGAGTCCTCCCTCGGGCATGGATGTGTGTGTTTGTCCTGAGGATGATTTAGGTTAAGCGGTGTGTAAACTTCGGGACTGATGACCTTAACAGTTAAGTCCCATAAGATTTCACACACACTTGAACAATTTATTTTCTCCAGCCTTGTCTAGCTGCGCAGGAGTTCTGGTTCTAATGATCACGTGGAGATGTATACGTCCTCTTGTCTTTTTACGTTTAAGAGATAACAGGATGAACGTCTACTTTACAGCATGTAGTGATAATCACTTTTGAACTTTTATGTAAAATAAGTGTCGTTTTGTGTGCACACGTAGTTCACCGCTTTGCTGGAAACCGGATCTAGTTGGTGTCTCTCTTTTTTCCGTAGATGTGATTCGTCTTTTTTACGTAACAGTTTACGTACACTAGACTGAGTCTGCTCTTCGTGTTCTACGCCTGATTCAAAGACGAACCAGGAAAATTATATATTTAAGTTTCTGATTTTCGGAGTATTGAAGGGCAATCTGTTTCAATAGTTAAAAACCATTCAAAAACCAAGTTATCATAAAAATTTCTTTTTTTAAGACGACCGGTTTCAGCAGTCATTGCTGTCTTTTTTTGGTCTTTAACTTTTTTTTTTTTTTTTTGCTGTAACAAATGTTCATTTTACGCTGAATCTCCCGTACTAGATGTCAAGTGGTTAAAACTCAGTGCATTGTAACGTTATGACAAGCGTTTCTAATGTGCTGAGTTTTATCCACTTGACATCGTGTGCGTGAGTTTCAGCGTAAAATGAACATGTTATACAACAAGATGTTCAGGAACTGAAGATGGCAACAATGACTGTTGAAACCGGTTTGTCTTAAATAAAGAAATATTTTTAAGCAATATTGTCTTTCGAATGGTTTTTGATTTGTATATATCCTGCGATCACAGGCCCTGCAGACCACGCATTGCTTCGCCAAACTGACTTCAACCTCTACGTTTCGTGCTCGGTCCCTCCAGGTGTCTCAAATCCGCACAGCTGCCAGGTTCTTCGCCAGGTCTTCCATCCAGCGCCACTTCCGACATCTTATGGGCCGTCCGGTATTTGGTTTCCCCTCAAGTTCCTCCTTCACCCGTCTTCGCTCTGGCGTACGGGTTATGTAGGCCGCCCATTGGATTCTTATCCGCGTCACCTTCTGACATAAATTCCTTGTGGAATTTCCGATTGGGAGGGCTGGAGGAAAACATCTGCTTGTTGACATTGTCAAGTCAGTCGAAAGATAGGGATAAGGTCAGAAAGGTAGCGAGCGCAAAGTTTTAATTAGTCAGTGATAAGCAATTAAAAACATCGGTTGTCATCATTTTCCAAGTGTAAGTGGAAGTTCCATTTATTTCAGGTTTCCGCTGACGTAAAGGACAAATGCTATGCCGATATTGCTTGTTTTGTATACAATCCAACATGGTTCAGTTATACATGATGTATCATAATTAATATCGAAAACTGACACAAGCGTAAAGTACACGATATTAGAACGAAAAACTATCGAGTAAACTTAGGTCTGCAAATGAGCAGTTAGGGACATAATTACGAATGTATCGTTGTACTAGCCACCACAGACTTCAGTACGAGCTGTTGTCCTAGCTGGTGTTTCAAATGTAAGCTTTCCCATTACGTTCCCATCTAGATCAATGGTTCCCAACCTTTTCTACCCTCCCCCCCCCTCTCCCATTCTGCAATTCCAGAATGTCTCATGGCCCCATATGTTTATTTAATTTACCTATATTTATTAATTTTGCCTCTTTCGGAGAACATTAACAATTTCATTAACACGTCGCCAATAGTATGTAGTTTTTCGTTTCTTCTGTTAAGAGAGAAATTTCGTAGGACGCTCCAGTAAGTTTCACATTTCCCTTTTCGGATATCCCAGGAGGGTCCAGTTTCAAGCGATTTAAAGAATTCCTTTTTCCACAAAAAATTCTTCTAGTTTATTTTTCAACGTGGTTTGAGCTGTTGTTAGATGACGTTTCAGACGCGATGGCTGCACTCATTCGTCACTGAGAGCATTGTGACTAACAGTACACTGTGGCAGCTGGACAATGTCTTTTTCAATTATCGTGAATTCACACTTGATACATTTTTGTTGCACAAACTTGTTTTAATAGATATTTTCACTCTACTACTACACAGCACAACATGTGCAATACAAAATTAAGAAGGCAGAGCGCAGACTGAAGATGTGTTGTGTCAGTAATAACTTGGTGGCGAGCGAGGAAAGTTGATACTGCGAACTCTACAAAAAAGGCACTCACTAACTGCAGTAAGAAAAGAATATAAAATTTTTGACATGTGTGGCGCATATTTCTCCATTCTTCTGAGCTGTCTCCGTTCCTACTCCCCGCCCCAGGGAGGTGCCCTCGCCCCCCCCCCCCCCCCGTCCCGCCTTCGCTCGCCACTGACTCAGTTTCGTTTGTAGTCAGTGATCGGGAAGTGTGGTACTTGCGTGATGGGCCACCAGCTGATCTAAGACGACACAAATCGTGCCTGTATAGTTTTCGTTGGGTAGGTCGAGCAAGGCCTGTACTTCGGCGTTAGCTGCCCTCACTCCTCTTCATTATTGTTTGTTAAATCTGAGATCATCTCAAAAGTGAAGTATACAGGACCCCCCGTGATAGAATTGAGGATCTGTAGCAATGAACTGTAAGTCGTATCATCCTTTAGGAGATGACCCGTTGTCTTGGAAAGAATTTATTACTCACTGCAGGTACCAGTGTACCGTTTATTCGAAATAAGAGATCAACAAATAGAACTTCTCCACTGAAAATCCTCTTCATACAGTTCATGTGATGACCGCTGTTACTACGTCTTTAGTAGTGGGGATAATTCCTTAGGCTGTACTTGTAGGTCTCATTCGATTTCGGTAATACCTCACACCATCTTCTTGCCGTCCAATACGGTGAACATTGTTTTGTTATATCTACACAAAATGTAGTAAGGGACCGATGACCGTAGCAGTCTGGTCCCTTTAATCCCACAAACCAACAAACCAAAATGTAGTACCAAACTATTTGTAGCTATTTTTAAAATTGATAATAAAAAACTCCATAAATTTTAAAAAAATCAAGTTTTCGTGCGTACGTATGACCAACAAAGTGTTTAAATCGAGCTTCTGAAGACACAACGTAGGCAGTATTCAGACCCCAAGGGACACAAGTATAAAGATGGAATTAGGGATAACAGCCCAGTACATGTAACAAAGGACGTACGTGGAATGGTACCTCAGACAACAGACACAATATCAGAGGGCGTCCTTCCGAGTCTCGAGCAACAATTTGAACAGAATCGGCCTGAAAATGACACTGCAGCCGCTCCTGGGTGACAAGAACTTCGGACGTAACACAGCACACCACCGTAACAGAACGCCTCAATTCACAGAAGGACTCTGATGACGACAGTGGGCAGATAAAACGTCTAGCACAGCTTGGACGCCATTCAGAACTTAATTCAGCTATGAAATGAAATGAAATTATCGTATGGCATTGTTGGCCGGGAGGCCCCATTTGGAAGAGTTCGGCCGCCGTATTGCACATCCTTGTTAGGTGACAGCACATCGGCGACTTGCGAGTCAATGATGATGAAGGACACATAACATCCAGTCCCCTGCCGGGTATCGAACCCGGGCCCCCTGCGTAGTAGGCTGTAACGCTACAGCTACGCTACGGAGTCGAACAGTACAGCTATATTGAAAACGGATAATAGCCACAAAGTACGCGCACAGCGTTTGGAACAGCCGCGGCTAGAAGGAAACGCTACAGCCGTTGCTATTGGTCGGCGCACTCCACAAACAGAGCGCCAGACGCGGCGCAGACCGCAGAGGGAACGCCTAGAACAACGTAGGCATAAATACCGGACACGTTCCACACTGGAATCAGTATCGGACAGCACCTGAACAAGACTGTTAGTCATGCAGTTTAAATATCGTGCAGGAAAGACACGAATAATCGGCAGAAACCCGATTAATCAACAAGGCAACGCCTCGCCGGGAAAACCTGAAGAATTACAAGTTACTTACTTGAATCGACAGAAAGATCGACTGCGATAAACCCTTGCTCGTAGTAAAGTCAGTATATTCTTCAAGGATATCACACAAACGAGTTGCAATGTAAACTGCAGGCAAGGCTTTATGTTTGACAGCAGTGTGACAGCTACATCTACATCTATATCTACATCTACATCTACATACATACTCTGCAATCCACCATACGGTGCGTGGCGGAGGGTACCTCGTACCACAACTAGCATCTTCTCTCCCTGTTCCACTCCCAAACAGAACGAGAGAAAAATGACTGCCTATATGCCTCTGTACGAGCCCTAATCTCTCTTATCTTTATGGTCTTTCCGCGAAATGTAAGTTGGCGGCAGTAAAATTGTACTGCAGTCATCCTCAAATGCTGGTATTCTAAATTTCCTCAGTAGCGATTTACGAAAAGAACGCCTCCGTTCCTCTAGAGACTCCCACTCGAGTTCCTGAAGCATTTCCGTAACACTCGCGTGATGATCAAACCTACCAGTAACAAATCTAGATGCCCGCCTCTGAATTGCTTCTATGTCCTCCTCAAACCGACCTGATAAGGATCCCAAACGTTCGAGCAGTACTCAAGAATAGGTCGTATTAGTGTTTTATAAGCGGTCTCCTTTACAGATGAACCACATCTTCCCTAAATTCTACCAATGAACCGAAGACGACTATCCGCCTTCCCCACAACTGCCATTACATGCTTGTCCCACTTCATATCGCTCTGCAATGTTACGCCCAAATATTTAATCGACGTGACTGTGTCAAGCGCTACACTACTAATGGAGTATTCAAATATTACAGGATTCTTTTTCCTATTCATCTGCATTAATTTACATTTATCTGTATTTTGAGTTAGCTGCCATTATTTACACCAATCACAAATCCTGTCCAAGTCATTTTATATCCTCCTACAGTCACTCAACGATGACACCTTCCCGTACATCACAGCATCATCAGCAAACAGCCACACATTGCTATCCACCCTATCCAAAAGATCATTTATGTAGATAGAAAACAACAGCGGACCTACCACATTTCGCTGGGGCACTCCAGATGATACCCTCACCTTCGATGAACACTCATCATCGAGGACAACGTACTGGGTTCTATTACTTAAGATATCAGCTAGGCATTCACGCTCCACATCTGCTTTAGAAAGACATTTAAACACGACATAATGCGGTACTATGTATAAAGTAGAGGTTTTATAAACTAGAAGAATCACAAAGTTTTTTTAAATAAAGATATTCCATTTTTTTGGGGCCTCCAGACGTCGAGGTCTACTTAATAGTATTCTTTTTCTTGATAAAGGTGTATCAGGGATGAAACTTAACCACAATTTGCACACAGTGGGCAATATTTCTTGCTAAAGTCAGTTGCGGCTCCTTACCACGAAGTCAGCTGTGTCGCCAACGGTGTATGAGCCAAGTCACGTTTACTATAAAGCTTTCGCTTCAGTTGTAGTACCCTTTTACCTTTGGGCATATTGGGTATTAATTATAATTACCCTCTATGTAGCATAAAACCGTAACGGTGGCAAACTTCTGGGAACTTTTTGGCCTAGGCTGAACTCTCAATAGAGACTGCAGCGGCACTCGCGTAGCAGACAGTAGGCGTGTCCCGCGCTGCAGCCTTCTTCCGGTCCAGCAGCCCTTGCCCCTCCTGGCGACCCCATTTTCCTCCTCCTCCTCCTCCTCCTCCTCCCCCACCCACCGGCCTCGCACGCCTGCCTGGGTAATGACCTATAATTGCGGGCGGCGCTCCTTCAGCCGCCGGTGGCGCGGCTCTGCCGGGTGTGTAAGCTCGGAACCCGACTGGTGTCCGCGCTGCTCCTGCAGCAGCTATTCAGTCTGAACCCTACACAAAGTTGCCCTTTCAGCCCCTCCCCCCTCACTCCCCCTCCCTCTGGTTTCTAAGAGAAGCGTGTTTCCTCAAAAGAGCACGCGAAACTTATTCGAGTAGAAAGTTACCCTTTTATCCAGCTTACTGCTTAGCGTCTGGCGAGTCATGAAATTTCTCAGCTGAGCTCCATCTGACGATGTTTTTAAGGCACTAATTTTACGCAGGCTGAACTGTTTCCAGCAAAGAGCCCCTGAACCCTATTAAACTGTGAAAAATATTTCACATAAAGGAGAAATATTTTGGTTCTCCTTTTCTGCAGGTACCTACTTTATTAAAGACGATTATTATTTGCTTTCCATTTCGATGAATGACGTTGTATGAACAAAAAAATCTCGAACTCTTGTAATCTTTTTCGACACATCCTTCAGGGAGACGAAAGTCCGCATCTTGATTTGGAGGCATTCTTCCTTCTATAACACATCCCGTAAATACCTCCGATGATGATTACACCCTTATCAGCACATGGCACGTAATATTAGAAAGCTTTGGCCATGTCCTCTAGACTTGGCAGTGCAGTGCTGCATCACATCAATGTGGCAGGGTTACAGATCTGAAATTACTACGCCAAATAGACTGACGAAAAAGAAAAAAGATCACAGCACTAAAAATGGCAGCACAACACGTCGAATCACAGATTGAAGTACAAACTTTCGGTCAGCGTGCGTGAGATAACCACCAGAGCGCACCTGTTATACGACATCGTACCCAGGCTATAAAGCCGGGTGTAGTTCCAGTGTGTCTAGCTCGCGCACAGGTAGGTTGCAGGGCCTTAACTGGCCTCCTTCTAACCAGCACATGGCCATCACTGGCACCGAGATAGAACCAACATTCGTCAGAAAACATAGCAATCTCCATCTCTCGCTTCAAAAGAGTGGCTGTGGTTTGCTTCAATAATGGCTCTGAGCATTATGGGACTCAACCTATGAGGTCATCAGTCCCATAGAACTTAGAACTACTTAAACCTAACTAAAGCAGACATACTGTAACAACAGCTCATTTGGCAGGGTTCAGAAATTTGTTCTGAGTGATAAACAGTAAGGCTGTGCAAGGGTAATGAGAACCGTCTACTTGAGGTTCTATGTACAATGCAATACTGCGTTACAATTCAAATCTGTTAGAGAGGGCACTCAATTGAAACTACAGAAACTCGACTGATGTGCATGCATGCAGAAATTGACCTCACTTCATGTTCCCATATTCGCCATAGTTAGAAAAAGGAGACACACTTAGCAACAAAATTTAAACCAAACTTATACACTCATACCACGTATCAGAATTCCAGAGCCACCGGTAACAACCAGCATTCCAAGGTGAAACTACTTGGCAGATTAAAGCTGTGTGCCGGACCTAGACTCGAACTCGGGACCTTTTTCTTTCGCGGGCCAGTGCTGTACTGACTGAGCTACCCAAGCACGACTCACGCCCCGTCCTCACAGCTTCACTTCTGCCAGAACCTCGTCTCCTACATTCCAAACTCCACAGAAGCTCTCCTACGAACCTTACAGAACTAGCAATCCTGAAAGAAAGGATATTGCGGAGACATGGCTTAGCCACAGCCTCCGGGATGTTTCCAGAATGAGATTTTCAGCTAAGCTTCTGTGAAGTTTGGAAGTTAGGAGCCGAGATACTGGCAGAAGTGAAGCTGTGAGAACGGGGCGTGAGTCGTGCTTGGGTAGCTCAGTTGGTAGAGCACCTCCCCGCGAAAGGCAATGGTCCCGAGTTCGAGTCTCGGTCCAGCACACAGTTTTAATCTGCCGGGAAGTTTCATATCAGCGCACACTCCGCTGCAGAGTGAAAATCTCATTCTGAAAGCATTCCAAGGTATTTAGCGACATGCAAGTCTAGAAAGCTGCAGGCTTCAGTGGGAGAAACCGCCTATAAGGATTTGTGAGAACCTATCAGAGCAGCCGGTCTTGTCTGCGTCAAACCGCTAGAAAATTTCCATTGTCTCACCACTCATCATGTACAGATGAATGCACCTGAAATCTATGTGAATGCCCTCGCTGAGTGAACAACAAGAGGCAGCAAAGTCGCCGTGAGAAACTCTTGATTAGCGAAGAAATGTAATCGTATAAATTCCAGTCAGCGGTAGCGTCATAAGCCACGGTACTACAGAATTAAGATGAAGGTGGTACACTTGAGATTTTAAAGCCTCGACACTGGAGCAGGATGTTGTTAATATATTTTTTCTGACGTTCGATGCCAAATTTATGGGTCTAATCCAGTTATTTGATATATACGTTTAATGAGATTATTATTCTGGTCAAGCTCATGGCTAAGATTTCAAGAAAGTTAACAAGATTGTTGCCTCCTTCGCAGTTTCACAATGGATGAATAAGGCTACAGCTGGTCGACAGATTCGGTTATCTGGCGAGTAAAAGTAGGAACTTCTGGTAGGTCTGCTCCCTCTGATTATTCATGGTAGTATCGTAAATCTTCATTAGCCATCAGGGATGGCCTGACACAACTGCACAATTTTCTGCTCCTGCCGAAAACAAATTACCACGCGAAACACCACTTTATCACTGGGCTGTGCCATTTTGTTTTTGCTTCACTAGTGGTGAGTTAGGGTACTGAGGCACGAGATTTTGATGTGTACCACGGGTGCAGACGAGTTTCACATAGACAGAAGTTACTCGGTTAATCCTCGCAATAGCACCATATTTTCGATGATGTCTATTACCAGAGGGGGGAGGGGGTGCCTTATGTCCAACGCGTCCTCCCCTCAATCCCACAAAATTACATAAATAAAATAAAATTCAAAATTGGTTAACTGTTGTATACTTATATTTACAAAGTGGTAGTCAACCTGGTCCCAATCGCCCTCTGGAAAGAGTTCCGGTTTTTATGATGGGCAGCAGCCAGTAAGGGTTTTAAAAATATTTTCATAAAATTTTGACAAAGCTTTTGGTAAGTGATTATTATTATATGCTATAACTTGCTGTGACCTTACTTTATTCATTTTGAAAAGTTACTTCAATACTTGATAAATCACCATTACTAAGCGACTAGTGGGCGATTAGAAAATTGTGGTTCTAACAGAGATGTAACAGCGTGCAAGAGGTAAAAAATGTTGACTACCTGCCATTAACAACATACCTTTTAAAGAGGTTCTGATAGGTAAGTAAGGTCCAGAACTTGAAAACATCTTTTAGCACACCCTTAGCAATAGTAATGCAATTTAGTTACGCATACTAATAGGTGGGGGTGGGATAATTTGAGAACACCATAAAAGATTTAAAAATAAAAATCTCGTTAATTAATGTTGGCTTTTACTCACAACAAACCTTTTAGAGGTATGCTAATGTGTAATGGGATGTCCCCAGTCTGAAAATATTCAGTGTGACGTTCATTGTGAAAAGTCACACCCACCACTGAGACATATTTAAAACGTTTATGGAATGTAGTAGAAGACACTTTTCTTCAAATTTTTAAGTATAAAATACCTGAAGAAGATTGTGTGGATAAATAGTGTAATACCGTGTCGTGGATTCGAATTAAGTGAGATGTAAAATTGCGTTGGTCAGGGGGAGATATGTCGAGTGAAATATTTTGTCGCGAATGGTTATTAATTTGTAATTAATTTAAAAAAACCACAAATTTTACCAATGGAGAATTGGATGACAGTGTAATGAAGTACGAATGATGTCACAAAATGCATTAAGAATAGCAGAAAGCATAGAGAACCAAAATACACTCCTGGAAATTGAAATAAGAACACCGTGAATTCATTGTCCCAGGAAGGGGAAACTTTATTGACACATTCCTGGGGTCAGATACATCACATGATCACACTGACAGAACCACAGGCACATAGACACAGGCAACAGAGCATGCACAATGTCGGCACTAGTACAGTGTATATCCACCTTTTGCAGCAATGCAGGCTGCTATTCTCCCATGGAGACGATCGTAGAGATGCTGGATGTAGTCCTGTGGAACGGCTTGCCATGCCATTTCCACCTGGCGCCTCAGTTGGACCAGCGTTCGTGCTGGACGTGCAGACCGCGTGAGACGACGCTTCATCCAGTCCCAAACATACTCAATGGGGGACAGATCCAGAGATCTTGCTGGCCAGGGTAGTTGACTTACACCTTCTAGAGCACGTTGGGTGCCACGGGATACATGCTGACGTGCACTGTCCTGTTGGAACAGCAAGTTCCCTTGCCGGTCTAGGAATGGTAGAACGATGGGTTCGATGACGGTTTGGATGTACCGTGCACTATTCAGTGTCCCCTCGACGATCACCAGTGGTGTACGGCCAGTGTAGGAGATCGCTCCCCACACCATGATGCCGGGTGTTGGCTCTGTGTGCCTCGGTCGTATGCAGTCCTGATTGTGGCGCTCACCTGCACGGCGCCAAACACGCATACGACCATCATTGGCACCAAGGCAGAAGCGACTCTCATCGCTGATGACTACACGTCTCCATTCGTCCCTCCATTCACGCCTGTCGCGACACCGCTGGAGGCGGGCTGCACGATGTTGGGGCGTGAGCGGAAGACGGCCTAACGGTGTGCGGGACCGTAGCCCAGCTTCATGGAGACGGTTGCGAATGGTCCTCGCCGATACCCCAGGAGCAACAGTGTCCCTAATTTGCTGGGAAGTGGCGGTGCGGTCCCCTACGGCACTGCGTAGGATCCTACGGTCTTGGCGTGCATCCGTGCGTCGCTGCGGTCCGGTCCCAGGTCGACGGGCACGTGCACCTTCCGCCGACCACTGGCGACAACATCGATGTACTGTGGAGACCTCACGCCCCACGTGTTGAGCAATTCGGCCGTACGTCCACCCGGCCTCCCGCATGCCCACTATACGCCCTCGCTCAAAGTCCGTCAACTGCACATACGGTTCACGTCCACGCTGTCGCGGCATGCTAACAGTGTTAAAGACTGCGATGGAGCTCCGTATGCCACGGCAAAATGGCTGACACTGACGGCGGTGGTGCACAAATGCTGCGCAGCTAGCGCCATTCGACGGCCAACACCGCGGTTCCTGGTGTGTCCGCTGTGCCGTGCGTGTGATCATTGCTTGTACAGCCCTCTCGCAGTGTCCGGAGCAAGTATGGTGGGTCTGACACACCGGTGTCAATGTGTTCTTTTTTCCATTTCCAGGAGTGTATATAGCATAGCTGCTTTTGGAAAAACGATTTTGATTTCTTCATTTCTATGATAAAATCACAATGGAAACATCCTGGTCAATATTATATGGCCCCAGTGTGACTTGCCTAGTCGTCAAAGTGAGTAGAGTTTATCGGTACCTTTTCTCAAAAATTATGTACATAGTGATCCCTCATTGTATATGTGGGATTTTATGAACCGAAACTGCCCTAAGATCACGGAGACCGGTTGATTGCAATTTCCGCGCTCCTTATGCAACTGTAGGAAATAGTGAGAAAACTCCGGCTCTGGAATAACTGCTCCCCGGGCAGCACCGAATGTGATGAAATCGATGAGTCAGTGGTTCTGCTGCAGGGGAAGGACTCCTTTAAGCGACTGTTTATGACTGGGAGAGATTTTCCGTCGACAGCGTATCTCAATGTACGGTACGTCTCTCGACGGCGGCAGCCCTCACTGATTGCTTCATCAGTCGAGATTACTCCTGCTCTATTCTGGCGAGGTAAGGCGACGCACGGGCCTCTGACAGCCGTCGCGTGTCTTTTAATGACGTGTGAGACGCGGCTGCTCTGGAGCCGTATACTTGCTACCAAGAGGAGCCATCCACTCCAGCAAGCAACCCGTTTCTAGTAGCGGATACACAGAGTATTACCAACTTAACGTCGTGTTGATGAGATGTTGATTCTACTCGCAATGCACAGATCACTTGCAAATGGTACATGCTTTCATTAGGCAAACGATGCTCGTGTTAACAAACTAAATTTGTGTCTGATACGTCACGACAGCATCTACTGTAATAATTTTTTAAATCTACATTTCAGTAGGATTTAAGATTACTTTAGGTAATTCCTTATACATAGTTCTTAGAAGAGATGCTTTAAAAACGAGCAGACTTTTCAATCAGGGCACCTCTGACCAAGGGAATATGGGCGGTGCTGTAGACAAGGCCATCACTGTGAACGTTGCCAGTTGATCATTGAAAATAACAGCGAGCTGTTGGAACCTTCCTTTCAAACAATATGGATGCAACATAGGTTACAGCGCGAATTAATGTTTGTTCTGGAGTGCAAACCATTGGCAGGCATGTAAAATCGTCTGCTTTTCATGTCCATACGATTAGTATAAAGTAATTTCACAGTGATATCAGGAATCAGGAAAGTAGAAATCTAAGCTACATTTATTTATAAACTTGTCTTCCGTCACTGACGTCCTTAGGGTACGTGGGATGGTTGCCACCTTACATACAGGGTTTGTACAAAAATATGGAAACACGAGAAACAAAACATATTACCATACCTCGTTTTAAGACGTAGGAAACCAGATATTCGAAACAGCTTCCAGTCGTATGGAGTGGTCTTGTATGGTTTTCAAAGGACTTCCTGAAAAACATTGGCAAGCTCAGGCATCCTTCTCTCCAAAGTAGACCACAAAGGTTCAACAATACGTTAACAGGGTAGATGCCAAAGTTCATCCTCGTGGCCACAAAACGAATCCTTGATATGTGAGCTGTGTGAGTAGGGGCCCTGTTGTCTTGGTACACAGCGGCACCATCGGGGAAATACTGTATCGTGTTATAGACCTGATCAGAGAAGATGGTCAGATAATACGATCTTGCAGGGTAACAATGCTGCCCACGGCTGCCCAAATCATCACCGCACCCCCTCGCCCCCCTACTCATACACACCTCCGCTGTGTTTGCTATTCGGACGTATATTCGGTCAGAAGTTGGAAACAGTGTGAACCAAGGCCCCTCCGGTCAAATAACCTTCTTCCATTGTTTCACAGTACAGCTTTTATGGTTTCGAGACTAAGTTTTCTTATTATGTGATTTGCATCGCTGATGAGTGGTTGCAGAATTATGGTTTGCCCTGCAATTCTAAGCTTCTGGAACTCCCTTCGTGTTGTTTTGCTGCTGACAGGGTTGACGAGCGCGACATTCAATTCTACGGTGACTTCCTCTTACTTCTAATCGCAGACTTCTTCAATTACCGTTTGTCAGAATCACTCAACACATAGTTTCGTCCGCGGTGTGACTTAATGGATGATGTTTTCCGCTTTTCCTGTATGCGGTGTAAATCTTCGGTATGGTATCTTTTGAAAGACCGAACACCTGGACTCCCTCGGTTACGCCGGCCGTGGTGGCCGAGAGGTTCTAGGCGCTACAGTCTGGAACCGCGCGACCGCTACGGTCGCAGGTTCGAATCCTGCCTCGGGCATGGATGTGTGTGATGTCCTTAGGTTAGTTAGGTTTAAGTAGTTCTGAGTTCTAGGCGACTGATGACCTCAGAAGTCAAGTCCCATAGTGCTCAGAGCCATTTGAACCATTTGAACCCTCGGTTACGGAAGCAACCATCATATGAGCACCAACCATTTGCCCACCTTAGAATTCACTTTGCTCCAGAATAAAACATTCACGACTACAAAGAGCACTGTTGTGACCACGATTGACAAGTGCAACGTATTGAGGACACCGTGCGGATGCAGTTCGTGCTCAAGTACAGCAGTGCAACCTGCATGCTTGGCTAGTTTCTGTATCTACGTTCAGGCGTGCTCTTCTGGTGGTGTATCCATATTTGTGTCCATCATATGGAGTTGTGTAAATAGCGACCCCCTTTTCACTACCGCAGTATCTCATGGAAAGAATGCAGTATTTCCCGGTAAATTCAGGTTATCCTTTCGGTACATTTCCTCTCCCCATCATTAAGAACAGAACCGCGGATGTGAAGCTGCGTGAGTCATCCTCATCAGTGGAACTTCATACGAGGATCAGCTGACCAAGTCGCGTGACGCAAGTGCTGTCAAAAAGAGATAGTTGAGCAATAATGCCCAGGAGAATTGTGGATTAAACGTGTTGTGTGCCGAATGTGGGCATACTTGGATTTCACCTGGGATGAAAGAGCCATTTACGCATGGATTTTTGTAAATCAATGTAGATTTGATGTGCATTACACTCTTTGTTGGCTAATCTTCTGTTTTGTATTGTTATATTAAAGCATTGTAAAACAAAACTTCCTGGCAGATTAAAACTGTGTGCCGACCGAGACTCGAACTCGGGACCTTTGCCTTTCGCGGGCAAGTGCTCTACCACTGAGCTACTGAAGCACGACTCACGCCCGGTACTCACAGCTTTACTTAGAAGTAAAGCTGTGAGTACCGGGCGTGAGTCGTGCTTCAGTAGCTCAGTGGTAGAGCACTTGCCCGCGAAAGGCAAAGGTCCCGAGTGAAGTAAAGCTGTGAGTACCGGGCGTGAGTCGTGCTTCAGTAGCTCAGTGGTAGAGCACTTGCCCGCGAAAGGCAAAGGTCCCGAGTTCGAGTATCGGTCGGGCACACAGTTTTAATCTGCCAGGAAGTTTCGTATCAGCGCACACTCCGCTGCAGAGTGAAAATCTCATTCTGGCATTGTAAAACAGTTTTGTAACTTTGTTGTGGATGGCTCACACTTACATCACACGTGTCTGTTGCTATTTTAGGAGCTTTTTGTGAAGATATTAATCGTAATTTTTACCTATATCTTTTAGTAATCTTTTGATAGTTGTTGATGAAGGCCAAAAACCTACAATTTCTCGAAAGAAAAGTACGTTTTCGTAAAAAAAAAAAAAACACTCTCCCATATTTACATACATATTATCCTGCAGTATTTAATTACTTTCATTACCATCCTTAAGTTCTTAGTTATTACAAGAATTAACATCAGTTTATGCTTTATATTGGTGGCTGAGTGTGCAGTGAAAGTGCATTAAATTACCTGAAGTGAAACAGCAACCAGCCACTACTTATCTTCAAACATGGTTCAAATGCTTCTGAGCACTATGGGACTCCACATCTGAGGTCATCAGTCCCCTAAAACTTAGAACTACTTAAACCTAACTAACCTAAGGACATCACACACATCCAAGCCCGAGGCAGAATCCGAAACTGCGACCGTAGCGGTTGCGCGGTTTCAGACTGTAGTATCTAGAACCGCTCGGCCACACTGGCCGGTCACTACTTATCTAATTTTATCTGTCCCGAGATTCGCTTCGGGTTTTCACCTATATTCAGTTGCAGTAATATCTTCCAGATTAAAAAATAGGCGAAATGAGTTTGGCTCATTACTGTGTACAGCAATGTGTACTGTGTACAGCAATGTGTACTGGATATGTCTCTGGCACAGTAGATAGCTTATTTAACACAAAAATAAAGGTTAATCACAACCTAAAATGAAAATTATGTTAAAAGGTGTAGAGAGAAAAAAAACAGGCTTGTTACACCTCAATATCCTATAAAACGGAATAGATTTTTGGTAATTGCAGTATCTGCTTTTTGCTTTTCTGGCAAATATTCCCACCTCTGTTGTATCAACAGAGTTAGACATGTTCTCTTCCTCTGGTATTATTTTCTGCGCACTCTAATTTGTTTTCGTTCGAAATGTTTTCTTCTTTCTTTTACGACATTCGGTTCCTCTCTATAATCGGATATAATTTTCAGTGAATTGTTTCTCTTTCTTTACTATTATGCGCAACTCATCGTTTAAGAGAACTTTACCGGAGTGTTTCTAAGTTGCATTCTAGTACCTTGGAGTTGTGGAACATTTGAAAACATTCACTTCTGAACGTTAACAAAACCTCTAGAACGTTATAGACCAATCTCGAACTTTCCCTTGAAAAATATGTTGATGCGAAAAGACCGATGACCTGGCGACCACCACGATGCTATTGCTACCACTGAAGCACTCATATCTCCAAAGCTACAACAGCTGCCACCGCAAAAACACGATAGTGAACAGCTGTTTTCGTATACTGATTTACTAGACCCAATTTCCACAATCTCTTAGGGGCATGTAAATAAATGTGTCTGTAACCGACTGCGAATGCACAGTTTCCTAGACCAGGATGGGGCTGGACATCATTTTACATTTTCGCTCTTATTTCCTGTATTCTGAAATCTACTATATTTTTCAAAGTAGGCATATCTGTTGTAATATCTCTAAGTTATAAAAGCAAAAGCGCATTCTGAAAGTTCAGAATTAAAAAAAAAAAAAAAAACTGAAGAGACCCTGATTATTGGCTGTGCCAGATCCAGAAAAACGCCTCCTTAATAGTGGTACTAGGGACTGCTTTCTTATATGGACTCTCAGGTTTCCGATTGACAGAGAGGAGTTTCTCCCACTTTAAGACATTCTATGACATGATATGAGTTAGTATCGAACACCTAGAGCGCATCGAGAGATGCAGTAGAAGATAAATGAAGGGCTAACTTATTAATAGGGTATCATTTCTTTTGGACATGTTCGATAGAAAAGACACCATTTTGACCCAGTAACCATTATGAATCAAATAACAAAGGTGTTAGAGACATTAGTTGCTAGTGGGTGCGGATTTATGTCAATGAGACAAGTTTAAATTTTGTGACAGACCCGAAATCGAACCCGGCTCTCCTGCTTACTAGGCAGTTGTGCTAACCGCTACTCTATCTGAACAGTGTTCTCTAAACAGCTATGTGGGCTACGCTAACACGTCAGTAAGCAGGGGACTCGGTTTCGAGTCCCAATACAGCCTCAATTTTCAACTTGCCCCATTGATATAAATCATATAAATCAGTGCGCACTGGCAGCTAATGGCTTTAATTACCTTGTGCCTTGGTTCGTAGTGACTGTAGGATCAAAATGGGGTGTGTTCTTTCGGGCATGACCGAAAGTGCAGACACCATATATACATATATAATTAAGGCGAGACGACCAATGATCCCTTCAGAGCAGATGCACACCAAGCTCGAACTTTTTGAGGGAATCGGCAGGATACTGTGAGTAATGAGTCTAATGAGTAGGGTTACTACATCAGTAGTGTATGGTGCAATTTGGGAATTTGGTCTAATGGGAGGCGTGCTAGGGTAGTCCGTTCGATTGTGGTGACCACTGCGTCCGGATGACATAGTGGTCAGCGCAACTGCTCAGTAAGCAGGAGAGCAGGGTTCAAATTCCAGTCTGACACCAATTTTCAGCTTGTCCCTAGTTATAAATCAATGCCCACTGGCAGCCAACGTGTTTCATGCCGTTGTGTCTTGAAGATCTAAATACGAGTACGAGAAGTTTCGGTAAAGCAAGGAAAGAAGGTTGATGTTTTCCACCCCGTTAAATGAGTCATTATAGACGGAGTACAAGATAGGAAATTTTTAACGATATGGAAGGAAATCAACATTGTTCTTTCAAAGGAACAATTCCGGATTTTGCTTGAAGTGATGTAGGAAAATCACGGAAAACCTAAATCTAGATAGCCGGGCATGGGTTTCAACCACCGTCCGCCCGGATGCAATTGCAGTGCGCTGAACTCTCCGCCACCTCGCTCGATGTGTTTCGGTAAAGTGTTGTATAGATACTAACATGAATTGCGATTTTGCGATTTCAATGTCAAAGCAAAATTATGTTTTGTGTGTTATTTAAGACAGAATTTTTTTTACATATATTACAGTTTATTTTATAGTTTTAGTGCAAAAATGCGTGTCGAATAAATGCAAGGCATTTCTACAGTGAAGAATCTAGTGTTCACATATGACAAAAAGATTAATTGTTACTACATTTTTGCGTTGTATGTAGTCTCCTAAGATAACAGGTAACGTGCGTGAGAACATGTCACCGCCTGTACATTCATGCTTTTCCGTACTCTTGAATGTGATAATGCCAGAGTAAATTCCATTTTTCCTTGGCAAAATCTTCCCTTATTGTGTGTCTGCTTGCAGTGAATATTCATTCCTCCTGGAATTAGAATTATTTTACTTTTTCCTGTCTCCGGTGCATCTTGTAACTCAAGTGAGGAAAGAAAATAATGCCATGCACTATCTGTCAACGAATAGTGAAATTTCCTTTCACCGTGTATTAACTTTCTCGCTGTACGTGGGAGGGGGCGATGAGTACTCAATCTGATATTAAATTCAGTGCTTTAAAAAACTGGTCTGCTTCCCTCGGTACTGCCTAATCTTGGCGGAAACTGGCTTGAAGATACGCCTGGTGGACTCTGTTTTACACACCGGATGCCTGCCTTACTTTCTCAACGCACAAAGCTTTGCTATACAACTTATGATATACGAATAGGTCAAATGTAACGAGACTGTTATTCGCAGATCGCCCGGTGGTTTTGAAAACTGTTAGTCACGGAAATATACACGAAACGTGACGCAAGACGATGTTGTTTTCTCTCAAACTAACTGGGTAGATTAAATGAACTGTCATTAAATGAAACAGTACAGTAACAGTCGTACCACCACCGTCGTATAACACATATGGCTGTCACAAAAACAGACTAAGAAATACTAAGTAGTATACCTTTTCACCTCGGTACACATGAAAGTGGAACGAAGCAGAAAGTGAAATACACTGCTGAGAAAAAACAAAAAAGTGTAACGGCCACTGGAGGAGGAGGAGAAAAAAACAGTGAGAGCGTGTGTATTTTATTTCACTGTTTACAAAATCGAGTTAACTGCAGAAATAACTTGGCAGTATGAGCCCACTTAGCACTATGACGTTGCTGCCTCGGTGGCCTTGAGGTGTACACTGATTCGGTTGGAAATGATGTCATAAGGCCTTTGCATCCCCTCCAGAGGCCAGCTGGTCCACAGCTGTGTTACCTGATCCTTTACATCCTCCATACTGAGACGGGGATGGAACTGAGGTATAAGCTGGTCCCAAACGTGTTCTGTCGGGAAGAGATCCGGTGACTTCGCTGGCCACGGGTATACTTAAACATAACGCAGACTGTTCATAGACACACTCCCAGTTGTGGACAATAATTGTCTTTTTGAAAAACTGCATCACGATATTGTCCCGTGAGAGATAACACATGAGGACGCAGGAGGTCCCTGATGTATGGTGCATCCATCAGTCATTACCATACCACCCTGAAGTCATACCCAGCAACT
This sequence comes from Schistocerca serialis cubense, assembly GCF_023864345.2. NCBI lineage: Eukaryota > Metazoa > Arthropoda > Insecta > Orthoptera > Acrididae > Schistocerca > Schistocerca serialis. Next base: position 271,141,825 of record NC_064642.1, read on the forward strand.
CTCCACCCAAGACATCAAGAGTGAAACCACTGTGGCTCTCCCAAACGTTGTAACAACGAGACCTCTCACAAGATCGCCATCAATTCGCTGAACGGGGAGTCCATCAGAAGTCCGCACAAGATACCTGGCACATGAAAAGTAACAAATTTTTTACCGAAGCGTTGGGCGAGTTCATTCGTTTGCCGCCTTTCGGCCAGTTGGCGACGAGCTGTGGTGACAGAATCGAGGTGGACACCCTGAAATCTTTGTCAAACCATCTAATAGTAACCGTTCCGTATGAAACTTCATTTTTGCGTTGCTTATGGCTTTATAAGTCAGCCTAGTGCTAATGTGCCCATCATTTCGTTAATGGTCATAGTTATTGTGATATTTGCATTAAGTATGAGTCTCCTTTTCCATTGAAAAACTTGGTTCGCTATGATTTTGCGTTTGGTGCACGTTACATCACACATCGAATTTTTCTTTGCACTTGTGTGGAGGTCTCTAACTTACAAGACTTTCGTGAAAATTGATCTGATGTAGCACACTCGTTTACGATCGTGTGCACCAGCAATAGAACCGGAATGATATATCCACAACATTCCTCATATTTCATAAGCCGTTTGATGTATCAAGATGACATTTTGGCAATGGTAGCACACAAAGAAGAATGCATTTTGCCTTATATTTACTATGCACAACTTCGTTACCTACCACGTTATTTCGCTACCTGCAGCTTTTTTGATAAACGAAAGTCATTTTTAAGGGCAATCGATAACTGGTGAAATGAGAATGGTTTTAGAACAACGTAATTGAAGACATTACTGGTTATTTTCGTATCGTGGATGTGTTTTTTCGTAACCTACTTACCTTACCTTTCGTCAGTTAATAAACTTAATGAACCACTGTTTCAGAATTGTCTCACAATTACATCTGCACATGTTAGTAAGGTTCAAATGGCTCTGAGCACTATGGGACTCAACTGCTGAGGTCATTAGTCCCCTAGAACTTAGAACGAGTTAAACCTAACTAACCTAAGGACATCACAAACATCCATGCCGGAGGCAGGATTCGAACCTGCGACCGTAGCGGTCTTGAGGTTCCAGACTGCAGCGCCTTTAACCGCACGGCCACTTCGGCCGGCTTGTTAGTAAGGTGACATAGTGTAAACTACGCAGTGCTTTCGCAAAATAAGCAAATTTTAACATGGCAACAAGACAAATATAGATTTTACTACAAATTCTCCACTCACTACACTTCTATGAATGCTACAAATCGTTAAAAAGCCAAAAGAAAATAAATGGCTCTTTGTTGCATTGTCAGTGGAACTTTTTATAGATACTAACCAAAGTGGAGGTGGCAGCTGATATTTTGGAATCGTCACTTTGCAAGTGTGAGTGTGGTGGGTAGGCTTCAGTTCTGAATGGCACTTCCCTCCAGCGTTCGGAATTTCCCCTACAGTGCTTGCCCGCAACCCGCAACAGTATCACTCCCCACGCATCACCTACCGACCGCACGTACACCGGCAACCTTATTTTGCACGCACCCTCCTTGTTCGGATAGTAGGGACAGATGTGAATGGGCTACGACATGCGTGGTGCACTACTGCAGTCAAATGGTTCAAATGGCTCTGAGCACTATGAAACTTAACTGCTGAGGTCATCAGTCCCCTAAAACTTACAACTACTTAAACCTGACTAACCTAAGGACATCACACACATCCATGCCCGAGGCAGGATTCGAATCTGCGACCGTAGCGATCGCGCGGTTCCAACTGGAACGCCTAGAACAGCTCGGCCAACCAGGCCGGCACTACTGCAATCCTCCAGTGTAATGGTCACACGTGATCGACCGAAACGATGACGACTAGTGTTCCTGCTCCACGTTCTCATGCAGTCCAACGCCGAAACACAGTTACATTTGAATGCCCCATAAATCTGGATACTGCGCAATTCGACCAGCCTGCCAAATGGAGACCAATAATTAGTCTTCTCTCAAGTAGTCAGGTGCAGATAACGCTGTCACACACGTGTACACTCCATCTCCATGTCCTCCACAGTGGCCACTGAATATATGGCGTTGTTGGTTGGTTGGCTGATTTGGGGGAGGGGACCAAAGATCGAGGTCTTCAGTGCAACCGGATTAGGGAAGGATGGGGAAGGAACTCAGACATGCCCCTGTAAAGAAACCATCCCAGCATGTACCTCAAAAGACATTAGAGAAATTTCGGATAACCTGGATCAGGATGACTGGAAGCGGGTTTGAACCGTCGTCCCCCCGAATGCGAGTCCGGTGTGCTAACCACTGTGCCACGTCTTCGGTGGATGCTTGTAAGCCGTACCAGACCTGGTAACAACAATGAATATTAACAACGTTAATGCATTCTTGTCGCAGGAGAAGTTGCAAATCTAATCAGTTACATACTCGCTGTTGATGTGTAAGTGTACGAAGTTACTTTGCTATCCAACTATGTCTTCTAGGTGCTTCACTTTTTTGTCAGGAAGTGCAGATGGAAGATCAGGGTCAAATATCCCGTCGACGAAAAGGTCAATAGATTAGGAGCACAAGCTCCAATTCAGGCTGGCCGGCCGGAGTGGCCGAACGGTTCTAGGCGCTTCAGTCTGGAACCGCGCGACGGCTACGGTCGCAGGTTCGAATCCTGCCTCGGGCATGGATGTGTGTGGCGTCCTTAGGTTAGTTAGGTTTAAGTAGTTCTAAGTTCTAAGGGACTGATGACCTCAGATGTTAAGTCCCATAGTGCTCAGAGCCACTTTGAACCAATTTAGGCTGAATGTGGAAGGAAGTCGCTAGTGTCCTTTTCAATGGAAACGTCTCAGAATTTCACTGAGGTGCTTTAGGGAAACCGCGAAATGCTTTAATCTGGATGGGAAGACAATGATATGACAGTGATATGATCCCGCATCCTCCCGATGGCGAGTACACTGTCGTAACCACTTCATCATTGCGTTCTCTGAGAGAGACAGAGTAACACTGGTACTTAGTGCGTTCCGACATCTGTCCCTAGATGCAGATGCTAAGTTAACCTGCCGTTTTCAGGTATTGTTAACGTGACCTCCTAGTTGCTGATTAGGAAAACCTCCTCCTGGGAGTAGCCGAGATTTTGCACCAAACAGCAGAGAGCTAAGATGTTTTGATAACGGTACTAATCATCTATCTCTGTACTACCCGGATGGAGAACTTTCTAAACGTGCTGGCCAAAAGTCCTCGTCACTAGAACAGAAAACAAAGTACTTTGGAATTCCAGGCCCACTTCGATGGTTAAATGGGATGTTACAGATTTCTGAAGAGGTGCAGGCTGGACTGTTTCGAAAATTGTGCACATAACTATGGTATATCTGCTTTACCATTTCGAAACTCATGCGTGATCTTGACACTGAAAAAGCCTCTTTATACCACTGACGAGATGATACACATTCGCTGAAATAGTTTAGTTGATTTCACTATGTTCGAAGTGCCCAACTGGTTTTGTTACATATCTGAAGGAAGAAAGCTTTGTAGTCGATATTTCACATCTGAATATGACAGCTGTTTGCCGAAGCTGGTAATGTGAAAATATACTATATCGTTGACGTAATAAGTTATTGTACAAAAAGGACTCTGTGACGATCGGCCGTGTACTTGAAACGCAGTTCGCAACCACAGGATATTGTTGTTGCTCGTTACATATCTCTGAGTGACGAAACCAGTTCTTGAATATAGTATTGAATTCGTGGCAATGAACCGCCTTTCAACGAGACGATCTATTCGCCGAGACAGAAATCGTTGCTCACTTGAAACTAGAGTGTAAAAGTGGAGACTTACATTTGAGAGTGAGTGACAATTGTCAGGCAATGTACGAATCGTTTATGCTTTTTAGCCCTTTGTGTGTTTCACCACAGCCTTCTGACATTGCAGCTTACCTACATAGTATAGGTCTCAAAGTGAGCTTTCGATACCATTTGTTGGCTTTCAGCAGGTGACGTCATACATCTGAGGAGAGTTGGTTTTTTCCTGGTGCTTCACCTTTTTATCGGGAAGTGTAGATGGAAGATCAGGTTAAATATCCCTTCGAGGAAGAGGTCAATTGAGTTAGAGCACAAGCTCCAATTTAGGCTGTCATTGTTGTCTTCGCAGCATGGTTATGTGGAGAACTTTGTGAATCGTGATACGGATAGCACGATATTAAATCTACAAGATTAGCTATGAGAACAGAAGATTGTAACGCATCAGCTTAAACATTGACTTTGGTTGTCCTGGTAACGAACATAAGCAGCGACTACAGTACGCATGGGATTTCTTTCGACACTTACTTTTCGTCAGATGAGAACGAACATACAACGTAATGAAATTAATATAATTCACTGAATAATAACACAAGTGTTATTAGAATAAGAAGAGTTGATATCACGACGATTACGGATTACGTAAGTCTGCAAAAGTTAACTGTATATGAAGACCTTTAACGTGGAGTATAAGGAAAGTGATTTGAATAATTGAAAGTAACGTAGCGAAGTGGATCATAATTTGTTGCTATAAGGTTGAAAAAATCGGTGCAGAGCGATACGATAAAGCAAATCATCACCACTAGGCAAGCTTTCGTGTGTACTATCTCACATCTAAGTTATATCGAATGTAATTAGTTTTCGTGAGTTTGGGTTTCTATGCTGATATCTGACTTTTCAGTCGAACTATATTTGTCAGTAGTTTCATCAGTAGACGCGATTTTGGTATCGGTTTTTGCCTTTCCCTGTTGTTATCTGTTTTTGTCCTCTTACATTTGTATTGGGCTTTTGACTTCAACAACATATGTCAAGTCATGTTTTCAGTATCAGATACCGCCTTTGATAAGAATCGCTTTATCGTGTATCTGTGTTTTAGTAAATATATTTCATTATTTTCGTGTCTTTTGTTGTTGTTTTGGAGTTAAGACAGTCCTGGCCAAAATTCGCTATTACCCGCTGTTGTCCTGGTAGGTTCAGTATTTATTATTACAATTTTTATGTTTCTGTAACTGAAGTTTCTGTTGTCTATACTATAACTGTGATGTCATTTTTGTCATTTTAAAATAAAGCTGATTTTGCTTTTCGGGATTTGTGATGCTGTCATTGATCAAAGACGACGGTTGATTCATCCGATAATACCATCATCGACGAACTGCCTTACGAAGGTTCTTAGGCTCCAGTTACATGGTATTTCATTGTTTTTCATTTTCGTAGAACATACATAACTTTTTATCTTGTTCGACTTACTCGGAATTCTTCAGCTTCGTTTTCATTGGAAAAAATGTGTAAAGCAGTGACTTTGTCCAGCACGGAGGATCAGTCCACACCAGTCCTCTCCACGAAGGAAGAGAGAGTAATAAAATTAGTCTCTTAAATGATCACACATTCGAACACCAGATAAAATTGCGAGTAAACTGATACCTACCTCAGACTAGTCGATGAACTAATTACCAATTCACCAAACTTAACTACTGGTAAATTATTTTCCCAGGTTCACAGACACTACCTAGATGGTATCTACATAGACCATCAGTTGGAAGGGGCAGGACAAATTTAACATTCCCCGTTTTATTAATACAGAAAAAGCCAAGATGGCGAAATCTAGTTTGGTTTTCTGGTCGTTATTTCGAATCGCAGTTGAAGCCACGCGGTGATGGAGGTAAAAACAGTTCTCCCACGTTCTGAGAATTAGCCAATTCATGTCATCCAACTTGTGGGCCAAAACTCGGCTATTTCGGGAGGCCAGGACAGCAGAAACAAGTCCACGTCTCACCGCTGTTAGATTGGCTACAATGACCTTTTCGTACACCGCGGAGGCGCACGGTAGCTCGTAGACAGAGTCTTTAAACAATCTGGGGAACAGCTCTCCAGCCCACTCCGTTGCAGTTTTCAGAGGCGTCAACATCGCGAGATTCACAATATGGCAGTTTAAGCCACTTAGTGGCTGCTGGGAACAGCTTAGTCATCCGTGAACCACTCACGATGTTCAGAGTTACAAAGTAGATGGCAGTTACAGTGATTGCGACTGTACTGCTGTGCCGCAAGATCCTGGCGCTGCAGATCGGTATATGGCTTGGTATTCTGTTTCGGCAGACCTGTGTTACTGGTACTGTAAGCGTGACCCGTGGTTAGTTTCTTGTGTTATCATCCTCGTTATTTAATTTCTGTGATCTCTCTGGGGACTGATCTTTATTCTGAAGACGGTTTGAACTTGTCCTAATGATTGCCCAGCGGCTGCATCCAGTGAGTGGTAATTTACGGAAATTTATGTTAGGGATATCTCTCATTTATGATTCCATTTCGGAATATGTATTTCTCCTGATAATCCCCCCTTTCTTTGCCTATAACTTTCCTACTCTTGCTTTTGAAAGTCAGTTCCTAGCTAGTTGGTGAAACACTTATTGTAAGAAACGATATTCGACGTCTGTGGCACAAGATCCGCAGGTGAGCATCTGACTGGGAACAACGATAGTCGGTGCCGCTATAGTTTCGTCCACCAACACTCAAAGACTAAAAATGACAATTTCTAATTTCCGCGTGGATAGCACGTGCGCTGAGGCAAGTATTGCGACTGAGCGAAATACAGAAAATCTGCAAAGCAAGCTATGCAGTATTGTTTCTTCAGAGGCCTGTTGCAGGGTACTCAGAAACAAAATACCGAATAACAGTGCTGACGCACCGGCTCCGAATAGAGTGGAATGAGCTGCGGCGAGTGGCGCCGGGGCGCACGCGTCGGGTCGCGGAAAAGCCGTTACCATGGTAACGCAGTGGGCCGCAGGGCTGGCAAACCACAATGCGGAGCGGCAGCGCTAATGCAGGGCACTCGGCCTGGACCGATGCGGCCCGCGGCAGACCAGAGACGAACAGGGGGCCAGCCGGTTTGTCTCCCGGGACACGCCGCGAGGACAGGGCACTGTGGGACCCGAGCACAAGTGGGAGGCGAGCCTCAGTGTAAGGACGGCCGCTACGAACTGTCTTCTGATACGATTACTGCGACTTGTCTTGTTAATATATGAAGTAATTCTTACTTAGCGGTTACTTCAATTCAACAATAGCTGTTGCATCTACTTATGTTGAATCATCAGCAATGCATGAGGCGTTTTTTTTAAAGTAAGTACCGTTTTGAAATTAAAAAAATAACGTTGTAAGATATCTCAATAATTTTAGTTTTACATGAAAGCCTGTACCTTAATCTACTTTCCTACATAATTTCCGTCAATATTCAGGCATTTGTCATAACGTTGTACGAGTTTCTGAATACCCTCCTAATAGAAGTCTGTCGCCTGACTTTTTTACCACTGTATCACCACCGTTTTGACTTCGTCATCGTCTTGAAGACGCTGACCGCCCAGGTGTTCCTTCAAGTGCAGGTACAGATGGCAGTCACCTGGCGCAAGATCGGTGCTGTACGGAGGATGATCTAGTGTTTCCCATCGAAAAGGTGTGATGAGAACTTTGGTCTGATTCGCCACATGCGTACGAGCATTGTCTTGCAGCAAAAAGATGCCCTTGCTCAACTTCCATGGACTGTTGCTTTGATTCTGGTGTGACGTAGGCCGCCTATGTTTCATCACCCGTAACGATTTGGCTTGAGAAATCGTCACCGTCATTGTGGTAAGGAAAGTCAATGCACTGTCTAAACGTTTGGTTTTGTGCACATCCGTCAACATTTGCGGTACCCAACGTGCGCACAATTTTCGGTAATTCAAGTGCTCGGTCAAAATGCCACACTAAACACAGCTATCACGTAAAAATAAAATTATTGAGATATTTTCGCACGTCTTTTTTTTAATTTCAAAACAGTACTCACTTAAAAAACCTCCTCGTATAAACCAAATATAATAATTTAGTTATACACATTTGACTGCAGACTGTTAGAGAACAGGGAACAGGTTCTCAGAAATGTGAGTGGCTCGAAGATTTTCCGACCGCGGACATACAGCCCGGAAGATTCATCAGCAGCATGACCAATAGCTGTGAGTGTGTAACACAAGTGCTCTGTACTTGGCCTCCTTTACAGATGAACAATAGTTCCCTAAAATTCTCGCAATAAATCAAAGTCAACACACTGTCATCTCCACAACCGACCAAAACGTGCACGTTCCATCTCATGTCTCATTGCCACGAGAAGTTCAGATATTTAATCAGCGTCACTATGGTCATTTCGTATCCCTCTACAGTCATTCAACGACGACAATTTCCCAAACACTACAGCGTCGTCATCTAACAGTAACAGATCGCAGTTCACGCTATCACGGAGTTTTTGAGTATAGAGAACGTGAGAGCGGTCCTACCACACTTCACTGGGGCGCACCTGACTATACCTTATATGGATATGTTATCTGTTCTTTCTGATCATATCCATGTAAGTATATAGTTCTGGCAACACCGGCCATGACCCGCTTCTTCTGTGCGGATGCACACATGTTCCCCGTGCCCTTACGGAACTTGGCAAGAATGTCTTCCACGAGTAACGAGTGTGTTGAGGTGGGACACTACGAATGTAGTGTGTTGACATACAAGGTGAGAATATGGGTCTCGCGGGAGGCGTGCACGAGATAGTCCCTGCAGTCGTTCTATCCTCTGTGCCCTCAGTGGCTTAGATGGATAGAGGGCCTGCCATGTAAGCAGGAGATCCCAGGTTCGAGTCCCGGTCGGGGCACACATTTTCACCTGTCTCCGTTGATGTATATCAACGCACATTAGCAGCTGAAGGTATTAATATAATTCTAATTTGACTATACCTTTGTCTCTGAAGATCAGTCGGCGTCAACGAACTGGATTCTATTACTTTTTTGATAACAGTAGGAGAAAAACGACAACGATAAAACACAGCGATGGAAGAACACTGTTTCTTTCACTTTTATCAAAAACGTAACTGATCAGATCGACAAGAGTCTACAGAAACATATCATCACACCGGTCTTTAGACCAACTAAGAAAATATGTCAAGTACTCCGATCTGTAAATGACAAACGACTTCCTCCGTCAGCAAGTGGAGTATGTAAGATTACGTATACTTGCGTGAAGGTTCGCATTGAAACTAGCAAGAGAAGCATGAATACAAGACGGAAAAATAAAAAAGTGTTTGCCGGCTAGGGAAAACACATCCAGCTGTAGCAAAGTATGCTCTTCAGTCAGGAAATCATGACGTTTTATGAAAACAAAATTTCATCAACCATGACAAGCTGTTACACACGACTATATAGAGAAGCCATCCAAAGATATTAACACAGTGATAATTGTAACAGAAAAGAAGCAGACATGAAACAGGATGATACATGGACCGTAGCTCTGCAGAATAGACAGATAGCCGGCCAGAGTGGCCGAGCGGCTCTAGGCGCTACAGTCTGGAACCGCGCGACCTTTACGGTCGCAGGTTTGAATCCTGCTTCGGGCATGGATGTGTGTGATGTCCTTAGGTTAGTTAGGTTTAAGTAGTTCTAAGTTCTAGGGGACTGATGACCTCAGAAGTTGTCTCATAGTACTCAGTGCCATTTGAAAAGACAGATAAGTTTTTATCGTTGGCAGGTGAAAATCTATATTTAAGTTTTATGTCTGAGAAAGATTGTCTACTCATCACATGGATCATGCCCACTTTACACAGTATTCATGATGCTCTCCGATGTCCGACTCGTCAGTCGGCAAGACCCACCGTTACCAACAGTACCTCCGGTGATGTGCAGTGCAGTAATGGACGAAAAGTTTCTTGGACCACGGTCATAACCCGGATGATTCATCACCAACAATAACATCCGGTAGTGCAAGCCTTCACTGTATTGTTCATTTGTTTAGACTCCCCATCAGGTCGGATTAAAGGAAGACACTAAAACAGTTCAGAGGCATGCTGCTAGAATTGTTATTGATAAGTACAATCGACAAGTGGTTGTTGCGAACGTGCTCTGTGAACTCAAATGGAAAGAAAACTTTCTTTTCGCCAAATACTATTGAGAAAGTTTAGACAACCGTCATTCACGTCACACTGCACAATGTCACTGCTGCAGCCAATGTACTGGGTGATCACAAAGTCAGTATAAATTTGAAAACTTAATAAACCACGGAATAATGTAGATAGAGAGGTAAAAATTGACACAGGTGCTTGGAATGACATGGGGTTTAATTAGAACAAAAAAAGACAACAACGAAGTATTGCTAGACGCGTGAAAGGTCTGTTGCGCGCGCGTCGTTTGGTGATGAACGTGTGTTTAGCCACCACTTTCGTCATGCTTGGCCTCCCAGGTCCCCAGACCTCAGTTCGTGCGATTATTGGCTTTGGGATTACCTGAAGTCGCAAGTGTATCGTGATCGACCGACATCTCTAGGGATGCTGAAAGACAATATCCGACGCCAACGCCTCACCATAAATCTGGACCTGATTTACAGTGCTGTTCAGAGCATTATTCCTCGACTATAGCTATTGTTGAGGAATGATGGTGGACATATTGAGCATTTCCTGTAAAGAACATCATCTTTGCTTTGTCTTGCTTTGTTATGCTAATTATTGCTATTCTTATCAGATGAAGCGCCATCTGTCGGACATTTTTTAACTTATGTATTTTTTCGGTTCTAATAAAACCCCATGTCATTCCAAGCATGTGTGTCAATTTGTACCTCTCTATCTACATTATTCCGTTACTTATTCAGTTTTCAAATTTATACTGACTTTTTGATCACCTGGTACATCTCGCGTAAGGACCGCAAAGACGAGGTAAGAGAAATATAGTCATTTTCCCTTTGCTCCACTTGTGACTAGAACGGGAAAGGGTATTACTACTTGTAACAATGGTGCAAACCACCAGCCTCTGTGCTCCGTATGGTGAATAACGGAGCATGTGTGTAGCTGTAGATGCAGACTGATGTGTTTCTTGGCAGCACATTTGACTTATCTATAACAATAAAATGCGTCGCTTGCTTTTATGTTTTCTTTTCATGTGTCAATTGGCTCTCCTTTTAGCACTTAATGAGCACAATATTGCTTTCAAATCACCTGTCTCTCATGATCGGTCAATTCACTGGACATAACCTCGCTTTCTAAACACTGCACTTAACCTTGCTGCAGAGTTAACTCGACGGGTTCGTGTGTAATGTAGAGGGTAGCAGCGGGACGGGAACACACACACAGAGTGCCCACACCACCACACCATCCACACTTTCTCGCCACTCAACCATTACATTCAACTTCCACCCTCAGGAGTTCCTAAGATACCTCAGTCCTTCTTCCTATACTCTGCTGAACGGGACAAAGCCTTCATAACAGATACAACAAAAAGCATCCTCTGTCAGTCATTTAACAGCCTTGTTTAGAACGCAGATGTATGAGAGCTGGTGAAAAACGAGTGAGATCGATTCCCTTCACAGATGTTTAGATAAACATTTCCAAATTACTCCCCTTCTACTTGAACACACTTCGTGTAGCGTCTCAGCCAGTCCACGAACACACAGTACAGAACATTCCTTGTCACGTCCTTGAGAATCGCCTCACTTTTCTTGAGAACTGCTTCGCAGTTCGGAAACGGAAAGGCCCGAAGCTTTGCCTTTAGTGATTAGAATTAAAAAAAAAAAATAGTGAGGTGCAGTTTTCAACTGAGCCAGAAACTCCATGACTAGGTAAATGACAGCACCATCTGCAAACAATCTACGACGGTTGCTCAGATTGTCTCCTTTGTCTTTAATAGGCTTTGGGGAACGCCGGACATTATTTCTGTTTTACTCGATGACTTTCCGTTAGACTTGAGCAGCCGCTGGTGAAGTATCAGTGCAGAAGTAGTGCAGCAGCAGTGCAGTAACGAGTCGCATATTTAGCTTTCATATTTGTTTTGTAGTTTGATTCTTAATTTCTTTCCGAGTGTTTGTGCACTTTCATATTTAATTACATAAAATCCTTGCGCATTCTCGTATTTGAGAGGAGTAATATTGCTTATTGATAGCTGTAAAGTATAAATACGCGGAGTCGTTAGTCAGTTGTTTGTTTTGGACAGCCAGTGCTTTCTGTTTATTTCATAGAGTTAGTTAGCACCAGACAGAGGCTAGTGCAGTTTCATCTGTGCCTGCAGAGTGACGTGTGCGAGAGCAGTAGCAGAAACTAGTCGTATATTCAGTTTTTCGTATTAGTTCCGCAGGTTTACTTGAAATTACTTTGTGTGTTTGTGTGCTTGCGTGGTGAAATTTTTCGGATCTTTGCATATTTTCGAATAAAAAAGAGGTAGTATCAAATTTTAATAACGGTAGAGTGTAACATCGCGTAGGCGGTGGTCATTTGTTCTAAGACAGGGGTTGGATCGCATTGTAATATCTGTATAGGGGCGTAGTCGTGGTCATTTGATTGCTTAGTTCGTAAGTAATTGTTCATATATCGCATCTCAATTTGGCGCTGGTGACGCAACTGTGAAGTCGCATATTGCTGTTATATTTCTCGCAACTCTGTACGTCCAGATATTAGCAGTAGGATGGATAGGGTGTGTGCGTGCTGTGTGCGGGCGCAGGAGGAACTGGCCGCGGTTCGCGAGCAGCTGAGTGTGTCGGTGGCCACGGTCAGCCGCCTTCAGACTGCTGCCTCGACGTGCAGCGAGGGCGGAGGACCTGGCGCGTCGCTTGAGGAGGAGGAGGAGGAGATTAGTGTTTAACGTCCCGTCGACAATGAGGTCATTAGAGACTGAGCGCAAGCTCGGGTGAGGGAAGGATGGGGAAGGAAATCGGCCGTGCCCTTTCAAAGGAACCATCCCGGCATTTGCCTGAAGCGATTTAGGGAAATCACGGAAAACCTAAATCAGGATGGCCGGAGACGGGATTGAACCGTCGTCCTCCCGAATGCGAGTCCAGTGTGCTAACCACTGCGCCACCTCGCTCGGTGCGTCGCTTGAGACACCCCAGGTGTCGCTTGCTGCGTCTGCTGACTCAGCCGCCGAGGCACCTTCTAGTGTACCCGGAGCGTTGGGGCCGCCCTCACCTCAGGGTGAGTGGCGGACTGCAACGAGTTCGCATCGCTCGAGGCGGAGGGCCAATGTGGAGGCTGGCCGTCTGGCCTCGCCCGTTCATCCTGTCAGTGGGCAGGTGGCCGCTCTTTCAGCAGGGCCCGAGCAGGAACACGGGGGAAAAGGCTTGCTGGTTATTGGGAGCTCCAACTTTAGGTCGGTGATGGAGCCCCTTAGGGAAATAGCGTACAGGGCTGGAAAGAATTCCAACGTGCACTCGGTTTGCCTGCCGGGGAGCCTCATCCAAGATGTGGAGGCGGCCTTGCCTGCGGCTATCGAGCGTACGGGGTGCAGTCGTCTGCAAGTAGTTGCTCAGGTCGGCACCAATGATGCCTGTCGCTCGGGTTCTGAGGCGATCCTCAGTTCGTACGGGCGGCTGGCGGATTTGGTGAAGACCGCTGGCCTCACACGCGGGGTGCAAGCAGAGCTCTCTATTTGCAGCATCGTTCCCAGAGTGGATCAGGGTCCTTTGGTTTTGAGCCGTGTGGAGGGTCCCAACCAGAGGCTTCGTCGACACTGTAACGGTCTTGGCTGCAGGTTTCTAGACTTGCGCTATTGGGTGGGGAATTGTAGGAATCTCCTAGATAGGTCAGGAGTGCACTATACAAAGGAAGCGGCTACTCAGGTAGCAGAGTACTTGTGGCGTGCACCTGGTTTTTTTTGGGTTAGACAGTAGTGCGAGGTGTCCTGATGAACACTCACCAGTCGACGTGCAGGCAGGGAAATCAGAACGCGTTCAGTGTAAAGACACTTCAGCTATCAAGATATTAGCAGTAAATTTTCAGGGTGTTCGGAATAAAGTTCCCGAATTTACTGCCCTCTAGGAAGCGTGTGGCACGCAAATTATTCTCGGGACAGAGACCTGGCTGAACTCTGAGATAGGAAGTTCTGAAATATTTAGTGAGGGTTGGAACGTGTATCGTAAAGACAGATTAGACACCGTAGGAGGTGGTGTCTTTATTGCAGTTGACAAAAATATTGTGTCTACTGAGGTCGAAGTAGAGTGTGATTGTCAAGTTATCTGGACACGTTTAACAGAGCTAGGAGAAATAAAGTTAATTGTTGGGTGTTATTACCGGTCACCAGGTTCCACCGTGGCAGTTCTAGAATCATTCAAAGGGCGTCTACACTCTGTATTGCAGAAGTACCGGATCATGCTATATTAGTCGGAGCTGACTTCAACCTACCTAGTGTAGACTGGGATGTCTATGGATTCATTACAGGTGGTACAGACAAGCCGTCGTGTGAATTACGTTTGAAAACATTATTCGAAAACTGTCTTGAGCAGCTAAATCGACAGCCTACGCGTAATGGAAATGTTTTAGATCTGGTAGCCTCGAACAGACCAGACCTCATCGACGGTGTCAGTGTTGAGACAGGGATTAGTGATCATGATGTTGTCATTACGACTATGGTTACGAAAGTTAAAATGTCGGTCAAGAAGGCTAGGAGAGTATTCTTACTAGAAAGAGCAGATAAGCAGTTGTTAGCATCCCACTTAGAAAATGAATCGACTTCATTTACTTCCGGTACGATGGACGTGGAAAAATTATGGGCAAATTTTAAACACATTGTAAATCACGCATTGGACAAGTATGTGCCGAAAAAGTTGGTTACGGACGGAAAAGACCCACCGTGGTTTAACAGCGCAATTCGGAGAATGCTCAGGAAGCAAAGACAGTTGCACTCGCGGTACAAGAAAGATCGGTAGAATGATGACACGCAAAAGTTAGTGGAGATTCGTTCTGCTGTAAAAAGAGCGATGCGCGAAGCATACAACCACTACTACCGCCGCACCTTAGCAAAAGATCTTGCTGAAAACCCAAGGAGATTCTGGTGTTACGTAAAATCGGTAAGCGGGTCGAAGGCTTCCATCCAATCATTCACTGATCAGTCTGGCCCGGCAACGGAAGACAGCAAATCGAAAGCTGAAATTTTAAATTTAGCAATTGAGAAATCTTTCACGCAGGAGGATCGAACAAACATACCGCCGTTTGAGTCTCGTAGAGATTCCCGTATGGAGGACATAGTGATAGACATCCCTGCGGTTGTGAAGCAGCTGAATGGGTTGAAAATAAATAAATCGCCAGGTCCTGATGGGATTCCAATTCGGTTTCACAGAGAGTACTCTACTGCATCGGCTCGTTACTTAGCTTGCATTTATCGCGAATCTCTTGCCCAACGTAAAGTCCCGAGCGACTGGAAAAAGCGCAGGTGACGCCTCTATATAAGAAGGGTAGAAGGACGGATCCTCAAAATTACAGACCAATATCCTTAACATCGGTTTGTTGCAGGATTCTCGAACATATTCTCAGTTCGATTATAACGAATTTCCTTGAGACAGAGAAGTTGCTGTCCATGCATCACCACGGTTTTAGGAAGCATCGCTCCTGCGAAGCGCAACTCGCCCTTTTTTCACATGATATCTTGCGAACCATGGATGAAGGGTATCAGACGGATGCCATATTCCTTAACTTCCGGAAAGCGTTTCACTCGGTGTCCCACTGCAGACTCCTAATTAAGGTACGAGCATATGGGATTGGTTCCCAAGTATGTGAGTGGTTCGAAGACTTCTTAAGTAATAGAACGCAGTACGTTGTGCTCGATGGTGAGTGTTCATCGGAGGTGAGGGTATCATTTGGAGTGCCCCAGGGAAGTGTGTAGGTCCGCTGTTGTTTTCTATCTACATACATGATCTTTTGGATAGGGTGGATAACGATGTGCGGCTGTTTTCTGATGATGCTGTGGTGTACGGGAAGGTATCGTCGATGAGTGACTGTAGGAGGATACAAGATGACTTGGACAGGATTTGTGATTGGTGTAAATAATGGTAGCTAACTCTAAATATAGATAAATGTAAATTAATGCAGATGAATAGGAAAAAGAATTCTCTAATGTTTGAATACTCCATTAGTACTGTAGCGCTTGACACAGTCACGTCGATTAAATATTTTGGCGTAACATTGCAGAGCGATATGAAGTGGGACAAGCATGTAATGGCAGATGTGGGGAAGGCGGATAGTCGTCTTCGGTTCATTGATATGATTTTGGGAAGATGTGGTTCGTCTGTAAAGGAGACCGCTTATAAAACACTAATACGACCTATTCTTGAGTACTGCTCAAGCGTTTGGGATCCCTATGAGGTCGGATTGAGGGAGGACATAGAAGCAATTCAGAGGCGGGCTGCTAGATTTGTTACTGGTAGGTTTGATCATCAGGCGAGTATTACGGAAATGCTTCAGAAACTCGGGTGGGAGTCTCTGGAGGAAAGGAGGCGCTCTTTTCGTGAATCGCTACTGAGGAAATTTAGAGAACCAGCATTTGAGGCTGACTGCAGTACAGTTTTACTGCCGCCAACTTACACTTCGCGGAAAGACCACAAAGATAAGAGAGATTATGGCTCGTACAGAGTCATATAGGCAGTCATTTTTCCCTCGTTCTGTAGGAGTGAAACAGGGAGAGGAGATGCTAGTTGTGGTACGAGGTACCCTCCGCCACGCACCGTATGGTGGATTGCGGAGTATGTAGATGTAGATGTAGATGTAGACGTTGCTCAACATAGGCAAGTCGGCCTTTTTTGCAGTCCTCCAACCAACCAAACTCTTTTGCACGCCGTAGTGCATCTTCAGCGTACGCTTGCTGCAGCTTTTCGTTAGCTTCTGCGGGTGTGTGGGTTACACGAACACAATTTTACTGTGCAGCACTGCTTCTCTCGCGTCGCCTTCATTGTTTGGTCGGCGGAATGCAAAGAGTATCTACAAACAGAGCATTATTACCAACCTACCGATACGAGAGTGCTGCTGTTCATTTCAAGTACTCATGGTGCAGACAGGAAACTATCACGAAAGCTACAGGAGAAAAACAGTCTGAGTCTTTGTTGTCAATTAGACACGTCGAAGTGCAAGGGGCGCTTGCTAAGTGTCCGTATTGCATAAAAATAGAATCTGAAAGTATTATCTGAATTCTGTTTGTGGAAAAAGTTTGTGGGAATTCGGAAGAAGCAGTTTCAACGAGCGCGGCTTGTACTTGAAGATAACCGTTCCCTGAGATAGGGGTGACTAACAGCCAGAGATAAAAGGCTATCCTCGGATTTCATGGGACATTAGGAAGTCGGGAACAAAGGCGGCCAGTAGCCACGAGAGATGAACGCACAGGTCACACATTAGTGTGGAACTGGGTCATGTGGTGACTGCGGGACCGGGGACCTACGGGTCTTCTACAGTGGAGTACTAGAGAGGTTGATATACAAGCAAATGCCATATTTTACGAAGTGTTTCTGCCAGTAACTGTCTATGGGGTGTAATCCGTGGCCATTTGCGCTAATATCTACCTCATTCAGCCAAAGCAAAGACCATGACACTGTACTTTTAATGCGATATTCTAGTTCTCAGAATCGTCAGCAGACATTCGAAGTCAGCAGTAAATTACCGACGTCAGGGATCAGGTAGTAGATCCATTAATGATAGCCTCTGATCCGCAGCAGGAACATCATACATCCAGAGCTCCTTACATGCAGAAAACAGAATAATAACAAATGATTAAATGAGGTGATCATACGTCTCTGCGCGCCTCCAGATACACTGCCAAGAGTCGACGAGACCTTCGAGAAACTAATCGTTGAAGTATCTATTTCAGGAGAGGTAATGTTCGTAAGCAATGCCTCCAAAAAATCTCTACATACAGTAAAGTCCCACCGTTTCACGTCCTTCTATGAAATGTTTGCACATTCTGCCAGTTTCGACACTAACTTAAAATATTTTTCATGAATGATCCGACAAGATTAATATATGCAGAGTCCAACACATAGCAGGACTGGTTGAATACTTGTGGTAGGCATGCACCAGGTTTCTCTTGGTTTCTTTGGGTAAAGAGCTGTTACACCGTTGCTTGGCACTAGTTTTGACACGCTCTCGTAGTCTACGATAAACTCTGTTGTTAATGGCAGTTGTAACTCTGCAGTCTTCACGATGGACACCTGCGTCACAGATGCGTTTTAAGGGTTCACGAACTGTTCCGTCTCTGAACAGAGATCGCCACAGCTACGACGATATTGAGCAAACGCAGTGTATTAGTCTCCTGGTATACCTCGAGGTGATTGGATTAGGAGTTAATATCCCGTCGACGACGAGGTAATTAGATTGCTTGGGTTTCGGGAGATCAGCAGCTACGTTATTAGTGCGTTGGCCGTTAGATAAGAAGCGATAATAATTGGCGTCTTTTCAGGTGGAGCTTACTGGTAGCTTTCTCAATCGATTAGAGAAACCACGGAAGAAACCTGAACCTGGGTAGAAGGACAGGGATCTGAACAGCGAACCCCGCTTCTCCGAGACGTCCGAATGCAGTACTGTATCACGACGCTCAGTCCGTGTGCACCATGTTCGAATGAACTTTCCGGTATATAAATGTTCTTTTCGAACTACTCTCTGTTTAAGTAGATATAACTCTAGGGGACAGATGACCAGAGATGTTAAGTCCCATAGTGCTTACAGCCGTTTGAACTACTCTCTACAGATTTATCTAGAGTGCGATCCTAATTATGTAACGCACCACACGTTTATAGTCCTCGTTTCGACTGTCGATGGTTAATCAGAGTTGAATGAATTTCATGCAGATTAGAAAAACAGACAAAAAATTGGTTCAAATGGCTCTGAGCACTATGGGACTTAACTTCTGAGGTCATCAGTCCCCTGGAACTTAGAACTACTTAAACCTAACTAACCTAAGGAGATCACACACATACATGGCCGAGGCAGGATTCGAACCTGCGACCGTAGCGGTCTCGCGGTTCCAGACTGAAGCGCCTAGAACCGCTCGGCCACTGCGACGGGCATAAACATGACAGTTCCTGATTTGTCGTTAACGGGAGTCGGCCACCTACTGCAGTTAACAGCTCCGAAATGCAAGCTTCTACCGACACGATTAATGAGTAGCAACAGTTGAAAAAAAAAAAAAAACGGCATTTTTTCGTATGATTCCAAATACTTACGTTTCTTGCTCTACGCTTTGTACGACATAATATCGCAGGAAAATTGAATTTTACATAGTTTTTCCTGGTATCGACTCAAAGTTTTAATATCAGAAGATAGCAGAAAATCTCTTCCTGTGATGTTTTGCTCTTTACATTTCCATATTCATGCTACTCTTTATTATTCCTAATAGCCTGTGCTACGTATTTTAATTTCCGCTTCCGTTACTAAAACTGTAGTCTTGTATTACCCGGTTAACCAAGACAGTTTTCTCGTGGATTAGCTCCTCTAGAAATTTTGGCAACCATTTAACAGACACTTCCTCATCTACTCCATTAACTTAATTTTGTATTTTATCTGTTCACGTAAATAGGACTTGATTCCAGAGTATCACTCGGGAGAGTATTTTTAGGGCTTTGATGAGCCGGGGAATTCCTTATATCCTCGGGACTTACCCTACTTCGTCATAACTTTCTGTCTTCGTCCACCGTTATTGTATTATTTCCCTCGTTGAAGAGTTATGTCAATACATTGCTCCATTTCATTTCTTATATTTGTTCACGCTCATTCCCTATCATGACGATTCCAGTTGTTTCATATCGTACCTTTCGTTACATTGAATTATTTTACCCACAGCCTTGGAGGTCTATTTAATATTTTTATTCAGAAAGCAGGAGAATATAATTCCCAGGCCGCAGCACTGTTTTCATTTCTTACTTTGGAGCTACGAAATGTAAGGTTTTGAGTTTAAGTATTGACGTGCTTCATCAAAGATGGTTTCCGAGTAGAAGAATGTAACTGAATCGTGAACGATCTTCAAGTTATGTGTAGTCAAAGAACTCAACGATAAATAAAACTTCATACGCGGTGAAGTTGCCGAAATGGCTTTCGAACGCTTGTCAAGGTTGCACCAGAATTCTGGCTTGATAGCACAGTCGAAGTCGTTGCTATCATATAGTTCACAGAACTATTGCAACATTGAGTCACTGATACACGTATGTGTGTGTGTGTGTGTGTGTGTGTATGTGTGTGATCGTGTAAAACATGCAGCAAAAATATGTGCCTGATAAAAAATGTTCAACTAAATGAGCCAACAATCTTTTTCAGTGACTGCAATGCAATACTGCAACCAGTGTAACAAAATTACTTAGGTACTGTGAAGTTTGTACTGGTCTAAAAAAATGTAAGTATTCCATTGAACAGAAGTAAGAACTCTACCGTTATTCCGTAAGTATGCTATGAAATTCTAAAACTTTGACGAACTGGTCGAAACGTAACAGTGCTATCGATAGTAAACATCTTAGTCTGAAAACAGTTTGAATAATTTTTTCGTACATCTTTCTTGTAATACTCGCATCAGTAAAAATATTATATTTTTTCATCGCTTTGTTTTACGATCTGTGGGTCAGGTTTATTGCTATCAGTTTCTTTTCTCTCAGTCCTCATTGTTCCGGTCTCACATTCCTCAGCCTTGGACAGAGGAGCCATAGTCTGTCCAAGATATTTTCGACCTGGTCTACATCTATCCAGGAAACGCATGGCATCTCAGTTTTCAAGTTATCTCGTTGTAAATAATGTAGATTTTCTCTCTTCGCATTGTTTCCTAAAAACTGTTGGAGGTGTAAGCTACAAACATTCAAAATGATGAGCAACACATAAACTACCAACAGCTTCCCTCGTTGCTGGTCTTAGAATCGTAATTAAAATACACGTATTTTATTGGTTTTCAGCATACGAATTTAATTCAGAATTAATCGAACCTTACAACTAATATTAACGGAAATTCGATCTTGGATTATTTCTGAGGCTCTTATTTATAGGCTGATAGTTACACTTGAATCCTGGGAAGTCTGCATAAATTTAGGGCTCCTCGCCGACTACCTCTTTACTGAACAACAGTTTCATGTCGACGAATAATACGAGTACTGTGTTGCCTTAACGGCAAAAGTTAAAATAACTTTCTTTACAACATGGAAAGCAATGCTGTGGCAATTGCTTTCTCCTATAGTCGTTGATTGTGACCTACAAAAACGTTCATCGCAGCACTTCATATATCCCCACGGTCGCCATACTTCATAAATTGAACAATGTAGAAAGGGCAATAAACTTCTGTATTCTCTAGAATACGCGGTGGTCTCGGTAGATAGTGGCCGAGCGGTTAAAGGCGCTACAGTCTGGAACCGCACGACCGCTACTGTCGCAGGTTCGAATACTGCCTCGGGCATGGATGTGTGTGATGTCCTTAGGTTAGCTAGGTTTAAGTAGTTCTAATTTCTAGGGGACTGAGATTTTCACTCTGCAGCGGAGTGTGCGCTGATATGAAACTTCCTGGCAGATTAAAACTGTGTGCCCGACCGAGACTCGAACTCGGGACCTTTGCCTTTCGCGGGCAAGTGCTCTACCAACTGAGCTACCGAAGCACGACTCACGCCCGGTACTCACAGCTTTACTTCTGCCAGTACCTCGTCTCCTACCTTCCAAACTTTACAGAAGCTCTCCTGCGAACCTTGCAGAACCTTCTCCAAGGTTCGCAGGAGAGCTTCTGTAAAGTTTGGAAGGTAGGAGACGAGGTACTGGCAGAAGTAAAGCTGTGAGTACCGGGCGTGAGTCGTGCTTCGGTAGCTCAGTTGGTAGAGCACTTGCCCGCGAAAGGCAAAGGTCCCGAGTTCGAGTCTCGGTCGGGCACACAGTTTTAATCTGCCAGGAAGTTTCTAGGGGACTTATGACCACAGCAGTTGAGTCCCATAGTGCTTAGAGCCATTTGAACCATTTGAATCTCGGTAGATAACCCTGAGACATTTGATGCTACCCTGAAGTTTAATGAAACTTTAGAAGTAAATAGAAATCGTTACGCAACATCATCTCAGAACAAAATGAGAAATGTTAATGAGAACGTAAGTTTTTATTATAACATAAATAATATCTACTACAAATATTTTCCCCCGAGTTAATTCTTAACTACTGCAAGTGTTAGCGTTCCAAAACAGATTCTTATACGTATTTTCTCCTTTTTAGCCCGTGGACACGTGAGACATTCGTATGCGAACAAAAAACGACGTCTGATGACAGTTAAGATAGCTACAACTGACGTCCTCTGATAGATCGCAGGATACGGTATAAAGTTGAAGTATGGCTGAAAAGCAACTGCGGTACCTCACAGAAGTAAAAGTTAGCATTATTCAGTAAATAGTAAGAAGTTCTGCCTAGCCAGGAGATGATGTCGTTCAGACGTTGCACTCGCATTTGGAAAGAGAAGCGTTTTCATCCCATCGAGCCATCCAGATTTAGGTCTTACGTGGCTTTCCTCCTTTGGTTAAACCAAGTACCGGATATGAACTAATTATTTTCCCATCTTTGTCAAATTCGAGGTTTTTTCCCTATCTCTAATTATCTCGTAGTATAGAAACGTTAACGCCTATCTTCCTTCTTCTTAAAAAATGTTTTTCAATGTTTTTTCGCTAGGAATCTGTTCGAAGTGAGTCGAGGAACACTAATATTCACAGTAACTGAGATAAGGACACATAAAAATCAGCCCTTTCGTAGCTGTAAAAACTACTCTTTCTTCAAAACAGGGAATTTGTTGATCCAATGCCTGTGACGAAAGGTAATTGGAATGACCAACTTTACGAAGACGTGTCTAGGCCTCATTTACCGGACTAAACGTGATGTTGTTATTTTGGTTACAGTCAAAAAGATTGCCCTCAAAGCTAATCTGTCCTGTACAGTTTAATCTCTTCATCTTTCCATAATTAATGCAACCCGTATCCGTTTGATCTTCTTACAGTAGTCAAGTCTTCCGCTTGGTCTACAATATTTACCGCTAATATTTTCATCCAGTACCAAATCAACCGCCGGCCGGTGTGGCCGAGCGGTTCTAGGCGCTTCAGTCAAGAACCGCGCGACCGCTACGGTCGCAGGTTCGAATCCTTCCTCGGGCATGGATGTGTCTGATGTCCTTAGGCTAGTTAGGTTTAAGTAGTTCTAAGTTCTAGGGGACTTATGACCTTAGATGTTAAGTTCCATAGTGCTCAGAGCCATTTTTTGTACCAAACTAACCATTCCTTGATGCCGCAGGATGAGTCGTCGGCAAACTTCAAAGTTTTTATTTCTTCATCCTAAACTTCAATTTCCACTTCGGTGGTTTCTTTTACGCGTTACCCAATATGCAGATGGAGAAACATGTGGGGTATGCTACAGCCCAGTCTCAGCTCTCAACAAAAAATGGTTCAAATGGCTCAGAGCACTATGGGACTTAACTTCTGAGGTCGTCAGTCCCCTAGAACCTAGAACCACTTAAACCTAACTAACCTAAGGACAGCGCACACATCCATGCCCGAGGCAGGATTCGAACCTGCGACCGTAGCGGTCTCGCGGTTCCAGACTGAAGCGCCTAGAACCGCTCGGTCATACCGGCCGGCTCTCAACAAAACATTCCATTTCATATTCTCAGATTCTTATATTTGCAGTCCTCTTTCTGTCCAAGTAGTCCTGATTTTATCCCTGCCACCTTTCTAATTTCAGAGAGTATTTCAGCCAACGTTATCAAACACTTTCTCTTAGTATGAAGATAGTACCTGTTTTCGAAAGAACAGATATCATTGATGACCGTGCAGCTTCTCTAGAATAAATGATAATTAATTGAAACCCTCAGCTTCCGACATGTGTTGTTGACATACCTTGATGGGGACTGCTGATAATGTGTGCCCCGACCGGGGTTCGAACCCGGGATCTCTTGCTTACATGCCAGACGCTCTATCCAGCTGAGCCCCCGAGGACACAAATAAATAGCGCAACTGCCTGTACTTATCCCTTGCACGCTTCCCGTGAGACCCAGATTCCCAACTGTCCAATCAAGGTATGTCAACAACACTTGTCTGCAGCTGAGGGTTTCAACTAATTATCATTGATTCTAGAGAAGCTGAACGGTCATCACTCGTACCTCTTCTTTCGAGAACAGTTATTATCTTCATATATAGTTAAATGGCTACCCAGTCATTGACCTTCGTCTGTGCGAGTGCGCACAGGTTGCCCGAACTCTTATGGGGATCGTCAACTTAAGTGGGCGCAAGCAACGAGTGGATGGGCAAAGTATCTATTAGGAACATTACGTATGTAGATGGTGGACAGTTGGGAATGTGGGTCTCACGGGAAGCGTGCAAGGCATAAGTCCCTGCAGTCGCGTTATTCATCTGTGTATCTGGTTCTCAGATGGATAGAGCGTCTGGAATGTAAGCAGGAGATCCCGGGTTTGAGTCCTCGACGGGGCACACATTTTCAGCTGTCCTCATGAAGGTATGTCAGTAACACCTATCAGCAGCTGAGGGTTTCAATTAATTATCACGTTCTCTTAATCTCCAAATGGTATAAATTTAGGTTTGAATTTCTTCAATGTATCTTCTTAGGTACGTCTTAGGGTCTGTAGAGGCTTGCGTGTTCCTACATTTTTCCCGAATTAAACAAATCATCTATGATCTTATACCAGACTGCCTATTCTTCTTCAAATAGTTCATGTTAGTATTCGGCAACCATGACTGATTGTTTGCTATATTTACATCCGTCAGGACATGTCATCTATAGAGCTGGTGATATTTACATTCGTTTTGAAGTCTTAGAGTTTTTCGCCTGTAACATATATCTTATTTACAAGGTGGAATAGTTTTTCAATGGTCGGTTCTTCCAAGGATGAGAAAAGGTCTGAGGGAGTGTCGCCTGCTGCAGGTGCCTTGTTTTGATTTGAGCCTTCGGGGCTCTGTCAAATCCTACTCGCTGTATAACATCTTCAACTATCTCCTCTTCCCTTCCTACAGTACTGTCTACAAGTTCTTTACTTTGTATATTTTACATCTTAGGGTCTCCCTTGCTTAGTACCAGCTGCTACAGTGGCTGGTCAAAAAGATGAGAACTAAAATGTAGACTCCCACGGCCGGAAATGTCACGTCAATTATAATTATGCGGGCTGCTATGCCGTGGTCGGTTGATGAATTCTGTGTCAATTCCAACGTTTCGTCCCCGTCTGTGGAGGACATCTTCAAGGGGGTCTGTAGCTCGATGCAAGGTCCAACACACCCACTTTACAGACGAATGGAAACACTAGTAGAAGCCGACCTCGGGAAAGATCCGTTATGATTCCGTAGAAATGTTGGAACACGTGAGGCCATACTGACCCTACGACTTATCTTAAAAGATAGATTAAGGAAAGGCAAACCTACGTTTCTAGCATTTGTAGACTTAGAGAAAGCTTTTAACAATATTGACTGGAACCCTCTCTTTAAAGTTTTGAGGGTGGCAGGGGTACAATACGGGGACCGAAAGGTTATTTACAACTTGTACAGAAACCAGATGGCAGTTACAAGAGTTCAGGGGCATGAAAGGGAAGCAGTGATTGGGAAGGGAGTGAGACAGGGTTGTAGCCTATCCCCGAAGTTATTCAACACGTATTTTGAGCAAGCAGTAAAGGAAACAAAAGAAAAATTCGGAAGAGGAATTAAAATCCATTGAGAAGAAATAAAAACTTTGAGGTTCGCCGATGACATTGCGATTTTGTCAGGGACAGCAAAGGACCTGTGAGAGCAGTTGAACGGAATGGACAGTGTCTTGAAAGGAGGCTATAAGATGAACATCAACAAAAGCAAAACGAGGATAATGGAATGTAGTTGAGTTAAGTCGGGTGATGCTGATGGAATTAGATTAGGAAATGAGACACTTAAAGTTGTAAATTAGTTTCGCTATTTGGGGAGCAAAATAACTAATGGTGGTCGAAGTATAGGGGATATAAAATGTAGACTGGCATTGGCAAGGAAAGCATTCCTGAAGAAGAGAAATTTGTCAACATTGAGTATACATTTAAGTGTCAGGAAGTCGTTTCTGAATGTATTTGTGTGGAGTGTAGCCATATATGAAAGTGAAACATGGACGATAAATAGTATGGACAAGAGGAGAATAGAAGCTTTAGAAATGTGGCGCTACAGGAGAATACTGAAGATTCGATGGGTAGATTACGCAACTAATGAGGAGCTATTGAATATAATTGGGTGGAAGAGAAATTTGTGGCCCAGCTTGACTAGAAAAAGGGATGGGTTGGCAGGACATCTTCTGAGGCATCAAGGGATCACCAATTTACTATTGGAGGACAACGTGGAGGGTAAAAATTGTAGAGGGAGACCAAGAGATGAATACAATAAGCACATTCAGAAGGATGTGGGTTGCAGTATGTACTCGAATATGAAGAGGTTTGCACAGGATAGAGCAGCATGGAGAGCTGCATCGAACCAATCTCTGACCACAACAACAACGTGCTGTTAGAATCATAAATGGTGACAATAGCGCACGTGAAAGTTTAAACCAGTTTAGTAAATGTTCAAAGAGATATTTCGGAAGCAAGCGGCATTCAAGAAATAAAATTTAGAGTGCACGTGTTCGGGTAGGACTGTGGCTGCCTCCCTTTCACATATATCTCACAGATGAATAACGAGAAGGAGATAAGAGAAATTAGGAGACGCATAGGCAATCACATTTTATTCGTTCCATATTTGAGTAGGACAGGTTAAAAATCGGGTGGTACTGTTACAAAGTACACACCGCTGTGAACTATGAATTGGCTTGCAGTGTGTATATGTAGATAAAATTTTTGTCCTGCATTTGAAGCATTGTGGGGCAGATTCCACAACTGCAGGATCGATTTGCAATCAGACAAACGAACCAGTTGCCCTTTTTTATTTTTGTTTTAATTGCAAAGACCGGCTTGTGACCCCTCCCCCCCCCCCCCCACCCTCCCCTGAAAAGGCCAATTTACAATGGCAATCAAGAAAAAAATAAAAGTGCACCTGGTGCGTTTGCCTGGTTACAACCTATACCTATATATTAATGCAGATACTATGGAGACATGATAATTAGTAATTCGCCTTGCAATATTTTGTATTTAATATTTTATAACTCCCCTGTCTTACCAGAAAACATTATTGTTACATGGCCTGGTGATTATTATTATTACCAGGCAATGTAACACTGACGTTTTCTGTTGTTTTTTTTTAAATCAAACTCCTCTGCAGTATTCTTGAACAACTTGTCGGTATTTGTTTGCAGTGACCGCGTTCACATTAGTAAGGCTTTCAGGTTAGCAGTTTCCAGTAGTTTTGTAGGAAACAGCCGTGGCACTGTCCGTGGCCCCTGTTCTTTGAGTAGTGCATGTTAACAACATGTCAGAAGGAAGTTTGTGCTGCACCATTTTCAGCTTCCTCTCTTACGAGGCAGACTCATTTCTTTTACGCGACTTGAGAGCGCCTGCCCACGGCGTCCTCATTAGAACTCCATTGTCCTCGCCGCTAGGTCGTGTAAACAGACTTAAAAATGGATGCCACAGGCGCCTGGCCGAGACACTTCTCAAGGTTTCATTCTTCTTTGAAGTGCAGGCAAGTACGTTGCGAATCTCCGCCTCGTTAAGCGAATGCTGGCCTAGAGAGCGCACGAGCAAATTTTTGCACTGCAGCAGCACGGAATCGCCGCACCTCCCTATGAAGCTGTTTAATAGTTACTTAGCACCCATCACGTAAGCCTGTTACGCCAGTTTAGTAGAGCAACACTGATGTGCGATAAAAGTGTTGCAACAAGAACTTTACATTTTGTGTGTACTTTTGTTATTATGCGGCACTGCTGATTCGATACTGGCAGTGGAAACGTGTGATCATGCGGTAGTTGATCTCACACTCTACTGCTCAGCGTATTACAGAAGAAAGATTGTTTAGCGTCCGGCCGACAGCGAAGCCGTTAAAGATGGAGCACTAGCTCAGGTAGAAGGACGGGAAAGGAAGTCAGCCGTGCTCTTTCAATGGAACCATCCTGGCATTTTCCTTAAACGATTTAGGGGGATTATGGAATTCCTAAATGTGGGTGGCTGGACGGGGATTTGATCCGTTGTGTTTCTGAATGCGAGTCCAATGTAGAGTCACTTTATTGCAACTAATGTGTTTGATAAGAAAGTTTTTCCACGCATATGAAGCCCACAAATTTCCCTTGTACGTTTACTAGTGCGAAGCTGTATATTGGTGAAGATGAAAGAACAATGACCCTATGTTGCAAACTGGAATTTTTTATCCTCATGTAACGCGTTTCGCATTATACAGGGCATCTCCTTTCATATAAATTCCATGGCACCGATTTAGCAAAATTGGACTAGCAAGAAAAATTAAAATAACTTACAGGCAAAATGTGGTGTTAAGTACATAGAATACTCCGCAAACGTCCCAGCAGAAAACCACCGTGGTCACAATTTTGCAAGCAAGACTGTTTTTTCTTTGATATTATTACGACTAGTTGCTGTACCACACTGCAAAGGACTCGAAAAGTACTGGAGAAGAGTTTGCAGCACTGGAATGTTACTCATCTAGCCACACGAAGTTGCCTCCTACTAAACTTAACATTCTATAGGTATAGCCTATCATAGTAGTGTCATAGTTGGTATAACCATCATTCTATAAGTAAGACTCTTGCATGTGAGATGCTCCACAGTTTATACGTATTTGATAAAGGACATCTTGCTTTGTCCCACGAGCTGCACTTTGAAATGTTTTGTTGCCAGATGAATAACCGGGCATATCTCACAGAGATTCACAGCACTTTTAACAGTCGGCAGAATTTTATACTTAAAAGACACGTCGATTGACGTAGATGTGCACACTATATGCCACTGACATTGGGCTACATTCCCGAATATCGGTATGGCAAATAAATACGTTTGAAGTGCACCTCATGGTGTACGACAACATGTCCTTTCATATGGAGGGTGTAGCAGTAGACACAGAAATCAACGTGCAATTCTAATCTTCAGATAAGTGATAAGGTAGTTCAAGCATAAAACAGTGCTCGTCTGAAAATATGCACTGAACTAAAAAAATCGCAAAACAAAGTAACAATTAATGTAGGGTAGTGAAATTTCTGAATACATTTGTCCCAGTAACTTACTTAAGTGACTAACATTCCAAGAACACAGGTTAATGCAAGCGTGAGATAAATCGTTGCAAATGTGAAACGCTGCTGCATTAATAACCGGTGTAACCGCCAGAATACTGAATGTCAGTTAATGGGATGGAGCTCCATGCCTGTTACACTTGGTTGATCAATACAGGGACGGTTAATGCTAGGTGTGGATGACGCTGGAGTTGACGTCCGATGATGTCCCAAATGTGCTCCATTGGAGACAGTTCTGGGGATCGGTCAGGCCAAGACAACATGTCGACAGTCTGTAGAGTGTGGTGTGTTACAACAGCTGTATGTGGACAGCGTTATCCTGTTGGAAAACACCCCTGGAATGACAGGCAAAACAAAAGGTCGAATCACCAGATTTACGTTCAAATTTGCAGTCAGGGACGTGGAATAACCACGAGAATACCCCTGCAGTCATACGAAATCGCACCGCAGACCATTACTCTAGGTGTCGCTCCGGTGTGTCTAGCACCCAGACAAGTTGATTGCAGGTTCTCAACTTAGCTCCTCCTAACCAACACACGGCCGTCGCTGATACCTAGGCAGAACCTGTCTTCATCAGAACACACAACAGACCTCCACCCTTCCCTCCAACAAACTGTCGCTTGACACCACTGCAGTTGCAAGCGGCGATGTTTTGGGGTCAGTGGAATTCACGCTACAGAGCGTCTGGTTCGGAGCTATCATTGAAGTAACAGATTTGTAACAGTTCATTACTTGTTGTTATCACTGACCAATTGAGTCATTTATTAGTTTATTAGTCGATATTGCGTTGACCCATTCACAGCGTAATTACCAGGGATTATAGGTAGGGCGTGGTGACCATACGTGGATAAAGCTATGTCTGTTGTGTAGAACATGCTGGCAGCAAACCTAGTTAACATCAATAAAGAATGGCTTGTGATCAAAGACATCAACAAGTGTTGATAGTCTTGTGAAACAAGTTTATTACTCATACTGTCTCGACTAGGTGGCAGAGGTACGTTGAGAGTTACGTAATGTTATATTAATTGGTGCCAGTTAGGGTTAGACAGAAATAAATCAGGACAGAATCTGATAGATGGCTTGCCTCATAGCCTTCGAGAATTTATGCTTAGTTCTTAATACCGGTGCTCCAATGGTAAATAACGGTACGAGCGGCTGTGATTAGTAACGTTTTTGTAACACACAAAATCTTGCCGGCCGCTGTGACAGAGCGGTTCTAGGCACTTAAGTCTGGAACCGCGCGACCGCTACGGTCGCAGGTTCGGATCCTGCCTCGGGCATGCATGTGTGTGATGTTCTTAGGTTAGTTAGGTTTAAGTCGTTCTATGTTCTAGGGGACTGATCACCTCCGATTTTAAGTCCCATAGTGCTCAGAGCCATTTGAACCATTTGAACATAAAATCTTAATCATGTTCGATAGCAGTAGTTGTTTTCCTAACCTCCTTTTAAGAGGGCTTGCTAAGATGCTGGAATATCTGCAAGAGTTGATGTGTTAACCAGCTAATCTGTCTATCAGCTGTAATTGTTAAATATTACTTGTGACAATGGTTTAGTAGAGGACTATTCTTTCTTAATCTAGATAACAGATCAACAGTGTAAAAAAAAAGAAAAAAAGGGGGGGGGTGTCCTCCAAGTAACCGTAACAGTTCGTTGTGTCACTGTGGTGCTAACTGCTGCCCAGATTGGTGCTGCAGATGCAGTACAATGCGCCAGACCCGTAAGCAGACCACGATGATCTTCCCTTTCGGTAGTGGCACTTGGCCGTCCGGAGCCCAGCCTTCTTTCGATCGTACATTTGTGTGACCACCGCTGCCGGTAGCCCTGTACAGTGGCTCCATTCCAGCCAAGTTTTCCTGCAGTACCGCAGAAGGGACATCCAGCTTCTCGTAGCCTTGTAGCATGACCTCGTTCAAACACAGTGAAGTGTTGATAATGTCGTCTTCGTCGCCTCAAAGGCATTCTCGACAAACATCAGATAACCACGTGACGTTTCAAAGGTAACTAACGCTCACGACCGTCACAGCGTGTAGTTAAAGCAACCCTGATTTACTACTAGCGCCACTCTTCTGCGTCTGGCTTGGTACTTTAATAATCATCTTTCAGATTTAGAAACACGTCTACCGTATGTCGTATAACTCTTTCATGGTGTTGTGATTCTTTTTCTGTTAGTGTGTGTCCTTCTTCACGCCAGTTACTTGTACCCTGGCTACTGCACAATTTTCCTTTAATAGTCACGGACACTTCTCGTATAGCTTCTTCCCCTGGAACTTCTTTGATGCTTTCGCACAAACTTTAAAGTTTGTAGCAAATCGCTTAACTCTGCTCAAATTTCCGCTTGCGCTTTCATTAATCCCTTTTCAAATGGACCAGACTAGCGATAAATATTCGCACAGACGAAGATTTAGTAAGCGACCACTCAACTTCCTTCCGGCGATTCTAATGTGCCTCAGTTTAGAGACCCAGTGACATGGGACAATATTTAAGGCACGAGATTCGTATTCATGAGTAGAGGCACTCGAATCTCCGTCCCACCATCAGGAGTTACGTTTTCAGTGGTTCCCGTAAGCTAGTTCTTGCGTGGACTCCATGAGACTTCAAAAGCCTAACGGAACTATTTTAATCCATAACTGCTCAGTCGGTACTTGCCACTCGCGGTAGTTGATTGACCTTGGACCAAGTCAAGGACACCTGGCCCGATGGGGTCGCAGATTTCCTTAGAGTGAGGTCACGTTATCTGGAAGGCCACAAAACAGGGCGAGCTAACTTCAAAGAGTATCGTCACGAGAGTTGCATAAGTACTTTATTTTTATCCACTTCATCGGATATGAAAATAACTAGTCCACCGTATCTCCAGCTTATAACAGTAAGTAGCGGACACGAAAAGGTGGTAGCTGAAAAGTTGTATTATCAGCCACATGCAACTTTGATGGGGAATTGCGCCAGAAGAAGATATTCTTTTCGGACCCTTGGTTTGCATGGTGTTATCACTTACAAGATACGTCTAACAATAACGAGGATTGATCCGGACAATACTGCTGATCGTTAATGGAAGATGTACCAAGAATTCATAACACAATTAAAAGACAGGATATTGTCTGTTATCACCTTGAGGCACATTCCGATAATCTTTAGTAATTTGCAAAATCTATTTCTGAATATCACTGAAATATTTTACTACATTATCTCTATTCCTTTGGCAAGTACCGTACGAGTGAGACGATTGTTCAATTTCGCAAAGTGTTTTAATCATGTAACTTTCTGATTCATCTGAACAGAAAAGCTTCTGGTAATGTCGAGAGCACTGAGAGAGAGCTGAAGAGATATGCCGTCGATTTTTGAACACGATATTCTGAAATTTGTAAAACGACTGCAATCCACTTAATGAGTTGTGATTACCATCTAAAAATCGAACTAACATATCTGCCTTAGTTGAAGTACAGGTTTGATTTTTTTTTTTTCAGCTGCGTAGAGTTGAGTCGTTTTGAGATAAACTTTCGTAAGAAAGCAATAAATCAAAGCATGTAATGGAGTATGCGCGCAATCCAATTTCGGCCACACGTCATCTGTTAATGGAACAGAACGGAAATTGGTATCACGCATACTCAGCAGCGTGTCAGACACTAGATGGCGGAATACAGATTATATGCATATGCAAATACTGACGGCACCCGGCCGGCATACAAAACAGTAATTCAAATACTATAAATATTCATTTGATTCCTTTACATTTTTCATATTGTTATATCAGTTACACTCTCTTTGTCGAACATTGAAATAATTTGTTTTTAGAATGGTTAGAGACGCTGAAGCAACGAGAACCCTCTGTTGCTGATACGTTAATCCAGTGTGGGATATCTTCAGCACAAATGAAAAGATAGCTTTATTGCAACTTCATGTAGATTATGTGAAGGATTCTTACGGTCGTGCCATCTCATTTCAGATTGAAGAGCTTTAGCTTACAGGGGACGCTTTAATTTTGAACATACTTCAGATCCACCCACTTCTATTTTTTCTTCTTGCAATCTTGCTCCACCATGAATATTTTTTTTTCTTTTTTAGGGGCCTTGTGAATGGTTCTTCGAAAAGCATTGCTGTTTAGCGAACACTTTGGACAAATTATCAGAAGGAAAAAGAAACATTAACTCTTGTGTCGGCATTTTACAGTAATAATTTAGCGAAACATATTCCCATTTAGTTAAAAATATGCAGGCATTGATCTAAACTTGACTTGCCTGGCTTATATAAACAATGCTTCGTGAGTCAATTGATTTGTTCAAAAAAATGGTTCAAATGGCTCTGAGCACTATGGGACTTAACATATGAGGTCATCAGTCCCCTGGAACTTAGAACTACTTAAACCTAACTAACCCTAAGGACATCACACACATCCATGCCCTAGGCAATATTCGAAGCTGCGACCGTAGCGGTAGCGCGGTTCCAGACTGAAGCGCCTAGAACTGCTCGGCCACCACGGTAAGCAATCGATTTGTTCGCTTCCCATATTAAATGTAAAGAGTTCTTGGGTCGATTTAACCTAGATGCCAGTAATGAGCTCACAGGCATACTGCATTGATGGTCAGATGGCAATAATCATCCAGACAAAACATGTCGGTGAAAAAAATGATTCAAATGGCTCTGAGCACTATGGGACTCAACTGCTGAGGTCATTAGTCCCCTAGAACTTAGAACTAGTTAAACCTAACTAACCTAAGGACATCACAAACATCCATGCCCGAGGCAGGATTCGAACCTGCGACCGTAGCGGTCTTGCGGTTCCAGACTGCAGCGCCTTTAACCGCACGGCCACTTCGGCCGGCCATGTAGGTGAAGGAGAATTAATTCTCACAATTGATGCCAACTGTGCTGAAAACCACACAAAACAAAAAGTAGAGAATTTGTCCTCCTGGTCGTCTATCAGGCACTATGGTTAATCCTTTCTTTTGTAACGAGCTAATAAACCTCAAAACTATCCAAAATACCTTGACCGATCCCTCGCGCACAATATTTACAGCTAATTGCTAAAAAAACCAAAAAACGAAAGATCAAAATCAGTATAATAATGAAATTAGCAGAAACACTCTGGTGAAGAAAACTAGTTATTCATCAAACCATCACACAATCCCTGCTGATCTCTACCGCAGAGAATCGTGCAGGGAGGGCATAAAAGGGAATGAATTTATCCTTAAATGAGCCAATGCGTGACATAATTTTCAGACTTCGACACTTCATTCCGACGGGTCTGGGCAACAACAGACCACCGTTAGGGAACGGACGAGCGTCGTTCCACCATACTACCAAGAACATTTACAATTTAGAAACCACTGAAGATGTTCCCTCCGGTTTCCCTGGTGTAAATATATGTAGGAAGATTATATCCTATAGCAACAGCAATCCTTTGTGCTGACTAAAGCACGGGAGGAGGGACAGAAGTCGAAAATATGTTTGCAGTGTAATAGCGACGAACACCTCACTATACGACTTCCCGTATCTGAACTATCTATCAATATTTGACGGAGACTGAAGGGAATGCGTACACACCAAACCAGGGTTGCCGTACATGTGTGGGATATTGTTGTCAGCCCTGACTGAGACTATGGAACAGCAGAGCAAAGTGTGGAGCATATCCTACAGGCGAAGATGATATGAAACTATTAATTGACAGAGGTTTGTGATAGTGGAAAGCTGCATGTGGTGATCTGTAACTTTTTTTTAGAATTTTTAATTTGGAACTTGTAGATCAGTGGTAAGCACGGGTGACTGCCATGTGTGTGTGTGTGTGTGTGTGTGTGTGTGTGTGTGTGGCAGGGGAAAGGCGGAGGGAGGGGGTGCGATTCCCGGTACTTCCAGGAATTTTTCCTTGCCGGGAGTCCGAGATGCATTCAGCCACGTGAGGTCAACTGGGCAGTGCCTCCAGCTCACGTAAGCTGACAAAGGCTGCGGGAGCACTGTGCTGACTCAACGCCCGCCGTACCGCATCCAATGGGGCCATCGGCTGAGGAGGATGAATCGGTGGGCGATCGGTAAGGACGGGCCCGCCAGGGCGTGCGAATGGAGTTAACGTATACGATATTGAAGTTTAACTAAACAAATAAATAACTGGTGAGCATTGAAGGTGAAATTTAAGTTACATTAAATTTGAAGATTTGCTTGATTAAAGTCAGTTTGACTTTAGGAACGATAAAGGAACAATAGAGGCTCATATGATGTTACACTTGATAACAGAATCAAGAAACATCAAGACACTTTCCTAGGATTGGTAGACCTACAAATATCTTTCACCATTTTAAAGTTGTGAAAGAAGCTTGAAAACTTTAAAAAAATAGAGACACGTTTCAGAGGAAGACAAGCACAACATAATATTTACAAGAACCCATTTGGGAAAACAAGAAAGACCAAAAGAGACTTGCTAAATTTAGAGAGGGAGCAAAAGGGCGAAATTTTTCATTCTTTATAGCAAAGAAGTAACTAGTAAAGTGAGAGAAAATTTGAAAAATTTGGTTAATATTCTGTGCGGAAGGTGATCGGTGATGAAATTGTTGTACTCTGTGAAAGAGAGGGACTGAATAGGGTGAACATTCTGATAAGCACAGAACATGGGTTGAAAATACATGAAACCGAGACGAAAATATTAAGGATCAGCAGAAATGACATCTTCGGCAGACCGGACACTAGAACTGGGGACCATGTGTTGCACAAAGTGAAGTAATTCAGCTACCTTTGAAACAAAATAATCCATTAAAGGCATAGCCAGGATGTAAGAAGCATTATAGCCCATGCAAATAGGGCATTCGAAGGGTAGAGAAGTCCAGTACTTTCATTGACTTTAATTTGAAAATCAATTGTTTTGAGAATATGCGCCGGGAGTACTGTATTGTGTGGCAGTGGATCCCAGACTGTGGGAAAAACGGAAAAGAAGAGAACTAAAGAGTTTTAGACGTGGTGTTACAGCAGGATCCTGACAAATAAGAGAGGTGGTAACATAAATGTCAGTATAGATGAGGAAATAAATACAGGATGATCCCTAACTCGACCGACGAAATTTTGCTGGTTGCTCGGGAATATTTTATTAGTGTTTTGATTTGAGGGAAACTTCACCCACAAGAGCTCATCACAGAGTAGTA
Source organism: Schistocerca serialis cubense (assembly GCF_023864345.2). Lineage (NCBI taxonomy): Eukaryota > Metazoa > Arthropoda > Insecta > Orthoptera > Acrididae > Schistocerca > Schistocerca serialis. Next base: position 271,177,827 of record NC_064642.1, read on the forward strand.
ACGTAATTGGGAATTATATCCATTGTTACCCCAGTTATCTTTATTTCCGTTCGACTAATTTCAGAATAGTGAGATAACCTGTAATATACAATCACCAATGGGTAAAACACAAAACATAGACTGCTATATCAAGCCCAGTCCGCCAAAGTGCTGCGATGTTGTTGCTGCTGCTGCAGCTGCTGCGGGAACAGGTCAGCATGGTGTCTCTGAGCCACACTTCCAATCCATTCAGTGCACTCACGCACGAGGTGTACGAAAATAAATAAATAATAAAGAAATAAACCTAGAGACAGAGGCGAGCAGTACTGAACGCGAGCTTGAATATGAGGACTAAAGTGGGATTTACTGTTGTCAACAGCAAACAAGTCACAGTGCATATTGTGGTGTGTTGGCGGCTGTGCTGTTTCGCATACCCTTACAATGCTATAGTCTGATCTCTGGTGACCTACGCGCAGGGAATCATTACATATGATCATTAATTAAAGGTAATGGTAATGTCGCGCAACCGAAACGTCTTACTAAATAATATTTAATAGGACAGGTCTGGCCAAATCAGGCATGATAATGCGGGTACCATACCATGTGCGTAGACGTTTTAATACAACAAGGGGTCATCTAAACTATAACAGAAACAACAGGTCACTGTATCAATCAGGTTTATTATCTAAAAGCAAAATACATGAGATAGCAGCTGAGATGAACAATTAATAACTGGACAACGGGCTCTTACCGAGCGATATGGCGCAGTGGTTAGCAACTGGACTCGCATTCGGGAGGAGACGGTTCAAACCCGCCTTCGGCCATCCTGATTTAGGTTTCCCGTGATTTCCTTAAATCGGTTCAGACAAATTCCTGGATGGTTCCTTTGAAAGGGCATGATTGACTTCCTTCACCATCTTTCCCTAGTCTGATGGGACCGATGACTCCCTGTTTGGTCCCCTCCAAATCAACCAAGGCAGCAACCAACCAACCAAGGGGCTCTTATGTTGACCCCTAATCTTGGTACAGGTTGGTGAGATCGATGAATGCAAAGCGATGCAAATAATACAAGAATATGACCAGTGACTGTATGCATGAGTAGTAAATTACGGGAAGAACATAAAAAACAGGGTCGAACACCAGTGAGATCGCTAAATTGCATAATGGAAACAAGTAGCTGGCTGCGAAGCATTAAAACGGAATTACTGGCTTCTGAAGATAATGAACTGATACCGTGTCCCTACGAATCGGTAATCACAGTGCTAGCCCATGTTACCAAAAATATAGCGTAACATAGGAGGAAGTGACGGCAATTAATAGATATTCTTGAGTTCTCCGTACTCAGCAATCAAGCGGTAACACTCTTCCGTGCGACTGCGCGGCTCACCTAATCAGTCACACGGCAACAAGTCTTCACCCCAACGTCTCCTAGAAGCCATTATCTTCAAAGTTAACGCGCTGACTCGGAAACTCGTCGGCCAATACTGGCAGACATTCCGACTTTTGTCCAGTGAAACTTAACTAAATATGTTCAATAACCTCTGAAATGGCACGTACTCTACGGTAAATAGCAGTAAGAAACAATCAGAAGGGCGGCTTCTGAAATTAATTTAAACCGTATGTTATTTTATGGCGTCGCTTCTGAGGTAACGGATATTCACAACCTAGTCTCTGGAAAGCACCACCTGGCTGGATTCTTTAACTCCTTAAAATGTTTCTTTGAACAATGCTGGGGTGTTCTCTGGGAGAATGCTGTTCCGTCTCCTCCTGAAGTACAGGGATGGGGGTTGGGGAACTGAAAGCTTGAAACGTCCCCTTTGAACAATTATACATAACTGTGCTTAAACTGACACACAATATTTTGTTAGCGCAACGCAATCTGACTTTCAAAATTGCCTACAAAAGAATGGCCCTGACTAACATTAAACTATACCTTTCACAAATCACTTACCTCACAAAAATCTTCGCTGCTCAAGCTACTGCAATACAGCGAGCGCCACTACTGCCAGCTAAATAAAAGATTCAAACTACTGAAGGCACTAACTACTGATAGGGATAGTTAGCAAATGAAAGATATTAATAGAGAACAAACAATGTATTTACCTTAATATCATCACAAGTCATAATATATATATCAGTTCATGACAAATTGCAAAGTTCCGCCATCTCTCTCCCCACATCCACCACTGCTGGCGGCTCACCTCCAACTGCGCAACGCTACGCGCTGTTCACATCCAGCTGCCGCTGCCCAACACTACAATGGCAGACAACAATGCAAACTAGCGACAGACTGCACACAGCACAGCCAGTGATTTTCATATTGAGCGCTACGTAACGTTGCCAATAAGAAAACATAAACAGCCTACTTACATAGCCCCCATGCTCCCCACAAAAATTTTTACAAATGGTGTTGGGCACTGGCCAATACAGATTTGACAAAAATTTTTCACAATTACAGTAACAAAGATATAAAATGCACACACTTATTAATATTATGTTGGTCAAAAGATCAAAATTTCTCACAATCCATAAAGACAGTCCACATTGTTCATTACGGTAATCACAGGTTTTTTTTTTTCACAAAGTCTCATTAGCAAAAGAAATTGCACACAGAAGTAGTGGATTTCCATGCAGTCTTGAAGAAGTAGTGTTGTCCTTCCAACGGAAAGACAGTGCTGACTCTCGACATGCTGACAGGTAATGGGCCACAATGGAGCAAACCCACAGCAGAGTCATTCGAAGTTTTGAAGAATATTGGTAGGTAGGTCATCACAGAGCAGACCCACTGTAGTCCTGGTAGAGATTACGGTATTGGTGGGCCACCAGAGGTGCAGACCCACTGCAGTCCTTGTAGAAATAATGGTATTGGTGGGCCACCAGAGGTGCAGACCCACTGTAGTCCTTGTAGAGATAATGGTATTGGTGGGCCACCAGAGGTGCAGACCCACTGTAGTCCTTGTAGAGACGGCCAGCAGCCATCTGTTGCGATTGTGCAGGTGCACATTCACCAGCAAAGAGTCTTGCAGAGAATATAGCAAGTCCATAAACCACCACTTGTGCACTCACAAAGTTTTTGGAATTGTCCTTAGAACCAGCAATGCTGTTATCCAGTCCCTTGCTGAATTATCAACACACGTGCAAACACTAACAGTCCCAACTTCTCACATATTGTCCATATACTATGACCAACAGAAACGTGTGCAGTGAAATGTAACTAACAAGTTAATAATATCATGAACTGGTGACAATTACAATTTTATAACATAAGAATACAATAACAAAGGTACAAAATACATCATTAAAAACATAATAATACAGATAACATTTGTAGTCCAGGCTTTACAAAAGAATAGAAATAAACATATACATCAGTGTTACAAAAATAGTGACATAAGTACATACATAAAATAATGAGAATAGTTTTCGAAACATTAATTTCACACATGAACATTGAAACAGAACAGAATTGTAAACAACTTTACAAAGAAAATAACATATTATTAATGCAACTTATATTTGAGGATAACAGTATTCCTCCTCATAGTGAATATAGCTTAGTATTAGAAGAGAAAAAAAATTCTATGAAACAGTACACAGAGACAGGAAGAAAACAAATACTCAAGGGTACACAAACACATAGTGGGAAAACACAAAAGGAAAGGACAGGGTTCGTTTTCAGTGTAACATGTGGTACTGCGGTCCAACCCAAAACTTCATACTATAGATCTTTCGTCTTATTTCAACCTTTGCTTCCACCAAAAAAATCTTATCCAAGCATGCTTTCTGTATTCCGTTCATATTTCTTTCAAAATAATTATTTCTGATTGTACAATACTCATTTGGGCCCAAATCCTTTTTATATAACTTCGCAATGCATTCTTTACCTATTCTCCACAGTCAGTTTCTCATATAGTCTACCCCCTCTTAAGCTAACTTAAATCTACTGAGCTCAGATGCTAAACTAAGGGACGAGGCAATGCAGCAGCACAAAACATGTAACACAAACAGCAATGACCAAAAAAATGCAGAGTGCAAAGCAAGCAGCAGTAAATCTAATTTACAGATAAAATGCAAAATTACAACTAATATGAGCCAATGTGCAGCAACATGAAAAATCAATGAGTAGTAAAATTGGCTTAGCAGAGTAATGTAATGTGAAATTTAGTAGCACTATGCCTGGCAAACAGCAACAGCAAATGCAATAACTTATATCTAAACATGACATAGCTCAAGCAGAAAAAATATTACAGTAAAAACAACAATGCAGATAAGGGAAATGTATATTCACATCTTAATGTCTATGTAATTAAAGTGGTGCACCACAAGAAGTTATTCTACCAAAAAGTTACCAATTACTTGAAAAGAAAATTATGAATGCAGTTACTAGTTCCTTCTTATTGTTCTTTCCTTTCCAAGTGCTCCTTTTTTAAAGAATGTGGATCATAAAATAATTATTTAATAGATCTGTTGACAGAAAGTGTTCACATTAGCAAATGCATTTTATTTTATAAAAGCAATGCTGCAACACAGCTGGAAAACAGATGTCAAATGAAATAAGCAACTATGAAAAGCAAAGCATAAAAATATCATTCAGTAGTCATGTGACATTTCATAAGTTAGTAGGAATTCTCTCAACTCTCATAGAAAGACGCTTGTCGTAATCAGGTGTGCAGATGTACGAATATTTCCCATCAATTCATAAACATTTCAGTAATTAGCACAAAGTGCGAGTAATCATATGTTTTCAAGTAACGAGGGTGTCGCATTAGCGATGAAAGGCACACCCTAATGGCTTGTTCTCCAGGTGTTTGACACGTCCCACGTCCCCTTTTTTTTTTTCTACCTGTGCCGCTGAAAAGGGCTCGCAATAATGGCTTTTTCTCCAGGCGTCTGACACATCTGTGTGCCCGCGACGCATTATGTGCAGGTGGTCACTTAACTTTCGTACGGAAATATTTACGACAGCACTACCGTGGTAGTCTCATATAAAAATATTTCACAGGTCAAGAATTAGCGTTGCAAATCTGTAGAAACAAAATCCTATGAATATGACAGTGTCCAAAAAATGTTCAGTGGCATTGTGATACATTCACACATGATTCACACATGTCATAACTCTTAAAGTACGATTCTTGGTTTCCAACATCCTTTTTCACAAGTCAAGAGTCCCTACCCACTATTCATTACTCCTTACCTTATTACACATATAAGTATCCATCGACACTCGTCAATATTTCGTCATTATAAATATGAAGCATAATCATATAACTCATATAGCCTCAGCCTATTAATCGTAAACATACCTCAGCAGCATAATACACATCGTCGTCGTAAAAATAACATCATAACACCTCAGTCAAATCTCAAAATCGTCGTAGCTTCCTCCAATAATTAAAAAAATTCTCTGCTCATGTCAAAAGTGTCATCTGCCTCAAACGTACTTAAAAAAATCATAATCCCTTTACCAAATACATCATTCAAAGCTCTCATAGTATCACAATGATTCCGAAAAAATATGAACAGTTTACAAAGTACAGACAAAATACAGTTTCATAAGTGTGAAGTTATCCAACTGTGTAATTGCGTAAACATCTGTCACTGACGTAGTAAAAAAAAAATGTTTATCTCTCAGTTAAATGATCAGATAGCTGTGTAATTTGGGTGTTAGAGAAATATGGTACCGATGTGTAAAGTTGTATAAGCAAATACCATATTAGCTAGGGTTCCTTGTGCTTGCCAAACACATGGTACACAAAGTAAGCATGTACCCCCCTGAGGATTAATGTAATTATACCCTCAGGTGTTACAGATTACAGCAATGAAATGAAATGTATCACTGAAAACTTTCTTTGTAATTCAAAAATCTTTAAAAATAAATGTTTTAAGTACAAAATTAATCACTGAAATGCGTGTCCTGTAGCGCTAAATGTGCATAATCTCTGTGAAAGTGTCGTAGTTATTTTCCTCCAAAAGCTAAGTTCTGCAGAAGCCAATGTACTTACCTCATGATAAACAAAAGTGAAATGCTTTGCGTAGAGATATCTTAGTTATTACGCTTATTGTTGTGATGATGAAAGTACTGTGCTGTAACGTATTGTTGTGCTATGGAAAAGGCTGTCTCCTTGTAGCTATACCACAAAAGTTACTAATAAAACATGTTTTGATTTCCAGAAGAATTCAGAAAACTGTGCAGATATAAAACAGATACACCGCAAAAGCAACATTGTAAATTGTCACTCCTTAGTAGCGTCGTGATAAAAATCGTGTAGCTGTTACATAAACTAACCTCTGTGTCATCTGGTACCTCTCAGAAAGCATTTTAAATTCAGAATGTATTTTCAAATAAACCAAAATGTTGCATTAAAATCTCATTAGCAGTACTGGTAAATGTTCTAAGTATGTGAGCCTTATAGTCGTTACGTAATCGTGCAACAAACAAGCAAGAATGTACACACACAATAACACTGTGACGTCTGTTCACTATAACAATGCATTCGTCATTTCTGTTTAAATAAGTTATCTTGGTTCTTGATTGGATATTTAACTTCAAACATTGTTGTATGTTAACAGATTCTAAGTCTGACAAAGCATATTAGTAATGTAAAGTGAAAAGTTTTATGGCAAAGACAAAGTTAAAAAGCAGATTATCTTTCAATAATCGGTTTTACATGTGAAATGTGGTACAATCTTTTACTCTTCAAAGTACTCAGAATTTCAGCTTGAACGCAATTATCATGCAGTGTACGTCGGTAAAGAATACTGGAATTTTTCACAAGGTTAGCGTCTATGTTGTTTTTCTCTGATTTTGTTCCATTTGTTGCATTAATTGCAATAATAATGTATTAGTGTCTGGAATCTGTTTCTCTACGCTTTTCGGCAGTGCATTTGCACCGACAACATTCACATTTTGACAAGCAGAAAATGTGTCTTGACTTATTTGAGAAAACGGTGATGACCCAAAACCTGAATCTACAGTATTTGCGAAATTGTGTCCTGTCATTTCGGATTCCTGAGGCGAGCTGTTGCCGACCGATCGGTCGATAATGCTTCCCTCTTCACTAATTGTTTCACTGTCCGTGCCATTGTTTGCCGCCCGCTCCATTTCCCTATGCACGATTACCAAATTACTACTTTGAACATCAGTTAATTCATTACTCTGCGACGCTAACACACTGCCTTCGTCTTCACTGTCATTTCTCAGTTTACTTTGGAGCCTAGTATTACGTTTTTCACACGCCATTATTATCACAGTATTTCACACGACAACACAGAAAAACACAATTTGAAGAGCAAAATAAAATAACGTAGCAATGGAAATAATGTCTAGTTAATTGCAGCTGCGAAATACTTGGTGCAAATCTACATGCATGCCACAACTGTTTTACTCTACAACAATGAAAACTACAACTACAAAGGAGATTCTCTCTACAATTACGCGCTAGCAATAAACAAAAGCTACACTAAATACACAAACTACAAGAAAAATCAGAAGATTCCAGTGAGGTATCCTAGGCTAAGGGTCGACATATGAAAGTCCCCTTTAAACAATTTTACATGACTGTGCTTAACCTAACACACAATATTTTTAGCGCAACGCAATCTGACTTTCAAAGATCCCTGCAAAAGAATGGCCCTGACAAACATTAAACTATACCTTTCACAAATCACTTACCTCACAAAAATCTTCGCTGCTCAAGCTACTGCAATACAGCGAGCGCCACTACTGCCAGCTAAATAAAAGATTCAAACTACTGAAGGCACTAACTACTGATAGGGATAGTTAGCAAATGAAAGATATTAATAGAGAACAAACAATGTATTTACCTTAATATCATCACAAGTCATAATATATATATCAGTTCATGACAAATTGCAAAGTTCCGCCATCTCTCTCCCCACATCCACCACTGCTGGCGGCTCACCTCCAACTGCGCAACGCTACGCGCTGTTCACATCCAGCTGCCGCTGCCCAACACTACAATGGCAGACAACAATGCAAACTAGCGACAGACTGCACACAGCACAGCCAGTGATTTTCATATTGAGCGCTACGTAACGTTGCCAATAAGAAAACATAAACAGCCTACTTACAAGCTGTGTCCTTACCTGAGCTAAGACCCAGCCTTTGACTCTGAACATTTTTATGATAACCAGATCATAGTTTGTGAACTCTGCAGTCCCTAAAACAAGAGTAGTGAAAGGAAGGCGATAAATGGGACAATCATTAGTGTTACTGAACCGTGATTGCAATTATTATGCAGCGTTATAAGTCAACTACTTCATCAAGGTAGTGAGCGTAGAATATTCTGAAATATGTTGCGTGACAGTTTCAGAGAAAACTGGCCACATAACAATACCATCGACATTCCCATTATTTTGTAGGTATTTTCATAATATAACAGATAAAAAAGTAAATGAGGGTGAGAAACCAAACAAAATGCGGTTACACTGCCACTAGCCACTAGGGACCCTGGGTCCCTCGCAGCAAAATACTCTGAATATCCCTGAACAACACCAGAAATTTTGTCGGTGGAGCTTGGGCTCACCATCTTCATGGAAATCACCAACACTAGGTGGTACGATAATGATGTCATGGAATTTTACCATTGTGTTTATTTACATATTTTTTCTTTCTTATCCTGTGATTAGTACGAGGGTCGGTCAAAAAGTAATGCCTCCCATTTTTTTTCTACTTAAAGAAATTAAGTTAAGTAAAAATTTGAATTTGGCGCCATTCCTCAAACCTTCTTCTGCAATCCACTGCAGTAGTAACTTTGTGTCAACAGGTGGCAGCACAGCAGAAGTTTGTAAGATGGCCGACATCGATGTTCGTTTGAGACAGCGTTGTGTGATTGAATTCTTGAATGCAGAAGGTGAAACGCCCATACGCATTCATGAAAGACTGAAGAAGGTGTATGGTGTTGTGACAGTGGATGTCAGCACTGTTAGACGATGGGTTCGTCGTTGTAAGGAAGCTGAAGGGCAAACACCGTTGACTGACGAAAAGCGGAGCGGCAGGCCGGTGAGTGCAGTGACTCCACACAACATTCAGCAAGTTGATGACATCATTCGTGGTGACCGTCGGGTGACTGCAGATGAAGTGTGTCGCATTATTTCTCTTAGTAAAGGCAGTGTGATCACGATTATTAAACAATTGGGGTACTCAAAAGTTTGTGCACGGTGGGTTCCAAGAATGTTAACCGATCAGAATAAAGAGGCAAGGAAAACAATAGCCTCCCAACACTTGCAGCGCTTCCGTTTGGAGGGAGATGAGTTTCTGAAAAAAATTGTGACCGGGGACGAAACATGGGTGCATTTTTTTGAACCCGAATCAAAGAGGCAGTCAATGGAGTGGCGTCACACAAGCTCGCCGAGGAAGAAAAAATTCAAAACTGTGCGATCGGCAGGGAAAGTTATGGCAACAGTTTTCTGGGATACAGAGGGTGTGATTCTGGTTGATTTTTTGGAGCAGGGATGCACAATAAATTCTGTTCAATACGTCACAACCCTCAACAAACTTAAAGCACGTCTTCAGCGAGTTCGCCCAACAAAATCAATGGCAGATGTTCTTCTTTTGCATGACAATGCAAGACCACACACCAGTCGTCACACCTCTGACGAGATTGTCAAAATTGGATGGGAAGTTTTGCCTCATCCCCCATACAGCCCTGACCTGGCACCATCAGACTTCCATCTGTTCGGGCCACTAAAAGAAGCTCATCGTGGGATTCATTTTGAAGATGAGGAGGCCGTCAAAACATCCATGCGTCAATGGCTTAGGAAGCAGAGCTGTGATTTTTACCGTGCTGGGATACATGCCCTTGTTCAAAGATGGACCAAAACTGTAGAGATGGGCGGAGATTACATTGAAAAATGACAAAATGATCCTCAATGTTGTGGTTTTCAACCTATGTAATTGCATTTAAATTTCCTGACAATTAAACGTAGAAAAAAAAAATAGGAGGCATTACTTTTTGACTGACCCTCGTATGTTACCTAATATATGTAAGCTTGTGTGTATCTGAGTGTTGTATCAGTATATTGGCAGTTTGCATCTAATGGCCAATATTAGAACTTATTTTTTTCCAGCTTAAGTCTGTCCCACATTAACGCATTACGATATCTACCAAGTTTCGCTGTCAAACGATGATTAAGGCCCACACTGGACCTCTGTGAGTCTTTGAGTGGTTAATTATAACTACGCTGATCACTTGGCGAAAGGTGCTCAAAGTCTGTGAGTAACGCTGGTCATTCATTGTTGCCCCGTGTTGAAGGAAGTGAATCAGAAAATTACGCCATCTTAGGTCCCCTTAAATAAGGCTCTGAGGGGCAAAAGATTCACCTCAGACGACGACGTCCAGCTGTAGGTGCGGATCTGACTAACATTGCAGCCCCAGGAATTTTATGAGACAGCCATTAGCCACCTTGTGTCACAGTGGGACAAGTGTCTCAACATCCAGGGTCAATAATTCTAACATACAGGTACTGGTCTCTGTAATTATGCCTCCAGCTCATTGCTTTTTGAACGCCCATTATGTTTTCAACGTGCAACCGATATTTTTATAGGCCGGCAGGTGCATATTTTTTGCGTTATACCGATTATCTTTGCGATATATCGATGGGATAGGGCGATCTCTATAAATATCGATATGTTGGTTTCCGGATGTTTTTAAAAATATTAAGAGAACCCATCTAGCAGAGTTGAAAGCTGTACATTACTGGTAAAACTTATTTTAATGATTAAGATTTCGCAGCCAGGAAAACCTTTATTTACGATGTGAAGAACATCAGTTCCATTGAGCTGTTAGTCCGAGTCGTCAATATGGTGTTGAGTGGTACTTAAGATAGGTAAATAAATTATTGAAATCAATGTGAAGTAGAAATTAGAAAAGAAATGAAAAACTTAGTTTAGTTTAGAAGAATTACACGGTGGCAAACAACGGACAGAGCAGCAGTGGCAACGTCCGCCGCTCGCAAGTCAGCACGTTGAAGAGAAGCCATCGCCCTGCCCACATAAGTGGACGCTGACGATTCAGCTGTCATGGCATCGCCCGACCGGCTCACGTGTTTCTCAATTGTCACATGTAATCACAGGCCCTCGGCTACATTCCAAGAGCCAACGACCGACGTTAAAAGATTCTTCGAGAAGCTTTTCAACGTGACAGAAGAGGCAATGACCGTGAAGTCGTTCACCTCCAGTGAACTGAAGTGAATAAATACGCGAGACGCGGGGGGCCCGAGAGTAGTTTTCAGTTCCAGTACAGTGCAGTCGGTGCTGAAGACCGTCGTGCAGGAAGAGACTACATCGTACGCAGAAGCACCAAGTCCGCCGATGTAATGGAATAGCAAGCAGCAGCCTTGCCGCCAGAAGACAGAAGTTAGAAGGTATTTGAAGACTGATTTTTACGTATCCGAGTGACTCGTGAGGACGGGAAGGAGACGCCCTCACATCAGCAGTCACCTGTGAGCTGGTGATGGAGATCTGACAGCCGAAGACTGGCAAGCTGGAGTCCGTTGTTCGAGTCCGGGACACTGGCCTTCCCCCACCGCGCCGCTCCGCTGGCCGACGCACAACACTGACACACGTGGCCGCATAGAGAAGAGAAACACTGGGACGCCACATCCAAGGTAACACCATCTCATTCACGACTTCGTTCTCAATAATTAAACGGGGCGCTTCACAATGCGCGTCTCCAGTGAACTGGGCGAAACAGCGACACGAGATATACACCGCCAGGCGTAATCAGACGACGCCGCTCACGCAGCATGGCCGCGCAAACGACACAGCTGCCGCTCTCCCAGCCAGAACAATCCCATAAGGAAACCGTTGTACAAAACTTTCAAGAAAAGTTATGTTATGTACAAATGCTGTTTAATTCTACCTCATACCCAAGCCAAGGAAGAACCCACCCTGCCCACATGTTGTTAAGAGACAAAAAGTAATTTATTTAGTGTTTTTCGCCCTGACATAATGCTTTAGAATCAAATTCCCTTTGCATTAAAGCTCATCCTGACAACTGACTAACATCAGAAAGAAAAAACCCAGTAACAGTGGTATCTTAGGCCTGCTGGTACAATCACATGCAGGAATGCATATGAAATATGTTCAAGAGGAATAAAACAGTTTTTGGTGAATTTGTAAGGAAAGATCTATTTCTGTACAAAAGTGCTGGGGTGACAAGGAAATGATTGGGAACAGTGGTGCTCTCAGTCTCAGTGTGGCAAGAGCCGGAGGTGGCGCAGCGCCGGGCCTGTGGGGTGCGACGGGAGCGGCGGAGGACGGAGTGCGGTTACGTCGAGGTGGCTGCAGCGCGCCGTGAGTTATGGCGCGTCGTCCGCGGCTGCAGCGCGGCAGCGACCCTGATGCCGAGATTACGCGGACCGCAGGGGAGCGATCAGCCGCGGGCGGGTGCGACGCGCGGAGCGGGGTGGGGCGGGGAACGGGCGCTGATTATGCAGGCCGCCGGGGGGCAGGTGAGCAGCGGCCGGAGGCGGCCGGCCTGCCGGGTGAACCACGGCTTCCGGCAGGCCGCTGGTCGACAATGGAAACTTACCATTCCACACGTCCCGATGAGGTACAAAACATACTGACGAAGAAAAATTGCAACAGCAAGAAAGAGTTGTGTGGCATAAACGGAAGTTGATAGGCGTGTTCCTACATGTGAGAGATGATCCCTATTCAAATTTCGCGCCAGTCGTATAAGAGTGGCGCTAGTAACGATACATTGGGGATGCAAATCAGGTTTGTTTAAATACATGCCATTTGGTAGCGAGCGTTGGTTACCTTCTAGATCGGACGCTTTGAGTTGATGTTAGTCATGAATACCATTAATATGACTAAAACACCATTATCAACATCTCACTTAATCTGAATGAGGTTGTTCAATAAGACTTCCGGAAGCTGGATGTTAGTTCCGCTGTATTCCAGAAAGACTTAACAGGAATGCACCCACTGTACGTGATTGCTGGCAGCGGTGGTTGCAGGAACGTAGGGTAGCAAGAAGACCGAGCTCTACACGGCCAGCTGGCACTACCGAGAAGGAAGACCATCGTGCCGGCTTGTATTTGTGGAGCATTCAACTGCATCTGCAGCTGTAATGTGAGCAGCACCTGGCACCACAGTGATACAATGAACTACACTACTGGCCATTAAAATTCCTACACCAAGAAAAAATGCAGATCATAAACGGGTATTCATTGGACAAATATATTATACTAGAACTGACATGTGATCACGTTTTCACGCAATTTAGGTGCGTAGATCCTGAGAAATCAATACTCAGAAAAACCACCTCAGGCCATAATAACAGCCTTGATACGCCTGGACATTGAGTCGAACAGAGCTTGGATGGCGTGTACGGGTACAGCTGCCCATGCAGCTTCAACACGATACCACAGTTCATCAAGAGCAGTGACTGGTGTATTGTGACGAGACAGTTGCTCGGTCACCATTGATCAGACATTTTCAGTTGGTGAGAGATCTGAAGAATGTGCTGGCCAGGGCAGCAGTCGATGTATCCAGAAAGACCCGTACAGGACCTACAACATGCGGTCGTGCATTATCCTGCTGAAATGTAGGATTTCGCAGGGATCGAATGAAGGGTAGAGTCACGGGTCTTGACACACCTGAAAAGTAACGTCCAATTTTCAAAGTGCCGTCAGTGCGAACAAGAGGTGACCGAGACCTGTAACGAATGGTACCCCATACCATCACGCCGGGTGATACGCCAGTATAGTGATGACTACACGAGATGTCGCCAAACACGGATGCGATCATCATTATGCTGTAAACAGAACCAGGATTCGTCCGAAAAAAATGGTGTTTTGCCATTCGTGCCGCCAGGTTCGTCGTTGAGTACACCATCGCAGGCGCTCCTGTCTGTGATGCAGCGTCGAGGGTAACCGCAGCCATGGTCTCCGAGCTGATAGTCCATGCTGCTGCAAACGTCGTCGAACTGTTCGTGCAGATGGTTGTTGTCTTGCAAACGTCCCCATCTGCTGACTCAGGGATCGAGACGTGGCTGCACGATCCGTTACAGCCATGCGGATAAGATGCCTGTCATCTCGACTGCTAGTCATACGAGGCCGTACTATCCTCCTGAACCCACCGATTCCATATTTTGCTAACAGTCATTGGATCTCGACCAACGCGAGGAGCAATGTCGCGATACGATAAACCGCAATCGCGATAGGCTACAATCCGATCTTTATCAAAGTCGGAAACGTGATGGTACGCATTTCTCCTCCTTACACGAGGCATCACAACAACGTTTCACCAGGCAACGCCGGTCAACTGCTGTATGTGTATGAGAGATCGGTTGGAAACTTTCCTCATGTCAGCACGTTGTAGGTGTCGCCACCGGCGTCAACCTTTTGTGAATGCTCTCAAAAGCTAATCATTTGCATATCACAGCATCTTCTTCCTGTCGGTTAAATTTCACGTCTGTAGCACGTCATCTTCGTGGTGTAGCAATTTTAATGGCCAGTAGTGTATTACGTATCGGTTGCTTAAAGGTCAGCTCTTAACCAGACACCCTGTAGCTTACATTTTAGTGACCCCAAACGTCCACCATTAGTGACTAGTGGTGTCAAACGGAAGCTCTTTGGAGTGCAGAGTGGAGATCTGCTGTGTTTTATGATGAAAGCCGGTTTTGCCTCGGTGCCAGTGATGGTCATGTGTTGGTTAGGAGGAAGCCAGTTGAGAGCCTGCAGGTAACATGTCTGCGACCTAGACGTACTGCAACAACACCTGGAATTACGGTCTGGCGTGCAATTCAATATAACAGCAGTAATACTCGTGGTTACCCCACGCACCATGACTACCAAATTGTATGCAAATCCGGCCATTCGACCTGTTGTGCTACCATTCATGAAAACGTTCCAGGGGTGCTTCCCAAAAGGATAAAGCGCACCCCTGTAGCGCTGTTGTAGCCTAACATGCACTACAGACTGTCGGCATGTTGGCGTGGCCTGTTCGGTCACCAGATCTGCCTCCAGGCGTGCACGTGAGGGACATCATCGAACGACAACTCCGGCGTCATCCGCAAACGGAATTAACCGTCTCTGTATTAACCGAAAATGTGCAACAGACATGGAATTCCGTCCCATGAAGTGAGACATGGCACCTGTACAGTACAATGCATGCTCGTATGTGTGCTTGCATTCAACATCCTTTCGGTTACATCAGTTATTAATATACCAACATTCCACATTTGCAATGGCTTATCTCTCGCTTGCATTAATCCCTGATCTTGCAACCTTAATCACTTAAATATGTTTCCTGTATAAATATATTCCCGAAATTTTATGACTCTACATTAATTGTTTTTAGCGATTTTTCTTCTTCAGTGTATTAATCTACATAGCAATTTCGACGGTTTATAAATTTCATTTTAAGCATAAAATTAGACAAAAATGTAAATATATAAGAGAATATATATACAGGATGTCTATTCTAGGTGTGATTGAAAGGGGGGGAATAGAAGACAATGAAACAAGTATTACGCATACCTAAGTGCTGGTAAATAACTGTCGTCACTCGCCAATACCATGGCCTTCCACGTTCCTCGACTTGAACAGGAGCAGTTTCCTACACGTGGTGTTGTTTAAAAGCCTTGGTTTAATCCAGTCATACTGACAGGTCTGATGATCACGGGAACGCTCTTTATGTGGTTGTCAGCGCACTCGGAACGTGCCTGGAGTTTTAACTGTACGGTCATTGATGAGGCGAGTCAGGGACTGTGCGGCTGGTCCCGGCGGAGGTTCGAGTCCTTCCTCGGGCATGGGTGTGTGTTTTTGTCGTTAGCATAATTTACGTTAAGTGGTGTGTAAGCTTAGGGACTGATGACCTTAGCGATTACGTCCCATAAGATTTCACACACATTAGAACATTGATGAGGTGACATCCTCAAGCCTGCCTTCATATGGTCAGAGGCCATGTGGAACGCTTGTTGTGTGTGTGTCCTCAAATGCATACGTGCAGTTTGAATTTTGTAGTTCATGAACTCAGACATAAGACTTCGAATCACTGAAACCATTTGCTTCCACACCTACCTACGTCTGTTAGGATTATTTCCTTGTTTGATTGCCACCTACTCACCCTTTTCGTTTGTATCTCTTAAGACGTATATTTTGTATAAATAAGCATCATACGAGGCGAAGTCAGAATTTTAATTATCATATCGGAAAACAATAAGCAATACCCATGAAATTTTGTGATAACCCTTGTCTACATATTCCCCAATCATAGCGACATATTTTCCTCAACGATGAATAACTTGGCGGTGCAACTGGTTGTAGGAGTGGACGAATTGGCTCTTTACGAAACGTTCCACTTCAAAAATTACTTTGTCGTCGTAATGAGGAAGCTTGGCACGTAATAGTTCGTTCGAGGAAAGAGGAATAGGCCACCAGCTGCCACATCAAGAGAATACAGGGGACCAGGCAAAATTCGATAGCCCGACGAGTAGGCTTGTGTGGTACCGTGTCATGTGCAGAATGAGCGATGGCGCTGTCGTAGATACTTCCTCGCGACGCATCGTCTTGAATGCCTCAAGTTACGTTAGATTTAGGTTCTCTACTCCTGTGACTGCCAGTTTCCAGAATAACCTGTTAGCACTACAGTATGACAGTACCAAAAAGGTACTCTGAATCACCTTGCTCGATAATGTTTGGTCTTCACCTTTTTCGGTGAAGATAAACCCTCATGTTTTCACTGAGTTGGCCCTTGATCCTAGCGATGTACCAAGCACTCGTCCATGGTGATTAAAAATGGTTCAAATGGCTCTGAGCACTATGTGACTTAACATCTATGGTCATCAGTCCCCTAGAACTTAGAACTACTTAAACCTAACTAACCTAAGGACACCACAGAACACACAGTCATCACGAGGCAGAGAAAATCCCTGACCCCGCCGGGAATCGAACCCGGGAACCCGGGCGTGGGAAGCGAGAACGCTACCGCACGACCATGAGCTGCGGACCATGGTGATTAAAATCAAGAAAATATCACCTTGATGGATCTCACACAGCTACATTTCCACTTGCTATGTCGGGCATTTAGATGGGTGCGAATTGCCGCGGAACCCAGCAGGCAGCGACCTTTGTCGTAAGCCTACTCAAAACGTCACGAAAGATATTGTATACCGATTGTCGACTGATTTTCATTTTTTCCGCTATCACATCCATTGTGATACGTCGGTTTTCGATCGCCAAGGTATTCACATCACTTGAGACTCCTGGTTCTTCGCAGAAATATGGTCAATCAGATTTGTTAGATCACACTGAACTCACCACCAACAGGTCATCAACTTGCAATAATAACCCCTTCTTATTGTTATTATTATTATTTTTTTATTGTTACTGTTATTTTCGTTAACATTTATTCCGTCTAGTTATTGCTCCACGGTACTCAAGTTTTGACAAATTCTTGTTTATTTAACTCTGTGTCCATTTGACGTTACGAGCGCCTAGTTCGTTCAGATATATGTGTGAGCTTTGAACGTATGACTGGGCGGTTCACGGCCGGCTAGTGGCCGTGGTGTGGCCGGCTATGCGAACGAGGCTTGGCACCGGGCGCAGGCAGCCAGACAATGGGGTTTTGGCCAGGAGGAGAGGGCACCGTGGTGTGCCTTCAGTTCCTGGGAATATGGGGTAAAATTTTTCATATTCAGTGAAAATGCCTTACAGAGAAGCTACATTAAGATTAATACAGCTTATGAATCGCGGTGTTGGCACGAGCTTATTGCAAACTAAACCATGTTTGTAAACACACTGTTTATTAAATTATTAACGTATATATTATTATACTTTATAAAATTAAGACCAATTGAAGCGGACACGCAAATAAAACATACCAAACGGTTATAATTAATGTGCAGTTACTCATGGAGGGCCAATGTGGACTGTAATTATAGTATGGCAGAGAAACTTGGTAGACAGTGTTACAACATCCCGAACTCGAGGGCTGTAACGTGTCAGGACGACCGAGAGGTATGGCATGGGAGAGAGGGATGACTCACACCGAAGCATGCAGAGAAACACGGCTGTACTTATTCGTAGCGCAGCAATAGGCGAATTAATTCGTTTATGCATATCCGATTTAAAACAGAAAAAAATTAATTCCAGTTTCGGCTACCAGGTGCAAATTTGGTGCCGTACTCTGTATGTTGGTATGACATCCAAACAGTTATTTAACAAACCATAGCATGAATGAAATTTTCACTCTGCAGCTGAATGTGCACTGATATGAAACTTCCTGGCAGATTAAAACTGTGTGCCGGACCGAGACTCGAACTCGAGACCTTTGCCTTTCTCGGGCAAGTGCTCTACCAGGTTGTGGTTAAGCCGTATTTCCGCAGTATTCTTTCTTCCAGGATTACTAGTCTTGCAAGGTTCTCAGGAGAGCTACTGTGAAGTTTGGAAAGTAGGAGGCGAGGTACTGACGGAAGTAAAGCTGTGAGGAAAGGGCGTGAGTCGTGCTTGGGTAGCTCAGATGGTAGAGCACTTTCCCGCGAAAGGCAAAGGTCCCGAGATCGAGTCTCGGTCCGGTACACAGTTTTAACCCACCAGGAAGTTTCAAACCATGGCATGAATGGACAGTAAGGGTGTCCAGAAGAGTGACTGTGTGCTGTTAGTGAAACTGCTTTATTTGAACGACAGCAATTAAAGTGTTGCATTGAGAGAGTATCGCCGACTGAAAGATCTGAGGACAGGAGCGATGTAATTAAATGATTTAAAGATGATGATAATGAGATACGCAAACACGATCGAGCGTAGGTGGCACCTGGAAGAGGAAGGCGTCCCGTCCCGCTGGAATTTATATACAAGGTTGCTGCTGCTGTAACCGACCATGCAGCTCTTTTCCCGGCTAGTGCTAGTGCTTGTGCAGTGCCACCAGAATTGTCAATCCCATGGTCAACAGTACGCAAAGTTTTGGACTCTATTTTATACGGGTACCACTACAACATCCTGACGGTGCTACAACTGAAATGGTTCAAATGGCTCTGAGCACTATGGGACTTAACTTCTGAGGTCATCAGTCCCTTAGAACTTAGAACTACTTAAACCTAACTGACCTAAGGAAATAACACACATCCATGCCCGAGGCAGGATTCGAACCTGCGACCGTAGCGGTCGCGCGGTTCCAGACTGTAGCGCCCACTGCAACTGAAATCTCATGATCCGTAGCAAAGATCTGAATTTGCTCTTCGGTTTCTGGCACGGATCGAAGTTGATGACATTAGGCCGGCCGACATTCCATGATGTGACGATGTACACTTTACACCAGAAGGTGCATCGAATACACAGAACTGCCCAGTTTCGGGTACTGTTAAACCGCATGTTATGCACTAAAAACGTCTGCACTCGCCATATGTGACTGCGTGCTGTGGACTAAAAAGCGTCTTTGTTCTCGGTCCGTTCTCCTTCGAACAAAATGCACTCAGAGAGCCTATTTTGTGTACCGTGACGTGTGCACGTTATCGAGACTTCATTGTAGAGAATGTGATCCCTGCTTTGGAAGAAAGCAACTATGGGGAAAACAATGTTTTCGTGCAAGATGGAGCAACACCTCGTGTCGCTCGCCCAGTGAAAGATATGCTTAATGCTACCTTCCTCGAACATGTTATCCCCAGAGATTTTCCAAATGCATCGCCTGCAAAACACGTGATCTAAACCCATGTGACAGTTGTCTCTGGGTATACCTGAAAGAAGGCGTTTGACATGGACATATTAGGACTGATCCGAAGGCCAGTATACGCGAACAGTTTGATCAGATTTCACCGGAACTACTCCTAGCTACTGTTGACTACATCGTTATACGGATGCCAAATCTCGACGTCGTCTCCAGTGCTCATACTGATGAAAATGTTTAAGCGGCAGTTAATAACGAAATCACTATTATGCTTTCTCACTTGTTTCACATCTTTTTGTCGGTATCATGTTCCTAATGCATTACGTCTGTATACATTTCTATAAGTGTTCCTTGCATTCACAACGCCTGATTTGCGTTGGTAGTCAAACTTTTTTCCAGCGTAGATCGGTTCCTCATTAACGCATTAGAATATCTGAAACAAGTCTTGCTGTCACACGATAATTACGGCCCACACAGGACCTCTGTGAGTAGCTGCACTGAAATTATAAACACCTGGTATAACACTTTGGTAAAAGCTGTTGGTGTCAGCCATCAAGCCAACTCCTTATTTTTACAGTTAAAGAAATTGGTAAATAGTTATAAACAATTTATTTAAGAATGAGGAAAGATGTGCCAAAAACTACGATTTCTTGCCATGAATACATACTGTCAGACCATTATCAATATCCCAGTTATTTTTTCAAATGATTATGACGCTTAATTAACTGTAATGTGATGAGGCAGTATACTCACGTCATAAGAATAATGTAACTTTATTATGAAACTGCAGACTGACCCTAAATGTTTACTCTGTTTTTTAAATTGGATATGTGTGAAGTTTAATGTAAAAAGTTTATAATGATGTTAATTCTACAAATACATATGTTGAGCAGCGTAATGGTCAAGTGACCGAGACTTTCAAACGCGTTGCAGAGGTCAGCTCAACGTCTTTCGATCTGTGTTCGACAGTTCTGTAAGACCTCTGTCGGCTTGGGTAGCCAGAGCCCCACTGAGGCATTAGACTGCGATAGTAGAACTTGAAATATTTTGTGATAAAAACTTAGAAATTTTTCGGGACACTGAATTCCAGTTGGACATAGAAATTTGAACTCGCTTTCCGTGATTAATTCTTTTGCAATCTCGCGAAAATTCTTGCTGTGAAATCACTTTTTAGGTATTTATAATCAGCTGTGAACTCCTTTGATCTGGCTGCATATAATTTTGATTTAAATTTTGTAACGAACGTATTTTGGATTACTCGCAATCATCTTGACAAAAGTGGACGATAGATTTTGCTGAAATTCTGCCGTCGAACTTTAATATCTTGCTAATGATTCTTCGTACATTACTGCGTGACTTCATGCACTTATTCCGCATCTATTACTGCCTGTAAATGCTCTGTTGGTACTACATAATTATGTTTCACATTGTGAACTTGAACGTTATTCTGTTATTTTGACGTGATGTGAGGCCCCAATTGACACACGACTGTGTGATTCTTATTAACTTCCTGTACGATCACGAACTTTGTGGTGTAGACAGCATCACTATCCTACGGGGTCGCTTCTTGTTGTCTGTGCCGCCATTGTCTGTACTAGTAAATGGCCTTAAGATTAAATTTATATTATAATTTGGGCTTAAAAGCAACACTGTGGCCAGACGAAACAACAATAAACCGGCTACAACTGTTGGTTCTTTGACTGCTTTGGGAGATGTCTCTTCTTAGTTACAAC
This sequence comes from Schistocerca serialis cubense, assembly GCF_023864345.2. Lineage (NCBI taxonomy): Eukaryota > Metazoa > Arthropoda > Insecta > Orthoptera > Acrididae > Schistocerca > Schistocerca serialis. The sequence goes on from NC_064642.1 coordinate 271,199,172, forward strand.
ATATTAAATATTAGATAATTTTATTACAAAAGTGAAGAAAAAGATTTACTTAATTTCATACGATCCTTTGCCACAGGAGTGATTGATAATTTACAGCTGTCATTGACTATTAAAAAAAAAAATCACCTGATGCTCTAAATAATAAACTGTTGTTTTGATGTACAATGTTCAGCATTTACAAAAGTACATTTCCATCTGAGAACTGAATAACTCTTTAGGGCTATTCGATAATTTTGAGTGATTCAGCTGAGGCACTAACTGATGAGAGTGCTTCCATATTCTGGCCGAGCGGTTCTGGCGCTACAGTCTGGAACCGCGCGACCGCTACGGTCGCAGGTTCGAATCCTGCCTCGGGCATGGATGTGTGTGTTGTCCTTAGTTTAGTTAGGTTTAAGTAGTTCTAAGTTCTAGGGGACTTATGACCTCAGCAGTTGAGTCCCATAGTGCTCAGAGCCATTTGAACCATTTTTTGCTTCCATATTCAGCTCTACATTGATCTCTGCGTCACAGCGCTTCCGCACTGGGAGTGAGGACTTGTCTTCTTTAGCCTCTTAAACTCTTTTTTTCGGGATTATAGCGAGACATCATTAACATCTGTGGTATCGATGTCTATTGCCTACTTTAGTGTGGCACTGCTGTCTCTGGCTGCTACGGTCGTAGGTTCGAATCTTGCCTCGGGCATGGCTCTGTGTGATGTCCTTAGATTAGTTAGGTTCAAGTAGTTCTAAGTCTAGGGTATTGATGACCTCAGATGCTAAGTCCCATAGTGCTTAGAACCATTTGAACCATTTTTGCTGTCTCTGGACGATACCACAGCAATGGTGTACGACCAACCGAGCAAGCTATTTTACCCCCGAATTGACGCGTCTTCTGCTGGTGTCGCCGCAGTTGTCAGTCACCTAAGACATAAAATTGTGAGTACCACCTGTGAATTCTGTAGACTTCGTTCTGTGTGTGACCGTATTTTAATTGTCTCTATATCATATTTCCCTAGACGATGGGCGTTGATAACTGCCTAAAAGCCATATTTGCTGGGATTTGATCCGTGCCTTCCTCACCTTCCTGAATCGCAAAATAACATGTGCTGTGCTGTACGAGCTGGTAACACAGATCCTCTTCAAATGCAAAGAATAAAGTACCCCACGAGAATCGACTTAACAACAACCTGCGCCGTTTTACTGTGTGTGGCTCGCTTACTGGTGCTCTACAGCACTGTGGCTCGGGAATTTCGTTGTGTACCAGTACTACGGACACGTACCTGCAAACAGACTAAAAAGCAAATTAATAAATTAAGGTTTTCTAGAAAATAGTTATACGTTATGACTACCCACGTACATTCCAACAACTGTAAAAAAATTAGGGCATCCATTACTTAAAGATACCGAATGCTGTGGCACGTATTACGAATATTAAAACTGGACAAAATCGACCGATGCCATTTCATGATATCCCAGTTATCGACGATTCTCTTTAATGTCATTTCATTCTCCCACCAGAAAGTGTGCTAGCAAAGGTTATATTGCTTTTTTAAAAATCATGCGAAGCTATTAGGTCACCTTCACGAAAATACATTTTTAAAACGAATTGTAATATTGGTGTATTCCATATTTACATGACAATATTATTGCAGATGTCGCAAGCGAACAGGATGAACCAGTCATGTAGTGTTACCTTTATATAATTTTTTCAATGAAATTTGACATTGTTTAATAGAAGCATGCAATATAGTTTGGAAAATACTTTCTTAGTCACAGTTTTCTTGACCACAAAGTATGCACGTCGTTTACTTGTAGTCTATGGAGGGCCCTCCCCCCCCCCCCCCCCTCCACTCTCTCTCTCTCTCTCTAAATACTTTCTAGTCACAGTTTTCTTTACTACATAGTATGCAATTTACGTCGTTTACATGTAGTGAATGGAGGGGCCTCTCTCTCTCTCTCTCTCTCTCTCTCTCTCTCTCTCTCTCTTACTCTTACTTCTTAACAAATACACTTATTTCTACATTACCTATCATGAACTACGTAGTTAAATAATATACAGTGTTTCACAATTTCTGCTACAGGCTCCTAGAAGTCGTAGAGGGTATTTATTAGATAACGCTCTCAAAAACAATCTATGTCTGGATATTTACCGTTTGGATATAAATTTAAAGATCGAATGATTTTCAATTCTCCCACTTCGCGGTACGCACAAAGAATGGGGCATTGTCAGCAGTCCCTGTTATGATTATGACGTCACATATAATCTTCGACCAATTACGAAAAAGTGCACAAGAAACTGATTCGTTCGCATTTTAGACCTTTGTAAAAAGCAACACGATAATCCATAGTGCTACATACTGAAGATCTGAATCTTTTTCGGAGATAAGTGATTTGAAATGGAATGATCATATAAAGTTGATCGTCCGTAAAGCAGATGCCAGACTGAGATTCACTGGAAAAATCCTAAGGAAATGTAATCCGAAAACAAAGGAAGTAGGTTACAGTACGCTTGTTCGCCCACTGCTTGAATACTGTTCAGCGGTGTGGGATCCGTACCCGATAGGGTTGATACAAGAGATAGAGAAGATCCAACGGAGAGCAGCGCGCTTCGTTACAGGATCATTTAGTAATCGCGAAAGCGTTACGGAGATGATAGATAAACTCCAGTGGAAGACTCTGATGGAGAGACGCTCAGTAGCTCGGTACGGGCTTTTGTTGAAGTTTCGAGAACATTCCTTCACCGAAGAGTCCAGCAGTATATTGCTCCCTCCTACGTATTCTCGCGAAGAGACCATGAGGATAAAATCAGAGAGATTAGAGCCCACACAGAAGCATATAGACAATCCTTCTTTCCACGAACAATACGAGACTGGAATAGAAGGGAGAACCGATAGAGGTACTCAAGGTACCCTCCGCCACACACCATCATTTGGCTTGCGGAGTATGGATGTAGATGTAGATGTAGATAACAATGAAGCATACCTTACTTGGAAAATCATATAGCATTTGATGTTTTCGAATCCATTGATTGTAGTTCCAGATGCAAACATTAAAATTCTTCGTCCTACATTTTTACAGTCCGTAACGGTAGACGTAATAGCGGGCATCTGGAACGGCGCCAGTGAAGTCGAGCCTTTGACCGCTTGTGATCTGTACGGCACCGCTGGGGATGTCCGTTCTGTAGATTAAATTATCTACGGACACGTCGGCCACGGGTTTTAACCAGATTCCGTCTGCCCTGGCGAAATTTAAATGGAATTAGCGCCGGCTTTGCCATAACCGCGTTAATGACAGGCGAACCTGGCCGGCGACGGTCGTGATCAAAGCAGTCCCAAATGAGCTATGATCACGTTTTCACCAGGCGACGGCGAAAATCGCATTTAAAGCCAATCTCACAGGGAAATACCCGCATATGCGTCTGTTTATCTATGTGATTACCAATCTGTCACGTGGAACGCAGCTCGAGAAATAATGTCGTTATATGTTTCGCCAGGGCGGAAATGACACGTACGGCGTCCGTTTCAGTAGTGTGGCACGATTTACACTTCGATCCAAAATCTGCTTTAATGAGGACGACAGTGTTTCGGCGACGATCTGTGCTACTATATGGTCGCCATCTACAAATTCGAGTTATGTTCGGCTGTAAAATCAGAAAGAAAATATTCACACGGGTGAAGTGACGGAAAAAGCGAACGGAAATGACAATGATTCACGTCCATGTCTCATTTCAGTGAAATTTTTTCGCGGTGATGTATTGACGTCCATTGTATTCACAGAATGTTTCAGTCCATGTTTCGCTCAATTTGATCATATTGTATTCTGAAGTAACGGCATTGAAACCTCCACGCAGCCATCAAGATTCACATGTCCTTAAAACTCTACAGGCGAATGCTGAAAGGGCTCTTTATAAAGCGTTACGCCTCGTTTCCTTTCCATAATATGTCGATAGTCTGAGTTTACTCAAAATAATTCACTGATAAAAAGTGCTCATATCATGTCGTGAGAAACCGAACAGCAATAACGTATTATAGACCTGCGAATAGATGAATCTTGGGCATCGGGCTCTTGTTTTTGTCGTTTTCAGTCCGACGACTGGTTTGATGCCGCTCTCCCTCTACTTTATCTTACACAAGCTTTCTCATCTCCGAGTAACTGCTGCAGCCTACATCCTTCCTGATTACTGTATTCACCTCTTGGTCTCCCTCTACGACTTTTAACCCCTACGCTTTCCTCCAGTACGAAATTAGATATCCCTTGATGTCTCAGAACGTGTTCTACCAACAGATCCATTCTTCTAGTCACGTTGTCAATCAAATTTCTTTTCTCCTCATTTATATTCAGTACCTTCTTTTTAGTTACGTGATCCACCCATATAATCTTTAGCATTCTGCTGTAGCACCACATTTCAAAAGCTTCAATTCTCTTTCTTCTCTAAACTACGAGTATTTATCAATCACGTTTCGCTTCCACACAACGCTACACTCCATACAAATACTTTCAGAAACGACTTCCTGACACTTAAATCAATACTCGATGTTAACAAATATCTCTTCTTCAGAAACTCTTTCCTTGCGATTGCCAGTCTACATTTTATATCCTCTCTACTTCGACCATCATCAGTCATTTTGCTCCCCATTAGCAAAACTCCTTTACTACTTTAAGTGTCTCATTTCCTAATCTAATTCTCTCAGCGTCACCCGACTTAATTCGACTACATTCCATTATCCTCGTTTTGCTTTTGTTGATGTTCATCTTATATCCTCCTTTCAAGACACTGTCCATTCCGTTCAACTGCTCTTCCAAGTCCTTTGCTGTCTCCGACAGAATTACAATGTCATCGGCGAACCTCAAAGTTTTAATTTTTTCCTTGGACCTTAATTTCTACCCCAACCAAAATCAACAAACCAATGAAAACTAATTTTCTCCTTTCTCCTCTAAAAATCTTCTTGCTAATTGCTGCGGCCTTCTGACTGCACTTCTGTCTCACTAATCGTTGCTCCACCAGCTAGCCTCACATTACAGGTCCACGAAATGATGAAAAAAAAAGGTTCGTGAGTCTAGTTGATTACTCTGCTGCAACTTTTGAACCTTACGTATGTCAAAGCTGCTTTGTCAAGTTTTTAGGAAAGGTAGGAAACGTTTATCCGCTCAAGTATTTGTTTTAACATGCTCATAGCGCCTACCACCTGCTGACAGAGTTCCGTCCTCTGGAACAGAAGCGTTTTTCTTGGCTGTCACGCAGGCCATGAAATGAAATGCCCAGCCACCTCTCCATCTTCTCACCATTTCGCAAAAGTCTTTCATCTTCTGGATGACGAGACAGCTATACCTGCTCTGTCCTCACTATAGTTCTGCAAAAGACGGCCGGCACATGGCTATCCATGGCTCGTTTTGTCAGGCCTCACAAAAAGTCGCCTGTCTCTTACTCACAGCACTCCTCATTCCGAAGCTCGCCTATAAAGCAAATTGACATACTCAGCATCACGTTAGAGTACAGAATATTGAGAAGAGGGCATCTGCTCATATAATGAGGGTGATCTCCTGTCTCCCATTAAAGTAATTCAACTCTCATCCGGGTGCATTATTAAATGTTGATAAGGGCAAGCCACCTTTCACAATATCTGGTCTTTTAATTGATTTACGTGCATTACATTGCATTTCTTTATATTGATGGACCACTTCCAGTCTTGAAGTCTTCTCTGGACTCAACAGAATACTTGCTGTGTCCCTGCCCTGAGATATCTGTGCTGTGTGAAAATAGTCGCACAACTTCAAAGTGCCTGATGACCTATCCTTCTTCTTTTGAGTGTGAAATAATTATCATATTTAAGCTACGTTTACACGTATATTATAGGAATATTAGAGTACATTTACAAACATTTTATACGAATTATCGATGTCCAGTGCTGATCTGCCAGGTTAGCCGATGGCGTTAATGCGCTGCTTCCTGGACTTGGGTAGGTGCGCCGCCCCCGGATGGAATCCGCCAAGCAGGTTAACGACAAGGGGTGCCAGCCAGCCTGGATGTGGTTTTTAGGTGGTTTTCCACATCCCACTACGTGAATACTGGGCTGGTCCCCACGTCCCGCTTCAGTTACACGAATACCAGACATTTGAAAACGTTCGCACTATTTCATGGTTTACACTAGGCAAAGACAGCTAGGGTACACTAATTCCGTCCCTGGGGTAGAGAGTGACGACAGGAAGGGCATCTGGCCACCCTCCGACACTAACATCGCTAAATTCATAGTAACCAGGCCAACCCAGTGTTGAAGTGGGACAAAGGCCCAAAGAAAATTATGATGATGATGATGACCATTCGATTTCCAGTGCAGAGTTTCTAATGTAACACTTAACAGGCTGATTTCTCAGTTATGTACACTATCTCATCAGAAATATACAGACTTTCCTATGTGACACTAGGTGTCACGAGAGGTTGTATAAATTAGGTGCAGAATGTTGTGTTAACAGTAGAGTAGCAGTAAAAGGAGAATGGGTTGATCAGGAGAGCTTAGTGACTTCGAACTTGGGTTTCACCTGGGTAACAAATCTATTGGAACGTTTCAAATCTTCTAAAGCTGCCACAGTCGACGGTGGTTGGACTGTGAACTAAAAATGCGAAACAACATCCACAGCTAAATCAAGACCTTTCGGACTTTATGTACTCATGAAAGGGGACCGTCGAGCACTGTGCAAGGGCCGGCCGGTGTGGCCGTGCGGTTCTAGGCGCTTCAGTCCGGAACCGCGTGACCGCTACGGTCGCAGGTTCGAATCCTGCCTCGGGCATGGATGTGTGTGATGTCCTTCGGTTACTTAGGTTCAAGTAGTTCTAAGTTCTAGGGGACTGATGACCACAGATGTTAAGTCCCTTAGTGCTCAGAGCCATTTGAACTGTGCAAGGTGGTTGATAAATTCGCTTGGAATCAGCGAAAGGAGTCGTGAATTCGTATGAGCTACCAGTAGACCACTTGTGCGTATGAAGTTAAAAAGAATGGGATACAATGATCGAGCAGCTCCTCGTAAGCCACACATTTCTGTAGTTATCTCTAAGTGACACTTAAGGAGGTGTAAAGGACGACACTACTGGACAGTGAATGGAAACGAATGATTTACTTTGATGCACCACGCTATATCCTATGGCAATCCGATGGAAGGGTTTGGGTTTGGGAGAGCTTGGGGAACGTTACTGTGATCGTGTGTAGTATCAATAGTGGACTACAGAGGATGGGGTGTTGCGGTATGACGGCATTTTTCGTGGTTAGCGTGTAGTTCACTTACTCCACTTAAGAAAACGCTAAACATGGAAGGAGATGAACAGATTTTACAGAACTGTGTGCTGCGTAAAATAGAGGAACATTTCCGGAACGATGATTGTCGTAAAGCAGAATCTGTGAGGCATTGGTTTGTGAATGAAAACTTTCCTGAAATGGACTGGTTTGTTCAGAGTAACGACCTGAAACCAGTGAAATACCTTTGAGATGAGCTAGGACTTTGACTTTGGCCCAGACAGCAGTGTCCGACAGCACTGCCTTGTCTGGTTTCGGCTTTTGAGGAATAACTGGATGCCATTTCTCCGCAGACGTACGGACACCTTACTGAAAGCGCCCCAGCAGAGTTCAAGCTGTCATAAAGGCGGATGGGTGGACGTGGACATTACCCATTTAAATTTCCACTGATAGGTGTCCGGACACTTTTGATCAGATAGTGTATATTGAGTAGGTATTAACGAGTCGTTTACCTTGCCAAACATATTGCTCAGTCACACTGTTTTTCATGAAAATTCCTTCCAAACATTTATAAAAAAAAAATGCTTCAAATGGCTCTGAGCACTATGAGACTTAACTTCTCAGGTCATCAGTTTCCTAGAACTTAGAACTACCCAAACCCAACTAACCTAAGGACATCACACACACACCCATGCCCGAGGCTGGATTCGAACCAGCGACCGTAGCGTTCGCGCAGTTCCAGACTGAAGCGCCTACAACCGCTCGGCCACATCGGCCAGCTCAGAAGCGTTTTCGCACATGGCTTTGTTTTCTTCCATTTTGAACTTGGTGAGTTTTGTGTTTCCAGTTTCCAGGCGTCACTTGTCCCGACGCGTCAGTCGTTATCTAGTGGTGTGGGATGAGCTTCAGGCGGGCCTCTGCAACCAGCCAAAGCGTCTGTGAGCCATCCACAGCCGTAATTTACAGCCAGGCACTGGTGTAGCACCCAGAGGAGTAGCGTTCTTCCATCATTGGTGGAATGGATTGGTACGTGCTGTAGCATATTGTGGCGTTTCTACAGGCAGCTACACAATGGGAACGTAGGTGCTATCTTAACACAACCAGTCAGAACGAGTGACATGCTCCCAGCTCTATGAGTAGCAGCATTCCTTCAATGCCAAACATGGGCCGTCGAATGTGCGGCTTAGCTACTGCCACTTCGAACAGCATCACCAACTAAGCAAAACCGCTGAGCTAGGTGCTATCACCTAGTTCTGATGATGTCAGACTTCGAACTGGATTTGATGAAGCAAGGTAGCCGTGTGGTTGCCATCGCCTGACACTACAGACAGTTTCCGGGGGTTAACTCGGATTCTTGCAAATTCCTGTCAGCCGTCACGGCCAACTGTGTTGGACACTATCCTCTGCCAATCACTGTTGTGCTGCCGCAGCATTGTGCTGCCTCAGCATGTCATTCGCTGCATTTTATCTGGTGGGCTCCTGGGTCGCTATCGTCTGAATGCTGTATGAAAGGCTACTGATAATTAATAGCTTCTTTGTTACTGAAGTGTTCGTGATTCTGTACTTTCCGCTAACAAGTGTCTCACATCAGTTTGTAATCAGGAAGATATGAGTGTTCTGTAAAGTAATTCATAAATGGTTCGAGATGTAGAAAGAAGGTTTGCCACAGAATAATACGTAAAGAAGGTGCATTTCGCTATTTGTTATATACCTGGAACGATTTTTGTGTACCTATATCTAAACGGAACCACTATATTTAAGTAGTACAACGGAAATTTTTAAGTTAAATTTGTAAGATCTGAAAATGTACAGTAGACGAGTAATTGTTCCTAGTGATACTGTTAAAAGATCCTGGAAAATCTTTACCATTTTGCTATTTTTAAATGAAAACGTAGATACAAATGCTCTCTCTCAGCAGTCTAATCCACATTTAGTACGTTACAACCTTCTGCACACAGTTGTTTCCCGGTCTGATGTCTTTGAACCATTTCTATTAGGAAAAGATTCTTGTGTCAGTATTGTTAATGTTGTCATTATTCCTGATGATATGGTCTTCAATCCTAAAACTGGTTTGATACAGCTGTTCGTGCTAGTCTATCTTGTGCAAGCCTCATCATCTGTGCTTAAGTACTGTAATCTACATCAATTTTAACCTCCTTAGTTCATTCAAACATTGGAATCTCTCCACAGTTTTAATTTTCATACTTCCTTCCATAGCCAAATTAGCTATACCTTGATACCTCAGCGTGTGTCCTACCAACCAGTCACGTATTTTTGACAGATTTTGTCATTAGTTTATATACTTCCCAATTGGACTCAGTGCCTCTTCCTTAGTCACCCGATCTGCTCAAATAACTTCAGCTATAATCTTCGGCACCATAATTCAAAAGCTTCTGTTCTTCTCGGAGCTGCTCACTATTGACATTTTATTTTCGTAGAAGTATACACTCCATAAAACTACCATCAGAAAAGTCTTGCTAGCATTTGAGCTGATACTCGATGTTAACAAATTTATCGTTCCCATCAATTCTTTTCTTGCTGTTGGCTGTTGCATTTTGTATCCTCTGTATTTCTGCCTTAGTCCCTTTTCTAGCCTAATAACAGAACTCATTTACTACATTTAGTATCTCAGTTCCTAACCTAATTCCCTCACCATTCCCTGATTGAAATTAGTTATTTTCCGTTCCCTTTGTGTTAGCCTTTTTTTTTTCACTTATACTGTACGGTGTTTTCAAGACACTATTCATTTCTTTCAAATTATCTTCCAACTTCACCCACCGCCACATTTAAACTGAGTACGTTTCTTATTTTGATACGTGGGCAGAAGCAAATTTAGGTGGAATGTGTCCTCTACTTAAGCAGATGATGGGACGAGTGTGGTTAAGGTATTAAAGGCTTAGAAAGTGTCTGGACTCTAGCCTAAGCATGTGGGCTGGAGATCTGTGTGTGAGGGAAAGTGCCTGGCTCACACACATTCATCCCAGTGTTTTATCCCTTCTGCTTTCAGAATTTCAAAGAGTGAACATTGCAGAAATATGTTCCAATAAGGTGCTCACAAAGGCGTTACAAGTATTAGTTAGACATTAATATACTCGCCCCTGTTGCGACGCCTGCTGTCAATCGACGGAAACCTTTCTTTCAGTAGTGGAATTATTTATTCAATATTTTGTCGCCATATACTCGGCGCCATGTGTATTCGTTCGCTTGAAGATTGAATGAGAAAGCAAGAAATGTGTGACGAGGAGAGCTATCCAACAGATTGGTAAGACGCCCAGGGAGGAAACGCCGAGCAAGCATCATCGAGTCGGCTCTGTAGTAGTTGCAAACGCGGGGAGTTGGGGCCACGCCATGTTGGATGCAGACGGCGGCAACGCAGCCCGCAGCAGGCAGTTACGTTGTGTCAACATGCGCCGCCGATGAAGATGGCCCTCTTAATTAAGCGCCTGTTGACGGAGCGCGCGCCGCTATCTGGGCGGCATCGCCGACACTGCCACGCCCAGCACGGCTCAGCCGGCCGGATAACAGCCTGGCCCGGGGACTGTGACGTCACGCACAGTATGCGTGCTGCCCTGCGCTGCGTTGCGCGGGGCCGCGAGTCGCAGAGCACAACGGCGCTCGGTGAGGGTGCTGCTCCATTAGTACCGTGGATTTTTTTTTTGTTATGGTTTTAGGGCGCAAAACTGCTACGGTCATTAGCTCCCGGAACCGTGGAAAATGTGGTGATCTTAAGTTAAGAGATAGGTACATACCAGTACCCTGAATTTTTCTTCCGCCGTGCATCTCAGCGATAACCTGACCAAAAGACATGAGTCATGACTGTGGCACAAACAATGTGTGTTAGCTTGCTGCTTATACTACGTGCTTTTTAGATCAAAAGTGACCTAAATTTTCAACGTAATCATTCCCTCATTTTTTTTTTTATCAATGAGCACATTCTATCCCAAAGGTGTATTCTGGAAATTCATCAAAATAGCGAACTACTATTGCCAAAATCTCTTCATTAGAGCCAAAACGTTCTACAGTCGCATATTTCTTGAGATCGGTGAATCGTTTCCGGCGTGTACACGGGTGTGTTTTATAATAATGCGTCAACACACAAAATAGGCTACGGTCTACGTAAATAAGTCAAATGCCGCATTGGATTTATTTTTGAAATTTCCTTCTCCCACTCCTTCTACAAATAGTGCAGACTTTGCAGAAAGCCTTCTCATTGTTAACCTATTGATTTACTACTATTTTATCCCTCTTCGACCCTTTATTTGTAATTTAAATATACGAAAATCAGAATTTTTGTGATACACACTTCCCTCAAAATTACATAATTGTTTTGACAGAATTCTTTAAAAATCTCCCCTTGCTGTGTATTGAAACGACCAGGATTAAAGATGACTCTGTTTCAGAAGTTTTTGTTGTTGTGGTATACCCGAAAAAATATAGGCATGTGCAACGCCACTAGACGTCACATTTCGTCTTCCTTGTTTTGCTCACTAATCAACTTCTGGAGAGTGGTTTTTTTTTTTTTTTTTTTTTTTTTTTAAGGTATTGGGAGCACATAAACATAACAAAATCCGAAAACGTTAGCTTATGATTCACAAAACATCGAAGAAATTGGGCGAGTTATAAATCACTATATAGATCGCTTTCTCAGATTTCCAGTGGCATATAACATGTCGTGCCATCTATTAAGAGAGAAGAAAGACTAAGAAGGTGCTATAGCTGCTCGACCTCTCTCTCAGGCGGCAATGTAATAATGGATTGAAATCTCCGGCCAGCTGTAAACCGGCTGTATAAGCCCATGGGTTAGTTAGTAATACACAGAGTGAACCGAAATTCGCTCACTCAGGCGTCATAGTGCTATCCTTTGCATACTAGCAGCACAAAAAGTCTCTAAAAATTTCTTGATATGAGAATTTTCTGTAGAGAATGGTGGTCAAATAAAGGTAACTAGCCGACACTACAGTCAAATGTACATCAAGTGTCTTCGTTCAGTACTCTATCTCAGCTAGTCTCTCTGAGTTAATGAACTGGATAGAGTTTTGCATTAGAAAACTCTAGTTCAATAGTTCAATTTGGAGTCCTAGTGCAATTTTCTGGTTTTAGACTGCATGGTACGGTATCTGGTTTCTTAACCGTTATTCAGCAGTTGCAGTAGGTCTTGCACATAACATGTGCAACCATCTAAAAGTAGCATAAAAGAGAGTGCTATGCTTCTCAATAATTTCCATTTTAAGGCGTATTTTACTTTTAAACGTTTACTCTGTTCTCTTTCACACTACACTCCCACATGCTTTCCAATTTTTTTTTCACAGCTGCCTTCTTTTTGTTCAAAATGGCTCTGAGCACTATGGGACTTCACATCTGAGGTAATCAGTCCCCTAGAACTTAGAACTACTTAAACCTAACTAACCTAAGGACATCATACACATCCATGCCCGAGGCAGGATTCGAACCTGGGACCGTAGCAGTCGCGCGGTTCCGGACTGAAGCGCCTAGAACCGCTCGGCCACCCCGGCCGGCTCTTTCTGTTCAGTTGTACGCCATAATTACCCTCCTCGAAAAAACAACCCGACTCAATGTAGGTATCATTCATTTCTCACAAACAATTTGTCTGAATGATCAGAAGACTTCCCACTTTGCGGCAGAGATTGTGGCTCTAACTTGATGGTGCACCTACACACTGCGGAATAAGTGTGTGACGGGACTGGTGCGTAGCCTTTCTCATGAAATGAACCGGTCAAGGAGGTTCTGCCTCTTTGCCTACTCCAGGTTTCCTCATATAAATCCCCTCAATTTCTTGCTGAGGGACACCTAAGGGAGCATGTCTGTTTTGTTCCGCCGTTGAATATAGAGGAGCTGAAAGTACACATCCAAACTTCTCTTGTAATTGTGGATTTGGCTGTACTGCGAAGAGTTCACAGATGCATGATACAGAGAGTCGCTAAATTTTTTGAGAGGTGGCTTTGACATCTGTTATGAGTATTGTGTACTTGTGAAAGCTCTCTTGTCACTGATAGTATATTTAAAATGTTACAATTGGCCTCTCTTACTCTTTTCAGTCTCTAATAGCCGCTTTGTCGATGAACGTCAATCTCCTACTCCTCTTTGTATATAGTCTCTATATCTGGACGTTGATAAGTTTCTTAGGTCTTTCATCAGGTAGGGGATTTAAGGGCAATGATGAAACAGAGTGTAAATCGTGCTCTGGACAAGTACGTGCCCAGTAAGTGGATTAAGGCGGTAAAGTCCTACCACGGCTTCGCTACGAAATTCGGAAAATACGGAGGAAACTGTTGTGACTTGGTAAGACAGCCAAGCCACTATGAGAGGAAGCCGAAAGGCACGCGTTAAGCTCACGCAGGCTGGCGTGAGGTCTGCAACAGGTCAAGGTCTTATAGTAGCGAAAATAGTACGTAGCTTCTGGAATACTTAACTTTAATCCATAATTGGTGAACATCGGTCTGACGGTACATGCATCACAAGATAAATAGCAATTGATAATGGCGCCTTGCTAGGTCGTAGCAAATGACGTAGCTGAAGGCTATGCTAACTATCGCCTCGGCAAATGAGAGCGTAATTTGTCAGTGAACCATCGCTAGCAAAGTCGGCTGTACAACTGGGTCGAGTGCTAGGAAGTCTCTCTAGACCTGCCGTGTGGCGGTGCTCGGTCTGCAATCACTGACCGTGGCGACACGCGGGTCCGACTTATACTAACGGACCGCGGCCGATTTAATGGCTACCACCTAGCAAGTGTGGTGTCTGGCGGTGACACCACAGAAACAAAGGCTGTTGAACTCTCTTTTCAAAACAGAATCCAAAAATGACGTCAGGCAAAGGTTAGTAGAGATTCGTGCGTCTGCGAAAATATCTATTTGCAAAATATACAAGAACTCATTGTCATACCTTAACAAAAGATTACAAGGCGTAATCTACGGCATTGGTCCCTTAGTTAGCTTGCATTTACCGCGAATCTCTCACCCAGCGGCAAGTCCCAAGTGAGTGGGAAAGAACGGCAAGGGAAAGGACCTGTCAAATTACAAACCACTATTCTTAACATCTTTTTTCTGCAGAATTCTATATATTCTGGATTCGAATATACAAAACTTTCTAGAAACTGAGAAGCTAATGTCCTCGAATCAATATGGTTTTAGAATGAACCGCTTATGTGAAGCTCAAATTGCCCTTTTCTCACGTGTAGTACAGCAAATTATGGGATGATGGGAAGCAGGCAGATTCGATATTCCTGCATTTCCTAAAAGTATTTGACATACGAACGTACGAGCATACGACGTAAGTTCCCTGATATGTGAGTGGCTCGAAGACCCCTTAAGTAATAGAATCCAATATGTTGTCCTCTCAGGTGAGTGCTCATCAGGGACAACAGTATCGTCAGGAGTGCCCCAGAGATGTGTGATAGGATCGCTGTTATTTATTATATTTTGCTGACGGTGCTGTGGTGTACGGGAAGAAGACAGAGACGAGTAACTCTCGGATGACAGAAGATGACTTAGACAAAATTTCTAGTTGGTGTGATGAATAGGAGGTGGCTCTAAATGTAGGAAAATGTAAGTTAATGCACATGAGTAGTAAAAGCAAACCAGTAATGTTCGGATACAGAACTGGTAGCGTCCTGTTTGGCAGAGTCATGTCGTTTAAATATCTGGGCGTCACGTGACGAAACTATGTGAAATGGAGCCAACATGTGGGGCTTGTGATAGGGAAGGCGAACGGTCGACTTCTGTTTATTGGGAGGAAAGGGCGGTTCATCTGTAAAGGAGACCGCACATGGGACGCAAGTGCGACCTGTTCTTGAGTACTGCTCCAGTGTTTGGATCCCGCACGAAGTGGTGTTAAAGGAAGACGAAGACCGCTATTCAGAAGTGGGCAGCTAGATTTATTAACGTTAAGTTCGTACACTCAGTGTTACGGCGATGCTTCGAGAACTCAAATCGGACTCCATGGAGGGATGGCGACGTCCTTTGCAAGGAACACTGCTGAAAAAATTTAGAGAACCTGTATTTGAAGCTAAGTACAGAACGATCCTAATGCCACCAGATACATTTCGCATAAGAATCAGAAGATAAGATACAAGAAATTAGGGCTCATTATGGGGCATATAGATAGTCATTTTTCCTTCACTCTGTCTGCGATTGGAACAGAAAAGGAAACGACTAATAGCGGTAAAGCCACGCGCCGTACGGTGGCTAGCGAAGTGTATATCTAGAGGCAGTTACAATTTATTTTTAATGATTATTACTCTTTCTTAGTATTTCTAGTAGATTTGACCAATGACAGTTACTATCAACGTTAAAAATTTGTAGTTGTAAGTATGTATCGTGTAACAAACAATGTGTACTTCAGGAACATTGGGTTGACCCAAAATAGAGAATTAAAGCAGAATTACACGAAGTGCGGAATCAGTTTCTCGAATTCAAGTATCCTGTTCCTTCAACTAAATAGGGCGCAGACCTGCCGAGTACAGAAGGAAGTTCGGAGAGAATCATGTACCTGTACCTGCAACGACGATTGCACGATTTTAGCATTTTGACTGTTATGGAAATGGAAAATGAGCGTTTGGCGTCATTGGCCGGGAGGCCTCTTGTGGAGCAGGTCTGGCCGCCTTGGTGTAGGTCTCATTACATTCGACGCCACAATGGCCAACTTGCGCGCCGGATGGGGATGAAATGATGATGAAGACAACACAACACCCAGTCCCAGAGCGGAGAAAACCTCCTACCTAGCCGGGAATCGAGCACGGGCCCAAAAGACGGCAATCCGTCACGCTGACCACTCAGCTATCGGAGCGGACTGTGACTGTTATGACCAGACCAGAATACAATCGTCCGACCATAACTACGGATTCGTAATTTGCTCTGGGAGCTCGCCCATTGGAACTGCAACCTATGGAATAATAATTTACATAGTTAAATGAATGATAAGAAGAATTACTTAACTTTCTACAATCCTTGGCCACCGGCCTGCTTGATGCACTAATTAACGAACTGTTCTGTTAAAGTAAAACGTTCAACATTTACAAAAGTTCATTTTCATCTGAGACATGAATGAATCTTTAGTCCTACTCGCTGATGCTGACTGCTTCACCTGAGATCACGAACTCAGAAGAGCACTTTGATGCTCGGCTGTATATTCACCTCCGTGCGATGGTGCTGGTGTGCTGAGAGATAGGGTATGTCTTCTTCAGCCTTTCCTATTCGTTGTTACGCATTGCAGCGAGACATCCTAATACTTGTGATACCGATGTCCTTTGACAATTTTGGTGTGTGCTGCAATCTTTGGACGATACCAAAGTGACAGAACAGTTACCCTGCTAGCAGATGCCATTGGAAAGACATGTAGCACAAAGGGATGCATATAGGGTGCAGTAATGTTCACGTAGCCAACTGCTAGCACTCGATTATTTCAACAGGTCCTACGGAATACCAGGTGAACGTCCACAATTGGATAATTAACCCCCATCCCTCTGTCCTTAGCACTGGGCGTGTTTCGAGGAGCCATTGGACTGGGAGATAGCAAACCCGTACGCGGTCACCAACATGATGTAATTGAGAACGTTAGTCGTTCAATCAGGCCACACATTCCATTTGATCAACGGTCTAATGGTGATGATCCCATACCCAATGTAATCGTAACTGACGTTGTTGTTGGATTAACATGGGAACACGTAGGGGTCTTCTGCTGAGGAGTCCATGTTCAAATTTGTGCGTTGAATGATGTGTTGCGAAACAGTTGTGCTTTCACCAGCGTCGCACTCTGTCACCAAATATGCAAAAGATCGCCACCTATGCTGCTTTACAAAGTAGACAAGTCTGCGAACCTCCCGTCCTGTAATGAGACGTGTACATTAAACACCTTCTCACCTACTAGCCGACCTTCAACCACTTCTGATGGACGCTCATAACAGTAGCATGAGACGCTAGTTCTCAGGCGTCCAGTGAAACAACAATCTGCCACTTGTCAAAGTCGCCTTGTCAATAAATGCTCCTTTCTGCAGCTCGTATAGCAGCTTGAGTGATGCCCCATTCGTCTCTGCTCCACTTCTATACTCTCCTTGCGGTTTCACTCTCCTGTAACGCCATCAGCCCGCATTAAATCTTCAGATGAGCCGATGTCATAGTTTTTGGGTTAATAAGTGTGGCATTCGCAAACGAACTACTTCAACGGAAGAAGCGATGAAGAAAAGCAGTGAGGAAGAATTTAGCATGACGAGAACCGTCTTTCAAATTTCTTGACTGAAGGAAGTAGCACTAATATTGACCGTAGACGCCAGATCATAACGGGCGTAATGTTTAACAATACTTTGGTTTCCAGTTTCACAGTATAAGAGGAAAAATCGATAGATTTGGTAGTCTCTGCCCTTAGTTGCCTTCAACAATCCGGCCCTTTGCACTGAAGCAACTATCGCGTGATCCTAATGTCGATCCATTCATATTTTAGGGGTTAAGGTTGCTCTTGGTTCTTTTAACTCTAATTTTCTTGAAGTACAGCCCACAAGCGTTCCGGGCTTCATCACAGCGTAGGCTGAGTGTTGTGGAGGCTGTGCACAGCTTACCTTGAGATGGGTGCGGTTACTGCTTTCTGCAACACGTCCTATTACACACCATACATCGAGCGCAGCCAAAGGGAAGTAAATAGTATCTTCTTCGCTTAAACAATAATTTTGAGAACGCAAAATGAAAAACTAAGCAGACACGTGAAAAATGGAGTGTCTGAGTCCTATTTATGATTCAGGAGCTATAGATAGCAATGTTACTTAAAGACTATGCTCTCTGTTTTGTATGTGTTACTTTCTCATGGAGCCGGCCGGTTCTAGGTGCTACAGTCTAGAACCGCACCACCGCTACTGTCGGAGGTTCGAATTCTGCCGTGGGCATGGATGTGTGTGATGTCCTTAGGTCAGTTAGGTTTAAGTAGCTCTACGTTCTAGGGGACTGATGATCTCAGCATTTGAGTCCCATAGTGCTCAGAGCCATTTGAACCATTTCTCATGGATGTCAGCGCGCAGAAAACTAAGAACTTCATCGACGGATTTTGTGATCTAAATACACAAGAACACAACAGACCATGGTGTTTAGTGATATATTTGTTTAGGAGCACTTATGGAACACCAGATGGTGGTTCTTTTAGTAGTAGTAGTAGTAGCAGCAGCAGCAGTAGTAGTAGTAGCAGTAGTAGTTGCCTTTTTCGACTTACTGTTTCACTTCTATATGGTTACGTATGCTACTTCTGCTTTTAGGCCATATTTTAGCTTTTTCCTGCTAAAGAAATTTTTTTTAATTTTGTACTACTTTCCTCATTTTATTAAGAATACGTACTTGCATTTGCAATTGACGTTGACGTGAGTACACAAGAGGCCTCTAGCGACACTAAATTTCCGCACGTTCTCTAGTAACTTTCGCTGCGTTTAGTTCAGCGGCTTTCTTGTATCAGTGATGTTTTCTGTGACTCCGTCCATGGGCGCACTTGTGAAACGTGTAAATACTGGTTTTTAACAAAAATTGTTCAAATGTGTGAGAAATCTTATGGGACTTAACTGCTAAGGTCATCAGTCCCTAAGCTTACACACTACTTAGCCTAAATTATCGTAAGGACAAACACACACACACCCATGTCCGAGGGAGGATTCGAACCTTCGCCGGGACCAGCCGCACAGTCCATGACTGCAGCGCCCTAGACCGCGCGGCTGTCTTTTAAATTTGACATGCCAATGCATCTTAAGCCAAAATATCTGGCTAATTAATGTGTGGACTGCAATTAGAGCACTAGTTGGGCATTTGAGTTAACCTGTACCTAGATACGTGTAATTATAATTTACTCTATGCATTACATTTTTGACATTGTTCGCTATTTTTCATAATTTAGTATGCTTTACACTTTATGTACAGTATAAACAGATCAGATGATGGTACCTCTGTTCTAACGCAACAGGTCTTACAAATACAATGTTGACTGAGAAGTTGTCTCCCTTCAACTGAAAAAGTACTTGAAGAAACAGGGTGGAAATTTGATGAAAGGGAAAAAAACGAAGGAACCATGTAGCAACAAAAAAATGTTATTTGCAAATTAATAACGTAAAAAATTGACCGTATGTATAAATGAACGTTTTTGCTTCATTGTAAGTTCTGTATCCTTTCCCCAGATGTTTACTTCGTATTAGTTAACTGCCTGTGTATGTATGTAAATATGAAGTCTCGAATGTTGGCCGGCCGTTAAACTCTACCTCTCGGTGGCTAAATACTGTCGTAAACTCCAGAAATGGAGATACGAAAAGAACGTGTCACTAATTATTGACAGCCACGCTCATTATTCCGACGCCCGCTTCTCGTTCCTATACTCCTGAACAGGCTCCGGTGGCAGGCGACCGCTGAAGCTAACGAGGCAATGCGACGTAATCACGTCGTCCTCTCCTGCGACACAGCACAGCAAGCGACGAGAACAAAAGCGGCGTTTTGGGGGCCGGGGGCGGCCTTCCGCCGGCAGCCATCGATCCCGGGGGCGGCGGCAGCGGCGGCGGCGGCGGCGGCGGCGGGGTCGCAGGCGTCGCGTCGCGGGCGGTATCTGGCGCCTGCAGCGGCGATGATCGCGCGCGGCCGTCTCATTATGCCTCGCCTAACGACGTCACTTAACGGCCGCGATCCGTTTAATGGCGGTCCTGGCGTGCGATTCAGGACCTCCTGTAAACAGGCGCACGTCGCCCAGCGGCCTCCCGATAGCAGGCCCTCTCGCGTTACTGCGCCGGCAACGTTCGCGGAACGTCCACATCTCTCACGGAAGGGGTTGCATTGTAACGGATTATATGCAGCTGCGCAACCTCTGAGCCTCAAATCTAGCTCACACGTGCACAGTAGTATAGGAGTGTCTCTTTGCTAGCGTTGCGCTCCTTTTTGGAGCGAGAATGAAGGTTTCTCCACTATTTTTATCATTAAGAGCCACAGCGATATAAATCACTTAATAATAATCCAAAAAAGAAGCACAGAAAAATCACGGCGAAATGGCTGCAGGAAAAAATGTGAAGAAATTGAGCATAAATTCCCGTCGGAAGAACTGATGCAGCATGTCTGTCTAGTCAAAACGTCCTTCGATGAGTTAAAAGCAAACGTGTCTACATTAAGAGTTCAGGAGCAATTCCGCTGTTGAGTGTAGACTGCAGAGACGATTGGTGGGAGGAATACAATTAAGTCGTTTACAAAAAAATGGCTCTGAACACTATGGGACTTAACTTCTGAGGTCATCAGTCCCCTAGAACTTAGAACTACTTAAACCTAACTAACCTAAGGACATCACACACATCCATGCCCGAGGCAAGACTGGAACCAACGACCGTAGCGGTCACGCGGTTCCAGACTGTAGCGCCTAGAACCGCTCGGCCACTCGGGCCGGCTAAGTCATTTACAAGGTGGAAAAACTGCCCCGTGGAGTGATAGAAGAAGAAATGGAGGTAGTCAATCGCATACATAAAGTCTGAAAAATGACTCCATGCTCATACTGTGACACTTTTTTTTACAGGTCTGTCTTGATCACACAAACTTTTACACTTCACTGTTACCGGTTCCGGTTTCTGTCACCTTCAGATCATAAAATATTGTGATGTAGGTATCAATGTCATATGTTACCTACACCACAATATATAATAATATAATAAAGTGACACTAGCCGAAACTGGTATCAGTGAAGTGTGAAAATCGGTGTGATCAAGACGGACCTGTAAATTAAAATTGAGGTAAATTTGGAAGACACAGGGGGTCTAGTAATTTAGTCAGTGTTTGACGGACGTTTGTGAGACTGGGATCAAATGTGACGAAAGACGGGGACAACATTCTTTTAGAATTTCTAAAATCATTACGGGAACTGGCAACTAAACGATTATTCAAACTCGTTTCGAAAAAATATCATCCATGCAGTTTCGAAGCCAGCAGAGGCTGAGAACTATGGGAATAATCACAGAATCAGCATAACACCTCATGCGTCCAAACTGCTGACAAGAATATACAGGGTGTGTCAGGAGGAAATGTACAGGCTTTGAGGGGTGAAAGTATAAGTGATTCTGAACAAAAAACTTCGCATGGACATACGCCCTATTGCGAATGGTTTCCGAGATAGAACGTATGTAATAATACTTTGTTACTTATTTTCTGTGTTATTCAAACATCGTTATTGTTCACAACTTACGGCGGTAGTGTAGAAGAAGCTGAGTCGAACAGTTTGACACTTGTGTTCGATCAGGTCGGGAAACTACTTCAAATTGGGCTACAAAGAGTACCTAAGCTACAGCGCACGCTAATCGCGCCAGGTTTTCAGTATCCTGGCGCTGTCTTTGGGCAAACTGTAAGTCCTACGGACACATGAATAAGTCCTTTTTTTTTAAGAAAACTAAATGTAATTTTTTGATGCTACATGTTTTCGCTGGAGGGTGCGGGGTTTCGAGTGATTCAAGACATGATAGAAAAGTGATATTACATGCGTTCTATCTCGGAAACCATTCTGAATGTTACATTTGCCTGTATGGAATTTTTTTATTCAGAATCACTAGTGCTGTCATGCATCACTGCATATACCTTTCCTCCTGACTCACGCTGTTTACAGAAGAATCGAAAGAAAAGTTATACGAACGCATATTGTCCGAAAGAACAGACACGATGCATTCATACAGCTGATTCGCCTCGATGGGCAATGGATCTACCACATTCAGTGCGGAAGCCCAGTTACGTCCGACCTCCCACGGAAATCTCAACGCAGCAAGCATGGACGACACGGACAGTGACTACGGATAGATGGAGCTAGGTGGGAATGTGGATCGGTTAAGAGGCGTGCCGAGATTGTCCGTGCGGGTGCGAAGGAAACTCTGTTCTGGTGGCGAAGTGGTTGACGTATCTGCCTAGAAATCAAGAGACTCTGAGTTTGAATCCAGGTCTGGCAGACATTTTCACTTGTCACCGCTGATGCATCACGCAGTCCCGATCCAGCCGATATCAATAATCCCTTCTCTTTCTCCATCTTCCTCCATCAATTTACAAAATTGGGAAGTCCTTAGGTGACCAGCACCTTGGCTTTCGGAAAAGTAATGGGAGCAGAGAGGCGATTTTGACGATGTGTTTGCTAATGGAAGCTGTAAAAGTCAAAATACGTTCACCGGAATTACTAACGTGGAGAAAGCTATTCGACAATGTAAAATATTAGAACATGTTCGAAATTCCGAGATAAATAGGTGTAAGACAAGGAAAGATGTGTAGTGTACGATACACACTAATGGCGGATAAAATCCCAATGCCTAAAAATAATTAATGATACTTCGAGGATACATTTGTCTGGTTAACATTTTAAAAGATTAACGATGCAAGATCACAGGTTAATGTAAGCTCGAGATAAACTATCGTAAATGTAAAATTCTGGTACATTAACAACCGGTGTAACCGCCAGAATGCTGAATACAAGCATGCAAACTTGCGTACGGTGTGTTGCACAGTGGTCAAATGCAAGTTTGTGGCATTGAGTTCCATCCCTGTTTCACTTGGCCAATTAGTGCAGGGACGGTTAATGCTGTTTGTCGATAGCTCTGGAGCTATCGTCCGATGATGTCCCGTATGTGACCGATCGGAGACAGATCTGGTGATCAATCAGGCTCAAGCAACGTGTCGACATTCTATCGAGGATGTTGGGTTATGTGACACCTCCTATTGTTGCCTGCTGGAACTTCCACGATCAGCGAAAGTGTAAGGTACTTTATCTATGCCCAGCCAGTATTCTTCTGCGTGTCGAGATACGTGAAAGGGAGGTGTCACAACATTAACTGTTATTGCAGTCAATATTTGTTGATAATGTCCGCTCTTTGCACTAATTTGAGTTTATATTTTGATCTACACAAACCTCTTAAAGTCTCCTTCGTTAACAATTTAACTAATTACGAGTATTACTATCGTCTAGCTGCGTTGTTTAGCGGTTGCCACCAAAGATGCTCATTAACAGTTACTAGGCGACCGATTCGCGTTTCAAAATGAATTTATATCTCTGATTAGCGTAGTACATGTACACCGAATTAATTCCTTCAAAAAGACACAGAATTCATTTAACACAGAACGATGTTTTGCCTGTTGAAAATTATTCTTTTAATATTAATGTGGACTAAAGTACTGTTATTATTATTTATTGTTGTTATTGTGATCTTCAGTCCAAAGACTGGTTTTATGCAGCTCTCCATGCTACTCTATTGTGTGCAAGCCTCTTCATCCTCTGAGTAACTACTGCAACCTACATCCTGTTGAGTCTGTTTAATGTATTCATCCCTTGGTCTCCCTCTACAGTTCTTCCCCAGCGCTTTCCTCAAGTAGTGAATCAGTGATCCCCTGATGCCTTCTTCTGGTCAGGTTGTGCCACAAATTCCTCTTCTCCCCAATTCTGTTTAGTACCTCTTCACTAGTTACATGATCTACCCATCTAATCTTCAGCATCCTTCAGTTGCACTACTGTTCAACACCTTTTATTCTCTTCCTGTCTACAATGTTTGTCGTCCATGTTTCACTTCCATGCATTGTTGCACTCTGAGCCGTGGCCAGCTCGCGCTAATGCCTTTTCTTCTTTAGCATTTTGTCGCAATCGAGTTGCGTCTTATTTCTCCCTGAGCTACTATCATGACGAGTTGCTGACTTTCCCCTGTCAGTGGCAACAGCAGCGCTTATCGATACTAGTACTGCTGTACCATCTTTGGTGTGACCACTATATTTCCGTGTGGTGGTGTGTGTGGCAGTCGGTCGGTTGGGACAGAGCAGCAAGGAAGTCTTCGCGGCGCGAAGCCAGGCCAGGACCACTGGCAGCGTGCACGCGAGGTCGGATTCTGAGGCGCTAGCTGCGAGAGCTACAAAGTTCGTTGCCTGCCGAACCTGGACACTGAAACTGAGTTATCAGTTAACCTGTTATGAAACCTCAACTGCTGTGACATCTCTTCCTTCATTGCCAGTTGTTGCTTCCTGGGCTGTTCCCGCTAGCAGTAACATAGGATGTGTTGGAGTTGGCGAAATTTTGCAGCTGTCTTCCTGTATGCTCTTTAACTATTAAATTGGTTGTTACTTATTAGTGAAGTGCACCAGCGGTATTTTCTGCCTTGTAACCGTGAACGCCCCAGTTACCTGCCCTGGTCGTTAGCGTAGTTTTCCAGCAGTTTGTGTTTCCCTGCCATGTTGATGATGTCCGGCAGGGCATGTAGTTCAACAGCCTTTTAGTTGTTTCTTCATATTTTTTTTTCTTAAGAGTGGTTATTGTACCTTGACTGTTTTTTAGATGCCAAATTCTAAGACGGAGTGGAGCTGGTATCTTCGTCCTCGGCTGGTATTTTCCGTTGCCGTACCGTTGGTCAGGCGGAAGGGAATTGATTAGGTTGTTGGTAGGTCTTACAGCCGTCCCTGGGTCGGGTTGCCAATCGATTATTTAACCTTACTCTTGGCTGCCTGTCTCACCTCACCTTACGTTAGAGCTACCTCCTCAGGCCAACCCTTGGAATACTTCTGAGCACCACTGTTCTGTTGGTTTTAGATTCTGATTTTCATTTTAATCTGATGTGCTGTGTGAGGCCTTCAGCCGTTTATTAATTTAGTTTGTTTTTAATTGAAAATAAGGCCTTCAGCTGTTTTAAATTAAAACATGAAGACTGATTTGTTTAGAAGCTAAATTTTGAAAGTCTGTTCTATCTGAAATTCTTGTTGTCCAGGCCTTAAGCCCTGCGTTTTTCACTCGCTTGTGTGTGGCCTTCAGCCGAGTATATACGGGAAATATTTTTTTGAGTAAGGTTTTCAGACGCGTGTATTCTTTAAAGCAAATTTATAGCTTGTGTTCAGGCCTACAGCCGTTCTTGTTTTTCGCGAGGTTTTGGGCCTTCAGCCCAGGAGCTATCGCATGTTTTCTTAACTAGGCTTTCAGACGCATTGTTTTAATTTGATCCTTTTAAGGAAATGTGTAATTAAGTGGTTCTTAGGAAAATAAAAGTGTGTCTGTTTTTGTGTGACTAACATCAACTGTTTATGGCCCCCTCCACAACCATAACCTGATCCACTCTATCCTGCGAAAACACATTTCATACTCCACACAAATTCTTTCAGAAAGGATTTCCTGACACTTAAATCTATACTCACCGTTAACAAATTTTTCTTCTTCAGAAATGCTTTCCTTGCTATTGGCAGTCTACATTTTATATCCTCCCTACTTAGATCATCCTCAGTTACTTTGCTTCCGAAATTGCAAACTCCATCTACTACTTTAAGTGTCTCATTTCCTAATCTAATTCCCTCAGCATCACCCGATTTGATTCGACGATATTCCGGTATTCTCGTTTTGTTATTATTATTATTTTTGTTTTTGTTATTATTATTATTATTATTATTGTCGTATTTGTGGTGGCGCACCGTGATACGTTAGAACGTGCACTACGTGTAGCAACTTCTTGAAAGGAAATCTGTGTGTTGTCCGAAATCTGAATGAGAAGTCATAATTGTGTCTCCGGGGGTGTGATAAAGCAAATTAAATGAGAGTTAATTGTTTCTCGTTACGACTGTCAATCAACTATTCATTCAGTGGCTTTACGAATTCATTGCGAATTAAGTATTGGTTCAAATGGCTCTAAGCACTATGGGACGCAACATCTGAGGTCATCAGTCCCCTAGACTTAGAACTGCTTAAACCTAACTAACCTAAGGACATCACACACATCCATGCCCGAGGCTGGATTCGAACCTGCGACAGCAGCAGCCTGTGTGGTTTCAGACTGAAGCGCCTAGAACCGCTCGTTCACCGCGGCCGGTAGTTAAGTATTGGGACTAAACCAGTGGGTGAGCCATTTTTACTAAGAATCTGTTTTCCATAATCTTATGTAAATGGTTAGTAACACCTGACATTAACAGGAAAGGAAAAAAGGGACTTCAGTCTTAATTATTTTTTAAATATTACATATATTGTCTTAAACTGTGTAGATCGTAATCAATATAAACATTAAATTAGGGAACTAGTTTCGGATGTTCATACAACAGTCCTCAAACCATTCATGGTAAAGGCTTAGTATCAGTGTATACAGTGAGGTTAGACTGCATTGTCTGCACATTTTGGTACATTCTCATATGAGAGATAACTAGGTTATTTCGTTTGTGAATCCAGCACTTCATTGAAATTATCTCTCATACGGGAATTTACCAATATATAGTGATAATGCCATCCAGTCTCGCTGTATACACTGACGCTGTGCCTTTACTGTGATTGATGTGAGGGTGGATGTACGAAGAATCGAAATAACTAGTGTAAATTACTTTGCGAACTTCTCCTAAGAAAGATTTTGATTGACAGTATGTGAGCGAATTGTCACGCGGTCATGCATGCAACTGGTTAACTATTTGTTTAGGCATACGTGCAGATAGCTAGACAGTGTTGATGATAGTTATCTGGATTCTTCAGCTTTTAGTTTTCGTGTATGATGAAGGCAGAGTGCCTGACGTTTTGTTATGTTGTTGCAAGGTTGCCCGTTGTAGGCACTGATTAAATTTGTTCCACGCTTGACATTTTTCTGTTGCTGTCAAACGATATTTTGTGTTCGAATATTCTAGCCCCGTTTAAGTTCTCTTGGAATAAAGAAAGTTACATTGCTTTACTACACACATCAAGAAAAGTTTTACATCACCCTCGTTCAAAGAACTCCTGAAGATATACGTTGTCTGTGGATATTGTATTATAGACACAGACCCTGTGACTGTTCAGAGATGTCACGAAACCCGTCCAAAGATGTAAACAACCATGCATGAACAGGAACTATTAGACGGAGGGGGTCCGACAGCCGATCAGCTTCAGTCATTCCAAGAAGGAGGTACACGGCTAGTGTTGTCTGTAGTTCAACCATGCCTAGACGGTCAATACCGCAACTCGATCGCGTCCGCGTTGTTACTTTGTGCCAGGAAGGGCTATCAGCAGCGGAAATGTCCAGATGTCTCGTAATGAACCAGAGTGATGTTATTCGGACATGGAGGAGAAACAGAGAGACAAGAATTGTCGATGACATTCATCGCTCAGCCCCCCCCCCCCCCCCCAAGGGCTGCTACTTCAGTGGATGACCACTACGTGCGGATTATGGCTCGGAGGAACCCTGACAGCAACACCACCATGTTGGGTAATGCTTTTCGTGCAGCCACAGGACGTCTTGCTACGACTCAAACTGTGCGCAACTTCACTTCCGCCGTCCATGGCGAGTTCCAAAAGAATGGTTCAAATGGCTCTGAGCACTATGGGACTTAACTTCTGAGGTCATCAGTCCCCTAGAACTTAGAACTACTTAAACCTAACCAACCTAAGGACATCACACACATCCATGCCCGAGGCAGGATTCGAACCTGCGACAGTAGCGGTCGCGAGGTTCCTGACTGTATCGCCTAGAACCGCTCGGCCACTCCGGCCGGCGGCGAGTTCCATCTTTGCAACCACCACGCCATTCAGCGCGACACAGATGGGCCCAACAACATGCCGAATGGACCGCTCAGGATTGGTATCACCGTTGAGTGTCGCATATGTCTTCAACCAGACAGTCGTCGGAGACTTGTTTGGAGACAACCCGGTCAGACTGAACGTCTTAGACACATTGTCCAGCGAGTTCAGGAAGATGAGGTTCCCTGCTGTTTTGGGGTGGCAGACGTACGCCACTGGTGGTGATGGAAGGCACCGTGACGGCTGTACGATACGTGAATGCCATCCTCCGACCAATAGTGCAACCATATCGGCAGCATATTGGCGAGGCATTCGTCTTCATGCACGACAATTCGCGCCCCCATCGTGCACATCTTGTGAATGACATCCTTCAGGATAACGATGTCGTTCGAAAAGAGTGGCCAGCATGTTCTGTAGACATAACTCCTATCGAACGTGCCTGGGATAGATTGGAAAGGGCTGTTTATAGACGACGTGACACACCAACCACTCTGAGGGATCTACGCCGAATCGCTGGTGAGGAGTGGGGCAATATGGACCAACAGTTCCTTGATGAACTTGAGGATAGTATGCCACGACGAATACAAAAAAAGGGTTCAAATGGCTCTGAGCACTATGCGACTTAACATCTGAGGTCATCAGTCCCCTAGAACTTAGAACTACTTAAACCTAACTTACCTAAGGACATCACATACACCCATGCCCGAGGCAGGATTCGAACCTGCGACCGTAGCGACGACGAATACAGGCATGCATCAGTGTAAGAGGACGTGCTGCTGGCTTTTAGAGGTACCGGTGTGTACAGCAATCTGGACCACCACCTCAGAAGGTCTCGCTGCATGGTGATACAACATGCAATGTGTGGTTTTCATGAGCAATAAAGAGTGCGGAAATGATGTTTATGTTAATCTCTATTCCAATTATCTGCACAGGTTCCTGAACTTTCGGAACCGAGGTGATGGAAATTTTTTTTTGATATGTGTATAAGTGGTTTCCGTTTTGTTAATTGATGTTTTTGGTGCTAAATAAATTATTGTTAAATTGAGCCCCATGTCAGCAAACTCTCCAGCCCGAGCCCAACCCCACAGTGCGCTACATTACATGTTATGGACTTGAGTAAGCCGAAGCTAGACGAAAGTAGTGAGAAGCAGCAGATAGGAGATCTGGGAGAACTTAATATGAAAACTGGTGTCAGTTGGGAGCGGGGTGTCTCGTGGAGAACGCACTTGTCGAAGCAGTCAGACCTTGCTCACATCCTGGGACAAATTCCGCGATTACTTTCAACAGCTTGCAAAACTTCTGGGAATTCCCATTTCTGAAGGGACGTATGGTATCTCCGGTAATTTATAATCACATAATCCTGTCACATTATTTTGTAAAATACAACATCTACTTATTAAGGCATTTGGAAATTCTTCACGAATATATGGTTAGCGAAGAAAAATGCGCCATTCTTCATTTATCTGCTAGAATGCCAGAAGTGCATCCTATAAACCGCCTAGTCCGAGGCAGTCGGCAATTAAAGCTTCTTTTATTATTCGTTAAACTCCTTCCTCCGTAAGGACGCATTAAAGTGCACTTACTATCCCCAGCACATAAAGCGAATAAAACGACGGAAAAATAATTTCTATAATTAAAATTCGTTTGTTATGAGAAAAATGGCACAACATATTCCACGGCCACGTGGCTCGGGTGATCGCTCACGACTGACTGTCAGCTGTCTGACCAAACTGGGTGCTCAGCATTGCGGCTACCTGCTGCTTTATAGCCGAAGCTTGTGAGGCCGTCCGCCTATAAATATTTTTATGTTTCATTTGTTACCCTGTAAATCAAGTAAAGCTGGGCTAGACTCGAAGAGTGATTTCAGCGTGATGTTGTGCCTTTGACTTCCTTCCATCTCAGAACGAACTTATAGAACCAATTAGCGGTGGATCTGCATTTCAAAAGATACTCCGGAATACGGTGCCACTTGACATGGTATTATTGTCTTTCTGATTAGTGAATGAAGCGGTTAATAACAAAGAAACTCACAGGATCAAGCGGAGATCGCACACAAAGCCTCAGTTTTTCTCTTCTTTTTTTAACCTTTCTGGTGCCCAAAAAAGTGAGGTGTCGCGAGGAGGAGGGCGCAGCACGACGTCAGACTCATTGATACTATCGACGTATATTTTTTCTGAAGAAAAACTTCGATGACCAGAGAAATAATCAGTTCTAAGTGTGGAAGAGGCAGGAATCAGCTCTTCATCATAGGAACTCCCCAGCTCTGAGATGAATTCAGGAAGACACTGCAAAGGAAACTGTAGAAATATTGTCAGTACTTTGGATTGCGGGCAATCGCACAATGGCGTTCATTATGGAACTGCCAAAAATCAAGTATACTTTTCTCGCCATCAGCATACAAGTAGTGTACTGCGTGTCCACAAATCCATTTCTCAGATTTCCTCTTCGCTTATGGGAAGCATCACGCGTCCAGAAAGAGGAGCAGTGGGATAGGTATCTGATGAGGAGTCGTACGGGTAATTATGGACAACACCTGTCGCACCATAAATCAGACACCTCTTGCCGATCTGCGATGCTCGTCTGTGTCCAAAACATCACATCCGACACACAACGGGCTGCCGGCGAGATGAAACTCGAGGAGGCGTGACAGGCATACTTGCTTCCGATTGACAGTAAGGTACCATGCAGACTGGACCTTAGTGTCAAAATAAGAAGCACACACCGATCGCCTAACGGCACGCCAGTCGAGTTGGGGATGCTTCCACACAACCACATTCGGTGACCTGCTGCCGAAGAAACTCGTAAATTGCCTTCGTGTATGTCAAGTGCGCTGGTAAGACACTTAGGACAACGGCGCCACAGCAAAATTTGAGAGCCAATGAAAAGAACTACAGCTCTGTCACACACATGATACATACCTAAACCACCCCTGCACCTCGGGAGGGTGAGGGCCTCGTGCCTTAATTTGAACAGCAAGTCGTCGCAAACAAAGAAATCCAATGCCACTAGCATGCGGCGGGTCATGGATGGCTGAATAGGAAGTGTCTGTGCCACGTGGAGGATACATGACGCCATAAATATATTTACATATTGTGTCCGCTGCATTCGAGCGCTCGTAAACGGTAATCTAAGAGCCCAGCTCGTAAGCACCTGCAGTTGAGGACAGTCGTACGCCGCAGATCGCATGCGAAGTCGAGTCCTGTGCATCGTATAGGCTACAGGCAAAAGAGGAGCACTGTCCGCAAGAGATCCGCACTTATAGCCGTGGCGCTCGATTTGAGGATGTTACGGCAGCTACCAGAAGCTTCGCCCTAGGTGGTAATCCGGGACAGTCATCCCCTGACCTCAGTACCGCTATGAAGAAAGGTGAATAGATCATCTGCATAAGCAGTGCGGCTGAATACACAGTCATCGAGAGACATCACAGACAGGCATTGACGGAGGCTGCAGAGCAACGGTTCCATGACGAAAGCATACTACAGTGCAGAGATCGGGTAGCCTTGAAGCACTGATCAACGGAAGGAGATGGGACGAGTTAGACGGCCAATGTAGAGTACACGAGTTGTAGCTGCACCAAGGAGAAATAACGACGTTGGCGGTAGTATCTTCTACTGCGGAGTGCACTTTCCAGATAGTCGTGATCGATCCGATAGAACGCCTGGCTGAAGTCAAGAGCTGCCAAAAAGTCCAGGTATACATTGAATGTGAGCAAGAGCATT
This sequence comes from Schistocerca serialis cubense, assembly GCF_023864345.2. Lineage (NCBI taxonomy): Eukaryota > Metazoa > Arthropoda > Insecta > Orthoptera > Acrididae > Schistocerca > Schistocerca serialis. The sequence continues at coordinate 271,230,555 of NC_064642.1, forward strand.
ATGTCCCGGTAGTGACAGAGGGGTGTGGATGTTACTGGCACCTCCAAAAGAAGTTTGATAGGAGGAAACCATGTACCGAGTCGTCCGTTTAAGCCGCGCAGCCAACAGCTTGGTTAATATCTTTGTGTTTCCATTGAGTAACGTCAAATGACGGTAATCGCATACACGCGAGGTTCCCCGAGGCTTGTCGAAGGAAATGATAAAACTATCGAGGAAACCATCTGGAATCGGCACGAAAGGTGACATAAGGCCCTGACAAATTTCCGTCCGCTCTGGCACTAGAAGGGGACGAAAAGTTGGATAAAACTCCAGTGGGACGCCGTCAGGGCCAGGCGACCTGTTCGTTTGAGCCTCCTGGATAGCATCAAGGACTTCGTCCTCTGTGACGTTAGCAAGCAAACCCACCCTCGCATCCACGGGAATCGAGCCAAAGAATAGGCTGAAGAGTGCTGCATGGTGGTGACGTTTCGAGGGTACAGCTTAAAATAATGTGCATAGAGGGCAGATCCTCTGTCCTGTTGGGTATCAAAACGCCACCCATCATCGGTCGTAAGAACTTCAATCAAAGTCATCCGACGGTGGCGTCGTTTTGCTTTGACATGATACGTAGATGGAGGCTCCTGCACTGAACTGACGTGTGCGCATCCTGACCGCAGCTCCTCCAAGGTTGCGACGAGAGAGGAGTGTGAGCTGTGGCTTGACAGACAAAACTCACCATCGCCTGGCACTCTGGCCAATATGGCGTCACAGTACATTCGTGGAGAATGATGAAACAGAATCCCTGAGTTCGTCACTCCCCGCCACGATCTCTCTTCCGTAACCAATCAAGGCCTTGCACAGCGCAGGCACGCGGAGTGGCCGCACGGTTTGAGGCGCCATGTCATGAATTGTGCGGGCCCTCCCGCCGGAGATTTGATTCCTCCCTTGGGCATGGATGTGTGTGTTATTCTTAGCATAAGATAGCTTAAATAGTGTTTAAAGCTAAGGACCGATGACCTCAGCAGCTTGGTTCCTTAGGAATTCACACACACACACACACACACACACACACACACACACACACATACGAAGCGCAGGATTTGCACAGAGCACCACCAATGACAGGGCAGACTGAAAGGCATCACGACGTCAACGAAAAGCCGTCCACGCCGATCTCAATGAGCTGCCGGCAGTCGGACCAAGAAAAGTTGGTCAAGTTCAGTTTCTATGGTCCACAGTCGCGCCACAAGCTCTGGCGACAGAGTCTGATGGCACAGATATAAGAGTCGTGGTCAGAGAACGGAACAGGCCAGACTTCAGAAACCTGCCCTCACTGGCAATATCGCGGAAGATGTAAACACGATAGAGGCGGCTTGAAGATTGGTTAATAAAATACGTGAACCCCAAATGACCGCCGCGAACATTTTCCCAAGAATCCACAAGACTGAGGTGCTGAAGAATTGTCGATATTACCGCGAACAGACGTGGTAGTTGGTCTTTGGGTGCCTGGGTGCAGTTGAAATTGCCTCCCATGATCAATGCAGCCTGCCAACACAGGAAACGAGGCACGGCTGCCTCTGAGAAGAAGGTGGAATATTCACGGCGACGACTCGAACCACTTGGTGCATAGACATTGACGATCCTGAAGCCACTAAAAGTGAGAGCCATACCTCGGCATCAGGAAGATAGGAATTTGCATCAGCGAAGATACCGTCACGTAAGAGAATCGCTACCCCACTACAAGTAGGGGAAGCGTGAGGGACATGCGCTGTAAAACCATGGGGAGCACAAAAAGTTGCAATCTGCACCTCCTGTAAGAGAGCAACGTCAACGTCTGCAGCATACTTCATGTCAGGGAGCAAAACCAGTTTGTGGCTTATGCGAATGGTATTGACTTTGACCGTGGCTATGTGATAAGTCTGGAAACCTGCCTTCGCCATGAGAACAGGCGATTCAAATAGGGGGGAGGCACTGGGAACTCTCTGTTATGGCCCTGGGAAAGGTCACGTCACTGCGATGGGGAGGATGCCGATCCCTCCAAGGGGACTCCATCTTTCTTTACACCTCCAGATTGTCTATCCTCAGCATCGACGTCGTACGCCCAGGAGACAGACGTGTGACTGGACCAGTTCAGTGGAACACTATCAGAGGTGCATCCGCAAGTAGTGTCAGACACAGAAAGGAAGGCAATCGCATCAGACGCAGGTGTGGGAACGTCGGTGTCCGGCGATGGACGCTGACTGAAGCTGGGGTGGGAAAGATTTCGCCTCTTCAGGTGTCAGAGCATCAGAGGGCAGTGCACCATCAAAAGCTAGGTAGGAATACTGCGCACACATCCGATGGAGTCGTTCATCAGAACGGTATAGCGCTCTCTCTTCCGTTTCCTCGGCGACCGTTACTTTCTAAGATGCTGTTCCGCGTCAGATGGCGAGCGGCTGTGCCCGATATGTGGCCAGAGGGCGGAAAAGCAGGACTCGGAACTGTTTCATGATCAACAACCACGGGGGGTCGGCACTGACAGCTTATGCCTGCTGACGGTCATCGTTCATTTGTATTATCTCCGGAAGGAGTATTGAACAGTCAGGCAAAACGTCCATCGCGTCGTCGAGAGGAGTCGACGCCGGTACCAATTGATTCAGAGAGAGGCAGCAGGCAGGACCGCTGCAGACGTGTAAGATATAAAAGAGCGACGTCTCCGATCGGTGTCTGAACCAGTCTTTGTCGGAGACATCCAGAACGGACATGGACTTCCCTGCCATAACCTGAACAGGCCGGCGATAACCAAAAAGGAGCCGCGTGGGGTAGCCGCGCCGTCAGGGGCATCTTGTCACGGCCCGCCTGGCTTTCCCCGTCGGAGGTTAGAGTCCTCCCTCGGGCATGGGTGTGTGTGTGTTGTCCATAGCGTAAGTCAGTTTAAGTTACATTAAGTAGTGTGTAAGCTTAGGGACCGATTACCTCAGCAGTTAGGTCCCATAAGGTCTTACCACCACCAAGTAGGAAAGGACGTGTTCCCGTAGTTCAATTTTTATCTGGCGGACGCCATTGAGGACACGGTACGTTTAGAATGTGTGCCACGTTTGAGCAACGTGACTGACGACGCTGCCTCGGGCATGGATGTGTGTGATGTCCTTTGGTTAGTTCGGTTTAAGTAGTTCTAAGTTGTAGGGGACTGATGACCACAGTAGTTAAGTCCCATAGTGCTCAGAGCTATTTGAACCATTTTTTTTTTTTTGGCTGACGACGTTTCCGTAAGGTTTAAAGGGGCCACCACAACGTCCGACAGTATCTCAAAAGGGAGATCGAAAACTCGCAACGTTCTGAGGCCAAAATCAGCGTGATCAACCACGACAGTCCCTGTATGTCCGTCAGAGTATCGGAACTTGAGAGCCTTAGCGTGGCGCCGCACAACGTCGGCCACATCTAGTCATTCGCCAGCTTCATGTACAAAGTATTTGCACTGAGGATCGAAAAACGAATGCCGACAATATCTTAAGGCAAGCGACGAATTTCATCCCGTATAAAAAATTCCACTTCATAAGCATTCGGTCGTTCGTGATCCAATAGAAAAGTGAATTATGGTTTGGGTAAAAATATGGCATTAATAAGTAACTTAACAAAAGGAACTACACTAAAAATAGTGAACAAATACTAATTCAGTAGAAGAAGTAAACAAAGAAAACAGTGGCATATGTGTTATTCGTTATTTAATTTACAAGTAATTTATTGCAAATACATTTGTTTGAATGATATTATTTGGCTAATTATCCAGATATGGATCTATTTGCATAATACCCATTTCTTTTCACCAATACACCTTACCTTTCCTTTCTCTTTCTATTCATATTACCAACTGTAACGAGTCCTGAGCCATGGTGGGGTTGATGGCGTCGCCTTTCGAATCCCTGGCGCCAGTAGCTCGATGTGTCGTGTGATGTCAAAAATGGTTCAAATGGCTCTGAGCACTATGCGACTTAACTTCTGAGGTCATCAGTCACCTAGAACTTTGAACTAATTAAACCTAACTAACCTAAGGACGTCACACACATCCAAGCCCGAGGCAGGATTCGAACCTGCGACCGTAGCGGTTGCTCGGCTCCAGACTGTAGCGCCTAGAACCGCACAGCCACTCCGGCCGGCCGTGTGATGTCCCTCTGGTTTGAGGCCACTAGGGTCTTTGCTCGAGGTTGTTGATGGGGCACGGGGCGTGTTGTGCCGTGGCGAGTTGTTGAGCTGACAAGGGACACCGCAAGAGAGGAGAGCTCGCCTTCTTCCGGCTGCAGCCTGGTGGCTTACCTCTCCCTCTGCTCAGTGGCAGGGAGGCTGTTGCTAGAGCAACTCTTCCGTATTTCCTCAGAGGGCTGAGTCACGTGTCGCGTCCCTGTGTTTTCAACGGAGCTGTTTGAACGATCTGTAGGAAGGGGAGAGTTTCTGCTCCCCCCGGTACTACCAGACACTGAGTGCGAGTGATAGAGGGAGAGGGTTGCAAGCGACGTAGTTTGTTCAGTGCAATGCAGTGAATTTTGTGCGTTAGCGGAAGTGACTTGGCGATGGAAATAGGACTTAAGTATGAATACTGGGTAATTGGTCGGCAGTTCCTGTTAAGCCTACATTTAATATAGCTTTGGCGACAGTGCCTTGTACATTACTTCTGATTATGTGGCGTCGCAAGAATGAAGACTGAACGTCAGTTGATTTTTTGTAAAGTCCGGTGACAGAACGTTCTAATAAGTATCTAGCTGGCATGTATCAATTTGGAGTATTTACCCGTGACTAATTCAACTACGTTATGCAGGAGCAAATTACATTGACTTATGTAATGTCTCAAAGCAAGTGTAATATTATTTCTGCCATTTAATATCATTTGAATGGGCTGTTCGTACTTGGCGTCAACTTTATTTCGACAGGGTCTTCCTGCACATAACTGTTAGTCGACTGGCTGCTGTACAGTTTGGCGCTGGTCCCGGCGGAGGTTCGAGTCCTCCCTTGGGCATGGGTGTGTGAGTATGTCCTTAGGATAATTTAGGTTAAGTAGTGTGTACGCTTAGGGACTGATGAGCTTAGCAGTAAAGTCCCATAAGATTTCACACACATTTGAACGTTTCGAACAGTTTGGCTCGAGCGCTCTGTTTGTAGTTAACGAAGATCGGTCTGTAGTGCCTCTCCTGCGCCGGCATGTTCGACTCAAGGTCCAGGGTTGCTGTCTAGGACTTCGGCGTCACGCGGCCGCCACTACTGACTCTTGTGACTTGTTCTATATCTCAAAACAGCTCATTTGATAACTTGTTCTTACGTGGAATTGTGTCGATGTAGCTTGCTGTGGTATCCTGACCATTATTGTTGTTGAGGTCTTCAATCCTGAGACTGGTTTGATGCAGCTCTCCATGCTACTCTATCCTGTGCAAGCTTCTTCATCTCCCAGTACCTACTGCAGCCTACATCCTTCCGAATCTGCTTGTGTACTCATCTCTTGGTCTCCCTCTACGATTTTTACCCTTCACGCTGCCCTCCAGCACTAAATTGGTGATCCCTTGATGCCTTAGAACATGTCCTACCAACCGATCCCTTCTTCTAGTCAAGTTGTGCCACAAACTCCTCTTCTCCCCAATTCTATTTAATACCTCCCCATTAGTTATGTGATCTACCCATTTAATCTTCAGCATTCTTCTGTAGCACCACATTTCGAAAGCTTCTATTCTCTTCTTGTCTAAACTATTTATCGTCCACGTTTCACTTCCCTACATGGCTACACTCCATACAAATACTTTCAGAAACGACTTCCTAACACTTAAATCGATACTCGATGTTAACAAATTTCTCTTTTTCAGAAACGCTTTCCTTGCCATTGCCAGTCTACATTTTATATCCTCTCTACTTCGACCATCACCTGTTATTTTGCTCTCCAAATAGCAAAACTCCTTTACTACTTTAAGTGTCTCATTTCCTAATCTAATTCCCGCAGCATCACCCGACTTAATTCGACTACATTCCATTATCCTCGTTTTGCTTGTGTTGATGTTTATCTTATATCCTCCCTTCAAGTTACTGTCCATTCTGTTCAACTGTTCTTCCAAGTCCTTTACTGTTTCTGACAGAATTACAATGTCATCGGCGAACCTCAAAGTTTTTATTTCTTCTCCATGGATTTTAATACCTACTCCGAACTTTTCTTTTGTTTCCTTTACTGCTTGCTCGATATAAAGATTGAATAGCATCGGGGATAGGCTACAACCCTGTCTCACAGCCTTTCCCAACCACTGCTTCCCTTTCATGTCCCTCGACTCTTATAAGTGTCATCTGGTTTCTGTATAAATTGTAAATAGCCTTTCGCTAAATGCTAGAACCGTAAGTTTGCCTTTCCTTAATCTTTCTTCTAAGATAAGTCGTAAGGTCAGTATTACCTCACGTGTTCCAACATATCTACGGAATCCCAACTGATCTTCCCCGAGGTCGGCTTCTACCAGTTTTTCCATTCGTCTGTAAAGAATTCGCGTTAGTATTTTGCAGCTATGACTTATTAAACTGATAGTTCGGTAATTTTCACATCTGTCAACACCTGCCTTCTTTGGGATTGGAATTGTTATATTCTTCTTGAAGTCTGAGGGAATTTCGCCTGTCTCATACATCTTGCTCACCATATGGTACAGTTTTGACACCAGGAGTGGCTCTCCCAAGACTGTCAGTAGGTCTAATGGAATGTTGGCTACTCCCGGGGCCTTTTTTCGACTTAGGTCTTTCAGTGCTCTGTCACTCTCTTCACGCAGTATCATATCTCCCATTTCATCTTCATCTTCTTCCATTTCTATGATATTGTCGTCAAGAACGTCACCCCTGTATAGACCCTCTATATACTCCTTCCACCTTTTTGCTTTCCCTTCTTTGCTTAGAACTGGGTTTCCATATGAGCTCTTGATATTCATGCAAGTGGTTCTCTTTTCTCCAAAGGTCTCTCTAATTTTCCTGTAGGCAGTATGTACCTTACCCCTAGAGAGATAAGCCTCTACATCCTTACATTTGTCCTCTAGCCATCCCTGCTTAGCCATTTTGCACTTCCTGTCGATCTCAAGTTCGAGACGTTTGTATTCCTTTTTGCCTGTTTCACTTACTGCATATTTGTATTTTCTCCTTTCATCAACTAAATTCAGTTTCTCTTCTGTTACCCAAAGATTTCTACTTGCCCTCACATTTTACCTACTTGATCCTCTGCTTCCTTCATTATTTCATTCCTCAAAGCTACCCTTTCTTCTTCTACTCTATTTCTTTCCCCCATTCCTGTCAATTGTTCCCTTATGTTCTCCCCGAAACTCTGTACACCCTCTGGTTTAGTCAGTTTATCCAGGTCCCATCTCCATAAATTCCCACCTTTTTGCAGTTTCTTCAGTTTTAAACTACAGTTCATAACCAATAGATTGTGGTCAGAGTCCACATCTGCCCCTGGAAATGCATACAATTTAAAACCTGGTTCCCAAATCTCTGTCTTACCATTATATAATCTATCTGCAACCTTTTAGTATCTCCAGGGTTCTTCCATGCATGCAATCTTCTTTCATGATTCTTGAACCAAGTGTTAGCTATGATTAAGTTGTGCTCTGTGCAAAATTCTACCAGGCGGCTTCCTCTTTCATTTCTTACCCCCAATCCATATTCACCTACTACGTTTCCTTCTCTTCCTTTTTCAACTGTTGAATTCCAGTCCCCCATGACTATTAAATTTTCGTCTGCCTTCACTACCTCAATAATTTCCTTTATCTCATCATACATTTCATCAATATCTTCATCATCTGCAGAGGTAGTTGGTATATAAACTTGTACTACTGTAGTAGGCGTGGGCTTCGTGTCTATCTTGGCCACAATAAGGCTTTCACTATGCTGTTTGTAGTAGCTTACAGGCACCCCTAATTTTGCTTCATTATTAAACCTACTCCTGCGTCACCCCTATTTGATTTTGTATTTATAACCCAGTATTCACCTGACCAAAAGTCATGTTCCTCCTGCCACCGAACTTCACTAATTCCCACTATATCTAACTGTAACTTACCCATTTCCCTTTTTAAATTTTCTAATCTACCTGCCCGATTAATGGATCTGACACTCCACGCTCCGATCCGTAGAACGCCAGTTTTCTTTCTCCAGATAACAACGTCCTCCTGAGTAGTCCCCGCCCGGAGATCCGAATGGGGGACTATTTTACCTCCAGAATATTTTACCCAAGAGGACACCATCTTCATTTAACCATACAGTAAAGCTGCATGCCCTCGGGAAAAATTACGGCTGTAGTTTCCCCTTGCTTTCAGCCGTTCGCAGTACCAGCACAGCAAGGCCGTTTTGGTTAGTGTTACAAGGCCAGATCAGTCAATCATCCAGACTGTTGCTCCTGCAACTACTGAAAATACTGCTGCCCCTCTTCAGAAACCACACGTTTGTCTGGCCTCTCAACAGATACCCCTCCGTTGTGGTTGCACCTACGGTACGGCTATCTGTATCGTTGAGGCACGCAAGCCTCCCCACCAACGGCAAGGTCCATGCTTCATGGAGGGAAGGGGGGAAGGTCCTGACCATTACAGGTCGTTAATGCGCAACCTTAGTGTGTTGTAGAGATGCTCTGCATCCGTCTGGCCTTTCTAACCGTGGGGCGGTGACGGCGCGCTCTCATCATGTCAAAGCGTTTGGCTGCACCCGTAATGAAAGTGTGTCGCATCGCCTTGTTATTTTAATATGTTTTAAACTCTTGTTGGTTTAATGCCCAAAGCTTTCTACGATTAATTACTACTGTTGAAAGGGAGAGTTTTAGGTCTTACTATTATTGCCATTTGGGCGTAATGTGTTATTGCTGCCGGCCGGTGTGGCCGAGCAGTTCTAGGCGCTACAGTCTGGAACCACGTGACCGCTGCGTTCGTAGGTTCGATTCCTGCCTCGGGCATGGATGTATGTGATGTCCTTAGGTTAGTTAGGTTTAAGTAGTTCTAAGCTCCAGGGGTCTGATGACCTAAGAAGTTAAGCCCCATAGTCGTCAGTGCCATTTGAACCATTTGTTATTGCTACGCAACATTAATTATTATTAAATTGGTCTCTGATTCTTTGTACTGAAGTCACTCAACGCTCGAATCTCTATATTTTATTTATTACTGGTTTAACTGAGAGTTACTTCTCTAAGTGTTTTGTAGCTGAAGTTGATTTAAAATATTCAGTCATTTGGATTTTACGTAGGTTGGAACTTAAATAGTGGCAACTATTTATTCGCAACCGATACAAAAGAGTTGCATGTTTTCACCTGCTACTGTCCTTCAAAGTAGTCACCAGCGTTGTGTAGAACCCGTTGCCAGCGATGTGCAAGGCGTAGTATACCGTTAGCAAAGCCTGTTCTGCTCATGTTGCGAATGGAGCGGTCTAATGTCTGTCGAATCTCTGGAACAGTTCTGAAGCGAATGCCGCGAAGTGGTTCCTTCATCTTCGGAATCAAATCAAAGTCACAAGGACGTAAGTCCGGGGAGTATGGTGGATGGTACAGTACTTCCAAGTCCCTTCGACCGAACAGAGCAGTCACAGCTTGCGCTGTATGCGCCCGCGCATTGTCATGCAAAATGATGGGTGGGTTACGCATAGAGTGTCGCCGCTTCCTTCGCAAAGCTGGTCGCAGGTGATTCTCCAAAAACGACCAGCTTTGCGAAAGCAGCGGCGACACTCGTAATAAATATATATGTTTTTGAATTGGTTAAATGTCTCCCTTTAATTCGATCTGTTGGGTATGCGAAACAGTCGAGCAGCATTCAAGAACGAGTGCAGAAGTGTTCAGTACGCATTTGCCTTTATAGAGGAGCTACACTTTCCTCGTATTCTTCGAATTAGCCGAAGATTCATCTACTCTGCAACCGCAACCTTACCCGTAGATATTTAACCGAAGAGACAGCAGACCGCTAACTCTGTGACCAAAGGTTTCAGGATTTTTTTCCTATTCACCTGCAATAACATTTTAGTTTTAGGACAAGCTGCCAATCATCACAAAAGAGAGTAATTCTGTCCATGCCATCATGGACCCTCCTTCAGTCACTCAAAGAAGACACTTTCCTGCATACTAAAGCATCGACAGAAAACAGTATCAGATTGTTTTATTCACGTATGTAGAGTACTATTACTGTTCCTGGGGCACTCCTGGAGATACATTTTTATTACAGATCTCCGTACCTTTTAAGTACGTTCGGATCTTCGGTAACAGTCTACAGTGGGGCAATTTGTCTTAACACTTTCCGGTCTCTCGTCATGTTTTGTTGCGATCTCAGGAACATTAGACACATCCAATACTCTCCATGTAATTACATCATTCTTCGTCTGCAGGGACAATGAAAATAGTGAAAAATAATCTCACGGAAGGATTAAATTTTAATCAAGATAAGCCACATTAATGGGAATAATGGAGTATCACTTCTGTAATGTCCGATCACGGTGTAATAATTTCAAATTCCATCAGTGTGTAACCATTTCACTCGGTTGAAAGCCAGAGAGAATTTTATTAAGTCATATGACTGTTAGGCCATGCATCCGTACAAATATTGCCAGCTTTTGAACAACGCACCTCAGTTACCATGCTTTTGAAGTGTTCCTGGGGCGACAGTACATGCATTTTGTGCAGCGATGTGGGGCGCTAGTCCGCATGAGCGGTCTGGCCTCTGCCCCGCCGCGCCACTCCGTGCTGCGCTGGCGCCGGTCGTCGACATCCGACCAAAAGCGGCCCGATGCCAGTCTCCTTCCTCGCGCCACCAGCCCGGCCGTATCCGTCTGCCGAGACACGCCCTGTCTCGTATCGACGTTTCTCTACCGCCTGTTTTCGCAGCCGCGCAAGTGCTCCCGAATCGCCGGGCTTAGGACTGACGGAATTTAGATAGGCGTCTTCTCTTCTCGCAATTTATCCGCGGCATCCTGTGTAACTGGAAACGGGGCGGAAGCGCCTGCGCGCTTGGATTTCGCCTCGTGAAGCGATACTGCGGACGCCTGGACCAATTGAACAGATGCGACCGGTGGAGAACTCTCCTCTCCGTGAAGAGAGAAACTTTATCTTTTCTCCTTCTTGCAGCCAACTGACGCAGTGAGATTGGAGAAATTTGTTTGAAGACGTATCTGCATCTCTTTAATTACACAATCCTTGCATAAAAACGTGTTTTCGTACTTTGAAATCTGTCGATGAAAATTAACCACTTTAATCATAGTTTTGTCCAAACAATGATGACGATTGACCCGACTGTAATTTAATTATAACTAGCTGAGTATGCGTCGTTGTCCTGGTACGTACTTATACCAATCTTCTGTTAGTACATCTCCTTCTTTCCATTCTCTGTGTCTGTGCACTTCCACACACCCTCTTTGTCTGTCACCTCTGTAACGTCTCTCTGTATACCTCTTTCATCCCCTCCACCTCACTGACCATCCCGTCATCCCGTGCCCCTCTCTCTGTCAATCCCCTCCTCTCCCTCTTTTTGTCCATTTGCACCTCCCCCCCCCCCCCTGTGTCCATCAGCTCTAATTCCAGCTACCCCTCTTCCTCTCTCTTTCTATCTCCTCGTCTCCTTCTCTCTGTCCATCTCCTCACCCTCTCCCAGCCATCTGTATGTCTTTGCTTTCACTATCACCATCTCTTCCCTCTCTCTGTCCAATCTCCTCGTCTTCCCTTTCTCTGTCCCATTCCTCCTCCCCCACTCTCTGTTCGTCTACATGTACCCCCTCTCTTTGCTTCCTGACCATATCCTTTCCTTTCTCTGTCCATTACCTCCTCTCCGTCTCTCATTTCCCCTCCAATCTCTGTGTCCATCTCATTTACCTCCCTTCTCTCTCCATATCATCACATTCCACCAATAAGACGCTTATAGTTCTTACACCGTCAATATGGCTTTCCAGATCGTACCTAACATCTGTACCAAATGCGGCTGAAATCGTTACAGGAGTTGAGGCTGAGCTTTTACCCGTGACTTCCCTGCTTACGCCTATGTCACATATGTTTCACATATATTTAATATATATTAACAGAATCTTCCGTCGGTTCTTGGTAGAACAACATTATGATAAATGAAAAGTACCAGTTTGCTTTTGTTCTACAATATTACTTTTATTGTTAACCGGTTTTCGGCTTACAAGGCCATCTTCAGACATTTATTCAATGTCTGAAGGCGGCCTTCTAACCCCAAAACCGGTTAACAATAAAAGTAATATTGTAGAACAAAAGCAAACTGGTGCTTTTCATTTATTATATTTAATGCATTTCACAAGTATTTGTACACGTGTTTCACCTGTATCTCTAGCGAATTTCTCCATGCAGTTTCGTTTTACGCAGCTGAATGTTTATGACGTCGTATCTACGAGGGCAGTTCAATAAGTAATGCAACACATTTTTTTTCTCGGCCAATTTTGGTTGAAAAAACCGGAAATTTCTTGTGGAATATTTTCAAACATTCCCGCTTCGTCTCGTATAGTTTCATTGACTTCCGACAGGTGGCAGCGCTGTACGGAGCTGTTAAAATGGCGTCTGTAACGGATGTGCGTTGCAAACAACGGGCAGTGATCGAGTTTCTTTTGGCGGAAAACCAGGGCATCTCAGATATTCATAGGCGCTTTGCAGAATGTCTACGGTGATCTGGCAGTGGACAAAAGCACGGTGAGTCGTTGGGCAAAGCGTGTGTCATCATCGCCGCAAGGTCAAGCAAGACTGTCTGATCTCCCGCGTGCGGGCCGGCCGTGCACAGCTGTGACTCCTGCAATGGCGGAGCGTTCGAACACACTCGTTCGATATGATCGACGGATCACCACCAAACAACTCAGTGCTCAACTTGACATCTCTGTTGGTAGTGCTGTCACAATTGTTCACCAGTTGGGATATTCAAAGGTTTGTTCCCGCTGGGTCCCTCGTTGTCTAACCGAACACCATAAAGAGCAAAGGAGAACCATCTGTGCGGAATTGCTTGCTCGTCATGTGGCTGAGGGTGACAATTTCTTGTCAAAGATTGTTACAGGCGATGAAACATGGCTTCATCACTTCGAACCTGAAACAAAACGGCAATCAATGGAGTGGCGCCACATCCACTCCCCTACCAAGAAAAAGTTTAAAGCCATACCCTCAGCCGGTAAAGGCATGGTTACAGTCTTCTGGGACGCTGGAGGGGTTATTCTGTTCGATGTCCTTCCCCATGGTCAAACGATCAACTCTGAAGTGTATTGTGCCACTCTTCAGAAATTGAAGAAACGACTTCAACGTGTTCGTAGGCACAAAAATCTGAACGAACTTCTCCTTCTTCATGACAACGCAAGACCTCACACAAGTCTTCGCACCCGAGAGGAGCTCACAAAACTTCAGTGGACTGTTCTTCCTCGTGCACCCTACAGCCCCGATCTCGCACCGTCGGATTTCCATATGTTTGGCCCAATGAAGGACGCAATCCGTGGGAGGCACTACGCGGATGATGAAGAAGTTATTGATGCAGTACGACGTTGGCTCCGACATCGACCAGTGGAATGGTACCGTGCAGGCATACAGGCCCTCATTTCAAGGTGGCGTAAGGCCGTAGCATTGAATGGAGATTACGTTGAAAAATAGTGTTGTGTAGCTAAAAGATTGGGGAATAACCTGGTGTATTTCAATACTGAATAAAACAACCCCTGTTTCAGAAAAAAATGTGTTGCATTACTTATTGAACTGCCCTCGTATATTCTCTACAATGATATAATTTTGCGGGTCGGCTACATGTAATGGTGTATGTGGCAAATATCTAAGAAATGTATTGTGAATAGAGTTAATAGTAAACAAGTAATAAATTGAAACGTAATACATGATGGTGCAGGTTTGCACGCGCATAAGTATTTATAATTTTATGGTTCCAAGACTTCTGAACTGTGTGTCGTAGAGTGATATAAGTTTGCTAGTACACTCAGGTTCTTTTTTTTTTTTCTTCTTATTTTGGAAGAGGGTGTTGTCAGTGAGAACTAGTTTCATAAGGGTTTGAAATAATGTGTAAGTTTTTTTTCTTGACGGTAAGTAAGTACTCTCTTTCTCAAACACTGGATCACTGAAGTACGGGTACTCATACGTCGTGGGCTTCATTGCTTTTTCAACCCCGCCCCACTCAATTGATAAGTAGGTGGTTCGTACCGCCACAGCGATTCTTTAGAGACAGTAAGTGATTTGTGTACCAAGTCTGGTTGATATTGGTCAAGTGGTTTAGGAGAGAAGTGGAACATACGTACATACACTATGTGATCAAAAGTATCCGTATACCTGGCTGAAAATGCCTTACAAGTTCGTGGAGCACTCCATCGGTAACGGTGGAATTCAGTATGGTGTTGGCCCACCCTTAGCCTTGATAACAGCTTCCACTCTCGCAGGCATACGTTCAATCAGGTGCTGGAGGGTTTCTTGGGAAATGGCAGCCTATTCTTCACAGAGTGCTGCACTGAGGAGAGGTATCGATCATAGAATGAAGGCTTTCGCGACCGGATGTTTCAGCTGCCGATAATTCTTCCGGGTCTTATGGCCGTGTTCCATGGAACTCTTCTATCTCTGACGTTTCATCGAAATCTACGTTGGACATCTTTAGAGATGCTCCTGGTTGTGCTGAGTCTTGCCGAATGACGAGTCGGATGTCGAAGAACAGCCTAAATACCGTGGAAAGTGGGCGTGGTCTGGATTTCACGTGATAGCAGAGATGAACCTTGTTAAGGATAAAATGTAACTATCGATCATAGTACGTCAAAAATAAAAACTTCTCATCGATTCTGTAGCGCCACTGTCCATATATCGCTGAGTTTCATAGCTTCTTCTTTTCTGTTAAAAATATCACCATGCTTATATATTTCGATGGCTTCTCGATGTCTGTCGATCACACTGGCATGAAGTCGGCGTTCCAAAGCATCCCAAAGGTGTTCTATAGCATTCAGGTCAGGACTCTGTGCAGGCCAGTCCATTACGGGGATATTATTGTCGTGTAACCACTCCGCCATAGGCGGTGCATTATAAACAGGTGCTCTATCCTGTTGAAAGATGCAATCGCCACCCCAAATTTGTCTTCAACAGTGGGAAGCAAGAAGGTGCTTAAAACTTCAGTATAGGCCTGTGCTGTGATACTGCCACGCAAAACAATGAGATGGAAGCCCCCTCCATAACACCACTGCCTACAAATTTTACTGTTGGCAGTACACACGCTGGGAGAGACGTTCACCGGGCATTCGCCATACCCACACCGTATCTTCGGACCGCCTCATTGTGTATTGTGATTCGCCACTCCACACAACGTTTTTCCACTGTTCAATCCTACATTGTTTATGCTACTTACACCAAGCGAGTCGTCGTTTGGTATTTACCGGTGTGATGTGTGGCTTATGAGCGGCCGCTCGACCATGAAATCAAAGTTTTCTCACCTCTCGCCTAACTGTCATAGTACTGGCAGCGGATCCTGATGTAGTCTGGAATTCCTATGTGATGGCCTGCATAGATGTCTGCCTATTAGATCTTACGACCCTCTTCACCTGTCGGTGGTCTCTGTCAGTCAACAGACGAGGTCGGCCTGTACGCTTTTGTGCTGTATGTGTCCCTTCACCTTTCCACTTCACTATCACGTCGGAATCAGTGGGATTAGGAATGTTTAGGAGTGTGGAAATCTCGCGTACAGATGTATGACACAAGTGACTCCCAATCACCTGACCACGTTCAAAGTCCGTGAGTACCGCGGAGCGCCCCATTCTGCCTCTTACGATGTCTAATGACGACTGAGGTCGGTGATATGGAGTACCTATGAGTAGGTGACAGCTTAATATACCTAATACGTATGTTTTGGGGGGTTTCCGGATACTTTTGATCACATAGTGTACATACATACTTACATATACAGGCCGAACATTAACAAAACCCACAAACTGCAAAGACGATGTATTGGAAGAAAGATTCTATGAACATGTATCCGGAATTGTATCGTTGCCACAGTAGATGACTCTGACGAGTGACAGTTCCTCTGACCAGGTGCCATGTGTTCCTTGTGTGCTGCAGGTTATGTGATTGAAGCAGCGTCGTGCAAACTGCAGATGGTCTTGTATTCATGTTGGGAATAAGCCGAGATGGTATTAGTGTACGGCCAAGCACACAGAAATGGTCGAGAGGCAGGTCGGCTGTACCAAAACAAGTACTCTCACAGACGCCAGTCCCATCACACAACATTTCAGGCCCATTTTGGGTCTTTATGTGATCAGGGATCGTTTCAGACAGACGAGCGTGCGCGGAGATTGCGGACCGTGCGTACATCAGATTTGGAGGTTCGGGTTCGACAGGATATTGAGACGACTACTGTCCCTATCACCTGCAATCCCATGGAGGCCTCTTCGACATCTACTGAGCCGTGGATGCGACACAGCACTGTACTGTATTACGGGATGATTTGTTGTTGCACGTACACCGTCAATTTCCGAAGACAAGTTCGTGGGACCCTTTTCCTCCATTTCCAGTCAGAAATTGGTTCCTGCAGTTCGTCGGTTTTATTAATGTTCACCCTGTATACATACATACAGGGTGACAATTATCGAACAATATGAAAAAAAAACGTAAATTAGTTACAAAATACGGCATGCACACATTTATTCATTATGTAAACATCACTACAGATACTCGAATTTAGGTTATGCCATCTTCGATATACCTGCCATCATTGGCGATGATGTAGCACAGACGAATAGCTAAATTCTGCTTGACCCGCTGAAGTGTCGGGACATCTATGCTGTCGATGACCTCCTGAGTGGCTGTTTCCATATCGGCAGTGGTTTCGGGATTATTTCTATACACCTCGTCTTTAATACAGAAACACAAAAAGGAGTCGCATGTGCTTGGATCCGGAAAATGTGGCGGCCAATCGAGGCCCATGACAGTGGCCTCTAGGTACCCCAGAGCCAGAATGTGGTCCTCAAAGTGCTCCTCCAGGGCTTCAAACACTTTCATGCTTCGATGGGGTCGAGCTCCATCTTGCATGAACCACATCTTGTCGAAATCAGGGTCACTCTGGATAATGAGGATGTTATCATCTTCGATAACCTTCACGAACCGTACGGTAGTCTCCGTCCCATCAAGGAATATAGCACCGATTATTCCGTGACTGGACACTGCAAACCACATAGTCACCCTTTGATCGTGAACAGGCTTCTCGATCACGAAATGCGTATTCTCCAATTGCACCAGTTTTCCTTACTGATGGAATCCCTTAAAATGGAAGTGGGCTTGGCCGCTAAACCAAACCACATAGCGTTTACGAATTCCCACCATGCCCTGCGGCCAACAACGCATTTCGGACATCCTAACGCGAATCGTTCAAAAGTTATGACGATTTTATTCTCACTCCGTACAAATATACATATATATATACGTACATCAATTTTTATAAGATGTATAGATTGTATGATTTGATAAAACAATACATTATATACTTCAGCTCAAAATAATCTGTAGCAGCGTATTTTTTCACACGTAGTATTTAGTAACTGGAATGACGTCAGAAGTCGGACTCGTTGAATATACCGGTTTTCACCAGATCACTGAACTTAAGCAATGTTGGACTTGGTAAATACTTGAACGAGTACCAGCCTGATACGCCAAGTGCTGTTGACTGCTTTCCCTTTGTTTTTACGCCAAATGAGAGGGCTTTCGGTGGCGTTCCTGATTCCTTGACTTTGCGCCAATGTCGTGGATGGAATTTCCAATTTTTCCGCTGTGCCCCTTGAAGTGAGGGCATGTGACACTGTTGATGACGATCCGACCATCACATGCAGACATTAAGCTCGGTGGCTCCCCTGGTGCTATTCTAAGAGGAGCAGACTACGAGCCGGCACAGAGTTTCACGCCCTACTCTCATCATCACCGTCATCATCCAACACAAACACGACACCACACTACATACGTCTATTACAATCGGCTATACTTACCAAACACATTTAAACACAGATCTCTCGCGCCTCACGAAGAAAAAGTGCCACTGTGCGCGAAGGACAGAAATACCTTTCCTAATTAGGTGACTGACTCTGCAGGTCCGGGTGCTATACGAAGACTAAATTGAAATTTTGACGTTAGTCGCGATGGGGCATTGAAATAAATTCAGTGGTCGTAAGTGAAAATTTATGCCGGACCGGGACTCGAAACCGAATTTCCCGCTTTACGCGAGGGGCTGCCTTAACCGCTTTGGCTATCCGAACACGTCCCAAGTTCAGGCACACTACATACGTAGCGGCCCAATTCATTACCCTCTTTGGTCACAGCTTCATGCAGATTTCCTCGAGAGGTTGGAAGAAGAGTACATACGTACTGAATGCTCGGTAATGACCGTCAAGGCAATTATATATGTGATGTCTGTTATTTCGGACATGTACGAAAGAACGGACAACACGTACATAAGTACATGCTATATGACATTAATAGGATATGCTGTTCCGGATATTTGGTACATGCTGTACTCAGGGCCAACCCGAACTGCAGCTACAAAATTTCGGAAGCTGTTTAAGGGTATTTCGATATCGTGGACTCATGTTTTGCGGTAGCTATTTACGGAGCAATAACGTTGTTCTTATTTATTCGGTTTATTATCCAGTTACCTTTTAATCTGTTGGAATATGATAACAACAAGCTTGTAATATGCAGGTACCAAAACGTTCAAGTACTGTGAAGCGCCGGCCGGTGTAGCCGATCGGTTCTAGGCGCTACAGTCTGGAACCACGCGCCCGCTACAGTCGCATGTTCGAATCTTGCCTCGGGCATTGATGTGTGTGATTTCCTTAGGTTAGTAAGGTTTAAGTAGTTCTAAGTTCTAGAGGACTGATGATCTCAGATGTTAAGTCCCATAGTGCTCAGAGCCTACTGCGAAGCGGCTGTCATTCCTGTGGGATCATAGTGTTGTCGTGCCGTTCATCCATTTCAATCAATTAATGTATTTAGAAGGTGCACATTGCCCAATTATTCTTCAGCAAACCTATCAGTACTGCTGCGTATCACTGTTAACGTACAAATAAAACTGCCATGCAAACAAACTCGAAACAGAACCGAGTAGTACTGAAAGCGGAAAATAAAGTGGGCGTAACTATTGTCAATAACAAGTACCGTAAGTGAATGGAACAAATTTGTTTCCAAAGAGGACACACAGCGAATACTATCGACATATGCACTGTTGTGCAGATATTTTCAGTGGCTGTCTGGTATAAAGTTAAACGCGGGTAAGCTATTAAACGAAATCCAATTACTACGTAACGAGCTGCCGCTGTCAACGGATCCCTCATACCAAAACGCTGGCCGGAGTGGCCGTGCGGTTCTAGGCGCAGCAGTCTGGAACCGAGCAGCTGCTACGGTCGGACGTTCGAATCCTCCCTCGGGCATGGGTGTGTGTGATGGCCTTAGGTTAGTTAGGTTTAATTAGTTCTCAGTTCTAGGGGACTGATGACCTCAGAAGTTAAGTCACAAAGTGCTCAGAGCCATTTGAACCATTTTGAACCACACCAAAACACTCAGAGAGTATCCACGAATATCCTCCACAATACCGTCAGCGGTGTCCGCGTTGCCTTACACCGTCTGATTTTCAACCGGGCATATCTATATTAACATCTCTACGTGATTATTCTGCTATTCACAGTAAAGTGACGGGCAGAGGCTTCTATGAACCACCTTCGAGCTGTCTCTACCGTTCCACTCTCGAAAACCGCGCGGGAAAAACGGACTCTTAAATTTTTCTCTTCGAGTTCTGATTTCTCTAATTTTATCGTGATGATTATTCCTCACTATGTAGGTGGGTGGCAGCAGAATGTTTTCGCAATCCGAGGAGAAAATTGTTGATTAAAATTTTATGCGAAGCTCCCGTCTTAACTAAAAACTCCTTTGTTTTAATGATTGCCACTCCAATTCACGTATGATGTCTGTGGCACTATCTGCCCTATTTCACAATAATACAAAACGAGTTTCCCTTCTTTGAACTTTTTCGATGCTATTCGCCAGCCGGCGATTCGGCATGATCACTCAGAGCGGTTGGTGGGTCTCGTCGCCCATAAACAGCCCTTTTCAATCTATCCGAGGCGTGTTCGATAGGGTTCATGTCTGGAGAACTTGCTGGCCACTCTAGTCTTGCGATGTCGTTGTCCTGAAGGAAGTCATTCACAAGATGTGCACGATGGGGCCGCGAATTGTCGTCCATGAAGACGAATACCTCGCCAACATGCTGCCGAAATGGTAGCACTATCGGTTAGCGGATGGCATTCACGTAGCTTACAGCCGTTACGGCGCCGTCCATAGCCTCCAGGGGGGGGGGGGGGTATTGTTTGTTACAGTATATCCAAAGCACTGCCTTCCTTGAGGCAGGACATACCAAAAAAAAAAAAAAAAAAAAGGTTCATATAGCTCTGAGTACTATGGAACTTAACTTCTGAGGTCATCAGTCCCCTAGAACTTAGAACTACTTAAATCTAACTAACCTAAGGACATCACATACATCCATGCCCGAGGCTGCATTCGAACCTGCGACCGTCGCGTTCGCGCGGTTCCAGACTCTAGCGCCTAGAACCGCTCGGCCACCCCGGCCGGCAGGACTTACAGGGTGGTGATGTATAATGTCATCTTTATTGAACGGTAAGGAGGGGCTTGGGCTTGAAGTCACTAGACCATGATGAGATGGTGGTTCATGAGGTTAATCTGTTATTGAGTAGCCTCCACAGTGGCGCAATTCACTTTTATCCGGTGCCACCTTTCTGGAGATACAGAACTGGTGTATTGAGTGTTTGGCCGTAGTGCATCAGCTTTGTCCAATAGTTTCCGCGTTCAGTCTTTCATTTAATCAGTGATAGTTAGCATTTGAAGTTCCGCATGTAGGTCTGCGATTCGCATGCATTATGGAGTACCTAGGTTCGAATCCTGCCTTGGGCATGGATGTGTGTGATGTCCTTAGGTTAGTTAGGTTTAAGTAGTTCTAAGTTCTAGGGGACTGATGACCTCAGGTGTTAAGTCCCATAGTGCTTAGAGCCATCTCAACCAGTTTTGAACCCCCGAAGTACTCAGTGCCCTCAAGTGTGCCTTCTTTGAACTTGTTGTTTTCGGGCTACCGTGGCAACGGGCAGGTGTTTATCTTAACACGAGAAGTAACACTCGCAAATCGAGTTAGTTTTAATCCTCGCGAGTAGGCTAAACTCGAGTGCCCAACACTTGAAAATTAAATAAACTGCGCAGTGCTCCCCAAGGTGACCCGGAACCAGGTGTGCGAACGAGTCGCGACGAGGAACAATCCGCAGCGGAACAAAGTGAGAGAGTCGTTGCTGTATTTAGCACGGAGACCTCAAACGGGAGGCTGAATGCGGTGGCCCGGGCATAACGCGCTCGCCGGGGGGAACGCGACAGCCGGACCCTGGAGGACTTCCCGTCTATTGAGGACGTGTTATTCGCAGTCACGGGCGGCCATTGTCCGCGCGTACGCTGTGGTTAAGTTGACACGCGTGCACCGCGGCGCGCCGTGGCCGCCTGCAAAGCGCTATTCAGCGCGGCCGCGCCGTCTGCGCGCTGCGTACGTGATGCCGGCAGACAGCGTGCCGCCTGCGCGCGCTGTGGGAAGCCCCGCTCCTGCCCAGTCGGGCCCATAATGAGCCCACGGGAGCTCCACACGTGCACAGAACTCCTGCTCCACGGGGCGCCCCTGTTTGTTTTCCTTTACGGGAGCCAGCGCGCACCTCTGTTTGCTGTAACGAGGAGCTCATTGGTGCGCGTGGGTCATAGCTAAACCTCAAACTGCGAATCACATGAGCACGGGAAATATTATTCGCGTGACTGATGATGGCCGAAGTAGAGAGGATGCAGGATACAGAATGGCTGTAGCACTAACAGCCTTTCAGGAAAAGGTTAATCCGTTAACATAGAATGTAAATATCAGGGTTAGTAAGGCTCTTTGAAGGTTTTTGTTTGGAGTGTGGCCTCGTACTCAGACAATAAGGGAATAAAAGATTTTGAAATGTGTAATGGAGAAGATTACAGGTGTAGTAAGTCACGTGCTGGATCCAAATGGTTGAAAAAATAATACCAGAGGTAAAGGAGAATGGTTCAAATAGCTCGGAGAACTATGGGACTTAACATCTGAGGTCAACAGTCCCCTAGAACTTAGAACTACTTAAACCTATGTAACCTAAGGACATCACACACATCCATGCCCAAGGCAGGATTCGAACCTGCGACCGCAGCTTTCTCGCAAATCCAGAGTGAAGCGCCTAGAACCGCTCTTCCACAGTGGCCGGCAGGTAAAGAAGAAATCGCATGATAAGACACATACTGGGACACGAACGAATAAGGAAATAATAGTAGGAAGAGGCTGGTGGGCGGGGGGTGGGCGCAGGAGTTGAAATTGTAGAGGGATAGCAAGGGATGAATACAATTAGCAGATTTAAACAGTTGTAGATATTCGCAGATGAAGAAACTTGCACTGGATACAGTAGCGTCGAGAGATATATCAAACCAGCTATCGGACAGAAAAACTACTACGACTATTATTTTGCTGAAACTGACGGCAGCTCAGACATAAGGCTGTATTTGCCTGTTAGCATTCATTGTTATTTATCAAGGCCTTTAAGCAGCTAATGGTCTGGATTTCGTTGTAATTTCATTGTTAATGCTGCGGAATATGTAGGTTTCTCTGGCCTTCAGGTGCAAGATCGTTGCTTTCTTCTCATAACTTGTCATACTCACATTTCTTTCTGCAACCATTTTGCCTTGGTGTCCATAAAAACTAAAACTAGACTCCTCCCGAACAGGCCATGAAGGCCCAACGGTACCGACCGGCCGCCGTTCCATCCTCAGTCCATAGGTACCACTGGATGCGGATGTGGAGTGGCATGTGGTCATCACACCGCTCTCCCCCGCCGGCCGGTGTGGCCGAGCGGTTCTAGGCGCTTCAGTCTGGAACAGCGCGAGCGCTACGGTCGCAGGTTCGAATCCTGCCTCGGGCATGGGTGTATGTGATGTCCCTAGGTTAGTTAGGTTTAAGTAGTTCTAAGTTCTAGGGGAATGATGACCTCAGATGTTAAGTCCCATAGTGCTCAGAGCCATTTGAACCATTTAAAAAAACACCGCTCTCCCGCCCCTATGTCAGTTTCCGAGACTGAAGCCGCTACTTCTCAGTGAAGTAGCTCCTCAGTTTGCCTCACAAGGGCTGAGTGCACCCCTCTTGCAGAACAGCGCTCGGCAGACCTGATGGTCACCCATCCAAGTGCTAGCCCAGCCCGACAGCGCTCAACTTCGGTGATCTGACGGGAACCGGTGTTGCCACTGCGGCAAGGCCGTTGGCCTTGGTGTCTATGGATTTCCTATTTACCTCAGTCCACATTTACATCTCTGTATCCCTGTCTTTACCTGAAAGTTTTTGTATTACCTTCTTTGTCGACCAACTGATGTATTTCTTCACAGTTACGTTCGCTGTACCTGTCTTTGACTGTCAAACATCTGTTACTGCGCTTTTGGTGATGTTCGTTCCACTTCAAATGAAATCCCTACTGTGGTATTCCTTATTACTGTTTCTACAACCTCATACAGCTTCGAAAGCATCTCATCATTCCTCAGTATCCCAGTATCGCATTTCTCTGCACATCGATTCTTCCGGACGACTACTTTAAACTTTCGCCTACTCTTGATCGTTGTTAAATTGCTCCTGGGTACGTCTTACAGACCATTATCTGATTTCGGAGTCTCTGCATGACGTTGATGAAATCCAGCTGTAATATTTCTGTATCTCCTTCTTTTTCCCGAGTACCTTATCCTCTTAGGATTTTTGAACAGTCTATTCCCTATTACCAGCTGAAATTTATTGTAGAGCTCGTCTCTTTCCTATCTCATTTCTACCAACCCCTACAACCATATTCCAATCCGCCATGATTGTTAGGTCAGATTACTGACAATATGAACCAAATGTAGTGTTGTGCGCACCCACTACAATCCATACCGCCACAGCAGATGCTGGACCCATACGACGATGGCCACTGCAGTCTGGAAACATTCGTCTTGCTCAGAGACTCCACACACGGGTACTTTCATTGTGTGATGTACACATAATTCACACTCCCTGAAAAGACGATCTTGTGCCAGTATTGTGATAAATGGCGGCGATGGGCGAGTATAATCGACTACTCTCTCTTTGCTGCCATCTCAAGAGAAGTGTCAGCAGTGACCGCCATAGTGAAAGGCCTGGTGCTCCAGACGTAGCACCAACCTCAATGGCAGCACATCTGACAAAGAAATCCTGACAGATGGTGTTCAGAAAATCAAATGACTCTGAGCACTATGGGACTTAACATCTACGGTCATCAGTCCCCTAGAACTTAAAACTACTTAAACCTAACTTACCTAAGGACATCACACACACCCATGCCCGAGGCAGGATTCGAACCTGCGACCGTAGCGACGACGAATACAGGCATGCATCAGTGTAAGAGGACGTGCTGCTGGCTTTTAGAGGTACCGGTGTGTACAGCAATCTGGACCACCACCTCTGAAGGTCTCGCTGCATGGTGATACAACATGCAATGTGTGGTTTTCATGAGCAATAAAGAGTGCGAATGAGCAACTCCTTGCTGAGTCCATCAATTCCTTATTCGCATGCCACTCATCGGACGCCGACTAATGCAAGCTGCAATTTTGCACGACGATTAACTGCTGTCGCGATGGGCCATGAATTTCTGACGCATGCTGGCAGATGTTTCTCTTTTTTATAGGAAGAATAGTACGACGTTATCACAAACAATAAACATTCCAATACATTTCATAATTTATAAACACGCTGTATAATATTTCCTGAAATTCTGGATGTAGATGGCGCTACTCTTAATTACAGGGTCCTTAGTTATACATAGGTGAAAAAGACAAATAACTGACAGAAATTTTCGATATAGCACTGAATGCAGTATATGTTCCAGATTTCTCTACAGTGACTACGAATGTAAGACTCCCAACTTGTTTAGCTGCTGCGTCAGAGACTACTGGCCGACCCTGACTTTCTGCCACAAGTGGTGCACAGTCAGTGTCTGTGAGACGTTTGTACCAGTTAATAATAGCTTGTCTTTGAGGTGTTGGCTTAAGATATTTAGTCCCGAATTCTCTCTGAGCTGCAGTAGAGGATTTGGATTCATGAATCCACAGACAATACTCTGCATGCTCTGCACTATTATACGGTTCCATGACGACTGTTGGAATCATTCGCGCAAGCCTCCTAGCGGGAACGTCGGAAACTAAAAGTTTTAGGCTGGAATAAAGCTTGAAGATATACCACATTCAGTGCTGTATCAAAAATTCCTGTAAGCTGTTTACCTCTTCACAATTAAAGGTTACTCTTATATAATTAATTTATAAACACCCTACTTTGTACGGTTGCGCTGAAGTCTAATCATTTTTACAAAAGTGGTTCAAATGGCTCTGAGCACTATGGGACTTGACTTCTGAGGTCATCAGTCCCCTAGAACTTAGAACTACTTAGACCTAACTAATCTCTGGACATCACACACATCCATGCCCCTGGCAAGATTCAAACCTGCTACCGTAGCGGTCGCGCGGTTCCAGACTGTAGCGCCAAAACCGCTCGGCCACTTCGGCCGGATAATTTTTACATCCCAAGATCTAATAAAGGTTATGGAAAATTGACTTTCGTTGCATATTACCTTCGGGCCAGCATTCTGTAACGGCCAGCAGTTTATAATACTTCCCACAAGATAATCCGTGGTCCATAACCAAGTACATTTGGCAGAACTGCTGTTAGTCCTGTAGGGTTAAAACTAAAAATTAGACAAATCGGAAATAATTGGTACAGAGAATTTTATTGTTTTAATGGCTTCATTTGTGGCCCAATATGACTATCCTAGGTTTTCCCCCTCGGCGGAGTTGTGGAAAAGTGGTGGGGGCAAAAATGTACCCGAAATAGGGGCACTTTTTTCGGTTTTGTGATTATATCTCGTAAATGACTCACAATGTAGAAAACATAATATAATTAAAAATTGTAGGGCATGAAATTCTGCATTGAATGAGACCATCCGCATATTTTGTGGACCATCCGTTTCAATATTAGTGCTCTTCAAAATTGGACCAATTTTACAAGTTCATGAAAAATTTTCGTTTTAACCTCTGTTTTTTGGTAATAACGTTGAAGCTAACCCATCTATCAATACAGTAGTTATTACAAACGATATACAGGAATAACTTCTGCCTTTGATGAGACCAAAAGTGAAATGAACTATCCGTCTCTGTACGGCTAAGATTGTACTTTCATTGCTATGCATGTAAGGTACTTCACATTTATAAAGCTAGGTCTCAAGATCAGTTTTATTCATAGAACTCAAAAATAACATTATCATGAGTAAAGATTGAAAAAAAAATTTAAAAACTGTTCAAATTCGGGGGTAAATTCCGTGACAAGAAATTTAAGGTCAACTTTGGCAATCCCTTATGAAACCGTAAAGCCTTTTTGCACCTTGTTATTCTGCCTTGGTGTATACGTTCTGCCTGGCAAGTCAGTGTAATAATGACAAAAGCGTATCTTTTGTAATTCCTAAGGTAATCGTCCATAAAGTTACCTTCAAAAAAATCAGAAACCTACATATGACAAAATTTGAAGGCAAATATATTTCTATAGCTCACCTTTGATTTTAATTTAAAATGCACCATTTGGAAGAGCAGCTTTTGCTTTAGTAGAATATTGTGCATAGTGTCAGTGTGCAGTTACCAGGCGGCAGCATCCTGCGTCCGCCCACTAGGTGACACAGTTTATTGCTCTCTAGTGGCGCCTGGCGCCACCCACGCACAAAAGGACAGGTGCGGCCCCGGTAAAAGCTTTTTCTGGCCAGTTCTCGCCAGTGCCCACCTTTCTTCCGGGTTGGACGCACGCCAAACGACACAGTTATTTACCCATAGAGAACGACACGCCACACGGCGATAAGTGCCGGTGTTTCGCGCGACCGCAACGTGCGACGTGCCGCGACGCGTTTTCCTTGGGCCGCCTCCGACGCATTTACGGATCACGCATCACCTCGCCGCCCTTGTGCCATCGTCACTGCCCCCGTAAGCACCATGTTTTTGCATACCGATACATACTATGCATATGACGAGTTGCGTCATTTTTCAAGTTCTATAACCATTCATTTCTTGAAACTTGGAAGAGGAAAGACCTCGTCAAAAGTATTTGATTCCAGCAGTTTCAAACTGGCAAACATCATCGGAAGCCCACTCACATTTCTTCACGCCATAAGTGGATGCGACACAACTTTAGCACTCTTCGGTCAGGGCAAAAATAAATGTCTCCTGGAAGGTATCAAACCTTTCTTACAGCATGACACTCAACCTGAAGCTCTAGTCGAATCTGGCCTCCAATTTAACAACCTTCTATGGAGGTACGGTTCAAATGGCTCTGAGCACTATGGGACTCAACTGCTGTGGTCATAAGTCCCCTAGAACTTAGAACTACTTAAACCTAACTAACCTAAGGACAGCACACAACACCCAGCCATCACGAGGCAGAGAAAATCCCTGACCCCGCCGCGAATCGAACCCGGGAATCCGGGCGTGGGAAGCGAGAACGCTACCGCACGACCACGAGATGCGGGCTATGGAGGTACGGCAGGAGACACTTTAGTCAATTTGCGATTCGACCTGTTTTCCAAAGCGATTGTGAAATCCAGATTCACCCTAGCATCCCTACCACCAACATCGGAAACAGCTCGTCAGCATTGCTTGATGACCTACTAATAAGTACAAATGTGGATAGGACACGAGATGGATCCGCTTCTCTGGGGATGGCAGGCTTCAGAGTTTGGTCTTGACTCCGTTCCTACCTCCAAAGAACAAGCTCCACAGTCTCTTCTCTCAACACTTTCCTGCAAATGCAACAAGGGCTGTGCAGGTAGGTGCGGGTGTCGGAAGGCTCATTAATTTGTGCTAATTGCAAGGGGAACTCATACACTAACTCCCTCCAATCAGACGAAACTGACGAAGCAGATGTTGACGAAGACCTGGACTGTATATACGAGGTGACGAAAATTACTGACTTTGAGGAGCCGAGTGACGGGGGTCGGACTCGGAAATTACAGACTTTGAGGATCCGGGTGGTGCAATGACAATTGTGTTCATACTTACTTTTACCCTTTTCATCTCATACATTTCTGTAAAATTTTGTAATTACGAAATATAATAACCACTACTTAATTTCATGGAGTGTCTCTCTCTTCCTGCCTCCTTCATATCAGTTGAATGGGTATCATTATATTATTTCGAGGGTTAAGATCGGAGACCATGTATCTGACAAAAGCCGAATTTTACAGGGGAGTTAAAAAACATAACTTTTTAACAAAAATTTTGACTGATTTTTTTTTAGAGCATAATTAATTATTATTCTCAGGTTGTGCGTTGCATCATTTTGTTAAAACATATATTTTTTCACTTACGCGTTTTTTGGAGCCAGGACTTTTTCTGACATCTGTCAGATACTAGGTCTCGATATATGAAAAAAAATGTAATGTTATTTTTCAAATTTTTAAAAATTGTAGTATTTTATTCTAATACTATATTACGTAAGTACAAGACAATAGATTGCTATAGTTCTGTGTTTAAAAGAGTGTACATAAGAATTACTGAAGAACTACATTTGAAATCGTCTTCACTGATCATGAGAAATGGTCCATCTGTAATGAGGAGCTGAACACAAATTGGTGGTCCAATAAATTCACTTTTGGTTTCATCGAATTCAGATATTTCTCTCTCCATATCATTTTTATGAACGACATTATTGATAGGTGGGTTAGTTTCAACGATATTACCAAAAAACAGAGGTTAAAACGAAAATTTTTCATGAATATGTAAAACTGGTCCAATTTTGAAGAGCACTAATATTGAAACGGGTGGTTCAGAAAAGATGCGGATGGTCTCATTCAATGCAGAATTTCATGCCCTACAATTTTTAATTCCTCTATGTTTTCGATATTGTGAGTCATTTACGAGATATAATCACAAAACCGAAAAAAGCACCTTTCGGGTACATTTTTGCCCCCACCACTTTTTCACAACTCCGCCGAGGGGGAAAACCTAGGATAGTCGTACTGGAACACAAAGGAAGCCATTAAAACAATAAAACCTTTTGTATTAATTATTTCCGATTTGAATGCTAATTCTACTGGAATATGTTCCATCTCCCTCGTGAGGGAAACTGCAGTGTTCGGATGTCATAGGTGGATCAATCAATGACAATGTAAGTTTGTGTCAAGCCTAAAAAGGTGTCAGGTATGCTAATGATTGAGGCGACATCTCACTAAACGTATTAAATCTAAGTTCGAGCCCCGTCCAGGCAACAGTTTTCAGCTGTCACGATGTAATTGTTTCTTTCAAAGATGATTTTGCTTTTTTTTAGTGGAAGGACTTGTCAATATCTTTTATAGGCTGATTCGAATGGAAACCTGCAGGGTGTCCTACCATCCGTATAATTATGAATTTAGATAGTTTAGGAGACCGTAAGCCGCAAATTTCGAGGTAAGACCCAGTTGTCGGAAGTGATTATCTGGGGTGGAGAGGACTTGAAAGACTGATGTGTGTGATGCTCATATTTATAAACTCCTTATATTTCGAAACAAACGTCTACCTACCGCACTGACAGTGCCAGCACTGTCTCAGAAACAATCAACAATCCTTCGTGATGAGCCCAATTTTAACTCTTTGTGACTGAGTGTCGAAGATGTAAATTTACCTGTTATTCCATGTTTCAGAGGTGCATTTGGGGTGTATCGCTACAGGACATACACTGAGGTGAATAAAGTCATACCATAGCGATATACATATGGCGTTAGTATTGAGTACACAAGGTATAAAGGAACGGTGTATTGGCGGAGTTGTCATTTGGACTCAGATGAATCATGTGAAAAGGTTATGGTCGCACGACAGGAATTAACATACCTTAGACGCGGAATGATAGTTGGACCAAGACACGTGGAACATTCCGTTTCGGAAATCGCTAGGAAATTCAGTACTCCGATATCCACAGTGTCAAGAGTGTGCCGAGAATGACAAATTTGTGGCCTTACCACTCTCCACGGACAACGCAGTGGTCGACGGCCTTCTCTTAACGACCGAGAGCAGTGGCGTTCGCCTAGAGTTGTCAGTGCTAACAGACAAGCAACAGTGCGTGAAATAATCTCAGAAACCAATGTGAAACGTACGACGAACGTATCCGTTACGATAGCGTGGCAAAATTTGGCGTTAACGGGCTACGGTAGCAGACGACTGATGCGAGTGCCTTTTCTAACAGCACGAAATCGACTGCAACGCCCTCCTGGGTTCGTGACAGTACTAGTTGGACCCTAGATGGCTGGAAAACAGTGGCCTGGTCGGATGAATCTTGATTTCAGTTGGTAAGAGCTGACTGTAGGGTTAGAGTGTGGCGCAGACCCCAAGAAGCCATGGACCCTAATTGTTAATAAGTCACTGTGTAAGCTGATGGTGGCTCCATAATGGTATATGCTGTGCTTACATGGAATGGACCCGATCATTGACAGAAAATGGTTACGATGGGCTACTTGGAGACCGTGTTTGGCCATTCATGGAGTTCATACTCCCAGACAACGACGAAATTTTTATGGATGATAATGCTCCTGTGACCAGGTCACATGTTCACGATTGCTTTAAAGAACTTTCTGCACAATTAGAGCGAATGATCCGGCCACCCAGATCGCCTAACACGAGTCCCATCGGAAATGTATGGGACATAATCGAGAGGTCAGTTAGTGTACAACTTCTCCACCTGCAACACTATCACATTTGTGGACAGCTATAGTTTCAACATGGCTCAGCATTTCTGCAGCTGACTTTCAACAACTTGTTGGGTCATGCCACGTAGAGTTGCTACGCTATCCCAGGCAAAAGGAGGTCCGACACGATGTATGAAAGTATCCCACGACTTTTGTCACCTCAGTGCATAGGGCACGGAAAGCCGAATAAAGACACAAACGAATATTCTAACATGCGTTCCTATAATTGGAAGAACTTTATCGCCGTGCATGGGAACTTACGAGAAACTCGGTCGTTTACGCCTCAGGGATCTGATCAAGGTTCTCGGCAAAGAAGTTCGGCAGAACTTTTTTATTTAATTTTACTTGCGCTATTTACGTTTGATCTGCTACCTTGCTTCTAGAAGAGGTTATGTTTTTATTTTGTTGCGCAGTGTTTTAACAAAGTTGCGCCGGACGGGGTGGCCGAGCGGTTCTAGGTGCTACAGTTTGGTACTGCGCGACCGCTACGGTCGCAGGTTAGAATCGTGCCTCGGGCATGGATGTGTGTGATGTCCTTAGGTTACTTGAAAACATATAACTAATTATGAAACGGAATTCCTTGAAATCAATAATTTATATGTTAGTAAGATAGGAAAAAAGGAAGATGATAAACAGTTTATATGGACAGAATACCACCACCAAAAGTTCCTAGGAAGTCCTTGACTAAGAAAGATATTGACCATTAGCCCTACGGCAGCCATCATCCGATCTACTACTGTTCGCCACCGGAGAGCGATGACCTCAGCAACACTTTATCGCCCTCACATGGCGTGATCCTACGTCTAGTTTAGATTCTGTTTCTCATGACAACACACCACAGCATGTGATGTCCTACATTTCTACTTTCATAATCTAATCTTACAGTCTGATGAGCACTTGTTTCCGCGATACTCTGGCGACTGTCATTAGTCACGGTTAATTTTTATCCTGTTTATAACTGGACACCTCATCTGTTGTTGCCTCTAGAGAATGTGTTGCAACAGGACGGTGCATTTTGAAAATATAAGATTTTCGTTCGACTGGCAGAATAGGAGCGTTTGCAGGGCCTCACTCTTATGGAGATTTCTTACTGTGTCATATAAGATCAGTGTATGAAACCCTTGCACAAACTACAGAGGAAAACGTTAGCACAGTGCTAGTTGCTTGTCGCACTGCGAACAATTGCTTAAATTAATGCTTTAACTTCTAAGTAGTTTAAATTTAAAAAATAGTAACATTCATTTCTGATTAATAGTGTCATAACTGAAAGTGCTGAGACAAAGTAACATTTATATTCTTCTGGCGAATGGCATTTTCATAAATTAAGCTACATGTAGCAATCCCTAATCAGGGAAAGAAATAGATTTTGTCTTTTACTAGAAGAAAAAGTTGTATTTCTTGTGAATGTTTTCTCAACTTTTCTACTCATAACATAATCACCTTCGATTCGATAAAATGTGGATTTACGGCGTATTAAGATACATTGTCAGTGTTTCCTGAGATTTCTAGAACTTATACGTAAGGACCAAAAGTGACCCTCAATAATCCTTTAAATAGTGTTACGAGATAGTATGATTTTGTACCTAAAGAAAACAACTCGGCGTTCGAGCAGTCATGTTGGAGAACAACTAGAAATAGTATAGGAATAACAAACCCAGAACTTCAGTCACATTTATTGTGATTATGACTCCAATGCCGTGACATTAGGGCGTCTCATTAACACAGCAAATGTAAAGAAAGAAGGCTAAATTTATTCCCATCAGAAAACAAGTATGTAACTTGCTATCCTGTGGCAATCCTATTTATTTCCTTTTTTCCGTATTTTTAAATGTTTATACAACTCAGTGATTGTGGAAAATTTGCATGTAATTACGCTAATATTAGCCGCCGTCCTATTACTTAATCAAGATAATACAAAAATCATGTAAGGACATTTCACATTATCTAGTATGATATTTCACATTATCTAGTTTCTCCTGTTTTGAGTAGGTTTAGAGCAGAACGTGAAATATCTCCTGTTTACCCCTGTCTGAAAACTTTTTTCTTTTGTTGACTATCTTCACTTTCCAATCAATAACGCGGTACTGATGTTAAAACTCACTTCGTTATGAGCGGCTATTTCTTTGTGAGCGGCTACACACTGGTTCCTTCGCAGAACATATTTCACCTGAAGTGAAATATGTTCTGCGAAGGAACCAGTGTGTAGCCGCTCACAAAGAAATAGCCGTGAAATTACGTCGAAACCTGATCGTGTCATCTGATACGCGTGTAGCAGCTTTTTATTACATGCAGTGGAATGTGTGTTTTGTATCTGTTAAAAACCCTTACTAAATTTCCGCGAATAACAAGTGTGCTTGATGTAATTTACACTCAATGTGTAGTCTTCGATTTCTGTTCAGTCTCGAACCTATAACGCTAAATACTCGTATATACATATTTTTAGGTAAAATCGAATATATCTAGAAATCACTCTGGACAGGCCCTCGACATTCATACAGTAGCGCTTCAAATCATCTAAACTTGTCTTAAGAGTCAATCTACTTCGCACGAATACCGAAAGCGGTTGGGATGCAGACACCAATACTCTACGCTCTGCTACACTTGATCTTGTGTATTCTAATAGGGAAATTGCCCTCCTGTGTGAGGAAAAATGAGGACACAATAAATCTTAAGTGAAGCTTAGTGAATTCATGAGAGTTAACACCGGTCCTGTTAGATCTACTCCCATTCAGTGGTTACCTGTTCTAGTATTACTCCGAAATATATAAGGAGGAGAGCACCCAAGGTAAACCAGCCGAAGAACTCTCTCTTGTACAGTTCCTGAAAAGTTACACTAACAACTCGTCTAAAATCATGCAAACAACTCCGGAATGATTCACAAAGTATCAGACAACACTGCAACGCATATCGACCCAAAAATGCTCTCTTGGTTAAAGATCCCACAAAGAAGGTTGAGGGATTCAAACTACCACGCCAAACCTGGTCGAAGCTGAACCGTATCAGGGCAAGTCAAGGGAGATGTGACTACAACTTGAAGAAGTGAGGTTGTCAGGGTGTATCTCCCTCGAGCATTTGACGATCATCTGAGGATTCCACACTGATTGATGATGCTGTGGAGTGGTTGTGAAAATGAACATTTCCAATTATTGTAGATACTTCTCCGTACCTATAAAATCACACGATATGTATATATACATCCTAATTCGAAAGAAAGACAGTCTTCTTCATTGAAACTCTTATGGTAGTTCATGATCTCCTTCAATAAGATTGAAGTCTACAGTGGGCATTTTTACAGAGTTAAAAAAAATACCTTCTTTGCACAATTATGGGTATCACGAGTTCAGTAGGCGACACTGTAGTTTATTTTTTTATAGCAAGCACTTGTATTTTTCTAACTTCACATACGCAGTTAGATACCCAGTAACTGACCTAACACGTAGTGTTCACTTTGTACAAGATAAAATACAGCCACAAAGCTACAGTGTTGCAGTGTCTCTTCAGCACTGCCGATCTAAGCTTAATATATCAACAACTGAAATGCTTGAGGCACTAAAATGCATTGTCTTTTATTGGTATAGCACTTCTTTTAGCATCAGAAATTTCATATATTATATTATACTTTAGGTTGTAATCACAGTTATAACAGGCCTTAACTTAACTCCCAGCACTCATAACTTAGCCTATTTTGCGACAAATTTTTTGTTTCACTTTTTCAAGAAACGGCCTTAATATCTTACAACACCAATCTTCATAATTCTTCTTTTAATTTACAAGTATGTCCTAATCTAGTGCCTCATTTAATTTCTTTTGTTTCTCTTAGTTGTTCTCAATGTTTATCTTTCACTTTATGTGTTTTGAATGGCATCATTTCTTTAATTTTTCCCTTACATTTGCCTTACTGCAGTCTCAGATTTAAAACGCTCTATAGCGCTTTTCATGTGTTATGTATCAGCATCATGGATGAACGAACATAAATACTAATATGTGAGGTAGGGAATCTATGTGAAACCTACACGTTCTTAATAATTAGCACACCGTACACTGTGCCAACTCTTAATGTCAGATTGATGGGAGAAGAAATATGTCAGGTTTACACCAGGTGCAGTGTAGTTTGAAGATTACACTGTCAAAATCTATCTTTTCGATCCATAAAATCCTAGACGCGTGTCTAACTCTGCGTCAGCTCCTAGATCGTTAAACACTGAACACAAGTTCCGATAGCAAAGGACGTGAACAGAAAACGGATACGTCTTTACCTCTTTTCCAAGGCCGTACACCGACCTTCACTGTCACCATTTTAGGAAATCGATGGAATTCATGAACAAGAATGACCGACGATGATTTGAACTCATATCCGAGTGAGTGCGAGTCGAGTTGTTTTATTACTTCTCCATGTCTTTCGGTACTATGCTTCGTATGAAACATTCTACTATTCTTTTTCATACATGCGCCATCAGTGGCGTTGAATCTATATTCGTCTCATATGTCACTGTGTGTCCACTTTACCAGTTATCTCGTATTCGCACGTCTACCTTCACCAACATTTCAGCATTCCCCATTCTTTTCCAGGCTACCTTCATGTACCATTTTAATATATATACCCGTAACTTCTTATAAGAAAGACGTATTAGGAACTCTAATCCGTGTCGTGTATTGATTTATTTATTGGTAGAAATCAAAGCAAGAAAATACTGTGTCCCGAAACCAGAATTTCATAGCAAAAACTCTGAGGTAATTGTTTATTTTTCCCTTTTTCAACTTCTTTTATGTCGAGAAATATCTACTTCTCATCTTCTTGCCTGCCTCCCACGGACGCGCCTGCGTGCAATCCAGATTACAGATTTCCTCGTCGACGTCGGGGACTGCACGCAGCGACGGACCAGTAATCACGGGAGGTACCCAGTATGAATGCTAATCGGCTGATCAGTATGCAGCGGTTATGAGAGGACAGGAGGGCGCCGTAGCGCGACATTGTCCTTCCTCCCCCACAACAACAGCGGCAAAAACAGACCCTCCCTTCCCCTTCCCTCATCACCCCCGTTACATCCCTTCTTGTAGTCGCTGGTCTCTGCACCTGCTGTTACGGAGCGCAGTTCCCAAACAGGGTCCACAGGCGGGCTGATGATACACGTCCGGAGGGGATGTAGATTATCAAGTTCTTCAGGAAGGCTGCTACTTTTTCTACTCCTTCCCACGTTCGGATAACGGTTCAGGCAAGGTATCGAAAGCCGTGATTTTTTCTTTCGTACAGAAGTAATGCACAATTTTATTTGAGAGAAAAACAAATATGAAAGAAAAAATACGAGAGATCAGTATAATGGCCATCTGCACTTCCTTACAGATCGCATATGTACTATTTGTATAGTAGAGAGTAATTTCTGCTTCGAAAAGGTACCTACTAAACGGCAACTAGAAAAAGTTAGTCAGACTCGTTATAGTTAAAATCTTCTCTGTTGTTACGCCGTGTCATATTTCCTTCTGATATAATCGAAGTTTCGACCCCCTGCTGGGATGTTCTTCAGGATCATATGGTGTCCACTATTGCTTGAGTATTCTAGCAATAGTGGCCACTGTATGGTCCTGAAGAAGATCCCAGCTGAGGGTCGACTCGTCGATTATTTTAGAAGGAAATGTGACGCAGCCTAGTAACCCAGAATATTTTAACTTTAGTGACAACGACCACGAAAGCCTGCAGACCTATAATGTCGGAGCTGTGGCATTTATATCGTGAGTACAGTCTCCCTCTAAAATTTACAGCGTTGAGCTTACTACCACCAGAACAACACATCTGGTTTTGCAATGTTCATCATTTGGAGCCTTGTAGGAAGCCAGCTACAGACCCTCTGAACGTGCCACGAAGTATCACATAAAAGGCTTTCGCGATGGTTCGTAAACACAAATAATGTTCATCATACAACCGTCCATTCTCAAAAAGTAGGAACCACCGCATAAGGTGACAGACCTGGTATTAACTGTACGAAGTAATATAATAACGTGCACAAAGCCCACATAGAGTCTCCGCTTTGCAAATCTCTCGCCAAAATATATCACAGGTTTAGAGCACTGAGTATGTAGCTCATATGCTTGGCAGTGAAGAGATTTATCCGTTAACTTACTCATCGACATTGAAATTAAATTGCGAGTAAATTAACCAGTGGTAAATTCCCATTTACGGATGAACTGCAATTCACTTTCCAGAAGCGTCGGGAGCAAAAATGATAATAAATAGCCGCGCGGGATTGGCCGAGCGGTCTGGGCGCTGCAGTCATGGACTGTGCGGCTGGTCCCGGCGGAGGTTAGAGTCCTCCCTCGGGCATGGGTGGGTGTGTTTGTCCTTAGGATAACTTAGGTTAAGTAGTGTGTAAGCTTAATGACTGATGACCTTAGCAGTTAAGTCCTACAAGATTTGACACACATTTGAACATTTTTTGATAGCAAATACAACAACAGAAATGTCGAAGGAAGCGACTAATTTTGTCGTCGTTTGTTTTATGTATGATGAGGTAATTTTTTGTAGGCACATATGTATACTGTTAATTCCCAAAAGTACATGGAAAGGTACACCAGTCATATATGTACGAGGTCCAACTCGAGGCCAAACGGATTGGTTCAGATGGCTCTGAGCACTATGGGACTCAACTTCTGAGGTCATTAGTCCCCTAGAACGTAGAACTAGTTAAACCTAACTAACCTAAGGACATCACAAACATTTATGCCCGAGGCAGGATTCGAACCTGCGTCCGTAGCGGTCTTGCGGTTCCAGACTGCAGCGCCTTTAACCGCACGGCACTTCGGCCGGCGCCCAACGGGTTCCAACATCCTCTACACCAATACTAAATTTCTTTATATGATATCATCCATGGCATGAACTGACTATCTAGTTCACCATTCTGATCCACTGCCACCCACTGGTGTTGACTGACATGAACCGAGCCCTATAATGAACCAGAGTTTCATTAGCTCACGTAGCGCATTAGAAAATCACTAAAACTGTAAATAATAACTATACAACCTGTAGAGCAAAGACGGGCCATTTGTTCCATTACATTGTACATTACCCCTTCCGCAGTCAACGGTTGAACCAAACAATTAAACGAAATGATACAAGGGGGTAATCTACACAAAACAACTTATGTATTACTCGAAAGAACAGTACAAAGTAATCCAACCATAAAACTACAGTAGATTACTGTAAGCAGACAACGGAAAACACGATATCTTGGTGTGAAACTCGACGAACGCTAGTCCTTTGACGAACACATCAGAACAACGACTGACAGGGCTGCCAAGATCATGCACAATTTGGTCAGTCTCAACACAACACACTTCAGGGTACCATTACACACATTGAAAATTTACCATTGTGCGCTCTTTGTGTCTGTAGTCTGTTTTGCAGCCAGTGCATAGGCCCACCGACTACGTCTGGTGACGAATCGGAACATCTAGTGGCGAGGCAGAGAAGTGCCCCGGTACGGAGCTTTCAACACCAAGTCAGTGGAATCTCTCTGCATCGTGCTTGGATCCTTCCCTATCAACATAAACATTCGGATTCGGGCTGCAATGTAGTGGCCGGGGAGGGGGACACAGGAGAAGGTAATCGAAATGACCGGACAGGACATTACGGAGAAGCACCAACTCGTTAAATGACGACTGGATAGATGTTGAAGGGAGCGAAAGTTAAGCGATAAGGACCGTAGGCTACATCAATTCTTCCCGGACATCAGGGAACGTCTGAGACTAAGCCATATTAATCCCAGCAGGCGTATGGTTAACTTTCTGATAGGTGGCGGCCCTTACCCTGCGCACTTACACCGCGTAGGCCGCAGCCAGAGTGCCACTTGTACCTGTGGGGAACATGGGTACTCAGAACACATACATTTTCACTGCCACCGATAGAGAGCAGCACATCAAACAATAACGCAGTACAACAATGACATGATACGGTCAGTAAGAGACAATGACGAGTGGCAAATAGTGAATAAAATGGCTGATGTTATCTCAAGGGCATTACATGACGAATTCAGACAGACATGGATGTATAACAAAACACTGCAACACACACGAAGCGCGTGAGATTCAAAAAAATGGTTCAAATGGCTCTGAGCACTATCAGACGTAACATCTATGGTCATCAGTCACCTAGAACTTAGAACTACTTAAACCTAATTAACCCAAGGACAGCACACAACACCCAGTTATCACGAGGAAGAGAAAATCCCTGACCCCGCCGGGAATCGAACCCGGGAACCCGGGCGTGGGAAGCGAGAACGCTACCGCACGACCACGAGCTGCGGACGAAGCGTGTGAGACAGTAGTTCCAACACAGCAACAGAGGCAGCAGACCCGAAACACACAGTCACTCAAATAGCAAACACTTTCACCAACACATACCACACACAACCTCACACAACATCTACAATAATTAAACCGTATAGTAATAAACAGTTTAATGTAATAGGTCCTGTAAAACTGTTCTAGCTCAAGTACAAACAACAGGTATATCCGTGCCGCGGGCATTAGACCGCAGTTGAGATGTAACATTTGTGATTTAACACTTAGTATATAAGGAAATATTTGTTGCTGTTGTTGTTGTTATGGTCTTCAGTCCTGAGACTGGTTTGATGCAGCTCACCATGCTACTATATCCTGTGCAAGCCTCATCACCCAGTACCTACTGCAGCCTACATCCTTCTGAATCTAATTAGTTTATTCATCTCTTGGTCTCCCTCTACGATTTTTACCCTCCACCCTGCCCTCCAGTACTAAATTGGTGATCCCTTGATGCCTCAGAACTTGTCCAACCAACCGATCCCTTCTTCAAGTCAAGTTGTGCCACAAGCTCCTCCCCAATTCTATTCAATACCTCCTCATTAGTTATATGATCTACCCATCTAATCTTCAGCATTCTTCTGTAGCACCACATTTCGAAAGCTTCTATTCTCTTCTTGTCTAAACTATTTATCGTCCATGTCTCACTTCCATACATGGCTACACTCCATACAAATACTTTCAGAAACGACTTCCCGATACTTAAATCAATACTCGATGTTAACAAATTTCTCTTCTTCAGAAACTCTTTCCTTGCCATTGCCAGTCTACATTTGATATCCTCTCTACTTCATCAGTTATTTTGCTCCCCAAATAGCAAAACTCCTTTACAACTCTAAGTGTCTCATTTCCTCATCTAATTCCCTCATCATCACCCGACTTAATTCGACTACATTCCATTATCCTCGTTTTGCTTTTGTTGATGTTCATCTTATACCCTGCTTTCAAGACACTGTCCATTCCGTTCAACTGCTCTTCCAAGTCCTTTGCTGTCTCTGGCAGAATAACAGTGTCATCGGCGAACCTCTCAGTTTTTATTTCTTCTCCATGGATTTTAATACCTACTCCGAACTTTTCTTTTGTTTCCTTTACTGCTTGCTCAATATACAGATTGAATAGCATCGGGGAGAGGCTACAACCCTGTCTCACTCCCTTCCCAACCACTGCTTCCCTTTCATATCCCTCGACTCTTATGACTGCCATTTGCTTTCTGTACAAATTGTAAATAGCCTTTCGTTCCCTGTATTTTACTACTGCCACCATCAGAATATGAAAGAATTCCAGTCTACGTTGCCAAAAGTTTTCTCTAAGTCTACAGATGCTAGAAACGTAGGTTTTCCTTTTCTTAATCTTTCTTCTAAGATAAGTCGTAGGGTCAGTGTTGCCTCATGTGTTCCAACATTTCTACGGAATCCAAACTGATCTTCCCCGAGGTCGGCTTCTACCAGTTTTTCCATTCGTCTGTAAAGAATTCGCGTTAGTATTTTGCAGCTGTGTCTTGTTAAACTGGTAGTTCGGTGATTTTCACATCTGTCAACACCTGCTTTCTTTGGGATTGGTATTATTATATTCATCTTGAAGTGTGAGGGAATTTCGCCTGTCTCATACATCTTGCTCACCAGATGGTACAGTTTTGTCAGGACTGGCTCTCCCAAGGCTATCAGTAGTTCTAATGGAATGTTGTCTACTCCCGTGGCCTTGTTTCGACGTAGGTCTTTCAGTGCTCTGTCAAACATTTCTCGCAGTATCGTATCTCCCATTTTATCTTCATCTACATTCTCTTCCATTTCCATAACATTGTCCTCAAGAACATCGCCCCTGTATAGACCCTCTACATACTCCTTCCACCTTTCTGCTTTCCCTTCTTTGCTTAGAACTGGGTTTCCATCTGAGCTCTTCATATTCATGCAAGTGGTTCTCTTTTCTCCAAAGGTCTCTTTAATTTTCCTGTAGGCAATTTCCATCTTACCCCTCGTGAGATAAGCGTCTCCATTCTTACATTTGTCCTCTAGCCATCCCTGCTTAGCCATTTTGCTCTTCCTGTCGATCTCATTTTTGAGACGTTTGTATTCCTTTTTGCCTGCATCACTTACTGAATTTATGTATTTTCTCCTTTCATCAATTAAATTCAGTATCTCTTCTGTTACCCATGGATTACTACTAGTCCTCGTCTTTTTACCTACTTGATCCTCAGCTGCCTTCACTATTTCATCTCTCATAGCTACCCATTCTTTATCTACTGTATTTCTTTCCCCCATTCCTGTCAATTGTTCCCTTATGCTCTCCCTCAAACTCTGTACAATCTCTGGTTTAGTCAGTTTATCCAGGTCCCATCTCCATAAATTCCCACCTTTTTGCAGTTTCTTCAGTTTTAAACTACAGTTCATAACCAATAGATTGTGGTCAGAGTCCACATCTGCCCCTGGAAATGCCTTACAATTACAAACCTGGTTCCTAAATCTCTGTCTTATCATTGTATAATCTATCTGAAACCTTCTAGTATCTCCCGGGTCCTTCCATGTATACAACCTTCTTTCATGCTTCTTGAACCAAGTGTTAGCTATGATTAAGTTATGCTCTGTGCAAAATTCTACCAGGCGGCTTCCTCTTTCATTTCTTACCGCCAATCCATATGCACCTACTACGTTTCCTTCTCTTCCTTTTCCTTCTGTCGAAATCCAGTCACCCATGACTATTGAATTTTCGTCTCCCTTCCCTACCTGAATAATTTCTTTTATCTCATCATACATTTCATCAATTTCATCATCTGCAGAGCTAGTTGGCAAATAATCGTCTACTACGATAGTAGGCGTAGGCTTTGTGTCTATCTTGGCCACAATAATGCGTTCACTATGCTGTTTGTAGTAACTTACCCGCACTCCTATTTTCCTATTCATTATTAAAGCTACTCCTGCATTACTCCTATTTGATTTTGTATTTATAACCCTGTATTCACCTGCCCAAAAGTCTTGTTCCTCCTGCCACCAAACTTCACTAATTCCCACTATATCTAACTTTAACCTATCCATTTCCCTTTTTAAATTTTCTAACCTACCTGCCCTATTAAGTGATCTGACGTTCCACGCTCCGATCCGTAGAACGCCAGTTTTCTTTCTCCTGATAACGACATCCTCTTGAGTAGTCCCCGCCCGGAGATCCGAATGGGAGGCTATTTTACCTCCGGAATATTTTACCCAAGAGGACGCCATCATCATTTAATCATACAGTAAAGAAGCACAAGTAAATTAACAGGTAAAATTCAAGACACATAATATAGGAACGGAAGGTGAATTAATAACCCCAAGGAATAACATACCTTACACTCACAAATCACTACGCTTTCTACAATCTAGATGATAGTTATATTGTTCTTGTAAGTAGTGTTTAGAAATATTCATCCATAAATTAAACTATAGCGAAACGGGACTGCAAGACTCGAAGTAGATCAGATGCGTCCAGACCAGGCTGGCTCAGATAGAGAAACATATTTCTCTCTCTCTCTCTCTCTCTCTCTCTCTCTCTCTCTCTCTGTCTCTCTCTCTCCACTATCCAAGTCTTTCCTATCATCTATCATCATATTGTTTTTTTTTCTTTGCATTTCTGACGTATATTTAATTTATTATTAGTTCCATTGTAATTGCTGGAAACAATAATTGCTCTTTGTAGTATGGGATGTGGTTATAATCTACACAAAAAGCTGTAAAATGAGCGACCTGTTTTAAAATGTAAGGCAATAGGTCTCTAAATGAGCAATAAATCAAATCAAATGAAATAATCAGATGAAAATGAGATACATGGAATAAAAGTAGATGAACTGTTATCTAGTGATTTCCAGGCGCATATGTTGCTTCCAAGGTACTCGGGTGTACTACTATATCCAATCGTTGAAAGTCCACAATAATTCGGGGAATTATCGTTCCGCCATCGTCAGGTGATACTGATGAGTCTGCTGCGTGTTGACTGTATTTATGCAGAGTTAAAATGTTTTTACACATTTGTATTACGTTCAGCATTTATGTCTGCAGAGTTGCGTACCATGAGATCATTACTGAACTGTCCAGATAACAGTACATTTCCATTTTTATTACAGATACATGTATTTATATTTATTATTTTTTTTATTGGGATTGTTATTTACCATGTTTTTTGGGACAGATGTCCATGTTCGGTTTATCTAACAACTGATTAGAAACTTCTCAGGAGATCAAAACTGTGTGCTGGACCAGAACTCGCCTTTCGGGAGACAAGTTCTCTGCCGACTGAGCTATAGGGTGTAACATCTACGAGATAAATTTTTGACTACACTGCGACGAGAGGAAAGTATGCCTCTAACAGTTATAAACATTATGTATTCGACGTATGGAAAAACAATGAAAACTTATAGTGAATTAATTATTTATATAATATTCTCTGATACAATTGGACATATCGATGTGTATCATACAAAGACAATAATAATTGTAAAGTGCTTTTATGATCTGCGTTTGTCTTCCTTTGTTTTTACCTTTTGTTGGTTGGCTTTTGTAGGTTCAGCTCGCAAGACGTATATCAAACTGAGGTCTGCTAAGAAATTGTATTTATTTGTTTATTATTACTTGAAAATAGAGTTCATTATTATTATAAACATGAGTGAATAATTATTTGTAACTGTAATTCCTCTCTCAGTAAGCGTTATCTGTGTTAATTGTTTCTGTCCGCTGCAAGGAGCGCACCCATTGATGATAGCGATTTGTATCGCGTTTCTGTCTGTGTTTTCCTTAGAAACAAATCAAATGTTTGCTTGATGAAGTCTAAATAGTGCACAATACGAAAGTAGAGTTTCTGTAAAGTTAAATAAGCATTTAAAATACGTATTTGCTGTAATAATAGAAAGTCTCTATCAATTGTCTGCCGCCATCTTCACAATTATCACAGCGGCAAATTCAAATTACGAAACTCTGCAGACATAAATGCTGAACGTAATACAAATGTGTAAAAATAAATGTGCACCTGTGGTCCCGAACTCATTTTAATGAAAATAATTCGAATCAGATCGGTTCTTTAAAAACAGTGCTCATAGCACTATCGTTATAACAAACTTTTCTAGCTGATGTGTGGAGCCGAAATTAATTATGCACGAGTTGCGAAGAGTATTTTTTCAGGTAACCTATGTCAGTGCTGTGCGCGGCTGATATTCGGTGGTTTTAATGATCATTTTGCTGAAGATAACTGCTTCCATCTTAATCAATAGCTGTATAGAATCTGTTGTATGAACTGTGATTTAGTGACACTTACACAACTTACAGACAACACTTTAACACGACGTTAACTTGGAGTTCTTTAGCAACTTGACCAATTCTTTAGTCGGGAGAAAATTTATTTACTAATTACTCAATGTAATAAAATAAGATTGTCATTTTCATTTACAAAATAGTTAAATACCAAACCATTGAATAACACAGCGAACGCCACACAGTTCACACCGCACTGCAGAGAACAAATTCTTTCAACCAGTCTGCAAATGATGGTCTTTCGTAAATAATGCGCATGGTATACACTTATTGCTTTGTACCGGTTTGTTATGTTTGTCGGTAGAGAGAGGTATAATTCTGGTTCCGATTCAAGTAAAATGGTAGATTATCAGTATGCATGAACAGTAATGAGGCCTTAGTGGAACCCTCAGGAACGTGATTTCCCTCCTTTGAAGAAAATTTGGTATCTCCGTTTGTGTTTCTCTAAGATGGCAATGTAATTTCTAACATTCTGCTTCTTAAAGCGTTTAACGTGCCATGGAACTTTAATTTATCTGTGGCAGCTGTGATTAACGCGATAGAAAAATCAGAAATTATCGTAAACTACTGTTGATACTGGGACGT
This sequence comes from Schistocerca serialis cubense, assembly GCF_023864345.2. NCBI lineage: Eukaryota > Metazoa > Arthropoda > Insecta > Orthoptera > Acrididae > Schistocerca > Schistocerca serialis. The sequence goes on from NC_064642.1 coordinate 271,275,497, forward strand.
TCCTGCACATTGCGTACGTTTTCCCTGAGTAATAACTAATCCGCCGGCGCTTAGCCGCGTCTGTGCGCTGCGCTTCTAAGGCAATAACAAGCGTCGTCTGCCCGCTATTGTCTGCTTTCCTGCCCTGCTTCATCTCTTACCTTTTGCCCCCGGCAGGACATGAACCACTACCCCAGACCGGAGGCTGCAACCGCAGTGACTGTGCGGTGCGAGCAATAAGCCGGCTGCTCGCCTCCTCCACATCACCTCCCCCTCCCCCCCCATTCTTCATTCCCGCATCCTCCCCAGTCCGCCAATATATTCTTCCTGCGCTGCCTATTGTCGCCGCGACACGCCTCGTCTCGCCTCCCTCCCTCGTACCGGCAAAATTAACTGAATTAATTAAGCTTCTTTGTGTACATTTAATCTTTTGATCTCTCATGTGTTAGGCAATCTATATGCAAATAGAAATTATGTTGATCGCCGAACCCCTCGCTGCTGACACATACCGTCGTCCGTCGCTTTCAACTTCGAGTCGCGATGCACCGCTATTAATGTGCTCCTCGGATTTGTCTTTCGACTTCTCCCGCAGTGCCGAAGAATCCGGTTGTGCATGGGATGCTCTCACAACAGTTTATGTCACTTCGTTTTGCCACTCTGAGCACAAGACCGGTAACAACTCCACTCTAACGATACTGGTTGAGTGTCTCCCTGTTTTCATCTTCAATCCACAAAGTAGGTTGCGCACCCAGAACATCATATACCATTGCACCTATACAAAATCGCAATTTTTTTCGCAAACGTTCACTTCTCACATTGGCTGTAAGTATAACATTCGACACTAATTCTCTGAATGGGAACCCCGTGACATCAGCTGTATTAGGTACAGATCTACAACCCAGTAATACGGAAATTTGTGCCGAACCAGGACTCAAACCCGGATCTGCCTTCCTATCGGTCCGGAGACCTTTCAAGGATAGCCGAAGCAGTTAAGGCGACCGATCGCTATAAGGAGGAAATCCATTTGAATCCCGGTTCGGTACAAATTTCCGTATGTTGATGTTGGATAGTAGATCTGTACCCAATGCAGCTGATTTCAAAGAATTGGCATTCAGCGAATTAATTAAGAATTATTTGGTAGAGCTGTAGATCGCGAGTATCTTTTGTTTCAGACGTGCATGTAACATAACATTGTTAGAATGCTGGTGGCTGTATGGCTGTGTAATCAATACGCTATATTGTACACCTTGTATCCGCGAGTGTACTAACTATATTTCTGGAGGGAGAAATACTTATGCGGAAATAAGTACACTGTGCTTTGCGGCTATTGTTAGCTTACGTTTGAGTCAGAAATATATAGTGTAGAATAATATTATTAAAACATACTAACGCTTAGGACGTTCAGTGATCCAGTAGAACGCCATATGGGCGCTATCACTCACATCGTTCAGAGTAACTAGATGTGGAGGTATTGTATCATTGCTCCCAGTTACCCGGCATCTAATGGGCCAGAACTACACGATGGCTCTAAATGGTTCAAATGGCTCTAAGCACAATGGGACTTAACATCTGAGGTCATCAGTCCCCTAGACTTAGGACTACTTAAACCTAACTAACCTAAGGACATCACACACATCCATGCCCGAGGCAGGATTCGAACCTGCGACCGTAGCAGCAGCGCGGTTCCGGACGGAAGCGCCTAGAACCGCTCGACCACACCAGCAGGCAGAGAACTACGCGCCATCCCTCCAACAACCGGTACTGAGAGATGTGGCATGCTGGTTGGAACACTAGACTGGGATTCGGGACAACAACGGTTCAAATCCGCATCCGACCATTCAGATTTCGGTTTTCCGTGATTTCCTTAAATCTCCTAAGTGGAATGCCGGGGTAGTTCGTTTGAAAGGGTAAGGCCTATTTCCTTCCCCGTTCTTTCTCAATACAAGCTTGTGCTCTGATTCCAGTGACCTCGTTGTCGACGGGATGTTTACCACTAAACATCCTTCCCTCCCCACTCCCTCCCTCCCTCCCTCCATTCCTCCCTCCCCTACAGCAAAAAGTATCTCAGGTGGGGACCTCTGCTTTCAAAGTGTGACCGTAAACGTAGTCAGTTTGTAAAAATGCAGGCATCCTTCATCAGCAGTGTATTTAATTGCTTATATTTAAAAGTGGTTGTAGATATGTTCAGCATTATTTGGGATTCGCCCGTGAAATGGAACAAAAACTGTAAAAGCTCTAAGAGCATTTTACTCGGAAACTGATAGATTTTTTAGAAAATCAGTACGTTTGGCCACTGTGTTGTGTTGTTGTTGGCGTTAACGTAGCTGCAAGGAGGCATTGTAACCTGTTTGACAATATCAAATATTTGTGATCAGGTAATATTAATTTTACATTGCTCTTTTTCTAAATAATAGCCATTCTGCATATATAGGAACTGTTTGCCTTATTTTGTAACAGACTGTGGTATGTGGATCGTATTAGCTTGTTTTATACATTCTGCTTGGAGGTCAACCGTCTCGCCAATGGCTACTCGAAACGGTAACGCCAGTGGTACAGCATAGTAGCGAAAACATGACTCATTTACTAAACTCGTGGAATAAATGTTAAAATCTTGTTTATTTCTATGAATTGCAACTAGAAATAAAAACGTGTGAGGGTACGATCAATCTTACAGAGATGGTACAATCATCGTCCTCAGCTCGTGATTTTTACATACTTTTATATCAAAGGTCCCAATCAGACAATCCTGTTGTTAGTATAAGCAATCATTATAGTGGATGGAGAGGCCGACTTGACGAATTTAATGCGTCTCTTGTTGCTCAACTGCCGTAATTTGCTGGTACCGTTTGCAGGTGGCCGGTTTTCATCACCATCTTAGCTGAACTGATTCACAAAAATGAAGCACGCCTCCTGTGATGGGCATATAGGACCGTTTGCTTTTGTATTGCCCCTTTGGCGTAGAGACTGGGGCAGGGGTGCTGTCGTCAGGATAATAAAGAGCCACATCTTTTCTGCCTGAGTCTCTCTACAGTGATGAGCCAAACCAAAAGCCGGCCGGGGTGGTCTAGCGGTTCTAGGCGCGCAGTCCGGAACCGCGCGACAGCTACGGTCGCAGGTTCGAATCCTGCCTCGGGCATGGATGTGTGTGATGTCCTTAGGTTAGTTAGGTTTAAGTAGTTCTAAGTTCTAGGGGACTGATGACCACAGATGTTAAGTCCCATAGTGCTCAGAGCCATTTGAACCATTTTTGAACCAAACCAAAACATTATGATCTCTGCACACCCGATACTGAACACCGTTTGGTAACGTTGTGGGAACGTGATGGTACAAGGAACGTAAATATGCGGAGTAGAGACTGAGACTAGCAGCGATAAGGTGCGCAAACGGAGAAATCGACCGTCCAGTGGATGATGCTAAATATGCGGTACTGCTGCAAGCGACAACTACGTATTCCACGACGCGACGTCATCAAGTTAGGTTACAGTGGGCACGAAACCAACGAGATTTGATCGTGTATCAGCAGAAACGTTTCGCCTGGTCCGATGAATCACGTTTCATGTTAAACCACGTGTTATGACGTTGATGCTTTAGCCTTCATACTCTCCTAAGCTGAGGCCGATAGAACTCGTTTGGGACACTATCAGGCAGCAGCTCGTTGGTGCACCAACTCCGCAGCATTCGGGAATCGTGTGACCCGCGTAGACATTTGCTGCCACATACCTCCGGAGATAGCCGGCCGGAATGGCCGTGCGGTTCTAGGCGCTACAGTCTGGAGCCGAGAGACCGCTACGGTCGCAGGTTCGAATCCTGCCTCAGGCATGGATGTGTGTGATGTCCTTAGGTTAGTTAGGTTTAATTAGTTCTACGTTCTAGGCGACTGATGACCTCAGAAGTTAAGTCGCATAGTGCTCAGAGCCATTTTGAGCCTCCGGAGATATACTAAGGACTTGATGTTCATGTTTTCAAGCCACATTAATTGATCCATAAAATTGCGAGAGTTCGGGTATCCGACTTGCTGCTATGATGGTTGGAAGTTTTACAGCTGAAGAATATGCAACAGTTGCTGAATTCCCGTAATATGTATAACAGATCCATGGAAGGCGTGGTCGAATTCAAGCCACGCAGAATCGCTGCTGTATTGTTTTCCAAAAGTGCATCAGCCCGCCATTAAGCAGGAGGGCTTAACGTTCTGACCTCACATCGTAAATCGCAGGCGTTTGCAGTTAGCGAAATCTGCTGGTCCTGCCAGGCGTTAATGGCCTTCGGAGAGTAAAGCCGTCGGCAGACGGACCGAGCATCTGAGCGTTGAGCGTGCCGAGGTTCTGACGTCATAGCGTGAAATAGCACGTTCGGGAGTCTTTCCGAACGTGCAGAGCAATATCTGACATGTCAGATATTCTGAGCGTGCGTCTGAGCGTTGACCAAAGAGATGTCACAGCGCCACCTACGTCACACGCATGCTGCCTCCCTCGAGTACAGAGTTCTGAGGCGCCATATTGGCATTCATTTCAAGCCTTATATGTATATATGCTGTTTCTGGGCATCAGAAAATTGAGAATCACTAAAAAACCCATGGTTAACTGTTTCATTCGTTCCAATAAAATAATGAGAAACATCATATTCGTGGCAAAAGAATTATTGTAACTTGCGTATTATGAGAGGAGGCTCTTTGAAGGCAGCGTCACACTGAAGATCCACCCAAAACGCATTCTTCTTGATACAATTTGTTATAATTAATTTCAGTTAGTAACAGATCCACGATTAAGTTTTTAAGCAAGGGGTAACGTAATATGATTAGATTCAAAGAGTGCGTTGTTGGTTTAGCAGCCGGCACGGTAGCTCAGTGTGTTCGGTCAGAGGGTTAGCAGCCCTCTGTAATAAAATAACTGAGCTAATGGATCAACAACGAACTTACACGGATGTCTTACGACGTCCGGCCCGAGCAGATGCAACGAACGATAGCGAACAAAATGAGACCTTTTTTTTCCTTAAAAAAAAAGCGTAGTGAGTAGCGTCACTGTCATTTATTGAGTTGTTTATTGAGGCGGTGGGTCGTGTTCTGACACTTCCAATCTTTTTCTTAACATTCTCGCTTTTATTAGGTTCTGGTACTTTATTATTAGCTTAATATAAGTATATACTATAATATTTGATGTTGTGTAAAACTTTTTTTGAAGGGTGTCTTTGTTCGATTGGCTTAATCTACAGGACAGATTGCGCTACTTGTATAAATATATTTCGCTCCTTTTTCTTTTATGCTTCGTAATTCACATGTTGCAAAGATTCTGCTACTTTTTTTAAAAATCTCATTTTGTTTGCTTTCGTTCGTTGTATCTTTTGGTGGCGGACGTCACAAGACACCCATTTCAGTCCGTCGTTGTTCCATTGACTCACTTTTTTTATTACAGAGGGCAGCTAATCCTCTGACCGAACGCGCAGAGTTACCGACACGGCATGACTACTGGGTAGGAACAGTGATCAAGTGAGACGGCCCTTGGAGTTTTACTAAAATGTGGGAATGATGAAATAATGTTTATCTTATGCGGAGGAGTATTCCAAATTTGTACCGCACTGTTTGTAATGGAACTTTTATTAGCCTGTGTCCTTGATAGGACATGATACTTTCCATTCGTGGACGGTGGAGGAAATGTGCGTTTTAATAGAGCTAACGTGGGAATTTTACGCGCACCCGTTGAGTAAACAGTGTGATTTACGAATTAGACACATCCCTCAACTGCCGCTGGAGTGCGTTGCGATCGCGTATACCACGTTGGGGCCCACGTACCGTATGTACAAGTCGCATCGTTCCTCAGCGTTCAGCAGCACGTTGAACTTGGCACGCTCACCATCAACGTTCGACAGCACGGCCCGTGTGTCAACGGATTAAGGCCTCTGTTGTTCCTGCGGTGATGCTTCACCCCCGGCCCCCCCCCCCCCCACCACCAATCCCAAGGCGGTGGTGTCTATCCTGTAGCGATCAGCTGCGACGAATGAGAGCAAAATTATTTGGAGTTAGCAGCAATGTGACGATAAGAAAAGTTAATACCCTCTTTGTATTTACCTTCAATTGAGAATAAGCGATGGTGGGGAGGAAATGGAGAATTGTGAAACTGTGCTCAGCAACAACTGAATGAGATGGACCGGTGACTGAGACAACTGGACAAATTTTCTGGAAGACGGTGGTTTATAAGCCGTGCAGCCATTCAGACCAACTTAAAAATGCTCTTGTGGCAGCATAAAAAGGCGAAAATTCCCCTATTCGAAAGACTGTGATAGAAAAGTGGGAAACCATCTGTCTATCTCATTCCGCCTTGCACCAAAAATTTTGGCACGTGAACATGTTTGCGCTCTTTTAGCACGGAACATTCTAAACGCTTTCACCGAGTATCTCACTGTTGTACTCAGCTTCAATGGTTTACAGTGAAGAGAAACTATGGAAGTGGCCATCCCCACAACTGGTGCTTTTGGTAGCCGAAAATCATGGTATACCTAATGTAAATGATCAACAGATTTGCTCAATTTACCTGGGTTGGAAGAAGCGTGTAATGTGTAAATGTTTACCCTTCCCTGCAGCATAGCTACAGTATGACCGTTCTTCCAGCCGGCGCACAAATGGTCGCTAGGCCAAGGACTATCACAAATACTCGACCCTTTATATTTTTGATTAATAGAATTTTGGCGTGCAGCTTTTCAGAACATAAACCGTTCCTACAGATTTTCCGTTGTAAATACAGTGAATTATAGATGGCCGGCCGGAGTGGCCGAGCGGTTAAAGGCGCTACAGTCTGGAACCGTACGACCGCTACGGTCGCAGGTTCGAATCCTGCCTCGGGCATGGATGTGTGTGATGTCCTCATGTTAGTTAGGTTTAAGTAGTTCTAAGTTCTAGGGGACTTATGACCACAGCAGTTGAGTCCCATAGTGCTCAGAGCCATATGAACCATTTTTTCTAAGCATTAATCAATAAACAAAAGTACCAAAATCAACTTTTCCGTCCTTCCCAAATCCGATCTTAACCTGGGAGCCCAGTGATTCCGACATTGTCGACGGGACGTTAATATCTAAGTATCCTGGTGTGCTATGAAAAGTTTATGAGGGTTGTTGCGACCTGGATGGTATTCCGTAATTAAGCACGTTATGCTTTTTCGTTGCACACTCTGAGCTTGAACCTACGTTCTACAGTTATTTCACGTATACTGGCTATTTGAACAAGTTTTTGAACTTTCCAACCATATAAATAATCTAAACTTTCTCGCGGGCTATAACTGCGAGCCAGACCGAGACTCGAACTCAGTACCTTTGCCCTTCGCGGGCAAGGGCTCTATGGACTAAGTTACGCAAGCACGACTCACGACCCTCCCTCACAGCTATACTTCCGCCAGTACCTCATCTCCTACCTTCCGAACTAACTTGACAGTAGTTTTTCTGCGAAACTTGCAGGACCAGCACTTATGGAAGAAAGGATATTGCGTAGACATGACTTATCCACAGCTTGCGGGTTGTTCCCAAATGCATTTTGCATGCTGATGCAGAGTGCTCTAGCCCGCAACAGGCAAAGGTCTCGTGTTCGAGTCTCTGACCTACACGCAGTTTTAATCTGCCAGCAACTTTCATATCAGCGTGACTTCGCTGCAGAGTGAGAAGTTCGTTCTGGAAACATATTACTAGTCTTTTACTGTATATTTCTCTAACAATTTTTTCACCTTCCGGACCCTTACTACGAAGCCGTGAAAAAAGCGTGAAATCATACCTCGGAGCAGGTAAAAAGCAAATGAAGTATGCAGCGCCACTGGTAAGAGGAAATGTGTGACTCACATTCGAGTTTCGAATGTAAATAGTGACTCATCAAACCTCTTTCATACTGTTGTGTGGTAACATCTATAAAAAGCTGAGACACAGAAAAGAGGGGAGGTCCTGAAATATTCAGACACTACCGTTTACAAATACTAAGAGAGAGCTTTATGTCCACAAAAATAAGGTTTATTATTTGTAGTATTCATGAATAAATAATAAACGTACCCTGGAACGAGAAACTCTTGCGTGCAGAGTCGTGTTTAAACATTCTGTTTTAATCGAAAGGCTTATGTAATGATACGAATTTGGTCGTAATGGGACACTTATTTAGAATGGGAACCATATAACTGTATTACATGCCATTGCCAGAGTATTCGTGAGCGATAACTAACTCATATTCTATTCAGATGCTTCCATGTAATTATATTTCACTCAGTGTTGGCTACATCTTTGCGAGAATTTATATCAAAGCTACAGAAATATTTAAAGTTTTTTCGATTTCCTTTGGTGGCCGTTGTAGGGGACTGTGTCACAGTCAAAGCAGAAATTATAAAGTATTTGATAATTAATGTGCCGTTATTTTCGTTGAACTCACGAAGGATTATTTTGAACTGCACGATGAACTGAACAGCTTTCGTCATAAGTGAAATGAAAACAATTTCTGAATTCAGAATCGGTTCTTTTTGTGTAATGACAGTGGGAACTCCGTTCCTTTGCTGAACGAGAAGGATGCGCCAAAGATCCAGTTGTGTAGACCTTCTTTTAAAATTCCGAAAATTATTCTAACAACTAGAGTCATATAAACTGACCACACGCTTAAAGGAATATTCGAGTACTACATTCGAAATCTAGGGCACTGCCGTGACTGACGTGAAACTTTTGCCAGAATTTTATCAGAATATCTAAACAAGATTTCGACTATCTCGTACAAGTAATTGGACCGAGAACTGCTAAAAACGTTGCGATGAATTTCCATTACCATACGTCTATGATAAAAAATATTTTATCATCAGACTATCGAATTCGGTCTATAATGACCATCTTCAGATCTGTTTTATAAAGACATGTCCTTATACACTGGAGCCATAGTGTCACTGTCAAATGCTAAACACAAAATCATCGCCAGCATCGTCAAATATATACATAAATAATAGTATATTCACTAGACATCTTGCCAGCAGCACTGCTGAGTTTGTGTTTAGCTTTTGACAGTGCCACAGTTGCTCCAGTATATTAAGATATATTTTTATAAAACAGATCTGAAGATGGTCGTTATAGACCGAAACCGGTAGTCTGATGACAAAAAGTTGGTGGCCATAAACGTGTAGTAAAGGAAATTTATTCTATATTCAGGTCGCTGTTCAATTCGCGACCATGTCGCAGCTCGTGAAAACCGATATAAATATGGGAGATTATATTGCAGTTACATACCAAACGGCGATCACCCATCGGTTTTTAGCTACTGATGACACCTGCAGAAGTTTGATATACCTCTTTAAAGTGCACTACCCATTAACAAGCCTCATGCAGTCCACTGGCGGAAGGACTGAATGGTTTCATAAAGTAAGCCTGAAATAAGAATAAAACTTCTGTTTCTATTTTGTGTCCACCAGCACACGAAAACAGACATGACAAAGCGCACAACAGAATCAAGTGTGATATCGACTTCAAAAGCCACAGCTCGTTAGCTGTCCGCGATCATTGTATAAATTAATCTAGTCGTAGACGAATCGCATTTGTGAAATTCATAGTTCTGTCTTTTGTCCTCTCCTGTATTGCTATATACAACGGACAATTAACAAAACAGGTGTACGCTGGTAACTTTCGAACAAAAGCATAACGATATTGTTTTTCACTCAGCGACGTGACGGCAACGCTGTCGGAGAGAGAAGTAGGAAACAAAAGGTGCGAGCGAGAGGGAAACATTGACAGACGAGAACAGAGATAAATATTACCATGCAGCACGAAATATTCACCGTCATTGGTGGATAACACCGACAACCTCTCGGCAATACGTCAGCAGCTACCTGCAACCAAGCCGCAAAATTGTTCTGTATGACGGCGACATTGCGGCTCTATAGACATCAACGCTATTTCCGTTGTATATTGCCGTACAGTATTCTCCAGTTAAGCGCACCTTAAAACCCACACGTATACTCACTCTTGAGAACCTTGGCATGCTGAGGCAGCACCTTACACTTTCGTTCCATCTCCAAATACTTCCTAAAGCAGTTTTAACCATTTCCTCCCCAGACCATGAGATGATCTTGCGATCATTGTTTGTTAATTTTATTTGGTATAAATTTCTCAATTGCTGTCGAACTATTTCTTTGAATTCAAACCACATCTGGTCTACACTTATAGGAAAACAGAAGATGGTGTCAGTTACATCAATGTCACTATTTTTCTCTATACGACTATGTGCAACCAAGTGTGGTGGCCCAGTAGTAAGACAGGGCCTAGGACAAGGGTTCAGTTCCCATCTGGCCAACCAGGTTTTGTTCCCTCTGATTGGGTGCGGCAGATTTCCTACCACGTTTTACCGTATACGAGTTTGTACTCGGAGTGTAACTATCTCGTTGTTGACAGACCATTAAATCCTAGTATTCCGTGCCGCTCTCCTTGCAACTATGTGCTATTATGTACTGCTGAGTGCTGCTGTTTCATAATGACTCTATCGTTGAAACTAGACAGCATCAAATGACACTGTATGAAATTTGAGGCTGCAAGCGAAAAATGACAACTTTAACATGTCTGTCAAAGATGTGAACACACAGTATAAGAAATATTAATAGCAAAATATTTGTATGGAGTTTGAATATACCTTCCTTAATGGTATGCGGCCGTGGGTCGATATATTGTTTGCCGGCCGTGGTGGCCAAGCGGTTAAAGGCGCTACAGTCTGGAACCGCGCGGCCGCTACGGTCGCAGGTTCGAATCCTGCCTCGGGCATGGATGTGTGTGATGTCCTTAGGTTAGTTAGGTTTAAGTAGTTCTAAGTTCTAGGGGACTGATGACCTTAGAAGTTAAGCCCCATAGTGCTCAGAGCCATTTGAACCATTTGATATATTGTTTGCCATTCCACCTGCTTTCTTGCAATTAATATATTATACGACACTAAACGTTAGAGTTGTGCAAAATGTTACGTTACATTTATGCTGAACAACAAATTGGTTACCTTACAGGAGACACCATACTTTCCTCTGTACCAACACGAGATGCCTCTACCTTGATATTGCTGCACAGTTATGTTGGTAATGCCGTTAGTACAAGGGCTTACTTTTCACTGGGCTCCGAAAATGAAACGTTGTACAGATAATGCTGAAAATGTCAATAAGTTATCCAACGTGTGCCATTTTTACACAATCCACTATCCAGTGCGCTTTCACTATTTTTCTTCAGTTCGTAAACGACAAATGAGAATAACATTTAACTAATTATTTAATATGTAAAATGATTATATTCTAAAGATTCCATGGGGCTTCTTCGTTTAAGCGTGTTTTTCACATAAAAAGAAGAACCATTTCAATAATTTGCCAGAGGTACGTGTCACAGCCGGACGTAAAAGAGCACAAAGCTTCCAATATCTCAGACAACACGGATATAAGGCAAGCGTCCAGAGAGGACACCACACAGCAAGAACTATGTTGTGATTCTGCCATAGGACACTCTAATGATCAAGAGGACATTCTTCCACCAGATATAGATAAAAGTGGACACATGGCTCCTCTCAAGTCAGTATCGTCAACAGTATGAAAAACAGTATCAACAGTAGAATCGACAGTACCTCAGCACTGCATCAGCTCTGACCGCCGCCAAGAGGAGCCAAACGTTTATATAAGTGATTGTAGTAACTGTTCATTGGATTCAGAGGTAGAAGAGAGCTCAAGTTAATATTAAACTACTGCCCTATACCACCTTCATCTGGATCACAGGGTCCTGGGTTCGATTCCCGGCCGGGTTGGAGATTTTCTCTACCCGGGGACTGGGTGTTTGTGTTGTCCTCATCATTCCGTCATCATTCATTAGCTAGACTGGACTATGTACGGATAGGGACTGTGTACAGGCGAAGATAACCGCGCAGTTGGGCGCCCCACAAACCAATACATCATCATCAAAACTAGCTTCATACTAAAGTTCAATAGTGTAACGTTGCTTTCCATAAACTGTAAATTGTTGCTAATTTGAGTTGTCGTATATTTAGTTTAGCTGTTGCCTAACACTATTGGGCCCTGTGATGAGGCTCAGTTACTGCGTGCAGCCAAGCTACCACATTATGGCGACTACTTTCGGTGTTAGAAGGCCTAAGGTGACAAGATTCTGCCACCATGCATCTAATATTTTGTGAATTCTTTTTGATGTATAACTGTATTAGAGCACTGTTTACAATGTGCAATCAGATTATTAATCATTTCAGTGGCTGACACTGGCTATCACCAAATACTAAGTAGTTCTGTATTACTGTAGTATTGCATGTTATTTAGAACTGAGCACTGATAGAAAAGACGAAATGGGCTATGTGTTCCTCAGAAGCTGCTATCAACTAAAGAGGGGCTGGGAAGAGTGTCGTCGTGCTCTGCAGGGGCGGACATCTACTGCCCGGGCTGGGCGAGGAGGCGTCAGTTTAGAATGCTGGAGGCCGCAAAATCCCTGTAGCGTTGACAGTGGAGGGGGAAGTTGCACTCTGGGTCAAGGAACATTATGGGTGGATCAAAGCGAAAATACATCCTTGAAGTGCAAAGGAATCTGTGGGGTAACAAACAATTGTCGCGATCAGCCCTCCAAGGGCACGCTTCCTGCCAAAAGGTGGGGATGCCCGTTTGCTTTGCGGAGTGCTAAGGATGTTGGAGGGGAAATGGAAATTCCAGAAAATCTTCTGAAAGCAGTAAGAGATTGAGGTGATTAGCTGTCAGATTCAGGACCCATGTAGTGGGTAGTAAATTTTTGTAATGGCCACTGAAATTCGTCGCCTGAGTGCAAACGTAGACTTCTCATGTCCAGGAGTGAGTGGGGTGTGGTGTGGAGACGTATTTTCTTGCGGAGATCGATTTAACACACTTCCCTGCAGGGATCGACCTAGAGATTTCAATGGCAAGAGCCACAGTGGAGAATCTGACAGATTTTATGAAGTGTTGCTTTCCACATAAAAATCATGTGAAGTCGTTCAGCTGTAAGCAGAGTTATTACTCTGTTCACTCGAGAGATGATTCTTTTGCACTCTCTGGAGTCTGACACATATTGATGTGCTTCTTTGTGGAAGAATACTTCAGTCAAATTTCTGTTCTTGGCTAATGAGCAAAGAGAAATCATGACTAGAGTTCTATCTAATTTTTGTAATTTCAGCCCTAGGAGTTTGCGGATGGGTCATTACGTCCACAGTGTAGGCCGAGAATTTAAGATTTCAGGTACACCATGTACGTGGTCTGCATAGCTGCCAACGCCCTAACGAGCAGATCATCGATGCCGTACAACAGCGGTCCCTACTTCAATAGGTGGATACAAGCACTCTGGTTCAACAGATACGGAAACACTTGCTGTAAATGTGCTGAGTTTCATTTGCCGGTCCACTGAGTTTATTCTGAAAGGGCCAGTCAGAGTGTAAGTCTTCTGTTACTCAGTACCAGCCTCAAAGAAAGTCAAGCATATGTTCTGCCAGTCTTGAAATCACATTTAGCGCAGAATTCGATCTCGTGTTCTTCATATTTACATTATTTTTTGTTCACACGTTTTTTGAGAATAAATCGTTTACGGTATACAAGCTGTGATTCATCCTAGTAGTATCGCGATTGGAATGATTGGTCTGATGTGCTAAGCTCAAGTGAAGTAAGCCCACAACACGATACTTCGTTTTATGGAAGTCCGTAAGTATAGTCTGTCAATGGCAGGGTCTTTTTAATCACTTGTAAGGGTGGAAATTCCAACGCGGAGACAACATTAGGCAATGTCACATTCACATGCTACGTGTTACAAAAACCATTATGGTTACAGGGGTTCTCTTCCTGCTGCTTATTTATGTTTGACGCCAAATATGTTTGGTGAATACAACATGAATCAAATGAAGGGAGGTCACAACTTTGGCCAGACTAAGCTTCCTCCTGACATCGCAAGCATCTCTGCATTGGAAATGTCATTATTCGGACGTGGCATAGTTTTCCTTGTAGATACTCAACCTGTATTGTCACAAGTCATAAAGACACCCGCGTGGCTACTTCATCCGACATCTATGCGTGGCCGCCTGTAGGCAAAGAACTTTGACAATCATTATTCAGTAAAGTGTTGCTAAAACGGAAATAAAGGTAGCAAAAGTTTCGTATGCAAATTATCTGTAGTTTCTGCAGGTCACTTTCCTGTATGCATCGAAAAGTCATGCTGCGTAATTCTCAACTCATCTTTATGCCGCGCGACCGCTACGGTCGCAGGTTCGAATCCTGCCTCGGGCATGGATGTGTGTGATGTCCTTACGTTAGTTAGGTTTAATAGTTCTAAGTTCTAGGGGACTGATGACCTCAGAAGTTAAGTCCCATAGTGCTCAGAGCCATTTAAACCATTTTTTTTTTCATCTTTATGATAAATCTACATGTAAATTCCTACTCAAAAAAATATCGAATGAGTGCTTACTCGTAATACACCACTGGCCATTAAAATTGCTACACCATGAAGATGACGTGCTACAGACGAGAAATTTAACCGATAGGGAGAAGATGGTGTGATATGAAGATGATTAGCTTTTCAGAGCATTCACAAAAGGTTGGCGCCGGTGGCGACACCTACAACGTGCTGACATGAGGAAAGTTTCCAACCGATTTCTCATACACAAACAGCAGTTGACCAGCGTTGCCTGATGATACGTTGTAGTGATGCCTCATGTAAGGAGGGGAAGTGTGTAACATCACGTTTCCGACTTTGATAAAGGTCGGATTGTAGGCTATCGCGATTGCGGTTTATCGTATCGCGTCATTGCTGCTCGCGTTGGTCGAGATCCAATGACTGTTAGCAGAATATGGAATCGGTGGGTTCAGGAGGTTAATACGGAACGCAGTGCTGGATCCCAACGGCCTCGTATCACTATCAGTCGAGATGACAGGCATCTTATCCGCATGCCTGTAACGGATCGTGCAGCCACGTCTCGATCCCTGAGTTAACAGTTGGGGACATTTGTAAGACAACAACCATCTGCACGAACAGTTAGACGACGTTTCAGCAGCATGGAGAGACTATGGTTGCTGTTACCATTGACGCTGCATCACAGACAGGAGCGCCTGCGATGGTGTACTCAACGACGAACCTGGGTGCACGAATGGCAAAACGTCATGTTTTCGGATGAAGCCAGGTTCTGTTTACAGGATCATGATAGTCGCATCCGTGTTTGGCGACATCGCGGTTAACACACATCGGACGCGTGTATTCGTCATCGCCATACTGGCGTATCACCCGGCGTGATGGTATGGGGTGCCATTGGTTACACGTCTCGGTCACCTCTTGTTTACATTGACGGCACTTTGAACAGTGAACGTTACATTTCAGATGTGTTACGACCCGTGGCTCTACCCTTCATTCGATCCCTGCGAAACCCTACATTTCAGGAGGATAATGCACGACCGCATGTTGCAGGTCCTGTACGGGCATTTCTGGATACAGAAAATGTTCGACTGCTGCCCTGGCCAGTACATTCTCCTGATCTTTCACCAACTGAAAACGCCTGGTCAATGGTAGCCGAACAACTGGCTCGTCACAATACGCCAGTCACTACTCTTGATGAACTGTGGTACCGTGTTGAAGCTGCATGGCCAGCTGTATCTGTACACGCCATCCAAGCTCTGTTTGACTCAATGCCCAGCCGTATCAAGGCCGCTATTACGGCCAGAGATGGTCGTTCTGGGTACTAATTTCTCAGGATCTATGCACCCAAATTGCGTGAAAATGTAATCACATGTCAGTTCTAGTACAATATATTTGTCCAATGAATACCTGTTTATCATATACATTTGTTCTTGGTGTAGCACTTTTAATGGCCAGTAGTGTACATTGAGCGTTATCAATCCTTTGGCTCAAATGGCTCTGAGCACTATGGGACTTAACATCTGAGGTCATCAGTCCCCTAGAACTACTTAAACCTAACTAACCTAGGGACATCACACATACCCATGCCCGAGGCAGGATTCGAACCTGCGACCGTAGCGGTCGCGCGGTGCCAGAATGAAGCGCCTAGAACCGCTCGGCCACACCGGCCGACCTATCAATCCTTCCTGAGGCCTTTTATTAAGAGGGTCCAATAAGTAATATAACATATTTTTTTCTGAAATCAACTAGGTTTTATTCAGTATTCCAATACATCATATTATTCCCCCACTGTTTTTCGCTATAAAACCCTAGTTTTCAACATAATCTTCGTTGAATGCAACGCCCTTACGCCACCTTTCTGGGACGGCCTGTGTGCCCGCATGGTAACAGACTACTGCTCGACGTCGTATCATATCTCTTGCTGCATCAATAACCTTCTCATCGTACATGTACCGCTTCGCACCTGGAGCCCGGCACGAATCCGCCCGGCAGATTTGTGGCGAGGTCCGGTGAACTGGCCAGTCTGTGAATGGTTTTTAGGCGGTTTTCCACCTGCCTCGGCGAATCCGGACTGGTTTCCCTTATTCCGCCTAAGTTACACTATGTCGGCATTGCTGCGCAAACAAGTTCTCCACGTTCGCGTACACCACTATTACTCTACCACGCAAACGTAGGGATAGGGGCTAGTCTCGTCTGGTGTGAGACGTTCCATGGGGTGGGGCGGGGAGGGGGGGGGGGAGGGTTCACCGGGGGCCGAACCGCACAAGAACCCTGAGTTCGGTGTGGGGCGGCGGAGAGGTGAAGTGGACTGCGGTAGTCGTCGTGGGGTTGGGGACTACTGCGGCTGCAGCGGGCACGGAGCCTCTCCGTCGTTTCTAGGTCCCCGGTTAAAATACAATACAATGCAATATTGTAGATACCGCAATGACTCATAACGTGTCCTACTAGCTGATCCATTCTTCTAGTCAAGTTGTGCCACAAATTCCTCTTCTCCCCAATTTCATTCAGTACCTCCTCATTAGTTACGTGATCTGCCCAATTTTCAGCATTCTTTTGTTGCGCCGTATTTCAAAAGCTTCTATTCTCTTCTTATCTAAACTGTGTATCATCCATGTTTCACATCCATCCATGGCTGCACGCCATAAAAATACTTTCAGAAAAGTCTCCCTGACATTTGAATCTACATTAAATGTTAACAAATTTCTCTTCTTCAGAAACGCTTTCCTTACCATCACAAATCTACATTTCACTTCCTCTTTACTTCGACCATGCTTAGTTATTTTCTGTACAAGCAGAAACACTCAGCTACTACTTTAAGTGTCTCATTTGCTAATGTAATTCCCTCAGAATCACCTTAATTAATTCCACTACATTCTGTTACCGTCGATTTGCTTTTGTTGATGTTCATCTTATACCCTCCTATGAAGATACTGCCTATTCCGTTTACATGTTCTCCCAAGTCCTTTGGTGCATCTGACAGAATTACAAAGTCATCGGCAAACCTCGAGGTATTTATTTCTTCTCCCTGGATTTTTTCTCTGGCTTCCTTTAGTGCTTGTTCAATGTACAGATTGAATAACATCGGGGATAGACTACAACCATTGCTTCCCTGTCGCGCCCCTCAACTCTTATGACTGCCTTCTGGTTTCTGTACAAATTGTAAATAGGCTTTCGCTCCCTGTGTTTTACCCCTGCCACCTCCATCGCACTATTAATCTGTCAGAAATACACAATGCACAGCAAGCGGGTACCAGGCAGTGGAAGCGTGGGACGGCGTCATTCAACTCTCTGCATTTAATGCAGAGAGAGTGAAGGCCGCTTAAGGCGACAGCTGTGAGGACAGCAAGAGGACGGGGACGGGAGGGGACGGAACAGTACGGAACGAAACGAAAAGAAAAGGAGGGTCGGTAGGGCGCGGCGGCCTGGAGCGACAATCTTTGTTAATACGAGGGAGCTCGGAATAACACAGGCGCGAGCCGGCTGAAGGGGGAAAAT
This sequence comes from Schistocerca serialis cubense, assembly GCF_023864345.2. Taxonomy (NCBI): domain Eukaryota; kingdom Metazoa; phylum Arthropoda; class Insecta; order Orthoptera; family Acrididae; genus Schistocerca; species Schistocerca serialis. The sequence goes on from NC_064642.1 coordinate 271,293,326, forward strand.
TAACCGCTGTCAGAGTTCATGGCCCATTACTAATTGCGGCTTAAATGTGGCTTTGCCGGTCCGGCGCACACCGCGACGCCCACCGCTGGCGCCGAAAACCGAGAAGATATTTAATTCAAGAGGAGAAAGTTTCGGGGCCTGTTGTGGGATATGACGGCGGCAGAGACGGTAGCGTCGGGCTTCCGCGCCTTGAGAGGGCACGTGGTTTGGTCGGACGCACAGTGGCCGCTTGCGGGGGAAGGGGTTTCCGCGTGGGAGGAGGTGACCCCCGCGTGCCGCAGCCACTTGCGGGCGGGCTGTGGGGCGGGCCGTGTGGTAATTGCCTACGAAATTAACGCAGTTTTCCGTGTCGTGTGACGGCCGTAAACGTATCCGTGCACCTCGGGGCGGTGCACGCGAGTTTCCGTCTGCTGTTGCGAATGCGCTAAGCGCCGACTAAGTGGCCGGGCGCTGGCTGCGTTCCCGCGTGTAACGACAGCCAGCACGTGCCACGTGACAACTTGCCCTCCCTTGTCAGAGTGTTCAGTCAGCACTGTTTCCACTGAATGCGTGTCTTCGTGAAATAAGCAGCATTGTGGAACCGACGAGAAGCGCATTTGGTGTAAATGGACGTATTACTCGAGTTCTTTCCTCGTCGTCACTAACGAGTGATAACCTGCTGGTAACAAGTTGGAGATAAAATAGAGAGTTGTGTGACATTCTTCACTGGGAAATCCCGAAGTGTAGGTTCAGCCGCCTAATAGGAAAGGTTTCTCTACCTCCACGTACAATGCCTCCTTACCTCAAGGCGTGTGAGGTGGTGGTGTTTTTTTTTTTTTTTTTTTTTTTTTTTTTTTTTGAAACTACAGGTTGAGTCACGAAAGAAGTAACACCCCCATTTATTTCGTGAATAATTTTAGATATCAAAACGATGTTATTGGCAAATGATGGTATGCTAAGGGGCACCTACTTCCGTATGGAACAAACGATATCATCTCCTGTATCGATCGAGATATTGAAACAAGTACGATTTTTTGGAACACAATGATATACCTTTTTAACAGCAACCGATAGCGCTTGAAAGACGAGTACAGTGATATAATGCTTGTTCATATGGGGGTTGAAACTCTTCGCAAAGGAAAGCGGGAAATAATCTGCAGTTGAAAAACAAGTCAGCCGAAATCGGCTACTGCTTTGTAAACATGCTCATGCCAGGCTATGTCGTGCTATCGACCCTTTCGACTTTTCACTTGTCGGCAATACACGATTAGCAGGAACGGTGCTGTCTATCGGCAGGCTTTTTCTGCTTAGACACTTCTTGCATGAAGGCATTTGCGCCTATGAGGAGAACTTAAATATGCTATTTCTACACCGAGTGACGTGGCGTAGTGGTTAGACACTGGACTCGCATTCGGGAGGACGAAGGTTCAATACCGCGTCCGGCCATCCTGATTTAGGTTTTCCGCGATTTCCCTAAATAGCTCCAGGCAAATACCAGGATGGTTCCTTTGAAAGGGCACGGCCGACTTCCTTCCCCGTTTTTCCCTCATCCGATGAGACCGATGACCTCGCTGTCTGGTCTCCTTTCCCAAACAACCCAACCCTACTTCTATATGTCGAATGTCAAGAAATACTGTCCAAATGGTAATGGACAATTCCCTGACGTAACTGTCGTGACTTCCACAATAATCTGGTAACATACGCACAATCGAGATAGTAATCCTAGCCCCATAGAACGCACAAGTACCAAGTATACGCCGTAGTTCCACACACAAAAATTATAGTTGATCCTATATCCACGTCGTATAGGAAATTAGTCTTTACGTTAGTTGCATAGGCCTATCCTGCTCCGTCGACCTATAACGACGCAACCTGAAACGAGAGCTCTGCTTGGCATTGTTTACACCGCAATTGCCGACTCTGCTCACACTGCTTTCCAATTTTAGTGCAGTCTCGGACTTTTACGAAAAAGGTTTCAACGACAGTACTAACAAGCTCTCTATCAGCGTAGATGTCTTTTCAAAAGTTATTGATTGCGATTATCAAATGTACCACGCAGCGGGCCCGGGTTCGATTCCCGCCCGGGTTGGAGATTTTCTCCGCTCGTGGAGTGGGTGTTGTGCTTGTCCTTGTCATCATTTCATCCTCATCATCGGCACGCGAGTCGCCCAATGTGGCGTCGGCTGCAATAAGACTCGCACCCGGTGACCGAACTTTTCCGGATGGCGCCTCTCGGCCAGCAATGGGATACGACCATTCCATTTTATCAAATGTATACGGGTCTGTTTGAAAACTCGTTTCAATATGTCGGTTGATATCAGAGTTCAGAACATTACCCATACAAAACACTTCGGGCCCCTCATCATAATATCAAATGCAGCAAACCTCGTTTCGGTATATGAAACTTTTCAGAAAATAAGATTTGTGTTACGCCTTACGTGACTTAGCCGTTATAGTTGTGTTATCAGTATGTCTATTAAGTACAGGTCCGCAGTTTACATGTGTATAGCGTTGTGTCATATTTTTGTTGCGTGATATCAGGTGCCGGTCGTTGTGGCCGAGCGTTTGGTTGGTTGGTTGGTTGGCTTGGGGAAGGAGACCAGACAGCGAGGTCATCGATCTCATCGGATTAGGGAAGGACGGGGAAGGAACTCGGCCGTGCCCTTTGAAAGGAACCATCCCGGCATTTGCCTGGAGCGATTTAGGAAAATCACGGAAAACCTAAATCAGGATGGCCGGACGCGGGATTGAACCGTCGTCCTCCCGAATGCGAGTCCAGTGTCTAACCACGGCGCCACCTCGCTCGCTGGCCGAGCGGTTCTAGGAGCTAGAGTATGGAACCGCGCGACCGCTACGGTCGCAGGTTCGAACCCTACCTCGGGCATGGGTGTGTGTGATGTCCTTAGGTTAGTTATGTTTATGTAGTTCTAAGTTCTAGGGGACTGATGACCTCTGCAGTTAAGTCTCATAGTGCTCAGAGCCATTTTTATGATATCAGGCGAAGGAACAGAGAGAAGCCCGATTCTGACAGTCTGTTCCGCTCGAATAATGCCATAGGAGTCACTGGGATAAACTAACCCTTTGTGACGATCGTCTGTCAGCATCGACAGTATCATACGCCCTCACTTGAAGAAAAACAAAAAAACAGTTGTACGTAATCCATTCATATGTTTTGCTGAAGATATTTAATTCACATAATCAGTTTCGAAATTCTACACTTGTGCAGAGCTTAAGGACGGAAGTAATTCTCGCATGATGCGTTACTCTCAAGTAACCTTTACGAAACTTTTAACATACATATGTACCCTTATATGGCTAGAGGTGGGAACACGTAATACAGCGCATGGATGTGCCGACATTCGAATGTTTAAACACGGTACACTCACCAGGCACCCTTATTTTGACTTTGAACTCCTCCCAAATTTGGATCATTTTGTGGTTGCGTTCGGCGCAGACTTAATTTTTATGGGCGACAGTGCGCGACCGCATCGTACGTCGCAGGTGGAGGAGCTCTTGAGCGAGAGGATATCCGGCGAATGAACTGTCCTGCTTGTTTCCCCCACTTAAACGTGACCGAGAACGTGTGGGATGCGTTAGGGAGACATGCTGCAGCACTTCCACATGCAGCGACGACCATCCAGCAGAATATACTTATATGGATATGGTGTCTGTTCTTTCTGACATGTCTGAACGAAGAGACACCATATCAATAAGAGAATATAGTTCTAGCAATACCGGCCATGATCTTACTCTTCTGTGCGGATGCACGCATATTACCCGAACTCTTACGGGACTTGGTAAGAATGTCTTCCACGAGTAATGAGTATGTTGAGTAGGGGCACTACGGATGTAGTGTGTGGACATATTTGGTGGGAATGTGGGTCTCGCGGGAAGCGTAGATAGTCCCTGCAGTCGCACTACACTCCGTGCCTTCAGTGGCTCAGATGGATCGCCCGCATCCTCCGCGCGCGTCTCCACACCGCTATCGGGAAAGCCATCCACACCGATCAGACATGTTTAGGTGGTGTCAGCAACATTTATACGGCGTTTGGAGCATACCGCGACGTAATTGCTTTGACGGCGGCCTCCAAAATGCGAGGGGCCCTTGTCACCGTAGATTTTAACCACGCATTCGACCGCGTCGACCACGGCTTCTTACGCGCAGTTTTGCAACACAAGGGCCTCTCTCCAGAGTCTGCACAGGTGGTCCTTCGACTGGTCCACGGAGCGCGATCCCGCACGATGGTAAACAGTTATCAGTCTGGTCACATTGTTGTTGGACGGTCAGTGCGACAAGTGTGCCCCCTGTCGGGTATATTATTTGCGGCAGCGCTTGAACCAGCTTTACATGGTCTACGGCAGCGATTAACTGGTACTTCCTTGCGGGACGTGACCTTTCGTTGTGGTGCATTCGCTGATGACGTGGTGTTCCTGGCCAGATCAGAGGATGAAATGCATGTGGGGCTACAGTGGCTACGCCAGTACGGAGCGGCCGCTGGGAGTGTCATCAACGTGAAGAAGACAAAATACATGGATGTCGGAGGAGGGCTTTCCCACGCAACGGCGGTGCCCTTTGACAAGGTGCCCGCACTCAAGTGTTTAGGAGTGCATTTCTATATCAATGTCTGCCTCACGGCGGCGGCTACGTACCGCCGGCTCCTACACCAGACACGTGCTCTGCTGCAGGACAACAAATTGCGTCGCTTGGATATGCTCCTCAAAACACATTATGTCAACACCTATCTTGTCTCAAAACTGAACTATTTTGCGCATGTCCTTCCCTTGGCGGCTACGATGGCCAACAGATTTCAAGCAGCATATGGACATTTCGTAAGCACCGGTCTTGTTTTTAAAGTCCGATACGCCACCTGAAACACGTATGTAACATAGCAGCGATGGCGAGGCATTGTAGCATCTGTGACCAGAGAGTTTGCGCTTGACCGCGCGAGTGTTGCGAGCGGTTCTCAGTCTGTGTGTAGTCGTTGCGAGTCTGTAGCTCTGTCTAGTTGCAGAGCAGTACGCTAATAGTCGTCATGCAGAGCGGTCGGTCAGTAGTAGCAGCCCAGTGCGGTTGTGTGATGTAGGCGGTCGGCAACACTGGTCAAGATGCTGAATGAGGTATACTGTTAATTAATATAATCATTAGATAATGTAAAAATTTATTTATTGTAATTATTCTCCAACAAGTGCCCCAATAATAATTTTTAATTTCAAAAGCATTTTTTCAAAAATTTTATTTTTTATTGAACTAAAGATTTCGTTGCACTTCCCATTTCATTCCACTTCTTTTAAAGAAAATTTTCAGTAAAATTACAGAAAAAAGGAATTATTATTTGCAATGCAGTTCCTCCAAGCCGTGCGCAGAAATAAGAGCAGAAATTTGACATCCAGTTATTCTGAGGTAAGACTTTAATTCTGATTGATTTACACAGGGCCAAAAACCGATGTTTCGGTTTAATTGAATTTTCTTATCACTGAATAGACTTTAATTTTTTTGTGAGGAATTTATATTTGAGTCAGATTGCGAATTACACATTTTTGTTGCCATTGTCAGTACATTTCATTGTGGGCAGGTTACGCATAGAGCAATGTCCATTAGCATTCTTAAATAATATTGTCCATACTTTTTCAAAATTATTGTGGGGAGGTTGCACTCGGCTCCCATTTGTATTGAGTATTGTCCTTTATTTCTTATAAAATTACGGTGGGGAAGTTACACACCCTGACACTGCCGCAGCGGGCGGGCGGTATCGGTTTATTTCACGTATATAACCGTGCGCGATCGCTTTATCTAAACACTATGCGTCGCACGTGGACCTCTGCCCACGCCACTCTGACGGGCACCCTGATAGCGGAAGTGGCACCGCCCTCTCTGCATCCCCCGGTTTCTGTAGGACACATTTCACCGGCACTCACCCACATCAGGGAGTTCTTGATTGACTTCAGCTACTTACGGTCAGAACCTCCGACGACACGGAAGCCCAGCACGAAAGACTATTATCGCCTCTATCAACAGCAGCAACCTCTAAACACGGTCGCCCACAAACATCCTGAAGTTGCCTGGAACACGGTGTGGCGAGCGGTACACACGCCTTTTCTACCCACGACGGTGCGTTCATTGTGGTACGTGGTTGTGAATGGGAAGTTCGCTACTCGTCAGAGGCTACATTCCATACATGTGACGGACGACCCCTTGTGTCCGACATGCTCAGTCGTTGATTCGGATGCACACCGCCTGACTTGTGCCGTGACAGGCGAGTGCTGGCTACTGACGCAGCACAAGCTGGCATTACTCTTGCGGCGATTGCCGGAGTCTATCTCCCCTGATGACGTATTGCGCCCCGACGGCGTATACTTTCCATCAACCAGGACGAACGCCGTTAACTGACTAAAAGGCATGGCTCTTTACTACGTATTTTGCGATGCTCCCAAAGGCACACTCGACTTTTGGTCCCTACTGATTCGACACATGCAGCTTTCAGCCGCCATCCGAAGTACTGAACTCATTTCGAAAATTACTTAGGTTCATTATTTGCGGATCCTCCTGCTCACTGGGGCGTTCCGGGTATGAGACACCGAAAATGACGAAGAATCCTGGAGCATATGAGCATATTGAGAACCGTGCGACTGCTACGGTCGCAGGTTCGAATCCTGCCTCGGGCATGGATGTGTCTGATGTCCTTAGGTTAGTTAGGTTTAAGTAGTTCTAAGTTCTAGGGGACTAATGACCACAGCAGTTGCGTCCCATAGTGCTCAGAGCCACTTGAGCATATTGATCCTCTACGGACGGAATAGGGGGGAACCCCTCCCAACAGACGAGAAGACAACTCGGACGCTCGGCTACGGCAGTTGTAGGATCATTTTTTGCAATGACACAAAAATAAATCTATAAATACAATATAAAATGAAAATTTTAAAAAAATAAAAAATGTTGTAAAACTTAAAGAAATAAATAAATAAAACAACATAGATCAACCCGCTACATCCTCTTCCTGATCCTTCGATCCTCGAACACGTTGCTTGGGCGTGGCGGCGGGATGGCCAGGCTTCGGGTGTCGACCCCTGCCCTACCCGTCGTCCTGCTCCTGCAGCGGTTCTTTTTTTTTTTTTTTTTTTAAGAAAAAAAGTCGTGGTATATCAGCCCGCGAAAGGCAAAGGTCCCGAGTTCGAGTCTCGTTCGGGCACAAACACAAACACACACACACACACACACACACACACACACACACACACACACACACAAAAGATGGATAGAGCGTCTGCCACGTAAGCAGGAGATCCCGGGTTCGAGTCCCGGTCGGGGCTCACATTTTCACCTACCCCCGTTGGTATATATCAACGATCGTCAGCAGCTGATGGTATTAATATATCATTCTAACCATTCAGCAGTTGTCAACCGCGCTAGTAGAGGAACGGAACTTCCTCCCACAACAACTTCTTACCAACCCAGCAGCCGGCATCAAAGGAAGTTGCGAAACATACATTACTGTCCGTGGTGTCCTTACCCCTTTTAAAAACTGCGTCGTGCTTTTCGTGATGTCCACAGGACCGTCTTAATCGCGGTGACGTCAGTGTAATCATTGTATTTGAATAAAAGTGTCATTTCTGTTCGTCACATCGCTTATATCTTTCACTTACCTCCCATACCATACCATACCATACCATACCATACCATACCATGCTACACCATACTGTAGCAATTCCTTCTATGTATGGTCCAAGTTTAATGGAGCAATGTTATTTCTGTGACACATCTTGTGAAAATTACTTTCGTCCTTAGTTTTCGCACGCCCTGTCACAGCGTCATCTCAGAAGTGCATAGGGCAGTCCAATGCAACCGAATCATCGATTTTCATTAAGTGATGCAAAACGTAGCCATATCGAAAATTAGTAGTTCTACTCTACGCATAAAACGTGCCAGTCTCCGTGTGCGTCCATCATGAGAACAAAACACTTGGATTTAATCAAAAGCATTGGCTCAAATTAGGTTACGCTGTTAACTCTTCTCCCATGCTGGCCAAATTCTGACGGTAAAAATTCTTCTACCATCAGGCTTCTAACTAGGTACCTCCAAATCGAGTGTCATCGCATAGGTATGCGCTAGCATCTGCACCTACAGAGACGGGTGTTGCCGGATACAAATTCTGATGTTACTTAACAAAATAGCAAACATAGCCATTCAGTGAATGAAAAACATGTTTATTCAATAGTCTTGATCGCTACTGGCTTTCGTTGTTACCGCCATCTGAAAACCAACTGAGGTATTGTTGCTACAATAATAATCTTAAATTAATTCACAACCATAGAGGGTCGAAAGTATCGATTCACCGTTAATGCCGATATTATAGCAGACAAATATGTCGGTGGCAGAAAACGTAAAAAAGAGTTCGTAGCGGCTACTGAAACCTCCAGACTTGTAATCTTCAGGCGCGTATGAACTGTAGTTCCGATGTGCCTGTGAGCATTAACTTAAGTAACAGGTAGGCATAACACCTTGTTTCCTCGAAGTATTACAGTGATTTCTTTCTATATAAACGTTAGAATGGGGAAGGAAATCTGATATGTCCTTTCGAAGTAATCATCCCGGAACTTGCCCGAAGAGATTTGGGGAAATAATAGAAAATGTAAATCTAAATCATAAACACAAAGAAGCATCAAAGATAAACCACGCAGGCAAATAAGTTCGTGTTAAATGCTATGTTCGGCCGCGCGGGATTAGCCGAGCGGTCTGAGGCGCTGCAGTCATGGACTGTTCAGCTGATCCTGACGGAGGTTCGAGTCCTCCCTCGGGCATGGGTGTATGTGTTTGTCCTTGGGATAATTTAGGTTAAGTAGTGTGTAAGCTTAGGGACTGATGACCTTAACAGTTAAGTCCCATAAGATTTGACACACTTTTGAACATTTTGAAATTCCATGTTATAGCATTTGTGTCGCATGTGGAGGAGCAGAAAATAAAACCAATCAGTTTTAAAAGCAATATTTCACCTATAACGAAAATTCTTGAAACATTCTGACTTAGTGCTCCAGCGACCTCGATGTCGACGGGACGTTAAACCCCAATCTTTTTTCCTTACTTCAAAGTACCAGTAACTTCCGCACCCACAGTGAGTCAGCAACATCGAATCCTACTGCCGTAACACGATTTTGTGTTGCTATTGATAATACCCTATACTCATCTGACCAGAAATCCTATTTCATATCGCTGACGACTACTATACATATACTATAGTTCTACAACAGCTTTCTTCTCTGTTTTACTACTCAAGTTACAGAATTCCTTAACAATGTGTCCCTGTGGTTTCGTATTCTGTCCGGTCGTAAATTGACAAGTTTCTTTCTTACTTCTAGAGTGCATACGTGCATTTGGAAAGTTTTACAACATGTTCATTATACGTTTTAGTGCTATACCTAGCCTGAGTCTTTGCATTTTCCTTTTCAGATTTTCTGGCTTCCCTACCACGTTCAAGCTTCTGACATTCCACGCCCCGTCTCGTACAACTTTCTTTGGTTGGTCAATCTTCTTCTCACGATCTCCTCCCCATTGGCAGTTCCCTCCCGGAGATCCGAATGGGGACTAGTCCGGAGCTAGTCCGGAATCTTTCGCCAATGGGGAGAGCGACACTTTTTCAATTACAGGCTGTGGTTTCCATTGCATTCTGCATCCCCATTGCTGATTCTTCCACCTTTAGAGGCACGTTCCGACCCCAGAGACAAGATAGTGCCCTTAACCTCTGTACACTCCTTCGCCGTCTTTGACAACGTCGTTGGCAGAATCAGGGTGACTCCTTGCGCCGGAAGCGTTCCTCCGCCAATGCTAATTATTAATCAAAATTTAAGCTGTGGCGGGTTTCGAACTTAGGGATCGAGAAAGTTTTAATTATCCATCAAAGACGCTACCACGGGAGAAATTAGTTTTGCATTATCTCAGTTTTATATTAGTAAACTATCCAAGTTTTACTGATCAATAAATATCTTTCCATGTTAGGTTAAATAATCTTCAGGGAAATGAAAGGATACAGCGGAAAATGCTCCATCTAAGCACGAAAAACGTGTTTGTGTTCCTTCTTTTTTAAAAAAAAAACACGCAGTGTGGTACCATCTGCGTCATTCTACCTTCTTCAGGACCTTCAAAATTTTCCCACAGGTTTTGGCATGCGAATTTATTCGTGCTTCTTTATGCTGAGAGGTAAAAAGGGGCCGTGGCAAAAAGACGGAAAAGTAATAAATACTGGAAGATAGTAGGCAGCGGTTGTGTTACAGAAAGAGCGAAGGAGACAGGGGCAGTGTGAGAGAAAGAGAACGACACAGAGACTGTGGAACATAGTTGACAATGACAGGACAGTGCTAGGGAAAAAAGGAGACAATATCAGTGAGTGGGGTTTTAAATGGTTCAAATGGCTCTAAGTGCTACGTGACTTAACATCTGAGGTCATCAGTCCCTTAAACTTAGAACTACTTAAATCTAACTAACCAAAGGACGTCACACACATCCATGCCCTAGTCAGGATTCGAACCTGCGACGGTAGCAGCCGCGTGGTTCCCCGGACTGAAGCGCCTAGAACCGCTCGGCTACCGCGGCCGGCGTGGGGGGGGGGGGGGGGGTTGGGAGGTTGGGTGGTGGTGGAGGAATACAGTGAAATATGAAGTGGAAGTGGGTGAGGGCCAGTAGTAGCAGTGGTAATAGGGACAGACTATATGGCAAGGATAACGAGGAAGAGACATATAGAGACAGTGAGCAGACACGTAAGCAGTAGGAAGAAAGGAATGAGATATTAGCAAGGAGGAGTCACTGACAGTGAGAGGGGACTGTAGTAGTAGGACAGTAAGAAGGGGACTATGGCTATGATACAGAAGATAATGACAGAAGGACACAAAGATATAATGAGTTGGACTAAATGAGTGAGTGAGAACGAAAGACTGGGAGTGGATGGGTATGAGCAACTTACAACGATGGGCTAGTGGGTGTGAGTGAGTTACAGCTACGGTAATTTGTGTCAGTTTGAGGTGAGTTGCTTGTTTAAAAGAAAAAAAAACCACGAATATGTTCGTATTCCAAAATTTTTGATAAAATCTTTAAATGTGCTGTGGAAGGCACTATTCAGAATTTTTTAAACAGGAAATTGTTAGCATTTTCTGTGTTCCGATAGGAGCATATTTCCGCTAGTGGTATCTTACAACATAATAGCTACTATGCTGCAGCAATCATGTTGACGTTTTCAAGAACATTTTACTTGTCCTTGCGAAGAACATTGTAATCAATTGCGTCCTTGACACTGCCTGTGCATAGTTCCTCTGAAAGATTTCTCCCTCAAGCAACGTGATTTGGCATTGAATATTACATGCTGATGATGGCTAGCAGGTCTTCTCTTCTTTGGAATTTTTGTACGTTCTCCATGATTGACCAGCGCTCTTTCGGGTGTTATAATTTTGAAACTAGTCGTAGTATACTAGACTTAGTTTTTGATTTGTATTTCAAGTTTTATCTTCTTCAAGATTAGTTGCTCTAGAAATACTATTTATTCATATTCACATTTCCTCCATCAGCAGCACAATTCAAGGCCATCGATCATGCTTCTGTTCTGCTTCTTCAAAATCAATCTTAATAAAAGTCTCATATTCATCTCTGGGCATACATTATGTTTCCTTTCTTAACTTCATTCCGCATCAGAGAAAAGATCATCGCTTAAAGGTTTTAAAAGTTTTGTGGCAGGTTTTCGTTAGGGGAGGATAATCACAAGTTCACATACAGAGTTTAATATCAGCCATTACGGATCCGAGGTACGGGTTGTTAAGTTTTAACAATTTGCAGCATTCGGTGGATATCTGCCCTGCACGCAGCTCAACAACACGTTGGAGGACACCTGTATAAGCTAAATTTTACAACCTGGTGATGACAGTATTGTCTATCGAAACGTGCTGTTGAACTGTGTGTAGGACAGAAATACGGTAGAATGCTACTAGTTATCAGTGTCACATACACAGTTACAGAAGTGTTCAATACCTACAGCTTAGAATGTTATGGTTGAAACACGTATTACCCACTTTATTTCGGAAGAGTTATGGCTGATTGCTGGCCATGGAATGAATGGAGTGAAATGACCTGACCTGTGTGCAGTGCGAGATAGTAAAGCAGTTTGTTTATCGAACTTTCCAACATTATTGGACAATTGCTGGGACCGTTAAGTGTTCTCGTTATTCGCCCTGCCGATACCACATGTAAGTGTATCTCTGTCAAGCAAAATTCGTTAGCAGTTTCATCAGCGCACAAAATGCCGTTTATTTACCAATCAAATCAGCGTGTTTATAGGTTGTGTCGGCTACTCTGATTTACAAACAAATAGGGAAACAGCGGACGTGGTTCATGTGGATTGGCTGTTAAACAATCAAAATCATTCCGTTATTTCATTTTCTTCCGAAACAGCAAAAGTTGGTATGTGTAACCCATTACGTATTTGTACTTCACTAAACAAATATTAACTTGATTTTTCTTGCTACTAACTGAAAAATATCACTGCTCTGTGGGAAAGAAGGCATCAAGTACAACAAATTAACACATAACAGAAATATTTCGTATTTCATTCTTCGTCCTACAAGTATTTGTAGTCGCTTGTCTTCTGTACAGTGAATTAGTGACATACGTTTTCAGTGCCTGGAAGCACATAGAGATCTTTTGACAATCTTCGTGATCAGTTTTATGTAGAAAACAGCGAAAGTTACGAAATGCAGTCCTTTTTATTAAATGGTAACTGCTTTCGGGCATCAGAACCCGTTCTCAAATCGCAATTCTGTTTGGATGACTTGAGAATGGGTTCTCACACCAGAAACCGGTCATTAATTTAATAAAAAGAATGGAATATCGTAACTTTCTTTTTTACATCAAAAGATAAAAGTAAGTTGCTATCCTGTCATTAAACCAGCATGCTGGAAATCCAAAAAAATTCGTAATCTATCCAGGCTAAAAGAGGGCTTTCATAATTTCCTATCTTTAAACAGAAATATGTCTTGAAACAGACGTAAATGTTAGATCTTCAATACATTATTTCTACTCCCTTTGTGAAGTGGAGGTTCTATGTATACACGGCGTCACACACACTTTCGAAATTACTTTTTAATAGTGTGCAAAAATTTATCTTGTGGTACATATTACGATTCTTAGATTTACTTTTTGACTACTTCATGAGAGATACGCAAACAGCTTAAGAATATTTTTAAATTCCACCCTCAAAACAGGATTTTCTAATTTTATAATTGAAGACCTAAACGGAAAATCATCCTAAGTCCATTGAACAAAATAAGAGGACCGGCAAAAAAATTTGAGCTGGTTTTTCTGTATCGGTGTAATTTTTAGTCATCACCTATTAATTTCTCACTTTTATAGTCCTTGTAAGTTTCAGACGCTTGGAGTGCACACATCAAGAGAAAATTATTAATATATAGTCATGGGCTTGGGATGTTTTCCAATGCATGGTAAAATGATAGACATTGGTGAAAGAAAAATTATTTTTAATTGTATTATTTAACCATATTTTTTCACATCGTAACATGGTTTATGACACTGAATATTTGAATATAACATCATAATCTTTGGAAATAAAAAAATAAAATGTTTGAAGTTTTTTCTGTGATGCAAGTTTTTTCTATTATGAAAAGTAACTTATTTTTTTCTCTATGTTGTTTCTTCTTCTTCTCCCTATTCCATAGCTGTTACTTAGGGGTTAGAAATATCCTGTGACAGAAGAATAAAAGGCTGTACCCTCTAGCGATAAGTGCTTACAGGACGTTTCAGGTTTTCCCAGCTTTCCTGTTTTTATGGTGTACAATGACAGAGTGCTGAAAGTGACCTGCTGGGACGGATCTTTCATCAACGGATATATTATGAAGTCTGTTGCTCCAACTGTTCCTGCAAGTGCAACTTTTCCCGGATATTTGTGTGTATATTTAAATATTTTATGTATATTTATATTTTAACAGAAAATTTCTGACCTCTGCTTCTTACTGACATTTTGTAATATTGACTTAAACGTCGTTTTTATTCCTTGAAGTCACCACTTGTGATCTGCACCACGTTGAAATTTGCCTCATTCTTGACAGTATGTTCCAAATATCTAGGCGTTTCTACCTCTTCTTTCTCTTTTAATTTTTTGTATTTTTGCAAATTTGGCGTCACATGGAGAAAAGCTGTGGCCTCTCATGTGAAAGTAATGACTGATGTACTTGAATCTTCCAGAAGCAACAAAAGTTGTTAGATAATGAACCGTTGCCATATTTTTGTTCTGGCCAATGCAGCCATCGGACAACAAGTAAAGTGCGTACCGGTAAACCTGCGGTGATAAAGTACTTGTAATGCAGCTGTTTAGGCATGAAATAACTTCATTAACACCCTTATGGCCCTGTGTTTTTTCCCACATAAACATTGTTTTTTGTGTTTTCTCACTGTGAATACAAAAGTTGAATTCTCAAAGCTAACGGAGATAGAATATTTTATTTTCGGGGAATAAAGGGCGTGGCAGATTCTGTTGGAAGTCAAAACTGAGAATATTCACATTTTCCTTTCCTCTGACAAGATTTGTGAAATTTTTCTTGCTGTCGTAGAAGGCAGAAGCTTTTCGTTAATGAATTGCTAATTTTAGTGTCATCTCTTTACTCCATCGTTTGCGCAAAATTTCAACTTGTTCTCTACCTCGGCGCATGAATTACATATGACTGTAGGAGGACCACCAAAACCGTACTTAAAATTGTCTGCGTAGTATTTATGAAATCACCGGTATTTAATTTTTGCATCTGCTTTTTCGGGTGAAGTACTACTTTTGATTTTTATGTAATTTTCTGGCTCACATTTCCCCAGATGCAGAGTGTAAATTTTCATAGTAGTCAGCTCTGATGACAAATATCGCTTCTTACTATTATTCCTCCCATATGTGCTCACTTTATAAGGAAAAGATCGTATGTGCTCATCAACGCGTTAGATTCTATAAGGGAAAACAATTACTACATGCGACCTCCACTAACTACATGATGAAATCATGAAAATTAATAATCCGAAGTTGGTTGGTTGGTTTGGGGAAGGAGACCAGACAGCGTGGTCATCGGTCTCATCGGATTAGGGAAGGATTGGGAAGGAAGTCGGCCGTGCCCTTTCAGAGGAACCATCCCGGCATTTGCCTGGAGTGATTTAGGGAAATCACGGAAAACCTAAATCAGGATGGCCGGACCCGGGATTGAACCGTCGTCCTCCCGAATGCGAGTCCAGAATCCGAAGTAAAAAGACGTATTACCTTACTTATGATTTCCGAAGATCTTTTGTGGTGTCTGTTAGTATGTACACTTATTTTCTCAGTAGGAGATTCCCCAATTGCAGTTAGTGTTGCCAGACATTTCACTCTCCCTTCTCCGGTGCCACGAAGACTGTAAAATGCCATGCACCATACAAAATGACTAGTTGTTGCAATAGTTACCTGAAACAGTATATAGTTTTATATGCCTAATAATGATTAATTTTACAGGTAAAAATCTGGTTCAGAATACGAGAGAGGAAAAGGAGAATGAGAGACGTCGGGGAGAGGGAGAACACAGAGAGGCAAAACGGGGGGGGGGGGGGGGGAGGGGGGGGGGAGAGAAATTATTATGAGTTTTCTATATAAGAGTTTGATAATGGACTTAAATATAAAAAAAGCACTAACATTTTGCTTACCTTATAGCCCATTGTAAAGGCTTTCTGGGAACGTTCGTCTGTGAGGAGTCTTCGACGAGAAACAACGTAGTAGACATCAGCCCACAGAGATAAACATCTTGCTTATTTTTCACAGCTAAACCTTTAAAGTTAGGTAAACTGACTGACTTTTCTTCTTCAGTGAACGGATGACAACATTTTCTTCTGCACTTGCATTTAGGACCTGTTTCTCGACCCAGATGTATTTCTCCTGTATGTTCGATACATTCTTCTCCCACATCACGTTTTTGTTTCG
Organism: Schistocerca serialis cubense; assembly: GCF_023864345.2. Taxonomy (NCBI): domain Eukaryota; kingdom Metazoa; phylum Arthropoda; class Insecta; order Orthoptera; family Acrididae; genus Schistocerca; species Schistocerca serialis. Next base: position 271,309,270 of record NC_064642.1, read on the forward strand.
CCATATTTTTTCCATTCGTTAGGAGTTTTACGTTTTATCCACAAACTTCTGAATCGCCATCACTTGAAACCACTTCTACATAACAATGAAAAAAAAATCAACTTTCACAAATGGTGCGTTCACTACACAGGCTTCATGGGAACTGATTGGTAGTGAAATACATAATATGCCAAAATGCAGTATGTATAAGCCGGTCCATCGTTGTGAAAAAATATTTTTATATATTGTTGCAGCTGCCATGAGGTGCTGAAAACTGAATGTGGCTTCCAGAGTTTTACTGAATAGAAAAACTACTCAAGTCCATGGACTTGGGATGTTATTTCATTAATTTGAAAATGTATTGAGTCATTTTAAGGGGAGAGAGTGGACTTGGAAAATTATCCTCGGCAGGGACGTAGTTCTAGGCAGGTACATTCAGTTTCATATTAAAAGTGAAAATTGACCAAAGGTGGATTTGGGATGTTATTCCATTCAGGTCTTCAATTAGTGCTTCGAAATATTAGCTTTCCATATATATCTGCGAGTTTTTCAGCAATATTGTTACACTCTTTCGTCAGTCAAACAAGCCTTGTCTGTTTGTGCTGGCGCTATTTATATATACTCAATACACCCCCATGGTAAGCGTTTCTAGCTGCTATACAAAAGATCCAGGTTCGATTCCTGGTCTTCAAGGGATTTGTTCTTGGTGGGAGGACAGGATCGGGGTGCACGAAGCCTCGTGATGCCAACTGAGGAGGTATTTGATGGGGAGGTAGCGGATGTAACGTCAGTAAAGCCGACAACCGCTGGGAGAGCGTGTGCTGCCCCCATGGTCCTCCGTACCACATCCGAACGACGTCATTGTCAGAGGATGGCATAGCGGTCGGGCGGTACCCATTTTTTCGTCCGGCCCACGACGGGGAGCGGTAATACCCATTAATTTAAACTTACTTGAAGCAGTATTACTGTATAGGGGTGCATATAATTTGGAATAGATCTTTACCCTAGAAGAAGGGCATGATCATTGCCTTCGATAGTTAACTACGCCGAGTGATGAAGAATATCACAATAGATTTGTGCATTGCATTATATATTCAACATTTTCATCTTGACAACTATACAATAATTCACTTTCATCGCCTGGCTGCTGTAATGTGCGTAATTTAATATAAGCATTTAAATGCTCAAAATCTGTAAAATAAAGGAACTGAAGACATAGTCTATGCCTCGTAACAATGCTGATAAATTATTACATGGCCAGTTGGTGCGGAGGAACAAGCAAACCGTGAATGGGTTTCCTCCGTAAAAAATCAATATTAGTCACACTTATGTCGTACAGTGTTCAGTTCGGAATTTACCGACTTAGTGTAAAAGTCCGTAACGTTTTTGTTTTGTATGTCTTCAGTTGCTATTGGTTTATTTCCGATTGTCATGTTTCATATGTAGTTCATGTTGCTGTTTGAGTTTACCTACTGTCGTTTCATTATTTGGAGATAGTGAGTGGAGCTGTGGACGCTATAAAATCTAGTGCCAAGTGGAGAAACAGGAACATTACACACTTATTCTTCTGTTTAAGTTCTATTGAGGGGTGACCGCAGCGGAAGCAGCGAGAAACTTTTGCTTCGTGTATGGGGATAATACCATTGGAGAGACCACGGAAAGTAAATGGTTTGCTCGATCTGAGGAGGACCGTTTTGATTTTAGATACTCTCAAGTGCAACGTCGATGACACTGATTTACACTGTTTCGAGTGTGGGCCAGCAGCAGCTGTCAGGACCCTTGTACAGAAGATCGCGGCTTTCTACCTCCGAGCACCCCCACATCACGTCTCACCTACCATGGTGACATATCCGACACTACCTTTATGTTTGGTACGCCATCACATTGATCTGTGGCAGGGCTATCGAGTACCTCTCCCGGGACGACATCATGTTCCGGCGGAGTTCCAGATACGTCTCCAAGTACAGCACCACACCCAGAACCGACATCGACACTATAGGGTCACTTTCGCGAAATATTTACGGAGTATTTTTGCTAACCCGCCTAGGAGTTGGAACCTCGACCAACCGTGGCAACCAAGACACGACGATCCCACGTTCCCCTTCCATAGATAGAAAGGACGTTGTTCTAACGGCGAGACAATGGACAGCATGGTCCAGTAAGTCTTCCTAATATCGTTAACTTCCTTTTTTCTTCAGCTTCTAAATTTTTTTCCTGACGTATATCTACTCACGGATGGCTCTGCATCGCCGAGCGGTTCTAGGCACTTCAGTTTGGAACCGCGCGACAGCTACGGTCGCAGGTTCGAATCCTGCCTCGGGCATGGATGTGTGTGATGTCCTTAGGTTAGTTAGGTTTTAAGTAGTTCTAAGTTCTAGGGGACTGATGACCTCAGATGTTAAGTCTCATAGTGCTCGGAGCCATTTGAACCATTTTTGAGCACTGCATCTCCAGCCTTATTTGTTTTTTTTTTTCATTCTCATGCACTCTGCTTAAATAAAATAAAGTTATGTTGAGAAAGTATACTTATATACGTTTTTCCAGAAATATTGCTTATTTTTATGAAGAACGCAGTCTTTTATTTTCAGACAATAGAGGTTTTTATTTGTTTTCTCATTATCTACAACGTTCTGCTCATATAGTAGTGTTTATTGTTATTGTTCTCTATAAGAGAGACATTATTTTTTATTTCAGGAAGAGGACATTTGCTTACTTCATTGAAGACTCAAAAAAAGGAGAAAATGGTTAGGCGACCGCTCGAAATTAGCTAGAAATCCGGGTTGGGTTCCGGTCCAGCACAAATTTTTACTGTCGTCGTTCCATTATACAGCTAACAGTTGTTCATATTCCTAATTGCAAATACATTTCATTTATTACTAGAGGGATTTGTAGAGGGCAAAAACTGTAGCGGAAGGGAAAGAATTAAAAACATCCATCAAATAATTGAGGAAATAGGTTGCAAGTGCTAATCTGAAATGAAAAAGTCGGCACAGAAGAGGAATTCGTGGTGAGGTGTCGAGGTCCATCCATCCAGTCGTAAGATTGATGACTCAAAAAAAAAAAAAAAAAGTATGTGATTTGGCTGTACTACCCCGTACGTCCGAGCGAACACTCTCTCCTCTCCAGCGCTTGTCTCAAGAGTTTCCTTGAGATCCTGAAAAGCGTTGAGTACGGCTTCCTGAAACAATCGATTCCATATTCACACATTTGTGGAATCCCAATCATCGCCTTCAGAAATTTCACCTAACGATAGACGGCAGTCTCGATAGAGCACGGTCCTGCCGCCGGCGAATCGCAGTACGTGCTGCTAGACTTTTTCCATTTACAACATTCAAATGCGATTTCTGACTGAGAAACCCGCTGAGTAATCTTCCCTCGTATGCAGAAAATGGATAGTGTTACTCTTTCTTACTTCGTACGGTTGCGCCGAAATGCTACATTTTGCGTATCGAAGAGTGCCAGTTTGACGTATGGGCATTGTTGTTATAATGGTGCTGCAATTTTAATGCTGTTTACAGTTTGGCGCCTATAATGATTATAATTAAAAGAATGTGTAATACTCCGTGGTGAAAAAAGTCGTGGGACACGCCTCAAGATTGTGTCCGACCTCCTTTCGCCCGGTGTAGTGCAGCAGCTTGACGTGGCATGGACTCAGGAAGTCGTTGAAAGCCCCTCCAGAAGCATTGAACCATGCTACCTTTGTAGCTGCCCACAATACCGAATGTGTTGCTGGTGCAGGATTTTGTGGACGAACTGACCTCTAGGTTATGTCCCACAAATGATCGATGGGGTTATGTCCGACGATCTGCATGGACAGATCTTTTGCTTTAACTGTCCAGAACGTTCTTCAAACAAATCACAAACAAATGAGGCTCGGTCTCAAGGCGCACTGTTACCCACAAAAAATTAATGGTTGTTTGGGAATATTAAGTCCATAAATGGCTGCGAATGGTCTCTAAGCAGGCCATCCCATGTAAATACAGCCCACGCCATTGTGGAGCCACCGCCAGCTTGCACAGTGCCTTGTTGAAAACTTGGGCCTATGGGTTCGAGGGGTCTGCGCCACATTCGAACCATACCACCAGCTCTCACCAAGCGAAACTAGAACTCATCTGACCAAGCTATCGTTTTCCAGTCGTCTAGGGTCCAACCGATATGATCAAGAGCCCAGGAGAGGCACTGCAGGCGACGTCGTGCTGTTAGCAAAGGCGTTCGCGTCGGTCGACTACTGCCGCTGCCCACTAGCACCACATTTCACTGCACTATCTTAACAGATACGTTCGTCGTACGTCCTACATTGGTTCCCGTGGTTATGTCACGCAGCGTTGCTTGTTTATTAGCACTGACAACTCTACGCAAACGCCGCCGCCCTCGGTCGTAAAGCGAACGCCGTCAGTTACTGTGTTGTCCGTGTTGAGAGGTGAAGCCAGGAATTTTGTGTTCTCGGCACAATCTTGACTCTGTGGATCTCGCAATACTGAATTCCCTATCGATTTTCGAAATGTAATATCCCTTGCGTTTAGCTCCAGATATCATTCAGCGTCAATAATCACGTAGGAAACCTTTTCACATGAATCATCTAAGTACAAATTAGACCTGGCGTACTGCCCTTTTATAACTTGTATACGCAATTTTACCGCGATCTGTATATGTGCATATCACAGTCCTTGACTTTTGGCACCTCATTCTACATTTGTTCTTACGTTAAGCAGCACCGAGGTGTCGAAATTTTGTTGTCAGATGATGACGAGGCGCTGAGTAATTTCATCCTTTGAATCCTTACGTGCTGGAAAGATAATGACAAAATATGATATAGAAAACCGCGTGTTCTCAGAGAAATATCTAGTTTTCCAGTGCGGGTTTCCATCACTTAAGCGAAGCAGGTGGCGTTGTTGGCCTGTTTGCAGCAGAAAATAAGTGGCTCGGCTAATGGCCGCTAAGCTGCGGGACTCCCCGTCCGAAGTGAGCGATGAAGTCACTAAGTGCTTCTGACAGACGCTGCACTATTTATGGGCGGCTAAGTACCTTTAACTGCGCCGGCGCTCATACAGAATTCAGAGCAGCAAACAGGGGACGATTGTCGGAAGCTCTTTATTAATTGGCTGTCCAGTATTAAACAGGATTTACCTTGTTGACGAGGAGCCTGTGCGTTGCCAGCAGTGTGTCGTGGACCAACGACTCCCTAATCGTGTCGCTTGGACAACTAAGTACCCATTTCCTGGGACTGCAAAGCTTTTTTGAACATTTGCATGCGTTTCACTGTTTGTAATTCAGAGTTGACAGCATAGGGAAGCTTAGGTTTCATAAAGTTTCTTGAAGATGACGGGAGTGTTCAAGTCCGTAAGAATCGTGAAATCATCGCATTGCTTCTAACACAAAGCTGATGTATTAACTTCCGGTCGGTACTTGATAACACACGACAACAAAGTAAATAGGAAATTCTTTCCTAATGTTCTGCAAAATATTATTTATTTGATTACGAGCCGGGCTTCGGACACTTAGGCCGATTTTCGAGCAAATAAATATTTTTTTCTAGGATAATGTTTCCTATTTAACAAAGTGAATAATTTATAAGTTTCGTAATGCCAATACAGATGTTAGTTTGATCGCAGGGTGTATCGCATGACGTACAGTATCGCCAATAGACATTACCTTGCAACAGAAGAAACTAAGAAACTATTTGACGTGATACGTTGCCAGTGATGCTTATGTGTGCGTTGAAGACGTTGAACTGTGTCCACATGCGAGTGATAGTGAACAAGCAAGCTTCTATACACTCGCCCTGTGCTCCACGGGAAGTGAAAAACACGTCTGAATTTCCATGCACCCGCGAGAGAAACGATATGCTGACATATTTCTAACAGTCTATGCGGCGCATGCAGACTGGACTCAGAAGGTTGGTACTATGAAAGCGACGACCACTAGCGGAACACACTCCGTAGTATATGAGAAAACCAGCGTTGTCAAGGTATTTATTTGTTGCTGTACCCGATACTTCGACTCCCGGAATTCATTTTTAACTTGTCTTCGTATACAAAGTTTGAATTAGTATTGTTGCGTACTTGAATGAACTGGTTCGCTTCATTAACATCGGAGGGAGGCACACAGAGTCGGCCGTTCGAAAAGCAACTGACAGTAAGGTCCACGTCCGGAACAGGCAGCGCTTGGTCTTGAGCTTCGTTTATAAACATAACATAGCATAAGCTTACCGGGAATTGCAGACGTTTAAAGGGAAATGGTAAATTGCGAGAAATAAATGGAATCTGCTGTACAAAAGCTCTCTCGCCTTTGCCACCCCCCAAGAGCATTTCCGCTTCTATGACGTTACGTTGTAGAGAAATAACTTCAAGTGTGAGGGAGTGAACGATTCTGAGAAGTGAAATAATTTATGACCTCCTTCATGAGAGATCGCTTCTTGCTTTAAGAAGTAGTTTTCAAAGAATGAAACACAAACGTTCTCTTCCGCAACAAGTCTCGCCTCTAGATCTTGATTGGACTCTTGATGCGGCGTAGTCCTCAGTCCTTTAGCCGTTCTGGTGTATTCGGAAAGACTCGACCATTTCCGCAATTTTGTTCGAAAACAAAACGGAATCAGACTGTAATGAATAGGCACCCAAATGAAAAAGAATACAAGAAGCAGTCAGAATATTTCAGTTCGAATGACAAACTAATTCTTTACTAACCTGTCTGTGCTTACATCCCTCATCGGAATCGCACTGCATTGCATATAGACCTCAGCAACGCCCACAAACGGAACCTTTCTTATCATCCCTTATAAATTCGTTTTTCCTAGAAAATAATGTAAATGAAACCCATCGAAAAAATAAAAATCAGTAAACCCGTATATACTATCCAAGTAAATTCACCGGTAGTTTGCATTGGTAATAACATCGTGGCGCTTCATTCTGACTTAAAATTTCGAAAATACCTCCGTAACTAATTTTTAATAAAAGAAGGTAGCAGTGCAATCTACTGGTTCTTAGGTGTAACAAGAAACTAACAGTTGCGTCTGATTGGTTCTTGGTGTCCTACACCATGAAGATTAAACATTCGACCTACTAAGATGAAGAGATTATTTTAAATAAAAATGTAAATTACGATATCTTTTCTTTTCAATGTTCCGGTTTCACTTAAATAAAGCCCATACGTTTTCCCAAACTACTCTCAACTTACCTCCGAAAATCCCATGAAAATTCATCAAGTAGTTTGGTGATCAGTGTGTTCAAACAGACAAACAAAAACACACGACAGTTTTAAAATTATGCACATTCCAGTCCCATTAATCTGACCACCACCATCTTCCACGTCAACGTGCAACACTAACCACTCACAGACAGCAGGTGGGAACACCAGCTGGGGGGGGGAGGGGGTGTAGGGGGAGGGGGAAGTACATGAAGCGCGTCTGAGGACAAGGAAACCAGTCGCTGTCGTAATGCGGAAACAGAGCGATGTTACTGATATTCATATGGGCATGATTGCTGGCTTTCGGACGAAGGGTGGAAACATTTCCGAAACGGATTAGTTGGTAAACTGTTTGCGTGCTTCAGTGGTCGAAGCATTCTGCGCAAGGGAAAAATGGTGCTATTCAAACTAGGCGCCGAGTTAAATGTGATGGACTAAGCGCCATAACACTGGAGTCGGCATGGCTCCATATCCCTATTGGTACCTTCCAGAACCTCTTTGCCTCTATTACTGCACGTCTAGCAGCGGTCTGCGTTGCGAAAAGTGGCCTTTGATGGATTTGACAGGCAGATACATTAATGTGACTGGACCGTGTGCTATTAGTACAGATGTATATGTATACAAAGATACAGCATGTGCACTACATTTTACGACGGAGTGCAACAGCAAATTTCTATTTAAGGACGGTAGACAGCTCAGAATAATGGCTGCAAATAATGAGGCAGGGTGCAAGGAAACAGTCCTAGACCCACACTCCCTTGCATTCCGCAGCTGCCTACGGACATCATTACCGTTCGTCCTAGAAATACTAGCTTAGTAGTACAGCATTGCCTTACTGTATAGTGTTCGGTAGTTCACGGAATATTTCTTCAATTAGTGCGATACAGAATACGAACAGATCAGAGCCCCTACTTGAATTTTAGCTAGAATCATTAGCTACGATCCTAGCACATATTCATCTAGAATTGCTTGCGCTGCAAATACTCTTGTGTGATTATAAACGAGAGCAGGTGACTCCTCTTTACAAAAAGCGTAGGAAACCCGATGCACAAAACTATAGATCAATATAGATGACATCCCTTTCAGTGTCCTAGAGCGTTGCTCAGCTCAAAAATTAGAGATATAAGAAGATTTTGCAAGAATTAGCAAAAATTCAGAAAAAGCCAGTAGGAAATACAGCTTGCTTTATTCATACAAGACACCTGGCAAACAAATTATGCAGGTGAACTGCTTGCTTCCGCTTTCTAAATATCCGTAAAGCATTCGCCATTTGTACCACAGCGTCGACTGCTACGATATCATCACTTTATCTTCACAAAAAAGTGATTGGCTACAGGAACATTTGACTTATACTATTTAACAACGAATCTACATCTTCATCCATACTGTGAACACCACTGTGAAGTGTATTTCAAAGCGTTCGTCCCATTGTACGGGTTCCAAGGCCTTTCTCGCTTTCTGGTCAAGGACGTATCTCAGGCAGAATGTTTAAAAGTCTCTGTGCAAGATAACACACATAGTTTAGAGAAAGAACTGTACGGTATCTTATTGCAGGATTAGTGGTGAACATGTTGCGCACATTAAATCATACAAGTGTTTAGATCCCAAAATAAGGTCATTCATATTACTCAGGGAAGTCTCTGTGCAAGATAACACACACAGTTTAGAGAAAGAACTGTACGGTATCTTATTGCAGGATTAGTGGTGAACATGTTGCGCACATTAAATCATACAAGTGTTTAGATCCCAAAATAAGGTCATTCATATTACTCAGGGAACTTTTCTGCCTCGCTGTCGCAATTTGCAACCCTCTACCACAATAGGGCTCCGAATTCTAGCTTGTAAAATGGCGGTGTGAAACCTACATGTGGCGGTACGGGAGGAACAGCGTGCTGTAATGGAGTTTCTAGTCACACAAAACTTCGCGAGCACAGGGCCCACCCTATCCTTCAGCATCACAGTGCGAGACCACACACGAGCGCTGCAACATACGCAACAATCCGACGCCTTGGTTTCACTCTCATCGATCATCCTCTATACAATCCAGGCCCGATCCCAACCGATTTTCGCCTGTTTGCAAAACGTAAATATCACGTTCAAGGAATACTCTTTGATAGTGATGAAGTGGGACAAGCAGAGGTGAGGCTGTGCCTCCGTCACTAAACACTCTATAGTGACAGTATTAGTAACTGGTCTCTAGTTGACAGAAGTATGATCATCGCCATTATGTAGACATGAAGAATAAAAATTTAGCACATTAACAACGTTATCTGTATAAAGCTCTAAGAGTTTTCACTTAAATAATTCGGAGACATGAGATTTCAGCTCTAATTTTATGTATATAGGGCTTTCTCAGCATAGTTTACTTCTATCGTCAAGATTACGTGGTTCAGTTCTTCCATCATCTCCGCAGAAACTAAAGTAATACCGGGCGTACCCCGAAGAAGAACTACAGGCCCTGTGTTGTTTTCAGTGTACACTAATCAGCAAAATTTAAGAGCGCTGTGGGACTATCAAGAAATACACTCGACGAAACTTGGAGCAGGCATCAAAATAAATGCTACTGTATAGTGGAGAAGGTAAATGAATGAAATACGCCTTCAGAAATTACCCTTTTGTTCAATGAGTATAAATAACGTGAAGTTACAAAACGCTCGACATGTGTCTTCATGATGTTTGTGATTACCATTGACTGCAGTGCATGCCCTGAAGCGTGCTCCCACGCTGGTCACGAGGTTTGTGAGGAGTTCCTGCGGTAGGGCGTTCCGTTCTTGCACCACCGCGATTGAATACTGCAGGATGGTCTTTGTGCATGTGGGCGTGGTGCATTACGTCTCCCCAAAGCATTCCACAAGTGCTCGATAAGATTTACGTTAGGAGAACGGGCAGCCCAGTCCATCACTAAATATCCTCTCGTCGTGGAAGTCCTACACCTGCGCATTTCGATGCGGTCGCTCATTGTCATCCATAAAAATGAGGCCAGGGACGAGCTCATTTCTGAAAAGGCGCACAAGGAACAGTAGAGAGTCACAATACCATTGACCGGTGAGACTACTGTGTTCTACGGTTTGGGGATGAGTACGTCCACGCAACACACGATAACACCTGCATTGCGATAAAGATCACGTTCGACAGTGTTCCTGAGTGCAGTACGCGTTCCCACCTTTCGCCATATGTGGATACGTTTAGCACCGTAAGGAGTGATAGAAAGACTTCAGCAAAATTTCTGCTTGTTGTGATGGGGATAAATGTAAGACAACGCCTTTTGTATAGAGAAAAACTGTAAAAAAATCTGCTCACAAGATCGGCGGTGAACACAGTGCGACACTAAATCACACAAGAACTAAGGACAGGTATGAAACGGATCTTGTAAAATCATTGTTAGGGAAAGCGGAGGGCAGGATTCTGGGAATGTGCAGTGCATTTGAAATGAGAGTTGCGTACGAGACTCTACGCGACTAAACCTATGGCTGTGTTCCACGTTTTTGGAGTTGCTATCACGCAGACAGGACAACAGCCATCGAACAGGGTTGTAACAGGTCTGTAAATGCCTCACGAAAATCTGACAGAAGTGATCGGGGAACTACAGTGGGACTCCCTGGAGTCCACAGCTCGTGGTCGTGCGGTAGCGTTCTCGCTTCCCACGCCCTGTTTTCCGGGTTCGATTCCCGGCGGGGTCAGGGATTTTCTCTGCCTCGTGATGACTGGGTGTTGTGTGATGTCATTAGGTTAGTTAGGTTTACGTAGTTATAAGTTCTAGGGGACTGATGTCCATAGATGTAAGTCCCATAGTGCTCAGAGCCATTTGAACCATTTGACTCCCTGGAAGGAAGAGGACATAGTTTTCGAAAAAACATTGCTGGTGAATTTATGGAAGCTGTATTTAAAGAAGACTGAGTGACCAATTGCTGTCACTACCATTTATATCTGGCGTAGGGAGGACGCTAACAAAGTCAGGCGTCCACGTACAGAGCCAGTAATTTTCTGTAGCCACGCGTATACGCGAATAGCACAAGAAAGACCATAAATAACTTTGGTTCGATGTATCCTTCGCCATGCACTGTACAGTAGCCTTCGGAGTTTGTAGCTATGTATGTGCGGACATCCTTTAATTAATTGCACCCCTTGCTGTTTTGACGTATTGTTCTTCTCATTATTGAAGAAGAGTTCTTAAATCAATGACTTGTGAGTCAGTCGACAATGAGATGATTTATGCTGCCTCAGTAATGTCTGGACATCGTAAGCAGGGGCTGAAGACACATAACGATTGTAAAGTTACAATAATGTATATTATAAAATCACATGAACAATTTAAATATCTAGCTAAGTAAAAAACTTCGGTTACTGGCAGTTATGCTGGAACTATTGCAAAAATTCGGAAGTAGAGTTACTTCTTCTGGTGAATGGTCTTTATATACTCATAGAAAAACGCGTCCAAAATATAAAGAAAATACTTTTCTCGGTGCTATTTCGGCAAGAATCTGATAAGAAACACTGTAAGATATTTCAGTTTTGTGCAGAGCAGTGTCCCCACTGTGATTACCTCCTCAGGGCAGTTAGCAACGTATTAAGAGGTGAATATTCTTGTATGCACAGTACCAACAGCAAAAATTTTATCCAGCAACTGTGAATACAATGACTACATAAATCGAAGATTTGACCATTATTCCTTTCAGAAGATATCGGGACGCTAAGAAAGTGCAACGACTTAATATATTCACATCGAGAGAGTATTACCGTTGTTCTTTTTATGACAACTGGCTCATACTAAATTTGGTTAGCAGTTCAAACATTCGTCAGTAGAAGGCATCCTTTCTGTTGTGGACTATATTTGACAATTCAGTTTTCATACACAACGTCCACACCACTCACATAGTCGTTTTCGTCGGGTTTTGCAATCGGTGGTACGATAAATGCTTCGTAGACTCCAGCAGTACAAAATGCCACCCATAGTAAGGAGACAGTTTACTAGCACACTTGAAGGCAAACGCCAAACAAACACACGGATCACATCGCGTGGAGACACTATTCACCCCTTCGTGTTGCTGTTTTCCTTTACTCCGTTTTTTACAGTTTTAAGTTTCGTGGTCAAACGTATTTCACAGTGACACGTGATTGTTGTATCTAAAATGGTATTTATGTCCTTATTCAAACTTACTTTTATTTTCCCTTACGATTTGCTTCTTCACAACATAAGATAATTTCGAAAGGTGAAGTAAAATAATGAGTGTTGTGTATCCTAATCCATGTTTAGTTATTTCTGACGTTTGAAGTAAGTAGTTCTCCTATGCTTTAATATATTGGACATAATGAACATCAAGTCATGGTCTGGGGAGGGGCGAATCAACTTCTGCGCTTTCTGACTTGTTGTTTGAAGGAGAGTACAGATGCGCACTTAGCTTAAGTTGGTGCCGTTCGCGAAGTTAGGACGTAACCCGGTTCCACGCTCCACTTCAGAGGACGTGCCGTCAGCCCAAGCAAGTATGAAATTACACCTTAAACTTCGGCAGAGGTCTCACAGTCCACGGCACCTCTAATCGCTCAAGCAGTCTTAAAATGTGCTTCTAAGGACAGAGTCATTAAATCTCTTTCCAAACATTCACCTTAGCCCCTTCCTCTTCAAAATAGAATAAAATAAATGCTAAGAGGCTAAGAAATAGTTGTATAACTTAAAACCTAGATATAGCAATTGATAATCATGTCTCCTGAAATGTTACTGATAAACTCATCCATTCCATTTTCTAAGGGTGAGATACTAATTCATAGTTGTATTCATTTCTTAATATATTTATCAGAGACATCCTCTTGAGAATACGGTATTTCTACATCTCCAGCCTCGTTTATGTCGTAAAAGCATGTTTACAGAACTTTACTTCCTCACAACTCGTTCAAGAATTGATAGTTTCCTTAAGCCTGCCAAACGGAACGTCGAGGCTTACTTCAGAATTCCAGTTAATTAGGTAAAAGTTTTTGACCTCCAAATTCCTGTTAATGCATTACAAACCATAGGTTCAGATGCCCAATATTACAGACCAATCAATCGTTATCATACGATATGAAGGAAAAAGAGGTAAGTGTTGAGATATTAAACAAGAAATATTTATATAGAGGAATCGTAGCCATGTTATCGCATAAAGCCTAAATGACCATGAAGTCATGGCATGGATTAATTTTCAAATAAAATATCAGCAATAAAAAGTATATATGCCGGAACGATCGACGAGTGTACGACAATACATTGAAGAGGAACCACTTGAGCAACACTTTCAGCTACTAAACGTACTCCCCATAAATAACAACAAAATATATCTGATTTTGTTTGTAAACCAATCGCGTGGTTGTCTTTGCAGCTTTTTACGCATTCGTTAGAGTGTTAAGAAAGTTACTAGCAGTAAAGTTGTAGATAGTATTTTATCCTAAAAGGAACAGAGAATCCGAAGGTAGGAGACGACGTACTGGCGGAAGTGAAGCTGTGAGGACGGGGCGTGAGTCGCGCTTGGGTAGCTCAGTTGGTAGAGCACTTGCCCGCGAAAGGCAAAGGTCTTGAGTTCGAGTCTCGATCCGGCACACAGTTTTAATCTGCCAGGAAGTTTCAGAGAATCCGAAGTTTATGTATATTACATGAACAAGAGACTCCCATTAATGAAGAGACATAACCGTTCGCAGACTTTCATTTACAAAGCTTTGACGTTCGAATGAACCACAATTAGCAGAAAAATTGAAGCCGTTATGATGAAGCATTGTTCTTAAGTTAGCTCTTGCAATAAATAAAAGTTGGTGGCCAGAAGCTGTTATATAACATAACGCTCATTTCTTAAAGTTTCAGAAAAGAACATTAAATTTGCCATAATGTAGAAGGAACTAACATCACACTTTAATGACACAAGTAGAATCAAAATATGAATGGGTAGTGGTAAAGGTGAAATTGATTGAGGCAGGGCGTGATATTTGCATATATTTTTTACATAAGTAGGAAAGAAAACTATTAAAAAGGCTCTATTAGTGTGTTTTTAAACATAACAAAGGCAAAATTTTGCAGTAATCAGTTATTTAGAAATAACTGGCTTCATATTATGCTAAAGACGTGTACACTATGTGATCAAAAGTAACCGGACACCTGGCTGAAAATGGCTTAAAAGTTCGTGGCGCCCTCCATCGGTAATGCTAGAATTCAGTATCCACTCTCGCAGGCATAATTTCAGTCAGGTGCTGGAAGGTTTCTTCGGGAATGGCAGCCCATTCTTCACGGAGTGCTGCACTGAGGAGAGGTATCGACGTCAGTTGGTGAGGCCTGGCACGAAGTCGGCGTTCCATAACATCCCGAAGGTGCTCGATAGGATTCTGGTCAGGACTCTTTGCAGGCCAGTCCACTACAGGGAGGTTATTGTCGTGTAACCATTCGGCCACACGCCGTGCATTATGAACAGATGCTCGATCGTGTTGATAGATGCAGTCACCATTCCCGAATTGTTCTTCAAGAGTGGGAAGCAAGAAAGTGCTTAAAACATGACTGTAGACTAGTGCTGTGATAGTGCCACGCAAGACAAGGTGTGCAAGACCCCTCCATGACGAACACGACCACTTATTATGGATGAGACATGATTTTAGTGATGTATTTTCTGTGCAGATTGTATATGCGGAAAAACCTGAGTTAATTCCAAACATTCTGTTTCATTGTCGTATACAACGTGGTAGCGTAGATGTTATTACTTTACTCTGAAGTCTCAGCTATTAACATCCTCGTCACAAAATGTTTTTGAGGAGGATTTCCGGAATTGTGGAATAGTGGTGCCGATTGCACTTGTTGCACCATGTGTTATTCAATAATGTGAAGACTGTTCTAGTCTCTATGACGATTCAAGTGACTTCTAGCAGTCTCCCTAAGTGAAATACTGGATACAGATACTAAACTGTGAAAATGTCAGCGAGGTAAGAAGTGGGATGTAATTCATAACAGATGAAATTTGTACTTATTAAGACATATGCAATACCTGTACAGCCATCATAATTTAGGTTCTTCTTGGTTTCACTAATTCTAAATGGAGGTACCCTCCACATGACATCGAACATTTTCGTTGACCAGTCTCCTCCACTACTTTCGCCCCAGTGAGGTTTGTCTCTAATGGGTTGCAAGCTGCGGAAATTAGGTTTTAATTGGTAGAAAATCGGACAAGGACTTAAAAGTGTGAACGAACAGGCCAAGCAGCGAGTGATCATATCGCAAGAAGAATAAAAAGAGAATGCCTAAAGTAGTGACGAATTATCGACCAATAGTGCAAATATCAACAGGTAGAGCAAGCAAGAGATGGGAAGATCAAATAGTAACTAGCCACAGATAATAAAGGTATTGAACAAGAGGCCACCTAATAAAAAGGCCTACCATGTGAGAAAAAAATAAGAATCTGAATTCTGTGATTCCATAAGAACCATTTTTTATTCACCTTCTGATTCCAGTGCAATGATATATAAGAAAGATATTAATTTATTTAATTTATTTTTAAGCCATTATGGTTGGTAAGTGTGATTATTCTTAGGTTCACATAAAGTACTTCAACAAAGCGTACAGTTCATTGCTGACAGCCGTCTCAATTGATCAATGTGTCGACTGCGACTTAAATGGAGAAAAACCGAGTTTCGTGATGTTATTAAACAGTTTCACCTGAATGGTTGTTCTGCGCAAATATCAAAACAGAATTGGATAACGTTCAAGCGGACCTTGCACCACCATTGAGAACCGGTTACTTTTGGATTAATGGATTTAAATGTAGTCGGACAAGCACCGGAGATTAAGCTCGCTCCGGCCGTTCGGTTGAGGTTACCGAGTAGGAAACTATTGACAAAATCCATGATATGGTAACGTAAGACTACCGAATAAAATTTTCGTGAGGTTGCTGGCACAGTAGACATCTCAGCTGAGTGAGTGCATAATGTTCTGCTCGGAGAACTGGCTGTGTGCGGGGTGGATGCCGCGATTGCTCACAGTCCAACAAAAGCGCATCCGGCACAAAATTTCAGCACAGTGTCCGACAATGTTTAGTTACAGTTCACAAAATTTTTTGCTCCGATCTGTGACTGTTCCTTGAAACTGGGATCATTTATTACACACTAGACACTAAACGGCAATGAAAACAATGAACAAAGCGTAGTGAAAGTGCACCAAAGACGGCAAACACCATTTTGTTGGTTGGTAAAATGATGGCCACTGCTTTCTGGATTTACGAGGAATAATACTGAAAGATTACTTGTAAAAAGGCAGAACCATAAATGAACCCTGTTATGCTTCATCGTCCGAGCGATTGAAACTTGCGTTGGCTCAAAAAAGACCGAGGTTCACACGCTAAAACGTGTCCTTTCACCATGATAATGCTCCATCCCACACGTCAACGATATCAATGCCGTAAGTGCTTGATTGAGTTCTGAATTGATTTCTCGCTCACCCTGTTCACCAGTCTTAGTCCCCACTGGCTTGCTCCTGTTCCCTAAATAGAAATTTTGGCTGAAGAAGTTTTCGTGAAATGCGGAAGTGATAGTCGCAGTCAACGAGTATTTTGCAGAACTTGTTTTTCCGATGGGATGAATAAGTTGGAGGAGCGCTCGACCAACTGCATATCCCCCAAGGGAGACTATATCGAGAATTAAGTCGAGCTGTTTACGAAACAAAAACTTTTCCTTGCTTTTGTAGTACACTCAGCAAATCACCCTCTTGGGGAACTCGTAGTACGGTTTCCTCAGTGAATTTTGGTAACAGGCAGTCAGTATTTTGGCTTTGTCTTTCTCAGTTTCCGTTTAGAGGCCATTATGATCACAGGTGTCTGGACAGGTGGCTTTTATCGGTTTACCGATATGGTATATTGCCGAAATGTTAATTGATTTAAGTGTAAGAAACAATGGAAATTCGCTAATAACGAGGAATAAGACATTAGACGTTGTAAGTCATTTTATAGCCATTACGGCCTGGGCAACTTCAGCAAGTTGAGACTTGAGACTTGGTATGGGGGGGGGGGGGGGGACAACCCCTAAGTGAGCTGGAAGTCAGCTCACGGGGACTGCAGTGCCGGCAGAACTGCCGCTCCTGCGCGGGGGCCGACGGCTGCGCGGGCGGCGGCGGTGCGGTCTCATCTAAGCGTTCCATAATGACTCCTTAACTTCCTCGAATTAACCTCGCCTTGAACCGTCCTTTTTTCTTACTCTCTTCTCTACTTTCCAGACTTCATTCTTTTCTGAGCGCAAGTGGACTTGGTGTATTTGTGGCAGTAGGAGGCAGATGTTCAGAAAACCTAGCGATCTGACCACTACTTAGTATTCAGACGTTTGAGTTTCTAAGAAGTGATCGTACTGATGATAAAAAAGCCAAGAACTTCGTATAATGAGTGCTCCTTCTTTTTGTGATAGAATGTTGCTAGATAGAGCTTCTCTACGCTAAACAGAAGTTTACTTCACTCGTTGTAATACTTCAGTAGTTTTTTTTTTAAGTTTCTGAACAGAATATAGTACTCAACTGAGAAACGGTAAAATCGTTTTTGGCCTTCTTTCTTCCTGGAATTTTTGTAACAGAGCTAGAAAGTATTGTGCCCAAAAAATAAATATATTGCATTGCCTGTTGGCTTTTTAATTGGGATCTTCGGCCGTCATTTAATATATATAGAACGAGTGGATGAAGTTGTCAAAGGTTCACCTTTCCATATTGGAATGGCTGGACGATCAGTCAGTACCAGAGGTCGTTGAAAATGAACTACACTCTAAGACAAAAAAAGAGACGCATTACAAAGGAATTATCCGAAAGGAATGAAAATGGGTAGATGTGAT
This sequence comes from Schistocerca serialis cubense, assembly GCF_023864345.2. Lineage (NCBI taxonomy): Eukaryota > Metazoa > Arthropoda > Insecta > Orthoptera > Acrididae > Schistocerca > Schistocerca serialis. The sequence continues at coordinate 271,327,237 of NC_064642.1, forward strand.
GTACATGTACAGGCAAGAAGTGATTGCAGTTTCAGATAAACTTAATTATTGATTCAAGAGAAACAGCATCACAAATGGAACAATTCAATAACGCATTGGCCCACCTCTGGCCGTTATGGAAGCAGTTATTTAGCTTTACATCGATTGACTGATTGAGCTTTTAGATGTCCTGCTCAGGAATATCGTCCCATATCCTGCCCAACTGCGGCTTTAGATTCTCAAAAACCCATTACTGTGCCGGCCGGAGTGGCCAAGCGGTTCCGGGCGCTACAGTCTGGGACCGCGCGACCGCTACGGTCGCAGGTTCGAATCCTGCCTCGGGCATGGGTGTGTGTGTGTTGTCCTTAGGTTAGTTACGTTTAAGTAGTTCTAAGTTCTAGGGGACTGATGACCTCAGAAGTTAAGTCCCACAGTGCTCAGAGCCATTTGAACCATTTGAACCCATTGCTGTTTGGAGGGCCCTGCCCTCAATCCCCTGTAACATTCTCAGTTGGGGAGACATCTGAGGACGTTGCTGGTCATCATAGCGTTCGGCAAGCATGAAGACAAGCAGTAGCCGTGTGCGAGCGGGCATTATCTTGCTGAAATGTACGCCTAGGATGGCTTGCCACGAAGGACAACATAAAGGGGCGTAAAATATTGTTGACGTACTAAGCTGTAGGGGTGTCGCGGATGACAACCAAAGAGATCGTGTTGTGAAAAGAATTAGCAACCCAGATCATCACTCTTGATTGTCGGGCTGTATAGCGGCGACAGTCACGTTGCTATCCCGGGGTGTCTCCAGTCACGTCTTCGCTGGTTATCGGCACTCAGTTCGAAGCGGGACCAATCACTGAAGACACTTTTACTCCAGTCAATGAGTATATAGACTGAAGACGTGTCTGGAGACGCCCCAGACAGCGGTTGGATACCAATTGAGTGTCGGGCGACATACGGTCCGACACCCAGGTGTTACGATCAGGGGTGACATTTCATTTCATTCCAAGACCCCTTCGGTTGTCATCCGCTGCACCTTGACTGCACAGCGGTACGTTGACGATATTCTATACGCTTCTTTTTGCCCTTTGAGATAATCCATCAGAATTCTATCATGGACGGATCTGGCGATATTAATGGCAACAGGATTACATCAGAAAGCTGTAGAGACAAGTGTCATATCTGGACGAGCATTTCCCTGTTGAAAAGTGGCACAACAATACCGTCTTATGAGCGGTAACGCATGCGGTGATAGACGTCCGTGACGTACCGTTGTTTCATCGGTCTTTATCAACCGTGATCTGAAGGCACAGCAACTATGACGCCGGGAGTAACGTCGCTGTTCCTCTCCGAAACATAGGGAGAATAGAATCTCTTGCAGCCACAATCGGCGATGATAATCATACCGGGTAATGCAGAACCCTGATTCATCGCTGAACACATAGCGACGATATTGAGTAGCAGTGCACACTTACAGGTCGTGGCACCAATCCACACGCAATCATTTGTGTCGTAGTGCTATAGCATCTCTCGAGAGGTCTGAATGATCTAAATAGGGTGAGGTTCCTTTAATTTGTAGTGCTAGTATCGTTGAAATTATTAACGGAATGGGTAGGAGGAAGCAAATTATTAGCTTGCATTCTTACTATTTATTACATCTTAAGACTGAACATTTAAGCTGTACAAGACTACACAGGGTTGGTGAGTGACGGGAAACACAGTCATTAATCCATTGTTCTTATGGGCGTTATGAGTACAATACATCGAAATTTGTAGGAGCAGAAAACGTCGGAAAAGAATGTTATGGCATTACCTCTAATAATCAGAGTAATAAAGTTTGTACATGTAGAACAATTAGTACTGCTATTGAGACATGGACAAATTACGTATGTGAAAAGAGCCAATACCACCTAGTCTACATTACGTGAGCAGTTACGTCAAAGTAAGCATAAGCGCGCGATCAGGTAGGCAGTGTTCCGTTCACGAGCACCGGGTACAGAATTTAGTGGCTTTAGCTGAACGTGATATGCATAAAACACTCGTCTGTGGGTTGCTGTCTCAGTCAGAAAATAATCCATCGGATTCTATTATCTCACTTTGCAAAGCAGCGCTTACCATTTGAAGAGTTGAAGTTAGAGCTTAAGACAACATCTGGTACCTTCCGGATTGTATACTACAAATCTTCACGTCTGCTTCCTTCCACGGCCATTATAGAAATGCTTCACGCCTGTTTCCCTTTACAACTGACATCAGAATGATTCCCAGAGTACCTCTGTTTTGAGCACTACTAGGCTCTGCATACGAAACCGTATAGGCTAAATTTTAGCCAATGACGTTGTAGCAACAATTTACCCGCCAATTAGGTGAGTTACATTATGCAGGTAATATCCGCTCTCTGTGGAGTTTTCGGCCAATGGGACATAAGGAAGCCGACCTTCTATTCCCTAATACTAAACTCGAATGGAAAACGTCCAGTAAGACAAGAGTGAACGAAAGACAAGGTGTTAGGAAGACAGAGTGTGTTTGTACAACCAACTCTCTGGCGCCTGCACGGATGCGATTATTAGAACCTTTCAGAAAATATCATGTTGTTAGGTTTACGTCAGAACCTACGAAGAAGTCTTTCCCTTCCTTTATCTAATCTGAGTTTATTCCGAGCGTCTACTGAGAAGAGGTGTTCAATATGCCTCACTTCCAAAGGTGCGGCCGAACCATGCCGTGCATGTTTGTGCGCACATTGTTATAAAACAGCTAGGTGCTTAACTGCGATCTGGCACCCCACAATTGTGATACCAACCTTATAGTGATCGGTTGAAGTATTCGTCTTCCCAACTCGCTTTAGACCTCCTGCATAGGACGTGCAGCTACCTGCTACTGCCACGGAGAGACGTCCCGTGAAGCGCCGCAGCCGAAACGGTTTACAGAGTGTACAGGTGGGAGGTAACTTGTCTCTCTGGATGGATGAGTTTCCTCTACAGCGAGGGGCTCCCGGCTGTTTCTAAATTCAGTGCTGATGTCCTGTAAGTGAACTTACATCACCGTTTAAAAATTTAACCTCTTACACAGTACGACCATAACTGCTCATTCTCTGCTAACACTATATGCAACAACTACTTTACAATTGTAAGGTACGAAAAGAGAGTTGTTGTTTATTGTCCTTAAGCAGTTGTTTTTGCTCTAGGTTATTACCTTGCCTTGCTCTCTCCCAGTCTATTGGAGGGGGAGAGGGCGGTAATCAAGTAATAAGCAGAGACGGATATTGACTTTAATGAAACAATGCAGCCAGCAAATGACAGCGACAGTTTCAGTGTTAACGAGGCTGCCTACGCATGGGACGGCTGGTGCTTGTCTCTGACCAGTGGCCAGAGCGGGATGTTGCAAGTAGCCAATACTTGCTCTCGGATGTCAGACACAGATGTGTTTGACGGACAATATGGCAATCCTCACGTGTGTTTGTGTAGCATGGATGACCGTTATGTTGCTGGCCCCAACAATCCCAGGCAGTCCAACGTCAGGCTACTGTCACATGCTACTATCACATCCATATGCCACTCAAATCTGCGTATGTATTATTCGACCTAAATGAACATCCACACTGAGGCCCTGTTCAAACTCTCTCAGGTCATGACAACGCTGACTCATACGAGTGCATATCATCTCCGTGTCCTTCACTGTGACCACTCAACATCTGAAAATGTTCATGACCCTTGTATGCTCTAAAAGGCTTTGTAACAGAGCTGCACACGAACAACAATAATACACTCTGGAGGCCTCGCTACCAATCGCAGCTCTAATCAATTACATATCCTCCGGTGGTGTATATGTGTGGGAAGTGACATTGACGTACGGCCATGTCTTCGGGATACTTAACAATTTTCGTAAGACGAAAAATGTTCATAATACATCAGATGTATCACTGCAACAAATAAATTACAAAATTTAGAAATTTTAAAGAATTTAAAGCTAAATAAAATCTATGCTTACTTATTATGACACCTACTGAATATTGGTCTCAGTATTATATATACTGGTAATGAAGAACAGATTTTATTTATTCATTACGAAATATTGATAGCCTTCTGTAGCCATAAATTGAAAGTTTCCGGTCAAACTGGAAATTTGGTCCAGCACCCGGTCGCTGACGTTCGATATCCTGCACTGATGTGATGAAGTGGCAGTAAGAACCACATTGCTGAACAAGAGCAAACTTTGTACATGGCGGCTGTGCGAACCAAGCACGCTATAGAGACACAAACCACGTTTTCAGTCGGTGTCTGTTGGCAAGCAGTCGTTTCCTTATGGCGCTACATGGACGAAATGACACCGCAGAAATGACGTGTTTAAAGTCACAGGCCGAGAGAAAGGCATCTTGTCGTAGGTAGAAAATGAAACACGCGGGAAAAGAGAATTTAAACACATTTTCTGGTTAGCTCTCAAACTATTTTTATTTCTCGTATTTTTTCGGCCAGTTTCCGTGCCACTGTCTTTGCAAGGACTTATCTCGCCAACCGCTTGGAACGGCTCTGCTGATAACAGCCGACTTATACGTGTCAATCAGAGACGAGAGACCGATGGTATCCTGATAACAACACGCGCTTAAGTACTGTCCTAATCTAGTAACCAGCACAATAGGGCTTAGTAATAGACGTGAGTGGTTTTCATTGTTATAATGAGAATATTATTATTTTATTATTCCAGCAGCAGTGATGGGAATATGAATTTTACCTTTTATCTGTTTTTTGTAGAAGGTGACTGGAATTCCATAACGGTGGTCCAGAAACAACAATGTGTGAAAAATAAATCATAATAGCATGAGCTCTTCCCATTCCTGCTTGGCGCTCCTAATTGTGTACTTTTTAATGGGCGAAAGCCGCATTCGAGTGCTATTATATTATAATTAGTAAGCGTAACTATTTTCTTCTTATTGGAAGTTAAAGACATAGTGGTACCACAGCTGCTGTTATACTTAATTCGGAATTACTTTTATTTACTGCAGTTTACACGAATGCCAAATTTAAGCATTACAGGGCATTCTCAAGTTGTATAATATCAAGACACCAACAGCATGCAGACATAATCATATGTTAGATCAAGGCAGGTAGGAGCTAGCAGAGCAATGTATCTGGCTAACAGTGACAGATATTTTCCGTTCGTATAGCTAGAGCATAATCATGTAACCTTCAAACTAAATAAAGAAAAAAACATTTACTGTATTCAGATACCATTTTTTTTATTTAACACATGCACGATTATGCTATCGCCTTTGAAACGGTGATATATGTGTGTGCATTATTTATAATCGGATACATTACTGTTCGTGCTTCCTCTTGCCATTGAGGACACTGGAAATACCAGTATGAGTATGGCTACATGTTGTTCGGTCTTTTGATACATACAGTAACTCCAAATAATCACAGTTGTTTCCCTCACCAGTTTAATATCACCAATATTTCTTATCTGTTTGTGATTTAGGAGTACGTATTAATAACAAGATTACTTTTATAGAGCCAGATCTTTGGAATATGTCACAAGAGTTTATTTTTCAATTATTTTCTTCTATGTACAGCTGTTTTAATTTGTCTGTAGTTTATTAGTTAATGTGTCACATATTTTATCTTAGTTAAACAATGTTACATCACATTTACACTGCAGTAATCCCTCGTCATTTATTTCTAGTTCTATGATTTTCATTTTCATCTCTGGAAATGGAAATACTCTGTAGATGAACTAGATTAAAACCTTTGATCCAATAAAATTTCACTGCACCATATACTAATCTTTGCACCTGATGATGGCGTAACATCCGAATACGGGTTCGTGTAAAAACAATAAATGTTGTAGAATAGCACACCAGTATTGCGTGTGTTTCATTTATAATGAAAATGGTCTGTAAGTCATCAATTAGCCAGTCGTGCTAAATTTAGTATATAAAATATTTACAAATCAAGCGGTAATTGCTGAGGTGAGATTATATCTCTAACCTTGAAAAGCAACCGAATTTCAGCACCACAGAATAGGAGCCCAATGTATGGCCTAAAAATACCACTGTTACAAACATTTCTCCAAAATGTGTTATATTGTGTGATAATATCCTTTGATGAACCAGGATTTGAGTGGTTGGTCTCAAGTTGATAAGCCTTTCTAAGATGACTGGAAGTTATATTAAATGCTTTTGTACTTCTGTTTATTACATTTTCCTTCTACGAGCTAAGGTGACGTATCTGGTTTGACACAGGACCCTATGAACATAGCTCAATTCCGAAAGAGAAGCGTTTCTGAATAAACCAGTATCTTAAACTTGCGTAAAGCGCTACAGAAATTCACCAGATGATGACGCAAACAATGTTTGAGGTCATACACAGAGCTGCGACTGGCATAAGCGATCGAATACCACACGAACATCGGCTGCCGTTGACGATTGTTCCGTTTGGTCGTCAATTAACATCACAAAAAAAAAAGGTTCAAATGGCTCTGAGCACTATGGGACAACATCTGGGGTCATCAGTCCCCTAGAACGTAGAACTACTTAAACCTAAGTAACCTAACGACATCACACGCATCCATGCCCGAGGCAGGATTCGAACCTGATACCGTATGAGTCGCGCGGTTCCGGACTGAAGCGCCTAGAACCGCACGGCCACCGAGGCCGGCAACGTCACAAAAGAAAGTATTCAGGAAATGACGCACCTGCCTCTGAAATGCTGTAGAAACCATACAATATTTGTACAACACCTTGGGAATAAATTATGCTACATGACAACATGTTCTTTCAGAATAGTCGAGAAGGATTACAGAGAAGTTTGTACCATGATTTCTTCAAGACGGCAAGAAGGAATATTAAGTGCAAATTTGCGGAGAACTTAAACAATTGCTTCAAGACGTTTCAGATATTCTGTGAAAGGGGTTATCACTCGTGAGAAAAGTTGAGTTAGTGACGATGACACCGGTTATTAACATCAAATATCGCAGCAGAAGACTCCTTCGTCTCGGCCAAGAAAAGCTTTACAAAAATAACATCAACCTATTGCTGATCTATTTCCTGTTCTGTTACAGTGCATAAACGGGAGTATTTATTAAGACTTTCTCCAAGCCACAAGGTAAATAAAGGGTACTTTCGCAATGCTGTAAGATGTTTGAGAGAGAAAACGAGGAGAAAATGTTCACAGTGGCGCACAAGCGACCGGGTACTCCTCCACTACAGCACACGACCTCCTACATTATTCAGGAATTTTCGACCAAAAATTAGATGACTGTTGTTTGTTACTCACCGTACTGACCAGATTACGCTCTGTGTAAGATCAAAATCAACGGTGAAAATGTGATGCAATGAAGAAGATTCAAGCAGAAACGTAGAGGGTACTAAACACAGAGAAACCTCCAGGATCCATTTCAAATGTGGCTGAAACGGGGGAAAGGTGACGGTGCTGAATGAAATCTGACTCAGACGTAATCATTTTAAATCATATATTTCGGAAACATCTGGATGCCACCTCTTACACAGTTCCATCAATAACCTAAGACAACGTATTTGGCTAGACACAGGACCCTCAGTACTTGGTTCAATCATTAGAACACTATGTTACGCCATTATTAACATGGGTTTTACCGTCTTGATTGGTTTTATCCAGTAATAATTACCTCTTCTTCCATCTCCTCAACGTGTCGTAAATTCTAGCGTTCGAATAAATATATTACAGGTGCTTGGTTAGAGAACAAACGGAAGTGTTTGAAACTTTATCGATGAATAATATATAACGCTTCCATTTTATTTTGGTTCCCTATCACAGATTCTCTTTATCTACCTTAACAAGATGGTGTACAATTTTGCTTTTACTTATTATGTGTACGTCATGCCACTATTGCACCTGAGCTCGCTTCCTCCAGAAGAGCACAGTTCTAAGTTGCTGGGCGGCATTATTAGCGATGGAAAGTTCTCTAGTTTCTCTTTCATGACCGATAGGTCCTACATACAGGGTAATCCGTGGTGAGGTTACCAACTTTCGTGGATGATGAAGAGGGATAAATGTATAAATTTGAGGTAAGGCTCACTGTTCCCGAAACGAGCGAGTCGAAAGTTGTAAGCGAAAATCATCCTGATATCTCTGGCAGTGGGATACATGTTCCGATGCTAAGAGTGTAGGGTAGGCACCACCGACGAGCACTTAGGTGTAAGGTTGACATAATAACACAACCAATGCACATGGCGTACTGTGCACTGTTATGAGCAATCCTGGTATACAAGTTCTTTTCTGTTGTAAATTGCAGTCTGTGTTTAAAAGTTGAAATTGTCACGTCTATTTGCCCGAAGCAAACCGTGTTTTAACAGGTGACGGAACTTGCAGACATAATTTTCATGTATGGACAAGCAAATGGTAACAGCAGAGAAGCGAAACGGTTGCACAGGACCAAATATCTGCGTAGAACTTAAACAATTGCTGCAAGACTGTTGAAGCGATTAAGTGAAACAGGGAAATTGTTACCATAGTAAAGTGACCGAGGGGGACGACGAACTACACGAACTCCCGACTTAGAAGATCCGGTCCATTCTCGAGTGGATGAGGTGCCTCTAATCAGCACTCGATGGTCTGCATGTGAAATGGATGTTTCGCAGAGTGATGTTTGGTAAGTATTACGGGAGATGCAGCTACACCGCTACCATCCACAGAAACTACACGCATTGATTCCTGCTGACTTCGGTCCTTGCGTTCAGCTGATGGATCCTCAATTTCCTGCTACGTACTTTTCACGGATGATACCCTTTTCATCAGAAATGGAGTGCTAAATAGTCGCAATCTCCATTTTTGGACCGATTAGAACCCTCACACTACAGTCGTGAAGAGCCGTCAACACAGAGTGTCAGTCGATGTGTGGGCAGGCATAGTCAATGATTACGTGCAGGTCCCTTCCTTCTTTCTCTCCACTTAAATGTACGAGTTAATACCGTGTTTATCAGGGACGCACTACCCAGGTTCCTAGAACATATCCCACTTATAAGTTAACGGATGTGGTTCCAACATTCTGGAGCCCCACTTCTGTTTAGACTGAGTGTTCGTGAGCGCCTGGATCAGATATTCCGTGAATAGTGGATAGCCAGAGGGGGTCATGTTCCGTGGCCAGAAAATTCACCTGCTTGTCTGCTTCTTGTGTGACCATGCCATGTGAAAATTGACGGCTGTCGAGACTGAAGAGGACTCCTGGCAAGAATGTTGGCTGCCTGCGACACTCTTCAGACGGCAGCGGGGACCTCAGAACGGGTCCAGCGGAACTCTGTGGGACAATTGAATACCTGCATTGACGCTGGGGAACTGCGTTTTGAACGTCTGTAGCAGCCTGTGAAACTTGCGAAGATAAATGAAATTTATTATTTCTCCACACCGCATTTAGGAGTCTCGGTCTCTCTTACTTCAGTTCACGTGCTCCATTTCTAGTCCATCAACAAGGCCAATTATCTAAGGGTACTGGGAAGGACATACCGGGAATTCTGTACGTTATGGTCGAGGTTCAGAAGCCGAGGCACTCAGTTTGTGCACCGTGCGAGGTTAAGGTAGATCTTGAGCGGAGTTTCGCTTACACCTTTCTACTTAGTATTTGCCATACTAGGATTCATAACACCAAACTGATACATCATCCATGAAAGTCTTGTAACAGCCCTGTATTTTGTAAAGACGCTCGTTATTGCCCGCAGAACCAGGAGATTTCCGGTCGATGGTTGAGAGTAACCACAAATTTCCATGGACTCTCGCACTGTTTACGGCAAACTCGGTATATTTCAATGGCAGATCCTTTACCGTGCAGGTCACTAATCATTTGAGTCCGAACGATATGAAAAGAGATATAATTGTAACATTTGTGACAACAATAATCTTTATTATAAGAGTAAGCAACGAATACAAGAAGAAATTTCGGAAAAGTAATCTCTGAACTATTTTAGGAAGGGGGTTTCACTTTAGAATATAATTTTAAAATTCTTCACAAAATTAATCTTTATCATCTTAGTACGCAACGAGTGCAAGAAGAAATTGGCAAAGAGTAGAGAGTCAATGGTTTTAAGGAGGTGGTTTCACATTATAACCACTAGGACGTGCAGTTTCCAGCCGTCCATCATTTCATGTGATACATTTGAAAATATATTCTCATCCGCCAGGTTAGCCGAAAGCGCTAATGCGCTGCTTCCTGGACGCGTGCCGGCCCCAGATCGAATCCGCCCGGCGGTTCACCGCCGAAGGCCGGTGTACCAGCCAGCCAACCTGGATGTGGTTTTTAGGCAGTTTTCCACATCCCACTAGGTGAATACTGGGCTGGTCCCCACGTTCCTCCTCAGTTACACGACTCGCAGACATCTGAACATGTTCTTACTATTCCATGGATTACACTAGACACAGACAGCTGGGGTACACTGATTCCGGCCTGGGGGATATAGGGTGGCGACAGTAATGGCATCCGGCCACCTCTTAAATTAACCTTGCGAAATCCGACCCTAAGCATGCCGACCCTGCAGAACTGCAGTACAAAGGCACAAGCAAAAGAAAAGTAGATTTGAAAATATATTCGCATTTTTGTATGTGAACTCATAATACCTAAAACAAAATATAGTCCTAAATACGAAACAAAATCAGGGCCAGAGGCAATGAAAGTTTGAATCAAAACTACATACCGTCCCCGTAGTTTCACTTCGAATCACACATAAAAGCATTAGTACAGTCTGAAATTTAATTTATAATAACTTTCGATATAGTTACTTTCACTGTCATTGATCTCTTTAATATGACCACTACAAAAAAATTGCATGTCACTATCTCCAACATTCACGTAGCACTATGTCCGTTCCGAATGTTGCTTTCAACTCTAAAGTGTCTACTTCGATGCACGACTTTCGTAGGAGTACATCAGTGTACCACTAGATGTCTCTGACTTGCAACACCGTAGGTTGTTTGATGCTAAAGGCACTGATACTTCAAAAACAAACCAGCACAATTGTGGTTTCAGACGGAGACCACTCGTATTTTAAGGGTTTAGCGGAAGTCTTATACAGTGACCCCAGAGCGACCTAGAAATTTTTCTGTCCGTGATTTGTTAATAACATCGTAGACTTCATTTTCTGAGCACTAATAGACACATACACACTGTCCCCACTTTTTTCCTTCACCAGAAATCACAAGTAATATCAGTTATAGGAGTCGTGTAATTACGCCAGAGGAGAGGAGCAGTTCCATTTTCGTCTGTGTTGTCTTAGTTAAGATGGCCCAAAGAATTACTGCTTCAGGCATGAGTCTCAGCTTGCGAACCGAAACTGCTGGAACTGTTGCAAACACTAACATTCAAAGGCAGCTGTCACACACACGTAAGCCGGGACGCTGTAACTGGGGTCACTGGCTGTAATCGTCATGGCGAAAGAACCAGAGGAGCATAGGTGGAGGTAGAATCGATAATAGAATGTTACTGACCACCAGATATTGCACCAGTGTCGATAATAAATTCAGATTTTCAAGCGTTGCAACATAATCACAGCAAAATTCATAGTGAATCGGGAAAGGTTTTTTTATATTGTTCCACTTCCAGATTACAATACTTCATGACGGGTTATTGATTTAGGCCTTTGATAATCGTCTTTAAGATCTGAGAAAAACTGTGTTTCAGTCACATTTGTGCAGCATGTTTAGGGCTCAATATGGAACAGTAGAAAATAATCTAAGCCAAAAAAGCTTCTCCGTTTCGTGTAAAAATACATGTACCAAATACAAACTAGCCGAAATTGGGTGTAGATTTCACATGTTTTAGTATACTGTATTAAGGTCTAGAAGATGGTCATCAGAAAACGAAACTAATTACCTGTCGTAAAATATTGTGATCAATAACTGGGATAAATATGAAAATAAATTCAAAAGCTTAAGTAATGTCTAACGGTACGTAGGTTATCGTCCATGGGATGCCGTCGTTAAACTGACCGCTTCCCTTAACTCTATACGAGAGATGCCAGCTATGTATCGACACACGGTTCCACCCTCTAATTTCTACGTTATGTGAAAAACACGGGGAAGCACTGTACTCCATATGCAATGGTCAGTCACAACACATATGGAATGCTGAAACTGGACTGAAGAGACCAAAGACGTAAATACAGCGGTTGGTTTATTTATTGCTGCTTATATCTATTTCGGCTATCGTCCTGTTGTCCTTCATAGTAAGGATGGTTGAAGTGACGCTTTAACAATTCAGAAAGAACTGACACGGAAGCCGCCGAAATGTCGATCTGTTTTAAGAAAACGCTTTAAACGAAAGGCAACATTAATTTTGCGTTTCGTTGAATACAAGCTGGATATCTCCTATGGTCATTAAGTTATCTATTAATAAACATGAACCACCTCAAGAATTGACGTTGCTAACACTTCTTTGTTCCATGAAGAAAACAAAGCGAAACTTATAACGCGGTCCTTGGGATTTACTGTTTACTCATCCTGCTTAATCAAATGTGACCGTGAGTGCAACGGACCCAACGCCGTGTTATAACGGATATACCGCAAGCACATGCTGCTACAAAATTTTACTCTTTCGTGTATCTGCAGAACTTTGAAATTATAATTTTAAAAGAGAAAGCAAACATTATCCATAATTGGAAACCTGACGGAATTATTGCTAATAATATAATATACAGGAGCACTCAGTCATATTATATGGCATCGCAATAAGAGTAATCACAACACTATCATGCAAATTACACTACCAGTCATGTACTAAGCAGAATTAATATTAATACACCAGATACCCTGCAGTTTACCAAACCTACTACTTTTGAGCAATGCCTATAATATTTTCATGAAGCGTCTTTGATCATCTTTAAGTGGCAAAACTACTTCTGTGCTAGAGTGGTAGGTCGCAGAATGAAAGTAAAGAGAGGTCATGGCACAGGTTTGCATTTACATAGAAAGAAACATCGAAATATTTACTGCGAAACTGTACTTTATTATATTTCATTGCAAACTTAGATCGTTTCGTGCATTGTTGAAGTGGACGTTGCCATTAAAACGCACATCTCAGTGTCACGTTAAATCTCTTCCTCCAGAGCAATAAATGTCTTCTTCTTTCATTAATGTCTCTCCTATGCAAATATGAGAAACATTCTTCTCTTCCGTACAATACAGGCTGGAGCAAATAAAACTGGCCTGGACGAGTGGATACGATTTGACGTGAATAGGAGGAGGAAGGGACCTGGAGCTCCTTCCAACACGATGGAGTAACTGCCCACACAACCGACCAAACCTTGGACCATGTTTACATAATCTTTACGCGAGACAGAGCAGTTAGCAGAGGTCAGTCTGGTCACAGGCCTAGCTGGCTACCCAAGTCACCTGATCTGACAGTGTGCGATTACTTTGTGTTTGTGGGGGGGGGGGGGGGGGGGGCTCAAGTCTAAGGTGTATTCCAACAACCCTCATAGTCTTCAAGAATTACGGCAGAACATTTCGGATGATAGTGAAGCAGTTCCAGTAGTTCAACTTCGATCCGTCTTCAGCAACTTACTGACCAGGGCCCATAAAAGCCAAGAGGTGAATGGTCGTCACTTTCAGTATGTGTTACAGTCAGATTAGTACTGTAGTTCCTTTTCTCTGCTTCGTTTCTTTGTTCCCTGGAACTCTGTTCTCCGGGCCATTTTTATTTACCCCACAATGTACTTTTCATCCCACTGCACTTCAAGCAACATTCACCATCACATTCTTAGCCGGCAACAGACTACTACGATCGATAAATAATAAATGATTGTGCCTAGCAAGTGCAGTTCTCTTACAGGCTTAATAAAATGTTTTACATACTTTCACTTTTTCTCTTTTGTGTAACTGTTGAGAGAATGAGTCCCAAAATTAATAATATATGCAATTACTAATTTTCTCACACAGAAAAGTGACAGTATTTATGCAAAAACTTCTCTACGTTACTGACAGAAGGCCTTTGTTTTTACATTTACGTAACTTAGGCACACACATCAAAGTACCCGATACTGGAGTACTATTTGAAATTAACAAGTAAACGAACCAATATTATGCTGGAACTACATGTTTTGAAAGTGTGTATCTTGAATGTATGTTGATGTTTTTATTTAACTGTATCATTACATTCTATTGAAGGAACTTGTTGCTTTATACGTTCTGAAATTTCTGTTCATCTGTACATTTTTCCAATTACCAAATGATGCTCTTTATATGCTTAATTCCCACCAATCCCTCCGCCAGAAGCTACTCTTCCCAGATTAATCGACAAACTGTGTTACGCGGTATTCCGTTGCTAGGTGAATATCGTATGACTACGTACATCCATCTCTGCTGAGAAAATTCTGTATTCCCAAGATTACTTGATATTGAACTATGCTATAATATTTCATGAATAGTAATAACTTCTGGTAGTTCGGATTTCGCTAAGCAGAACTAATAACGATTGGTTTGGAAACAGTACTATTGATAGAGCACGCACCAGTGTTATCGCCATCAAGTTCCCGCATATGCATGATGCTGCATTCACGTTGACTGCATACATTAATCAGTTGTGAGAACAGCACGTTCTGGTCACCCGACACGGTGTTGTATAAAACAGGTACCAGAGGAAAAACATATTGGGTCGAATGCACGTCCAGAGAATGGGAAGAGCTGCTAAAAGCTTTGGCAGAGTTTCACTGTCATGGAAGCCAAGAGGCCTGTCGAAGAGTCACATAGTGGTAGGATTGAGGAGGAAGTGGTAAATTGTAGGGCCAAAATTACTTTATACATTTTACCAAAAAAAATAATTTGTTACACGAAGATTGCATTTGAATATTAAAGCTTAACACTTAGTTATCATTTACAATTAAGTGTGACCTACACTTGCTTTATATAACAGTTTCTAATGACACAATGCTACAAGAATAGCTGCTTGACAGTGATACGGCACCGCACTTAAAATCAAACTCAGATTACAAGCTAACACACAGATTGTAGCTTAGGAAAATGAAGTTTCAAAACTTGACATCAGTTTCACTGAGCTTAGGTAACAAATATACAAGTTAAAGCCTGAGTTAGAAAACTTAGCAGCGCTTCCGCAAATTTTGACGTAATCCAGTTCCAGAAGAAAGAACTTGAAGTTACCTTGTAAATTATTGACACTTGTAACTGTCCTCAAAGTTCTTTCCAAAAGAGTTACAATAATTACATAACTTCAGTTAGCGAACAAATACGCAAATGCCAAATAACGTGAATCTCAGGCTCACAGCCTCTCCATACAGTATCTGCCAAGCATCCCATTTGAAACAGTGATAGTTCCAAGGAAACGGTAGTGACAATTTAGAGTTAAAGAGCGATTTCCTGTAAATAACACCAAGTAATAATTATCACTGACTAGCTAACAGCATAACAGATTAAAGCGTTGGCTAGCTTACAACATGACAAATTGAAACCTAAATAACTTACCTTAAAAACCTGGCTCCAAGTAATAACACACAGGTACAACCCCCGCTGTCAGATGGCTTCTTCCTGGGCTTTTAACAAAACATCAGTCATCAAGGCGGCCTTTACAATGCGTTAGCAAAGAATAACATGTGGGCTGAAATACCTGTAGGCTGCAAACTGGAAAACGTACATTCCAAGATCGCTGCACGCTATGAACGAGGACGACCCGGATCGAATGATGGTGTACTGCAAATGGTTCGAAGACATGCTTCGCGAGGATGAACGGCTTGCAGGGATGGTCATCTGGTCCGACGAGATGCAACTGAAACTGAATGGCACTGCGTGTCCTGGGCTCCTGAAAAGTCCCACGCTCACGAGGATAGACATGTTACTCTACAGGGTGTTAATGTGTGGTGTGGTTTGTCATCTTGCGGTTTGATTGGCCATTCTTTTTTGAAGGTACCGTAAGTGGCGAGGTCTATCTTCGTATGCCGCAAACATCGATTTTACCTGTTATCCGAGAGCTGTTGGGAAAGGAAGGGTTTAACCAACAATAATATGGCGTTCCACCTCACTATCACAGAGATATCAGAGCCTACTTGGATGGAAAACTGCCTGGACGGTGGACAGGTCGAAGAGAAGGCGTAGAGTACCCGCCACGGTCTCCAGACCTTGCACCTCTTGACTTCTACCTGTGGGAGACCATAAAAAGTGATGTTAGTCAACAGAAGCCAGCTACACTGAAGGGGTTACGAGAAACCATCGAGGCGTCCTGTACGGCTATCACGCCGGCCACACTGACAGCCGTAGTTCGGTCAACAGTTCAGAAGCCTCGACATTATTTGGCTCACAATGGGATCATTTAGAACACACAAAATGACCTTCACCCTAAGAAGGAATGGTAACGGCATGTCATTTTGTTCCATTAATATTGACTATCAAAAGAATGTCTACATATTTTGGAGCTCCCTGTAGATGTTGAAACGGCTCGTTTTTCAGTACACCTACCGTGCATTACTCACTGGTACGTTAATATTCTGGAGCCCTAAATTTTCTCAGTTTTCGGGGAATATCTAACATATTAGTCTCCATTTATCTATAAGTTCCGAATAAAATAAATTGGTTTATATACCCGAAGTACTCTTCCATGGGCCTGTGTCATTCTGTCAAGGATAGATCACAGGCGCACTGAAGTATTAACAGAGATACTCGAGAAAATGATTTGTGTGCACTTTATTGTGATCTAAACAGGAAATACCGTTTTGTTCTTTTGCATCGGAAAGCTTTAATTTGGGATGCATCTTTCCTTGCGTCATTGTATGACGATCAAAACATCTAGGAATGAAATCTCTTTCCGAGAGAAATTATAACTAA
Organism: Schistocerca serialis cubense; assembly: GCF_023864345.2. Lineage (NCBI taxonomy): Eukaryota > Metazoa > Arthropoda > Insecta > Orthoptera > Acrididae > Schistocerca > Schistocerca serialis. The sequence continues at coordinate 271,343,997 of NC_064642.1, forward strand.
TTAGCTTCAGTTGCTACGTAGAACTGACGCACAGGCATCTAATCAGTTGAAAAGTGAAAACTCAAAATATTACTGGCGACATCATTCTCTCATAGATGTTTTCGAAGTAGTGATTCCTACAGGCTGCATTCACCAAGTGCTTATTGGGCTCTGAGGCCCTCAATAATTGACCTTTAGGTTAGGTTTGTTCCCACAATGAGGACAAAAATAAAATTTCAATACCGTGGTGCATAGCAATGTGACGTAATCTCAGCATTTAAAACGACCAGCAATCAATGAAAACTTGTATGTAATACGAGCTGAATACTGTATAAATCAACTCTTTTGAAGTCCCAGAGTTCCTTATTCTTAGAACGCTCTAATGTCCACTCGTCCTTTTGCAATTTACGAGTATATCCTCCCCCGTTTTAGTTAATTAAAGAATTTACGAATACGTAAAATTGCCGATATTTTGAAGCTGACTTGGTAATGGACATTTTACAATAGCAAAATTTCACAATTAAAGAAATATTTATTGTCCTTACACAATTGCTAAGGATCTTCCCTTTTTAAGACCAGTTTCGTAAGGATGTGAATTCCCGTTACTTTTGAAATATTGTTTTATTTCTCGTGCTTATGAAAAATGTACCGTATGGTTTCTACTGCGTTAAATGCGCTTTACCGTCCATATGGAGGACTGTTGCTTCTGTAAGGTGTCTAATTGGTTACGCAACACTTCCTTCCACTGTTGTCCGATTAGCGAATCTCTCATTCTGTTCAAGTAACTGTCTTTGCTTGATTATCAGCCCTTTACGTATGTCAAGTTTCTGATACTTTGATACATTTAGAAACGCAGCTCTAGTATCATATCTTCCAACGATAACCACAGTGCGTTCATCACTGCAGAAGTCTATACTCTTTTGGGAGCTGGTTTGTTGGGTATATGCTGTATGCTGTCATCTGTGTTTGAAGTCATACACCAACTGGGGTTAAGATTCAAACTAGACTTCCCAAAATTTTGCTTTTCTTGGTCTGTATAAGATAACACAGGCGAATGCTGTTATAGTTCGTTCAATACGGTCATGATGGATTGATTCCTCCCCCATCCTGGTTGTACTGACTTGTGCACAGCCTATAATATCAGTGCTGTTCTTTAAACAAAGATGTTCCTTTTATCTGTTAGTCGGTAACCGATGTCTAGATTTTCAATGGATGAGAGACGTGGAGAACGTGCCAACTAAGGCAATTGTCGAGAGCGACTCACCTTGAGTACTCATGAGTTCTTCTTCTTGCTTCGTTCTTCCCAAACTCTTCATACGTTCACTGTGTTCTCTGTTGCCTCTTCCGACCATCTCTTTCCCTTTCTGTTCTCCGTGTGTTCTTTATGAACTGTTTTCTATTGTTTACGTTGTCTTGTGTGATTCTCAGTTCTCTAATGTCTTCTTCTATTTCAGTGATCCACTTTGTCTTGTTTTTGCTCTTGCTTACTATATCAAAGATTTGCCTTGTGAGCCTGGTTTTATCCATCCTCCTGATATGTCCATAAGATTTCATCCTTCTCTTTATAACTGTGTCTGTTATTGTTTCTATGTCTTTGTAAATCTTTCTATTTGGCCTCTTCATACAAATTCCTTTCCGAAACGCTGGTCCATATATTTTCCTCTGAAATATATTTGCCTTGTGAGCCTGGTTTTATCCATCCTCCTGATATGTCCATAAGATTTCATCCTTCTCTTTATAACTGTGTCTGTTATTGTTTCTATGTCTCTGTAAATCTTTCTATTTGGCCTCTTCATACAAATTCCTTTCCGAAACGCTGGTCCATATATTTTCCTCTGAAATTTTCTTTCCTGCTTTTCGATCTCTCTGATCTTCGTATGACCATGAATCACTGTAGTTTCTGCAGCATAATGTACCTCTGGTAGGACTACTGTGTTGTAATGCCTTAGTTTCGCATTGACAGAAATAGATTTCTTATTATAGTGATTCCAAGTGAGCTTATACGCTTTTTGTAATCTGGAGATTCTATCTTTACTGGCTATTGATTTCAGTCCTGATGGTTGGATTCTCTCTCTCACATATCTGAAGTGGGTAACTTGTGCCACTTTCCCGTATTGAGTAGTAATGGAGAGATTATCTACAGGTTTGTTATCCATGTACTGTGTATTCTCGTTGGAGATTTGTAGCCTAGTTTTTTGTGATTTTTTCGTGTAGTTTTTCCAATCCAGTTTGGCTTCCTTTCTATTGTTCGTTAGAACTGCAAAATCGTCGGCGAAAGCCATACACTTACCCCTGATTCTCTGCCTTTTTTTAGCCCCAAGCTGAATTCCTTTTATTTCCTTTTCCCATGTCCTCACAATTTTTTCCATAATCATGTAAAATAAAAGGGGGGACATTCCATCTCCTTGGCGAACACCGGTATTGATATGAAGTGCTTCTGATGTTTCTACCATGAATTTAACTTTGGCGTTTGTATCTGTTAACGTCTGTTGAATAACTGACCTTGTTTTCCTGTCGATCCTGAGCTCCTCTAAAGTGTGGAATAATGTCTGTCCATCTATTGAATCGTAAGCCTTTATAAAGTTGACAAAAGTTACCACAGTATTTCTACAGATTCTCATTTTCAAAATTGCTTTTAAGTTCCAAATCTGTTCTATGCAAGATCGACCTTCGCGAAACCTTGCCTGATACTCCCCTGTTAACTGCTCCGCTTGTTCTTCTAGTCTGTTTAACAGGACCTTTGAAAGAATTTTGTATATTAAGGGCAGCAGTGAAATTCCCCAGTAATTATTTGGATCGATTTTTGCACCTTCTTTGTGAAGAGGGTCAATTAATGCACATTTGCACTCTGCAGTTTCCCAAATGTTTGATATAATTCTCTGGGTTGCTTGTGTGAGATTATTGTCATTTAATTTCCATACTTCTGCTATGATTCCGTCTTCCCCTGGAGACTTGTTGTTCTTCAAAGAAGTGATTGTTTCCTTTACCTCTTTAAGTGATGGTGGATTTTAATTGGGATTGGATGTGGGCTTTTCGTAATCTAGTTGTTCTGTCGGTGGCTCGCAGTTGAGAAGTGAGTGAAAATATTTAGATAAAATCTGACAATTTGTTTTTAGGGTTGCTTTCCAGTGATCCATCGGGCCGTCGAAAGCACAGATTAGGTGGTCGATATACTGTTAGGTTTTCTTTGAAAATTTTGAAAAAATTTCTCTTGTTCTTGATAGATTCTTTTTTCAGTTTCTTTAAGCCGGCTCATATCATATCTACGTTTACCCCTTTGTATTGCCTTGGATGAACACTTCTGATTTCTCAAAAATTCCTGCCATTTTGCCATTTTTCTGTACTTTTGTAGCTACTGAAAGTTTTCCAAGCTTGTATTCTTTCTTCTACTGCTTCATTACATACGCAGTTTCACCATCTGTGTTTTCTCTTTCTTGGGGGTTTGTCAAATTTCATAGTGTTTTTCAGTACTTCTGCAAGTTCCTTCTAGTTCGTTGCGTTTGATTGCCCAATTTCCTGGAGAATTTCCGTCTTGTTAAGTTTAAGGTATTCTGGATCAATTCTAACTGTTTTGTGCATTGGTGTTTTCTTTCTCTTGAAATCTAATCTTTATTTACAGTAGATGATGGTCTAACTCAAAAAATCCCTTTCTTGTATGTACGTTTAATATTTATTTGGTATTATTAGATATGGCAACATGGTCAATCTTAAATTCACCCGAAGTTGAATTTGGTGCTTTCCATGTTGTAAGTTTGTTTACAGGTTTAAGGAATTGTGTGGACCTGATTTTAAGATCAAAATTTTATCAGTCTCTCGCCGTTTTAGTTTTCTAATGAGCCGTATGAATTCCTGTTGTTTTCCTGAATTTTTTCTCTTTGCCGAGTTGTCCGTTGAAATCTCCTAACATAATTTTCATGTGATGAGTAGGGATTTTATTTCAAGTTTCCTCCTATAGTTCCCAGAAATCATCTATTACCTGTGGATCTTTTCTATTGTAATCATTTGTGGGGGCATGTGCGCTGACCAGTGTGTATGCCTTGTTTCCGGATTTATTGAGATTGCGGATATTCTTTCTGACGTTGAATGGAAATTTATAACAGAACCTATAATTGATTTGTGCACAACAAAATCTGTGCCAAATTGTTTGGGTCCCTTCTTCAGCTGGACTGCATGTTTTCCTTTGTAGATTCTGAAGTTTCCTGAATCAAAATTTATTTTGGTCAGTAAATCGTGTTTCTTGAATCGTAAGGACTTTTATGGGGAATTTTTCCATAGTATTTGTGAGTTGTTTGAGTTTATCTACTTTGAAGAGTGTGTTTGTGATGAGAGTTTGCATGAAGTTTTCCTGGTTTGGTCTTAGAGATTATGAGAAGCTCCGACTTCTGCGCATGACGTTCCTCATGTTCAAAATGTATATGAATTTCTAAGGGACCAAACTGCTGAGGTGATCGGTCCCCAGACTTATGCACTACTTGAACTAAATTAAACTAACTGATGCCAAGAACAACAACACACACACCAATGCCCGAGGGAGGACTCGTACCTCCGACGGGAGTGGCCGCGCAATCAGTGACATTTCGCCTCTAACCACGCAGCCACTCCGCTCACGTTCGTGTCCCCCAGAATCCGATGACCAGGAAAATTTAGTCTTGAGGCTGATGCCTGGGGTAGTGGATTTCTTTCCTTTTGTCCCATCATGCTTACTTAAGCTGAAACTTGTTTTTTGGTGATCTTCTATGAAGACCATGTTTACGACTTGATTGCTGAGATCAAGAAGAGCATGGAGCAGCCGCACCAGCTAGATGAACAGACGCTGACCTCTACCCGCTCGATTACGGAACAGACGCTAGTGGATTTGTGTTGCCTCTTCCGCCAGTTCCGCCGTACCGATGATCTTCATCTCCGCCTTCGCTGCCGTTGACGTTTCCACCGTGTCCCTGGTAAGGGTCCCTCACAAGGTAGTATCATCACCCGGGCCAGGTGAACCTTGGTTTTTTAACGAGGTTTTACTCCTCCTTTTTCAACCAGGCTTGGGACCGGCTTTGGCCGTATATTACAGGACAGTGCATAAACACAGACATTGTATAAACCATTGTTTCATTATTTCTTCATGCACACCATTGTTACACATGAATATACTGCACTAGCCGGTATGGAATGACAAACACATTTGAACTCACTCAGAAATTAACGCTGTGCCTTTCACCCCGAAGGGGCGTTAGTTCGCTTGCTTCCACGTTCAACGAATCTGATCTTGGTGCAGCACTGGCGTGACGCGTCTGGACCAGTCTGTACGCTATCTTTCCTCAGTAGCAATCACTTATTACTACACTATTGTATTTATTCTGAGAGTCGGGAGTCATTCGTTATTTGTTTTCAAAACTAACAAATATTAAAAATCTTTAGTGTTCTACAATAAGAACGATTGATTAAGATCTATATCAGTCCTGGTGGTGCGTACCCTTAGCTGGAAGTAATTTGGGACTTTTCTTCGGGAATTTGTTAGTCGCCAGAATTCATTCTCGCTCTTGTGTGGCAGACCTACCATTACCAGTCACTCAAAAAACTACGAAACATCTTCCATTTACACAACGCGAAAATCTGTCTTAAGAAGGTAGTTAATGATGATTTTCACCAGATGTTAAATCTGATGATATCTTTGTTTTTCATGGTCAGGTGGCTGTCCACACCATCGAACTCGATAGTCAACGATAGAAAATACATGATTCCCCACTCCTACGCCTGGTCGAAGAATTTCCTCTCTAAAGTTGTCGAAAAAACTCGACGGGCGACAAGACAAATTTCTGGGAAATGTTTTGAAGGGAACCTCTGAAGTAGTGTCGCTAGACATAATATTAGTACAAGAAGTACATAATTGCCCCTACAGATTTCTTGTATAGTGAGCACGGAACAAAATGAGTTCGGAGAATCGCTTCAGGCTTTAAGGTAGTTCTCGAAAGCATATCCTACGGGCCGTTATAACTAAATTTGCCTCGCAGCAAATTAAGTGGAATGAAGCTGGCATGCCCCGCTTTTAGAGAGGTGAGAGTTGTCATGAGGCGCGGGTATAATGAACAGTCTGCGGTGAGCACCTCCTCGTTTCCATGGCGAAATTGTGAATTAAAAGTAATAAAGTGTTATTGTTCTTTTACTAAGCGAATTGCTAACAAAAGACCAAGAAATAATTACAGGCCATTACAAAGAACTCTTGTAATTTTGTGTGACGAACTAGGTGCAGAGCCTTTATTGCATTTTATTAAACATAATATTACGAAAAGAATGAGTTGGACATTGTGGACCAGTAAAAGCCATTTTGGTGTGCTTCAGATGAGATTTGTTTAATTACATTTCCAAAGTGATTGCTTATGCTCACAAAATTGCCAGCTCGCAGTGACTGCACAGATTTCTCTTTGGGGTAGCTAATGTATCAGGAATATGGTGACACAGATGGATGAGTGAATGAGATGGATTACTCTTTGCCAATACATATCGGAATTCAATTAGCTACAGGAGTTCCGACAAGTTTGGTCCTCAGGTTCGAGAGATGGAAAGAGATTTTAAAAATAAAACAAATGAAAACTGTTGTTTCCTGATCTGAATACCTCTATAGGCTTAAACCGAAAGATTTAATAGAATGACAGAAAATATCTTGTTGCTGAATGTACAGTGTTTCTTTCAGGCGCTTTCAGGAGACGAATAATTAAGAGACTGCGTACATGTATATGAAATGATGGATCTTTTAGATACCTGCATCTTATATCATGGATGAGTCTGTGTATACGTAATATTAACATTTTCCTGTTACAAACTTTCCAACTCCTCCCATCCCAACCAATATTATGCCTCTCTCTCTCTCTCTCTCTCTCTCTCTCTCTCTCTTAGCGTGGACGAAGATGCTCTGTCCGTTACGGCCAGGCGGACAAGATGGCGGTCATCTTGCACTGTGGTCACAGTGTGTCGTCCAGTACCCCTGTGGGCGCCGTGTATGGCTCTGTTCTCTCCTCCGGTCCCACAAACGCTCCACTGTTGAAGCACCGTGCCCTGTATGAGCTGCATTGTCAAGGAGCGACAGACTGGCTTCCTGTAGACCAAACATTCTGCCCTGCTCGAACACGCTAATAAGTCGATATTCCACCATGCGATGCTGTCGAGGCACAATGGCACTCCATTACACGTTTCCACTTCGTATGACGACTGAGCGATGCCTGATACTGACCTGCCCCTCACACAAAAGAGGGCGCTGAGAGGCCTAAGTGCACGCCACCTCTCTGCCATTTAAATCTCTTAGTGTCGTTCTGCTGTTCTACACGTTTACTTATCTTGGCGTGTTGCAGACCATTCCTTCTGAGTGTTTCACTTTTTAAAAACGGTAGTGTAAATTCGAGTTTGCGCGACTTCACTTCCTTCTCTGTCTATAAATGAGTAGGCCACAAGATTCAGGCCGAACCGTTTTATAGTTAATTTCATTTCGTAACTTTATGGTACAGTTGCAAATGATATCTGATTAGTAGTTTTATTGCCAAAGTTCCGTTCACTCGCCTGTGTTGTGCGAAACAAATTGGTAAGTAAGTCCCTGTCTGGCAGCTGGCGGACAGGTTGGCACTGCACAAGAAGGCACCTGAAGCGTCGTAAGGGCCGTTCCAGAAACAGTGTTGCGACCAATTGCGACCCGCGGACAGCAGAAGTCGCTTGGTTTGTACGCGGCCAGGCAGGCAATGCCGCCTTCCTTTCAGACGCAACACAGGCAATAAAAAGGAGAGTCACTTGGACATTATTTGTAGCTCTCAGTGGCGGAGGCTGGATGAGTGGCAACCAGATAAAGCTGTATCTGAGTAAGCCCGAGGCGGAGGAATGCAGGCAGAAGAGCGTTCGGGTCTGATATCATCTTCTCCGGACTCGTCAGATCAGATAAGCTCTCACAATTATACGCTTCATATTTGGCCAAATTCTTGTGGGAGAGGAAACTCGTCACTAGCGGAGGGATGGTTTTTGGATGTGCTTCCTCCCATAGGTGAGGGTGAGTCTGATTGATTCCTTCCAAGCCGTGCAGGATTAGACGTGTGGTCTAAGGCGCTGCAGTCATGGACTGTGCGGCTGGTCCCGGCGGAGGTTCGAATCCTCCCTCGTGCATGGGTGTGTGTGTTTGTCCTTAGGATAATTTAGGTTAAGTAGTGTGTAAGCTTAGGGACTGATGGTCTTAGCAGTTAAGTCCGATAAGATTTCACACACTTTTGCACATTTTTGATTCCTTCCTGTTGACCATGTTGATGGGAAAACAAACTTTATTCTAAATTATTCTGAATAGGAACTGCGTCTCGCGACTGTCCAGCGACTTCTTACAAGGGAACCTCCCCATCACACCGCCCTCAGATTTAGTTATAATTTGGCACAGTGGATAGGCCTTGAAAAACTGAACACAGATCAACTGAGAAAACAGGAAGAAGTTATGTAGAACTATGAAAAAATAAGCAAAATATACAAACTGAGTAGTCGATGGGCAACATAAGCAACATCAAGGATGTTGTGGGCACAGGAGCGCCGTGGTCCCGTGGTTAACGTGAGCAGCTGCGGAACAAGAGGTCCTTGGTTCAAATCTTCCCTCCAGTAAAAAATTTAAATTTTTATTTTCAGACAATTATCAGAGTTCAGGCACTCACACATAATCAATTTCGCTCTCCAAAATTCCGGGACATGTTCAGATTTGCTTGGACATATGCAGGATTTGACGGTCTACACACGGAAAAATTTGAAAACGTTAAAAACATACGTTTTGACAGAGCACAGAGAAAACTGTGCGACTGTGAAACTGTTGCAATCATTTGTTGCAGTTTATGTGACACACTCTTATGTTTTCATCACTTTTTTGCGAGTGATTATCACATCCACAAGAAAACCTAAATCGGGCAAGGTAGAAGAATCTTTTTACCCATTCGCCAAGTGTGCAAGTTAGGTGGGTCGACAACATATTCCTGTCATGTGACGCACATGCCGTCACCAGTGTCGTATAGAATATATCAGACGTGTTTTCCTGGATCAAATGTTTTCGGTTCCCACTGGAGAGGCACGTCCTTTCGTCTACTAATCGCACGGTTTTGCGGTGCGGTCGCAAAACACAGACACTAAACTTATTATAGTGAACAGAAACGTCAATGAACGAACGGAAAGATCATAAATTTGCAAAAATAAAGAAAGTAAACTTTTCGCGCTAGGGTAGACTTGAACCAAGGACTTCTCGCTCCACAGCTACTCACACTAACCGCAGGACCACGGCGCTCCTGTACCCGTATGATCCTTGATGTTGCCTATGTTGCCCATGGACTACTCAGTTTGTATATTTTGCTTATTTTTTCATAGTTCCACACAACTTCTTCCTGTTTTCTCGACTGATCTGTGTTCAGTTTCTCAAGGCCTATCCACTGTGCCAAATTATAACTAAATCTGAGGGGCGTGCGATGGGGAGGTTCCCTTGTCAGGGAGAGGCGAGGATGCACTGCTCCGAGGCTAGGTGGAGAGTTGCTGGCTTCTACAGAGAAATCGCTTATTAGATGTAACTTAATAAGTCTTCGAAAAGTTGTAGCTTGCCATAATTGGAGCTAAAAATTAGCCGTTTGCACTGAGTAATATCGCAGACTTCACACCGGGCAATCGATGGACGATAGTGGAAGATAGCAGAAGCATTGTGTTCGTATCCGCTGTTGGTGTACTAGGCGAGGGCATGTCTTGCACCTGCACCATGCTGACTGTTGCCATAAACAAACAGCCAGGCACAGAAAGATCTACTCAATTCGAAGTATGAAGTTCACATAGGAAGGAAGAGAGATGCCATTCAAGTTAGATGAGGTGCGACTCGATTAACAGTAATATGGGTAAAGTGGAGAACAGAACTTGGACAGATGATGCCAATCTTCTGCCTTTCTTTTCTTATTCTGACATGTTGTCAACGATTTTTATCTAGTGTGACAAAGACGTTCTATACTGAAAACAAAGAGACACGTTTTTCTGCTTTTTTGGAGACAATGCCTTGTTTTTGAAGAAAACTAGGTCAAAGTTGATGACGGAAAATTGATTTTCAGTGCTATACAACGAAAGCTCGTCTAAAAAGAATTTTTATGAAAATAATTTGAGTTCCGACGTTGTTAATGCTGTTTTTTGACGCTCTAGATGGGTACCAGTCATTCAGCGTGGAGCGACGTACTGAGTGCTTACGCAACCGATACTGATCAGGCGCCCAGTTTGACAAGGATGCCCCCTGCGGGCGCTGCTGTACACCTTCGCCCTATAATTATTGTTTGTGGTCTGCGACAACGATTGAAGTGCATGTCACTAGGTGGATATCGATTTTGCTGCACCGCCTATGCGGGCAATTTGGTGCTCTGCCTACGACGTGCCTATAGTATCCGGGCACCGCTCGCGAGGACAGCGGCCTGGCGAGGCATGGGGCAGCTCCCTTAATGCACATAAATCGCGGACAATGTCTATCGGTACAGGCCTGTCTGAGGGGACTGTTGATCCGCTCAGCGTGACTGATGCCTTACGTTGGCATCGGTTTTACGGTCGACCTGGTGCGTATTGCGGCACTCAGCTGCAAAACGACTGCCGCAACAGATCAGGTTTGGACTCATTTACATCGCCTCCGCTGCTATGACCTCCTGCAACGTACGCGCTATCTCAACATTTGCATAGCGTCGCGAGTCCCTCAAGTGCTGCAAACACTTCCGGTCCCGCACACCCACGCTCTTTACTTCGGATAGAACAGAAGCGTAGCGTAAGAACTTGATGGTACCAAACTGCTGGTGCGTGTTCGATTCTTGATCGTGGCATTCTTTTCAGTCCATACGTTTTTCGTCTCTCTGATAGGACTCTGATAATCAGAACAATTTTCTTTGCCTTTTTTAAGTAACATCGGAAATTATGATTCGATATCAAAAATGTTTATATTATAATGTATTTAATGCTCTTTGAATCGTGACACACAATATAAAATTACGCCTAAGGTATATTACTGCTTAGCCACAATCGATCTTCGGTGGAATTTATTATAGTCAAAACATAAATATTTCTCCCAACTTACGGAACACACGAGCGAAATGTCGCTGCATTGATGTGTCTTTCCGGTGCATTGTTCGTGCGAAACATACCTGATTCATAATACTAAAAACAGATCCCTCAGCTATCAGTTTGGATGCGTACTAAGTGTATAACAGCAGGACTTGAAAGACAGGTGCGGACAACTGGTTGGGACCAACGGATGAATTTCGTAGGTCGGATGTTATCCTGTAATTCTCTTCTCTGCTGTTACGTCGCATGATTTTGAAGTCGTGCAATGAATTACCTTACTCGTCGAAAATAGTAGATTTCAAACGGTTCACAAAGTGAGGAATATTTCGGTGGTATCACATTCACGGTGCAGGTCGGCTGAATATCATCATTCGCGAAAATGCTATCCTAAGCTTATGCATTACGATGAAAACAACTGTCTATACATTATATACATTTAATTGATTATTAGTCACACCTTCCGATGCTTTACTTAAAAAAGGAAAGAAAGAAATTCCCAATACCAAAATATTTTCAGATAAACCGAAAAAAAATTAGTGAAAAAATCTACTATCAGGAATCGAACACGGACCAGCAGTCTGGTACTGTTATCCTTTCACCGCTCGACCGCCGACCTCGCTCTGCTAGATACGTTGAACGGCGGATACCCTAGGTACATCATGAAGACACAACAACGTTAATAACTCGAACAATATTAATGTCGGACCCTCATATTATGCTAATAAAAAGTTTCCTTTTAGACGATCTTTCGATGTATAACACTGAAAATACAATTTTCTGTCATCATCTTTGACCTCGATTATTTCCAAAACTAGAAAGTGTGTCGGAAAATGGTGACACATGTGCGTCTTTATTTTCAATATAGCAAGTCCTAGCAGAACTTCACCTCAGGAGAGCTCCACAGAAAAGCTGAAAAAACCTGAATTGGTAATCTTTTCATTGTAAAAACAAACTGTCTTGAGAAAACCAACTTACAAAATTTCAAGGATCAGTATTGAGCCATGAAACGACGGCTGTCGACTAAGAAGACGACAGCTACGAAAGTCATTGCAGAGCTGAATGTTACCGTCGCTAATCCTCCAGGCATCAAAGCAACACGAAGGGAGCTCCAGAAGAGAGAATTGCAGGGCGAGATACGAATACAAAAACACTCGTCAATGGTGCAAATTCCAATAACAGGAAAACGTTTTCCCCCAAATGACAAAATCCGAACTGTGAAGCAATAAAAGAATGCAATTTGGTCGAATGAGCCCTGTTTCACACTGTTAACAACTCGTGTCAGAGTTTACGTCCCAAGAGTGAAACATGGCGGAGGATTGGTGATGATTTGGACAACAATATCGTGATATTCTATGGGTTCTATTACTGCCAAGTATTATGTGCCCATTTTATCTTAGAAGGTCCACTCTATGGTACTATGTTACCCCCACTGGCAATGCCCTAATCCAATACGACAGAGCCAATGTTCATACAGCTCGCATCGTCTGGACTGGTTTTGTGAGCATGAGGATGAACTGTCGCATCTTCGTTACCCCTCTATTATTCAGGCTTTGTGGTCTACTTCGGAGAAAATTATGTGTGATCGCTATTCACCTTCATCATCATTACCTGAACTCGTCAATATTGTGCTGCAAGAATGACGTAAGAGTCGCTTATAAACCACACAGAACCTATATTTATCCACTGTGACTCGACTAGAAGCTCGTTTTCATGCCAATGGTTTTCCTGCACCTTATTCGGCGTGGTAATGTTTTGCATTTTTGGTGTTTCCCAATTGTGGCCCATCTACTGTACACGTAGATGGGGAGATAAGCACTCCATACATTATCAACTTTCCGGAACATTTCTTCACTTCGGAAATGCTGCTTTCATTGAACTCTTACTTCTCTGTGGTCTATACAAACTGTTGAAACGAATGTTCATGAACCGCATCTCGGGACATACAGAGAGATTGTTACTAAACAACGGGCAGGTTTACGCCCGGTATAATTATTTTGTGGTCAGATTCTCAACTTAACTCAGCATGTAGGGAACGGATACGAGAGGGCAGATTCAGGCTTGGCATTCGTGGACCTAGCTGCGGCTGTGACCCAATAAATCATAACAAAATTGGCACAGAATATTTTTGCTATCACCAAGGACTACCGATTATTGTTGTCCATCCATAGCTTGCTACAAAACAGACGGTTTCTCGTCACCCTGAACAACAAGAAAAGCAGTTGGAGAACCCGTAGGAACGGTCTTCCTCCAGGAAGTTTGTTGGCACCACTGCTGTACAATGTCTCCATCAATGACCAACGTGTCGGAACAGACACAAGATCTTCCATTTATGCCAACGACTTTGCATTTGCAGTCCAAGGAAGTACTTTTGAGGAGGTACAAGTAAAACTGACCACAGTGCTCAGTGATCTGGCACAATACTATGACAATAACCACCTAAAGCCTAACTCATCCAAGACACAGGCATGTGCGTTTCAGTTCAGAGACAGAGAAGCCAGGAAAAAACAAGTAGCGACTGGGAGGGGAAGGAACTACAACCACTTACTTACTTTCAAAGACCATCGGGAGAACATGAAGCTTAAAGTCTGCAGCCGAAATAATAATATAAGCAAGCTCACTAACAGCACATGGGAGGCTCAGCCAAATGTTCTACGTACGTCTGCTCTAGCTCTCTGTTTCTTTACGGCAGAATACGATTCAGAACTCAACACACACCAGGTACGTTGACACCGCTCTTAACGTGACTGGCTGGATTGTAACTTGTTGCCAACTGCCAGTTCCAGTTAACAAAATATACCATCTTAAAAGCATAAGACCCCAGATATTAGACGAATAAACAGCAGTATAAGTTGAGAACAAGAAACATGGAAACGATTCCAGGCACTCCATGTTTGTAAGCAAAACATCAAGATATAGGCTGAGTCGAGAAAGAGCTTTCTTCGAACAATTGAAACCACTACGTCTCCACCTTCCGTTCGCAAAATAGAACTGTGGCGAAACAAGGCACCTGGAAGTAATAACCGAAACTTAAAGGAAGAGATCGCTGCTGGTCTCTAACAACCTTGCTGGACGTGGGTGTCTTTGAACAGTCTGCGAACTGAATGACGCGGTGCAGACAAAACTTGAAAAGTCTACATTACTGGAGCTGCAACCTGCGAATATGGAGAACTTCAAGACGCTGAACAATTCTTCGTCTGCCTGGAGTTGTCTGAAGCCTGCACGCTTGTGGACATAGTTTCAGAAAATTATCCAGCAATCAAGAATGCCGAATTTTGAGCCTCAGAATCAATTTGATATGCATAAAGTCTTGTGCGTATAATGAATTGGCAGATTACTGTAGCGTACTGTTCTGGATACGATAATAATAATAATAATAATAATAACAATAGTAAAAGCTGAAGTCTTTTATTTGTGTAATTTGAGAAGCTTATTTTCTTTGTGACTTTCTCCTAATCTGTTCTGTGACTAATTTAAAGGATGCACTGGCTTCAGATCACTTTCTTTTATGATTACATGAAATGGTTTTGGGAATGGCTGTCATAATACAGTGTTTATGTAGTTGGACGTACTATCTATATATCAGTGGTATTCCTTGTTAAGAAAAACCTACGATGAATTTAAATATTGGGTACATCTATTTCATCCTTCTTATTTTCGCGTTCCACGATAACAGCCTACTTTTCTCCACTGCGGAAACAGTGATATTATTTATGTCGCTGAAGATCTGTCCAATTAATGTGCTCGTGCAAGTTGAGTCGAGAAAAATCAATGCCTCGGCTTTCATCTGAAAGCTTGTGAAGTTCGTTCAGAGCCGGCCGAAGTGGCCGTGCGGTTAAAGGCGCTGCAGTCTGGAACCGCAAGACCGCTACGGTCGCAGGTTCGAATCCTGCCTCGGGCATGGATGTTTGTGATGTCCTTAGGTTAGTTAGGTTTAACTAGTTCTAAGTTCTAGGGGACTAATGACCTCAGCAGTTGAGTCCCATAGTGCTCAGAGCCATTTGAACCAAGTTCGTTCAAGCACATTTAGGAACATTAAATTGAGACGTTCACCAGGATGGAATAGATCTGCCATCTAGCTTTTCTCCACTACGGAATTAAATCCGACATGGGCAATGTTAATTCGCTTCATGCCTCACAGTCCTAATTACCTAGCTGTAACTGGGAATTCATATTATGCGAAGCAATGCGCTGCATCAAAGGGCGAAGGTCGCAGGTGCAGTTCGTGAAGAGACTTCGGTAGATTTAAGGGCCAGGCAGGTGAAGAAATACCAGCAGAACAAATATGTAGACAATTTCTTGCAAACAATTTTATTTAGTGATCCATGCAATTATACCTCATCATCTGTCTATATCTCTTGCCATAGCGTCGGAAGTTAATAAATAACGTATTGAACTTTGGGCATAGTATACAAGAAACTATATGCCAACTGCGATAGCACCGTGTTGTTTCATCATTTCTCGAAATAGATTAAGGTCCATTCAGCAAATGTGCCCTACTTCACATACCGTAACAGAAGAGGGATGCCTATTTTGGTTACGAATCTTTAATTACAGATAGACGCGCACATGAAAAAGCTGCAGGAAAGCTGTCATTAACAATACTTATAAGTAATTAATAAAGTAATAATTGAAATTTCAGCCAGGAAAGGGTTTCGTTGGCGGAGCCACTCTTGATACCCATTTTATTTGTGAAAACGCTTACTCTGAAGCCGATTACGAAACCGTATGTCGGGTTATAAATCATAAAAGAGGTGAACCGTCCTTGTTTATGCAGATTAGCTTCGCTGTAACGATAATCATGTACTCCCTAATATCTGCAGCTTTCGTTAACAGCACACAGTAAGTAATTTTTATTACAATAGTAAATTGATTGTTGATCATTCTATTAAAGATCACGTTGCTCATCTGAAAGTGGAAGATATTTCTTTTTGCCACATACCACTGTTTCGATAGAATTACAGGATCAATAATCTATGTTGACGGTCGGTTTTTCTCATGCAAATAAACTATTTATCGTTGTTGCTGTTACCTATCAGCCTAGTGCGGGCAACATTCCCACTGCTGCGGGCTGTCTACTACTAATTTCCTTGATAATGTATTCTGTGTGCGTCATTCTTTTCCCTAATAATATGTCCACAAGTCCCTACCAATCGAAATTAGATTCTGTCAGAACCTTTAATGTGTGTAAATTCGTAAGGGACCAAACTGCTGAGGTCATCGGTCCCTAGACTTACACACTACTTAAACCAACTTTTGTAAGAATAAGACACACACACACACACACACACACACACACGCCCGAAGGTGGACTCGAACCTCTGGTGGGACGGGCCGCGCAATCCGTGACATGGCGCCTCAAACCTGGCAGCCACTCCGCGTGGAGTCAGAATTTTCAGCATTTGGTCCCAACCACTTGCCTTCTTAACAGTTTTCACTTATTCATCGCGCTATTCTCGCTAGTAAAATTTCATTTAGTTCTTAGCATATTTCAATTGCGTCACTGAACAGACGCCTCCGGCTACTTTTTTATGAAACTTCTTGGCAGACGAAAACTGCGTACCGAACCGGTACTCGAACTAGAGGCATTTTTTCTTTCCCGAGTGGGGCGCTCCACCGACTGAGCTACATGCACACGACCAGCGGAACCCGGCCTCACGGCTGTATTTCCGCCATTATCTTTTCTCTTACCGTCAAAACATCTTTTCTCGCTCATCCAATGTTAAGCTTATCTTCCAAGCACAATCGCAATCTACCATTTCTGACTCCAGTTACTTTACCTTTTTGTCTGTCCTATACATCTTATTTCCTTCGCCATAGTTTATGATCTTGCACCGCAGATACAGCTATTGCTCTGAGTCTTCTTTTGTGTTCCCCATGTCTACGTCCAACATTGTTCCTGATATTTCCATTCCTTATCTTTTCCCACTCTCTGTGCTAATAAGCCGTCAGTAACGATTAACAGTTCATTAAATTATGTTCCTTCCTTGGAAGGCATTTATATCAGTGAACAGTAGTAACATCTATAGCCTTCCGCTTCACGTTCTCATTATGCATAACAATCAAAAAGTTTCCGTTCGAAGGCCGTACAGTCCAGAAACAGTCTGCCGGTGAGGTAAAATTGCCGTGAGCACTGAGACAATCAACCCTCCGACACACCAGATTCAATACACCCCTTTGGTAAAACACCGCGTTGTGCTGTGTGAAGAAGTGCATAACTGCCTGCTGCACGTCCTCGTCCGACAGGAATCATACACCCTTCAAAACCTTCTTTAAGGGACCGAAAGAGTGATTATCGCATTGTCGAGAAATCCAGACTATAGGGCGGGTTCTCAAATGTCATGCCTGGGGCTGGCCTCCCAGATCGACCCGCGTCTTGTGTAGAATCGCGATCAGCATGGAATTTGGCGCACAATTCCACGGTTGTGGTTTCTGACATGCATGCTGCCCCATACACATTCTTCAGTCACCGCTGGACGTCTACCGGTTTTTCTCCTTCGACAGCCAAGAAAATGGTCCTGTTTGGAAGTATTTGGTAATGACGTCACCATAGCCGGCCGGAGTGGCCGAGCGGTTAAAGGCGCCACAGTCTGGAACCTCACGACCGCTACGGTCGCAGGTTCGAATCCTGCCTCGGGCATGGATGTGTGTGATGTCCTTAGGTTAGTTAGGTTTAAGTAGTTCTAAGTTCTAGGGGACTTATGACCACAGCAGTTGAGTCCCATAGTGCTCAGAGCCATTTGAACCGTTTTTGACGTCACCATAGTTCACGTTTCCTTATTTCCCAAATGAACGTCAGAAATACATGAATGCCACACTAATACCTTGCGAAATGTCGGTGCTTATATACCTGCATAGGGGGCGCACTACGTTGTATGTACCCTGCAGCAACACCCACAAATGGAAACTTTTTTTTTATCACCCTTATGTTTCCTAGTCCTTTGCTCTCTCAAGATATAACATGAATAGATATTATGATAAACTACAATGTATTTACGCACAAGGTTCTGCATTTTTATTCTCACCTTATTATAACCACTTTAGATATTGCAAACCAACCATCTGTTCCAGTACTTTGCTATCGGTAGTTCATACTGTTGACGACTAGACTCACATATGCTTGAAACCATTGTATTCACATCTGCCTTCGATTACAAACGAAATGACAGGACATTTTATGCACGTAGATTCCATTTCTGAAACTCATCTGAAGGTCCTTTGTATCAGATACAATTTTCAATTCACTATCTGATTCATTCGAATAATTTATGTAGATGGAATCTCAAGCTGACCTTGTGATAACCGTCAAATGTACATACGTTGTAGCACAGCATTTGGGTAGAATGGGGCTAGGGCTGGGGGTTGTGCAGTCGTGGGCAACATTGTTAACAACATGCATAATAAGACACAAACCCAATGACGTCAGTAAAAATGAGTGGCAGCTAATAAAAAAGAGCAGTATTTTGGCCAGGAATAGCTCTTATGTTAACTGGACGTGCACAGTCTTAAATAACAGTACGAGAAACTTGTCCTAAGCAAATTTATTAATACATACAACTCTGATTCGATAACCGTCAAATGTACATACGTTGTAGCACAGCATTTGGGTAGAATGGGGCTAGGGCTGGGGGTTGTGCAGTCGTGGGCAACATTGTTAACAACATGCATAATAAGACACAAACCCAATGACGTCAGTAAAAATGAGTGGCAGCTAATAAAAAAGAGCAGTATTTTGGCCAGGAATAGCTCTTATGTTAACTGGACGTGCACAGTCTTAAATAACAGTACGAGAAACTTGTCCTAAGCAAATTTATTAATACATACAACTCTGATTCAGGCTCTGTGGTATGCAAGTGACCAACAACCAAGAACAACAGGATAAACCACAATTTTCACAGTTTCAGTCCGTATTACGTTTCAATCGAGCAAACATACGTTGTAGTGACACAGTATAATAAATTAATAAAATCACAACAGCTTTTACCTTTACCACCAACCAACTCCACTAGCTACTCTGTACCGCAACAATAGACTACGCCAGGCCGAGTGTTCTACTGACTAGAAAAATCCACATAAAATGCAGCCAACCTACTATGTAGTGATGTACAAAAATCCACATAAAAGGCAGCAAACCTACTATGTAGTTACGTAGAATAGTTGATTGTGCGTCAAGATTACTGAGTAACATACTGCAGAACTGTCTCTCGTACGCAGCTGAACATGTCCTCGGCGTGAAAATAGCACACAATACTGAATGCACACTCTTGTACCCTTTCAGCTACACTGTACAATATAACAGTTGTAACGAATGCGCCGTACTCAAACACACACACCAGCCACTGGCTGTCATCATTGTGCTCATTACCCTACCTAACACTTACCAGCTGCCCACCAGTCACTGTGGACAATCAAAGCACACTCATAGTGCTCTCTACATCACAGCAATAACACGTCCACTGTTTCCCATCTCTGGTTGTGGTTCCCACTACCCTGGGAATTAGAAAATACACACTGTTTAACCTCCGGGAAGGTGATGACATCTTGGCAAAGCCTACACTGAAAGTTACGACTGTACAGGCAGCTCGGCTCCATGGCACACGACGTTGCATACTGGAGCCATCGGCTGATAGCCACCTACAAATCATATGGTCTGCTTCTTTACGGTCCACGACAAGTTGGGCCTTTCATACCATAAAGGAAACAGGTCTCGACAGCATCCCATAGCACAACCGGTGCTTCCACATGACTCATCCACGACTAGGAACGGTGGCTTTAGCTGCTGGCTGAAGTTGTAGTCCCCAGATCTTCCTGTCCCACTGACCAACTGACAGATACATCTAGGCCTAGTCTGCCGATACAGACAAACTCGGTTGCTGCACTCATCCAGTGACACGCCCCAGGTTCATCCACCGCTTCCACGGTGGCGTCCTGATGGCATTCTCGTTACCACTTTGTGCAAATGACTAACCTCTTCCATTCTGGATTGTACCACATGTTCCCAGTGTGACACTGCTATGGCTCAGGACACTGCCAGCCATGTCTTGTTGCCGAACTATGAGTGCCAGAGCATCTCTGCCTCCCACATAATGTCAGAGTGGCAGTGCTGCTGACCACTAACCAAGCATCTGGCCTGCTCCAACTCTGGTCCATGCTAACGACTTGGGCCCACGATGTCGCACTAAAAACAAGTCCTCTAGTTGGGTCCTTTTTTCGAACGTACTGCATTGAACGAACAGCCTCCCCTCTTAGCAGAAGATGGAATAAAAATATTGGGAACATGACAAGGTTGCTGAAAGATGCAAAATCGTGGCATGCTTTTCTGTCCAGAGCAGCGACCAGGCAATATCCCATGCTGTGCCCAACTGAGAAAAAGAGAACCTACCTGGTACAGAACCAAATAGCCTACTAGCGTTTATCCTGGGGCCATCGGTGTAATAGTACCCTAATAGCACTAGTGCCTCTTCTGATATCCGGTGTGGATGATCCAGACAAGCAACTCACTAATCCGGGCGTCTGCTCGCGCTTCCCGATCTTGTAATTCATTTGCAGCCTGCCTACCTTATCCTTCCTTCATTAACAGTAGCAAGTCATTAACCCACATTAACTAATGCGTGTCATCTACACAACGGAACGCAAAGAGGAGTCACATATCCCCAAAAAAATTCTATATTAGTTCTGAATGAGAACCAACATGATATTGTTGACTGATGTCACTGCTCACATAAATCCACTCACCCACCGTGAACTGCAATGGCTCACCCATAACCTGCTGAAGCTGCTGGTTTAGCTCAGCCACAGTGCTGACAGAGGCCCATACTTGAATGGATATAGGCCAATTTCTCCTTGTGCATTCATGTTTTACCTGGCATCTCACCAGAAATCTTACTGTAACACCAAAAAGAAAAAAGCAAGGAGCCGGCCGGTGTGGCCGAGCGGCTGTAGGCGATTCAGTCTGGAACAGCGCGACCGCTACGGTCGCAGGTTAGAATCCTGCCTCGGGCATGGATGTATGTGATGTCCTTAGGTTAGTTAGGTTTAAGTAGTTCTAGGAGACTGATGACCTCAGTTGTTAAGTCCCATAGTGCTCAGAGCCATTTGGAGAAGCAGGACACCAGTTCTTAACAATCTAAACTTGAGGCAACAGGCACCAAACAAGTACAATGCACAACGACATATGCTTCCAACTATAGCACAGGATTTGGGTGGAGCAGGTTTTGAGCTGGGAACAGTGCAACCTTGGGCTTAGTTTACAACAGCAGTTGCTAAACGACATATGTACTGGGTGTTACGCGCATAAGTGCAGATATATTTATTGGTGACTGATGCCAGTGTACTGAACAATATTACGTCAGTATATACTTCATTTGCAGACTAATAACTACAGCTATTAGGAGTAGTATATTTTTAGGTTTGTTGGTACTTCTAAGAGCGTGGGGCAAGAGCAAGCCATTAATACTTATTTCCCCTTGGACAGCAGTTCACGTAGATGTAAAACGGGAAGTCTATACTGACAGGCATAGTCCTTATATTCATACAGTTACGACTACCCAGAAGGCAACAGGAGAAAAGTTATGTGACGAGTTTGCGGAAACATTTTGAGGCACAGGACGAAAAAACGTTACACACTGAAGTGGGTCACATTAAGGTACCAACGATCGCAATATGTGCACTTCTATCCCTAAATCCCTGTATATTAACACGTAGATACAACGATATCAAGAGAAACGATTGACATTTAATAAAAAGTCGACAGTATTATGCCCAGAAATAGTTCTTATGTAAAAGTGGGTGTCTCGCAATAATAAATAACGCAGAAGTAAGCACCGCAGCTCCTCACAGTAGTTGCAGCGAACGAGTATGTTTCCACGGCAGCACTCACAGGCCGCGCCAGAGCACTTTGGCAGGTGTAAAAATCTGCTCGGTAGCGTGAAGGAAATGAACTTCACAAGTAGGATGGTACTCCTTCAGGTCTTATCTCGTATCACAGACCTCAGATACGGCGGTGAAGGATTTTCTACCCGCTAAATCCTTCACTATTGTTTCCTAGAAGCTATGAGCACAGCATTGTATGGTAGTGAAACATGGACTGAGGGTAAAACCGGAACAGAAGAGAATCGGAGCATTTGAGATGTGGTGCTACAGAAAAATGTTGAAAATTATGTGGACTTATAAGGTAAAGAACGAGGAGGTTCTGCGCAGAACCGGAGAGGACAGGATTATGTGGAAAACACTGACAAGGAGAAGGGACAAGATGATAGGACATCAGTTAAGACATCAGGGCATGACTTCCATGGAACTAGAGGAAGGTGTAGAGGGAAAAAGCTGTAGAGGAAGACAGAGATTGGAATGAAGCCAGCAAATAATTGAGGATCGCCAGTGATACTCTGAGATGAAGAGGTTGGCACAGGAGTTTGCGAGGGGCCGCACCAAACCAGTGAGAAGGATGACGGCGCAAAAAAAAAAAAAAAAAAAAAAAAAAAAAAAAAAAAAAAAAAAATAATCTACACAAGCTACACTACGTCAGTGCAAAATTGAAGTATGTCAGAACACCACTAATTCTTCCTCCTCCGCATTTCCCCATTTTTGGAAATGCCCTTGGATTGCTTGGATTGTTCTGCTCCCTACTGAAACGATTTCTGTATTTAGTCTGCTCTTTTTTCTATGCTTAGCTGTTTCTTTTGCCAGACAATGTTAATATTTCTGCATTCATTTTCAGATCTCTTGTCCAATAACCGTGACATCTTTTCCGTGTAGTTTTCCTGAACAGTATTCACTACTGATTTTCCTTTGCGCCAAGGACATCCTTCAAGTATAGTATTTCACTGTTAATTCTGTGTCATGATGCCATCAGCAACAATTATCTTTCGAAGAGTCAAGAGTTGTGTCTTCACAGCTAATGTTAATTGGGTGGAAGTTGGTCACAGGGATCTGTCGCCGTAACAAACTGTACAGGTAGGCAAAAGATTACTTGGCACAAGTTGCTGAAGAAGTGCTACTCTGTTGGCAAATTGTGGCAGTCATGGCTATAGCTGGGTCTGGCACGGGTATGCGTCTGTTTACGCTGAACGTTTGCCAGTAGAGCTAGCTATCAAACACGGAACTAATATCGACCTAGAAGAATGTGCCCATGTGCCCGCCGCTTGTAACGCTATCCTGGCGGTCGCCATTATTCTACGGCCTGGAGATTCTTCATTGGTCAGGTCATCCTGCTGGTGGCGATGTTCAAAGCGCCGCTCGCAGCTCACGCACGAATCTTCATCGAGGCACCGACTCCAACAGAATCGATAAACTACGACACTACATTATGAATAACTTTTTCTGTTTTGTCTATAATTTTTCCAACACCTGTCTTCTACCCATACCTGTTTACTGAGCGCTAGTTATGTTGATTTTCGTTGTGTTCCATTCGTAGATTATTGAATAACACTCGGTGATTTCGACAATAGATGCTGAATAAAGAACACAGGCCATGAACTATACGTTACTATTTTGTGATCTACGAGGTGCAACAATAAAGTAATGAGACTGATGTAAAAAAAAATGTTGCTTACCATTTTAGTCAAGTTTAGTGTTGTCTACTTCAAAGTAGTTCCCTTCTGATTGCACACACTTTTTCAGCGCTTTTGCCATTGATGGTAACATTTCTGGAAATCATCTTGTGTAATATCTCCAAGTCCCTCATCACAGCTCTTTGGACATCTTGTGTTGTTTCAAAATGGTGTCCCTTGACCGCCGTTTTGACTCTTGGAAATAGAAAAAGTCGCACGGAGCGATATCTGGTGAATAAGGTGGCTATGGTAGTACTGAAATTTGTTTTGGGCTAAAAATTAATGTACTGACAGAGCAGTATGGGACGGCGCAGAATCCAGGTATCAACAATGTTGGCATGTACACGAAGAACTCTTTTACGCAGTCTTTCTAAAGTTTCTTTGTAGTAATATTGGTTAACTGTTTGTCCAGGAGGCACCCACTCTTTATGAACAATTCCCTTGGAATCAAAGAAGCACACAAGTGTGGATTTCACTTTTGAATTTGACATACGAGCATTTTTTGGGCTGGGTGATCCCTTTGAGCACCATTGCAAACTTTGTCGTTTTGTCTCTCGATCGTACTGAAAGAAACAATTTTCATCACCAGTGATAACACAGCTCAAAAGTTCCGGATTGATTTCCGTTTGGTCTAACAGATCGGCTGCCACATTTTTCTGTGTTTCTCGCTGTTGTGGTGTGAGATTTTTGGAGACCATTTTTGCGCAAATCCGTCACATACCAAGATCTTCAGTTATTATTAGACGAACCGTTTCTCGATTGATGTTGAGTTCTTCTGCAATCATTTCCATGGATAATCTTCAATCAGATCGTACAAGATCACGCACCCTGGCCAAGTTGACATCTGTCCATGAGGTTGATGGTCGTCCACTGCGGTTTTCATCTTCAACATTCGTTCTGCCTTCACTAAATATTTTATGCCAATGAAAACTTGAGCTCTTGACATAACCTCCTCTCCAAAAGCCTTCTGAAGCTTGCCGTAAGTTGTCGTCGCGTTTTCACCCAATTCAACGCAAAAAGAAATGGCATACCGTTGCGCAATACTATGCGTTTCCATTTCCGTGACGAGAGACACAAACACGTGTTAACGTATTACAGCACAACTCACGACTGAGCAGCTGCATCGATGTGCTGCTTGGAATAGAAGCAACTTGTAGACCACGGTCAAAGATATTGTGCTTACGCAAGCCTACAGGGTTGCCACATCTTGCAAATAAAATCTCTCTCATTCCTTTGTCACAACTCGTATGTTCTCTGTACCTTACAATGAGCAGATCGGCAATATTTACGCCTTGAAAGTAATATGCAGACTAAATGACAGCAACTTCCACCATCTGAAAATGGTCCTTTCTGAATGAGTTAAAGTTCTTCATGACGCTGAGAGGTCAAGGCAGACAATTATCGCCATAGTCGTAATAGGAGAAAAGGTGAATCATATTGCATACCGATTAGCATCTCCAGTATTCGATCGTGAACAGTGAAAACCAAGCAATCCTATGATGCGAAGACAAACTATATGATGTGCGTGGTTACTGAAAATCTATCACTATTCAGAATGTGTAAGAGGAGAAGAAGGTAGCATTATATGTAAAGTGTCGAATATTCCATTTCTTTAGAATTGCTGACAATTGGCTAAACATTCTTTAACGTCTGAACGCCCTTCGCACAAGCAAATAAGGCTGACAGTGTTACCTGCCTATGTTTTAATACAGTCATTTACAGGCGCAAATCATTTTCAAACCTTTCTCACCAGCAGTGGCATCAGTTAGGTTCTTACAAAAGTCCCTGAGAGTTGTTATGTTGTTGATGCTATTAATACGCTTGTTATTAAATGGTCATATGCACTACGAGTTCGGTTACCAACAGATAAGTTCATGGTGGGGGAGAAACTTCCTCCGATATGCTACTGAGGGAAGTTGGATATTTTTGGTAGGTTGAGACAAGACCTAAAGGAAATCTCTGTGTAACTTGTAATAGTTGCTTCACATTGTCGATGTCACCCCCCAGGAATTCCACATAATTATTCTCAGACTTTTATGCAGGAATCGACCAGTCAACGACAAATGGTGATATAGTGCAGAAAATTACATGCAGCGCATCATTTTGCCACGATTTATGAGGTGTCATACGTACCTTGGACTGATACGCATCTTAGACCACACTGATACGGGGCTATACTAGGTGTGACTGGGTTTTTCAGATAACGCGTACGAGTTTTAATTGTGCGACGGCGGTCTGTCATCGAATAAAATTGCCGTCTCAGGCAAGCGAGTGGCAAATGATAATAGTGGCAACTTTGACGCTAAATCTGTACCATAGCGGGTGACATGATGCGATGTTTTGAGGACAAACCTTAGTTAACATTCTAAATAAATATCGTCCTGCAATTCCTTGTCCGTAATTTTGCAACCTCCTTCAATGCTCACTTCACGTTTTTTCCTCACTCGCCTACACATATGCCGCGCGTGCCTTCGGCTTAGATTATATGGATCATTGAGAGTGCGAAATTGGCCCCATAAATTTCTGTATTTGTGGCAATAAAAATGTGAAGTTGGATGATCGGTGGTTGCTGGACAATAGTATTTCTGGTTTGAGGCCTTCGCTAGAGTTACCTAGAGTTAGCAACTGTGGCGAAACCCATATTCTGTCACCTCGTGATCATGAACCTGAAAAAGGAAGAGAACGCCGTGTACACCTTGTGTGTGCTAACGAAATTCAATTCCATTGTCTTCGTGTTTCTGTTTGTTTCTGTGTTGCGTTAATGTGACGGAAATATGGAAAAAACGGGATTTTCAAGACTTTTAGTATTTTTGTGCCAGTGACGTAGAAATAAATGGCTGCAGTAAATCTGTGAATATGTTGTCACTGAATGTTTTTATTGTTACTTATACAATTTAACCTGTATCTGTACTGCGTCCTTTGAAGAGACTTCGGATCCATCAATTAAGAACAATTTGTTTCTACGTGTTTCATTAAGTACGAAGACTGAAGAGGTGCAAGCAGTAAATCTGTGCACGGGAATGCAGCGAGTTATGCGCTAATTCTGAAAGGCTACGTAGTTTTTTTTCACATAACTAGAAATTTGGAATGAATGAAATTCATGTCGGATATCGTAGACGGCAGGTCTCCTGAGTACTATTATTTCTGCCGATCATAGACCATTCGTTTTCTGCCCAAACTGACGTTTCTGTAATGGACTCTGCATTGCTTAAAAAGGGCAAGTACTCCAAATAGCTGACCGAGCACGAACAGGTAATGTTACGAGCGACCGATGTATTGACCGGTAGTTGTTAACTCGCAGTCACCATTCGATCTGCTTCTGGTTCCATGCCCTGTCTTCCCCGCTGATACATCTCGGTTAAATACAGTATTTGTGCTGTCTTTTGTCACTCTTCATACATATATGTATATATATATATATTGGGTGATCAAAAAGTCAGTATAAATTTGAAAACTGAATAAATCACGGAATAAAGTGGATAGAGAGGTATAAATCGACACACATACTTGGAATGACATGGGGTTTTGTTAGAACCAAAAAAAGACACAAGTTCAAAAATGTCCGACAGATGGCGCTTCATCTGATAAGAATAGCAATAATTAGCATAACAAAGTAAGACAAAGCAAAGATGATGATCTTTACAGGAAATGCTCAATATGTCCACCATCATTCCTCAACAATAGCTGTAGTCGAGGAATAATGTTGTGAACAGCATTGTAAAGCGTATCCACAGTAATGGTGAGGCATTGGCGTCGGATGTTGCTTTCAGCATCCCTAGGGATGTCGGTCGATCACGATACACTTGCGACTTCAGGTAACCCCAAAGCCAATAATCGCACGGACTGAGGTCTGGGGGCCTGGGAGGCCATGCATGACGAAAGTGGCGGCTGAGCACACGATCATCACCAAACGACGAGCGCAGGAGACCTTTCACGCGTCTAGCAATATGGGTTTTTTTTGTTCTAATAAAACCCCATGTCATTCCAAGCATGTGGTCAATTTTTACCTCTCTATTTACATTATTCCTTGGTTTATTAAGTTTTCAGATTTATACTGACTTTTTGATCACCCGGTATATACACAAGGGTTAGAACTTTAATAGTGAGAACTAGGCAACTATTTATTTACAGCTCTTACAAAATAGATAAAATAGATACGAGTTTCAAAGTCTTACTGACCTTCAAAAAAATGGCTCTGAGCACTAAGGGACTTAACATCTATGGTCATCAGTCCCCTAGAACTTAGAACTACTTAAACCTAACTAACCTAAGGACATCACACAACACCCATTCGTCACGAGGCAGAGAAAATCCCTGACCCCGCCGGGAATCGAACCCGGGAACCCGGGCGTGGGAAACGAGAACGCTACCACACGACCGCGAGCTGCGGACTTTACTTACCTTCAAAGTAATCACCAGAATTGTGTATAACCCGTTGCCAGCGATGTGGAAGTCGTAGGATACTCTTAGCAGTGCCAGTTGTGTTGACAGTCCGAGCGGCGCGGTCTGTTGCCCGACGAATTTGTAGCAGTTCTGAAGCGAATGCCGTGAAGCGTTTCCTTCAGTTTAAAAATCGAGTTGAACCTACGAGGGCTTAATTCGGGGGAGTGCAGTAGGTGGTATAGCACTTGGCAGCCCCATCAGTCAAACAAATCAGTAACAGCTTGCACTGTACGTGCTTGAGCATTGTCCTGCAAAATGATAGTCAAGTTCTGCAGAATGTGTCATCACTTCTGTCTCTAAGCTGGTCGTGGTTGTGTTCCAAAAATGACCAGTATAGAGACAGAGGTGATGCCACATTCTGCAGGACTTGACTATCATTTTGTAGGACAATGCTCAAGCACTTACAGTGCAAGCTGTTACTGATTTGTTTGACTGATGGGGCTGCTAAGTGCTATACAACCTACTGCACTCCCCTGACTTAAGCCCTCGTAAGTTCAACTCGATTTCTAAACTGAAGGAATGAGTGACTGTAGGAGAATACAAGATGACTTAGACAAAATTTCTTGTCGCTATGACAAATGGCACCTAGCTCTAAATGTATAAAAATTCAAGTTAATGCAGATGAGTTGCAAAAATAAACCCATACTGTTCGAATACAGCATCAGTAATGAGACTGCTTGACACAGGTACGTCGATTAAATATGTTGGCTTAACATGGAAGCAATTCAGAGGCGGGCTGCTAGATTTGTTACCGTTAGGCTTGAACAACACGCAGATATTACGGAGATGCATCTGGAATTCAAATGAGGACCACTGGAGGGAAGGCGACGTTCTTTCCGATTACAGATACTGAGACAATTTAGAGAACCGGCGTTGTGGCTCACTGCAAAGCAATTCTTCTGCCGCCAACGTACATCTCGCATAAGGACCACGAAGATAAGGCTATAGATATTAGCATTAGCACGTAGGGATACAGTCATGTTTCCTTCGCTCTGTTTACGAGCGGAACACTAAAGCCGTCGTCACACGGACCGTGCATCCGAACGCTGAGCGTTGAGTATGCCGAGTTTCTGACGTCGTACCGTGGAACAGCACGTTCGGTAGTCTTTCCGAACGTGCAGAGCAGTATCTGGCATGTCAGATATTCTGAGCGTGCGTCTGACCGTTGACCAATGAGATGGCACAACACCACTTACGTCACACGCACACGGTCTCCCTTCGGTACAGAGTTGTGAGACGCCATATTGGCATTCATTTCAAGCCTACATGCATATAAGCCGTTTCTGAGCATCAGCAAATTGAGAATCATGGAAAACCCGTTGTTAACTGTGTGATTCGTTCCAATAAAATAATGAGAAACACGATATTCCTGGCAAAAGAATTATTGTAACTTGCGTATTATGAGAGCAGACTCTTTGAAGGCAGCGACACACTGAAGATCCACCCAAACCGCATTGTTCTTGGTACAATTTGTTATAATTAAATTTCAACAAGTAACATATCTACCATTAAGATTTTCAGCAAGGGGTAACATACTATGTTGGATGTTACAGGGGTGCGGTTGGTTTAGCGTAATGAGTAGCGTCACTGTCCTGTATAGAGTTCTTTGTTGGGGTGGTGGTTCACGTCATGACACTCAAATTGTTTTTTTCCTGACAGTCGCGTTTTTATTAGTTTCTGATACTTTATTATTAGTTTAATCTAAGTATATAGTATGATATTTAATGCTATGTAAATATAAATTCATCTTTCTTTGAGGGGTGACTTTGTTCGATTGGCTTACTCTACAGGACAGCTTGCGCTACTTGTATAAAGATATTTTGCTCCTTTATCTTTTACGCTTCGTAATTCACTTGTTGCAAAGATTCTGCTACTGGGTAGGAACAGTGATCAAGTAAGACTGACCTTGGGGCTTTAATAAAATGTGGGAATGATGAAATAATGGTTGTCTTAGGCGGAGAAGTCTTCTAAATTTGTACCGCACTGTTTGTAATGGAACTTTTATTAGCCTGTGTCCTTGATAGGACATGATACTTTCCATTCGTGGACGATGGAGGAAATGTGTGTTTTAATAGAGCTAACGTGGGAATTTTAAGCGCGCCCGTTGAGTAAACAGTTTGGTTTCCGAACTAGTAACATCCCTCAACTGCCGCTGGAGTGCGTTGCTATCGCGTATACCACGTTGGGGCCCACGTGCCGTAGGCACAAGTCGCATCGTTCCTGAGTGTTCAGCAGCACGTTGAACTTGACACGCTCAACGCTGACATTCGACAGCACGGTCCGTGTGCCGACGGCTTAAAGGAAATGACTATTAGTTGTACAAAGTACTGTGCGCCAAACACCATACGGTAACTTGTGGTCGAAGGGCTTGAAAGTGGGATAATTTCGTGGAGCGTCTGGAGGTTGTGAAAATCGGGCAGTCGGCGGTCAATCCTCATGGTGTGAAGCAGACGGGTGCTCGTGGGGATGAAGGAGATATTATAGTAATGTAGGGAGGGATTATCTTTTATAGTGCGGGACGTTGTGAGGTGCTGAAGGTGTGTTTCCGTGCTCCGTCGTGGATTTCAACATCAGCTGTAGTGTTGCCCTAAAAAGTGAGCGCACACGTGCTCATACGGAAAGAGAACAGACCCGAAAAATTTCAGCCCCATGTCCCTAACATCAGTATGATACAGAATTCTAATTTCAAATTTAATAAATTCTTTCAGACAAAAGAATTCTGTCCACAAATAATTATGGATGCAGAAAGCATCGCTCGCGAAGTTCTGCTTGTTCTTTATTCGCATGATATTCTCCGAACCAAGGATGAAGGACTACAGGAAGATTCCATATTCCCAGGTTTCCGGAAAGCGTTTCACATGATGTCACACTGCCGAGTTTTAACGAATGCCCTGGCACACGGACTAGATTGTCAGATATGTGAGTTTCTCGAGCACCTTGTATGTGCTGGTACCCAGTGCGTTATCCTCGACGGCGAGTGTTCAGCAGCGACAAGTCTACCGTCAGCAGTACCACAGGGAACTGTCACAGGACCGGTCTTGTTTTGAATTTACTTAACTAATCTGAATGCTAGAGTGAGAAGCCATACTTCACACAAGACGCCTACAGAAATATCCTATTGTAGGGCACTTGGGTTCATCAATGAAAATAGATCACGTTTTCTACGATTTGTGGCTGAGCGGTTCTAGGCGATAGAGTCTGGAACCGCGCGGCCGCTACGATCGCAGGTTCGAATCCTGCCGCGGGGATGGATGTGTGTGAGATGTCCTTAGGTTAGGTTTAAGTAGTTCTAAGTTCTAGGGGACTGATGACCTCAGAAGTTAAGTCCCGTAGTGCTCAGAGCCATTTGAACCATTTATTTCTACGATTTAATATCTTATTCTAATTTTGTTTAGTGATTTTTTTTTTTATTATTTGTACGCGGGGTTTGTTTTTCACAACGATTTTTCTAACTCACTAAGTGTAAGGTTTTCTTGAAAATAACTTTTGATGATACTTTCTAAAAGTAAAATGCAGACTGTGCAGAACGGTATAACGTAAATGATACATGATTTTAAAACAAATTTTTTATTGTTTCCAATTTTTAAAAATAAAATAGTAAGTGGGGGTCCGCTTTTGGGCACTTTCCTCTACCTTTGCTTGGCGAAATGCTGCGCTAGCTGTTTACTGCAAGCAGTGCGATTACCGCCACTAACACGCCACTACAGCGACTTTGATACTTCGCATACAGCAATGAGCTACTGCAGGCATTGAAGTGAAGTCATGGCCCGTCCTTCTACTCTGCAAGATGATCTTACAGGCAAAACGTTGGGTGTTCCGCGATAATCCACTCTACGACGGCACAAGAGGCTAAAAAATTTTAATACTTGGACACCGTTTTATTCGAAAGACATCTCTGGCAGAAATTTTGTTGCGAACGCGCTTTTGTGAGAGCATGTGCCGACGCGTTGAGGTCGCCGGCACCCTCCACCAATAATTCGAGAATGATTGCCCCGGGGAAGCGCTGCCGGGGGAGAGGATGCTTGACCCCCGCTTGTGAGTCACGACCCCTGTATATGGCGGCCGTCTCGCCGCCGGAGTGCCGACAGGCATAAGGCTGAGTTACCGCGGGTAAGCGACGCGGGCCCAGCTGGCTACGGCCGGCACCCCTAATAACTGTTGTGCCCGCACAATTGTGCGCGGCCGCAGAGCTCCACAGCTGACCCTCCCACTGTGCGTCCTCCCTCTCTCTCTCTCTCTCTCTCTCTCTCACACACACACACACACACACACACACACACACACGCACACTCAGAGAGAGAGAGAGAGAGAGAGAGAGAGAGAGAGAGAGAGAGAGAGAGAGAGAGAGACTCTCCGAGCCGCTTTGATGCATGGCCGCTCCACTCCGGCTGCAGTAAACTGCATTATCGGATTATGAAGCTTGTATGGCAGTTCCTCCCTCAATTATTCCCATCTCATTTCAGCCGCAGCCCACACCCCGCGCCTCTTTCTGGTGGCCTCTCTTCTCTCTTTTGACAACTGCGTCCTGTAGGGAACGGGAGACGGAAGAACGCGAGGACCGCGCTGGCACAGTGAAAGGGGACGGGGAACGGCCGTCATGTTGTCGCATAGGGGCGGCTGACGTGAGTCACAGCGCGCGAGGGGTGCAGTTCCACGCGACGCCATGTCGGCTGAGAGGCGTCGAGGGCGGCGCTGGCTTCGGCCGCCTCTTATTGCTTTCAGGGCTGACGCCGAGCATAATAAAGGCGGCCCACAGCACTCGGAAACTCGGAGTCTGTAAACAGATACGCGACGCTTGGTTCAACTCACAAATCAAAGGTTCTGAAAGCAGGGACATGGACAACCGAAGTGGTACCTCCGGGGTGACCGAAAAGACCCGTTGAGGAGGGAAACCACATTGGCAGGCTATGTGACATTAAATTTTTGGGTGGGAAAAATTAAATAGAATTTAATCAAATTTTGACATCATTTAATTCATATTTCTAACAGTTTTTGTGAATTTTTTTGAATAATTTCGGCCAAAAATAACAACGTTACGCTGTGATGTCCACTGAAGTTTGTGAATACAGTTCTCCAATTGCATGCAGTGTAGCCATTCCGATATTCATCTGAAATCAAAAAGATTTCGATTTTACATTAAAAACTTATTTTCTAACAATGTGAAGCGCCATGCAGATCAAAATAATGAAAATTAAAAATTTTGCAGGCGTTGGAACAATTTATTTCGATTTTCACAATGTTTTTCTCTAATTATGCAAAGAAAAATTCACTTAAAACCATGATATCATCTCACAAGTTGGTTCATATAATTCGTATTTTATGAAGAATCATTCTATCAATTTTCATAATGATCGGTTCTATACTTTTTGAGTTAGACTGCACGCAAATGTGAGAAAAGCCATTTCAACGTAAACGCGTTGGATAATAAATTCTCGGAAACTAGAAATTCAAGGCAGTTAACGATAATGTGAAATGCTTACCGATTAATCTGCTATTCCAGCACCATACAGTAATCCTTCTTCTTCACAGGCTTCGTTTTGCGCTTGCAGAGGGGCTTTCCGAGCTTTCCGACCTTCCTTCGACTCCAGTGAACTACGTCGATTCTGCCGGCTCACGCGCTAGTTATCCATTTATTCGGCATGATTGAAGCTTTCATTCGCTAGTACAGTTCCTGTCTCCTTCATTGAATAAGCCCACCGCTGAAAACGATGTCAGTTCAACGACTTTTAATGAGGAGTGCAAGTGTTTAGGAGCTATTCTCCAAATAGTGAAGTTAAAACTTTCATTCGTATTTTGTGTGTGGCCACCTAAACATCTCTCCAGTAATTAATCCTTCGATAAATCTTCATATATTAGAAGAATTTCCTTCTGTACGTCGGGGTGCAATGGAGTAGGGTGCGGTGCATGTTCAATTCCAAGGACTGTTCGTTTCTGCCAGTCGCACCAGATGTCTTCTCCCTTTGGGCAACACTCGTTTCGAGGATTTTCATCCGTGGAAATCATATGATAGTATGTCACCATAACTGTTTTTTCACATCTTGCACGCTATCTATATGTCTTTGAATCGCTAGTCTACAATAAGTGCTGAGTTTTTTCACTAATGACATCGTGAGTTAGCCTTTTCCACCAAGTTTTTCAGTTTTTCGAATGTTTCGGAGTCGTGTCCCCATGAGGTAGTGCTCCGTCCCATCTGCGCTCGAGCCTCTACCCGATGTGTACTCCGCTCTGTGCTTATTAAATCTAAACGTATGCGAATTTTGCTTTGAAATTTTGACGGCGTATTCTTGGATAGTAAAATAAATATCGTGTGGCTAGGGCCTCCCGGAAGGTAGACCGTTCGCCTGGTGCAAGTTTTTCGATTTGACGCCACTTCGGCGATTTGCGCGTTGATGGGGATGAAATGATGATGATTGTTAAGATTACAAAAAGCAGTAATTCACGGAATAATGTACGCGCGTGAATTTCTTTTATTTTTTTCCCATCAGTCTTGTGGGTGGTTTGATGCCGCCCGCCACGAATGCTCTGTAAACTTAATTACCCATTCAGATAGTTAATCCATCCTGGAAATCAACAACCTCAACAATTTTTGCTTATTGTCGATATCGATAATGCAAGATATTGGTTTAGGGAATTGCTAAATCATACCCGAATCTCTACAGTTGTTCGACTAGTCCTCACGTACAAAAAGAAGCTAGCAAAGGACTTAAGCTTATATATGTAGTGAGAGAAGCTCCAGTAAAAACCTTTTTATTTACTTACAAAAACATGACCACAACGTACATTTTATGTTTGCATGCAATAAGGTTCTTCTGTTATGCTTGTGACAGACGATAAATATAATGTATGTTCAAATGGCGAAAAGGTATTTTCTTACGTGACTTAATTACAATTTAACGTCAACTACATTGGCTGGGTTGGTCAGCGCGCCCAATTACCATGTACGGAGCCGTGGTTGGTTTCCCGGCTGGGTCGGAGATTTTCTCCTCTCGGGAATTGGGTGTTGCGTTGTTCTCATCCTCATTTCATCAGCATTGACACGCGAGTCGCCCAGTGTGGCGTCAACTGAAAAGACTCTCAACTCGGCAGCCGGATTCCTCCAGGTGGAAACTCACAGCCATCATTGCTGTACGATCATTTCAATATTTTCCATTTAATTACAGTTTAACATGTTCCATATATTTCACTTTAATTTTGCTGCAAGACCTTACATCTTGCCGGATTTCATGATTCTACGTCAACGGGAAGTACCCTGTAAGTTTTCATGAATGAGTTTCCGAGTGTCGAAATACCTCGTATGTGACGTAAATGATTCCATTGACTTAGAGGCTTTCTTTGTGACACGACAGAGGGACGATAGACCTGAATATGTGACATAAATATGAACTTGAGACATCAAAATGTTCCAGAGAAGAAGGATGTTAATGTCTAAAAAGTTAACAAAAATATTTTTTCTTGTTATAGAATTACAAATTAACAATTTTCTGATTTTTCCTTTACTTGCACTCTGAAACCTTGCTTACTGCAAAATATCATGATTCTACATCAACGGAAAGCATCCCACAGGCATCCCACAGGTTTTGAAGAGTGAGTTTTCATCAAAATGTGTGACGTATGGCCTTATCTGTTGATTGCACTGGCTTAGAAGCTTGAAATTTGTCCACCACCGACGGACTATAAAACTTAAATATGTGATAAAAATTTTAACTTGATAAGTTTGCCGTTTCTGAGATAAAAAATTCTTAACAATCGGACTGCCTGACAGATGGAAGCAAAACGTATTTATAAGAATACCGTTTTTACAGATTCACGCACGAAACCCTACAAACGGGTGCAGAAACAGGACAACAGATGGCATTGCACAGCAACTTGGTCGGCCGGTGTGGCCGAGCGGTTCTAGGCGCTTCAGTCTGGAGCCGCGCGACTGCTACGGTCGCAGGTTCGAGTCCTACCGCGGGCGTGGATGTGTGTGATCTCCTTAGGTTAGTTAGGTTTAATTGTTCTAGGGGACTGATGACCTCAGATGTTGGGTCCCATAGTGCTCAGAACCATTTTTGATCGGCATGAGAACACCCACACTGCAGAATCTGAGCTACCGAAAATCCTAAAACTGTTATGGCGTGACGAGAAGGGCACGGTATGGTGTGGCGTGAACCCTTTTGCTTCGAGGAAATGCAGGGTGCTGGTGCTTTTCAAACTGTCAGCGTGACGGGTGCGAAATATGCCGGTGGGTTACAGAATCGCATCATCCCTAGCAAGGCAGATAAAAACCTGCTGGGAAGTATGACTTTTATGCTGGACTGAGCTCTAATGTTTATTGCTACAGGTATAGAAGATCTCTAGCGGACTTTTTGGGTCACCTTTTATATTCATATCGATGCGTATTCGTATTGATCAAAACTCATCAGCTTCAGTATCATCATCACTGTTGCAGTGCCTAATGCTGTCTCATGGCTTCGTTAACGTCTCCAAATAAAGCTACTCATTACTTTTGCTTTTCTTGTGCCTACGTCGCGCATCTTCCCACTCTCGGCATTATTAGTAGCGGAACTGGCATCGCAAGTTTAAGGGGTTGCAGGATGCCCTTCCTGTGTCAACCCCGTTACTCTCGTGGGGCGGAGTATGTGTACCCCAGCTATCTGCGTGTAGAGTAATTCGTTTGAAAGTGTGGTAGTTTTCCGAAAATGTTTGTGAATCGTGTAACTGAGGAGGGGCCTTGACACCAGTCCGGTATTCAACTAGTCGGACATGGGAAACCGCCTAGAAACCATGTCCAGGCTTACCGGTACACCAAACCTCGTTGTTAATCCGCAAGGCGTTTTCGATCTTGGATCGTCGCACACCACCGTCCTGGAAGCGTTGCTTTAACACTCTCGACTATCTGGGCAGGTCTTAATGCTACAGATTCTAATTATAATTTTTCTATCTTTCACTCACTTTTATTTAACAAATTTTACTGACTTCACGGGTTCCGGCAGCATTGTAAGCTACTTTATAGTTACATGCACGTTAGTTGTTTATTGTCGATTTCTTCGGAGTTTGATGTGGAATGGTTGGTGAATATATTCTTGTGTGGCACACCGAGAACAAGGATAAACACTATACTATCAGTTTATACTTTCCCTTACAATTATTGACTTATTCGATATTGTGAAGACAATTTCGTAATGAGGTATCCAGCAATATTTACCTCTGATATTATTGAGTCACTAAACCTTTTCATACTAACAAAAAAGGACAGTGCATCGGAAAAACTGTTGAATACATGTACATCATTACTTTCGATCCTGTTATTGAGCAGCTCTTATTATGTACTATGCTATGAATGAAAATTTGTTTTTCTTCATATAAGTCCATTTTGTGTCCTTTTTCCAGTTTATGAAACACGGTGTCCATAGGTCATTCGCGAAATATTAGAATGAGAAGGTAGTATTATTAATGTGGGTGGCTGTTACTTATTTAGCGCAATTATGTGTTCGCTGAAACACACACATCACACTGAAGCGCCAAAGAAATTTATGTAGACTTGATTACTCGAATACAGACATATGTACATAGGCACAATACGGCGCTGTGGTCGGCTACCCCTTTGTAAGACCACAAGTGCTTGGCGCACTTGTTGGATCGGTTTCTGCTGCTACAATGGTAGGTTATCAAGATTTAAGTGAGTTTGAACGTGGTGTTACAGACGGCGCACGAGCGATGGGACACAGAATCTTCGAGGTAGCGATGAAGTGGGGGTTTTCCCATACGGTCATTTCACGAGCGTACCGCGAATATCAGGAATACGGGTAAAACATCAAATATTCGACATCGCTGCGACCGGAAAAATATCTTGCAAGTACAGGATCAACGACGACTGAAGAGAATCACCCAACGTAACAGAAGTGCAACTCTTCCGCAAATTGTTGCAGATATCAATGCTGGGCCGTCAACAATGTCAGCGTGCGATACATTTCATGAAACATCGTCTATATGGGCTTTCGGAGCCGGAAGTTCACTCGTGTACCCTTCATGGCTGCACAACACTAAACTTCACGCATCGCCTGGGTCCCTCAACACGACATAGGACTGTTGACGACTGGAAACATGTTGCCTGGTCGGATGAGTCTCGATTCAAATTGTATCGAGCGGATGGACGTGTACAAGTATGGAGACAACCTCATGTATCCTTGAACCCTGTATGTCAGCAGGGGACTGTTCAAGCTGGTGGAGGCTCTGTAATGGTGTGGGGCATGTGCAGTAATATGGGACCCTTGATACATCTGCATACGACACTGACAGGTGACACGCACGTAAGTATCTCGTAAGATCACCTGTATCCATTCGTGTCCATTGTGCATTCCGACTGACTTGGCCAATTCTAGCAGGACAGTGCGACACACCACACGTCCAGAATTGGTGCAGAGTGGCTCTAGGAGCACTCTTCTGAGTTTAAACACTTACGGTGGCCACCAAACTTCCCAGACATGAACATTATTGAGCATATCTGGGATGCATTGAACGTGCTTTTCCGAAGAGATCTCCACTCCCTCGTTTCTGGACAGCCCTGCAGGATTCATGGTGTCAGATCCCTCCAAGCACTACTTCAGACATTAGTCGAGTCCATGCCACGTCGTGTTGTGGCACTTCTGCGTACTCGCGGGGACTCTACATGATATTATGTAGCAGTTCAAGTTTCTTTGGGTCTTCAGTGTATTTTAAAAATCTTCAGTACTGTCGCTGACTTCAACAAATCTTATGCAACACAGTTAAATTGAACGTACTCATTATCTTTACACGAACATTTCACATTAATTTCTCAACACAGTTTCATGTCATAAACAAATGCTTTGCTTGTAGTACCAGTTGTCCAGTTAGTTTTCAACGGCAACAGTTGATGAGAATTGTCGGTCGAAATGGTTTCTAATAACTAAATTCTATCTAACTGACAGATACGGATATTAATAATAAAGTAGAACCAAAATCAAATAAACTTTCAGCAGTGGCAAACTAAGAATATAATAAGTAAAAGTTAGTGTCGAGTGCCACCACAAGATGTGTCAGATGAAGAGTGTAAGCGTAGTCTAGGTGAAGAATGGAAAGGGCCGAGTAGCTTTCTCTTTCGTCAGCAACAATTAGATCGAGAAGGAAAACTAATGCAATAGGAACTTGCAGAATTATTTTGAGAATTTTCTTCTGTCGCATACATTCTTTACACATACAACAGCCATATCAATGCTCTACTCACAAGGAAAGAGAAAAGCTCCACATAAGAACCCTAAGGTCTATCAGCCTCTCTCCCTGACGTCTACGATATTCACTAAAATTTTTATTAAATGCTAGTGGAATATTGCATTTTAACGACATTAAATACAGGATGACATAATGAAACAGAACAATGTAATAATGTGCAAGTCGAGCAGCCTGAGCCTTGTGTAGGACTCACAGTTCTTCAGAAATATTTCTATTCAATTTCCAAAGTAACTGTACGAACAACTTGTGGCATAAGAAAGGAAAGAAGAGCAGCGTTTAATGTCCTGTCAACGGCGACGTCACTAAGAACGAAACAAAAACTGGAACTGAAGGAGGATACTACGTCAACGTGTCGTGTGAAAAGCACTATACCGACATTTCCTGCCACAAAGGCCACAATTTGTAGTGACTGAGGGCGAGTAAAACAGAAGGACTACGCAGCGTTACCCAATGAAGTCTTACATACCCTTCGCTGTTCCTATATAAACTATTTAAGAGACAATGTGAGCAGCAATCTTAGCTTGTTTCCAGATGATCCTATCATTTACCGTCTAATAAACTCGTAAAAAGATCATAACCAATTACAAAGTGATTTACTCACATTACCTGTATGTCACGAAAAGTTGCAATTGGTAGGAGATAATCAGTGCTAAAAGGAATACGTTAAATTTCGGTTTCACAATAAATCAAACAAATCGAAAGGCTGTCAATTGAACTAAATACCTGGAGCTTACGTTTATGTGTAACTTAAACTGGAGTGATCACACAGGTAATGTGGGGAAACGCAGCAGAGAGTGAGTTTTAAGGGCTGGACACTTAGAACACGCAACGGGACTGTTAAAGAGACTGCCTACTCTACGCTTGTCCGTTGTCTTTGGAAGGAAAGATTGTCAGAGTGTATTAAAAATGTTCAAAGATGAGCAGCTCGTTTTATATTATCGCTATATAGTGAAGAGGGTGTCAGGGATATAATAGAAAGTTGGGTTTGTAAGCATTGAAACAAAGGCATTTTTTCATTGTGATGAAACCTTTTCACGGTATTCCAATCACCAATACCTTCTTCCGAATGCTAAATATTTTGTTGATGCCCACCTATAAAGGGAAAAATGATCATCGCAGGAAAATAGGAGAAATCAGAGTTCGCACAGAAAGATTTAAAGTGTTCGTTTCTCCCGTGCGCTATT
This sequence comes from Schistocerca serialis cubense, assembly GCF_023864345.2. Lineage (NCBI taxonomy): Eukaryota > Metazoa > Arthropoda > Insecta > Orthoptera > Acrididae > Schistocerca > Schistocerca serialis. Next base: position 271,384,438 of record NC_064642.1, read on the forward strand.
CGAGAGTCGAACGACAGAGAAATAGCGTGAAAGTGGTTCGATGTGCCCTCTCCCAGGGATTAATCGTGAAGTGTAGAGTGTTCATGTAGATGTAGAAAAGACGCAGGCTGAACGGCGGGAAACCTAAATTTCGATGGGTGGTCAAGCGATGGGACGTCCGTCCTCCCGTGTCTCAAGCACTGTCTCTCCTCTCGCTGTTAACAGGAAACTGAGATATATAGAATTCAGACAATTAGCCTGCATATCACAAAAATTCAGCGGCCACAGAGGAAATTTTCCTGTCCTCAAACTGGGAGAACAGAGAGTGAGCACGTGGTGTAAATAAATTTGCAACCTAGTACAGCAAGTAGAGCTTCCTGTAACCTGTTTTGAAATTTCTACACCTTACTACATTTATCCTCCACTCATGTTTCCAGTGCGTAGTTAACTGGTTTTAGATGCCGTAGAAGACGTCCCATTAACTCGTCCCTGCTTCTGGTAAGTGTCTTCTATATGCTTATTTCTTCCCCACTATTCCTCCCAATTAACACTCTTTCACTCTTCTCTTCCAATCAAGCTGTCTCCAGACTTTTACTTTCAGGAACTTTTCCCAGATTTCCTTAACAATATGTGAAATCTGTTGGCCTTTTCCATTGAACAAATGTTTATTCGACTGTCTCCGTCAACTTGTTGTGCCTTCTTAGCTTCTATTCACCTGTATCGTTTCCGAACGTGTCTTTCTCAATTTTATATTAAATTTTTATTCTTCATCGTTTTATTCTTAGTCACCTGCTTTGATTTTTCTATCCTTAATGAATGTAATGTGGTAAGTATGCAATCAGTTCCTTTCAACCGGCCAGAAAGAGTATTGTCTACAGACATTAGCATTGTTCTCTGTAGCCCTTATACTTTTATTAGTCTTTGGAAATTCTCATTTTCAAAATTCATTTCATCTTCGAACTATAAGCTGAATTACAGTGTCTGTCTACAATCATGCTTTACACATCTTTGATAGCGAAGATTGCTATTTCTTGATGTCTCACATTTCTCACTGCAACCTCGGATTGTAGAAGTTGTAGATTATTCACCTCTGTGAGATTAGCTCCACTCGTCCACGAATTGACAAATTCAGACTCTCATTACATTGTTTGACACTTTCCCTGGGTGCATAAATGCTTGTATACATCATGATTTCTTTTAGTCCCTCTTCCACAACTAAGAGCAATCTCGAAATTATTTCGCCAGTACATTTCGCTTTCCTGAAGCCAAACTGAGAGTAAGTCTTAATTTTTCTAGTTTAGGCTCTACCATTCTGGTCAGTAGTTACCAAACGTGGTTTGTCAAATTAATCGTGCAGTAATGCCTGCCTTGATAAACTTATGATAACGCATACCAGGAAATCTGTTATGTAATTTCGAAGGTATGTAATCGACATTACAGAATGATATCATTCAATGACACTAACGCAGAATACCTTCGCATTCGTATGTCTTAAAAACCTTAATTTCTCTGTTTCCTCATATAATCTCTTTCTTTCCTTATCATCGTACCAGTGACATTGAGTACATCATGCACAGTATTTTTTGAAATATATAATCTGCATGTTGTATATGACTGCTTATTTATGAACTGCCTTGCTTTATACATATTATCGAAAGGCTAAAGCGGTGCACCGTTCCAGTTGCATGTTGCTTGTGTAATGTCTTTCGGGGGCAACACAAATTTGATTTTCAATGTTTCATGTACGAGTAATCGCTGACAGAATTGAAAAATCTGTAAAGCTTTCATAACAGTTATAATCTGACTTTAAATGTTTAGTGTTGTTGTTGTTGCCTTCAGTCCTGCGACTGGTTTGATGCAGCTCTCCATGCTACTCTATTCTGTGCAAGCTTCTTCTTATCCCAGTACTTACTGCAACCTACATCCTTATGAATCTGCTTAGTGTATTCATCTATTGGTCTCCCTCTACGATTTTTACCCTCCACGTTGCCCTCCAATGCTAAATTTGTGATCCCTTGATGCCTTAGAATATACTCTACGAACCAATCCCTTCTTCTTGTCAAGTTGTGCCACAAACTCCTCTTCCCCCCAATTGTATTCAATATCTCCTCATTAGTTATGTGATCTACCGTTCTAATCTTCATCATTCTTCTGTAGCACCACATTTTGAAAGCATCTATACTATTCTTGTCCAAACTTGTTATCGTCCATGTTTCATTTCCATACACTCCATACAAATACTTACAGAAACAACTTCCTGACACTTAAATCTATACTCGATGTTAACAAATTTCTCTTCTTCAGAAACACTTTCCTTGCCATTGCCAGTCTACATTTTATATCCTCTCTACTTCGACCATCATCAGTTATTTTCCTCCCCAAATAGTAAAACTACTTTAAGTGTCTCACTTCCTCATCTAATTCCCTCAGCATCACCCGACTTAATTCGACTACATTCCATTATCCTCATTTTGCTTTTGTTGCTGTTCATCTTATATCCTCCTTTCAAGGCACTGTCCATTCCGTTCAACTGCTCTTCCAAGTCCTTTGCTGTCTCTGACAGAATCACAATGTCATCGGCGAACCTCAAAGCTTTTATTTCTTCTCCATGGATTTTAATACCTACTTCGAATTTTTCTTTTGTTTCCTTTACTGCTTGCTCAACATACAGATTGAATAACATCGGGGATAGGCTACAACCCTGTCTCACTCCCTTCCCAACCACTGCTTCCCTTTCGTGCCCCTCGACTCTTATAACTGGCATCTGGTTTCTGTACAAATTTTAAATAGCCTTTCGCTCCCTATATTTTACCTCTGCCACCTTTAGAATTTGAAAGAGTGTATTCCAGTCAAAAATGTTTAATATAAGAAGACAAATGTTAATCTTGGAAACTGTTGCTAAACGGCTAAAATGCTGTACTTTGCCAGTTGCAAGTTACCTATCTAATGGCTTGTACAGACAAAATAAGAAAAAAAAAAGACTTCCAATATTTCATATGATTTTGACCGAATTAAAAAGGTATAATACCGTCATAACTTACTGATTAAAGGTTTAAGTCATTAAACAAGTATTGATCTTAGGAAATGTGCGTATGTCTTGAGACTATGTAGCTCACGGTGCGCAACTTACCCAGATTACATTAATCTAGTATTTGAGGATAATTTTAAACCTTTTCCAGACCATTTTCTCGTAAACACTCCCCACAAAGTAATAAAAGAAGAGAAGATTACCGCTTACTATTTCCATTATTCATGCAATGAAAGCTCAACACCAGACACGATGTTTTAATTTTTTTCTTTTGTATTACTAACTCTATTTGCAACATGTATTTCAAACAGGATCAAGATATGCAATTGAATGTACCCGCAAAATTATATCATTGTACGATACATAGTTCATGAGATACAACGTCATAAAAAGTGAGATGCGTGGTAAACTAGCTTTTCTTAAAACAGAGCCGAAATTACCCAGAATGTACTCACCAACAGTTTGATATTAACAACACTTAGTGACTTCCAACAAATCCAAAACAAATAAAATCAATATCACTGGGCATTTGTGTTTTAAACCACAAAGTTTTAAAATGCCTAACGTTGAATATTACGTATATTAACTCATTTGTAAAATAATCAGGCGCTAGAAGCTGGTTTACATATAGGGTTGAGTTCTTTAATGAACCGGGGGTGAGTTACTGGCTATTTACTAACACACAAGTCGGTGTAAAATTGAACTGAAAATATCCGACCGACTTGATAATGCTGCTGTTATGTCTGAGGGTAACAATGAAACAAGTTAACAGCGACGCAATATATTTGCTTCCTATTGTTTGGCCTGTGTGGTTTGAATAGCATCAGTGTAGACTGCAGAATGTTTCGGAGACGATTTATTGTTTGAGCAGAAACGTTTGGGTCGGTGGGAAGGGGAGGGGAGGCCGTAAACTATGGTTGTGGGAGGTTCAGTAGCCATTCCCCGTACTGAGCATTACAGCGGCCCGCTGGTGTAATGGGAGTGTGGGAGGGGTGGTGGGGGGGAGGAGGGAAAGGGGAGGCAAGGGTCTAGGCAACGGACAAAAGAAAGAGTATAATACGCCCCACAGAAACTAGACAGCCGTTTCGATTCAATAGGAAGGCAGACAGGCGAACTGCCCGGCACGCACCACCAGCCCCTTCTGCCAGGACTGCTGCTGTTTGCGCCACATCTTGCGAGTCAGTACCGTCGACAGACGGCCGCATGTAGCCGTGGAACCTTACGACCCCCACCATTCAATTGCAGCAGCGTCACCTCACGTTACATCGATTTTATCAGTTACCATCGAAGAGCCATACACAGTAGCAGCCTATGCTAGTTCTTTCTGCTATCTACGATCACCCAGTCTAGTGTAGCATGAATGCAGCAGCTCTTCAGCCTTTGATTAATGACAATTTACAGCTACGTAAACCATTCTTTGTCAGCCTAACTGAAGATCGTGTGACACCATAGTGATGTGCGAATTTCTGAGATCTGTGACTGTCATGGTACTTTGGACTCCTGTTTTTTCGAGGTATGAGACTTGTATGGGAATAAGACTGGAGACGGTTCATAAGATAAATGAAATTATGTCGGTTACATCTTAGATGATGAAGGCTATGCGGTTGACGATAATCATATACAGAAAGGGAGACAGAGTGCATATCCTGAATAAAATGTTATAGGTTTACAAGCCACGCCATTTCGAATAAAACACTTGAGCTCTCGATAGCTGTCTCCGTCATCCTCATCACTAGTTGAAATCACGGTCAGTGATTGAAGCATACCACTGCAAAAGACTCCGATGACACAGAGTGCATGTCAATAAAGGATTTGAAAGGTGAGATAGACTGATAGAAAAGTAAAGGTCTAAGTATCATTCCCATAGTGGTGGCCATTCCCACAGTGGTGGGTGGTACTGCGAGTGATGGTAGTGGGATTTAGTCATAATCTTCAGCCACTCTGTATTCCTGTGGGCTTTGAACAGTTCACTTGGCTGATCAGACGTCTGTAATATTTAACTAGTGTTACAAAAGTCCCAACAGTCGCATGAGTCTTTCTAATGATGCAGGTCTTAGCGTAGTTGCATGAGTTTCGTGTGTACTGAGCTATATCTGTCGAATGTAGCAGTCAGTCTTTTAACTTAAATGTTCCGGTATTTGGATACTAACAAATAAATTGGTCAGTGTCTCGAAACGGGAACTTTCTCAAAGAGGTATCAAAACTTTTTTTTCTAAACCTTCATAATGTACGTATATGCTGTCATGGACCATCCTATACCCAAACAGCGATGTAAGCATAATTAGATGTCTCTATAATGCCAATTTAGTACAGAGTTCTTTCACTCCCAACCCCTCTAAAAAGTAGTTAGTAGCTAAATCAGACAGAACTCATGCTGTAACAAGTGTCAATCGGCTTCGCAAAACGTTAGGATATCCAGTGCCACTCCCAAATAAACAACACATGCAATCCTTTACTTGCTGCAAACAGACATTTGACTGTCTTCTGGTCTCTGGGAGGGAATATCGCAGAAATAGTTTTCTGCGATCTGCTCGCTCGCTACCTTAGATACACCATTTTCGGTTTTAGCCAGAACATTAATGTTTATACTATGGCTTCCACAGCTTTTGTTGAGTTCACTTGAAATTTCCGGGCTGTCAAGCCATGATAAGTTTACTGAAGTTTCTTCGCCATGTGCAGGAAACCTTTTCAGAGACAAATCAGAATTCCCTATTTCTTTCTGAACGTGTCTCTCACACATGCGGACGAAGAGTAAATGAATAGCTTCCTTTAATGGACAGTAAGATAAAGATGTGGCAGATGGAAAAAGTTGTTTAAAAAAATCGGTTTATACATCTATCCCACTATAGGACAAGACGGTTAATGCCAACATGGAAAAATGTTGTGCTGTTGCCTATGGAACCATGATTGTACCAAGACATGCACCTCTTCATCCGAAGGAAGTCGACGGCCATTAATATCTTTCTTCAGGGTTCCAACAGCATGGAAACCGCATGACGAAAGATCGGGACAGTATGGAGGACGTGTAAGGGCTTCCCAGCGGAACGTCTGCAGCGTAGTTGAAGCGACCTAGCCAACATGTGGACAGGCATTATCCTGCAACAGATTGATATCGTCCGTCAACATTCCTGGGCGCTTATACTCGACCGTGCGCTTCAGTTTTTGTAAAGCGTCCACCTACCGCTTGCGTTAGTTCTGGCTCCGCGTTCCAGGAAGTCAATGAGCAGCAGGTTCTTGCAGTCTAACAAAAAGATCATCATGACTTTGCCGGAGCTAGTGTGCTTGTTGTTTCGACTACGCTGTCGAAGTTTCCCTGTGAAACCTTTTACACGTCCTCCATTCAGTCCCGCCACGCGACTACCGTAGTTTTCGAGTCCTGAAGAAGTAGATTTCCTTCAGACGAAGAACTACAAGCGTGGTTACAATCATGGTACCGCACCGCAAACATTTTTTCGTGAAGGCACTGACCGGGTTCTCTCACAGTGAGTAAATGTATTTCCAATCATAACAATTACTTTTGAAATAATAAACAGTTTTCTGACATTTTTTTCATCTGTCTTGTTTTCATTTCATTTCGCCTTATACATTGGCGAAGAACTTTCAGGCCGGAAGTGCTAGCAGGAGATCTGTGATCTTGTTAACCTATCTGTTGCACCCAACAGAGGGCTGCCTTCCCACGAGGAGCGATTCATCCTTATTGATTGTGTGTATCAGACCGGCCTGACTCAGTTTATATACGTGGAAGTGGGGACGAGCAAGCTAAGAACCCCTGTTAGGATGACAGTGTTGAACATGTGTAATTCCCCTACGCTGTTGTTACGTAAAGGCATGCATGAATTTAAGGGGGGGGGGGGGGGGGGCTATGAGTGCTTGAAGGTGAGAGACAACATATCAAAACTCAGAATTCGTAAAACGTCATCCAGTGTCAGCATCAATAAAAGACACGAACGGGAATAGCAAGTTCTAAGTTTTGATCTGGTTATGGCAGTAGCTGAAACGACCTCACAAATAAAAAATATATTAAGTGATTTAATCAGCTTTATTCTCAAAATGTCCACAGTGATCGGAAACTCATCCATGGGACTTACTTCTTTTATTAATGAGACAGCAAGCTGCTGGCTATGAAACCCACTGTACTACCGTGGAATTCGTCCTTACGGTCACACATGCAGGATCAGGTCCTCGTCACTCGACTCTGTATTCCTCCGGACGTAGCCTCCGTATGCCTGACATTTTGCACTGGCGGGAAGTGAGCCAGCGTTATCGGCACCTCACAGATTTTGAGAATGGCCTCATTGTAACCTCATTTGACCGGCTGCTCGAAACGTGCAATATCTAGATCCATGAAGCAGCCGGATGTGACAATAGCCCGATGTTGGCATGTCTGTGAACGTGAGGGCAGGTGTACTGGTCGTCAAGTTCCCGGTAGACCATGCGTGGCCACCACAAGAGGGCATCACCGAGTTGTTCACCAAGCTCACATCTGCGCCCACCGTGCGAGGACGAGTAATGGAATCCGTGAAGCATTCTGTGCCACCTCGCACCATTGGTCGGAGACTATCAGCAGCCAGAATCGGGAATTAATGTCCAATGCGTTGGCTGCCATTAAAATCAAAATATAACCGGCTGCTCTTGTGATGGAGTCATGGCTGGGAAGCATGGACTGCTGGTGACTGGCGTCACATTGCGATCAGCGATAAATCAGTGTTCTGTACTGTCCTGGGCAAGGAATTGGTTTTAACGTCACGTCGACATAGCGGTCATTAGAGACACAGCACGAGCTCGGACTGTTTCATGGATGGGAGAGAAATCGGCAGTGCTCTTTCAAAGGAACCGTCCTTGCATTTGCCTGCAGTGATTTAGGGAAATCACAGAAGGCCTAAATCTGGATGGCTGGACGCGGGTTTGAACGGTCGTTCCCGCGAATGCGATTCCAGTGTGCTAACCACTGCGCCAACTCACTCGGTGCAGTCCTGAGTGACAATCGTCGTCGAGTATGGGGGTGGTTTGGAAGAGGTTCCAATGTTTCAGTGATTCGAGGAGACGCAGCAGCGGTGCTTCTTGCGTCTTGGTATGGGGAACCATCGGTTATGAATTCAGGTCACGTCTGGTGATAATTGAGACAACACTTATGGCTCAATGGTACGTGAAGGACGTCTCAAACCACAGTATCGTGATGATATTTTCCAGCAAGCCAATGCTCGCACACATCCGCATCTACATACATACTCCGCAATCCACCATACGGTGCGTGGCGGAGGGTATCTCGTACCACAATCAGCATCTTCTCTCAATGTTCCACTCCCAGACAGAACGAGGGAAAAATGACTGCCTATATGCCTCTGTACGAGTCGTAATCTCTCTTATCTTATCTTTGTGGTTTTTCGCGAAATGTAAGTTGGAGGCAGTAAAATTGTACTGCAGTCAGCGTCAAATGCTGGTTCTCTAAATTTCCTCAGTAGCGATTCACGAAAAGAACGCCTCCTTTCCTCTAGAGACTCCCACCCGAGTTCCTGAAGCATTTCCGTAACAAATACCAGTAACAAATCTAGCAGCCTGCCTCTGAATTGCTTCAATCCGACCTGATAGGGATCCCAAACGCTCGAGCAATACTCAAGAATAGGTCGTATTAGTGTTTTATAAGCGGTCTCCTTTACAGATGAACCACATCTTCCCTAAATTCTACCAATGAACCGAAGACGACTATCTGCCCTCCCCACATCTGCCATTACATGCTTGTCCCACTTCTAATCGCTCTGCAGTGTTACGCCCAAATATTTAATCTACGTGACTGTGTCAAGCGCTACACTACTAGTGGAGTATTCAAACATTACAGGATTCTTTTTCCTATTCATGTGCATTGATATACATTTATCTATATTTAGAGTTAGCTGCCATTCTTTACACCAATCACAAAAAAATGGTTCAAATGTCTCTGAGCACTATGGGACTTAACATCTCAGGTCATCAGTCCAATAGAACTCAGAACTACTTAAACCTAACTAACCCAAGGACATCACACACATCCATGCCCGAGGCAGGATTCGAACCTGCGACCGTAGCGGTCGCGCGGTTCCAGACTGAAGTGCCTAGAACCGCTCGGCCACACTGGCCGGCACACCAAATCACAAATCCTGTCAAAGTCATCTTGTATCCTCCTACAGTTACTCAACAACGACACCTTCCCGTACATCACAGCATCATCAGCAAACAGCCGCACATTGCTATCCACCCTATCCACACATGGCATTTGCTTCTGTGAAATGTCTAGGTGACGGTAAGGTGAACCTCCCCCCCCCCCCCCCCAGTTACATCTCCGACAGAACATGTATAGGACCAACAGGGATGTCAGATGCGTCCCATTGTCATTATGCACGTTTCGAAGGACCAGTTATGGGATCAGTTCACCGCGGGAAGGGATTTAAAGGCTTTAGGACACACTTCTCAACCGAATAGCTGCTTGCATACAGACCAGAGGGTGCACGACGTCATATCGATAAGTGGGCTCATGCTATCACCTTCTTCGTAAATGTTAAGAAAGCTAGAGCGGTAAATGAATTTTCCACTTTTTACTCTTCGCACTGGCTCAACAACCACAATCGACTGTCAGTTGCAAGGAAATGAAAATAGGCTTCTTGAATGTATCCTCTCACACGCGGAGGAAAATCATTCTGGGGAGAATGAGTCCGCCTACGACATATTGGTGCAAAAATGCCACAAACTTTCTACACTTTCATAATGGAAGCATTCAGTGCATGTCATCGGTCGTAAAACGTGTCGATAAGTAGTGAAAAGAAAAAAAAAAGTGAAAAAGAGTGTGGCGTCGTGCGACTACTAGCATCGAGTCGGTAAGGTGGAACAGAGGAGTGAGAGGCGACGGCTGGCAGCGGCGTTTGTTTGCCGCGGCGCGAGGGCGGGGATTACAGCGGGCGGCGAGTTACTGCCTGAGCCCTCTGGCTCAGCCGCGTTCCAAGACAAAGAGCGCTGCGCTGCGGCCATTCGGTTTATAAAGCGGCCATCCTGGCACGCGAGATCTGCCGCCAAGACAAACACGGATGTGATTCTCTTTTTCCCTCCATTTCATTTCTCAGTGGTGGTATTTCCTCTGTTATTTCCTCTTCGTTTCAAAAACAACAGCTGACAGTTACACACCAAGCTGTTTTACGGGGTTGGGATTAACCGTCCTGCCCCGCCACTGTTGACAAGTTGAACCAGTTCTCCTTTTGCATCTGCTAAGCTGTGCCTGCTGACATGTCCTCTCACCTGTTACGACAGTTCTCCAGCATCCGAAAAGCTAGTAAGGTAATCACTGACCTCACGCACACACACACACACACACACACACACACACACACACACACACAACGTATGTTAGGTTTTAAAAGAAACAGAGTGCAAAAGGTTGTGCTGAATAATTCAGAAAATGTCGGAAAGGTGCAATATCTTAGTGACCGGAGAAAAAAATCACAAAGGGAGTCTCACAGTGTTCAATTTTGGATCTAGTCCCATGCTTACACTGCGCTTGTAAATGTGAATGATCTTCCACGTAATATTCAAGAAGCAAAATTGTTATTTAAATGACAATGGTGGTTTAATGAATCCCATTAGACAGAAAGCGAAAGAAGAGTTGGTAGATGATATCTTACAAAGGGTTATTGGTCTACGTAATGGATTGACAATTCATACAGTGAACAGTTGTCTAAAACTATTAAAACATAAAACTGAATGAGAAATCCAATAGTCCGCTGTAGCTCCATTTATGCAGGGTGTTACAAAAAGGTACGGCCAAACTTTCACGACACATTTCTCACACACAAAGAAAGAAAATATGCTATGTGGACATGTGTCCGGAAACGCCTACTTTCCATGTTAGAGCTAATTTTATTGCTTCTCTTCAAATCACATTAATCATGGAATGGAAACACACAGCAACAGAACGCACCAGCGTGACTTCAAACACTTTGTGACAGGAAATGTTCAAAATGTCCTCCGTTAGCGAGGATACATGCATCCACCCTCCGTCGCATGGAATCCCTGATGCGCTGATGCAGCCCTGGAGAATGGCGTATTGTAACACAGCCGTCCACAATACGAGTGCGAAGATTCTCTACATTTGGTACCGGGGTTGCGTAGACAAGAGCTTTCAAATGCCCCCATAACTGAAAGTCAAGAGGGTTAAGGTCAGGAGAGCGTGGAGGCCATGGAATTGGGCCGCCTCTACCAATCCATCGGTCACCGAATCTGTTGTTGAGAAGCGTACGAACACTTCGACTGAAATGTGCAGGAGCTCCATCGTGCATGAACCACATGTTGTGTCGTACTTGTAAAGGCACATGTTGTAGCAGCACAGGTAGAGTATCCCGTAGGAAATCATGATAACGTGCTCCATTGAGCATAGGTGGAAGAAACTAAAATGAGCTCTAAAATGGAAATTAAGCGTTTCCGGACGCATGTCCACATAACACTTTTCTTTATTTGTGTGTGGCAGTGGTTAGACACTGGACTCGCATTCGGGAGGACGACGGTTCAATCCCACGTCCGGCCATCCTGATTTAGGTTTTCCGTGATTTCCCTAAAATCACTCCAGGCAAATGCCGGGATGGTTCCTCTGAAAGGGCACGGCCGACATCCTTCCCTAATCCGATGAGACCGATGACCACGCTGTCTGGTCTCCTTCCCCAAAACCAACCAACCAACCTTTATTTGTGTGTGAGGAATGTTTCCTGAAAGTTTGGCCGTACCTTTCTGTAACACCCTGTATAAGTCGATTAGAGACCCACACAATCAGATATGCAACTTTTAAGTAGCATCTTCCGGTGTATATAAATGCTGTGTCATGTAGTATATGCAGTCGTTACAGAATGCCACACAGTAACACGTCGCGTAGCTAAGCAAAGTTATCAGTCCCTCTTCAATTGGTTCAAATGGCTCTGGGCACTATACGACTTAACTTCTGAGGTCATCAGTCCCCTAGAACTTAGAACTACTTAAACCTAACTAACCTAAGGACATAACACACATCCATGACCGAGGCAGGATTCGAACCTGCGACCGAAGTGGTCGCGCTGTTCCAGACTGTAGCGCCTAGAACCGCTCTGTCACTCCGGCCAGCCTGGACTTTTCATTCTGTTTTATATTTCAGTAGTTGTACCACTTGTATTTGAACAACTGTTTACTGTATGAGTCTGCCCCGATAGCTGAGTGGTCAGCGCGGCTCTCTGTTACGCCAAGTGGCCCGGGTTCGATTCCCGGCTGGCTCGGGGATTTTCTCCGCTCAGGGACTGGGCGTTGTGTTGTCCTCTTTATTATTTCATCATAATCAGTGGAAGGCAACGGGAAACCACCACTGAAATCACTTCCCTAGGCGCTCATGCGGTTAACCTCTCGGGCGAGGCTTCCCCCATGACAAGACCTGCCGTAAGGCAGAACACAAAATTTTAGTTACTGTATGAACTGTCACTCACTCATGTATAACTATTTTAGCTATGATTAGCCCACTTTTAAAATCATCTTTAATTACTAAGCGGTTCTCTGGAAGTGGACACTCCCTAAAATTCGAAAAAGCACACTACATTCCGTTCTGTGCAAGAAACAGAATCATACCGATTTCTGATGTAGCATATGAGCAGGTGTCAGTAACTAGGGTAAAATGTTCTAAATTTTTTGATAAGAGCTTCAACTGGAAATCCATATTACTGAGATTCTCATACAGTTAAGTTCAGCTACCTTTTGACTTCGTATAATTGCTAACCTTGAAAACTAATGTATCAACCTCCCGACACATTTTGCTTATTTCCCCTCGATGATGTCTTACGGACTATTTTTCTGGAGTAACTCAACACAAAGAAAGAAAGTATTGTGTGCATAAAAGCGAGCAGTAAGAATAATATGTAGCGATCGCTTACGGAAGTCATCTAGGCATCTCTTCAAGGAACTAGTTACTTTAAGCGCACAGTCACAATACATTTATTCCATAATGAAATTCGTCATAAATAATCCATCAGAATTTGAGAAGAACAGAGATGTCCATATCTACAGCAATAGAGGGAAAATGACCTTTAATACCCTTCGTGAGAGCTGTCAGAGTCTCAGAAAGGAGCTCAATATGCAGCAACAAGGATTTTTGATCGTTTGTCCAATAATATAAAATCTCGGACGTGTAAGTTGTGGATGTAATTTAAAATAATTTATCCTTGACAAAAACGTCTATTCCATTGACGAATTTCCACTCAAAAACTGGTTGCCAGAAAAAGAAAAAAGTTGTAGTTGCATAAATAGGACTAAAAATATCAATATGTTCATTAATGTCAATTCTAAACGTTTATACATATGGCGTAAATTGACTCTTCCACATCATTTAGATAAAAGAATCGTCCATATGACCTAAGGAACATGTAATTAACATGTAATTAAACTAATCAGCAGAATAAAACTGTGTGCTGGGCCGGGAATCGACGAGGACCCATTTCCTTCGCGGGTAATGCTCTAAAGATCTGAAGCATTCAGGCGCGCCCTGCCGTTACATATGTCGTAGCTTCCAAATTACACAGACTCATTCCGGCTTAGCTTTCGGGAAGATAGCATTTTTCGAAGAAATGGTTGGACCGCAGTCCTGGGGATACTTTCCGGAGGAGCTCTAGTGCAGCAAAGTGTTCCGGAGAACTTCTATGAAGAATGTAGGGTAGGGGAGCGGTACTGGCGACTGTGAAGTTGCGGAGACGAAACACGAGTCACGCCTGGATAGCTCAGTTAATAAGTGCGTTGAGTACTACTAGGCAGAATCAGGGGCTCGACTCCCGGTCCGCGCCACAGTTTTAATCTGCTGCCAGGAAGTTGCAGATCTGCTCCGTTGCAGATCTACATATTCATTCTGGAGACAGGGACTGGCAAACATCAGACTTTGTGGACAACACTTACATCCAACATCTGTAATCGGCAGACCACTGTATTCTGTATGGATGCACAATATTTTCCTTCCCCGACCACTCCTGTACCCAATAGCTTGGGGAACGTCTGTTGGGAAGCTTTCCATGGCCATTTATTGTCACTCTTAAAGGAGGAAGTATCATATTGGCTGAATCTTTTTGAATTTTGACAGTAAATCTCTCGGCGACAAAAAACGCCTCTAATGTAATGTCAGTCAATTCTGTTGGATGGATATCACGGCACTTATTAAATGAACCCTACATGGTAAAGTATCTACCATGAAAGGGTTCTGTAAGATAGCTATTTCGCACATGAGCTACGTTTACCTAGAATTCTTCTAACAAAACGCAGCCTGGCAACTGTATCTCCTAAGACTGGTTAGACGTCGTTGTTCCACTTAGAGCTGCCGCAGACGCTATACATATTCTGCATGTTGCTAGTGATTCTCCGACGATTAGGTAATCGAATAAATTTTTTCTGCCTATTTGTACGCAACGAGCTCTACTTTTCGATTTTATGCTTAGCTACCAGTCCTTACATCGAGCGTATATACTGTGTAGGTCTTCCTCAACCTGACTGCAAGTTCCTGGCATTGCGATTTCCCTATACACACTGTTTTCATACACTGAGATCATTTCTCAGCTTCCGACATCATCCATGTAATCACACACTAGGTGATAAAAAGTATTCGGATACCCCCCAAAACATAATTTTTCATACTATGGGCATTGTGCTGCCACCACTGCCAAGTAGTCCATATTAGCGACCTAAGTAGTCATTAGACATCATGAAAGAACAGAATGGGGCAGTCCGCGGAAAACACGGACCACTATCCCTAGATCCACTCTTTCCGATGTGATAGTGAAGTGGAAATGTGAAGGGACACGTACAGCACAAAAGCGTACAGGCCGACCTCGTCTGCTGACTGACAGAGACCGCCATCACACAGGAATTCCAAACTGCATCAGGATCCACTGCAAGTACTATGACGGTCAGGCGGGAGGTGAGAAAACTTGGAGTGGCTACTTGTAAGCCACCTGTCACACCGATAAATGCCAAATGGCACCTCCCTTGGTGTAAGGAGCGTAAACATTGGACGATTCAACAGTGGAAAAACATTGTGGTGGAGTGACGAATCACGGTACACAATGTGGCGATGCGGTTGCAGGGCGTGGGTGTGGCGAATGCCCGGTTAACGTCATCTGCCAGCGCGTGTAGTACCAACGGCAAAATTTGGAGGCGGTGGTGTTATGGTGTAGTCGTGTTTTTCATGGAGGGGCCTTGCACCCCTTAGTGTTTTGCGTGGCACTATCACAGCACATGCCTACATTGATGATTTAAGAACCTTCTTGCTTCCCACTGTTGAAGAGCAATTCGGGGTTGGCGGTTACACCTTTCAATACGATCGAGCACCTGTTCATAATGCACGGCCTGTGGTAGAGTGGTTACACGACAATAACATCCTTGTAATGGACTGGCGTGCACAGAGCCCTGACATGAATCTTACAGAACACCTTTGGGATGTTTTGGAACGCTGACTTCGTGTCAGGCATCACCGACCGATATCGACACCTCTCCTCAATGCAAGAATGGGCTGCAATTCTCCAAGAAACCTTCCAACACTTGATTGAACGTAGGCCCGTGAGAGTTGAACTGTCATCAAGGCTAAGGGTGGGCCAACACCATGTTGAATTCCAGCATTACCGATGGAGGGCGCCACGAATTTGTAAGTCATTTACAAATGTCCGGATACTTTTGATCACAGAGTGTAGATAACTGATGTCCCTTCTAACAGTTGTCAGGCATCCTCTGATATTTCCGTAGATATTTGAATTTTTTATTTCAATTTATAGCGGGAAGCAACCCAGACAAACACTGTGCATTACGTCTTTCATTCGGCGCCCATCGTCGACGAAAAGGATAGATATTTTCCGTTACAAACAAAATTATTTTTAAACCGTAATTTTAATTGCCCTTTCGATAGAGCGGTCACAAACTAGTGTAGTGTGAAATTCTTTTATCAATATGTATTGAAAGGGACAGTAAAACACGGATATTAATTAGTACGCAGCAGCAGCAGCAGCATCAGCACCGCCCTGGTCCTCGCTGACTACTACACCAGTGCAAGAGCGCTGCTCAGTCACTGCAGGAGTCTGATTATACTTCGTGTTTTACTGTTCCTGTTAATACATGCCGATAAAAGAAATTTGATAAAAGAAATCTGGGACCGCTCTACCGAATAAACAATCAAAATTACGTTTTTAAAATTCATTTGTCACTAACTGGAAGCAAATTACACTTTTCTTCGACACCGAACGTTGTATTAAAGATGTGTTGAACAGTATTTGTTTGGGCTGACTCCAGCTACACACAGTGAAAATAAAATTCTAAATATCTGTCCAAACACCAGAGAAAATGCTCCTGACGTCTCTTAGGAGGGGCACCTTGTATATGTAGACAACAGTATTGGCCGAGCTATCTTTTAAAATTAGTTTCAAACCGTCGCCATCGGTTTCACCCATTATCTCTTGCTCGTTTCTCTTCCTTCTTCCAACTCAGCACTATTCTTAAGAAAATGAGAAGAGGTCTAGATCAGTTCGAGCAGCGAACTTGAGAACGGAAAACAAGTCAAAACAGCAAAACAGACAACGTCATTTCTTGAGTCTCATTGAGACCAAAGAAAACAAATACGAGAAATCAAAGTTTTTCAATGATTATCCTTTTCTTTTGTCTTCTCTCTCTGTATCAAGATTGTTTTTAGGCCATGCATAGAACATCTAACTTCGAACTGATTCTCTGTTATACCTTATGCGCGAATTTTTCTTATTCACTGGAATGGCGTTACATGGCATCAACATTAGTCTACATTTATGTAATAAATTTATACTTTTTACACAATTATCAGTGCCTCCTACTTCAATCCCGTCGTTTAATCACACAAGGTATAAGAGGTAGAGAAAAGATGACCTTCAACGTTTACGAACGTAAAGGCAGCTTTTGTTCCAGGAAAGTATAAAATTAACGATAATTGAGGGTGTAATTAACGTCGCTTAAGGTAATGCAAATTCCATGACCATTTTTAGAATCTCTTTGTGTATGCTGCACTCACTGGTCAGCGTTAATATGACATTTTACTCCTTCCCGATATGCACAAATATCAGGGATGCATTCGGCCCTTTTGATGGCAATGCGCGACCGTCTCCACTAACGCAGGTGGAATGAGAGGAATTTCAGCGTATGGAATGGCCCCCTGGTTCCCGTGACTGAAATCCCATTGCACACATCTGTAATGCTTTGGGGAGTCGAATTGCAGTACGTTCATCTGCACCAACGACTATCAATAACTGTCAACCGCGCTAGTGGAGAAAAGGAACGCACTACCACAATAGCTGCTTGTGGCCATCATGGGAGCACTTCACATAGCCTGAAGTGTTAGCCGTGGTGATCACACACCCCTTACGAATCATTTCCCGTCTTTCGTAATATCCAGCGCACCATCATGAATCGCGATGACTTTAGTGTAATTATTATATTTGAATAGAAAGATCATTACTGACCGTCTAGTTGTGTATTTAACTTACCTTCTACACTATACTTTAGCGGTTCGTAGAATGTATGGTCCAAGTTTTATCGAGCTATGTTACTTGCAAGTGTCGAACCATGCGAAAGATCATTTCCTCATTAAGTTTCGCACACTAGTGTATAATGTCTTTTAAATAGTCTTCCTATCTTTGAAGAGACGCCCCAGCGTAAGGTAAGAAAGCAGCCTATCTACATACACCTTACTGGTTCGGACAAAGGTTCGAATTCGAAGGCGCGACGGATCTGTTTGTAAGTGTAGGGATTCCGCTTCAACATGTGCTTGAGTTGTTCTAGCACTTGCGTCAAGCTGTCCGTGACCGAGCTGGCGTAAAATTTTCTTGTCAAATTCTGCAGAGTCCCCGTGCATTGGTACAGTACCTGACAAATCATTGCATTAGTTTGTGGTCCGTATGCGTTAGTGGTCTGTAAATTACAAAACGAGAAATTTCTTTACATTCGTGTTCAGGGACATTTACAAACGTGATACTTCCTGTCTGTTACGTCTGCATGACGACTCATCTTCCTACACTGACTCCATGCAGGTAACTGGCACGTACTTAACACTTCGCTGCTGTGACGTGCGTCAGCAGTAGAGGTCACATGACTACCTTCTGCGGTCTACATCACGTGCGGCGCACCAAATTAACCAGTGAGCTGTTTCGAAGGGGTGACCAATATTCTATCCGCTGAACTTGTTTATGATCCCATTAGACCTGCAAGAAAATAAACTTCATTATATCCGTAAGAAACATTCGGTGGTGTATAGCATACGTATTTATTTTACACGTAATAATAAGATTCCGTATTTATTCTAACATCCTACACATTCGGGTGAATAGTCAGCGCATGTTGAGAGTTTCTCCACGACTTTACAACCAGTTATGTACAGCCATCAGAGACGTATCTGTATTGCATATATGAACATCAGCAGTTTGTTTAGCATGGAATTTGCGTAGCTACTTTGTAGCTTGGAGCAACAGAAATGGAGAGCGCTATCGTATCTCTGCTCTTAACGAGAATCTCCAACAAAAATTTTGACACAGTAGTTAAGGCACTCGTATTCAGAAATAGCATTGTGCTAATCCCTTTAGCTCTTTTAGTCCTTCGTCGTTTATCAAAATTACTTCATATGGCTTCAAAACTTCTTCATTACAAAACTAAAATTTGTGTCTACATACTAAAACCGTGATGACACAGCGGTAATATTCCGTTATAATGGTTATGTCTACTAAACAACAGTTACAAACCTTTCTTTTTAGAAATCGGTATCATAGAACGACGTAAAGCTGTTGTATTTACTCACCGTCAACTGGTTTCGGTCAAGCAACCATATTTGAGTCGTGAACACTATGTGAAGTTTAAGAAAATTTTAGTGAGGCCAAATACATTATGTTATTGTAATTAAACAGGTGTTTGTGGGTGCATCCTTCAGCCTTACTCCTATAGCAGCAGTACTCGTTTGTTAGCGGTTATGTCTACTAAACGTTGGTTACAAACCATTCCACCACCTAAAATAATTATATTTATTCACAGCCACCTGGTCTCGATCAAGCTACTCTCTTTAAGTTACAGACGCTACATCAAGTTTAAGAAACCATCGTTGACGTCCAATACAGTATATTATTGCTGTTCCAGCATTTGTCACGTACTTGTACACTCAATGGCACAAAAAGCGGGCCACCCTTGATTTCGAATGTGTAGGCTGTATATGACTCTATGCAAACAACACTGCATGGCTGTGTTGTAGATTCTCTAAACCTTCCGCAGTACGGACGTATGACAGTCCACAATGGGTACCACAAGAGACTACTAGACAACACTGCTCTTCATGGCAGTCCAGGTGCAAACCAATACTGTTGTACAACAAAATTAGAAAACACCTTTTCACAGATGAGAAAGTCCCTAAAACTTGTAAATTAAACTTCATTATAGTAAGTGACACCTCAGAAGTCTTATCATTAAATGACATGATGAGCTGTAGTTTGCGGTACGAATTTTAAACTAGTTAACCAAACATATCTTGCATGTCTGATCGAGACTCAACTAGGCATAAAGATATTTAAAAATCGAAGTGATCACCAGTATCAGCTTACAAGGCCTGATGTCCGAACTTGGAAATATATGACAATATACTTAGCAATGATGCTTATATTGCCCTGAGAAGTAACCACGGAAGTTACGAAATAAAGTGCAAAGCCCAAGTGTGAAACGACATAAAGTAAAGCTGTGGTGATGGAGTAGAACGCGATACCTGTATGAATAGTTAACTAAGCACACTCAGATGTTAGATAGTAAATATGTCCACCTATAGCGTGATATTGGAACCTGAAACGACGACGCAAATGATTTGTGCTTGGCAAGGATTCGAACCCAGCACCTTTCGCTATTTTCTTACAGCTACGAACAGACACGAATTCTTTGTTGTTTCTTCATTTAGCGAGATATACACATGTTCGGCTACAGGTAACGCAAGGAATAATACCGCGCTGCCTGGGACTCGAACTCTGTGCGTATTGTTGTTGTTGACTGCACACAAAGAGGTGTCAGCTATGAAACTTTTTCACTAGTAGAGTTGCGTCTTTCGTAGAGACCTGGAGGAGTTTGCCATCTTGAGGAAGCAACGAAATGATAGAACAGTATCATCTCGAAGGGTTCAAATGCTGAAAAAAAAATGGAATCGGAGCTCAAATACCAGTCCAGTGCCAACATTTTCCAAATGTCAAGGTCACAGGCGCAGGAGCATTGACTCTGTCTGCCTGTTCCTGTTCATGTTCTACAATGATTTCGCTAGGCGGGACCCTATCGGTCGGCGATTGCACGCAGTTCTAGGTCACGGTCAGTCTGTGAGACATCAAAACAAGATCGAGCCCAAGACCGTGAGTATAAATTTTTAAAATATTGTAAACATAGAGTGAAAGTATGCACCGATACTAGTTTTTAGATAAAATACGCAATAACCGGTGAAAAGGAGCCGAATAAGAAAATGCATAAGCAACATGCAAGTGTATATAATACGATCTCTAGTGATAACCAATTAACCTTCGTGCGACACTTCCCTTCAATAGACATAATGAGGTTAAAAGAAAGGAAGAGGGCTGACGGTAAACGAGATTAGACACGAAGCAGAATCTTGAACTGAGAAGGATGGGGAAGGAAGCCGTCTGTGCCCTTTCAAAGGATTGACCAAGTCGTTTGCCATAATAGATTTAAGGAGATCGCCACAGATCAGTGCGGTTTGATGCCGATTTGAAGTATTATATGGTAACTTCATAATAAGGAAATAGTGGGTAAACCATAGCAAACGTTACCTCAAACGAGTGCCTGTTTTTATCCAAAAAATGTTATTGATATGGGTCTGGTGGCACAAAGAAAATGTTTTGTTTTACGAACTGTTTCACGGGGATGTGTCCTTCGCCGTTGGCTTTTTATTGCCAACAAATGAGATGTCTTGCAATTGCAAAGCAACAAGAGCAACCTGGAAGCTTGGTTGATCTCTCCCAGTGTGGCACTGCAACAAATGGCCTGATGTGTATTTCTACTTGCCGCTCTTATGCTGATTTCAGGAGAGGAAGCAAACATATTTACGTCAAAAGGAGCGCAGAGGCAGAGCGATCTGTGGTGGCCGTGCTAGTTTATCCCTATATCGCTGAGTGTGTGAGGGGGTGGGAGTGGGGGAGGGGGCGCTGCTTGCCGGCCACTGCCAGCTCACTTGCTTCGGTCTTGCCTAGTCACCAGCCCATCAGTTGTCCAGCCTGGCTAGCCCTTAGCCCTTAGCTCTTAGCTCTTGAGCCACGGCCATTACAGGCCCAGTACGCAAAGCCATGCTCGCCCCGTGAAGGATCAGACGTTTCATCTACCGTACCCAAGTCTGTAGTATAAACTAAGGCAGCTAGAGATATTTTGCTAAAACGTAATTTTGATGTTTCATTCAAATACTTAACGATAGCTGGCCGTTGGTGGCCGAGCGGTTCTAGGCGCTTCAGTTTGGAACCGCGCGACCGCTACGGTCGCAGGTTCGAATGCTGCTTCGGGCATGGGTGTGTGTGATGTCCTTAGGTTAGTTAGGTATAACACTCATGTAGTGACTTGCCGATTCTGAGTTAAGCTACGTTTAAATTGCAGTCGCAAAAAAAAAGAAAACAAAACCCAACTTTCCTGGTGGCTGATCGATTAGTAAACGTCCGGTAGGCATGTTTGCTAACCAAGTTTCTTGGTGTTGTGTTTCTGGCTGCACTCGTTACTCTGCAACTGAAGGCATCTCACTTGTTGATAATAAACGTAAGCTGCGAAGAACACATCCCTGTGAAGCAGATCGTAACACAAAACACCTGCTTTGTGCCACCCGATGCATATAAATAACAATACATTTTTGAACATAAACAGGCATTCGTTTCAGATAACATTTGTTCTGGCATACACACTATTTTCTCATTATGAAATTTGCATACAGTTCTTCAAATCTCCACAAGCCGCAATGATTTACGGTGACAACCGTAAATCCAATATGGCAAACGCCAAGGTCAATCCTTTGAAAGGGCACCAACGACTTACTTCCCCATCCTTCCCACAACCAAATTTTGTTTCACGTCTAATCTCGTTTTCGATCAGACACAGTACCATAATCCTCCTCCCTTTCTTTTTACCTTAGCGTGACTACTAAAGGAGAGAGTAACAGAAGATTAATTGGTCACCACACTTGCCACTTACCGGATGGACTATCGTTGATCGTTGTAGTAATTCACAGAACCGTCCCTCGTCAACACTTTTGTCTTCCTTAATGTAATGATCAGTTTATCTCAAAATTATCGTCCTTCAAACGATACAGCTTGATTTTCTTATAGCATTCACTCAATACAGATGTTTCGAGCTGGCTCCAACACTTTTACGCTTTTATTAAACACAATGTCAAAAATGTTTGGCCGGCCGGTGTGGCCGTGCGGTTCTAGGCGCGTCAGTCTGGAACCGCGTGACCGCTACGGTCGCAGGTTCGAATCCTGCCTCGGGCATGGATGTATGTGATGTCCTTAGGTTAGTTAGGTGTAAGTAGTTTTAAGTTCTAGGGGACTGATGACCACAGATGTTGAGTCCCATAGTGGTCAGAGTTATTTTAAAAAATGTTTGACTTTCCTCATTTTTAGACTCCGTTTTCTAATGCATAAGCGACACTCCTCCTAACGTCAAAAATGAGATATATTTAAGTTGTCGTGGCACGAGCTGTACCACAAACTTGAAAACAAAGCCATAGGTAAATACTTTAATAGCAACATGCCATGCCGAATCTTCACTGAGAATGGTGAAACATAGTATTATATCATACTCAATGTTACACAATGTTATACTCGCTAATTTATATGTAGTCCCGGGTTCGATTCCCGGCGGGGTCAGGGATTTTTCTCTGCCTCGTGATGACTGGGTGTAGTGTGATGTCCTTAGATTGGTTAGGTTTAAGTAGTTCTAAGTTCTAGGGGACTGATGACGATAGATGTTAAGTCCCATAGTGCTCAGAGCCATTTTGAACCATTAATTTTTATGTAGAAAACTGCGCTAGGGAACATAGCCTCAATGGCCTATGCGTCGCGGTCAGCTGGGCGGACGCCAGTCTGTATCAAGCGGTTGCTGGCTGATAGCACTGAAATTGGTCTAACCATGACAGGCGCCCATGAGCTCATTCAGAAACATGTTTCCACGTGAT
Source organism: Schistocerca serialis cubense (assembly GCF_023864345.2). Lineage (NCBI taxonomy): Eukaryota > Metazoa > Arthropoda > Insecta > Orthoptera > Acrididae > Schistocerca > Schistocerca serialis. The sequence goes on from NC_064642.1 coordinate 271,407,645, forward strand.
TTTTCTATTACTGGCTGGTTAGAAAATGAACGAAACTCTCTGACCTTCTGTCTGACTGATGCTCTTACGAGACAGACAAGAATAAATCTAAAAAAAGAAAGGAAGAAAAGTGAGTTTGATAACACAGCTTTGCGTCAGCGCTACATGACGTTGACTATATAAACAATACTACGAATAGCTTATTCGCAACAGCTCAAGTGGAAATCAACACTTCTCGTACCGTGTGCTGCGTACCCCACTATGACAAAAACATGATTCTAACACTTGTGAAATTCGGTGTTTGGTTGGACTGAGGCTAGCTTGTAATGGCTAAGATTTGGGTCAGATTCCCGCTGGGAGTTCCAAATCAACATTAAACTCATCCATTCGCTAGTGACTGGAAGAGAGTTGGATTAATTTTGGCCGCGAGAGGCGGAGGTTGTTGCTTGCAGAAACTTTCTCTCTAATAAGCTTTCTTATACTAGTCATGTTATTTTAGTTCACACACTAATCACCATGTAAGGTAATAGCAGCCTCATTTCTTATTTTAAGTGATCTTGAGGTTTGGAAAATACTGGCAGTGGACTGGGATTCCAACTCCAATTCAAAATTTTTTTCTGTTTTCGAGTCCGTCGAAATCATTCTGTCCAATCATTTCATTCTTCCTAATGATGCTAAACTCCTCCAGGTTTATACGAATAGCGCGATCCTAACTGCTAGTGAAAGAGAATGATAGTGACCACCTCTGTGTGGAGTCAACAATGATGATATGCACGGGACTGGAGTCATAGGAATCACACCATTCGTTGTGTTCCCTCTAGCCGAACATGTGCACGTCTCGCTTCTGATGAAGAAATAATAAATACTTCATGCCTATTCGCAGCTGTCAGTCAATAACGAAACTTCTGGTTTCGAAGACCTGTCAGGCCAAAATCATTTGTATTGTCGTTTCAGGTTCCAGTGTCACGCTACTGGTGAACATATTAACTATCTAACATCTGTGCTTGGTGAACAACTGATACAGGTGTCTGGTTCTATTCCCAGTCCATCACAACAACTTTACTTTAGGGAGTTTCACACTTGTGCGTTGCACTTTATTACGTATCTTTCGTGGTTGCTTCTTAGATGCAACGTAAGCTTCACGGGGTTCCCGGTGCAGCGATAACCGTATCGTCCTTTATTTACAAGTTCGGACAGTCGGCCTTGTAAACTGATATTGATGAACATATTGATATTTTATGGCTCTCTATGCCTAGACGATTCTCGATCAGACATGGAAGCTTTTTTTGGTTAACAGCGGGTTAAAATTCGGATTACGAACAACAACTCGTCATGTCATTTAATGGGTGTGATCATAGTTGTGAAGTGCCACTTATTGTAATGAAGTTTAATTTACAGATGTTACGGACTGTCTCGTCGCTAATAATGTGTTTTCTAGTATTCGTTGTATCGCGTTATTGATTTACATCTGGACTGACTGTCATAAAGAGCAGTATTCTCTAAGTAGTCACTTGCAGTAACCATTGTGTGTATTCAAACGACTGTAACCCGAAAAGTTTCGGTGTTTACAGGACCTGCGAGACAGCTTATTTATGTTGCTTGCATTCAGAAGTGGCCCACTTTTTTTTTCTAGTGTACGTCTATTTTACGTTTTTCATCAGTCACCAAGTACACAAATCGATATTCTATTGTAATGTCAAATTTTCTCTCTGACAAAATCGTGCCATAAATTACCTTGACAATATTCGATTTTCATAAATTTTAAAGTATACGAGATAGTAACCAATGGCTGTGAACATTTAAAAAGTAAGTGATAAATTTAAGTCTGCTTATTCATAATCAACACGATCACTCTCGTGGTACGCGAATGCCCAGTGGATATTCAGTTTCTTTGCAAGTCCGTTCCAGGAACCCCACGGTACTGCGAATTCATGTCTTCAAGTTCTACAAGTCTGTAGCATTGACTAGGCACATATGATCCATTAGCAAATCACAGGGATGTGAGTTCAGGCGATCGTGGTGGCCAACAAATCGGACCATCTCGTACAGTCCACCTGCCCGGAAACTTTTCATCTAGTAATGGACGGTTATTTAGGGACCAGTACGATGTTGCCCCTAGTGTTGGAATATAACGTCAGATTTCAGATGTTCCAAGTACGTCACTGCAGATTCTTGTAAATATCGAATCACATGTCAGTGTTAACTCTGGAGAAGCTGAAAAAGAAAGCTGCAGCTGTGCACACACTGACATTTGCACTCTGCCTTTCCATTTCCCCATATATGAACTTTGTAAGGCTTCTGTTTGCCATATAAGTGAAAACTGACTCATTGGCAAAAGAAATCTTGTACGGAATGTCAAAGTTTGCCTCAGCCTTGGGAATAGAATGACGCGGCACCTGCTTGTAGACAGTATTAGATACTGTATTCCAAGTGGGTCGGGATTGAGGTTCCCTTCCGTATTGTGTCCGAAAGTTTCGTTGCACTTCGGTATTAGCTTTTCCCTAATGTTCCATGCTGTGTACTGACTTTTACCCTGTGCCGTCTACATCAAACCTGTGTCACGTTGAATAATCTTCGGGTTTAAACTTGTCAAATGTAGAAAACCAGCGGTTATTGTGTAGTATTGTTTGAAAATTATTTAACTCAGGAGCTGTAACGATAATTCATGTACACGCTGTATATTACAGCTGCCAACTGAATCACGGCACTTACGCTAACAATCAGTCTGCTGATCAACAAGTACACGATGCCATCTCTCTTCTTCGTGGAGACTTAGCTACGTCATTCATGGCAGTATCAGTGAACCAACTCAACTGCGTTCGCGCATGGCCAGATATTGTCAGAAATGTTTCACTTTTTGCCACGTAATAATTGCGTCCCCGGGGCGATACGAGACAGCATCGAGCGGCAACCCAGTACCACGGCGCACATCCATCACAGCGGGCGCCGGGCGTCTCGAGCGCCCCCATCAGGAGGCGCAGGCGGCGACAGTAGACGAGCGGAGGAGACCCACTCATTAGGGCCACGGCCCTCTCTGAGCTCATTAGCGCCGCTCGCGACGCTGTGCAGACAGCCAATCTAAAAACAAAGGCCCGCCACAAAAAGACATACGGCGCCCTAGTCACCGTACACCGCACTTAATTTGAATAGCGGCGATTATAGTCTAAGCTCAGTGTGAAATACGAATTACAGCATTGATTTTTGCTAAAAAGAAGTGAACTGACAATTTCTTCCACAATTTTAGCATTTACTGAGCTATTAGAGGCGACTATTTGCATAATTCCAGTGCATGGTAAGTACGTGTTTCGACTCGTATATTAATTCAGTTAGATTTATACAAAATGCTTAGATTAACGGTTTCGGCAAATAGTTGTCATCTTTCGATCGTACAGATACACAAATATGGTTAGGCCCTTTGAACGTCTTAGAGTCATTTAACAATTCAGTGAATGCATATAATACTGCCATATCGCCACGTTACTCGTGTTTATACTCCACAAGTCCCCCTCCCTGTCCAGTTCACGAATGGTGTGTGGAAAGAATGATTGACGGCAAACATTCTACCTTCTGTAATTTTCTTGTAGTGGTTACTTAGCGAGATGTGTGTGTGTGTGTGTGTGTGTGTGTGTGTGTGTGTGTGTGTAGAGGCCGTTTCATCCTGGAACGTAAACTCTCTGAATTTCAACAGTAATCCCCTCCGTGATGCGTAACAACTCCGTATCGCTCTCGCTCCGGCTAAGCGATCCCTTGACGAAGCACTTCGCTGTTGTTTCGTTTTTTCTCTATCTCTTTTGTTAAATCCAACTGATAAGAGTCCCATACCGATGAGAAATGCTCAAGAATAGGTCTTAACGAATTTTTTGCGACTTTTTATCTGGAGGAATTACATTTTCTTAAGATTCTGTCAATGAATCTCAGCCTGTCATCTGCTTTTCCTAGAATTAGTGATGTTTTTGTTGGTTATTCTTAACCAACAACAAAGCATTTCTTCGCTTATTAGTGCGAAAAAGTCACATTTATTTACGCTCAAGTACAACTAACAGCCCTTGCACCAACTTTCAACGTTGTGCAGGTCCCCCCTGAATTTCGCTATAGTCTTCTCGCTTTGCAACCTTCGTATAAACAACAATATTGTCTGAGAACAGATTCACGAAACCTATAACGCTAGATGAGTAATATATATTTCGAACATTAACGGTGCTCTTACAGTTTCTGTGGATGCGCCTGATCGTTCCTTTACATTTTCCAAGTTTGTTCCATTAAAAACGACATGCTGAATTATATCAGCAATTAAGTCCTGAATCAGATAAAAAAATCTGATCTTAGGCTAGATATTCTTGTGTTTTGTTCCCCAGTCGAATGTGTGGAACTCTATCGACTGCCTTCCTGAAGTTGAGGAACACAGCATGAAATGGCTTCCATTGTCTACGGTGCTGTGGATAAAAGACGGAAATAGAACTCTGTTTGGCGAATCCATGTTGATTAATATGTATGAGATTGTCTTGCTCAAGAAATGTCATAATAGAGGAGCATAATTACCCATAAATTTGCAATAGGTGTACGTCATATATGCAGACCTATATTATACCCATATTTCTGATGACTCTTGTTTAGAAATGCCAATTGGATTTCAGCATATATTGAACAACGAGAGCCGACTATGTACATAATCAGTGCATGCTATGTACGAGTTAACTTCCTGTCCCCAAAATTGGGTTCTGTCACTTCACCAGCGACATCCCTTTGTACATAGACCTAATGTTTTGTATTGCTAGTTGTTTTATTAGTCTGAGATACTGGCGTACGCTGTAAGCGCAGTAGTCAATAGCTCCTGCACTTCACTATTTCATGGAAGAACCCTCAAATGCGCACGTATTTTCACGTGTCTTCACCTCTTTCGTGATCAAGCAGTGAATAATCCTCTACGTATCGGAGTTACGTTTGGTTCGACTCTTATTATTTACTTTGACCCGATGATACAACCCACTTTTGACCCCCGTACAGCAACAATGATCTGGCACTGACGCTACCGCGCGTTGTGTCGTCCTTTTTCAGTGGCGCCATCGGATGGGGTATGGAGAGGCTTGTAGTCAGCACTCTGCTCTCCCAATCGCTGTGGGGTTTGTTGACCTTGTAACCACTACTAATCGGCCCAGTAGCTCGTCAGTAGGCCTCACGAGGTCAGTCCTGCCACCAAGAAAATGTCCCCGATAATATCGGAAATCGAACCCGGACACCCCTCATGGCAGTCAGCCGCGCTGACCATTCTGCTCGGGAGGCGGACAACAACAATGGTAGCCCAGTTATGTAAGGTTAAGAAGTCTTCTTCGCTTTGTGCTCAGTGGTCATTGCGCTGTTCCCATGAAGTGTCTAAATCTGTGAATTACGATGTAGCATTCCCATTTATGATGGTCCTTACTCCATCAATACTCTCTGGTAACGCAGTTTAAATTATACGGTGCCTCTTGTATTTCGCCTTTGAAATTATCTATAATTAGATGATCAGTAAGGTCGTTTCTGGAGACGCCACAGATAGCGGTGAGATACCAACGTGACTGGCGCCCGCCATACGGCCCGACAACCAGCAGTGATGGTGTGGTGTGCCATTTCCTTTCACAGCAAGACCCCTTTGGTTGTCATCCGTGAAACCCTTACAGCACAACGGTACGTCGGCGATATTCTACACCTCCTTTTGTTGCCTTTCATGGCAAGCCATCATGGACTTACGTTTCAGCAAAATAATGCCAGTCCGCTCTGGGTGACAGGTGCTAAGTCTTGTCTTCACGCTTGCCAAAGTCGTCGGATCTCGCCACAATTGAGAAGCAAGTAGCTCGGGATTTTTAGGATCTAACGCGCCAATTGGTCAGAATTTGGCACGATATCCCTCAAGAGGGCATCCAACAACTCTGTCAGTCAATGCTAAGCCGAATAACTGCTTGCATAAGGGTCAGAGACGGACCAACGCATTGACTTGCTCAATTTGTGAAGCACTTACTCACGAAAAACATCATTCTGTTTTTATGAAATAGTAGGCTTAATCATTTGTTTGTCGGTACACGTACATCACACCTACCGATTTTCATCCCATTCGGATAGTTCCAACGTGATGGATTGTCTCTCTCTCTCTCTCTCTCTCTCTCTCTGTGTGTGTGTGTGTGTGTGTGTGTGTGTGTGTGTGTGTGTGTGTGTGTGTGTGTCTCGGTCTGTCTGTCTTATCGTGTATTTAAGTTACAGTTGCAATAACCTTTTCTCACTGGCTGTTAATTCCTCCGAGTCACTCTTAGCAGCCAGCCGGAGTGGCCGAGCGGTTCTAGGCGCTACAGTCTGGAACCACGTTGCTGCTACAGTCGCAGGTTCTAATCCTCCCTCGGGCATGGATGTATGTGATGTCCTTAGGTTAGTTAGGTTTGAGTAGTTCTAAGTTCTAGGGGACTGATGACCTCAGAAGTTAAGCCCCATAGTGCTCAGAGCCATTTTTTTCACTCTTAGCACTCCTAGTGTCATCCAGTGTAGCATCTTGTAACTGCACAGGGCAACCTGTCATATACCACGTGCCCTCTGTCAGCAACTTCGTTAGTATGTTTGTGTGCGCATACCTACAGCGTTCATGAACTTTGTCCATGGCGGGACGGTAGCTTGGAGATACCACAACGAGCGGGCGCTTCTTTTCAAAAAAATGTTCAAATGTGTGTGAAATCTTATAGGACTTAACTGCAAAGGTCATTAGTCCCTAAGCTTACACACTACTGAACCTAAATTGTCCTAAGGACAAACACACACACCCATGCCCGAGGGGGACTCGAACCTCCGCCGGGGCTTCTTTTCAGCTTGGGAAGTATCACAGTGAGGAGAACACATAAAGTATGTGTGGAATGTTTATGAGAATGAAAGAGCAGTTATTTATGTATTAAAAAACGTTTCTGTCTAATACGTTTGTGCGGACTTAAGACGAGCCCTCTCATACCTTAAATACAGAACTTAAAGTACTGGAGTACAGTAGCCAGACGCCAGAAAGTGACATACAGTCGAAATTTGTCGCCAGTGTTTACCTGGCACCTGAGGAAGATGGAGTGCCTTTACTTTTTATCCTCTTTGTTATCTGGGTCTCCAAGTTGGTATGAGAGACGAGTAGAGTAATACGTTGCTGAACTTCTTGTGTCATAATTGGAATATAGGTTTATAGTTAGCACCGCCGTCGCTGGTCACGCGCATACATTCGTAATTCATATATTTTCTGAGACTTCGATCGCAAATTGAAGAATGTTGTTGAACCGGAAGTACCGCACAGAAGAACTGAAAATCTTTTACCAATGTCAAAAGTAAAAAGAAAAATTACTGTATTTAGTACGAAAATGAAATACTGCTGTTTCATTTTGTCAGCTCATTCGAAAACGCTACCAAGTATCAGTATATGACATCGGAAATAATACCAGATGACCAACTCATGGTATCTCTCTGCATTTGAGACATATCCTAATTAGACTGCATTGAATTCTGTATAATTCACATATGTATCAAGCGTGAACATACGCATCGCTGTTTTTCCAGTGACAGTACGGGGGAAAAAAATACATACGCTGTAGATGCGTAAATACGGTATTCGTTTCCTCGAAAAATAGGACTCGCTTCCAGGAGACTCCGCATATGGATATTCTGTTATCTTTATCGGAAAACTTCTGGCATGGGGAGCGGCACTGCACATTTTTTTTTCCGAGCTCGGACAAACCGAAAAAAATGCTGGAAATAATGACAGCCGGGATTGTGCGCTCGGCAGCGGGCTCCTCATTTAACGATTGCGCCGCTCCTTTTATGCAGTTTTTTATGTAACAGCCATTAGCGTGCGCTTCGGCTGCCCAGGCTGTGCCCGCGTCCATTACGACTATGCGGCCCGGATCGCGTCGGCAGAGGTCAAACCGAGGTCATTAAGGTCCAGAATAGCGGTTGCCCATTGTACAATACGCGCCACAGAGGGATTGGTGCGCGCGTGTTTTGAAATCCTGTGGCACTGCCTCAAAGAGACAGACGGTCCGCCCGCGCCTGCAAGAACCGCAACGCGCTCGCCACACACGGACACACACACACACACACACACACACACACACTCTGCACGTCCGCCGACGCACGCGAGCACTTGCCGCCGAGTACAGTGGGACTCGGCGTCGGAGTGTGTGCGTCGTGCTGTCTCCCAGTCGCGCACGTCCGTCTGCCCGCACGCGCGCGCTCTCGCAGCACGACTCTGAACCTCTCACGCATCCCCTTGTTAATTGCGTTCTGAAGAGCGGGTTAATTTGCCGCGGCCGTGGCCCACAGCTCTAGGGGGGAGGGAAGGCGCACGCGGAGGCAGCCGCCTGCTGGCACAGACGGAGAAGGCACCGCAATGAATTACGACGACGCTGACACGGAAATTCGCTCCGGCTTCACACAGGCGTGTTCTTCGGCGCCAGCCCTGCTAGCTGGTGATAATAATTAGCAGGAAAGGGGTTGAGGCTGGCGCAAGCGTGAGTACTACGCGTACCCCACCCCCGCTGTCCCTCCCCTCTCTACCATCCTTGCTTTGTACTGCACCCGCCCCTTAAAGTGACCTACGAGTGTCTTTCTCGCGACCCCTGCCACTTTGGTTAGATCTCGAAACGTTGCAAGTATTAAAAAGTTGGCTAATTGCCGGAAGTGTTTCGACAAAGCGAAGTATGTCCCTGGTGACGAGAACAGGACTATCATTGTTCCTTGTATAGGAAACAAACGGTGTTGAGTGGAAATTATGAATTACTGTACATATTATTGTTTTCTCTACCCGTTTTGGAGGAGTATAAGAGGCGTATAATAAGCAAATGTAACACATTTTTTTCTCGGATAATTTCGTTTGAAAAAATGAAGGATTTGTTAAGCGATATCGCCCCTCCTACCGAGCGAGGTGGCGCAGTGGTTAGACACTGGACTCACATTCGGGAGGACGACGGTTCAATCCCGCGTCCGGCAATCCTGATTTAGGTTTTCCGTGATTTTCCTAAATAGATCCAGGCAAAAGCCGGGATGGTTCCTTTGAAAGGGCACGGCCGACTTCCTTCCCCATTCTTCCCTAATCCGATGAGACCGATGACCTCGCTGTCTGGTCTCTTTCCCCAAACAACCCTAATCCCTTCAGCCCCTCCAGTTTCTTGAAACTCCGACAAGTGACGGAGATTTACGTTGCCTTCAAAATGGCTTCTGTAACTGAGGTGTGTTCCAAGCAGAGAGCTGTAACTGAGTTTCTTTTGGCTGAAAAAAAGAGTGTCGCAGATATTCATAGGCGCTTGCAGAATGTCTACGCAGGCTGACAGTGAACAAAAGCAAAGTGAGTCGTTGGGAGAGACGTCTGTCATCTTTACAGTAAGGTCGCGCAAACCAATCCAGTCTTCCGCTCGTCGGCCGGTCGCACACAGTTTTGGCTCCTGCAGTGTTAGAACGTGCCGACATTCATTTGAGGTGATCGGCGGATAACAGTCAAATACTAACTGCACAACTGGACATCTTCTGTTGGTTGTGCTGACACAGTGTTGCACCAGTTGGAGTAACCAAGATGTGTGTACGCGCCGGGCTCCTCGTCGCCTAACAGATCCTAAACAGCAACGAAGGACTATCTGTGCGGAGGTGCTTGCGCGTTACGAGGCTGATCGTGAGCATTGTTTGTCGAACTTCGTCACAGGCGGTGAAACATGGTTTCTTCAGTATGAACCGAAGAGACAATCCATAGAGTGGCGCCACATAACCTATTCTCCGAAGAAAGAGTCAGAAGCCGCACCTTCAACCGGTAATGTGTTGGCGACGGTCTTCTGGGTCACTGAAAGGGTTATTCTGTTTGATATCCTAGCTCATGGTGCAATGATCAATTCTGTGGCGTATTGTACTACCCTCAGAAAACTGAAGAAACTTCAGCTTGTTCGTCGCCAAAAAAAAAAATTCAAACGAACTTCTCCTTCTCTATAACAATGCAAGGCTTTGCAGAAGTCTGCGTACCCGAAAGGAGTTCATAAAACTTCATAGGACTGCTCTTTCTCGTACGCTCTACAGCTCGGATCTCGGGACTTCCATCTCATTGGCCCAATGAAGGAGGCACTCCTCGGGAAGTAGTCCTTCTATGATGGGGAGGTTATTGATGCAGCAAGACATTGGTTCCGACGTCAGTCTGTAGAGTGGTACGATACGGGCATACAGTCTGTACTAAGGTGGCGTAAGGCCGTCACATTTAGTGGAGATTGTGTTGAAAGAAAGAGTTTTGTAGCTAATATGATATTGATATTCCGTGACAGAGCGTAGGGGAACAATGCGGGAGACCCGCATCGCCGTACTAGACAACGTCCTAGTGGAGATCATTTGCCATTGCCTTCCTCCGACCGTAATGGGGATAAATGATGGTGATGAAGACAACAACACCCAGTCAACTCGAGACAGGGAAAATCCCTGACCCCGCCGGGAATCTAACCCGGGACGCCGAGCTTGGGAAGCGAGAACGCTACCGCGAGACCTCGAGAAGCGGACAATGTGATGTATTGGAATCATGAATAAAAGCAATTCTTTTCAGAAAAAGGATGTGTTGCATTATATAATGAACGAGCCTTCGTAGTTACGTAAATGTAGACATTGAAGCCATACATCGTCTGTCGTGCACAATCCTGCACCCTGAAACGGAAGAACGTCTTCTACCATGAAATAGGCGATATTTGCAAATGAACTGGGTTTGTTTCATGTTTTGATAATTTACCATGTCCTGGAAATGGAAAATCGAGTTAGTTATCAATAGCTTCTGTTTCAAAATCTTTTTCATCTAGAACTGGTTTCTGGTAAAACTTCTTTTTAGTTTGATTTCATCTGCTGATTATGGTTATGTAACATTTTCTCGAGTGTAACACTTTTAAATTGGAACGCAATATTTGTTCCAAGTATACGGCCATGCAGTACCTTGGAATACTTTCTCACATTTGAAAAAACCTAGTTGTTCCTGAGTAAATTTTGCAGTTTGGAAAATATGCAGCAGCAGAGAGTGAGTGAGCGCTGTCATCTCAGAATGGAGTACGAAAATATATTAAGTTTGAAGTCAAGTGGCATATTTGATAACATCTGTTCAAATGGTTCAAATGGCTCTGAGCACTATGGGACTCAACTGCTGTGGTCATAAGTCCCCTATAACTTAGAACTACTTAAACCTAACTAACCCAAGGACATCACACACATCCATGCCCGAGGCAGGATTAGAACCCGCGTCCGTAGCGGTCGTGCGGTTCCAGACTGTAGCGCCTTTAACCGCTCGGCCACTCCGGCCGGCTGATAACATCTGTGAACGGAAATACAAGGTGGGATAAATAAAAGTGTCCCGGAGAACAGAGTTCCAGAGTACAAAGAAACACAGCACAGGAAAGGAAATACATTACTAACCTGACTGCAGCAGATGTTGAAAGTGACCATCATTTATCCCTTGACACCTTTGGGCCCTGGTCAACAAGTTGCTGAAAGCGGATCAAATGGCTCTGAGCACTATGGGACTTAACTTCTGAGGTCATCAGTCACCTAGAACTTAGAGCTACTTAAACCTAACTAACCTAAGGACATCACACACATCCATGCACGTGGCAGGATTCGAACCTGCGACAGTAGCGGTCGCGCGGTCCCAGACTGTAGCGCCTAGAACCGCTCTGCCAACGCGGCTGGTGAAAGCGGATCGAATCTGGATTGCTGGAATTGCTGCAGTCTAATCCGAACTGTTCTTCTACAGTTCTTGAAGACTATGAGGGTTGTTGCGGTACACCTTAGGCTTGAAGGCTCGCCACACAAAGTAATCGCACACAGACAGATCAAATGACCCGGCTGGGCATCTAGGGCAGCGACCAGACTGACCTCTGCTAACAACTCTGTCAGCCATGAAGATTGCATAAATGTGCTTCAAAATTCAGCCTGCCGTCCTGTTGGAAGAAAGTGTAGGTGTTTTCCTCCTCGCCGCGCAGGATTAGTCGAGCGGTCTCAGGCGCTGCAGTCGTGGACTGTGCGCTGATCCCGGCGGAAATTCGAGTCCTCCCTCGGGCATGGGTATGTGTGTTTGTCCTTAGGATAATTTAGGTTAAGTAGTGTGTAAGCTTAGGGACTGATGACCTTAGCAGTTAAGTCCCATAAGATTTCACACCCCAATTCTCCTCCTCTGTTAATGCTGTCAAAGATGATTTCAAAATGTTGTCAATGTAACGCGGTAAAAATCAGATTCTGATCGAAGAAGATGGGAAAATTAATGCGGCATGCAGTCGCTGCCCACCAAACCCCAACGTTCTGATCATGCAGTGGTGTTTCGAGGAAATTATATTGATTCTCTGCTGGCAGAAAACATGTGATTCTTTGATCCGACATAACCACTCAAGTGAAACCAGTTTTCAACAGACACACAGAACAAATCCATGTCCAAGCCGTCCTTTGTTGTCAGAACAGCCACTCAGAAAACTGGAGGCGCTGAAGAGTACCTGCTAGCTTTAACGCGTAAACAACAGACACTCGTTCGTGATGCACGTGCAGGTATAGGTGGAGTAGTGGCCCGCATTATTGACGTGATATGCCGGCCTCTTGCAACAGGCGTTGGTTTGATTTGGCAGGAATCTGAAGCGTTTTCTGGAGAACAGCAGTCTCATTTTCTAGTATGCGATCACGTTTCGGAATGTTTTTGGACTTTTTCAAAACAAATCCCGTCTGACGCCATTTTCGGACTATGCGCCTTTGTATTATCGCGAAATATGGGAGAGAGAGTCACAGATATGATACAGGATTTGGGCTGGAGATCATTAAGAGAAAGGCGTTTTTCGTTGCGATGGAAACTTCTCACGAAATTCCAATCACCAACTTTCTCCTCCGAATGTGAAAATATTTTGTTGACACCGACCTACATAGGGCGGAACGATCACCACGATAAAATAAGGGAAATCAGAGCTCGTACGGAAAGATGTAGGTGTTCATTCTTTCCGCGCGCTGTACGAGATTGGAATAATAGAGAATTGTGAAGGTGGTTCGACGAACCCTCTGCCAGCACTTAAATGTGATTTGCGGAGTATCCATGTAGATGTAGAGTTCCAAATCGCCCAGTCATTCTCCCAGGCACACTTTTCCGTGAACTGGGCTGTATATTATGCGCTTGTTTGTAGTAACCAACACGATTATTTTGTGTGGCAATATAGAGATCTACGGTCCAGTCACAATAATGCGGCCACCGTCTAAGTTCGACGTCAGCGTGCGGTAACCACTCACAGGCGCCGGGTGATTGGCTTCAAATGGCTCTGAGCATTATGGGACTCAACTGCTAAGGTTATCAGTCCCCTAGATCTTCGAACTACTTAAACCTAACCAACCTAAGGACATCAAACACATCCATGCCCGAGGCAGAATTCGAACCTGTGACCGTAGCAGTCGCGCGGTTCCGGACTGAAGCGCCTAGAACCTCTCGGCCAAACTGTGGTGCACCACGGGCCATAGACGTTAGGAGTAAACAACGGCCGCGGAAATATGCTTGAGCGAATAGACGTGCAACTGTTGAGCATCTGGCCTTCAGGATGTCTCTTCGACAGTTCAACAAACGTTCCTGCGTATTGTTTTCTGCAGCAGACTGTTCATCAGTGGCGAAGGATAAAATTTGCACACCAGCACCTCAACTGGACGTCCACTGAGAGGTGAAAGGTGCCTTTTCTGATGACTAATAGCTTATGCTCTATCAGACTGATAACTGTTAACGTGTACGGCGTAATACGTCTGAAAGAAAGCACCCTCCAACATCGTCGGAAGGGGCCAGGCGGGAAGGCATTCCCTGGATGGTCTCGTCACTCTGTAAAGAACTATGTATCAACATAAATATCTATCTGTCGTTGGGGACCAAGTGTATCCCTAAATGCTACTTGTTTTTCATCGGCACGATGGCATCTATCAGCAGGACAGCGCAAAGTGGTAGACGGTCGCACTCTACATTCATGGTTCGAAGAGCACCAGCACGAGTTTATCGTACTCCCCTGGACACCAAACTCTCCGGATTTAAACCTGATCGAGAATCTGTGGACCACCTTGATCGGTCTGTTCTCAAGTAGCATCAACCGAAAAACTTCGCGCAGTACAAATTTTCGTGAAAGCAGGCCAAGACTGCTGTGTTGGGGATGTCAAACTTGCCTTCAATTATGCGAGTCACATTTTTCCAATTTTATTTAATACGATGCAGTCGATGGCCCGTTAATGTCGACCAACTGCTGACTTCAATTTTCCACAGGGTCCATGGTCCTAGCGGCAGTGTTTGTTCCACTCGAAAAACAGTTGACGGATTAGGTCTTTACCTAACTTAAGTTTTATGGAAGTATCTGATGTTGTATACATGGAAGAAGCCTGGTGATACTGGCAGGTTTCAGATAGATTACATAATATTAAGACAGAAATTTAGGAACCAGGTTTTAAATTGTAAGGTATTTCCAGGGGCAGAGGTGGACTCTGATCACAATCTATTGGTTATGAACTGTAGAATAAAACTGAAGAGACGCCAAAGAGGTGGGAATTTAAGGAGATGGGACATGGATAAAATGAAAGAACCAGGGGTTGTACAGAGTTTCAGGGAGAGCATATGGGAACAATTGACAGGAATGGGGAAAGAAATACAGTAGAAGAAGAATGGGTAGCTTTGAGAGATGAGGTAGTGAAGGCAGCAGAGGCCCTAGTAGGTAAAACGACGAGGGCAAGTAGAAATTCTTGGGTAACAGAAGAAATACTGAATTCAACTGATGAAAGGAGAAAATATAAAAATGCAGTAAATGAAGCAGGCAAAAAGGAGTACAAACGTCTCAAAAACGAGATCGACAGGAAGTGCAAAATGGCTAAGCAGGAATGGCTAAAGGACAATTGTAAGGATGTAGAGGGTTATCTCACTAGGGGTAAGATAGATACTGCCTACAGGAAAATTAAAGAGACGTTTGGAGAAAAGAGAACCACTTGTATGAATATCAAAAGTTCAGATGGAAACCAGTTCTAAGCAAAGAAGGGAAAGCAGAAACGTGGAGGGAGTATATAGAGGGCCTATACAAGGGCAATGTACTTGAGGACAATATAATGGAAATGGAAGAGGATGTAGATGAAGATGAAATGGGAGATACGATACTGCGTGAAGAGTTTGACAGAGTACTGAAAGACCTGAGTTGAAACAAGGCCCCGGGTGTAGACAACATTCCATTAGAACTACTGACGGTCTTGGGAGAGCAAATCCTGACAAAACTCTACCATCTGGTGAGCAAGATGTATGAGACAGGCGAAATACCCTCAGACTTCAAGAAGAATATAACAATTCCAATCCCAAAGAAGGCAGGTGTTGACAGATGTGAAAATTACCGAACAATCAGTTTAATAAGTCACGGATGCAAAATACTAACGCGTATTCTCTACAGACGAATGGAAAAACTGGTAGAAGCCGACCTCGGGGAAGATCAGTTTGAATTCCGTAGAAATGTTGGAACACGTGAGGCAATACTGACCCTACGACTTATCTTAGAAGAAAGATTTTTTCTTTTTTTTGGTCATCAGTCTACTGACTGGTTTGATGCGGCCCGCCACGGATTCCTTTCCTGTGCTAACCACTTCATCTCAGAGTAGCACTTGCAACCTACGTCCTCAATTATTTGCTTGACTCATTCCAATCTCTGTCTTCCTCTACAGTTTTTGCCCTCCACAGCACCCTCTAGTACCATGGAAGTCATTCCCTCATGTCTTAGCCGATGTCCTATCATCCAGTTCCTTCTCCTTATCAGTGTTTCCCACATATTCCTTTCCTCTCCGATTCTGCGTAGAACCTCCTCATTCCTTACCTTATCAGTCCACCTAATTTTCAACATTCGTCTATAGAACCACATCTCAAACGCTTCGATTCTCTTCTGTTCCGGTTTTCCCACAGTCCATGTTTCACTACCATACAATGGTGTACTCCAGACGTACATCCTCAGAAATTTCTTCCTCAAATTAAGGCCGGTATTTGATATTAGTAGACTTCTCTTGGCCAGAAATGTCTTTTTTTCCATAGCGAGTCTGCTTTTGATGTCCTCCTTGCTCCGTCCGTCATTGGTTATTTTACTGCAAGGTAGCAAAATTCTTTGACTTCATTGACTTCGTGACCATCAATCCTCATGTTAAGTTTCTCGCTGTTCTCTTTTCTACTACTTCTCATTATCATCGTCTTTCTCCAATTTACTCTCAAACCATACTGTGTACTCATTAGACTGTTCATTCCGTTCAGCAGTTCATTTAATTCTTCTCCACTTTCACTCAGGATAGCAATGTCATCAGCGATTCGTATCATTGATATCCTTTCACCTTGTATTTTAATTCCACTCCTGAACCTTTCTTTTATTTCCATCATTGCTTCCTCGATGTACGGATTGAAGAGTAGGGGCGAAAGGCTACAGCCTTGTCTTACACCCTTCTTAATACGAGCACTTCGTTCTTGATCATCCACTCTTATTATTCCCTCTTGGTTGTTGTACATGTTGTCTGACCCGTCTCTCCCTACAGCTTACCCCTACTTTTTTCAGAATCTCGAACAGCTTGCACCATTTTATATTGTCGAACGCTTTCTCCAGGTCGACAAATCCTATGAAAGTGTCTTGATTTTTCTTTAGCCTTGCTTCCATTATTGGCCGTAACGTCAGAATTGCCTCTCTCGTCACTTTACTTTTCCTAAAGCCAAACTGACCGTCACCTAGCGCATTCTCAATTTTCTTTCCATTCTTCTGTATATTATTCTTGTAAGCAGCTTCGATGCATGAGCTGTTAAGCTGATTGTGCGATAATTCTCGCACTTGTCAGCTCTTGCCGTCTGGTATATCGCCAGACTCATATATTCTACACACCAACGTGAATAGTCGTTTTGTTGCCACTTCCCCCAATGATTTTAGAAATTCTGATGGAATGATATCCATCCCTTCTGCCTTATTTGACCGTAAGTCCTCCAAAGCTCTTTTAAATTCCGTTTCTAATACTGGATCCCCTATCTCTTCTAAATCGACTCCTGTTTCTTCTTCTATCACATCAGACAAATCTTCACCCTCATAGAGGCTTTCAATGTATTCTTTCCACCTATCTGCTCTCTCCTCTGCATTTAACAGTGGAATTCCCGTTGCACTCTCAATGTTACCATCGTTGCTTTTAGTGTCACCAAAGGTTGTTTTGACTTTCCAGTATGCTGAGTCTGTCCTTCCGACAATCATATCTTTTTCGATGTCTTCACACTTTTCCTGCAGCCATTTCGTCTTAGCTTCCCTGCACTTCCTATTTATTTCATTCCTCTGGGATTTGTATTTCTGTATTCCTCATTTTCCCGGAACATGTTTGTACTTCCTCCTTTCATCAATCAACTGAAGTATTTCTCCTGTTACCCATGGTTTCTTCGCAGCTACCTTCTTTGTACCTATGTTTTTCTTCCCAACTTATGTGATAGCCCTTTTTAGAGATGTCCATTACTCTTCAACTGTACTGTCTACTGAGCTATTCCTTATTGCTGTATCTATAGCGTTAGCGAACTTCAAACGTATCTCGTCATTCCTTAGTACTTCCGTATCCCACTTCTTTGCGTATTGATTCTTCCTGACTAATGTCTTGAACTTCAGCCTACTATTCATCACTACTATATTGTGATCTGAGTCTATATCTGCTCCTGGGTACGCCTTACAATCCAGTATCTGATTTCGGAATCTCTGTCTGACCATGATGTAATGTAATTGAAATCTTCCCGTATCTCCCGGCCTTTTCCAAGTATACCTCCTCCTCTTGTGATTCTTGAACAGGGTATTCGCTATTACTAGCTGAAACTTGTTACAGAACTCAATTAGTCTTTCTCCTCTTTCATTCCCTGTCCCAAGCCCATATTCTCCCGTAACCTTTTCTTCTACTCCTTCCCCTACAACTGCATTGCAGTCGCCCATGACTATTAGATTTTCGTCCCCCTTTACATACTGCATTATCCTTTCAATATCCTCACACAATTTCTCTATCAGTTCATCTTCAGCTTGCGACGTCGGCATGTATACCTGAACTATCGTTGTCGGTGTTGGTCTGCTGTCGATTCTGATTAGAACAACCCGGTCACTGAACTGTTCAAAGTAACACACCCTCTGCCCTACCTTCCTATTCATAACGAATCCTACACCTGTTATATCATTTTCTGCTGCTGTTGATATTACCCGATACTCATCTGATTAGAAATCCTTGTCTTCCTTCCACTTCACTTCACTGACCCCTACTATATCTAGATTGAGCCTTTGCATTTCCCTTTTCAGATTTTCTAGTTTCCCTACCACGTTCAGGCTTCTGACATTCCACGCCCCGAATCGTAGAACGTTGTCCTTTCGTTGATTATTCAATCTTTTTCTCATGGTAACCTCCCCCATGGCAGTCCCCTCCCGGAGATCCGAATGGGGGACTATTCCGGAATCTTTTGCCAATGGAGAGATCATCATGACACTTCTTCAATTACAGGCCTCATGTCCTGTGGAAACACGTTACGTTTCTTTAATGCAGTGGTTTCCATTGCCTTCTGCATCCTCATGTCGTTGATCATTACTGATTCTTCCGCCTTTAGGGGCAATTTCCCACCCCTAGGGCAAGACAGTATCGTGAACCTCTATCCGCTCCTCCGCCCTCTTTGACAAGGCCGTTGGCAGAATGAGGCTGACTACTTATGCCGTAAGTCTCCGGCCGCCAATGCTGATTATTTATCAAAATTTAGGTAGTGGCGGGGATCGAACCCGGGACCGAAGACGTTATGATTGTGAATCAAAGACTCTACCCCTAGACCACGGGACATTAAGGAAAGGCAAACCTACATTTCTAACATTTGTAAACTTAGAGAAAGCTTTTGACAATGTTGACTGGAATACTCTCTTTCAAATTCTGTAGGTGGCAGGGGTAAAATACGGGGAGCGAAAGGCTATTTACAATTTGTACAGAAACCAGATGGCAGTTATAAGAGTCGAGGGGCTCGAAAGGGAAGCAGTGGTTGGGAAGGGAGTGAGACTGGGTTGTAACCTATCGCCGACGTTATTCAATCTGTATATTGAGCAAGCCGTGAAGGAAACAAAAGAAAAATTCGGAGTAGGTATTAAAATCCATGCAGAAGAAATAAAAGACGTTCGCCGATGGCATTGTAATTCTGTCAGAGACAGCAAAGGACTTGGAAGAGCAGTTGAACGGAACGGGCAGTGTCATGAAAGAAGGGTATAAGATGAACATCAACAAAAGCAAAACAAGGATAATGGAATGCAGTCGAATTAAGTCGGGTGATGCTGAGGGAATTAGATTAGGAAATGAGACAAAGTAGTAAAAGAGTTTTGCTATTTGGGCAGCAAAATAACTGATGATGGTCGGAGTAGAGAGGATATGAAATGTAGACTGGCAATGGCAAGGAAAGTGTTTCTGAAGATAAATAGTTTGGACAAGAAGAGAATAGAAGCTTTCGAAGTGTGGTGCTACAGAAGAATGCTGAAGATTAGATGGGTAGATCATATAACTAATGAGGAGGTATTGAATAGGATTGGGGAGAAGAGAAATTTGTGGCGCAACTTAACTAGAAGAAGGGATAGGTTGGTAGGACATGTTCTGATGCATCAAGGGATCACCAATTTAGTAATGGAGGGCGGCATGGAGGGTAAAAATCGTAGAGGGAGACCAGGAAATGAATACGCTAAACAGATCCAGAAGGATGTAGGTTGCAGTAGGTACTGGGATATGAAGAAGCTTGCAAAGGATAGAGTAGCATGTAGAGCTGCATCAAAACAGTCTCAGGACTGAAGACCACATCAACAACAACAACTGTTGTCCCTCTGCTCTCTCTCTCTCTCTCTCTCTCTCTCCCTCTCTTACACACACACACACACACACACACACACACACACACACACACACACACACACACACACACACACAAACAAACAAAAACAACAACAACGGCACAACATTACTACAGATGACCACGCACTTTGAGAAAAAATGTTTCGTCACGTAATTATCTACTACACTGTATCTTATGAAACAAAACAATGTTGTCAGATAGACAACAGTTAGAAGAAAACGGCAACTTTCCAATCAAACGACATATCACTTTAAATATGGGGAAACGAAACTAAAAAACGAATACGATTACAGGTGCTCGTGCTGTCAGCAGCCGCTGAATGGCTGCGCAACGTGTGTGCACATAAAGGGCTGCAGAGAAGTGTAGGACGCCATGTTTCGTTATTTGCGAGCGGCAAACGTAGACTGAGAGATTACAGTAGACCGCACCCGCCAAATGAATTGGCGTGATCGATCGACCATCGTGAATACGGTTTGTAGTCTTTTTCAACAGCTGTCCGTACTGGGACGTAGTAGTTGCGCGGGAGGTGTGTAGCGAACAGAACTGGGATCTGGAATCTGAGATCCACGGGTGGTGACCGTCACCAGAACCACACAGCACAGACAAACCACCACTGTCTTCCGATATTTTCATCAGAGAGTAATTTCGTAAATAAACTGGAAGCAGCCTTGATCCATTAACTTTTTTAATGGTGACCTGTTTCGATCCTGTTATCAGATCTTCTTCGGACCATGAATGTCTGACGGTGGCGGCGGTACATGGCACCACCAGCCACAAACAAGAGGACTGCCGTGCGCCACCGCCTCCGGCAGACATCAAATAAATGTTCAAATGTGTGTGAAATCTTATGGAACTTAACTGTTAAGGCCATCAGTCCATAAGCTTACACACTACTTAACCTAAATGATCCTAAGGATAGACACACACACCCATGCCCGAGGGAGGACTCGAACCTCCGCCGGGACCAGCTGCACAGTCCATGACTGCTCCGGCAGACATTCATGGTCCGAAGATGATCTGATAAAAAGATCGAAACCTGTCACCATTAAAAAAAAAAAAAAAACAAGCGATCAAGACTGCTCCCAGTTTATTTATAATAATTACAGACCTTTTTTTTGTTTACATGAGAACTATGTTCTTTAAATCGTTAAAAGTAGTTTAATAGCCTCTTATTTATGTGCATACCCAGTATTTGTGTAAACAAGTAAAGGGCTTTGCTAAAAATACGGTAACGCCACAATAAATGTATGTGTTTGTACATAAATATAAATATTAGCCAATCCTTCAGGATGCCCTTTTGTGTTTGACGATGAACAGCAACTGTTCAAGGTCCTCAATAAGTTACATGTGTCAGTCGTGGTCAGAACTGGCTTCTGTGCAGTTATGAGTGCATTACGTCGGAGCTCAGTGACTTCGAAATTAGGCAGACTGTTCGAGCTCGGATACTGGGTGCTTCCGTATTCAAGGTAGCAGTAGTGTTTGGTGTATCAAGAGGCTCCGCATCGAAAATTTATACCATATATAGGAAAGGCGGAAATACATCAAACGCTAAGTGAAAACGTGGACGGAAGTCTGTGTTGAGTGACCGTGACGGACGGTCATTGAAGAGGACGATAACAAAAAATAAGTAGAAGTCATTGCGGAACTAAATGCTGCTGCACTCTCAATGCCCGATGCCTGTCAGCACAAAAAAGAAAAGAAGCAAGCTTTATAAACTGGGAGTTGAGGAGTGAAGTGGAATTCATAAACGTGGTGCCGGTGCCATAAAGCCTTTGAGATCCAGCAGTGGAAGACTGTCATGAGTGTTATTCCACAGTGTTTCCAACTTCTCGCAGAGTTGTCGTTCGAGTACGACGTGGACGGGGTTCAGTGATGATTTGAGCATCCCATAGGTACTATGCCTTACCGCCAAGGATTATGCTGCTGTTTTAGCTGGTCAGGTCCAACCCATAGTACAATTTCTGTTCCCGAATGAAAATGCTGTGTGCCAAGACGACAGGGCTGCTGCTCACACAGCTCTCATCGTCCAGGACTGGCTTTGTGAGTACGAAGGTGAATTGTCCCATCCCCCCCCCTCCCCCCAGCTGGCCACCAGAGTCACCAGATCTCAATACTATAGAGTTTGTTGTCTACTTTTAAGGGAAGAGTGCTTGATCGCTCTACAACTCTATCATCGTTACTCGTTCTATTTTACAGGAGAAATTATATAGGATTCCTTTGAAAACAGCACAGGATTCATATTTGTCAATTCTGAGACGACTGGAAGCTGTTTTTAATGTCAAAGTGGTTCAAATGGCTCTGAGCACTACGGGACTTAATTGCTGAGCTCATCAGTCACCTAGAACTTAGAACTACTTAAAGCTAACTAACCTAAGGGCATCACACACATCCATGCCCGAGGCAGGAATCGAACCTGCGACCGTAGCAGTCACGCGGTTCCAGACTGTAGCGCCTAGAACCGCTCGGCCACTCCGGCCGGCAATGTCAACGTGTTTCCTACATGATATTATGCGTGGTAATGTGTTGCGTTTTTGCTGTTCCCATATTTTTGTCCTACTCATGTGTGTCACGCTACTGTTGTAATACTGTATATTACAAATTATTATTATAAATACTTTATTCATGCTTTATTTGTTTAAAGGCCAGATAATTAATTTTAACTACGATGATTTTTTTCTAATTTTGAATGTTTTATGCAGGCTGTATTTAACGTGAATAGTTTTAACGAATATCAGAGTGCGTCACAACAGGTACTACAGGTCTTTCATAATAATGCGGAATTTAAAGAGAGAATTAGGTGGTACATTTAATAGATTTAGACGACGGTAGCTGCATAGCCGCGCGGGATTAGCCGAGCGGTCTTGGGCACTGCAGTCACGGACTGTGCGACTGGTCCCAGCGGAGGTTCGAGTCCTCCATCGGCCATCGGTGTGTGTGTTTGTCCTTAGGATAATTTAGGTTAAGTAGTGTGTAAGCATAGGAACTGATGACCTTAGCAATTAAGTCCCATAAGATTTCACACAAATTTTCGGTTGCTGAGTATCGAGAATCGGGTTAGACGCGTGACCGCAAGAGCAGCAGCAGCAGCAGCAGCAGCAGCAGGAAGCAGCCCCCTTGCCAGTGATGGCGACCGACACACGTAGGAAACTATGGCTAGTCTTCAGGCTGAACCACGACGACATCTGATGACTAAATAACACATAATGATGTACGGTTGAATTTAGTACTCCCCGTGTACCAAATTACATGAGGCACCGCGAGCGCGTTATTGCTGGAGTCATACACGGCACAATCACATTAATATAACCACCGCCTATATTCGACATCAACGGGGAATAACCATTCAAAGACTGTAGGTAACAGCACTAGCAGTGGAAGATATATAAAGCTTGCCGGGGGACGTGGAAACAGTGCAGTCGTAGTTGCAACGCGGAAACGGATTTATCTGACGATCAAAAGGACATGATCGTTGGCTTTTGGGCCAAATGTGAAATCACTATTTCCAAAACAGCTAAATTTGTGAACAGTTATTGTACTGCTGTGGGCAAAGTATACCGTGCGTCAGTAAATGGCGCTGTCTAGAACCGGTGCCGAAGCGACTGTGGTGCATCAGAGGCGTTAGATGACAGGGGTGAGCGACGCATGCAGAGACGTGCACGAGCGAATACACGTGTAATTGTTTAAGCAACTGACCACTGAAATGCCTGAATGGGCTACCAACGGGGTCTCCTTAGCGACCGTTTAACGAACTTTGCTGCGAATAAGCCTCTACAGCAGACGCATGTTTCGTGCACCCACTCTGACTCCTGTTCATCATCGACGATGGCTGGAGTTTGCACACCAATACGGGTACCATACGTCCACTGCCTGTAGACAGACGACCTTTTCAGATGAATCACATTTTACGATCCATCGGACAGATGGCCGTTGACGTGTATGGCGTGAAACGTGTGTAAGCAAACACCCAGCAACAATCGAAGGAGATTGTTCCCCGGATGATCGCTATTCTGGAACCATGGGGAGCCACGTCTACCCCTACATACAGCTTGTTTTTCCTCTGTACGACTACATCTAACAGCAGCACAATGCCACGGGTCACTCAGATCGCACAGTAAGTTCGAGGTGCTTCAGTATGAGTTTATCGTATCCCCCTGAGCAACCAATCAACCGGATTTGAACCAAGTCGAGAATCTGTGGTACCACTTCGATAGGGCTGTTCGCCTCATGGATCCTCAGACCGGAAACCTAGCTCAGCTGGCCACGGCACAGGAGTTCGTATGGCTCCATGTGGCATGGCGTCACTTCAATGCACTGCAATGATGGTGGCTCAGGCGTTTAACAGGTGGTTAAATTACTTTGAGTCGAAGTGAACACGTACACACACACACACACACACACACACACACACACACACACACACACACATACATACAAAGAAATGCGCAAGAGGCATATCGTGTGGGGACATACGCCGCATCAAAATAAAGGAACTTAGTGATGAGTGTGGCTCCATAACTGTCTTCTTCAACAACCGATTAAAGTGTCTTTACAAAGAAAACTGCAAAACGTGTATAGCTCTTTGCATTTTGTTACCTTTCTGTCGTCCGCTTGCTTAGCTGAGTGGCGCTCAGAGGTCTTCCACCGCCAGTCGCCGTGGGCCACATAGCTCCTTCTCTCGCCCACATCCGACATTCCCTGGCGACCCGATCTACATGATCGAGAATCTAGCGGCGATGAGGGCGCCGAGCACGAGAGACTGTTACAGCATCTATCAAGCTCGACAACCCTGCAACAACGTCGAACAACAACACCCGGCAA
The DNA here is from genome assembly GCF_023864345.2 of Schistocerca serialis cubense. Classification (NCBI taxonomy): domain Eukaryota; kingdom Metazoa; phylum Arthropoda; class Insecta; order Orthoptera; family Acrididae; genus Schistocerca; species Schistocerca serialis. Next base: position 271,432,309 of record NC_064642.1, read on the forward strand.
TGCGGTGGACCAGGGTGTGGCGGGCCGTCAACACGCCATACCCGCCCACACACGCTCGTTCCTTGTGGTACGTGGTGAACGGAAAATTAGCCACATGCCAGCGCCTCCATTCCATCTATGTTACGGACGACCCTTTGCGCCCGCAATATGCAATCGTCGATTCGGACGCGCACCGTTTCACGTATTCTGCGACGGGCAGCTGCTGGGGTCTTACACAACGTATATTGGCTGCTCCTGTTGCGACGTCAGCCAGAATATATCATGCCGAACAAACTCCTACGCCCAGGTTCTGTTTATTTTCGTACCTCCATCCCGAAAACTGGGAACTGGCTGAAGGACATGGTGCTGTATTACGTTTTACAAGCATCGCCCGAGAGCGCTCTCGACTCGTGGCTCCGCCTGACGACTAAACGACTCATGAGATGTTCCGCCGCCATGCATTTTCCGAACACGACTATCGAATTATTTAGGCCCATTATTCGAGGATCCTTCTGCCCAATGGGGCGTACCGAGTACTGCACTACTGGCCATTAAAATTGCTACACCACGAAGATGGCGTGCTACAGACGCGAAATTCAATCGACTGGAAGAAGATGCTGTGATATGCAAATAATTAGCTTTTCAGAGCACTCACACAAGGTTGGCGCCGGTGGCGACACCTACAACGTGCAGACATGAGAAAAGTTTCCAACCCATTTCTCATACACAAACAGCAGTTGACCGGCGTTGCCTGGTGAAACGTTGTTGTGATGCCTCTTATAAGGAGGAGAAATGCGTACCATCACGTTTCCGACTTTGATAATTGTCGGATTGTAGCCTATCGCGATTGCGGTTTATCGTATCGCAACATTCCTCCTCGCGTTGGTCGAGATCCAATGACTGTTAGCAGAATATGGAATCGGTGAGTTAAAGACGGTAATACGGAACGCCGTGCTGGATCCCAACGGCCTCGTATCACTAGCAGTCGAGATGACAGGCATCTTATCCGCATGGCTGTAACGGATCGTGCAGCCACGTCTCGATCCCTGAGTCAACAGATGGGAACGTTTGTAATACTACAACCACCTGCACGAACAGTTCGACGACGTTTGCAGCAGCATGGACTATCAGCTCGGAGACCATGGCTGAGGTTACCCTTGACCCTGCATCACAGATAGGATTGCCTGCGATGGTGTACTCAACGACGAATCTGGGTGCACGAATGGCAAAAGTCATTTTTTCGGATGAATCCAGGTTCTGTTTACAGCGTCATGATGATCGCATCCGTATTTGGCGACATCGCGGTGAACGCACATTGGAAGCGTGTATTCGTCATCGCCATACTGGCGTATCACCCGGCGTGATGGTATGGAGTACCATTGGTTACACGTCTCGGTCAACTCTTGTTCGCATTGACCGCACTTTGAACAGTGGACGTTACATTTCAGATGTCTTACGACCCGTGGTTCTACTCTTCATTAGATCCCTGTGAAACCCTACATTTCAGCAGGATAATGCACGACCGCATGTTGCAGGTCCTGTACGGGCCTTTCTGGATACAGGAAATATTCGACTGCTGCCCTGGCCAGCACATTCTCCAGAACTCTCACCAATTTAAAACGTCTGGTCAATGGTGGCCGAACAACTGGCTCGTCACAATACGCCAGTCACAACTCTTGATGAACTGTGGTATCGTGTTGAAGCTGCTTGTTCAGCTGTACCTGTGCACGCCATCCAAGCTCTGTTTGACTCAATGCCCAGGCGTATCAAGGCCGTTATTATGGCCAGAGGTGGTTGTTCTGGGTACTGATTTCTCAGGATCTATGCACCCAAACTGCGTGAAAATCACATGTCAGTTCTAGTATAATATATTTGAGCAACGAATACCCCTTTATCATCTGTATTTCTTCTTGGTGTAGCAATTTTAATAGCCAGTAGTGTAGAAGGCACACACTTGAAGAGGATTCATGACCCATGACTGATCCTCCGAGGAAACTGTTTAAAGTGAATCCTCTCCCCCCTCCCCCTCCAATCCATTAATTTACGAGAAAACGTCTCGGAAGCTTCCGGTGGCGGTAGTAGGATACGATTAATAATAGCAAAACAAAATAAATAAATGAAATATATACATTTATAAACACATAAATGAATTTGTTCAGATAAAGCTCTCTTTATCCTGTAAGACCCTTTTCCTCTATTGGCTCTGGGAGGGTGGGAATGGAACATTGAGGCCACGCCTCTGGAGGCGACTCCTACCCTATCCTCCTTCTTATTATATGATAACGTGTTTGCCTACCATGCAGCGGTCAAAGGTTCGATTTCCGGCCAGGATGGATATTTTTTCTGCTCGTGGACTGGGTGTTGCGTTGTTATCGTCCTTTCATCATCATCATCACCGCCGATCAAGTCGCCGAATGTAGCGTCGCCTGAAGTAATACTTGCAACCCGATGGCAAAACTTCCCGGATGGGGTCTCCCGGCCATCAATGCCACGCGACCATTTCATTTATTTTACCTTTCTATCACATGTCTATTTGCGGCACGTAAATCTGACTTCTTGTAATTTTCTTTACGTTTCCTATTCTCAACATGAAACTTAAGTTTTGGAAAATAGTGCAATTCACCACACACAGATTACGTCACTGCATACTTAGCTTCAATAATTTGCAACAAGGCTCCAAACTTTGCAAACAATGGACGCCAACATACTGTCAGGATCTGTTGTTTTAACTTTTTATGAAGCAAAAAATGGTTGATTTGGCCCTTATACAAAAATGATGACAGTAAAAAATACTCATAAGAAGTAGAGGAATGCGTGGAACAAGTCAAAGAAATAATGTATGTGAAAACTATTTGTTGCAGTGTTTTCTCGTATATTCTGTCTTAAAGTAAACTACGCCTTTGAGGATGACTTGGTGACTTCAGTTGGAGTCCTTAGGCACTTGTGTTGCACGAGGACACATTGCTGTAAGGAGAGAGGAAAACACGATGGAAATTGGAGAAAATACGCGAAAATTGTTTCCAGGCGTAAAAGCGGAGACTAGCAATGAAAAGAAGCCCCTAAGGCGAAGTTTTCGTAATCATCTCGGAATGAGAAAAGTTTGTTGGAGAATTTCACTTCCACGACAGTGCAGCATTATATTTTCCCTCTCTTCTCAGAAATCTTTATCTGACAAAAGGCTCCTACTCTAGACGTGTCACCGTATTTGTCAGCTAAGAGGCCCTGTGACAGTCCCTATATTCATGAATTAACGCTTGTCACGATATGTTCACCCTTGAACCGCCACGATTTTAAGAACGAAAATTTTTTAGAAATCATTTACCTAACACTTTTCCTGAACATACCTTTTCAAGATGCGAGTGCGTAGGCTTTCACTGCTTGGTAATTTATGGTAGGTTTGTCAGCTTTGCTGTCACTCTCACAAATCAATCTAACATTTCGGTGTTTTAACTGCCCGCCTACTTCAAATGCAAAGTTGATCTGCAGCTCAGCTTTGCGTCTGAAGATTGCGGCCAAGTGCAAAGCTGAGACATATGTCAGGTTGGCATGAGGACACGGTAACGAAACCGACAACCACTGTTTAACTTCTACTGTTGACTGATTTATTTTTTCCTCTCCACCATTCCGCGCTCTTGAATCCATTAACTTTACTTTCAACCATTACAACACATTTTTGTATCCTGCATCATCAGTTAGTCTGCAAAACGTTGACATTCTATCATCTCAATAAATATACCTTAGGAAAGCATGTTCCATTCCCAAACTTCGTAAAAAACATTTTCTGTATTTCATTTTCATTCACTCTATATTCCTTTGGATTTACTTTTTCTTATTAATGGGCCATCGATTATGCAATCGGATTCGTGCAGAAAACAGTTCTGCCTAGCTGCCAACGACTTAGGGTTTGCTATAGATAAATGTTAAAAAATCTGAAATAATGGAATGACTTATTTCTCTGCGCGTCGACGTATAGGTCTATCGCTAATTAGTTATATATCTGCCGGAACAAGTTCTTTAACATTTGTGTTATTCTTAGGTTTTCATGGAATGTGTTACTCACATTTCCTTACAAATGGTCAGTAGTTTCTTACTTTCTTAATTTTGCTTATCTTTCGTCAGATTTTAACAGACCCCTGTAAAGCATTACCAAAGCTTTGAAGTCTCTTTTCTGGTTTTCATTGTCGGTACAGATCCATGCTGTTGGCGGTACTGTATTGTGTAAAATTGGCGAAATTGTTTTCTGTTTTAACACTTTTGGTACGCTTGCTATCAAGGGTATGGAATAGAAGATGAAATCTAGGAAATTTGTGTTAAGTTCCTCTGGGACCAAAATGGTGAGGTCATCGGTCCCTAGTCTTACACACTACGTAATCGAACTTAAACTGACTTACGCTAAGGACAATCCACACACCCATGCCCGAGGGAGGACTCGAACCTACAATGTGGTGGAGCCGCACGAACCGTGACAAGACGCCCTACACCGCACGACTACCCCGTGCGGCGGTAGAAAGATGAAAGTTAATCGATCTGACACAGCAACAACAGTCATATAAATGAAATTTTCTTTTTTGCAATGTTTCAACATTATGTCCAGTTACATAAAAGAGTGTCAATATTAAAAACTTGATCTACAGAATAGCTTTAATCTATATATTTTTGAAGTCGCCCTGCAGCAAGTGTTTCCTCCAGCTCCTTAAACTGGAATAACGTACAGTCATAAGATCGGAAAGGAAAATTTACCTTCAGTTACTGAGGATTCGTAAGGATTACTTCTTTTCATTTCCAACATTTTGACGTGGCCTCAGTTCTTCTGGAAATAATCCACATGAAAGACGTCATATCAACTTACTCGTTGATTAACAAGTTGAAATAGGGCCCAAATTAAACGAATGACAATTGAAAACATGTAAAACACTTTACGTCATAGATGTATTACTAATACGAGTGCGGTGAATTTTAAATGACAAATCTACCATATTACAGCATTGTGCAATGTTGATGTTTGCAATGTCCATATTTCAACTGTTATGGACTGTAGCTTTTCAAACTTTTTAAAAGAATCTTTCCTATGTTGTGCATAGATTTGTTAGCATGTGGAAGACGCTGTCTGCCACGTAATGCGACCACAGCAATAGACGCAGCGCGGCCCCAGACGGGATCTCTTGACCCTTGCCATTTCATTTTTTCGTGGTGTAGTTCCTATGGACTTTCACCAATATTACATTACCATGGGCGAAGAGTAGTGTACTTTACTTCTGGTCTTCGCATATGAGTCCACGTTTTTCTAAGAAGAAAGTTATTTTTCGTCTTGATAACACGTTCTGAGAAGTCTCAAATCGTTGAATTTACTACATTATTTTCGCTTCTAAGCGCATCGAAACACACCACACTCGAAGAGGTTAGGTTTTGTTTCGAAGTCTGAAGAAATGCGTGCGTGGACGCAGAGTAATATCATAAGATGTGGTAGAAGGACAGTCATAAGATTTTAATTTATCACTCTCAAAAATCCGAGCAGCGATTATGAAATTTGGTGATAACGATTCTTTTGTACATATTCACATTTCAGTGCATCACACTTTCGCCGACAGTGGACCGGCAGAGATCTTGCCATAGAAGACTACTTTGAATTTATAGGAAACATTTCACCTCGAAAATTTCTGAACATTCCTGCAGAACAGAAGAATAAGTCGCAGGGTGTCATGTCCGATGTAGTGTCGTCTGAAGGAAGAGGTACCATGTCAGAGCTAGTAGCTCATGACGGAACCACAGCTGAAGACAGTCGCTGGCGAAAGATTAGTGGCGTCTGAGCGCAGAGCCGCTCACCCCACTCTGCTACCACCGCGTACGACGTCAGCATCTTCATAGATCCAACAGCAACGCGAGCTGTATTAGAAATCAGAACCGTATATGGAAGTTAATAGTCATCTATATGTTGAGGAGAGACTGTCACTCTGTATTGTATCAAGTAATGAGTTGTAGAGTGCAGCGGCAGTAACAAGCACAAGGACATCCCAATGGACATGGATTGCTTCCAACGTAAGTATTTCAGAATGTTCAAGTTTTAATAAAGTCTTCTAATATTTTGTGTGCGCTGTAGCATCTGCTGGACCACATCCAGAAATAAATTTATGTTTGCGAGGGCCCCATACAGTGCCGACGCCAAAGTTTCAAGCAGTTTTAGTCCGGGTGTACATCAGAGGAATACGGAGGATGCAGACGTTGATAGCCCCAAAGGGCCATCGTATATGATTGTGTCACGTGCAGAATGAGCTGGAGCAAAATCGGATCCTTTGGACAGGCTCCCGTGAAGCTTCATTTTGACATCGTCCAGTAAACTTGTCAGGATATTTCGATACCATACTTGGAAATTTGTGGTAAATTCCTATGGGACCATACTGCTGAGGTCATCGGTCCCCTAGGCTTACACGCTACTTAGATTACTAACTTACGCTAAGGACAACACACACACAACCATGCCCCTGCCCCTCCGACGGGGAGGGGGGGGGGGGGGGGGGGCACGCGACTACCCGGCGCGGCAATAGATACTTCTGTGACGGTCTGCCCCCTTACGAAGGTAAACTCTTAGCTCAAACACTATAGAAGTTCCACTCGTCCCTCCCCCAAATACAAAAGAGAAAAAAAATCACTCAAAATCAATTTTTCCAATGATAGTACGGTCTTCACCTGTTCGCCGGCGCTGAATCGACACTCTTCCGCTATTTGTATTGTTGCTTTTTCTGTGGGGTAAATGGATACATCCAGCGCTCCCCCGTGACTGTCCAGCAGAACAAACACAACTGAAATATATACATTTCTTTAATAGTGCGACGGCAGCTTGGCGTTTGTTTCAGTGCGGATGCACCAATGCAGTCCGAACTCTTACTGGAGTTAATTATTTACAAGTAGGGGACTAATGGATGCGGTAAGCTGGAAATTTGAATCAGCCAGAAACCGTGTCCAGATGACCAAAGTGGTTAAGGCAACCGCTAATGAGAAGTTGTATATGCGAATTCGAATCCCAGACCGGCACAAATTTTCGACTTTCGCCTTTGCATTACTACAGTGCCCTGTGCCGCTGGAAGTCACGAATTACCACCCATACTTTCCCTTTATTTCCCCCTTCTGTATTTCATATAACTACAAATAGTATTATATGCCTAGACAGGCTACGACAATAATAACAATTGCGATGACTGTGTTGTGTATGCCTAGATAGGCTACGACAATAATAACAATTGCGGTGACTGTGTTGTGAAGAAGTACGATGCAGCGTTCTTCCGAGCATGCATGCAAGTCGGAAGACTCATTACATCGTATTTCTTCACAATGCAGGCACTACAATTTCTTAATTGTCGGGCGACACACACTGGACTCGCAGGCGGGAGGACGGCGGTTAAAACTCGGGTCCAGCCAGCCTGATTTAGGTTTTCCGTGGGTTCCCTAATTTGCTTCAGGAAAATTCAGGGATGATTCCATTGAAAAGATACGGTCGATTTCCTTCCACACCCTTCCCTAATCCGGTGCAACGATTACCTCGCTGTTTGGGCCCTCTCCCGAATCAACAGCCCAACCAATCGGCCGACACCGGGCCTGCCATAAAATGTCTCCCCTGTATGGAAAAAACATTAATGGTGTGTACTACACTCATGCTCATAAATTAAGGATAATGCTGATAGATGGTGAAACAACACTCTCGTGGGCGGTTTGCGTGTTTACATCACCTCGGGGTATGACCATGCGGTTCATTTGACCTGAGGTCGGTGCACGGTGTCGCTGGCAGGAGTCTAAATACGCAGAGGCGTGGTGGTGCATGTCAGAGTACGGTGCAGCGAAAAGAGAAGCAGACGTTTTCAGACTTGGTAATGGTGACTGTGTGTTGAAATTGGCTAAAGAACACATATTGATGACGTTATGAGGTGTAGAGTACTAGGGCGACTGGAGGCTGGTCAAACACAGCAGGTTGTAAAACACCACAAGAAGACCGATATCTCACCATCAGTGTCCGCAGACGACGACGGGGTACAGCAAGTAGCCTTGCTCGGGACCTTGCCGCAGCCACTGGAACAGTTGTCTCCAGACACATAGTCTACAGACGACTGAACAGACATGGTTTATTCGCCCGGAGACCTGCAAGGTGCATTCCACTGACCCCTGGTCACAGGAGAGCCCGTAAATCCTGGTGTGAAGAACACAGTACATGGTTATTGGAACATTGGTCATGGGTTATGTTCACAGAGGAGTCCAGTATAGTCTGAACAGTAATTCTCGCCGGGTTTTCATCTGGCGTGAAGCAGGAACCAGATACCAACCCATTAATGTCCTCGAAAGCGGAAAGGGACCTGTATGGATTTCGTCGTTCGATGGTGTGGGTGGGATTATGATTGCTGCTCGTACACCGCTGCATGTCTTTGACAAAGGAACTGTAACAGGTCAGGTGTATCGGGACGTCATTTTGAACCAGCATGTCCACGTTTTCATGGATGCACTGGCTTCGACCTTCCTCCTGATGGATGATAACGCATGGCCCCACCGAGCTGCCATCGTGGAGGTGTACCTTGAAACAGAAGACACCAGGCGAATGGAGTGGCCTACCTGTTCTCCAGACCTAAAACCCATCGAGCACGTCTGGGATGCCCTTGGTCGACGTATCACTGTACCTCTTCAAACCCCTAGGACACTTCAGGAGGTCCGACAGGCACTGGTTCAAGAATGGGAGGCTATACACCAGCAGCTGCTCGACCACCTGATCCAAAGTATGCTAACCCGTTGTGCGGCCTGTGTACGTGTGCATGGTGATCATAGCCCATATTGATGTCGAGGTACATGCGCTGGACACAGTGGCGATTTCTAGCACATGTGTTTCGGTACGGTTTTCTCAACTTACCACCAATGCCGTGAACTTACAGATCTGCGTCGTGAGTGTTCCCTATGTGCCAATTCTATTAGCGCCAATTTTGTGTAGTGCCGCGTTGTGTGGCCCCGCATTCTGCAATTATCCTTAATTTATGAGCATTAATGTAGTACATGCCAACGACCTTGCCGCAGTGGTAAGGCCGGTTCGCGTCTGATCACAGAAGATAATAGCTGTCGGGCTTGGCTAGCACTTGGATGGGTCACCATCCGTGTCAACCGAGTGCTGTTGGCACAAGGGTGCACTCAGCGCTTGTAAGGCCAATTGAAGAACTAAGTGTTTAAGAAGCAGCGACACCGGTCACGAAAATGACAACGGTCGGGAGAGCGGTGTGCTGCCCACTTGCCTCACCGTATCAGCAACCGGTGACGCCTAAGAGAGGAGCAAGACACGGCGGCCGGCCGGTAGCGCTGGGCCTTCAATGCCTGTTTCTGACGGTGTTTGTCTTTGTTTGTACGAGTTCAGGTACGACACATGGATGACGACATATGAAAGTTTGTCTAGTCCTCAGTCGAGTTCGGGAAGCCGAAGTGGACTAGGAGACAGTCTGCGAAAAGCAGGGAATGTAGATTCGAGTACCGGTCTGCCGCAAATTTTCATTTGTCACTAATAAACAGCGCAGCCGAAGGCTAATAATACTTAAAAATCCTGAAGAATTTCTTAGGACCCATTGTAATGTCCACTAATAGCGTCAGGATAATTTTGATCACAGGTGTATAATGATGTTTGCCATGTATCAACATGGAAACCATTTATCGGAAACGGGCTTGAGGTCGGTGTAATAGAACGGCCAAACCGATTGTAATAAAAGCAAGGGCAATAAATACAGCTAAATGTGTCACCTATGCAACATAATGAAATATATTTCACTGTGGTTTTAAAAAGATGCTGAGTAGTACGACTGAGCGCACCATTCAAGACTGAGAAGACTATTATCTCTTAACTTTTGTTTCCCTTCCGGGCTTTGCACGTTCGCACGTCCGTCGTAAGTGCGAAAGTAGATCGCACTGCGCAGTCCGTCGTAGCGTCGAGGTCCATGGGGACAGTGAGGCCCTAGACGCCTGCCAGCAACCTATTGAGTGCGACGACGCCCGGCGTCGGGACGCCGTGGACAAAAGACGCCGGCTGGCGCAGCCAGGGAATCAGACGCGCAGACACTTTCTCCCTCCCATTCTCTGGCCCCCTCTTTCCTGTCGGGGAATTAAGAAGCGGCCGGCCTGCGTTAACTACGGCGCCCTCGGAAGCCGGGATTACATTTCACCGGCGCCTCCGCGGCACGGCGGTTTCTTTTACCGCTTCCTTCCTGCCCGCGCTGTTCTGCGGTGCTCTTTGCAGACGCCCTAGCTTGGGCTAGGAGGTGGAGTCGGCTGGGCAGGGAGGGACTGGGGGAACGAGGGGCGGGGACGTGTTGAAAGAGGGCCGCGCTTGTAAAATGGCAGCCACTTCATTCTGCGCGCCAGCCGTCTTTGTGTTCACCGCTACTGAGAGTGAGAAGCAGAGGCCACAACATGCGGGGATTACAGCGCTGAAGGGAAAAGGCGAGCGACTCTAGATGGCAAACTGTTGCATTAAGGAACGACTGCCACACATTAGGTTAAGTAGCCTAGCAATATTTACTACTTCTCTTCTAAATTTGGAATTCCGCGCGATTATTGCTCATTTAAAGGATGTGTTTCGAAGCGGAATAATATTATGATCGACTCTCAGCGTGCTAGCTACGTTAGATGACGACTAATGCACCACATTTACAAAGTAATCTCAGTTCTCTTTAGCAAGACTGAAACTGCCTTGATCCTTTGTCTTGGAGTGTGTCGCAATGTTGTTCTATTAGTTTCGCTTTCAAGAGGCAGTGGTTATTGACCGGACTCTTAACGATAAGCGCTGGAGTCACTTCTGTTTATGACTCCTTAAATAATCAGTAAGTCCATTGTTTTTGACCACAAACGTTCATCATAGCAACTATAGCATCCTCTTGGACGAGAGGGTGTCAGTAGTGGATGAAGTTGCTGAGTCATGGGCTCGCGTTTACGAAAAAACAAAAGACGGTGTTTGAATTCACTATTCACAAACAGAATGTAGGTTAGCTCCAAAAAATCATGTTTTACTTCAGATTGGACCAAAAACAAAAGAATGGCTGACGACATTCTACTCCCACATACTCCAGTCAAGGTTTTAGCCAACAGAATTCAAGAGGACACAGATCATTGCCATCCTCAAGCCAGGAAGGCCATACGATAAACCAGGAAGCTACAGACCCATCACCTTCTTAAGTGTAGCATATAAACTGCTTAGTCTTTACAACAGACTAAACCCAATCATACCAGCATCTCTGCCTATCGACCAAGCCGGTTTCAGACTCAATCAAAACTGCGAGGTCCTCGCATTAGCATTGTTCATTGAGCGGGGCTATGAACAACGCCTGAAAGCTGGTGCGCTTTTTGTAGATTTGACAGCAGCTTATTATGCTGTCTGGAGAGAGGGAATAACATATTCTGAAGAAGGATGGGTTATCCCAACTGAAACCTAGGTAAATCTAGGTACCGGCCATTGTGCCCGAGCGGTTCTAGGCGCTTCAGTCTGGAACCGCGCGTCCACTACGGTCGCAGGTTCGAATCCTGCCTCGGGCATGGATGTGTGTGATGTCCTTAGGTTAGTTAGGTTTAATTAGTTCTAAGTTATAGGGGACTGATGACCTAAGATGTTAAGTCCCATAGTACTCAGAGCCATTTGAACCATTTTTAAATCTAGGTAAACAGTGCAACTGAGGCTGTTGTTAACTTAAAATTAATAACATATAAATTCCTAAAAGCTACTAGATGTAAAACTATGACGTATCTATTAGAGAACGTGTTGCCAGATAGGGTCTTGCAGATGTCAGTGGTTGGCTCTTTCAGCAAATCAGAACTCCTGAGTAATGGTCTCCCCCAAGGATCAGCGCTTGCGCCTCTACCGTTCAATCTCTATGTAGGCAACCAACCAACCACAGCATCCAGAAAAATTATTTTAGCTGACGACATCACCCTTGCATGCCTACATGCTCTTGAACAGACTCTTACCCAAGATCTGAATCTGATGGCTGAATACTTCAGGAAATGGCGACTAATCCAAAGCGCACTTAAAACGTAGACCTCATGCTTCCATTTAAATAATAGGCTGGCTGGAACGCCTCTACAGATATCTCTGAATGATACTACGCTTCCTTACAATTCCCATCCAAAATATCTGGGCGTAACATTGGTTCGCACTCTCTCTTATAAAAAATGCCTATCAAACCTGGCCGCAAAACTGAAATCCCAAAACAGCATCCTCCACAAATTAGCGGGAACGGCCTGGGGAGCTGATGCAGAGACACTCCGTACCACCGCTCTAAGCTTGGTCTACTCAACAGCTGAATACTGCGTATTGGTGTGGCTAAACAGCCCGCACGTGGGAAAAGTAGATGTGGTGCTAAATCAGACGATGTGAATAATAGCTGGAGCTAGTAAAACCACTCCACTCTACTGGCTACCATCCCTCAGTAACATCGAACCGCCTTGTGTACGACGATGCAGCATACTCATAAGAAAGTTTAAAAAGATCTCCAATAACACATCCTTGCCACTCCACCAGGACCTTACTGTATTTACATCACTCAAATCCAAAAATTCTCCTGTGAAGAATGCACAGCAGCTTCTGAACCAAAACTACAATAGCGTTGCAATCTGGAGAACGGGCTACAGAAACACAGCCTATCCAAGATGGCATACATTATTTGAGGCCCCCAACCACGCAGAGGGCTTTCACCTCCCAAGGAAAACCTGGGTAACACTGAACAGAATACGGACAGGTTATGGCCGATGCGGATCCTCGATGAACAGATGGAACTTGAGACCTGACCCTGAGTACACAAGCTGTGGAGTGGCTGCAGAATCTAAGTGTGGAATTGTGGTTGCTGTAAATACTGGAATCTGAACTTTATGCAAGCTTATTGTTTTGTAATTTAGTTATACATTCATTGTTATGTGCCAATGTTCAATTTACATTACTTTATTATGTTTGTATTCTATATTTTAACAATATATGTTCTCTTTTATGCTGTTTCCAATGTAGTGTGTCATACCTTAAGCTAAATAAATAACTTCAGATTGGTGCAACTTGCAGACGGAGAATGTGTTACACAGCTCCTGCTTATTGATGTCTATAAAGGGTAGCTCTGTGATGTGACAGTCTTTCAGGGATGATGGAGAAGGATAAATTTAGCAATCAGAGTTACGGGACCCTGATTTGGAAACGACCGACTTCAAATTTGTAAGCAAAATCAATAGAATACATTACTAAAATTGTAGGGTAGCAACTTTCAGAGGTTATTGTATCGAACAAAACAAGGAAAAAATGTCTAGTAAACTTATGGACGCTTGTGCAACTTCGACACCGTGAAACATGTCTTCTGCTGAACAAGTGTCGGTAGTTTTTAAGGTATGCCTTCGGAACCAATGCTTACTGGCCGGTTTTTTCTTGTTTTATTCCATGCTAGTTGCTGGAAAAATATAGAAACCAAAACGTTTACAGTAGAGAGATGTGTTTCACAGTATCGAAGATAAACAAATACTCATATCTCTTAAGGTATGCATTTTAGGACCAATGTTTTTCGAGATATATTTTTCTTTTGTTTTAGTTCACCACTTTTGAAAGTTGCCAACCCTACAATCTTAGCATCAACAGTCCTGGTACATGTTTTCCACTGTAAGAGAAATCAGAACGATTTTCGCTTGAAACTTTAGACTCCGTCGTTTGCGGACCTGGATCAAATGCCTGAAATTTATACATTTACGCTTTACCCTGAAAGTTTGTAACATCATCAAGGAATCCCTCTGTAGATGCAGCTCTAGAAAATGTATGGTTTGAATGGCTGTTCGCACTGTAAATCGGGCTTACAGTTGAATGACGTCGACGTCTTGCCACGGTATTTCAGGCGACAATTATCTGATCATCTTCATGTGAGTTTTACGCAGTGTCAGGTGAAACTGCGTGAAAGATCTAGACGTCATCCGTCTGCACGCCCGAAATCTTATCGAAAGCAAACAACTTGTCAAAATGGAAATACCAAGACAAGTAATTGTGAAAAATATTTTTTAAAGATATAATATAAATTTAACTGTCAGTGAATCTTTTTTGAAGGTTTTCTATTGAGCTTAGGCTAGAAGAAGGAATCGGTTGGTTGGACAAGTTCCGAGGTATCAAAGGAACACCAATTTAGTATTGGAGGGTACGAATAGTAGAAGGAGACCAAGAGATGAATACACCAAGCAGATTCAGAAGGATGTTATTGTTGTTGTTGTTGTTGTGGTCTTCGGTCCTGAAACTGGTTTGATGCAGCTCTCCATGCTACTCTATCCTGTGCAAGCTTCTTCATCTCCCAGTACCTACTGCAGCCTACAGCCTTCTGAATCTGCTTTGTGTATTCATCTCTTGGTCTCCCTCTACGATTTTTACCCTCCACGCTGCCCTTCAATACTAAATTGGTGATCCCTCGATGTCTCAGAACATGTCCTACCAACCGATCCCTTCTTCTGGTCAAGTTGTCCCACAAGCTCCTCTTCTCCCCAATTCTATTCAATACCTCCTCATTAGTTATGTGATCTACCCATCTAATCTTCAGCATTCTTCTGTAGCACCACATTTCGAAAGCTTCTATTCTCTTCTTGTCTAAACTATTTATCGTCCTCGTTTCACTTCCATAGATGGCTACACTCTGTACAAATACTTTCAGTAACGACTTCCTGACATTTAAATCTATACTCGATGGTAACAAATTTCTCTTCTTCAGAAACGCTTTCCTTGCCATTGCCAGTCTACATTTTATATCCTCTCTAATTCGACCATCATCAGTTATTTTGCTCCCCAAATAACAAAACTCCTTTACTACTGTAAGTGTCTCATCTCCTGATCTAATCGCCTCAGCATCACCTACTTAATTCGACTACATTCCATTATCCTCGTTTTGCTTTTGTTGATGTTCGTCTTATACCCTCTTTTCAAGACACTGTCCATTCCGTTCAACTGCTCTTCCAAGTCCTTTGCTGTCTCTGACAGATTTACAATGTCGTCGGCGAACCTCAAAGTTTTTATTCCTTCTCCATGAATTTTAATACCTACTCCGAACTTTTCTTTTGTTTCCTTTATTGCTTGATCAATATACAGATTGAATAACATCGGGGATAGGCTACAACCCTGTCTCACTCCCTTCCCAACCACAGCTTCCCTTTCATACCCCTCGACTCTTATAACTGCCATCAGGTTTCTGTACAAATTGTAAATAGCCCTTCGCTCCCTGTATTTTACCCCTGCCACCTTCATAATTTGAAAGAGAGTATTCCAGTCAACATTGTCAAAAGCTTTCTCTAAGTCTACAAATGCTAGAAACGTAGGTTTGTCTTTCCTTAATCTTTCTTCTAAGATAAGTCGTAGGGTCAGTATTCCCTCACGTGTTACAACATTTCTACGGAATCCAAATTGATCTTCCCAGAGGTTGGCTTCTCTCAGTTTTTCCATTCGTCTGTAAAGAATTCGCGTTAGTATTTTGCAGCTGTGACTTATTAAACTGATAGTTCGGTAATTTTCACATCTGTCAACACCTTCTTTCTTTGGGATTGGAATTATTATATTCGTCTTGAGGTCTGAGGGTATTTCGCCTGTGTCGTACACCTTGCTCATCAGATGGTAGAGTTTTGTCAGGACCGCCTCTCCCAAAGCTGTCAGTAGTTCTAATGGAATGTTGTCTACTCTGGGGGCTTTGTTTCGACTCAGGTCTTTCAGTGCTCTGTCAAACTCTTCACGCAGTATCAAATCTCCCATTTCATCTTCATCTAGATCCTCTTCCATTTCCATAATATTGTCCTCAAGTACATCGCCCTTGTATAGACCCTCTATATACTCCTTCCACCTTTCTGCTTTCCCTTCTTTCCTTAGAACTGGGTTTCCATCAAAGCTCTTGATATTCATACAAGTGGTTCTCTTTTCTCCAAAGGTCTCTTTAATTTACCTGTAGGCAGTATCTATCTTACCCCTAGTGAGATAAGCCTCTACATCCTTACATTTGTCCTCTAGCCATGCCTTCTTAGCCATTTTGCACTTCCTGTTGATATCATTTTTGAGTCGTTTGTATTCCTTTTTGCCTGCTTCATTTACTGCATTTTTATATTTTCTCCTTTCATCATTTAAATTCAATATTTCTTCAGTTACCCAAGGGTTTCTACCAGCCCTCGTCATTTTACCTATTTGATCCTCCACTGTCTTCACTACTTCATCCCTCAAAGCTGCCCATTCCTCTTTTACTGTATTTCTTTCCCCCATTCCTGTCAATTGTTCCCTTATGCTCTCCCTGAAACTCTGTACAACCTCTGGTTCTTTCAGTTTATCCAGGTCCCATCTCCTTAAATTCCCACCTTTTTGTAGTTTCTTCAGTTTTAATCTACAGTTCATAACCAATAGATTGTGGTCAGAGTCCACATATGCCCCTGGAAATGTCTTACAATTTAAAACCTGGTTCCTAAATATCTGTCTTACCATTATATTATCCATATGATACCTGTTAGTATCTCCAGGGTTCTTCCATATATATAACCTACTTTCATGAACGATGTAGGTTACAGTATGATGGATGTAGGTTACTGTAATTACTCGGAGATGAACAGGCTAGCGCAGGACAGAGTAACATGAAGAGCTGTATCAAACCAGTCTTTGCACTGAGTACCACAATAACAGCTAACCAATCGTTAATGAGAATCGTATTCGATCCTACAGAACAACGTTTTTGACATTTCTGATAAATCAATACTAGGTTAGGATATGCTAACGTTCCACCAACGACGAATTCAAAGGAGATGAGTTGGATTTGTAAGAATGTGTAAGGCAGTTGGCATTTTCAAGGGAACTAGCGTGGTATTCGGCGTAATAAAATTGGAAAAACATGGTGATTGTTAATCTTGTTGGCCAGAGTTGGGTTAGAACTCATCTCTTCTATAGCAGGAGTTCAGTACTAAGCCACTGAGGCAACTGCTCGGCCGGAAGGACATTGACGGAAGAACATAAATAGTTGGTGGTCACGTCTTTATCAATTCAAGTAACGTGGAACATACGCTCTCGAGATTGGTAGGACAAGAAGTGAAGGAAACTTCTGAGTTGCAGACTCTGTATGTCTATAATAAAATGAAATAATATTCATCACACAGACATTACGTAGTATGTTGGTGGCGGCAGGAAACGGCCTTCTACACCTACATCTACGTAGATACTCCGCAAGTCACCGTATGGTGCTTGGTGGAGGGTACTCTGTACCACTACTAGTCATTTCCTTTTCTGTTACACTCGCAAATAGAGCGCGTGGAAAACGACTGTCTATACACCTTCATAAGAGCCCTAATTTCTCGTATGTTACCTCTGGGGTCCTTATGCGCAGTGTATGTAGGCGGCAAAAGAATCGTTTGGTAGTCAGCTTCAAATGCCGGTTCTCTATGCTTTCTAAATAGTGTTTGTCGAAAAGAAAGTCACCTTTCCTCCAGGGTTCCCCATCTGTGTTTCCGAAGCATTCCATAACAATTACATGGTATTCGAACCTAACGGTAAGAGACCTAGCAGCCCGCCTCTGAACTTGTTCGATGTTTTCCTTCAAACTGAACTGGTACGGATCTTAAACACTCGAGCAACACTGAAGAATAGGTCGCACCAGCGTGCTATATGCGGTCCCGCTTTAGGTGAGCCACTTTTTCCTAAAATTATCCCAATAAACCGAAGTCGAACATTCATCTTCCCTAGCACAGTTCTCACATATTCGTTTCAATTCGTATCGCTTTGCAACGTTTCTGTCCAGATATTTAAACGACTCGTCTGTATCAAGCAGGGCACTAGCAATAGTGTGTTTGAATATTACAAATTTGTTCTTCCTACTCATTAGCTTTAACTTACAATTATCCACATTTAGGGCTAGCTGCCATTCATCACACCAACCAGAAATTTCGGCTAAGTCGTCCTGTACCTTCTTACAGTCATTCAACTTCGACACCTTACTGCACACCAGGGCATCATCAACAAACAACCGCAGATTGCTTCCGCCAACTATTTACATATATGGAGAACATCAGCGGTCCTATAACACTTCATGGGGCACTTCTGATGATACTCTTGTCTCTGATGAATCCTCACCGTCGTGGACATCGTACTTGGTTCTACTACTCAAGAAGTCTTCGAGTCATTCAGACATCTGTTAACTTACTCCATATGCTCGTACCTTCGTTAACAGCCTACAAAGGGCACTGTGTAAAATGCTTTCTGGAAATATGGAATTCGCCTATCGCCCTTCATACATAGTTCGCAGTACATCATGTAAAAATAGGGAAAGCTGGGTTTCGTAGGAACGATGCTCATTTGTGGTCCTATAACACTTCATGGGGCACTTCTGATGATACTCTTGTCTCTGATGAATCCTCACCGTCGTGGACATCGTACTTGGTTCTACTACTCAAGAAGTCTTCGAGTCATTCAGACATCTGTGAACTTACTCCATATGCTCGTACCTTCGTTAACAGCCTACAAAGGGCACTGTGTAAAATGCTTTCTGGAAATATGGAATTCGCCTATCGCCCTTCATACATAGTTCGCAGTACATCATGTAAAAATAGGGAAAGCTGGGTTTCGTAGGAACGATGCTCATTTGTGGTCCTATAACACTTCATGGGGCACTTCTGATGATACTCTTGTCTCTGATGAATCCTCACCGTCGTGGACATCGTACTTGGTTCTACTACTCAAGAAGTCTTCGAGTCATTCAGACATCTGTTAACTTACTCCATATGCTCGTACCTTCGTTAAGAGCCTACA
Source organism: Schistocerca serialis cubense (assembly GCF_023864345.2). Taxonomy (NCBI): domain Eukaryota; kingdom Metazoa; phylum Arthropoda; class Insecta; order Orthoptera; family Acrididae; genus Schistocerca; species Schistocerca serialis. The sequence goes on from NC_064642.1 coordinate 271,451,054, forward strand.
AAGGGCACTGTGTAAAATGCTTTCTGGAAATATGGAATTCGCCTATCGCCCTTCATACATAGTTCGCAGTACATCATGTAAAAATAGGGAAAGCTGGTTTTCGTAGGAACGATGCTCATTTGTGGTCCTATAACACTTCATGGGGCACTTCTGATGATACTCTTGTCTCTGATGAATCCTCACCGTCGTGGACATCGTACTTGGTTCTACTACTCAAGAAGTCTTCGAGTCATTCAGACATCTGTGAACTTACTCCATATGCTCGTACCTTCGTTAACAGCCTACAAAGGGCACTGTGTAAAATGCTTTCTGGAAATATGGAATTCGCCTATCGCCCTTCATACATAGTTCGCAGTACATCATGTAAAAATAGGGAAAGCTGGGTTTCGTAGGAACGATGCTCATTTGTGGTCCTATAACACTTCATGGGGCACTTCTGATGATACTCTTGTCTCTGATGAATCCTCACCGTCGTGGACATCGTACTTGGTTCTACTACTCAAGAAGTCTTCGAGTCATTCAGACATCTGTTAACTTACTCCATATGCTCGTACCTTCGTTAAGAGCCTACAAAGGGCACTGTGTAAAATGCTTTCTGGAAATATGGAATTCGCCTATCGCCCTTCATACATAGTTCGCAGTACATCATGTAAAAATAGGGAAAGCTGGGTTTCGTAGGAACGATGCTCATTTGTGGTCCTATAACACTTCATGGGGCACTTCTGATGATACTCTTGTCTCTGATGAATCCTCACCGTCGTGGACATCGTACTTGGTTCTACTACTCAAGAAGTCTTCGAGTCATTCAGACATCTGTTAACTTACTCCATATGCTCGTACCTTCGTTAACAGCCTACAAAGGGCACTGTGTAAAATGCTTTCTGGAAATATGGAATTCGCCTATCGCCCTTCATACATAGTTCGCAGTACATCATGTAAAAATAGGGAAAGCTGGGTTTCGTAGGAACGATGCTCATTTGTGGTCCTATAACACTTCATGGGGCACTTCTGATGATACTCTTGTCTCTGATGAATCCTCACCGTCGTGGACATCGTACTTGGTTCTACTACTCAAGAAGTCTTCGAGTCATTCAGACATCTGTTAACTTACTCCATATGCTCGTACCTTCGTTAACAGCCTACAAAGGGCACTGTGTAAAATGCTTTCTGGAAATATGGAATTCGCCTATCGCCCTTCATACATAGTTCGCAGTACATCATGTAAAAATAGGGAAAGCTGGGTTTCGTAGGAACGATGCTCATTTGTGGTCCAATAACACTTCATGGGGCACTTCTGATGATACTCTTGTCTCTGATGAATCCTCACCGTCGTGGACATCGTACTTGGTTCTACTACTCAAGAAGTCTTCGAGTCATTCAGACATCTGTTAACTTACTCCATATGCTCGTACCTTCGTTAACAGCCTACAAAGGGCACTGTGTAAAATGCTTTCTGGAAATATGGAATTCGCCTATCGCCCTTCATACATAGTTCGCAGTACATCATGTAAAAATAGGGAAAGCTGGGTTTCGTAGGAACGATGCTCATTTGTGGTCCTATAACACTTCATGGGGCACTTCTGATGATACTCTTGTCTCTGATGAATCCTCACCGTCGTGGACATCGTACTTGGTTCTACTACTCAAGAAGTCTTCGAGTCATTCAGACATCTGTTAACTTACTCCATATGCTCGTATCTTCGTTAACAGCCTACAAAGGGCACTGTGTAAAATGCTTTCTGGAAATATGGAATTCGCCTATCGCCCTTCATACATAGTTCGCAGTACATCATGTAAAAATAGGGAAAGCTGGGTTTCGTAGGAACGATGCTCATTTGTGGTCCAATAACACTTCATGGGGCACTTCTGATGATACTCTTGTCTCTGATGAATCCTCACCGTCGTGGACATCGTACTTGGTTCTACTACTCAAGAAGTCTTCGAGTCATTCAGACATCTGTTAACTTACTCCATATGCTCGTACCTTCGTTAACAGCCTACAAAGGGCACTGTGTAAAATGCTTTCTGGAAATATGGAATTCGCCTATCGCCCTTCATACATAGTTCGCAGTACATCATGTAAAAATAGGGAAAGCTGGGTTTCGTAGGAACGATGCTCATTTGTGGTCCTATAACACTTCATGGGGCACTTCTGATGATACTCTTGTCTCTGATGAATCCTCACCGTCGTGGACATCGTACTTGGTTCTACTACTCAAGAAGTCTTCGAGTCATTCAGACATCTGTTAACTTACTCCATATGCTCGTATCTTCGTTAACAGCCTACAAAGGGCACTGTGTAAAATGCTTTCTGGAAATATGGAATTCGCCTATCGCCCTTCATACATAGTTCGCAGTACATCATGTAAAAATAGGGAAAGCTGGGTTTCGTAGGAACGATGCTCATTTGTGGTCCAATAACACTTCATGGGGCACTTCTGATGATACTCTTGTCTCTGATGAATCCTCACCGTCGTGGACATCGTACTTGGTTCTACTACTCAAGAAGTCTTCGAGTCATTCAGACATCTGTTAACTTACTCCATATGCTCGTACCTTCGTTAACAGCCTACAAAGGGCACTGTGTAAAATGCTTTCTGGAAATATGGAATTCGCCTATCGCCCTTCATACATAGTTCGCAGTACATCATGTAAAAATAGGGAAAGCTGGGTTTCGTAGGAACGATGCTCATTTGTGGTCCTATAACACTTCATGGGGCACTTCTGATGATACTCTTGTCTCTGATGAATCCTCACCGTCGTGGACATCGTACTTGGTTCTACTACTCAAGAAGTCTTCGAGTCATTCAGACATCTGTGAACTTACTCCATATGCTCGTATCTTCGTTAACAGCCTACAAAGGGCACTGTGTAAAATGCTTTCTGGAAATATGGAATTCGCCTATCGCCCTTCATACATAGTTCGCAGTACATCATGTAAAAATAGGGAAAGCTGGGTTTCGTAGGAACGATGCTCATTTGTGGTCCTATAACACTTCATGGGGCACTTCTGATGATACTCTTGTCTCTGATGAATCCTCACCGTCGTGGACATCGTACTTGGTTCTACTACTCAAGAAGTCTTCGAGTCATTCAGACATCTGTTAACTTACTCCATATGCTCGTACCTTCGTTAACAGCCTACAAAGGGCACTGTGTAAAATGCTTTCTGGAAATATGGAATTCGCCTATCGCCCTTCATACATAGTTCGCAGTACATCATGTAAAAATAGGGAAAGCTGGGTTTCGTAGGAACGATGCTCATTTGTGGTCCAATAACACTTCATGGGGCACTTCTGATGATACTCTTGTCTCTGATGAATCCTCACCGTCGTGGACATCGTACTTGGTTCTACTACTCAAGAAGTCTTCGAGTCATTCAGACATCTGTTAACTTACTCCATATGCTCGTACCTTCGTTAACAGCCTACAAAGGGCACTGTGTAAAATGCTTTCTGGAAATATGGAATTCGCCTATCGCCCTTCATACATAGTTCGCAGTACATCATGTAAAAATAGGGAAAGCTGGGTTTCGTAGGAACGATGCTCATTTGTGGTCCTATAACACTTCATGGGGCACTTCTGATGATACTCTTGTCTCTGATGAATCCTCACCGTCGTGGACATCGTACTTGGTTCTACTACTCAAGAAGTCTTCGAGTCATTCAGACATCTGTTAACTTACTCCATATGCTCGTACCTTCGTTAACAGCCTACAAAGGGCACTGTGTAAAATGCTTTCTGGAAATATGGAATTCGCCTATCGCCCTTCATACATAGTTCGCAGTACATCATGTAAAAATAGGGAAAGCTGGGTTTCGTAGGAACGATGCTCATTTGTGGTCCTATAACACTTCATGGGGCACTTCTGATGATACTCTTGTCTCTGATGAATCCTCACCGTCGTGGACATCGTACTTGGTTCTACTACTCAAGAAGTCTTCGAGTCATTCAGACATCTGTTAACTTACTCCATATGCTCGTACCTTCGTTAACAGCCTACAAAGGGCACTGTGTAAAATGCTTTCTGGAAATATGGAATTCGCCTATCGCCCTTCATACATAGTTCGCAGTACATCATGTAAAAATAGGGAAAGCTGGGTTTCGTAGGAACGATGCTCATTTGTGGTCCAATAACACTTCATGGGGCACTTCTGATGATACTCTTGTCTCTGATGAATCCTCACCGTCGTGGACATCGTACTTGGTTCTACTACTCAAGAAGTCTTCGAGTCATTCAGACATCTGTTAACTTACTCCATATGCTCGTACCTTCGTTAACAGCCTACAAAGGGCACTGTGTAAAATGCTTTCTGGAAATATGGAATTCGCCTATCGCCCTTCATACATAGTTCGCAGTACATCATGTAAAAATAGGGAAAGCTGGGTTTCGTAGGAACGATGCTCATTTGTGGTCCTATAACACTTCATGGGGCACTTCTGATGATACTCTTGTCTCTGATGAATCCTCACCGTCGTGGACATCGTACTTGGTTCTACTACTCAAGAAGTCTTCGAGTCATTCAGACATCTGTTAACTTACTCCATATGCTCGTATCTTCGTTAACAGCCTACAAAGGGCACTGTGTAAAATGCTTTCTGGAAATATGGAATTCGCCTATCGCCCTTCATACATAGTTCGCAGTACATCATGTAAAAATAGGGAAAGCTGGGTTTCGTAGGAACGATGCTCATTTGTGGTCCAATAACACTTCATGGGGCACTTCTGATGATACTCTTGTCTCTGATGAATCCTCACCGTCGTGGACATCGTACTTGGTTCTACTACTCAAGAAGTCTTCGAGTCATTCAGACATCTGTTAACTTACTCCATATGCTCGTACCTTCGTTAACAGCCTACAAAGGGCACTGTGTAAAATGCTTTCTGGAAATATGGAATTCGCCTATCGCCCTTCATACATAGTTCGCAGTACATCATGTAAAAATAGGGAAAGCTGGGTTTCGTAGGAACGATGCTCATTTGTGGTCCTATAACACTTCATGGGGCACTTCTGATGATACTCTTGTCTCTGATGAATCCTCACCGTCGTGGACATCGTACTTGGTTCTACTACTCAAGAAGTCTTCGAGTCATTCAGACATCTGTTAACTTACTCCATATGCTCGTATCTTCGTTAACAGCCTACAAAGGGCACTGTGTAAAATGCTTTCTGGAAATATGGAATTCGCCTATCGCCCTTCATACATAGTTCGCAGTACATCATGTAAAAATAGGGAAAGCTGGGTTTCGTAGGAACGATGCTCATTTGTGGTCCAATAACACTTCATGGGGCACTTCTGATGATACTCTTGTCTCTGATGAATCCTCACCGTCGTGGACATCGTACTTGGTTCTACTACTCAAGAAGTCTTCGAGTCATTCAGACATCTGTTAACTTACTCCATATGCTCGTACCTTCGTTAACAGCCTACAAAGGGCACTGTGTAAAATGCTTTCTGGAAATATGGAATTCGCCTATCGCCCTTCATACATAGTTCGCAGTACATCATGTAAAAATAGGGAAAGCTGGGTTTCGTAGGAACGATGCTCATTTGTGGTCCTATAACACTTCATGGGGCACTTCTGATGATACTCTTGTCTCTGATGAATCCTCACCGTCGTGGACATCGTACTTGGTTCTACTACTCAAGAAGTCTTCGAGTCATTCAGACATCTGTGAACTTACTCCATATGCTCGTATCTTCGTTAACAGCCTACAAAGGGCACTGTGTAAAATGCTTTCTGGAAATATGGAATTCGCCTATCGCCCTTCATACATAGTTCGCAGTACATCATGTAAAAATAGGGAAAGCTGGGTTTCGTAGGAACGATGCTCATTTGTGGTCCTATAACACTTCATGGGGCACTTCTGATGATACTCTTGTCTCTGATGAATCCTCACCGTCGTGGACATCGTACTTGGTTCTACTACTCAAGAAGTCTTCGAGTCATTCAGACATCTGTTAACTTACTCCATATGCTCGTACCTTCGTTAACAGCCTACAAAGGGCACTGTGTAAAATGCTTTCTGGAAATATGGAATTCGCCTATCGCCCTTCATACATAGTTCGCAGTACATCATGTAAAAATAGGGAAAGCTGGGTTTCGTAGGAACGATGCTCATTTGTGGTCCAATAACACTTCATGGGGCACTTCTGATGATACTCTTGTCTCTGATGAATCCTCACCGTCGTGGACATCGTACTTGGTTCTACTACTCAAGAAGTCTTCGAGTCATTCAGACATCTGTTAACTTACTCCATATGCTCGTACCTTCGTTAACAGCCTACAAAGGGCACTGTGTAAAATGCTTTCTGGAAATATGGAATTCGCCTATCGCCCTTCATACATAGTTCGCAGTACATCATGTAAAAATAGGGAAAGCTGGGTTTCGTAGGAACGATGCTCATTTGTGGTCCTATAACACTTCATGGGGCACTTCTGATGATACTCTTGTCTCTGATGAATCCTCACCGTCGTGGACATCGTACTTGGTTCTACTACTCAAGAAGTCTTCGAGTCATTCAGACATCTGTTAACTTACTCCATATGCTCGTACCTTCGTTAACAGCCTACAAAGGGCACTGTGTAAAATGCTTTCTGGAAATATGGAATTCGCCTATCGCCCTTCATACATAGTTCGCAGTACATCATGTAAAAATAGGGAAAGCTGGGTTTCGTAGGAACGATGCTCATTTGTGGTCCTATAACACTTCATGGGGCACTTCTGATGATACTCTTGTCTCTGATGAATCCTCACCGTCGTGGACATCGTACTTGGTTCTACTACTCAAGAAGTCTTCGAGTCATTCAGACATCTGTTAACTTACTCCATATGCTCGTACCTTCGTTAACAGCCTACAAAGGGCACTGTGTAAAATGCTTTCTGGAAATATGGAATTCGCCTATCGCCCTTCATACATAGTTCGCAGTACATCATGTAAAAATAGGGAAAGCTGGGTTTCGTAGGAACGATGCTCATTTGTGGTCCAATAACACTTCATGGGGCACTTCTGATGATACTCTTGTCTCTGATGAATCCTCACCGTCGTGGACATCGTACTTGGTTCTACTACTCAAGAAGTCTTCGAGTCATTCAGACATCTGTGAACTTACTCCATATGCTCGTATCTTCGTTAACAGCCTACAAAGGGCACTGTGTAAAATGCTTTCTGGAAATATGGAATTCGCCTATCGCCCTTCATACATAGTTCGCAGTACATCATGTAAAAATAGGGAAAGCTGGGTTTCGTAGGAACGATGCTCATTTATGGTCCTATAACACTTCATGGGGCACTTCTGATGATACTCTTGTCTCTGATGAATCCTCACCGTCGTGGACATCGTACTTGGTTCTACTACTCAAGAAGTCTTCGAGTCATTCAGACATCTGTTAACTTACTCCATATGCTCGTACCTTCGTTAACAGCCTACAAAGGGCACTGTGTAAAATGCTTTCTGGAAATATGGAATTCGCCTATCGCCCTTCATACATAGTTCGCAGTACATCATGTAAAAATAGGGAAAGCTGGGTTTCGTAGGAACGATGCTCATTTGTGGTCCTATAACACTTCATGGGGCACTTCTGATGATACTCTTGTCTCTGATGAATCCTCACCGTCGTGGACATCGTACTTGGTTCTACTACTCAAGAAGTCTTCGAGTCATTCAGACATCTGTTAACTTACTCCATATGCTCGTACCTTCGTTAACAGCCTACAAAGGGCACTGTGTAAAATGCTTTCTGGAAATATGGAATTCGCCTATCGCCCTTCATACATAGTTCGCAGTACATCATGTAAAAATAGGGAAAGCTGGGTTTCGTAGGAACGATGCTCATTTGTGGTCCTATAACACTTCATGGGGCACTTCTGATGATACTCTTGTCTCTGATGAATCCTCACCGTCGTGGACATCGTACTTGGTTCTACTACTCAAGAAGTCTTCGAGTCATTCAGACATCTGTTAACTTACTCCATATGCTCGTACCTTCGTTAACAGCCTACAAAGGGCACTGTGTAAAATGCTTTCTGGAAATATGGAATTCGCCTATCGCCCTTCATACATAGTTCGCAGTACATCATGTAAAAATAGGGAAAGCTGGGTTTCGTAGGAACGATGCTCATTTGTGGTCCTATAACACTTCATGGGGCACTTCTGATGATACTCTTGTCTCTGATGAATCCTCACCGTCGTGGACATCGTACTTGGTTCTACTACTCAAGAAGTCTTCGAGTCATTCAGACATCTGTTAACTTACTCCATATGCTCGTACCTTCGTTAACAGCCTACAAAGGGCACTGTGTAAAATGCTTTCTGGAAATATGGAATTCGCCTATCGCCCTTCATACATAGTTCGCAGTACATCATGTAAAAATAGGGAAAGCTGGGTTTCGTAGGAACGATGCTCATTTGTGGTCCTATAACACTTCATGGGGCACTTCTGATGATACTCTTGTCTCTGATGAATCCTCACCGTCGTGGACATCGTACTTGGTTCTACTACTCAAGAAGTCTTCGAGTCATTCAGACATCTGTTAACTTACTCCATATGCTCGTACCTTCGTTAACAGCCTACAAAGGGCACTGTGTAAAATGCTTTCTGGAAATATGGAATTCGCCTATCGCCCTTCATACATAGTTCGCAGTACATCATGTAAAAATAGGGAAAGCTGGGTTTCGTAGGAACGATGCTCATTTGTGGTCCTATAACACTTCATGGGGCACTTCTGATGATACTCTTGTCTCTGATGAATCCTCACCGTCGTGGACATCGTACTTGGTTCTACTACTCAAGAAGTCTTCGAGTCATTCAGACATCTGTTAACTTACTCCATATGCTCGTACCTTCGTTAACAGCCTACAAAGGGCACTGTGTAAAATGCTTTCTGGAAATATGGAATTCGCCTATCGCCCTTCATACATAGTTCGCAGTACATCATGTAAAAATAGGGAAAGCTGGGTTTCGTAGGAACGATGCTCATTTGTGGTCCTATAACACTTCATGGGGCACTTCTGATGATACTCTTGTCTCTGATGAATCCTCACCGTCGTGGACATCGTACTTGGTTCTACTACTCAAGAAGTCTTCGAGTCATTCAGACATCTGTTAACTTACTCCATATGCTCGTACCTTCGTTAACAGCCTACAAAGGGCACTGTGTAAAATGCTTTCTGGAAATATGGAATTCGCCTATCGCCCTTCATACATAGTTCGCAGTACATCATGTAAAAATAGGGAAAGCTGGGTTTCGTAGGAACGATGCTCATTTGTGGTCCTATAACACTTCATGGGGCACTTCTGATGATACTCTTGTCTCTGATGAATCCTCACCGTCGTGGACATCGTACTTGGTTCTACTACTCAAGAAGTCTTCGAGTCATTCAGACATCTGTTAACTTACTCCATATGCTCGTACCTTCGTTAACAGCCTACAAAGGGCACTGTGTAAAATGCTTTCTGGAAATATGGAATTCGCCTATCGCCCTTCATACATAGTTCGCAGTACATCATGTAAAAATAGGGAAAGCTGGGTTTCGTAGGAACGATGCTCATTTGTGGTCCTATAACACTTCATGGGGCACTTCTGATGATACTCTTGTCTCTGATGAATCCTCACCGTCGTGGACATCGTACTTGGTTCTACTACTCAAGAAGTCTTCGAGTCATTCAGACATCTGTGAACTTACTCCATATGCTCGTACCTTCGTTAACAGCCTACAAAGGGCACTGTGTAAAATGCTTTCTGGAAATATGGAATTCGCCTATCGCCCTTCATACATAGTTCGCAGTACATCATGTAAAAATAGGGAAAGCTGGGTTTCGTAGGAACGATGCTCATTTGTGGTCCAATAACACTTCATGGGGCACTTCTGATGATACTCTTGTCTCTGATGAATCCTCACCGTCGTGGACATCGTACTTGGTTCTACTACTCAAGAAGTCTTCGAGTCATTCAGACATCTGTGAACTTACTCCATATGCTCGTATCTTCGTTAACAGCCTACAAAGGGCACTGTGTAAAATGCTTTCTGGAAATATGGAATTCGCTTATCGCCCTTCATACATAGTTCGCAGTACATCATGTAAAAATAGGGAAAGCTGGGTTTCGTAGGAACGATGCTCATTTGTGGTCCTATAACACTTCATGGGGCACTTCTGATGATACTCTTGTCTCTGATGAATCCTCACCGTCGTGGACATCGTACTTGGTTCTACTACTCAAGAAGTCTTCGAGTCATTCAGACATCTGTTAACTTACTCCATATGCTCGTACCTTCGTTAACAGCCTACAAAGGGCACTGTGTAAAATGCTTTCTGGAAATATGGAATTCGCCTATCGCCCTTCATACATAGTTCGCAGTACATCATGTAAAAATAGGGAAAGCTGGGTTTCGTAGGAACGATGCTCATTTGTGGTCCTATAACACTTCATGGGGCACTTCTGATGATACTCTTGTCTCTGATGAATCCTCACCGTCGTGGACATCGTACTTGGTTCTACTACTCAAGAAGTCTTCGAGTCATTCAGACATCTGTTAACTTACTCCATATGCTCGTACCTTCGTTAAGAGCCTACAAAGGGCACTGTGTAAAATGCTTTCTGGAAATATGGAATTCGCCTATCGCCCTTCATACATAGTTCGCAATACATCATGTAAAAATAGGGAAAGCTGGGTTTCGTAGGAACGATGCTCATTTGTGGTCCTATAACACTTCATGGGGCACTTCTGATGATACTCTTGTCTCTGATGAATCCTCACCGTCGTGGACATCGTACTTGGTTCTACTACTCAAGAAGTCTTCGAGTCATTCAGACATCTGTTAACTTACTCCATATGCTCGTACCTTCGTTAACAGCCTACAAAGGGCACTGTGTAAAATGCTTTCTGGAAATATGGAATTCGCCTATCGCCCTTCATACATAGTTCGCAGTACATCATGTAAAAATAGGGAAAGCTGGGTTTCGTAGGAACGATGCTCATTTGTGGTCCTATAACACTTCATGGGGCACTTCTGATGATACTCTTGTCTCTGATGAATCCTCACCGTCGTGGACATCGTACTTGGTTCTACTACTCAAGAAGTCTTCGAGTCATTCAGACATCTGTTAACTTACTCCATATGCTCGTACCTTCGTTAACAGCCTACAAAGGGCACTGTGTAAAATGCTTTCTGGAAATATGGAATTCGCCTATCGCCCTTCATACATAGTTCGCAGTACATCATGTAAAAATAGGGAAAGCTGGGTTTCGTAGGAACGATGCTCATTTGTGGTCCTATAACACTTCATGGGGCACTTCTGATGATACTCTTGTCTCTGATGAATCCTCACCGTCGTGGACATCGTACTTGGTTCTACTACTCAAGAAGTCTTCGAGTCATTCAGACATCTGTTAACTTACTCCATATGCTCGTACCTTCGTTAACAGCCTACAAAGGGCACTGTGTAAAATGCTTTCTGGAAATATGGAATTCGCCTATCGCCCTTCATACATAGTTCGCAGTACATCATGTAAAAATAGGGAAAGCTGGGTTTCGTAGGAACGATGCTCATTTGTGGTCCTATAACACTTCATGGGGCACTTCTGATGATACTCTTGTCTCTGATGAATCCTCACCGTCGTGGACATCGTACTTGGTTCTACTACTCAAGAAGTCTTCGAGTCATTCAGACATCTGTGAACTTACTCCATATGCTCGTACCTTCGTTAACAGCCTACAAAGGGCACTGTGTAAAATGCTTTCTGGAAATATGGAATTCGCCTATCGCCCTTCATACATAGTTCGCAGTACATCATGTAAAAATAGGGAAAGCTGGGTTTCGTAGGAACGATGCTCATTTGTGGACATAAGCTTCTGAGTCTCAAGAACGTTTAATATATTTTAACCGAGACTATGTAAAAAGATTCTACAGCAGACAGAATTAGGAATATTGGTTTCCAATTTTACGGGTCCATTCTTTTACCATTCTTATATATTGCAGTCACCTGCGCTTTTCTTCAGTCACTTGCAACTTTGCACTGGGTGACAGATACACGATAAATACGTGCTAGGCAAGGGGACAATGCCTTACAGTACTGTTTGTAATAGCGAATTGGGTTTCCATCCGGAACTGGTCATTTACTTGTTTTCAAATATTTCAGTTGTTGTTCAACCCCAGGAATGCTTATTACTGTGTCGTTCTTTTTGCTACCTTCAGCTGCCACGTCAGACTGGCCAACAGGGGACTGAATGGAAGCTTAGCGATTTTTCATAGGACCAGAACTTTCTCGGGTTCTCTGCCAGATCTTTCGCTACCATGTGGCAGTGGTAGTTGCAAGCTTCGCACATAGATCTTCTCACAGAAGCATGAATCTCTAGTAATCTTCACATCTCGTCACTCGTGCGTTCTCTTTTGAACCGAGAGCGCAACAGCCTCTGCTTCCTCAGCATCTTCCAAATTTCGTTAATACACCATGGTTTGATCTTTTCCATAATTTATCCACTTTCTAAGCACATAGATCTCCTGACCATGATTTACAATCTGCTTAAACATTGCCCGTAACTCCTCTACATCCATCTTACTCGAACTAAGTGGTTTTAGTTCATTTCCTAAGAGAGTTTCTAACAACTGCTTATCTGCTCCATCCAGCAGAGACACTGTCCTAGCCTTTTTGACTAATTAACGTTCGTAATGATGATTGCTGTAATGACAAAATCAAACGGCTCTAACCACTACTGATGTCATCAGTAGCCTAGACTTAGATCTACTTAAACCTAAATAACCTAAGGACAGCACACACATCCATTCCCGAGGCAGAATTCGAACCTGCGACCGTAGCAGCAGTGCGGTTCCGCACTGAAGCGCCTAGAACATCTTGGCCACAGCGGCCGGCGCTATAATACGCTATAATATGTAAAATTCTGCCATAAAGTTTCACCGAATTTAAATTCATTACCATATCAAAATTTAAATAAGTGACTACATTTCGTTAACTTTTTATAATTAAAGGATACTATTATTTAAAACAAATCTCTTGATATTAGAGGAGCTACACTGTGGATGGGTAGCATTTTATTTTCGTTTAGGTGTCACAGCAAGCTGAAGAAGACTTCAACGCAGAACTGTTAATAATCCCATTGTCAGTAGTACTCTCTGATGAGGCACAAATTAAAATGACGTTTTGAATGGTATTGAAGCAAAGACAAGTTTCCGTATACCGCTATTTAACTTGCCTTGGCAATAAACGTGTCCCAATAGGTGAATTGCATCTCATTCGACGATCCACACCAAAACCACGAATAAGTGACAGTGTACCGCGTAAAAAAAGAAAAAGTAGAAGTCACAACAGCCAGCATCAGATTGGAAGAAAACCCCTCATAACATAGATGGTCGCATTTCGTAGCGACGTAGAATGGGAAGCCGTTCAATAGCATTATTCAGACAAGTTTTTGGTGGTTTCGGCCTACAAACATACAATTACCATAATGTACAATTAGAGCACTGTGTGTTGGACGTTTTGCGCCTTATATGACGCGCATTTGTGTTCTCGTGTTACAGTGCCGACGACGAACGTGCAGGCGGCGGAAGGGGGCGTGGCTCGGCTGCCGTGTGACATCACCCCAGCCGTGGCCGAAGACAAGCCGCTGCTGGTCATCTGGTACCGCGAGGACCTCAAAGCACCCATCTACAGGTCAGAAATAATTCCACGCATTGCTTGTTTGTTCCGTACATGATTTTCTCTTCGTCGTAATGATCGGTTACGAAAGTTTCACAGTTGAAGGTACCTTTCTCAATGTGTTGACTCGTGGTACGACCGAAATGACGTAGCTGTTATGCCGATAGTCCCACTTGCTAGAGGGCGACCATCCATATTTAGGCCTTCCGTAGCTTACCCAAATTACTTTAGGCAGAACTGGTGATCATTCCTATCAATGGGGCTTGACCGATATCTTTCCCCAACCAGAACTTGTGCTCTATCCTACAATATACTTGTCGCCAAATACGAGGTCTATTGCGAAAGTAATGCCCAATCGCACATGAGACAGAAATCAAAGTGAAACTTCGAGAAAGCTTTCCTCAGATATGTTGGGCAGTGTCTCTGGTATGCCCGTCGATCTGGTCACGTCGCTCTTTTTCAGTTCTGAGCACGCAGTGAGCACGTAAAATAGCCTAGAAAACAGTATCTCCCGCCAAGTATGAGGGCTTATAACTTCCGTTTGCTTACTTCTTCATGAGAGTACTCGGCAGCGCTATGCGGGGGAATTTAAGGTGCTCCTGCAGCGTTTTCGATGGGAAGTTTTGATAACCTATAGTACATCCCATAATTGGTTCCCCCAGAGTTCCATCTCTGCCCACATGAACCGCTGGTTATAAAGACAACATTTTGGCACAGAGAAGTAGCTGTAGATCAACTTAGAGAATTGGCGGAAAGCACAGACCGTTGCTTTCTATGAAGAGGGTATTGGAATGTTGGTACAACGCTACGCCTTATGTCTAATTCAGTGCGGCAACTAATTAGAGAAGTAGCTGAAAGGTCTAGCTAACATTTGTAAATAAAATAATTTTGTTTTTCACTGTGGTTTCCATTCCGCGAGTGATCGGTCGTTAGTTGGCGAACAGTCGTCGTACATCTACATCAGGGCTTCGCAGCAAACTCGCTCCGCCAGCAAGCGGTGAGCACAAGCCCGCAACGAGCGAGCACTGTACCCTCTCCAGTGTCACCGGGAGGACACCGTCGCAGCCGGCCGAAGTGGCCGTGCGGTTAAAGGCGCTGCAGTCTGGAACCGCGAGACCGCTACGGTCGCAGGTTCGAATCCTGCCTCGGGCATGGATGTTTGTGATGTCCTTAGGTTAGTTAGGTTTAACTAGTTCTAAGTTCTAGGGGACTAATGACCTCAGCAGTTGAGTCCCATAGTGCTCAGAGCCATTTGAACCATTTGACACTGTCGCACTATAGGTCAATTACTTCAAGCTGCTGATCATCCTGTCTTGGGTGCTGGAAGCTTTCTCAGTTTCTCATTCAGTTGCGCTTCGAAGCCGGATTTACTTCCCATCATGACTAACGCTCCAACTGCAGACACACAAACTAATAATCGCCGTGACAAACCTACGTTTTATACATGTTCTCCAGAGCTACTAAGAATGTCACATTCAGTTTTGTGCTTGTGATATCTACAGTTTGATACAGGGCTAAATTTTTTACAGAAATATTAAAAGCCCACTCTGAACGTCACTTTCCATAACAAGTGTGGGATGTACGATTGTCATGTATTATAAGACACCACGTGGAAGTGGTTTACCTGAAGTGGACGTAAATGTTCAGCTGCATCAACTTAGCATTCCTCAACTAAATATCAAAATTTGGAAATTTGTGGTATGTTCCTATGGGACCAAACTGCTAAGGTCATCGGTCCCTAGGCTAACACACTACTTAATATAACTTAAACTGACTTATGCTAAGGACAACACACACACACACACCAATGCCCGAGGGAGGACTCGAACCTCCGACGGCCGTATCCGCGCGGTTCGTGGCAAGGCGCCCTAGTCCGCACGGCTACCCCGCGCGACCATTAAATATCATCCGTGATAGTTTCCAAAGACTTTATTAAAAGTAATGCTGTTCTCTTCCTTCAGACGGCTCCATTTTGCTTTTTAAAACCTCTTGTACTTGATCAGGTCCTTCTCATTTTCCGTTTTCTATTCTTTGAAGTGCTATGACAAGCAATACCCATCTCATCGCGCAGCAGGTAGAAAGGCGAAGACATTGTCGGTGTTACACAATGCTGACTCGACATTAGATGATACTGCTACCAAAACTGACCTTCCACAATTTCACATTTGGCTCTTCTACCGCGCTGCAGGGATCACATACTACACACGCATCTCCCTCACTCGCCACCACGCCGCAATAGATCTGTTCGCAGGTAAGAGCGTGAGCAGAATGGAGTGCTCGCGCTCAGAATTAGCGAGTTGTTAAGCCTTAACCTATATTTACACCTGTGGTCTGCAAACCATTGCGAAGTCCGTGGCCGAGAGTGCTTTCCATCGTACCTCTTCTTCTTAGCTTTAGTCCCGTCTAGTAACTGGTCCACCCCACTCAGGATTTGGGAAAATGTTATTAATTTCCTTTCCTTTCTTTAATATCGCGGGCAGGTGCCCTTCCTGTCGCCACACTCGTCAGTTACCCAAGACAGGGAAGTCGTCACTGCATTGTGTAAAAATTGTTCCGTTTGCAATCGTTGTTTCAACGGTTTTGTATCGTATTTTATGGGAACCAGTCCAGCACCTCCATAAAGGAGAGTGGCAAACCGCCTTAACGCCACATTGATTTTGGCTCGTACACCAGCCACGTTTGTTGGCCCACAGTACGGGTTCGATCATGGCCTGACTCACTATTCCGTACTAGAACGTAGCGTGCTGTGCGTTACACCATAGCAGGCATACAGGTATTGTATGGCATATTATGGTGTAGAAGTTACATCATATAACACTGTAAGCTGCTGTCTGATTTATGAGCCACTAACTATTGGCACCAAGAATAACTCCGAAAGTATGATAGCGACTGAAAAGTTTGTGAGGCAATTGTTGCATGGGACAACAGGGCCATAATATGACGTTGGTTTGAAGTGATGACGACTGGTATCAATGCAGTGCTGTAATATTCTTATCATGGATTGAGTGGTATTCCTTATCACATCGGCACTTATCCCAGCACATGCTCCGACAATTCTCTCTCGCATATCTTCAGGTATAGTTGGAACGTGTTTATAGACAATGTCTGTTACAAATCCCCACAAGGAAAAATCCAGAGGCGTAAAGTCTGGCGAACGAGCCACGACACATCTCCCTCGCGTCCAATCCAATGATTTGGGAATTGTCTCTGCAATTCATTTCTGGCCATCAGCAAAAAATGTGGTGGGCACCCATCGTGTTGATACTACATTCTGTTCGTTTTTCCTAAAGGTATTTCTTCCAGTAACAGGCCCAACGTTTCTTCGAGGAATGTGGTGTACTTCTATCATTAAGATTTCCTTCGACGAAATAGGAGCCTATAATTCTGTCTCCAGAATACCACACCATACGTTCACCGACCACGGTTTCTGGTGCGCAACTTGCCGCAGCCAACATGGATTTTCAGTTGCCCAATAATGTCTGTTATGCAAATTAACATTTCCATGATTCGTGAATGTAGCCTCGTCAATAAATAAAATGAAATTAGGAAATGTGTCATCCCTCTGAACGTGAAGTTGAACCCATCGGTAGACTTCAATGCGACGCATACAATCGGTACCAGTTAATTCTTGGTGGAGACTGATATGGTAAGGATGATATTTATGGCTACGCAGAACACGCTCATGTCAGATTCCCTTACGATGTGATGCAAACTAACATAAGGATCGCCGGCCGGTGTTGCCGTGCGGTTAAAGGCGCTTCAGTCTGGAACCGCGTGACCGCTGCGGTCGCAGGTTCGAATCCTGCCTCGGGCATAGATGTGTGTGATGTCCTTGGGTTAGTTAGATTTTATTATTTCTAAGTTCTAGGCGACTGATGACCTCAGAAGTTAAGTCGCATAGTGCTCAGAGCCATTTGAACATAAGGATCTCGAACCACAGTGGCAAGAGTACCAATTTCAGTTTCTCGTTAGTAACTTTTCTTTGCCGGATATGTTTCCGATGCGTTAAAGATCAAGTTGTTCTCAATTTATCATACACATATTTAAATGTACGTCGTGTAGGATGAATCGTTGAGGATATCTTTCAGCGTATAAGTCTCTATCTCCCAATGAATTTCGTTGGCATTCTCCGTAAATGAGAAGCATATCGACTCGTTCTTCGAAGGAATACATCATTTACATTCGTCTGATTCTACGATACTAAGTCTTACCGTTGCTATTAGAGTTGCATTGCGAAACCATCGAATGGTATTTATACATCAATGGCACGTTAGATGGATACGCCGTATTCGGGGAATATTTACTATTTGCACGATATAGGAGAGAGAATTGTCAGAGCATATGCTTCGGTAAGTGCCGAAGTAATAAGGAATACCACTCGATCCATGGTAAGAAGATTGCAGAGCTGCATTGATACCAATGGTCATCACTTCGAACATCTTCTGTAAATACCACCTTTTTGACCTTCGTTGACATTCAAAGACCTTACTGTTACACATCGTTGGATTCGTCTCTATAGTCGCTATCAGAAAATAAGTACCAAACCATAGCATCCCATATAAAGGAAAAGTTGACCTTCATATTTCTGACGCAACCCCATCTAGCAACAAAAAACCAACATCATCAAATAAATAATTTTCAGGCCCCTGACTTTTAGCCTGTCTTGCATGGCAACTGTGTTCTGATAGTAGTGTCGGTCTGCTTTATTGAACTGTATTTCTAGGGCTAGATGAGTTGATATGCTGGGGCAGGTTGAAATGGACAGAGGAGGGAATGGACAGACTTAGGGGAGGAGGAATTGCTTGGAGAATAGGTAGAAGAGGGAGATTCGGATGATTTAGAAGAGTAGTATGCAGGTGGAATAGGAATTAGGGGAGGCAGAGATAGAAAGAGTGAGGGAGAAAGATGTGGGTAGTTGGAGGGGAGAAGAAGATATGGTGATAGTGAGGAGACAGAGGAAATGACCAAAGACAGGGCGAGGAGGCAATGAAGAAACAGATAGGTGAGGATGAAATGGACAGATAGAATTGGGAGAATGAAATGGATAGATGGAGGAAGAGGGGGATAGAGGAGGAGATGTATTCAATATGTGTGTCGAACGCACACATGGGCGAAGCTGAGACGAGAAGTCTAGTTTATACTTAGTCACTTTCTCGCTGTTCAGAAGAAAGTGTGATCAGTAATGGTCTTTGACCAAAATCTAGTCTCACATTAAAGAATGAATTAAGCAGCAGCTTATAGTGTTACGTGATGTCATTTATACAGTGTGTGCGAGTTGTAGGAAACTATAAACTAAAAATACTTATTAGGAGCTCTTATCATTCCATTCGCATATGTGCAGTAGAAAAAATAAAGGTACAAAGATCTCTCTGTGCACTGTAATTACTTTTTTCTTCACTGTCCACACGGGACCAACACATAAAAGGTTGTCGTATGTTTCTAGGGTCCTCAGTGCTGGTTGTTGAAACATTTTTAGATAGTTGATACACGTAAACATGGTTCGTCTTCGGATGTAATATAATGTTTATTTAATCGTTCGATTAGCTAATTTCGACTAAGCGTCATTGTCAAGTACATTTGTAACATCTGTGTTTCATGTGCTTGACAATGACGTTTATTCTAAATTACCAAATCGCACGATTAAATGAATGTCACATTACTGCCTGTTACGAACCATGTCTACGTTTATTAAGCATCTGGAAGCTGTGGATTTCCACAAACGCAATATTTTCAGACAGGCTTTCGTTGGATACATGGCGTCTACCTTCTTGCGTCTCCTAGTTCATACTCTTCAACTTCTCCATGGTGAAACTTCCTGGCAGATTAAAACTGTGTGCCCGACCGAGACTCGAACTCGGGACCTTTGCCTTTCGCGGGGAAGTGCTCTACCAACTGAGCTACCGAAGCACGACTCACGCCCGGTACTCACAGCTTTACTTCTGCCAGTACCTCGTCTCCTACCTTCCAAACTTTACAGAAGCTCTCCTGCGAACCTTGCAGAACTAGTACTCCTGAAAGAAAGGATATTGCGGAGACATGGCTTAGCCACAGCCTGGGGGATGTTTCCAGAATGAGATTTTCACTCTGCAGCGGAGTGTGCGCTGATATGAAACTTCCTGGCAGATTAAAACTGTGTGCTCTGTCACGTAGCAAAGAAGCCTGTCACCATATGCATTGCCCTTCTCTACGTACGTTCTGTATCCACTGATAGTCTTATTTGTTATGGGTCACATACACTCACATAATATTCTATGATGTTCCCACTGCTGCTTTTGTAGTCCTAGCAACCATCGAAGTCTTCTACCCAGTTTACCTATGACTAATCCTATGATTCTTTTCTCATTTCATTACAAATGATAGTACCTAGGTATTTGTAGGAGTTAAGTGTAAATCGTAAGCTTCATGCCTTTAAGGAACGAGTGCTGGCTTGTTGTACATACTTTAATTCGCAGTTGTTCGATGGAATATTGTATCGAATAAGTATTTATTCAGCAAAACGATCATTAATACCTCAGCACAATGAATGTAATGTGTGTCTTTTACCTCGACCACATAAAATATCTTTTAATTCAGGAGGAAAATAAAAATATATGTAAACCAAAAATTGTTTAGCGACCTGCAGGACATTAACAAGATGACCACCTTACTTATAACTTGTTCGTTACAAAAACATGAACTACAATACTTCTTTCTTTAAACAGTGCACAAATTTTTTTATTAGTAATCTATCACCTGTCTTTAAGATCTATTCAAAAACGTATCGCAGTGTACCACTCACGTTATTGGAAACGTAACACAACACTGACATTCACTCGCTAATACTAGCCCACATTGCGGGTACCCGAGGTAACATGACTAACCGAAGACAATGAAAATTTGTGCCGGACCGAGACACCAACACAGATATCCCGCTTATTACGAGTGGTCGCCTTACCATTTAGCATTATGTGGCTTATGGTTGTTAATATTCGCAACTGCAAATTCATTTTTTTTACTCCATAACGGCTGTAGTCCCCGCATTGCCTGTTCCTCCAGACATGCGTGCTTGTGCGTAGGAACTTGGCATCGTAATTCGGAATAACACAGTCCCTTCAATATCGAATGAAAGTATTTCCCGCGAAGTAAGAGCGCTTCCACCTCTAGCAGGTTTGATTTCCGCATCATCCCACAATTAGATTTAACTGATGGTTACAGAAGCCCTCCCGGCTAGGCGCGCGATCTAACGCGCCACTTCCCGAGCGGGAAGGCGTGCCGGTCCCCGGCATGATTCCGCCCCGTGGATTAGTGTCGAGGTCCGGTGTGCCGGCCAACCTGTGGATGGTTTTTAAGGCGGTTTTCCATCTCCCTCGGCGAATGCGGGCTGGTTCCTCTTACTCCGCCTCAGTTACACTATGCCGACGAAGCACTGTCTCCACATACGCACGCACCATAATTACTCTACCACGGAAACATTTGGGGTTACACTCGTCTGGTATGAGACGTTCCCGGGGGAGTCCACTGGGGACCGAGCCGCACAATAACCCTGCGTTCGGTGTGGGGTGGCGGTGGGATGGGTAGATTGCTGTGGCCTGTTGTGGGTTGCGAACCACTGAGGGCTACGGCGGGACGGCGACGCAATGCTTACAAAGGATATTAACTTGAAGTTATCTGCAAAAACAGTAACCGGTATTAGGAGAGCTATTTGTTACACTTTATTATTGACAGATTATTCCTGTAAGATCGTTGCCACAGAGTACGCACATAGTATACTTTGCTTTGCTCCAAAGCGTTATTACACAAAGGAAACTAAAATGAAAAAGTTTGTAATCTCATTACGTATTTGTAGCCATAGTCTCACTATAAGAGGACTTTTTTAGACGCAGACAAAAAGTTTAAGGTATCCATAAATTATTACAGATAAACAACAGCTAGTAGCTTAATGACAAAAAAATGGTTCAAACAGCTCTGAGTACTATGGGACTTAACTTCTGAGGTCGTCAGTCCCTACTTAAACCTAACTAACCTAAGGACATCACACACATCCATGCCCGAGGCAGGATTCGAACCTGCGACCGTAGCGGTCGCGCGGTTCCAGACTGTAGCGCCTAGAACCGCTCGGCCACACCGGCCAGCGCTTAATGACAATTATAATGACCGGTGTTGCTGGGTCTCCCGTCAGATTTGAGGTATGTTCGTTATTAGTTTTCTAGCAGCCAGCAGGAGGAGTCACCGCCGCCGGGATTCATTGTCATTTGTTTCATGTGTGTGAGAATTGGGTTGTGAGTGATGACGTTGCGAGGGAGTGGTGCAGAAAACTCATGGTTGATTGTAAGGATGTGCGGCCTTGACATTTCTTCATCTTTACCATGGAGAGAGGGAGGAATTTCCGAAGAATAGTGAGTAGAGACAATACGTAGAGTTCAGTACGTCAACCCGAGAACTAAGGAACAGTGTAAATACTGGAATCTCACTCATTCTCCCAATAAGTCTAAAAAATTTCAAGCAGAAATTCTCAAACCGTAAAATTTCGTTTACATTTTTTATGTTCCTAAAGGAATTTTGACAAGTGAATTCGTGAGATTAACGCCTCAGTAAACTGTGATATCGAAGATTAATTTTGAGGCTTTTCGGAATCTCCGAAGGACAATATACGACAAACGGCGCAGAATGATTGCCGAAGGACTCATTCTTCTTCAGGACAATGCCCTTCTCCTTACTCGAATAGAACATTTGAAAATCTCAGACTTTTTGGGTGGAAGATTTTTCAGCATCCTTCCTATAGTCCGGAATTTGCACGAAGCGACTTTTATCTCTTCCTCATGAAGGAGGTCTGGCTGACAACTCAGCACTTCACGGCCGACGGTGAGCTTAAGGATTCTGTCAGCTAATGGCTGAGGCACCGGGTGACACCATTCTTCGATCAAGGAATAAAGAAGCTGGTATCATTGTGCGAAAAGATTTCTCAATTTCTATGTACATTTTCTTCTTGTAACAGCTATTCGGACGTTAATTTATGAACAACTCTCGTAGTAATGGGAACATTTCATTTCTTTATCATCAGCAGAAAAAGGAAAATAAATTTTACATTTGAGGTGTCGTTCAGAACTTGTATATCGCATCCGTTTCAGCAAGGAGAAAAGTAATGGTACATGTCTCAGAATACATTACTTACACTTTCTTAGAAAGAGTACAAAACATTGAAGTTCAGCAACTGAGCATCTGCTTTGAGTTTTACTTCCTTCTAGACAAGATAGGGGAATTCAGACTTTTTGACCAGAGCCCTTTTCATACTAGAAAGTGTTAATGTTGTTGTGAGCGATTTTAATTGTTTTGTACATCATTAACGCGTAATTTGTAAATTATAGGAGGTGAAATAATTAATGACTCATGAGAGACGCGCATTCCATAGTTCCCCAACCTAAAGTAAGTTTCGTTTTCGTACCAGAGGTTATCAAACAGATCTACAGCATTTTGATACTCCGAAAAAATAGGGATCTCATGAAAATTCATGTGTAACTTAACTATAGCCTTCTTTTCTGATAATAGTATGATGTTTATGATCAATCATTTACTGATTAGACCTCAAATTTATTTAAATACATCTTTTGAGCAACAATTACACATTTTATAATGAAAGGAGGCATGCAGATGTGTATTTCTTCTTAGTTAATTCGTTGTTTCTTGATTCAAGGACTGTTTTACAGCAATATGAAATACGTCAGATTTTTACAACAACAAAACACAAAGGAAAGTCTACACTTAATCTTATTTAGCAGCTCAAGTTTTATACCTGTACGCATGTATTTATCCTCAGGTCTGGTTTAAAGGGAATTTTTATACTTTGTATAATACTTTTTTTGTATACAGACACGCATGTGACAGCTTATTGGGGACTCCCCATTCAGAATAACGTTTCATTTCTATACAACACACTATTGGATGCAAATTAGTTGATAATGACGAAACTAATGTAATGGTATTCACTTACACCTCGTCACTAGTAACGGCAGACATTGCACATAGTCCGTACGCTACACATACGGACACACACAGGCAGAGTGTCCATGACAATAACATTTCCTGTTCTTGCATTACTTCTACTTCCTCATTTGTCTGTCTGAGAAGTTGAATTAATGGCTGCTACTCAATCCACTATTTCAAAAACTCATTTGCAAACAGAAATAGTCGGGAAGAGACAAATAAATTTTGCTTGTGGATAAAGACACATGCTGTCTACAGGTAGAACATATTAGCTACTTATTAACTACACAGAAGAACTTGTAACTAAAGACTACTGTAGCCTTCAAATACCTCCATCTCCACGATTTGCGAGCACACAAACATCACATAAAGTGTTGTGTGCATAAAATCGTCTTTTCAAAACCTTCTTTCCTATTTTAGCATCTGTCCTAATGCTGCGCTATAGGCTACTGTTTATTTGTTCCATTTGGCCAATTCTTGTCAGCACTGGTCGGAGCACAGCATATAGCAGAATCCGCTCGATTGCCTTGTCTCCTCTGTTGTACTGTGTGGTAAATTTTGTAACATTTATAGGTGCTAGGGGTACTGGACACACCGACTTGTTGTTCGTAGCGAAAATTACATCAGGTTCAAAATGGTTCAAATGGCTCTAAGCACTATGGGACTTAACATCTGTGGTCATCAGTCCCCTAGAACTTAGAACTACTTAAACCTAACTAGCCTAAGGACATCACACACATCCATGCCCGAGGCAGGATTCGAACCTGCGACCGTAGCGGTCACGCGATTCCAGACTGAAGCGGCTAGAACCGCACGGCCACACCGGCCGGCAGTACGTCAGGACGAACATGTCTGAATAGTTTGCACAACGAAACTTTTCTCTAAATCTAACTGAAAATCCAAAGAGATTCTGGTTCTATGTGATGTGTACTAACGGTAAGATACAATCAATACTTTCACTCCGTGATGACAATGGTAATGTTACCAACGAAAGTGCCACTAAAGCAGAGTTACTAAAGATGGTTTTCCGAAATACCTGCAGTGAAGAATTTATAGTAAATATCCCGGAATTCGTATCAAGAACGGAAGCGACGTGAGACTCTGAAGCAGACAGCATCTGCGTAGCGAAGCGATATAAGTCAGGTAGTAAAAGGAAGTCTTCCGATCCAGACACCACTTCGGTAATTTTAGACGTACGCTGATGAAATAGCTTCATTTTCTTGCTAAACATATTCAGCTGTTCGCTCGACTAAAGATCTGTACCTTTAAACTGTAAAGTTTCAAGGATCACAACAACGCACAAGAAAGTAAATTGCAGCAATCCGCCGAATTACGGTTCCACGTCTTCGACGTAGATTTTGGGTGGGATTTTGGAACATATACTGTGTTGCAGCATTATGAAATATCTCAAACACAGCAATCAACCGAGAATCAACCAGCACTGATTCAGAAAGCATTATTCTTGTGAAACACAACTGGAACTATTTTCTCATGAAGCAATGATTGCACGCCTGTGGAATACCGTCTTAGCTGTGCGAGAAAATTCGTGATTTCATGTTAAAAGCATCACAGTTCGTAGTAAATGACGGGAGGTCATCTACTGAAGGCGGAGTGATATAGTTACGGCGTTCCCCAGATAACCGTTATAGCTTCTCTGCTGTTCTTAATCTATAGACACGATTTAGGAGACAGTCTAAGCAGTCATATTACACTGTTTGCAGATGATGCTGTCGTCTACCGTCTAGTGAAGACATCAGAAAATCAAACTGAATTGCAGAACGATTTAGACATCTATAAATTGTGAATAAAGGCTATTCACCCTAACCAATAAAAAGTTTTAGATCCTCGTGATGAGTTGTAAAACACATTTCGTTAAACTTTGGTTACTGGATGTATGACATAAATTTAAAAGTTACCGAAGTTAAAGCCTGCGGTTTGTCATTACGAAGAACCCCCGTTAGAACCGTAACATAGTAACTGTTGCAGCGAAACCGTTTTATTGGCAGAACACTTATAAGATACGATATTCTAATGAAGAGACAATGTCTGTTCTCTTCTGAAGCACTGCTTCGCAATATGGGACGGTTAGCAGATAGGATTGAGAAAAGACATCGAAAAGAGTTAGAGGGGCAGCTCGTTTTTTACTATCGCGAATAGGTGAGAGAATGTCACGGATATAATAAGTAAGTTGTGGTTGCAGTCAGTAGAACAAATGCATTTTTCGTTACAGCGAGGCCTTTCCACGAAATGTCAGTCGCTAACTACACACTAAGACAAAAAAGAAATGGTGCACCATGAGCGAATTATTAGGCGGAAATCGGTTGATCTGATGTACGTATACAGAGAAATTGGTGATTACAATTTCAGAAAAGTTGGGTGACGCCTTAAAGAGAAAGAGCTTCCCAAATTGAGCGTGTCAGTAACGCCTTGGTCTATTTCTGGATGTTATGCAAACACTTATTCTGCTTGACATTGATTGACAGAGTTGTTGGATGTCCTCATAAGGGATATCGTGCCAAATTCTGTCCATTTGGCACGTTAGGTTGCAAAAGTCCTTAGCTACTCGGAGGTCTAGCGCCATAATACTCCAAAAATTCTCAACTGGGGAGAGACCTGAAGATCTTGCTGGCAAGATAGGCTTTGTCAAGCACGAATAGCAGAAACTTTTGCTGTGTGCGGGCAGCCATCATCTTGCTGGAGTATAAGTCTAGATGGCTTACCATGATGGGCAACGAAACGGGGCGTAGAATACCGACGACAGAGCCATGTGGTTTTAGGGTGCCGCAGGCGACATCTAAAGGGTTCCAGCTATGAAAATAAATGGCGCCACAGAGCATCACCCCTAGTAGTCGGGCTGCATGGCGGACGAAAGTCAAGGTGGTATGCCATGACTGTGTGGGGAGTCCCCAGGAACGTCTTCTCTGGTCATCGAGGCTCACTTCGAATCAGGACTCATCACTGAAGACAGTGCTACTCCAGTCAGTGACACTCCAGGACGAAGACTGTCTGGAGACGCTGGGGACAGCGGTGGGATACCAACCTACCTGTCGCTCGCCATGTGGCCTGACAACCAGGAACCCTTTGGTTGTCATCTACGGGACTCTTACAGCACAGCAGTATGCCGACGATATTCTAAGCCGACCGGGGTGGCCGAGCGGTTCTAGGCGCTACAGTCTGGAACCGCTACGGTCGCAGGTTCGAATCCTGCCTCGGGAATTGATGTGTGTGATGTCCTTAGGTTAGTTAGGTTTAAGTAGTTCTAAGTTCTAGGGGACTGATGACCTCAGAAGTTAAGTCCCATAGTGCTCAGAGCCATTTTAACTATTTGAAACGTTCCGTAGCCCTTCAT
The DNA here is from genome assembly GCF_023864345.2 of Schistocerca serialis cubense. Classification (NCBI taxonomy): domain Eukaryota; kingdom Metazoa; phylum Arthropoda; class Insecta; order Orthoptera; family Acrididae; genus Schistocerca; species Schistocerca serialis. The sequence continues at coordinate 271,478,026 of NC_064642.1, forward strand.
GAGAAGCCGTCCTGCGCTTACATTTCAGCTAGATAAAGCCCACCGTGGCGTAGGAGGGTTTCTACTGCTTGTCCTCGTTCTTGGCCAACCCTATCTCGGCCAGTAAGGTCGCCAGATTTCTCGTCAACTGAGAACGCTTGGAGAATTATGGGCAGGGTCGGGATTTTGACGATCTAACGCACCAATTACACAGAATCTGGCATGATATCCCTCAGGAGGTCATCCAACAGCTCTATAAATCAATGCCAAGGGTAATATCTGCTTGCTAAAGGCCTAGAGTCAGACCAACGCGTTATTCACTTGTTCAGTTTGTTAAGCTCTCTCTTTTGAATAAATCATACAATTTTTCGGAAGCTGTAATAATTTTTTATGAGTTGCTCCATTACGTCTTGGAAGAAAAATTCCATGTCTATGGTTGAATAACAAGTGCACAGTTTCTGTTCCACTGATTTTTGTTTTTTTTCAAATTAGTTTTCTGCCTATTAGGGCATCTTTAGACGGTAGCCAGTTGTTACCTGATGATAGCCTAGTAAGCCGAAACTTGTCTGAAGTAAACAAAAGTCTGTAAAATAAAAACAGTGCACTTGTCACTCAACCTTAAGAAAATGTCATCATTTGTTCGTCCGTATATGTGCATCACATCTACCCGTTCCCGTGCTGTTCGAGTAATTTCTTCGTGGTGCGTCGTTTCTTTTTTTCTAGGGCGTATTTTCTTCGAAGGCCAAAACATCTTGTCGTCTCCCATTGCGGCGGCGCGGTTCTTTCCGTCCCTTTACGAAGGACCTGCACCTACCTGTGAACATTGTCTCAGCAAATCATCAGTAGGAATGCTGAGTGAAACCTACTGTACTTCGACGTGAACCAGGCTGCAATTTAAGTCACTAATCTACGTTTCTGGAGAATGTTTTCACACAAATGAAAGTTTGGAAATTTTGTCCTCAATTAATGTATTCTGAAACTTAGGTGAACAAGTATCGCCAAGCTCGTGCTAGTCTTAACACAGTCACTCACAATCCCTTTCACTCGCGTTAGCAAGTTTATGGTGTAGCATTTCCCGAAAACGTAATGGCTACAAAAATACTGATTGTTTTTGATTGATAATGCTCGCCAAATTTTAAGCCTCTCGGTACCAAATGCAGTAACAGTTTTTAGCCACCGACCTGCTCAGTACGCCACGCGGAATATATGTCTTTTCTCGTCACAAAATTCACTTAAAAATTCCGAAATTTCTACACACCCATCGGGATCATTATGCCGTCACTTTACAACTCTTTTGATGTATGGAACACTGCTGGATCCGGCAACTTCTCATTTCTATCGGAACTGCCACTACACACGTCCCACCTGTTTCACGGCTAGGCTCCGACTCTCCTCTAGAATACTCCAACTCTTCTCTACCAGCAGAGAAAGGCGAACGAAGTATATTGCTTTACCATTGGTCAGTTTATCAACAGCCGATAGCAAAACAACATTCTCCCGCGTCAGTCCGCGCTTTTCATCCATAACCACTCGCAAAATAGTAAACCTAACGACTGCACTTTTTACCGACGTAATTATCTAATATGCTGAAGTTTTGTTTATGCACAAAGTTATTTACTGTTGTTATTTATACCTGAATTAACTTTCCCTTTACCGTAAACTTACTTTACAAATCTATTCTACAGAAGTCCCCTTTGTCCACATCCATACTTCTTCAAAATGTTCCCACAGTAAATCCCACTACATAACTCGTTAAACAATTATCTGTATACTAAACTTAAACCACACTCACGCATCATTCATACTGCTAAATCACATTTATAACATTTTACATAAACAAAAAGACATAATAACACTTTATGAAAATACTAGAACAGTTTATGAAAAACATTCTATTACTTTAGTGCACTCTAGTGGGCAGAATGGAAACTAAAATCACAGTCCCCCTATCCAGAATTGTCCTCTATCGGCTGATACGTAAACTACGTGCGCGTCCAGTCTGGCGTCACCATCTGTCACTATCCAGCTCTGAGACACATCTCCCACTTAACCGCCTCCAAGGCAGGATCCTTATATGGCGCTACGCCTCACCATCTACACAAGAAGAAACGTCCATCTTAATAAAATAAATCAGAGCTCAGGCACAAGGGTTAGCTGTTCCTATTTCTTTTGCGTTGTACGAGAGCGGAACGGTCGTGAGGTCTGACGCTTAAGTACCTGTTGCAATGTAATCGTGTGGATGTAGACGTATGCACGTACGTCGCTGCTGCTCCCGCTGGGCTACTGCTGGGGCTCCTACGTTGTCGCGGCCTTTGTTCACCCTGTCTGGCTGTTGTCGGCGCATTTACAGGAGCAGCCACATACGCGCGCCGCGCCTTCCGTCGTGTATTAACTGTACTGTGCTTTACTCAGTCCTGACGCTGTGCTTTGCCGGCAGCTTCGACGCTCGCACGTCGCCCCTGGCGGGCGCGGTGCGCTGGCAGGACGAGCGCGCGCTCAGCCAGCGTGCCGTCTTCCTCTACAAGCGGCCGTCGGCGCTCGTCATAGAGAACGTGCGCGAGGCGGACGCCGCCGTCTACCGCTGCCGCGTCGACTTCCGCCGATCGCCTACCAGGAACTACAAGGTCAACTTCACCGTCATCGGTAAGTCTTCCTCCAACGCTCAGTTTTTCCCATACGGCAAACAGAGGAAATTTTTATAATGTTGTTGGGGGGTTTATGTTGTTAAGTACATGAAAAATTTAGAGCACATTGTAAGGTCGTATCTTCAACACACTGATTTAATTTAGTTTAAAATTTGCAACTTTTATTACAGTCTTCAATAATACACGCACACAAATTATTATATTATGTAAGGTTACACTAATGTATTGGTGTTCTACAGAGATAATAGTGAAAACTCGCAATTAATACCTGTAACTGAAAAAACTGTCAATGAAGTAACTACATATTTGTTACTAAAATAAAGAGCAACACCAGTTTGAGTAAAAACTGACAAATAACATTATTACAGTTTCTGTTAATTGTCAGGAAGTCTGTCAATGAAGGATCTTTCCTCTGGGTCACAAAATGATCTGAAGCAGTGTTTCCCAACCTTTCTTAGACCATCATCTGTGAATGCAATCAGGTATTAGACAGTCCCCCCACTCCCCCACCCCACCATCCCACTACCACCAATCTCCCCACCGTCACAATTTTACATCACAATGAAAAAGAACTTTCTTTGAACACTTTTGTTTTAAAAATAGTAGAAGATGAATGATATTTTGTTTTGTGGGTGTTTTATTGCTTCACAAACTAATGATACAATGAGACAACTGGTATTGCTTATGTCTAACAACCATTTTTCTATCTGAGTTGTTTTCAGTAAACCATGCTCTAGATCCATTCAGTTACTTGTTTTAACAATAATATTGTTATCAGTCCTCGATTTTGCCATTTCTTGTTTTAATTTTCATTGCTATTACACTTCAAAATCTACTTTCACATCTATAGATCTTGAATCCCACATTTCTTTCCCACGTGCCATGTGTTGTGTGTCCGGGGGTAGAAGAGATAGATAGACAGACAGAGAGAATATGATGAAGCAATTCCCACTGCATTTCGGGTACTAACCACTTCTTCCCCTCAGGTAAGAAAGCTAACTAGCAACAGTGATGGTAAGTACTTGTCACAAGTGCGCTACTACTTTCCCTAGTGGCACTTGGTTCACTTGCACCTCCATTTAAAATGAACCAAGTTGGTAAATCAATTGATTGCTGGCTACCTTAATTATGAACTAGCAGAAATTGGAAGACTTCAGCCTGTAGTATCATCTAACACAGCCACACATCGATCAAGACGCATCCAACACATGGCTAAGAAAAGGCAATATATACAGTGAGACAGAAGGATTCATGATTGCAATACAGGATCAAACAATAAACACCATAAATTACAGCAAGCATATTATTAAAGATCCCAATACCACAAGAGATAAATGCAGACTTTGCAAACAACAAATAGAAACAGTAGATCACATCACAAGCGGATGTGCAATACTAGCAAATACAGAATACACCAGAAGACATGACAATGTAGCAAAAATAATACATCAACAACTTGCCATACAACAGAAACTAATAAAACAACACGTTCCCACATACAAGTATGCACCACAAAATGTACTGGAGAATGATAAATACAAATTATACTGGAACAGAACCATTACAACAGATAAAACAACACCACATAACAAACCTGACGTCATAATCACCAATAAAAAGAAGAAATTAACACAACTAATCGAAATATCCATACCTAATACAACAAATATAGAGCAGAAATAGGAAAAAAAAATGAAAAGTACACCCAACTGGCTGAGGAAGTCAAGGACATGTGGCATCAGGGTAAAGTTGACATTATAGCAATTATACTATCAACTACGGGAGTCATACCACACAATATCCACCAGTACATCAATGCAATACAGCTACACCCAAACGGATATATACAACTACAGAAATCTGTAATTATTGGTACATATTCAACTACCCGAAAGTTCCTAAATGCAGTGTAACATATACCGTACGGATAAAAGGAAGTCACGCTTGATCAAGGTCCGCGTCACTTTCCATTTTTAACCAGACATAACGTCTGATAAAGGAAAGAAATAATAATAATAATAATAATGTTTACAGCACCAGAAAAGCCTTGTAAACATGGGCTCTACCTTAATAGCTATAATTACTTCTTCATCTTCCATACTATGAAACAAATCTCTTCTACTGCAAGCTCTTTGTATCCCGTGTTTTGGGAGGAGACAATATGGTCCAAAATAAGAAACAACTGTTCAAGACACATGGCCTATAGAATTCTTAACTTAAGCATTTTGGGCACCTGTTCAGTAGGAGAGATGTCTTTCAGACTAGCAAAGAAGAACCAGTGCTCATAGTTTATAAATTATGCACTTTTCAGCCCGCGTTTTCTGGACATTTTTCTTGTTTTGATCCTTACTGTCATCTCTCAAAACATGGAAAGAAAAGAACTTGCAGTAGAAGAAATGCGTTTCACATTATCGAAGATGAAGGAGTACTGATAGGTCTTAAGCTATGTATATTACAACCTATGTTTAAAACACATTTTTGCTTCAAAAAATGGCTCTGAGTACTATGGGACTTAACTTCTGAGCTCATCAGTCCCCTAGAACTTAGAACTACTTAAACCTAACTAACCTAAGGACACCACACACATCCATGCCCAAGGCAGGATTCGAACCTGCGACCGTAGCGGTTGTGCGGTTCCAGACTGTAGCGCCTAGAACCGCTCGGCCACCCAGGCCGGCTTTTGCTTCAAGTTTTTGTTTCTGTCATATCCCTGAATACTGACCATTCCTCCTGGGACAACCTGCATATTGTTGTGCTTTCAATTAGTTTATTTATCTGTTCAGAAGCGAGCAACGATTAAATTTCTGGTATATTGCAGGAACTGTCTACAACAGGGAGGTTTTCATGACGTACTTAGCATTTGTTACATATATGTCTCACTTTTACAATGATCGCTGTATCGGACAAAGCACAAAATATTTGTGTAGTAGGTTGGACAATGTGAGAAACCTGTAATCTCCATAATGTTACCAACTGAGAAAAAATAATTATTGATAACTTACATAGTCAGTATTAGTATTAGAAAGTTGTGATAGTAGTAAAGATCTTTTACAACTAATTAGGATTCATGACTGAATCACAATCAAATTGTTTTGCTTTTATCCCTTAGAGCGTTTCATTTTACTCTTCACGAATTACCTCCAGGTCGGGAATCGCGGATCTAAAGGCTAGTATATCAGTAAATTTTGCTGCAGAGATTGGATGCAAAGCTAAAATAGACGTTACAAATTAAAAACCTCCATATTCCCAGCATGTTTGGGAAAGTTGAACACCTTCCTGTACATGCGCTTACGTTTGTAAGATGTCTCTGGAAGAACAAACTCACTGATATTTCTGGTAAGTGTAGAGTTTCTCTTGGAACATTTACAACAGCTCTTCCCCAATGGCCATTGTAACAGTCTCTCTGTTCCATGAATCTTTGATGTTCAGTGGAGATGACAAGTTCCCTTATAGGTCTTGTTTTAAAAGGGCAAGCTTTTCTGAACAAGAAAGTAAAAAACTAGACCCATTGACGAATTTGGTTGGTCGATTTCGATTACATGGAAAGGGAAAGGATTGTTTCAGGCACTCCTTAAATGATCTGGCGTTTTAGCTGCTAATTTCTCACTAATGATTGCCCACAACTGGAAATAGTCCTTTCACACAATCTAGGCGTTTGGCATGATGTACTACAAAGCGGAGAAATCTGAAAGCAGTCAATTTCTTGTTCTGTCCATGTGCAGAATAACAGAACGTTGTCAACCGTTTAAAATCTTCGCAAACCTCACAGAATATAAAATGATGTGAAACAGAACACACTTCATCCGCCCGCGGCATTATGTGCAGCCGTCTCTGGGTATGTATAGAGTACCTATATCCACTAGACAAAATTTGTGTATTGAAGGAGAAGAGTGAAAGCAGACTGCGATAACATGCGTCTTTAGCCGATAATTTAGTTGTGGATAAATTCTTTTGCCCATTCATCATCACTGCATTCCCATTAAAACCTTTCCTTGAAGTGAGCCTCGCAAATGTTTATCTGCATAAAACCATTCAGTGTTTTTATGATGCAGTTTGCTTTGAATGCCTAAGTAAACGACTGAGCTTCAGTTTCCTTTCGCTGTGTACAATCTTTGTTAAGTGAATCTACTTTTGACTTTCCATCTTAAACTCGGCTGCATAAGTGTCGCATGTGCAGCAAGTATCCGTGAGAGGATATCAAAAACTTACGTTCAATTTGTAACAATATTTTCCTGTAGCTTTCATATGATACTAGGCTACTAGGAGTATCCATAAAAATAGCATGCATTATCTTAACTAATAGCCTATCTGGCAAGTACATTTTTAGTGAATCATGTATACTACAATAGCTCAGTGTTATTTTACAGGAATGTATAAGATCCTTAGTAGAACGCAGTGCTAATTCTGAATGCTTTCGTGACCGATCTGTACGTTTCCCGTGTGCAACCTGGGATGCACCAGCCTTTAGAATTTTTTGAAAGATATCTAGCCGTTAGTAATACTGAAAATGGACAGAAATTCTTTATAATGTAACTTATTTCAACTATACGACCGTTGTGAGATTATAATCTTATGCCTGTAACTTTGATCAAGAAACTGTGGTTTAAGTTCCGTTTTCTTAGACGTCCTTCGAGCAACTGGCATAATCTCTATAAGACCAAATAAGTACTGAGCAGATTAAAGTCATGAAGAAGCCTTTTCTGCTTGATAGGTTCCCGGGAATTACACCGGATAATGTTGTAGAAACCGCACAATATTTCAGCGAGACGACTGCCCGCCATCTTCAGACCTCGCCCATCAAGAAGTTCATCAGTGCCGTTGAACAAGTTGTTTTAAAACTTCCGAATGATGCTGCTGAAGAAATAAGGCGAGAGGCTTGCAGATCAATAACCAGGATGCCTCCACCCAAGCAGAACGTCACCATTGAAGAAAGAAGAGCGCTCCGATCTTTAAAAGAAGACAATTTTATACTAATTTTGCCAGCTGACAAAGGTAACGCCACTGTTCTTCTGCCTGCTACATCTTATTTTGGCAAGATAGGATACAGCGTATCGCCGTCTCCAGAAAGATCCGACGGATGCCTTACAACGGAAGACGTCCGCTCTCCTCAGATCCAGCCAACTTCCCGACCATCTGAAGAAGAGTTTAAGAGAACGAGCACCAGTTCCACCAAGACTTTATAGCCTGCGAAAGATACATAAGGAAAATGTTCCGCTTCGCCCTATTGTCAGTAATATAGGTGCCCCAACATACCACCTAGCTAAACATCTGGCTTCTCTTCTGAGTCCCATGGAGGGGAAATGTGAAGACCATATTCGAAACTGAGAAGATTTTATACGGCGATTGAAGAACCTGCGCCTTGAATCTATCGACTTATTAGTGAGTCTCGATGTGGTTTCTTTGTTCACACGAGTGCCTCTGATGGACTCATTACAACTCATAGGAGCTAAGCTGGAAGAGGACATCTTACACCTTTCCAAACACGTGCTTACCTCGACTTACTTTTTAATTAACGACCAGTATTCTGAGCAGACTGACAGTGTTGCTATGGGTAGCCTTCTGTCTCCCATAGTAGCTAATCTGTTTATGGGAAATTTCAAGGAAAAAACACTTCTGACGGCGGTTTTGAAACCCAAATGTTTTTGGAGATATGTAGATGATACGTTTGTGGTATGGCCGCATGGCACAGCAACGCTTGCTTCTTTTCTGGAACATCTTAACTCCCTCCTTTCAAACATCTGTTTCACCATGGAGGTAGAGAAAGATGGTGAGCTCCCATTTCTGGATGTTTTGGTTCGTAGAAAAGGAGACGGCTCCTTGGGTCACACTGTGTTCCGGAAGCCTACGCACACAGACTTGTATTTACAAGCAACGAGCTGTCATCATCCCTCACAGCACGGTGGTGTATTACGGACGCTAGTACATAGAGCTAGAGCTATCTCAGATCAGGACACCTTATCGGCACAGCTTAGCCATCTCCGCTCTGTACCCAGAACGGGTACTCCGAGAAGCAGATCCGGAATACATTTCGACCAGCACGCTCCAAACCTCAAGAACAGCCTTAAGAAGCAGAGAACACCACGGGGTTGGTTTTTCTGCCGTATGTCGGTGGTGTGTCTTTTAAGAAGGGCAGAATTTTCAAGAAATACCGGATTAAATATGCTTTCCGGCACCCAGCACAAATGCAGTCAATGCTGGGCTCTGTTAAAGACAACCTCGGCCTGAGGAGACCAGGATTATATAAAATCCCGTGCCACTGTGGGAAGTCTTATATTGGACAGACGTGTCGTACGGTAAAGACAGATGCGACGAACATAAACGTCACACGAGGTTGGGTCAGCCAGAGAAATCTGCGGTTGCTGAACACTGCCTTGACACGGGACACGGTATGAATTATGAAGAAACCAAGATCCTCACGTATGCTTCCACATTCTGGGACTCCATCATCAAAGAGGCGGTCGAAATACGTATAAGAAGAAACCAAGATCCTCTCGTATGCTTCCACACATTTGGACTCCATCATCAAAGAGGCGGTCGAAATACGTATAAGCAGTGACCTAATAAACAGAGACACGGGGTTTCACCTGAGCAAATCCTGGGAGCCAGCCTTGGTGGCACTAAGGAATCGTCAGCCGCAGATTAGCAACTGCACCGATTCAACGCAGATGGGAAACCGTAGCGCAATGCTTAAATCGTGCGCCGACACCTCGCCCGCGCGAACGGGGTCCGTCGCTCCCGGCCGCATTTTCCCGCGCCGCGGCGCGCTTCCGCAGACCGCGAGCCGTTTCTCCAGCAGAGGGCCCTCGTATTCGACGCCAGCCACGATTGGTCTTCGATGACGTTATGCCCCCGCTGGCGCTTGCACTGTTCTAGAAAGCCAACATATAAATTGGCGAGCCTCTCAGCGACGCGACAGTAGCACCTGAAGATGGAGGGCAGTTGTCTTGCTGAAATATTGCCCAGTTTCTACAATATTATCCGGCGTAATTCCCGGGAACCTATCAAGCAGATGCAGTGTCGGAAAAGCCTCAAACAGCAAGCCTTTTTCTGTTGTCCTCAGAAATGTTTTGAAAACACTGCAACCTACTGTTATGACAGTTTTCCCCTTGATCATGAGATTTTACTTCAAATTCCTTTGTTACCTCCGCCATTATATACAAAATTTGTCTCTTCTTGGTAGACAGCAGGCTTGTGTTACCATTCTGTTCTTCAGACATGGTAATTATATGCAAAATAATCAATACAACACAGTCATGAACAACTAACTCGCTGTAAGTTGAAACCACTGACTGTTAACTCAGCATAGTGTGAAACATTGCTGTCACATACCAAGCTGACATTTCCCTTGGTTTTATTGTTGTGTGGTACTATTCTCCTTTAGACCATAGTACATAGAGTCTGCAACATGTTACATTTCAATGACGTTTCTCTGTATTTGGTTGGACATTGTCTGAAATTACTCTCCTCAGGAAAAAGCATATGTTGGTAGTGTTACTTCATTTCTCGTGTCACGTTACATTCCCCCTTTATCCCGTGTACCCTTCAATTGACGAGGACAGTAATTAAATTAAGAGTCAGCCATAGGATCCTAGTACTGTGTTATCCACCAAGCTAACATTGAGTTGCACAACATTATACTGGCCCCGTTCGTGTTGAGTACAAAATTACGTTAAAGAGAAAAATGTACCAAAAGTTGGATGCTCTGTATAGAATGAATAAAATAACATCGATGAAAACATTGCTGCTGCATGTGATTTCGGAACTTAGACTGCGCCATACTGAAGCATTGGTCCTCAACCTCCCTGAGAACATAAACCTAAGTGCAGTCAGGCAATAGCTCGCACGCCACCCCCTGTTCCCTCCACCACAAGGTCAACATGTAAGCGAAATTAGGAAGAAAAAAATTCTTAGAACACCTTTATTTTAAAAATGGCCAAAGATAAATCGTATTTAGTTTTCGTAGCCGTTTTATTAAACTAATGATCCAGCGAGACAATGATACTGGTTATTTCTAACAACCTTTTTTTATAATATGGTGAAATGACCCTCTATTCACCACAGGTACTACCTACAACTCCTCAGAAAAGAAAGCTAACTATCCACTTGTAAGGCAGTAATATATTTCCGCTATACATGCAATATTATTCCAGTTCGCTTGCATACTTTATTCGATATGAAATCGAGATTTAAGGTGGGTGGACGGATAATTGATCATTTCTTTAGGTCATTCTGGGTAGCACCATGTACTAATATTTTCTGTAGTTTTGCATGGCTAGGAATTAATTTGAGCGGGACACTGACATTTACATGTTCCTGTAAATGCATCAATTAGCAGAGGAGAGGTTAGAAGAGGCATCTTCACGTGTTAGACTGAGAGGGCGTTTTAGTACTCTAAAGAGAATAGATTGGAGAGCGATAGCATGTGCAGGGATCAGGAATGGCAGACGATAGTTGACCCTTCGCAGATCTTTTCACACGAGACAGCGAGTCACCTTTTCTGAAAAAAAAAAGCAGAGAAGAGAATTTAATTGGTGGAGTCCTTAGAATGCTCTAGAGCAGCGTTCTGTACAGAGTATGAACTGTAAGTGATTGGTTGGCAGCTTCCCCATGTAGTGAGAGGCACTGCTATTGCAAGACGCTAAGATTTGTTGCAACGAGCACACACGAAGGCGCCGCGAACCTTGTTGGAAACCAGCATGTAGGGTGAAAAAGGGCTGTCCTGTGGGTGTCGACAGAGGACTCATCACATGGGGAGCGACTTGAGACGTCGCTGACAAGAGCGTCAGTGAAGAGTCTCATTGTTAGAATTTTTAATGTGTCGATTTCACCACTAGGAGCAAGTTGAGCCGTTTCTTTGTAAGCGCAATGATGATACTTGGCTTCTCTGTGGAGTCTGAGGTGTACTAAAGTGCTTCTTTACGAATGAAGACTTAAGATCGTTCCGGGATTATGAGCAAACAGATGTCTCGACTCGTGTTTTTTATCGTACTGAAGGAGTTTCAGCTTTAGGAGTTTGCGGACCGTATATTACGTCCACTGTATTGACAGAATTTATAGGTAGGCAAAGTACATTCTTTTCACGGCAACCAACGGCACCAAGCAGATCGACGCTGCCGGACCACGTCTTCCAACACTGTAACCGGTGATGTACGCACCATGGATCCGCAGATAGGGAAAAAATCACAGTAAATGGGTTGAGCACCACTTGCTTGTTCTTTGAGCTCTTTACTGTCAGTTCCAAATGGCTCTGAGCACTATGCGACTTAACTTCTGAGGTCATCAGTCGCCTAGAACTTAGAACTAATTAAACCTAACTAACCTAAGGACATCACACACATCCATGCCCGAGGCTGGATTCGAACCTGCGACCGTAGTGGTCACTGTCAGTTCCAGTCAGGGTGGAGGTCCTGTACTTCTCGATGCAACTTAGTGTCAGCTAACCTAGTATGTCCATCTAATAAATGGAGAAAGTCACAGACGTTCTACCAACCTCAAAGCTATGTTAAGAGTAAGATTTAACATTCCATATTGATTTTATATTTTTGAACTTTTCTGTTGTTTCAAAATAAATAATTTGACGGTATCTACTTGTATTCATTTTTGTATGATATCTACTCAACGTTATCGACCTCCTAATTAAGGAATAGTAGAATATCGTCACGGTTAAATATCTCATCTACTATATTCCTCTCGGTGTAAGTTGTCGATGACAGGGCTGTTTCATTTATTCATAAACGTGATATTTCCGTTGCCGACACAACATTAGGCAACCACACATACACACGCCGTATGTGCACAACACCACCCAACGGTGTTTGGCAGGAGACACTTGTTGCAGAACATGGTTCCTCTGCGATATTCGTCTCCCTGGTGACATTGATTCACCCAATTTAAAATCAACCAAGTTAAGATGCATGCACTATATTTACGGCTTGTAAATCATTTGACTGCTGGACACCTTATTTCTGAACTGGTGGCAATTGAAATCCTCTAGCTGCCAATGACTTCTGTCTGAGCACTACCGCTCATAGTAATAAAAAATGAAAATTACACTGCCGTGCAGGCCCTGCAGCAGTGTAGTAGCCGTTATAGGTTATTAAACACTATAGTGAAGGAATATCAAAAGGAAATCGAAGACTGTGTTTGAAAAGTATGGCAATTTGAAGGTATGGGGGACGACAAAAAAAAAATCTTAGAATGGCTCACTACATGACACGATTTTCATATGGTTCAGGACAAAGAGGGAGAGTGGCGATCTGGTTTCAGGACTGAATTTGCAGGAAAAAACGAAAGATTTGAAGAAGAAGCAGAGAACACTTCACTATAGCTAATAACTGAATCATCCGGAAAAAGTCTATGGTAACTATCAACAATGTCTGAAAAGTAACCAGTAAACAATACGTACAACAAGTATCCGAAACATAAGGCGTTATTTCTACATCGGTTGATAACTCTCCTTCAAGAAAAGATGTTGGTTCCTTCCGACCAAGAAATCCATAGCCCAGTCACAAATTTGCTTGGCACACCATAGGATCGTACTTTCGACAGCAAGAGTGGGTGCGGTATTGAACCAAACACTTTCTCGACTGGATCTACCTGACTGCCTTCATCCGTAGCTCTCAGGATACCATGTGAGAAAAGTGCAGGTTGAGTTTCAACTGATCCATGTTTTCGAAATCCTTGCTGCTCGACATGGAAGAGGTCATTCTGGCCGAGATACTTCATTAATGGATGTAACGTGCGCCTTCTTCCAACCGCTCAGACACAGTATTTGTGGAGGGATTTTCAGTTTTGTATGGTTAAAAGAGTGGTAAGCTCAGCCACTAATTCGGTACAGAAGGTGACAGGAATTCATCAGCTATTTCGCAACACCAGTAGCACTAATATCCATTTTACTCATCATTGCAGTGGTACGAGAATTAAATTGAGGTAATAGCCTACTCTGTGTAATTCTTTGTAGAGGAACATTTGGTAACGGAGTTGAGCTTTTTTAGAATGAGATATTCACTCCGCAGCGGAGTGTGTTGTGATATGAAACTTTCTGTTAGATTAAAACTGTGTGCCGGACCGAGGCTCGAACTCGGGACTTTTGTCTTTCGCGGCAAGTGCTCTGCCATCTGAGCTACCCAAGCACGACTCAGGTCCCGTCCTCACAGCTTCAATTCTGCCAGTACCTCGTCTCGTACCTTCCAAACTTCAGGAGAGCTTCTGTGCCTGAATAACATGAGGCCACCAGAGCATTCACATTGAGTGCACTTGTGTTCCTTCCGAACCCTTGTATCCATTTCCTCAAGGCCCACCATTATTTACTGCATTTTTGAACTACCACCTTCCTTATCAAGTTTGTCTTCACTTGACACGGGCACGGAATGTGTCCTAACAAGTGACCTGAGTCTCACTGGCTCAGTTTCAGCATCAGTGGGAGACAGCACCTCGAATTTGTAGGGTAGGGTCTTGGGTATCACATCCCGAGTTCTCCCTGAACCATGTCTCCCCTCTACAGGGCGCCTGGACCTACTATTGACACGGCGCTCACAGTCAAATGGACGAGTATGAAGGCAATATCCAAAGGAGAGGATAGTACATATAGTAATCTGTATCGTGTCTTGTACACCGATCCATAGAAGCTACCGATGGAGACCGACAGCAGCAAGAAAAACGAATCTGAAATTGAGAAACTTGTTGACATATAATATAACTTTAAATATTAGGAAACATTTTCGAAAGCATTCTGATGGAGTATAGGCGTGTACTGAAGTTAAACATGGACTATTAACGGGTCAGAGTAGAAGAAAATAAAAGCTTTTGAAATATGGTCCTACAGGAGAATTCAGGTTTACTGAATAGAGCTAAGGGAGAAAGGAAAATTACGGCACAATTGGACAAAAAAAAAATACGTTTCCTTTGATGACAACAGATGCTGAGGCATTAAGGAATCTTCAGATAGGGAGGACGCGTGATGGTTAAAAATTTTAGGGGGCTTGATTGTAGTAAGTTGATCAAGACTGATGTAGGTGACACTTGTTATGCAGTGATCAAGAGGTTTTCACTGGATCTACTAATAAGACAGTTCGCAACAGTCCCCTCAATCATATTCAGATCTGTCGACGTTGCAAACTGCTCTGTTACTGTAAAACCGTTCTCTGACGACCACATATCTGACGTATTTATCAAGGAAAATTACGAAACAAATTTTTTAAGAAATTTATTTTATTTATTTTGACCACTAGCTTCGGCATTTCAATATGCCATCTTCAGGCCCTGCATATTAAAATGAGTATACATGTAGTGTGTAAGAGGGTATACCACAATTAATTCTGCAGAAAATGAAGTGTAATAATAAACGTTCTTACAACCTATAAAATGCAATTAGCAACGTTAAAACAAGTACCTGTGAACATACAGCACGAGAACGTAGAATATGTACACATACTGGTAAGCACTAAAGCTACTTTAACGTCACAGAGCTATAACAGAGTGTGACAAACATTTCAAATGATTAAAAAGCAGGCAATACAAGTAATAGTGGGTATCTAAATGTTACGACAGAAAATTAGTAGGACACAAATTTACTGTAAATGTAATATGCATTAATTACCATCAAATGTAACTAATGTAAGGAAATAAAGAAAGGCGGTGAATCATAAAAATATTACGGAACATGTGTTCTGTTTCCATTTGTCTAAGACAAAAAATACGAGAAACGTATGTACCTAAATTTTATGGAGAATGATGTAATGATAGCTTGCAAATTTCGCTACAGTAATTATTATACATTTCATAATAGACAAGTAATAAGATACAGTATTACATACGAGTGCGTGGCTATTGTGACAGTGTGTACTATATTAACATCGTGACACCTTATTGAAAGTCAAAAGCAATTTAGCCACTGTATTATCTCTTGGGGATAAGTTACTTGATTTAGCAGGTGTTACACTTTAGGACCCTGACATGACTGTCTGAATTTTATTATCGCTAATACCGATTGTGCGAATATTGGTTTAGGCTAAGAGAGGAAATCATTTGTGTGGATAAATTAATTTGCTAAAATCAGAAAACAGAAGAATATAATTCGAGAAGTGTTACTCCCCAATCCCGCACGAACTCGTAACAAGAGAAACCTCTACTCTCTGAGAGTAAAAAACTGAGCTTGAGCCAAATGGGTGCGTCTAATTGGAAGAAAGCCGGAAACATTAATAGCATCCTGTTCCGGTGGTCTTAACGCTATTTATATAGAATTCAGACAGCTTACATGACATCTTCTTCCTACACCAGTGGTGAAGGATTTAAGGCCCCTAAATATACTCGGCACATGACTGCGCAGCCGCCCTAATACTGTGGCTTGAGTAATTTGCCAGACATTCAAAGGGTTCATTACGTACGTTAGGCCTGTGTAGCAGGTGAGGCCATTCGCCTTCTAAATTCTGTACTTATCAGTGCAAATAGAGAAATGTATCTTTGTGGTTTGCGAAATCCAGAAATTACACAGAGATACATACTAGGAACTGTGTTGTCGTGAGTATAAATTTTTAATGTTAAAGGGTTACTCTCGGACGTTGGTTATCGTGTGTGTTATAGGTCACCGCCTTCCGAAACGCACTTCCGCTGTTCCTTCTTCGCTATTAGTGGCATTTTATGATGTCTCTCTATGGTATATCTTGCCAAATAAAATTTGGTCAATTCCAAATTTTGTGATGAAAATAAATACGTTTACTCACATTCATCGCCAGGGGGTTTATTTCAAAGATTATACCGCTTCGTTCACAAGATAAATGCAGCCTACTTCACTAGTAATAAATCTTTCTGGAAAAATTTTATTCGGTGCGTCGGTGGCCTTCAGCTGTATATAAGAGAGGGTTATATGCTTAGAGCTGAGCCGTGATTTCGTTTTCTTTTTTCGTTTTCACTAAGGGCTGGGGAGGGGAGCGGAGTTGGTAGGCGGGTGATTAGTCTCCACACTGATTTGCAACCTCTTCGATTCAGTGTAGAACTTGCATTTAGCACTATACCCTTGATTATTTTCTTACGTATGTTCCAGTCCCTGTCCTCTGCAGTTTTTGCCGTCTACGATTTCTTCTAGTATCTTCGAAGTTATTGCTCGGTGTCTTAACTCATGTGCTATATGCCCCCTCACTTCTTCTAGTCAGTGTTTTGCCCACACTTATTTACCTCGCCAGTTCTGAGTAGGATCCCATCCCTTAGTAATAAAATTAAGTGACGAACTTGGGTGTAACCAGTTTTATAAGCATCTCAACTTGTCACAGAAAACTGTTGGCGCACGCGGAAAGGCTTCCCCTTGTCTCTATGCCCTACTAAAGTTTTGCGCAGTCATTTGTTCTACCGAACCTTCACTACTCCGATGTAACCTAAAATGGCACAGGTAGTGAGTCTGCTAGATGGATACAATTAACCTAGACTGTTTGTGTCTATTATATCTGCAATATCGTCTATACGACCATCAGTGCTTCATACGCCAAGTTACGTTAGTTGTGGTCAGACATCTTACCACACGCTATGTTTTCTTCATCGGCTCGTCAGTGCACAAGCAACCCTGTGCCTTGCGTCAGAGATTAAATACCCGTTAAATATAGTCGGCACGACACAAGAAGACCCGACAGTTACAGCGGGCTGGGCGCGGCTGGTTCGCGCACCTATCCCAATCCGTCATTTAACGCGAGTCTGTAAACCACTGTAAGGTAACACCTCAGTATTGTCACAGCTCTACAGGCGGCTGTTGTTTCGTCTACAGCTGTTTGCGATTCGCAGCTGGAAGCTGGAAGAAGCCCTCCTAGCTTTCAGATATTCTCTCAACGCCGTCTTTTCTATAGTACTCTGCCTTAGTCCATCGACAGAAGAAAACCATTCGCATACTCTTTCATTATTGCTACGGTCCACATCTGGAATTAGCTAACGGCACTCTGAGCAGAATGATATGTCTGGTATTTTTAATATGAAGGAATTCCTTCTCCCACTGTCATAACATTTCCCCACAAAATAGAATATATGACCAGTTTTCCTGCAGTGAGACAGCAAAGCAAATGCTCCCAAGTACTCCCACTTACGTTTGTTTCTCTTTTCATTTATCGGTAGGTGACATGACTATTTTCCCTGCCATTGTTAATTGCTCCTTTCTTAAATTCCTTTCTCCTCCCCTCTTCCACCCTATCTGTCATGACCATTGCTGCTTTTCTGCAAGTTTTTTCTACTATTGTAGTCATGAACGAACTTAAACTGTGTTTTCCTCTCTTTCTACACTGTGGTAAGTAGTAAGATGTAACTTATGACATACTTAACGCAATCAATGTAGTGGAAACAAGTAGAATGTCTGGTTAAGCTGTTCTGGTGGCCCTAATCGAGCCAGGTTAAAAAAATAAACAAATCAATAAAACTAATTTTCAGCATACTCCTTTTATTCCAGATCTCAAACTCTTAAATTCTCTTCTTTTTCAATTTTCCAACAGTGGATTGCAGTTCACTTCCATACGACGTTGTGCTCCTAATGTACATTTTCAAGAATATCTTCCTCGAACGGAGGTTTTTTTTTTTTTTTTTTACCTAGGAGACTTATTTAAGCGAAGAATGCTCTCTTTGTCTATGCTAGTGTGTTCTTTATATCGTCCTCACTGCGTCCATAAAAGTTATTTTCTGTTCAAGGTAGCAGAAACCCTCACTTCGTGGTGCACAATTTTCATGTTAGATTTATCGCCAAACTCATTTCAGTTACTACTCATTACTTCTACTTTCCTTCGGTTTGCCTCAGTCCATATAATGCGCTCATTTGACTATCTATTCCAATCAAGAGTTCCTGTAATTCCGTCTCACTCTCACTGGAGGTAGTGATGCCATCAGCAATCTGGTCATTGGTATACTTCCACCCAAAATTTTAACCCCATTCCGGTAAGGAGGGGTAAGCTACAGAGTGGTGTAACAACTGTCATTATAGAAATTCTGGACAGGAGCGTGTGGCTAGTCCCGGCGGAGGTTCTAGTCCTCCCTCGGGCATGGGTGTTTGTGTTTGTCCTTAGGATAATTTAGGTTAAGTAGTGTGTAAGCTTAGGGACTGATGACCTTAGCAGTTAAGTCCCATAAGATTTCACACACATTTGAACATCTTTTTGGACAGGAGGAGGAAAGATTAGCGAA
This sequence comes from Schistocerca serialis cubense, assembly GCF_023864345.2. Taxonomy (NCBI): domain Eukaryota; kingdom Metazoa; phylum Arthropoda; class Insecta; order Orthoptera; family Acrididae; genus Schistocerca; species Schistocerca serialis. The sequence goes on from NC_064642.1 coordinate 271,496,796, forward strand.
GAAGTTAACACAGAAAATTTAAGATTTACTTAACTTGTATCTCTCCTAGCCTACAAAGACTCATCGCAAATAGTGCAGTAAAAATTAAGAGTCAAGATCATACAATAGCAACAAGGATGAGGCTCTGTAAAGTAAGAACAAACCATGGTTTTTTGAATGCATGGTGTCTGCTCCTTCGAAAGAACAGACACAACGCAGATCCCGCTGCTGTGAGAAGCTATATGTAAATTGAAGTGCGATCAATGCTATCAGCTGCATTGAGTGGACTAAGCGGTGAGGAACGAAAATGTGTACCGGACCGGGATTTGAACCCTGGATCTCCTCCTTACTAAGCTGGTGCGGTAACCACAGCGTTATCGCAACTGCATGGCCTATCCCAGTGCACCTCACGGCCGATCCACACTCCAGCCGAGCACAACCTATCCACTATGGTATCTGTTCTTTTGAAGGAAAGACGCCATGCACTCAAATAACTGATAGGCCTTGCTGGGCAATAGATCCACTCTCTTCAGTTCGAATGCACAAATACGTCGTGTGGGAATCTCTAAGTAGTGAACAGGAGCATAATGGACAGGGGCTGCGGACAGGTGGCTCTCGGCGGGAGTGTGGATCGGCCGTAATGCGTACCGAGATAGTCCGTGCAATTGCGATTACGCTCTGTCTCGGATGGCCCTTTGGTTACCGCACTTGCCAAGTAAACAGGAGATCCCAAGCTTCGAGTCAGGGTCTGGTACACATTTTCGTTCGTCGCCGCTGATTCCGCTTAATGTCCCACCGCAGCTGATATCAGTGACAAAATGAGGGATTGGAGCTGTGATCAGATGGCGTTTTCATAGCGTCACATACCGAAGTGGCTCCAGCTGCGAGTGGGCTGTATGGCTGCCGCCAGACGTCCTACATTGAGACAGCAGCCGCTGGGGGCATGGCTCAGCAGGCATGCTGCACTGGGTCCCATGGATGCTGCACAAGCACTGTCGGCATGTGACGGAAACTTGCAATTCCGCTGCAAACTTTATGAGGCCTGGAGGGTGGTATCGATTTGTGATACCACAGTTTCAACGTTAGGGGAGGAGATTTATTCCTTTTTCTTAGATCCTAATTAATACGAACACTTTTCTCTTTATATTTCATTATCATTAGCTCCTTTTGTTATTTACACATGTTATGAACACCCCATCACCACCCATAGCTTTATATGTCTCTTCTAGAGAATATAAAATATTTTGACCCATTTTATTTCTTTTGAGTCGACATGTCCTGCGAAGGTGTGTTCATTAATTTCAAGTTTTTTTTTTGTTTTTTTCTTTTTTTTTAATCTTATGGGACTTAACTCTTAAGGTCATCAGTCCTAAGCTTACACACTACTTAACCTAAGTTATCCTTGGGACTAACACACACACCTATGCCCGAGGGAGGACTCGAACCTCCGCCGGGACCAGCCGCACAGTCCATGACTGTAGCGCCTCAGACCGAATTGCAAGTTCAAAAATGGTTCAAATGGCTCTGAGCACTATGGGACCTAACATTGGTGGTCATCAGTCCCCTAGAACTTAGAACTACTTAAACCTAAGTACTCTAAGGACATGACACACATCCATGCCCGAGGCAAGATTCGAACCTGCGACAGTAGCGGTCACGCGGTTCCAGACTGAAGCGCCTAGAACCGCACGGCCACACCGGCCGGCCCGAATTGCAAGTCTTCCCTCCATTATAAAGTGCAATGTCAGAACCCTCGGGTACTTTTATCTGTCCTAAAACCAAACTAATCATCTTGTAACAGATCCTCCATTTTGCTTTTCACTTTTCTGCGCGTTATTCTTACTACAGGGTGCATGAACTGTCAAGCTGCTTGTGATATCTCTAGCTTATCTGCCTGTCATAGTCTTCTGGATTTTGTGAGTGATATTCATTGGAAAGTTCGATAGTATGTCTAATATTAGTCAATATTTTGTGAAGAATCATATAGAATTTTGACTCAGTAACCCTTGTACGTCACTATTTTTATCCGATATAAATGTATGCGAAATTCAGGTTTGCCGCGGGGCAGATGCGGCGGATGCATTCCAATGTGACTAGCCACTGTAGACGTCTACAGTTAGTGTGGTTCACGAATGGAATCACACGGACGCAGGGGACAGCTGGGTTCGCCTCGCTGCACAGGCGACACCACCGCCGCGTGTATCTATCGCCTCCAGTTGCTTTCTCCGGGCTCGGCTCACATGTCGCTGCTCGTTTGTTATTCCGCGGTAATGAATGCGTCCCAGGACGCTGATGAACGTGCCCGTCATTGTTCGCCTTAATCTGCGCGGACAGCCTGAAATACCTTCCGATCCAATAAACAGCTGACGCTGTTTCGCTCGTTAGCTCATACCACACGGTCAGAATTTAGGATGCCGCTTTTTTACCGGGTCCCTGCTGGAATGTGTCCAGTGATGAACGACGACTGGTTCTTCGGTACCGCTCTCCATTCAGAAAATAAGTTCGTCAGCCGTTGCAACTGTCGGCACGATAAAGGAATGAGAAGTATCACACAAAGGCATTTCTTCTTTCGTGTGTTGTACCCAAAGTCAGGGTACGTGTTCCACTGATTACCTCCTTTCTATGTAGTATACACTTCTTTTTGCTACATCTCTGAGCAGAATTCCTAAGAACGAAACCTGATACATAATCAATTAATTTCTGAGAGCACTTTGCGGGACACGCATAAGACATATGAAACATATGGCTTGATTAGATTAATTTCTATAAACAAGGTAAGAGTATTTCTCTTACTTGCAATAGCTACAGCGTGAGAAATTAACTCATAAATGTTTATTATAAAAGGTATCATTAAGGATACTTTGCTCTCTTTCTTCTTCTTATTCTTCTTCTTCTTTCTCTTCTTTAGCCTACGAATCCCACTGGTGCATTCTGGTATCGTTTACAGCTTTCAATCATCTTCACTTCGGATCCATCTCGTACCATGGTATTCAGGGTACCAGCTTCGAATCATCAATCCGCCTCTTTGATGCTCTCCCAATATATTTCTTGAGCTCCCATGGTCTCCACTGTACAAACCACGATGATATAGATGCAAGGAGTAAGTCTCAAGGATAGCATCAGATCAGAGGGGATTAGAAGAAGAACAAAGGTGACAGAAGTGAGGGTATTTATTACACGAATGTAATCAGCTATAATCTCAGTTCGCTGAACTGATACTGAAGGTAAGAATAATCTTCAAAAAGGTTAAAAATCACTTAATTTGGTCCAGAAAGATTTCCGTTATTCAGGGACATATATTTTTAATAACATGCCACCAGCAAAAAATGTGAAGCTACTAATAACGGCCGGCCGGAGTGGCCGTGCCGTTGTAGGCGCTACAATCTGGAGCCGAGCGACCGCTACGGTCGCAGATTCGAATCCTGCCTCGGACATGGATGTGTGTGATGTCCTTAGGTTAGTTGGTTTAATTAGTTCTAAGTTCTAGGTGACTGATGACCTCAGAAGTTAAGTCGCATAGTGCTCAGAGCCATTTGAACCAATACTAATAACGCTCAGGTTAAGCCAATTCTTACTCTATTTCTGAGTTTCGTCATAAATCCAACTGATGTGTATATATTAGTGGTAAAATCAAATGTAATGAGTACTACATAAAATCTGTAATGTAGCCATTGTACGTAAATGTTGTAAACAGAGTTTCTCTTGATGATACGTTGCAGCTTTAGCAAAAAGATTATCGTGTCTCGACCACAATTCTTTTTCATTAACCCTACGCGCTCCAATCTTTCGTCAATTTCAAAGGCTACAAAAATTCAACACGAAACTGGTATCAGACAATATGAAAATCTTATATATTTCACCATTGACAAGAGACATATTATGCCAGCTAGAATATGGCTTTCTAGCATACCAGTGCTATGTCAGTCATATAAAACCATTACATACATTGTATCAAGTCAACATTCTCGAGCACGAGACAAGTTCAAACTGCTGCCAGGTGAAAATTTTGGAAGCCACGTGCATTCAACCGCTAGGCGCCGCTGAGTGCGTGCTACACGCTGCAATTTGTTTCTCTTTACAACTACAGTTTTCATCGTTACAACGTATAAAATGATTTCAAGTCTACTGCATTATTTACAGTGTATCTAATGCTTTTATATGGCTGACATCGCACTGGTAAGCTAGGGAGCCATACTCTAGTCGTTGTAGTATCTCCCTTGTCAGTGGTGAAATGTATCATATTTTTATGTCGTCTGATACCAGTATTGCGCTATATTTTTGCAGGCTTTGAACATGAAGGAAAGTCGAAACGCGTAAGGTTGATGAAAAAGAAAGGTATAGTAAATAAAAGTGCACCCAGATGATCGCGTAAGCTCACAGCATTTTCATGCAAATTGCAGCATAATCATATGTACCTCAGTGTATTGTATATTTACATCTTTGGCGACAAGTTTGTTACAATCCTTTGAATGAAAATTCTTGGAATCTCTTCACTGTGGATCTGAGTTACAAGACGTACATTTCATATAATCCATTCTAATTATGTGTGTGAGTCGATCAAATATTAATGTGTACTATATGTACACGTCACTGATTACTCAAATTATATTTGCACATGAATCAGCAAACCCTTTAAGAAACTAAACTACAGCGTTATAACAAAAACAACAACATCCGAGCTAAACATAAAATAAGGGTAACGATTTTATTAACTCAAAAATGTAGTTATACACAGTACACATACTAAAAAATAGTCGCCAAAACTGTTGGCACGTTTATCCCATTGCGACACTATCCGGTCGATTTCATCCTTGAAGAAGCTAGTAGCTGCTGTCCGATGCAGGCCTGGACCTAGACACACAATTCGTCGTCCGTTGTGAATCTATGTCCGCGAATAGCGTGTTTTAGAAGTCCAAACACATGAAAGTCACACGGTGATAGGTCGGGACACTCTACATCTACATCCATCTACATCCATACTCCGCAAGCCACCTGACGGTGTGTGGCAGAGGGTACCCTGAGTACCTCTATCGGTTCTCCCTTCTATTCCAGTCTCGTATTGTTCGTGGAAAGAAGGATTGTCGGTATGCTTCTGTGTGGGCTCTAATTTATCTGATTTTAACCTCATGGTCTCTTCGCGAGATATACGTAGGAGGGAGCAATATACTGCTTGACTCTTCGGTGAAGGTATGTTCTCGAAACTTTAACAAAAGCCCGTACCGAGCTACTGAGCTTCTCTCCTGCAGAGTCTTCCTCTGGAGTTTATCTATCATCTCCGTAACGCTTTCGCGATTACTAAATGATCCTGTAACGAAGCGCGCTGCTCTCCGTTGGATCTTCTCTATCTCTTCTATCAACCCTATCTGGTACGGATTCCACACTGCTGAGCAGTATTCAAGCAGTGGGCAAACAAGCGTACTGTAACCTACTTCCTTTGTTTTCGGATTGCATTTCCTTAGGATTCTTCCAATGAATCTCAGTCTGGCATCTGCTTTACCGACGATCAACTTTATATGATCATTCCATTTTAAATCACTCCTAATGCCTAACCCCAGATAATTTATAGAATTAACTGCTTCCAGTTGCTGACCTGCTATTTTGTAGCTAAATCATAAGGGATCTATCTTTCAATGTATTCGCAGCACATGAAACTTGTCTACATTGAGATTGAATTGCCATTCCCTGCACCATGCGTCAATTCGCTGCAGATCCTCCTGCATTCCAGTACAATTTTCCACTGTTACAACCTCTCGATACACCACAGCATCATCTGCAAAAAGCCTCAGTGAACTTCCGATTTCATCCACAAGGTCATTTATGTATATTGTGAATAGCAACGGTCCTATGACACTCCCCTGCGGCACACCTGAAATCACTCTTACTTCGGAAGACTTCTCTCCATTGAGAATGATATGCTGCGCTCTGTTATCTAGGAACTCTTCAATCCAATCACACAATTGGTCTTATAGTCCATATGCTCTTACTTTTTTCATTAAACGACTGTGGAGAACTGTATCGAATGCCTTGCGGAAGTCAAGAAACACGGCATCTACCTGGGAACCCGTGCTGTGGCCCTCTGAGTCTCGTGGACGAATAGCGCGAGCTGGGTTTCACACGACCGTCTTTTTCGAAACCCATGCTGATTTCTACAGAGTAGATTTCTAGTCTCTTGAAAAGTCATTACACTCGAACATAATACGTGTTCCAAAATTCTACAACTGATCGACGTTAGAGATATTGGTCTATAGTTCTGCACATCTGTTCGACGTCCCTTCTTGAAAACGGTGGATGTTCCAGCGTTTCCCACAGAAACTGCTGCAATGTCGTGGTCATCACATTGGTCGAGTGTGGGAGGGCATTATCATGCAGGAGGATAACGCGGTTGGACAGCATCCCTCGGCGTTTCGACTTGATGGCTCGTCTAAGGTTCTGTAAAGTGGCTGATAACGCTGGGCGTTGATGGTGGTTGCTCGTTCCAGGGACTCGACAACCAGTGGGCACTTGTGGTCAGAAAAGATCATCATGACCTTATCAGAACTGGTGTGCACAGCCTTTGATTTCTTTGGAGGTGGTGAAGTCGCATGTTTCCAGTGCTTGCTCTGACGCTTGCTTTCCTTTTCAAAATAGTGACACCATGTTTCGTCACCTGTGACAATATGCGACAGAAAGCCGTATTTGTCCTCATGATAAGGTTGCAGATGACTCAAAGACAGTGCCATTCGAATATTGCACTGTTCAGCGGTCAGTTGGTGGGGAACCCATTGCCTACAGATTTTTCGAAAGTTCAAGTGTCAATGCATTATGGTGTGGGCGACGTCTACGCTTATACCCCGTAACAGATGGATCTCGTTCACGGTGATACTGCGGTTGTCCAAGACTAAAGCATTCACTTCCGGAACCATTTCCGATGTGATGACAGGACGAGTCTGTCCAGAACGAGGGCCAGTGACTCGAGCTCCTCAAGGAATCGTTTGCGCCATTCCACAAACCCCTGAACGACTCAGACTGTACTCACCGTACACAGCCCTCATCCGTCGATACATTTCACGGACTCCAACTCCCCTCTCTCTCCCCCCCCCCCCCCCGACGACAAAAATCGCAAAATTCGAACCACTCCTATTTGTTCTTGCTTACTCGCCTGCATGTTCAGTAGTGGACAATAAATTGTGTGACCACCTTCTATACGGAATGAAACCACAATGGCGCTACGCAATATCAAATGGTGCGCACGCGTCAGTCTATTAATAGATGGCGCCACCATACCCGCAGTTACTACGTGGTACCACCTTACGTGTAAGGCAACGGTAGACGCACTGACCACGTTTCATTTCATTGAACCTCATAGCAATGAACAATAATGAAATCCTTACACACAATACCAAAACTAAATTTTATTTGTGAGCTATGAAATCAGTCCGAAAACAAGACCGATTGAAGCCAATGTAATGAACTATCCTTCTTGACCTTATTTATGTATTTTAACATTTGGTCTTCATGACCATACAGCTATCTATGTATTTCAAGATTTCATAACACAAATCTAGGTCCGTTCACTGTTTTGCTGGTCCACCCACGTGCTCACAGAACATGGTTCGTCTGTGGCCCCCCAGCCACATAAATTGTACAAGTTGGCCAATTGTATTGTTTTTTTTTTCTCCTCTTGCTCGATAACCAGAACATGAGGTACGTACTTCGAACTGGACGACTAGAAACATTATTGTATCTTGTTGCTATCTCACATTATTACAACGCGCTTCGTAGTTGAGACTGTTGTACCATGTAGCACTGTTTCTCGAATGACACACGCTTCTGCGGTGAAGGCAGATTTTTCTTTGGGCTACCGAATTCTTCGGGGGAAAAAAAAAGCATAATCTAAATTGTTTCTGTCCTGAGATTTTGTTCCATCGGTATAAATTTGGTAGGAATCGTGCTACTTTCCATTAATGTAATTTCGAATTTGCAGTTCTGTATCGTGTACTCTCTTACGCAGCAGGCATATACCGCTCAGCAGACGTTTAGCGTTGAGCTCAGATATTATCACATCATATTTCGGCCAGTATGTTGCAAGTCATTAACCACAGATATGATAACGACACATAACTTGTGAGAATAGCTACCTTTTGGTGGAGGAGGAGGGAGTATCGATGCTCTTGAACTGTGAGAAGATGATGACAGTCGTCATGAAAACCGCGAAAGGGACAGAGAGCTCCCAAGAGAACAGAACATCTGCCGTAAGACGTGTGGAAACATCAAAGCTGCAAAATGAATTTTCACTTTGCAGCTGAATGCGCACTGTTATAAAATTCACTATCAGGTTGAAACAGTATACCGTTTCAAGACTCGAATCCGAAAGCTTGCCTTTCGTGAACAATATTTACCATATCAGCTATCCAGGTTTTGCTTCGACACAACACAAAATCTGCCAATACCTCCTCACACATGTTGAACTTCAAGGGCGAAACGTCGGTTATTTTAGTATTTTAGACTTCAAGTATTTTATAAGATGACAAAGGAATACAATCTGATGGACTATAATAACATTCCCTTTTGAAAAGTGTACTCGGTTAGTACTTCTAGAAGAAACAGAGTCGAGGAGAAGCATAGGAGTGGTTTCAACCATAACTTTTCATTCTGCAGAGGAGTCGCGCCGTTATTCCACGATGCGTTCTATTTGGGAGATGAGGACAGGCGAAAAGGGAACTGAGAGAGTGGCTCATAAGTCGTCCCTGGATAAATCAAAGGTGATGAAATAAATAGCCTAACATATTCAGATGATTTTCTCATGCTTTCTGAAAACGGATATCCAGTATATGTTGTTTAAAGATCTTATACATGGCTGCGAAACAGCAACTGTATAATTCAGAACAGGTTAAAAACTCAGCCTACCAGTTGCAAATAAAGGTTTATTATTCCTTGACTATGGTTTCGATATCTATTAAAATATCTTTTTCAGAAGTATTGGCCTTATTTCATTACGTGGTGCCACAATAGATTAGAAGAAGCCCAGTGGCTCTTGTCGTAAACGAAATTGATGAAAAATGAGTTATTGCTGGACATGGCTTTAGATAGCGCCAGATTACATATATCGTACTTCAGAAAGACTACTCAGTGGTAAAAGCCCACAGGTAGAAGCTCTTGTCAGCATATAAATGAAATAGGCGACATAAGATAAATTATTTGAGTAAGTTAGATGTACCTTATGTCAGATTTTAAAGATATTTCAGAAAAAATGTAGCAAATATTTTAAGAAGCTAAATAAAAAAGGTAAGTTGATATTTGGGAGAAATAATTGTTGAGTTCCGGAGAAGAAATACACAAGATGTGAACTGCGTATGGGATTCTAGAAACAGAAGTCGTACGACTGAAGACCCAACATTACATCTGTGGTAAATCTTCAGCAGTTAGATGCGCACTTACAATCGTTTCCATATAAGAGTTCAAAAGTATTCGTCTGACGTGTAGCGGTGACCGTAAATGTCTTCAACCTATTAGCTTTAAAATACAGCCTAATTTAGCAAATAAGAATTTAGTTTGTATTGTGGCTGTGGCGGTAAGAAAATTGGGCTACCAGAAAGTATGTTCTCTGTCGACTGGTCTTGGATGTCAGGCAACCAGAAATGGTCTTTTCTACCGACAGGTCTTAGGAGACAGACTTGAATGGAGACACTGCATCACTACAGTCTGAATATGTGTTCATTCAGTAGATATATCTACGAATTCATACTTATCATAGTTTGACCTAAAAAACAGTTTCATTGTTTCAGTTTCTTTCACGAGTTTAACTGTTTCTAAAAGTAGACTATTATTTTTTCAGTGCCACCAAAGAGGATAATCTTTCTGGATGGAAACGGAGAAACCATACCTCACTACACTGTTGGTCCTTACAACGAAGGATCCACAGTGGAAATTACCTGCATTGCTGTGGGAGGTACGTTGAACTAAGAGACAGCATTAATTCAGAGTTAAAGTTCAAAATTAGTGCAAGAGTGTATTATGCAGATGTGTGTTGAGGATGCCTGCATGTTAATCTATGATAAATCGATGCAAGTGAAACTAGCTGACAACGTTCTTATGACACCAACACGCTAAGGGTCATGTACGAGGTTTAAGTTAAAGTAGCGTTGAAATTGAAATCATTTTTAAAATATATATAAAACAACATACACAAAACCTTTGTTTTGTCTGTGACACATTTCTGAATGATTATGCCCTGAGTACAGGAGAAAGGGGCATCCAAGAATGGCAGAAGTCCCTTAAACAGCATCCTTTCATAAGTTGTGCAGACTGTAACCTAACACAAGTTTCGCTAAGCACATTTTACCATCAAAACAGTAAAACAAGAAACAGCTGACAAATATGGATCTTGAATAATTTTGTTTTACAGAGGGGAAACTTACTGCTGTCCATTTTTGTTCACTCACTTTTATTTAAAACGTGGTGTGATACGTTTGTTGTAAGTTATTATTTTATTGAAGTATATTAGAGTCAGTATTCAAAGAACCGCCTATGTAATGTTTCAGAAGTCACTTATGAAGATGTCCTCCTCACGAATCACCTGTTAAATGAAACAACCAATTAGTATAGCAATAATATTACACTATGTATCGAAACACAGTTCACAAGATGTTTTCCAACGGCTTATGGTGAACCAATGAAGATATTATCATGAGACTGACCGCAGGTCAGGGGATATTCTTGATGTTAAAGCCACATACTTTCTTTAATGCATTCCTGTATTTACATTTTTACTGGGAATCATGAATACTGAGGCAGCTGTGACACAACTTCAGTGGCTAGCTGAATACAGAAACTGGGCGGGAACTACCTGGTCAAGAACTACTGATGAAAACTCCAGATCGTGAAACATGCTGTGGCAGTAGCTGTTACCGTAGCGAACACCAACTTTACCACATAGTAACTTCATTCATACGACTTTTTTTTCCATTATGCGATTGTGTCAACAGTGTCAGTTTCATCTTCTTACACTAATAAACAATTACCAAAGAATAAAAAGAAATTAAGACAGGTGAGATGATCCAAGATCATATCAAGCTGAGGAAAGAGGGGAAGGAAATTGCTGTCGAAGGTACGTTGAACTAAGAGACCGCTTCATTCTAATTTAAAATTCAAAATTAGTGCAAGAGTGTATTATGCAGATGTGCGTTGAGGATGCCTGCATGTTAATTTAGGATAAATCGATCCAACTGAAATTTACTGGCATTTACCTTCAGTGATGTAGCGAAATCTTAAATCTGATATTTGGGCATGAACTTGAACCACTGCCCTCCTGAATGCAACGAGTCCAGTGCCTTACCACTCGGGGAACTTTGCTTCTTGATACAGAACAGCAGCCAGCAGCCCTATCACTTGGGCGTAATCTTGCAAGAATCAATATACCACATACTGCCAATAACAAAACTGTGATATTTTTATACAGGTCGTCTGCTGACTAATTTGACCTTGTGCGGGAACATTTTGCGTCTGACAGATTATTGAAAGGCAATATCGCAGTAATGTATGTGCAGCCAGTTGTTAGTAATAGAGTTGAGGTGTTAGTATACAGTTCACCACCACAACACGTGGTGTGATCCCAGGACAACACACTGCTGAAGAATCGCAGGATAGCGACCTGGCAGGAACACATCTGCAACAAGCTGTCAGCTGCAGAGGTCTCAGACCATCGTTCTGGTGACGAACCGCTGGGAGGTGATCTCCCAACAGCGCGTGCGCAACTCACTACGTATGATAAGAGCTGCGATGTCGCTGTGTAGGTCGGCCACCGCCGCGAGTGACTTGGTGGCAGGACAACACGCTGCTGACGGACCGCTGGGAGGTGATCTCGCACGAGCGCGTGCGCAACAAGCTGCGCCTGCAGCAGCTGTCGCGCCGCCAGCTGCACGCCGTGCTCACCTGTCAGGCCGAGAGCAGCCCGCTGGCCGCGCCCGTCGCCGGCTCCATCACGCTGGACCTCAACCGTGAGTATCCCCACCTTACCTTGCCTCAAACTCATAAATTCCCGTCATTTATACAGTGAAATTTACATGTAATTATTTCTAAGTGCCAGTAATATGAACCCGATCAAATTCAAAGATTACCAAATTTACAACTCACATGGACTGACTTGTCTTGTAGCCAACTGTTTTCATATTTACAGATAGACTTATTCATATGTTGATAGAAGTGTTATTATAAATTTATAAATAATGAACACTAACCTAGCATAACATGTGTTTACTTGGCTTCCAAAATAAAAACAATACCAGTGTGATACAGTCAATTATCTCCCTGCGGTGCCAACTTCAAACTAGGCAAAAACAGTACAATGCCATACTGAAAAAGTACACATATCTGCTGCTGTCAAGGAGTCTTCTAGATACACCTGTCGGTACCGTGTCAAGACCGACATCACTACCGTCCAAGTGCCCATTCCACCTCAGGCTTTTGGTTTTATTCTAGTGTTCTTGACGTCATTCCCATGACGTCGACAGAACCTACGCCAGAATTGTGGCATGTCTCGTGAATCAACTCAATTTTAGTGTCATTTTAAGCTATACTGACAGCCAATTACACAGATAAATCACTGCATCCAAATGACATTTGGTGTTCATTACAAATTTCGTTCACATATAAACTGTATTCATAATATATGGGTTGAACCAGGTCAAAGAGAGTGGTAGGGCTAGGAACGTACAGACACAAAAAAACTAAATAAATACCAAAATAAAAATCAATCAGAATGTTATCCTGAAGGATATCAAACGATTCTGTTTGAACAGAGGTTTCCGAAACTGAATTTTGTATAGAGAAAGCAATAACTAGAGTTGTCAGTGCTTTAATTAATTAATAGTAGTCGACCTCCTGCTCTGAATCAAATAGATCAGTTGCTTCAAAAAGCTTTTAAAAAAAGAACAAAATTAAAGTGAACGGTGTGCGGGATTAGTTGATGGGATCTATGCTCTACGAAACATATTATCTCACTCCGTATAAATGGTTGTTAGATTTGCTATAATATGGATAATTTCTAAAAGAGAAACCTAATAGAAAACTCGGCCCCTTGAAGGAAGGTGATTGAGTAAATACAAAGACAAAGACTACTGTAGAAAGGGACAGATAATTTAAAGCAGTTTTATATAGTGGCCGAAATTGACTGTTATGGTACATCATAATCAAATTTTATTCCACAGAATTTAGATTATGACGAAAAAAGCGGTTTTCATTTATAACAATCGATATGGATTTCACCGAGTGGTTGAAATCGACCTCGAAATTCTGAAAAATTCCGCTAGCCGAACATAATTGTATGATAACACTGTGTTTAACAGTACATATACATTCTATTTACACAAACTGTATTCTAGGAATGTGATCAAAGTGAAGTTCTGACGTTAAAGCATTTACCACATTGCGTACGACAGAATTTGCTATACAAAGTATTATATATGATCACAAATTCGTGGTACTGAGGCGCATTTAACTTTCTGATCCCTTGAAGAAAAAATGCAGATTCTCCACAATGGAGTGATTGATGAAAACTGAATTTTGAGCGGCAGTATTTCTGAAATACTGATGTTTTGAAATTCCTGATGAAGTATCGGAAGCAGCGATCCGCTACATGAAGCTTGACACAATTCTCGCTATCGAACATTAAGCACGCCAACTGACATCCTAAATTCAAACAGTTCACCACTCAAAGAAGCTGAAGGTTAACCAAAGGATCTGAACCTCAAGATTCGGTGAAAAATGTTGTTGTAGGGTTTCAGAAGCAGATGATGGAAAACATTTCGTCTCCTGCTTTTCGGTGATCGACAGGGTTCTCCTGTGAGTCACGTTTTAGTGTTGTAGTACGGATGGAAGTCAAGTGCCTCCGAAAGAAAATTTCGAGAACAACTCTACAACAATTGACTGAAAAACACAGTAGCGTCGACAGTGGTGCTGTCTGCTGAATGTTGTCCCGCTTTTTCTTTCATACGCCTTTAGATCCATTTGGAAGTGTCTCTTGAGCCTGTCTTCAGATCACACTTACTGATTCATACATTGCTTATTGTCACTAAATGACCAGTTGTATGAGGTATCAGATGGAGCTGCATGGGGAGCCCGCTGTCACCAGTAATGCGATTACGTTTATGTAACATTTGAGGAATGTGCCGTGGTGTCGACGACCTTCGAACGTGAATGACATTTCAGGTATGAAAACAACATTTTTGTTGTCTGGAATCAAGGAAGTGAAAATTTAAACAGCTTTTCTGAATATCTTCTTCTTCTTTTTCTCCCTTCGTGGATTAGGTTATTTCACCAATTCCGGTCAACAACGTCTAGCCTTCTCTTACATGGTCTTCCCCTCGTGGTTTGTAGTCAAGAATTAGTTTTGGAAGTCTACTTTCAGGCCTCCTGTCTGCATATTCTACATCTATTTAAATTTATTTGTTTTGTGCATTAAATCAACATGTAATTCATTTCAAATGTCTTCACGTCTGAAGTGATCTTCTCTGAGGCATTTTTGCAGCCTGGATCCTGCTCATATCCTTTTGTGAGGGAATCCACGGTTCACAAGTTCTTCAGAATATCTGAGTCCAATCCACCGATATACTTGCTCCACTTTTGAAGCGGGAGAAGATGGTTGTCTTTCCCTCCTTGATGTATTGGTTGTGATGATAGTAGATGGTACAATGGGGAATGCCGTTTCTAGGATCCCATCTCTCACTGGTTTTTTTTTTACTAAAAGATGATAGTTGTCACTATCCGGCTCAGCATGTAGGCGTACTTCGTACCTGTGTTCATAGGATCCAGACGATGTGAAACCCTGAAGGTCTTTCAGCTGAGTTAGCCTCACCTCGAATTCACCTTTCGCCGCAATAGGTTATAGTGTAAGACAGTTCAAACACACATTGTGTTATCGACCAACCGTGAATTACCTGAGCGATCAAAATGAGGAGGTGGATCCTAAGTTTATGACCTTTCCTACCTCAAGTAGGTAGCATTACTAACGAGACTGGATGTGCTCTATGGGAAAGACGTGAGAAGTAAGTTCTTTTACCATTTTAGGGCTATGTCTCTTTTAAGATCGCCGGCCACTGTTGCTGAGCGGTTCTAGGCGCTTCAGTCTAGAACCGCAGAGCTACTTCGGTCGCAGCTTCGAATTCTGCCTCGGGCATGGGTGTGTGTGATCTCCTTAGGTTATTTAGGTTTAAGTATTTCTAACTCTAGGAGACTGATGGCCTCAGATGTTAAGTCCCATAGTGTTTAGAGCCATTTGAACTTTTAAGATCTGTGAAAGATGATATTGGTTTTGTAAGACGGACAGCTACCGTATCTCTTGTTGCTTTCTTATGTCATACATTGGTCAAACTGTCTGGATCATGGAAGAATGGGGTACAGACAATAAGCGTCAAACATGCTTTACAACAGCCGAGCAGGTTTGCTACTGCAGAAGATCATCCTGCGAAATATAAGTATACAGAGATTCTGGCGTGCACTTCCACCGTTTAGAACAGTGTTATTGAGGAACCAGTTGAAACTAACTAAGCAAGTAATCTTATACGCACAAACGGAGATTATTACCATAATTCTGTTTGGAATGTTGTTCAGTCTCTGACCAGGCAACAGAGGAAGAAATTTACGTAGCCACTGCTACATAAGGTGTAAATTTCCTTACTCAGCGCTCTCTCGTTGCCTCTGTGACTTGAGAATCACGGGATGTTCAGCTGCCGAAATATATGCGGTTGCTAAGGACGTCACCTGTTTCAGTCCCGTAAGTGGTTTGGAGATTTTACCAGGTGTACCGGTATGAAAAGAGCGTTAAGATACAAATGTGTTGATAGGGAACATTTGTTGTGAACGAGCCTTCATTCTTTTTTGTTTGGTAGATATGACATCTGTCAAAGATATTTAGTATGCATCAAGTCATGGAACAAGCATCATCATACGTTTTCATCGTGTTAACAATGTCGAATTTTGTACCAGAGAGTGATGATTTGCAGAAAGCATTAATTTTTATTTTTCATTTGAAAAAAAGTGCTGCAGAGTCGCATCGAATGCTTGTCGAGGCATGTGGTGATCACGTACTGTCAGAAGCAACATGCAAAAGATGGTTTCAACGGTACAGAAATAATGATTATGATCTAAGAAATGAAGAACGCGGAAGACCACCAAAAAAGTTCGAAGACGCCGAATTGCAAGCAATATTGGATGAAGATGATACTTTGAGTCAGTAGCAAATGGCAGCAATGCTAAATGTTGCACAACAAATAATTTATGACCGGTTGAAAGCTATGGGAAAGATCCAAAAGTGTGGGAAGTGGGTGCCACATGAATTGAATGAAAAACAGATGGAAAACCGAAAAACCATTTGTCAAATTTTGCTTCAAAGACATGAAAGAAAATCAATTTTGCATCGAATTGTTACTGGCGATGAAAAATGGATTTATTTTAAGAATCCTAAACGGGAAAAGTCATGGGTTAATCCGGGACAACCATCAATATCGAGTGCAAAACCATGTCGATTCGGCAAGAAGACAATGTTCTGTGTTTGGTGGGATCAGAAAGGTGTGGTGTATCATGAGCTTCTAAAACCTGTTGAAACTGTGAATACTAATCGCTACAGACAACAAATGATCAATTTGAACTATGCATTGGTCAAAAAGAGACCAGAATGGGCCAGAAGACATGGCAAAGTAATTTTTTTACACGACAAAGCAACTGCACACAAAGCAAAACTGGTTCAGGATACAATCAAAACACTTGGCTGGGAGCTGCTACCCCAGCCGCCGTATTCACCAGACTTGGCCCCTTTCGACTACCATTTGTTTTCATCAATCGGACACACATTGGCTGAAGAACACTTCGATTCCTAAGAAGAAGTCGAAAATTAGGTGTCAGATTGGTTTGCTTCAAAAGACGAACATTTCTATTGGCGTAGTGTCCACAAAATGACAGAAAGGTGGTCAAAATGTATAGAAAGCAATGGTCAGTACTTTGAATAAAATGTTTTTACTTTTCAATTCAAAATTAGTGTTTCATTTTCACAAAAAAAAACGCTCATTTCATAAAGGTACACCTGGTATGCACCAGGAGGAATTTCAATTTCACGTGGCTTATTGTTGTTGTTGTTGTTAGGATTTGAGCCTGTTTTCGCTTCGTGGTTAGCAACACCTAATACATAGCGATAGAATGCCTGATAAAGAATGAGGTTTTCTAGAAAGATAATGCTCCTTACTAAATGGCTACAGATTTCAGGACAATAGCCTCGTCGAACCTAGTTAAGAATTTTCTGACTGAAAAAAAAAAACTTATAAACTTTCTGTTAAATTTTGAAAAACGGTAGATTACAATTTATGCTGTAGTTATGAAGTCTAATTGCTATATACATGAGAAGGTGAAAACGTCAATACACGTTATGTATAAAGTCTATACAGCTATGAACTGGATAAGCTGATCAACAATCTTTAAATAGCCTTTTCTGAATAACACCTGAATCCAAATTGCACTCCGAATGAAGATTCACTATCAGAGTACAGGATGCCATAAAACAAAGAGACTGGTACAGTAAAACTACAGGTACATGTGAACTGTTTAACAATTCCCGAAACCTGGTGCCAGAATACACAGGGAAAAGAAAACTTCACGCACTTGCACTTCGCAGGGCGATTCTTCACATACTAGCAGCACAAAAATGCCTTTCACATAATTTCGTGCAGTGCATATTTCCGGCAGTAAATGGACGTTAAAGATTGGCAGCCTGGCAACACTGTAATCACATTTACGGTAACTACCTCTATTAGCAGTCGACAGTTCTTTGCAGTTGGTGTAGTGGATAAGTTCTATTTAGCTTGCAGGATGTCGAGGGCTCGATTCTGGGACGAGGCGTGTTTGTTTTCTTTGCTAAATATACTCGCGTAGTATCTGGCGTCTTAATCGTCACACAGCCATCTGCAAAACATTTGCACTTACGTACTACAACATAGAAATTGAAGTACAGTCGTTTTCATTAGTCAGCTGTTAAAGAACCCTTTCGCACGTCATCGATGCGAATTGTTTCCCACCACTGCATCTCCTAGATTACGAACCTGCTTTCTGTTATCCACCCCCCACGGACCCATCGATTGTTAACCACTATCATTCTTGCCACGTTCAGGTCCATTACATTTTGATCAAACCATACGTGAGAAATTATGCTCGAAACATACTCCGAAAATAATTTCCTAACTCGTTTGCCATCTGATAGTCTTATCCCCATGTAAACACTAATTATGCCTTGCAACATTGAGTGTGATCAGCGCGTGCTGTGTAGTAAGTATCTCCATGCGTTGCCTTATTATTGTTATTATTGTCATCAACGATGGAAATATGGGAACAGCACGTCCATTGCCGTTACAAAAAGGGTGTAAATGTCGGATACGAGTGGCTTATGAAACGTTGTATAATACAGTATTATATGGCACGACAAAACTGACAAACAGAAACAAATACTCCTCGAACCAGAATCAAACCCTCTATCTCCTGCAAGCTTACCCAAAACGCTATCCACTGTACCAACTACACGGCTCTGCTGCTGTACGCTGACAGAAGTAGTTACCGACATGCGATTACAGTGCTGTTTACTGCCGGAAATATGAGCAGGACGAAATTTTGTGAGAGGCGTTCTTGTATTGCTAGTAAGTAAGCAATCGCTCTGCGAAATCCGAGTACGCCACTTTTTTTTCTTCACACTGTATATATAAAAGGAAAATAACTTAAGATTACATCAGTAATATTTATTACTCTTAGATTTTAAGACTGTAGTTCTTTATCAAGTGAATTAATTCTTGAGCTAGTTTCATGACATAAAGACGTTGACGGAAATGAACTGCAATACTACAGTTGGGTTTGCAGGACAATGTAACCACTACAAACAGTCCAATTTCCTGTTATTTGGCAAACTGTCTAAGCTAGTGGTTGTCAAATTTGCGGCCGGGGTCAAGTATCCTTGTGGCCCACAGTTCTCAGCGGTAATTTGCAATAATAAACCTCTAACAACAAGTAGAAGAATCCATAATGTCAAATAACGTTAAGAGGGTCTTGAGAGTGTCTTTTCCTGCTCAGCAACGAAAATATTTAGAGGAGCATTAACATTTTAAGACGTGCTTAATATTGATTGACGTTGGTGATGTGTGTCGCGAGCTAAGTAGAGTTGTCCGCCTATCTCAGGGGTAGAGCGCACGTTCTGTTTCGTTATTCCACCTGGGACTCTTGACACTGCAGGGTTAGAGAACGTGAGAAGGTGAATGTTTTATTGTTTGTCTTCTGTCAACTCACGATCGTGCGAGTCTCGAACCGATCGGTTGCTGTGATATAAATTTCAAACGGGAATAAGACGGATTTGTGAATTCACATTATAGAGATGGTACATATTTGTAGCAAAAATTGGAAATCTGAGATAATGACTATGGGATCAAACTACTGAGGTCGTTGATCCCTAAGCTTACGCACTACTTGATGTAACTTAAACTAACTTACGCTAAGGACAACACACACAGCAATGCCCGAGGTAGAACTCGAACCTCCGACGGGGGGAGCCGCTCATTTGTAGCACACAATATGAAATTAAATAACGCAATGAGTAGAAGAAAGATCATGTTCGAAACATTTACTAAGCATTTGTGATCGTGTCCCACATGGCATAATGTATTTAAATGTAACTACAGTTACTATTGTAAATCAATAAATCATCCGCTCACAGACAATATCACACTTCGTAGGGTAATTACACGTTCAGAAATTTTTAGTTACTGAGGATAGCAGCAGTCTGAAACAGAATTGTCGATACGGATAGTTCCGGATGCTGCCAACTTTCAACCTACAACACCTACGAACAAGTGGACAACTTATCGCATCCTTACTGTACTTAGTCTGTAGGGGTATCTCAAAATACTAATTTATGCAGGCTACCGGTTACTAACAAGGTAGGTACGTTTGCAACCCGAGGCACCTTCCTACAAATTCAGTACTCTCTCTTCGCTAAAAACGTTTGACGACAACTGGTTTCAATGCTGTTTGTTAGAAACTGCCGGCATCGAATGATCAACATCTTGAATCGTCCATCTGGATGTCGAGTGCAACTCTCTGGCTCAGCGCACGTGATGTGTGGTTAATTCCACCTGGAACTCTTGCCAGACGACTGTTGGCTCGTTGATGTTCACGGAAATGTATTATATTGCGAATATTAACTGAGTCTTGAACATTCCAGGGTGCTTCGCGCTCTATATCTGCATCTACACACAAATGAAAACTTTGCAAATTCACGCTTACGTGCTTGTCAGAGGTTTCCCAGAATAACTTTCAGACTATTTCTTGCCCTTACCGCTCTCAATCATCACATGGAAAAAATGAGCAACTAAATCTCTTCGCCCGAGCTCGGATTTCTGTTATGATAATCGTTTCTCCCCATGTAGGTGGGAGTCAACTAAATATTTTGCATTCAGAGCAGAAAACTGGTGTTTCAAATTTCGTGGAGAGATCTCGCTGCTACGCAAGACGCCTTTGTTGTAATTTTTCTGTGGCTGACGCACTTCTAGTGAATCAAGAATTGGAAGCCTATTGGAATAAGTCTCCCAGAGCTTTTTTTTCTGGTTTTCACGAACTTTTAGAACACCGCCCATTCCTAACACTGATGTTTTACTATTTTGTAGCCTGACAAGTTTCAGTGCATACACATTTTAAATATTCTGGACAAAGCATAAATTAAAATTCAAAATCAGTTTTATAACATTAGTATAAAACATTAGTTACACACAGCAGGTATTTTAAGACAAAATTTAAAAATATTAAGAAGTTGGGGTTTAAGTTGGTACGTCGCAAGTATGGCATGTGCTCCCATGAATATTGCCGTACGATCGAAATCTTTTTTGTTGTAGCTCTGAAGTGAGTGAAAGGACTATTTTACAGCAAGCTTTATAGCATATTTCCGAGATAGTTTCAGTTGTAAATGACAACTGATGTAAGGAAGTTTCGTGAAAAGAAAAATCGCAGATATCTGTCGAATTTTTCACTGTAATTTATTTACACAACAATCTGTTATTTGATTATCTACGTATCAATAATTAACAAGTAAATCCGTTTCTCTATTAACAAAGCGACAATAAGAATGGCCGGCCGCGGTGGTCTAGCGGTTCTGGCGCTGCAGTCCGGAACCGCGGGACTGCTACGGTCGCAGGTTGGAATCCTGCCTCGGGCATGGGTGTGTGTGATGTCCTTAGGTTAGTTAGGTTTAAGTAGTTCTAAGTTCTAGGGGACTGATGACCTAAGATGTTAAGTCCCATAGTGCTCAGAGCCATTTGAACCATTTGAACCAATAAGAATGACATTACAAAAGCATTAACTATGCTCATTTGCCCTCACAGGCGGATAAGAGCACACAGTCAGTCGATCAAGAGTTCTTAATTGAAACTCTTCGGCAATGGTCATAGTGTTATCGTCATGAACCTTCATATTCCCTACAGTTAAAGTACCATCATTCTTCACAGTTACCGTACTGTATCAAGTCGTCTGTAAAATTACATCAGCACCCCGGGAAAACGCAATTTTCGGGGGGATTAGTTTTCTGAGGAGCTATGAGCTGTTTCTCTCCTGCAGAACGAGCTTTTTTCTGTTCTCGTAAATCCTGTATTTTTTCCTCTCATCTATTGTTCTTTTCCTGCTTAACCCCCTGATTTTTATCACGAGCTTTTCTTACCGCTGGCAGGATCTACGATTTTTGGGCCCTCCGCTACTTTCCGTCAAGTGACTATTCTAACAGACAACATATCAGGAATGGACGTGTGTTCTAGCACACCGCAGCACTCATTACTATCACTGCTTTAAACAAAAAGTCCTGGATGAATATTCTTCGCTGGACACTTGTCTCCGTTCTTGTTTTACCCAACTATCCGAACTGCAGCTTTGTTGTGGGTGTCGCATTGTCCTGCTGAAATTGTCCAAGTCCGTCGAAATGTACAATTTACATCAATGGATGCAGGTGATCAGGCATAATGCTTACGTACGTGCC
The DNA here is from genome assembly GCF_023864345.2 of Schistocerca serialis cubense. Taxonomy (NCBI): domain Eukaryota; kingdom Metazoa; phylum Arthropoda; class Insecta; order Orthoptera; family Acrididae; genus Schistocerca; species Schistocerca serialis. Next base: position 271,518,793 of record NC_064642.1, read on the forward strand.
ACCTGCCAGAGCCGTATCTTTAAGTATTAGGAGTCCCATATCACTTCAACAGCAGACGCGACGTACTGTTAAGGAGCCTCCACTAGCGTGAACAGTCCACTGTTGACACGCAGGGTCCATGGATTTATGAGGTTGACTCCATCCCCGTACACGTCCACCCGCTCGATACAATTTGAAACGAAAGCCGTCCGACCAGGCTACATGTTTCCAGTCATCAACAGTCCATCGTCGGTGTTGACGGGACCAGGCGAGGCGTAAAGCTTTCTGTCGTGCACTAATAAAAGATACACGAGTGGGATTTCGGCTCCGAAAGAACATATAGATGATGTTTCGTTGAACAGTTCGCATGCTGACACTTGATGGATCAGCATTGAAATATGCAGCAAGTTGCGGAAGGGTTGAACTTCACTCACGCTGAACGATTTTCTTCAGTCGTCTTTGGTTCCGTTCTTGCAGAATCTTTTTCCGGCCGCAGCGATGTCGGAGATTTGATGTTTTACCATATTCCTGGAATTCGTGGTACGCTCGTCAAATGGTCGTACAGCAAATCCGCACTCCATCCCCACCTCGGAGATGCTGTGTCCTACCACTCGAGCGCCGACTATAACAGCACGTACAAACTCACTTAAATATTGATAACTTGCCATTGTGGCAGCAGTAATCGATCTAATAACTGCACCCGACACTTGTTGTCTTAGATAGGCGTTGCCGACCGTCGCGCCGTATTCTGCCTGTTTACATCTCTCTGTATTTGAATACGCATGCCTGTACCAGTTTCTTCGGCGCTTCATAGTGTAAAAAAAAATGTTGACTTACAACTCTGGACAAGAAATGTAAGTATGCCCACTCTTCGACAATATGTCATCTGAACCGAAATTCACTTAGCATTACGATGTCGTACGTTAAATAGTATTCTGTTGAAGATGGTACTTCAGTGAATCCGCCTGTCAGCACGTCGCTTCAGGGATTCGCGACGGCCCCAGATGGATTCCTTCGATGGATTAACAGCGAGGACAGTGTGACGGCTAGGCTGCATATTGTTTGTAAACGGTTTTCGATACCCGACTATAGTATGTCTGTAAAGTCAAGAGCGAGCAACGCTTTTGATGGGGGAAGTGGCCTTTCCCGGAAGAACCCTGCCACTGGCCTACAGGGCAATCCAAAATCAGTTGCCCGTTACCTGTCCAGGGGTGTAGTTCGGCGTGCAGTGATATACGTGTTTTCTGTTCGTGGGATCTTAGTTGCCAATCTCAGTCAGTTAACTTTGTGTACTCACTGATATACATCAGTATCCGGAAGTGATGGATAATCGCCCTGAATTACAAGAAAATGTGCAGAGTACGAAGAAGAGGAGATATTTGCGGAGAACGAGCGTTTGATTGTCTCTAACGTTATTACAGCGTGTGTTAAGGAGGCTACACAAAAGGAACTGTTGGCTAATATTACCAGCCCCAATCGTTTATGCAAACGGCAGCCTCGCCACAATAGGACGCATAAGGAAGGAACGCGGAAACAAGGCTCATGGTTTACTGGAATCGTCTCGAAGGAAAACTAATAATTTAGGGAGGAAATCCATCGTTATAGACAGTTTCACAAAATGGGTCATTCGACAAACGATGGAGTACTTTTACATAAAACAAAAAATAGTGCCCACATTGCGGAAATTACCTACTGGCGTGAAACAAAAAATACATTTTCTTTGGAGAAAGATGTTTTACACAAGACATTGCGTGAAATGGGATTTACCTGGAAATACTTTTCAGACAGGTTTACGAAGACAGTGACAAAAAAAGCAGTGCGAATCGAACTAATATAACACACGAAATTATAAAACACTCTTCGTGTTGCAAGAATTGTTAAGTGTCAATGCAGCCCTTCAAAGAAAACTACTACCTTTTAGTAGAAGCACAAAGTAAGAACAAGCCTTATATTCTACAGACTGATTGCACTATATCTGGTTCGTCTTACGAATAGAGGAACATGCATTCATATGAATAGGTATTTGGTTCTATGTTACCAAAAAATAGTGCCCACATTGCGGAAATTACCTACTGGCGTGAAACAAAAAATACATTTTCTTTGGAGAAAGATGTTTTACACAAGACATTGCGTGAAATGGGATTTACCTGGAAATACTTTTCAGACAGGTTTACGAAGACAGTGACAAAAAAAGCAGTGCGAATCGAACTAATATAACACACGAAATTATAAAACACTCTTCGTGTTGCAAGAATTGTTAAGTGTCAATGCAGCCCTTCAAAGAAAACTACTACCTTTTAGTAGAAGCACAAAGTAAGAACAAGCCTTATATTCTACAGACTGATTGCACTATATCTGGTTCGTCTTACGAATAGAGGAACATGCATTCATATGAATAGGTATTTGGTTCTATGTTACCAAAAAATAGTGCCCACATTGCGGAAATTACCTACTGGCGTGAAACAAAAAATACATTTTCTTTGGAGAAAGATGTTTTACACAAGACATTGCGTGAAATGGGATTTACCTGGAAATACTTTTCAGACAGGTTTACGAAGACAGTGACAAAAAAAAGCAGTGCGAATCGAACTAATATAACACACGAAATTATAAAACACTCTTCGTGTTGCAAGAATTGTTAAGTGTCAATGCAGCCCTTCAAAGAAAACTACTACCTTTTAGTAGAAGCACAAAGTAAGAACAAGCCTTATATTCTACAGACTGATTGCACTATATCTGGTTCGTCTTACGAATAGAGGAACATGCATTCATATGAATAGGTATTTGGTTCTATGTTTGTAGTAGAATCCTGACTTACGTTCTTATGTTAATATTATTTACTCTAAAAAGTTTTGTTTCGAAGAAGCTACCGTCTTTTGTTTTCCTTATACTCTTAACGCATTTGTCTAAAAATAAACGCAGCCGGGACGTATCTGCACACAGCGTCGCCACAGATTTAAAGCGCGCCTCGCGGAAGGACCGGCACTACGTTGTGAAACAGCCTGTAGAAGCGCCCTGTGACGTAGCAGGGTAGGCAGAGTGGAGACTCGCGCGCTCGCTCCTCATTTTACCGACAGACTATAGGTGAATACGGGATGGTACCCACGTTCCGTGTCAGCTATGCATTCGCACACTTACACGTGGATTAGCACTTGACAAGGAGATGGGGTCATTAATTCCGTCGCAGGGGAAGAGGTGGTGACAGGACGGATACTTGTGATAATTTCAGAAAAAAGGACGAGGCAGTACTCGAACGAGACATAGGGCTATGTGACAGTAGCTTTTCAACAGAATTTCGTCGTAATTACAGTAACACGTTCCAAATGATGTAATAGGAAGCTGTTGAAAGTTCGCACTATTCGATTCCATTTCGTTCAGCGGACAGCTGACTACTGGCTAGCCACGCCGGCGCAGCGACCAGCGGTGGATTGCGCGGTCGTGTGTCTGGCTCGGTGGTCGTTTTGTAGCCGCGCGGACCGGTCCTGCTTGGAGGGCTGCCCGCCTCCCCGCCTGCCTGTTACTGCTGTCGTGTGGCGGCCACGCGACCGCCACGCTGCCGGCCACGGCCTGGTCTGGTCTGGCCTGGCGCCACGCCCACCGCCCGTGCGTGTGTGTGTGTGTGAGAGAGAGAGAGAGAGAGAGAGAGAGAGAGAGAGAGCGTGCCACAGCTCCACCCACGGCCCGGCACACTCCTTGCTTGCGACTTAAGCCGTCGGCACACGGACCGTGCATCCGAACGTTGAGCGTTGAGAGTGCCGAGTTTCTGACGTCATAGCGTGGAAAAGCACGTTCGGGAGTCTTTCCGAACGTGCAGAGCAATATCTGGCATGTCAGATATTCTGAACGTGCGTCTGAGCGTTGACCAATGATATGGCACAACGCCACATACGTCACACACACGCCGTCTGCTTTCAGTACAGAGTTGTGGGGCGCCATATTGGCATTCATTTCAAGCTTATACGCACATATGCCGTTTCTGAGCACCAGCAAATTGAGAATCACTGGAAAACCCGTTGTTAACTGTGTGATTAGTTCCAACAAAATAATGAGAAACATCATATTCGTGGCAAAAGAATTTTTGTAACTTGCGTATTATGAGAGTAGGCTATTTGAAGGCAGCCACACACTGAAGATCCGCCGAAAACGCGTTGTTCTCGGTACAGTTTGTTATAATTAAATTTCAATTAGTAACGTAGCCACGATTAAGGTTTCCAGTAAGGGTAAGATAATATAATTAGGTGCTAAAGCTGTGATGTTGGTTTAGGGTAGTGAGCAGCGTCACTGTCACCTAACAGATGTTTGATAGGACGCTGGTTCGCATATTGACATTGCTAATTTTTTTTCCTAACTTTGGCGTTTTTATTAGGTTCTGATACTTTATTATTAGTTTAATACAAGTATATACTATAATATGTGAAGTTATGCAAATATAAGTTCACCTGTTTTTGAGGGGTGACTGTTCGATTGGCTTAATCTACAAGAAAGCTTGCGCTACTTGTATAAAGATATTTTGCTCCTTTTTCTTTTACGCTTCGTAATTCACATGTTGCAAAGTTTCTGTTACTGGGCAGGCACAGTGACCAAGTAAGACTGACCTTGGGGTTTTACTAAAATGTGGGAATGATGAAACAATGTTTATCTTATGCAGAGAAGTATTCCAAATTTGTACCGCACTGTTTGTAATGGAACTTTTATAAGCCTGTGTCCTTATTTATTGGACATGGTACTTTCCTTTTCGTGGACGATGGAGGAAATGTGCGTTTTAATAGAGATAAGGCGGGAATCTTACGCTCGCCCGTTGAGTAAACAGTGTGATTTACGAACTAGAAACATTCCTCAACTGCCGCTGGAGTGCATTGCGATCGCGTATACCACGTTGGGGCCCACTTACCGTATGCACAAGTCGCATCGTTCCTGAGCGTTCAGCACCACGTTGAACTTGGCACGCTCACCGTTAATGTTCAACAGCACGGTCCATGTGCTGACGGCTTCACGAAGCCTCCAGTGGCGTGCGAGAACCAGTCCGGGCTTACTGTCATACTATGCTGTTTGTTATCACTGTTCGGAAAGAGGCTACGGAAATGCAGAGCAGGTTCACTACTGCCAACAGCATTGGACCAGCATGCAAATGTGGACGCATGGATCGGTTTTGATTGGGAGTCGGGAGGCGGGTGGGGGGGGGGGGGGGAGCGGAGAGGACGAGTGGGGGGAGGCGATTAGAGTTTGTTACTATTTTTGCCTCCTCACCCTGCTAAAAAATGAAGCTCCCCACTTCACAAATCTTAATTTGACTCAGGTAGGGTCAGTTTCAATAACAATAAAACATATAAAATATATCAAATGTTAATAATAAAACATTTAACTATCACAAAATATAAAATATATTCGAATATAATAATAATTGTAAAATACTGATAGTAACATTAAGTTGCTTACACTAATGAATGGATATTGCTTTACCATAACGCCGAAGAAACAGTATTTGGAAAGCATATGTCAAAAAGTTAGAGTAGTGGGCTACACGTGGTACGGAATTTACGAACTACAATTGCATCTGACTCTCATAACTTTGATAACGCCGTAATTTGAACAGTGTAAAGTCGTTCTATCATATTTCGTTAAGGACAACGATCGTAAACTCTTGTTGGTAGCCTATAGCTATACGAGAGCGGAAGTGACGGGAATGCGGTTTCTTCTTATCATTTCTTCATACCAGTAAGACTGCGTCTCCAGGACCTGGTTGGTCCATCGGTACCGACCGACGGCCGTCTCATCCTCTGCCAATGGCATCACTGAATGCTGTAGGAATGGGCGTTGTCAGCATAACACTCTAACCGTTGTCACTTGTCGTGACCTGGAGCGGCTTCTCGTCAGTGAAATAGCTCCTCAGTTGGCATCACGAGGCTGAGTGCACACTGTACCACTCCTCTCACCGAGGAAAAGTCCCTGTCGGTATCGGATAGCGAATTCGGATCCTCTACATCTGCAGGCAGGGGTCGAGGCTATGGATGTGTATGAAGTACCACTCGGCTGTGCCCCTCTGACTTCAGAATGCCCTAGCTGAGGGACTAGGGTTGTAAGCGTGCTTTCTGTGTGTAAGCTTGTGTTTAGTGTTTTATGTATGTGTTATTACTCTCTAAAGAGGAGTGTGAGGGTTAATTTTGGGCGTTTGTGAGCACAGTAATTCATTAATTTTTGTAAGGGGACGTTACATATGGGCGCTACGTGGCGTTACCAATAAAAAAACCTAAACAGCGTACTTACAACTTGCCTGCTGCATTTTCCAACATTGTAACGATTTACATTTTACATTATATGGATTGTATCCTCATCATTGAACACGAATCGTGAAAGGAAATTATTTTCCATCTCCACACTCATGAATTCAGAAAATTCTACGTGTTGTTGTTTATCGCCGTCAAGAATGATTTTTAACAACTGAATCCTCTACGGCTTGAAGCACAAACACCGCTCCACACCAGACAGGTACATAAGGAATGACTTACAATCAACTTGTTTGACAAGTAGACTTCAGTGAACTACGTGTAAAAACCCCTGAACGAGCACGCGGTGGCTACTTGAGGATTTCCGCCTACATAAATAACCTTGCGTCGTTGAGTGTTTTGAGGTGCGGGAGTTACAGTCCCGTACTCCAGATGAAAATCATGCGTCACAGATGTAACTAAATTTCGCATATTAAAATTAAGAACAAGAAAAGCCTATTGTTGCTGTTTTAGAACATCTCTACTGTGTGATGCCGTAACGTTTGTGTTTTTCATACAGTAAGGGCGTGAGACGCCGCTGATTGTGATCCGTCCGGCGGACGAGGACGTTAAGGTCAGCGGCCTCCTTTGCGTTATTCGAGAGGAGTAGGCAATGTGCCGTCGCCATGTTTCACGCTCTCCCTCCTCTTATACTCGTAAAACACAAACATGACACTACACTACACAAACGCTATTACCTTCACCTTTCGCAAACAGAATTTGGCATTGCGCCTAAGTAGGCTTGCCCTTGTGTTCTCCCAGCCTGCAATGCCACAGCACTTTACTGTTGTCCCAATTTCTCTCTTTATTCTTGTGGAAGAGGCAGACATGTGAAGTGGGATGAAAATTTTTGAAGCACGCTGCAGTTTTACAGTTTTTATGCCGCTGTTGCTCTTGCATCAGAGACGTAAGTGTGGTACGGACCTGTTTCAGAGAAGCTTATTAGAAATTTTTAATCATAATTAGTAAATAATATGGAACTAGTCAAACTCAGCCACTTTATTTATGATTCCACAGCCGTTAGAAATTTGTTAAAGTTTAATACTATGGTATCCTTGAACACTAAGCTCTTACCAGGATTTAGGTTTGCAGCTTGTTGACATTAAATGAAAATGACCCCTAAGAGATAAAGAAATCCGATGTAAACTACAAGTAATTTTTAATTTTTGGCAGAGCTTACTGCCATGGTGGGATCTCAGTGTTAAACTTAAAGAGGGTAGTGACACCATTGTCGTTCGGTAATTTATTCTTCCATGGGTCTTACTTGCTAGTCTATCCAATGATGACACCACTAGAAGTACCGAAGTACCGTAATAAATCAGTATCAAATTGAGGAGAATTAAACAAGAAATAGGGAGGAGGAGGAAGAGATTAGTGTTTAACATCCTGTCAACAACAAGGTCATTAGAGGTTGAGCGCAAATTCGGATAAGCGAAAGATGGAGACGGAAAGCGGCCGTGCCCTTTTGAAGGAACCATCCCGCCATTTGTCTTAAGCTACTTATGAATATCGACGAAAATCTAAACCAGGATGGCCAAACGCAGGTTTGAGCCATCGTCCTGCCAAATCCGAGTCCAGTGTGCTAACCACAGCGCCACACCACCCTGCCGATCAAGAAATAGATACAAATAATGACCACAGTTTCATAATGAATAGACAAAGAGGAACAACATTAAAATATATCCATAACGGTTTTATTGTCTTCTGGTGAAAACAATTCTTAAATCTCACACATCTGTCCATATTTGTACGTACAGTGAAAATGGATCTATTCTCATAGACAAAAGTATCAGAACGACATGAGTTGCGTTTAACCTGATTTGCATGCATTCCACTTAACGTACCTGTTTTGCAATGATTAGAATTTGATTTAACTAACTGTGTCACATAATTCATTCCAGTAATCTTTATGCAAAATTAAATATTACAGTTTTGAACATGCCTGATACACACAAGGGAACCTCCCCATCGCACCCCCCTCAGATTTAGTTATAAGTGGGTACAGTGGATAGGCCTTGAAAAACTGAACACAGATCAATCGAGAAAACAGGAAGAAGTTATGTGCAACTATGGAAAAAAAAGCAAAATATAGAAACTGAGTAGACCATGTGCAAGATGAGCAACATAAGGCAACTGTAAGCTCTGGAGCGAAGTGGTCCTGTGGTTAGCGTGAACAGCTACAGAGCGAAAGGTCCTTGGTTCAAGTCTTTCCTCGTGTGAAAATTTTAATTCTTTATTTTCAGACAATTACTATCCGTCCCTCCGATGCGAAGTAACTGCGCCGTAATATGGGGACGCTACACCTAAACAAGAAAACCTAAATCGGGCAAGGTAGAAGAATCTTTTTACCCATTCGCCAAGTTAGGTGGGCCGACAACATATTCCTGTCATGTGACGCACATGCCGTCACCAGTGTCGTATATAACATATCAGACGTGTTTTCCTTTGGAGGAATCGGTTGACCTATGACCTCGCGATCAAATGTTTTCGGTTGCCATTGGATAGGCACGTCCTTTCGTCTACTAATCGCAAGGTTTTGCGGTGCTGTCGCAAAACACATACACTAAACTTCTTACAGTGAACAGAGACGTCAATGAACGAACGGACAGATCATAACTTTGCGAAAATAAAGAAAGTAAATTTCTCATGTGAGGGGAGATTCCAACCAAGAACCTCTCGTTCCGCAGCTGCTCACGCTACCCACAGGATCACGGCGCTCCTGAGCTCACAGCTCCTTAATGTTGCCTATCTTGCGCATGTACTACTCAGTTTGTATATTTTGCCTTTTTTTCATAGTTGCACATAACTTCTTCCTGTTTTCTCGATTGATCTGTGTTCAGTTTTTCAAGGCCTATCCACTGTGCCAACTTATAAGTAAATATGAGGGGGGTGCGATGGGGAGGTTCCCTTGTCAGCAACCGTATACTAGAATAAAATTTTCTCTCTGCAGCGGAGTGTGCACTGATATGAAACTTCCTGGCAAATTAAAACTTTGTGCCGCACCGAGACTCGATCTCGGGATCTTTGCCTTTTGCGGGAAAGCGCTCTACCATCTGAGCTACCCAAGCTATTTGGCTATGCTCAAGTCAAAAGTAAAATAAAACGTTCTAGCCTTTGCCAAATGTGCCCAGCTGGGAATAACATCATTCTGATGTTGTTTCCAGCTGGGCACACATGGCAAAGGCTAGACAGTTTTATTTCACTTTCGAATTGAACGTAGGTGTTCCAAATTCTGAGTACTGCTTCTTAGCTGTGTTATTTTGCGATTTAGCAATATTTCATTCTGATGAAGACAGCCTTGGTAAATGTCGAAACCTAGGTCAATGCGTCTGATGCTTGTGCAACCGATTAGCTGTTTAATCCTATGTCGAAAATTAAATATTTTTATGACCTAGATAATTTGAGACAACATCTTGACAATTCAAAGTAAGTGGTTTTGTCCTACAAAAGGTTTTCCTACACCATTGTAAGGTCGTTTCCGATACGAGTAATTTGTCATACAGTATGTTGAACTAATCGGTTAAAAGGAACGCGATTAACAGAAGCAAGCGTCCTACGGAACTCTCAAAATTAACTTCATATCACCAGTAATTTCTCTATACGCATGACTGAGCAATTATTTGTCCACATGTTTGTACTTTAAACGATTCGACGAACTTTTCTTTCTGTAACTATATTGAAATCAAGCAAAAAATGGCTCTCATCACTATGGGACTTAACATCGATCGTCAGCAGTCCCCTAGAACTTAGAACTACTTAAACCTAACTAACCTAAGGACAGCACACAACACCCAGTCATCACGAGGCAGAGAAAATCCCTGACCCCGCCGGGAATCGAACCCGGGAACCCGGGCGTGGGAAGCGAGAACGCTACCGCACGACCACGAGTTGCGGACGAAATCAAGCACCTATAGCCACTGTAACCAAGCAAAGTTTTCGGTCATGACCAAAATTCGATCACACAAATATTCGTGACTGGTGACCAGGAGTAAAGAATGTGAAATATCGAAGTTTTAACGAGTATCAGTCAGCAAATCCGAACTTGATAATTTGTTTCCCTTACCTGGATTCCTGTCAAGACCATTATTCGATGTTAATTAAACACGGAAAACGTTTAATATAATTTCAAGTAACAAATTTTGCACGTGTTTAAAACGAAGTTCCGTGATGTAAAGTTTTGTAACGGGGACTCGAACCTAGCACATAATAAAACTGTTAACTAATTAATACCAAATATTAGATATCGAATTTATCCATCATCAGCAAGATTTTTGAACTTGAAATGGGGATCACTTTGTTTGCCGGACAGGTAACCGAATCCGTCACCTACCACAGTTGCTTTCTATCTACGTCTTGTTTGTCCACCGGTAATGAGATGTATGCGTGCTTGACTAGGAATAAGTGTACCTGTCATTATTGGTGACAAACATGAAGATACTTTAAAAATGAAAATTATTCATCACTAGTAGTTCGGTATGCATAAGATAATGCCTCAAATGAAACCAAGGATATTATTGTGCTAGACCAGGGTTCAAACCAACATACGTGCCCTTCGTGGAGACCTAGAGGAGTTTGCAATCTTGGGGGAAAACAATGAAATAGTCTAAACATATGGTTCTGTGTGGGTCAGATTTCACGAAAGACGAAATTAGAATTCGAATCCCAGCCCAGAACCCAATTTTTCAACTTATGAAGTCCAAATGAAGCAAGAACCTTTGACCTTAAATGACCATTGGCTCATTAAATGAAAAAAGTTTCTTCTCTAATGATACTCACTAACGAGAGAGTTTCTGTTTGCCGGCCACGGTGGCCGAACAATTCTAGGCGCTTCAGTCGGGAGCCGCGTTGCTGCTACGGTCGCAGGTTCGAATCCTACCTCGGGCATGGATGTTTGTGATGTCCTTAGGTTTAAGTAGTTCTAAGCCTAGGGGACTGATGACTTCAGAAGTCGAGTCCCATAGTGCTCGGAGCCATTTGAACCATTTGAAGTTTCTGTTTGCTGTATTTTCCGTCTCTGCTATGACCCAACATAAACCGTCTTTGTCCCTTCGTGGTAGCGAAGGGAAGTGATATTTATAATACCGACTCTTAACAAAGTGCAACCTGACGTTATTGACCTTGCATTACCAGACGTTCATGAGATCTGTGTTTAACACATAACGGAACTGAGAATCGAACCCATACCTCTCAACTACGTAAGGATCAGTCCACGAGACCACTGAAGCCCACATTTGCCTCATTCATGATTGTCACACACCGTACGATGCGCTTAGCTTAAAAATTAGACCAAGTGGAAAAACTTCAGCTCCCTATTAACTGGCTACTTCATAACAGAAATTGTGTTACATTATTCCATTTACCTTAGCAAAATGCTAAAACCGGCGGTGAACAGAACTTTAAAAGCCAGAGAATGTTAATGTATTCTGTTAAATGTCACGATCATTCTGTGCAGATGATTTCGTTGACATCACCAGTTTCAGTTACTATAAGAAAGAAGATGTTTCACAAGAGCAACTGTTTTTGTTGCGGCAAACTCATTTTATATCGCCCAAGTTTAAATTTTCGCGGAATTTGACTGTAGTATCCACTTCAACAATGTAGAAAAATATTTCGACTGTACAGGACTGACATGCAACTCAGACGTCTTACACTTACTTGCCAAACAGTAATTCTGTCTTCGTAGGACACCTGTTTTAGTAAGCTCATGTAGCGTAGACTGTTTACCATTGCTCTTCCTCATCGGAAAATACACAGCTGACTTATTTGGCTCTTTAATTATACTGCAACAGTAATTTCATGTGAAAGCAACGCATACAAAATGCAAAATTTAATATTGAGGAGCCTTCCAGTTTTATACATTCTTGATCTAAACCGGCTTTGATTCATTTTAGGACCGAGATAGTGCAACGTCATACTGACACCAACAGTGTGCTCGGACTGTCAACTTCACTGTTCGTTTCATGTAACTTTGTAGCCACTTAAAATTGAAGTCATTTGACCTCTCAATATGAGAGGTTTCATTTTGATCCTCCTTTTCCTCTGGGAGATTAGTTTTCCGTTCAGCAATGCGGCAGAAAGTGGCCGGTAATCGCTTCACAAACAGCTATTTAGTGCTGTTAAGAATGTTGTTTTTAACGCAGTACTAGGTGCAGGAATTTAGTGTTTTGAACATATTAAGCAGCAACATTCACAGATTTACGAAAATGTTGATCTTATTGTCCAGGTAGGGAAAGTTTCAAAAACAAAGTCTGCAGAATCTGGGGATGTCGACCTTTTCGTCCTGTAGCACAGCGTTATAGATTGCCAACGAAGTATCACACGTTGTGTTCCTAAAGCTGTGGAAACCGTTAGTTGAATCAGAGTTTAACATCTAAGGGCATGGTACTGCTAAAAATACAAAATGATTAACAACCGAGTAGTGAGTTCATTCTCAAAAAATGACACTGAGCACTATGGGACTCTACTTCTGAGGTCATCAGTCCCCTAGAACTTAGAACTACTTCAACCTAACTAACCTAAGGACATCTCACACGTCCATGCCCGAGGCAGGATTCGAACCTGCGACCGTAGCGGTCACGCGGTTCCAAACTGTAGCGCCTAGAACCGCTCGGCCACTCCTGCCGGCGAGTTCATTCTCAGTCTGAGGTCTGTTTATAATAGCGAGTGTAGAGGAGATCTTCTGTCCTCGCCTTCCTCCTATGAGCACTGGAAGCCACATGCGTACTCGTACATGTTTACAACACTACGAGTACTTTGAACCTTATAACTGACGTTGCCCTTCTAAACTAAGAATTCTTTGTTTACAACGAATTAAAATTTGTAGAAACGGTAGAATTCTAAACCGATAACAGAAGATTACAAACTGTAATGTAATTATGAGGTAGCACAGTTGACTAAAATACGATAGCCATAACAACATGATCTACATGACCACATGAATCTATATATTACCTTAAATCTTAATTTTATTACTATGTATGATGTTTAGAGACGAAATATATTCACACGACGCTGCCAACAATACTCATTAGGAAGTAAAGCATTAAATATTTTTCCAAGGCAAAAAGTCGCGATTGAACTTGACCTCTAAGGTGAAGGAAGTGCCGTCCACATTGTAACGCTCTTCGTTTTTCTTCGTGCCTTGTCAGTAGGTCCTTACCTGAGAAAAGCCATAGCTCAAGAAATTTGATAAATGTCGCATACTTGCGCTTTATGAACATAGATATTTTATCCGCGCCGTTTCCCGTGCCTTAGGATACAGAAAATCTACGTTTCATCTCTAGCTTGAGAGGATGACTGAGGAAGGCCACGAGGGCCGTCGTCGTAGCCCTGGATGTCCGTGAACTAACACTGCAGTGATGAAGAACATTTCTGGACTAGCACGGAAATTAGGAAGATCCTCCAGGTACGTGTAAACAGGTGTACCAGTCGTCGTCGTCTCACAGAGAAAGGATGGTGTGGATGAAAACCATTGGATAAGGAAATACTGAAGGAGCATTATAAGGCTGCCAGATTAAACTTTGCTTTGGCGTACTGAAGGAAACCGTTTTCGTATTGAGAGCAAGTTGTATTTACGGCCGCTAAAGTGTTTTCTACTGCACTAAATATAATAATTGGCGCACGTATATCGACCAAGTGAGGCGAGATTCGACAGAAAACATGTCCATCGGACACAAAGGTCTGACCAAAGTTGTGTCACAGTTGGGGAATTGATATCAGCAAGTGGTTGCGGCTTTCCTTGGCAACTGACCCGTCAGTTTTCTAGTCATTTCTACTACGAAACACTGGAGAACATAATGCCTCATTTGTTTGCCTGAGATTTTTCGGGATGTAGAATAATCATCCAATATGACCATTCTCCTGTACACATAGCTAGCTGTGTTAAACACTTGTTTCAAATGAATGGAGATTTCAAGCCGTTGGACTGGTCTCCCAAAAATGCTGACCGCAGACCCATACAGCATGTATGAGTAGAGACGGAGAAAATGATAAGGCGAGGAGGACAAGCACCGATAACTAAGCTACCGCTGTCCCAAGCACTTCATGGCACTTGGGAAGAGTTGTCAGAGAATAATAGTTTCATCCTGAAACTTGTTGCCTCTATTCCCCGGCGGATAAATGTAGTTGTAGAAGAGGATGGATACTGGACGCGTTACTGAATTATTGTGTTGTTAGGGAGAAGCTTTTGTTTATGACAAGTGAACTTTTTGTTTTCTATCGAAGATGAGGTATAAATTTGGTCTTGACGCTTTTTCGCTTTTTAAAAAAATATCTGAGAACCGGTTCACAAACATAGGCCGTCTATTTCACTCTTTTCAGTCGTTAAATAGATTTTAAATTATTTTGCGACCATCGATTAGAAACGCTAGGACAAACTTGAAGCTATTTTTATTTTTTATCATGAAGCTCATGAAGGTAGTGCTGACGAAATCACCAAGGAGATAGTATTCAGTCTTTTTAAGCCGAGAAAAAGCATCATATCAGTTAGTGTTCTCTTTAGTTACATGCAAGGAGGACGTCAGTACTGACAAAAAGACAAATCAGATATCATTTCCTTTAAATGCCAAGCAGAAATCACAATGAATAAAGAGAAAAAGTGCCGAAAATGATGCAAGACTGGCGATGTAGACGCAGTCGAGCATTTTAGTACACTGCATCCTCAGCTATGAGCACTTTAAAATTATAAATACTTAATAATTATCGTTGTCTTCCTAAACTAATAGAGCTTACAACGAATTAAATTTCAGCAAGTTACAAAATTCGGACCCCTATCCCGTTGATTAAACTGACCACCCTAATTTCTACGCCACTTATAATCACGTATGCTATAATGAGTCAAATGGCTCTGAGCACTATGAGACTTAACTTCTCAGGTCATCAGTCCCCTAGAACATAGAACTACTTAAACCTAACTAACCTAAGTACATCACACTATCCATGCCCGAGGCAGGATTCGAACCTGCGACCGTAGCGGTCGCACGGTTCCAGATTGTGGCGCCTAGAACCGCTCGGCCACTCTGGCCGGGCGTATGCTATACTTACGAAATCGTATGATATGGTGTGTGATGTTATACCTTCTCCACGAAAATGAAGAGATATACCGGATGAAAAAGGAGCATAGCATCATCGACCGATGTGGGGAATGTGTGCATTTAGCGACTTGGTACAAACGTTACACATAATTTCAAATCCTTATGAAACTTTTTCTCGTTGACATCCCCCATAAAACGATGAAAGGGAAAAGTTAATCGCTTGCAACCTTTTTTCTGTTCCTTCAAGTAAACTGTTGCATTTTTATGGCATTTTAATTTATTGCTTCTGCACTACTACCTGTTATTAACACATACCACTGAATGTACCTGCAACATCATATCTTTTTACGATCCATAGCTCAGGAGATATGACGTCATCAGACTGAGATGCATGGAAAAATGCCGCATCATGCATGATGCTTAATTTTATTACTTATTTACTACTAACGCTATTCTAAATACATTTCACGCACAGTAGCGACATATACCGCTAAATGTGCCTGAGAAAAATGAACGTAGTTCAGTACGACGTCATAAAGATTGGGATGCGTGAAAACGAAACTGCAGGGCGAAATTCACTAGAGATGCAAGTGAAGAATGTTAAATATACGTTAAATGCATGTGAAATGTGGCTATGCTGTAAATCCGCAGGTAAAAATGCCCTCAGAAGCTCCTGGATCTATTTAAGCTAAACTTGGTACTTGTATTACCACTTGGTAATATATACTGGTGGTAAGAAACAGCGACTTCGTATTTGGATGGGGATAATAACTTAGAGAGCGAGTGGGGGAGGAAAAGATCGACAGACAGGGAGGTGGAAGGAGGAGGTGGACACAGTTATGGGAGAGGAGGAGGAAATGGGCAGAGAAGGAGAAGAGGAGGAGGTCGACAGAGAGGGGTGAGGAGGAGAAGGAAAGCAGAATAGGGGAGGGAAGAGATGGACTGAGAGAGGAGGAGGAGGATGAGGGGGAAGAGGGGATGAGGATGACATGGGACAGGGGGAGATGGACTTAGAGGGAGAGGAAGAGATAGAGTGAGAGACTGAGAGGAGCAAATGGAGAGAGAGACGGGGCAGAGGAAATGGTCAGAGAAACAGCAGGTGGACAGAGAGAGGAGGGGAGAGGAGACTGAGGGGATGATTAGAAGTTAGAGGGAACAGGAGGAGATTGACTTAGAAGGAGGAAGAGGAAATGGACAGATGGGAAGGAGCTTATGGACAGGGAGGGAGAAATATCTGGACAGAGAGAGTGTGATGGGGTAACAGTACAGAGAGAATGGGGGGCTGTAGACGGACGGAGAGCGACCGAAGGAGGTGGACAAAGTGTGGGAGATCGAGGAAGTGGACAGTGACAGGGAGAGGAGGACAGAGAGGGGGCGGAGGAGATGGACAGAGAAGGTGGAAGATGGACTAATGAAATCGCAAAAAATACATAGCCATGCAGTGCCAGATAATCGGTCATTAGTATGATCAACAATAAAACTGTAAGACTGATGTATCTGTCTGTTTGACTTGTAGAAAACATTAATCTTCAGAGCTACTAAACGGATTTTAAAGGTCTTCTCGCAGGTATCGTGAGGGTTAATATATGGGCTTTATTTCATCAAAAACACTGAAAAGAACGTATCGTAATTTGGAAAGCTTTATCTGACTCGTCTTCTCAGTTCAGTGTTGCGGATGTTTAATCATCACAATGTAGTACACCAAAGAAAAAATAGATGGGGTTGTTAGTTTCATAGTACACCGATGAACGAATAGATGACGCCGTTAGCTTATTTTGACTCAATGGCAGGAGTATTTTCGGAAGTTTACGCCAATGACAAAATTGTGTGCCTCAACCTTATCTTTACGAATACAAATTAAGGTTGATGAAATAACTTGGCTAGAATATGCGGATTAACTGATTTCGCTTTGTGTATTAAAAACCAAGCGACACTGCTTTGTTGTTTTAGACAGGTATTGTTTATACTCCTCTTCTTTTCAAGGAAGTTCTTTAACCTCAGTGACAGAAGTATTTTAGGAAGTTTACATCAGGGAAATAATTAAGCTCCACAGTCGTATATGTACGGGTACAAACCAAAATTGAATTTACGTGGCTAGCATATACATATTTACCTTATTTCACTTTGTGCTTTTAAAGACTTAACTACACTGATTTTCTTCTTTAAATAGTATTTATTTACATAAATTGGTAGGAAAAACGAATTTATTAAGTTTGCTTTGCGATTTGGATGCCTATACATTAAGTTTTGATTTCGTCTTGCTTGCGATTATACATCTCCACTCTTATGAATACACCAGAACGGCTGCAAGACTGAGGAATATGCGGTTTTAAGAATACAATGAACATCGTGAGGCGAGGCATGCTGCGACTCGAGAACATCAGGATTTATCTTGCTCTTTGGGAACTCCCTCCGAAATCGGGGCACGACGTAACTCTGAGTCATGCTGTATCCACCACCCCTCTCCACACTACCACCATTACATATTATAAATAAGTCGTCCAGGTGGCATCGGTCGTTAGACCAGAACAAATCGTGCAACAAGTAACAGAATTAAATAAGTCTGCAGAGCATTAGCAGTGTTTAAGAGAACTCTTTTTGAGCTATTTTCGTCGATCATAAATAGCGCTGAAACACCGCCAAAAACTTAAAAATAGCCTGGTCTGTGTTCCAAAAAAATGGTTTAAATGGCTCTGAGCATTATGGGACTTAACTTCTAAGGTCATCAGTCCCCTAGAACTTAGAACTACTTAGACCTAACTAACCTAAGGACACCACACACATCCATGCCCGAGGCAGGATTCGAACCTGCGACCACGTGGTAGCGCGGTTCCAGACTGTAGCGCCTAGAACCGCTTGGCCACTCTGGCCGGCTCTGTGTTCCAGGAATATATCGAATACCGATGCGGAAATTAAACATAGAATGCGCCCAGATACAGTGAAAGTGTCGACATCACTAACGAAGTGGTTGCAGGAAATGCCCGCCTCACTCTTACCACATTCACTACTCAATAAAGAAGCGGCGTGGATTCTATTGAATTTAGAGGTCGGATCCCGTGCGCCGAATGGAATCCTGCGGTGGGAGGCGGGGCAGGGATCGGCCTCCGGCGTTTTATTGGGACCGACGAATGGGTGTGATGCCGGGGAACACGGCACCTGGCAGTCGATACACGGCCTCTAATTAACACGATCGGCCGTCTGGCAGAGACTCGCGTCCCGGCGGGAGAGGCCGGACGCGGGGGCCGCGTCCTGCTCTCCGGAACAGATTCCGCGGGCAGCTGTGTTTGTCACGAAGCGCGCACACGCGCCGCCGTGCTAGGACAAAGTAGACCCCTGCTCAACTGCACACTGTTAGGTTTTGTACGTTTCGCAGCCCTTCCACGACCACAGAAAAATCTTAGTGGTGGGACCGTGAATCTGAAATTAATTAGGATTTTCATTTTCACTTTATTGCTTGAGGTCTCATTCCCAGTTGATGACACTGGAAAACTAATTACAAAATTTGGCGAATTTATTGGTATCCAAAGCTTCCTCTAAGCCGAGTGATTCAAAATATACAAAGCACGTTTTTAGGGTTTCCTACCTCAGTCGGTAAAAATGGAACCCTTAAGGGGGGGTAGTACGTCAAACGGGCCGACTTGGAGCAGGAGAGGCAATACAGAACATTTTAATTTCCACACTCTATAATTTTACAAATAAATTCATTAAACGTTGTCAGTATGACCAGGAAGGATTCAGAATTCACTCTCATAGCACTTGAAGTTCTAAAACATAACGAAGTAATTTTTTACGTGTAAAATTTCATCATTTTTTGCACTTACTAATGGCAGCATTTGTTGCTGTAGGTACACACTCCTTCATAAGTTAGAGAGATTCTTCGATAAATTTTGCACAGCATACAAACCATTGTTTCAAATGGTTCAAATGGCTCTGAGCTCTATGGGACTCAATATCGGTTGTCATCAGTCCCCTAGAACTTAGAACTACTTAAACCTAACTAACCTAAGGACATCACACACATCCATGCCTGAGGCAGGATTCGAACCTGCGACCGTAGCGGTCACGCGGTTCCAGACTGAAGCGCCGAGAACCGCACGGCCACACCGGCCGGCCTACAAACCATTCTTAATGGTATATGAAACCCTAGAATTTTCCAAATCTATTAAAACTGTGGTAAAAATTGAGGTAATTAACTATAAAATTTGTGTTTTTTCTGAACATTAAGTTTAAAATATAACGGTTCATTCGTTTTTTTCATAAATTGAATAAATTCTAGAGTTTCATACACCTGTGAGTGTGGTATGTATGCTGTCCAAAATTCATCGAAGAATCTCTCTAACTTGTGAGAAAAGTGTACCTATAGCAACAAATGCAGCCATTAGTAAGTGAAAAAAATGATGAAATTTCGCAAGTAGAAAAATTTATTTTGTTTTATTTTCGAACTTCCACCACTGCAATTAGTGTGAATCCTGAATCTTTCCTGGTGATGCTGACCAGGTTTTATGAATTTATTTGTAAAAGTATAGACACTGGAAATTAAAATGTCCTGAGATGCCTCACCTGCTCCAAGTCGGCCAGCTTGTCGTCCTACCCCCCTTAAAGGTCCACTTTGTTGTGCGTCTGCCTGACAGTCCGCCTGTTAATATCCCTTTTTCCCAAGAATGAGTTAGACGTGTCAAGTTGAAATTTGTGTCATGTACTAAGGTCTATGGTGTCTTGGCGCTGTGATACATATTATTTACAGCAATCAAAAGATACGGCCATTTGTGTCATTTAATTTGATACTCGTAAAGTTACTCACCAAGACCTAAAGGGTACTTCCCGTTGACTCGGAGTCGTTAAATTTGGCAAGAAGCAAGGTTTCAAAGACTCCTTTTTCTCAGGAACAGTTATACGTAATAACTCGAAACTGATGTAGCATGTTGAGGTCTACGGTTTCTACATGATGTAATAAATGTAAGCCTCTAAGTCAGTATAATAAAAAGGTACAGCAATTTATGTCACATGTTTCGATTTTTTCAAACTACACAGTAGAACCAGTTACGTATTTCCCATTGGCACTGAATCATGAAATGTGGCAGGAACAAGGTTTCACAATACAAGTAAAGGAAAAAATCTAAATTTTAAATTTGCAATTATATCGCATGAAAAAATTTTCTTATGACATCTGTTTTCCAAGTTCAAATTTGAAAATTAAACAAAATCTTTATCCCGGGCCCGTTGTCTTGCTATTATGAATGTCGATAAGAGACAAAACTCGTCGATAGTCTCGATTTCCTAGCTAAGAAAGTTGTGAGACTGAATCACAGGACACACATACCATTCGGCAATATCGAGTTCAAGATATAATGTACCCGTAAAATCCATACTCGCTGAAAATATTTCTTTCATTTAAAGTTCGTTTGGTTCGAATTTCTGGGCTGTAGACTTGCGTTTGTGCTGAGGATTGGGCATATCACACTGAGGTATCCAGCAGTGGACAGACAACTTTCTGCATGCCATCCGACCCTGATACCGCGAATCCATCACCAAAATGATCTGCTGAAAATGTTCACCATGTTCGTTATTGACTGAACCTAGGTTCCCAGGAAGAAGTCAAGATGTTAAATGGGGTAATTAATTTTGAGGGAACTGTCGTGTTCATCCTCCCCCCATGAACCAAAGACCTTGGCGTTGGTGGGGAGGCTTGCGTGCCTCAGTGATACAGACAGCCGTCCCGTAGGTGCAACCACAACGGAGGGGTATCTGTTGAGAGGCCAGACAAACGTGTGGTTCCTGAAGAGGGGCAGCAGCTTTTTCAGTAGTTGCAAGTACAACAGTCTGGATGCTTGACTGATCTGGTCTTGTAACAATAACCAAAACGGCCTTGCTGTGCTGGTACTGCGAACGGCTGAAAGCAAGGGGAAACTACGGACGTAATTTCCCGAGGCCATGCAGCTTTACTGTATGATTAAATGATGATGGCGTCCCCTTGGGTAAAATATTCCGGAGGTAAAATGGTCCCCCATTCGGATCTCCGGGCGGGGACTACTCAAGAGGAAGTCGTTATCAGGAGAAAGAAAACTGGCGTTCTACGGATCGGAGTGTGGAATATCATATCACTTAATTGGGCAGGTAGGTTAGAAAATGTAAAAAGGGAAATGGATAGGTTAAAGTTAGATATAGTGGGAATTAGTGAAGTTCGGTGGCAGGAGGAACAAGACTTCTGGTCAGGTGACTACAGGGTTATAAACACAAAATCAAATAGGGGTAATGCAGGAGTAGGTTTAATAATGAATAGGAAAATAGGAATGCGGGTAAGCTACTACAAACAGCATAGTGAACGCATTACTGTGGCCAAGATAGATACGAAGCCCATACCTACTACAGTAGTACAAGTTTATATGCCAACCAGCTCTGCAGATGACGAAGAAATTCAAGAAATGTATGATGAGATAAAAGAAATTATTGAGATAGTGGAGGGACACGAAAAATTAATAGTCATGGGTGACTGGAATTCGAGTGTAGGAAAGGGAGAGAAGGAAACGTAGGGGGTAAATATGGATTGGGGAAGAGAAATGAAAGAGGAAGCCGTCTGGTAGAATTTTGCACAGAGCATAACTTAATCATAGCTAACACCTGGTTTAAGAATCATGAAAGAAGGTTGTATACATGGAAGAGCCCTGGAGATACTAAAAGGTATCAGATAGATTACATAATGGTAAGACAGAGATTTAGGAACCAGGTTTTAAATTGTAAGACATTTCCAGGGGCAGATGTGGACTCTGACCACAATCTATTGGTTAAGACCTGTAGATTAAAACTGAAGAAACTGCAAAAAGGTGGGAACTTAAGGAAATGGGACCTGGGTAAACTGAAAGAACCAGAGGTTGTACAGAGATTCAGGGAGAGCATAAGGGAACAATTGACAGGAATGGGAGAAATAAATACAGTAGAAGACGAATGGGTAGCTTTGAGGGATGAAGTAGTGAAGGCAGCAGAGGATCAAGTAGGTAAAAAGACGAGGGCTAGTAGAAATCCTTGGGTGACAGAAGAAATATTGAATTTAATTGATGAAATGAGAAAATATAAAAATGCAGTAATTGAAACAGGCAAAATGGAATACAAACGTCTCAAAAATGTGATCGACAGGCAGTGCAAAATGGCTAAGCAGGGATGGCTAGAGGATAAATGTAAGGATGTAGAGGCTTATCTCACTATGGGTAAGATAGATACTGCGTACAGGAAAATTAAAGAGACCTTAGGAGAAAAGAGAACCACTTGTACGAATTTTAAGAGCCCAAACGGAAACCCAGTTCAATGCAAAGAAGGGAAAGCAGGAAGGTGGAAGGAGTATACAGAGGGTCTATACAAGGGCGATGTACTGACGGCCTTGGGAGAGCGAGTCCTGACAAAAGTCTACCATCTGGTGAGCAAGATGTATGAAACAGGCGAAATACCCTCAGACTTCAAGAAGAATATAATAATTCCAATCCCAAAGAAAACAGGTGTTGACAGATGTGAAAATTACTGAACTATCAGTTTAATAAGTCACAGCTGGAAAATACTAACGCGTATTCTTTACAGACGAATGGAAAAACTGGTAGAAGCGGACCTCGGGGCGATCAGTTTGGATTCCGTAGAAATGTTGGAACACTTTAGGCAATACTAACCTTACGACTTATCTTAGCAGAAAGATTAAGGAAAGGCATTCCTACGTTTCTAGCAATTGTAGACTTAGAGAAATCTTTTGACAATGTTGACTGGAATACTCTCTTCCAAATTCTGAAGGTGGCAGGGGTAAAATACAGGGAGCGAAAGGCTATTTACAATTTGTACAGAAACCAGATGGCAGTTATAAATGTCGAGGGGTATGAAAGGGATGCAGTTGTTGGGAAGGGAGTAAGACAGGTTTGTAGCAGTAAGGGAAACAAAAGAAAAATTCGGAGTTCGTATTAAAAACTATGGAGAAGAAATAAAAGCTTTGAGGTTCGCCGATGACATTGTAATTCTGTCAGAGACAGCAAAGGACTTGGAAGAGCAGTTGAACGGAATAGATAGCGTCTTGAAAGGAGGATATAAGATGAACATCAACAAAGGCAAAACGAGGATATTGGAATGTAGTCGAATTAAGTCGGGTGATGCTGAGGGAATTAGATTAGGAGATGAAACACTTAAAGTAGTAAAGGAGTTTTGCTATTTCTTGAGCAAAATAACTGATGATGGTCGAAGTAGAGAGGATATAAAATGTAGACTGGCAATGGCAAGGAAAGCGTTTCTGAAGAAGAGAAATTTGTTAACATCGAGTATAGATTTAAGTGTCAGGAAGTCGTTTCTGAAAGTATTTGTATGGAGTGTAGCCATGTATGGAAGTGAAACATGGACGATAAATAGTTTGAACAAGAAGAGAATAGAAGCTTTCGAAATGTGGTGCTACAGAAGAATGCTGAAGATTAGATGGGTAGATCAGATAACTAATGAGGAAGTATTGAAAAGGATTGGGGAGAAGAGAAGTTTGTGGAACAACTTGACCAGAAGAAGGGATCGGTTGGTAGGACATGTTCTGAGGCATCAAGGGATCACCAATTTAGTATTGGAGGGCAGCGTGGAGGGTAAAAATCGTAGAGGGAGACCAAGAGATGAATACACTAAGCAGATTCAGAAGGATGTAGGTTGCAGTAGGTACTGGGAGATGAAGAAGCTTGCACAGCATAGAGTAGCATGGAGAACTGCTTCAAACCAATCTCAGGACTGAAGACGACAACAACAACAACAACGTCGTGTTAATCGCCAAGGTGACTATGTTGAGAAAATAAATATGTCCACATGAAGAATAAAGATTTAGAACAGGTGACCTCAAACTTCGGCCGGTGGGCGGGATGCTGCCAGAATCAAGTATTCGTACTGCCTGCGGTTCTCAGTCGCATTTAGCAATAATACGCATCCAGCAACTAACATCCGAATCCAAAAAGTCTGCTAAGATGATCTTCAGAGTGCAGTTTTCCTGCTTGGTAACGGACAGAGAGAGTAATATTTCAACATGCGCTTGTTGTAATGGACGTTGATGAGTTTTGCCGAGACCTTACTGCAGTTGATCTCTTATCTCCGGAGCAGACGGGGAAGTAGTGTGGCTTCTGCGGGGCAAGAGGATGTGAGAAGGGACATTTTTTTATTGTTTATCGAACAACCTACAGGTGTGTGTCCCTTGCGCTGGTTAACTTCCATGGTATAAATTTCAGACGGAAGTTACCTGCCTATTATGGGGAAACATTTTAAAGGCCTGGTAACTAAAAAAAGGACAGAGTACAAGGAAATAAAGTAGGATCTAGAGAACCAGTATGTGGAAAAGGTAGAGAAAATAAAAACGAAAGAGATATACAAGATGGTTATGAAAATTAAAGTGGGGAAAACATCAGTGCCTGGGAATGTACCATCAGAGTTACCGAGTTGTAGCGCAAGTATTCTGTACGAATACCTGAGCAAGATATTTAATAAATGTGTATGGTATGGGGAGGAAATTCCAGCAGAATGGAACTTAATATATCTAAGCTCCCTAAATAAGAAAAAGAAACAAAGTTTCTAGCAGTTATCGTGGTATAAGTGTCACAAGTTCAATTAGCAGATTATGCGGGAGAATTTACAATCAAGATTGGGAAGATTATGTTTATCGACAAATTCCACTTTAGCTACTAGTAATTTTCTTGATTTATTCCACTGCCGGTGTCGAAGCTTAAAGTTCCATCTTCACGTCGCAGCAAGTAATGATGGGAACATGAATGTGTCGCGGTCGGGCCAGTCAGTCACACCCACTTCAAACAAACGCGTGCAAGATTAGGACCAGGAGCCATAGCGCCCACCTGGACATCACGACTTGGAAGTTGAATAACAAAGTTGTTTTTGGCGATGTAGGTCATGGGTAGATCATGAGAGGAAGTTGGAAAGGACCTTTTCAGTCATTTGGTTTTCGTAAATAATGAGAACGTATACGACGCAATGCTACTAAGGATACTGTTAGAGGTGTTTTGGAATAGCCGAGAACTAACACGAGAAATACCATAAACCTCTACAAATCGGTAGCATGTATCGTTAAAGTGGGGGCGGAAATTTCTAGAGAGACCTCCAGAATAAACAGAGGACTGAAATACGGACGCTGTCTCCCACACTCTTTAACAAGTACCGTATGTGGAGAAGACACTGGATCTCTGGTGTAGAAAGTTTATGGTCTTGGTGAATTAAGTAGGTAGCCAGTTTATGTACAAACTTCTCTAAGCAGATGATCAGGTCTTTGCAGCAAACAGTGAAGAGGATATGTCTTACATGCTTAGGAAGTTGTTAGAAGAGTATAAAAATGATATTCGAGTTTTGAGAAGATGGAATATTTGTGTTGTGGAGCGGAGAGGAGCAACTTGCACATTAAATTTCAACGTGTGAAGAGTTTTAGTTCCTGGATAACATCCTACCAAGTGATGGAAGATATGAAAGTGATATCGAACGACATATCAGGAAGGAAGGGAGGATATCCAAAAATTAAATCCCGTACTACGATTCTCAAAAAAGAGTTTAAAGGTTAATTTAGCTTATACAGATTCATATTGGAACCAATAACAAGTTATGGGAGTGTGTGTTGGGAACTGGCACTTAAGAAATAAATAAAAAGATACTGTGAGCTTTAGAAGCGGACGCTTGAGAACAATATGTAGAATTTGCCGACTTGACCTTGTAAGAAATTAGGAAATAAGAGAAAGGACGCAGACTCTAATATTGCTAATGGAATAGAAGAAAAGAAACTAGGATGGTTAGGACATGTCAAAAGAATGGACCAATAGTGGTGGCCATGAGAATACTTTCAAGGCAACCACCTGGAAGGACAAGAAGCGGAAGAATGACGAGGTCAGGGCAGAGGCAAGAGATATATGGGATGTTTTGACAGATGTAGGACCCTCGCTACAACAAGAGAAGTAACGCGCATTCGTGAATACACATTATAGAGAGGGTTATCTTCAAATGCGTAACCTATTAGTAGCAAGGAAAACGAAATTAAAGTAAGGCAGTTTAATACAACTCAGTGAGTAGAAGAAAAGGATATTCAAAATATTTAGTAAGCATTTGTGAGCTTGTCTCATACGGTATAATGCATGTCATTATAAGTACAATTTTAGTTTTTAATGAACTAGCTGATAAACCAGATAATGTCCGAGAATTCATTTTGCCAATTTTCTGTTGGAAAGGAAAAAAAAAATGAACTGTTTTTGTAGTGAAGTATCGAAAGAAATTCATTTTCATGTATGCGTGAAAACATCTTTGAAATGATGAAACAGTCGTGCAAAGAAATATACATGATGTATAAATTTATATGTACAATATCCAGATTGAGAAACATCATTCTGGACAACTTCTGTAAGGTGGGTGCAGCTGCTTCCCATCTATGCAACGTGGTTTTGTAAACACCTCTACGGCAATTCCTCTTCATAGCTCTATAGACAGCTATTGCTATCGCCTACAGCCGTTTGCGCTTCGCAGTTGAAAGCTGTCAAATGCGCTGCCAGGTGTCACGGATTGACTCGACTGCTGGAGTTTCTTCGGCTATGTGTCGTACAGCGATACGTTTATGTAGATACATTCAGTGGCATATGCGGATACTGTCGGTGAAATGTGTTGCAAATAGAGTTAGTAGAACGGAGGTATTAAATTTAAACATCATGCCCAATGCGGTAGTTTTTGAAGGATCTCAGTGTTTAAGACGTCATGTCTCCTGAACTGTGATAGGTAGGTGGTTCTTACCCTCATAGCGATTATTGCCGGCAGTAAGAGATATGTGTACCAAGTTTGGTTCAAATCGGTCTGCTGGTGGTTTAGGAGGAAATGTGGGATATAAACACACAGTTACGCACATATTTACATCCATTTTTATAATATGTATGGTTGATCATTCGCCCACATACATAACACAAAAGCACGAAGTCAGTCAATTGCAGCGTCACATGTCTGGTGTCACTGAAGGTGGCAGCAATTTAAAGCAGTCAAAAGTCGGCTTGAAGTTTTCCGTATGTTGCCGCCTTTTAATGACATTATTTGGGGGCCAGCGGCCAACTTATCGCGTGCGTAATACAGCTTGTTTATTGGTGACTAAGAACATACTAATTTATGTGCGTTGCCAACTAATAATAAGATTAATGTTAATAACGTTTGTTATATGTAAAGAGTTTTAAGATGTTCCAGCACGCCCTCGTAAGATGTCCTACAATGAATGATAGTTTTCACAGACGGTGCGAAGTGAAGGCAGCTACAAGTACAACCGTGTTGGTGTGGTTGCCTTCCTTCCAGGAGCCATGGCTGCATATCGCCAAGTTCTGATGCCTGAGTTTATAGCAGATAGTTTCGTTACCGCTATGAGGCAAATACTAAACAGAAGCTGGTGATTATTTTTAAAAGCGGTATATAATATACAGTTTAAGTTATATGTGGCGTATTCTAATAGTAAGGTGGGACACACACATACAAGTGTGTAACATGTTCGAATCATCTGCCTTTATTTTTCCTGATTCCATGTAGAATATGTTATCGCTTTGAAAGTTATGTAACTCCACCCTCAGATACACATATGTTTTCCCGTCAGTCAGTGGATGTCTGAAGTTGGAGTTACGTAACTCTGAAATTGAGAAGATACAGTACATGCGCCGGCCGGTATGGCCGAGCGGTTCAAGGCGCTTCAGTCTGGAACCGCGCGACCGCTACGGTCGCACGTTCGAATCCTGCCTCGGGCATGGATGTGTGTGATGTCGTTAGGTTAGTTAGGTGTAAGTAGTTCTACGTTCTAGGGGACTGACGACCTCAGATGTTAAATCCCATAGTACTCAGAGCCATTTGAACCATTTGAACATTACATGCAAAGAGAAAAATTAAGACGGATGACAGGAGAGTATCACAAACGCCAATAAATACGGATGAATGCACAAGTGCTTCACATACATAAACAAATCACACAGACAATATATGTAGAGTTGTATATTACCAAAAACCTGGAGGAAAATATCTGTCTATTCAGCCGATCAATAAAAGAATTCGGTTAGACTTCATAACGACATTGTAAGTAACAATTCTGCATGCCCACGAATATGAAAGGAAATAGAGGATGTACATTTTATTTAAATACGAGGGGCCTTAAGTATATAATTAAACAAAATGGCTGTGAGCGCAATGGGACTTAACTTCTGTGGTCATCAATCCCCTAGAACTTAAAAGTACTTAAACCTAACTACCCTATGGACATCACACACATCCATGCCCGAGGCAAGATTCGAACCTGCGACAGTAGCGGTCGCGCGTTTCCAGACTGTAGTGCCCATAACCGCTCGGCTAGCCCGGTCGGCTGTAATGCAACACATTTCCATGCTGAAAGCAGGTGACTTTTATTCAGGATTCCAGTACACTATATTATACACCACTGGTATGTCAACAAAATCCTATTTTTTTTCCATTATCTACGTTCAATTCGATGACATTACACCATCTTACTGGGAGGGCCTGTATTCCCACATAGTACCTCTCTATGTTCGACGTCGGAGCCAACGTCTTGCTGCAATAACTTTCCCAGCATCCACGTACTGCTTCCCGTGGAGTGCATTCTTCATCAGTCCAAACAAATGGAAGATGCGAGATCCTTCCTGTAGGGTGGATGAGGAAGAACGATCCATTTAAATTTTCTGAGTTCCTCTAGTGAGTGCAGACTCCTCTGAGGTCTTGCATTATAATGGAAATGTTTGATCCTGTTCCGTCAATAAGCTCGAATGAGAGTGTTCGGACGTTCCAATATTGCACGGGTCACAGGTGTGTGCGGCCGTCGGGTATGCGGGAGACTGGACAGGTTGGCAGGACTGCGGCCATGACATACACCTCGTCAAATGAATCACCATGCTTACGTTCACAGACAGGCGTCCGTAGCACCTAAGAATATCTGCGATTCTCTGGTTTTCTGCTCGAAAACGCACCTCCATTACAGACGCCATTTTGATGGCTATGTATGGTCCCGCCACCTACCTAACTTCGTAAAATTACAGAAGTTGAAGCAGGAATAGTCCACAATGTCCGACAACAAATTCGGCACATTTTCAACGGAAACTGCCCGAGAAAAAAATTTATTACACTACTTACTGAACGCCCCTCGTACAATACCACGTGGTTGTCAACATCAAAAAATTTTACGGAACTGTTATGGTAAAGTTAATTTCATGATAACCGAAAACATGGATATTAAGATTTTCTGTGAAGGGACTCTTCTGTGTGGTAGAAGAAGTTTCTTTTAGTGTCAAGCTTCACAAGCTTAGTCTGATCTGGCAGGTTAATGAGTACATTGGTACTAATACCTCTAACTACCTTTTAGAATAATGTTAACTTCAAGACGCCTTTCTAGAGAACAGTTTTGTCTCTAATATTACATTTATACATCGTTTTGGAAAGAAAAATGTAGGTAATGTCGAAGAATTTTACTAAATCTATGTACTGTAAACAGTTTCCAGTTTACAGGATTAACACCACACACAGGGCGAGCTTTTATCTTGAGATAACGATAGACCTCAAATATTACACATTGCATTAACAAGCGAAAAAAATGCGTTATAAATTTTAAAAAATGCTGTCTGGGGGTACCAATGTTGACTCCGAGGGGGTGGAGCGGTAATTTTGATCTCATTAATAAGAAAACCAATTTTTATTGTAAAATCGGGTTCTACGGTAAAAAGTATGTAACTTCTGTATGTAACACTTCATTTTTTGCGTGATACATGACACTATAATCGATAAACTACACAATGGGGTTCCGAAACGGTATTATCTCGAGAAAATGTACTGGACCAAAATTATGAAAACAGACTGCATGGCAAACAATTCAGCGTTTTGCAGCTTTCTCCAAGTAGCAGATTGAAACATTCATTCATTCATTTATTATCTGACTTCTCATATTGCGTACACGTCGTTGCACATTTCTCAAATACGCTCTTTCATAACCTGTGTTTTTAGTGAAAATACAGGCCGTTACTTTAAAAGAGAAAACTGAAATGGTTTTAGTTTATGAAGAAAGGAGCAGGAATGTCGAAATCGATGTAACTCTTTACGCTCGACTTTTCCAAACTGGATGCGATTACGCGTGTCTTTCTGCTGGCTTATTTGTCAGATCTCGACCGGAGGAGCTTTACAGTCACGAAAAAGGGACCGTCGACGAAAAGTTGCTGAAGAGAATAATGGAACTACAATAGTAACAGAATTGAATTATAACACCATATTAGCACTTGGTAGTTAAGTGGAAAACTGGGAATTAGTATTCTCAAGCGTAGAAAATATCATCCATATCATATTTCCCTCGATCAGGATTTCCAGAACAGATTAACATTTTGCCAGTGGTCGCTTCAGCAGACACAAAGTGGTCCCAATATATTTGGCAGAGTATTGCTCGCTGACGAGACGGCTTCACGTACGGCGGTACGATTAATCGAAACAATATCCATTATCAGAATGTGAAAGACCCATATAAGTTACGCCAAACTGAACATTGACGTCCGCGGAATGTGAATGTTTGCTGTGGAATAATTGGTGACAAACTTGTTGGTCCAGTCCTTATCGATAGCACCTTCTACGATGATAAATGCGGAATATTCTTGGAGGACGGCCTTCCAGCACTGCTTACAGGCCTTTCCTTGACCTTGGCGACAAACAGTGTGGTTTCAATACGATGGTTGGCGTAAAGCACTTGGGGCTGCCTTCTATGACGGCGGTATTAGAATGTTGGTAAAACGGTAGAACAAATGCTTACGTCGGAGTGGTGACTATCTAGAGAAGTAGTTAGAAGGAGTGGCTAACTATTGATAATAAAACCTTTCCGATTTTCCCAGTGGTTTCCAGTTTTCGCCGGATCAGACCTTACCCTCCGAATAGTTCTTGTATACTAGCACAGGAAGCATTAGATTCCGTGTTCAATCATCAGTGGATAGGAAGAGGCAGCCCAGTGCTTGGCCTGCAAGGTCGCCGGATCTTACTTCGCCTGACTTTTGTTTGTGGGGTTACTTGAAGAGGAAAACTTATGACTAAGTGCCAACATTGCGCATTAACGTTGTTCAGCGTATCACCAATGCACGTTATTAGAAGATTACATCAAAACATTTCTAAAGCCTGTCGAATCATTCATTGTTCGAATAAATAGGTGAATAGTTACTGTGAAAGCCCATTTGGTGAAAGGCGAGAGGACACATCTCAAACAAGTTTTTCACAATTACTGATCCGGTAGTATCCCTAATACGTTTCTCGAGATATTACTGTTTTTGAACTAAATTTCATTTTTCTTTATGGATTACAGCGCCATATATCTCTCAACGAAAAATGTGTTACATGCAGAAGTTACACATTTGTCGGTTGACGTGTTACATGACATGCACATTACTCCGTCGATTTACCTGTTTCGCTGAGGGAAGTTGCCACCCTCTGCAGCTAGGGAGCTCCAAATTATACTATGTAACGTGGTGATATGTAATGTAGTTACGCCGGTGTGTGATAATGAGCTCAGAAAATTAAAAGCATGAATTTGATCAGTTCACCCACACATGGAGCATCCTCTCGGTCAACATGCCAATTCGAGACCACACACGAGAGCTGGAACATCCGAAGAAATCTGTCGCCTTGGGTTCGCTGTCATCGCTAAAACACTACACAGTCTCGACTTAGTCCTATCTGATATTCATCTGATCCCAAAACCTAAAGAACACCGTCGAGGACTTCACTTTGATAGTGATGTAGCGTTGCAGGCAGAGATGAAGTTGTGGCTCCGTCGCTGACATCATACATTCTACAGCGACGACCTCAATAAACTGCTCTCTCTTTGGAAAAAATGTGTTCGTCCTCAGGATGACTATGTTGAGAAATAAGTATGTAGACATGACAAATAAAGATGCAGAATTTTAATAAAGTTTGTTTTATTTAAAAAGCTTTACGAGTTTCCTCATAAAGAAATACGAAGGTATCACTTTTCAGTGTGGTGGTACATGAAAATGTGATATTACTATTTAAGGTTACAAAGTTGCCCAACAGTGGTATTGCTGGATCTTCCTAAAAATATTGAACACGCATTTTTCGTTTTTTCAATCTCACGTGCTGTTTTGAGGCGTTTCTTCGTCTCAAATTAAAAAACTTATGTCATATAATTTTTGTAATACATTTAAAATCAGAAAATACTGTCACTATAAGTCGAATCTCGCCAAAATATGTTCATTAACATATGCAAGTATGCAAAATTAAACTCATTTCTTTACGTTAAAATTATGTTTAACGGATATCATGCAAGCTGGAAATGTAAGGCACGTTCCTAGTAATTCTAGGGCGTGGAATTTTGAGTTTAGATGGATGATGTATGTGTAGTCTACCAATTTTTATATTATCTGTTTTTATATTTCATTCTTTGTATAGAATGTCTCATAGCTTGAAGAGCTCTGTAAGATATAATGAAATGTATCTCCTGTCTCCTACAAATATTTGAAATTCTGTTGACCTCGAACCAGCAGTTGACGTATTTAGATAGCTGCCTTTCCCGTACACATAAAGGAAGAAATATCTAATCTCCCGTTTATTACACGTGCATAGCCTCGTCGTAGATCACTTCCCACACGCAGTGACACATGGCCACAAAAATATTACTTCTGTTAATAAAAAATTATTAATCATACCTCCAATGGATGATGTTAAACGCTTTTCTGTTACGGTTTTCTGTCTTCATCTAAGATGAATCTTACCTGTTTAATTGCTTCTGTATTCTGCTTTTTGATATGTAACACAAGCAAAAAAAAGAAAAAAAATTAGTTACCGTCGAATTGCCAAACAATCAGTGAATATCAGTTGAAAATTCATTTACCTGTTACCGTCTCTGCAAATGTCATCATCAGATAGTCTTCTCTTCACTACATTTACCCTACAATCAGACCAAAAACATCATCTCACATAACAAGAAATTTGGCTAATTTTTATTTTATATGTGAAACAGGGCTATAAATACAAACAGGGTTGTAATTACAAAATCAAACAGGGGTAATGCAGGAGGTTTAATAATGAATAAAAAAATACCAACAGCATAGTGAACGCATTGTTGTGGCCAAGACAGACACGAAGCCCATGCCTACCTCAGTAGTTCAAGTTTACATTCAAACTAGCTCTGCAGATGATGAAGAAATTGATGAAATGTGTGATGAAGTAAAAGAAATTATTCAGATAGTGAAGGGAGACGAAAATTCAATAATCATGGGTGACTGGAATTCGAGTGTAGGAAAAGAGAGAGAAGGAAACATAGTAGGTGATTATGGATTGGGGCTAAGAAATGAAGGAGGAAGCCGTCTGGTAGAATTTTGCACAGAGCGTAACTTATTCATAGCTAACACTTGGTTCAAGAATCATAAAAGGAGGTTGTTTACATGGAAGAATCCCGGAGATACTAAAAGATATCAGATAGATTATATAATAGTAAGACAGATTTAGGAACCAGGTTTTAAAATGTAAGACATTTCCTGGGGCAGGTGTGGACTCTGACCACAATCTATTGGTTATGAACTGTAGTTTAAAACTGAAGAAACTGCAAAAAGGTGGGAATTTAAGGAGATGGGACCTGGATAAACTGACTAAACCAGATATTGTACAGAGTTTCAGGGAAAGCATAAGGGAACAATTGACAGGAATGGGGGAAATAATTACAGTAGAAGAAGAATGGGTAGCTCTGAGGGATGAAGTAGTGAAGGCAGCAGAGGATCAAGTAGGTAAAAGGACGAGGGCTAGTAGAAATAATTGGGTAACAGAAGAAAAATTGAATTTAATTGATGAAGGGAGAAAATATAAAAACGAAAACGCAGTAAATGAAGCAGGCAAAGAGGAATACAAACGTCTCAAAAATGAGATCGACAAGAAGTGCAAAATGGCTAAGCAGGAGTGGCTAGAGGACAAATGTAAGAATGTAGAGGCCTATATCACTAGGCGTAAGATAGATACTGCCTACAGGAAAATTAAAGAGACCTTTGGAGAAAAGAGAACCACTTGTATGAATATCAAGAGCTCACATAGAAACACAGTTCTGAGCAAAGAAGAGAAAGCTGATAGGTGGAAGGAGTATATAGAGGGTCTATACAAGGGCGATGTACTTGAGGACAATATTATGGAAATGGAAGAGGATGTAGATGAAGATGAAATGATACGATACTGCGTGAAGAGTTTGACAGAGCACTGAAAGACCTGAGTCGGAACAAGGCCCCGGGAGTAGACAACATTCCATTGGAACTACTGACGGCCTTGGGAGAGAGAGTCCTGACAAAACTCTACCATCTGGTGAGCAAGATACATGAGACAGGTGAAATACCCTCAGACTTCAAGAAGAATATAATAATTCCAATCCCAAAGAAATCAGGTGTTGACGGACGTGAAAATTAACGAACTATCAGTTTAATAAGTCACAGCTGAAAGATTCTAACGAGAATTCCTTACAGATGAATGGAAAAACTGGTAGAAGCCGACCTCGGGGAAGATCAGTTTGGATTCCGCAGAAATGTTGGAACACGTGAGGCAATACTGACCCTACGACTTATCTTAGAAAATAGATTAAGGAAAGGCAAACCTACATTTCTGGCATTTGTAGACTTAAAGAAAGCTTTTGACAATGTTGAGTGGAATCCCCTCTTTCAAATTCTAAAGGTGGCAGGGGTAAAATACAGGGAGCGAAAGGGTATTTACAGTTTGTGCAGATCCCAGATGGCAGTTATAAGACTCGAGGGGCAAGAAAGGGAAGCAGTGGTTGGGAAGGGAGTGAGACAGGGTTGTAGCCTCTCCCCGATGTTATTCAATCTGTATATTGAGCAAGAAGAAATGGAAACAAAAGAACAATTCGGAGTACGTATTAAAATCCATGGAGAAGAAATAAAACCTTAAGGTTCGCCGATGACATTGTAATTCTGTCAGAGACAGCAAAGGACTTGGAAGAGCAGTTGAACGGAATGGACAGTGTCTGGAAAAGAGGGTATAAGATGAACATCAACAAAAGGCAAACGAGGATAATGGGCTGTAGTCGAGTTAACTTGGGAGATGCTGAGGGAATTAGATTAGGAAATGAGACACTTAAAGTTGTAAAGGAGTTTTGCTATTTGGGGAGCAAAATAACTGATGATGGTCAAAGTAGAGAGGATATAAAATGTAGACTGGCAATGGCAAGGAAAGCGTTTGTGAAGAAGAGAAATTTGTTAACATCGAGTATAGATTTAAGTGTCAGGAAGTTGGTTCTGAAAGTATCTGTATGGAGTGTGGCCATGTATGGAAAAGTAACATGGACGATAAATAGTTTGGACAAGAAGAGAATAGAAGCTATCGAAATGTGGTGCTATAGAAGAATGCTGAAATTAGATAGGTAGATCACATAACTAATGAGGAGGTATTGAATAGAATTGGGGAGAAGAGAAGTTTGTGGCACAACTTGACAAGAAGAAGGGACCGGTTGGTAGGACATGTTCTGAGGCATCAAGGGATCACAAATTTAGTATTGGAGGGCAGCGTGGAGGGTAAAAATCGTAGAGGGAGGCCAAGAGATGAATACACTAAGCAGATTTAGAAGGATGTAAGTAGGTTGCAGTAAGTACTGGGAGATGAAGAAGCTTGCACAGGATAGAGTAGCATGGAAAGTCTCATCAAACCAGTCTCAGGACTGAAGACAACAACAACAACAACAACAACAACAACAACAATGTGAAACAATCTCCTTATGCTTATCACTGGATAGCTTCTACTAGAATATCTATGGGCAAGCTGGATCACTTTAACCTACCGACCTCTGCTAAATGGTTCAAATGGCTCTGAGCACTATGGGACTTCTGAGGTCATCAGTCCCCTAGAACTTAGAACTACTTAAACCTAACTAACCTAAGGACATCACACACATCCATGCCCGAGGCAGGATTCGAACTTCCAGACTGTAGCGCCTAGAACCGCTCGGCCACTCCGGCCGGCCCTCTGCTAAAGTTCCTGATGGACATACATGTACCTGTCTGGGGGCACACACAGATATTGCCCCAAGCCCTGCCATCTTATTAAAGACGTTAACATAATCATGTAGCAGAACTCCCCCTTCTCAGTGATGTCCTCATGCTCCTCCCCTCTGCCCTCTCCAGCCTTTAACCGAGTAATATTAGAACAAAACAGCCAGTCACAGTATAGTATTTTACTAATCATAAAAATGGAACAATGAAACAGCCAGTCACAATGTAGACCCAGAGCAGCAACTTTGGCCACGTTAAAATATAGCCAAATCAGCTGGTATTTTTGTTTCACGCGCAGTATTTAACCGAAAAATTGCATGAAGTGTGCATCTCGCAGTATTTCCACACCTAAAATACGTCAGCAACAAACACTCGTTCCCTCCCTCCCTGCCCCTCCCCCTCGCCCTCGCTCTACCCTTCCCCCTCCACCTTCCCCTCTCCCTCCCGCTGTCCGTCCCCCTCTACCTGCCCCCCCTCCCTCCCTCTTTCTTTCTCTTTCTATGTCTCTCTCTCTCTCTCACACACACATACACACACCAGTTGGCATCTATAACACGCAAGTAAAATCAAGAACTTCGGTCATTAACGAACATTCAAAATTTGCGCAAAAATAAAATTCTGTTGTTTTAAAATACGTAAGATTCTGAGTACAAGATACATATGGCAGTAAGGTCGTGAGTTACGTGCGCTATAAGATTTTTAAAAAAATTGCGTGACTTGCATTTAGCGTTACTGATAACATTCAGAATAGGCAGTAGTTGGGATGAACAAAGTTCGATTGTTGAGCCACATTTCTCAGTTACTACGGATTTTCAATTCATACATGTCCACATCTACATTGTCTTTAGTGCTTACTAAAACAAACGTATCTCATTTATTGGCAAGCAAATAATGGATTAGTAGATGAACATGAATTATGCATTATATTGATCAAAATACATAAAAACCGGTTCTATAACAATGGAAAACATGCATGAGCTCTGCTGCTGATCTAATATATGGTTTAAACTGCGTTTCCTCATGAGAAATACCGAATTAAAACTGTCATTCCACATATAAATTCCTCAAAACTCGTCTCTGATAACTGACTCGAAAATCCTTGGATCGTTATAGTGGTCCTATGCTTGCAGCTCAGTGCGTTGTCAATTTCTGCTGTCACGTAGTGGAAATTACATGATACTTCAATGAAACAGCATATTGACTTTCATCAAACCTTTCCTCACTGACATGCTTACCCCTCTCCCCCCCGCCCTCCCCTACACCCAAACTGATGAAAGAAGAACAGATTATTACTTATATTTTCACTGTTCTTGCAGGAAGGCTTTAACATCAGGACTGAGGTTTAAATTAAACACATTTATACTGCTAACTCTGCAAAACATTTTGCAGATAGTTTAGGCACATATCACTGAACGTATCTGCACAACTATATCATTGTACAAGACTATGTCCTTTTGTACAAGACGATGTCCTGTACACTGAGGTGAGTACAAACTAGCTTTTGCTTAAAATGGAGTCCTGATTACCCTGGATATATTGCGCTAGTGTATCATAATGCGAGTCCTTGGCGACTTCCAAATAATTTTAAACATAATTTCAAACCTTTCTAAATTTTATCTTCCTAACTTGCTTCACGCCAAATATCTAATATATTAACTCATCTGTATTGTAATCAGACTCTCAAGCTGATTTACACATGGGAGTTAGGTTACATAAAGAATCAGGAGTATACTGGTAGTATTCCAAAACCCAAAGCTAACAGTTTACGTTCCATAACTTTGGAGACGGTGTGAGCTTCTGAATCTTAGAACTATTGTAACAATCTAGGTGACAGTGTCTATGTCTATTGTTAGTCAGTTACTGGAGGTGTTAGATCCTGAGGGTGTTATCTACTGGGCTTGCTCTCCATTTTACAGCAAAACTGTAACAAGGTGCCATCATGTTACAGCAAAACTATAGAAGGTTCCCCTCCATATTACCTCAAACCTGTATCATTTCACCCTACATTGCAGTGAAACTGTAGGAACGTGGTCTCCATGTTACAGTATTTTCCAATGTAATTGTTTTCCAGTGTAATTTCCTTCAAGTGCAATCATTGTCCAGTGTACCTGTTCTGCTTATCTTAATGAGTCGTAGAATATTGTGATTGAATGTTTGGCTTTAATACTAATGCTGTTAGTGTTTAAAGTCCTTTCGACAACGAAATCATTAGGGAACAAAGGCCATTATCGTCTGGAGAGAGAAGGCGGAGGGGTAACGGGGAGTGGGGAGACGGATAGGACTGAACACGTCGCTGAAAGGGAGTGTGGTGTGTCATATGATAATGATATTTTAATTGATAAGGGCAGGGTTTGTGACATCATTCAGTGGGAAGGTGGATCTCTGGATGGGAATATGTGTCTGAAAGTGCACCAGCTTATCCACAGATGCACAACTACCGTAACGGCCAAAAGGTTATCTGACCGTGACAGTAACTGTTGAAATCGGTAGTCTCTGAATTAATAGGAAGCTTGGTTGCAATTGGTTAATAAAAGTAAATGGATTTAAATTTGTTTGTGCTCAGGTACTGTATATTTTGCCTATAATGTCAACATTCTTAGGTCGCCTGCTGTCTCTGACTCGTGTAACCTCAGCACATACCTAAAGTTTAATGTGTACAGGTTAATAACATATTGCCGTTTAGATATCTCATTCCCTCCATGTTACCAGTGCACACAGTTTATGTAAAGCAGACTCGATAAAATGTAAATTGCTCACTTCATTTACTGTAGCATTTATTCTGATTCAAATGAAATAAGAAGACAAACGTCCTGTCAATGAAGAGATTCGTAGCTGGAACGAAACACAAACCTTCCTCAAATTACTTCTACCAGAAATGGCTATATTCATATAAAAAGTTAATAATAATAACAATTTTCAATGAAAATCCAACTATTATATCCCGACTGCTCGTAGCCAACTGGTGAAATGGAAGACATACCTGTTTTACAAGCAAGTCAAAAAACAACACCTCATTCATCATGCAGTTTGGAAAAAAGTACAAAAAAGACAGAAGTAAGATTCATATCACTGCAAACACAAGTTTACGTGTGGCTAATAAAAACAAAAATGGAGAAAACATTAAAACAGGAACTTTTTGGCAGATTAAGACTGTGTGCCCGACCGAGACTCGAACTCGGGACCTTTGCCTTTCGCGGGCAAGTGCTCTACCAACTGAGCTACCGAAGCACGACTCACGCCCGGTACTCACAGCTTTACTTCTGCCAGTACCTCGTCTCCTACCTTCCAAACTATTACAGAAGCTCTCCTGCGAACCTTGCAGAACTAGCACTCCTGAAAGAAAGGATATTGCGGAGACATGGCTTAGCCACAGCCTGGGGGATGTTTCCAGAATTCATTAAAACAGGAAGTGTTCGCAAATACTCGGACCTATTTTGCTATGAAAACAAATTAGTTGCAATTTAACCTTTTCAAATTACTCAATGTATGACTTAAAGTGCCTGCGAATTAGGCTACTTGAGATAGGTAACAACAATGAGAAGTCATAAACGTAACCTCAGCAAATTTAATTATCTGCTAGCCATGGCGGCTGTCTCGATATCGACCCTTGCCGTCTGTTTTGATCTTTGGTCGTCGGGTGTGTGACCCTAGCGCTAGGTAGCACGCTCTGGCGAAGAGTAAAGCGAGCGGTGGAGAGAGGTGATGGTATTAGGAAACTAGCAAGCGGTCGTCGGTTTGGCCAGTGTCGACAGTACGTGCGTAGTATTGGGGACTAGCCGGGGGATCCTAGGTGCCTGGGGGGGGGCGTTGATGTTGGACAAGATTCACTTACCTGCCAACTGCCGGCCGGTGTGGCCGTGCGGCTATAGACGCTTCAGTCTGGAACCGCGTGACCGCTAATTTTTTACCTGCCAACTGCAGAATTTATGCAGTCACATGTGGACTCCTCGATATGTTTGATTTCTCTGTACATACGTCGTTTTATTTGAAGGTGATTTCTGACGTCTTTATTCGCAGATGTATTTACTCTGAAGTTCCTTGAAGTGCAATTTCCTGTTTTCTCTTGAGCTCTCAATTCATATTCATGATTTATTGCACGGGTCAGTGCTACGATTCATTAAGTTCAGAGAG
Organism: Schistocerca serialis cubense; assembly: GCF_023864345.2. NCBI lineage: Eukaryota > Metazoa > Arthropoda > Insecta > Orthoptera > Acrididae > Schistocerca > Schistocerca serialis. Next base: position 271,559,215 of record NC_064642.1, read on the forward strand.
GTGGTGAGTAGTAATTCAGTTTATCTGCACCAGGGTTTGAGTTGTTCCACTGACATTATAACCTCGAAAATCTGTGAACATGTAGTATTTGTTGTATTACCCTATTTCAGTTTTCGCATTTAGCGTGTTCCAGGAGGCTGTGTGAATTGCCGAGCAGAGGTCATTTTCGACAGACTTCGTATTCATCGGATAATTTCTGGGGAATTTTGGATATTGCCTCTGCACCGGATAAGTTATGACTGTAAAGTAGACTTATAATTGGATATTTTAAGGATTAGGATTATGGCAATTTTGATGCGATATTGATCCGAGCTTTAAGATTTAAATTTCTTGCTCACTTGACTTGGCTGTAGCTCTTTATGTCTTCATAATTGATGTTTTTTATTCTCAACTAAAACTGTGCCATCGCATAAGTTCACAGTTTATAGCACCGACTAAGGACTATGAAATATAAATGTACTGAACAGCTTATCGCCATAAATTAATATTTAAAAAAATAATATTACCACAACAAAGCTCGAAAGGTAGTGAAAAACGTTTAATAAGTGTTGTGACGTGGGTAGACATCACTTTTTTCCTTCTAGGGGAAAATTATTATTAGTATGATTGCGTCCCCTGTGCGTTGTTATCTGTTGAAAATAAATGTCACGAATTGCTATTATTCGTTGGACTCTTTGTTAATTTGCCCACTATGAGGTTGTTGTTATTGGCGTGTTCTGAGGCTTAGTTGTGTTAATATGATTTGGTGTGCGCGCACTTGGGGTGTCCGTAATTTAATGTTTATCAGCGCATGCTCTGTACTCCAGGTATTTATGCGAGACGTGATTGCTTGTGGGCCTTGTACTGCTATGTAGGGGCGTTAGTGTTTATGCCAGGTTGGGAGTTGTGATCCTTGTTTCGCACGTCCGTAGTCAATCGGTACACTGTTCATCTCTGCGACAGCTGTCGAGTGGTCGCGTAATCGAGGCATTAACTATGCCCGACGTTGTGTGCGACTGTGTTATCGGAGACCACTCTCTCCATGGAATTCGTATATAAGCTGTTTCCGTTTTGTACCACCCTTCAATGTCTTTAACACAATTTGGTGTGTTTCCTTCACTAGCTTGTGCTTTTCAAGATGTCACTAAAGTTTATGTTACAGGAAAGGGTTCTAATTTCGTATATTTCCATACCTCGTGGTTGTATGTTGAGATTGATATTTTATTTTACTGTTGTTGAATTTTTATACTTTTGAAGGAGAACAGGTTCATATGTTAATGCTTTCCTAAAGAGGGACTTGAAAAATTCCACCCTTGATATTCACTAAGACCCTGGGGGTCTCTTGTCCGCACTAACACCAGTTATCATGTATTGTTCAAATTTATTTTAATAAGCAGGGGTTATGATACCCTCATTTTCGTGAATCGAGTTACTGCCCTTTATTGTCATTATCTTGGTCCATCTAGGGGAAAATTATTATTAGTATGCTCCATTAAATTTCGGGAATGCAGCCGCATAAATTCTGCTTCTTCTTCTAATATTTCGGCTGTATATCTTTCAGCCATCTTCAGAGAGAGCCGTACGACGTAATAATCATACTATTATTAGTATGATTGCGTCTCCTGGGCGTTGTTATCTGTTGCAAATAAATGTCACGAATTGCCATTGTTCGTTCGACCCTTTGTTAATTTGCCCACTATGAGGTTGTTATTCAAACAAATTTTGAAGTTCCTTTGAATTTAATTATTGTTTTCCTACCTGAAAGCTTTATATTGTCGAAATGCTGTTTTAAAATTGTAAACATTGTTTAGGTATACAGAACCTTTATATTTTCATTTAAAGTTCATTGTTTGTTTTAATTCTGAAGCTTTTGTTAATAAATCATTTTGTGTGCAATAAACGCTGAACGAATATCCAAAAGCCTGGAGTCCAGTCCTCCCACTAAAACCCTTATTGATGATTTAGGAGCTCCTAGCTTTCCTCATTATATCTATAAGCCCTTTTCAAACCAGTTTACTAGAGGAGAGTTCCTGAGAATCAAAGTCTAACGAAGTAAAAGTTAACTGTGGGAAAGGGCCTGTGGTCATCACAGGCTGGCCATGAACCAAACAGTGCACTCCTTATTAACAACTGTTGCTGTAACTGTCCTCTTGAGAAAGGCCGCTTGTATACAGATGCTATTTACTGTCTCCTCGAGCGGAAATATCTCTAGTCGGTGACGTGCGCCAGACACTTCACTCAGAAAAAAAAAACATTACGTCTACCCACGTCACAACACCTACTAAACATTTTTCGCTACTTTTCAAGCTTTGTTGTGGTAATATTAGTTCTTTAAATATTAATTTCTGACTACAAGCCGTTCAGTACATTTATATTTCATAATACTCAGTCCGTGCTATAAACTGTGAACTGTCCACTGGGCAGTCCACCGTGAGCATTGACAACAGTTCTGCTGGTAAACATGTCTCTTCACCGTTCCGGTGATGTAGTTTTTGCATTTTTATTTTATGATACAATAATTTATAATCATAATAATTTTGATCTACGCCTCAGTAAGGTTAAGAATATACAGCATACACCGAAAACCGTCAACTCTAAACGCCGAAAACACAGTACGCAGTGAGAAAAGCTGCTCACACGCAATAGTAATGTCTTCACTTATATTCAGAATCCTTTGTTACAACTCCACATCGCGACCTGTCGATTGGTGTTCAAAATGCCTCTTTATAGTAACATACTGCATTAACTACAATTTTACAGTAATATATAATTTTGTGCATCTAGAAATATTTTTAACGATTCTTAATGAAATGAATGTATGAATATACAACAGTATAAAATTAAAATAAATTAGAATTATGTTCAAGGTAGTTATAGAACGCACATAGAAAAATTCACAAAGCCTGCACTACTGTAATTATCTTTGATGTGACAAGATAAGAGAAAATAATGAAAGGGAAAACAATGTATTAGACTACAGATCTTCGGATAGCGACAGAGGATGAACATGAATTAGACGATGATGAGCAAGTATGGTGCCCATAACTACGACCGAGAAATTATTTACACGTTCATCTCAGATGATTGGTTAAACCTTACGTCAAAATACCAGACTGGATTTTAAAACAAGCGATTCCAGATTGTTAATTTGATCTTTTAAACACGAGTTCATTATATTTTGTGCTAGTTTCTTTAAGCTTCATTCTTTGTTCGCATTCTAATAATAAACATATAAGAGAAAAAATAATGCGTCCATAATTGTTGTTTAAAGCCTGTGGTACTTTGTACGGGTAAGGCTTCAGATGTGTTTTTATTGAAGTGGTGCAGCTGTGTAATTGAGATACTCTTGTATGTCTTTCAACCTAAAACACTGGAAATAACATCATGTAAAATACTGTAGCTCCATATTCTTATTTCTTTGGTTATGTACTGAGTATAAACGGTGGTGCTTTAATGTTTTCTTTAAAACTTTTTCCCCTTGATACACGCTGTTTGCTGTTGGCGTCCAAGTTATTCTATAGCCCGAGGGTAACACTCTTACTTTTTCGTTTAAATGAGAACTTTCCTCTGCTTTTAAAATCTTTCCATATTAAGAGAAGCTCCCTCTAAATCTATTTTTATGTTTCCCCATTCCTTGTTTCTCTTGTTATTCAATGTTTTTCTCTATGTACCAATCATTACGCATTCCACTTCTCAGTAGCATTTGCTGAAGGTAAAGAGAAATTGATCAATTTTGCAGAAGCAAACAAGAAATGTGCAACGTTTATATGAAAATTAAAATCAACTAATAAAAAGAAAACATACGGCAATTCCCCGTAAATTTGGTATGCGTCTCTGAAAAGCTGAAAATTGTAGAATTTGCATGTTTACTGCAGCTGCGATAATAAAAAGTATTTCTTTCTATTACCTTCAGCTTATCAATTTATAATTGATTTGAAGAATTTCATAACCCCACTTCGTTACCCAATCATTACTTTAAGTAATACATCACTCATTTAGTGCTTAATTTATTTTTGTTGACATCAATAATCTGTCACTATTATTTATAAACATAAGACCACCGTTTAATGACCACCTCTACTGCATCATATGATGGCTGGAAAAGTCGAATATTCTAATTGGTAAATTTATCAGGTAGACCAAAAAGTAATATATCTCTTTTTGTGAGTGATTTAGTCGTATCCAAAAAACTGAGGTGGTTTCCTGATACCAAAGAACTACGCTGCCCAGTTCATCACTGCAAAACATTGTGAGACAGATCAGAAAATAATTTATGAAGAGCTTTCTATGCGTCATACCAAGGAACTGGTCCTAAATCGAAGTGCCAATCAAAAAGTTATTGTTTCAAATGCCACTAACAATGAGCTACTACATTTCATTTGTGATAATAAAAATACAGAAATAAAACAGTAATGTTTTAAATAGTAGAATATTAACTAATAGAGATGTAATAAAAACCTTTTTCTCATCTTTTGTGTGTTTTAGATGATAATAACAAAATTAAATTCAAGGAAAATCACTCACTATTGATTTCTGTTCTCTTCTCGGAATCAGACTTCACAAGCTTGCTGTAAAACTCCCTGCACTGTTGAGGAGGTAATGCCAACGACGTCGACAAATGTTTTTGTGATGCATTTGATAAACATGGCTGGTGTTTCAGAAGAAGTATTCAGTGGCATACGTCAGACATGATCTTTCCACGTTCGAATAAAACGACTTTTTTCCCCGCTTCTGTTTCTGAGTTAGAATTTTTCAGAGCTATTTGAGATGGGTTGTCTTACACGCTTTACTCGTACTGCATTTGGAGAACTTGCACACATGTGTTAACAACAATATTTCTACAGCATCTTCAAATTCAAATAAGACCGTTATATACATTAGAAACACATGAAATGGGGTCATAGCTTTAGCCAACTCAACAATCTCATGTATATCATTAGGATCAGAGGCCTTGCCTTCCTGTCCTTGTTTTTCTGTAGTCGCGAAATTCTTTCGCAACTCTGAGAGCTGTGCTCGAACACCAGACAAGTTGTGCGTTATCTCTTACAAACATCCCAATGTAACTGGAGGTGACCTAGGCTCATGGCCCTTGGAACTGCAGAAGGAGGTACTGTTTGACACAAAGACCTTGCACCGGCTGTTAATCAATATTTAAAGTATTTCGTTTCTGAGTTATTACTTGGGACAAGGCTAGGGGCATGTATCAGAGTACGGAGCGCACAAAAGCACCGGAAACATTTTTTACGTAAAATTTCTCTCAGAAAGTTTGCCATATCCGCTCTTCGTATGATATAAGAAACTGTTCCTTCATTTCTTCCCTCACACTAAATTCTCCGCAAGGCGTGTATATGCCAATTTCCTAGGATTAATTGCTCCTTAGCAATGTAGATAAACGTCTTAACAGAACTTTGGCGTAGTGAGATGGCGGTGTTCTTAGGAGACTGGAACTGTGTGCTGGAGGAGAGGGTCTCAGTTTCTCATCCAGCCCTTCTAATTTACTGAGGAGAATACTGAGACGGGTCTTTCAATAGGGCTGCTGCCAATTTCCTTTGGTTTATTTTCTGTATTTGCTGGTGTTCCCAATTTAATGTCGAAATGGTGGATAGGTCACGTCCCTGTCACAATCGTTTCTGACTTATTGCTTTCCTTTCATACCCTTCGACTCTTGGAACGGCAGTATCGTTTCTGTATAAATTGTGATAAGGTAACGCTTCTTATAGTTTTTTGAAGACAACTTTACGAATCCAAGGAGTGCGTAACAGTCGTCCTGCGAATACTAGGTGAGATTCATCAACAAACTGAATCATAAGACTGCACTGAAATATGACACAAAGGATTGGAAAAAGTGGTTATTGTTATAATGAATATGACCACATATGCGTCTTGGAAATGGGGAGAGTAAGGGATTCTAAATACGAATATTTGTGATAAACACCTGATTTGTATAATTCAAGAAATTTGTGGTTAATGAACAGTTTGATTTCAATGAAGAGGACACAGTGGACGAAGATAAGTATTTGCAGATCTTCCGCATTCTAACATGCGGGAAGGCATTGAGTTCTAGGAAAAGACGTTGCCTAAGTCAACATTACGTCGAATGATAAATGCATTTTTCACCTAGCAGATACATTCTTTCAAGGCCCAGTCGATATAGAGTCTAAATGCCTTCATAAGTCATTTTTGGGGTCATCCTTGTACTCTTATCAAGCAAAGTAGTTATCGCTTTAAAGCCGCTTGTGCTTTCCACTTGTCTCTTACATTCCATTATACCTCTCTCGTTCTGTTCTGATCCTCCTACTCCCTTTGCGCTTTCTACTTTACCTTTCTCCCGCCTTCATGCCACTCACCACCCTCCCCATTTTCTAGGTACGCTCGGGACATTTAAAAGTACTTCCACCTGGGTGCTATCAAGTGTATACACGAACACACACACACACACACACACACACACACACACATGTACTCCTGTCCACGCGACCGTGCAGCCGAATGCATAATTCAGAAAATGACCACTCTGGTAAACCCGTTTGTTGTCGAGGAGTTTCTTCAGGGTCACTCGCACCCGCCAGGGACGGTGTGGTCGCTGGAACCAGAGCGGACATGACAGTGATGAAGAGCTCCGGCAAAACCGTCACACAAAGCCGTGTCAGCAGGAGACACACACACGCTACCTGTGTCGCCAAAATGAGCACGGGACAAGCGGAGCATCGTCATTCAGACTGTCCCAACAGCGGATACTCGTTTTGGCGTAGGCTCTGTCTCTGTTACTAAATGTAAATATTTATAATCGGACAGAGCAGACTTGACGACAGAAGAACAAGGCGAAGGACAAGGGGAAGCGCTTTTTATCGTTCTGATTAAATGACGAATTCTGCGGCCAACTCCGGATATCACATTGTTTTTCGGGTGAAGACGGCAGCATTCAGAAACTGTTTTCGCCACAGTTTTAGGCTTTATTATTCAGGGGAAGGCTTGATTCAGTGACATAGAAATTTGTTTCAGTTCGTCGTGAAGCACGATGAGTTGATAATGGCAAGTTTTTCGCTTTCAGCAGTCTAGGTAATTCATTGGCCGGGGCTTGAAGCTGGTCCATCTCGTTAAGGCAACGCTGCCGCGTTATCATGCCTACACAGCAATGGACCGGTTTCAAACCACTGCCGGATGTTGTCATATTCTCGTCAAGCACTACACGGAACAAACAGCCTCAAACTGGCACACTGTCTGTTCTGAACTCCATGATTGCCATAAAATGCCAGGTAGATACCGTCCGCCGGACACCTACAAAGTCTATAAATTCTCACGTTATGACAGTGGAATCCATCTCCTGTCAATCCATAGTTCTGACAAATAAATTTGAATCAATTTTTTAAAGGAATTGGTTTATGATAGGCAACACCTACACAGAGCGTTTCGTATAACGTGTTTTCCCTGTGCCTTACAAAATTATAATTGAAAGTTGTATTTGGTTAATTAAGTAAGCGTAAGATGAGTTACTTTTCTGTGGGGTTATGAACATAGCTTATTCAATTATTTTAAGGGGGTTAAATCAAAGAGTTGTAAACATTTTTAATTCGACATTACTGTTTCCAAACATGTAGTTTCTGTATTGAAACCGGCTGTGGACAAAGTAGTGAAGTAATTTTCTGTTCAAACTTTAGAGAGGTGGTTGAAACATCCTGCACATAATTGGCTGAGTTGAGATAGGTGTTCTAATGTTGTAATGTTCACTTTCCTGATTCCGCAACTCAACGGCTCACCAAAACAACCAAAGGACGATAGTAATGTTGCTTGGCCTGCAGGATTTCGAATGAGAAAACTGTAACGGGTGACCGATATTTTCGTACTCCACCCTGGTTGTCGTGGAAGAGGTTATTGTGTTTAAGATACTACTTTATGAAAAAGAACGTCATTGCACCAGGCTGTGCTTTATACACCATTACTATAAGGGGTGGTCAGAAAGTTTCCGTTTGAGGGCGTTGCGGCAACGTATATGCAACTTACAACGACTCAGATGCGGTTGTATAGCTACTGACATATCGGCAATGTATTAATGTGGCATTCGTGTCTACCCGATGTGCCTACAGTAGACGGGGAAACGTGAATTGAGGCGACGCTACTACAAAATCCGTCCAAACAGGAAAACCGTACTGTTATTACACTGAAGAGCCAAAGGAACCGGTACACTTGCCCAATGTTATTTAGGGCCCCCACGAGCACGCAGAAGTGACATGCACTCGACTAATGGCTGAGGTAGTGTTGCAGGGAACTGACGCCATGAATCCTGCAAGGATGTCCATAAATCCGTAAGAGTACGGTGGGTTGGCGGTCTCTTCTGAGCAGCACGTTGCAAAGCACCCTAGATATGCTCAATAATGTTTGTCTGGGTAGTTTGGTGGCCATCGAAAGTGTTTAAACTCAGATGAGCCCCTCTCTAGCAATTCTGGATATGTGAGATCACGCATTACGCAAGTCCGTCGGAATGCACAGTGGACATGAGTGACAGGTGATCAGACAGGATGCTTACGTACGTGTCACCTGTCAGAGTCGTATCTAGACGTATCAGAGGTCCCATATCACTCAAGCTGCACACGCCCCACACCATTACAGAGCAGCTATCAACTTGAACAGTCCCCAGCTGACATGCAGAGTCAATGAATTCATTTAGCTGTCTCCATACCACTACACGTCCATCCGCTCGATACAATCTGAAACGAGACTCGTCCGACCAGGCAACATATTTCCAGTCATCAATAGTCCAATGTTGTTGTTGACGGGCCCAGGCGAGACATAAAGATCTGTGTCGTGCAATCATAAATGATGACTGGACCTTCGCCTCCGAAAGCCCATATCGATGATGTTGCGTTGAATTGTTCGCACTCTGACACTTGTTGATGACCCAGCATTGAAATAAGCAGCAATTTTCGGAAGGTTTGCACTTCTGCACGGTGAGCGATGTTCATCAGATGTCATTGGCCCCGTTCTTCCAGGATCTTTTTCCAGCGGCAGCGATGTGGGAAATTTGATGTTTTACTGGATACTTGATATTCACGGTACACTTGTCAAATGGTCGTACGGCAAAATCCCCACTTCATCGCTACCTCGGTGATGCTATGTCCCATCGCTCGTGAGCCGATTATAACACCACGTTCAAACTCACTTGAATCTTGATTTTCTGCGATTGTAGCAGCAGTAACCGATCTAACAACCGCACCAGACACTTGCTGTCTTATACAGGCGTTGTCAACCGCAGCACCGTGTTCTGCCTGGTTACGTACCTCTGTATTTGAATACGCATGCTTACACCAGTGTCTTTGGCGCTTCAGTGTAATTTCGTGGCTGCCGAAGGGCAAACACCGGTAAACACTGGTAGAAGTATGAAGAATGTGTATGGGGCAGCATATCTGTCGAAAACCACCGCTGTGGAATGGTGCGACAAGGGGTGCTGCTGTTTCATGATAACACACGTCCACATATCGCAAATGTCGTAACGCTGATGTTATGCCAGCTCAAGTGGGAGACGCCTGAGCACCAGCCCTATAGTTCTGATTTCTGCCCACGCTATTTTCGCGCCTTCGAACCCTTAATAAAGGCTTTCGGGGATCGACGATTCCTCTTGAACGAGGATCAGGAAGCAGTTACGGCCCTCTTCACGGTGTTTTGCCAAACGGATATCTTCATCCTGGTGTGACGATGGGATGATTGCCTCAGCGTTCACAACGGTTTTACCTGATTGGCTTACTGATTTTAGACTGTATGGCCTTCCAACGGAAGCTTTTTCATTCCCCCCTACCCCCCTCCCGCCACCGATAAGGTAGATTTTTGATCACATTAAAAGAAACGTGAAAACAAAAGCCTCAGAAATTACATACAAGTAAAACAATATGTTCATAAGCATCATAAATTGCAGTGTTCCAATACAGAAAACAACTGAGATAAAATATAGCAGCGGAACAAGGATAAAGATAATAAGTGTCAGAGACAAGTGTATTAACAATTACGTAGATGACATATGCTTATAAGGCATAAATATGTATTTATGGATATATGTGTGTGTGTCACTGTCAGTAGACGTTAATAGTACAGTACAAACTATCTTATACAGTTGACGCGTTGTTTATAAAACTGTTGAAAATGAAAATCTGATATTCCCTGTGGTGGTGATGATGATGATGATGATGATGATGATGATGATGATGATGATGAGGTCTCACTCTCCGAGGAACCTGGAAGACGATAAGGGAGACCTGAACCGCCTACTAGGCAAGATCCTAGCGGAGGTGGTTTGCCATTGTCTTCCTCCGACCGTAATGGGGATGAATGATGATGATGAAGACGACACAACAACACCCAATTATCTCGCGGCAGGGAAAATCCCTGACTCCGCTGGTAATAGAAACCGGGACCCCGTTCGCGGGAAGCGAGGCTGCTACCGCAAGACCGCGAGCTGCGTACAGAATTTTATTATACAGGGCAAGTCACCTAACGTTACCGCTGGATATATTTCGTAAACCACATCAAATACTGACGAACCGAATCCACAGACCGAACGTGAGGAGAGGGGCTAGTGTTATTGTTTAATACAAACCATACAAAAATGCACGGAAGTATGTTTTTTAACACAAACCTACGTTTTTTTAAAATGGAACCACGTTAGTTTTGTTAGCACATCTGAACATATAAACATATACGTAATCAGTGCTGTTTGTTGCATTGTAAAATGTTAATTACATCCGGAGATATTGTAACCTAAAGTTGACGCTTGAAACCTCCGACGTTCAGTTGCGTGTTGTAACAAACACGGGCCACGGTCGGCGAGCAGCATCTGCAGGGACTGTTTACGATGACGACCGTGTTTACGAGTGTGGCTGTAGTGCACTGTTGTTGTTTGGTCTAGCTTTCGCAGTGTCCGTATGTAGCGCTTGCTGCTATTGTTATTCTGCATTCGTCTCCGCACGCAGACCAAGTGTAGTACACCGTGTTCCCAGACTTCTGTAATAGCGTAGTGTTGTAGGAACTGTGGCCATGGTGTATTGGAACTCTGAAGAGGCTGAGATGATACTCATCTATGGCGAGTGTCGACGAAATGCAGGTGAAGCCTGCAGGGTGTATGCAGAACGTACCCGGACAGAGAGCATCCAACGTGGCGCACATTGCAAAACATCTACCGCCAACTGTATGCAACAGGTATGGTCGTAGCACGCAAACGGGTCCGTAACAGGCCCGTCACAGGAGAAGCGGGTGCAGTTGGTGTGTTAGCTGCTGTTGCCGTGAACCCACACATGAGTACACGGGACATTGCGAGAGCCGGTGGACTGACTCAAAGTAATGTCACGCGCATACTGCATCGTCACCGCTTTCACCCGTTTCATGTGTCGCTACATCAGCAATTACATGGTGATGACTTTAATCATCGAGTGCAACTCTGTCAATGGGCATTACCAGAGAATGCGTTGCAGTTCTACCTGTTTACCGATGAAGCGGGTTTCACAAACCACGGGGCAGTGAATCTACGGAACATGCATTACTGGTCCGTGGACAATCCTCGCTGGCTCAGACAGGTAGAGCGACAGCGACCGTGGACTGCAAATGTATGGTGCGGAATCATTGGCGACCACCTCATTGGTCCTCACTTCATTGCAGGGGCCCAAACAGCTGCAACATTCATCGAGTTCCTACAGAATGATCTGCCAACGTTGCTCGAAAATGTCCCACTGGAATCGCGTCGACGTATGTGGTATCAGCATGATGGTGCACCTGCACATTCCGCAATTAACACTAGGCTGACCCTTGACAGGCTGTTCGACGAGCGTTTCATAGGATGTGGAGGACGAATAAATTGGCCAGCCCGTTCTCCTGGTCTTACACCTCTGGACTTCTTTCTGTGGGGTACGTTAAAGGAGAATGTGTACCGCGATGTGCTTACAACCCCAGAGGATATGAAACAACGTATTGTGGCAGCCTGCGGCGACATTACACCAGATGTACTACGGCTTGTACGACATTCATTACGCCAGAGATTGCAATTGTGTGCAGCAAATGATGGCCACCACATTAAACATCTACTGGCCTGAGATGTCGGGACACACACTATTCTACTCCGTAATTGAAAACGGAAACCACGTGTGTACGTGTACCTCACCTCTCATGGTAATGTACATGTGCGTCAGTGAAAAAGACCAATAAAAAGGTGTTAGCATGTGGACGTAATGTGCTGTTCCAGTCTCTTCTGTACCTAAGGTCCATCACCGTTCCCTTTGGATCCCTACGTAATTCGGTACTCTCCGATACACATGATCGAACAGCGGAGGAGTGGTACTCAAATGGTTCAAATGGCTCTGAGCACTATGGGACTCAACTGCTGAGGTCATTAGTCCCCTAGAACTTAGAACTAGTTAAACCTAACTAACCTAAGGACATCACAAACATCCATGCCCGAGGCAGGATTCGAACCTGCGACCGTAGCGGTCTTGCGGTTCCAGACTGCAGCGCCTTTAACCGCACGGCCACTTCGGCCGGCGAGTGGTACTCAAGCGTCAACTTTAGGTTACAATATCTCCGGATGTAATTAATATTTTACAATGCAGAAAACTGCACTGATTACGTATTTGTTTATATGTTCAGATGTGCTAACAAAACTAACGGGGTTCAATTTAAAAAAACGTAGGTTTGTGTTAAAAAACATACTTCCGTGCGTTTTTTTATGGTTTGTGTTAAACTATTACACTAGCCCCTTTCCTCACGTTCGGTCTGTGGAATCGATTCGTCAGTATTTGATGTGGTTTACGAAATATATCCAGCGGTAATGTTAGGTGACTCACCCTGTATTACATGTAGTAGCATAAAATTATACACTTTCTGAGAAGATGGTCACCTGGCAAATACATTTCACTGACGGAATTAAATTTTAGTTTTGTTCAGCGTAGTAGAATCATGCTGGTATAAAAGTGAAAGAATAAAATACAATCTGCGGCATGAGTCTAATACACAGTGGACGAGATCGAAAATACTGAACACTCATCAGATTCGGCGCCGAAGCGCAAAGCAGAAAGCACAACCAGAAGCAACAGATACTCGGTTCAAAGTATTTGATCAAAGTTATCTAAAAAAAGTCTTTGTTCTTTAACTCTGTTTCACTATTGAGAATGCTGTTGGGATGTTCACACAAATGAATGTATATCTCAAATCCTCCAAGAATGCTTATAACTCTGGCCTTGCTATTTCGTGCAAAACCCGAAGCACCTGATGCACTAGTATCAATAGCTGTATATGGCATTAAAAATTCTTTCCTGTCAAATTTTCTTAATATGAGCAATAAACGAGGTAATCGGTTTATCACGATATTTCGTGGATGAACAAAGATACACAGGGAAATCTAGTGTAGTTATTTTAAATAATTATTGCTGAATAGTAACAAGAGACATTCTCTTAACACAGTACCGTGGCAGGTCAAAAATGGAAGATCTTAAATATTTAATTCTTTCACCTTTCCTTGTAAGATAAGGCAAATAAATATTGTTGCCTTAAAGTTAACAACTATTAAGGACGACCGGTTTTCGGCTACTATAAAAATAAAAAACAGAAAGAAATCATAGTCTATTCACTATAATATTTAGTTCACAAAATTTGTGGAACAATATCTTTTGACTTTCAGGCTGATGTTCCTGAACAGCAAGTCTTTTTTCCAAACTTCTATAACCTGTAGCATTACTTTGAAGTATGGTATCAATGAGTATCTCCAAGAATGAGGCGTCCGAGGTGATCTGTCAGCATTCTTGTGTTTTCTCTTTTCCTCGCGTTATTTTAGCTGCTGCGTTGACAATATTTAGTCCGATCGTTTTGGACAAGGTAGTGTTTTAAGTGTGACAAAGTTTGCAGTTACCAATATTTCGTCCGCAGTAAGAGTATCCGCCTACTGTTTCCTACTCATGGCTGACTTTTTCCAATTTTCTGATCCTCCTCCAGCACCGCAAGCAGCACACGACAGCTGCAGCTGACAGAAGGCGAGATGAGTGGGAAAATAAAAGTTTTCAACTGAGATACCTCTCTCTGTCCGTTTTAACCGCTCGTGCTCTGTTTTTAATTTGCCTGAATTGAATATGAGGGACAGCAATTTAAATTACAATTCGGTGATAATTCTGGTCTTCATTTCCACTCACTTAGCTGCCAAACTCGAAAGATCTGAAAGCAAAGTTTCTCAGAGCACCAGACATTTAGAAACATGTTAGCTACAGGATTCTGGAGCAGGTACAGCATCTCTATGTCAGTTTTTCGAATGTTCGTAAGGCCTCAGCTCGACTATGCGTGATGTATGAGTCAGCCAGTGGGGTACATACAGTTCATCTGCTGAGGCTGGCGAGCCTCCACTCGACATCAGAAAACAACTACTCCTAACGTGGCAAGCACACAAAATTTATTCCTTTCCGTATTCGACAACTTGCAGAAGTGCCTTTTGAAATTTCTTTGGCAGGGATAAAGATGAGGTGAGCATATAATTTCGTCACCCATGTTAATGAGCATTCGCAACTTGCAGGGAGGAATTTTTGAACAGTGGTCTAGCGGCCAGAGACAGCAGCTTCGGATCGAGCCCTGTTAGTGGGAAATTTTAAGTACCGTGCCATGCACAACGAGCGGTCTTCCTTCCATCGGCAATTCTGTGAGATCTATACTTATGGTTCAACCTAACACGGATAAACTGTGAGCATTTTGCAGCTGGAGAGAGGCAAACAGACACACCCAGCGTATCAAGCGAGATAAGGACGTAAGTTTAACCATCAGCAGTGTAAAAAAGCATATTTAAAGCTTAGTAATTATGTTCCTCCCTTTATAGAGATTCAGAGTTTTGAGTAATTATTATTATTAACTAACGGAGAAGATTTGTGTATAGTAGTTAAAGGATAGGATATTTTTGTCAAAGATTATAATATGCTCCCTGACATTATGAATCATCAGTGAGGTATGACTATTAAAAGCTCGCGGACTTTACAAAAGGGTGAAATTCATTATTAATCGTTAAATTCGCGCTTTTGCAATGATGATGGTTATATTTAAGTCATTGTCTTACTTGATATGCTGGATGGGCCTGTTGGCCATTCTCCAGCTGAAAATCGCTCCAAGTTTGTTATCAATATTAGGTTCACCCATAAGCACAGATGTCACAGAATTACGGTTGGGAGATAAACCAAACATTGCTCAAGGAACCGTAGTGTTGTCTGATGGCCAGTAACCTTTATATTGTATTTTGAAAGCTGAAATAAACTTTTCCCCAAACAGGGCTCCATCAGAAGCTGCCGGCTCTGGCCACTAGACCACTGTGCAATAATTCCTCCGAATCGCAAGCTGCGTATGCTGATTACAGTAGAAGAAACTTTGTAAAATTATATGCACACCTCACGTTCTTTCCCACCAAACTACAGTAACGTTCCCTGGCCTCGTTTTATCAAAAATGAAACTAATGTGGTCCACGTCTCTGTTACCGTTTAAGTCATTCCAGCTCATTTTATCGAATTATAAAGAGAGCAGTTATAGATTACGTCTTATATTTGAATATTATATTTGAAAATGAGACCATTTCGAATACATGAAAAGATTTAGCTTTTCAATTTTGGGGTAGCGGATACGAATTATTTGCTCCAAGGCGTAGGTGCATACCTTCATTTGGTGCACAAAATTATTTTAGAACTATTCTGAAAAATGAATGCACTCCACAGTTAACCATTAATTTCTTGTGTTTACACGAGTAAAAATTAGTCGTCTCAGCGAGACATCATGCTAATACTGTGTAACAACATATTGATAACCTTCTCTGTCCATAACGACAGGCCACCGACATCCCCAGGTGTGCCCTATTCAGCAAAAGCGACCCCGTGATTGTTACATTCCGTAGAGCTTCCAAACTGCGGTTGATTGTTAAGTGACTCCAAACGCAAATTTTCTATGGAACGGAGGTGGGATAGGGCCTGAGCGTTCGTCAAACGAGAAACGTATGCGTGCAGCCCTGCGAACACAGCTGTAGCATTGCGGGACAGGCATGTCTATAGCGTACTCATCATGAAGATGAAGAACAAAGGGCAAAAAGTGATCACTGAAATGTTGAAATAAACATCCTGAATCATGTTCACGGTAACCTAGAACAGTGGTCACAAGTCATAGTATGGAAACGACCTACTAAACATCACTACACTTCCATGCAAAGAGGCTTCTACATCTACATCTACATCTACATTGATACTCCGCAAGCCACCCAACGGTGTGTGGCGGAGGGCACCTTACGTGCCACTGTCATTACCTCCCTTTCCTGTTCCAGTCGCGTATGGTTCGCGGGAAGAACGACTGTCTGAAAGCCTCCGTGCGCGCTCTAATCTCTCTAATTTTACATTCGTGATCTCCTCGGGAAGTATAAGTAGGGGGAAGCAATATATTCGATACCTCATCCAGAAACGCATCCTCTCGAAACCTGGCGAGCAAGCTACACCGCGATGCAGAGCGCCTCTCTTGCAGAGTCTGCCACTTGAGTTTATTAAACATCTCCGTAACGCTATCACGGTTACCAAATAACCCAGTGACGAAACGCGCCGCCCTTCTTTGGATCTTCTCTATCTCCTCCGTCAACCCGACCTGGTACGGATCCCACACTGATGAGCAATACTCAAGTATAGGTCGAACGAGTGTTTTGTAAGCCACCTCCTTTGTTGATGGACTACATTTTCTAAGCACTCTCCCAATGAATCTCAACCTGGTACCCGCCTTACCAACAATTAGTTTTATATGATCATTCCACTTCAAATCGTTCCGTACGCATACTCCCAGATATTTTACTGAAGTAACTGCTACCAGTGTTTGTTCCGCTATCATATAATCATACAATAAAGGATCCTTCTTTCTATGTATTCGCAATACATTACATTTGTCTATGTTAAGGGTCAGTTGCCACTCCCTGCACCAAGTGCCTATCCGCTGCAGATCTTCCTGTATTTCGCTACAATTTTCTAATGCAGCAACTTCTCTGTATACTACAGCATCATCCGCGAAAAGCCGCATGGAACTTCCGACACTATCTACTAAGTCATTTATATATATTGTGAAAAGCAATGGTCCCATAACACTCCCCTGTGGCACGCCAGAGGTTACTTTAACGTCTGTAGACGTCTCTCCATTGATAACAACATGCTGTGTTCTGTTTGCCAAAAACTCCTCAATCCAGCCACACAGCTGGTCTGATATTCCGTAGGCTCTTACTTTGCTTATCAGGCGACAGTGCGGAACTGTATCGAACGCCTTCCGGAAGTCAAGAAAAATAGCATCTACCTGGGAGCCTGTATCTAATATTTTCTGGGTCTCATGAACAAATAAGGCGAGTTGGGTCTCACACGATCGCTGTTTCCGGAATCCATGTTGATTCCTACATAGTAGATTCTGGGTTTCCAGAAATGACATGATACGCGAGCAAAAAACATGTTCTAAAATTCTACAAGAGATCGACGTAAGAGATATAGGTCTATAGTTTTGTGCATCTGCTCGACGACCCTTCTTGAAGACTGGGACTATCTGTGCTCTTTTCCAATCATTTGGAACCCTCCGTTCCTCTAGAGACTTGCGGTACACGGCTGTTAGAAGGGGGGCAAGTTCTTTCGCGTACTCTGTGTAGAATCGAATTGGTATCCCGTCAGGTCCAGTGGACTTTCCTCTATTGAGTGATTCCAGTTGCTTTTCTATTCCTTGGACACTTATTTCGATGTCAGCCATTTTTTCGTTTGTGCGAGGATTTAGAGAAGGAACTGCAGTGCGGTCTTCCTCTGTGAAACAGCTTTGGAAAAAGGTGTTTAGTATTTCAGCTTTACGCGTGTCATCCTCTGTTTCAATGCCATCATCATCCCGTAGTGTCTGGATATGCTGTTTCGAGCCACTTACTGATTTAACGTAAGACCAGAACTTCCTAGGATTTTCTGTCAAGTCGGTACATAGAATTTTACTTTCGAATTCAATGAACGCTTCACGCATAGCCCTCCTTACGCTAACTTTGACATCGTTTAGCTTCTGTTTCTCTGAGAGGTTTTGGCTGCGTTTAAACTTGGAGTGAAGCTCTCTTTGCTTTCGCAGTAGTTTCCTAACTTTGTTGTTGTACCACGGTGGGTTTTTCCCGTCCCTCACAGTTTTACTCGGCACGTACCTGTCTAAAACGCATTTTACGATTGCCTTGAACTTTTTCCATAAACACTCAACATTGTCAGCGTCGGAACAGAAATTTTCGTTTTGATCTGTTAGGTAGTCTGAAATCTGCCTTCTATTACTGTTGTTAAACAGGTAAACCTTCCTCCCTTTTTTTATATTCCTATTAACTTCCATATTCAGGGATGCTGCAACTGCCTTATGATCACTGATTCCCTGTTCTGTACATACAGATACGAAAAGTTCGGGTCTGTTTGTTATCAGTAGGTCCAATATGTTATCTCCACGAGTCGGTTCTCTGTTTAATTGCTCGAGGTAATTTTCGGATAGTGCACTCAGTATAATGTCACTCGATGCTCTGTCCCTACCACCCGTGCTAAACATCTGAGTGTCCCAGTCTATATCTGGTAAATTGAAATCTCCACCTAAGACTATAACATGCTGAGAAAATTTATGTGAAATGTATTCCAAATTTTCTCTCAGTTGTTCTGCCACTAATGCTGCTGAGTCGGGAGGTCGGTAAAAGGAGCCAATTATTAACCTAGTTCGGTTGTTTAGTGTAACCTCCACCCATAATAATTCACAGGAACTATCCACTTCTACTTCACTACAGGATAAACTACTACTAACAGCGATGAACACTCCACCACCGGTTGCATGCAATCTATCCTTTCTAAACACCGTCTGTACCTTTGTAAAAATTTCGGCAGAATCTATCTCTGGCTTAAGCCAGCTTTCTGTACCTATAACGATTTCAGCTTCGGTGCCTTCTATCAGCGCTTGAAGTTCCGGTACTTTACCAACGCAGCTTCGACAATTGACAATTACGATACCGATTGCTGCTCGGTCCCCGCATGTCCTGACTTTGCCCCGCACCCGTTGAGGCTGTTGCCCTTTCTGTACTTGCCCAAGGCCATCTAACCTAAAAAACCGCCCAGCCCACGCCACACAACCCCTGCTACCCGTGTAGCCGCTTGTTGCTTCAACGCCTCATTTGGCATTTGATGGCTTTAATCAGCTGAGAAGAGGTAAAATGTTAAAACCTGACTCCTCCAGTGACCGACTGTCCAGTTTTCGTACTGTTTGGCTCATTGACGCTATGAGTAATAGCCTTTCCCGTGGTACTTGACTCAGAGTGTCCATTGCACGCAGTTCCCATCGCAGTGTCTGATTTAAAATTGGTTGAAATGAACATGCGTATACTGACAGCATCAGTTCATTTCGAATTTGGAACCGATGTCATTGCCAAGGCGTGACGTATTATCTCCAGTTTCTGTTGGTTAGGATCTACTTACGATGACTAATCCTACACCATTCTTTGGAGGCATGTTGAAAAGTCTACGTTGACACATCAACAAAGCGTACCAGTTCACCCATGGCGTGAGCACGGGATCGTCTAAATTCGATAGCTTATTTCTGACATTGTCCCACGTCTCCACATAGACACATCGTACCGCTTCGACTCGATAAAAGCGAATGGCACATATACTCCACTTCGCTACCACGACGTACGTTAGCTGTACCAGTAGTACGCCATCTGCATCGCTCCAAGGACTACTGTGTTCTTTTTAAAGAGTAACTCATAAAACATCCGCGGAGATTGTGTGTATCTGTGTCCTACGAATAAATGTCAAGTCGTTTTGCACAATCGAATATTGACAAGATTTGCCTAGATTAATGTGTATCGTCAGGTTTATGGATCACTGTAGAATGAATTTTGTCGTTGCTCCAAGAGAGATTTAGTCGCATAAAACTAGCGCATGGAGTAGAAATGAGGATCATTCTGTTTTCACTTACGGTTTTGTTACCACTACTGAGAACTTTTTCCTGCATCGGATTTCGAACAGCGCTCTTCCAAGCACAAAGTTAAGCTCTGGTGACGTCGCCTGTAGAGACGACTGTTTGTACGAGTAAATTACGTCTCAGAGGCATTTTTTAATCTGGCTAGCCAGTACGTACCTAATTAAATATCAACACCTTGTAAAGTTTTTAACTATTAATTATACCAGCGGAAAAGGAAAGGTGAATATGCTTCTGTCTAGAAGACTGTGACCGAAAGAGGGATATCAGCTGCCTCACGATTCTTTCCTCAGTACCTTTAAAATTTTTGAAATGGGAACATATTCGCACTTTTTTTAACATGCAACTCACCTCTCATCCCCACAACCTCCCCTAATTGCAACTAGCTCACAGTCACTAGTCCGCCGCTGTAAGTCGCTGATACCCATGCACTTCCACTTTACCATTCTCACTCACTCAATCAGCTCAGCTCATTGGCATTACCTATTTGTGCCTCTCTATCTGTCACTCTGTCTTGTCTCAGAGCCTCAGTCACCTTCGTTCCGCCATACTACTACCGTCCCCTCTCATTGCCACTGTCTCCCCCTCCCTCTCTGTTACTGCCACTATCTCATTCATTCCTATCCACTGCTGCTGTCCTTTCTCACTGTCACAATCTCTCTCTTCCTCGCTCTCATAGTCATAGACTGTCTCATTATCACTGGCTCTCACACACTTACACTTTCTCCTTCTCTTTATTCCTCTCCCACTGACAATGTCTGCTTCACTCTTTCCGTAGCTCTTTTGTATCACTGTCAACTATGTTCCACTGCCACTGTGTCCTTCTCTTTGTCTCACAATATTATCTCCTTCGCCCTTTCTACACCACAACTACTGTTTACTATCTTCCAGTGCTTACTACTTTTCCGTCTCCCTCACACTGCCACCATCTGCTTCTCTCTCGGCATAAAAAAGCGCGATTATGTTAGCATGCCAAAATTTTTGGTATAATTTTTAACAGTCCTGAGGAAGGTAGAATGATGAATCAGCTGGTACCCCGCTTTTTCTTCAATGTCTTTTGAGCGTATTCGCCTCCTTTGAGATCCGATAGGAGCATTATTCCACTGGTTCTCTTACTTCCCCTGCTGCAGCAGGGCGTGTCACTCATATGAAACGAAATTAAGTCGTCAATAAAACATTGATTGTTTATGTATGTGAAATTTAAATAATACAAAACTTAATTTTATTCTTTATGCATTACATGTGGTCTACGGTGCACTTCAAGGAGCTTGTGGAGGCATCCTTTAGTTCATGGGCGTGTCCTGAGGAAACCGGAAAAAACTTCTTTTTTGCCACTATTTCGCTATAAAATAACTAACAGCAGCAAATTTCTCAAATTTTAACGGAGCATTCTCTAGACATTTATCCGGAAGTGATGTCTTCCCGTTTTCAAAATCGTTACCCGTTACAAACAAAGCTTGGGTTTGCATACCAAAATATAGATGTACAGCAATTTGCAGTATTTCTTACGTTATAGCACTAAGGTCCCAATCTCGAAAAAAATTGAAATTCTTCATCCGTTTGCTAGGTATAGAGGTTCAAAGTTACCTCGTTTGCACACGTAAAATACGCATGTAAAATCCAATTGCCTATGGTGGTCAAAGTGTATAATATTCCAATTTTTACCTTGTACTGAGTGATAGTTACAGTAACACGATCCTTCAATTGAGGATGCAAATGGCCCAACCACAAGGGCTGTCCAAAACACTTGACCCTTCCTTCCTATCACCAACATTACTAGAGGTATGAGTCCCAGAAAAATGTGTTGCGCTTTGGGAATATATGATGTCATATATCTACTTTCAGCTAAGTGGAACTACAAAAATATTATACGTATGGGAGTGTTGAGCTACACAGGTGACTTACAGTAGCTTACGCTAAGGGTCTTACAGAATACGTTCGATAATTTGTCATATTTCTGTTGGAATTCAGTATTCAAGGATTTACGGAGCTGTTGATTAAGGTGTTTACAGCGGACATGTTGCCACAATTCATCCTAAATCGACAGGATCAAACGCAGCGACCTCCTTTGCCGCTGGAGCAGCCGGTTAGCCCCATTACTTAGTAATTAAATTTTATGGGCCAATGAACATTTAAGGAGGAGGTCAAGCCATTTTAATTTAGTTCCGCGGGATGATACTGAGACGATGAACGCCTCTTATTAAACACAAATGGGCCGAAAAATCGACACATCTATTTACATGCTTCTGTGCTTCCTAATTTCGGTCTCACTACAAGCTGTCAACACATTAAATGACTGTCGCTCATCGTTTTTCACGATTTCCCTGCATGACTTCTAGTTGCATGCCACATTTTCAATTAGTAGATGCTTTATATTCTACGAGTCATTTGCAAGTTGTTAGCATTCGTTTCGAACAGGTATTTTTTTCTTTATATCCACGTTTATCTCGCTGGATTATATGAGATAACTGCAGAGTGCATCCTATTATTAACAGATCTGTATACTTTAATTATAAACAAATATGCACATATTGAAGACATTGCTTCAATTTTAACCCTCCTTTCAGCAAGAACGATATGGATATTAGCTTTTGAACTGTGTTTGTATTATTATTATAATTATTATTGTTAGTATTATTACTATCGTTAATGCAGTTATTATTTTGATGAACGCGCACATACACCAACTCATGCAAACACAATGCAAACGAGCGACATATACTGGGCTTAGAATCAACAGATCGAGGCTGAAGGTACACAATGACACACCACACAAACATATACAGGTAGCAACATTCTAAAAATGTAAGAGAGAGAAATAATACTGAAAATCAACAACACAGCACAGAAAGGACCAAAAACCGTAGCAGAACAGAAAGGTAAACACTCCAACTCTGGAATGAACCAGGAACACTGCAGCGTGCGCGTCAACCTTCGTAATTCAGTGGTACCACCAGAAACGGGAAGTTTGGCTCCCCATCCAACGCATCGTGTGCCGTTACCTCTGCTCCCTGCCAACGACGGCTACCTCGGAGTTTCTGTTTTTACCCCAGCCCCCACACTGCCCTCTGGCGAAACATCACGCAGTCACATGGTTTCGAGGACAGGCTTTAAAATACCTCTTTCACAACGATCCACATACAGTCCTCGACTACTGGAATGGGATTGTGATCACGCACTGTATACTCATCCAGTCGCCCCATTACCGACAAACCTTCGCAGGGTATCTCCGCAGCGTCTTTCTTGATGCCCCACCCCCTTAGTGTACCCCATGTCTCCACTTCATGACGCATCCTGATAACATTTCGAGGTACGGTACATCAACGTGTACAGGCAAACGAACAGATATAACATGAGATAAATAAATACGTAAATAAATGAAAGAATAAATACATGAAAAATCTTGTTTCTTGGATATTGGGATCCCCTAAACCTCATTCCTATCGCCTTTAATAATCGTCGCTCGAACGACATCCAGTTTTAGTTTCCGTAGGTTAAGCGAGGGGTGGCAGGAGGTTTAGCTATACTTAACATGGAAACGCCTGAAGAGGGATCCGTTAATTTTTGTTCGGTCAGGTCACATTTAGCGATGCCTTGTAGGGTTGCAACTGCTTTTTGTGTTTTTCTTTGATTGGCACCATTGATGCTATATATTATGTTAAAAAAAAATTGGTCAGCGCGGCTCTCTGCTTTGCTAAAAATCTGGGTTCGGTTGCCAGTGCTGGCAAAGATTTTTCCGTGGGATACCAGAACCGAGACGCAATCAGCCATATGAAATCAACTGAGGAGTTACTTGACACAGCGGTAGCGGCTCAAGGTCACGAAAACCGACAACAGACGGCAGAGTCATGTGTTGATCCCACGGCACTGACAGAGGATGATACGGCGATCGGTCGGTACCGATGGGCCTGCAAGGTTTTTTGGGCGGAGCTTAGAGTGTGAAACACGTGCAAATCAATGTACAGAGTTATCTGCAACAGTCTGAAAATTTCGTAAGGATGTTGCTGCTGTGGTTGTGCTGAGAAATAATTGTTAAGAAACGAATTCGATACGTTGGTCCGCTTCCGAGTTATTTAGTACACTGTAGCCAATCTGGCCGTCACACGCCCAGATTCAAGCAGCGTGACAGAGGCGGTGTCGCCAAACGTTATCTTCGTTTCGTTTCCTCAAACCGAAGAAATTTAGCTTTTCCTGGCCTAACTCAAATTTATCGTTTTTTAAAAACGCAAATTTTAACCGGCGATGAACATTTCCACAAGTGTCTGCTCACAGACCCACAGATGTCTGTTCATTGCCGCATTTTAGAACGTGCAAGTGCTTGAATTAGTCCCTCACAATGACCTGATTGACTAACTTCAATGCTAAATAACTGAAACTATGCGACGAATCGAATTTTTTTCTTTACAATTATTTCGCTGCACGACCTCCCCTGGAACACCCTTATAAGATTTTCACACTGCCTCTGGTCGCCCTGTACATTTTGTTGACCAACATGTAACGCAAGGTGCATAAAGAACATGAGACGAAGTGGTGAGAAAACACTACAGGTGTTAACTCAAGTACTGACGCAAAAAGAAATGTTCTACTGATGAAAATCTATATAAGGAAATGAAAAAGAGAGAATCGGGAACGACCAAATAATAATAGTTTGACTTAAATTTCTTCCCGTGTGTGTGTGAGTGTGTGTGTGTGTGTGTGTGTGTGTGTGTGTGTGTGTGTGTGTGTTTTCCAGCATACCTTTGGAACATCAGGAGCACTTTCAACCGAACTTGGTACACAAAGGACTTTCTGTCTGGAAAAATATGAAGCTAAACCATCATCAAGCACTCTCAGGGACGCATGATGAGCGATACACGTAAAGATAATTGGAAAGCGGCTATATTAACTTCGAATCATTATTGTCTGGCTGACTGATGACATTTTTATTGGATATAACCCAAAGGGATTAAGGAGGGTGGGAAGATAACGAAACAGTACTCGAAAACGACTGATAATAATAAATTGATTTATGGGACATTTTTTAAAATTACATTCTGGATGTATACTTTGAAGAGAATGTAAGTAACCGAAGTTCTTCCAGTGTAGACGTAAGCAGCTAGAATAGCAGTAAACTAAACCTATTTTAAATACTTCTATCTTTACCCGTCACCGAAAGTCAGTTCGAAGCAAATACAAATACATTTTAGTTATAATAATAATAAAAATGAATATTATGGACTTTTCTTGAGACATATAATTCCATGAGCATATTCCCCAAATCAGTTAAGGGTAAATTAAGGAAGGAATATTTAGACATTCACAAATACGAGCAGTAATGTAGGCTTATATTGGGAATTCCGTGATCAGGGGATAGTGTCTTCGACTAGTAAGCGGAAGTACTGGATGGCGGATTCGAAACTCGACACTCCTTCAATTTTCAATAAAAGTCACCAGCAACGGCGGTCGAAGACATCCGGCATAAGAAGTCATTTTCATTCAGCCAACGGCGTTGTCAAAGAGGAACGAGGGGCAGTCAAAGGTAAGGGAACTGTCCTGCCGTTAAGGTGAGAAACCGCCTCTAAACACGGAATAATTAGCAAAGATCAAAAGCATGAGAATGCGAAAGGCAATGAAAACTACTGCATTAAAGACGCTTAACTTGTGTCAGTAGTACATATGGCCTGTAACTGAAAAAGATTCATGATGATCAGTCCACTGGAAAAAGATTCCGGAATAGTCCCCAATACAGATATCCGGAATCGGACTGCCAAGGGCGACGTAACCATGAGAAAAGAGTAACCAACGAAACGGTAACGTTCTAGCAATCTAGGCGTGGAATGCCAAAAGTTTGAATGTGGTAAAGAAGCCACAAAATTTAAAAAAGGAAACGTTAAGCGTCCGTCTATATACAGCGGGAGTAATGAAGTGAAATGGAAAGAAGATAAAGATTTCTGGTCGGACGGAGGTACCAACAGCAGCAGAAAATGGATTCATTATGAATAGGAATGTAGGGCAGAGAATGAGTTAGTAAGAATTGTTTAGTGTTAGGGATGTCATCAGAGTCAACAGCAAACCAACACTGACAACAGTAGTTGAGGTATATATGTCGGCGGTCACAAGTAGAAGATGAAGACCTAGGGCAAGTGTGTGCTGTCCATAATTAAAGTTAAATTTTAAAAAGGCTGCGCAGAGAATACAACTGATTAGAATGACGTAAAATTTCAACAACATATTACTGCCGCAGGGGGACTGTCAGGAAAAAAATAGGTAATCAAAGAAAGAAAGAAAGAAAATTTGACCAATAGTTGGAGCTGTAAGCGCCAGAATACGCACACTAACAGACGCTAGGCACGGGACTGTTTTCCAGTTTGCATCTGAGATGCCCAACATGACTCTTTCCATCAAAAATCGTGCGCTGCTGATAAAGCAATTTCATAAGAAGGGTGACTGGGCGCCAGTAGCCCTGCAGAAGTTCCGGACACTCAAGGGTAAGAAAAACTGCATTGGTCCGATATCTGCTAAGGGTATTGAGAAAATGATTACAAAATTTGAAAAAAACAGGTTCCTTTGAAGTGCAGTTTGCAAACGGGAGGAAAGCAGTTGATCCCACAACACTGCAGAATGGGTAGAGCGATAGTGTGCAAACATGCAGCGAAAGAGGGGTTGCCTAACTTTGGACATGCCTGCGAGCACTGCGCGTAAAAGCCTACGAAACGACCTGCATTGTTTTCTGAACAAAATCATACATCTTCAGGAGTTGCTTCCTGCTGGCCAGCCAGCAAGACAAACGTTCGCTTTGGAATTTCTTGCTCGCATGGAAGTGGACAATGAATGGCCACAGAATATTCTGTGGACAGACGAAGTACATTTCCATCTCCAAGGACATATAGATAGCCTGGCGGAGTGGCCGAGTGGTTCTAGGCGCTACAGTCTGGAACCGCGCTACTGCTACGGTCGCAGGTTCGAATCCTGCCTCGGGCATGGATGTGTGTGATGTCCTTAGGTTAGTTAGGTTTAAGTAGTTCTAAGTTCTAGGGGACTGATGACCTCAGAAGTTAAGTCCCGTAGTGCTCAGAGCCATTTCAACCATTTGACATATAGATACGCAGGATTTCAGAACAATCGCAACAGAAAATCCGTAAGCACATCAGTCGGTACGACTAAGTTCTTAAAAATGACTGTGTGGTGCAGGTTGACGGCATTGTTTATTCTAGGGACGTATCTTTTCGAGTAGATGAGTCCTGTGGGTCCTATTATCTTTACTATAACTGGTAAACGCTATGAGAGTGTTTTGCGCACCATCATTCTAAACACTCAATAGTGTGTGTGTGGGTAGAACAACTTTTATACAAAATGATGCTGCTCCGCATATAGCAAGGCAAGAAACTTTGCTACAGCAGAAGCATTTCGGAAATCCTAGAATTATCAGCCATCGTTTTCAAGAGCCTGGACGACCACATCACCTGGTCTTAATCCGTGTGACTTCTGGCTGTGGGGTTATCTGAAAGATGTTGTCTTCAGTGTTTCTTTTATGAACGTAGCTGAAATGGCTGCCGCAATGCACAATGCATTCTTAACGTGACCCCGAGACACACCGATCTTTTGTGGAATCTGCTGTTTTCCGATTTGGGTTTGAGGCAGATGACGGTGGACATCATACTGAATGTGTCTTGCGCCAATCTCACCACAACTAGAAAGTGATGTCATTTTGATTTTTGTGCTAATTTTGGCCCCTGGATATTTAAAAATTGATGTTATTTTGCTTTTTCTGCGGTTTTGGCCCACGAAAATTAAAAACCGATGTCATTTTCATTTCTATGCTGTTTTTGGCCTCAGGACAATTATCCTAGCAGTGGTGGATGGCCTTACCTAACGAACAGTGACACAATAGTTGAATGCCGAACTTGTGCGGTCGTGCACATAGAGCAGTACTAAAACCATATCTGTCGTATTGCGCTTCATATGTCATTTGTAGCCAATCTCATTTACGTTAAAACGATTAAGTGCAATCTATTAGTAAAATTTTCGTTAAAAATTTTTTCTCTTCCATGACATTTCCGTTTTCATCAATAATATGTTTATGAAGCGTCCCCCACATCAATAATGTGTTTAAGACGTTTCCACCTTCATCAAAAATGTGTTGTTCAAATTTGACGTCATTCTGAGCAGTAGTTCTCTCTCTCTCTAGCATTTTGAAACTGGAACTTTAATTATGAACACTCTGCATATGAAGATATCAACCGAATCTTACACTAATGGGGTATTAGAATGTGGTTGTACGGGAAGGAGTAGAAGAGAGGGTTACGGGAGAATATGCGTTTGCTAGTACGAATGACATAGGAGAAACATTAATTCAGTTCTGCTTTAAATTTCAGCTATTAATATCTAATACCATGGTGAAGGATCACAGTAGCAGGAGGTGTACTTGAAAAATGATGGAAGATACAGGAAGAATTCAGTTCTATTATATCATCGTCAGGCAGAGACTGCGAAATCAGACATTAGATTGCAAGGCGTACCCAGGGGCAGACATAAACTAGATTCACAAT
This sequence comes from Schistocerca serialis cubense, assembly GCF_023864345.2. NCBI lineage: Eukaryota > Metazoa > Arthropoda > Insecta > Orthoptera > Acrididae > Schistocerca > Schistocerca serialis. The sequence goes on from NC_064642.1 coordinate 271,587,687, forward strand.
GCAACAATGATGAAATGTAGGATGAAGTTCAAGGAACTAGTCAGGCAGAATCAATGTGCAAAGATTTAGGATACAGAGGGAGCAAAGAATGAAGACATACGGCTGAAGTCCTCCAAGGCTCTAGGTATTGCGTTGATGTATAGCACAGAAGATCCTCAGCCTGTGGTTTGCGGTAGCGTTCTCGCTTCCCGCATTCGATGTCTCGCGTTCGATTCCCGGTGGGGTCCCAGTGGGGTCAGGGAATTTCCCTGCTTCGAGATGACTGGGTGTTTTTGTGTTGTCTTCATCATCATTATTCATTCCCATTACGATCTGAGGAACGCAATGGAAAACCACCTTCGCTAGGACCTTGCCTTGTCGGCGGTGCGGGTCTCCCGCATCGTCTCCCTACGCTCCTCGGAGTATGGGGCCTCATCATCATCGTCATCATCATCATTATCATGGCACAGAAGACAGCTAAGTCGAAATGAAACTGACATCTGTACAAAAGGGGCTGTGACAGAAATTGGAAAGAAACACTTAAGCACTTTTGGTAAAGAAAGAAGTACAAAGATGTTCACGGAATTTCGAAAATACAGAAACACAAGGCACTTAGGAACAAAGGAAATAGAAATTGAAAGGAAGGTAAGGCGAAATGGCTACATGAATAATGCCAAGAAATCGGAGAAGAAATTTTTGTCGGTAGTATTGACTCAGCACACAAAAGTGGCAGAACAGCGTTTGATGAAATTATAAGCGTATGTGGTAACATTAAGACTGCAATGGGAACTCCAGTGTTAAACGCAGAGGATAGAGTAGATACGTGGAAACAGTACACTGAGGTCCTCTATGTCGAGAAGGACTTGTATGATGACGTGATGAAAGAAGAAAGAGAAGTCGACAGAGAAATGACAGTGGATCCAGTATTAGAGTCAGAATTTAAAAGAGCTTTGGAAGACTTTGGTCAAATAAGGCAAAAATAGATAACATTCTATTGGAATTTCTGAAGTCTGTAGGGGAAGCAGCAACAAAGTTACTGTTCACGCTGGTGTGTAGAACGTATGATTGCGGCGATATACCATCAGACTTTCGGAAAAACATCAACTACACAATTCCGAAGATAGTAGAAGCCGACATATGCGAAAATTATAGCACAATCAGCTTCACAGCTCATGCATCCCAACAGCTGACAAGAATAATATACAGAAGAATGGAATAGAAAATTGAGTATATGTTAGATGACGATAGATTTGGTTTTAGGGAAGATAAAGGCACCAGAGTGGCTGTTCTGACGTTGTGCTTGAGAAGCGAAGCAAGTTTGAATATATGTTCATAGAATTTGTCCACCTGCGAAAAGTGATGAACTGTGTCGTATAGTGCAAGATGTTCGTAATTCTGAGAAAAATAAGAGTAAGCTATATGGAAAGACGGGTAACGTACAATATGTGCAAGAGTTATAAGGGAACTATACAACTCGCATACCAAGACCGAAGTGCTCGAATTAAAAAGTGTGTAAGACAGAGTTGTAGTCTTTCGCTACAACTGTTCATTCTATACACCGAAGAAGCAATGACCGAAATAAAAGAAAGTTTCTAAGGTGGAATTAAAATTCAAGGTAAAAGGATATGAGTGGCAAGGTTCCCTGACGACGCTGCCGTCCTCAGCGTACTTGAATAAGAGTTGCGGAATCAATTCGATGGAATGAACAGTCTGATGAGAACAGTATACGGATTAAAACTGAATCGGAGAAAGACGAAATTAATGAGAAATAGCAGAAACGATAACAGCGGGAAACTGTACTCATAGGCACTGAAATAACTCGTGATTGACGGGGTGAGGGAGACATAAAAGGGCAGGCCAGCAGTGGCAAAAAGGGAAGACAACTAGTATCCTATATAGGCCTAAATTTGATGAAGAAAATTCTGAGAAAATACGTTTGGAGCACAGCGTTTTATGGCAGTGAAACGTGGACTATGGGAAAATTAGGACAGATGATAATCGAAGCGATTTAAATGGGATGCCATAGAGAAATGCTGAAAATTAGGTGGACTGAAAAGGTAAGGAATGAGGAAGTTCTCAGCAGAAAGGGTAAGGAAAGGAATAGATGGGAAACACTGACAAGAGGGAAGGGACAGGATGATAGAACATCTGTTAAGACGATATGGAATATCTTCCACGGTACTAGAGTGAGCTGTAGAGGGTGAAAATTGCAAAAGAAAGAAACTGAATACATCCAGCAAATAACTGAGGACGTAAGCCGCAAGTGCTCCTCTGAGATGAAAAGGTTGGCACAAGAGAGGAAAATCTATGTCACATTAGAATTCAGAAGAAATTGGAATAGAATTACAAATTTCACGTTCTGAGACAAAAACATGTAATTTGGTAAATCTGTTTTAGATACCTCTCATGACGAGGCAAATCGTATTTGATTTACAAAATATTTCAAAGGATTAAGTCTAATTATACTTCGGAATAATCACGAAATTAGTTAATCCTCATAGTATATCTCTTTATTATGTGACAGGTTATATAATCAGACTGGAATGAAATTTTTCATTTGAATGACTACTGGTCTGGGTTAGACTAGCTGTCACAATATGTTTAAACTAAATGCCCATTCATTCTTAATGTCCCGTATCACGTAACAAAGTAGAAACAGTTAATCACATACACGAGATACTGCATACACGTTTTGCCATTTTTTACCTTTCCAGAAGCGTTGAAGTTTCACAAGTGTAGCCGTATACAGAAATAAACATGAGTGTATATATCGGATGCGTTAATTGCGGTATTCTCCATATTCGCACTTCCGTGAAATTGGAAATTGAACTTCGAAACTCCTGCTTGTTAACTTTTGACCGCTTGTTGACCGTAGTCGGCAAATACCACATAAGAACGATGATACGCACTGACACATTCAAACTGGCTTCAGAAAATTATTACAGATAACTCCAACTTTCTTGTACTATAAGTTATTCACCACTACAGTTTGCCACTTTGGATGCTATTAAGATTAACGTATTTGGAATTTTTTTGTGATGTCCACAGGTGCAGATTAGTTTTCTCACTGGTTTATTAACAACCGATGTGCCGTGTTAGCTGCCGTTAGGTAAATAGCTTAAAAGTAATGAATACAGAACTTTGTTTCAGATAATAAATCATGGATCAGCACATTTATTGGTCCCAATATTCATTTGCTTAAGAAAATGACATATTTATAGCTCAAGGTGACGTCTTCGTTCTAGCTTCCTGTAAAGGAAGACAGGTAAAAAACATACTGTACTCATCCAGTCACCTGTTCTATGCCTACTCAAATCAAACGTTATGAAATAATGTGAAATAGAGTCATGTGCGAAACTAAAGGACGAAAGTAACTTCCACATGATATCCCATTACCGAGCAATATAGCTCGATGAAATTTGGACCGCACATTCAATCGAGACTCGTCCAGCCAGGCAACATGTTTCCAGTCATCAACAATCCAATTTCGGGTGTTAAAGGGCCCAGGCAAGGAGTAAAGCGTTGTGTCATTCAGTTATCAAGAGTACACGAATGGGCCTACGGCTCCGAAAGCCCATATTGATGTTTCGTTGAATTGTTCGAACGCTGGCCCAGCATTGACATCTGCAGCAATTTGCGGAATGGTTGCATTTGTGTCACGTTGAAGGATTCTCTTCAGTCGTCGTTGGTCCCGTTCTTGCAGGATCTTTTTCCGGCCGCAGCGATGTCGGAGATTTGATATTTACCTGACTCCTGATATTCACGGTACACTCGTGAAATGGTCGTATGGGAAAATCGCCACTTCATCGCTTCTTCGGAGATGCTGTGTCCCATTACTCACGCGCCGACTATATAACCATGTTCAAATTCACTTAAATCTTGATATCCTGCAATTGCAATAGCAGTAAGCGAGCTAACAACTGCGCCAGACAGTGGTGTTACATTGTCGTTGCCGATTGTAGGACAGTTTTCTGTCTGTTTACGTATTTGTGTATAAATACGCATACATTTACCAGTTTTTTGGCGCTTCAGTATATCTACTGTCCCAGTTTTATCGAACAATGTTGCTTGCCAGTGACACATCATGTGAAAGTGGCTTTCCTTCAAAATTTTTGCATGCCAGTTTCTTTAACTGGGCCAACGGCCTTGCCGCAGTTGTAACAACGATTCCCGTCAGATCACCGAAGCGCTGTCGGGCTAGGCTAGCAGTTGGATGGGTGACCATCCGGCCTACCGAGCGCTCATGGCAAGCTGGGTGCACTCAGCCCTTGTGAGGCAAACTGAGGAGCTACCTGATTGAGAAGTAGCGGCTCCGGTCTCGGGAACTGACATACGGCCGGGAGAGCGGTGTGCTGACCACATGCCCCTCCACATCCGCATCCAGTGACGCCTGATGTCTGAGGATGACACGGCGGCCGGTCGGTACCCTTGGGCCTTCATGGCCTGTGCGGGAGGAGTTTAGTTTGGTTTCGTTAGGTTTTAGTTTCCATAACTGGAGAATACGGATAAACTGAGATGAACAAAGCGTGCTATTTAGACTGATGCCTGAGAAGGGGAAAGCTCATGATATCGAAAACGATGTACAACTTTAGGGTTCCTACAGCGATTACAGGCAATACCACAGACGTAACTACATAGCGAAAAGTGTAGCGAAGTAATTTGTGTGTGTGTGGGGGGGGGGGGGGGGCAAAGGAAAAAGAATCTGTGCTCCTTATATGCTACTGTTTTCTGGGGCCGCTAGGTCACTGCAGAGACCTAACTTCAAAATACAGGGCACAGGTTGTTGCTTCGGAAAGCTATAGTAAGCCGAGTGGTCAAAGGCGCTGCAGTCATGGACTGTGCGGCTGGTCCCGGCGGAGGTTGCAGTCCTCCCTCGGGCAGGGGTGTGTGTGTTTGTCCTTAAGATAATTTAGATTAAGTAGTGTGTAAGCTTAGGGACTGATGACCTTAGCAGTGAAGTCCCCTAAGATTTCACATACACACGAAGGTATAGTATATATAGCATTTCTCCCTATGAGTTTAGGCAATGCTGGAGCGAATTAAGGAAGACCTGAAAGTGCGACTGCCTTGCAGATGTGTCAGTGCTGTGTACAGCGAGAGAAAACTCCTAAGTTTTGTTACACATTTTCAGAGCATACTCGCTCGGCGTATACTAATTACTGATGCTGCATCTTGTTGACGTCTGAGGGCACCCGGGTGGTCCCTAGATATCGTTATTAAATGCGAGAAACGAACCGTGTCCTATTAGAGCCCTCCTGAAGAATGGACAAACAATGTTATTTGTTCGGAGACATAATTAAAGTTTCATCTGTCCTCATTGTCGGCCACAATAAACTTGCAAATGGGCTCCTCGCAAGTCGCGGCGTCACCGCAGGCACAGCCGCAGGACCGTGGTATCGATTCGCCGGCTTATATTTATTAGCTGGGAATGGAGGAGTCAGATTTATTTTGTGGGTCAGGAGCGCTCAATTTATACAACAGGTAGCCGTGGAAACGGGGCGCAGCGCAGTGGGGGGCCGCCGCCTCCCATTACGGACCTAATTAGGACCATAAATCCCATAAATAAGGCGGGACCTCCAGCGCCAGGCGCCGCGCCGCTTTCAGGAATCGTATTTTATGCCTCGAGGGGCGCTCCGCGGCGCGCTTCCTCAGGCAGGATCACGGGACTTCCGCGCGCCCCACGCCGCCGCCACAGCAGCTCGCGTACCGTTATCCAGTCCTCCCTGCAGCTGCCGGGGCAGCTCGTCCTTTGTCACTGCAGATCATCTGTAAAGGCGCCAAAAGAGCGAAAGAAAAAGTCGTCAGCGCTGGACTGTGATTTGCAAACTGCTGTTATTTATGATCTAAAATAAAATATTTATCTATGTTCCGTCGTCTTTATTAAATTTTCACCAAATCGCCTTCCGTAGACTAAAATCTGCAATAGACGCAGCTTTTTGATGGAAGAGATTGTTGAAAAAAATTCAGAATTTAATCGAGGGACACATTTAGCTGAAACTCTCAGTAAACTTGATCGAAATAAAACTGTCGTTCTTCAAAATCGTATGTGTCCGAAAGGTGTTCAACGATTACTTGGAAAAGTGGACACAACGTTGCGTTCGAATACGTATCCGAACATGCTAATTTTGCTAAAAACGTATCACCTTTATATACAATATATTTATTTATATATACCACATAACACTTCAGTAGCTAAATAAAAACACAAACGTATTCGAACGCAATGTTTTGCAAAAATTTCAAAGCATTCGGTGTAGAACTTTCAGAGATTTTCGATTTTGTACGAACGTACATTTATATCTCCATAAAGAAAACTGTAAATGTCTGCGTTATTTCTGTGTTCGAAATCTGGTAAGTTCTTTAACGATTGCTTTGAAATTTTTACAACGTTGCGTTTGAATACGTGCGTGTTTTTCTGTATCTAATTTTAATATCTTTTATATATACATACAAGAGGTAATGTAGAAAAGGGAAACGTTATTACCAAAAAACCTACAAAAGTTCTTCACCCATTTAGTTTAAATTTTTACACGATTTCCTAATGAACATTGGGATAGACTGATTGATATATATATATATATATATATATATATATATATATATATATATATATATATATATATATATATATATATATACAGTATGGTCCATTGATAGTGACCGGGCCAAATATTTCACGAAATAAGTATCGAACGAAAAAACTACAAAGAACGAAACTCGTCTAGCTTGTAGGGGGAAACCAGATGGCGCTATGGCTGGCCCGGTAGATGGCGCTGCCATAGGTCAAACGGATATCAACTGCGTTTTTTTTTTATAGGAACCCCCATTTTTTACTACATATTCGTGTAGTACGTAAATAAATATGAATGTTTTAGTTGGACCACTTGTTTCGATTTGTGATAGATGGCGCTGTAATAATCAAAAACTTAAATTTACGAGGTATCACGTAACATTCCGCCAGTGCGGACGGTATTTGCTTCGTGATACATTACCCGTGTTAAAATGGACCGTTTACCAATTGCGGAAAAGGTCGATATCGTGTTTATGAATGGCTATTGTAATCAAAATGCCCAACGGGCGTGTGCTATGTATGCTGCTCGGTATCCTGGACGACATCATCCAAGTGTCCGGACCGTTCGCCGGATAGTTACGTTATTGAAGGAAACAGTAAGTGTTCAGCCACATGTGAAACGTCAACCACGACCTGCAGCAAATGATGATGCTCAAGTAGGTGTTTTAGCTGCCGTCGCGGCTAATCCGCACATCAGCAGCAGACAAATTGCGCGAGGATCGGGAATCTCAAAAACGTCGGTGTTGAGAATGCTACATAAACATCGATTGAACCCGACCATATTTCTTTGCACCAGGAATTACATGGCGGCGACTTTAAACGTCGTTTACAGTTCTGACACTGGACACAAGAGAAATTACGGGACGATGACAGATTTTTTGCTGGCGTTCTGTTTAGCGACGAAACGTCATTCACTAACAGCGGTAACGTAAACCGGCATAATATGCACTACTAGGCAACGGAAAATCCACGATGGCTGCGACAAGTGGAACATCAGCGACCTTGGTGGGTTAATGTATGGTGCGGCATTATGGGAGGAAGGGTAATTGGCCCCCATTTTATCGATGGCAATCTAAATGGTGCAATGTATGCTGATTTCCTACGTAATGTTCTGCCGATGTTACTGCAAGATGTCACTGCATGGCAGAATGGCGATGTACTTCCAACATGATGGATGTCCGGCACATAGCTCTCGTGCGGTTGAAGCGGTATTGAATAGCATATTTCATGACAGGTGGATTGGTAGTCGAAGCACCATACCGTGGCCCGCACTTTCACCGCATCTGACGTCCCCGGATTTCTTTCTGTGGGGAAAGTTGAAGGATATTTGCTATCGTGATCCACCAACAACGCCTGACAACATGCGTCAGCGCATTGTCACTGCATGCGCGAACAATACGGAAGGCGAACTACTCCCTGTTCAGAGGAATGTCGTTACACGTATTGCCAAATGCATTGATTTTGACGGACATCATTTTGAGCATTTATTGCATTAATGTGGTATTTACAGGTAATCACGCTGTAACAGCATGCGTTCTCAGAAATGATAAGTTCACAAAGGAACATGAATCACATTGGAACCACCGAAATAAAATGTTCAAACGTACCAACGTTCTGTATTTTAATTTAAGAAGCTACCTGTTACCAACTGCTCGTCTAAAATTGTGAGCCGTGTGTTAGTGACTATTACTGCGCCATCTACCACAAAGCGAAATAAGTGGTCCAACTAAGACATTCGTATTTCTTTACGTACTACACGAATATGTAATAAAAAATCGGGGTTCCTATTTAAAAAAACGCAGTTGATATCCGTTTGACCTATGGCAGGGTCCATCTAGTGGGCCAACCATAGCGCTATCTGGTTTCCCCCTTCAAGGTAGAAAAGTTTCGTTCTTTGTAGTTTTTTTGTTTAACGCTTATTTTGGGAGATATTTGGCCCGGTCACGATCAGTGGACCACCCAGTATACCATATATCGCTTCAGTAGCTAAATAAAACTACAAACGTATTCAAACGCAACGTTTTGCAAAAATTTCAAACCATTCGGTGAAGAACTTTCAGAGATTTTCGATTTTGTACCAACGTAAATTTTCATCTCCATAAACAAAAATGTTCGAAATCCGCTAAGTTCTTCAAAGATTTCTTTGAAATTTCAACAACGTAGCGTCTGAATACGTGCGAGTTTTTCTATATCTAATTTTAATATATTTTATATATACATAAAGAGGTAATGTAGAAAGTTGAAACGTTATTGCCAAAACCCTCCAAAAATTCTTGACCGATTTATTTTAAATTTTTACACGGTTTCCTAATGAACATTGGGTTAGCCAGATGCCATATATATAAATATATATATATATATATATATAATCACATAATCTGCAGTAACAATAAAAAAGGGCTGAAGGTCGGAGAGAGGAGAATGAGGAGGTAGGTAGAGGGGCGGGAGAAAATGAAGATAGAAAGCGGAAAGCAGAAGATGAATAAAGAGAGGGTGCAGGAGAGACTAGAGAGTGAGGGGGAGGGGAGGATGACGTAAAAACGGGGGAGCAGGTGGTGGACAGAGTCAGGAGGAGAATGAAAGGCAGGAGGAAATGGAGATAGGTAGGGGAGCGAAAGATGGACTGAGAGAGGGGGAAAATTCGGAAATTTGCAAATTTGGTGTAAGGTCTTACGTGACGAAGCTGTTGAGGTCATCGGTCCGTAAGATTACGCACTACTTAAACTAACTTACGCTAAGGGCAACACACACACACCCATGCCCGAGGCAGGACTCCAACCTCCGACGGGGAGAGCCTCGCGGTCCGTGACAAGCCGCCCTACACCGCGAGGCTACCCCACGCGGCGTGAGAAGTGGAGGAGATGATGAAGAGAGGGAGAAGGAGGAGGAGGTGGACCACTAACGGGTAGTCATAGATGGACAGAGACAGGGGAGAGAAAGTAATTAGGACGTATATCCAGTTCTGATACATATTTGAAACTAATTCGAACTTTTCTATCATTTCCAATTACCAAGACTAAGCCACGACAACTCGTGGACGGAAAGAGCTAGTAAAACATAAAATTCTGAATTGTTTTCGGTTGACTGATAACCATCTCCACATCATGCTTACTAAAGAATCAGTAGCTATGAAACAAAGTTGGAAACACCACCATAACTACTGAGTGTAGGTCACATAATGTTTACTAAGGAATCGGTGCAAAACTACAATGTTTTCCATATCTTAGTTGCAAAGTGTAACTCGTCAATAGTAACGAGTTGGTCAAAGCATGGGTGTTAACTCGTCAAACCTTCAGAAGTCGACTCTCTGCGCGGGCTTGGTTGCGCCCACTCTGCCCAACACCCTCCTTAGGTACCGATTCCTTAGTAAGCGTAATCCCAGCTGAACTTAGCAGCCAACACTGCACATCGGCAGGGGTTCTTCGCTTAACACGATCTAAGAATAGTTGTTAGTAAACCGAAACCGGTATTCAGCAAGTTGTATTTTTTTTTTTTTTTTTTTTTTGCGATCAAGGCCTTTCGGTTGTTTAAAAAATTGTAGAGATCGCAGTATTTCTTTTAGCCGACGATGTCAGATCTTACAGGCCAACCTAGAACTGTGACATGGCCCATCAGGCGTTAGCTGGGATAGATACCGGGGAAAACATCAGACAACGTCCGAGGGCCAATGCTTTGGTTACGCCGTGGGCTCGAAGATCCTAGTGTGGAGGGCCGGTGTTGTCCCGATGGCGGTCATCGTGTGGTCATTCAAGGGCTGAGAAGTGATTTCTTGGTTCTGCCCTTGGATTCCAACGAAGAGGTGAACACAAGAATTCTAAAAAGGTGCACGTTGGTGGCGCGTGTATCAGACTTGTGAGTGGTGTAAGCTTTGCTTCGGTATTGCTGTTTCCAGTTAGAGCGCTGGTTGGGAGTACTGGTAGGCACCGTTCCTCAAATAAAAGCCTTTTTTTATCTTTAAAATCTCACACCTTTGTTAGGTTGATTTTAAAGTAATACGTGAACATTCGTTATCAGGAACAGGTAGATTCTCAATATAGTTTCTTAACGGAAATTCCTGAAGTATTATTTTGACAGACGCAGAACAGCTCTCAGATTCAATTTACAACGTTTAAAACCCAAAATCACTTTTTTTCGCAAAGAAAAAAATGCAAATTGCATAATGTAAGGTTAAATAAAATATTCTAACGCCACACGGAAATACCAAAATTTTCCTAGGCATCACCTGTGATGTCTAGAGGAATAAAATATTGATCACCAAATTTTAATTAAAACAAAACTGTAATAAAATCCTATTAGGTTCTACGAACACTCAAACCCCGTAGCCTCTACGATGAGCACCGTATCATAAAATGTTTTCCTTCCTTTTAAACACTTTATACCATAAAGCACCCTACATGTGATGCATACTACACCCAACGAATTATGCCAATTAAGCATCTATGTTATAATTAACCAGTTATACAAATCTTTTCCTTTCAGAATAAATAAAAAAAGCACAACTCAACTCTTAAGCTCAGCTGTTATATCCGTTAAACAAAATACAATACAAATCTTTTGATTTCGTCGTCGTCATGCGCTGTTGTGCACCGTGCTCTCCTTCAGGGTCACGTGCAGCACTGGAAAGATTTTCTCCGATGTACAAAACGTTAACAGGGCGCTATCAACTTACACAAATTGCATGTTGGGATTATACGCTGATATGGATGCGGCTCGCAAATCTTAAAACGGGCGAGGGAGTAGATGCGGTACTAGTGAACGCTTCGACTATACCGCATCGCACCATACAGCAGTACGGTAGCGTAGACAAGAGAGAAATCAGCAACTGTTGGAAGGCAGCCCCATCAAAGGCAATAAGAAAATATTTGAGGCTTTGAACTCTTAGGAGGACCACACCAAACCATACAAAGATGTCCCAAGCTAAATTATGAAAATACTATCGGCGATTTCGCCAAGAGAAGCAGAACCCAAAAATACTATAATAAGTGAACTGCCATTAACACGATCACAAGCGTCCGACTGAAAAGCTCCGTAGTGAATCTTTCCCTTACTACAAACACTTAATAGAGCCTCCAAAGTTCAATCGTTTACACTACCAGAGTGTCAAATTACTCGTTATAACTGTAGATAACAGAGTTTAACACGCTGGGGACGGACTTAAGTTTCTTAATAAGACAAGCAATGATTCGGTTCCTCACTTGGTTCCACCAAAAAAAAGTCATTTACCTTAAAGCAGCTAAATAGATGACAATATCGATATCAACGCTCTCTTCCCAACCAGCGCTCTAACTGGAAACAGCAATACCGAAGCAAAGCTTACACCATTCACAAGTCTGATACACGCACCACCAACGTGCACCTTTTTAGAATTCTTGTGTTCACCACTTCGTTGGAATCCAAGGGCAGAACCAAGAAATCACTTCTCAGCCTTTGAATGACCACACGATGACCGCCATCGGGACGACACCGGCCCTCCACACTAGGATCTTCGAGCCCACGGCGTTCCGTCCCCAACCGACTGCTTCCGCTGGGCCCACCCTCCAAGCGGCCTTGCCCTCCGACACCGACGTAGCTGCTCACGCACAGTCCAGAGCTAAGTCCTAGGAACCCCCCTTCTTCCTCGCCCTGTCGCCTCGCGGTAAGCAAAGATATGCGGCGACCAGAGACTCCAATCCGATCTCGATATTGACATCGTGGCGAGTACTGAGAAAGCGGGTGGTTTCAAAAAACAAAAAATTTAAATAGCGAGCCGAACCGGCTCAGACTGGTTGATCTGAAACAAAAGTCTTTGATAAAGTTAGTAGAAAAAAACAGTGTAGCATAATTAATGAAAGAGATTACCCTCTCCATTTAATAAACACCTTAAGAAACTTATACGAAAACACAACAATTACGTTAAGTATAAATGCAGAAATGGCAGTAGGGTGGAAGGGGCTGGAGTGCGGATCAGACAACGATGTAACGTTTCACCCACACGTTTTTGACGGTTTACTGCGAGATTGGAAAGCAAAGTATCATACAAGTCTTCTATAATACTTGAATTGTGTTTTACATTCAGACGATGTCACACCTTCAGCAAGGGAAGAGAGTGACCTGCATAATGGAATTTGTCATCAGAAGAAGAGCAGAGACAGGGAGGATGGACAGAGAGGGGGCAGGAGGAAGAGGGGAAGGAGTTGGGGGACACGTACAGAGAGAGAGGGAAAGGAGGAGATAGAGAGAGGAGGAAGAAGATGAACAGGTTCAAATGGCTCTGAGCACTATGCGACTTCACTTCTGAGGTAATTAGTCGCCTATAACTTAGAACTACTTAAACCTAACTAACCTAAGGACATCACACACATCCATGCCCGAGGCAGGATTCGAACCTGCGACCGTAGCGGTTGCTCGGCTCCAGACTGTAGCGCCTAGAACCGCACGGCCACTCCGGCCGGCGAAGATGAACTATTAAAAGGTTAGAATAAATAAGTACCAGGGAAGCTCCGGTTTCTCAGCTAGTACATGCATAAAAAAATCTACAAAGAAGTGTGGAACTGACAACAAATCGACTATTTACGTTCGTTTGTATAATGTCTGACAGCGGCTTCGAACGATCAGATTCCCAGAAAAAAGATTATCCACAAAATTGCGATGATTCCAAGAATTGACAAGTGCGAGAATTACTGCACAATCAGTTTAAAAACTCTTGCATCCAACGTGCCGACAAGAATAATATAGAGAAGAACGAAAAATAAACTTGCCTATCTTTTAGATGACGATCAGTTTGGCATTAAGAAAGGTAAAGGCACCTGACAGACAATTCTGACGTTGCGGTTGATAATGGAAGGGTTTCGTAGCATTTGTCGAAAATTTACCTGGAAAAAAGTTCGAGTGTAAAATGGTGCAAGACGTTCGAAAATATGAGAAAATAACAGTAAGCTATAGGGAAACACTAGGATTATACAATGCGTACAAGAGTAAATAAGGAACGATGAGAGTGGGACATCAAGAACTATTTTCTCGGGTTAAGTAGGATGTAAGACAGCGGTGCAATCTTTCGCCCCTATTGTTCACTTCTTACATCGAAGAAGCAATGACGGAAATGTAAGGAAGGTTAAAATACAAGGTGAAAGCACATCAGTGGTAAGATTGGCTGACGGCATTGCTATCCCAGTGAAAAAGATGAAAAATTGCAGGAGTGTAGAATATGGATTGAGAGTAAATTGAGGAAAGACGAAAATTGTGAGAAGTAGCTGAAATGAGAACACCGAGAAACTTAGCATCTGAGATGCGGTGCTACAGATGAGTGTTGAAAATTGGGTGGACTGGTAAGATGAGGAGGACGTTCTCTGCAGAATAGAAGCGCGAGGCAATATATAGAAAAGAATGACAAGAAAAAAAGCACGCAGTGGTATGACATGTGTCAAGATATCAGGGAATAACGTCCATTTTACAACAGGAAAATGTACGGGGTAAAAATGTAGGGGAAGACATCAGAATATATTCCAGCAGATAATTGAGGACGTAGTTTGCAGATGCTACGCTGAGATGGAAAGGTTTGCACAGGTGACAAATTCGTGTCGCGCTGCTTCAAACGACTAAGAAAAATAAAGAAAAAAGCTTTCCCTGTCATCGCCATTTCACTCAGATTACTATTTACACCTCAGTGTGCGTCCGGTTCAATATGTTTTTTGTTTCATGTGTCTCCTGATAAAAAAGGTGGAAATAAAACATTAATAAAACATTCCTCAACCATTTTCGAAACTGATGATTATCAATTATGAGCAGGCTAAATGAAATGCTGCAACTACCGAAGAGTTGGTATTGGTTGCGTGTCAGGTTCCATTCGAAAAGATACCATTTCAACCAGAAAAGACAATTTATTTACAAAAAAATAAAGGCATAGAAAGAACTAAGCGATTGTAACTACCGATAAACGCCTCTTAGCAACAAATGTTCAAATGTGTGTGAAATCTTATGGGACTTAACTGCTAAGTTCATCAGTGCCTAAGCTTACACACTACTTAACCTAAATTATGCTAAGGACAAACACACACACCCATGCCCGAGGGGGGACTCGAACCTCCGCGGGGACCAGCCGCACAGTCTATGACTGCAGCGCCTTAGACCACTCGGCTAATCTTAGAAACAGGGGAGGTTAATTATGCCTAATACACACAATATAAAAACCCCACGTGATAGTGGATAACTCGAAATAGGTTCTCGTACAATCTGCACATCAAGGAAGTCCATATGGCTCAGCCATTCACTATGCCTACGATTTCCGTAGATACCAAACAGCAGTCATAATAAAAAGGCTGGCTTCCACGAGATTCGAAGATCGTGTTTTCTTGGCAGTGCAGATATTCGTCCTAAGTGCTGTAAAATTCCGACAGTTTTTTCTACAGCGTCCAAGTACAAGTAGCTCCTGTGATAGATCGTAAACAACTGAGGCCGAGCTGATGTGGGACAACATTAAGTCGACGTGTCTGACCCAGACATTACGCTAAGTGGGTTGTTGCCTAGAGATTGGATTAGATTAGATTAATTATTCATTCCATAGACCTATAGAAGAGGGAATCCCCCTGGGTGTGGAACACCTTTCTTCTTTTATTTGTGTAAGGTTCCCAGAATGACTGTGTAAGGTTGCCACGGCCTCTTCATAGGACTCACAAATAGCTAATATACTGTCAGGAACTCCAATCGGTTAGTCTCTCCGTTGTCAAAGTTCGTTTGTGGACAGGTGCTGACTCTGGGTGAAAGCCTTTAGCTTACCCCAGGTACAGTGCCTGATCAAAAGTATCTGAAAACATCTATGAAATGAGGAGCTAACAACTACGATCGGACTCACCAACATAAGAGGAGGCGGGGTGTATTTTGTTGTCAACAGAGCAGCAGTAACAGTAAAATTTAGTGACTTCAAACATGGGCAAGTAATTGGACGTCACTAGGAACGCATACCCATTAGAGACCTTCTGCGTGTACTCAAATCGACTGGTGGTGATGTGACTGTGAACCGGAAAAGCGAAGGAACAAACACAGCTAAATCAAGACCAGACGGATTAAATGTAATGGAGGATACGAATGATCGCCATTGCAGAGAGCAGTTATAAAAAATCGAGGGAAGGAAACACTCATGAGTTACAAAGTGATAGCATTCCTGCTAGTTCATTGTCTGTGCGTAAGGCGTTAAAATAGTTAAAATACCACGCATTGCTGTAGTCAGTGCTAAGCATCTCCTGAGGCAGTATAAAGAGCGACACCACTGAACCATGGATGACTGGAAACGACTGATTTGGCGTGACGAACTACGCTAGACCATGTGGCAATCCGATATAAGGTTTCTTCGTAACGTTACGGGCCATCATGTATGGTACTAATAGTGGAGTACGGAATAGGTGGTGTTACGGCATGTGGGTGTCTTTAGCGTTTATAGTCCGCTCCCTGTATTATGCTCAGTACAATTCCTAAATGCACAAGGATATGAACACATTTCACAAGATTGTGTACTGTGTACTGTACAGGAACAATTCGGAGACGATGATTGTTTGCATCAGTGTGACATTGCATACACGTCGCAAAACAGCATCTGTGAGAGGGTGGTTTGTTTACAGCACGTAGTTTAAGAGGTGCGACGTTATAAACCCTGAGCTGTGTCAAAATGAAACTGCAGGGCAAAATTCACTTGAGATGCAGGTTAAATGTGTGTGCTAATACGTGTGATATACGTTAAGTATAAGTGCACATATGTATACGTGGGCAAAGCTGCGGGTTAAAAGCTCATCAAAGTCCCTGGAACGATTTCAACTGAATTTCTACACATGTTAGTTAAACTCTGGAGAGAAATACATTGGCGTAAGAACGACCAGTCTCCTATTCGGATGAGCGTGTCAACGTGGATAGAAAAGTGTGACGAGGAAATGAAGTGACAGTGAGGATGAAGGAGGGGAGGGACATAGATGGAGAGGAGGAGGACAGAGGGAGGGGTGGGGGAAATGGACAGAGAGAGGGGAGGGGAGGAGACGGAGAGAGAAAGGGAGAAAATGGACAGAGACAGGGAGAGAAAGAGATAGGCAGAAAGAGGGGGAGGAGGAGATAAACAAACGCAGGTGGAACTTGCTGGGAGATTAAAACTGTGTGCCGGACCGATACTCGAACTCGGGACCTTTGCCTTTCGCGGGCTAGTGCTCTACCAACTGAGCTACCCAAGCACGACTCACGCCCCGTCCTCACAGCTTTACTTCTGCCAGTATCTCGTCTCCTACCTTCCAAGCTTTACATTCATTAAAACTTTCTAGTCCAGGTACACTTGGAACTCCGCTACCACCTCTTACTATAGCAACTGTCAACCATCCATTCCCATGAGAGAAGTTAACGTTTATGTCCAAACTAAAATTAAGACTACATCCAAGAAACCAGATGGTCCATCAACGAGCGCGTTTGCTGCAACACTCTTCACTGGAATGCGATTTTTCTTGTCGCCTGTTGTTGTTGTTAGTTCGATGTTTTCTATATTTTTGTAAAGTGTTGTGCGACGACGACGTCGGTATCTCCTGCAGGAGAGCTTCTGATAAGTTTCGGAGGTTGGAGACGAGGTACTTGCAGAAGTAAATCTGTGAGGACGGGGCGTGAGTCGTGCTTGGGTAGCTCAGTTGGTAGAGCACTTGCCCGCGAAAGGCAAAGGTTCCGAGTTCGAGTCTCGGTCAGGCACACAGTTTTAATCTGCCAGCAAGTTTCATATCAGCGCACACTCCGCTGCAGAGTGAAAATCTCATTCTGGAAACGCAGGTGAGTAGGAAATGTACAGAGAAGGGAAGAGAATTGGATGGATAGAGGGAGGAGAGGAGATATGGTCAGAGGGGGCCGGAGGTAATGGACAGAGGGAAGGAGGAAGAGAAGACAGGCAAAGAGAAGGGGAGGAAGAAATGGAATTATAGGTAGGAGGAGGACACAGACAGAGGTGGAAGGAATTGCTGGACAGGGGAGGAAGGAGCAGACTGACAAAAAAAGGGGCGAAGGAGGAGATGGACAAAGTGGGGTGAGGGGTGTGATGAGCAGAGAGAGGGAGAAGCAGAAGATGAACTAAAGGAAGAGGGCAATAAATACATACCAGGAAATCTCGGGTACTCACTGGTAAAAATATAAACTCAAAGCATTCTACGGGGATTCTGACCCCTCCTTCAAACTGGGTCCAAGCCTGGATGCTTACCTGCTGCCCTGTTCTACTCGTACAGCTTAACGCGCTATGAGGTTGCTAACGAATTACGCAGGTCAGCCAGAACCGAATCCAATCCGTGTTGGTTACAGAGTGCCCGTTCCTAAATCAATCGACAAGTTTCACATGAGACACAGAATACCGTTACCAACTGGACTGAGGTCTGCATTAACTTCGCGATCAACGTTTAGAGGGGAGCAGGATTATCAGGGGCGAAGCAGCACACCTGGAGTTCAGTTCCGCGATCCCTGTTTCGCGCAACGCGGCAGGGCCACACCGCAGACGGCAGCCGTTTCGCCAGAAGAGACTCGCCGCTCTAATCGAGCCGCATTACGAATATTAGCGTAGCTCAGCGTTATCCGCGGGCCGGCCGCGCGCGACTGTTACCGCTCTTCACAATTACTGCACGCATCTGCTCCAGGCCCGCTAACCCCCTGCGCGCTCGTTGTTCATGCCGCTAACTGCTTATGGGGTTCGGTGGTCCCGGCCGTCGCACAGCCCTCGAGCGACAGCGATCGCTTAATTGAGATACGGTGCACTCGTGCTCCGACCCGTCCGCCACTTGTTCGACCGATAACACAGGCGAGAACGGAGCGACGTGTAGCACCCGGCGTGTTTGGGAGAGGTCATTTCGTTGGCACCCAGTTCCTGCAGCCTATACGTGAACTGCTCTCGTGGCCTAGAACTGTACACAGCGGAAACCACATTGTTACCTGACTACACGTGGCTCCTGCACGATTCAGTTCTATCTAATGGGTAAGTGTGATTTGCAGAGAAAATTCCACTACCTCGTAGTACTGGCACCACGGTACTCTCTTACGTTGTGACAATGAACAGGGTGACAACTATTGAACTACATGAAAAAAATCGTCATAACTTCTGAGACGAAGTCCACTTTCATTTGGATAGTCTCGAGAATGAGCAAAATTGGCGCATTGGGGAGTCTGAGAATCTGAATTTCGAGATCGAGAAGTCTATCGCCCTCAGCGGATGACAGTGTGGTCTGCGATGACCAGTTACAGAAGAATCGGTGTGGCACGGTGACTACCGAACGGTACGTGAAGGTTTTGGAAGATGATTTCATCTCCATTATTCAAAGTGACACTGATTTCGACAAGATGTGGTTCATGCAAGACTGACCTCGAACCTATCGAAGCACGAGAATGTTTGATGTCCTAGAGGAGCACTTTGGGGACTGCATTTTGGATCTGGCCTTTTCTTTCTTCATAAAGTTCAATATTTCTCGTCCTGTACTTGTAGCACAGATTATCGTGTAATGCGTTATCTGAAGGGGATTATAGTCAACTTTGCCACATGCCTTTAACACGCAGTGTTGCCTGTTAGGGCTGTATGACAATGCAGTGTGTTTCAACTCGAACTTCATTTAACTGAAGGAAAGTATTTTTATGCAACAGTCTTAAGAATAAGTTGAAGTGAAACGACATCTACAACAAACTATGTGACACAGCTTCCTCTCACAACATCGAAAAACCCAAGTACATAACATTACCATATTCAGGTGTCATATCAGACAAAATAGCCAAGCTGTTTAAAAAAACAGACATCAGGATCACCTTTGCCACCAACATCAACTTAAAAAGGAAACTGATACATGACATCTCACATCCTACAGAGAAACTCAACAAAGCAGGAATTTATAAAATTACATGCAGTCATTACAACAAATATTACATTGGCCAAACGGGAAGAAATTTTAAAGCCCGCTTTAAAGAACACATTGACTGTCTCAGACTTGGCGAACCGTATAAATCAGCTATAGCGAAACATATAAATGAAACAGGACACAGTGTCACAATAGACAACGATCTCAAAGTACTACATAACTTAGAAAAGAGCTGGAAAATGGACATCTTGGAAGAAATGGAAATATTCATCCATGGCCACATGGGGAATAACGAGATCCTGAATGAAATGACAAACTTAAAAAATTCACATTTCTTTTCCACTTTCACTACAGTACTCCTAGAACAAGAAAATACATAACATGACACTCATTTCACTCTAGCCCCAGCAATAGTTTAGAAATATGTAAAGTAAATTAGTTTACTTCATGATGTGTTCAATAATATTGTAATAGGTGCTCAATTTGTAATGTATTTCGTCAACCTACATCTGTAATATGATAACAAGACGTGCAGAAGACATGTAAACGTCTGACACCACATAGATCGACAAATCGATAGTCAAATCCAAACCAGCTGTATTTCGTCCGCCATCTTGTCCACTGCACTACAGAACTGTCTGTGATCGTTTTCCAAGTTACTGCTATGTCAGTGACAATTCGTGAACAGTGACCAGGAGAGCCACAGAAATGGAGGCACCCCAGCGACCCACAACGAGGCTGCCTCGCCAAAAGAAAAAAGTGAGTGACCGCTACAAAACATTTTCGTGCAAACATCAGTCCAGCCTCCAAAGTGACATCATCTCTTACTAAGTTTTCTCTTCTTCCACTGGATGATCACAGCATTTACGAAAAGACTATGTAACATCAGTATGGAATTATTGTAAAGTTGCTTTTGTAATGCCATTTAGCCTGATGATGAGGTATTACCTCGGAACATGTCGGTAAATAAGTAAGTAATACGATAGTTGACGAAGTTTGTGGCTGGTAGCGGTAGTTAAAAAAAATAAAAAAAACCTTTACATATTTCTTGAGACGGTCACGGTCGCAAAATAGTCAAAATGGCTTCAAATTCTTACAAACATTCCCTCATCTTTCTGGCACGTATCAGGGACAGGAAGATTTCTTCTTCTGTTGTTCGGGCTCATAACCGGATAGCCGTCTCCCAGCTAAGTCGGTGACTGAATTAAAAACCACTTCCCACAATGATGTACTGTGGAGTAAACGCACGCGCATCATAGATAAGACGTCAGTACAATAATGTCAGTCACACATAAAACCCTATCAATCTAAGCGAAATCAGAAAATCCTTCAAATTGATAGTATGTTTGTTATCTGCGCCTGCAAATAATGCCACAGCAACGGAGGACGCGGAAGCAACGACGTTGGCAGCCAGCGAACAGGTTACGACGCCCGCCGACTGTGGGTCCTCATGCCGTGCGTACTGGAGAGAGCTTCTGGTTCGGATATTCGGTCGCTTAGACGCGTGTTAGTCAATCACAGCACTTTAGTACTGGGCGTAAGAGTACTTCGTCGTCTTCTCGCGTGTCAGCGCGTTATCAGGATTGATAGTATATGAACAACCGACCTGAAGGCATCGACAATACGATGCATTTCTCTGAGTCAGCACTGTTCTTGTTTACTGTAACGTCACCACGTGTTTCTGATAACGGCCAAGGACAATAATATCGTGGTTGAGTAGTACGTGTTAATGGGAATCTCTCCTTGTTTGATCTCTTGGTTAGGTGCGTGGTTGACGTCCTCGCTTGTGTTCTGGCCGCGACTGGTTTTTGCCCTTCGGACATTGTAGTTCTCGCTGCTGAAAACTGGGTGCGGCTAGGATATAGCAGCATATGTTGTAATACAAACAGAGAAGCCTCAGAACACACCTGTTTTCGGAACTCGGAAGTGAACTGAGCAATTTCCATGAATTGTTGAGTTGGATCTTATTTCGACGGCTTCCTTGACCACTCAGTTCCTGTATTACGAGGATGTTGCCAGTATAACGACATTCCCGTAATCTATGGAATGACCTGCAGAAATGTAATGCTCAGTCAAAGCAGATTTGTTGGGCAGTAGAAGGCGTATGAGTCGCCGGCGTTCGGTGCGCGCTGTTATACCGTGCGTATTGTTTGTCCTATGTAAATGTTACCACAATGTACGAGAGTTAATCCCAACGTGTCAGGAATCAGTGACTAAGGAAGCCGTGTAAATATTAACTGCTAAACCGAGGAAAAGGGTTTCCAGCTCGACCGCGTTCACGGAGGAATTCTTGTTCTGAGTTTTGAGCGCACAGTCGATTTGCTGAATTTGCGCATTGATCCTGCACTGTTTATGACCGACGTTCCTGTTCTGACTGTGTTATAGCCCTGATCTGCGATCATTTAACCGACCGTATGTGTTTGTGTAAAGCCGGCTGTCGTGGCCGAGAGGTTCTAGGTGGTTCAGTCTGGAACCGCGCGACCGCTACGTTCGCAGGTTCGAATCCTGCCTCGGGCGTGGATGTGTGTGATGTCCTTAGGTTAGTTAGGTTTAAGTAGTTCTAAGTTCTAGGGATAGCTAACACTTGGTTCAAGAATAATAAAAGAAGGTTGTATACATGCAAGAATCCTGGAGATACTAGAAGGTATCAGATAGATTGTTGTTGTTGTTGTGGTCTTCAGTCCTGAGACTGGTTTGATGCAGCTCTCCATGCTACTCTATCCTGTGTAAGCTTCTTCATCTCCCAGTACCTACTGCAACCTACATCCTTCTGAATCTGCTTAGTGTATTCATCTCTTGGTCTCCCCCTATGATTTTTACCCTCCACGCTGCCCTCCAATACTAAATTGGTGATCCCTTGATGCCTCAGAACATGTCCTACCAACCGATCCCTTCTTCTGGTCAAGTAGTGCCACAAACTTCTCTTCTTCCCAATCCTATTCAATACTTCCTCATTAGTTATGTGATCTACCCATCTAATCTTCAGCATTCTTCTGACGCACCACATTTCAAAAGCTTCTATTCTCTTCTTGTCCAAACTATTTACCGTCCATGTTTCACTTCCATACATGGCTACACACCATACAAATACTTTCAGAAATAACTTCCTGACGCTTAAATCTATACTCGATGTTAACAAATTTCTCTTCTTCAGAAACGCTTTCCTTGCCATTGCCAGTCTACATTTT
Source organism: Schistocerca serialis cubense (assembly GCF_023864345.2). Classification (NCBI taxonomy): domain Eukaryota; kingdom Metazoa; phylum Arthropoda; class Insecta; order Orthoptera; family Acrididae; genus Schistocerca; species Schistocerca serialis. Next base: position 271,610,240 of record NC_064642.1, read on the forward strand.
ATATCCTCTCTACTTCGTCCATCATCAGTTATTTTGCTCCCCAAATAGCAAAACTCCTTTACTACTTTAAGTGTCTCATTTCCTAATCTAATACCCTCAGCATCACCCGACTTAACTCGACTACATTCCATTATCCTCGTTTTGCTTTTGTTGATGTTCATCTTATATCCTCCCTTTAAGACACCATCCATTCCGTTCAACTGCTCTTCTAAGTCCTTTGCTGTCTCTGACAGAATTACAATGTCATCGGCGAACCTCAAAGTTTTTATTTCTTCTCCATGGATTTTAATACCTACTCCAAATTTTTCTTTTGTTTCCTTTACTGCTTGCTCAATAAAGAGATTGAATAACATCGGGGAGAGGCTACAACCCTGTCTTACTCCCTTCCCAACCACTGCTTCCCTTTCATGTCCCTCAACTCTTATAACTGCCATCTGGTTTCTGTACAAGTCGTAAATAGCCTTTCGCTCCCTGTATTTTACCCCTGCCACCCTTAGAATTTGAAAGAGAGTATTCCACTCAACATTGTCAAAAGCTTTCTCTAAGTCTACAAATGCTAGAAACGTAGGTTTGCCTTTCCTTAATCTTTCTTCTAAGATAAGTCCTAAGGTCAGTATTTCTACGGAATCCAAACCGATCTTCCCCGAGGTCAGCTTCTACTAGTTTTTCCTTTTGTCTGTAAAGAATTCGTGTTAGTACTTTGCAGCTGTGGCTTATTAAACTGATTGTTCGGTAATTTTCACATCTGTCAACATCTGCTTTCTTTGGGATTGGAATTATTATATTCTTCTTGAAGTCTGAGGGTATTTCGCCTGTTTCATACGTCTTGCTCACCAGATGGTAGAGTTTTGTCAGGACTGGCTCTCCCAAGGCCGTCAGTAGTTCCAATGGAATGTTGTCTACTCCGGGGGCCTTGTTTCGACTCAGGTCCTTCAGTGCTCTGTCAGACTCTTCACGCAGTATCGTATCTCCCATTTCATTTTCATCTACATCCTCTTCCATTTCCATAATATTGTCCTCAAGTGCATCGCCCTTGTATAGACCCTCTATATACTCCTTCCATCTTTCTGCTTTTGCTTCTTTGCTTAGAAATGGGTTTCCATCTGAGCTCTTGATGTTCATACATGTGGTTCTCTTATCTCCAAAGGTCTCTTTAATTTTCCTGTAGGCAGTATCTATCTTACCCTTAGTGAGATAAGCCTCTACATCCTTACATTTGTCCTCTAGCCATCCCTGCTTAGCCATTTTCCACTTCCTGTCGATATCATTTTTGAGACGTTTGTATTCCTTTTTGCCTGCTTCAGTTACTGCATTTTTATATTTTCTCCTTTCATCAATTAAATTAAACATTTCTTCTGTTACCCAAGGATTTCTACTAACCCTCGTCTTTTTACCTACTTGATCGTCTGCTGCCTTCACTACTTCATCCCTCAGAGCTACCCATTCTTCTTCTACTGTATTTCTTTCCCCCGTTCCTTTCAATTGTTCCCTTATGCTCTCCCTGAAACTCTGTACAACCTCTGGTTCTTTCAGTTTATCCAGGTCCCATCTCCTTAAATTCCCACCTTTTTGCAGTTTCTTCAGTTTTAATCTACAGGTCATAACCAATAGATTGTGGTCAGAGTCCACATCTGCCCCTGGAAATGTCTTACAATTTAAAACCTGGTTCCTAAATCTCTGTCTTACCATTATATAAACTATCTGATACCTTTTAGTATCTCCAGGGTTCTTCCATGTATACAACCTTCTATCATGATTCTTAAACCAAGTGTTAGCTATGATTAAGTTGTGCTCTGTGCAAAATTCTATCAGGCGGCTTCCTCTTTCATTTCATAGCCCCAATCCATTTTCACCTACAACGTTTCCTTCTCTCCCTTTTCCTACACTCGAATTCCAGTCACCCATGACTATTAAATTTTCGTCTCCCTTCACTATCTGAATAATTTCTTTTATTTCATCATAAATTTCTTCAATTTCTTCGTCATCTGCAGAGCTAGTTGGCATATAAACTTGTACTACTGTAGTAGGTGTGGGCTTCGTATCTATCTTGGCCACAATAATGCGTTCACTATGCTGTTTGTAGTAGCTTACCCGAATTCCTATTTTCCTATTCGTTACTAAACCTACTCCTGCATTACCCCTATTTGACTCTGTGTTTATAACCGTGTAGTCACCTGACCAGAAGTCTTGTTCCTCCTGCCACCGAACTTCACTAATTCCCACAATATCTAACTTTAACCTGTCCATTTCCCTTTTTAAATTTTCTAACCTACCTGCCCGATTAAGGGATCTGATACTCCACGCTCCGATCCGTAGAACGCCAGTTTTCTTTCTCCTGATAACGACATCCTCTTGAGTAGTCCCCGCCCGGAGATCCGAATGGGGGACTACTTTACCTCCGGAATATTTTACCGAAGAGGACAATCTATTGGTTATGAACTGTAGATTAAAACTGAAGAAACTGCAAAAAGGTGGGAATATAAGGAGCTGGGACCTGGATAAACTGACTAAACCCTAGGTTATACAGAGTTTCAGGGAGAGCATAAGGGAACAATTGACAGGAATGGGGGAAAGAAATACAGTAGAAGAAGAATGGGTAGTTCTGAGGGGTGAAGTAGTGAAAGCAGCAGAGGATCAAGTAGGTAAAAAGACGAGGGCTAGTCGAAATCCTTGGGTAACAGATGAAATATTGAATTTAATTGATGAAAGAAGAAAATATAAAAAAACGCAGTAAATGAAACAGACAAAAATGAATACAAACGTCTCAAGAATGAGATCGACAGGAAGTGTAAAATGGCGAAGCAGGCATGGCTAGAGGACAAATGTAAGGATGTAGAGGCTTATCTCATTAGGAGTACAGGAAAATTAAAGGGACCTTTGGAGAAAAGAGAGCCACTTGCATGAATATCAAGAGCTCAGATGGAAACCCAGTACTAAGCAAAGAAGGGAAAGCAGAAAGGTGGAAGGAGTATATAGAGGGTCTATACAAGGGCGATGTACTTGAGGACAATATTATGGAAATGGAAGAGGATGTAGATGAAGATGAAATGGGAGATACGATACTGCGTGAAGAGTTTGACAGAGCACTGAAAGACCTGAGTCGAAACAAGGACCAGTTAGTAGACAACATTCCATTAGAACTACTGACAGCCTTGGGAGAGCCAGTCCTGACAAAACTCTACCTTCTGGTGAGCAAGATGTATGAAACAGGCGAAATTCCCTCAGACTTCAAAAAGAATATAATAATTCCAATCCCAAAGAAAGCAGGTGTTGACAGATGTGAAAGTTACAGAACTATCAGTTTAATAAGTCACAGCTGCAAAATAATAACGCGAATTCCTTACAGACGAATGGAAAAACTGGTAGGAGCTGGCCTCGGCGAAGATCAGTTTCATTCAGCATAAATGTTGGAACACGTGAGGCAATACTGACCCTACGACACATCTTAGAAGCTAGATTAAGGAAAGGCAAACCTACATTTCTGGCATTTGTAGACTTGGAGAAAGCTTTTGACAATGTTGACTGGAATACTCTCTTTAAAATTCTAAAGGTGGCACGGGTAAAATACAGGGAGCGAAAAGCTGTTTACAGTTTGAACAGAAACCAGATGGCAGTTATAAGATTCGAGGGGTACGAAAGGGAAGCAGCGGTTGGGAAGGGAGTGAGACGTGGTTGTAGCCTGTCCCCGATATTATTCAATCTGTATATTGAGCAAACAGTAAAAGAAACAAAAGAAAAATTCGGAGTAGGTATTAAAGTCCATGGAGAAGAAATAAAATCGTTGAGGTTCGCCGATGACATTGTAATTCTGTCAGAGACAGCAAATGACTTGGAAGAGCTGTTGAACGGAATGGACAGTATCTTGAAAGGAGGATATGAGATGAATATCAACAAAAGCAAAACGAGGATAATGGAATGTAGTCGAATTAAGTCGGGTGATGCTGAGGGAATTAGATTAGGAGATGAGACACTTAAAGTAGTAAAGGAGTTTTGCTATTTGGGGAGCAAAATAACTGATGATGGTCGAAGTAGAGAGGATATAAAATGTAGACTGACAATGGCAAGGAAAGCGTTTCTGAAGAAGAGAAATTTGTTAACATCGAGTATAGATTTAAGTGTCAGGAAGTCGTTTCTGAAAGTATTTGTATGGAGTACAGCCACGTATGGAAGTGAAACATGTACGATAAATAGTTTGGACAAGAAGAGAATAGAAGCTTTCGAAATGTGGTGCTACAGAAGAATGCTGAAAATTAGATGGGTAGATCACATAACTAATGAGGAGGTATTAAATAGAATTGGGGAGAAGAGGAGTTTGTGGCACAACTTGACAAGAAGAAGGGACCGGTTGGTAGGACATGTTCTGAGGCATCAAGGGATCACAAATTTAGCATTGGAGGGCAGCGTGGAGGGTAAAAATTGCACAGAGAGACCAAGAGATGAATACACTAAGCAGATTCAGAAGGATGTAGGTTGCAGTAAGTACTGGGAGATGAAGAAGCTTGAACAGGAGAGAGTAGCATGGAGAGCTGCATCAAACCAGTCTCAGAACTGAAGAGAACAACAACAACAAGTTCAAGGGGACTGATGCCCTCAGATGTTAAGTCCCATAGTGCTCAGAGCCATTTGAACCATTTTTGTTTGTTTGTGTAAAGTGGTTTTAATTCAGTGACCGACTCACTTTGATGACGCCTGTACGTATCAACCTTAATACCACAAAAAGAAATATTTTCTTCGATTATTACTACAGATCCCATGGAAATCCAAGTGAAAATCAACCGTGGCATAATACTGTTCCAGTAGACCTGTGTCTGTGGTGCTGTACTTACGTTGAGCAGTCATTTTCCTGGATGACAACGTATTCGGACACGACCACAAGCCCAGTGATTAAGAAATTTGATTCTCTCGACCAGGCGACGTGTTTTCACTGCACCACAGCCCAATTTCGATGATCCTGATGCTGCTGCAGTCTTACCTGATAATGTTGTGGCTGAGCATCACAACCATTTTTCATTGATCCGGGTCCAATCTCGATGGTACCGTGCCTGTTGCAGTCGTAAGCGACAAAGTATTGGGTCATTAGGCAACTCGTAAGGGTCGTTTGCTGCGGAAGCCCATGTTCAACATTTGAGCTGAACGATGTGCTCCGAAACTCTTTCACTTGATCCAGCATTGTACACTGTCATCAGATCTTCCACAGGTCACCGCTTAACCTACTTCACATAGCGGGCAAGCCTTGGACCTCCACTTTCTATCACGTGGCATGACGATCCAATAGCTTGTCGCCTACTACTCCAATCACATTCCACAGATGTTCATGACAGTAGCACACGGACCAGCTTCACTGTCTTAGAGATGCTCGTTCCCTGGTGCCGAGCCATAAGAGCCTTCCCTTCGTCAAAGTCGCTCACGTTAGTGGATTTTCCCCCTTGCGATTCGCACCGTCGCTAGAATGATCCCCCTTTGGTCTCTGTCCCCTTTTGCAGACCTACTCTCCTTAAAGCGTCACATACCAACATGCGGCATTCAGTCTAGAGTGGGTTGTGATCATAATATTTAGTTTGATCAATTGAAGTGCCCTGTTATTATCACACGTGATTCACATACTCACAAAATCCTTGTCCTCTCTAGTAAAGACAAAAAAAAAGTCGTGGAGGCTAACAGTCCCATCTGACGACAATCGCCATCTGGAAGGGGCACTACTCGTCAGACATAGAAGAAAACTTCCTACAGTGGGGTGTCCGGAAAGCAATACCTGTTCATGTATGGACCAATCTGTGTTCTCATTACCGTCTGCATTTTACTTAGAAGCAGACACTATTTAAACAATGCTGCTCGTAGTTTGGAGACCCATTAATTACGAATTACCCGACCCCCCCCCCCCTCCCCTTCCTCTCTATCCCTTTGTGCGATGTGGGAGGCCCCCTTCACCTTACGTTAAATTTACCCTGTAATTGTTAAACAGATTTATTTGATACGTTCATGTTTCAGTTTCATACCACTAAAAATACCTTTCAGGTTACTCGGAATTATTTTTATGAAACATAACGTTATCCTTTATAATAATGGACATCCTGTGTATATTCACTGTTATTTGACAGGTTTCAAGATAAGCAATTTAATTAAACTCGTTATAGTGCACCTTAAACGTAGTTATCATTTTCACCTCTGTTTTACCCAGAAGTGTAGTACATAGATTTAGAAACTGCATTACACTTTACTTATAATGTGGGATGAAAAACATTTTATTTTAATCATGTCAACCACAAATAGTATCTGTGTCGACAAACAGAGAGGCAGACGAAAAAAAAGGCTCCTCGAAAATAGTATTAACCCTATCGACGGATACTCAAAAACCTTCACTTATTTTTCAGATGGACGACAAAGGTCTTTCTATCTTCCTTCGAACGCTATGATTACGTGCTTTTCAGTCTCTTGATTTATGTGGTATCTGAGAGAACTCTTATAAGTGAACTTCAGCTTAGCTTAATCCTACAACGATTGTCTTCTTATACGAACGTGTGTTTCAACTTGACGGCAGGCCATTTAACATGTTCATTGTAAAAGTTTCGAGGAAAGTTCGTGTTTAACACAGTAACATTGGTGTTCTATGCTTTGCAGAATATCACAGCTGACTGACACGCACTGATTTCAACCGATGGCGGCAGGGAATTATCAGAATTAAATCGAACACTTGTGCAGCACTTGTTTCTAATTGGAGAATCCCCGGCATGCAAATGTGGAAAGTATTCAGTTAAGTGCAGAGAATCCACAAATACTGGTGTGCACTTCAATAATTTCTATGCTCGGGATTAATAAAAAACAAAGTGATCCATTATTATAACGTATATTCTCGGAATTAAAATCTGATTTTCATTTCCACCCATCCCCTTCCTCAAACCTCTCTTTAAATGAAATTTGGTGAGATTTTTTCGGACCTATCCCCCCTAGTTTTGAGCTCACATAATTACCATATATCATGGCAAAGGCTTCAGCCCTTCTTCACAGTGGATCACGTACTATTTCTAGAATACTCGGTCCATTCGAATCGCGTCCTATGCATTGGACACTCGCTTCTGTAACGTCAGCACATCGTCGATGGGTTGGGAATACAGTAATGCATTTTAATGTCGCCATAGCCACATTTCAAAGAGATTTTGGGGTGATGAGTGGGGAGGCCATCCAACTCGTCTTCTTCGACAAATCCATTGCTCATGAAACGTCGCTGTGACTCACTTTCGCACGATCCATAGAAAACTGTGCGGTGGCAAGTAGTTATCTTCCGGCAAGGGTAACGTTCTCAAATAAGGCTGGTAATTCATGGTGCAGAGTTCGGTGGTACACGCCTGTTACTCTTCCTGGCAAAGTTTATAGTTCTATGCCAAAGGCCTTGTCGCAGTGGTAAGACGTGTTCGCGTCAGATCACGTAAGTTAAGCGCTGTCGGGCTGGGCTAGTACTTGGATGGTTGACCGAGACCTGTTAGTAAGTGGGCTGCTCTCTGCCATTGTGAGGTCAGTTGAGGAACTACTTGACTGGAAAGTAGCGGCTCCGGTTACGAAAACTGAAACTGTAGGGAGAGCGGTGTGCTAACTATGTGTCCCTCCGTATCCGTATCCAGTGACACCTATCTGGAGAATGACACGGTGATCGGTCGGTATCATCGGGTCCTACGACGCCTTTCAGACGGAGTTAAATTCGTTTTAGTATGGTTCTATCTGTGGTTCACTGGCAATTCCTGTTCATACATTGATCCTGATGTCTCATCTACAAGATTGCTGAATCATTTGCAACTCCCGAGACATGCGTGTAGTAACGATTTATTATGCCATCTCTTGTGAATTCTTCTTCGTCTGCAAATAATATGCCGTAACAAGTTAAGCGGCCCACATCTCAGCAGGTATTTGGTTCCTGGAACTTTTCTTCTAGTTTTGAACAACCATGTCCTGCAAAAATATGTAACACTTTAGTTAAACACCCTGTATAGTACCACAATGAGAAGTGGTGAAGACGTTAGGGCTTCCAACCAGTGGCGATAAAGAAAAGGTGAGCTCATGGTAAGCGTAAATGCCTTCTTGCTAGAACGGTGGGGGTACATCTGAATGCGTGTGTTTTGCAGTTCGGCCGGTGTCGGTGCGCATCCGCGGCCGTAACCGGCCTCTGTCAGCAGACGCCCCAGTGGAGGTGGACTGCGAGGCGGTGGGCACGCGGCCGCCGCCCGTCTTCTCCTGGTGGAAGGCCGGTGTCCAGCTGCGCAACACCAGGGAGACGGTGAGTCACACCACACTTTCTGCTCTTCAACAGAAGTCACAATGCAGAGCAATCTACTACGTGCGTTGGACAAAATAATAGCCGCATTTCGACGAGAAGTTCAGAAATTTCTTAATGTACACCATATCAAGCTGAGGACAGTTGTGATTAGATCCCGTACGTGCAGCTCCTAACACGTGAGACGTTGTTTAGTTTGTTTCACCCGCTGTTCCAAACAGTCCCAGACATTTTATACGGGATTAAAATCGAGAGATTCCGCAGGCCTATCGAGATGTGAAATGGTACCTGAGTGTCATCCAGGCAAGGAACTTGATCAGCATTTTAGACGGTTACAAAGTCTGTGTATATATAGTGTCTGTATCTTCACAATAAGTGTCCAGAAATGCACGCACTCAATATGTATCCGTGCGCTGACAGGCTAAAGTTACGAATATTTATCTCCCAGTGAGAGAGTCAGGAATTATGAAAGCATAAGGGCAGCCATGACTGAGGAAAATGAAGCACAATGACTAGGTAAGAGTTTGGATCAGTCTTGGAGGCGCGCTCCGGTAGCCGACGAGATTAAGGCGACCGCTCGCTATAAGCGGGAAATCCGGGTTCGCGAACAGCTGACGTCAAAGTACAGTCGCAGAATGCGAATCTATTGGGTAATTTATCAACAGTGTTGCTATCTTGGAACATAGGAATTTCCACATCGTACTCAAATTAAGGTTTACATGAAAGTTCAACTCTTGGTCACCGGAATCTTGAAATGAATGTCTTGGTTTATGTTTACGGTCACCTAAAAGCGGAGACTCATATAACTGTACGAAAAACACTCCCTAAACATCACAGCACTACCTCCAGGCTAGAGATGCACTGCTTTTATGAAGTGGCCTTTGGCTTGCGTGTATTGAACCATATCGCAAACAGCTCTTATAATTATGAAATCACATACGGTGTACAGAAAAATCACAACATAAATGATTTGGGCAATGGTTTAACATTATTTTACGGTGGATGAATATGAGTAAACCCAAGAAACACATTAACATGTCTAATACGGTGTGGGAGACTCGTTAGCCTTAAAAATAGTTTCCAGTTGTCTCAGAATGGATAAAAAGATGTCCTGCATGGTTTTCAGGGCAATATTATACCACACGTAATGCAAAATAGCGGCAAGGGCAGGTAACGATGATGGAGTTGGATAGCGATCACTCACCCTTCTCTCCAAATTAGACCACAATGGCTCTACACTATCCAGATCTGATGACTGTGGTGGCCAGAAAGGATGCAACATTTCATCTCATATCTCACAGAACTAGTTCTGAATATTTTGCGCTGTCTGAATAGGGTCGCGTCGTCGTAGAAGATAGCATCACCATTGTGGAACAAATATTGTACCGAGGGATGGATCTCGCAGGCCAAAATGATCCTATAAAGCTTCATAGTAATGTGACCTTTGCGGAGTAATCACGCTGCCTATGGAATACCACGGCATTGCTGCTCAAATCCTCACCGAAGTACATCTGTGTTTCTCCCTTGGGACATAAACTCGGCCAGAAATTGGAAAAGTGTACAACAAGACTAATCCGACCATGTTACTTACTTTAATTGCTCCGTAGTCTTTTTTTTGTGGCTTCGGCACGTTTTCCTATTACGGGCATTCGAATCACTCATCTGTTGCTGCTGTTTTGGTGTTGACAGAGTTCGCACTGCGATATTAAATTCTGCAGTGACTTTTGTAGCTGTCATCCGGTTATGTTTCTAAACACTCCTCTTCAATGGCCATCTGTCGCGATCACTCATTGCACACTGTCATCCATATTGTGACTAAGCGGGTGTTTTCCCGTTTTTCTTGTATGTGGTATAAACTATCGATACGGAGTGTCTTGAATCACCAAACACGTCGCTTAGTTTGGCTGCGGGATCAACCGGCCGCTGTGGACGAGCGGTTGTAGGTGCTTCAGTCCAGAACCACGTGGCTGCTACGGCCGCAGGTTCGAATCCTGCCTCGGTCATGGATGTGTGTGATGTCCTTAGGTTAGTTAGGTTTAAGTAGTTCTAAGTCTAGGGCACTGATGGCCTCAGATGTTAAGTCCCATAGTGCTGAGAGCCATTTGAACCATTTTGTTGCAGAATCATCCACCATACGAGCACCAACAATTTGGCCACGTAAGAATTCATTTAGTTCCGACACAATGCACACACAACTACACAGAGCACTGTTCTCACTACGACTGAGAACTGTAGAGTATTAAGGACTTTGCATAGGTGCTGTTAGTGACCAAATGCAACATCAGAACCTGCAGGCTGGTCTAGAATCTGCATTTCTGTTCAATAATGCGTTTCTCGAGTTGTTTCCACATTTTTGTCCAATCCCTACAGGTATAATACTTACAGATAAGGAAACGTGACGTAGCAACTATAGACGAAACTGTGAGATTACACATGCAACCACCGATAACGCACCAAACGTCATGTACAGTCATTATTATGTCGTATAGAAGAAAAAGGCGTTTCTCATATTTGAGATGTTCATGACGCAATAAAACTGTAGCACTTGCGGAAGGAGAACCTTTAACTTCACAAAATTTTGAGGAAACTGTTTTATTGTGCTTCGAAGAAACTGCAGAAAAGCATCAAGTGGTTTACATCACGTTCCTCTGTCTGATGACATTCGTGGTAAGGTTTTTATTGATGCCACTCAGATGTAAGAGGGACACAGTGCGGATTGAACATCTTATTGAGCCGTCTGTGGACTCAGCACCTTGCGTTATTTCAAAAGAAGCAAAACCACTTCTCCACAGGCCCTACTATACGCCTCCAGTCAGCTACTTTCAAGTTTACGCGATGTCTGGCCCGTCAAAGACGGGCATCTTAATGTGACACTTTGAGAGAGGTCTTCTACCAGGTGCCTAATTCCCAATCCCCATTGTATGCATTTCCCCTCTCAATGTTTTCCCGGAAATAGGGTGAGATAGACTGCCATTCTGTCACGTCTCCACGTCGACCCATTTTATTATGTTCATTCTATGCAGCATGATGACGCAGACACACACCACTTCACTGCCATGACCTAGGTCAGCGGTGGCGGGTCACATGACCTCCTTCAAATGGACTCAAATGGCTCTGAGCACTATGCGACTTAACTTCTGAGGTATCAGTCGCCTAGAACTTAGAGCTAATTAAACCTAACTAACCTAAGGACATCACACACATCCATCCCCGAGGCAAGATTCGGACCTGCGACCGTAGCGGTCGCTCGGCTCCAGACTGTAGCGCCTAGAACCGCACGGCCACTCAGGCCGGCTGACCTCCTTCCACCAAATATACAATGTTGCAGAGCTCCAAAGCAGCCAGTGTTCTCTTTTACAGGGCCACTAATAATTCATTTAGGGGACGTACTAAATGAACATGCGACAAACCCATCTACTTGCACTGTTCTCAAATTCGTTTATTTTATTCAAGTGACTATGTTCCGATTGCACGCTGCCCGTTAAAGTCAAATTCATAGAACATATATTACAGTTTTCTATGAGTATGTGTAGATGAATTCTTTCGCAGGTAATGTCAATAATGACTAACGGGCTTTAGCTGTCGTTCAACAAGTCTGCAAATCTTACATTTTGTCTAGAGAGTTGCTGCTTACCCGCATCTGCGAAGATGCTCCTAGCACCTCATAGTTAAATATCGTGGACAAAATAAGGGACTAGTACACCGTATTTTAACCGAAATTTATTTTCTATTGTCATGCCTTAGCAGTAGTTGGGACCTGGCGGCAACAGGACACTTTTGCTATGAAACTGATACGCAAATTAAATTAAATTAAATTGATCAATTAATCGCCCCCGTCCCCGAGTAGGCCCTCCCCCATTCCACGATAACATCATGTGTTTTTCTCAGCCTACAGGTGGGGCCCAGCCCCTGTCCCTCCTTTCCACCCTTCCCCACACCCGATTGGTGTGTGAATTTCGAATTTTGGTGGGAATTACGTTGTCTCAGGACTGTGCTGATTCCCTTCCCCCCCCCCTCCCCCCCGCCAAACCGGGAATTGGCGCGAAATAAAAACTGGCAGTGCCCTTTCAGGGACACGACCCCTGGTCCCTCTGGCCAGAAAGCCCAAGAGCGTCCTACTAACACAATTATACTACCAGAGGCACTTGGAATTGGCGGGAAATAAAAATGGCAGTGACATTTCTGGTACTCAAACCATAGTTCTTCTGGATGGAAAGCCCAAGTGCTTACCGCAGCACAAAGAAACTGTCTAGATGCAGAAGAGGAAAGTTAGGTTAGTGTACTTTGTTTTGGTCTGGACATTTCTCATAAGTTTTTCTTTGCGCGTGGTTCCACTGTGTCTTAGAAAGAGAGGCATAATCCCCCTACAAGCAGCCAGATGTTAAAAACACAGCGACTTTATAACGAGCTAGAACCGTAGGCAACGTCTAACAGCACTGTTGGTGTATTAATACGCATTCCAGCGATCATGGTCTATATTCAGTGACGAGGTATTTGTGTGGAAAAACCACTTCAGCCGGAGATAATGCCATACCTCAATTTATAAGGCTTGTATAGATTTTAACATGGATATCGTTAGCGATACTAGTGAGCACCTGTAGAACCAATACCGCATGTGTCAGTAACATAGCCGTTCGATCATGTTTTTAACCTATGGCGGCTCATAGATCGATTACGCCTCTCTTTCTAAGACACAGTCGTACCACGTGAAAGGAAAAACTTATGAGAAATGTCCACCTAGCATTGGTTTTCGCTCAGTATTCTTCCGTATTGCCAGCATGCAGTTATAGATGAAGTAATATACTTAGTAGTAGTAGGGGAAGTGTGATAGAAAGAGTGCTATAACTGGTTAAAGTCTGGATGCTTATAGTTCCCTCAAAACAGCAACGATTTTGCTCATAAGATTAATCTAAATCAGCTGTCTCTACTCTCGTGGACTCATGACTGTTTTTTTATTATTACGGCCACGATTGCGTGTTAAAAAAAATTGGCGTTATTTCATACATCATAACTTCCAATTATAAAGTAGACACCACTTGAATAATAGCTCATTGTGCAATCTAGAAATGATGGCGGGTTGTTTCTTAGACATACGAGTTGATGGCGAGAAACGGTAGTGATGATCAATTGTCTTGCAAAACTAGAACGCAAGAACCTGCTGTCGTATGACAGAAATTTTAGGCATGTCGTTAGTGGTGAGTTATGCATAAAAAATGTCAATTGTGAACATGCAGATGGTAACTGTTTTTGATGTCATGGAAAAGGTGCGTGGTAAAATCTTACGAGATTACATTACAAGACAGGTGCTCACGATTTGTTTCATGAACGCCTGTATGACATAGTACTGCAACTGTAAAATGATCACTGCCATAGTGTACAAAACCGTTACGTCCTTTTGAGTAATAGCTTCTTGTTGTCGAACGTGAAACGATTGAGATTTTTTTTTCAGATATGTGAGCTAATGGCGTGAAAGATTGTGTTGTCTCCTGTCATTTTACGTGTTTGAAATGTTAGTAACACACTTGATCATCTGTAGTGGGTGGCAGTGCACTTCACTGGATGTCGCAAAATTATGAGATGTGAATTGTATCCTGCAGTTGAATATAAAAACTATACCATTTTGCTCATAAAACTAAAAGAAAATGGCCTGTGGTTATTTTCGTGGAAAGAGGACACTTATTATTGCCGTGATATAGTTGCTTTAATATAGGAGTCACGTTGATATAACCGTCCAGTGCTCGGAAAGGCGTGGTGGCTGAGTTCCTTAAGATGTCGCAGTTGTCCCTTTGGACAAACAACCAACGGTTGGGATAGTCTCCTTTTATCATAGTTTTACTGTGAGGGATGACAGCGTCACACTCTACAATATGTGTAGCCTTTTTCGGCGTCGATAGCACTGGACGCCCAGCAGTGTGCTCGCTGGAGCTGGCTGTGGTGAAGACACTGTGGTGTGAGGCTTTGGTCACTTCAGGCGGAAGACTTCCTGTTTCCATAGCACCCGGCTTCTGAAAAACCCATTTGGAGCGTCATCCGGAATTTCGTTGTTGTTATGGAGGGGCTCTATCTTTCCAAAAAATACGTTTAGCTGATTGCAAGAAAGAATTTCTTTGATGGTAAGTACAATGTTTTCCATCGCAGAAAGGTGGACTGCTGGGGGAAAGAGGGGGGGGGGGGGGGGGGGCGACTGTCTACAGTGGGTGGTCGCCGGCCACAGCCACACTCTGACCACGGAGTGGCATGTGGGAGACGTGCCGCTATATTTTAGATGAACAAGTTGCGCTTGATGCGGTCATCCTTTTATCTCCTATTGTTTACTCCGCTATACACGCTTTTGTGTTGGCTGAGGACCATCGCCTCAAGGCGGTCAGCGGACACTTCCTGCCACGAGGCATTGTGTGGAGCGGCTGTTCGTTTGAAAAAGCCTGTGTCGTCCACGTATGTGGATGGATGGAAAGAGAGAAGGATGTGAGTGGGTCTCGAGTTTCAGCAGTTTGTCGACGCTTCTCAAGGAGAATGCACGATCAAATCTCCCCCTCTGCTGTTTTTTAGGACATTTTTCATAGTACATGTGTTACATTATGACACGTCAATTACAAGTGCTGGTTTTTTCACAACAATTTTGAAGTGTAATTAGTGCTGTGATGCATGTTTTTCATGAGTTATGGTAGTGTATGTTGGCTTCGGTTACCTGGACTGCAGCGTGGTTTTTGAGCAGGAGTGTGTAGCGAACTCTGATGTTCAGTAACAATAGATATTGTCCTCAGCGGTAAGCTGTCTCCAACACCAGCATCTCATCACTTGAACCTATTACCCATCAAAAAGAATAAAGATAGTACCTTACGTCCCATCCTTTTTTCCCACCAGCTTATGGGTGAATAGTAGAGTTCGAGTGTGTCTCCACTAGTTTCGAACGGTATTGCGAATTTTTTTCCGAGCTGGATAACACCAGTCGTATGGTATCGTAATATAAATGTGGACACGTAGTTATTCGGCTGTCAGTAAGATTAAATGGCAGCAATTGACTGTAACTGAATAAGTGGAAGGTTTTTATAGTAAGCAGCTTTCCTCCAAGGTTTTCGATTGTAAATTCGGCCTGAATACACAAAAAGAGTTTTTAGCAGTTTACAGATAGTGCAGATTTGAATAACTGTTTATATTTGTTAATGTATTCAATAATTATCTCCAAGTCCATGGAAATTTTCCTTCGTGACAACACACAAGGACACGATAAATCAATGAAATGATAAATAATTTCTGGTCAGTTCTGGCAGTGGACGATATCTATTTCTAACAACCATACATAAAAAAAATTAGTGCCGATACCCTGAATTAAATTCCAAACGCCTCTTATAAAGCAAAAGCTCAGTAAAACCAACCGTGTGTATCCCAGTGTTGATAGCAATACGAATCCCTCTTCTTATTACTCTGGAGAACAGGTGGTGCTATTTCCAAACTCAGGATTGATGAAAAATAATGTACTGCATGTAACTGATTTTTTACTCTTTGAAGAAGGAATAAAAAACATGCAGAACGAATTACGATACTTCAGTTTAAGTGGCTTCAGAAGTCTTCATTCCCAGTTCGCTCCTCGTTTGTGGAAACTGTCGTTAGGTTGTGTAAATCACTGGTGTCACCTTGGTGATAGAATACCTGTGTACTCCATCCCCTTACTCCAACGTTTGGAATAACTACATAAACTGGTGGTGGAAAGAGTATAAGTAGTGACTATGTTGAGGAACCCATCGACGTCTCTAAGCTATATACATAAACGGATATTCAAATACGCACTTCCCTTTTTTGTCTGGAACGCGTTGTCCCAAAAATACACTAAAGGAAACAAATACCAACACCACGAAGGAATTGTGCGACATAAATGAGAGATGATAGGTCTGTTTATAGGTATGAAAGATGACGTCTATTGAAATTTCAGGCCAGTCACTTAAGACTTGTGCTGGTATCACCACTATGAGGATTCAAATGTGGTTTGCTTTAAATACATGCTGTAACGGTCGTGAGGGTTAGTTACCTTTGAGATTAGGCATGGTGAGTTGAAGTTGGTCAAGAATGACTTTAAGGCGGCAATGACGCCAATATCAATAACCCATTGAGTTTGGTCGAGGTCGTGTAACAGGCCTATGAGATGCTGATGATTCTTCTACGATGCTGCAGAAAGACTAGGAAAGAATGTAGCCTCTACTGTTGGCGCAGTGGTCACGAGAAGGTACAGTCGCAAGAGGACCAGGCTCCGGACGGCCTCATGGCAATCGGAGAGGACGACCATCCTGTTCGGCGTATGGCTCTGGCACATCTAGTAAGTGCATCTGCAGTTGCAATTTCAGCAGCAGGTGGTACCACCGTAACAAAACGAACGGTAACAAATCTGTTACTTCAAGGACAACTCCGACCCAGGCGCCATGTAGCGTGAGTTCCATTGACATCAAACAACAGCCCATTTGCGACATCTGTGGTATCAAGCGAGAGCTAGTTGAAGGCGGAGTGGAGGTCTGTTGCGTTTCCTGATGAAAGCTGGTTCTGCCTCGGTGCCGCCCATGGCCGTGTGTCGGTTAGGAGAAGTAGGAGACAAGCTGAACACATGAAACCAACTTGTCTGTGCGCCAAACACACTGGAACTGCGCGTTGAGTTATGATCTGGGCTGCGATTTCGTATGACAGCAGGCTCAGTCTTGTCGTTGTCCCACGCACCCCGACTGAAAAACCGTAAGTCAGTCTAATGATTCAACGTATTGTGCTGTCATTCGTGAAAAGTATTCCAGGGTGTGTTTCCCAACAGAATAACGTTGGCCACATACCACTGTTGTAGCCCAACATGTTCTACAAAGTGTCGACATGTTGTATTGGCTTGCTCGATCGCCAGATCTGTCTGCAATCAAGCAAATATGGGATTTCATCGGACGAAAACTTGCATTGATCGGCCAACTGCAACAGGTGTGGTACTCCTTCCAACAATCTGATATCTGGCATCTGTACAACACAATGCATGTACGTTCTTGTAGTGTTAATCCATTAAATATTTTACCTACACAAATGTACTCCCAAAATTTCATTATTTACATTAATCAAATTGTGGAGGGTAATAAATATGTCATACTCGTAAATCCCCCGTTTCCGACCAAGCTTCCCGAGAAGTTTTTCTTTGGAAATAAAGCAGAACCGATGTCTGGAAACACCAACTAAAAACATTCCAACAGGAATCCTTTCTGCCCCAATACCAACTCTCCTGGTATTTGGCCGAACAGAACTCGGCTCGATAGTGGATAAGAACTCGAATATCCCGTGTTAACTTCTGAGTTTTGATATCAAAGATATACATAGGAAAAAAAGTGTCCAGTGGTCAAAGAAAACTAAAACCACCTCCAATCAAAATTGCTGTACAGCATATATTTAATGGGTTGATATTTCAACACACACAGTTTAATACACTGAAACCATGTGGGCCAGTACTCGACGGTGAAGTATGATTGGAACCTCGGCGGTGCCTGTTGCAGTCGAGTCCGGACGGCAACGTGACCACCAGTACGCTGACGTTCGTGCCGACCATGGAGGACAGTGGGAAGCTGCTGACGTGCCGCGCCAGCACGCCGCTCATCCCCGACAGCTCGCTGGAGGACTCCTGGAAGCTAGACATCTATCGTGAGTAGCCCAGTCCTCTGGCGGCGGCAGCCTTCAATCTGTGCCTTAGAGCAGTATTCACGCGTTCACAAACGGCTAGTTAATTGCGCTCAAAAATACAACTCAAAGAGACATGCTGTTGCGGTTCATAGCAGCCTACGTCTCCTGTAGAGAAAGTAATGTCCAAAGCCTATCTTATGTTAAACAACCATAGAGATTTAAATTCCGTATTTAGCTCGCGTGACCATCATCCAATAGTCGCATTTCGCTCCTTACTTAGTAGTCTCTCTTTCAAAAAGCAGGGTTGGGTATATCGAGACTGACTTGCCAGTGGCTGTTGGACACAATTATGCATTTAAATTGCCTTGTTAAATGTTCACTCAACTTTTGTTTCCTTCTTTGTGTCTGAATTTTCTTACTTTCTGAAGGTTTTCCTATCTTCTATGCACTGACTTGCTACCTCATGTTACTACTATTCATTAGGTATAGACACTCTCTATTACCTGTCTGTTTGATTGGATGCTTACCTTTCCAGTTCTGTATGCGTGCAGACTGCTAAAATTTCGATTAATCGCCACTCTTTGGGGCGAAGGCTTCCGACATAAGAAGTCATCCTCATTCTTCCAACGACCTTTCTCAAAGATGGCGGAGGAGCGGGCAAAGGTTCGGGGCACTCTCTTGTCTTTTGGGTAGGAAACTGCTCCTAAAGGCGGAAGTACCAGCAATGATCAACGACATGAGGATGCAGAAGACAATGGAAACCACTGCAGTAAAGACAAGTAACGTGTACCCACAGGACATGTGACCTGTAATGGAAGAAGTGTCCTGATGATCTCTCCATTGGGAAAAGATTCCGAAATAGTCCCCCATTCGGATCTCCGGGAGAGGCCTGCCAGCGGGGAGGTAACCATGAGAAAGAGATTGAATAATCAACGAAAGGATAATGTTCTACGAGTCGTAGCATGGAATGTCAGAAGCTTGAAAGTAGTAAGGAAGCTAGATAATCTGAAAAGGGCAATGCAAGGCTCAATCTAGATATAGTAAGGGTCGGTGAAGTGAAATGGAAAGAAGCCAAGGATTTCTGTCAGAAGAGTAATATCAACAGCAGCGGAAAATGTTGTAACGGGAACAGGATTCGATATGAGTAGGAGGTAGGGCAAAGAGTGTGTTACTGTGAACAGTTTAACAGAAATTGAGGATGTGTTAGATGACAAGCATTTGGACCATAGGAAATGTAAAGGCACCAGAGAGGCAATTCCGACGTTGCGGTTGATAATGGAGGAAAGACTAAAGGAAAATCAAGATACATTCATAGGATTTTTTGACCTGGAAAAGCATTAGATAAAGTAAAATGGTGCAAGATGTTCTAAATTCTGAGGAAAGTAGGGCGTAATCTGTAGGGAGAGACGGGTAATATACAATATGTACAGGAGCAAAGAGGGAATAATAACGAAGAACTATGTGCTCAGACTAAAAAGAGTATAAGACAGGGTTGCAGTCTTTCGCTCCTACTGTTCAATATCATATCGAAGAAGCGATAATGGAATTAAAAGTAAGTTCTGGAGTGGAACTAAAATCCAAGGTGAAAGGATATCAGCGGTACGGTTCGCGGATGACGTTACTATCCTGAGTGAAATTGAAGAAGAATTACATGATATGCTGAATGAAATGAACAATCTCCTGAGTACATAATATGGACTGAGAGTAAATCGAAGAAAGACGTAAGTAATGAGAAATAGCAGGAATGAGAAAAACGCGAAACTTAATATCAGGATTGATGGTGACGAAGTGTATGAAGTTATTGAATTCTACTATCTGGGATGCAAAATAACGAGTGATGGACAGAGCAAGGAGGATATCAAAATCAGATCAGCGCTGTCAAAAAGGGCGTTCCTGGCCAAGAGCAGTCTCCTAGTATCAAACATAGGCCTTCCTTGGAGGAAGAAATTTCTGAGAATGTACGTTTGGAGCACAGCATTGTATGGTAGTGAAACATGAACTGTGGGAAAAAACGGAAGGGAAGGAAATCGAAGAATTTGAGATGTGGTGCTACAGACGAATGTTAAAAATTAGGTGGACGGATAAGGTGAGGAACGAGGAAGTTCTGTGCAGAATGAAATGGCTCTGAGCACCATGGGACTTAACTTCTCAGGTCACCAGTCCCCTAGAACTTAGATCTACTTAACCCATTACTGGCCAAAACTCTGTCGTATCATTTTTTGCAAACTTTTATACATAAATACGTTACATTGAGTGATTAATTGAATAAAAAGTTGTTTTGAAGATTTTCAGTTTATTAGAACAAAAACTACAGACCGTCGCATTTTTGGGACATTGGCCAAATGCGCTATCCAAATTCACAATCTTATTTTCCATGCATAATATTGTAAGAAACAACAAAAACAATAAATAAAGAATGTTTTAATATTATAAAATGTCTATTCCGTATGAAATGAAGGAAAACACTTGTCGTTTACACCAACATTGCACCTATTACAAATTTTTGTTGTTTTTTTCTTGCAGTAAACACATCTCATCTCTGTTTTACTTGACACAATGAAATGATTTCCTGGATCTAGTCGTACATCTGTGCTCACCCGTCCTCCCATCAATTTGCTTCCTTGTGGTTCTTTGTGTTTTGGTACTGATCCTGTTTTCTTTGATAGGTAAAACATCACTATTCTCCGTCGGACATCCAAAAGTGAGAGCTTCTCAGTAGAGTTAGCAATTTGGTATGCACGCCATGTGTTTACTCCGCAGATATTCATCAACTGTGTGAATAATGGCCGCCACCATTTCTTTGACCTTATCCTCGTCCTATAAAGTGATATCTGCTTGTCCAGTAGATCTATGCCACCCATATGGGCATTGTATTCTTCAATGAGCTGTGGCATTGTAACAGATATTTCCTTTTTCTTTGACCGTCAGTATCTTTTAGTAGAACTCAGAGGAGTAATAGTACTGTAATTTGTCGCTTCATCTCGGCTAGTTATGACCTCTAAAGTACCGGCTAGATCTTGTACAACAGACTCACTGTGCAGTACATTTTCGTCAATGTCTTCTTCATCTGTTATTACATCTTTATCTGGTGGAATAATCGCCAATTCTACGTCATTATCTTCATCGTCGCTCTCTGATAGTTCTCTAGTTCTGGTAGAATTTCTTCAAGTGTAAGTCTTCGCGGCATCTTTTTATCCTGTTGGAATCGTAAAATTCGAATAGAATATGAAAAACAGCAGATATAAAGAACGTAAAATGCAATTCTTCTCTGTATAACACGTGTATACAAGAATAGGGCACATCAACAATAAATGATAATGTGACATGCCATTGTCCCATTAATGGGACGCATAAAATATGTCGATATTGCACTTACTTGAAAAAATCTGAAGTATACTTAATCTTACACGGACATCCGTATGTTCACAACAAACACGCCCAGACAACTAAATCACAGCTCATTGTCGTCCAGGAACTATCAGCAGACATACAGTGCTGCCAAGTGCGAGAACAAAAAATCGGCAAGTTTATAATTTTTTCCTGATGTGAAGTACCTAGGAAAAAGTTATTTATTTTGCAGTTACAGGCATTATAGCAGTTAGTTGAACCTACAGGTGCAACAATAAAGGCTAAAAGCTCCATTGCTTATGTAGAAATAAGTAAAACATACGCGTCCCAAAAAAGGGACAATGGCCAGTAATGGGTTAAACCTAACTAACCTAAGGACATCGCAGACATCCATGCCCGAGGCAGGATTCGGACCTGCGACCGTAGCGGTCGCGCGGTTCCAGACTGTAGCGCCTAGAACCGCTCGGCCACTCCGGTCGGCTGTGCAGAATCGGAGAGGAAATGGATGTGTGGAAAACACTGACAAGGACAAGGGACAGGATAATAGGACATCTGTTACGATGTCAGGGAATCACTTCAATGGTGCTAGAGCGGGCTGTAGAAGGTAAAAAACTGTAGAGGAAGACAGAAATTGGAATATATCCAGAAAATGCTTGACGACGTAGGTTGAAAGTGCTACTCTGAGATGGAGAGGTTGGCACAGAGAGGTATTCGTGGTGGGCTGCATCGAACCAGTGAGAAGGCTGTGTGCGTGTGTGTGTGTGTGTGTGTGTGTCGTGACATTTAGTTTAATTTAGTTTTCTTAAGTTTTGGTAAATGTCAAATTTCTCTACTGTTCCTACTTTATGTCTTCTGTTTTAGTTTGCCTGCTATACGGTCCTTTTCTATTTGCTGCCGTTAGTAAATTATTCTTCATGATTCACTCATGTAAGTGATACCGCTTCACAGGCAGTAAAATTCACTTGGTTGTTTCCTAGCATTCTGTTTGTTTTTCTTTGTTTGTTGGTTGTGATTCTTTTTGTTTGATAACTTTGAAATAGAAATCAGTTCCTGCGTAAGGCTCGACATAGTTGTTCTATTGCACCACTGTATTCTTACTGTACTTTTGGTACGAAAAAATTCTACAGCGCTAACAAAATATTAGATACTTCACTAAGAGAATAGGGGTGCATATCTAAAACGAGTTCAAACGTACAAACAAAAAAAACTACGCCAAGAAATTAATCAGCGATTACAATCTTCTTTCCACAACTAATTCAAAACCTAGAACTCGCCGCTTACTTTTTTATGTGGAAGGTGAAGTAAAAACAAAATTGTTAAGGCTTTCGCGGCCACTTGTTGACGAACTGCCTATTGGCTCCTGTCTCGGTTTCTTCGGCCGACGTTCATCTAATGATTTTACTGACGTTTCACCAGCACTATTGGCTGGCTTTGTCAAAGTTTCACCCTCCATTGCCGGTGGCGAAGTAAAAACATCAATTGCTGACAGCAGTGACAGAAATATTAAAAGCGAGAACACAGATGGTGGCAAGGCATTAGCGTTTCAGCGCAATCACACAGAGCAGGTAGGAGTAACACCATCTACATTCCGTTTATAAGGAAACATTACGCATCGTTTTCTCATTCGAAAACCACACTTTAATATTATTTGTCGTCTGAGACGTTCGTGTCGTGCTTCGCGGAAGAACAAGTAACGCCTGTCAGCATGTGTCCGAACTCGACAGCGGTGGGATCATCGTCTATCGAGAGTGCGGTTTATCGTTACGTGATATTGATGCTCGCACTGTTACAGATCTAAATACTGTCTGGTGAATACAGAATCTATGAGTTCAGCAGCGCCACACGGAACGCTGTGCAGGATGCCATTGACGAAACGCTACTAATACGCAAGGGCACAGGCATTCTGTTCACTCAGCTCACTTCGGCACGCACCTTGAATTAGAAAATGGGCTTATTTACAGCAAGACATATATCCACACGGACAGGACGACGACGTCAGAAGCACCACGGCGATCATTTCATGCTTCCAAGCAGTGTGAGACTTGGGAACAGGGGTACACCCGTCGACGACCTGGACACATGTTTGGCATCACGTCGTCCTTCCAGCCTAGTCTCGGTTTTTCATCGTGATGAACATATCGGCCTGTGGAGGCTCCGACGAGTATGAGCCTTACTAGATTGCATTCGTCATCGAGATATGAGCCTACCTAGAGTACACATCACAATCACCTCTGCTTCGCATAGCTACCCTCCTGTTCGCAACGCTGGTAATTTGGACGGCAGCCGTTACATTTCTGACTAGTTAAAGTCGATGAATCTTTCCTATTCTTGGAGGGGAAAAAAAGGAAGATGGCGTGTATCGTCCAGTCGATGTCGAGATCATTATAGGCGGGGCACAAGGTCGCATGGTGTCAAGGATGGGGAAGGAAATCGGCAGTGCTACTTTAAAGGAACCATCCCGGAATTTGCCTGGAGCGATTTCGGGAAATCACGGAGAATCTAAATCTGGATTACCGGACGGGGGTCTGAGCCGTCGTCCTCACGAATGCGAGTCCAGTTTGGTAACCTCGGCGCCACGTCGCTCGGTCCCTACTTTGATGTCTCCGTGACATCACTGCTCAACAATATGCGTTAGCCTATTGTTCATACCGTCGTCAGCTATCTCGATGTAGAGGGTGTATGACTGCTGCCCTGATCAACGACTTCTCATCTAGTAATGGTTATCGAAGAGGCTGGCCCGCAAACACTCGCCAGCCACTACGATGATCTATGACAAAGAGTTGAAGCAGCTTGAAATGACGTTTGTCATTCAATCTCACTTCGGTTATAGCAATTGTTGTTGTGATAGGCGGATGCTCTAAGTACTGATTTTTGCACACTGCACACAAACCATCTACAAATATGATAATTTATTATCCTATTGCGCCGTATACCCACAGTAAGTAAAGTTTCGTTATTCCCATCTCACTGGGGTTGCTGTCTTAATTGCCAGTATAGCAATTTTTGGTGGTTTCCTTAAATTGCTTAAAGCAAGCACTAAGATGCTTCCTCTAACAACGCGACCAGTTAGTTCCTTTCCCCTCAAGTTCGCAGTCCGAGCTTTGTCTCTGTCTCTGATGAGCAAGACGTTGACGAGGAAATGAAACAATCATCTTCCTTTTCCTTCTCTAGCAAGTATTTATTATGCAGCTTTCCTATCGGTCTGTCTGTTCCGTATATGTTTTGCAGTTCATTTTAAACTAACTACCCGATCAGCGGGAGACTTAAATTTTCAATGTGATTCAGTTCTGGATGACAATACAATATTATCTTTCTTGATGGTGTGTGTGGCTATGGTACTTCGTGTACCACTACCATGTCCTCTTTATCCTGTTCCAATCAGGACTGGTTCACAGGAAAAGTGATTGCATGTAAAATTTGATTAAAGTAGAAATGGAGGAGGAAGCAGTATTTCGGTTCAGTCTGATAAAGAAAGCTGTATACAACCGAAATTTATCACATGTGTTTGTTGTAATCTCATCAAAATGCTGAAAATCGACTGAAAAATGTCACATATATTACAGTTAAAAACAGAAATTTTTTCTTTATTACAACATGATTCAAATCGAACTACGAAACATAAAATAATTTCTCCCAGCCCCATAAAAATTCCTAATCCCATAGAGATGGTGTTGAAAATATTTGGTTAGGCTATAAATTTTTTTTTGCTACGAAAATATTTGTAAGACATAAAACGAAAAACATAAGGTGCACGGATTAGACTGAAAAATGTGATATATTGAAAATTCATTTCAGTTAAATAATTATTGAAACCTGCGAGTGGCTTCAATACGGTCCTCAAAAGGAATTCATGGGACAGCATGTACTCCTCCCGTGGTGCATTTTCGGGTATTCGCCATTCCGTTGTTCGCATTTTTTCAGTATAGCTTCTGTATACTACAGCCCTCATACGTTAGGTTCAATCGATCTAGATTTCTAAACTTTTTAAAATGAATAAAGAAATGGCGGGTTACTTTTCTTAGTGTCCCAGAATCAGTCCATGCCTCTGTGATCAGACATCGAAAGAATTTTTGGACAAATATTTAAAAAATCCTTGCTCATAGTGGGTGTATATTAAGACACTACAGTTCAAACACTTTAATGAGCTGCGTGTTGCCAAAAACCGAAAGTTACTCATTACTACTCGTCAACGGAGACCGCAGGTCTCATTGTGGTATTTTGATTTTCTATTCCTTCTCGTTTTAACAGTAGTTACATAATTCTTGTTCTTTGTGGACGTATTAGAACATTGCAACTGTTGAAACTGTAATTTATAATGAATTAACTGCAAACAGTTGCTTTTATAGGCGTCTGTTCTTCTGTGACAACATTTCAAGATGCTTGGCATCCCGTCATGAGATATTTACATTTTTTTACGTGTCACGAAAATCGTTTATTTGCTAATGGCGTTGCAGAATTTTGCAGTGGAATTTTTTAAGACAACTATTGTAAAATGTAAGTAAATGAACAATATTTACGACAGATATGAAAGTTAAACATCTGAAGATGGGGTGAACATTAAACGGAAGTACTCCTAAAAACTCGAGTTTTGAGGCATACTTTGTTGGCGTGGCGTGTTGAGAATGTGGTGCCGTTATTGCCAATTGTGTCGGCCCATTACCCCATAGAAAATTACCGTTACAGGCTCAGCTGTTTCTACTTTATGCAATAGAGTGCTGCTGTAGTGTCAGGTCGTTAGCCGGCCAGCGAGGTGAAGGGGACGGACCAGGGTGACGCCCGATTTTGGAACCGACATTCTAGATTTTTTTTCAATAAACTGTCATACCAAATTACAAAATCGACTTTAGAGCTTTATTAAACGCCCTTAACACACACCTAAAACTTGCACCCAGAGAACATCACACACCTACGACAAGAGAAATGGTTGAAATGGCTCTGAGCACTATGGGACTTAACACCTGAGGTCATTAGTCCCCTAGAACTCAGAACTACTTAAACCCAACTAACCTAAGGTCACCACACACATCCATGCTCGAGGCAGGATTCGAACCAGCGACCGTAACGGTGGCGCAGTTCTAGACTGAAGCGCGTAGAACCGCCTGACCACACCGGCCGGCCGATGAGAGACCTTCATGGAGTGCGTGGTTGGTTGGTGGGAGCCCTGAACGCCACAACGTCTGACCTAGAACAATATTTCAAAAACTGCTTTGAAACTGACGATATTGTCTAACATACTATCTGGTGTAATTTAAAAAAATGCCAGCACCGTGCAGTTGGCCTTTTCCTCGCCGATGTGTACTCTCATTTTCACGAAATTACGACAGTTAACTGGCTTCTGGTTACGAATCAAACAGTTTTCTGTACAATTGTCATTACTTTTCGAACCTTTTCTGTCCGTATAAATGCGTTTGTCATTTTCAGGAATCAAGTTTTACTTGTATAAAAAAATGCGAAATGACAAACTAAGTATACGCGAGGTAAGCACGTGCTTTCAGACTGTTTACCGTGAACGAATCATGTTACGAAGAGAAATCTTGTTGAGAATAGTATTTTACAAAGAAATGAATACCCTTAGCTGCATAAAGGCTTTGATATAAGACAACGGGGAGATTTGGAAATGTGTTCCCCGACCAAGACTCGAACCCGGGATCTCCTGCTTACATGGCAGACGCTCTATCCATCTCAGCCACCGAGGACACAGAGGATAGAGCGACTGCAGGGACTTATCTCTGGCACGCCTCCCGTGACCCCACATTCCCAACTTATTGTCCTGCACTATATTCATAGTGGTCCTGCCCATTATACTCATTACTAGTGGCTTTACTGCCGATTTTCGTAAGAGTTTGGGCACTTTTTGTGCATCTGCGCAGAAGAAGTTGGTCAAATGGCCGGTGAGCCTTATATATGCTATCTGTTCTTTCGGACATGTCATAGTACACCCGTTCCGTCACTAATTATGTAAGTATTGGTTGTATTCGAGCTCTCGGATGTTCCTGACCCCCATGCAGTAAATCGCGGTTTTAACATATTTTAACACTTGTGGCACGCTTGATATGAATGAATCTTAAAAATAGACACTCCAAGGAACATTATAAACCACTAAAAAAATTACGCTACAAAACTTTCTACTGTAGTGTACATCATTAAGTAAGTATGTGAATTAGGCCTGCGGGTTCACAAGGTTTTTTCATGGCTGAAGTAGATGGTATTAAACGACACGAGCGATGTAGACTGCAAGCAAATCAAAAACACCCGATATCACGACGAGGAATGTTAGCTCACCAACTCCATAATGCAACATCAGTTTTTTGTTCGAGGCTCTATTTCTCTAGATTTTTTCTTTTTTTAAGTGTAGAGCCGACTAACGCTCGTTATGGAATGGAAAATTTACTCGGTAGCCGCACATGGAATTTTTCCCGTTATCATAATTGGGCAGTGGCCCCAATTTCGCCATTAGGACGAGCGGGTGGTTTCTTCCGGGCGGGGCGCGTGGCGCGCGGCAAGCGAACGCCCTGATTGGCAAACTGGCCGCTGTGGCGATGCGGCGCTGTCGGCGCATTATTTACGGCTTCCCGCGGCGGCCATGCGGCGTGTTGATGTATAATTTGCATTGAGTGGGAGCCGCTCATAGTAATCTGGCGCGGCGCGTTTTGCCCGCAGCCCAGTGAATGGCGGCGCCGTTACTGGGCCGCTGTAATCCGCTTCCTCTCAATAATGAATCGCCGCGCCAGCTGCTGCCCGTGGTCCCCGATGAACAGCGGCCCGTCGCTCGTCGTTTACTTATTCCGCAATTTCGAAGCTGCAGAGACATTATTGTTTTATTCTCTAACGATATTATTTTTCTTGGTCGGAATGCGTCGTTTAAATGGGTCTTCTAGTCTCCCACCAATACCTTTCTCCGTTACCAGCACCAACACTGGCATGAAAGGAATCATATATCACCATCTACATATACATACATAACCCGCGAACCACCTTACGCTGCATGGCGGAGGGGTCTTGTACCACTACTAGTCATTTCCTTACCTGTTCCACAACCAAATGGAGCAAGCGAAAAACGACTGTCCAAAATCCCCAAATCCCCGTACGAGCATTAATTCCTCGCATCTTATGTTATGGCCCTTACGTGAAATACACGTAGGCGGCAGCTGAATCGTTCTGCAATAGACCCCAGATGTTTGTTCTCTACATTTCAACAGTGTCTTGCAAAAAGAGCGTCCCCTTTTCCCATGGATTCCCATTTCAATTCGTGAGGGATATCCGTAATATTTGGATGCCGGTCGAACCTTAATCAGACAAGATGGATAACCCAAACACTCTAACAGTAGTCCGAATGTGAACCAGTAGCACTACGCCTCTATACCCCGTATTCTATGTGGATGAGCTAGACCCAAAATTCTTCAAATAAAACGAAGTCGAGCATTCGTCTTGCCTACTGTCAATCTGATGTGCTCATTCCATTTCATATCATTTGGAAGCGTAATGCCTAGATATTTAATCAATGTGGTTGTCTTTAGAGCTAGCTGCCACTATCACAGGAACTAGGAATTTCGTCTAAGTCGTCTTGTATTTTCCTACAGACACTCCACCATACCTTCCAGTACACCACAGCGTCATCAGCAAACAGCAATAAATTGCTGTTCACCCTGCCAATCAGGTCATTTATAAACACAGATAAAAAAAAAAAAAAAGCGATCGCATCCCACATCTCTGGGTCACTCCTGACGATAACCTTGTCTTTGATGGACACTCACCTTCGAGGTCAACATACTGGGCTTTATTACTTAAAAAGTCTTCTAGCCACTCACTCATCTGGCAACCTATACCGTGTGATTGGATCTTCCTCCACCGTATGCAGTGGGGCACCGCGTTGCACGCTTCCCGGAAATCTAGGGATACAGGATCTGGCTTTTGCGCTGTATTCATGATTTGCAGAGTATCGGGAGAGAAAAGGGCAACCTGAGATTCGCAAAAGAGATGCGTTGTAAATCTGTGGTGATTTGTGTACAGAAGGTTTTCTATATAAAGTAATTTGTTGTATTCGAACTTAGAATATGTTCAAGAAGTCTGTAGCAAACCGATTTTAAGGATATTACTTTCATCCTTTACAATACAGATCACGAGGGCGATTCAAATGAAAACCTCAACAGAACAGTAAAATTCCTACATGTCGTAGTAATGATTTCGCAGTTGGCAGGAGCTACCCTTGCGTTACGACAAATGACTAACAGTTGTAATCTCTTGTTGCATCACAAGAAAGGAAACTGTGTCAGTGCGGCCGCTCCATTATCGACTTGCACAGCATTTGAGATGCGATCTGTAATATGTTTTATTAGTTGTAAAGCTGCTGAACCTTTGAATATGCATCATAGGATGACAACACAGTATGGCGTTTCGTGCTTGTTCTTGCAGCGCTTGTGCAAGTAGTGTAGAAAGTTTAAGAGAGGTGTAACTTCGGTGGAAAATGCTCTGCGTCCAGACAAGGCACGCCGCTTACTGGCGGAGAAAATGTTGCCGTTGTGGAAAAGCTTATTAAGTAAAACCAGACGTATAACTTTAAACTACTTTGGACATTAGTGTTGGTTTAGTGCACTATGTTGTCCATGATATGTTGTGAATCAGTGAAGTGTCAGCGAGATGGTTGCCACGTCAGTTAACTGCAGAATCGATAGATCATTGCGTCGAAGTCTGTGAGGAACCTTTACTAATTTTCCTGGTTGAAGGTAATGGACTTTTGCATAGAGGTGTTGCAAGAGATGAAACCTGGCTGCACTGTCATTAACCTGAAATGAAAAAAAAGGTCGAGAAAGAAATGACGCTGTAGTTCTGTGACAAAACCAAAACGCAGCTCGCTGAAACGTCGGCAGAAAAATTCATTCTCACTCCCTATGGAGTAATTTTGGATCATTCCTTTGAAACGGGAATAACGGAGACCATTAATTCATACTGAAACATTTTATAACGAACGAACAAACACCCTCTGGATTATAGCTTTTATCGCAGACATCCGGTATCAATAGGTGCTGTAGAGCACCTTCAGATACGGCGACGTGGTGTGCTGTTTGTCAATAGTGCTGTAAAACGATTGTAGCACCAATATCGATTGTAAGTAGTTTATACTGTGTAATTATGTGTATGTGACTACGAAGTGTTTGTTCTTTACTAATGAAGGTCATTGAATCGTCAGAAAAGAAAATTTAAGTTTGTAGTATATGTATTATGAAAACCAAAATAATGTTTAAAAAAATGAAACTTTGTAAAATAAGTATGTTCAGTAAGGGAAATTGTACTTTGAATGCTGGTTCATGCCTACGGAACTTGTGTTGTGTAGTATAAAAAGTGCAGGGAACCCCCTCCGCTACGGAGGTGGCTTGGCGCGCGTAAAAGGTGGATTTGGCGGTCGACCTGGGCAGCTAAAGGGTGAGCACGCTACGCAGTCAGTGGCTAGCCATTCTACGGTTAACATCGATGGTGCCAAGTGAGGCATTTGAAAGCCAATTTATGTTGAAATTGCCTCGGATGTGGTTTCGGCTGTCGTATGGTGCTCTTGTTATTATGGAATGGCTCTAAAACGAGGATAATACGTCGCCAAGAAGAATTTATAAAGAGCAATCTACAGCAAGTGTGTGAGACCAGATATCCGCCATGTGCTTGCCACCACTATTGCGCCACTTCTCCGCCTGCTTCAAAAATTGTTTTCAGGACATTTGCAGATGCAATATATAAGAAACTATCAGCCTCGATTGCAGTAATGAAACCAACCTTTACCTAGGTTTCAGCCCAAATAATTGAGACTTCTTTAGAAGATATACATGAATCTATAATTTGTCTAAGAGGGCATGGTCTAGAAATAAAACTAAAACAGCCTGAATAGACGCAATCACATTTTAAAAATGCTGTACGTAAGTACTAAGTCAACACCAAGACTTAAGTTAAGCTCTAGCGTGCGCCTCTTCTCCAAGGACGCCGTGCGGTGGGCCTCGGGAGCTCACGTGAAACTAAGCAGGACTAGATAACGCACTGAAAATCAACATTCATTGTGCATGTCTAACTGAGACCATGACTGTCAAAGATAAAAGACCGACGCAGTTATATCTTGAAACAAATAACTTATAGAAAGGTTGAAAATCTAAAACATAAGGATTCTGCACCAGGTTGTGACTAAAATGTAACAAACTATGCACAGGTTTGTGTAAGTTCGAACACACTACCCCGACTTACGCTATTAGAATATATCGGCCCCTTCACAACGAATGCTGCATAACGCACCAATAGTTATTAACGAAAGATGACGTAGGACATAAAACAGCGAAACCGTAGTATGCCATAATGCAATAATCTCGGTTCGAACTTACACAAACCTGTGCATAGTTTGTTACATTTTAGTCACAACCTGGTGCAGAAGCCTTATGTTTTAGATTTTCAACCTTTTTATAAGTTATTTGCTTTAAGATATAACTGCGTCGGTCCTTTATCTTTGATAGTCATGGATTCAGTTAGACATGTGCAATGTTCCCCTGAATGTTGATTTTCAGCGCGTTATCTAGTCCTGCTTAGTTTCACGTGAGCTCCCGAGGCCCACCGCACGGCGTCCATGGAGAAGAGGCGCACGCCAGAGCTTAACTTAAGTCTTGGTGTTGACCTAGTACCTTTGTACCTCATTTTCAAAATTTAATTACCCCTATTCAGGCTGTTTTAGTTTTATTTCTAGACCATGCCCTCTTAGACAAATTATAGATTAACATAGACAAATGTAATGTATTGCGAATACATAGAAAGAAGCATCCTTTATTGTATGATTATATGATAGCGGAACAAACACTGGTAGCAGTTACTTCTGTAAAATATCTGGGAGTATGCGTGTGGAACGATTTGAAGTGGAATGATCATATAAAATTAATTGTTGGTAAGGCGGGTACCAGGTTGAGATTCATTGGGAGAGCCCTTAGAAAATGTAGTCCATCAACAAAGGAGGTGGCTTACAAAACACTCGTTCGACCTATACTTGAGTATTGCTCGTCAGTGTGGGATCCGTACCAGATCGGGTTGACGGAGGAGATAGAGAAGATCCAAAGAAGAGCGGCGCGTTTCGTCACAGGGTTATTTGGTAACCGTGATAGCGTTACGGAGATGTTTAACAAACTCAAGTGGTAGACTCTGCAAGAGAGGCGCTCTGCATCGCGGTGTAGCTTGCTCGCCAGGTTTCGAGAGGGTGCGTTTCTGGATGAGGTATCGAATATATTGCTTCCCCCTACTTATACCTTCCGAGGAGATCAGGAATGTAAAATTAGAGAGATTAGAGCGCGCACGGAGGCTTTCAGCCAGTCGTTCTTCCCGCGAACCATACGTGACTGGAATAGGAAAGGGAGGTAATGACAGTGGCACGTAAAGTGCCCTCCGCCACACACCGTTGGGTGGCTTGCGGAGTATAAATGTAGATGTAGATGTATATCTTCTTTAGAAGTCTCAATTATTTGGGCTGATACCCAGGTAAAGGTTGGTTTCATCACCGCAATCGAGGCTGACAGTTTCTTATATATTGCATCTGCAGATGTTCTGAAAACAATTTTTGAATTTCTTAGGCTCCAGGTTCAATAATTTCTATTGAAACAACAGCATCTCCAGGTGCCATTGATTTTTTCCCTACACTAAATGGCTTTATTCAACTTACCTGACGATATTTTCGGAGTCGTATTATTTTCACTATTACGTCAGTGATCTACGTTTCAGAATTATCTGCTGAAAGAGATGCAAAAATAAAGGATTTTTGGACACCACTTACAGTTTACCCTGTGCTATCTTAACTGATGAAATGTCATGACTACTTAACGTAAGTTACTGATTTTTCTTCTTCTTCTTCTCCTTCTTCTTACTTACTTACTTATTTTCTTACTTACTGTCTTCATTATTTCTGCTAGAAAATTTTTATATTGTGTTTTCACATCTTCCCGTTTCATTTGGAGCTTCATACAAAATTCTGAATGGTTAAGGGTACAGATACGTAGTATCAGGGTTGGAACTTTAATAGTGGAAAATATTTACTTACAACTTACACCTAACAGATAAGTATTCCAAGATTTATTATCCTTCAAAGTAGTCACTGGTATTGCATACAACCCGTTGTCAGTGATGTGGGAGTCGTAGGATACCCTTAGCCGCGTCAGTTGCGTCGACAGTTCGTGTTGAAATCGGGGACTTGTCGTGGGTGCGACAGCCCTTCCCATCGCCAATGAACAAATCAGTCAAAACACGCCATAAGCTCCCGAGAATTTTCCTGCAAAATGCCGGGAGAGTATTGAAGAAATTGCCGCCTCTTTGTCAAAGGTAGTCATATGCTGTTCCCCAAAAATGAGTAGCTTTTAATAAGAAGGGGGTGACAATTTTTGCAGAAACTGCCCATCATTATGCGTATATGGCGCCAGTTTGACTGATTTGTTCGGCCGGTGGGACTGGGAAGTGCTGTACCACCCACCATGTTCTCCGAACTTGTGTCCTTGTGACTTCAACTTGTTTCCTGAATTGAAGGAAGAAATTCATGGTATTCGCTTATGAACTCTTACAGATATTGTTAGGGCAATTCACGGCTCCATTCGAACTGCCAACACAAAATTTGG
The DNA here is from genome assembly GCF_023864345.2 of Schistocerca serialis cubense. Classification (NCBI taxonomy): domain Eukaryota; kingdom Metazoa; phylum Arthropoda; class Insecta; order Orthoptera; family Acrididae; genus Schistocerca; species Schistocerca serialis. The sequence continues at coordinate 271,644,095 of NC_064642.1, forward strand.
TCAAATTGCTCTGAGCACTATGGGACTTAACATCTGTGGTCATCAGTCCCCTAGAACCTAGAACTACTTAAACCTAACTATCCCAAGGACATCACACACATCCATGCCCGAGGCAGGATTCGAACCTGCGACCGTAGCGGTCACGCGGTTCCAGACTGAAGCGGCTAGAGCCGCACGGCCACAACGGCCGGCTAACTGCCAACACAACTGGCGCTGTTAATTGTATCCCACGTTCTCCATATCGCTGACAACGGTGCTGGTGGCTAGTTTGAAGGATAATAAAGTTTTGAAACATGTATCATATATTTGTCTTGTGTAAACCGTAAATAAATAGTAGGCACTATTGAAGTTTCAACCCTTGTAACTTTTCTTTTTTACAGATAATAACACCACAGAATTGAGAAATATTCTGTATACCTTTTCTTCGGTTTGTGACAGCTGATGACTCTGTCTGAGTTTTAGTATTACATGACATTGGTCTCTATGGTCGAAATTCACCACTTATGATGTGAAAATGAATTATAAACTTTTAACAAAAGCGAATGATCCCGGAGGAATCTTAAATTCAATCTTTAACAGATAACAAAGTTCTTAAAGTCAGCAGCGGGGTATTTCATTACCGTACATCTCGGTGTAAAACACTTCTGAAATCACGTCGATCTACACAACAAAAGATGTGATTCATATCTTATTTTGTTCACCGAACACACTTTACTATCACAAGCTCTGGATAAAATAAACACGCATCTGTGCTATCATCTGACGAGTTATTGTATTGTGAAAATATGGGAAATTTATTATTATGGGCCGATGGGAAAAAATCCATAGATTCACTGGCACTTAGTTATTTTACTTTATTCCATTAAATGCTACCTAACCATCCGTAAATCTGCGATCTAGTACTTGCCAAGCGTGAAGCACAAATGCGTCACTGTCATCTAAACAGAACATTGACTTCCGCTAGGTCTCTGTAACACGCTCTGTCTGTAGCGTCAATAAAGAGCAATATTAGGGAGTCACATGGCGGAACACCACTCTCCCCCTCGCACATGTCGCACCAACACTGTACTTGTTCTTAACGTAGGCTTTAGTAAAGGTAACAGAGGCCCTAACTGTTCTCGCCTTTCTCTTTCCCATTTCTTATAAAGGAAACTTCCTTAGGGGCTGAGTGGGGTAAGCAGGTACCGGAAGTCTTCGCCTGCAGTATAGATGTGAATCTTAACGGTGGTAATACAGATGCAAACACACATTCGTTCTTCAAAGTATATATTTTGTACAACAGAATCTGAAGGGACCGGGACGTTCTTAACCATCATTCCGTTTCCTATATTAGTTATTTTTCCGCAATTGTATTCTTTATTGCACAAAAGAGATTTACATTGTGTTACGTGAGAAGGGAATCTGCAATAGGTATCTTTTCTTTTCGCGTCGCGTCATCGGCTAATGACATCTAAGCACTTCTGGAAGGCAGATGATATTTTCAGACTTCAGGGCATATTTTTCTAAGGAAAGAAATTGTGTTTTAAGATGTAATTATACACTCCTGGAAATTAAAATAAGAACACTGTGAATTCATTGTCCCAGGAAGGGGAAACTTTATTGACACATTCCTGGGGTCAGATACATCACAAGATCACACTGACAGAACCACAGGCACATAGACACAGGCAACAGAGCATGCACAATGTCGGCACTAGTACAGTGTATATCCACCTTTTGCAGCAATGCAGGCTGCTATTCTCCCATGGAGACGATCGTAGAGATGCTGGATGTAGTCCTGTGGAACGGCTTGCCATGCCATTTCCACCTGGCGCCTCAGTTGGACCAGCGTTCGTGCTGGACGTGCAGACCGCGTGAGACGACGCTTCATCCAGTCCCAAACATGCTCAATGGGGGACAGATCCGGAGATCTTGCTGGCCAGGGTGGTTGACTTTACACCTTCTAGAGCACGTTGGGTGGCACGGGATACATGCGGACGTGCATTGTCCTGTTGGAACAGCAAGTTCCCTTGCCGGTCTAGGAATGGTAGAACGATGGGTTCGATGACGGTTTGGATGTACCGTGCACTATTCAGTGTCCCCTCGACGATCACCAGTGGTGTACGGCCAGTGTAGGAGATCGCTCCCCACACCATGATGCCGGGTGTTGGCCCTGTGTGCCTCGGTCGTATGCAGTCCTGATTGTGGCGCTCACCTGCACGGCGCCAAACACGCATACGACCATCATTGGCACCAAGGCAGAAGCGACTCTCATCGCTGAAGACGACACGTCTCCATTCGTCCCTCCATTCACGCCTGTCGCGACACCACTGGAGGCGGGCTGCACGATGTTGGGGCGTGAGCGGAAGACGGCCTAACGGTGTGCGGGACCGTAGCCCAGCTTCATGGAGACGGTTGCGAATGGTCCTCGCCGATACCCCAGGAGCAACAGCGTCCCTATTTTGCTGGGAAGTGGCGGTGCGGTCCCCTACGGCACTGCATAGGATCCTACGGTCTTGGCGTGCATCCGTGCGTCGCTGCGGTCCGGTCCCAGGTCGACGGGCACGTGCACCTTCCGCCGAGCACTGGCGACAACATCGATGTACTGTGGAGACCTCACGCCCCACGTGTTGAGCAATTCGGCGGTACGTCCACCCGGCCTCCCGCATGCCCACTATACGCCCTCGCTCAAAGTCCGTCAACTGCACATACGGTTCACGTCCACGCTGTCGCGGTATGCTACCAGTGTTAAAGACTGCGATGGAGCTCCGTATGCCACGGCAAACTGGCTGACACTGACGGCGGCGGTGCACAAATGCTGCGCAGCTAGCGCCATTCGACGGCCAACACCGCGGTTCCTGGTGTGTCCGCTGTGCTGTGCGTGTGATCATTGCTTGTACAGCCCTCTCGCAGTGTCCGGAGCAAGTATGGTGGGTCTGACACACCGGTGGCAATGTGTTCTTTTTTCCATTTCCAGGAGTGTACATTATTTCCCTTATTATTTTATAAAATATTCTTTTTATTGTGTGAAATCTGTAAACGATCAGTATGGAGCAATGTTTAAATACAAATTAATTTAATAACCAGTAAATTCACTCGTTCCACGTCATTACGATACATTGCACAAGTGAGGCAAGGGATGCGCAATCAATCATTACTAAACAGGTGAAATCATTGTGAAATTTAAAATTATATTTGTAAATGTACTAAATTAGACGCGCGGGGGCTCATCTGTCAACTGACGGGATTATTTTGAAAATACTTTGCTGTTGTGTATTTCATTATATAGCGTGAACTGAGGTGAGTTCTCTCAGCTGAGTTCTCTAGGGGAAGATATCTGAACAAATAATAATTTGTTTCTATGTAGGCCTGGCAATCTATCAGTCGCCGGCAAGGTAGCTCAGCGTGTTCGGTCAGATGGTTGGCTACCTTCTGTAATGAGAAAATAAAAAATAAAAATAAAAAGTGAGAGAAGATTTCAATGATAAACTTGAAGGAGTGTCATGTGAGGTCTGCCCATACAAAATGTCGTTAACAATGGCGGAGGAAAAGAAGAGAAAGGGGGAGGGGGGCAAGAAATAATTGCGACAAAGCACTTGCATGTAAACCAAGAAGGTGCGGGATCAAATCCCGATCGGACCGGTGATTTTTAAGTCTTTGTTTAAACTTAGCCTTCATCTCTCAACGCTGTGAGGAGTCACCAGATGCGACACGTGATTCGGATTCCATGTGAAACAGTATGTCACCTTACCTCTGTTGGATAACTGGGGTAGGTTAGGGACACGCAAGTCGCCGAAATAGCGTTCAAAAGAAAAACCTGCACCATACCTGTGAACTGCGAATATTTATTATTATTAATATAATTATTATTATTATCATTGTCATTGTCATTTTTAGTTTTCTATACTGCCAAGACAATAATACGATATAACAAATAAATTTCTATAATACCAAGTTTTAGTGAGAAGTATTTGTGTTTTCAGCGTCTATCTAGATTAAATCGTAATTATAGTTTTGTTTTATTCTGTTCATAGACTTAAAGATAATTGCTGGAACAAATAAAATCAGTAATATTGCGCATCAGGTATGTGATTTTGTCAACGGGGTAATCTAGGTTACTGAATGACTATTCAGAAATCCAGTACGACTTGCAGGTTGCCTATCTAACTGCTTCAGTGGGCAATAAAATTTTGATTTCAAATTAACATGTAATTATTGACCAAAATTAATAATTTAAAACGCTCTTTTAAGCTACTCATTAAAAGGTATAACCTAATGAGAAGTTTAACAGCGAGGAAAGTATCACAATCAGAAACTGTGGGTTCTTCTTGAGGCAGTATAACTGACGACACGCAAATACCCGTACATTTTTCATCCAGTATTTGATGCACTTAGTGACATCCAACAAACTTTACACATAATATAAAAAACTTAAAGAAACTTTTTCTAGCTGACATCTACACAAAATAAAGAAAAGAAATGAGTGAATTAGTTACTACACTTTCGCTGTCATAGCGTCACATATCAGGTAGAGACATGACGTTTTAATGTATAATTTCGTTACTACCAACTCTGTTCGCAACAGTTTGCAGACAAATTAAATAACTGTACGAAACGCAGTTAAAAATGGCTCAAATGGCTCTGTGCACTATGTGACTTAACTGCTGAGGTCATCGGTCCCCTAGAACTTAAAACCACTTGAACCTAACTAACCTAAGGACATCACACACATCCATGCCCGAGGCAGGATTCGAACCTGCGACCGTAGCGATCGCGCGGTTCCAGACTGTAGTGCCTAGAACCGCTCTGCCACTCCGGCCCGAAAACGTAGTTCAGGAGCTATGACGTCATAAACATCTAGACGCACGAAAAACTAGCTTCTGTTTAAAAAGGAACGCAGTGAAACTTCAGCATCAGGCATGACTATTTAATTCATTACTTCGTTACTGCCACCTTTACTATCGAAACCCTTTTAGACATTAGCTACATACATCAATGAACGTACCTGTAGAATTACATCATTGTACGACTCGTAATTCAGAAGATACGACGTCATAAACAATGAGACACGTGAAAAACTTCGTTTTGCCTACAATGGACTACACTCATGCAGTATATCATAATTAGTGCACTTACTGGCTTCCAACTAACTTCAAGCATAATTTCAAACCTTAAAATCCTTTCTTCAATTACACGCTTACATTTTAACTCATTTATAAAGCATCAAGGCATTTGAAGCTGTTATACACGAGCACATGGGAGTTCGATTCTTTAAATGCTCGGCGATTAACTGCTTGTATATGAAAGAAAGTAAATTTAGTTATACGTTTCCAACCTATAAAAAGTCTTGCATTAGAAACCTATCGCTTTGCGTTCGACATCTAATACACCTAGCGGCTTTTCGTCATCGTCGCTAGTCAGACTGAATACTCTTCTTCACCGTCTGCCATTTGATACAGACCAAGGGCAGAATAATTTACAATAAGAATAATTTATCACCACGCCATCCAGACTATCTGACAAAAATGAGCACTCTGCATGAAATGCTCTCACTTTTCAAACAGCGTCACTTCCAAAAAAATTCTCGGATGTTGATTGCTGTCACTGTCACAATCGTTGTTAGCTAAAACATTGCTGACTGCCTGTAATTTTCGGTGATCTTGTTGGTGTTCCCTTTTCCTACTGCATATTCACATCATCATGTGCTTATGAATCATTCTTTTCATCACGTTACCTCTTCTACCCACTTTAAAGTTGTGGAAATTTAAAAATCTTTTTACTTTTCTGGATTTTTAAACAAGTATGTCCTATTACACAGATGAATGTATCTATGGAATTTGTCGAAATGGCTATTCCTTTCGCGAATATACTGTTGGTATGTGTTTATAGAAAAAGTAAAGATTTCACTCCTAAAATATATAACATCTTGTCATCTACCTACTGTGTCTATACTTACGTCGACAACGCAACGGGAACCTTCAATTACGAGTGGTAGCAAGTGCTTATAGCTACTATTTTATTCTTGTTGTATCGTTTTTGAGATAGTTACTTGGCATATTTTACAGAATATGTAAACGTTCTTTGACATCGCTTCTTTATCTACTTACAACAAGATGGCACGATGGAACAATTTTCTGCACTATGGAGTGCTGTTGTGATTGTGTTGCAAGAAATTCCTCTAGTTTCGTTCTTGCTCTCGGTATGCTGCATTCAAAGTTAAATCAACTTACGTTGAGAACAGCGAATTCTTCTACTTGGATGATACTGTGGCGCAAGAATTCACTGAGAGAGTTGTCGGCAAATAACTGGGACGCCACTAATTGTTACGCTATACGATGTTGCAGTCCGTATGTTATTTCGAATTACGATGCAAAGTTCCTTCGGACATGCATGCATGTTCGAAGGACGTTCCATTATACAGCTAATGGTTGTCCACATTCCGAACGGCGAATACATTTCATGTATTTCATAACGACTGCAGTCGCCGCATTGCCTGTTCCTTGGGACATACATGCGTGTCTGACGGAACTTTGCATCTTAATACGGAATAACACAGGCACAGCAATATCATATTTATCCCCCGACATATAGCAAGCGGCTTTCAAGTAAAATGTCTCCCCTGTACTGCAATACTGTTACCGTACGGGTTGCATAAGAGTGTGCATGAGGCGTGGATGACGGTATAAAATACAATTTCTCGCAATATCAACTCGCCAAAAATCAAATTTTTAACTGTTCACAAGTTCTATATGAGCTCGCAGTCCCCACGTGCTACTGCACGAAATGATTTACCCAAACATTACACAACACAAAACCCTTCAATGGGCCCTCGTAAATGTGGTCGGTCGTACACGTTTGGCTACATTTCGTCTATGGGCCGCCAACTCTCATTCATCACAGCGCACCCAATATCCCACGAAAGTATTTATTATATATGCTGGGAGGATTTGTTATGAAAAAGTCTGGGACACACGTATTTTTTTTTTAAATTTTACAAACCCGAGTTTTATTTCCAACAAGCACACAGAAAAATCGCAAGTCGCACGGCCCACAAGAATTCCAGAGCCTGGCCGAGAAAGACCTTGGAGGCGGTTGAATTAACCAATATAAACTGCGTGAATTATCTTAGAAAACTGGTAAAGTTCTACAGACTATCAAACTATAAATGCCGCAATGGCTAGAGGCTGAAACCTTATAAGTGAGGTTTGCATTACCCGCAGCTCGAAAAGTAACAAGTTCATCAGACGCTGAATAATAATATATCCCCGAAAGCAGAAACTCTGAATAAATCACACATGCGAACTGGCGGATATTTCACGGCTCATCAGACAGAACTTTCTCCTAACACAACCCGACCGCTTCCAACGGCGTCCGAAGCTAAACTCCCCTCCAAAGAGCTGCTGTTCACCCAGGAAAGCTCGGTCAAACATCACTGAAGTCATTTAAACTACTGGAAATGAAAATAGCTGAAATTGTTAATTTTAATATTTTATACACATATGACATATCTAATCACACGAAAATTTTCCGAGAAATATTTTGCTGTTATCAGTTTTCTTTTATCTACCATAGTTTATTTATACCAATAATTTCTATTGTTTTCCTCCGTTTTCGGATTTTTAAGTGTAAATATTAATAATTGATTTAAATTAATAATTAAATAATAATAAATAATGAAGAAATAAATAAAATAAATTAATAATTAATAATAATAATAAATTCAATAATTTCGTATATATCTAACTTTTACTGTACTGCCACTACTTTCAATATTTCTCCATTTATTTCGTAAGAAAAGCTGTTTTTTAATTTCGCGAAATCCACTTTTCTGTCTCATTTAGATGTGTGGATAATCTCAGTAAATCTACTACTACAGTCGATACAGCCCTCCAGGCTGTATTCGTACACACCTCATTTGCTTTAATCGGATAATGCGTTGCCGAGATATTCACTTTCACAGTTCCGGAATTATTTATAAAATTCAACTTACAATAACTTATAAACTAATACGGATATGAAAGGCGCGTCTCCACACGCTTAATCGTCCCTCTTTTCATTTCCAATGTACCTATGGCTCTTCAGTGACACATATGCCTCACTATTTATTGATTTTAAAATAATCCTTAATTTTGCACTGAACGCGAGAAGCGGCTATGAGAAATAAGCTGCCATTGTGCTGCCCAACGGACGGGTTTCCCGGTAACACGATCACCTTATCGGCCGTTGGAAGTCCAGAGGCAACACCATCTGCGGAGCATCGTGTGAAACTGGCCCTCCACGTGCTCTTGTAAAGCTGATTTCAGCTGTCAACACGAATATGGCCCGACCTGCCGCCGCCTTTGTGTCCGCGGTCGCGTGTTCGTGATCGAATAAAGTGTCTCCTCCTTTTACAATAGGCTATCGTGATACAATATACATCAAAGATGTACAAGCACAGGTTGTTAGACACATGATTAGCCGGCACGGTAGCTCAACGCATTCGGTCAGAGAGCTGGTTACTCTCTGTGATAAAAAAACTGAGTGAAACGATCAACAAAGCACTTCAAATGATGTCATATGACGCCCGCTTCCATCAAACAACGAAAAATAACAAGCAAAATGAAAAGAAACAAGTATGTTAGGGCTACGGCTCGCAATAAGCGGGAAATCCAGGCACGAGATCCGATTCGTCATTCCATTATACTGTTGATGGTAGTCCACATTTGCAACTGCGAATACATTTAATGTAATATACACTTCCCCGATTATAATATTACCAGTAATGCCGAAGATACAATCCTCTGAAGCAAAAGTTGAAATTGATATTGCTATTTTGATATTGATATAACATTGGAAGAGATATCGGCCATATATATTGATTGTTTTTGTAAACAATATCGATGCATTGACATATCGATAATTTATCAAGAGCCCTAGTTCAGACCGACTATTGAAATTCGAGAAATGGCTGTAACTCCCCGAATAATTTAACTAATTACCAACGTTAGCCTAAGGAATGCTAATAATTTCTTTTTGTCTCCATAATAAATACAAAATTCAACTTGGAATATTTGGAATACTATCCACAGAATCAATTTAGAAACGAACATGGAACCTTCGTAATAACTTGCAAGCAAGATAATAACAAAGTAAACCCGCATACCCGTGTTAGCTGTAGAATGACACATTGGCACAGTAAAACTTCAGTTGTACATATCCATATGCAAGTTAATTATTACTGTGCCAATGTATCATCCTACAGCTCGCTCGACGTTGTGATGTTGATCATAGTGAAGGCACTAATATTTATGTACGTTTCTAGAAACAGTTATTTGGAAGGCTTTTCATTACTTAGAGCAAGCTTTTTCGTCTGTAATATTAAGCGTCATCAGCTGTACGTTTTCAAATAATCGGTATTGGTGAAGATATGTAATATCTGCTTATGTTACAATAAATAATAAATCTACCAGGTTTTTTTTTGTATTTTCTTTAAGGAACAGTACATCCTACTACTTTATTCTTTTCGAATATTTCTCAAAAGTACATGCTTGTCATGTGCTGGATGTTCGAAGAGTTGATGGTCTGTCGGTTCAATTAATTTTCGTGTTTTCCTCTGTCCACAGATGTTCCAGTTGTGTCTCTTGAGATAGGAAGCAAACTAGACCCCAGCAACATTCGGGAGGGGCAAGACGTGTACTTCGAGTGCAACATCAAGTCCAATCCTTGGGTGTACAAAGTCAGCTGGAGGCATAATGTGAGTATTCACGGAATAATTGCTAATACTACATCCGAAAATGTAATGAGCTTTATAAAATGGAATCAATAACTTGGATGAACACTTGAAGAGATACCATTAGTCAATCACGTCAAGAAAACCTGAGATTAATCTGACCTATTCTTAAACCCCTTCTTGAATAAGTCACAAATGACTTTCCTGGGGATGAAAAGAGAACTGTGTCGGTTTATGCTTCATGGACAACCTTTTACATGTGCATCTATACTCAAAACGCCACTTTATGATGTTTGGTATATGGTCCTTGGCATCCCACCGACATTCCTCCGTACCTCAATCGGTAGATACGTTACCTTTACGAGACCACTTTGTTGTCCGTCTGTCTGTCTGTCAATCTGTTGGTCTGTTCGACTGTTAAAATGGGTAGACGTGTGAAACAGAAACATACTACATATGTCCCTTGTCCCTTGAAGCTTCTATCAAGGAAAATTCCCCATCGCACCCACTCTCAGATGTTGTGGGAAGATAGCCCATGGGATATCCCATCAAAAACTGAACACAAACTAAGCATGAAAACAGGAAGAATGTATATTGAACGGTGAAAAAAAGAAGCAAAACAGAAATCCTGAAAGTCCAAGCTAAAGATGAGCAATACTGAGCGAATTCCAAGAACAACGTGCGGCGGGGCTGGGTCGGTGCGTACCTCGTACTGCTCTTATTAAATGTCCATCTACCTCAGTACGGCCTCCGTTCGATGACCCTTCACTCTGCTGTCGTAGGTACTTACTAGACAGCGAAAAAGCAGCGATGAAGAAAAATACCACCTAAGACCTACCCTGCTCAGGCCGCGTAACTAGTAGTGAAAATCAGGTCCTACAAGCCCATATTTATCAAGATTTCGGGCGGTAATATGGTGTATTTTTGACTTAAATAAGCGTCCGAAAATTCCAAGACCAGGCTTTATTATTGCTTAGGCAACAATTAGAAATGGATATCAAGTCCACTTTTAGTGAATACATCAGCTATGTCACTAAGTTCACAGTCAAACAACAAATTTCATACGCAAAACCAGCCAGAAATAGATTTCCAGTGCGACCCGACGGAATACGCAAACTAGCAATTACTGATCCACTACTATAAGCGTGTTTCACATTCGGTCTTACAAGTGGTCTTCTATAATAGAAGTGCTCGCCAAATGTTTCATAATGAAAACAGAATATTCCACGCTGTATTTTCACTAAAGGCCGAAATTTCACACGCTCGTAACTTTCCAACAAATGTACCCAGAAACATCAAACTTTTTCACAAATGTTCGTAAGTCCAAATTCCCTTAGTTACGACAAGATCCAAACGCGAGGAAATATTCCTTCATCTTACACACAATTTTTACCGTGACATCTATCATGAACTTACACGTCCGACGGGTAGCGAGCGACTCGTTAGATGCTACCCCACCCTCTACCTATCTGCTTTCAGTACGCGGAAGACAATTCTGATTGGCTGATCAATCTGACTGACCATTCAGAATTATCCATCTAGATCCTTCTTGCTGCAAAACTTGCCTAAGACAATCACTCTTCAGAAAGTTATTTACGTCATTCAAAAATGCAAATGTTAATATAATGTTTAATGAAAAAAATCGAAATGAAAAATAATCTTTAAATTAATTTAGAAACCGATTACACTTCTAACTGATATTCTGGCTGCTCTTTTATAAAAGCACGCACTCCTCGACATACGTCATCACCAACGTGGGTACAATTCATATTTCCCACAGCCCAGTTTCGACCAGTTTTACAGAAAATAATATTGAATTTTGACGTATGGCCCACATACACTCTCATCCATTCCTATTTATTCACACAACAACATAATAAACAAATATTAATTTCTTATGAATTTTATACAACGAAATTCAAAGTAATTAAAGATTTTGAAAAGAAAAAATCCCATTAAATTATTTTGTATCCTGAAAATTCTGGTATTGATTTCAAATGATAACAAAATACCAACTGTTATTATTCATAACAAAGTTTCGTAAACTGAGTGTGGGTTTTATGACTTCAGTAATTTTTTCAATCTCCGAAACTATATCAGATAAAAAACTGAGCCTACCAGTTTCGAATCCACAATAGTCGTCTTCAGGCCCAGTAGCTTGATGAGATCTTTTACTGAATAACAAAAAGTAGTATACTAAGTTTGAAACCAATTGGATAATATGTACTGTAGTTTAGATTCGTAGGGTATATAAATATACCTTCGTAGTATATGACACAGTAGCCCGTTCTCAATCTGGCTCGTAGACACAGTTGTGCAGCCTACTTTCAGCCACCTGCTCCAGGTCTGCGTATCTTACTGCAACAAATGTTATCCCGCAATAATTACCCACGTTACAAACGGAGTAGTACTTTTGTGGTAACGTTGTTGGTCTGAAAAGTGGAAGATCTGCGTTCAGATCTGCTTCCTGCCCATATATCTTTTTCTCACAATACTATGAACTGTCCGTGCGGTTATGTCTGTTCGTTGTGTTCACACTTGTGTGTGTGTTGTCTGTGTCGTTGTGTGACGTACGTTTGCAACAACGAGGTGTGAGGAAGGGACTTCCAGACGTACGTACCTCCTGTATGTTCTACACAAGTACCACATGGTATGACACTCTCGTCCCGGTTTTTGGAAGTTTTGACTCTTGAATTTTTTCGTTCTAAAATTTTCACACCTGTTTATTTGTTGTTTTTCATTTCAGTGAGAGCTCTAGGCAGAATCTCACCTCCTCTCACTATTTATAACATTTACTTGCAATGGCAATATATTCTTACTCATATTCCATAACCCCCCCCCCCCCTCAAGAACCATGGACATTGCCGTTGGTGGGGAGGCTTGCGTGCCTCAGCGATACAGATAGCCGTACCGTAGGTGCAACCACAACGGAGGGGTATCTGTTGAGAGGCCAGACAAACGCGTGGTTCCTGAAGAGGGCAGCAGCGTTTTCAGTAGTTGCAGGGGCAACAGTCTGGATGATTGACTGATCTGGCCTTGTAACACTAACCAAAACGGCCTTGCTGTGCTGTTACTGCGAACGGTTGAAAGCAAGGGGAAACTACAGCCGTAATTTTTCCCGAGGGCATGCAGCTTTACTGTATGGTTAATGATGATGGCGTCCTCTTGGGTATAATAATCCGGAGGTAAAATAGTCCCCCATTCGGATCTCCGGGCGGGGACTATTCAAGAGGACGTCGTTATCAGGAGAAAGAAAACTGGCGTTCTACGGATCGGAGCCTGGAATGTCAGATCCCTTAATCGGGTAGGTAGGTTAGAAAATGTAAAAAGGGAAATGGATAGGTTAAAGTTAGGTATAGTGGGAATTAGTGAAGTTCGGTGGCAGGAGGAACAAGATTTTTGGTCAGGTTAATACAAGGTTATAAATACAAAGTCAAATAGGGGTAATGCAGGAGTAGGTTTAATAATGAATAAAAAAATAGAAATGTGGGTAAGCTACTACAAACAGCATAGTGAACGCATTATTGTGGCCAAGATAGACACGAAGACCACGCATACTACAGTAGTACAAGTTTCTATGCCAACTAGCTCTGCTGATGACGAAGAAATTGAAGAAATGTTTGATGAAATAAAAGAAATTATTCAGATAGTGAAGGGAGACGAAAATTTAATAGTCATGGGTGACTGGAATTCGGTAGTAGGAAAAAGGAGAGAAGGAAACGTAGTTGGTGAATATGGATTGGGAACTAAGGTATGAAAGAGGAAGCCGCCTGGTAGAATTTTGCACAGAGCACAACTTAATCATAGCTAACACTTGGTTCAAGAATCATAAAAGAAGGTTGTATACATGGAAGAAGCCTGGAGATACTGACAGATTTCAGATAGATTATATAATAGTAAGACAGAGATTTAGGAACCAGGATTTAACTTGTAAGACATTTTCAGGGGCAGATGTGGACTCTGACCACAATCTATTGGTTATGAACTGTAGATTAAAACTGAAGAAACTGCAGAAACGTGGGAATTTAAGGAGATGGGACGTGGATAAACTGACTAAACCAGAGGTTGTACAGAGTTTCAGGCAGAGCGTAAGGGAACAAATGGCAGGAATGGGGGAAAAATACAGCAGAAGAAGAATGGGTAGGTTTGAGGGATGAAATAGTAAAGGCAGCAGAGTATCAAGTACGTAAAAAGACGATGGCTACTAGAAATCCTTGGGTGGCAGAAGATATATTGAATTAAATTGATGAAAGGAGAAAATATAAAAATGCAGTAAATGAAGCAGGCAAAAAGGAATACAAACGTCTCAAAAATGATATCGACAGGAAGTGCAAAATGGCTAAGCAGGGATGGCTAGAGGACAAATGTAAGGATTTAGAGGCTTGTCTCACTAGGGGTAATATAGATACTGCCTACAGGAAAATTAAGGAGACCTTTGGAGAGAAGAGAACCACTTGTATGAATATCAAGAACTCAGATGGCAACCCAGTTCTAAGCAAAGAAGGGAAAGCAGAAAGATGGAAGGAGTATATATAGAGCGTATATACAAGGGCGATGTACTTGAGGACAATATTATAGAAATGGAAGAGGATGTAGATGAAGATGAAATGGGAGATATGATACTGCGTGAAGAGTTTGACAGATCACTGAAAGACCTGAGTCGAAACAAGGCCCCGAGAGTAGACAACATTCCATTAGAACTACTGACGGCCTTGGGAGAGCCAGTCCTGACAAAACTCTACCATCTGGTGAGCAAGATGTATGAGACAGGCGAAATACCCTCAGACTTCAGGAAGAATATAATAATTCCAATCCCAAAGAAAGCAGGTGTTGACAGATGTGAAAATTACCGAACTATCAGTTTAATAAGTCACGGCTGCAAAATACTAACGCGAATTCTTTACAGAAGAATGGGAAAACTAGTAGAAGCCGACCTTGGGGAAAATCAGTTTGGATTCCGTAGAAGTATTGGAACACGTGAGGCAATACTGACCCTACGACTTATCTTAGAAGCTAGATTAATGAAAGGCAAACCTACGTTTCTACCATTTGTAGATTTAGAAAAAGCTTTTGACAATATTGACTGAAATACTCTCCTTCAAATTCTGAAGGTGGCAGGGGTAATATACAGGGAGCGAAAGGCTATTTACAATTTGTATAGAAACCAAATGGCAGTTATAAGAGTTGAGGGGCATGAAAGAGAGGCAGTGGTGGGAAAGGGAGTGAGACAGGGTTGTAGCCTCTCCCCGATGTTGTTCAATCTGTATATTGAGCAAGCAGTGAAGGAAACAAAAGATAAATTCGGAGTACGTATTAAAATCAATGGAGAAGAAATAAAAACTTTGAGGTTCGCCGATGACATTGTAAATCTGTCAGAGACAGCAGACGACTAGGAAGAGCAGTTGAACGGAATGGATAGTGTCTTGAAGGGATGATATAAGATGAACATCAACAAAAGCGAAACGAGGATAATGGAATGTAGTCGAATTAATTAGGGTGATGCTGATGGAATCAGATTAGGAAATGAGACGCTTACAGTAGTAAAGGATTTTTGCTATTTGGGGAGCAAAATAACTGATGATGGTTGAAGTAGAGAGGATATAAAATGTAGACTGGCAATGGTAAGGAAAGTGTTTCTGAAGATGAGAAATTTGTTAACATTTAGTATAGATTTAAGTGTCAGGTAGTCGTTTCTGAAAGTATTTGTATGGAGTGTACCCATTTATGGAAGTGAAACATGGGCGATAAATAGTTTAGACAAGAAGAGAATAGAAAATTTCGAAATGTGGTGCTACAGAATAACGCTGAAGTTTAGATGGGTAGATCACATAACTAATGAGTAGGTGTTGAATAGGATTGGCGAGAAGATAAGTTTGTGGCACAACTTGACTAGAAGAAGGGATCGGTTGGTAGAACATGTTCTGTCGCATCAACGGATCACTAATTTAGTATTGGAGGGCAGCGTGGAGGGTAAAAATCGTAGAGGGAGACCAAGAGATGAATACACCAAGCAGATTCAGAAGGATGTAGGTTGCAGTAGGTACTGGGAGATGAAGAAGCTTGCACAGGATAGAGTAGCATGGAGAGCCGCATCAAACCAAGGTCAGGACTGAAGACCACAACAACAACAACAACATTCCATAACCAATGTATAGTACGACAATTGTTAAGACCATATAAAGCGAACAGACGAATAAAACTACTGGAAGGAAAGTTATTAATTTCTTGAAATGAAAAAAAAAATATGGTGGCGTTGGAGGGGGGGGGGGGGGGGAGCGTGTACACGAGACAGATCTGAACAGAGATCTCCCACTTCGCAGTCCAACACCGTGGTCACGCAACCACGACGCCGTGGTTCTCGCATCTCGCTCGATGTTGGACACCTTCAGCGTGAACCGTTCACTATTTCTATTTTTCTTCAGTTTTTACAGTTCAGTACACCTCCTTCCTGTTTCAATGGCTTTTTTTCTCTTCAGCTTCTGACGGTCTATCCACAGGTCCAACTCACCACAAAATCCGAGATGAGTGCAATGGGGAGTTTCCCTTGTAAGTCAATGCGATCATGTCACGTTTTGATGCGATCAAACTCATTCATCAGAACCTGTAGAGTACCTCCTGTTGATCTAGAATCATGACATTTGGCAGTAAGCAAGGTTTCGAAGTACAAGCCCAGGAAAAAAAAAATCAGAAAACTGTTGATCTGTAATTAAAACATAGGAGAAAAATGTTTCTTGGTCATTTGTTATCCGACCCTCTGTCTTTCCGTTAATGTATTAAGACCCCTTTTCCTCAGGAACGAGTAAACTTATAAGTTGAAATTTATGTCGCATACTGAAGCCTGTGTGTCCTGGAGGTGTAATAAATATAAGCCTCTGAATCGACGCAGACACAAAATACCACCATTACTGTCACAAATTTTCATACTGCAGAACTGACTCATCAAAATCTGTAGTGTGTTTCCTGTCGACCAAGAATCGTGTAATTTGGCAGGAAGCAAGATAAGACAGTGAAAACAAAGGAAAAATACAATAATGGTTGAACTGTAATTATATCACATAAAATAATTTTTTTAAATTTTTTCTCCGATTGTGTGTCGTTCTGTTAGGACTCCTTTTTCTTAGGAATGGATTGATGTACATCTTACCTGCACTAACGTTGATAACAGGCAAAAATCATTGTGATTCTCTATTCTTGGAATGGTTGAACTATCGACACACATAATTAAATTCGTGCGCCATCCTCAGTGCTCGAGTCCTAGTCGCTCTTCTCCGAATTTTTTCTGTTCCAGTTCAAAAGGGTGCATGGGAAGAACGATTGTTGTGGCCCTCCAAGAGCTTCAATAATTGTTTTTCTACGGTCTTCTCGCAAGAAATTCGTAAGAGGAACAGTCTATTCGTTGACTCTTACACGAACGTACGCTAAAAAATTTTAACGGTGAACCACATCGTGACTCGCATCGCCTCTTCTAAAGTCCGTCACTTGATTAGGATGTACATCTCTGGGCGTCTCTCGCCGAAACTGTGACGAAACGTACTGCTTTTCTTTGAATCTTCTCTATTTCGACTGTCAGTCCCGTCTAGCAAGGATCACAGACTGACGAATAATACTGAGGCATGGTCGAACGACGGTTTTCTGAGCTACCCCCTTCATGACAGATCTCAATTTGTAAGGATTCAGCCGGTCGGGCTGGCCGAGTGCTTCTAGGCGCTACAGTCTGGAACCGCGTGACCGCTACGGTCGCAGGTTCGAATCCTGCCTCGGGCATGGATGTGTGTGATGTCCTTAGGTTAGTTAGGTTTAAGTAGTTCTAAGTTCTAGGCGACTGATGACCTCAGAAGTTAAGTCCCATAGTGCTCAGAGCCATTGTTTGTAAGGATTCATCCAACGAATCTGTCTGTATCTACCGTTTTTGCGGTTAGTTTTATGTGGCCGCTACTTTAACTCGCTTGGTACGCGAAGCGCACTTATTTAATGGATCTGACTACTTCCAGCCACTGTTCGGCAATCATGTAACCATACAATAATGGCGTTTTCCTCCAGTTTTGTGTATCTTTGTGAAAATGGAAAAGTATGACCTGTTACTTTCCATCTTATTCTTTTCTTTCGAGCTCGAACATATGAGTAATAATGTGTAATGAGCTACAAAATGCCCTGTGCACCCAGCATCGGAATCAATTCCAACATGCAACAACTTCCTCTACAAACATGTCCTTTAGCTAAACTAGAAAGCATGTTGTAAGAGACAGTCGACATCATCAGATAACATTGTCACAATGTACTGTAAAAATATCAACAGCTGTTACCTTTATAGCTAGTTGCTGAGTTTACCAGTTTCGAATCCATAATAGAGTCGTCTTCACGCCCAGTAGCATGAACGACGATAAGCCTCCAGCATTACATGTATATAACACGAAACTAATATTTGCGCCTGGTTTCCGTAGAAGACTTCACGAACAGTGTATCTCTTCACACATATAACAACAGCAGCACGTGGGGCAAGGTCCCATACTAGCAGTGTTCTGTAGTGGCACAGTGGTTTTACACGTGGCGTCATTGTGTGGACACAACGGCACGACACGAAAATCTTTTTTTCTCAATTGTTATATTCCATCTGACAGTATTATAGTGCCATTATTCGACAGGACAAGGATCATATACACATGGCACATGTCTTTCCGAACTGTCTGCGTGATGCTGAGGGACTACCGTGGACAACAGTACCCCAAGCCTATTCCCGAAAAAACGATGTGACACCAGCACTGACGTCATCTCCGTCCCGGTGGCAATATCCAAGATATAATGTATGAGTTAAGAACACTTGTGGGCCAGCTTGCCTCAGAAGAGGCTACAACAGATATAAGACACTTCCAGCCGAATCAGTCAGGCAGCTTGAATGTCGTCAGTGCATACGTAACGAAATGCAGTAACTTTCTTTAGAAATGTTTCGGTAGTTGCGTGCATTCGACTGTCAGTGAATTATAGTTGTATAATAGGCTATATCAGTGCACCAAGCACTGAGTTAATAACGGAGGGTTTTAAAATGAAAAAAAAAAGATATCCTTTTGAGTACCAGGGCAACTGGTGCATAATATTAGAGCTTGTCGTACAATAAACGAGTCGTGATCTGAAGCGGAAATAAGAACGTGCTGTGGCACCGCCCGACACTGAATTAGGGTTGGTGGGGGTCCTTTGTCGTAGGGCTGGGACAGATGGCAGCGTGATGCCCCATAATTCAGCAGTTTAGGCGTGAAGCATGCGGGCCCCTACACAATGCGACACTCCACTCGCGCTTATGGAGCACGTGCCGCGAGATTAGTTTCCTATGGGCGAGCAGCAGGCGGCAGTGCATATTGCGGTCAATCGCTGTGTACTGGTGGGTCGCTGCTCGTATCAGTCATTTGAGGGCTATTAAGGAACAATTTTAGTTGGCTTCCCGCAGGTAGACACGTCTTTCTACGGCGGGTGTAAATCAACAAGCTGACTGGTCTATGCACGACGATCGTGTGCACACAACAATGCACAGAAGGCGAGGAATGTTGGATCAGCAGCGATTTTCAGCAGTATATTGTTTCATAAAAATTTAAAAACAATAATTACGAAATTTATGAGTCACAGATTCCTGTGATTAAATTACCACAGTTACGTCTTTCAACAGAAAATGATAAAATACCGCACGTGCATATTGTTACCTTATAACGCAATTTCTTTTGAGCCTTTGAAATTTCGCACCCACAAAGCATTGTTCTCTTTTAATAAGGGAAAAATGAAGTATTAGAATGATGTATAAAATTACTGTGAAAGACAATCAGTTTACTTCTCCCCAAGGAAGGATGTCGTGACACTGAATGCTTTAGCAGAATAAACAAACGATCGATACGAAAGAAGGAAGATACCTTGCCAGTACACAACTATCGTTGTCAATAATGAAATGATTTGGCCCAGTCTCACTGTTCGGTAATGACGTTGACTGGAGACAATTATATCGCAATACGATAATGTGATAAAATGATGTTGGGAAGAATTCCGCTAACGGCTGCTAAAATTGGTGTTTACTGCAACAACTTGCTTCGCGGCCTAAAGCTGGTCATCAGGTGGAACCCATATGGTAAAGAGCAACGTATAGTGTCATCACTTTGTAGATAATAAAATTAATGAACGAATATCTAAAATATACTGACAACGTTAGATGTTCATAGGCCTACTCATCGCGCCTAGTCAAAATTTGCTGTCCAATGAATATTGTGAATCCTATGACGAACGATAGGTAATGAAGCTGTGCTCAGTTCATTTAAGACAAATTGCCGATAGGTGAAACACACAGTTACAGAGCCATGTTTTAAAGTCTGCCTGCGTCCATAAAGAAAAATCTTTCATAGGGAACAGGCACTGGATATACTTTTAAAAAAGGGCCACATTGACGATAAAAATTGCTACTGCCAACACAATTAGTCGCGGCATTACGCAGATTACTCTGTGGACTTCACCACATGGCAACGTCTTACCGATGTGACGGCAGGCAAAGAAGTTCTTTTATTCTAATTGGTTATTCAACGTTCACTGTGTATTTTCTTTTTGTGTCTAAAAATATCTACTTCCTCTATTTTAAAACGTAGCTTTTTTCTTTTTTATGAAGCATTTTTAAAATTTATGAAGGTGTTGTGATGATATGCCCCTCTGCTCATCGCTGTTAATGCAGATTGGGGATTATCTAAGTTATTGTTCCTGAAATCCTATTCGGAATAACCTACTGGTTTCCCTTATACATTTCTTAGGGAAATCATTGCATGTAATATACTATACACCCGCTTCGTTACATTTATTTACCACTGCTTCATCCCTGTGTCTGAGGTTTCTACGTAGATCCGAAAAAGTAAAGTACGCTGGAATAATGAACTTACGTCTCATACATCTGGCTATTTTTTCGGATACTGCACCCAGATATGGCATTACAAAAAATAAAGCGTTTCATTCTCTGCTCGGCTGGTCTACGCTTTATAAAATCTGCCTCTGATCCATTAATGGAAAGAGGATATTTCTTTATTTTAATATACTTCTATCAACTACATTAACAAATCCTGGATCATAACCATTTCGATACGCTGCATGCTATATAACCCTATATTTAGCCATTTGAGCTTCGCTACTAGGGGACACATCATACATACGGATTAACTTGGCTCGGAATGCCACGGGTTTATATTTCGTTGGGTGATATGAGTGCCTGTGTATAACGAGATCTGTCGTTTTTGCTTTCTGTACATATCGAAGCCAGTAATTCCACTTTTATAGATACGTGCAGGTCCAAAAACGGTAAAGTGTCATTCTCACCGCACTTCTCAGTACACTGTATACATCCCATTCAGTAATTTGCATAGTGCCGCGACGAATTATGTTAGCAGTGACAATTTTTAACACTAATCCGGCCTTTTTTAATAAATATTTGTATCGTTCTCTCACTACAAAATATATCCCCTTTTTGTTTTTTGGTGCGGGTAAATTTTATAACATGGCTCTGTAACTGCAAGTTTCACCTATCAGCAATTTGTCCTAAATGGTACAAATGGCTCTGAGCACTACTGGACTTAACATCTGAGGTCATCATTCCCCTAGAACTTAGAAATACTTAAACCTAACTAACCTAAGGACATCAAACACATCCACACCCGAGGCAGGATTCGAACCTGCGCGGTTCCACACTGAAGAAACTAGAACCGCTCGGCCACTGCGGCCGGCAATTTGTCCTAAAGGAACGAAGAACTTCTTCGTTACTTTTCGTTCGACATAGAACTGACATAGATTAATTCTTAATTTCTTTGCGTGTTTTTGGTACTTGCATTGTTTAATTCATAAATTTCGAGCGTATTGTAGTATTTGAGAGTTGTAGTATCGCGTTTTAGTACCTGAATAGTGTACATTCGCGTAGTCGTTTGTCTACTGTTTTGTTTTGAACGGCCAGTGTCGGTTGGTCACAGTCAGTGTGCTCCCTGCCGCCGTTGGATAAGCAGCTGAGCAGCAAGTCGTATACTCCTAGCTCACTCATTTGTTACATAGTTTAATTCTTAATTTCTTTGCGTGTTTTTGGTACTTGCATTGTTTAATTCATAAATTTCGGGCGTATTATAGTATTTGAGAGTGTAGCATCGTGTTTTAGGACCTGAATAGTGTAATTTCGCTTAGTCTCCTTCCGCCGCCGAGCAGTGTCAGCAGTGCGCAAGTAGCAGCATTACTGCATTTACTAGGCAATCTTGTATTTTAATAACCGTTTAAATTTTGTCGATTTGTTTACGCTCTCTGTAGATTAGTTCAGACGTTCTTAGCAAAACAGTTTTTAGCATGGATAGGGACTGCAACTGCTGTGTTCGGATGCAGGCTGAGTTGGCATCCCTTCGCTCCCAGCTTCAGGCAGTGTTGGCTTCGGTCACACAGCTTGAGGCTGTTGCCAATGGGCATCACTGTGGGGGTCAGGATGGGGGTTTGTCGGGGACGGCCAGCTCGTCCCACGCATCCCCTGATCGGACTACGACTGTGGTGGCCCGGGATACTGCCCGCATTGAGGCTGATCCCTCACCTGTGGTAGAGTGGGAGGTCGTTTCAAGGTGTGGCAGGGGGCGAAAGACATTCCGGAGGGCTGAACGGAAAGCCTCTCCAGTTTGTCTGACGAACCGGTTTCAGGCTCTGTCTCAGGCTGATACTGATCTTCGGCCTGACATGGCTGCTTGTCTTGTTCCAGAGGTTGCCCCTCAGTCTGCAAGATCCGGGCAGTCGCAGAGGGTGGGCTTACTGGTAGTTGGGAGCTCCAACGTCAGGCGCGTAATGGGGCCCCTTAGGGAAATGGCAGCAAGAGAGGGGAAGAAAACCAATGTGCACCCCGTGTGCATACCGGGGGGAGTTATTCCAGATGTGGAAAGGGTCCTTCCGGATGCCATGAAGGGTACAGGGTGCACCCATCTGCAGGTGGTCGCTCATGTCGGCACCAATGATGTGTGTCGCTATGGATCGGAGGAAATCCTCTCTGGCTTCCGGCGGCTATCTGATTTGGTGAAGACTGCCAGTCTCGCTAGCGGGATGAAAGCAGAGCTCACCATCTGCAGCATCGTCGACAGGACTGACTGCGGACCTTTGGTACAGAGCCGAGTGGATGGTCTGAATCAGAGGCTGAGACGGATCTGCGACCGTGTGGGCTGGAGATTCCTCGACTTGCGCCATAGGGTGGTGGGGTTTCGGGTTCCGCTGGATAGGTCAGGAGTCCACTACACGCAACAAGCGGCTACACGGGTAGCGTGTGGCGTGGGCTGGGCGGTTTTTTAGGTTAGATGGCCTTGGGCAAGTACAGAAAGGGCAACAGCCTCAACGGGTGCGGGGCAAAGTCAGGACATGCGGGGACCAAGCAGCAATCGGTATTGTAATTGTCAACTGTCGAAGCTGCGTTGGTAAAGTACCGGAACTTCAAGCGCTGATAGAAAGCACCGAAGCTGAAATCGTTATAGGTACAGAAAGCTGGCTTAAGCCAGAGATAAATTCTGCCGAAATTTTTACAAAGGTACAGACGGTGTTTAGAAAGGATAGATTGCATGCAACCGGTGGTGGAGTGTTCATCGCTGTTAGTAGTAGTTTATCCTGTAGTGAAGTAGAAGTGGATAGTTCCTGTGAATTATTATGGGTGGAGGTTACACTAAACAACCGAACTAGGTTAATAATTGGCTCCTTTTACCGACCTCCCGACTCAGCAGCATTAGTGGCAGAACAACTGAGAGAAAATTTGGAATACATTTCACATAAATTTTCTCAGCATGTTATAGTCTTAGGTGGAGATTTCAATTTACCAGATATAGACTGGGACACTCAGATGTTTACGACGGGTGGTAGGGACAGAGCATCGAGTGACATTATACTGAGTGCACTATCCGAAAATTACCTCGAGCAATTAAACAGAGAACCGACTCGTGGAGATAAGATATTGGACCTACTGATAACAAACAGACCCGAACTTTTCGAATCTGTATGTACGGAACAGGGAATCAGTGATCATAAGGCCGTTGCAGCATCCCTGAATATGGAAGTTAATAGGAATAATAAAAAAGGGAGGAAGGTTTATCTGTTTAGCAAGAGTAATAGAAGGCAGATTTCAGACTACCTAACAGATCAAAACGAAAATTTCTGTTCCGACACTGACAATGTTGAGTGTTTATGGAAAAAGTTCAAGGCAATCGTAAAATGCGTTTTAGACAGGTACGTGCCGAGTAAAACTGTGAGGGACGGGAAAAACCCACCGTGGTACTACAACAATGTTAGGAAACTACTGCGAAAGCAAAGAGAGCTCCACTCCAAGTTTAAACGCAGCCAAAACCTCTCAGACAAACAGAAGCTAAACGATGTCAAAGTTAGCGTAAGGAGGGCTATGCGTGAAGCGTTCATTGAATTCGAAAGTAAAATTCTATGTACCGACTTGACAGAAAATCCTAGGAAGTTCTGGTCGTACGTTAAATCAGTAAGTGGCTCGAAACAGCATATCCAGACACTACGGGATGATGATGGCATTGAAACAGAGGATGACACGCGTAAAGCTGAAATACTAAACACCTTTTTCCAAAGCTGTTTCACAGAGGAAGACCGCACTGCAGTTCCTTCTCTAAATCCTCGCACAAACGAAAAAATGGCTGACATCGAAATAAGTGTCCAAGGAATAGAAAAGCAACTGGAATCACTCAATAGAGGAAAGTCCACTGGACCTGACGGGATACCAATTCGATTCTACACAGAGTACGCGAAAGAACTTGCCCCCCTTCTAACAGCCGTGTACCGCAAGTCTCTAGAGGAACGGAGGGTTCCAAATGATTGGAAAAGAGCACAGATAGTCCCAGTCTTCAAGAAGGGTCGTCGAGCAGATGCGCAAAACTATAGACCTATATCTCTTACGTCGATCTCTTGTAGAATTTTAGAACATGTTTTTTGCTCGCGTATCATGTCATTTCTGGAAACCCAGAATCTACTATGTAGGAACCAACATGGATTCCGGAAACAGCGATCGTGTGAGACCCAACTCGCCTTATTTGTTCATGAGACCCAGAAAATATTAGATACAGGCTCCCAGGTAGATGCTATTTTTCTTGACTTCCGGAAGGCGTTCGATACAGTTCCGCACTGTCGCCTGATAAACAAAGTAAGAGCCTACGGAATATCAGACCGGCTGTGTGGCTGGATTGAAGAGTTTTTAGCAAACAGAACACAGCATGTTGTTATCAATGGAGAGACGTCTACAGACGTTAAAGTAACCTCTGGCGTGCCACAGGGGAGTGTTATGGGACCATTGCTTTTCACAATATATATAAATGACTTAGTAGATAGTGTCGGAAGTTCCATGCGGCTTTTCGCGGATGATGCTGTAGTATACAGAGAAGTTGCTGCATTAGAAAATTGTAGCGAAATGCAGGAAGATCTGCAGCGGATAGGCACTTGGTGCAGGGAGTGGCAACTGACCCTTAACATAGACAAATGTAATGTATTGCGAATACATAGAAAGAAGGATCCTTTATTGTATGATTATATGATAGCGGAACAAACACTGGTAGCAGTTACTTCTGTAAAATATCTGGGAGTATGCGTACGGAACGATTTGAAGTGGAATGATCATATAAAACTAATTGTTGGTAAGGCGGGTACCAGGTTGAGATTCATTGGGAGAGTGCTTAGAAAATGTAGTCCATCAACAAAGGAGGTGGCTTACAAAACACTCGTTCGACCTATACTTGAGTATTGCTCATCAGTGTGGGATCCGTACCAGGTCGGGTTGACGGAGGAGATAGAGAAGATCCAAAGAAGAGCGGCGCGTTTCGTCACTGGGTTATTTGGTAACCGTGATAGCGTTACGGAGATGTTTAATAAACTCAAGTGGCAGACTCTGCAAGAGAGGCGCTCTGCATCGCGGTGTAGCTTGCTCGCCAGGTTTCGAGAGGGTACGTTTCTGGATGAGGTATCGAATATATTGCTTCCCCCTACTTATACTTCCCGAGGAGATCACGAATGTAAAATTAGAGAGATTAGAGCGCGCACGGAGGCTTTCAGACAGTCGTTCTTCCCGCGAACCATACGCGACTGGAACAGGAAAGGGAGGTAATGACAGTGGCACGTAAAGTGCCCTCCGCCACACACCGTTGGGTGGCTTGCGGAGTATCAATGTAGATGTAGATGTAGATGTAGAAAAGCAAATTTTGTCTAGGAGCGATTGGTATGCCTATGAACCTTTAACGTTGTGAGTATATTTTACAATATTTTCATTAATTTTAATATCTACAAAGATGTGACAGTGTACACTGCCCTTTATCGTCTGAGTTGCACCAGATGATCCGGCTTTAGGCGGTGAAACCTGTTGTGTATCAATAAACAGCAACTTTACCAGCTGCTAGTGGAATTCCTTCTAGCTTCATACCTTTCAACAGATGCAGGTGCCCTGAGTATGAAAGGCCATAAATATTTGATTTATATTAATATTGAACTTAAGAGAATTTAATAGATGATCTAAAGATCTCTTGGACAATAAAGAATTTTCAGCAACAATTTCGACTGATACATAAAGCAGTCAAAACTTCTGGGCACCGTAATGGCAGTGTTCGGTGTGACGTCTGGCTCTCCTTCGAATAGTAATCAACTGCAACGATAAAGCTCCATCATCGTAATGGAAATACTATCAGCAAAATTCAGTCAGCAGATATAATTGTATGAGCTGAATCTCCGAGGTCGTACATCTCGCCAGAGAATTTAAGGTAGTTAAAAGTGCCGCTGACCGTTCTTTCACACATTATTGGGAAATGTTAACATTCAATGATAATACAGACAGGCCCCAGAGGACAGCTTGTCGGAACAACTGAACTGTAAGGTCCATAGAACGAGCTGACGAAGTGACTGAGGCACTGAGCTAGCATGCGGAAGGAGCGCTTAGATTCCTGTCCCTCATTCACATTTATTTTTGCCCTGCTTTTCCTTAATCGATTTATGTGAAAAATAGGTATAATTCATTTCAAAAAAACATAGCCAGAATTCTTCTCTAACCTTCTTCTGTCTGGTCTTGTGCTCAATTTCCAATGATTTAGTTGAACAGAGAACGCTTCCAACCTCCTTATTACTAACCCCTACATCTTTATACTAATCTCTGTACGTATCTTCGCTACTGCGAAACACATCTCTTCTGCCGAACAATTGCTCACGGCTCTTAACGTAAGTAGTTTAGAGTCCATGGCATTCACTTCAGTGAAGATGCAGTAATATCGTCCAAATTCCTACGAAATCAATAATTTGCGTGTAGGGCGTAATGGATAAGGGACGCTGCAGTGCATAGCGCGATAAGTTGGAAATTATGGTCGGTCAGGGACCGTAGGTGGACGACCGAAGCGGCTACGGTAACTGCTCACGGAAAAGTGTTTAATCTGGGTTTGAGTCCCGGTTTGGCGCATATTTTCAAGTTTCGCCATTGCATTTTCACAATGCCCTGTGTGGCTGGAAATCCCTAGTCCCCCACAAATCCCTTCCCTTTTCTTACTATTCCTCCATTCCATATATAGTTTTAGAGTCTATGTTTACTAGACTTGTTTGCTTCCAGGAAAACTGACTATTCCTCCAGGTACATCCTGTTTATTTACCTCGTTTTCATTCGTTGTCAACAAGATTGTCCTCTCGCTGCTACTTCAGTGGAAAACGGAATTTGGGATGGATACAAACTTATTAAAAACACACATTAGCACTGGTAGGATTTTCAAGGTTGTAAATATGTTTCTATTACTTGTCTTGTTATGCTACATGTCGTAAATAAATTTGTTGCTGGTATCGCAGTCGTATTGATGTACCACCAGCTACACGGTTAAAAATCAGAGTGGAACAAAACGAATTTCATGTTGCACAGTATACTTTTTTTCGAGTGAGTGGAGCTGGCTGTTCGGGATCCAGCTCATTAATGAGGCGCGTTCCTGTTTCGCTTATTAGCATACAAGCTGATAACGGGTCAGTTAGGGGATCCCAATAGGAAAAAAATAGTCATTTTTCTTAGAACGAAGAGAAAGCTCCAGAACGGAGAGAAGTGGAACCATACTAACTTATTTCTGGGATATCGTCCTTCATTGATGAGTTGTCCCAGCCAACAATTCAAATGTTGCATATGTGCAAAGTGAATATTTGTTGTATTTATGTGTGTATATAGAAGTTATTAATAGAGTGAATTTATTTGTTACAGGTAGACTGTACAGTATACCAAACCAAAAAGTCCACGAACTTTGGCCAGCGATAATGCTCCTAAAATGATCTGTTTCATAAATCATAAGAGGGAAAATTTTATTTTACGTCTTAGTTGAAAATTTTAATCGCTGCTGCAGTATGAACGCACACGTGACTCAGTTTATTTGTGATTCGCTTCTACTGTTTGTATTTTTCTTTTCTGTTATCGAAGATGTGTGATAGGAAGCTGCGCTTAGCTCGTTACATTCGCATAAATAAACAAAAGATCGTATATGCTTTTATTATTACAACAAAAGTTAATATTTCTTTATGGCACTATCTGTGGGCAGTAAATATAGCGGCCGAGGAAACACAGAACTCTTTGTTGCCTTACGTCGAGAACACGGCAAGTGTCATTACCCGATCTTCCAGAAACTTTGCTCTGTGGAAGAGGTGTTAAAATAAGCGAACATGTGTCTCAGTTTATACGCGGATGCTCGACCATTTCTGAGAAAATCATGGTTGAGGTTTTAGACATATTTACACTAGCGTACAGAGGCACGATAACTTCAGCCGAGGTGAGGGCACAATGTCTAGCGTCGTGGCTTCATACTTGTGTGCCCCATATTCGAAACTCAGTTACTGTCTTCACATGGTTTTCATTTATCTGCCCGTCTTAGTATAAGGCAGCTATATGAATGTGTAAAGTGATAAATGAGTGAGACAATTATCTGAAGTTTTTCCAGCGAAAATCCTGTAATGTGTCTAGTCAATAAAATTGGTGGTGGTACGTTGTTGTTCCGGAGAAGTAGTGTCTTCTATACAACCGAATCTGACCTTCCCAGCAGGTTTTGCCCTCTTGAGGAAAGAAGTAGGGTAAAAACATGATTTCCGAGTTAGTTCACAAAGAGAACAGACAGTAATGGAGCCTCTAGCAAAATTAACAAAAAATTTAAAAAAAGGACCACGCAAATCGATCTTCAGGCTACGTGTTATACGGAACGTCGGTGGATACTCTATATAAGAGGGACGCTGCGAGCCCTAAAATATGAGAAGGAATGACTGGTGCAGTATAGTACTGTATTGAATTGAAATTTCGTAGTCAGTAAAATACAAACAATGAAAATGCAATCGATCAAAAATCCAGGCTAAAGAAATGGAGGGAAAAAAGCATCACTCTTAACGCTGCGGGTTGTTTACTGATTGAAACGGTACTCTTGGCTGTAGAGGAAACTTCTGGGGGAAATCGATGAAGGGCATACTGCACATACCATCGTCGATTAAAATCCTTCCAGTTCCCCAGAAGGAAGTGAAGCGAAGCCAAACATCGACTCAGTCCACTACAATTGAACGAAAATTGAAATCTACATTTTTTTTATAAATGCAATCACAAGAATACATGCAGTGTTAAAATTTTGGACAGAAAGTATATGAGAGAAAAGAGCAACATTTCATTTTTGACTGCAGGTGAAGGCAGTAAGAGTCACTGCCCTCCATCTCGGTGAGCCTGCCTTGCTTAGTCGTTTTAGGGTGCTTGTCGATCCCAGCTGTAGCAGCAAAATCTCTCTGAGATCTAATGTTGTAGCCGTCACAGTAAAGGCTTAAAACCCATGAGCTTTCGACAGGGGCGCCAAATTGTAAAGTGTTGTAAGGAATTGATTTTAATTTACATGTACATGTATATGAACATGCACATATACATATAAATTTGTATCTAGATTCCTTGTGCGCATACAGCCAGATATTTACTGCATATAACTGCTTCCATAATTGGTGTGGCAACTGAAGAGAGGAAATGTAAAACGTTGTAAGTGTCATGTTTTCACAAAAGGCTTATTAGTGCTGTTGTGCTCTCAGCATATTACTGCATGTCCCCAGACATGATCCAGGTGAAAACCACGGAGAAAGTGTTCCAAAATGCTGTTGCTGATGTCGCATGGTCTTTCTGCAACGTTATTCTTCCTTTTGGAGTTCCAAAATTTAAAAGCTACGAGAAATCGTTTTACTGACTACAGATCTATTAGTTAGTATCTTTCTGTACTAGTATCACCATAGATAAAGCGTATCTCAGCACTAATGGGGCATGGAACAAAAACATTCGTCCTGCAGTTTTGTGTAAAACTAACGTATTTGAGACAGTGACAGCGTAGAAAAAAAAAAAAATAAATTACTTCTTGCAAAGAAGAAAATGACAACCCTTCACTCTTAATAATGCTATTTATTTACACAAGTATCGTTGTTACCTGTTTTGTACCGAAACTAGCTATTGGAAAGAAAGCCTACAATTAACGTAAACAAAAACTTCAATATAAACGATGTAAAGATGAACCTGACACTTTTAAACCTGTAAGGACGCTATTTGTGTAAATTCCTAGCATTATTAAGAATGATTGGTTGCTGTTTTCTCCTTCCAAGAATCAATTGTTAAAAACATTCGTATCGGTACTTAAAAAAGTCATATTCCTGCAGTGATCTTCTTAATGAAGTATTTAGTTTCTAATTTGTATGATTTTGTTTTCAGCAACACGGTAAGCAGCATAATTCTGTGTTATGAGAATATCACCACAAGTTTTTGGATACAAATCAGTTTTGTACGAAAGATAGGTACATCATTTTTTTATTATTGTGACAAATGACAGAGATGTCAGAAAATTTCCTCTTTACGCTCTTCCGTTGTGTCATCATTCAGTAGCGGGCCTTATATTTGTTTACGTTCTAGATCAGTTGCCAATCCCTGCAGCAGTCTTCGACCCACTATAGGTTCTTCTTATATTTCGCTACAATTTTATAGCGTTGCGCCTAATCTGTGTGTAATATCAGCATCCGGGTAAGCCTCTAGGAACTTTTGCCGTTATTCAATAAATATCTTTTGAAAAGTAATAGTCCTACAACACTTCCTTGGGTGTGCCCAAAGGTACTTTTACGTCTGAAGATATCTTTCGAGTAGGGACAACATACTGTATTCTGTTAGCTAGGAACTCTCAAATCCAACCACAAAATAGGTCTGACATTCCATGCGGTTGTATTTTGTTCCGTAGGTGACACAGAACCACTGCATCGAACGCCTTCTCGAAATCAAGGAAAGTGCCATAGATCGAAGCGCCAATCATCTACTGTTTTCTGTGTGTCGTAGAGGAGACCCAGAATATCTTTTGAGAAATAGCAGCATGCAGCCGGCCGCTGCGGTTGAGCGGTTCTAGGCGCTTCTGTCTGAAACCGCGCGACCGCTATGGTCGAAGGTTCGAATCCTGCCTCGGGCATGGATGTGTGTGATGTCCTTAGGCTAGTTAGGTTGAAGTAGTTCTAAGTTCTAGGGGACTGATGACCTCAGATGTTCAGTCCCATAGAACTCAGAGCTATTTGAACCATTTGAGCAGCATGCAACTACTTAAATGCAACTTGTTTCAAAATCAGATAGTGGAAAGGAGCACTGGTACCGTGTTTAATTCCTATTACCTGTAATAACTCTCCCAGACAAAGCGAGGTCCAATGCGGTGCTTCGGTTGCAGGGCAAGCCGCTCCACAACAACGCTTCCACGGGAACCATCTTGGCCAACCAGAGCCTCGTGCTGCAAGCTGTGACGCGCGATCGCGCTGGCATCTATACCTGCGTCGGCAGCAACCATGAGGGCGACGGCGAGAGCAACCCCGTCTACCTCAACGTGACCTGTGAGTACACAGCAGTGCCATCTTGAAACAGACATTCTGCTTCTCAGCTCTCCTATAATGAGCTGAAACAGTTGGCGCAAGTAGTATGTGTCCCATTCACCGTAAGGATAGAATGTTGTAGCAATCTCAGCTTGGTTACTATGAGCTAGTGTTCTCTTGTTGTATTGATTACTAATTTAAACCCCTGGATGTTGAAATCTACATTCGCATATGATAGGACAAAGAAACATCAACTCGTATGGTTGGCTTGACTAATTTTCATACAAGTTACACTGTCGTAACACATTTATTTACTTACATACTTTTTAAACTTTTGACAAAAATTATTGCATCTGTTTATATCTTGTTTATTACGTAGGTTCACGGCAAGCTTAGTTCGGCATATGTGACAGTTTCAAGTGCTCCTGTCGACATTGCACTTACGTATCATTTTATTCTATGTCTGCACAACAGTACAATGAGATTTTGTCTTTTATTATACTTTGGTGCGTTTATTCGTTTAGGATGTGTCTAGTTCTTCCAATATGTTCATGGTTGGATCTTTCACGCACACATAAAAAGATATCCGCATGACATCCTGAATGAAGAAACAGACCGAAAACATAAAAATTATGTGTAAATCGTTGTTGACGTTATAGAAACAGAAAATGGATGAACACAACTCGATAAAAAAAAAAAGAAATAAATAAAATACACAGCACTATGACCGCACGTCTACATGACGTCACCCTATCTTGACCTAAGTATAATAGAAGGGGAAATCTCATAGTCCTATTACATTGACATTGGAAAGATCTATAATTTTAAAACTGTCATAAAAAGTAATATAAAATTTCACTCTCATTCTTCTGTAAAAAGTAAATACGTGACCTATGTTAACAACGTGGTACATAAAAGAAATTACGTTCGAAAATATTTGTGGACGTCACTCCATCTATATGTAACATAGACCTACAATAAAATTAAGTACAAACGTAATGTTAACAGGTACACTTGAAAATGGGACTTATGCCAAAAAAAACTTGTTGTGAAACAGTGTAATCAACAAGAAGTAAAGAGTTGAAGTTAATTCTGTCAAAAGTATAAAGAAGATCTCATGTCGACTTTGTGCAAGATAGGGGCCCAGCAGAGAAGAAGTGTACGGGAAGCTGTCGAAGTTGAGTAGCTGTATGAGGATGCAAAATGACTTAGACAAAATTTCTAATTGGTGTGTTGAATGGCAGCAAGCTCTAAATGTGGAAAAAAGTAATTTAAATCGGATGAGTAGAAAAAACAAACATGTAATGTTCGGATGCAGCTGATTGTAACAGTAGCGCCGTTTTAATATCTCGATGTAATCATGCAAAGCGGCATGAAGTAGGACGAAAATGTGAGGATCTCGGAGGGAAGGCGAATGATCGACTTTGGTTTATTGTGAGAATTTTGGGAAAGTGTGGTTCATATGCAAAGGACTCCGCATATAGGACGCTACCCGACCTATTCTTGAGTACTGCTCGAATGTTCCGATTCATTACCATGTCGGATTAAAGGAAACAAGCATTTCCCAGGCGGGTTGCTAGATTTCTTGCCGGTAGATTCAAGCAACACTCAAGTGTTACGGAGATGATTCGGGAACTCCAATGGGACTCCCTGGAGGGAAATCGAAGTTCTTGTCGAGGAATATTGTTGAGAAAATTTAGAGAACCGGCATTTGGAGTTGACTGCAGAACGATCCTACTGCCGCCAACATACATTTCGGGTAAGGACCACGAACATAAGATACGAAAAATCATGGCTCATACGGAGGCATATAGATGATCGATTCCTCTCGCTCTGTTCGTGAGTGGAAGAGGAAAGGAAATTATTAGCAGTGTTACTGGGTACCTAACGTCGCGCACCCTATACTGGCTTGCGGGGTATGTATGTGGTTGTAGATGTAGACGTTATTGGATTTACTTTCGAATAAGATCAGAGTGCAATAATTTTAATAGTGTTACAGTTATTACACAAGTTCATTTCCGTCTGTTATCAGAATTCTGAGATTCTCAAGTAAATTTAACAGACGTTACAAGCAGTCACTCAGTGGAACTGTGGTAGAAGCGGCATACATCGTGTTGTATAAAATATAAAGACAAACCAACGATTCAAGTGTTTTACACTGCAGACATGTAATAGAGAAATAATCTAAATCGTAGTAAGTTACATTTATTTGTTTATAATAATAATAAATGAATAGTATACAAAATAATAGGAAGCAATGTACCCTAAGCATGCCATTTAATACAGAAGTAGGGAAGTCAGTCATATGGCATGTTCGCATTACAAAAACAAAAACAGTAAAAATGCAAATGTCATAAAATGCAAGGAGCATAAAGCCTCGAGAGCCATGCACTGTGTTTGGTGCCTCGGTGAGTTAAGCAAAGGAGACATCAAGTGCTCCACCGACAACTACCAAAAACACGTCATCCTAAGTACAGAAATTATACGATGATATCACTGAGCTGGCTTCATACAATCACGTGATTTACGCCATCAACATGTAGCTAGACTTTCAGGTACTACGACTGGGTTCACTACTTATGTATTAAACGTCACATTGGAGATATAGTGCTCCCTGTTCTGTTCTTCAATTTATAGATTTTTATAACAAACTCTGATTTCGATTATGTATTTATTGTATGTCAGCACTGTAACGTTCTTCGATCATTCGTTTTTTTCATTTTTTAAATGGCACGACCCAT
Organism: Schistocerca serialis cubense; assembly: GCF_023864345.2. Lineage (NCBI taxonomy): Eukaryota > Metazoa > Arthropoda > Insecta > Orthoptera > Acrididae > Schistocerca > Schistocerca serialis. The sequence continues at coordinate 271,678,373 of NC_064642.1, forward strand.
TTTTCTTTGTAAATTATGCCACAGTGCCACCTTGTGGCTGCTTGTAACGTCTACGATGTTTACCTGAGAATCTCAGTCTTCATTGTGCAAATGTACGAAAATGTGCTTGTGTAATCAGTGTAATACGCACGTTTTTCATGTACAGCTGTTTTATGATTCATGAGAATAGGAATGGCTTTAATGTGGCCGGCTAGTTGCGAAATAAGTCACAGAGTATTTCTGTAACCTTTTGCTGTTCATTTTGCGTTTCGGGCTCAGCCCATCTTCAGATGACCTAGTGATAAATACGTTTTTTTACAATCTTGCAAAATTACACTCGCGTATAAATGGAGCCCCTATAGTAAACCACCATACAACAACAAGACATTTAAGACGTAATACATACCCTTTGATACAAAGTGAACATAAAAGTTTGACAAAGTTGTCAAAGAACGTCAAAACCGACATAGGTTTTACAATTCCACAAAGCAATGTAAGATTTCACATAAACATGTGTGCTACTAACAGCCGAGTGAAGTGGCTGGCGTCCGTTCCCGCTTAAGAAAATTAATCGGTGCGAAGTGACACTAGCCACTTCACTAGGTTGTTAGTAGCACACATCTTTAGGTGAAATCTGCTGTGGAAGATTGTAAAGAAATATATTTATCGCCATGTCATCTGAAGATGGGCAGAGCAGAAATGAATAAAGAAATGTTTCAGGAATATCCTGTCACTATTATTTCTCGACTAACCAGCCATTTTAAAGCCCTTTCTCTTCTTGCGATTGTAATTGTCGTATGGATCTACAACGACTTTGTCACTTCTATGTTATTTTATGCTTGACTTGTTAATATACTGTTTTTCTCATGTTCATGAAAAATCGTTCTATGATACGATTCGATATAAAATGGATCTTGTGTAGATTAACTGAAATGTACTACAGAAGGTATGTTATACGCAGTAGTATAGTCTATACTTATGTTAAGTTGTATTACACCCTTTTATATCTGATTCCAGTCTGCTTCGAGATGTTGATGTATGCTTTATAGATCTGGTGACGGCAGCGTAGTTTGCTGAAACCGGTCGCCACAATAAATACCGTACAACAGGGATCTTGGTTGTTTGAAGTTTTACTTCTGTTTCTACTTAATACAATAGCTTACAAACTAAAGTACAAAACACCTGGAATTGAAACTAACCCGGGGAGTAACACCACTCCATTAAAAAAAAATCGGAAACGGATTCGCTAAATATGGAGGGAGCAATAACCATTAACACAGAAAATTAATGTGAAATAAAAGTTTTGGAGCAAATCACTTCAGTGGCTCATGTGTCCCGGAAGGGAATGCAACCAGAAAAGTCCCAATAACAGACTGTAATGCTGTCTCTAATGCGTTTCGCTACCAGTAATACGAATCTTCAAATCTCTAATCACTGTTGTCAACATCCATAATTCGGAATATAATTCCAAACAGAGATTCGACTGAATGCAGCAGGGTACAATCAGAGTTCAATTCTAGGTAATTTACTTTTAATATTTGTTTATTACAGGCCATTGTCTTGATTACAACAAAGGGACATTACACACAAAATTATATGTGCATGTATTTCCAAGATAATTTTATTTTCCTATCTCCTTTTTCTGTTCTGAACGTCACTAAGTTTGCATTGTCTACAACACTATTACTTCTTGTCTTTATTTTGTCTGCTACTTTTATCACTGTAACGTTTAGATTGTTATCTATCGTTTTCCTTGATGAATTTTTCGTCATCCAGAGAACGAAAGCTTTCAGACTAGCAATATTGTCTGGTGTATCTTTAGCCTGTATATTCCATCACTAAGTCGTACAGCACATCAACACAACTTTTGGTAACATTATAATTCATGTTGACTTCTGGCCTGGCGTCACTTGCTTCTTTAGCACCTGAATCATAATGATCTTGGGATGAGAGAAGTAGTACCGCTCTATTATTTGCTGGCGCATAAGTCGCCAACGTTAATTCATTGGTAAGTGAATAGTTTACCGCCCTGTGTTTGTTTTTCAGAATAGGAATGCTGGGAACTCTGACTTCTTATGCCGCAATGTGCTTTCCTGCTTCATATTCTGTGCTAGAAGGAACTCTCCTAGCTCACAGAATGTAAAATAACTGTTAGCTGTGACGGCCCTGCCGGTCCCATATAAATTACAGATCACATGCTTGGCTTCACGAAGACTTTAGGTCCTTTCTCTTCCCTCGTTATTTTTTACTGTTTACACTTCTATACTGTGTGCGTAGAAAGCTTGGGCGTCTACTGCAATCAAAACTTTCATTCAATATTCGGTTCTTTATCTTCTCCTGAACAGAAGAAATGGACATGTTCCCCTAAATGCAAACCAACTGTTCGTTTGAAATCTGCTGGTTGCACTGTCAAAAATTTTTCTAACTGGAGCTAATGTATCTGACATTCTAGGTTCAAGTCTTTTCATTTTATCGTCAAAACGAAGGAGACGTGAAATTTGAACAAATCTGACTTTTCCCAATTTTTCAGTAACTACTGACCTCGGCGCCATGAATTTACTACTGATTCTTTCTTCACTCTCATAAGACTCGCAAGAATACGCAGTCCACAAAATACTATCAATTCTTCTGCAGTAATACCGTTCAACGAACTTCGGTGTTTAGAAGTGCCCTCAGAATTAGTTTGGAGGCAAATTTCATTCTGCATATCACCAGTAAAAAAAGTTTCATGGTTTCACTGTAAGCTGTCAACTCTGGCTTACCTGTAACCATGCTGTCTGCAACGACTTTGAGGAGGAGATAACTTTTTCCATAATTTACCTTTCTCCTGTGATTTTTTCGACCATTTCCTTGTCACCAGAGTCTACATTTTCATCACCTGTTTCAAAATTGTCCTCATTTTCAGAGAGATTCACTTCGTTAACGTCTGGATGTTCACTCGGTCCATCGTTAGTAATGACATAAGTATCAGCAGAAAACATATCTATATCACTGTCGTCATCTGAACTTGCATCCAGTACCTGTTGTAGTACTTTTTCTATTGCTTACGTACGTCCTTTATAGGAAGCCGTTTTCGTCAGGTAAATGTCTGCAGCTATGAGTTTGTTGCTTGTCAACAATCACTTGAATGTTTATTTTTAAATGATGAGGTTTGCCAACAGTGTAATTAGAACAAGCAAAACTTAAAATAAACGTTAGCCACATCAACCACTAAGTGGTTGTCGATCGGTCCACTGTCATTGTTACAGTGCATACGTATGTAAATATAACTTCGATCATGTGTGTGTAATAATAGTACCATAAATCACAAGTACAGGAAATGCTTAAAAGTTTCTTTCTTACTGCAGCGTCCCATATAGTGCAAAATTTAGGAAATAATGAACTGTCCAATGTAAGAGGAATGTCACAAGTCGGGTGTAAAAGTTCCGAATGAGGTGTAAAATTTCCTCTTTGTCAGTAACTATACCGGTGTCCCCTTCTATTGCAATGAATTGCTTCTGGCCCATCATGAGCTTTCGTTTAGCTTAGTGTAAGCTACAGAAAACTTTATAAAGGATGGCGTAGGTAAAAGTAGCCTGAGTATGTCTAAAGAAAATGCAGTGAAATTTCAGAAACAGTGAGCTAAAATGAACTTACTATTTACGTAGGATGGAAAACATCCTGAAAAATAATTTGTAGAATATGTTGAAAGTGACCCCCCCCCCTAACGTCAGTACACAGCTGTGCATGTCTGAGCATTTTCACATACATGCGGCGTAACGTTCGGATATCGACAGCGATAACTTCACGGCTGATTTTGGCTTTCAGTTGCTGCATTATGTGTGGATTTTTTTTCATACACCTTGCTCTTAAAGTGTCCCATTGGTAAGAAATCACTTGTTGTTTTATTCGGCGAATGTAGTGGCCATAAAGTTTTGCTGACAGTTCGCCCTCAGTGAAGATATCATGGACTGCTTCATGGATACCTCAGACGCTTGGCATGTTGCCCCATCTTGCTAGAAGAGCAGGTATTGTTTTTCATATTCAGTAAGTTGAGCACAAAATATATCAAAAATATCTATACATGCAATAGTCTTGACGGTAGTATCAACAAATATCGGTACAATGATGCATGTTCCTGATACAGCGGACCAAACTCCGATTTTTTAAATCATGGAATGGTTGCTGACACACGGTGTTAGTGTTCTCCGTTGCCCAGTACCTCGTGTTCTGTGGATTCACATGACCAGAAAGGCGAAACCATGTTTCATCACTCATGAAGTAATGGAAAGGGTCTAACAAACCATCTTTAATGTTATTCAAAAGCCACGTGTGGTAAACTACACGTTTATGACAGTCATCTTCCCGTAATTACTGCACAACAATCACTCGATATGGCTTCGGATTAAGACATATAAATAAAAGCTGGAACCCCCTCTACTTACAAACATTTAAAATAAAATGAAAACAGTCTCGATCAAGTTTTCAGATTCTTTATTTGTTAGCAGCATTTTTCTGCTCTTTGCTCAAACCCCCTTCAGCAGGCTTGTCCCCGTCATTATGGATGCTGGTGGCGGGAAAAGCCCGAAGATGATCTCAGGAAAGGGCTGAAACCGGCTGCTAAGAAATTAAAAATCTGAAAGCGCGATCTGGACTGTTCTTATATGATTTTTAGCGTTTTATACCCATCACTGTGCTGCTGTCACAGAATACTTTATAAAATTTTACATACACATTTTGTGTCAATTTACATGTTGACTTCTTTAGGCTCTGAATAATTCTTCTGCGAACATCTGCAGTAACCTCTGACGTGCGAGTTGAAGGAATTCTTTGTCGTTGTACATCTTGCCCGATCCGTAGGTGCGCCAATTTTTATACAGATTTTGTATTGCTCTCTCTGCAGGTAGTCGTCTATTCGGATACCTCACCACGAAAATTTCACTAGTTTCCTTAATAGAACTTGTTTATATATACTTCCACAATTTCAGTTCTTTCTTCTGTGGAGCAAGTCATTTTGCAGACCGCAAAGAGAAACTTCTATCTTCCCTGACTGAATGAACTGAAATGCTGATTGAAGAACGATAACAATTTATTATTGCGGAAAACGGCCCTTTGATTTAGCTGTTTATTTATTTTATTTATGTATGCATTTATTTTACCTGGCAAGATTAGAGCTTTCAGGCCCTCTCTTACACCTAACTAGGCATACTCAGATTGAACGAATTTCAGTTTGTACTGAACATTATGGACATACCACGTGTTATACAGTATTAATGTTAAAGAAAAAATAGAGATTATAATAGTAGTATAAGGATAATTATAACAATAAAAAATAATTATAACAATCAATAATAATAATAATAATAATAATAATAATAATAATAATAATAATAATGACTATGTATATGAAAGTAAACATATTTTTCTTTTATGAATGTCAGTCCTATTGCTAGTTGGGAATTTTCTCGTTATGTTCTTGCAGCTTGTGAGTTATTCACATCGAATAGAGACATAAGACAAGAGAATGGGGTGAAAGAGATTTAGAAGAGGAAGAGCAATAGAATGGTAAAATTCGAGGCTATGATGCAGAGGAGAAAGAAAGAGATGAGAGGTGCACAACGATGGTGGCTATACCGTCCCTAATATGTAAGTTTTGAGTTCCCTCTTGAATGTTGAGTGGTTCTGGATGAGACGTAGATCACAGGTGAGCGCGTTCCATAGTCTTATGGCTGAGAGGGAGAATGACACGGAGAAAGATTTTGTGTTATGTAAAAGGTACAGCCAAGAAGCTAGACGTATCCGATCTGGTATTGCGGTTGTGGAATGATGATAGGTGTTTAATGTGAGAAGATAGGTATTGGGGGCACCAGTGACTAAGAAATCGATGAAGAAAGTGCATCGTGTGGAGATCGCGTACCTTATGTGGGCATAGCCAACCTAGATGGAAGTATGAAGGATTGATATGATCATACAATCGTGTATCACACACGTATCTTACACTAGCTCGACGCATCTCGAATTTTCACTATTTGTGCCTTGTTGAACTACATCACAGTAGTAAAGATTAGGCAAGACTAGTGTTTGGAAAAATTTTTGTTTAACATTGGTTGGAAATATTTTTCTTAATTTTTGGATTGCATGTAGGGAGGAGAGCGATTTCGGGCAAGCTGTGACTGTTTGTTCTTCCAAGTTTAGGTGTTCATCCAAGATTATTCCAAGGTCTTTTACAGTTTTTTGGTACGGTCTTTGGGTACTATTGAAGAGTATTTGAGGGACTGTTTCGCGAAAGTACCGGCTGATTTACTTTGGATAGATAAAAGAAGGACCTGGGATTTCTTGGGGTTTAGTTTCAGACCTAGGTTCTGTGCCCATCGAGAAACAGAGCAAAGGTCTGTTTACTCTGCTTCAGGAGTCGAGGTACTGCTTTCGCATTCAGAGGGGAACGTGCTACTTGAAAAGTGCGCCACCCGTTAGTTTGGCATACAGTAGCTGTAAGACTCTCCGCCTAACTTACCGCTGCTGGCCTGGTGCGCAGACCGGCCGCTGTGCTCGGAGAACCAGCAGCTGACGTACGGCGTGGCGCGGCGCGAGGCGGTGCGCGTGTCGTGCGAGGTGGACGCGAACCCCAGCCACGGGCTGTCGTTCAGCTGGAGCTTCAACGGCAGCGCTGACGAACGCGAGCTGCCGGCCGCCGCGTGGTCGGTGGAGCGCGGCCGCAGCCTGCTGCTGTACACGCCGCGCGCCGAGGCCGACTACGGCCAGCTGGTGTGCCGCGCCAGGAACGCCGTCGGCACGCAGCGCGCGCCCTGCGTCTTCCAGGTCGTGCCCGCAGGTCAGTAGTCGCACGCCTGCAGGCCGGATGGAAATGAGGTATCCTCTGATATTTGTTCCATCTCTACCTACTGTTACTGTGTCTCAGTTTGCTTAAATAGAAAAGAAAGGAAAGAGAAAGCACACGTTTTCAGCGAATTTTTATTTTTTTCCATTATTGAGTTTCGATTCCCCCCGAAGGCGGCAGGTTGGCAGCAGCATAGGACGCCGCTCTGTAGCCTACAGAGTTTGTTTTTAAAAGATGAAGATAATAAACAATAATTTAGGCGATAAAATCGGTGACTTAAATGGTAAAATGGCGGAAAATCGTGGAACTTAAAACATAAAACAAAGGGTTGATGATGCTAATAAAGTACATATGAAACAGACAGGTAAAATAATAGACAGACAATTAAAAAAACACGGCGATAGTCTGGTTTCTGTTCGCAAGAAATATAAAATTCACACTCAGCGACAGAATGATTTCTGTTCGTAACACTTTGGAAAGGCGAACAACACTGAACATTTACTTGAGCACTGCACTAAAAAGTTGGCACAGATGTGGCATATCACAGCCGAGTGCAGACGGGGGGAATCTGGACAGATGATGGGAAAGAAAAGGGAGGGGGGAGAAGGAGAGGAGAAACGAAGTGGGGGCGAGGGGGAAAGGAGCCGATGGAAGACGAGGACCCATAAGAGGGGCGGGGGGTGCTGGGCAGACAGGGAGTGGGGAAAGGCGGAGGAGGGGAATACAAAAGGACTCGGGGGGAGGGGAGGCAGAGAGAGGTTAGGTGGGGAGAAAACAGGATGGAATGGGGGGAAGAGGCAGCCCAGGGAAAGGACAGTGGAAAGGATGTGGGGTAAGGATCAGAGTTGATAGGAGGGATAAATGGAGCGAGGGAGGGCATCATCCAGGAGGGGGAGTTGACGAAAGCCACCTTGGGAAAGGAGGTGAAGGGTGTAGAGATGGAGGGTAGGAGGGACAACAACAGTGAATGCGTAGCAGAGGGTGGGGATTGGAGAGGAAAGGAGCAACCAGGGGGTGAGGGGCATCAAGTTGGTGGGAGGTGTAGAGTATACAGAGATGTTCGAAGAATAGGAGCAGATGGGAGAAAGAAATGAGGTCATAGAGGATGCGCGTGGGGGATGGGAGGCGTACACAGAAGGGCGAAAAACTGTCGGGGGTTTAAGATTTTGAGCAAACCAACATATACACTTTTCTATATGTGGATGTAGATGTTCGTTTTCTCAAAATATTAAATCTCCGTAGGATCTTCGCCGATTGCGTTGAAAGTCTGCCAACAAATTTTTATTATATACCAATTGGGGCCCCACATGGTGTATATAGAATGAACGTTAATAAAATGGACAAAATTCATGAACGGAGATGGAGGAAAAAAGGTTCTATGAATCTGTGTCTTGAAATGCATCGTTACCACGACAATGGCGCGGACGAATGGCAGTTCCTCTGACCTCGTGCCGTGTGTTCCTTATGTGTTGCTCCTTTATTCCTTTGTTCCTTTATTGGGTTTCGATTTCCCCCCCCCCCCCCCCCCCCCCCCCGAAGGAGGAGGGCTGGCAGCAGCTTAGTATGCCACTCTTCAGCCTACAGAATTTGTTTTAAAAAAATGAAGGTAATAAATAATAAAAACAGGCGATAAAATCGGAGACTTAAATGGTAACATGGCGAAAAATCGTGGAACTTAAAACATAGAACAAAGGGATGATGATGCTAATAAAATACATATGAAGCAGACAGGTAAAATAATAGACAGACAGTTAGAAAACACGGCCATGGTCTGGTTTCTGTTCGCAAGAGACATAAAATTCACACCCAGCGGGCAGCATGATTTCTGTTCGCAACACTTTGGAAAGACGTCCAACACTGAACATTCACTTGAGCACTGCTCTAAAAAGTTGGCAAATATGACATACTACAGCCAAGGGCAGACGGGGGGAATCTGGACAGATGATGAGAAAGAAAAAGAGGTTGGTTGGAGAGGAAAAACTAAGGACGGGGGGAGGGGGCAGGATGTGTGATTGACACAGCGTTTATGAAGCAGCATGGTCCGGTACTCATGTCGGGAACAAGCCGAGTGGAAGTTTTCGTGCCGCCATACAGACTTGAACGGCTTACAGGCAGCACAGTTATATCAAAATTAGTACCCTGACAGACACGAACCACATCACACAACATTTCAAGGCCTTTTTGGGTGTCTGTATGATCATGGGCCCTTTCAGAGAGACGAAACTGCAGGGAGGCGGTGTACTGTGCGTATACCAGATTTGGAGTACATACTAGGTTCTGCAGAACATTGAGATGGACACTACTACAAGCTCCAGACAAGTTGCCCGCCAACCTGGTGTGAGCGAAAGTACGATTATCTGTTCCCTTGAAATGAAACTCTTCTATGCAAAAACAAAAATTATTTAATTAAATAAGTTGCTCTTTGAATCTTGTATTTCACAAAGATAAGATAGGTACGGCACTAAAAAAAAAAACTTTCTTTTGATTTGTTTTGCCTAGAAACATAAGTTATAAAATTCTTACCTAACATAAACAATCTGTGAAAAAATTTGACTATTGATGAATGTGTTTTCCTCTTGGCTGCTGTAAAGAGAGAACGGGTTAGGTACAGGATGAGCTGGTGGTCGGAGGTTTCTGCTTCTCCGGTTCTCAGAGAACGCCAAGCAAAGACGGAGAAAACTGCTACAACTCGCGATGAAGACACCGTCTGCTTTAGCAGCTACGATATTCACAGTCGCCGTAAGATATGGAATTCTAGACACACTTTCAGAATGATAAGGTTGATCAACAGTGGCAGTATGATATATTCTGACTAACAAACTAGTCGCTTAGGGAACGTCTTGAACATAAAAGCTGACGGCGAAGTATTGCGCGTCGTTCGGGCCGTGAGAGTAGCAGATTCGCCCAGTATTGTTAATTCGCGAAGAAATCACTACGCACTGTGTTACTAAACACATTAATTGCTTTTATGAAGGTCCGAGGATCCAATATCGAGTAAAAATTCGTAAGGATATTTACCTTCCTTTTGTCCACAAATTCAATTTTTATTCTAGATAATCGCGATTACATGTTGACCTCTGCACTTAACAATACTTCTGTATGCAGACTTATCTCCAACAATTACAAGAAAAACATAGATGCTCCTTTTTTTCAGCAAAGAGCGTTGTCGTTAGAGCAAAGAGCGTTGTCGTATCATATTACGTTTGCGCATTATTGCTGGTACTCACAGCCGGAATATTACAGTTATATTACATTACGTAAGGACATTATATCCCGTAAATCAACTGAGAACTTTACACCTACAATCTCATGATGATTGCTATGGACATTCATCATAATGTGCATGCGGCCCAGTTGTGTAATGCGTTATGCACAAATTTGTTCTCGTTACGGCGCACTGCCCATGTTCAAAGCATTTTTAAACTCCTTGTGCATGCAGAAATCTGTTCTTAAACATTGTCGGTTTTATTAATCTTAACCCTGTGTACCGGACGCTTCAGGTGCCTTTAATTGTGTGTTTTATGCAACCCGTGACATATTCAAATACCACGCGCAAGGTTTTCAAATTTTCTCGGTCGCTATTCGCAAAGTACCAGTCTTACGAAAAAATAAAAAATAAATAAATAAATAAATAAATATGAAGTGACCTTTACGTAGGAAATTTAATGTAGTTGAATGCCGTATTGGAATACGGTTTCGCTAGAGGCAGCAGTTTTCGAACTATCCAAGAAAAAGTGACCTTCAAATACGGTTTTCTCGGATAACTCGAAAACTGTGACCTCCAGCAAAATCGTATCCCAGTATGAAACTTTAAATAAAATTTCCCACAAGAAGTTCCTATTTATGTTTTCTGTTGGACTAATAATTTGTGTGTAGCGACCAAGCGAAATGAAAACTCACGTGATTTCTAAAGATACTGCAGGTTCCAAAAACTCCACAGGTAGGAAAAGCTGAATCTTTCTTACATATATATATTACATTTTTATTTATTATTTATACAATACATACATTTTACACATCATACGACGCTCCAGTAGGTGTATAAAACATGTATGTATTCGAAGGAAATCTTGTGCGAAAATTTGAAATCAATTATTGAACAGATTTAAAATTGTTGACAAGCAAACATTAATATTTTTATTTACAATTATTTCAGGCATGCCTCCAGAACAACTATACTTCCCCTGTTTATATTATTGCTGTTACTCTCACAACCATTTTCGACACCAGTTAGTAATTATTGTCACTGTTACTGTTGTCGTTATTGTTGTAGTTGTTGGTGGTGGTGGTGGAGAAGCCAGGTTTCTGTTTCTCAGGTAAATGGAAAAGTATACAAAGCTTTTTCCAGTTAAAAGATAAAAATTTAAAACGATTGGAAGATCACCGTAAAAGTCACTGGGTTGAACACTCAGCAGCAAAAGAGTATTGTGATATTTGGAGAGGATGAGGAGATTATTGTTTAACATCCCATCGACAATTAGGTCATTTGAGAAGGAGCAAAAGCTCGGATTAGGGAAGGATGGAGAACGAAAGTGGCCGCCCCCCCGTCCAAGGAACTATCCTAGCATATCCCTTAAGAGATCTGGGGAAATCACGGAAAACCTAAATCAAGATGGTCGGAAGCGGGTTTGAACCATCGTCCTCCCAAATGCGAGTCCAGTGTGTTAACCAGTGACCTATCCCACTCGGTGACATTTGCACAATCAATTGAGACACCGATCTCATCTAACTGGATGAATAAGGTGTGAAACTCGGGCCGAATTGCTTTAATACGGAAGTCTGTAACTGAAGGAATACATGCTACATCTCACTGATATATATTCGGCTGCAGGTAAGTAACCTGATGAGCGTGATTTGGCAAAAATATTCTCCATATTCAAGAAAGGCAACATAACTGACCTAGACAACTGTAGAGGAATTAGCCTCGTTAACAGAGGCCATGACGTCTATAACACTTCGTTAAATAATAAACTGCGCCATCTCAACAATCTGTTTAGAATAGTGGATATAATTTAGCAAAGAACGATGCTGCATTTGCCGTTTTTTTTAGTCTTCAACAATAGGTAAACAAAAGGAATTAAGTATACTTAGACCATTTTTAGGTTATGCAAAAGACTTCAAAAAGGTTAATTGACACCTGTTGTGACTGATTATGGAAGAAAGAGGCGTCCAGCAGATCTAATTACCTCTCTTAGAACTCCTTACAAAGAGACAAAAATTACAATCGAAGATGGAGATAACATATATAAACAAATATTAACACCACTTGGAGTTACGTTACAATGTGACCTGTCCCCAACTCCATTCAACGTCCACACAGATGACCTAGTCAGGGCCTTGAAACAAGGTATAGCATAGAGAACGACAAGGAGAAATATTTGAATACTCTGCTATAGACATATAATCAAATAATAATGCAAGAAAATGAAAATAATCTTCAAAGAGGAGTTCATAGCTTGATTTGTCAGCATCCAAAAATAATATGAATATATTCTGTAGTATACAAAGATTATGACATTCAAAAGAAAATCGCCCACATGAACTAAAACAGTAATAAATAATGTAACACTTCCTATCCTCTCTTTCTCTTTCCTCTCTCTCTCTCTATCTCTCTCTCTCTCTCTCTCTCTCTTTCCCTGCCCTACAGCAGTTCCTAAGATTACTCTGAATATTCAGACAGACACAGCCACAGGATATGTACACTCCTGGAAATGGAAAAAAGAACACATTGACACCGGTGTGTCAGACCCACCATACTTGCTCCGGACACTGCGAGAGGGCTGTACAAGCAATGATCACACGCACGGCACAGCGGACACACCAGGAACCGCGGTGTTGGCCGTCGAATGGCGCTAGCTGCGCAGCATTTGTGCACCGCCGCCGTCAGTGTCAGCCAGTTTGCCGTGGCATACGGAGCTCCATCGCAGTCTTCAACACTGGTAGCATGCCGCGACAGCGTGGACGTGAACCGTATGTGCAGTTGACGGACTTTGAGCGAGGGCGTATAGTGGGCATGCGGGAGGCCGGGTGGACGTACCGCCGAATTGCTCAACACGTGGGGCGTGAGGTCTCCACAGTACATCGATGTTGTCGCCAGTGGTCGGCGGAAGGTGCACGTGCCCGTCGACCTGGGACCGGACCGCAGCGACGCACGGATGCACGCCAAGACCGTAGGATCCTACGCAGTGCCGTAGGGGACCGCACCGCCACTTCCCAGCAAATTAGGGACACTGTTGCTCCTGGGGTATCGGCGAGAAGCATTCGCAACCGTCTCCATGAAGCTGGGCTACGGCCCCGCACACCGTTAGGCCGTCTTCCGCTCACGCCCCAACATCGTGCAGCCCGCCTCCAGTGGTGCCGCGACAGGCGTGAATGGAGGGACGAATGGAGACGTGTCGTCTTCAGCGATGAGAGTCGCTTCTGCCTTGGTGCCAATGATGGTCGTATGCGTGTTTGGCGCCGTGCAGGTGAGCGCCACAATCAGGACTGCATACGACCGAGGCACACAGGGCCAACACCCGGCATCATGGTGTGGGGAGCGATCTCCTACACTGGCCGTACATTACTGGTGATCGTCGAGGGGACACTGAATAGTGCACGGTACATCCAAACCGTCATCGAACCCATCGTTCTACCATTCCTAGACCAGCAAGGGAACTTGCTGTTCCAACAGGACAATGCACGTCCGCATGTATCCCGTGCCACCCAACGTGCTCTAGAAGGTGTAAGTCAACTACCCTGGCCAGCAAGATCTCCGGATCTGTCCCCCATTGAGCATGTTTGGGACTGGATGAAGCGTCGTCTCACGCGGTCTGCACGTCCAGCACGAACGCTGGTCCAACTGAGGCGCCAGGTGGAAATGGCATGGCAAGCCGTTCCACAGGACTACATCCAGCATCTCTACGATCGTCTCCATGGGACAATAGCAGCCTGCATTGCTGCGAAAGGTGGATATACACTGTACTAGTGCCGACATTGTGCATGCTCTGTTGCCTGTGTCTATGTGCCTGTGGGTCTGTCAGTGTGATCATGTGATGTATCTGACCCCAGGAATGTGTCAATAAAGTATCCCCTTCCTGGGAAAATGAATTCACGGCGTTCTTATTTCAATTTCCAGGAGTCTATTTCACTTCATTCGGTTAAAGCATCAGTGGTTGCATGCTCGTCTATTTTCTATATTCATACAGACGTGGACATTTTCTAAGTATTTCTTCCTTTGGCAGCGATGTTTTCTCCTGAACTTAGGCCTCATTTCAGCATTATTCGTACCTTTCCCCATATTAAATTGCTCTCACACAGAAATAGTTTTATTAGAGCTCTGATTAAGGAAGCATAAAATTGGCCAGAATATATATCTGTCTCGGCGAGATACGAGGAAGATTTGAAAAGGTTTCAGGTCTTCTTTATTTCGCCACTGTATTAGCATATGTGAATATGCTTTGCTATCAAAACATCTTTCATATCTTTAACGAAATGAAATGATCTCTGTAGAAAAGTGGAATTTCTAAAGAAAATATCTGAAATTAGCTTTAAAGTATGTACACAGGAAAATGAAAGTAATAATAACTAATCTGCAAAGGAAATATCGAGCTTGGGTTCGCAAAAGTCGAGAACAGCTTTTACATTGCTCGTATATCGCCTACAAGTTTCACCAAGGGCGAATTAGGTGTTAAGTAAGGAAAACTTGTAGTCGATTTGGAGGGCATATTATCCTCTAACTCGCCAAGCTTGCCACTCTGAACAGGACAGCAGACGTTCAGTTGGAGTAGCACCTTATATGGAAAGACAAATGTTCTCAGGAACTGCGCAAGGAAGATTTAAATAATACCATAGCTTCGGTATTGTTATGGTTTTCGCCATTTCTCGTCAGGTGTCACTAGTTAAAGACACTAAGCTTGTTTGAGATCGCTTGAAAATATAATGGTACGGTTCCTTGCCTTGTAACACGTTGCATTACCCAAAATTTGGTGAGCTCAAGGAGGACTTACCCATTTTTGGTTCCCTACACATTTAGTTACATATGTAGATAGTTCATACACCCCAGGAAGTGAGAATCTCGATGATATTGGCCTGTTATTGATATCGATGCTGACAAGATATTCTTTATGGAAATTCCAAGACCGTATCGGAATCTCTACAGTAGTTCATGAGACTAGCCCGAACATACAAGAGGAAGCGAGCAGGGTACTTAAGTTTACGTATGCAGAGAGAGAAGATTTAATGAAATATTTCTATTAACTCACTAAAACATGGCTACTAGTTACAATTTGTCTCTGCATACGGTGTCATTTTTTATGATGCTGTTGATGGATGATGATTAAAATGTAAGTTATAATGTCAAAAAGGTATTCTTATGTATCATAATTGCATAACAACTTTCGTATTAACAAGTGGCTTGTGCTTATTCATTTGTACTGTGAAACTTTGCTTCTGGCGAAGTTTCTTGATTCTATGTCAATGGGACGTACTATACAGATGTTAATGAGTTTGTGAGTATCAAAGCATGTGACATAAATGGTCGTATCTTTTGAGTATTTAGCGTTAGAAGCTTAAACTTTTTTTAATTTTGTAAGGGACCGTACATCCTAGTACGTCACATACATTTCAACTTGATATGTCTACCCGTTTTTGAGGAAAAGGTTTCTTAACAATCGGACAGACAGTAGACGGACAGAAAGAGATCCTATAAAGTTTCTGTTTTTACCGACTGAGGGATGGGAAAAAACTGTCATCTTCGAAAACGGTGGAGTCATCCACTTTACAGAAGGCGACTTAGCAAGTAAATCTCGTCATCTGTCTTCATTCTCTACCACAGCACAATGAAACATACACCGCGTATACCAAATAACATGCACACAACCAATATTTCATTTATGATTTGAGATAACCTATTAGAAGTCAGTGTTTGATTAATGATTTGACACACCGAGCGAAACTTCACTGGTGAGAAAAAAATAAGCAGTAGCAACGATCAGATATAAATGTAACTTCGTACATGTACACGCCATAGGCGGATATGTAAATAATTAGATTTGCAATTCTATGAGACAGGAAAAATAGAACGGCGACCTAGAGCGCATTACTGGTGTTTGTGTTTAGTATTGTTACCATGCCTGGAGAGGTCTATAAGCGGCATGAACAGCACCAGATGTGTAGTTACTGCGAAAGGCTCGAATACCCCACTATCAACACCAGACTTAGCTTGAAAGGGGCCTTGTCGTGAATATCAATTTGGACGACTGGTGCTATCGTGCAATGTCGAGGTTTGTGGGGTCTGTCACAAACTGCATGGGAACGTAAGGGAATGCATATACGCCATCAAGGTTCCACTCGACCACGCCTTACCACCACAAGAGAGGGCCGCCGTATTGTGCACCAACCACAATGGCGCCTGCCATCCGAAAACGGCTGCTGGATTCCCTTCAGAATTCTGTGATATCCCGCCTCATTGGTCGGATGCTACCAGCAGCGACAGTATGGACACCATCTCATGTGTTAATAACACAAAAGGCTACCTCTAGTGTGGTGCCACAAGAGGGAAGGACGGACTCCTGACGAGTGGCGTCACATTGTTTTCACTGTGGGCGAGTGTGGCGGCGACCTGAGGTGAAGTCATTTTCCTTCCATGTTTGGAGAGTCACTTTCCACCCATGTTTGGAGAGTCACTGTGGTACGAGAATTACTCGTAGCCCTAATGGTATATTGACCAATCGAGTATGACCCATTGTCACAACTGGTATTGACTGATGGGACTCCGATGGCACAGTGGTATGTTAAGGACATCCTGGGACCTATGTGTTGTCTCTCATGTCATAACGTCGTGGTGCAATTTTTTAACAGAGCAATGCTCGTCCACAGATAGGAAGCATCTCTATTAACTGTTTTCGTGATTTGCAGTTGCTCCCGCGGCCAACCAGATCTACATATTTATCCCGAATTGAACATACATGGGACCTCTCGGATGTCAGTTCCCTCCCAGTGTCACTGTATAGGACATCAAGGTCCAGCTACAACAGCTGAGGGCCACCTTGCCCCAGGAAAGGACACAACGTTTTTACGGCACCCTTCCGCACTGAAATAGATCATACATCCATATCGGCTGCAAAGTCGTAGATATACAGAGTGAACAGGAGTTGGTAGGGGTGCTGCAAGGTAGAGAAATAACTGTTAAGAAAAAAAATCGCCATTTCCGAGCTAATTAGAATTGACATTAAAATCAACAAGTTACGTGAGCAAATTCAGGCGGCCCACCGAATACAATTAGTGTCAGCCTTTACTCATAGCTTTGAGGATAGCGCACGAGACTGTGTCTCTGGTTCGATCGTTACTACCGTCCCATGTCCAGTATTTGTATTGCTATGTTGTTCGGTTTTAGGAGACCAAACGAAGATACCATCTACGGCGGGCTGCTGTATAGGATCTTACTGCCAAATTCCTTGTAAATGTGACTCGATATTATCGTCAGTGCCGTAACATCACATAATCTCTCAACCCGTAATATTACATTTTGTTTCCTCCTACCCTTCTGGGTGCTTCACCTCTTTTGTCAGGCAGTGGTCACAGTGAGAATCTCGTCATGTGAATAACGTTTATGGTTACGGTGGAGAAATAAGGCCTTGTCACAAAAGTAGTAAGAACTTGATATTTGCTACTGAAATAAATTGCCTCAGTAGACTTTCAGAGTTCTCGGCCTCTTTCGACTAGCTGAAATCTTGGAGAGATAGGAGAAGGATTTGAAAAAGTTTCAGGTCTTCCTTGTTTCGCCGTTGTATTTGCATATTTGTATATTCTGTTTTTAACTTTGCTATCAAAACATCTTTCATAGCTTTAACGAAATGAAACGATCTGTGTAGAAAGGCGGACTTTCTAAAGAAAATTTCTGAAATTACCTTTAAAGTATGTACACAGAAACTGGAAAGTAATAAGAAGTAATCTGCAAAGGAACCGTGGACATGGTACTACATAAAACCCAATAAATGTAAGGATCGAGGCTTCTTAGAAGCGATGTTCACGTGATTGTTATAAGATGGATTTATGTTACCCTCTTTGTTTCCAATATATCTTGCTGTTGGTGTCTTTTGACAAGGGACGAGAATTACTTCATCTATAATCAGGTAGCGTGATTTCGTGTCACATTCTTGGGAGTATTAGCGACAATGATTACCCTATGGCAGTGTACTTTTATAAAATAACACCGTAGGAGGAGAAATCAATTGGAGAAACGCCGAATAGATACGTTACGTGACTTAAAATGTAATATTTCTCTCAGTATGTTAAATTCTTACGATAATTAAGACAAGCAGTTGTGTCAAGTAAAATGATATACCAAGCCTTGGGCCGCAAAAGTCTGGAATAGCTTTTATATTGCACGTACAGGGCCTACTAATTTCAGCAAGGGCCAGTTACGAGTCCAGGATCATTCCCGGATTAGTCTACGATAATTAAGCAATCTGGTGCGGACTTCTAATGCCATACGTAGGCTACATGGTATGGCGATCTGAAGCTTCTACCAGAACTATAGATACACTAACATGTTACTGTTTTCGGAAGTCATGGTGCTGCTGCTCACCAGCGTGTCACTTACCGTAATGATACTGAGAAAAATAAAAAATATGATTACTTTTTAAGTTAAAAAATTCCAGAATAGGAGAAGCGTGGGCATAAGGCCCATTGCTGACGAAGCGGCCATTTCGATTTGTTAGTCCATATAGAGCTGCAGTCGCATGAAAACTGCACAGTTGTGTTACTCGGAACACATCGAGTTCCGCTTATCGATTTGAAAGAGACAGGACGTCGTGTTTCTCGTAGTCACGTTGTGTGTGGTCTTGAGACCCTCTCATGTAAGTTAAGTGCGGATTTAATATAATTATTAAAAATTTACATAACAGGTTACGTTTTTGGAACTTAATTGTGTTGTAAAAGTCGTTACTTAGCAATCAATTCTCACGTCGGCCATTGCTTCATCGGTGGCCTTCGCCTGCTGAAAACACCTTACGTGAAAAGGCGTCTAGGAGACACAATAGACAGCCAGTAGCCACTATATCCGCAGTGATGCATACATTTTCCTTCTGTTCCTACTGTTATTAATGTGAACAAATGTTGAATACTGACAAGAAAATGGTGTCTGGAGAGTTTCAGTCATTTTTACATCAAAAGAAAGAAAGCAAATTTACGACCATCTGTTATTGGACAAGATTTCTCGGTATTTGAGGTAAGGATCTACTATGCACAGTATTTTAATTGTCCGAAAGGAATAAATTTTCTCTTAATTTTAATAAGGAAACCTGAATGACTGGAAATGGATGGACGGCTGGTTTCTTGAAACGGTTTGCTACATTGAAAATGACCCAGGATATGCAATGTAGGCCTACGAACAGAGTGCTTTTACTGGTGAGGATTAACATGACTGTGTGGAGACTGTGCCTAAAATTTCTGGAAACATTTCACCTTACTTTTTTCCGGTAACAGTAAGTAATGGGTTTTGGAAAAAAATACATAATAATTGTAAAGTATAGTTAACGTATGGTTTTTACACAAATAACTTATTTCGTCTCTCAGTACAAATCTTCAAAGTTAAAACTGTTTTTCTCAATTTATTTAGGCCTATTTAGCAATGTGGCTATTATGCGCTACCACGTTGGGCACAATGGGGACCCGTGGATTTTTCAAATTAGTGATTATGTAGGTGCTTTCCTTTTGTCCATCGAGAAGGGAAAAAGTAGGGAAGATAAGACGGTAATCTGACTATACATCTTGTGTTGTTAAGAGTTTCTAAGTTGGTTGCCACTCAGCTACAGAGATCATCAAACCTTTGGCTTGGTGTTACGTCCGCTCTTCCCCTACAGTGCTATGGTCTATGCAGAAAACTACATATGATAACTGAAAGATATGTCAATACCTCTATCTGCACATCTATTGCATGAATTTTGACACTTTACTGCCACTGAATTGTGTTTCAGTGGATATAAGTCACTGTTTAAACAGCGGACTCCAGTATTTTAGTTCGGTGGGCTCCAAAGCTAAAACAGACTTTCTGAATTATAACAAACTGCCGCACCAAGTGACACTGGTTTGATTAAAATATCGTTTATTTTTGGATTATCCTCTTCTTTGAGCGTACTATTTGTGTTGTGGTTGTTTCTACTGAGTCTGAGAAAACACCTACGTCATCCACGAACGCTAAACGTTCTATTTGTAGGTTGTTCCTTTTATATCTTTTCAGATACGTTATTAGTGACGTTAGGATGTCCCTTTGTCATACTATTATTATTAACCTACTCTAACTTCCACATTGGTTTCTCTTTCTCCTAATGACATTCTCCATTCCCTATGAGTTTATCTGGAATTCAGCTCTACACTTTACTTTGAAAGTGGTGTTATGTAGCCTCTGTATTTTGTTACTTAGCATTAGCGAAACAATTTCAGAGGGTTTATTCGTCTAGATTTGTCTACTTCTGTTGTCCGCCTGCAACGCCCACACATTCGGCTTGCTTAAGTCGCGTGACCCACAAATCTCGGAAGCACAGCCATCGGTTACTAATTCTGCCGAATGGAAATGGAACATATACAGCACAGTCCCTCGAAGGACAATGACAACTCACCCGACTACAATCTCTTTAATAAGGAATTATTGGCGAATAAAGGGATTAAATTTGGTCATGACTTTTCAAGGAAATACGTACTTACAACTGGCTGAAATTTAGCTGCCTGAAATGAAATTGTACAGTTTTGCAATAATACGGTCGCCAGTCGATCTGGACAAACTTAACTGCAATAAAAGTTAATTACAGAAACGCTGTGCGTAACTAACGCTGTGCGTGTAGCTCGATTATGCAATTTTGTAACGTGCTTGCTGATGCAAATATTCCCTGCGATTACTGTACTGAATTTAGCATGCCTGAATCACTTTGCTCAATAATAACTGAACTTTATTAGTACAGTTAAAACGTACTGTGAACACTGTAACATTGAAATGAACTTGAGCACAAGCATACATTGACGTCGTAGTACACTCTATTTATCCTGACATATTTATTTTCTGATGAAGTAAGTAGAACAGGGAAATAAAATAACCTCTTGTCTGATGGACCCTCAGCTTTCATAAGGTCATAATGTGACATCATCTTTACACTTTACACTTTACACTGACAAAATTAGCTACAAATTGTTAATCTTCTGATGGCTACGTAAGTTCACGACAAGCTTTTTTCGGCATATGTCCTATTACCATGTGTACCTGTTGACATTACATTTACAACCACTTTATTCTACGTCTGTGTAACGGTAATATGAGATTTTGTCTTATATTATTCTTATGTGTAGTGGAGTGGCTTCCTCAAATCATCTTTGAACTTAAGTTATTTTATTCACTGTATTGCTAACACAGGTCACATTGTTACTTCAATAATAATAGTGAAATTTCGTATCGTTTTGTGACAGTTGTAAAATGAGAGATCGTTCATATGTGAATGTAATAGAACGATGAGATATTATGTCATCTTGTACTTAAGTTTAGCTGGAATGACATCCATAAATGATCTTGGAAAGTGTTCTTTTGTGTAGTGCGCGGAAAGTAAGTATGTGATCTATGTCAGCAACATAGTACATAAAAGAACTTACGTTCCAAGATGATTTATGGACCTCACCCCATCTAGAAGAGAATATAATATGAAATCTCATAGTACTTGTACATAGACATGGAACAAAATGAAAGATAAATATAACGTCAACAGGAACACTTGATAATATGCCGAAACAACCTCGTCGGAACTTACGCAATCAACATGAAATAAACAATTTGCAGATAATTTTGCTAAAAGTATAATGGACACTAATAAAACTTTCAAACGACTGTAAATCACTATGAAATACCAACTGCTGGAGCAACATTGAACTGCTTACACATTGAGATCAATACACAACAAAATAAAATTAAAAGCAATTTTCCTTCAATAGTTATTTAGTGCCACCATTCAAATTAAATAATGACTTGCAAGTATAAGAATACCCAACTGAAGGCCTGTTACTGTGCGAGGCATTACAGGCCAAATACTGCTGAGTCGACAGTATACGATATGAATACACACATGAATCGAATGGTCGAAGGTTCTTATCACTCGGAAATTGCGAATTACGAATGTAACATATAAATTTATAAATGAAAGACTGCTATTAAATAGAATCTGCAGGTACTATTTGAACGACTTCAAATGATGAGTATGATAGTGGAAGTACTTTTGAGAATGCGGTATATTTCTGCAAAACACTTATTGGTGTCGATGGTCCAGCAATTAAGTAAAATATAAGTTGAATAACAGGGAAACAATAGATCCCTACTGCACGTAATGAATTATGAACAACAGAAAAGCTCGCGAGATATTCACTTATAAACGCACAGTACGTCTTCACTGTAGAAGCCACGGAAATCTCACAAGTTCACAAGGCAGCACTACGAAATATTTCTATCTTCCGCGACCACGCGCAAATTGCTCCACTGTCCAAGTCTATCCCGCAACTGTGCGTCCGCCGCGCCGTCGTGTCCAGCACTCACTCCCGTGTCCTGTTCCGTACTCTCGAACTCCCTTCCATTCACCTCGGCAGTCGCCTCCCTTAGCAACGAGCGCTGTGATTAGCTAGAGCGCTCCCTCCACTTCTCCAAGTTAACGTACACTCACAAATATAAAACACTTTCGAAATACTGGATTTACGTTTAAATAAGTTGAAATTAAATAAATATTCCTACGGCTGGACCATAAACACGCTCTAACACACATTATTAGATACTTAAACAAATTAAATAAACATATATCAAAGGAATAGAACAAAGGGTAGGCCGGTAGCCTAATGTCTCTGTGCTTTCTAAAACACACTAAATATTTAACGAATTTCTTCAGGAATAGTATATATCGGATAAAAACAAAGACATAAATGAATAAATATGTTTATAAGTATGCTGCTACCGTTTTTTCGTGTTAACTGTGGAGTACTTATGGCCTGACGCGATCGATAGTAATCGGCCACTTTGACCTCCAATAACTCATGTATTATTCAAGTTACATGCCTGTAATTCATACCAATTTAAGTTTACACTAATAGCTTTCTAAAGACACGGATATCGACAAAATAGGAAGAAGCGTTTGTATTTTGGAAATTCGTTGCTGGGTATTACTTGTATAATTTACCGTCAGATACTAAAGTTTAAACTAATAAATATATTGAAACTCTGATTACACCATCAGAATCGCCGTGCAAATAATGGTAATGTACATGTTTCTTTTAGAGGTATCATGATATTAATTTCTATACGAACTGTGAAATGTCTACCATTAAAGTTTGACGAAGTCCGCCATCTTTGGCACTCCGGGCGTGTCTCCTTCATCAACATAGTGTCTGCATGGAATTCCCAGCCACGCGGCTGGACCCCTCTCGCTTCGGCCAGCGTCTAGCACCACGTGGTCAGCCTGCCGAGAGGCCAGCGCTCGCCAAGAAGCTAGTGCGGCCACTGCTTCCTCCGAACTTATAATATTTTGAGGGCGCGACGACTTGCCCGTTACCTCACACAACTAAAAGCCATAATAGTGTAGCGGCACCAGCGTTAAGCAGTCCGTCTCTTGCAGCCATTTGGTATGCGAATCATCCGTTACAATCATCAAAGCACACTGACGAAATCAGCAAGTTGTATTTGTGGCATGCTGTATTCAGTGGGGGCTCAGGTTTTATTTTTATCGACCCCAGGCATGGGTATGATCACAGCGTCTTCCTCGGAAAGACATTAGGTAATCGCGAGGAATCGAATCCGAGATTTCCTTGTGAGCAGTCGTCAGTATTAACGACATGACTGCGGGTACGCCAAGGTTACAGTAACGCAGTCCGATCACGTATTGCAACAGTCACTTGCATCATATTACCTTAGGAATGACGTAATCCTGAAGCACAAGAATATCTACAACTACATCTACATCCATACTCAGCAAGCCACCTGATGGTGTGTTGCAGCTACAAGCAAATCATTCATAAAGCAGATTATTGCAGCTATGCAGTGCGAACAAAGTGTAGTTAGTTTGTCATAATTATATCAATCTCTGTCTTCCCCTACAGTTTTTACCATTAACTGCTCTTTCTAAGATCATGAAAGTTGTTGCCTGACGTCTTAACACATATCCCTCACCTTCTTCTAGTCAATGTTCTCCACATGACCTCTCCTCATCGATTAGGCGGAGAACCTCCTCATTCGCTATTTTCGACATGTTTCTGTAACAGCACATCTCGAAAACTTGGACCTTCTCTTTCGACTTCTTCACAGTCCGTGATTCACTTCCATACAATGGGGTGCTCGAAACTTACCTCCACAGAAAGCTCTTGCTCTAGGTAAGGCCGATGTTTCATCCTACTAGGCTGCTTTGGACAATTATGCTCTTGAGGCCAGTGAGAGACTGCTTTTCGTTTCTTCCTTGCTTCGCCTATCATGGGTTATTCTGCCTCCAAGGTAGCAGAATTCCATCACCTTGTCTACCTCGTGGTTCCTACTTGTGGTGGTCACTGACTGTCTCATTTCTAGCGCTCCTCGTTAGTATCGTCTTTCTTCGGTTTACCATCAGTCCATATCCTCTGCTCGCTAGATTATTTTTTCTTTTCTACTTAATATTCCTTTTAGCTCATTCTCACTTTCAGTGATGATAGCTGTGTCACAGCAACTCCTGTCATTGATATCCTTACTCCCAGAATTTTTGTGACAGTTCTAAACTTCTCTTTTATTTCCGTCGCTAATAAAATAAGTTGTGATGTAAACAGTTTTGCTTATTCGCTACAAGAAGAAAGAGCTTGCATTAAGAAGGGCGTTAGACACTGATGCAGTCTTTCTCCACTTCTGTCCAGCACCTACGTAGAACATCCAATAGCGTCTCAGAGTGGAGGTTATGATTGTTTAACAACTGTAAGAGAAGCGATCACCCTTTCTAAGACATAGTGTCAATTGTGAGACTTGGTTCTTGGTCTTCTTTTCTTCTTGTTCCTTCTTGATTCTTATAAAAACTGTGTATTACCTGTCTTTCCCTACAGATTAAGCCGATTTTTCTGATAATTTCGAACAACTTGCACCATTTTATATTGTCGAACCCTTTTTTGTAGGTGGACACATCGTATTAACGTGTCCGTGCGAGCTTCAACTTCGGTGATTTTCGCATCACTATACGTGGAAGAAATTTATGAGTCTGAGTCTTCTTGGAATCCGCCGAATGTGCTGAAGTGCTCAAAGAAACTACTGTTTCATAACTTTCGTATTCGGAAACAGTAAGTTGCTAGAATGCGTGAGGACTGTTAAACAACCAATAACTGCGGATCGCCGCTGCTGCTCCCATTTTCCTCTTTGCATCTAATTACTAACAAGACACGTTCTTAGAGCGTGGTTACAAGTAAAACACACTGTGCATGCTACGTTTGTGGGCAGGTCGTCCCGACCCGCCGCACAACTGCAGCATCGTGAACCAGACAGCGGACTCGCTGCACGTCGAGTGCTCGGAGGGCTTCGACGGCGGGCTGCCGCAGGAGTTCGTGATGGAGGTGTACGACGCGGCGTCGCAGACGCTCGTCGGCAACGTGAGCTCTCGCGCGCCCGCCTTCACCGTCAGCGGCCTGCAGCCGGGGCTCGGCTTCGACGTGGCGCTGCTCGCCGCCAACAGCAAGGGCCGCAGCCGCGCCGTCACCCTGCACGCCTACACGCTGCAGCCCGCAGAGCGGCGAGCAGGTACTCTCCCAGAAACTTTTTCTTAAGGTGGCTTTCGGTACGTGTCCACGCATCTCCACTATGAGCATCAAAGAATCCCGACACCAGGCTGAAAATGACTTAAAAGTTCGAGGCGCCCTCCATCGGTAATGCTGGAATTCAATATGGTGTTGGCCCACCCATAGCCTAGATGACAACTTCCACTCTCTCAGGCATACGTTCAATCAGGTGCCGGAAGGTTTCTTGGGGAATAGCACCCCATTCTTCACGGAGTGCTCCACTGAGGAGACGTATCTATGCCGTTCGGTGAGGACTGGCACGAAGTCGACGTTCCAAAACATCCCAAAGGTGTTTTGTAGGATTCAGGTCAGGACTCTGTACAGGCCAGTCCATTTCAGGGATGCTGTTGTCGTGTAATCACAACGCCACAGGCCACAGGCCGTGCATTATGAACAGGTGCTCGATCGTGTTGAAAGATGAAATCACCATCCCCGAATTGCTCGTCAGCAGCGGAAAGCAAGAAGGTGCTTAAAACATCATTGCACACTTACCCTGTGACAGTGCCACGCAAAACAACATGGGGCGCATGCCCCCTCCATGAAAAACACTACCACACCGTAACACCACCGCCTCCGAATTTTACTGTTGGCACTACACGCACTGGCAGATGACGTTCACCGGGCATTTGCCATGCCCACACCCTGCTACCGAATCGCCACATTGTGTTCCGTGATTCGTCACTCCACACAACGTTTTCCACTGTTCAATCATCCAATGTTTGCGCTCCGTACACCAGGCTCCGTACACCCAGCGAGGCGTGACGTGTGGCTTATGAGCAGCGGCTCGAACATGAAACTCAAGTTTCCTCACCTCCCCCTAACTGTCTTAGTACTTGCAGTGTATCCTGATGTAGTTTGGAATTCCTGTCTGCCTATTACACATTACGATCCTCTTCAACTATCAGCGGTCTCTGTCAGTCAACACAGGAGATCGGCCTGTACACTTTTGTGCTGTACGTGATCCTTCACGTTTCCACTTCTCTATCACATGGGAAACAATGGACCTAGGAATGTTTGGGAGTGTGGGAATCTCGCGTACAGACGTATGAGACAAGTGACATCCAATCACCTGACGACGTTCGAAGTGCGTGAGTTCCGCGGAGCACCCCATTCTGCTCTCCCACGATGTCTAATGACTACTGACTTGCTGATATGGAGTACCTGGCAACAGGTGGCAGCACATGCACCTAATATGGAAAACGTATATTTTTGGGGATGTCAGGATACTTTTGGTCACATAGTGCATTTCAAATGTGGAGTAGCAGTTGTGACGATAATAACACAATACCCAGTCACCGAGCGGAAAAAAATCTCCGACCTGGTCGGAAATAGAAACCTGGCCCCTTCAGTCAGCAACCTGTCTTGCTGATCGGGCAGCTACCGAGGCAGACTCACAAACACTCTCACATACCATTTGGGAAGTGATGTTTTAACTGCGATGGAAGAAAATGCATTCTGATAAGATAGCTCCATGTATTTCTCTGTCTCAGCAACCCCATATGAATGTTAGTTTCTTAGAATCCCATCTGGTCCACTGGCGAAAAATGAAGATGCGCTTTTCTGTGGACGCATATGGCAGCTTTTCCTACGGTAACAACTAACGCGCTGAGTCCGACTGACGCAGTAGTAGTCAAACTACTTGAAAAAGAGAGGAAGAAATGTGTTTGTGGCAGTACTCATTGACAGCTATGCGTATTTAGAGGATCAGTTTCACGAACAGTGTACATTAACAACTTACGTTGTTACGTTCCGCTAGTGTCATCTCGGGGTATGCGATACTGCTGGCTACTTCCTGGAATATTCAGACTGCGTGCTGGACCGATACTGGAACTCGAGACCTTTGCCTTTCACTGGCAAGAGCTCTATTGACTGTGCTACCCAAGCACAGCTGACAACCTGTCCTCACAGCTTTACTTCAGCCAGTACCTCGTCTCCTACTTTACAAACTTCACAGAAATTCTCTAGCGAAACTTGTAAGACTAGCCCTCCTGGAAGAAAGGAGAAGAGCATTTGTCCGTGAAAGGCAAAGGTCCAGAGTTCGAGTGTCGGTCCGGAGCACATTTTAATCTGCATGGAAGTTTCGTGTCAGAGCACACTCTGCTACAGAGTAACGTTTCATTTATAACCTATTATGCCGATCATTCCTAGTTCTCTACTATTTGCATACTTTATACAAAATTCCGTGTGAAAAATAAAGGAAAGAATAGTTACAGTCAAAATAGATTAAATCACCTTCAAAGTAATCACGATCAGTGATAACAAACTTCTTCTGAATTCGCACGAATTATGGTGGTAAAGCATTATTGGATATACACAATGTCAACGAATGTTCATAAACAACTATGCTTCTGTCTTTGACTACCTTCAACCCATGTGCTCTCATTCTAAAAGACAGCCGCTGTTCATCCGCAAGTGTCTGTCTCGATAGTGTCATTGCAAAATGGAGCACAAAATGGGATAATGTAATAACGGGAAGCTTTGCTTCAGATTAGGAAAACGGCAACGGAGACTCATGGAAAGTTAGTTCAAGTGCACGCTGTTAAAGCAGTGAGTTAAAACTGTGTGAGTCGCTTAAAGGCTTTAGCGAGGGAAAGGTTGGTGTCGAAGATGAGCCGCGTTTGGGTCAACATGTGCAATCCAAGGCAACGTTGAAAAAGTGCGACGGGCGCTCGAGGATGATAGACGGCTGTCTTTGATAACGAGATCAGAAGAGATGAAGATAAGAAAAGCCTGTGTAAGTGCTATTGATCAAGAGCATGAGCAGACGTTGCTGATATACAACACACCTGACCACGTTGCAACGGCCGATTTCACGAAATGCGTCTGGTGACGATTTCCTACAGGCTAAAAACCAATATCAGAAGTTTATTGTACGTAATGATGCTTACTTTGAAGACCAATAAAGATGTTTTGCATGTAACTCATGTTTACTTCATTTTCTGAGACTATTCACCGATAGTTTTAGACGCATCTGGTGTTCATAAAACAGAACATCTAGCGCGCTAGGTTACGAATCACGAAGGTGAGCCAGACAGGGATCGATTCCGCATATCGAATTAACGACGGGGGCTAGTACACCGGTAAGTCTGGGTGTGGTACTTAGGTTGTTTGCCATGCTGGTTTAACCAGATATTCTGTAATATTCCCAGAATATGCCCCAGGGAACACACAGATTGTTGAAATGCTTTGAAAGACAGAACAATTTAGTAAAGGGTACAACAATCAGTCCCAGAAAACATTTTTGTATGTGAATTTCTCGGTCACTGAGTGGCCATCTTCAGTGTATCAAATGTAAGTTAAAACATTGCAGCCAGTTATGTATTTTTACACGTATAGTCTAGTTGGGACTGTGTGCGTGTATGTGGTTTTAATGTTTTAACTTATATTTACTGCACTGTAGGTGGCCACACAATGATGGATATCTAGATATGCAGTGAAGATTATTTGCGACTGATTACTGTACCCGTTACTTCTTTAAATAAATAGGCTAAAGTCACTGTACACAACAGTTTCTCAATGGAATCAAACCTGATAACACAGAAGAAAGTTACCAAGCTCCACAGATGACGCATACGAGTTCCCTGCCGTATGTTACGTTGTCGACTGTAGAGTCACGAAGAGCATACGGTCACCACGTTTAATAATAAAAGGAAAGTTTGGGAAATGCTGAAAAAAAAGCAGTACCGTACTAGATGGGATGAGCGCTAAGGAAAGAAATCGTGAAAGAAAGCGTAGTCTACGAGTGTTAAGTATTAAATAACGAGTGAGCATCACATATGACGAAAGGATTTGCAGGAATTTCGTAATACAAATCGGAAGCAATTGTTGAATCATAGAGCTATTCAACTCTAGCTAAACTGAAAACAAAAATTACTTAGAACGGCAAAAGTTCTTAAAAATTCTAACACTGAAATACATACCATAATTTGGCAATAAATACTTCGAGGAAAAGGAAAACCTTGTGTTGACATAATATCAGAACTGGAGATTTGCTCCAGATCTTAACTAGACGTCTCAAATACGAGAAGACTTCGGAAAGAAAGTCACATGCGCCGTCCGGCTCTAAGACCATTTGTTTGAAGAGATAACCTATTCTGCATTTTTCGTGAACACAGTTCTGTTGTGCTAGGGATGACAAATACATCACACTGTAGAACTGAAACTGTGCGGCAACTGGAAGCGCACTCTGAAGTTGAAAACCGCAGGATAGTAAGGTTCTTGTGCGCAAGTCTCTATTGCACACGTATTTACCGTATTACTCTGGCGGTATATCTACCAAATGCAGTGTTGTGTCCAGCCTTAGTGAAATGTTGCCAACGATTTGAACAAGCCCGCGCAGACATCGATTATGTCGATCGGGGCGTAAGGCCACTGACATCGACCACATTCGCAAGTATCCGATGAAAGAGACGTTCACACAGTCGTTCTGGAATGACTCTGTGACTAAGGTGGGGAGGGGGGGGGGGGAGGAGGAAAAGGAGGGAGGGGGATTTCTCTTGTAGAGGCGTTGAACTATTCGTAGAATGTTGTTTACAGGGACTTGGTGACTGTTTAAATGGAAAAAGAGTCGCATATCTGTGGTACTTCTGAAGTGTAATGCTGCATTGATAAAAGTTGGTTTGTAATTATGTGTAACTTACTGTTGGAAGTCCCCGTCGTTTATTTCCTGAAAAATAAGAGCTTATCATAATAATGTGAAACCAAGCCGGCCGGAGTGGCCGAGCGGTTCTAGGCGCTACAGTCTGGAACCGCGCGACCGCTACGGTCGCAGGTTCGAATCCTGCCTCGGGCATGGATGTGTTTGATGTCCTTAGGTTAGATAGGTTTAAGTAGTTCTAAGTTCTGGGCGACTGATGACCTCAGAAGTTAAGTCCCATAGTGCTCAGAGGCATTTTTGAAACCAAGGCCGTGTTTCACTTATTTTTGTTTAATATAGATCCTTCAAAGGAGGAAGCTTTTGTTTTTCTCTCTTTTCATTCTCCATCGTCTACTGCACGCATTATATCATCCAGTTTTACAATAATTTCGCCATGAATTTTACAATTGTGAAAGTTTTTTGTAATTAGATGCATGCATTACAGAGCTAAAAATATAATACATGGAGTGATTCAAAACGTTTTATACATACTGGAGGGGCTGACAAAGCAGTCGAAATACGACAACTTTGGAACATGAAATAATAGGCATCGAAGTAATCCTGAGACAATGAAAGCTTTGGATCCTCAGAAACAGCGAGGAAAATTAATGTACAAGCACCCTGAGGTGGGCAAAGGTAGTGTATCGTTTACTCAACAATGTTGTATATTACAGAAGGTGTTTAAAATAGCGACCAAAACATCTTCGTATCCAATTATGGCACACTCTACAAACTACTCAAGGCATCCCACGAACCTAATTAGACTCTGCAAGCTTTCTGGCTATAACAGTCTGAGAATGTACCATTTAACATGCATTATTAGGTGTTAATGCAACTAGACGGGGC
This sequence comes from Schistocerca serialis cubense, assembly GCF_023864345.2. NCBI lineage: Eukaryota > Metazoa > Arthropoda > Insecta > Orthoptera > Acrididae > Schistocerca > Schistocerca serialis. Next base: position 271,709,431 of record NC_064642.1, read on the forward strand.
ACCTGCTACTTCTTTGAGCATATCATTGCAACAGACGATGGAAGGGGAAGTCCAATTACATGCCCCCAACTCCTTGCTGATCTAACACCACATGACCCTTCGGTTTGCTTTTACAAGACCAAGCCTCGTATATGTGATACCAATGTAAGTGTATGACATTCTCACCAGGGTACTAGAAGAGTCTGATGAGGTTCATGCGACACCTAGTGCACCTCTTAGAGAGAGTCAGAAAGTTCTACGGGGATTTTATGCCTGTACGAAATGTACTGATTGTCATTTTGAACAACTTCGGTGATGTCCAACATTTTTCAGTAAAGACTATATTATCTCTTTTAAACATAACGTTCATGTGGATTGACTGTCCTCGGTGTTCCTGAATTTCCAAGCTTTCATTGACTCAGTATTACTTGCAAGACCATACTTTTCTGTTGTTGCACGTTGTAAGATAAAAAAAGACGTACAATAAAGGAATTATCCGAGATGGACGGAAATTGGTAGATGTGATGTGTCTATGCAGGCAAGCAAACGATTATAATTTCAGAAAAATTGTATGATTTAGTCAAGAGAAAGAGCTTCCCAGACTGAGCAAGTCAGAAACGCGTTGGTCCATCAGTGGCCCGTATGCAGCCAAATGCTCGGCTTAGCATTGATTGACATAGTTGTTGGATGTCCTTCTGAGCGATATCGTGCCAAATTCTGTCCGATCTATACATTGAAACGTCAAAATACTGAGCTGCTTGGAGGGCCCTTTACGTAATGCGGCGAACATTTTCAATTGGGGAGAGATCCGCAGACATTGCTGGTCAAGACAGGATTGGCAAACACGAAGAGTAGTAGAAACTCTCGCCGTGTGGATGTGGGCCATTGTCGTGCTGAAACATAACCCCAGGATAGCTGACCATGAATGGCAAGAAAATGAGGCGTAGAATACCGTCGAAGTACCGCTGTGTTGTAAGTGCATCGCGAATGACAACCAAAGATGTTCTGTTATGAAAAGAAATGGCACACGGGACCACCACTCTCGGTTGTCGGACGATATGGCGGGCGTCAGTCAGGCTGGTATCCCACTAGTGCCGAAGTGTCTCCAGGCACGTCTTCGCTGGTCATCGGGGCTCAGTTCGATGCAGGACTCATCAGTAAAGACAATTCTGCTCCACTCAGTCAGCATATAGACTGAAGATGCGTCTGAAGACGCCCCGGAGAGAGTTGGCATACCATCCTAGCAGTCTGGGGTGTCTTTATTTTCATTGCAGTATTCCTTTGTTATCATCCGCAGGAGCCATACGGCACAGCGGTACGTCGATGATATTCTGCTCCACGTTTCGTTTCCATTCAAGGCAAGCCAGCCAGAGATTACATTTCGGCAGCGAGAGTTTTTACTGCTTGTCGGTCTCCTTGGCCGGCGAGGTCGCCAGACCTCACCCCAACTGAGAACGCTGGGAGCATTATGGGCAGGACTCTCCAACCAATTCAGCTGGGGATTTTGGTGATTTAACGCGAGAGTCGGACAGAATTTATCACGATATGTGCCAGGGGGACACCCAATAACTTTGTCAATCAATGCCAACCCGAAGAACCGCGTGCCTAAGGGTCAGAGATGGACTAACGCGTTTTGACATGCTTAGTGTGTGCAATTTGTGAAGTTGATTCTCTTGAATAAATCATCAAACTTTTCTGAAATTGTAACCATTTGTTTGTCCGTACATGTACATCACATCTACAGGTGCTTTATCATTTTTTATTACTTCTTTTTACACTTCTCTACCAGCTCTTTCAATTTATGCTCAACCTTTCGAATCATCCTGTAAATGGCATCGGAGTAGAGATACCTGCAACGTTCCAGCTGCGACAGTTCTACGACGACGGTACATCGTCGGCTTTACGTGGTACTTAGCTTTCTGCTCTTACTCATGAGTACGGTACAGAAAATAGTGCGCTGGCACGGATGTAGCGAGGTGACGCGGCGGCGCGTGTGTGCCGGCAGCGTCGGCGGGCGTGGGCCGGCTGGCGCCGCTGCTGGGCGTGGTGGCGGGCTGCGCCGTGCTGGCCGTGCTGCTGGCCGCCGCCCTCGCGACGCTCATCGTGCGCACGCGGCGCCGCCGCCGGCTGCGCGGCTACGACAAGGCCGCCAACTGCGACTCGGGGCTCACCGACGCCTACAGCTCCGGCAAGGAGGCGGCCGAGGCGGCGGCCGTCGCGGCGGCGGCGCCGGGGGCCGGCGTCGCGGGCAGCCGCGACAGCATCGACGACAAGAACCCAGACGTCGTGCCGCACAACAGCGGTGAGTCCACTAATGCAGCACGGGAAGGTGGCGAGGAACAGCGGTACTCATTCGAATTAGGAGGATTGCATTATAGATGGTTATTCACCTACCCCCCACTGATGTCTTTCTATGCAACCCCCGGTGTTGTAACTGGCCTTCGAAAACCACACGTGAGATGCCGGCCGGTGTGGCCGAGCGGCTCTAGGCGCTTCAGTCTGGAACCACGCTACCGCTACGGTCGCAGGTTAGAATGCTGTTCTAAGTTCTAGGGGACTGATGACCTCAGATGTTAAGTCCCATAGTGCTCAGAGCCATTTGTACCATCTTTTTAACACGTCAGATATTCATATTCTCTCTCTCGCTAAGCAGTGTTAGTACTACAGAAAAAATGAACAAGCCTTATTTCTCAGAAATGTAATGTAGTAAAATTTTTCTCTGGAATACGTTTTCGCTGGAGCCGATGGTTTTCGAACTGTTCAAGAAAAATGCACAAAAGTGATCAGCAAACGCACACCAACCCCACAGTGACCCTTCACTATTAAGGATTTCCAGGATGCTGCACGTGGTATCCCTCCTACCACTGTACAAACATTCCAGACTACTCGATCTACCCACAATATTCAACGTTTTTGGTCTGTATTGACAGGGCTAATAGTCCACTACCATATTCGGATATTTCGTTAACATCGTTGCTGCAGATGTGACAGTGAGATTAGTGAAACAAAAAACTAATTTTTTAAACGTAACGAATGCACTATTTTCGTTGACATTTCGATCCAAACTCGACGCTTACAAGCACCACAGTTTCGAAGTAAAAAATCCAGATGAATACAACAGTGCAATCGTTTATTTTAAGCAGTTAAAATTCACAAAATTGTAAGCAGTTAAAATTAACAAAATTGTTGGATAAAATTTTCACAATGATCAGTTTTACAATTTTTAAGTCCTCGAATAAGCCAGTGGCGTAATAAGACCCGTCAATTAAGATCGAAAATTTCGTATGTGAGAAATAATTAGAGACGTCGCATATTTTTGTACAGTGCTAGCAGCGAGTGCCGTGAACAATATACTAGAAATCCTAAACTGTGGCGGCCGAGTGTCACAGTGGGGGTGAGTTTGAAGTCACATTTGGAGTTTTTTGCTGATAACTCGAAAACTATGGTCTGTACAGAAAACGTTAAATTTCCTATAAATAGATCCAACTCTAATTTCTGTAGGACCGTTAGTTTGTACGTACTGTGCAAGAGAATAAAAATATCTTACGTGTTTTTAAAGGCCAGGTATAATATTGGGGGTGCATAAAACAACATCGGCAGGGGCAGATGACTCACCCTGTATAGTACAACCAAATATGTTCACTGGTGTTACTATGTGAAGTTTTGCCTGGACAATTTGCTGTCGTATTTATTGTTAAGTGAGCTGAGATTACTATTCACACTTTCTGTGCCGTTAGGATGCTACAATCATTTTTTTTAATAATGCAGTAGTTTCATTTACATCTATAAGGCACCTGGATAGACTTTAGAATGAACTCACCTTATCTGAATACAGTATGTGCAGTAAATGTCTATTGTATCACAATATCTAATAAGCTACGCAAAGATGCTGTTCACCATTCGTAAATTAACAATAATAAAATCTACATCTGAAGACACAGTGACACACTGAACAAGACAGTTAAATTATATGCCCGGTCCACCGCTTTCGTTACGTGTCAACGTACAGTAACCAAACACAGTCAGCAGATGGGAGCACTATCAGGAAAGGGTACAAAAAGCGTGTCGCGGGGATATGGAAAAAGTGCAGTTGCTATCGTAATTCGGAATCGCAGTACTTTGTCCCGTCAAAAAGAGCATACTGACTGGCTTTCAGCCCAAGGGCGGAAGCATTTCCGAAACGGCTAAGATTTCCCTCCCCCCAATAGCATCTAGCACCAGGACAATGCAATGTATTGCACAGCTCGTAGTGTACGTACGTAGTTCGAGGAGCAACACGCCCCAAAATCACCTGATTTTTGTAGATCGCAGATGCATTGGAAATAATTCCAACAACATCATTGAATGTTGGAACAATGCATGGCTGAAGCCCTCACTTAACACGAGCAATATAACAGTGAAACTTAGTTAAAGTGCACTTCGCAACTGTGAATCAACACTACTAATCTAGCAGTTCTGCGTACCAATGCTCAATGGATTTTGTTCACGCATAAAAAAATACACATTAGAACTCTACTGTAGTTTAGAGTCAGTTAAACACCTTGAACTTGGTCGTTACATGTTATTTGTTTTAGAAAAGAAACACTAATCTTGCAAAGTTACAAAAATTAATTTACACAGATATCAGCTTTCGCTTGTTGTGAACGATGATAGTGAGGCTGATCCTCTGTTGGTGAGTGCTCAGACATGTTTACATCATTTTGTACAGCTCAGTTGCCATTTGAAAGTTCTTCTTTCGTGTAAGTATTTTTACAGTGAATGTTTGTTACTACAGCTGTACTTATTATGTAACATCAGTCCAAAGTCACGAGGGCTATTCGGAAAATGAGAAACGATCGGTCGCAAAATGGAAACCACTGTGGAAATCCGACGAGGCTTTTCACAGACGTTTTGGGCAGTGTCTCTAGTATGCCTGCCGATCGCATCAAGAATCATTCATCGTGACATAAGTGCAACCCTTCCACACATTGCTGCAGATTTCAGTTGTAAGCTATCAACAAGTGTCAGCGCGCGAACCAATCAACGAAATAACCTACACTCCTGGAAATTGAAATAAGAACACCGTGAATTCATTGTCCCAGGAAGGGGAAACTTTATTGACACATTCCTGGGGTCAGATACATCACATGATCACATTGACAGAACCACAGGCACATAGACACAGGCAACAGAGCATGCACAATGTCGGAACTAGTACAGTGTATATCCACCTTTCGCAGCAATGCAGGCTGCTATTCTCCCATGGAGACGATCGTAGAGATGCTGGATGTAGTCCTGTGGAACGGCTTGCCATGCCATTTCCACCCGGCGCCTCAGTTGGACCAGCGTTCGTGCTGGACGTGCAGACCGCGTGAGACGACGCTTCATCCAGTCCTAAACATGCTCAATGGGGGACAGATCCGGAGATCTTGCTGGCCAGGGTAGTTGACTTACACCTTCTAGAGCACGTTGGGTGGCAAGGGATACATGCGGACGTGCATTGTCCTGTTGGAACAGCAAGTTCCCTTGCCGGTCTAGGAATGGTAGAACGATGGGTTCGATGACGGTTTGGATGTACCGTGCACTATTCAGTGTCCCCTCGACGATCACCAGTGGTGTACGGCCAGTGTAGGAGATCGCTCCCCACACCATGATGCCGGGTGTTGGCCCTGTGTGCCTCGGTCGTATGCAGTCCTGATTGTGGCGCTCACCTGCACGGCGCCAAACACGCATACGACCATCATTGGCACCAAGGCAGAAGCGACTCTCATCGCTGAAGACGACACGTATCCATTCGTCCCTCCATTCACGCCTGTCGCGACACCACTGGAGGCGGGCTGTACGATGTTGGGGCGTGAGCGGAAGACGGCCTAACGGTGTGCGGGACCGTAGCCCAGCTTCATGGAGACGGTTGCGAATGGTCCTCGCCGATACCCCAGGAGCAACAGTGTCCCTAATTTGCTGGGAAGTGGCGGTGCGGTCCCCTACGGCACTGCGTAGGATCCTACGGTCTTGGCGTGCATCCGTGCGTCGCTGCGGTCCGGTCCCAGGTCGACGGGCACGTGCACCTTCCGCTGACCACTGGCGACAACATCGATGTACTGTGGAGACCTCACGCCCCACGTGTTGAGCAATTCGGCGGTACGTCCACCCGGCCTCCCGCATGCCCACTATACGCCCTCGCTCAAAGTCCGTCAACTGCACATACGGTTCACGTCCACGCTGTCGCGGCATGCTACCAGTGTTAAAGACTGCGATGGTGCTCCGTATACCACGGCAAACTGGCTGACACTGACGGCGGCGGTGCACAAATGCTGCGCAGCTAGCGCTATTCGACGGCCAACACCGCGGTTCGTGGTGTGTCCGCTGTGCCGTGCGTGTGATCATTGCTTGTACAGCCCTCTCGCAGTGTCCGGAGCAAGTATGGTGGGTCTGACACACCGGTGTCAATGTGTTCTTTTTTCCATTTCCAGGAGTGTAGATATGGGCTTTCGGAGCCGAAGGCCCACTCATGTACCCTTGACTGCACGACGCAAAGCTTTACCCTAAAACCAAGGCCGTCAATATTGGCATTAGACTGTTGATGACTGGAAACATGTTGCGTGGTCGGACGAGTCTCGTTACAAATTGTATCGAGTGAGTGGACATGTCTATCTCGTGGGCCCCTACCACCACGGCACAGCGCGTCCCCAGGTTGCGGACAGGGGATACGGCCTTCAGGTATGAAGGGTAGCTGCAAATACAAAAAAATAAGCAGTTGCGGACAGCCGGTGGGGAGCAGGCGATGGCGTGATGAACCATTCCTGCTTCTTCTCCTCTTACTATCAGATCTATTCATCAAGAATCAGCAAATTAATGGGCATGGGTCCCTTTGAAGTAAAATATTCCGGAGGTAAACTAGGTTCCCATTCGGATCTCCGGGCGGAACCTACTTAAGTTTGAACAGGCCATGAACGTTCCAGACATTATTAGACGAATTAGATAGATGAGATGTAGACATTGAAGCTATTCAAGAAACTCGGTGGCTAGGGGAGGGTAGCATAAAGAGGGGTAACTATAAATTTTTCTATGGAGATGCAGAAGCTCACAGTTTCGGAGCAGATTTCGCAATACAGACAAAAGTGCTACACACAATCAGAGATTTAAGGTTCATTAGCGACCGACTATCTGTTATAGTGTTGTCCGTCTGGTGGACGCACCAACTGAGGACATTGAAGAGGTTGTTAAAGACGGCTTTTATGAGGAACTAGATCAACTGTTGGATGAATTCTCCTCGTGCAATATAAAATTAATCATAGATGATTTTAATGCGAAGATGGGGATGGAGGAAGCATTCCGGCCTACAATTGGGAAAGAAAGTTTGCATAACATTTCGAATGGTAATGGCACAGGGGTGGTTAATTTTGCTGTTTCAAAGGACGTGATTGTTGAGAGCACATATTTCAAAAGGAAGGACATTGATAAAGCAACTTGTGTCTCTCCGGATGGACACACCCGAAACCAAATTGATCATGTTGTTGTAGATCGGCGATGGCACACTAGTATAGAAAATGTTAGGATTTTCAGGGGAGCAGATTCCGATTCTGATCACTTTCTTGTAGTAGCCAAAGTTCACCAACGGCTATCTACAGCAACATCATGGTGTCACAATGCAGAACTTGTTAGGTTCGACACTGACAGGCTAAATGATGAAAACTTTAGAAAAAGGTACATGATAGAAATTTCAAATAGGTTTGATGCTCTCAGGACACACAAAGATCAAGAGAGGATGTAAATAAACAGTGGATCACTGTGAGGAATAATATCAAAGAGGCAGCGAAGGTCACAATAGGTACAATTAAGAAGAATAGGAGGAAACCGTGGTTTGATGATTAATGCAAGAAATTGGTAGAGGCAAGGAGAAAAGCGCGATTAGATTGGGATAGAATGGGAGACAGAAACCGAGAGGAGTTCTTAAACATGAGAAGGGAAGTTGGTCGTAGGCTACGGGCAAAGAAGAGGGATTATTTGAACAATCAAATCAAAAAAATGGAAACAAACAGTAAAAAAAAATCATTAGGGAACGTTACCTAGACATATATGGTTATAGGAAGGGGTTCAAGGCTAGGACAAATGCACTTCGAGGGGATGCCGGGAGAATATTGACAGACCCCAGTGCTATATTAACTAAATGGAGGGCGTATTTTGAGCATGTATTAAATGTACACCAGGAAGCAGGAAATGAGCAGGTGTGCGGAATACATACAGCAGAACTCCAGATACCTGAGGCAACGTTAAAGGAAGTAAGAGATGCAATCAACAAATTGAAAAATCATAAAGCACCAGGATCAGATTGCATAACTGCATACTTATTTAAAAATGGGGGACAGAAATTGGTGGAAGTAGTTCACAAAGTGATAACTGAAGTATGGAACTAAGAGATGATACCTGAAGAGTGGCAGGAATCGATGCTGATCCAAATTTTTGAGAAGGGCGACAAAATGGATTGTAGTAATTATAGAGGGATATCGCGATTACCAGTATGTTCTACAGTTTTCTCGAATATTCTGCTAAGCAGGCTTACACCATATGCAGATGAAACTGTGGGGGATTACCAAGATGGTTTTCGGAGGAACAGATCAACTATACACCAAATATTACCCTGCGTCTAATTTTGGAAAAGAAGTGGGAATACTATTAACCAGTTCATAATCATTCCATGTTGTTGTTGTTGTGGTCTTCAGTCCTGAGACTGGTTTGATGCAGCTCTCCATGCTACTCTCTCCTGTGCAAGCTTCTTCATCTCCCAGTACCTACTGCAACCTACGTCCTTCTGAATCTGCTTAGTGTATTGATCTCTTGGTCTCCCTCTACGATTTTTACCCTCCACGTTGCCCTCCAGTGCTAAATTTGTGATCCCTTGATGCCTCAAAACATGTCCTACCAACCGATCCCTTCTTCTAGTCAAGTTGTGCCACAAACTTCTCTTCTCCCTAATCCTATCCAATACCTCCTCATTAGTTATGTAATCTAACCACCTTATCTTCAGCATTCTTCTGTAGCACCACATTTCGAAAGCTTCTATTCTCTTCTTGTCCCAACTGGTTATCGTCCATGTTTCACTTCCATACATGGGTACACTCCATACAAATACTTTCAGAAACGACTTCCTGACACTTAAATCTATGCTCGATGTTAACAAATTTCTCTTCTTCAGAAACGCTTTCCTTCCCATTGCCAGTCTACATTTTATATCCTCTCTACTTCGACCATCATCAATTATTTTACTCCCTAAATAGCAAAACTTCTTTACTACTTTAAGTGTCTCATTTCCTAATCTAATCCCCTCAGCATCACCCGATTTAATTTGACTACATTCCATTATCCTCGTTTTGCTTTTGTTGATGTTCATCTTATATCCTCCTTTCAAGACACTGTCCATTCCGTTCAACTGCTCTTCCAAGTCCTTTGCTGTCTCTGACAGAATTACAATGTCATCGGCGAACCTCAAAGTTTTTATTTCTTCTCCATGGATTTTATTACCTACTCCGAATTTTTCTTTTGTTTCCTTTACTGCTTGCTCTATATACAGATGGAATAACATCGGGGAGAGGCTACAACCCTGTCTCACTCCCTTCCCAACCACTGCTTCCCTTTCATGCCCCTCAACTCTTATAACTGCCATTTGGTTTCTATACAAATTGTAAATAGCCTTTCGCTCCCTATATTTTACCCCTGCCACCTTCACAATTTGAAAGAGGGTATTCCAGTCAACATTGTCAAAAGCTTTCTCTAAGTCTACAAATGCTAGAAATGTAAGTTTGCCTTTTCTTAATCTTTCTGCTAAGTTAAGTCGTGAGGTTAGTATTGCCTCACGTGTTCCAACATTTCTACGGAATCCAAACTGATCTTCCTCGAGGTCCGCTTCTACCAGTTTTTCCATTCGTCTCTAAAGAATTCGCGTTAGAATTTTGCAGCTGTGACTTATTAAACTGATAGTTCGGTAATTTTCACATCTGTCAACACCTGATTTCTTTGGGATTGGAATTATTATATTCTTCTTGAAGTCTGTGGGTATTTCGCCTGTCTCATACATCTTGCTCACCAGATGGTAGAGTTTTGTCGTGACTGGCTCTCCCAAGGCCATTAGTAGTTCTAATGAAATGTTGTCTACTCCCGGGGCCTTGTTTCGACTCAGGTCTTTCAGTGCTCTGTCAAACTCTTCACGCAGTATCTTATCTCCCATTTCATCTTCATCTACATCCTCTTCCATTTCCACAATATTGTCCTCAAGTACATCGCACTTGTATAAACACTCAATATACTCCTTCCACCTTTCTGCCTTCCCTTCTTTGCTTAGAACTGGGTTGCCATCTGAGCTCTTGATATTCGTACAAGTGGTTCTCTTCTCTCCAAAGGTCTCTTTAATTTTCCTGTAGGCAGTATCTATCTTACCCCTAGTGAGACAAGCCTCTACATCCTTACATTTGTCCTCTAGCCATCCCTGCTTAGCCATTTTGCACATCCTGTCGATCTCATTTTTGAGACGTTTGTATCCCTTTTTGCCTGCTTCATTTACTGCATTTTTATATTTTCTCCTTTCATCAGTTAAATTCAATATTTCTTCTGTTACCCAAGGATTTCCATTAGCCCTCGTCATTTTACCTACTTGATCCTCTGCTGCCTTCACTACTTCATCCCTCAGAGCTACCCATTCTTCTTCTACTGTATTTCTTTCCCCCATTCCTGTCAATTGTTCCCTTATGCTCTCCCTGAAACTCTGTACAACCTCTGGTTCTTTCAGTTTATCCAGGTCTCATCTCCTTAAATTCCCACCTTTTTGCAGTTTCTTCAGTTTCAGTCTGCAGTTCATAATTAATAGATTGTGGTCAGAATCCACATCTGCCCCTGGAAATGTCTTACAATTTAAAACCTGGTTCCTAAATCTCTGTCTTACCATTATATAATCTATCTGATACCTTTTAGTATCTCCAGGATTCTTCCAGGTATACAACCTTCTTTTATGATTCTTGAACCAAGTGTTAGTTATGATTAAGTTATGCTCTGTGCAAAATTCTACCCGACGGCTTCCTCTTTCATTTCTTCCCCCCAATTCATATTCACCTACTATGTTTCCTTCTCTCCCTTTTCCTACTGACGAATTCCAGTCACCAATTACTATTAAATTTTCATTTCCCTTCACTAACTGAATAATTTCTTTTATCTCGTCATACATTTCATCAATTTATTCATCATCTGCAGAGCTAGTTGGCATATAAACTTGTACTACTGTAGTAGGCATGGGCTTTGTGTTTATCTTGGCCACTATAATGCGTTCACTATGCTGTTTGTAGTAGCTTACCCGCACTCCTACTTTCTTATTCATTATTAAACCTGCTCCTGCATTACCCCTATTTGATTTTGTATTTGTAACCCTGTAATCACCTGACCAAAAGTTTTGTTCCTCCTGCCACAGAACTTCACTAATTCCCACTATATCTAACTTTAGCCTATCTATTTCCCTTTTCAAATTTTCTAACCTACCTGCCCGATTAAGGGATTGGACATTCCACGCTCCAATCCGTGGAATGCCAGTTTTCTTTCTCCTGATAACGACGTCCTCTTGAGTAGTCCCCGCCCGGAGATCCGAATGGGGGACTATTTTACCTCCGGAATATTTTACCCAAGAGGACGCCATCATCATTTAATCATACAGTAAAGCTGCATGTCCTCGGGAAAAATTACGGCTGTAGTTTCCCCTTGCTTTCAGCCGTTCGCAGTACCAGCTCAGCAAGGCCGTTTTGGTTAATGTTACAGGCCAGATCAGTCAATCATCCAGACTGTTGCCCCCGCAACTACTGAAAAGGCTGCCCCTCTTCAGGAACCACGTGTTTGTCTGGCCTCTCAGCAGATACCCCTCCGTTGTGGTTGCACCTGCGGTACGGCCATCTGTATCGCTGAGGCACGCAAGCCTCCCCACCAACGGCAAGTTCCATGGTTCATGGGGGAAATCTTTCCATAGATTTTACAAAAGCATATGATTCAGTATTGCAATCAAAATTGTACAGATTTCTTTTGGAACTTGGAATACCAAAGAAGTATGTTAGGCTTACAGAAGCTAGTTTGAAAAACACAAAAGGTAGATTACGCGTGGGCAAATTGGAGTCAGAAGAATTTGTAATAAAGAACGTACTTAAGTAGGGAGATGCCCTGTCTCTGCTACTTTTTAATTTAGCCCTAGAATATACTGTACGAATGGCAGCAGATAATTCAGAGGGTGTGGAGTTAAATGGAAATGTTAAGATATTAGGGTATGCAGATGATCTAAACATCATTAGCGATAGGAAAGAATCTGTAACAGGCTAGTGAAGATGTAATTCTAACGATAAGTGAAGACAAAACGAAATACCTGGTTACTACTAGAATGCCAACAGCAGTAGATCAGGAAACGTTAAGAGTTGGAGACATGCAGTTTGAAAAAGTGAACACATTTAAGTATCTAGTCGTGGAAATCACTTCGAGAAATGAGATTGAATCCGAACTGAAGCAGAGATTACGGGCGGGAAATGCGTGCTATTTCTCACTGAATAGATTACTTTCATCACGGATATTGTCGAGGAATTTAAAAATTAGAATATACAACATTATTATTCTACCAGTTATGCTGTATGAGTGTGAGACCTGGTCTCTCACTGTGCAAAATGAAAAGCCGTTTCGAGTATTTGAAAACAAAATTTTGAGGAAAATTTTCGGAGCAAAAAGGGATGACAAGAGCAGAGAGTGGCGAAAACTGCATAACGAAGAGGTTTACGAACTCTATTCAAGCCCTGACATAATCAGTATTATTAAATCGCATAGGCTACGATGGGCGGGTCACGTAGCTCGAATGGATGAGGGCAGGGCAGCGCGCAGAGTACTAGTAGGGCACTTAGAGGGTAAACGTCCTGTGGGGAGACCGAGGCGTAAATGGGGGGACAATGTGAATAATGATTTGAGGAGCCTAGGTATTGAAGGAGAATGGAAGGAAATAGCCCAAGATAGGGACAGATGGCGAAAATACGCTGCTGCGGTAATGGACTCACGAGTCCGGTATGACCAGTGAGTGTGTGAGTGAATGGACATGTACTGGTATGGAGACAACCTCATGAATCCTTGGACCCTGAAAGTCAGCAGGGGCTGTTCAAGTTGGTGGAGGCTCTTTAATGGTGTGGGGCGTGTGCTGTTGGGGTGATTTCTGACCCCTGATACGTCTAGACATGACCCTGGTAGGCGACACGTACGTAAGCGTCCTGTCTGATCACCTGCATCCATTCGTGTCCGTTGTGCCTTCCGACGGAATTGGGCAATTCCAGCAGGACAATGCGATATCTCACACGTCCAAAAATGCTACAGAGTGGCTACAGAAACACTCTTCTGAGTTTAAACACTTCCGCTGACCTTAAACTCCCCAGACATGAACTTTACTGAGCATATCTGGGATGTCTTTCAACGTGCTGTTCAGAATAGATCTCAACACCTCGTACTCTTGCGGAGTTATGGACAGCCCGAGCAGGATTCATGGTAGCAGTTCCCTCCAGCACTACTTCAGACATTAGTCGAGTCGATGTCACGTCGTGTTGTGGCACTTCTGCATGCTCGCTGGGGCCCTACACGATATTAGGCAGGTGTATGAGTTTCTTTGGCTCTTCAGTACATTTAAAGTTCCAAAGACTAACATCGTAACTGGTACATAGTGATCGCAATACTTCAGTAATACAAAAATTAATTTCCATCGCTGACGTGCTACTCGAAACTACACTTTTAAAAACTGATTATGTTGCGCAAGGCATTGCAATAGGTCGCAGGTTAAGAAAACTAATTTGTGGTCCAGATGGAAATTAATTTTGGATGTTGCTAAGTACTTGTGGGATGTAACTTCATCGTTTTCAGCAAATACTATCGAATTGTAATGTATCATATTTCTTCCAAAGTATCGGTTTGTTCCATGAGAATAGAATGTTATTGAAGAAAGGGTAGCCGCGCGGGATTAGCCGAGCGGTCTCAGGCGCTGCAGTTATGGACTGTGCGGCTGGTCCCGGCGGAGGTTCGATTTCTCCCTCGGGCATGGGTATGTGTGTTTGTCATTAGGATGATTTGGGTTAAGTAGTGTGTAAGGTTAGGGACTGATGACCTTCGTAGCCAAGTGCCATAAGATTTCACACACATTTGAACTTTTTTTTTTTTTTTAAGATAGGTTACATCACATTGCCACCAACAAGGGAAAACATTTGATCATTAAAATTAGAGGAAAGTACTGGTTCTTTTACTCTTTCCTTGCTGCCTAAGAGATTCAGTAAGAGGTTGCGAATTTTATTTCATAGTCATGTAACATATGCTGCAGGCCAGGATGTCGTCGTTACAACACAGCGAGCTTAGTGTCTAGAAAACGTTTTGGTGTTAACTGCGAATACATATGAAATTGCTTATATAACAACAATCACACTTCTTGTAAAAAGACAGAATGAAGGTTCGACATACAAATGTTGAAGTGAGAAGACGATAGAGTGCTTACAACGCGCAATCGTCGGGTCGTTAAACGGAGTACGTCCAACTAATTTAAAAGGCCAAAAAAATATGCAAAAAGCTTCATTAGTCCAGGACTGCAGCATTGTGCACTATGCTCCAAAATGAAGACTAAATAATTCATGCAGCATTATTACTTCACAACAGAAGTCAAGATACCGGAATAACACAACACTCTAGGAAGAAAGAAATTACTACATTTTATTATCTTAACTAAAAGTTTCAGAAGACTTTCACAGACATGACGTTTATCATCAGCAATTTAATCTCATTTTCCCTTGGAAGATTGTATGAAATTCAGTCAGTTAGATGCTTATAATTAAATCATTTGCTACAATGTGTAGACATAGCCTAAAAGCTCTAAAATTCTATGCTATGGACACTGTTGTTAACCGAAATTGATATACTCGAGCTCCACTTACAGAGTTTTTAGTAAGGTACTCTATTACTTTGTATTTGAACCTCTGAGTATTTCCAAAGCAAGTACTCACTACACTTCAGTCATGTGACGACAAAGAAATAGTTTCACCGGGAATACATTGTAACATGAGTGCAACGTCTTAAACATTGTACACTTTTGCCCGCTCATGACACTGACGTACTTCAGTCTCTGCATTGGTAAAAATCTGTGTGACTATGCGATGTTGTAGTCATTCTCATGCAAATATTTCACCATTCTATGGAGCTGCCAATTTCCCAACAATGGAGTCGTATCTTCGGGAGGATAAACAACGAAACTTGCAAACAGTTATCGACCTGACAGAAAATGCTAAGAATTTTCGGAGTCTCGTTAAATCAGTAAACTGATCAAAATCATTTGACCATACACTCAGTGACATTGTGGCGTCGAAAGAAAGCATGAAAGAGAGAAGGCTTTTTGCAAAATTGCTTCACAAAATTATAGTATCTACTGGTCAACAAACATTAATGCAAGTTAAACCACTGGATACTTGCATATCACAATATATTTTAAAATGTACGTACATGTAAATGAATGTTCAACATCTCCTCCTGAACAACTGCACCGATTTAAACCATACGTGGTAGACATATTACTTGCTATCTGGAAAGAAGTACTGTGGGGTTAAGGACCATCCACATCTGATTGGGATGGGAATGAAAAGGGGGTGACACAGAAGCATAACTCATTAAAACCTGGAGCAATTTCAGCCAAATTTGTTCGGTACACGACTCATAACTTGCATATTGATATTGTGAGATTAAGATGCTCCATTACCAATAGGGGTGCCGATGTGAATGAGAATCGGTGACATGAAAATATTCGAAAACGGCCTATTGATATTTATTTCCTGTATTTCCATGAGATACTTTTAAAAATACGAAGTTCAATGTGTCTATGTTCGACGTGTCAACCAGGTCACCAGAACGCGAGCTGCAGCGAGCCAATAATTTTGTCACAGTATTTCAGGACTTACGATCAAGCTACACGGCTGAATACACACCATTTCTGGAATCTTACGGTGTAAAATAGCAGAGAATCAGTCATATATATGTGTCAGATACGTATGTGTTCGACGTCTTCTCCCAAGCCCTTGGTTCGATTTGAACTAATCTAATTACACATATTGCTTACTGTCTGGAAAGGAATACTTTGTGGGTGAAAACTACAAATACCCACTTGAGTGGCGTTGGTGGTGAGACAGAGAAGGATGGGAGGAGAAGGTAGATAGATAGAGAGAGAGGATGATAGGATGCTTAGGCATATAGTGTCAAGCAAATGGGCATAGAGAGAGGAGGACGAGGTGGACAGAGGCATAAGAGGAGACGGACAAAGAGGGGTGGAGGAGGAGATGAATGGGAGAGGGGAAGGAAGAGATGGACTGAGAGAGGGTGACGAAGTGGTGCACAGAGAGAGGGAGGGGATGAAGAGACGAACAGAGACGTGAGGGATGGATGGAAAAGGGGTAGGAGGGGGAGGAGGGGAAGGAGGAGGAGGGCGTGGACAGAAGGAGGGGGGAACAGGACATGGACAGAGAGAGGAGGAAAGAGATGAACTAACAGAAGACTGCAATAAATAAATACCCAGGCATTGCTGGATTTCTCAGGTAGTACATATTTGAAAAAGATGTTCTGCAAGAAAGTGAACGAAGTGGAAGTAACTGAAACTTAAAGTTCCCGAAGTTCATCGTCTATCACAGGAGAAAGTCATTGGAATTTATAATAACGTGAGGATGTACCAATAGCGTTCAACACAACATGGACCACGCTAGGACACATATTCGAAGGAAGTATTTGCGAGTCTATCAACAGCAGTTGGGAGCAGCGAATAGAATCAGTTATCTGAGGTTGTGGTGGAGTCGCTAAACCTACGATACCCATGGTCTCTGTCACTCATCCGTTGATAGCAAAGATGTAAGATTACCTGGAAGACAGTGTCAAAAAGAATGAAATCAAGTAGTTTTTGCGTGTACTTTTATCAACAATTTCCTTCACTTAACGTCAACGAAGATTGTGAGAGATGCAGTCGTGATACATTGCTGTGTTTATACTTCCATGGGCACCTGGAGTATATCAATGCTTTCTGGATATTTATAAGGAAGATGTTTACTATAATTCACGATTGTGTAGTTAGTAGCCATAATAATAACGTATGCCTGTAATAAAAGCAGGCGCACTGTTAACTTCATCTACGTCGTGATATGGTAACACACTCAAAAGCATTTATTCAAAATAGCTAATACTGCCTGTTTAAGCCCTTGTACTTACAACTGAATTCTCTAACTACAGCCAACGTGATAGCGACAAGCACCCTGTAACGCCAGCTAGCCGTGTGTATGCGACTGCGCAGTGAGCCGATGTTTTGCCCTTTTGCCCGCAGACGCCGACGTGCAGGACGATGACGACGACGACACCGGCGGTGTGGGTGGCGGCCGGCACGGGCGGCATCCGAGTGGCGGCGGAGGCGGCGGGGGCGGTCCGGGCAGCCACGTGCGCTACGTCACCAGGAACGTGAGTACCGCCACACGCCCCGCCTCTGCTCGCACCGCCCACCATCGGGGATGCCTCAACTGCCACTGCCAGTGTCACCCTCGCACAGCCACCTGTCTCACACACTTACGCGTCAGAGAGATTACTGGACAGGCTTCCAGAAGTTTACCGTAGGATATTTTGTCTACAGGAGAATTCACACATAAACTCACATCTACACACCCACCCACCCAACCACCCACCCCAGACACACACACACACACACACACACACACACACACACACACACACATACACGCTCAAACCCACACAAACACACACAAATAGATTTTACAACGAAAGCGGAATTTCTAACACAGAGAGAAATGTGCATTCTTTTATTTAAATGAAACATACACGAAAAGTTGGGTTCTAGCCAGGACAGCAAGTGTTGCTCATGGCGATAGAGTCATGAGTCAACATCTTAACAGCCCTAGTCAAAGCTTCGCCTTTTCTGTTGAGCAGCTTCTCCTCATTCCCTTCACCTTCATATGGCGCAAACCCCAGCCACCCTCCTGATTATATTACTTTGTGGCAAATACTTCTGATTTAAACGCCAACTACGCTCACATAATATGCGCTAACTGTCGCATTTAATGACACATTTGCGGACTTTCAGTTGCCACTACCAGCAATGGAAGTGAATTTCGCCAATAGATATTTGTAACTGGGAAATTGAGCCATGTATGCCGCAGTTTTAATGGTATTCCATTTTGTTGCTACACAATGGAAGTAAATATAAAACACTCAGGAAAAAGGAGAATATTAAGCAAGTTAATATACTCAGTATGCTCGCATTCTCATGTGTTTCAGCGGATATTGAACACTCCTCTACTCTGTGAGCGTACCATCTTCTATTGGTATAGGAAACAAATCGTAAATTTTAGTAGTAGTGTTAAGCTCCAAAAATTCTCAGACAAATATCTTTCAAACAATGATTTTCTATCATTAGAGATGCAAGCAATCATGTCCTCTGTGGGCAAAAGATTTTGTGGCAACTCAAAATAATATGTATCACTGATCATGTGAATACTTTTACGGCTTTAAGTAAGCGTTCTACACCAGCATACTACATTTCATCGTATGGAGTGAGGTGTAAACTATGTACTATACTTTTCATTTACTCTGATAACTATTAAATTCATATATTATGCATGGCAATAACGAGTGTCGGTAATTCTTCCATGCCTGCTCGATTTTCTCTATTCTACTTCTTTAGTGTAAGCCGTAAGACGAGATACTTGGTGAGAGTATGAAATGTGTTCTACGTCTACTTTTATAGCACTTACTCTCAAATATTTAATTCTAATCCCTCGAGTGATATTCAATATCAGTCACATAGCTTCTCCCAACGGAGTTACCTATTCATTTCTGCGACTTACGCAGACTGGAGAAACCCACGACGAAATGTGCGGTTCTGGACCCGGTACACAGACACAAGCTGGAAAGCTCCGTCATCGATATTCGTTGGACGACAGCTTGTAGGTGATATAATTCAACCTTCACGTACTTAGATACACTTACTAACTATTATTCCCATGAGTCTCTGCTCTGCCACTGTCTTGTTTACTTTGGATGCCAGACTTGCACCAAGCGTTGATGATTGGTAGGGTAAGTTTCCTGCAATTATCTAATTATGATCTCTCCTTGTGTCTAATGGTGTCGTACGAGAACAGCCTCACAGAATTACTAATATAATACTTTAAGTTTCTTATGTTGGAACATAAACGATCAGATCACACGTCCTTATGGACCCGTACAAACTGTTGACGCTCCTTCCATCGAAAACAACGCACACAGTTTTTCTTTCGAAGAGGTTTTATGTCCAGTCATGGAGTTCGTATAATACTGAGGTCCACTAACATTTGCGGGGCAATAGTGAGGAAATCAGTGAGACGTTTTCTGCCTGTAAAGATAGACAATGTGTCCCTATTCATAACACAGTTTCCCTTATCCAGAAACTGAGACTTCGCTCTTCTGACTCGTTTGGTGCTGTCATCCACGAGTTCCTCTCCTGTGCCAAAGTCTTCATCTTCAGTAGCACTTGCACCTTACGTCCTCAGTTCGCTCGATTTATTCCAATCTATGCCTTCTCTTACATTTTTTACCCTCTACATTTGTCTCTAGTACCACGGAGATTATTCCCAAACGCCTTAACGCAAGTCCCATCACCTTGTTCCTCCTTCTTGTCAGTGTTTTCCAAGTGTTTCTTCTGCGATTTTGTTTAGAACTTCCTCATTCCTCATCTTATCAGTTCACCTTACTTTCGACATTATTAAGTATCACCATCCCAAACGCTTCGATTCTTTTCTGTTTCGGTCTTCCCACTATCCATGATTCACTACCGCACAATTCTGTGCTCCAAACATTTATTCTCAAAAGTTTCTTCCTCGAATTAAGGCCTATGTTTGATACTAGTAGACTTCTCTTGGGCGGGAGTGGCCTTTTTTTTCTGTGTTGGTCTGTTTCTTATGTCCAACTTCCGTCGTCCACCATGGGTTATTTTGCTTTCAAGGAAGCAGAATTGCTTATCTTCGTGTACCTCATGGCCACCAATGTTGATGCTAAATTTCTTGCTGTTCTCATTTTTGCTACTTCCCGTTACTTTTGTCTTTTCCCAGAATACTCTCAATCCATATCCTGTACTCATTAGATCATTTCATTCAGTAGATCCTGTGATTCTTCTTCACTTTCACTGAGAATACCACTGTCTTCAGCGAATCGTATCATTGATACGCTTTTATGCTGAAGTTTAATCCCAGCTTTGATCCTTTCTTTTATTTGCGGCATTGTTTCTTCGCTGTATCGGTTGAACAGTCGGAAAGAAACACTACATCCTTGTGTTGCACTCTTTTCCATCCGAGCACTTCGAATTCGGTCTCCGAGTCTCATTGCTCCCCCTTGCTTTCTGTACGTATCGTACAATAGACGCCTTTCCTACTGTTCTTAGAATTTCGAACATTTTGCACCATTTCACACTCTCCAAACCTTTTCCTAGATCATCAAATTTTATCTTGAGTTTGCTTCCTCTAACAAACACGAAATCGGAGCTGCCTCTCTGATGCCCTTACCTCTTCCAAAGCCTCTATTTTCTTTTTCTGTATATTATTCTTGTCAGCGGCGTGGACGTATGAGATGTCAAACTGATTGTGTAGTAGTTGTCGCAAATATCTTCCCTTGCTATTTACGAAACTTTGCGGATAATATTTTTCCAATAGTCTGATGGTACATCAACAGTCTCATAAACAGGTGTTTGGTTGCAGGTATGCCCCCCCTTTCCCAAATGATTTTTGAAATTCCATATCATCTACCCCTTTGCTTTATTTGATCACAAGTCTTCCAGAGCTCTTTCAAATTCTAATGCTGGATCGCCATTGTCTCCCTTGCACACTTCACTTTCTTCGTCTATAAATTCATCAAACAATTTCCCCCCATTTCCCCCCCCCCCCCCCCCTTCATAGAGGCGTTCAGTGTACCCTTTCCACCTATACGCTCTTTCCTCAGCGTTAAAAAGTGTAATTCCACATTGCACTACTAATATTACCCCCCTCACTTCCAACATTACCGAAGGTCGTTTTGACATATCCATGTGCTGAGTCAGTCTTATCGTCTGTGAAAATTTCTTCACATTTTTCCTGTAGCTATTTCGCCTTGGCTGTCATGCACATCCTGTTTATTTCATTCACTAGTGATTTGTCCCCCAAATGAACCAAGGAACTAGCCGTTAGTGAGGAAGCTTGCGTGCCTCAGCGATACAGATAACCTTACCGTAGGTGCAACCACAACGGAGGGGTATCTGTTGAGAGGCCAGACAAACATGTGGTTCCTGAAGAGGGGCAGCAGCCTTTACAGTAGTTGCAGGGGCAACAGTCTGTATGATTGACTAATCTGGCATTGTAACACTAACCAAATCAGCCTTGCTGTGCTGGTACTGCGAACGGTTGTGAGCAAGGGGGAACTACAGCCGTAATTTTTCCCGAGGGCATGCAGCTTTACTGTATGGTTAACGATGATGGCGTCCTCTGGGGTAAAATATTCCGGAGGTAAAACAGTCCCCCATTCGGATCTCCGGGCGGGGACTACTCAAGAGGACGTTGTTATCAGGAGAAAGAAAACTGGCGTTCTACGGATCGGAGCGTAGAATGTCAGGTCCCTTAATCGGGCACGTAGGTTAGAAAATTTAAAAAGGGAAATGGATAGGTTAAAGTTAGATATAGTGGGAATTAGTGAAGTTAGGTGGCAGGAGGAACAAGACTTTTGGTCAGGCGAATACAGGGTTATAAATACAAAGTCAAATAGGGGTAATGCAGGAGTAGGATTAATAATGAATAAAAAAATAGGAATGCGGGTAAGCTACTACAAACAGCATAGTGAACGCATTATTGTGGCCAAGATAGACACGAAGCCAGCGCATACTACAGTAGTACATGTTTATATGCCAACTAGCTCTGCAGATGACGAAGAAATTGAAGAAATGTGTGACGGAATAAAAGAAATTATTCAGATAGTGAAGGGAGACGAAAATTTAATAGTCATGGGTGACTGGAATTCGGTAGTGGGAAAAGGGAGAGAAGGAAACGTAGTAGGTGAATATGGATTGGGGGTAAGAAATGAAAGATGAAGCCGTCTGGTAGAATTTTGCGCAGAGCATAACTTAAGGGGCTCCGGAACGCCCTATACTTGCAATGTTAAAATAACGCTTATAAATTACATCTTTCCTCACAAAGTATTTGAGGTAGGAAGTTGAACTTTTTACAGATTATTTATTGGAATATGGGCTACAACTTAGCACAGGGAATTTACAAAATTTTAGTTCAGTTATTAAAGATGATTTTTTTTTCAATTGTAATGAAAATTCACAACATTTTTTTGCAATTTTTTTATTTATATATTAAAAATATACAGTTTTTTGGAAAAAGGCTGTGTTAAATTATGCAGAAGGTACTGTGTAACATTTACTGAAAGTTTGAAACAAATATGTTTGGAACATCCTTAGAAAACATGTAATTAGTATGAGAATATAAAAGTTTTGGGAATCGAGCGACAAAGATTGGATTAACTTTTTAGTGCATTCCAGGTCCATAGGATGGATTATCCTCATCCTCTGCAAACTCCTCCTCCAGCTTCCTGTTGTTTCTCCTCCTGTTTACTCTTGCTTGTATTTGTAGACTCTTTACAGCCCTGTCTGCAGCCCGAAGGCGTTCCTTGTCTAAAGCAAGCATCGCTCGTTGTTGTGTTCGTAGATGTTGCTACCATTTTCTTCAGTTGCAGTTACTGCAACACTGTTCCAAAAGGTGGTCATGTATGAACACTTATCACATTTCAGTTGTATTTCACTAGCAAGTCCTACGTGCTTTATTATGGAGAGTTCCAGACCAACTTCACTACAATGAATACATCTTACACAGTTTGAAAAAATTCCTTTGAGAACCGACATATCAAATATTTCATTCACATCCGATTCGCCCATAAAACGTTCATAGTTTTCACTCATTGAACCAAGCTTCTTCTGTGAAGTATTTTCTTTCCCACTTTGACTGCTATGGGCAGGTGTACTTGAGAGGTTAGGTTCACTCACTTGGTTATCGTCTTTATTGTTTACAGTAATAACACATACCTTTGGCTTTCCAACATTTCTCCTTTTCTTAAAAGCCTTCAGAGGATTTCTAATAACTTTACTTTTACTCATTATTATACTTCAACAAAACAGAGACTCAAGAAACAGAATTAATTACGAATATTTTCGAGATAACGACAGAGTAAATAAACATGAAACAATCGACAATCACACCAGCGATATATATTAAACCATCACAGGTTAGCCACAACACATACTTTATCTCACATCACTAAAATGTACCTGATGAACACGGATGTTAATAATAACACCATTTGACAGCAGTTTAACAGCGCCACAGTGGGTCACGCCCATGTAGAACACATTTCAAAAAAAAATTAAAAATAGTTGTAGTCTTCGGAATTGAATAAATTATATATGTATTAAAAGGTAATAGTCTTCAGATTCAGAAAACGCAAAAAAGTAAAAGTTGAACTTTTCATGATTTTGAGCCTTTCCGGAGCCTCTTAATCATAGCTAACACTTGGTTCAAGAATCATGAAAGAAGGTTGTATACACGGATGAACCCTGGAGATACTAAAAGGTATCGGATAGATTATATAATGGTAAGACAGAGATTTAGGAACCAGGTTTTAAATTGTAAGACATTTCCAGGGGCAGATGTGGACTCTGACCACAATCTATTGGTTATGAACTGTAGATTGAAACTGAAGAAATTGCAAAAGGGTGGGAATTTAAGGCGATGGGACCTGGATAAACTGAAAGAACCAGAGGTTGTACAGGGAGAGCATAAGGGAACAATTGACAGGAATGGGGGAAAGAAATACAGTAGAAGAAGAATGGGTAGCTCTGAGGGATGAAGTAGTGAAGGCAGCAGAGGATCAAGTAGGTAAAAAGAAGAGGTCTAGTAGAAATCATTGGGTAACACAAGAAATATTGAATTTCATTGAGGAAAGGAGAAAATATAAAAATGCAGTAATTGAAGCAAAAATGAGATCGACAGGCAGTGCAAAATGGCTAAGCAGGGATGGCTAGAGGATAAATGTAAGGATGTAGAGGCTTATCTCACTAGGGGTAAGATACAGGGTGTTTCAAAAATGACGGTATATTTGAAACGGCAATAAAAACTAAACGAGCAGCGATAGAAATACATCGTTTGTTGCAATATGCTTGGGACAACAGTACATTTTTAGGCAGACAAACTTTCGAAATTACAGTAGTTACAATTTTCAACAACAGATGGCGCTGCGGTCTGGGAAACTCTATAGTACGATATTTTCCACATATCCACCATGCGTAGCAATAATATGGCGTAGTCTCTGAATGAAATTACCCGAAACCTTTGACAACGTGTCTGGCGGAATAGCTTTACATGCAGATGTGATGTACTGCTTCAGCTGTTCAATTGTTTCTGGATTCTGGCGGTACACCAGGTCTTTCAAGTGTCCCCACAGAAAGAAGTCACAGGGGTTCATGTCTGGCGAATAGAGAGACCAATCCACGCCGCCTCCTGTATGTTTCGGATAGCCCAAAGCAATCACACGATCATCGAAATATTCATTCAGGAAATTAAAGACGTCGGCCGTGCGATGTGGCCGGGCACCGTCTTTCATAAGCCATGAGGTGTTCGCAGTGTCGTCTAAGGCAGTTTGTACCGCCACAGAAGTGGCTGTGGGGTTAAAGGCGCTGCAGTCTGGAACCGCGAGACCGCTACGGTCGCAGGTTCGAATCCTGCCTCGGGCATGGATGTTTGTGATGTCCTTAGGTTAGTTAGGTTTAACTAGTTCTAAGTTCTAGGGGACTAATGACCTCAGCAGTTGAGTCCCATAGTGCTCAGAGCCATTTGAACCATTTGTACCGCCACAAATTCACGAAGAATGTCCAGATAGCGTGATGCAGTAATCGTTTCGGATCTGAAAAATGGGCCAATGATTCCTTTGGAAGAAGTGGCGGCCCAGACCAGTACTTTTTGAGGATGCAGGGACGATGGGACTGCAACATGGGGCTTTTCGGTTCCCCATATGCGGCAGTTCTGTTTATTGACGAAGCCGTCGAGGTAAAAATAAGCTACGTCAGTAAACCAAATGCTGCCCACATGCATATCGCCGTCATCAATCCTGTGCACTATATCGTTAGCGAATGTCTCTCGTGCAGCAATGGTAGCGGCGCTGAGGGGTTGCCGCGTTTGAATTTTGTATGGATAGAGGTGTAAACTCTGGCGCATGAGACGATACGTGGACGTTGGCGTTATTTGGACCGGAGCTGCAACACGGCGAACGGAAACCCAAGGCCGCTGTTGGATCACCTGCTGCACTAGCTGCGCGTTGCCCTCTGTGGTTGCCGTATGCCGTCGCCCTACCTTTCCAGCACGTTCATCCGTCACGTACCCAGTCCGTTGAAGTTTTTCAAACAGATCCTTTACTGTATCGCTTTTCGGTCCTTTGGTTACATTAAACCTCCGTTGAAAACTTCGTCTTGTTTCAACAACACTGTGTTCTAGGCGGTGGAATTCCAACACCAGAAAAATCCTCTGTTCTAAGGAATAAACCATGTTGTCCACAGCACACTTGCACGTTGTGAACAGCACACGCTTACAGCAGAAAGACGACGTACAGAATGGCGCACCCACAGACTGCGTTGTCTTCTATATCTTTCACATCACTTGCAGCGCCATCTGTTGTTGAAAATTGTAACTACTATAATTTCGAAAGTTTGTCCGCCTGAAATGTACTGTTGTCCCAAGCATATTGCAACAAACGGTGTATTTCTATCGCTGCTCGTTTAGTTTTTATTGCCGTTTCAAATATACCGGTCATTTTTGAAACACCCTGTAGACACTGCCTACAGGAAAATTAAAGAGAACCACTTGTATGAATTTTAAGACCTCAAACGGAAACTCAGTTCTAAGCAAAGGAAGGAAAGCAGAAAGGTGGAAGGAGTATATAGAGGGTCTATACAAGGGCGATGTACTTGAGGACAATATTATGGAAATGGAAGAGGATGTAGATGAAGATGAAATGGGAGATATGATGCTGCGTGAAGAGTTTGACAGAGCACTGAAAGACCTGAGTCGGAACAAGGCCCCGGGAGTAGACAACATTCCATTAGAACTACTGATGGCCTTGGGAGAGCCACTCCTGACAAAACTCTACCATCTGGTGAGCAAGATGTATGAGACAGGCGAAATACCCTCAGACTTCCAGAAGAACATAATAATTCCAATCCCAAAGAAAGCAGGTGTTGACAGATGTGAAAATTACCGAACTATCAGTTTAATAAGTCACGGCTGCAAAATACTAACGCGAATTTTTTTACAGACAATTGGAAAAATTGATAGAAGCCGACCTAGGGGAAGATCAGTTTGGATCCCGTACAAATATTGAAACACGTGAGGCAATAATGACCCTACGACTTACCTTAGAAGCTAGATTAAGGAAAGCCAAACCTACATTTCTAGCATTTGTAGACTTAGAGAAATCTTTTGAAAATGTTGCTTGGAATACTCTCTTTCAAATTGTGAAGGTGGCAGGGGTAAAATACAGGGAGCGAAAGGCTATTTACAATTTGTACAGAAAGCAGATGGCAGTTATAAGAGTCGAGGGGTATGAAAGGGAAGCAGTTGTTGGGAAGGGAGTGAGACAGGGTTGTAGCCTCTCCCCGATGTTATTCAATCTGTATATTGAGCAAGCAGTGAAGGAAACAAAAGAAAAATTCGGAGTAGGTAATAAAATCCATGGAGAAGAAATAAAAACTTTGAGGTTCGCCGATGACATTGTAATTCTGTCAGAGACAGCAAAGGGCTTGGAAGTGCAGTTGAATGGAATGGATAGTGTTTTGAAAGGAGAATATAAGATGAACATCAACAAAAGCAAAACGAGGATAATGGAATGTAGTCGAATTAAGTCGGGTGATGCTGAGGGTATTAGATTAGAAAATGAGACACTTACAGTAGTATAGGAGTTTTGTTATTTGGGGAACAAAATAACTGATGATCGTCGAAGTAGAGAGGATATAAAATGTAGACTGGCAATGGGAAGGAAATCGTTTCTGATGAAAAGAAATTTGTTAACATCGAGCATAGATTTAAGTGTCAGGAAGTCGTTTCTGAAAGTATTTGTATGGAGTGTAGCCATCTATGGAAGTGAAACATGGACGATAAATAGTGTAGACAAGAAGAGAATAGAAGCTTTCGAAATGTGGTGCTACAGAAGAATGCTGAAGATTAGATGGGTAGATCACATAACTAATGAGGAGGTGTTGCAGACGACTGGGGAGAAGCGAAGTTTGTGGCACAACTAGACTAGAAGAAGAGATCGGTTGGTAGGACTTGTTCTTAGGCATCAAGGGATCACCAATTTAGTATTAGAGGGCAGCTTGGAGGGTAAAAATCGTAGAGGGAGACCAAGAGATGACTACACCAAGCAGATTCAGAAGGATGTAGGTTGCAGTAGATACTGGGAGATGAAGAAGCTTGCACAGGATAGAGTAGCATGGAGAGCTGCATCAAACCAGTCTCAGGACTGAAGGCCACAACAACAACAACAAGTGATTTGTATTGCCTTATTCCCGTCTTATTTTTGTACCTCCTCCTTTCGTCGATCAATTTCCTATGTTGTCGAAGGGCTCTACAGTTACCTTACATGTACTGTCTAACATCTGTAACTGACTTTTTAGAGTTGTCCATTCCTCTTAAACTGCCTAGCCTACTGTAATATTCCTTAACGCCGTATCCACGTTCTTTGTTAAATTCACACATCTTATCACTCTTCAGTGCTTCAGTATCGCATTTCCTTCCACACTGATTCGTCCGTACAACTTCTTAAACTTCTGTTGCTGGCCGGCCGAAGTGGCCGTGCGGTTAAACGCGCTGCAGTGTGGAACCGCAAGACCGCTACGGTCGCAGGTTCGAATCCTGCCTCGGGCGTGGATGTTTCTGATGTCCTTAGGTTAGTTAGGTTTAACTAGTTCTAAGTACTAGGGGACTAATGACCTCAGCAGTTGAGTCCCATAGTGCTCAGATCCATTTGAACCATTATGAACTTCTGTTGCTCTTCATCATTTCTAAATTTCGATCTGAGAGTATGCTTGCTCATGTGTACGCCTTAGAAACCAGTATCTTATGTCGGTAACTCCGTCTGACCGGGGTGTAATTGAGCTGGGACCTCCTTGTATCTTTTCCAAGTATATCTCCTCCTCTTGTGATTCTTGAACTGTTTTCGCTATTACATAAGAAACTTATTGCAGAACTTAACTAGTCTTTCTCTTCGCCCATTCCTTCTTCCAAACACTTATTGTCCAACAACCATTTCATCTTCTTCCTGTTCCCCCGAGTTCCAGTCCCCCATGATTATTACATTTTCATCTCCCTTTACACACTGAAATATTCGCTCCATAGCCTCATATATTTCAATATCATCCTCGTATGCTTGGACGACTGGATGTGTACCTGAACTATCATCGATGGCGTTGGTTTGCTGTTGAATCTGATTAGAACAACCAGATCATTGAAGAGTTCACAGTAACTCACTCTCTGACCTACGTATTCCCCTGCACATAACGAATACTACTCCCGTTATACCATTTTCTGCTATTTTTGATGGTTCCCTAAATTTTTCTCATCAGAAATCCTTATCTTTTCCCATTTCACTTCACTGGCCGCAACTGTATCTGGAATGAACCCGCCTTTCCCTCTTCAGATTCTCTAGTTTTCCTGCTACGTTCAAATTTTTGACATTCAGTTAATTCTTCGGCTCGTAGAACGTTATTCCTTCGTTGGTTGTTCAATCTTTGTCTAATGTTCAGCTGCTCCTTGAAGGTTTAAGGTTTTCCCGTAATAAACACTGAATACGTTCAGCATAGTCCTCCTTGGGTTTGCTTAAGTTGTTAAGAGTGTCTAAAACATGTTACACACTTAGCTCCTGACCAAGGTAGCATTTCAGGTACTACATCCCGTCACTATCATACATTCTACAATTGGCTTAACCCTTTACTAGACTGTCGCACCATGGGATTGCTGATTCAACCATCATTTAAGAGGGTCTCATCTCAGTTGATTTTATGAATTCACTAGTAAAACTATCCTTTTATTTTGTCCTCGGACATAATCGTTTAGAGTCTCACTCTCGGTTGCCGCCGGAGTACACGCGCTCTTGTCACGTGAAATAAATTGTGCGACGTATATCCCCGATGATTAACCAGCAAACGTTTATTTGCGAACCCGAATCTGTTTTCTTTACTGAAACGCAACATATTCTTTTGTCTCATAAGATTCACTTTCCGCAATTACGCTGAAACTAATTGTTGAAAACTAATTGTTGATGCCCTGTAGCTACATAAGAAATTACACGAAATTTTATAATATTCAAAAGTTGAAGCCAGTAAGCCACAAGGTCAGAATGCAAGCACTCTTCATTTCCAGCTTCCCCGCACTCCACAGCAATCTGCTACTTTCAGTCAGGCCTTGTCGGAGGTTTATTTCCAAGTGGTATTTCCAACAGCTAGAAAACATCTACCTTCAGAAGAAACTCACTAGCCATCAAGACAGCCTTGCACGTACCGAAGAACAATTAATTCAATTGAATTTACCCTGCGTACTTTCTTTAAAAAAAGCTACACCTGTATGCTCTTTTGAGGCATAGCGACCGGAGTAGTTTATAAGGGCACAATACTCATAAATTATTTACCGCTATTACCATTTTAAACCTAAGTTCTATTTTCCCATCGCCGGTTACATTTGTGCCAGGGTTATACGATTCCGAAAGTAGGTGTATCGCGAATGAATTATTTGAATGGCAAATGCTTGGTAGAATCATCCTAGGAAACCAGCCACATTTTTGTCAGTCTAACTTCGATTAAAAATTGTAGCACCAAACTGGTGATATTCGACAACGTGCGAAGTATCGGAACTACACTGTTCTGACGACTTTGGCTCTGGAAATAACAGTATCTATAGTATTCTTATGACTGTAAGTGGTTTTTCACATAAAAGCTTTCATCTCTATTGAGGCTTATGATGCGCTGAAATTGCTTTCCAAGTCAGTTCTATACCTCCCTTACGACGGACATAGACTTCTTTTTTTTTTTTTTTTGCACACACTGGAACACACGCCACAGTAACTTTACATGCCAGTCACCTTATAAGTCTGCTGAATACAGGGAACTTATCACACATCCCCTACTAAGTAAAATACTTCACCAGTAACTGAATGCTGGTGACACCAAACAATACTGAGCGAAAATCTGCGATTGATTGACATGCTCCACTTGTCACTTGTTGTTCATATGAAGGCACCAGTGTGTGTTAGGAAGAAAAATGTAATCATCTTATAAGCGACCACCTATTAACAACACGATCGCAGCGACTATGTTACTGTCACCCTGCATAAAAATCAGTCTTGGTTCCACAGGCACACACAGGTGTCGCTTACGATATGTATGTTAAAGACTATATATTTTTTTTAAATCAAGAGGTTCAGCCACCCATCCGTGGGTTGTAGTCAAGGGAGGAAGACGGTCGATTGAGAATAATCATATACAGTAGATGGTGTGCTGTTTGAGGAGTCATTTAAAAAATGCAATGCTAAATTGAAGTCATAAGAAATTTACAAGATCTTAATACCAATAACTGGCTTTTCAGATCTACGTTGATACACTTTCTTGTAGAAATACCATCTGCAATTGCAATAAAGTATCTCCATTCAAACACATTCTTTTGTTGGATCCTATGGAGATGACTTTTAATGATTTCAGCCACTGATGAATCACAGTCGTGGCACTCTCATATCACGAAACAAGACACCTTTTTCGAACTTATCTCCTGAGGTCACCATACAGCAAACTCCTGAATGATTTTAGACAATCTGTCTACATCTTGTAAGTGTTCCTCACTCACTGCCCCATCCTCCCTACAGCTTTGTCTATGTGATCATCCCAAATTTAAGTTGGAGCTGAGCAGATGTCAGAGAGCGCTGTATCCAGCGTATTCTGCATCCCATGGGGAAACAGGACAGGACAGGTCAGGATCATGTTTTGACCACTAGGTGGAAATGGGAACATATTGTAGTAGCTCCGCCAGCTGTGTACAGTGTGTAAGGCCAGTGCCAAACGAAGATTTCTCTTTCAGCAAGAAGTATTAGAAAAGGCAGTACGAGCATTTAGATCGGTGTTTCCTATTGGGAAAACTTGGAAGACTCCACATCATATGGGAACTGCAAGAAGGACAAGGGTTTTGCTACCACATTGCTGTGCATTTCTAAACTACATACAGATACTGTAGTCTGAAGGAGATCTGCATCCCTCAGGGCTCATTCTTGTACACCACCCAAATATTCTTTATATCATCATTATTCTGTACCGTCCAAAAGAGGAAAAACTACAAATGGGAAACTTGGCTGGTAAATAATTTGCTAAGATATCGCTGCATTCCTCTCTTCTGATATGTCGAAAACAATACCGTCAGTGACCTGAGATCAAGAATATGTGGCAATGCTATTAAATATACAGGCACTGGTCCAGTGGAGCAGGTAGGTAGTGATTGAGGTTTCGTGCACAGGCCAGCGTGAAGGTTCTTGGCCTGTACTGTAAGAGGACGATACACCACAGACCTCCAATCACAAGCACAGGGTTCTTGTTTTGTTCTCTCATAAGCAGTTTGATGCATTGTTTTTCTGCTGTAACACACAGGAGCAGTGCATAACTACAGTTTTGTACATCATCATACATTTTGTTTTCTCACCATGACTTCGAGGTCTGTGTCAGGTGCTAAACCGACATTAACACTTTTCAGTCGATTGACTCTCACAGAAAGTTGGACATCACATGATGTAAATTATGCTGTTTCCAAAATCCACAAGATGGTTCAAATGAAACAGAGAGTTGGTGTTGCTTGCTTACAAAAGTATGGAGGACATCCAACAAGTGGAAACTGGAAGAGTTTGCGACATTGTGGAGCATTTCCAAACAGCTGCCTGAAGGTGATAACCTCCACTTTCAATTTCGTCTTCCACAGTGACGGGAGAGCAAATGTCTAGGTTGTTCATTTTGAAGAGACCAACACCACTGATTCCTCAAGTTGCATACACGTACGAGGTCACTGTTTTGGTGCTGGCCATACTAATAAGGTCTTGCCCCCACCAAGACTCTCGCCATCCCAAACAAGTGGTGTTAGTCAATCATTATGTGGTAATCAACAGAGTACCAGTGGACAGATGGGATGGAAAAGATACAGCTGATATGGGACAATGTACTTTAATAAGCACCACAATCCATAGCGCTATCAATTTTAGCAATTTTAGCAGTTTTTGATTTATTGCAGTGCTGAGCAATGAGACGGCAGCATGCTTCGCAATTTCTGTATCAATAAACTACCCCTCCAGTACTCAGTGTGTACCATATAATAGATTGCGAATGTAGATAGATAATTGTGCAGTACGTCCATTCATAGTTAATGCTCGAACATATACACCAAAGTATACCAGGCAGCGACTCATACCAAAGTGGTTATATTTCTAGCACTTCGATCATGTGTGTAATTTACATTTACGATTGCCCATTTTCCCTATGTGGATGGGAGTCATGGATTATTCTACCATTCTTTCAATAAAGCTGCAGATTGAAATATCTTCCTGCATTGTCTTTGATCAACTGTCCATGCAATATTGTCGCCGATTTAATTTGCAGCTGACCAGAAATAGCATTGTACTATGCCCACTACAGTCCATGTCTCGTGAAGGAACAGATTGAGCTGATTCGATAACTACTATTCAGCGAAGACTGTTCCAGACTAATCTTACGGCTGCCACACAAGAGCACAAGATCTTTCCAGGTGTGTGCATTAAAGGAGATAAGCACACCTTATGCATAGGTATGAAAGTGTTTTGATGATACACCAGACGAATGAGAAGAAACGTGTGGTTTATGCATGATGGAGCTACAGATGGAAGGAGTTTGAAGCATTTTATCTAAACCAACTGTACTATAAATTCTAATGAACTGTTCTAGTGTCTGGGGCCAGTACCAAGAAGATATCGCAAAGTGAGAAACGATTGCAGAACATAAACACATGCACTTCTAAGTTAACATGATTGTGCACTTAAAAACCCTACAATGTTAAAACGGAGAGAAGCGGGAGAGTTGGGTCATGTGAAGGATCCACAACACATGCACAGTCACTGACGACACAGAAAACAGAGACAATGCACTGTAGCTGTAGAATATGTGCTTGGAAGTGAGTGGATGCATTCGAACATAGCGCTCTACAATACCATCCCACCACAAAACAGTTCATTTGCGCTAGGCGTTGACAATTCTACTACATTTAGAAGCAATTTTAGAATACGTTTCGAGAAGAGATTTCATGATCGCATGGGCAAAAGTGACATAAAATTGATAAAATTACGAAAATTGAGGGAAAATACGTATCAGTTCAGGTAAAATACACCAAAATGCAGGGAAATTGAGGGAGGAAGAGATAGTTCTTGCATGTCCTCTGCCTGGAAATATTGACGCACATGTGAACTAGTATATGACAGCAAGAGAAATACGAGAAAAAGGTGATGTGGGAGCAACTGGAACCAGGGAAACATTCATTTGTTATCGACAGCGATAAAACGACTGTATTACAATTTTTTACGTATTTTACCACCAGAATCGGAGAGGAAAAGAATATGTGGAAAACACTGATAAGGAGAAGGGGCAGGATGATAGGACATCTGCTAAGACATGCGGGAATGACTTCAATGGTACTAGAGGGAGCTGTAGAGGGCAAAAACTGTAGAGGAAGACAGAGATTGGAATACGTCAAGCAAATAATTGAGGACGTAGGTAGCAAGTGCTACTCTGAGATGAAGAGGTTAGCACAGGAAAGGAATTCGTGGCGGGCCGCATCAAACCAGTCAGTAGACTGATGGCCCAAAAAAAAATTTCTGTAAGGTGTCCTCAGGTAAAGAGTGTCGTATTATCAGCGTTCTATTTCTGGTCAGATTAATATAGGGTAACATCAACAGCAGCACAAAATGGCGTAACAGGAGTAGAATTCGTTATGAATAGGAAGGCAGCGCAGAGACTGTGCCACTGCAAACAGTTCAGTTATATGGTTCTTCTTATCAGAATCGACATTAAACCAACACCAAAAACGATACTTAAGGGACACATGCCGACGTCGCAAGTTGAAGATGAAGATATAAAGAAAGTATATATGGATACTGAAAGGGTAATACCATACGTAAAGGGAAATGAAAATCTAATAATCATGGGGTACTGGAATGCAGTTGCACGGGAAGGAGTAGAAGAAACTGTTACAGGAGAATATGGGCTTGGGACAAGGAGTGAGAGAGGAGAATTACTAATTGAGTTCCATAATAAATTTCAGCTGGTAATGACAACTATTCTGTTCAAGAATTGCAACAAGATGAGGTATACTAGGAAACGGTAGGGTGATAGGGAAGATTTCAGTTAGATTGTAACATGGTCAGACAGTGATTCCGAAATCAGATATTAGATTTTAAGGTGTACAGAGGTGCAGATAAAGACTC
This sequence comes from Schistocerca serialis cubense, assembly GCF_023864345.2. Taxonomy (NCBI): domain Eukaryota; kingdom Metazoa; phylum Arthropoda; class Insecta; order Orthoptera; family Acrididae; genus Schistocerca; species Schistocerca serialis. The sequence continues at coordinate 271,744,027 of NC_064642.1, forward strand.
AGATATCGGTGTAATTGCGATGAAGACTAGGCTGAAGTTTAAGAGACAAGTCAGGGGGAATAAATACACAAACATGTAGGATACGGAAGTACTGAGGTATGACGAGAAATGCTTGAAGTCCCTACGGCTGTACATACATGAGTAACGAATAGTTCAGTAGGCAGTACAGTTGAAGATGAATGGACATCTCTAGAAAGGGAAATCAGAGAAGTTGAAAAGGTAAGTGCGAAGATATCATGGGTAGCAGAAGAAATACCTTAGTTGATCGATGAAAGAAGGTACAAAAATGTTCAGGGAAGTTCAGGAGTACAATAATACAAGTCGCTGAGGAATGAAATAAATAGCAAGTGCAGGGAAGCTAAGACGAAATGGATGCATGAAAAATGTGAAGAAGTCAAATAAGAAGTGATGTCGAAAAGACTGACTCTGTTTATAAAAAAGTCAAAACAACCATTGGGGAATTAAACGCAAGGGTGGTAACATTACGACTGCGACAGGAAATCCACTGTTCAATACAGAGGAGAGAGCGGATAGATAGAAAGAGTACAGTGAAGGCATCTATGCGGGGAAAATTTGTATGATATACCGATTTAGAAGAGATGGAATATCCAGCATTAGAATCAGAATTTAAGAGGTCTTTGGAGGGCTTAATATCACATAAGGCAGGAGGGGTAAGTGGTAGCAAAACGATTATTCCCGTTGGTGTGTAGAATGTATGAACCTAGCGCCATACCGTCTGAGTTAAGGAAAAATATCATCCACACAATTTTGAAGACTGCAAAAGCTGACAAATGCGAGTTTTTATCGCACAATCAGCTTAACAACTCGTGCATCCAAGTTGCTGACAAGAATAACATACAGAAGAATTGCGGATGTATTAGATGGCGATTAATTTGGTTTAAGAAAAGGTTAAGACACACAAGAGGCAATTCTAGCGTTGCGGTTGATATTTGAAAAATCAAGACACATTCATAGCATTCGTAGACTTAGAAAAATCGTTCGACAATGTTAAACGGTGCAAGGTGTTCAGAATTCTGAGGAAAATAGGGGAAGGGTGAGGTGGGTAATACACGACACGTACAACACCCAAAAGGGATTAATAAGTGTGGACGATTAAGAACAAAGTGCACAGATTAAGAAAGGTGTATGAGATGGTCTTTCGTCCCTTCAGTTCAGTCTGTACATCGAAGAAGCAAGGATGGAAATAAAAGAAAGGTTCAAGAGTGGAATTAAATATCAATATGAAAGGATATCAATGATACAATTCACTGATGACATTGCTGTCCTGAGTCAAAGTGAAGGAGACTTTATGATCTGCGGAATGGGACGAAGAGTCTGATGGGTAGAGGATATGGATTGAGAGTGAATCGAAGAAAGACGAAAGTAACGTGAAGTAGCAGAAATGATAACAGCGAGAGATTTAACATGAGGATTGATGGTCGCAAAGTAGATTGAGTGAAGAATTCTGCTAACTAGGCAACAAAATGACCAATGACGGATCGTGCTAGGAGAACATTAAAAGTAGACTAGCACTTTCAAAGAGGACACTCCTGCCAAAGGGAAGTCTAGTAGTATCAAACATAGCCTTAATTTGAGGAAGAAATTTCTGAGAATGTACGTTTGGAGTCCAGCATTGTGTGGTGGTGAAACATGAACGGGGGGGGGGGGGGGGGGGAGGGGGGAAACTGGAACAGAAGAAATTCGAAGCACTTGGGATGTGGGGCTACAGACGATTGTTGAATATTAGGTGGACTGATAAGGTGAAAAATTAGGAGGTGATGCACAGTAACAGAGAGGAAAGGAATATGTTGAAAACTCTGATAAGGAAAAGGGCAGGATGGTAGGGTGTCTGTTAAGATATCAGGGAATGACCTCCATGGTACTAGAAGGAGCGGTAGAGTACAAACTATGTAGAGGCAGAAGTATATTGGAAAATATCCAGCAAATAACTGAGGGCGTAGGTTGCAAGTGCTACTCTGAGATGAAGAGGGTGGCACAGGAGTGGAATTTGTGGTGCACCGCATAAAATGACTCAGAAGACTGATAAGCCTAGCAGAAAAAAAATACCTGTGGAGGAACTGCAATATACAACTACAGAATGTATTGCGTGTTTGGCCCTCACTAACAAACAGTATTGACAATGTGCTTCCCTGTACTGTCCAGTCACAATCATGCAGCATCATCTAACAGTTATCCTACAAAATAGTTGCTGCATGGCTTTTAACAACATTCCACTGTATATGTGTTGAGTTATTAGTGATACATGCCAGCTGACTGTTGTCTTCGATGCTTTCCTGGAAAGGAGAACCCTCAGCCTCTAAATTGACGTGGATCTGCATTAAATAATTATAGAAAGTAGATGGAGTGATTAGTTGAGACAGGTTGTAATGAAGTATGATACAATGTAGACAGATTATCCATTGTAGATAGAGAGAGAGAGAGAGAGAGAGAGAGAGAGAGAGAGAGAGAGAGAGATGCAGCAGCATCTCCCTCTCATGCTGCTGCATGGCATTTATCACGCATTTAACAGTTTTCTCCCGTTGTTCTCTTGGGTTGCATTAGTTGCGTAGTATTGAATCATTTACGGATGATTGTTCTGTGTGACTTAGAGCGCTATTCACCTACTGCCTTTAACAGCAAGCATGTCCATACTACAGTCAACAGAGGACTTCTGACACATGTCTGGTGAATCATGTCCATCCATGAAAAACCTGTTGCAGCACACTCCTCTAGACGAACGATGTTTATGATAAGTACTCCATTTCTCCGCCACATTTGAATCACAGAAATCGAGTATTCATTTTCATAACTGCAGTGATTCTTAGTTAGTGACAGATGTTCCTGAGGTACTTCAAATGCAAAGTATTCATTTGATTCACGAGTTTCCTGGTTAAAGTGCTACTGTGGTATGGCGTCTAATTTCACATGTCAAAAGCCACGGCTACGAGTTTGTCTGTTTCCTTGTAAGATGCATATCCTATCGTTGACGATCATTTTTTAGGACTGATGTGAGCATAGTACAAATTCTGAACCGTAATCGTATGTGAACAATGGGTGTTATACACCTCTCTAAAGCTTTATTGTACATGTATCACAAAGAATCTTGTTTTCTTTGATGAAGAAGAAAGTAGTTTTATCATCTTAAAATTTGTCACCATGGTGAATGGGATAGAAATCTTCCAAGGTGAACGTATGGTAGACGTTGGACGTACATATCCTGTATTAGTGTGTTAAGAGCGTTGCAGTCTACATGACTAGTAATTCGGAAACCACGCGGCTTTAATATTACAGCGTGTTTAAGTGCAGAACCGTGTAGCTTTAGGAGTGTGTCGATCATTTCTCTCTTGACGATATCTTCTTGATATTGGTCCCAGACACTAGAAAAATCGTTTGGAAATGATAGTGGAGTTGATTTAGGTAAAATGCTTCACACTTCGTCCATCATGCATAAACCACACGTTTCTTCTTCTCAGTTTTTTATATCATTACAACACTCTCATATCTGCTATACCCAGATAAGCGGTGCTAACCTCCTCAACATGCACGAGTCAGGAAGGATGTTGTTCACTTGAATGGGTGCTGTGAGTCAGATTGGCATTGGGCAGCCTTTGCTGAGTAGCAGTTATAGATTCATCTCGATCTATTTCCTTATGAGACGTGGAATGTAGCAGATGTAGTACCCACCAACTTATGGTCAACTGCAAATTAAATCGGTGACTGTGCTGCATAGACAGTTGGTCAAAGACAATGCAGGAAGATCTTTCAATTTCCAACTTTATCATATAACTGAAAGAGTGCTCTGCGACTATCATCTACATAGTGAAATACAGGCAATCGTAATCTTAAATTTCACACTTTGATCGAAGTGCTAGAACTACACTCCGGGAAATTGAAATAAGAACACCGTGAATTCATTGTCCCAGGAAGGGGAAACTTTATTGACACATTCCTGGGGTCAGATACATCACATGATCACACTGACAGAACCACAGGCACATAGACACAGGCAACAGAGCATGCACAATGTCGGCATTAGTACAGTGTTTATCCACCTTTCGCAGCAATGCAGGCTGCTATTCTCCCATGGAGACGATCGTAGAGATGCTGGATGTAGTCCTGTGGAACGGCTTGCCATGCCATTTCCACCTGGCGCCTCAGTTGGACCAGCGTTCGTGCTGGACGTGCAGACCGCGTGAGACGACGCTTCATCCAGTCCCAAACATGCTCCATGGGGGACAGATCCGGAGATCTTGCTGGCCAGGGTAGTTGACTTACACCTTCTAGAGCACGTTGGGTGGCACAGGATACATGCGGACCTGCATTGTCTTGTTGGAACAGCAAGTTCCCTTGCCGGTCTAGGAATGGTAGAACGATGGGTTCGATGACGGTTTGAATGTACCGTACACTATTCAGTGTCCCCTCGACGATCACCAGTGGTGTACGGCCAGTGTAGGAGATCGCTCCCCACACCATGATGCCGGGTGTTGGCCCTGTGTGCCACGGTCGTATGCAGTCCTGATTGTGGCGCTCACCTGCACGGCGCCAAACACGCATACGACCATCATTGGCACCAAGGCAGAAGCGACTCTCATCGCTGAAGACGACACGTCTCCATTCGTCCCTCCATTCACGCCTGTCGCGACACCACTGGAGGCGGGCTGCACAATGTTGGGGCGTGAGCGGAAGACGGCCTAATGGTGTGCGGGACCGTAGCCCAGCTTCATGGAGACGGTTGCGAATGGTCCTCGCCGATACCCCAGGAGCGCCAGTGTCCCTAATTTGCTGGGAAGTGGCGGTGCGGTCCCCTATGGCACTGCGTAGGATCCTACGGTCTTGGCGTGCATCCGTGCGTCGCTGCGGTCCGGTCCCAGGTCGACGGGCACGTGCACCTTCCGCCGACCACTGGCGACAACATCGATGTACTGTGGAGACCTCACGCCCCACGTGTTGAGCAATTCGGCGGTACGTCCACCCGGCCTCCCGCATGCCCACTATACGCCCTCGCTCAAAGTGCGTCAACTCCACATACGGTTCACGTCCACGCTGTCGCGGCATGCTACCAGTGTTAAAGACTGCGATGGAGCTCCGTATGCCACGGCAAACTGGCTGACACTGACGGCGGCGGTGCACAAATGCTGCGCAGCTAGCGCCATTCGACGGCCAACACCGCGGTTCCTGGTGTGTCCGCTGTGCCGTGCGTGTGATCATTGCTTGTACAGCCCTCTCGCAGTGTCCGGAGCAAGTATGGTGGGTCTGACACACCGGTGTCAATGTGTTCTTTTTTCCATTTCCAGGAGTGTATATAGATAACCTAACATCATTGGTATAGGACGCTGTCTGGAATAATTTGGTGTATATGTTCTAGAATTAACCGTGAATGGAAGTACTGCACTGTCATCCATGTACATTATCAGTATTGTATGTGGTACACCTCAAATTAATGGAGGGGTTGTTTGGTGATGATACAGAAAATGGGAAGCATGTTGTCATGTCACTGACTGGCGCTGAAAGTATGGAAAAAGTGGTAAAATTGCTAAATTTGAGAGCACTATGAACTATGGTGCTTATTACAGTACATTGTCGCATATTGATGGTGGCTTCTCCATCCCAACCATCCTCTGGTACTCTGTTGAGTACTACATAATGATTGACTGACACTACGTTTAAGATGGTGAGAGTGTTGCTAGGGGCAAGACCTTCAGGATATGGCCAGCACGAAACCATTGATCTCGTACAAGGATGCAATATCAGGAAACAATGCTGTTGGTCTCTTCAAAATGGACTACCTAGACATTTGCTATCCTGTAACTGTGAAAGATGAGATGAAAAGTGGAGGTTATCACCTTTGGGCAGCAGTTTGGAAATATCCCACAATGCTGCAAACTCTTCCAGGTTCCACATGATACATGTCCCACACATTTTTGTAGTTAATGAACACCATCTCTCTATTTCATATAAACCATCCTGTCTGTTGTGGGAGCCGCATAATTTACACAATACTATAGCCAACTTTCTGTGAGACACAACGGATCAAAACGTGTTAAAGACGGTTTAGCACCTGACATAGAGGTCGTGGTGAAGAAAAAAAATGTAGGGTAGTGTAAAAAACTGTAGTCATACACCGATTCTATGTGTTACAGCTGGAAAACAACAGCTTATGAAGTAACAACATAAGGAGCCCGTCCTTGTGGTTGTTAGAGTATGGGACATGGTACTCCTATATTATGGGCGATGGAATTATACACTTTCGTGCGAGTTACTTCGATCACTATCTGTCAGCTCCATTGGACCAATGCGTGTATATATAATAGGATGCCAGATATTCTTGGTGTGAGCACAGTATATGTTTTCGATATATCGAGAGAGAGGGACGCAAGTTTTGTAATGGATTATATTAGCAAAGTTTTTGTAGTTTTTCTCTGCTGGTTGGAATAAAATAACTGGGATAGATATAACGTCTGAGTAACATACATGAATGCACCCTGAGGGATGTAGATATGCTATGGACTGATGTATCAATAGGCAGTTAGGAAACACACCACAGTGTGGTAGCAAATTCATTGCCCACCTTCTAGTCCCCATATGATGTGCACTCTTCCTAGCTTTCCCAGTACGAAACACCAGTGTAACTGCTTGTACTGTCTTTTCTGCTATGTCGTGTTGCAGGAGAATGATTCGTTTGGCGCTGTCTTTTCACACTGAACGTAGTTGGCAGAGCTACGACAACATGTTCCCATTTCCACCGAGTGGTCAAAACATGACCTGTCACATTAACCCAGCTCACGCAGTTTCTCCATGAGATACAGATTGTGGTAGATATGGTGCTCTCTGACTTCGGCTCAGTTACCACTTAAACTGGAACGTTCATGTGGACAAAACTGCAGGGTGTTAGCAGCAATGACTGAGAAACACTTACAATTTGTAGAGATACAGTCTAAAACCACTTGGGAAGTTTGCTGTATGGTGTACTCAGCAGATAGGTTCGATAAAGGTGACTCATTCCGAGACATAAGAGTGCCACAAATATGTTTCACCATTGGCTCTGATCACTAAAACATATGACCTTAACATCCAACGCAAGCGAGTGGTTGAATGGAAAAACTTTATTCCAAATCGGCATTTCTACCGGAAAGTGTAGTGCTATGGATCTGACAGCCAGTATATTGATCATAGAATGTTGTACTTTCCTTACGACTTCATTCTAGAACTGCGTTTTGTAAATGATTCCTCGCACAGCACAGTATCTTCTTTAGGTCAAGAATGAGATTTTCACTTTGCAGCGGAGTGTGGGCTGACATGAAACTTCTTGGCAGATTAAAACTGTGTGCCGGACCGACAGTCGGTCCGGCATACAGTTTTAATCTGCTAGAAAGTTTCATCTTCTTTAGGTGAATGTTCTCAATCAACCATCATCTTCCCTACCCTGTAGCCTTACAGATATATTGCAGAACGTCTGTTGCACTGTCTACATGTTATCCAGATAGAATGCGTTACAGATTGTGTTCGTCAGCGTAAGAAATACCTAGGAGCGGCATGAAGGTATTGCAAATATCGGCTTAATACCACGTTTCTTAGCCGAATTGCTTCTAAATAAGAAGGGTGATTTTTTGAAGAGGTTACACGGCTGGCAACGTGTACCCACACTTTCGGCCAGTTAATACATGCCTCGCTATAGCCGCCTATATTTAATATCGTGGCATTTGTGTGGAAGACCACTTCATTCGGAAGCAGTACCATACATCGATTTATAAAGCATCTGTAGTTCTTAACATGGATATCATTTTGACTCTTGTGTGTATCTTTGAGACGAAGACCACTTTTTCATGCAGGGTAACAATAGCATGGTCGTTGCCAGCGTGTTTTTAATAGCAGGTCGCTTGTAAGACGATTACGATTGCCTCTCTCTTCCTAAGACACACTGGAGCCTCTGCCAAGAAAGACAAATGGAGCATGTCAATCGATCGTAGATTTCCGCCCAATATTGTTTGGTGTTACCAGCATTCAGTTATAGGCAAAGTGTTGTGCTTAGTAGTGGATGTGTGATAGATTCTCTGTGATCAGCAATCTTATAAAGTGCCGGGATGTAAAATTACTGTGGTCTTTGTTCTGACATGCGTGAAGTAGATAACTGTGAGGTCATAAGAGAGGTATGGATTTGATGTGGAAAACAGCGATTTCAGTGAATCGATAGAATAATGGGAATGAAAGAATATCGTCAAAAATTATTTCAAGTCATTAGAATGGTACAAATATTTATATTTCCAGAGCCACAGTCACCAGGAGGAGACATTTCAGATGCTTTGCTATTGTCGATTGTCACCAGATTGGTGCAACGACAGTAATATTTAGTTGGAATTACACTGATAAATACGTGGCTTGTTTCATCGTACGATTTGGCCTGGCATGTGGGTGTTTGGCAGGGGTACCCAGTGACCAGAGCGAAATGACATTTCCAGCGTCAGGCGGGAGCCATCGCTAAGCCTCAGGAACTGGTCAGCTGGGTGAATAGCGAACTAATACTCACCTTGGGTTTGGCTGCCTCTGCGATCGTTTGTGTTGCAAGTCTTCTCCGATTTTTATGTCGACATTTGAGACGATCCATCATGGTGAGTATTGGCACCAGATGTGTTGATTACATCCAAATTCGAACCATTCCGGTCATCCTGGACACCAACTATGAGCAAGCGATCTTTTCCAGTGGGCACAGTCTGACTAAAATCGGGCGCTATCGCCAATGGATTGGGACACGAGCGTGTGTTATGTCAGAGCATTTCAGGGATCTCCAATGTCTAGCCATGACAACTACTACTATGGATTGGATTGTGTTTTAAGTGTGCCATGTTTAGTGCTTCTCAATACATCGCAGACGACTCTGTTTTGCTGTGATATTTGTGCTGTTGTCTTTATCCTACTCCATAGTAGGCCCTTCCTCCTCCTTCTGAATGTAGCAGAGAGAAATAATTTAAGAATCCTATAGTCCTTAAAAAAACCAGTCACAACGTAAAAATCCCGATTGATCAACTTGTTGTTTCCGATAGCGGTACTGTGAGCGCGCATCTCTCCAGCCCCTCCCACACATTGTGTAAGAACATACCATGCAGATGAGCTGAGTTCCATATTCTCAACTGCCCCCAACGTAATGGACCTCTGCCACATGACCTAACTGTGCTAGTATCCCCAATAGGAGGAAAGGGGAAAAAATCTGGACGGTGGAAGAGAAGGGTTAGGAAACTAAACAGTTGGTGGATCGAATATCGCCAAACATACCATTTCTAGAATCCACAAACAGAATTCAATAAAAAACTGGCTGCACACAAAGTAACTGACTTAATTAACTATTCAATCAAGCTGATTGAGTGAGGGAGGGTTTACTACCAGATGTCTACTACTTTGTTCAGGATAAAGGGTAGCGTTAGTGAGGCACATGAGAGATGCTACCTACTTCTTCTTGAATGTCCTTGTTCCATTCGCTACAGATTTCCATAGCAGTTTAAATGTGAGAACTAAGAGATGATGAGTGTTGAGGGGGCAGGGGACAGTTAAGGCAGAGAGAAGGTGTGGGGGATGGATCTTGGTCTGTGTGTTTTTGGCATACATTGGTTCATACAAACAGGAAGCAGCCACTTGGGGCAGAGAGGTACAGAGAGAGAGAGAGAGAGAGCATATGTACCGATAGTAATATCTTGGGTATCAAAACTCGAAGGGTTGCTCCCACCTGAAGCATTTGTTTGGGAGTTAGGGTGACATCCAGTCTGCATGCCCCAAAAGTCGGCTGGCGTGTGGTGCAGCTAACAGTGGTTGCGGGCCCTGAGCATGTGGGAATACGCAAGGTCGCTGGCACGTGGTCAGGCTGGTGTACAGCGGACAGCACATGCTTCATGATCGAAAGATTTTTAACGGGGTAATTTTGTGTGGCTAGTTATGTTGATGGTATTCCTTGTGCAATCAGAATAGGAAAGAAACGATCGATTTAATTACTTCTCTTTTATGTATTCTACAAGATCTACATTTTGCCAAACAGGAGAGAATGATGAGCAAGAGAGATCCATCCTGTGCAAATAGAATTTTATAAATAAATAGTATATTTTTAACTCAATTTCCTGTCATGGGGTCCCTCCTGTCAAGCACAGAGACACCAATTTCCAGCTGTGGAGTAAGGGGGGCTCGGTGATTTCTCTGAGAGGAAAGGGTTAATTGATCGATTTAGTTATTAGCCAATCAAATTGATAGATTGGAAGATGGCTATTCGAATAACTCAGGCCTCAAAGTATACTTGTTTTGGCGACGGGGAAGGTACTGGGTTGGAAGTTTCCAGAGGGCTGGGGGAGGAGCAGTGGGATGGGAGGATTGTGATTGGTTTCTCAGAAGGACAGATTATATCAAGGGGTTCGTAAATCCACCCCCAAGGGTTCATAAACCACTTGACAGCACAGTATGTTAAGCGGACAGGGAGAGAGGTCATACATCAATTACATTTTCCTATGAATTATGCAGCCCACTCCAACGAATGTCCTTGTAGACTCCTTGCTCCACTGCTCACGACGATAGGCAGTAGAAAGCTTTTTTACCCCACGCACTACTCGTTTCAGCAGCATGTTCTTTATTATTATCATTCATAAGATCTTCATAAGATGATTTTATTTCCTGTAAAATGCATGCACAATATTTTGATTTACAACAAGCCTGTTTTATAACATTTGCAGTAGATATTCTTCCAGTTTGTGGAAAACATCCTAGGGTCGTACATGATGAATAACTTTTGGCTGAAGCACCTGGACCGTTTGCACATTGCCATATGTTGTATCACTGTCAGAAGTGTCTTTCGATTCAGATGCACGATGAAACTATTCTCATGATTGTCAGATGCTTTTATTAAAGATTCCAAATGACAGTCGGAAGGAAGTCATCTTGTAATTGGAATTGTATACATGATCTGCACCCTGCCAAACAGTTGATGGAACGGTACTGGTAGCTTTAATGCTTTCATAATTTGGCCATAACAAGAGACCTCCATTGCTGTGTATCTTCACACATTTAAACAATAAACAAGCAAAGACCATCATTTTTATAATAAACGGCTGTACGTGTATCTCAGACACATAGACACAAAATTTTACAACCGTTATTTGTAAGGATGGTGAATTTTTAAACACACATGCCATACACTGCCAAGGGACACAACTGTAACAAATTAAGCTATAACAAGAAGAGAGAATTTTTTTGAGCCTTGAATAAGTTGAATGTATAAAAAAGCAAAGCTATAATGCTTCTAGCGCTAGTGTTTAGTATCAATTATGGCGTCCAGTCTAGTGAAACCCACACTTTTATTGCACCTAATTAATCAAAAACTCGATTTTTTTGAAGTTGTGGGCTATAAAAGAATCCTTAAACATTTTAACACATTTCAGTATCGAGACAAATACTGAGAACTGGCTTCTACATAATGCTAAATAATGGTGTGAAAGCTGGACTATTTACACAAACTTCTTTCTTCACTATAGCCGACATATTCGTCTTAAGAGATTCAGCAACTGTATTGATAGTTGACATAATTCTCATTTGTTGTTATGCCTCAGCTGCATATTTTTAAGGAGACACATGTTTCTATCACTCAGAATCATCTTTAAATTTAAGTATTTGTGGCAGAAACCCGTCTTTCCAGTTCAGAACGATATACACTGAAGGGCTGGTGCTCGGGCGTCTCCCACTTGAGTTGGCGTAACTTCAGCGTTACGAAATTTGCGATCTGTCGACGTGTGTTACCATGAAGCGGCAGCACAATTCGTCGCACCATTCCACAGCGGAGGTTTTAGACAGATATGCTATCTCATAGACATTCTTCATACTTCGACCGTTGTTGACCGGTGTTTGTCCTTCGGCAGTCACGAAAATAGACTGAAGCCCCAAAGAAACTGGTACAGGCATGCGTATTCAGATACAGAGATATGTTAACAGGCAGAATACGGTCCTGTGGTCGGCAACTCTTATGTAAGAAAGAAAGTGTCTGGTGCAGTTGTTAGTCGATTATTGCTGTTTCAATGGCAAGCTATCAAGATTTAAGTGAGTTTGAACGTGGTGTTATAGTCGGCGCACGAGCGTTCGGCCACAGCATCTCCAAGGTAGCGATGAAGTGGGGATTTTCCCGTATGACCATTTCACGAGTGTACCGTGAATATTAGATATCCGGTATAACATCAAATCTCCGACCGCTGCGACCAGAAAAAGATCCTGCAAGAACGGAACCAACGACGACTGGAGAAAATAGCTCAACGTAAAGTAAATTTGTATGTACTGACTTGGCAGAAAATCCTAAGAAATTTTGGTCTTATGTCAAAGCGGTAGGTGGATCAAAACAAAATGTCCAGACACTCTGTGACCAAAGTGGTACTGAAACAGAGGATGACAGACTAAAGGCCGAAATACTAAATGTCTTTTTCCAAAGCTGTTTCACAGAGGAAGACTGCACTGTAATTCCTTCTCTAGATTGTCGTACATATGACAAAATGGTAGATATCGAAATAGACGACAGAGGGATAGAGAAACAATTAAAATCGCTCAAAAGAGGAAAGGCCGTTGGACCTGATGGGATACCAGTTCTATTTTACACAGAGTACGCGAAGGAACTTGGCCCCTTCTTGCAGCGGTGTATCGTAGGTCTCTACAAGAGTGTAGCGTTCCATAGGATTGGAAAGCGGCACAGGTCATCCCCGTTTTCAAGAAGGGACGTCGAACAGATGTGCAGAACAATAGACCTATATCTCTAACGTCGATCAGTTGTAGAATTTTGGAAAACGTATTATGTTCGAGTATAATGACTTTTCTGGAGACTAGAAATCTACTCTGTAGGAATCAGCATGGGTTTCGAAAAAGACGGTCGTGTGAAACCCAGCTCGCGCTATTCGTCCACGAGACTCAGAGGGCCATAGACACGGATTCCCAGGTAGATGCCGTGTTTCTTGACTTCCGCAAGGCGTTCGATACAGTTCCCCACAGTCGTTTAATGAACAAAGTAAGAGCATATGGACTATCAGACCAATTGTGTGATTGGATGGAGGAGTTCCTAGATAACAGAACGCAGCATGTCATTCTCAATGAAGATACGTCTTCCGAAGTAAGAGTGATTTCAGGTGTGCCGTAAGGGGGTGTCATAGGACCGTTGCTATTCATAATATACATAAATGACCTGGTGGGTGACATCGGAAGTTCATTGAGGCTTTTTGCAGATGATGCTGTGGTGTATCGAGAGGTTGTAACAATGGAAAATTGTACTGAAATGCAGGAGGGTCTGTCGCGAAATGATGCATGGTGCAGGGAATGGCAATTGAATCTCAATGTAGACAAGTGTAATGTGCTGCGAATACATAGAGAGATAGATCCCTTATCATTTAGCTACAAAATAGCAGGTCAGCAACTGGAAGCAGTTAATTCCATAAATTATCTGGGAGTACGCATTAGGAGTGATTTAAAATGGAATGATCATATAAAGTTGATCGTCGGTAAAGCAGATGCCAGACTGAGATTCATTGGAAGAATCCTAAGGAAACGCAATCCGAAAACAAAGGAAGTAGGTTACAAATGGTTCAAATGGCTCTGAGCACTATGGGACTCAACTGCTGAGGTCATTAGTCCCCTAGAACTTAGAACTAGTTAAACCTAACTAACCTAAGGACATCACACACATCCATGCCCGAGGCAGGATTCGAACCTGCGACCGTAGCGGTCTCGCGGTTCCAGACTGCAGCGCCAGAACCGCGCGGCCACGTCGGCCGGCGAAGTAGGTTACAGTACGCTTGTTCGCCCACAGCTTGAATACTGCTCAGCAGTGAGGGATCCGTACCAGATAGGGTTGATAGAAGAGATAGAGAAGATCCATCGGAGAGCAGCGCGCTTTGTTACAGGATCATTTAGTAATCGCGAAAGCGTTACGGAGATGATAGATAAACTCCAGAAGAAGACTCTGCTGCAGAGACGCTCAGTAGTTTCGAGAACATACCTTCACCGAAGAGTCAAGCAGTATATTGCTCCCTCCTACGTACATCTCGCGAAAAGACCATGAGGATAAAATCAGAGAGATTAGAGCCCACACAGAAGCATACCGACAATCCTTCTTTCCACGAACAATTCGAGACTGGAATAGAAGGGAGAACCGATTGACGTACTCATGTTACCCTCCGCCACACACCGTCAGGTGTCTTGCATAGTATGGATGTAGATGTAGATGTAGAAGTGCAACCCTTCTGCAAACTACTTCAGATTTCAGTGCTAGACCATCAACAAGTGTCAGTGTGCGAATCATTCAACGAAACTTCATTGATATGGGCTTTTGGAGATGAAGGCCCTCTAGTGTACCCTTGATGACTGTACGACAGAAGACTCTACGCCTCACCTGCGACCGTCAATACCACCATTGGACTGTTGACGACTGGAAACATGTTGTCTGGTCGGGCGAGTCTAATTTCAAGTTGTATCGAGTGGATGGACGTGTACGGGTATAGAGACAAACTCATGAATCCATTAGCACTGCATGTCAGCAGGTGGCGGCTCTGTAATGGCGTAGAGCGTGTGCAGTTGGAGTGGTATGGGATTCCTGATACGTCTAGATACGACTCTGACAGGTGACACGTAGGTAAGCATCCTGTCTGATCACCTGCGTCCATTCAGGTCCACTGTGCATTCCGATGAACTTGGACAATTCCAACAGGACAATGCGTCACTCCACACGTCCAGATTTGCCACGGAGTGGCTTCAGAAACACTTCTGAGTTTGAACACTTCCACTGGCAACCAAATTCCACGTACATGAAGATTATTGAGCATATCTGGGATGCCTTGCAACGTGGAGTTCAGAACAAATCTCCACCGCCTCGACCTCCTACGGAGTTATTCCGAGCCCGAGCCGGATTCATGGTCTAGTTCCTTCCAGCACTACTTCAGCTATTGGTTGAGTCCATGCCACGTCGTGTTGCGGCGCTTCTGCGTTCTCGCTGGGGCCCTACGTGATATTTACAGGTGTACCAGTTTCTTTGGCACTTCAGTGCATATGAGTGTGGTACTATGATATCTGTTTCTGAACTGGCGAGACGTGTTGCAGAGGTGTTGTAAGTGATATTGTGTATGCTTTTTATGGAAAGGCGAAGATTCACACAATACGAAATAGAACTGTAACGCTCGGTGTCGGCAGGGAGACGAAGTGACGTACATCGAGCTTCCGGCGCCGCGGGCGCCACAGGCTGTGGCAGTGACGGCGCCGCCGACGCCGGCGCCGCGGCCGACGGTGCGCTTCCAGGACGAGGTGGTGGCGCTGGAGCCGGGCGAGGTGGGCCCGTACGGCGCGCGGCCCGGCTACAGCTCGCTGCAGCGCCACGGCCACCGCCCCCACCCCCACCCCCACCACCAGCCCCAGCAGGCCCGCCCCCACGCCGTCCGCAGGCCCTCCGCCGAGGGGCTGCACCTGGGTCGCCCGCTGCACCTCCACCAGCCGGTACGGTAACAACGTGTCCGCCCTCTCCCTGGCCGCTACTCTGATGTGCGCGCTTACGTTGTCTAACACGAATGTAAACCGTTCTCTAAAACAACGCAACACGGACCATAGGACAATCGCTGCTTACAACGTACCCATAGTCCATTGTGTATGTAAGGAGTTCCTGTGATACCTGTACCGATCAATGCTAGCCTATGGAATACAGATAGTTTCCACCCGATCGCTATCGCACTAGCGTTTGTTACTGCGTACATCAACAATCGAAATGTACGAGGCCTGTTCAGAAAGTAAGCTCCGATTGATTGCCAAATTGAAACCACAGTGAACATCAGAAATGTTTTACTTGTAACAATTAGCTACACCTTTCAGCTACTTCTCTACGTAGTCGCCGTTCTGACTTAGACTTTTGTCATAGCATTGTACCAACTTTTCAATAGCCTCATCATAGAAGGCAGCCGCCAGTGCTTTCCGCCAATTCTCCACGCTGGCCTACACCTCGTTGTCTGTGTCAAAATGTTGTCTTCAAAGACGGCGGTTCATGTGACCAGAGATGAAACTCAGGGGGAGACAATTTCGGACTGTATTGTGGGTAATCTCACATTTCCATTTGAAAACGATGCAGGAGCATCTTCTTGCCCCTGCAGAATGCGGCTGAGAATTGTCTTGAAGAAGAAACAGCACGACAGTTATGTAATGTTAGCTGCATAGCTTCAGGCGAAATTTCTCACCAGGCCCTCGTACTTGGCGGCAGACACTATTTTCTAGACATCTTTACGCACTCACTGCGAGCTCAGAAATGAGAAGAGCGACGTGATGCTAACTGGGGTTATACTAGAGACACTACCCAAAACATCTGCGCAAAGCTTTATCGGATTTTCATAGTCGTTTCCCTTTCGCGACCGATCGGAGCTTACTTTCTGAACGCCCCTCGTAAAAGACAATGGTAATAAATGAAAATCTCACTCTAGCTAGCCGTCGTTCTGAATGCCAGAATTTAGTCTTAGCGCATTCAGATTTTGGAATAAAACGGTCACGAACTCCAAAAAACGGGCAAAAGCTAAATTCGATAAGTGGTTGTAATAATCGCCGGAATATCATGTGGCAAAGACAAAGCAGCAACTCGACAAAATGTACACGCGCTAACTTACACGTAAAATACACAATTGATCTCAACACAAAAGACCTTAATTTGTAATGCAATGATGTTAGTTACCATAACGATCACTAATAATAACCAACGACTAACAACACTTTATGGAAAGTACTATCCACGTAACTCAAGATAATGCTGTCTGTTAGAAAAAAGCCTAAATCTGACAAAAAGAGTTTATCGTTCTTTACTTACTGTTTTCCAAGCAACTGCGTCTCAGTAATTGTGAAATTGGAAAAAAAAAAAGCTGCGAAACGTTTTTCCTGCGGTTGAAACACATTTTCGTTTGAACTTCAGGCTAGCTGCACAGATCGAAATTGGAGAAGTTCATGGGAACTCTGGGGTGGTACATTATGTGCAAATTTCATGTCTTCGAGTCAAACTTGGGTACGTAATCATTAAGGCTAATACAAAAGCTCCATGCTGCTGGAGAAGCAACATCCATTGCACAGTTTATAGCCCCGTCGAAGACAGAACAATAACTAGACCGACTGGAATTTATTATTGGATGGCACGGAACGAGACACGGTTCAAAAAACTACGAAGATTGTTGCATAACAATGTGATATCTCATCAACACAACGTTCAACAATTTGAACTTGAAACACTAATGGGTAATTTATGGATGGTCTTCTTATCTTCATGGAACTCACAGAAAGGAATACGAGTATTTGTCATTAGAACATTATTGTCAGATGACAAAGGCAATCTCTTTATGGTTTAGGAACGAAAACAAGTATTGTTCCCTTGGCGTAGGTTTTTTTATGATTGGCAGTTGAAGATTTTAACATTTAAATGCAGCATGTGTTTCTACAGTTATCCCTTGTGCTTCCTTACACTGTGAATGCCACTTCTCCGAGATTAATAGCACAAACATTGTACCTTATTGTCCTTAATTATGTGCTTTTTCCTATGAATAAATTAAGGCTTCCTTGACCTCTTTGTAAGTTTGTTTCAGTCCACTAACAAAAGTGATACATGATGTTCGTGGCGGCCATCTTAAATATTAATGTCCGCATCCTACGAACTTCCTTCATATTATGTCTTCTTCCGTAGTAATTCATCGTTTCAATATGAGCCACTTTAATTATTCGAAGCTGCGGTTGTTACATTTTAACAGTAACAGCTGGTTACCGTTGTATGCCGTTTCATGTCCAAGACTCAAGTCAAGAATGCATTTTCGATGACAGTGCTCTGATCACGATATTTTAAAACTCAGCTCCTGAAATTGATAGATTTTTGCGTCTGAGAAGGACATCCGAGAGTGGGCAATGAAAGTGAAAGGCCAAGAACTAAGTCCTTAGATTAAAAAGGGAGTGCGATAGGGATGTAGTCTTTCGGCACTACTCTTAAATCTATACATCGAAGAAGTAATGACAGGAAGAAAAGGCTCAAGAGTGGAATAAAAAATTCACGGCGAGATGATATCAATGATAGCATTCATTAGTGGAATTGCTATCTTTGGTGAAAATAATTACAGGATATGTTGAATGGAACTGGCAGTCTAATGAGTACAGAATCCGAACTTAGACTAAATCGTAGAAGAAAATAATGAGAAATAGCAGAAATGAGAACAGTGAGATCCTTAACATTATAACTGGTGATCACGAAGTAGATGACGCTAAGGAATTCTGCTACGCCGGCCGGAGTGGCCGAGCGGTTCTAGGCGCTACAGTCTGGAACCCCGCGACCGCTACGGTCGCAGGTTCGAGTCCTGCCTCGGGTATGGATGTGTGTGATGTCCTTAGGTTAGTTAGATTTAAGTAGTTCTAAGTTCTAAGGGACTGATGACCTCAGTAGTTAAGTCTCATAGTGCTCAGAGCCATTTGAACGAATTCTGCTACCTAGGTAACTACGTAACCATGATGGACGGAGAAAGGACGACACCAAAAGCAGACTAGCACTAGCGCAAAAGGCATTTCTGGCCAAGAGAAGTCTACTAGTATCGAATGTAGTGCTTCAGTTGAGGAAGAAATTCCTGAGAATGTACGTTTGGAGAACTTCATTGCATGGTAGTGAGACATGGACTGTGGGAAAATCCGAAAATATGAGAATCGAAGCCTTTGGAAACTGGTTCCGCAGAAGAATGTTCAGAATTAGGTGGACGGATATGGTAAGTAATGTACAATTTCTCCGGAGAACCGATGAGGGAAGGAGTTTATGGAAAACACAGAAGAAGGAAGGGACAGGATGGTAGGAAATGTGTTAAGACATCATGGAATTACTTCTGCGATTGCAGAAGGGGCTGTAGACGGTAAAAACTGTAGATGAAAACACAGATTGGAGTACATCCAGCAAATAAATGAGGTGATCGGTTGCAAGCGCTTCCGTTAGATGAAGCGGTCGGCACACGATCGGAGTTCGTGGTGGGCAACATCAAACCAGACAGAAGACTGATGAGTAAAAAGGAGGAAAAAGAGTATTTTCATGACGAGAGCATTGTCTCTCGAAGCGGGAGTTATGTCCAAGACATTAAATGGTTGAATACTACCAATTATTACTGTTAATTCTTCGATTTCTCTGTCTTCAGCCATTCTGTGGATGTAATTCACAGTTCTTTTTGCGAAAATTGTGTCGGAGCTAGGAATGGGATGGTTTATTAGGGTTTGTGTTGTACTTTTCTGAATTATTATGACTCACAAATTCACTCATCGTTAAAAAAAATATGCTGTATTTTCAGCATCACGACATCGATATATAGTCAAATGGACACTCACATTTTGAGCTGTCGCATTGAACTTTTCGGCACGCTGAGGTAGCCTCTGTGTGCCGGAGGAAAGCAGTTACCTTTTTCCAATTGCCGGCCAGAGCGCACTCTCCAGCCGAGGAACGGTTAGTTTTTCCTGTAGACTTGCGAGCCATGTCTGGCGACAGGGCGACGAAGCAATTTTGTGAGCCAACACTTTTAATTTCAGTAATGAAGGGAAGAGCGCGGCGTGTTTACACAGGGTGGCGGACTGGGAGGCTAGCGGCCGCCCACCGCACGTTTCGCCTCCTCGAGCCGCAGCGGCGCCGGTCTGTGTGACGAAAGAGCCACCTGGGACAGCGGCAGGCGGGACGCACGCCGGTTTCCACATCGGCAGTGTGTGCGAGGGCGTCCTCGGTGTGTTATCAGCGCTTCCAGAGTCCGCGCGTCTGCAGACGCAACTGTTGGCGCTTTCACGGCAGCTAGTAGTTTCACGTTTGCTGTCAGTGTAGGCTTTGTGGAAAATGTAGATACTGAAGACATCGTTGGGTTAACCAGATAAGCATGTTTACATACTTTCTAATAAAGTGCAAAAACTGTCCAGAAATTGGAAAACTTTTTCAATCGGTCTTGACTTTTCCAAACCTTTATTTAGACCACCCAAAAATCGTAAGAGCTTACTACATATATGAAACAAAATTAAAGTTGTTTTTCTCTCTCACGAAACAACATTGTTTTTAAGGTGCCGTTGCTCACTCTGTAGAAATAGAACTCTTGTAGGATCACTTTATTGTTCGTCAGTTTGTCTGTCTGTAAACAACCTTTATTCTCAGGAACTAGTAGACGTACCAAGTAGAAATTTATGGCATTTATGAAGGTGTATGGTCCCTTGGCGATGTTAAAAATTTAAAATTCTATGTCAGTTCAAAAGATACGGCACGTATTATGATACAGGAAAATTCACCCTTCAATACTTGTAGCGCACTTCCTGATGACCTAGAATGATGAAATTTTGCAAGAAAGCAACGTTTCACAATACAAGTTCTTAATTTATAATTATACACCACAATAAAAGTAATTTTTTGCCATTTTTTACCCGCCTATATGTTTGGCTGTCCGCCTGTGAATACCGTTTTTCTCTGGAATAGTTTAGGGGAACAGGTTAAAATTTGTATCACGTATTAATGTCCGTGGTCTTTAAAAAAAAAGTAAATAAAAATTCTGATGTGTGTGAAATCTTATGGGACGTAACTACTAAGGTCATCGGTCCCTAAGCTTACACACTACTTAACCTAAATTATCCTAAGGACAAACACACACACCCATGCCCGAGGGAGGACTCGAACCTCCGCCGGGACCGTCGCACAGTCCATGACTGCATCGCCTGAGACCGCTCGGCTAATCCCGCGCGACGTCCATGGTCTCTTGGCGGTGTAAAAATTGGAGGCTTCTGTGTCAATTCACTTTGTAGATACGGCCATTTATGCCACTTATTTTGATACTGGAAAACTAACTAATCAAAACCTATAGGGTACTTACCGCTGACCTATGCCATGAAATTTTCCATGGAGCAACGTTTCACAGTTCGAGTACAGGGAAAAATCAGAAATTGTTAATTTGCAATTATGTCACAATAAAAATTATTTCTATTGTTATTTGTTATCCAATTTCACACTTGAAATTAAAATATTGTCGAAGGTTTCGGGTGCCCTTGAAGCGTCATCTAGTCAATGGCAATGTCGACAACAGGCAAAAATTATCAATATCTTCTGTTCCCGGAATGGATAAACTGTCTGTGTGTATATAAGTAATTAAATTCGTAGGCAAGCCTCAGTGTGTGAATCCTACTCGCACCTGAACAGTTTTTCGAATATGTTATCAAAAATAAACAAGAAACTAAAGCAACAACTATTATCTATTTACAGGTTATTGAATATTACGAAGAGTCTAAGAATTAAAAAAAAAGTGGATACTGTAATAAAAGTCATAGGTGTGGAAGGTTAATAAACTGCTGATTGTACTCCTTCTTTTAATGATCTGTATACAACATCCCTAAGATTTCTTCCAGAGGCAGTTTATTATGAAGTTACGTGTCTGAGATAGGCACTATACTTCTTGGGAAGCTTCATGATATCTTAAAATTTCTCAGATTTAACTGACAGAAGTATTTCATACAGTTTTCCTCAGTTAAAGTCAGTGTTCTGAGGCTTTCTGAATGACGAAATCATGATAGGTAAGTTGTGATAACGATGCGCTACTGCAAACTATATGCTTGTGTGCAGTGGAGTACTCAAAGAAACAGTCCTTTAAAACTTCTCGTCATCTGCTCTCTTAATGTCAGACCGAACCAGCTTTTCTGGGTGAAAGAAGAGGTCTAATAGTAGGACTTGTGTAATATCAACCACAATGAACTTTTTGGATTTATTTCACTTGTCAGAATCTGACTAAGCTTTGCTGCATTGGCAAAACAAGCCCTGGTCATATCTGGTTTTAGCCCCAAGCACACGGCGTCGACGAATCCAGTCCCTACATTATTCTGCTTTTGGCCCATAAATACAGATATGTCTCATTCTTCACCACACCATAGAGAAATTTTCAAATTATGCAATGGTAGTAAAACCTCATTTTCGGCCAGAAGTAGACAAACCTGGCTATTGCACCGATCCCTTCACTTGTTATGAATTTCACTTTTTTGCCTTATATTTCCTTCCTAATGCACTTCTATGGCCAATTAACATTACATAGATCTCACGGATGTACAGAGTGCCACACTTTCATAAAACCGTGTACAATCTTTAAAAGGTGATAACTACTGAAATGTTCGAACGATACACTGTAATAAATTGAGCTGTAATGCGATGAGCTATATATTGACGCATATATTCCTAATATGGTATTGCATTACTGCTGCACAAGTGTTCGATCGCTAAAAGGCGGTTTTAAAGTGGCAATGAAAACAAGAAAGTATTATAATAGGCCACAACAACCAGTGGAACTAACAAATTAATCGTATAACTGCGTAGGCTTCCGCGGCCAGTCAGTCGACCTAAATGTTTTCTGGGAATGGTACCGCGTCATAATGTATAAAACTACTGCTGCTGGAGAAAAACCAACGTTTCGGCCACAGTTGCAGCAGCTTTCTTTTGTGTCTACTGGTAGATGTAAGAGATATAGTGAAACAAGTGACCATCATTGCTCTATTACATTATGGAACTCGGTCACCATTCCACACTAAGAAATAGGTTTGTCAAAAAAATTTCTGTTTGAAATTCTGGTTAGAAGAACCAGTGTATACCAAAAAAGTGAGTGTTGTTGTTAAAATAGTGAACTTACACTCACTATTACTGAGTTCCAAATCCTGATCAGGCTATCCAGATGTAGTTTTCCCGTGATGTCTTTAAGCTGCTGAAATCTATTGCTGGGCCTGTTACTGCAAAAATGCCCAATTTACATTTGCCATTCGAATATTGTCTTGTGTATTAAATGATGGTGGGTCTCGTAGAATAATACAGTGTTCTATAATGTTTGGAACACGGCGAAATAACGTA
Source organism: Schistocerca serialis cubense (assembly GCF_023864345.2). Lineage (NCBI taxonomy): Eukaryota > Metazoa > Arthropoda > Insecta > Orthoptera > Acrididae > Schistocerca > Schistocerca serialis. The sequence continues at coordinate 271,766,891 of NC_064642.1, forward strand.
TGTAATTAGTGGGGATAACGTTTTCGTTATATGTGGCGTATTTCACGTTCAACACAGGGGACGGCATTTAGTCTGAAATAGAATGCGCTCAGTTGTTATAAACCAGATATTAGTGGTTGGTATAGCTAGACACCTTCTGTTGTAATTGCATCTTTCTGTCCGAAAAGATATGAAGTTGCCTAGTACAACAGAATATGTTATGCATAAATTCATCACCCCCCTCCCCCCAATTTTCGCACTTACTAAGAACGCGAGATTGTTTTCCCATGGGGATGGCACACCATCATATTACCTCCAAGGCGTAAAAGTTTTCATCGATGATTTACTTTTATCGCTATGATGAAGTGACAAATCTGTGATCTGCACGTTCTTCGTACTAAACACCACTCTACTTCTGACTACAGTGAACCCCTAACAAAACTGTATGCCACAGATAAACAGCTCCACTTCTGACTTGCAAAAGAATTTGTAACATAATGTTCAGAAATCATAGCGACCACAATAGCGAATGTTGGTCAGTTCATTGTAACTGGAAACACCTGGGAACTGATGGTGATAAATTGGAATAACTACAGTAATTCTTGAGTTGAAGAACTGTGGTGTATGAATTTATTATTTCGAGTTACCGTTTGTAAATGTTGTACTTTTTTTCTATCGCTCATATATGTATAAATTTATTGAGCATCCTCTATATTACTGCTGCTAGGGAATCTTTAGAGTCGAATACCGAAATTAATGAATCTAGGATTATACGAAAAGAACCAAAACCTAAACTCCAGTATAGCTATTCTTCTTGACTGAAAATCATTTATTATACTATTGTGCGGAAAACTTACTTAATATCAGGCCATCTGTTATAGCTACCACTGTATGTGTACAATATTTGTTACTTACGATAGTCAAATGCAGTCAAACGTTTGAAACTTGTCTCATTGCCCGATATCCTTCTCACTTTTTCTAATTTCTGATTTTTATCCATTGAAATTTACAAACGTACTTTACGTTGACGAAAACTTTAAAGTTTCCTCAATCGAGAAATAGCTAGAATTACAGCGAATTTAAGTTCCCCCTCAAGCTATAATTGCTAATAAATTCGAGACGATAGCGGGATGAGTGACTGTTGAGATACGTATAGAACGTGCTCATGTTGTGAGAAAACCTTGAAGGTCAAGTGAACACCGACGTTGTGGCTACAGTTAAGCCGATCGGGCCATGACGACCGCTGTGTCAACGGCTCCATGTGAATTCAGTATGGAGGTGTGAGGTCAGCACGCATCATTTCCAGCCATTGTCGCTTTAGAAGACCTGGTGCTGCTGCTACTCTGTGAAGTAGCTCGTCAAGTGGCTTATCGAGGCTGACTGTACCCAAATCCTGTCCTCCTAACGAGGAAAAATCAGTGATTGTACCAGGAATCGATCGTGGGCCATCTGCATGTCAGTCAGCCACACTGCTCACTCACCTAAGGAGGCAGACAAAGATAATGGACCTTAATAAAATGAAATGGTCACAGAGATCTTTTAAGAATCAAATCTCTATGTTCTATGTGTACAGATTGATGCGATGAATGAAAGTTTGTACCAAGGCTACGATTCGAACATGTCTCCCACTCACAAATGAATAGGGTAAACCACTACGCCATCCTGGCTCAGTGCGGTGGTTTTGCGCGACTCCTAGTACTATCCCAGCACGTCCCCCTCCTCAACACAAATTCCCATTCACGTATGAGGCCATTTTGTATTCCCCTGAAACTTGAACACTATTGGAGAGGTTTTCCAAATGAACTGGAATAGCATCTCGGCATCTAACGAAACGGGCAATCCTGCCTGAAACATAGGCATGATACTTTAATCGAATGAAACCGTATTGTTCCAGAGATGAAGTCTCAACATCTATAATGTTTATATGCAGAATGAAGCGACGAATGAAAATTTCTACAAAATCTGGGATTCAAACCAAGTCTCCTGCTCACAAGGCAGATGCACTAACCAATACACCACCGCAGCACAGTGATTTCCCGTAATTCCAAGGGGTACCCTAGCTCGCCTCTCTCATCAATCAGAGTTGCACCCTAAATTCGAACAGCAGTGCAGAGACACTCTAGCTGCATTGGAATAGTAAGTCAACATCTAACGAAGAGGGCGGTCACATAGTTTCATTTCATTAAAGCACTCATGCGTGGGTTTCAGGCAGGATCCCCCGTTTCGTTCGATGCTGAAGTGCTGCAACATACATTTCAGTTGCGCTAGTGAGGGCGCTTAAATAAATGGTAAAGTGACTCTGAAGCTATCTTAAATCCTCTTGTTTCATTGTTTGAGCAGTTCATGATAACAACAGAAAAGTCTAGAGGTAGCTTCAACTGTGTCCTAGACGTAGAACTCAGTTTGAACTCGATTTTGATGATAAACGGGAAGAAGCATATTACTATGGATTTCACAAACCCAACTTCAGCAACTTTAGCTGTTCGCATAATTACTAGTTTTTAAAACAAATAAATTAGCATCAGAAAATTATTTCTGTGCGTCTACGCATTTATGTCTTGTGGTAAAAGGTGTAGACGGGAAGTTCTAGAGGGCACTTAACAGATCAGGTTTTACATAGGAACACATGTCCGGATACATCATCCAACGACGCTACAGAGCGTCAAAGTTACAGCTGCCGGCGCCTATAAATATATGTATATCCAGGGTAATTCCCTGATGATGTAAGGAACTTTCTAGTATGGCGGAGAAGAAGGTCTCTGGGCCGGATACAAACGAGTCAAAAACTACAAGCGAGAACCATTCTGATACCTCTGACAGTGGACAACGTGTACTGGTATTGTTGTTCTAAAACTGTAGAGTAAGCTACTTCCACACGTGATAGTATGGACCGAAACAAGGAAAACACGTCTGGAAACATGGACTCTAAAATGCACACCTTAAGAGCTATGAGGACTTGAGGACCTATGAGCTTTCGACTCGTTTGTGTCCAGTCCAGGGACCTTACGTCAAACTGACGCATTTATCCTTCTCCTTATCCTAGGAAGTTTTTAACGTCATCGCGAATCACCCTTGATATACATGTAATTTTGGCGCTCTGTAGCGTCGTTGGATGATGTTTCCAATCACGGATTCCTATGTAAAACTTGATCTACTAAGTCACATTTGCAACATCTTGAAGTTTGTAACATGAATTGAAAAACACCTTGTTGAAGAAGATATTGAATATACAAAAGAGAGCAATGAGAATAGAAATATCATCCACTAATTAGCAAAACTATCAGGGTGGTTAAAATGAGTTCAGTATGGAATTTCCCAATAACATAAAACGTATGAAAAATAGCGAACTCTATGTTAAATCTTATGAAAGGATTTATTCTGAACAGTTCCTATTCTGTTGTTGTTGTTGTTGTTGTTCTTGTTGGGCGTGTCAGTCTGCAGACAGTTTGACGCTGCTCTTCAAGCTGCTTTATCCAGTGGAAACTTTGCACAAAAGAGTATCAGATTAAAGGCTGGTACCATGTGTAATATAGCAGAAAAGATATTGTTGTTTGTTAAATTGGTGTTCCGTTTGAAATCTGAAAATAAAAATTGTATTCTTTTAATTTAAACTCTCGTGTTACTTAGAAATCTACAGATAACCAAGATATAGATACTGCTCACAAATAGATCATGAATTACACCGTGTCTAAAGTGCCCTTCTACGTTTCGATAGAAATCACGGAAATCTTATATACAACGTGTAACTGTCTAACCAAAAACACCAGAAGCGTGTACAACATCTTTGCGAATGAGAGCACTATTTGTTATCTAATGGTGTCTTGTAAAAGATAACTTCTGTAACAGCCGTAACTCGTTTGCTATGTTTTCCAGGTGTTGACGGCACAGGAAGCGACAGTTGGGGCGCCTGGGCTGCTGCAGGTGCCCATCAGAGGGGGAGCCACCAGATTCTGAGGCCTGTCCTGCGAATTGGCAACCTCTGCGCGTCTGTACAAAGTACACAACAAGCCAAGGAAGCATCCAAAGAGACTACTCACGCCAAACAAAGAAGTTCACTCTTGTCACGTTTGTTTATTTCTAATGAAATACTCTGAATACATTATTCTCTTACGTATATTTTACTGTGATAAAGTACAATATTCGGTATACGTTTGTATGTGAGCCAAATGATGATACCAAATTTGTGTAAATAATAAAGTGATTATTTAATTCCTTATTCAGTATTCCCCCCTTCAGATTACAGTGATTAAAAATATTACGTACTTCTGACCGGACATTCTTGTAATAAGCTTTACCACAGTCTTCTACGCTATAAGTAATACGAATGGAGCACTTAAAGAAACAGAATAATATAATATTTAAGCGAACTACTTCCCGCTGTCTTCAAGTGCAACTCAATGTTTGACTGGCAGACATAAAGCTCTTCCGTCCCGTACTGTCATATTTGATCGCTCATGCGGTGCAAATGTTGATGAAACTGTTTTTCCCCTAACTGCCTATATAGCTTCACCCATGAAGTACTGTTTGATCCAGACATTACTAGTTCGAAGCAGTATGTACCAGTGCCCAAGTCAAATCTGGAAAATCTTACCCAATAGCTAATGAAGAAATGGTAAATGAAACTGATAGTTGTACGACTGGTTAATGGAAACGTTGTAGAATGAGACCTCTTAACAGTGATAAGGAAGCAGTATGTCGATAAGGTTCTCACCTGATCCTTTTCGATTCCTCATTCACTCGTTGTAGCTAATACAGAGCGCTTCACATTGCAAATAGTTATCTATGGAAAACGGCTACTCAATAAATATTTTTCGCTGAGGAAATATGAAGATCATACACCGATATTTCCTAGCAGTGGCCATGCAGTTTGATCACAGTCAAATTGAACGTGGGTTCTACAGATGGCCTGTAATGGCGTAAAAAGTAACTGCCACGAACTGCTACACTTGAGATACTGATACATGTGCGGTCCTGTACACAATGATATCGTCCTCGTATTCTAACCCGCAAAAATCGCATCAAAAGGAGGAGTTGGCAGGTGTGTTTCTACATATGAAGCATGGTGTCCACTAAATTCGGCAGCCGTCGGATAATAGTGGCACGAGTAGTGCCGATATGAGGATGATCATCAGGTTTCCTTTAAACACACTCTTTAACGGTCGTGAGCGTTAGTTGCCTTTGATATTGAACGTGGTGAGCTGATGTTAGTCACGAATGCCTTATAGGTGACAAAGACGCCATTTTTAACCTTTCACTGACTTTGAACGAGGTCGTGTAATAGGCCTACGAGAAGCTTGATGTTCCTTTTTCAATATTGCAGAAAGGCCTGGCAGGAATGTAGCCACTGTACATAATTGTTGGCACCGGTGGGCACAAAATCTAGATAAGCAAGAAGACCTGGATCCAGATGGTCACATGTTTCTATCGAGAGGGAAGATCATCGTGTTCGAAAAATGGCACTGACGCATCGTACTGCATCTGCAACAGCAATTTGAGCAACAGTAGGCACCACAGTGACACAACGGACTGTTACCGATAGGTTCCTTCACGGACAGCTCTAAGCCAGACGCTCTGTAGCGTACATTCCATCGACTCCAAACCATCGTCATTTGTGTCCTCAATGGCGTCAAGCGAGAGGGCAGAGTAAAGGTCTGTTGTGTTTCTGATAAAAATTGGTTCTGCCTTGGCGCCAGTGATGACCGTGTCTTGGTTAGAACGAGGTCAGTTGAGTACCTGCCACCACTCTGTCTGCATAGTAGACATACTGGACCTGCCGCTGAGTTATCATCTGGAGCGGAACTTCGTATGACGATGGAACACTCTCATTGTTATACAACGCACTCTGTCTGCGAAACTATACGCCAGTCTGTTGATTTGACCTGCTGTACTGCCATTCATGCACATCATTCTAGGGGCTGCTTTCGAACAGGATAACGCTCGTCGACATACCACTGTTTTAGCCCAAATTACTCTACGGAGGGTCGACATGTTGCGCTGGCCTGCTCGATCACGAGGTCTATGGCGATTCGAGCACATGTGGGACATTATCGGACGACAACTCCAGGGTCAATCACAAACAGAACTAATCGGCTCTGTATTGGCCGATCAAGTGCAACAGGCATAGAACTCCCCAGAATGCAACATCCGGCACTTGCATGCAAGTTTGAATGCTTTCTTTCAACAGTCTGGCTGTTACACATATTATTAACGTACCAGCATTTCACATTTACAGTGTGTAACCTTTGATCTTGCGAAGTTACCTACGGATTTGTATTCCCAAAATTTCGTTACTCTACATTAATTATTTTTTGGTGTTGCAATTTTCTTTCCGACAGTGTTTATGAGCGGGAAACAAGGATTATTATGCTAGGGGCTCCGTTATGACCTACGTTAACAGATAGAGTTAATATATTTATTGTTGGTCGATCGCTACGGGTTCAGATGTCACTGTTGCTGTTCACTGTTCACTTATATCCTCATTTAAAGAGTAGTAAATGCCATCCATAGTTTGAATGACTTTCTGCCAACTGTCTGTAGTGATCCCTCGATGAAAATAAACTTCGTCGGGAGCTTCTGGGATAAAGGCAAAACCCCATCACGTTGTTTACTGGAAGTTGTGAAGGCTGATCGGTGTTACAGTGTGACTCAGGCTGTCATGCTGACAAGGGCAATTTGATTTCAGCACATGTCAGCTGTTGTCAGGTCGTTTGCGTCGGCACCATCTGCACACCTCGACAACAGCCCCGCCTGTGGACGCTTCAGAGGCTCATGCCAGCAAGGTAGGCCCCGACAGACTGAAGCTACTCAGTCGGAGAAGGCCATCATTAGGTGAAGATGCAGGGAGAAGCCTCGGTCAACAACTGATCGGAAGATTAGCCAAATAAGAAACTAGAGCGTGAGGCCCTTTTATTTTTGTGGTTTCCGGTCATCTGTAGCTTGTGAGAGATAAGCGTTAGGTCAAATGTAATTTGTTTTTCGTAAATTGCCGAGGCCATTAGTGACCGCTCTAGGTTCTTATGTCCTCCCAGTTCATTGGGAAGTCATTTTCATTTTCCCAGATCGTGAGAATCCATCCGCCATCATCTAGTGTCATGTGTCTCCTAATATATATAATGCATCAGCAGCGTCTAGCGTCTCCTGAACCTCGAAACACCGTAGCGCTATACAGGCTGGTCCACTGATAGTGACCGGGCCAAATATCTCACGAAATAAGCATCAAACAGAAACTCGTCTAGCTTGAAGGGGGAAACCAGATCCCGCTATGGTTGGCCCGATAGATGGCGCTGCCATAGGTCGAACGGATATCGACTGCGCTCTTTTAAATAGGAACCCCCATTTTTATTACATATTCGTGTAGTAGGTAAAGAAATATGAATGTTTTATTTGACCACTTTTTTCGCTTTGTGATAGATGGCGCTGTAATAGTCACAAACATATGGCTCACAATTTTAGACGGACAGTTGGTAACGGGTAGGTTTTTTAAATTAAAATACAGAACGTTGGTACGTTTGAACATTTTATTTCGGTTAATCCCATGTGATACATGTACCTTTGTGAATTTATTATTTCTGAGAACGCATGCTGTTACAGCGTGATTACCTGTAGATACCACATTAATCCAATAAATGCTCAAATTTGTGTCAGTCAACCTCAATGCATTTGGCAATACGTGTAACGACATTCCTCTCAACAGCGAGTAGTCCGACTTCCGTAACGCTCGCACATGCATTGACAATGCGCTGACGCATGTTGTCAGGCGTTGTCGGTGGATCTCGATAGCAAATATCCTTCAACTTTCCCCACAGAAAGAAATCCGGACACGTCAGATCCGGTCAACGTGCGACCAAGCCACCTGTCATGAAATATGCTATTCAATACCGCTTCAACCGCACTCGAACTATGTGCCCGACATCCATCATGTTGGAAGGACATCATTCTGTCATGAAGTGAAACATCTTGTAGTAATATCGGTAGAACATTACGTAGGAAATCAGCATACATTGCACCATTCAGATTGGCATCGATAAAATGGGGGCCAATTATCCTTCCTCCCATAATGCCGCACCATACATTAACCCGCCAGGGTCGCTGATGTTCCACCTGTCGCAGCCATCGTGGAATTTTCGTTCCCCAATAGTGCATATTATGCCGGTTTACGTTACCGCTGTTGGTGAATGACGCTTCGTCGCTAAATAGAACACGTGCCAAAAGATCTGACATCGTCCCGTAATTTCTCTTGTGTCCAGTAGCAGAACAGTACACGACGTTCAAAGTCATCGTCATGCAATTTCTGGTGCATAGAAATATGGTACGGGTGCAGTCGATGTTGATATAGCATTCTCAACACCGACGTTTATGAGATTCCCGATTCTCGCGCAGTTTGTCTGCTACTGATGTGCGGATTAGCCGCGACAGCAGCTAAAACACCTACTTGGGCATCATCATTTGTTACAGGTCGTGGTTGACGTTTCACATGTGGCTGAACACTTTCTGTTTCCTTAAATAACGTAACTATCCGGCGAACGGTCCGGACACTTGCATGATGTCGTCCAGGATACCGAGCAGCATAAACAGCACACACCCGTTGAGCATTTTCATCACAATAGTCATATATCAACAGGATATCGACCTTTGCCGCAATTGGTGAACGGTCCATTTTAACACGGGTAATGTATCACGAAGCAAATATCGTCCGCACTGGCGGAATGTTACGTTATACTATGTGCTTATACGTTTGTGACTGTTACAGCGCCATCTATCACAAATCGAAAAAAGTGGTCAAATAAAACATCTATATTTCTTTACGTACTACACGAATATGTAATAAAAATGGGGGTTCCTATTTAATACAACGCAGTTGATATCAGTTTGACCTATCGGGCCAACCATAGCGGCATCTGGTTTCCCCCTTCAAGCTAGACGAGTTTCTGTTTGATGCTTATTTCGTGAGACATTTGGCCCGGTCACTATCAATGGACCACCCTGTATAGATGACAAAGCAGTGGGTTGGGCTTCAACTGTTCCGCGGTGATTCGCGACAAGTCAGTTGTTTGTTAGTTGTGATTTTTTTGTGTTTGTGTGTTGTATGTGAGTGTTTGTATATTTGGGCTGTTAATAATATCTCGTAAGATCACATCATACTACGCACAACATGTTCACTACAACTTATTATCATGGGCAAGTATTATTGTTTTGGATATTGTTAAGTCTTTCTATATCCAAGTGCCCCGTAAACAGGTCACCTTGGAATGTCGGTATGTACGTGAAATAACTTAGCAACACATCGGTATGAAACCCCTTAATTCTTTACGTTTTGAAACATCTCCGGGTTGAAACTAATACCCTTTCATTCGGATAATAATTACACTTTCGTGGGTTTACGTGGAGAACCGCCTGGTATTGTTATTTCAAAGCTGATAACTTTCTTAACTGTAAAAATCTTGTCACTTGAAGCGGCAACTACAAAATTTATCATATCGATACACCTTTTTGCTAAATGAATGAAATTAACTTTACTTTTGTATGTTTACTCAAGAATTACTTGTAAACCCTCTCCAGTTTTCTTTAGATCACTTAATATTAGATTAATTTGATCAAGAATCTGCAGTCTTGCAAATGACAGCCAACAATACAAATTATATCTCGCGCTGTATCGCACGTTATTAATCTCTGAAAAATCTACCATTAAATTTTCACACACGTAGGGATGCTACCCCTACTGAAATAAGTCGTTTAGTTATATGTAACAGCATACATTTACCAGAAGTGCGTTACAAGGTACATACGACTCGGCCCTCGTCTTTCTGGTATGAAGATCCGAACAAAAGCAGTACAATTCAGAAAATCTATTTCTATTGTTTCGTTGTCCTAAAACCACCATTATCCTGCAATATCGCTACTGTTTCTCACATACACCACTGTGAGATAATTAATATTTTTTGTCTTATTCTTTCTCACACAAAATAACAGTTCGTTTAAACATTTTATGTCAATGAGAAATAAATATTTCTCGTTGCCAGAGAACCAGTACAATTCCCCCTGGAATGACTGGACAAAATTATATTAAGTTTTGTGGACAGACATTCCACATTTACTGTCCGTTAATTCGTCCCACAGCAGTTTGTCACAGTGCACTCGTAAAAACAAAAAGGCAAGTTAACAATGCTTTGTTATGTGAACCCTCTTACGTCAGCTGTGGGCCCATAGTTGTAATTGTTTTAACTAATTATTAATTAATTAGTTCATATATATATTTTTTTCACATTTATGGCAGGTTTGCAATCATATCTGCATTAAGTAGTTATTAACCCAACAGCTCATCAAGCATCTTTAGTTACACATGATTACATTGGATATTAGTTCAAAATTACGTTTTAAGAAAAATCATCAGTTGGTATTTAACGATAGCTAATATATAAGGTTTTTAGCTATGTTATTTACATTTTCTTTGGGCGTTATATTAATAACGTTTTGCCCATTTCTCACTACACTACTGCAACCAGTGAAAACTGTCTGGTAAAGTTGAATATTCCACAGAAAGATACTTAGTAACTCCCCCATTTGGGTTGTAGGCAGTGAGAAAAAGCTGAGGACGACTTAAAACCGAGTCCGGAGTCTTCAGACTGTTCCCATCTGAGCACTCGCACAATAACAAATACACTTCTGGAAATGGAAAAAAGAACACATTGACACCGGTGTGTCAGACCCACCATACTTGCTCCGGACACTGCGAGAGGGCTGTACAAGCAATGATCACACGCACGGCACAGCGGACACACCAGGAACCGCGGTGTTGGCCGTCGAATGGCGCTAGCTGCGCAGCATTTGTGCACCGCCGCCGCCGTCAGTGTCAGCCAGTTTGCCGTGGCATACGGAGCTCCATCGCAGTCTTTAACACTGGTAGCATGCCGCGACAGCGTGGACGTGAACCGTATGTGCAGTTGACGTACTTTGAGCGAGGGCGTATAGTGGGCATGCGGGAGGCCGGGTGGACGTACCGCCGAATTGCTCAACACGTGGAGCGTGAGGTCTCCACAGTACATCGATGTTGTCGCCAGTGGTCGGCGGAAGGTGCACGTGCCCATCAACCTGGGACCGGACCGCAGCGACGCACGGGTGCACGCCAAGACCGTAGGATCCTACGCAGTGCCGTAGGGGACCGCACCGCCACTTCCCAGCAAATTAGGGACACTGTTGCTCCTGGGGTATCTGCGAGGATCATTCGCAACCGTCTCCACGAAGCTGGGCTACGGTCCCGCACACCGTTAGGCCGTCTTCCGCTCACGCCCCAACATCGTGCAGCCCGCCTCCATTGGTGTCGCGACAGCCGTGAATGGAGGGACGAGTGGAGACGTGTCGTCTTCAGCGATGAGAGTCGCTTCTGCCTTGGTGCCAGTGATGGTCGTATGCGTGTTTGGCGCCGTGCAGGTGAGCGCCGCAATCAGGACTGCATACGACCGAGGCACACAGGGCCAACACCCGGCATCATGGTGTGGGGAGCGATCTCCTACACTGGCCGTACACCAGTGGTGATCGTCGAGGGGACACTGAATAGTGCACGGTACATCCAAACCGTCATCGAACCCATCGTTCTACCATTCCTAGACCGGCAAGGGAACTTGCTGTTCCAACAGGACAATGCACGTCCGTATGTATCCCGTGCCACCCAACGTGCTCTAGAAGGTGTAAGTCAACTACTCTGGCCAGCAAGATCTCCGGATCTGTCCCCCATTGAGCATGTTTGGGACTGGATGAAGCGTCGTCTCACGCGGTCTGCACGTTCAGCACGAACGCTGGTCCAACTGAGGCGCCAGGTGGAAATGGCATGGCAAGCCGTTCCACAGGACTACATCCAGCATCTCTACGATCGTCTCCATGGGAGAATAGCAGCCTGGATTGCTGCGAAAGGTGGATATACACTGTACTAGTGCCGACATTGTGCATGCTCTGTTGCCTGTGTCTATGTGCCTGTGGTTCTGTCAGTGTGATCATGTGATGTATCTGACCCCAGGAATGTCAATAAAGTTTCCCCTTCCTGGGACAATGAATTCACGGTGTTCTTATTTCAATTTCCAGGAGTGTAATTTAGTTACCAACTGCGCCCCTTAAGCTGTAAATGAAATTTTTAAAATTCACTACATGTTCTTTCTAAAGCCTCAGAACAATTATATGTTCGTTAAAACAAGTCGTTTCAACTTCATTCCTCATATTATTCTTTGAATCTCAAGAATGCAAATTCTTTGAAAAAGTAATGGGTTAATTGTCCAGGTGTAACAAAATATTTGTAGAATTTGTATTTTACAATTTTGCAGCCAACTGTATAAAGAGTTTCTTCTTGGGGTGTCTGCGTCTGCAATTTTGACCCAAGGTACAGGAAAAGACGCTCGTAGACGTATGTGGGTGGGCCGGTGATCTGCAATGAAGCACTCCCCTCCGGTGGTCAGCTGTTGCAGCCGGCTCTGCCCCCCGGGCCAATCAGCTGTTCGTGCGGCGCGCGCCCATCTTGTCGCAGGTATTATTGCCAGTTGAACATGAACATGAAATGTTGTCAACACAGAATTAACACACTTATCAGCAAGGTTAATTTAGCTGAAAAGAGGCATGATTAATTTCCTCTCATCCCGCAGTTTTTCTTGCGTTTGTGGGTGATGTGTTCGGTTGTAGCGTGAAGCAGTTATTCATTCCAGTATTTCGTACATTTCTGGATTGTAGACTTTAACCGTTTTAATTGACCTACATTGAGCATTACTTTCTAGTCTGTCACGGAACTTTCAAGTGCCCGCACTGTCTGTAGACACTATGTTTACAGTCGTAACCGGTTTGTCGTGCTTTCCGAATTCACGGTAGCCACACCTAGCGCCGCAAAGTTCAAATGACACATTTCAACTGTAACTGTCCGCTTGGCGAGTAAACTCAGTCAGCTTTAAATCGTATAGCATAGTCTCAGTTTTCACTTACAGAGAACATTTCTATAGACATCGGATGGGACGTTTAAACTAAATAAACTCGTGAATTACGGCCTGAATATCACTGACTGATGTGTCAATCACACACTTGCTATAATTACGCAGATTATGTTCCTTAGCGTCACTCACAGACTAACCACTCGCACATTTTCATGCTCACAGTTTTTTTTCATACTTAAAGTGTCCTCGTACATTGTTCAGTTCGTACATCGTACATGATGGAAAGAAACACTATCTGTATTTTGTTCTTTATGTGTCATTTGCACACACAGAATGTATCTTACATCTGAGTGTCACATATTTTCGCTTACAATATGCTGCATATCGTTACTTTTCACCACTTCAGAAAGTAACTAATCATTCCTCCATGTCGAAAGGCTGACCATGAGTCATCTGGACTAAATAATTGTTGTGGTTGTACAATCATTCATAGAGAGGCATGCCGTAAGAAAATGCTGCAGCGTGATATTTAAACAAAGGACACGGTCTCATCCTTCCAAGCTTTACTGTGACATGAAGACTACCTCATCTCGATTGAATGTAACAATTACGAAACACGCATGATGGGATTCAAATGTCCTAAATTAGGACAGATCTCATCCTGAATCAGGTGCCCTGAATAGCAAAACAAGAAATCAGAGCGATATGATCAGAAGTTCGAAACTGAAGGTAAGTAATATTTGGCCCTCGGTACATGCAATAATTTCGTACTGAGGCTCACTCAAGTGGACTCGAAATTGCTGACACGGCTTCCTTCTTGTTATTATCTATATACTGTATTGAAATCATGTGCGGCATTTAACAACGACACTTCACGGTTAGGTATGTCATTACGCATACAAATTACACATGAAAACCAGTAATAATACAAATATACATAAATAAAACTCAATCAAATAAAAAGTCATACATATACTAACTATTCAAACAATATAAGCATTGTTGTTCATGCTAGCAAACCTTTTTTATCAACTTATTCAGGGACAATAAAAGGCTTTAAATCCCGGTGTCGACATAGACCTTCTATGTTTAGTGTCCATGGATTAGCAAGAAGCTAACAACCTTCGTGAGATATTTTCAGGATTAAATGTGACTCTGTGTACAAGATTTGCCACATTTTTTTCTTTATACTAGAAGCCTTAGGATGAGTCCTCGGTAAGGCCAGATTGCCTTCTTGGTACTGATGTATCGAATCTCTGCCGCTTATTTTTTCGACTCCCTGAGTTGAACCTATCTGCTTATAAAGACTGCTTGATTTTATCTTTTCTCACCATATTTCTACATGTTTGAGGTACATTCAAGTTCTGATGTCATGAGCTCAGTAGGCTGAAACCTGTCAACTTATGGGGTAAGCTGCTGTAAATATTCTCAAATAGAGGGACATACAGCACCCACTTAGTATGCTGTGTTGGTGAGTCTTACAAAGATGTCAAATTCGTGAAAGATTCTTTCAACCGTGTTCGCTCTGGGATTAAAAATGGACATCAAAAAGGTTTTAACACCTTGTTCCCTTATAAAGGTCTTCATTTGTTGCTTTTGAAGTAAGCAGCATCGCCTGTCAAGAAAGAAACTTTTCTCCTTACTTTTGGGATGTAGTCACTTATTAATTTTCTTGTGATGGAAGTGAAGTTAGAACTTCTAGTAGGGTAGAGTTGTATGTGCTTGGAGAATACATGATAAATAGCTACCAAGTACTTAGCGCCCCCCCTCCCTCCCTAGCCGTAGGTAAAGGTCCCGTCACATCGACACCTGCTAATTGTAGTGATTGTGATGGTATAATCGCATGTACTTCGCTAAATGTACTACAGTTTGTCGGTTTAACCCTTAGACAAACCAGACAGGTTCTTATTAACTTCCTAACACGTTCATGCAAATTGGGAAAATAACAATTGGTATGTATTTTAGTTGCACATTTTTTATGCCGAAGTGACCACAGCTGTGGTGTGTGTGTCAAATAACTTTATCTGTACTCTCTGCTCGGATATATACACACACCAATGCTCTCTATAAGGGTGCTACCTAGGGAATAAAACATCATTCTGCAGCTTGTGTGGCTTCCTAACGTCTCTTTCTGGATTACTTTTTAATAATTCTTTTTTCCTTCTTTGAGTAGGAATCTGCATCTTGTAGGTCCCTCATGTCCTCATATTTTCTCAGATATGCTTCTCTCTGGCTCCCGTCTTGTATCAACATCATCTTATATTCGGTTGACTGTCGACAAGTTCTGTGAATTCGGGCAACCTTGGCGGCAAACGGGAGAAAGCATCCGCTACCACATTATCCTTTCCATTCACATGTCATATTTCAAGATCATAACCCTCCATGGCTAATACCCACAGGATTTGCCTGGCTCGACGGGATAAAACCAAACCCAGTCTTGACGGTCACAGAAGCCCACTACGTGTTGACCTGAAACGTAATAATGGGACTTCTTTAGTTCCTAAACCACAGTCAATATTTCGAATTCAGTTGCAGAATATGCCTGTTCACAACCGGATGAGACACGACTTGCAAATCATATCATTTTAACCTAGGTTTATCCCGAGGTCTGATCGATGTGGAACAAACACGCTCCTAAACCACAGTTCGGCGCATCTGTCGCTAGATAAAAGTATGATGTAGCAGTTCAGAAGTGACTAGAGCCTCTTTGATTCTATCAAAGGCTGTCTTGCATTTCTCAGAGAAAAACCAAAAGTGCGTTCGTCCTTAGCAGGCTTAACAATGCAACATTGTTCAGCATCTGTGCAGGCACCAAACATCTAAATAATAACGCTAGGCCTAGGAAAGCTTCCAAGGCAAATGCTTTGATAAGGTAAATTTCGTATCGCATTAAGCTTACCCGGATCAGGCATTATCCCTATAGGCGAGATAATATGATCCGAGAACTTTATCTCCTCTTTCCCGAAGTTTGAATTTTCTAAGTACACCGTGACACCCGCTCCCTGCAAATGTCTCAAGAGCACGATCTATGAGTTCTGAACGCAACTATAAGTAAGTTAACATAGAGCGTTACCTTATCTAGCGAGTCGGAACCTATGAGTGTATTTAAGTCCGCAAACAAGACTCCGGCGCTCCCATTGAGCCCGAAGGGTAATATTCTGAATTGTTAACTTCGGCCAGCAAAAATAAAGGCAGCAGACTTCCTGCATTCTGCTGAAAGTAAGACCTGCCAGTACGAAGTTTTTAAATCAAAGCTCGTTAAATACTGTGCTCCTTGAAATTTTTGTATTTGCTCTTCCACATTTCCAGGTCGGGTTCGCACTGATACGATAATCTGATTGATATCACGTGCATCAAGCACGAGACGTATGCTACCAGGAGATTTGGGGCCAGCGGCTAACGGTCTGCTATATGGATATTCCCATTTAATCATAAGTCGTATGTCCTTAGACACTGCCTCCTTTTTACACCATGGTACCGAATAGGTAGCACGGCAATAGGTGTCACGAGATTTGACCTGCATATCGTGTATGTATATGTTAATTATCCCCGGTTTTTCGGAGAATACCACTGCTTAATGCTTCAATAGCTGAGCGAGTTGTTGCCGCTGTTTACCATCGAGACCTCACTTTTGCCTTTTTCAGTTACACACGGATATCTTTCCCGAGTATAGTCACTGGCTATGTGCAGTAGTTTAGATTTCAAATAGGTTAACTTCAACCTTCTGCAATACTATTCATGTAAGCAAGTTGTTTTTATCATTACCAGTTCGACTAACTATCCTTCATACGTAAGTGAGCAGACAGCTCGAGAGTGGCAGATCCTTGCGTCCCTTCTCTTAAAATTCGCCAGCCTAGAATATAGGTAACCCGCAAAATTTTTCACGACGAGGAATGAGCATTTTATCGCTTCATTTCCCACTTGAATGACGGCCTGTACCTTGCTCTCAATTCGCTGGATACGTCCACGTATGGCTCCTACAATTCTTCAATTTAGAACTGGCGATGTTGGCAACTTATTCACTTGATTGGTGCAGTTGCGTAGGTCGTCGCCCGTAACAAATACACTTGTACCTATATCAGTAGTTACATTCACAGGCATTCCGCGTATTTTTGCCTTGATTGCGGCTTGTACCAACTCAGTATTTCGCTGTACACATTTTTTCGCATGCGCACAGAGTTCTTCTTTCAGATCCAACTCTTCGTTGTATCTAAGCATGGATATATTTACATATCGACAGCCCCGCATTCGTGTTCCCACGACCACATGTAAAAGGCTTACATTAGTCGTGTAGAGTTTGACACTTGGGGTGTACTTAGTTGTGTGTCACCTACCATTTTTACTATTCTGACGCTATGAGATTACTGTGTCTGTTACAATATGGCATTCTTTGCGGGTGCCCGCTGTGGCTGTTGTCTATGAGCTGGCATACCGATGTTATTCACAGAATGGCTCTTACTCTGTGTTGTTTGGTTTGAGTGCCAGTTTACTGGTTCTGTCTTTTGTACTTCTTCATTCACCTCCCTCGTGTTTTCTGGTTGGAGCGAGGCATAGTAGCCTTCATTTCTCCTCTTTCTTTAAAAATTGTTGGTCCCGTTCTTAAACGAATTGCTATTGCTACCGCCATAATTGCCATGACTTCCGTACCCGTTTTGGTGGTTGCCAATTTTTCTGATACTGAAATCATTGCCTCTTTGGTGTCCATTTTTCTTCGGACTGTTTCCATTCTGATTTCCATTTTTGTAAAAATTATTATAGCCCATGCCACTGTTCCCTTTCTCATTTTACTTTTCATTTTTCTGTATGAGGTCAAGTGAATCAACAGTGGCCATAAACCGGCCCAGGTCCGTATTAAGGGCTTGGAAAGTTTTTCCCTAAGGACTGTTGGTAATCTGCCTTTCAGTATGTGCAGTACATCTCTTGGACACACTGGTTCATCCCAGTACGAATTCTTTTTGTAAGTACTTTACAAAGCATTTTCGCAGGTTTCCCTCTCTAGGATTATATGGTTCGGGATTATTAACCTGTTTCCTTCAGCGTTCTTGAACACACTTCGACCAGAAGAGTGATATAAAACACTTCTCAAATTCCGAAAAGTTCTGACAGGTGTCAGTGATTTCCATCGCCTTCAATCCTACATCGTGAATTATAAAGGGAGTAACAAACTGAACCCATTGTCTCTCTGACCAAGAAGTAGGCAGTACATTCCTAAGACTCTCAAGGAAAATTACGGGATACACCGTCTTTTTCTCTTTCAAGAACGTCTGGATTTGTTTATGTTTTAGAAGCGACTCTGTGCTTTAAATTCTCCAAGGTTGGCACTGCAACGCCAGTGGCTGTCGCGCCAACAATGCACCCGTCGCTGCTCGGGCTGCTTGACCGCCGTTTGAAATCTCGCAACGTGCAGTTACCGTACCGATTACTATTATTTAAGGTTTCGTTAGGTTCTCTAATCCTGTTCTCGATAGTTTCATGGCCTGTCAGAGCTATGCGCTTCTGTATTTCAAGCACATCCTGTGGCCGTCGTTTATTAGTCATCTTTCTCACGATTTACTGCACTGTTCAAACGTTCCAATGTCGCAGTAGCTTCGGCTACTACTTGCCACAGTGCTAGTAATATTTTTAACCTGGCCTTGAGGTGTTTTGTGAGTTTTTTCTAGTATATTTACTAGTGAATCCAGTTCACCCACTTTGCAAGGCAAATCCTTATTTTGAGTAACTAGTTCTTCCATTTGTGCTCATATACTATCTATTTCTCCCTCTATATGGACGAGGATACACTGACCGCCAGCGTCGAGAACCTTACGAAGTGGCTCGGTCATCCTATTATCTCTTTCGAATTCACGAATTCTTTCCCTTTCCTCACGTTCCATTTCCTAAAACCTTTCTTTTTCTTCATTTCCTTTACTTTTTTCCCTTTCGTCTTGGTCCTTTGCTTCCATCCTTTCTCTTCCTTCCCGTTCCATTTCTTTCTCGTTCTTTTCCTTCATCCTTTCTCTTTCTTCTCGTTCCCTTTGCTTTACTCTTTCCCTTTCTTCTCGTTCTTTCCCAACAGAGAAATCGTTTTCTGTCGCCGTAAGCAAGAACTCCTCATCAGTCGTTACGGCTAGTACGGTACTTGCAGCAGATGTGCCGCTTGTCTGTTGTTCCAGCGTTCCCACGATAGAACCAGACATCTGACTACCTATCTTGGTTTCCAAATTCTGGAATTCCGAGCAATTACGCTCTATTTCGGTATAAGCAAACTCGCGAATGTTATCAGTTTCCTGTAACTCTGTCACGTTATCTCCCTGTAACCTTACTTTTCTCTTGGGCCTACTCATATTGAGTACCACAGTACACTAAGCGCAACATTCAAACGAAAAGACAAGATACAATAAATATTAACTCGCTGGAAACACACTATAATCTAAATAAAAAAAGATCAATCCCACTACTGTTTCCCACCAAGAAGCAGTACTGAGAATCCAAAAATGAAATTTCACCTATTGCATGCCCCAATGGACACAACATTTATTCTTGACGCTTGAGATTGCAATGCAGCGTATCTTTACCTTGGATGTTATGCAGTTTTATAGTGTTGCTCGGGGTCTTTAGCAACAACGTCTCTCAGTATATTGTTTTGCCGTTCAATTTGTACCCTCGTAGGTGATGTTGCACATGAAAGAAAATACAACATACATTACAACACAAATGTTCTGTCTTGCGCCATACACGTATTACTGGCCCCACGTTGGGCACCATTGTAGTGATTTTTTTAATGTTTGTGTGTTGTATGTGAATGTGTGTATACTTATGACGTTAACAAATGTCCTAAGATCACACAAGGCTACACTCAACATATTCACTTGTAACGCTGCGCTTGTGGGCACACGATACTCATTAAAGCCTGTACTATGGTAAGCTGACGGGCTTCACCTTATGAGAAAGGATTTTTGTATAGATATTGACCGCGTGTACCTGAATGGTGGCAAATCAGACTTACACTCTCTTTGTAATAACAATGGTACGTCAAGCAAGTCCGAAATGTAACTACACGTCAGGACGGACAAGAAACAACACAGAAGATGCTACCAATTTGTTAATAATACGGTCGCCAGCCTAATTAGGCATTAACTGAGTTTCTTCCCTGTACAAGTTGATGTACGTGCATGCAAAACAACACATAATAACACTGCATAATATGATAAATTTTAGAACCGGAAAATCTACTGAACTGATAATTTCACTTTCTGTACTAATATGGATAAACCATAAATACATAACATTACACTACAAAGTTTACTACAAAACTTCGTACTGTCTATTGATCTGATTAAAATCGGGCATAGGTTACCCCAGAAATAGCACTTTCGAAACACACACACGATGTCAATTTTGATAAAGGTAAAACACTGATAAATTTTGGTTTTTATATTGGCTTTAACTCTGCTGGTCTAATCAGTTTAGAACACTCCAGAATTCAAATGAATGAAAAAGGGGGGGAGGGGGGGGGGACCCTGAAACTGTTATGATCACTGTAAAAAAAATTTAATTACTGAAATAATTGTGTGCTCAAAATTTCCACTATATGAGTTACTACTCTTTTTATCTTATTTCCTGCTCATTTAAATACCATTATATCCGTCTCGAAATATTTAAACTTCATTACTAAACCAATTTCAAAATTATCTTCCAACTTTGTCAGACCTTTGTTATTCGTCTATTAGTTCATTAACAACAAAGTTCTTTAAACATCATTCTAACATAACTAGGTCTGCAGGTAATTATTATTAACATTTCGGGACACTCGGATTGCTCAACATTTGGAAAGGACCCTGGCTAGGTTAGTTGTGAGGATAATTAAATGATAGGACAGTTCTGGTAAAATTTAAGTTGTTATTGAACAGTATGAAACAAAAGTAACACTGGTCCACACGAATACAGTACTAAAAGTTTCAACCTGTTCGTATCGATGCGGCGGTTGGCAGGCAGCGAGATGGCGAGGCACAGAGCACACATACAATCACAGCAATGGCTCTTGATGTATCGGCACTTTACTTCTTCTTAGCGTCGCAATACTTTTCCATTTAGTGCCTATAGAATTTTGTCATGCTGTATAGGCGTCGGAACGGCATATCCGAGGCTCAATGACACTACGTCTTCCAGGGGAGCCTTCTCGATCCAGAACGTGTTGCTCAGACCAATGCCCAACTCCGACTACTACTGCTGAGCCCGTTGTGCCGTACAGCGCCCGTGTGCATTTTCCCGCGCTCGCCTGCCATCCACCTTTTACCGCTCCCTTACAGACAGGGTATTCACCCGAGGTTTTGCATTCTACATATCCTAATACATTGCCTACGTATGGACCAGACGCACAATTACAATTTTAACATCTTACAACAGTCTCGACAATTGTTACACTTCAATTCTATTGCAATATTGCTGAAAATTTGACATAAACATTAATATTCACATTGATATTTGTTTACAGTTTCTTTAACATAATGGCATGAAACAAAAAAAAAAAAAAGAAATGAAATCGGAACATCGATTACACTAATTTATCGAAAAATCAAAAAAAAAAATATTATTTGTATAATAGTACAGCGTTGTTGTTGTTACACACTACAACTTCGTATCACGTGCGATTACTATTATTTTTTATATTGTTAAGTCTTTCTATACCCAAGTACCCGGTAAATAAATCTTGGTATGTCGGAATACATCTGAAATAAATTAGCATCAGATCGGTGTGAAGCCCCTTAATTGTGAAAATCTCGTAACCTGAACAAAAGATAGCCGTGAAGCTGCAACCTCAAAAAATGTTTAATATCGATGTGACTTTTTGCAAAATGAATGAAATTAACGTCACTTTAGTATGTTTACACAAGAATTGCTTGCAAGCCCTTTCCATTTTTCTTTACGCCACTTAACACTGGATTAATTTGAACAAGAATCCGTCGTCTTGCACATGGCGGCCAGTAGTACAATTACAATTCGCACTGTATCGCACGTTATTAATCTCTGAAAAAAACGTACCACATATAGGGATGCTACTCCTACTGAAATCAGAGATTTAGTTATAAATGAGGTCATACATTTACCAGAAGTGCGTTACCAGGTACATACGTCTCCAACCACGTGTTTTCTCCCATGAAGATCCGATCAAAAGTAGTGTAACACAGAAAATCTATTTTTATCGTTTCATTATTCTAAAACCACCGATTATCCTGAAGTATTGTTTCTGTCGTATTCTATTGCACATAAAATAACAGTTCTTTTAAACATGCCAAGTCAATCGTAAGTATATATTTCTCTTTCCCAGAGGACCAGTACATGGTGTCCTTGTATCTGCTCGCAGTGCAACATTTGTGGCAGCTGAGGAAGAAGAAGCAGAAAGGAAGATTGGGATTTGACATCTAGGCGAAGTGGTGGTCATCAGAGCTGTAGCAGAAGCACATACGAAAAAGGCTGTATTCTCTTCAGCGGAACCATCCCAATTTCTGGCGTAAGGGATCAAGCGAAACCATAGAAAATCTAATTCTGGATTGCTGGATGATGATTTCAATAACCGTTTTCCCTGTTGCTACTTCAGTGTCTAATCACTGCGTGAGGTCATTCAGTGAAGGAAATGGAAGTTATATAATATTGTGATCCTCCTTGTTTCTAGCAATTAGTGGGAATGGGCACACATTCTTGGACATCTGGAAATCTATTGCTAGAACCTAAGCATATGTGAATCTCTTCCACAAAATTCCACATAATTTAGATAAGGCAAAAGTTTATGTGCTAATGAAAATGAGTAATAAATCGAAACCTGTTTTTTCATTAAAATATTTTATGCAAGTATTTGACAGCAATGATTTTCATTGTGAAGAGCGACGTACTCACTATAGATTACCGCAAGAAACATGTAAGAGTAAAAAAAAAAAAGGGTCAGATAAATCCAGGAAACGGAACAGAAACTTCACAGAAATGCAGTCAATTGAATCATTACGTTGATAATTAATTGAGACAGGCAATACATCATATATTCAGCACATGAAACTGAACGAACCTCAATGATACAGAAAACACTCTGCACGGTGACCATGTTGTTGTTGTTGTGGTCTTCAGTCCTGAGACTGGTTTGATGCAGGTCTCTCAGTAAACCTGCATGTCCTCGGGAAAAATTACGGCTGTAGTTTCCCCTTGC
Source organism: Schistocerca serialis cubense (assembly GCF_023864345.2). Taxonomy (NCBI): domain Eukaryota; kingdom Metazoa; phylum Arthropoda; class Insecta; order Orthoptera; family Acrididae; genus Schistocerca; species Schistocerca serialis. Next base: position 271,789,952 of record NC_064642.1, read on the forward strand.
TTTCAGCCGTTCGCAGTACCAGCACAGCAAGGCCGTTTTGGTTAGTGTTGCAAGGCCAGATCAGTCGATCATCCAGACTGTTGCCCCTGCAACTACTGAAAAGGCTGCTGCCCCTCTTCAGGAACCACATGTTTGTCAGGCCTCTCAACAGATACCCCTCCGTTGTGGTTGCACCTACGGTACGGCCATCAGTATCGCTGAGGCACGCAAGCCTCCCCACCAACGGCAAGGTCCATGGTTCATGGGGGGGGGGGGGGGGGGGTGTGACCATAACGGTGACCATATAACGTAGATAAAAATGAACGCAACGAAAATGCGGCTATGCATACTGGGTTTTAAGGGTTAATACAACTAAATTTATGAATATGTCGGTTAGCAGTGTTGTAAAGGTAAGTGCTCGTAGTTTATAGACTGCATAATGAATAATTTTTGAAGCACCTCATAAAAGTTATAATATTGCCACTGTTAGTCATAGATTGCTGTCGTTGTTGAAGACATTACAGTCTTTTAAATGTGCTAATAGTATCACATAATAAGTGACGATAAGTGAGCTCCAGAGTAAATCAAGAGAGTAACTGTGACTAATGCCAAGGCAACAGTGCGGGAAAACAGACCGACGTAAAATGAATGAGTTCATTAAAGGCAAAGATGTGACACAGTTGGATAAATATGCGCACTGAATTTGAGTATACTACCAGTTTACATGCCTGGAACACACACAGTAAACATAAATCACAATCACGGCGGAGAAACCGAACTTGTTTCTTCTAGCAAATGAATTATGTCTTAATTACAGATAAATATCTTCTCTTTTAAAGAACATAGCATAATTGACAGAAGTGGTACCCATAACATAATAATTATCTAATATGTCTGCTGACGTATAGTAAACTTAAAATTGAAAGCATACTTGCGCAAAGAACCATAACCCTGTAACGTGACCATCTGTTAAAGTACTAAAAATTTGGTAACGTGTGCTAAGCGGTCAAAATTGTTCGGACATCGATATGTAATGCGGAATGAACCAGTAGATCTCACGAGAGGCGGAGAGGTCACGAGAGGCCGGTACAAAAGGAGACGAGGGGTGCTGCTCTGTCGGTAGAGAAGCAACAACAACCGAATGGGTCAGTCAGGAGACCTCTGTGACTTCGAACGAGGACGAGCCATTTGAAGTCACCTCAGTGGCGAACCACTTAGGGACAGTTCAAGTCGTCTACAGCTTGCCAAGCTGGCAGTTGATGATGTGGCTGTGGAGTTTAACAGCGAAGGAACAAACACAGCTTAGAGAAGAGCAGATTGACCTTACGTACTGATGGACAGGGATGGTCCAGCATTGCAGAAGGTTGTTGAAAAAAGTCAAATGAAATCGGTGGAGGGAATCGTATGTGAGTTCCAAAGTGCTACCAGCAGTCCAGGCACAACAGTGACTGTGCGTGAGGAGTTAAAAGGATGGGGGAATAATGGTCTAGCTAGTGTGCTCATAAGCCACCCATTTCTGTAGCTAATGCTATGAGGCGGTTATTGTGATATATAGGGCTATACCATTGGACAAAACTGGTTCAAATTACTCTGAACACTATGGGAAATAACATCTGAGGTCATCAGTCCCCTAGAACTTAGAATTGCTTACATCTAACTAACCTAAGGACATCGCACACATCAATGCCCAAGGCAGGTTTCGAACCTGTGACCGTAGCGGTCGCGCGGTTCCAGACTGAATAGATGATTATAATGAGTGATTTGGAGTGATGAATCACACTATACCGCTAGGCAGTCCGATGGAAGGATTTTGTTTTGGCGAATACCGGAAGGGTGGTACCTGCCATCATGTTTAGTGCCGTCAGTGAACTACGGATGATGTGGTGTTACGGTATAGAAGCATTTACCGTGGTAAGGGTTTGCCACCCCTCATTTCGCTTAAGAAAACGCTAAATGTGTAAGGATATGAACACATTTTACAACACTGTGTGTTTCGTACAGTAGAAGAACAGTTCGGAGAGGATTAGTCTTTGTAACAACATGGCAATTCACACGAAGCAGCCTATGTGAGGCAATATGTGGAGGAATAAGTGGACAATAACATCCCTGAGATGGACTGGCTTGCCCACAGTGCTGACATTGTGAAACCTTCCCGTCTCCTCCATACCTCTTTTGTTAATGATAACCTTCCCTTTTACAATAAACAATGAAACCTTTCCGTAGGATTTCTATCTCTTGCTTAATAATAACAAATGAAATCTTCCCTTTGAAATTTATTCTATTTCTCCATCTTCGCATACAAATTTAATTTCTACTTTTTAAAAGTGATTTTCAGCAAAGCTTACGTTATTCTTTAATTAATTTGGCTGAACTTACGTAATTCATAGTTAAACCTTTTTCTTGACAACAACAAAATTTTGCAAAGTTTTACGTTGATGGTTTTTGGGATGGATTATAATTAGAAATACAATATTGCTGGCGAAAGTTAATTATATTCTGAATGAAATGATTTTACAAACGTTCAAATGGGACTTACTTTTTACAATAATCTTACAACTAGCAATGCGCAAACATACCTTCAGTAGTCTTGAGTTTCTCAAAAAATTTATTCAATAATATTAGTTCCTCTTATTATAACAGTTAGCTGATGTCTCTGTACATCCGTTTATAATCTCTTGAAAATCATAGCTGGTGGCTGGCAGGCACACCGCTTCTCTCAACCTCTCGCTTCAGACCTGCTACCGACTCGCTTCACTTCTCGCTTACTACTGACATCCTACGAACGCTAAAGTGCGGTATCTCCTGCCAACAATGCTTTCAGGTGCAGACAATCTCTGCTACCATTACAAAATCTATCAATGCGCGGTCTTTCCCGCTCTTTTCTTAAAATGTATCCGTCCATATTCCTACTTAATCCTATTACTAAAATATAAACATCTTTCATAAATTGTGGTTGGACAATAGACAATAGAAATATACACGTCTTACAATTGACGCAATGGAACGCCTTTTGGATGCGTCAGAACATCGACTTCGGTCCAGACCCCAGCGTCGGAAATACCTACCTTTCCTGGTTTCAGCTCTTCAGAAGGAATGGGCTGCCATCCTTCCACAGGCATTCAGACACGTCGCTGAAAGTTCAAGCCGTCATAAAGCCTACACCATATAATGTCCGGAGACTTTTGAGCAGAAAAACTACAGTAAGATTTGAGAAAATTATTATACTCAAAATTTTTGATTTAAGTGAATCTGAATTATAAGTCAGCGAAGAACGTTTTAGCAGCAGATCATGACAAAGGCTCAACAACATTGTTTCATTGGTGGTTGGAAAGATCAACATGACACTACACCTGCAATCATCAAAGGGAACAATAATGGCGCGTAAATTCCTATGAGGGACAACCATTTGTTGTTAGCAATCTGGTTTCTCATGTAGTAAAACTGTACGTCGAAACTGGAGTTAGGTACATCATCAATGTGTGCTCAGAACCACTGAACAGAATATGGGTCGAACACAAGAACTGAACCACGCAGTCTTGTTACAACATATGATGACCGCCCGTCAGCTCTGTGGCTCTGGTCAGACCACTTGGTTTTCCACCGCAAGCAACTCTCAAAATACGAGATAATAAATAATTAATAGTTGGTCATATCAGTGTGACATCTGCGCATTTTATACACGGTGTCCGAGGATATGCAGGTACTGGATTTGAGGACACCACAGATTTTCGGACGCAACCAGCTCACGGAAGGATCTACCGGGTCTATCTATCATTCCACGACTCCCAGGCGACACTTTTCTCTCTGTCATGCTCCTCGAGAGTTCTGACAACATCGCACTGCTCGAACACAATCCCTGTGCTTATTTTGCTCTCGAAGCAAGGACAGGACATCGTAGTGTTTAACATGAAAATACAAATTGTTCAAATAATAATCCATCTTCTCTAGTCTAGCAGAAAGCGTTTTCGGCCTCAGAACATGTCTAAAACAGAATGAGATTTTCACTCTGCAGCGGAGTGTGCGCTGATATGAAACTTCCTGGCAGATTAAAACTGTGTTCCGGACTGAGACTCGGGACCTTTGCCTTTCGCGGGCAAGTGCTCTACCAACTGAGCTAGCCAAGCACGACTCACGACCCGTCCTCACAGCTTTAATTCCGCCAGTACCTCGTCTCATACCTTCCAAACTCCACAGAACCTCTTCTGCGGACCTTGCAGTTCTGCATCTACCCATATCTTGTAATTTCTGCGGCGTGCAAGAAATTTAGTCAGTGTATCTGTGGTTTTGTAAGTCGTGAAAAGTGTTAGGAAACTTAATTGTGAAACTTATTAGGAAATATCAAGGTGACGTGGTTGGTACAATACTACATATCGGATAGACACGCAGAGAATAATCGACTTATCATCAGACGTAGTGAGTGTATCTAAATTGCAATGATCATCACCAGGTGTACGACTGACGACTGTTACACACACCAGCAACAGATCACATAGGGAGATCACATGGACGACAGCACGTTATTATTTGGCCTCATTCGTACATGCGTCGTTATTTTGGATTTATATCTTGATTTCTGTCCTTAATGAACGTTTATTGTAACTTTGTAAAATATCTGTGACGTGGTGAGGACTTGTAGTACTCTGTGAAATCTCTGGCTTCGGACATGAGCATGTCTCCGGGCAGTGTTATCTCTTCGTTAGTTGCGTCACGTTATAAAATGGATTATAAATCTTGTCTTGTTCGAGGAACTTGTACACCCGTCTGTATTGAACTCGATAAATTTGCTGAATGCTAAACAAAATCCATAGAGAACAATAGCACAGTATACGTTAAAAACTTAAAAATTTATCTTTGCAGGGGCAATGTAAAAGTTTCCGTTTGAAGGCCGCACAGTCCAGAACCGGCACTCCAGTCAGGCAAGATCACCGTCTGCATTGAGGCTATCATCCCACCGATGAAGCAGGTTGAAGATCCATTTTTGGTTAAACACCATGTCCTGCTGAGTGAAGAAGTCTGTAATTGCTGCTGCACATCTGCGTCCGACAGGACTAGCTGACCCTTCAGGGCCTTTGTTAAGGGACGGACGTCGTGATAATCGCATGAGGAGACGCTGGGGATACAGGGCTGGTGCTCCAGTGTCTCTCACCTGAGTTGGCGTAACTTCTGCTTTGCAACTTTAGGCGTATTGGGACGTGCGTTATCATGAGGCACCAGCACACCTTGTCGCACCATTCCACAACGGTGCCTTTAGACTGACATGCTGCCTCAAATACATTCTTCATTGCTGTCTACCGGTGTTTGTCCTCCCGCAGCCAAGAAAAGAATAACAGCACGTTGGTCCACTTTAGGTGCAATTTGTGATAGCGCCGCAGTAGTTCACGTTATTGCTTTCATCATATGCACGTCGGTATGTTTTCTTTTTCTCTTTTAATTTTGTTTTCTGTAGCCTTTACGAAAACTTAACGAGTGTCGCAAGTTGTGCCTGTACTCTGTGTCTATTTTAATGAAAGAGAAGACGAGAATACATATCTTCGAGATTGGCGTAGAGTCTTTGTTTTGATCTGGAAAGGTGAAAATAGATCTTTTTCGATGTTTGGTACAATTACTTGTAGTTAAGAAAGAGGACACTGAAAAGAACGTTGCAAACAATTCTTCGATCTAGAACCCCAGAACGGTGTGACTTGCGAGTTGACCGCTACCTGTGAAGACGGAAGATAATAGAAGTAAAGAATAAAGCCACCTCAGAAGTTAAGCAACTTAATTTTCTGGAAAAAACTTCGCTCCACGATGAATGTTAGTCGCAAAGAGCGCTGACGATGACCACTGTAGTTTACCTCAGACATACAGTGGAAGGATTCACTAAATTATAGCCGTGGACTGTCGTAGTCTCGAAAAGTATATGTATAACGCGGCTAATTAATTGCTTTATGCTGTACAAATTAAATTGGAAGTCGGACTTCGTGTCCGTAAGAATGCGAGTCCTTTATTCGCACGATAAAAGAATACGATCTGGTAAAATGACATTTCGTATTATGCTAATGGTGGACTGGCCTCACGCCCGAAATTTTATGTCTCCTTTCACGTTATAGCTTTATATGAAAAGCTGATAACTATATAGCATTAATACACAAGGAAATTGTCTGGCTTTCAAATAAATAGGTTAGATAAACATTAAATGAATTCTGTATACTCATAAATACTGGAAGACTAATGTATTGGTGCTTACCCGATGGCAACTGTAACAAGAAAAACAGCGCGAAATAGCAAGGGTTCTCCTCGCTGCTCGCAGTGGTCTGCGGCTTCTTCTATTCATAAGTGATCTTATTACAATAAATTAAATATCACTACGGTTCTCTTTAGTCCTGTGTCTCATGACATACTTTGTAAACTTAACGTATTGAATGCAGGTTAAAGAAAATAGGATATGGGATCTTATGTTTGTCCCCTTGATGACTACGATACAGGCTATCTAATTACTGTGAGCAGTCATTCAACTAACGACGATAATATTAACATACATGAGGAATCGTAATATACACATTTTTAAATGACAGGATAGAGGCTTACATTAACATTTTCAGTTCATTAAATAGTTGGAAAATGAGCGTATTCTCATCATCTCACATTGAGGTAGTATTAGAATATTTCATGTACATGTATGAATCAAGGTGTTTTTGCCTTAGTAGTTAATTACTTACGTTTGGGAAAACTTTCATTTTCAGCACTAGTAACGGGAGGATGCACATACGTCACGTTAGCATAATGTTTTTGTTTGTTTTGTAGAGGTGACGAAGGGCCAGTAGTCTCAAGTAGTTGGGCATGACAAACTCCGCTGTGGGTCACACACAATGGCTGGTGTAACGCCAGGCATAATGCTGATGACCTCGACTGGTCGTCAGACTCTGGGTGGGCACGTCATCTACGCACAATATTTGTTATTTCTTCAGTCGGCAACCGCAGTTGAGCTTTTCAATCTTTCATCTCACCTCTACTTCTTATTAACTATTCAGAGCATTCATCCCAAGTTTCATGCCACAATCGTATTATAACATTACTTTCTTTTTTAAAAAAAAGCTCTACCAACATGGCACAGACAGCAACAAAATACATACATACGGCAAACAAAAACTCGATTTTGATCACAGAATGAACAGAAATTTAATTTTCCACTGTACATAGCATACGTTTTGTGCATAATTTATTTTTTATTCGGACTGAATTATATACGGACTTGGACTTTGCCCAGTGAAGAGTTTTGAAACTCAGTCAAGTGTAAAAGTACGTTACTCTAAACTGAACCACAATCACCTTTCTGTAAGAGTCGCATATCTCTCGGTTTTCCCCAGTATATAGTTTTTCTTTATTATTTTAAAGAATTCCTTTTATTTTGGTAACTGCACTGTCGCGCTTATGTTTGAACACTGAATAATGAGCTCCACAATGTAGTTCCACAACAATCACTTTGACTGTTGGCGAGGCTGCCGTTCACTCCACAAGTAGCTGCTGTACGCGACACGGTATGGACGTGTTCTAAGACTTCTTAGTCAAAATCTTGTTTTTGGAGACGTGTTTGAAAGAGGCTTGTGCCTTGGGTCAAATCGGGTATCCTCCTGTGTCACCCTTCCTGGAGAGGGCAGTTTCACTCGTCACAAGGTAAGTGCACATTCTTTTGCACGACAGAAATGCCGTCTTCTCATCCCAATGTTTCCAGCATTCGCCCAGGAACCGAAATCACACGCACAGTATTTTAATACCACTCATACTCACTATCTTAACATTTTGACGTTATTCGTTTCGTGTTCATTCACTTAAAATTTCAGTTACACATGTACCAATTCTTTGTATTTTGCAAAGAGCTTAAATTTTCGTATATCCTACATCCAAGTTATTTATGTGTATTATTCTTAGTTAGCTAGATTATTCCACAGATAGTGCAGCAAGGATAGAATCCCAATGGGTGTGGGTCGTGCTGGGCTGAGATAGAATACACCAAAATTTAGACATTATTAAAAACATTTATTAAATTCTGACCATTAGTACCTTCCAGAGCAGTTGATCACTTTAGTTGCTACCATAAGTGAATTTTAATTCATCTCAAACGGAAAATGCAATAACAAGCCTGCTACGTTAGTCTCTTTATTGCCAAACTTTGTCAGTTATAAGTTCATGCAGAAATCTCAACTGTTCCCAAATTCCTAAGCCACAGCTCGTTACAGTACACAGTTTCTCCTTTACTCCGGCCAATTGCCTTCTAATAATGTCAAAAGCACGGTGAAGATTCAACTACACCACTAATGCTGTGTACCCCGATGAACACATCCTCTCCACTCGGTGGTCAAAACTAAAGACCAAGGGACTTCTTCCCGTCCACGTCGAGTCCGCCGCGGGCCGCCGCAAAGCCCTCGTTCAGATGGGGACTCAAACAGCAGACGTGCGATGCTGCGCAATTGGCCACTGCGGCAGGAAATTTAAGCGATGACGTTGACAACGGCACAGTTAAAACGTTAGGTTATCAGCTTTTTAAAATTTTAATAGTTTTCAGAGCCTGGGTAAAAGATTTGTACCTTACAAGAACTAGAATTACGGAGTCGTACTGCTTAAAAGGCAGGCGAGAGAAATGTCACTACTACACATCATTACCCAAAGTATATGAGTGCGACTTAGCAAAACTCCTACTAAAGACACCAATTAAGCATAAAACAGATACATTGACTTAATTAACGTGAGCAGTGACAAACTCTTTAGTCACAACTCTCACGTCAGCAGTACACTACACTTTTCGGTACTTACTATTTATCTTGTTAGTGTACTACTAGACTCTACTTAATGAACAAGCTACTAGATTCAGTATTTGCTTGTTCTTTCAGTGACATGTTGTCATTCTATAAAATTCTAACGTTCAGTCATAACTTCTAGCGATCATCCTACCTCAGTAGGAAGTGAGTATCATAGTGTTACGTTGTCTTACCTAAGTTGCTACGTTACCTACGTTCAGCAATTCTTTGATCTGAGGTACATCCTAAACCTATACAAGTGAAAATATTTACAGCACAGGAGAGAATCATAATCAAAATAGGCTGGTGCAATTGCTCTTCTTGCTTTTTCTACTATTTAGACAGATAATATTTCGGTAATTATTTTTTGTAAGCATTGGTATCAGAGTTCACTCTTCACGCAATGTCAAATAATTTTTTGTTTTACTATACTTACTCCTTAGATATAGTAGACAAATCGGCAGTTTCATGAAATTAGTACGGTGATTCTTGTATGTCGATTCAAGTTTTACATTTTGTGATACCAATGTGAGTTCACTATACATGAGAATTTCTTTGAATCTTTAGCGAATTTTCGCTTACCTCGTGCACTTGGGACAGGTATTGTCCTCTATTCATGTCCATTTCTTGGGGCAAGCTTCCAGAAAAGTTTTTGTGTGTCATAGTCACGGCATGCTTTCTTAGTCTTGCCGCTAACATGTGTTCGTCTGTGTGTTAAAGGCAACATCCATTATGTTGGCACTTTAGTTGACCATTCGTTTATTTCATAGTTTATCATTGTTTGTGTAAATCGTTGGATGGAATGCGTTTCTTCACACAGTACATTGCTAAGGAACTAACTACCATATAAAGTGTATATTGAGGCGACAGTGATTTATCCTCGCTTGTGGGATAGGTGTAAGTATAACAGGTGCTGTCGTTATTACCTGGCATGAGGTTTTTAACTGAACGCAGTCGAGTTGAATGTACTATTTAAATTCAGTTTCTTTAGGTCAAGTCTCAGGGTTATACACGGGTGAGCGATGATTGTATGTGCGTCACTTACAGGTATTAATCGTGAACATGCATTCTTCGTCAGCTACCATCGTATGGTTGGCTACCAACCCTCGCTATCTGCATTCGAGTAGCAAATTCTGCAGACGAGAAGTCATCTGTTGCGTCCTTGCCTCTATTTATAAATCAGTTAATATTCAGGTACTAGGAACGTGCATTTTACGCCATTTTCCAGGTAACTGTTCACTAAAACTATACCCTAAAGATGTGCGACTCGAACCTAATAGTGCAGATATATCAGTGCTCCAGATCTTAGTAACGGTATTAATCCTGAATCCGCGTCACGAAAATGTGCCATATAATACAATATAACACACTGCCAACGCTTATAAAACTATTTCTCTAAATTTACATAATGCTGCTGGTGTCGTGGCTTAAAACGCTTTACTTGAAACTCCACGACACATTGCGTTTTCGTTAGTTAAGATATGATGAAGAGCCGTGTCATCGTTTTAGCTTAATGTACTTACTTACCTTACTAGATCATGTTTTTAGTTTCTTTGACTTCAGTTAATTTGAAATATGTTGTTGCCTTCGTCCAGTTAAGTTTATAATGTGCCATACTGCACCCTTTTTGTGGTGTCTGTTTGTTACTAGGCATAGATTGGTTAGACTGGTGCAGATCGGAATGTAGCATGAAGTATCGTTTGGTTACTGTTTTTTGTTTATACGTTACCTAAAACCCGTACAACTTGTCGTAATGCAAGTGGCAGTTCGGATGATCCTGGCTACTATTTTTTTCTGTTTTTGTAGCCGTACAGGTTACTAATTAGTTTCCGTACGACTGCAGGATCACTAGTAGTAAAATTCTTTGAACGCCTGTGTAGTTAACTGTTTGTGTTTGAAAAAAAAAATTGCGGAACATGGCAACATGTGAAAATTTCAGTACAGCCCCCAGATTATATGTCTTGTAAGGCTTTTTGTCATGCGTGCTACTAGGCTAGTTGATGTCACGTGCAACGTCATGAGAGCATGAAATTATTGAAAAAGACTCATATCAAAGGGCAGGTTGTGAAAAGATAGATTTCTGTGTAGCCTATTAGTATAGTGCTTGGTTTCAAAATAGTCCATGACAAACTTATTTTGTGGTAGCCCCTCACTTGCGTCCTCTTTGACTACTGATATTGAGTCAACACTTCAACTTTCACTGAGAAAATCGTAGTCGCAAAAGGCAAAACGGAAAGGCAGTTTCCCGATTTTTGTGTGTTCTTGCAATCATCTGTTAATTCTAGCGTGGCAAATGGTGGAGAAATAATTTACATTATTTTCTACACATGTTCAACCCGTAAGCCAGCATTTGCAAGAGGTAATAGAAATCATGCATATATTTTCCTACATGGTAAATCATCATTTGTGAAGAGTAATAGAGAGAAACCGTGTTCTGCATATTGTACCTGTTTCCGTATGTTTACTAGTGAAATATTTATTTGTTCTGAAACGTTTGTGTATATTCTACTGACATGGTCTCCAAGTTCAGCTGCCAGTTCATCAAACTTAGATAATACTTTCTCTGATACCTCATTGCCAATTGGATTTGATAATATTTTTGATGGGTTGACTACTGCTCTGGCAAACGTTAGTTAAGTTCGATGCATTTCTGTACAGCGTGTCTTGTTTTCTTAAATCCTTATTTTGTTCAGATAATTTATCATTAGATTGTATGTTAGGATATGGTAATTTTATGTTGGACTATGACGATGATAAATCAGAAATATGTGTTAATATTGTTTGTCACTTCGTCAGTTGTTGATATCATAGCAAGTGTAACAAGGTTGCCGTTCATATTGTTCATATTGTCTACGGTTTTTTGCATCATTCTCTGTATAATAAGTTCACTAGATTTCTGGGCTGTCTGTCGGTTGAATATGTGGCTGATCTGTGTTATTAACAGTTGGTGTACCCATTTTGCATGCTGCACCATTAATGTTTTTCACAATACTACTATTTTCTACTTCACTGGTTTCTTCGTCTGAAAGTATGTTATTGCTTCGCCCATTATTTGTTTCTTTATGATCTTTACCATAATAATCAGAAATTATCAAATCGCCGTGGAGCGTGTTTCTTTATTTTTATTTTTTTATAACGTTAACTCGCAGCTGAAATTATCAATACTTCAGTTGCAGAATGACAACACAGATAGCTTATACTTCAGCAATGGAACACGGTATTACGTACGATATGAGTAAAAGTCGTCCGTCTTAGAGCAGCTAAATGACGTATGATTGTGTTGGCTATGTTATCTGTAAACTGTATGATGTGTAAGCATGTAGTTATCCGAGACAGAAAGAATAAAGTACTAATAAATTTGTAAATAAAAGTGTAAGTAAAGCAGTCTAGCACTCAGTACTTTAAGCAATGAAGCGCAATAGTAGTTCTTCTCTTAACTGAAATATTTATGTGCTGCTTTGGCATCTATTTATGTTATAACTTCTCCAGATTGTTTTATACCATATTGTTTCAACATTAGAGCTGCACATCCATATCCATTCACCAGTTAGATATAGTGTCCACACCGCAGTGTTTCAACAGTACGTAGATCATACAATAAACTACATTTAACAAATATTACTGTTTTTTCTCAACAGTGCAGGCGCCGTTATCAGTGTGAGTAGACCTCTAACTGTGAAGATGGAAGAAAGTCAAAGGAAGTAAAAAATAAAGCTTGTAAATAATTTCGCCACCTCAGAGATCAACCAAATTAATTTTCTGGAAAAACCTTCTCTCCACTAACTACGTTACTCGCAAAGATACTGATGCTTATCACTGTAGTTTCCTTCAGTCTTACAGTGAAAGGATTCCGTTAGTTAAAGCTGTGGACCATCGTAATTTGGAAAAGTATATGCATAACACGAGCAGTCAATCGCTTTATGCTGTACAAAATAAATTGGAAGTCAACTTCGTGTCCGTAAAACTACAGGTGCTTCACCAGAGGGTAAAACAAAATTTTGTGTCTCCTTTAACGTAATAGCTATAAATGAAAGCCTGATAATTGCATAGCGTTAATGCACAAGGAAATTATTTGGATTTGAAGTAAGTGGATCAGCTAACTTTAAACGATTTAAATATATTCACAGTTAATGGCAGATTAAAATATTGATGGTTAAACGGTAGTAACTGAAACAAGAAAAAGGGAGAAACTGCAAATGTTCTCCTCGCTGCTCGCAGCGAAAAAGGGAAAACTGCAATTTCCTCTGTTTATAAGCGATATTATTACGATAAGTTAAATATCACTAGCTATCTCTTTACTCCTGTTTCTCATGACATTCATATTAAGCTTTACACACAAAAGACAGAAAGAAAACTTGATACGGATTATGCAATTTTCCAACTGTCTTAAGTTTTGCTCGATCATTTGCCACCGGAAAAAGTGCGAAGGTGAGATTTTCTGTATGTGTCACAGATACTCTGCGACTGAGGACGGTGACGCAAAACATTGGTTCGTGAGTCGGGGGAAGGTGTTTGAAGATCTGAATGCATAAAAGAGTTATGTGAGCAATACATAATGTCAACGGGAGGAAAGTGACGAAATATAGTTATCGCCAGTGCAATTTGTTAATTCCTAACATCAAGATTCTGCCCGGGAAAGCGTTTGCCACAGGCAGGGCACGCGAAATTGTCGGTTATTGTGATGTTACGATCGTATGTGAACATTTAGCTGGACGGAGAAAGTTCTGTGACCATATTATACTTTCATTTCATTCCTATAAGACTGTATAACGTACAAACTCATCAGATACATCCACATGCCACAGAAACTCAATTATGGTAAAATCTCTCTCTCTCTCTCTCTCTCTCTCTCTCTCACACACACACACACACACACACACACACACACACACGGAAGTGACCTACCTGTCATTGTTTTGGAACTCCATTCTTATGTTCGAATACTAACTTCCCAAAGAGGGCTCATATTGAGCTGAGACTAATTTTCTCTGTAGCTCTCTCTCACCGACAAGCTCACGACGTATCAACAGTTTTCTTTGGCATACTCTGATTTTCTGTAGTTTGTTACCGTTTATACTGCTGATTGTAAGATACTGTTTAACGATATTCTATCCAGTAAAAGAAAATATAACACTACTCCTTGTCTCGGAAATTTTGGAAAATCATTTTGATGTCACCATCCTAGCCTCTCAGCCAAACACTGAAAGCGGAGCACGCTATCGCTTTGACGCAAAGCGTCACACACTATCGTTTGATTGGCAAGGTTAGTGGTCTGTGACGTTGACGCGGTCGGGGTGACGGCTATGCGATGACCTTACCAGATGTACTCGTTTGTTCTTAATGTTATATTTTCCTCACTAGTGATTTTCCGTACCTTCTGTCGTAATGTAATAGAGTATCCTCGGTTGTTTTGCCAGTTATAGTGTCTTAGTTGCAAATGAAGTGCAGCCAACCCTACGGAGAGTAATTTACATAAATTAACATTTTGTGCATGAACACTGCGAGTAGGAACAGCTGAAACGTGCATCGTGTGTTACAGCCACAGTACACTGCTTTTAGCTGGTGCTTCCCGTGAGATGAGAAGTGCATGCATAGCGGAAACGAATATGCAATTCTGTTTGTTCTCGCAGTGAACTCCGCTACTGTTACGTCACCGCTGTTGTCACCAGCACCAGACAGAAACTCAGCAATTTTATGAGCAGTCTTCCATTTCCGCCTCTCTGTCTATCTCTCTCTCTTTCTTTCTCTCTGTCTCTCTCTCTATGTTGTTTGTGATTACTACGCATTTTTCTGAAAGAATGCTACCAGAGCAACAAACTGGAATGTTATTCCACTGTAGAGCTGCCGTTGCCTTTTGTTTACCTCCCTAAATTGAATACTTTCCCTTCCCATAACATTTTAGCTTCCGTCGTATATCCGCCACCAACGCGGTTATCGAAAAACCAGTATTCGATTTCTCGTCGGCTATTGGTCTCTACAGGAAATGATCTCTTCGCTCCCCCTGTCCGTAGAATGAAATGTGGTAGCGCTGCTCCGGCATAAAATAATACTTTATCCGGTGGATGTATTATTCAGGAAAATGAAGCTTAAAAGCGCGGAATCACTTTGTTCATAATATAACACATTGAGCCTATAATTATTCCGTTTCTGATGAAGTGTTCAACTACTGACGTAAGTACTACTACCTTGTAACTGACACGAGCTTTTACTGATGAAGTATTATACACAATGACAACATGGGTAATCAGTTTAGTACTCATGGAAGAGTTGGCGGTGAACTGCGGAATCATTTCACCGTCAGATGTTATGTTTTACGAGCAGTTTCGAACTCAGTTTAGTGGGCACAGATATCAAAAATGCCGTCGGAAGGCGATCAGGTAGGGCCTGGAAGGGCAGCATGTGTCACGATAGATAATTAAAAGTTTTAGAAGCCGGTAGGTATCTTCAGCACTTTCTTCGATTTGTTACAAACTGAAGTGTACGGAAGACAATTGCATCACATTTGATGTAAAAACAGAAGTAAGACATTCCTGATACAAGGTCTCCTGTCGTACGTGAGCGCTAAGTTGTTAGGTAGATTTTTATTTTTCGATTATTTTTCTCAGGGACCTGTATTTTGATTGTATTCACAGGACAGTAGTACATTTATGTATAGTCTTCCACGAACGTCTTCTCTCTTTAGTGTTGTAGGGAGGGAAGGCAGAATTCCGTAGTCTAAGTGAATTTATTGCTGATGAATTTGCGCTAAAAGCAGCCCAACACATATAACACTATATTTGCAGCTTTTCTCTGGAAACATATATGACTTGAAATACACATTTTTTCCCTGCTGGGAGAGTACAAAAGGCCGCGGTGGTCTAGCGGCTCTAGGCGCTCAGTCCGGAACCGCGCTTCTGCTACGGTCGCAGGTTCGAATTCTTCATCGGGCATGGATGTGTGTGATGTTCTTAGGTTAGTTAGGTTTGAGTGGTTCTAAGTTCTAGGGGACTGATGACCACTCATGTTAAGTCCCATAGTGCTCAGATCCATTTTAAACCATTTATGAACCAGAATTAAATTTGTAAACCTTTAGTTAGAATATATTTAAGTAAAGTTGAGTAACGCACAAGAACGGGATCCAGAGGTACCAGTTATTGAATGAGGAAGTGACTAACCCTGACAGTTGAAGAACGTTCAGCTTCGTCAAGTAAAATCACACTGTTTACTATTTCGAAAATACTTTTGAATAAACCTGCTTTAACCTGAGGATGTATGACATGTGATACATCTGTGATAATTTTATGAATCAGATGATGGTTCAGAAGAAAAACCGGCAGCAAAATAAAATAATATTATTGACAGCACAGTGGTGTGTATTTTTTAAAATTTGTACATGGTGTTCCCCCCGTTGCCTAAGGGAGATAATTTCATGAACACTGATAATAATTTAATTTTCTATACCTAACTGGCAAATAGCAATTTCTTCTCGACTAATGAAGTGGTTATCCTGCCCAACCTGGCCCGCAAAGTATCCCGTTTATAACAGGTGAAGAAACAGCGACAGTTACTCATGCAGAATCAAAAACTTGGAGTACTGTCTGACAAATCACACTTATTTCCCAGTGACTTGTGGTGTTTCGTACGCAGAAGGCGTAAGAAAATTTCACGGGAAGGCTGCGTCCAAGGAAAACTGAGGAACTCGGAATTTTGTTTGGCAGACTTTTCAATTTTTCATAAAAGTTTCCTTCGTGTTGGTGGCAAGCGCATTGAATCGGAAGGGTGACATTGAGCTGAGGGACAATAAGTTATAGCCCTCTGCCCCTCATCCCAATGGAGATTGTAATGATACCACCTACGTTTTTTTTGGGGGGGGGGGTAACACATAAAGTCCTCGGAATTGAAGTATACTGCACCTGTCTTCGCGCCGCCGTTAATAGGATGCGACATATTGCAAACTGGCAATCTACGCTGCTTATGTGGCAGGAACAGTTAGCCATAGGAAAATACCTACGTCAAGCCACCGATAATTAAGGCTGTTTTTTGAACCACATTATAAAGTAGACTGCTCCTTTCACTTTGGTGAGCTTCTGCAAAACTGAAAAGTGTGAACCACTATACAGTATGTGTTTCAATTTTCCGTTATAGATTCAGAGTATTTTTTATTCCATCTTTGAAGTGTGAGACGCTATTAGCTGATTTTTGGCAAAATTCCATTAAGATCCTGTGGAACGAGAATACCTTCGGCGTAGCACCGACAGAATAAACAAGCTCAAATTCAGCCAAAACTCGTCTCCATTAAACCTTGAAAATTTTTCTGCAGTTGCTTAAGTGAGCGATAAAATTTTTAAGTAGCATCCGAATTTAAGAACCATTTCAACAACATACTTGAGTAAATATAAAAGCTTATACCTGTTGCTGAAGAAATTGCGATGATATCAGAACGAGTAAAGCAGCATGTAACAGTATGGTCTTAGAATTATTTTCTCTTGCTGCCACACAAAGCGCGGGAAATATCAACACTGTTTCGAGGACGTAATGAGGGGCGATTTCATATCTGTATCGTTTTTGTAGTGATACGTGATCAAGTGACAGGGTTTTGACAATATCTTTTCAGTTAATACAGAGAGTGCTTGTACACTTTCCAATTTTTCTCGTTTTGTACGTGAGGTAGTAAAGTATTATTTACGCTGCTGTGTTGCTCCAGTGGTGCTCGGTTTCAGACAGTTTTTTAATTCTTACAGCACCTTGAAATTCAAAATATGCAAAGGTAATAAATGGTTTCAGAGTACAAAATACCAATTAAGATTGTGGTCTCAAGGAAACAACGATAAACGTTAACTATAAACACTAGATTTTGAAATCCAGCCTTAACGACTTCCTTTTAACCCAATTAGGAATCACTGGCAGCAGTCATAGAGCATGGACTGTTGTTAATTGCTACAGTCGCAGGTTCGAATCCTGCCTCGGGCATGGATGTGTGTGATGTCCTTAGGTTAGTTAGGTATAAGTAGTTCTAAGTTCTAGGGGACTGATGACCACAGCTGTTAAGTCCCATAGTGCTCAGAGCCATTTGAGCCATTTTTTGTTGTTATATTCTTGCTGGCAAAGTATAATGAGCTGGGAGCTAAGCGAAGGGGTCCTCAAGAGAGAATATTTGGCGGGAGATTTCTAATTCCTCCTCATAACCAAGGAAAACATCCTTAAAACCCTTTATCGGAAACGGGGAATCCTAATTACTTTTGCTGTCCGTTACTCACACAAAAATTAAAAATGCGATGGGTGAACATGTTTAAAGGAAGAGTAGATAAATACAGAGAGTAGATAACATGTGCTAATTCAGCAAAAGTACTTACGCGATAATTTTGCATTCAAAATGTACAACTAAAATTATTCCTCCGTCCCACATGTATATGTTTGTAGATAATATTGTTTCATACAGTCACAATATAACGATTATAGTAGCAGCGTACTAAAACATTCCGTTGGCCCATCATTGCATTTCTACTGCCGACTGTCACTAATGCTTTTCATTTCAGCATAACATCTGCACCGTAAATCGTCAACGATTGTTACGTATTCACGATCTACTATCCACATGAATCTTTCCTTTCGTCTTCCTTCCAGTACAGTTTCCACCAACGATCCACATTGTAATGCCCATATCAACCACTCGATCTTTTTGATTCATTTGTTCTTCATTAGGAATTTCTCCTCATTGTATTGTTTGGAACGTGTTCGGTCAGTCCATCTGATCTGCAACAGTTTCCTGCAGCACCGTATTCAAAGGCTTCTAAACATTTCATATACGCCTTCTACTTGGCCCGCGTTTCTCACTTATCGATAACTGTCCTCCAGACGTAAATCTTAAAGAATATTTTTCTGTCATCAATGTTTGTACTATTGGACACTTTCGAGTAGGTTACGTGAAAATATGAACATCTCAAAGAGCCTTAAGCAGTCAAATCAACGATTATTATTAGCAGGGGAATAATAGAAGTTTTCCGGTAATTCAGTTCGCATAAGTTTATCCCAAAACGGTTGTATGGATTGCAAATATAACTAGTCCCGCCATGTGCCCAACTGAATTGTAGATGAATTCATTTCAATCAGTGAACGTAAAAATGTTGTGTTGCGAAACGAACTGATTACGTATGGTATACAGGTAATTTTATAAGTATCCTGCACTTACTTGCTACTGCAGTTCGATACAAATTTTTAAGTGCATGTGGTGCCCTCATCTTGCTTATTACCAAGTCAAATATTACAGCAACTGTTCGCTGAATAAATATAGACTACGAACGAACAAACTGGCCTGAGATTTTGAAATTTTCATGTAATGAATGTTGTTCACACAAATACATGGTGACGGTGATTAGCGAGACAGCCGGCCACTGTTAAAATGACAAGGGCCACTGTTAAAATGCGCGTACTGTAAATGCACGAGGAGGTAGTATTGAGTTGCTGCACTGCAAAGAGTTGTATACATTGGGAGGAGATAAAGTAATCAGTGTTGCGTAAAAACTTACATGGTTTGATCGAACCACAACTTTCCAGTTACAGGACCTTTTCATTTTTTTACAGCTGTTTATTTTCGATAACTGTCTGGAATCCGAGGAGACAATGATTTCCTCATTTTTATAAAAATGGTTAAAATGGCTCTGAGCACTATGGGACTTCACATCCGAGGTCATCTTTCCCCTAGGACTTAGGACTACTTAAACCTAACTAACCTAAGGACCTCACACACATCCACGACCGAGGCAGGTTTCGAAGCTGCGACTGTAGCGGTCGCGCGGTTCCAGACTGAAGCGCCTTGAACCACTCGGCCACAGCAGCCGGCTCATTTTTATACGATTTCCTTTTGATACTAAGGATCTGATGAGTAGTGAATTAATTTATTCCCTTTCTGACACTAAATATCTCCTTAATTCAACTTTTAACTACTTTTTATACATGTTTACGATGTATCTCTTTATATAGATTACAAGTATTTACATTTGAGAGTAAAATTAATGAAGTTTGCTGGGAAATTAGTTATAAACTAAACAAGTTAAAAAAATAGTCGAAGGGGTAGAGAGAGGTACCCTGTCCGCAGCTCGTGGTCGTGCGGTAGCGTTCTCGCTTCCCACGTCCGGGTTCACGGGTTCGATTCCCGGCGGGGTCAGGGATTTTCTCTGCCTCGTGATGACTGGGTGTTGTGTGATGTCCTTAGGTTAGTTAGGTTTAAGTAGTTCTAAGTTCTAGGGGACTGATGACCATAGTTGTTAAGTCACATAGCGCTCAGAGCCATTTGTGAGGTACCCTCTCAAAACTTTTGCAGAGTATTGCATCAGAGTTTCATAGAATCATGCACTCATCGGGTGACCTTACGGAACGACAGTTACAACAGACCCACAGATCTGACACAACCTCTGTCAACTAAGCTCACATTTTGCTGGTGATTCTGTCTCTAAGTACTTTTAATGATCCTGCATTACAGGGTTCGCGTTTAACGTTATTGAATGTGTTAGCAATGCAGTCTGATATCTATGTTTCATAATAAAACTAAGAATTTGACTTTAAGGCTAGTACGTAATTAAAATTAGATATTAACCTTATTCTATTAGGTCTAAATATGAGTCTTCAAATGGTGAACGCTCGACGTTGCCTCAGAATTGAGTACTGTGGCATTATTGTCGGTTACTGGGCGTTAAATCAAAATCGTACAACTGTGACGTGCCCTCGATAGCTGATTTGCAGAAACGCCATCGGCGGGTTTGCCTTCTCCACGAAAAACAGAGGTCCACAATGCAGATTACAGATCCGCGATGCTTCCTGGTGTGTGTGACACTAACACAACTACACGCGTTCCACTTCATAACGACACATTCACTTAATCTAGTTCTTCCATACTGGTAAGTTCCTCCCTAAATAAGTTATAATATTTCTGAGTATGTCAGACAAGGACAAAGTTCCGTTTAGAGGTGCATCAAGTACGACTGTGCATTTTCTTGATATTCGAAAAGAAGTAACACACTCTTCGACCTTTACGTTATGTTAACCGGAGACATAGGAATGACGGAGAGGCTCCGTCCCCGCCGCAGCCGCAGTGGTCCACAATCCCACGACGCCTACCGCAGTCCACTTCACCCTTCCGCCGCTCACACCGAACCCAGGGTTATTCTGCGGTTCGGCCCCCAGTGGACCCCCCAGGGAACGTCTCACACCAGACGAGTGTAAACCCTATGTTTGCGTGGTAGAGTAATAGTGGTGTACGCGTACGAGGAGAACTAGTTTGCGCAGCAATCGCCGACATGGTGTAGCTGTGGCGGAATAAGGGAAACCAGCCCGCATTCGCCGAGGCAGATGGAAAACCGCCTAAAAACCATCCACCGACTGGCCGGTTCACCGGACCTCGACACAAATACGCCGGGCGGATTCATTCCAGGACCAGGCGCTATTTCCCGCCCGGAAAGCCGTGAGTTAGACCGCACGGCCAACCGCTTCGACCCTTACTCACTGTGTCTTGTTGACTCTACGAGGCACCCATCCTGTAGTCTTGCTGCTGGAGTTTACTAGTGATACTGGTCCCAGTAGTCTCTCGGATTATCCTTTACCAGTACGTAGATGTACTATTGTCAGCATTCAGAAGTTTATTCCCTTCTCACCACAACATCAGCGATTGGAAGTTTATTCCCTTCGCACCGTAACATTATCTGCTCCAGTAGCTCACAGTCCTTTCCTTCTAATGAAATCCTTGAGTCTGCAACAATAAAAGCATCAACAAAATCCACGTATGCGACTATGCATTACACATTCGCGTTCCCCTCAGTTGGTTGAAGGAGGTGTTAGTGATGTCCCTGATATGAATCCACAGATCGTTCGCTCCCGGTACCCCATAGTGAATGCTTTATCTCAGCAGTTGCAGGAACTGCGCTGGAGCGATGTGGGAACTTAAGTTCCCGTAATAGCGCTAACAGCGTAGCGCAACAGTGGCCAGTCATGATAAGAACTGGGATCCCGTCTACTACTTTCAGTGCATCATTTACTGCTTTGCCAATAAAGTCATCATATATGAATCCACATTGCCATCCTCAAAGTCCATGAAGTTCCATGCACGTAAGTAGTACTTAACATTGCTAAAGTTGAGGCAAGGCACTGGCAAAGCAAACGACACTGAAGAACTCCCCCTTGGAGGTGTTTTTCTTGTTTTTTTTTCAGTTGTTACTGTTTCCGTGATTTCCACATTATAGCACAGGTCCCAGTTGCAGAACCTCAATCAATAAAGGACGTAGGGCATCATAAAGGAGCGAATCAAACGAAACCCGTTCCCGATGCTAGTTGGCAACTGATCGCTTGTGAATTACTTCCTGTAGGTAGCGCAACTGCAGACTGACTCACAAGTTAATCTCTTGCTGAACATTACCAACCATCTGTCAGCGACTCGGGGCCCCGCGTTGACAAACGATCTGAGCTGTATCGTGAAAATGAACGAGCCGGTTGTGGACATTAGTTTGCACGGGAAGTGAAAAAAATATTTCGTTTTATACAACTACAAGCTCCCGTGCTACTCCTGGAGGTATTTGATACAGAAAGCGTGGTGTGAAATGAAAGAAGTTCGTAAGACAGGTAAGTAATATACTGTGCATCTGCTGATTACAGTAAAATTACTGGTAAGTCAATGGGAACAAACACACAAGAAAATATAAATCATACCGGGAGAATTCTTCCGCATGACTATCAACGCCTACTTCGTTCGGGAAAATTACGCTGCATTCAGTCGAAAAATTAAAACGACAGAGAATCGACGGAAAAACCATAAAATTATCGATACTTGTAAACACAATGGGGCCCAAAGCGGCTGTATGGAGCACAAATGAATGTCGTCACGAATCCATGTGTACAAATCTAATGGCACCAGGGCGCTCAAAATAAAATAATGTTCAACACGTTAAAGTGAATAATTGGTTTTAGATTCACTTGACACATACCAAAAGATGCTCATATGCAAATAACTGTACTCCCTCTCCTTAACGCTCGCTCACGGCAACTGTAGTTTCTCATATTAAAAAGGCTACGCAGTGCCCGCTACAGTGTTGCCAGCGTGTCTGCTACCAGTCGCCGATTTTAGATCTCGTGCCCATTGCGTTCCTTTTCAGTTTCCCCGTGTGTGGACGGCCTTTAGAATTGCGCGATTCAGGACTTGACATGCTGCAGAATCTCTGAATAGATACGTGCCGGTTCGTGATGGTTTCCCACCCTTAATATTGTCAACATCAGCGCAAGCTCCTCTTACATGCGTGAACTGGAATATGGACGTACAAGATTACTCTTATTCAAGGCATTTCCGGGTACGCAGATGATTTCCAAGACGACGAAAAGGGTACCCTTACAAACTCCGGGGATGACAGATTTGCAAGAGACAAAACACGTGAACACTTGAGAAACTAATTACACATGTCTAGCCCGCCCGGTTGGCCGTGCGGGAAGGAGCGCCTGGTCCCCGGTACGAATCCCCCCGGCTGATCTGTGTCGAGGTCCGGTGAGCCGGCCAGTCGGTGGATGGTTTTTAGGCGGTTTTCCATCTGCCTCGGCGAATGCGGGCTGGTTTCCCTTATTCCGCCTCAGCTACACTATGTCGACGATTGATACGCAAACAAGTTCTCCACGTACGCGTACACCACCATTACTATACCACGCAAACATAGGGGTTACACTCGTCTGGTGTGAGATGTCCCTGGGGGGGGGGGGGGGGGGTCCACCGGGGGCCGAACCCCACAATAACCCTGGGTTCGGTGTGGGGCGGCGGAGGAGTGAAGTGGACTGCGGTAGTCGTCGTGGGATTGTGGACCACTGCGGCTTCGGCGGGGACGGAGCCTCTCCGTGGTTCCTAGGTCCCCTGTTAACATACAATCCAATACAATACACATGTATTCTCATAGCAAAACCATTGCACAAAAAGACTGTCGCATTGTCAGAAGAGAGCACATTTTTCGGGTTTCCTGCAAGAAAAATTGTTTTGCTGCACGGAAAACAGGTGCGTTAAAGTGTGGAAGTCAAATGGTGCAGCAACTTTAAGAGCACTCGAAAGCTGAAGTACGCGGTACTGTATGAATCTTGTGGTCAAACCGTCTAGACTGTACACAATTGCACCGTGAAAGTCTTGTGGTATATGAAGCAAATGGAATTTCGCGTCCAGCCGCAGACGAAAGGTGCCAACAATTTGACGAAGGTCGCACAGACGTGAGTGATGGTGAACTTGATACGGTCCGGGTCATGCAACATGTCGTTTCAATCGGCAAGCTGAAAGGGTATCTGGCTGTAAAAGAGTCTTTCCAACAATGATGACGTTCACACAGCGTTTACCGAAATGCTCCGTGACGAAGGAGTGGACTTTTGTCGTCGAAAACTGAACGATTAATACAACATCCCGACCAGGGTTTGCAAGAGACTTGGTGACCATGTCGAAAATAAATGTATTTGACTGCAAATAATAATGTGCAATTTACGCCTAAGCCACTTAAATTGAGAGATTTACAACATTTGAGTCCAATTCTACGAGTACTTCTTTAGCGTCTGTGTCTATTTTGTCACCAGTTATAGTCCCGTTCCCTTTATTGCTATTCATTTTAAACGTAACACTTGTTTTGAATAATAATCTCATGATTCAGGAAATTCATTAATGTTGGCTCCGTCTCATTGTAACATAAAGTCATTCAGTTGCTAATTCTGTTCTCTGTATTGCTTTTACGTAGTTACTTAACTTCTACATTGTATGCCCTAAGCTGCTAAAAAGCATCATTGTGGCAAATTGGACTGCACCTATAGAGATACAGTTGTATTGTGCTACCCCTAATTAATTCTTCCGTCCGCCGTGTATAGAATCATACAGTGTGCAGTCCGTGATGGTGCAGAATGAGAGTGCCAATGCCAGGGAGGGACGCCACTCAGTGTGCCAGTTTTGATTCAAATTCTATTAGATACTTTCTATTTTTTAACTAAATATGATGCTGTTCGCCAAGAAACTATTAGAATAGCAAAAATTCGGCTGGTAACATACAGGGTGTTCGGAAATAACCGTTACAAGCTTCTAAGATTTGTAGATCGGTGTGAGTACATACTCGTATTTTGAACAGGAATCCATGCCGGAAACGTACCGTTTCCGATCTACGACGTCACGTCTGCTGCACTAGAAACTGAAGGGAAACCAGGCGGAATAGAGTGTGTATACCGACGCACGCGACGTCACGTCTGCTGCACTAGAAACTGAAGGGAAACCAGGCGGAATAGAGGGTGTATACCGACGCACGCCTCGTAGGTGCAATGTCTGCAACAACGTTGGCAGCCGCACATCGAGCAACTGTTGTAATGCATCACTACTGTTCTGTACCTACAGTACCCTGGGTTCTCCTTTGTTTTGGAATAAGTGATCACGTAAATTTAAGTGTTAATACAAAGAAATGTCCTTAAATCGCAGATGTATGTTTCATATGTTTCCTTTCAAATTGTTACCTAATAATTGTACTGCGTCGTGCCTGATTCAATCCCTCAAGCAAAAGTGGATGAGTCAAACATATGAATTAAAAAGGGTACGTTTCCGGATGCGGGTTTCTATTCAACATATTATGTGCTCACTGTCATCTACAAGTCCTAGAAGATTGTAACGGGAATTTCTGAACACCCTTTATAAATCTCGTGTTAGATATTACGTTCGACTATATCAAGTGCAGTGTCCAAGTACACTTTAATTAGTCTCGTCTGTGACTATCCGATGGCATTTAACCTTGAAGGTCTTGATGTTTTGCTTCTGCCTTTTTCACGAATCGGTGCTGCTTCTTCATTGTTAGTTATAGACTTCGCATGGTTAGTTTTACGGGTGGCCGGATGTCCTTTCTGTACTCCGACTGTCTGCATTCTCATGTGACTGTGAGCGTTAGTTTTCGAAATATTTGCGAATCGTGTAACAGATGCAGAACTGGGGAACCATCACAGAATCCATTTGGTGGGATGTGGGAAACAGCCTCAAAACCACTTGCAGTCTGGCTGGCACACTGACTCCCTTCATCAATCCACTGGGGGGATTCGATCTGGGGCCGGCTCATCTCTCCATCCCAGAAGCGGCACATTAACAAGCACGGGCATCCGGGCGGGTATTTACCTTTAAGAGATACGCGTACAGTATGGCGAAATGTTAGAGATCTGTTCATTGTTATGTTAGTAACAAAATAACCAGCATGGGTAGTGGCAGAACATAATTACTTCCAGATACGCCCGACAATGAAGTTTATTAATTTGTACGCCACTTTTTAATTAAGGTTTAAATGTGTCACGTTTCAAATGGCGAAGTGCTCCAAATGAGAAATTAATTTTCTGGGATATGCCAACGATGAACTTGACATTTAAAAATACTGTTGGACACTTGTGGAAACAGTTACAATTGCTTTTATACCACCGAATCCTGTTTGTACTGTAACAGCATTTCGGCATTGACATCATGCTTCACCTCATGTCGAAATGGGTGTCAAATTTCCTTAAAGCAACAGTATAATGTATGCATCTCTTGAAAGAGACGGGGAGACAAGCGGCCAACAGGTTTGGCGTTATTTATCGCGACAGTGATGGCCAGTGGGAGGGGAGAGAGGGGGGAGGGGTGAGCACGATGCTTCTCCCCCAGGAATATTCCTAATTGCTACCCAAGTACGGTTCCTCTAATGGCCTTGCGTTAACAAGCTCCAGGCATCACAGGTAATTAACCCAATAATTAATTTACCTACGGTACGTCGGAATGATGCTCGTTAAGGGAAAAACATCCCAGTGCTGTTTCGTCCACTCTGATGGAATTCATTGAATCAGAATAACTGGACTGATAATTTAGATATTCGTTCCCATCAGCGCCCTACACGCTGAATCACCAAACAATACAGTGACGTTGGACTTTGCGTCATCAAGTCATATTATACTCTCTAATCACCGTCGTCATCTACACATCAATCCACCAAGCCTGTCAAAATATATTTATTGGCTTCTACCACGTTTGTTCGCCTTTGGAATCGTACATACCATCGAACAAACTATTCGTACGAGACAAAAGTTTACTGCGTAACGTAACTACTTCCGGCACGACTGGCCGAGAGTCCCTCAGGACAGTTGTTCAATCGCCCGTTTACTAGTTCTTTCAAGTGGACTCCACTTCGTGTAATTCCTGACATATCTTCACGTCAGTGAGCTGGGAAGGTTAGCGTAAAGCCCAACATTCCGATGTGTGAGTGGGATTCAGCCCTGCGACCTAGCGGGTTCCGGACTCACACTTTCCACTGCAGCACCAAGACCGACACTTTGCACTGCCTCGTGTACGATAATTGAGTCTACTGGGTCTGTGCCGTCGGCAGAGTGCACACCATAGACAAAACTGTATTTCAGTTTAAAACCTTACCAAAAATTTTGCTCTAGAATCATCTTGTAGTTTCATAATGGTTACTGTTCCATCGTGCCACAGCTGCTAATAAAATATAATTTTGAGCTTGGAAACTAGAGGTTTGCTAATCGGCCGCTTCGCTTTGTCACACTCAGCCGAGCACACCGCTCTAGGGCATAGCGTGTGTGAGCACGAACGCTCGGAGCTGGCAGCCTATGGTAGAGGGGAGGGCATAGGACGATCGGTTTGATGCACCCACCGCGCTGCGGTTGTGACCGGTACAGCAGTAGCTATGTGCGTCTGCAGGCTGGTGCTGCTTACGACATACTTCCACCAGATGGTGAAACTGCACTCACATTGCTTTAGCTACGCTGCAGACGTACATTCTTGGATGGTAGTGCCTCATCACTGCATCATTATGATCCATACAAGAAAATAGCTGTATACAACAACGAAAATTTTGAAAAATTTTAGAGTTTCACAGGAAAACTATGGCACTACCATTTTGTATAATAATGGTTGGTGTCGGAACCAAAAGTCATATTGCTACTTTTTACACTGAGGTGATAAAAGCCTTGAGATAGCTCCTAATATTGTGTCAGACCTCCTTTTGCCCTGCGTAGTGCAGAAACTCGACTTGGCAAGGAATCACGAAGTCGTTGAAAGTCTCCTGCAGAAATATTGTGCCGTTTTACTCTTACAGCAGTCCGTAATTGTTAAAGTGTTGCTGGTGCATATGCACGAATTGACGTCTCCGTTATGTTCCATGAATGTGCGTCAGGGTAAGGACGTAGCCAGCATGGGGGTGGGGATTTGTTAAAGATGACCTCAAAAAAGGCTTAGGTTTCTCATTCTGGAAAATGTATATATTAATATTATGTACATAATTGCTTTCGGAAGGCCTTCCACAAATAGCGTATCGTCTATAAAATTAAGGAAGGAAAGCTGTTCTTAAACAAAGTATAACATATATTCTCAACATTGAATTTACGTATTACCCAAAGGCACAATTAAACATTTCTCTATATAGCAATGTAATAACTTTACTGCCAAACGAATTAAAATTCGAATATAATGTGTTCCCTCTTTGCTAATAAAACACAGTATTACCTCTTTGCTAACAAAGCAGAGCTGTTTCCTAATATAACGGTGGGTTGAGTATCATATAAAGTTAAATACGTTTAAATCACATTTGACAATATCTATAGAACTCCTACTAAATTTTTGTATTTTAAATTTATGACTTATCTAAACTAAGTCAGAATTTCTCCCGCTCATCAAAGCATCTCAATTCAAGCTTAAATGTTATTGAAGTATCTTTCATTTCATTGAACTTCTTCAATTTCCTTAAGTGATCAAGAACATTTTTTAAACTATAGCAACAATTTTTTTTTTCATAAAACGAAACGTAATAAACAGATAGAGTGAGATACGCTTTTGAGATGTTAAAACTGATTCTCGTATTAATTTTAATTAGACTCCCAACATATGCGACCTCATTAATTAGTTTGCGTTTACCTATGATAATATGGCTATACAGTCGTTGATACTAATAAACTCCTCGACGATGTACTACAAATGTTGCCGTTTGTATGACTTTTGTTTACAAACGCGTTAGAGTTTCATGGTTGCACTCATTTTTCCGAGGATACTACAAATAAGATATTCCGCAGTAGAACGTCGTTCTTGTAGCAAACCTTCAAGACATGATTCTTTCCCATTCCTCAAATAAGCTACCTTTATGCACATGTACATAGTACAGAACGACGATCGCAAGCCGGCTTCCCATGTAAACATGGATTTCAGTTCCGAGAGTCTCTGAAGAGAGTTCACCTTTCATGCATTTAAGCACAGAGGCTGCATCTTCAAAGGAACTGGAATCTATTAGAAAAGAAACGAATTCGGAAGAAATTGGCTGTGGCCTATAGTACGTTACCAACCCCGTTAGTTGCCTAAATTGAAAATAGAAAACACCAGAAAACCGTTTTCAAGGTTACCAGCGGATGGATTCGAACCATCTCTCCTGTAGTACGCAGGGATTGCTAGCTCAGCGCCTCAAGGCAGAGGCATACCCCGTTCAGCAGAGAATTTGGGAAAAACTGGTGGTTGTACTTTGTAAAGATAAAATAAAATGCATTACAAGAAAAGATTCTGATCTTGTGCTTTTTCTCCTTTAATTGTGCATGTTTCGTCATTTAATAGGGCACGGATGCTTGCGTACATTAAGATTTAGTTGTGCACTGAATTCGTGGCTTGAGTTATTATAGTATTACAAGAGTGTAAATACATTTTGGACGTAAGATGGAGGCGATGCAGGGCGCACGTTGCTAGGAAGAATTCAAGTAGCCGGAGAAAATTGATTTTAGAGACAACGAACTCTAGAATGTGCTGTCATCACTTGTCCCTTCCGTTCTCCACAAAACCCTCCCCATAGCTTTTGTAGATCAACGCGATTTTTGGGGGACATGGGGCAACCCAAGTGTATTTTTATGCATTAATTTTAATTTAACGTTATTTATAATGCTGTTTTCCACTCCACTGCCTTGTGAAATACTGAAAGTTCTACCTCTCTCCAAATAACGACTATCAAACTGCTATAGATAGATACTTAGGCTATTATAGTAGTCTGTATATATCTTTCTTACTATAACGCCAGTGTACGAATCAAAATCGGTTTTCCTCTTCTTCTTGTTACAAATGTATCCATAATTAGAAGGTATCGGAACAGCATACAGCACAAAAACAATAAAGGTCAGCACATGAATTAAATTAAACCGCAAGTAATAACTGGACTGATTAACAGAACAATAAACCACACGGATCTTGGAAACATACAGATACACACTAATCCTTGCCTATAAGTCGGAGCTTATATCCTCACATCGGAGTCGTGGTATGTTGTATATATAATGCAGCAACTCCTTCGGATGGAAAGGTTTTGATCGCAGATTATGTTTGTCTTTCAATTTCACACATGGCAACTAGGTCATGCGTCATTCCCTTTATGTGATACGTCGGTCCACACCACTTGGACTCGCCACTCCTTTGGCTACGTCCTTGGATGGATTCATTCGTATGATGTAGGTCCGCAAGTCATTCGTTGGAATTGTTCTTCAAACCAAGAACATGGCGCATTGTCATCCATAAAAATTCCATTGTTCTTTGCTAACAAGAAGTGCATGAATGGCTGCAAATTGTCTCCAAGTAGTCGAACATAACAATTCCCAGTCAATAATCGGTTCAGTTGTTCCAGAGAATCCGATCCATTCCATGAAACACTGCCCACACCATCATGGGGAAACCACCAGCCTGCACAGCGACTTCTTGACAACTTGATTTCATTTCTTCGTGGAGTCTTCACCACCCTTCCACCCTACTATCAACTCTCACCAACTGAAGTCCGCCTGCTTAGTTGGTAGGTAACGTGCTTGTCTCCCTTGAACTAGGCCCACGTTCGATTCCCCGCCGGATCAGAGATTTTCTCCGCCTGTGGACTGGGTGTTGTGTTGTCCTCACCATTTTTTCCTCATTATTAGCCACAAGTCGCCCAATGTGGCGCCAAATGAAATAAGGCTCGCACTTGGGGGCCGAACCCGAATGAGACATCCCAGCCAACAGTTGCGTACAATAATTTCATTTAATTATCACCGATTGACTCGGGGTTCATTAGACCAGGTCACGGTTTTGCAGTCATGTAGTTTTCAACCAATATGGTCACCAGTGGGGTTGACACACTACAGGCGATGTCGTGCTGTTAGCAAAGGCACTCACGTCGCTCGGCTGCTGACGTAGCCCATTAAGCCAAATTTTGGCCCCACTGTCTTAACGGATGTGTTCGTCGTATGTCCCCACATTGACTTATGTGGTTATTTCCAAGAAGGATAATTCATTAGGTTCAGGCTCAGTTTTCATTTTCTAGCTCACTCACTCATTTCACTCGTTCCTTCACTAGAAACTGAAAACCTACTCTACAGAATTATCCTACTACAAACAACTTTTCAGGTCCAACCTGTTTAATTTAATTTAAATTACTTGCAGAAATTAACAAAACTGAATATTTTTTCGTGTCACGTTCGCCACTTTTCAAAATAATTATTTTTTCATTCAAAAGGTGAACATAAGAAAATAAAATTTAATATTTTTTTTATAAAAGGTGACTGTAAGGAAATAAAATTTAATATTGTTTTATAAAAGGTGAATGTAAGAAAATAAATAAAACGCATTATGGTGAATGTAATAAGTAACTTTTATTTTTCAGGAGTTTGTGAGCATACACCGTGGAATTACATATTGAATAACCATGGTTCTGCTTCAAAAACCCTGGAATAACAAATTCATTATCAAAAGGTCGAAAATATCATACTGTGAATTCATTATCATGAAATTCATTATTTGTGTTTTTAAGTTTCTTCATACCTTTACATTTCATTTTCATCTGCTCGTTTTCAATTCATTGAAAATCCAAATCAGTAATTCATTTAGAATATCTGTCTGGTAAAATAATCTTAAACTCGTTATTAAGCTCAATACATTCCCAAATATATAAATATTCACATCCAATAACATTATATAAAACATTTATCTTTACCTTAATTAATTTTTTTTATTTCTTTCAAGATGTGTTGTTGAGCTTCTTGATTAGAGTCTCCATTTACAAAGAAGAATTTTTATTAGATTGTCTATAATTTCTAATGACCATATGGTAATGGATGTCATCACAATGGCTCACCACTTTGTTACATCGTGTTTTTGACTTCGAATCATATTAATTCTTCTGTACTGTTCTCTACTGTTAAACAAACCATCTTTATATTCTTCTAAGTTTATTCTATTTTTGAAAGTATATTTCTCAATCCCTTTAGATTTTTTCTCTCTTTTATTTTTCAATTCCATTAATCTTCTAAGTTCTAGGGGACTGATGACCTCAGAAATTAAGTCCCATGGTGCTCACAGCCATCTGAACCATATCCTAAATATGTAAATAATAACAGAAACCATTCTTTATTTACAGTCTCCTTAGTTAAGTAAACACATATGTCTGTTTCCAGGGGAGCATTATCTTTAAGAATAATTAGTTTTCCCTTTTATTTTAATTAAAATTATTTATAACTGACTAACATTTGTAGTAATGAAGGAAGGAAGGAAGACAGAAATGCTAAAATTTTAGATCTGTTCTACAAGAATAAAATGTATTACCAAGAAACAAGAGAAAAATTAAATAGGTTGATCATACAGTGTAGGCTTTCACAGCCAGTATTGTCTTCCCCTAAAACTTCGCCACTTACCTCGGAGGATGTCTCCCACAGTTGGAGACGAAATATGAGGGAAGAGTTTTATACATCAATCATGGCCTATCACTTCAGAAGTTTAAGTGAGTTAAATAGTTTGTTAGATGAAGAAAACCAAGTAAAATGTTTGGATTTATTTTTACTTAAAGACGATTATCTAAAAGTTACTGTGTACAATATAGGAAAATACACATTTATAGAATTAAAAGATTTAAATAAATGCAGTCGAGAGAAACACATTAAACAGTTTCTTGAGGCGATTAACAAATGATATGTGGAAGGAAACGATTCGGATTCTAGTGAAGAAAGCAAAACATACAGCGATAAACATTAGAAAGAACCATTCCCACAAGAAGAAAATGTCATAGACCACAATGGTGGTCGAATTTACTGAAGAAGACTTTAATTTTTATTTGTTGTTCAATTTTATGTTCAAATTTTTCAAATTCAGTGCCCCACATTGGGGACACTGAATTTTAAGGGTAGTTAGTACAGAAAAAAATTATTTTTCACATTTTCGAATTTTTATCTCATTACAAAATTTCCTATATTCTGAATGTTGCTTATAAACTCACATGGGAAGTATTTTATTTTATTCTCTTTCAATATAATCTTCACTGGTTGAAAACGTTAAAATTTTTACATGCATTGCTTCTGGATTGCTGTATTTTTTATACAGAAGGCTGTGGATTGCTGTGTTATAAAGGTTTAATTACGTGTTTGTATTGGTTGCACTATCAAAAACAGTATCGTACCCGTTTCATAGTATGAACACTTATTGTATGTCGAAGTGCTAACTTTTTTCCGAGGAAAAGTGACAAATAGATAGGTAAATCTCTCAAAAAGTAGAGTATGACGCGAAAACGAAGTGTTTTTAAGATATGTGGATTTCATGGTAATAAATTTTCGAATAATGGGAAACATTGTGATCAACATGTAGCATGTGAAGTTACAGACAATGAAATACTGTCAAACTCGTCAGTATGTAGAGACACAACCATTAGTGCTTACAATATTAAAATAAAATGTTTTGATACTCAGTTTCCTCAAAGCGAAAGTGATATAATTGGTAGGTTAGGTTGTGTTCTGTTAGATTTACGCATCATAACAAGGATGTTACGTGAATGTGTGTGTTGTAAAATATGTGGAGAGCCAGTTGGTTTACATGAAGACGTTTTGAAGTAAATGTTAGGTCGTTTTATGGGTTGAGAGCTGCTGGCAAAGCATACACTGTAGGAGAAACGTCAGGTGCCATGATGAAAATGCCACAGCCACCTTGTAAAATGGCCAAGTGTGCAGGCTGTATTGGAGCTGCTGTGGAATGAGTTGCATGTGAGTCAATGAAGGGTGGTGCAAACGAAGCTGTTGAAATAAATTATGCTATGAATGACATACCAGTAGCTTTTGTTGGCACTTGGCAGAAACATGGCTACAGTTGCAAGAATTCTGTTGCAATGGTGACCAATGTGGACACTAAAAAAGGTAATAGATTTCCAGATTTTAACCAAACATTGTTATAAGTGTAAATCAGGGAATGAAGAAGGGCATATCTGTGACAGAAATTATGAAGGAACAAGTTGTGGTGTGGAGGCCTCAGGCTATTGAAATTTTAGTCAATCTGTGAACGAAAGGGGAGTGTGTCACACTAAGTTCTTAGGTGATGGAGACTCAAAAGCATATAACACTGTAGTAGTCACACAGCCTTACCGTGAAAAGATATGATTAAGATATTTTTTATTAAAGAATTGTTAAGCTAAAATATTAAAAAGACCAATTTTCACTTTAATTTTCTTTATTGCTAATTTGGATGCACAGCAGTGGTCAGAAAAAAATGACCGCTACAATTAAACCTGAAACCAAGATAAATTAATCAGCCTTAAAACTGGAGGTAAATTAATTACACTCGAAATGAAGACAAATTAATTAAACTCAGAACGACGATAAAATTAACAAATATTTTTCTGATCAGTTAAATTCGAAACGAAAATACAACAACATAAAATTATAATGGAAGAAGACTAGGAGAAAGAAATACCATTTCTAGATGTGCTTGCCACAAGGAACCTATTCACGTTATTTGATTGGAATAACTTTTCAAAAATTTTGTATGTGTTTTTTAACAAAATTATATCTCCTTTTACTGTTCTTTTCTAAGCTTTTTAAAATAACTCAACTATGTTGTTCATTTTATTTTGGTTACATTTATATAGAATTTGGTTGGGAAATCTGCGAAATTAGATCTTGGTTTGCAACCTGGAATATTCACTCCAAAATGCTCTTTAGTTCACTATCGTCACGAATTAGTACTTTTCAAGCAGTGTTGTTTGTCTGGCAGCACTCTGACAACTCTATGCAAACGCCGCTGCTCTCGGTCCTTAAGTAAAGTGACTGCGTTACCCATGGCGCTAGTTAATGCTTGAAATATCGTATTCACGGCAAACTCTTGATCTGTGGATCTCGGAATATGCAAATCCTTATCTATATTCCATGTGTCTAGCGCCAAGTAATATTCCGAGGTAAAATACTGTTAATTAACATCGTGCAGCCATAATCGCATCATAAAACTTTTCATACGAATCACCTGAATACAAATGACAGTTCCGTCAATCCGCTGCCATTTTATACCTTGTGTATGCGATACTATCGCAATCTGTATATGTTCTATCCCACGACTTTTGTCACCCCCGTGTATAACATCATCAGCCTCATTGTGTTATATTTACATGTGTGAACGTTATCACCTTGGAGGTTAGATATCCACCAGGAACAAAACTGTAACCACATTGTTATGTTAGTGTTGTAATTGTAAGAGACTGTCGCGATATTATAGACTCGTTTTGGATTAAACATCTGAGGTAAAGTTCTCATCCGACTTAAATTTCTTTCGGTAGGCTACCTGTCCGCGGTAAATATAGGTTATTAGCCGATTGACTATGAGGTGCCCTACAGTCTAAGTCACTGTGTTAATAGTAGCTCGCAGAGACACCTTTGGTAAATGGCGTAACGCTTAGGATTGCTCTACTGAGCTCAACCGCGCCCATGACCACAACGGCTTATTTCTCCAGTGGAGCTCCCATTGTCAGTCAGGGATAGTAAATTGTCAGCCTCATAGTTAACTGTATACATGCCGGTTGTGCAAGTTATGTTTTGTGAATATATCAGATATTTGCAAACACGTATCGTCCGAATGTCGCACTTCACAGAATAAAAACCGGTAGAAAAACGATGGATTAATCAATAACGCGTTTTTAGAAGCTGAAGATTCATTATTTGATAGTTTCAAAAATGAAACGGAAATAATTTCTGCTATTAAATCTGTACCTCTGGATGCAAATGCAGTTATGAGAAGGATTGAGGTTAGGATGGTTCAAATGGCTCTAAGCACTATGCGACTTAACTTCTGAGGTCGTCAGTCGCCTAGAACTTAGAACTAATTAAACCTAAATAACCTAAGGACATCACACACATCCATGCCCGAGGCAGGATTCGAACCTGCGACCGTAGCGGACGCCCGGCTCCAAACTGTAGCGCCTAGAACCGCACGGCCACTTCGGCCGGCTGAGGTTAGGAGTTCCGATGTTACTTCACAACTAAAACTGACTTTTACAGCTGCAACTATTTTTCGCTACTAGCCTATTTGACGAATCTACGGAAACATCCTCAAAGAAATAAAAAAGCTGAATGTGATATACATGTAGAGACAAACAAATGTTTACAATTACAGAAAAACTGGATAAGTTATGCTAGAGAAAGAGCTTCACGGAGTGAGCATGTCAATACGCTTTGGTCCACCTCTGGTTATTTGGCCTGGCAATGATTGATAGAGCTGTTTGACGACCTCTTGAGGAATATAGTGCCAAATTCTGTCAAACTTACGCGTTAGATTGTCAAAATCTCGAGCTGGTTGTAGAGTTCTGCCCATAATGCTCGAACAGTTCTCAGTTTGGGACAGATCCGTTAACCATGTTGGGCAAATTGCGGTCTGGCAAGCACCAAAACCAGCATAGAAACCCTCACCTTGTGCGGGAGGACATTATTTTGCTGAAATGTAAGCCCAGGGTGGCTTGCCATGAAGGGCAACAAAACTGGTAGTACAATATCTTAGATGTACTGCTGAGCTGTAAGGGCGCCACAGATGACACCCAACGGTGTCCTGCTGTTAAAAGGAATGGCGTCCCAGACCATAACTCCCAGTTGTCGAGCCTTATGGCGGGCGACAGTCTGGTTAGTATCCCATCGCTGTTCTGCGTGTCACCAGACACGTCTTCGCTGGTCACGTATGCTCAGTTCGAAGTCTGACTCATCACTGAAGACAAATCTATTCCACTCAATGGGATTTACCGACTTTAATGTTAGAAACTTAGTAGGAAATCAGTTTGTTATCTGAAATGAACTTGCGTCGAGGGGAGAGAGATACAGAATCCAAGATAGGTCAGTGTGAGAGAGAAGTGATACAGGGACATTGAAATTGAGTTCTGTGTTTTGATGAAATTTACATTAGGAAACAAGTGTAATAAAAAAAGCATTTGTTTAACCACGTAAAGAATGACAGAAGTAGGCAAGATGTCTTGCCTGTAAAGTGATTCGGCATCTGGCTAAAAATACGAGCAGTGTTCTACTTCATATAAAGCACACAACAGTAGCATGTCTATAGGGCACTGGCTCACGGCTTGTAAGCACAGTAAAGTACCTTCCTTAGTACCGTCTTTCTGACGTTAAATGTAAGGGTTGCCTACATGCAAAGGCTACTTGGCAGACGAGGAGAGGGGCAGGCGAGGAGAGTATACACACACACACACACACACACACACACACACACACGCACGCATAAACACGTAAACACGTACACATTTTGCTCTCTGTCACATGTTTCAACTCCATCATAAGTCATCTGCCGCTTTCCCAACCCCCAGCCCTTGACGACAAGTATGCTTGCCTTCAACTGCCCCCTGTAACAGCACCCTAAAAATCTCGATACTGCTTGATTTTACTAGCTGTTGAAATAAGATCTACAGTGAGGCCTCTTTGATAGCACTACTCTCCGCAGCGATCACTCACCATCTGATGCTGTTCACGTCAAGACTGGGTGTTGTGTGATGTCCTTAGGTTAGTTAGGTTTAAGTAGTTCTAAGTTCTCGGGGACTGATGACCATTGATGTTAAGTCCCATAGTGCTGAGAGCCGTTTTTTTTTTCTTTGTTCACGTCACGTACATACCTTACTACGACTGGTAACAGTAGTAAACACTAATCACACTAACGTACTCCGAACAGCAGCTGTGATCATTTATATATTCCCAGTAGTGTTTATGTGTACGAAGTTACACCGATTTCCTTCAATGTCTTCTAGGTGCTTCACTTTTTTTTGTCAGGCAGTGTATTTTAAAACATGCTGCTGAACACAGAAGTACATTACATTCTGCACTGGAAAAGGGCCACTGTTTCCGAAAGTCCTGTCTCATGCATACTGCACTGCTCTTACGTGACCTTTTCTTCATTTTGCTCCCCAGAGTTCTGAATCATGCCTCACTATAAAATGACACTTCCTGCAGGACCTGGCCATCATTTTGCATGACAATGTTCAAGCACGTACAGCGCAAGCTGTTACTGATTTGTTTGATTGATGGGATTGCTAAGTGCTATACCACCTACTGCACTCCCCTGAATTAGGCCCTCGTGAGTTCAACTCGATTTCTAATCTGCAGGAAAAACTTCACGGGATTCGTTTCAGAACTGCTACAAATTCGTCGGGCAGTAGACCGCGCCGCTCGAACTGTCAACACTGCTAAGAGTATCCTACGAATTCCACATCGCTGGCAATGGGTTATACACAATACTGTGAAGATCAGTACAACTTTCAAGAATGTATCTATTTTGTACGAGCTGTAAATAAATAGTTGCCACTATTAAAGTCCCAACCCTCGTATGAAACGTAACTGCATGTTCAGTCTCGTAACGCTGTGTGATGTTATATTCTTTTGAACCGAGACAGTTTCATTGCATATCAGACACATGGCTTTTGTTTAATGTTCACAAAAAATTAATGTACAATCCACTCGTCTTGGAAGATTCTCAAAGCCTCTGTAACTTTTGTCTTCTTAGGTCCTACTTGTTTCCTACTTTACGCAATACCAAGCTTACGTCCTGAACTGAAACAGACATTTTTTACCACAAGTCGGAAACTGACAAAGAGATCACACGGCAGACGGGGTTTTATTTAAAGCTTCGGTTTTTTTTCCTGTTTGACTCGGAACCCTAAAAATGGGACATTTTAAGAAGCATAAAACTGGATTACGAATATGATACCAGAGAAAGAAAAAAATATTTAAGTCCACTGATACAATGATGTATCAAGACGAAAGCCGAAACTTCCCAACAGAATTTCCAAATCCATTCAATGTTTCGGATATTCTTTTGCAAATAAAGTCCTAAGTACATCGTAAAAGCGAAACTATTAACCGGAAAGGAAAAAAAAGTCACGATTGATTCCACTGATTCCTACAAAATTACCATTCACGTTTACGCGGCTCCAATTTCCGGTACGTTTGGCGTACAGTATAACTATCAGTGAACCAAAACGTGAAATATGATGACTCAGTTTAAATTAACCGGGTATCCCTCAACGACAGCTATAATTAACCTTATTCGCGTGTTGATCATCCGACAAACTTACTCGTCTTTACAGTCATTAGCAAAATACCTAATAAAGCTTATAAAAGCGTACCTTGAATAACTTAGATGTTATATAAAGGAAATAGTTAATTTCATATTCGTTTCCAGTGAAGAAAGCAAATGAAACAGCGACAAAGCGAATCGGGTCCTTTTCAGTTAGCGACAAACCAAACGAAACGTTAAAGTCCCTTATTTAGATGCCATTAATGACGCCATGTCTTACTGAAGACTTGTAATAAAAAGGCCGTCGATCACACTCGTTATCCTTGGTGAAAAGTAATGCCGGAAGTTTCGTATTCTCGGCAAACTCTTGACACTGTGGATCTCGGAATGTTTAATTCCCTAACGATTTCCGAAGTGGGTGTCCCATCCGTCGAACTCAAACTAAGATTCCTCGTTCAAAGTCTGTTAATTCACCTCGTGCGGCCATAATCACGTAGCAAAGCTATGTAAATAACTGCTCCGCCCACCCACTGTCCTTTTATACCTTGCGTAAGCGGTACTTGCGGTATCTGTATATTATGAATCAAAATACATACATGAATTTCGCTTGAAACAATTTCAAATAGTTCTCATGTAATTACTGTTTTTTCATTTTTTAAATTCATTCGCCAAACGTTCAATTAGTAGAGGAATAAGGACTACATTTCCCTATACATTGTACAACATTCTTCTAGTAAGCTTCTACGAAAATGGGTAGGTAAATGAAAAATAAAAATACAACTAATAGTCGAGTTTCTAAGACGGTGCGCAAAATTGTAGCTCTGACGCTAGCGAGTGCGCCAGAGCTTCGGATGAACAATTTACTCGCTAAAAGGTACGTCAGTACCCAAAACCTTAACCGTCGTTTTCTCAGCCAAGTTTGAGTATCTGCTTATAAGCCGAGACACGTCTACACTTATGACCCCTTTCACACTGAGCGAAGTTTATGGGAAATCATATTATGGCAGTTGCCGTGTTATCCTTGTAAGCGATCGACAACTTCATTGCCGAGGATCCCTCAGTGGGCTGTTCTGCGAGTGAGCAGTTGTGTTTATTATCGGTATTTAGTCAACGTGCTAAGGAAAACTTATTTGGTGCCGTAATAGAGCCTGCATGCTACAGGTGCTTTACAAAGAGCTTGTCTGTTGAACGCTTGACGAAGTGAGCAGAGCCGTTAAGCCGTCTGAAGACGTGCCAGTCTCTAATTAATTAGCTTGGCAGCGAATAAAATATTACAGAAATCTCGTCTAAAGGAGCGTCTGCACTACGCTATTGAAACGTGAGAGCACTCTTAACTGGTGCCCAAGGAATGAAACGACGAGTTGAAACGTTGACGCCAAAGAAGCAAGAATAGCCCCTTATTGCTAGGCTGCTCTCGGCAAGTAACAGCGCTAGCGGAAGATGGCGTCTTATAGCTCCGAGTTAACAATGATAGTTTAATAATCAGTAAATCCACATCCCCGGTTCTCCAAAGACTCGACCTCACATGTTCAAAACTATTTACTTTACAAAGTACTGATTAGAAATAAGTTAATGTGTTAAACGGATGAAGTTAAGAAATTTTCGGAAGAAGTTTAAAATTATTAGTAAGGTGTAGATGTTTTAGTTATCAAACAAAAAAAATGGTTCAAATGGCTCTGAGCACTATGGGACTTAACATCTGAGGTCATCAGTCCCCTAGAACTTAGAAATACTTAAACCTAACTAACCTAAGGACATCACACACATCCAAGCCCGAGGCAGGATTTTAACCTGCGACCGTAGCAGTCGCGCGGTTCCGGACTGAGCGCCTAAAACCGCGAGACCACCGCGGCCGGACCAGTTATGAAACACTACTAGATGAGTAGGCGAAGGGTCTGGTTAATTTGCGCTCAGTTTCAAGTGAAAGCTAGGTTGTTCTGATAAGAACAACCCTATCACTGAACTGTTCACTGGAACACCTGCTACACGCGACGATAACCTCACTGTCACACTCAACTTCGACCTCAAAAGAGACAATATTTTTGTCAGCTGCAATGGGCACACCCCTCCTATGGTTCTAATCTGTCTTTACCATGTACGTACCACGTCACTCAAAACATCTCAGAGCTTTTCGAGTTTCAGCCAGCTCCCGATCCCAAAAATATTTTGAGTGCGAGGCCTTCCTGGAGAGTAGTAATTTTATAGCTTTATTACGAATACTTCGACATTTTACTGATAAAATTGTGACAGTTCAGGTGTCTTTATTCTGAACGCCGTTTGACTCCCCTTGCTGCATATCGATTGGCGAGTGTTCATCGGAGCACCTCAAACTACTGGCTCTCCCAGTGAGGTGGTGAGGGGCCGTCGCATTGATAGGAGGTTATGATGAAAAGTAAGTTTCTTTTTGCCAGAAGTGTGGGAAATAATGTAGTGTATTGGAATCTCAATAAAACCAACATGCTTTCAGAAAAAAAGTGTTGCATTATTTATTGAACGCCCCTTGTAGCTATTGACAAACGTTTATCCATTCAGTATTTCGCTTGGGGTGTCGTGAAATAGTTTCGTGATAATTTGAAATTAAGTTTAAAGTTTGTTTGATGACGCTAAGTGCCCTCACTCTCAAACTGTGGATGAATTTAGCCCGGGTAATTTGCGCACCATGAGTTAAGCTGCCTCCATATTTACACACAGTTGCTAGCTGTAGTACTTGTATAAGATTAACCCTGTTAATGAGCAAATTATGACAGAATTTCAAATTATGAAATTAAGGCAGTAATCATATGAAATAATGACCATCAAATTTTTGCTGCCTCTGGAAGCCTTCACATCAGGGACAGTCATGTATTCGGCTCACGAGCAGGGCGGTTGCTAGTGTGGCACGCGTCTCTCGCCTGGCTGCGTGCTTTCCCCGCCGCCACATCACGCTGTCTGACTGCAGGGAGGGGGAAGAGGGAAAATGTGAACGTGCTGCACATAAATGGCGATGCAGATGCTCTGCGTATGGCTTAGTTTCATTTTTCGTGTTTTTTACAACATAGCCCACAGAGAAAAATACTACTATTTTTTATTTAGTTTTGGCGTCATGAAGGTATAATTTTTACCTGGTAGTATCTGTTGGCATATGAACAGACGCAGACATTTTCGCAGCTTTCCGCACTCATGTTATGATGTAATCATTACTCAATTAGTTTCACAACCGAAAAAATTCTTTTGCGCAAATTTGTTGATCGAGATATTTTATCACGTTTGCAAACGCACTGCGGAGACGTCGAAACTCTTCCAGAGAAACATTGTAGAGCTGCTGGACAGCCTGAACGTAAAGGAGAACACTACATGGCAGATCTGTCAGTTCCATCTGCATATGCTTAGGGACGCTTTCAACTGAGGCGCAAACGCTCTCGACAAAAGCTCGAAAATAGATGTACGACTGACAAGTGTTCTGAAAACTATCAGAAATCTATCCCTGCAATTCTTTCGAAACCGTAATGAAATCTTCAGACCTCCTGTTTTCTTTAACGCCATTGAGCTTAGGGAAATGAACCGTGTTACTTGTTATTTGTTCATTCCACAATTTAATTTTGTTTTAAACGTGTCCCTATCACATCATAAGTAGTTTTGCACAGTCTTTCACTGTAGGTAGTGTGCGGTCAAGTCAACTTACAATGAGAGGTTCTAATTTTCGTTCTTCGTCTTAGTTTTGCTTTATAAATTGAACAATAGGTTGTTTTAAATCAAAAGATCGTTGCAGGCATGCCATTTTATTTAACCAACATATTTTGCA
Source organism: Schistocerca serialis cubense (assembly GCF_023864345.2). Lineage (NCBI taxonomy): Eukaryota > Metazoa > Arthropoda > Insecta > Orthoptera > Acrididae > Schistocerca > Schistocerca serialis. The sequence goes on from NC_064642.1 coordinate 271,832,760, forward strand.
GCAATATACCAAGTCTCCACACACTTCGTTCAATTCCATCGAAAACCGCATAACTCCTTTCTTCACTATCGTTTTGAAAACTGAAGAATGGAACGTAATTATTTTCAACAGTACAACATTTTATTGTATTGGAGAATTCAACAACGGTTATTCTTCTTTTTTTATTTTTTAAACCATATTAGCCGATACAGGCGTCACATCAAACAGTAGCGCTATATGGATATAGTCGTAATACATGAGACCTCAGTTAGGCTAATAATTGCTATGTCAGTTATTTGACATAAGGGAAGTTGCTGTGAAAACTGTAACCAGTAATAAAGGGCATTAATTCTAATTTCTTTAAAAGAGGCTTCACTATCCGTCTATACTCCATTCATTGTTAAAAACGTGACTAAACTGTCTTCAGAATTACAGAGGAAGAAAATAAAATAACTGACATATACTTTACCAATTAGAACGTTACAATTGTATTGTATCAGCAATAAAAAGTACGAGAATGTATCGTTTATAGGTATAAAACATTTAACTTCGTGGCAGATTAAAACTGTGTGCGGACGGAGGCTAGAACTCGGGACCTTTGCCTGTCGCAGGCAAGTGCTCTACCGACTGAGCTACGTAAGCACGACGTACGACCCTTCACCACAGCTTAAATTACGTTAGAATCTCTTTTCCTGCCCTCGAAAAGTCACAGAAGCTCTATTGCGAACCTTGCAGAGACATGGCTTAGCCACAGCCTGGGTAAACATCCCTCAGGCTGTGTCTAAGCCATGTCTCCGCAATATGCTTTCTTCCAGAAGTGCTAGTTCTGCATGGTTCGCAGGAGAACTTGTGTGAAGTTTGGAAGGTAGGAGACGAGATACTGGCGGAATTAAAGCTGTGAGAATGGGTCGTGCTTGGGTAGCTCAGTCTTTAGAATATTTGCCTGTGAACGGCAATGGTCCCGAGTTCGAGTTTCGGTCCGGCACACAGCTGTAATCTCCCAGGAAGTTTTATATCAGGGCACACTCCGCTGCAGAGTGATAATTTCAATCAGAAATAAACCTTTCATTTAATCAGCAAATTTACTTGCTACGTCACAGGACAAAACCTTGAGACAACAGCTAGCAAGTGACATCTGGTACGCCTGTCACATGTGAATAACAAGTATATTTCAAACGATAAATCAATGAGTTTTTGAGAACACTTTGAAGGAAAGCCATGTTTAAAACATGATGTTTTGCAGTAGCAGTAGTAGTAGTAGTAGTAGTAGTAGTTGTAGTAGTATTGGTAGCATTAGTAATAAGACGCTACAAAAATGAGTCAGGCACAGCGTACATGGTCCCACAGTCCCATCGCCCACTCTCTCCTCTCTCGCCTTGGACATTCATACGTGGCACTCATCACTAATAAATTGCAATATTTCTCTTAATTCATTGTAAATGTGGTCTTCAGGTATTTTGAATGCATTTTTGTGGTAGTTTCTCAACCTCATTGTATAACTAAATCGAATCATCTACGTGCATATTCCTGTACTATGATTTTTCTCTTTAATTTCGGGATTCTAATAAAAGAATTTGCAATCCAGGGAATTTGTAAAAATATCAATCTGGATCCCAGTCAAACATTTGACGTTGCTAATGCATGTTGAAGTTGCCAACTTTTTCCACTGAATCTGAAGTAACTGAAAGACTGTACTAATTCCGTCATTTTCACCAGTTCAGATGAAAGCTATTGTATTTATTCACTTTGACCTCTCAAACCAAAGTTTGAACTACATGTGACAAACGGTAATCTGTGAAGCACTAGTGAGAACGCTTCTGACTGTTATTTATGTGGTGACTTCGCGAGCACAATGGCAAACAGACTCATGGGTGTCAGAAAGCAACCATTAGTTAGTACTCCAAATGGGTATAAAGATTGTGAACTCTTAGCGTGCTGGAGATTGTCTTACAGCGTTCGTCCGTCAAATGCACATGTTAATGCACTTTGTATAATCTGCAGCAACTCTGAACCTTACTCAAATGCAAAAGCATTATCCTCTGAAAACAAAAGGAGCTTTCATACGAGCAATTGGTGAGAGCTTATCTGTAGCTTTTGAAGACTGAATTGGTGCATTTGCCATCAGTCTGCTTATAACATTATTTGCGTTTGGTTTATTTAAATTTTTCTAATTTTTTTGCTTTAAAATTTTCTGAAATTTGTACTGTATTTTATGTATATGTAAAGTAAAGTGTCTTATACTGGAGGCTGCAATATTTTGTACTGTGTGTGAATAATCTAAGTAAAATGCTATGTAAATTGCTTATTACGGTAAATAATTTTCTGATGACTTCTTTTATTTAAAAATAATTGTATGTATAAACTGTTCATGTTGATTTAAATTTGGCTATTGTAAGAAATTGTCACGTTTGGAAAACAATGTAAGAAATAGGTTTTATGTAAAAGCCATTTTGCTTTTCTTTGGAACGAAAGCGACTCTGGGGAGTAGAAAAGGTGGCAAGGGCGAGTTGGAGCTCTACCTAGAGCAAGCGCGGGAAGTAAATCACGCAGTCTGTAAGCAGTAGTGACTGAAACAACACCCTCGTGGAGCAGGAGAAGCTTATCCTGTAAATTTGCACAAAAATGTCTCGGATGAGGTCAGCAAACGGCTTACGGCATGGCTGCGAGTCGGTGGGCTACTGTATGTAAAATTGAACGACACCAGGAAGAGAAATTGATCCCATACAGTAAGATACTTGCAGGCCGTACTGTGGGTAGTGTAACAGTCATAATTGTTCACTACATCGAGATCCGCCCCTCGTAGCTGAGTGGTCAGGGCGACGGAATGTAGTACCTCACGGGTTCGATTCCCAGCTGGGTCGGAGATTTTCTCCACTCAGGGACTTGGTGTTGTGTTGTCCTTATAATCATCATTACATCCCCATCAACACGCAAGTCGCCGAAGTAGCGCCCACTCGAAAGACTTGCACCAGGCGAACTGTCTACCCGACGGGAGGCCCTAGCCACACAGCATATCCGTTTATCACACCAAAGCCTACAGCCACCACATAAGATATATTTGTATTTTTCTTTTGTACAGCGTGAACCATTAACTTAAAATGTGTTTTAATAACCATTCTTGAACTTAAAAGAAACTGGTTTCAAATCAAATGGCTCTGAGCACTATGGGACTTAACATCTGAGGTCATCAGTCCCCTAGAACTTAGAACTACTTGAACCTAACTAACCTAAGGACAATACACACATCCATGCCCGAGGCAGGATTCGAACCTGCGACCGTAGTGGTCGCGCGGTTCCACACTGAAGCGCCTAGAACCGCTCGGCCACACCGACCGGCGAAACTGGTTTACCTCGTTATTTCATCCTGATCATGCACCTATATAGCGTTCCTTCCTGTTTTACAGTCTTATGAAGTGCCAAGTTAATATAAAGAAGCACCATTTAAATTGTTTCTGTGTAAATAATGAGAAAAGTTTCTTAAATTTAGCCAAGTGTTATAGTAAGAGTTTGCTTACGTAAAATTCGGCCAGAGTGAATCAAACTTACCAAAATCTATTAAATGAACATACAGAGTTAGTTCGAAGAGTAACAGCTTCTGAAAGGAAATTCCAGTAAGAAAGAAGTATTCTTAAAGTAAAATTTTCAGTATAAAAAGTTTGTGCTGTCGTATCTAAGTATTTTAGCATTTACGTTTGTTGTTTATGGAAAGTGCTTTTCTAAAGGCCCCCTTGGTCAAATATTTTTAGCTTCCTTGAAGTTATTCATACTTCTGCTTTTCCAATACTTTACTATTTCATTGTCTGGATGGGCTGGCGACCATTAGTACATGCTTTAAACCACTAAATGACTAGGAACTGAGTTGTCCTAGCTTCAATATATTATTCATACTGCGTTTCTATCTAACCTCTGGGTAAGATCTTGAGACAGGGTTTTCTTTTATTTAGGTAAAAGCATGCCAAATTACAATAGTAGTGATAGGATTGTATGCTATGTCAGTACTTTCCTAATTTATATTATGAGAGTTTATATTCTGAAAACCGAACAACCCCTACAAAGGGACCATCGAATGGTTCCATTCAAAAGTAAGCACAAAACCAGTTAAATCATTTATGCCACTGGAAGATGAAGCGATCATTACCTGTTTCGCAGAACGTGATCGACCGCTGGTGGATCCCCGTCAACTCTTGCACTTCCTCGTCCGACTGAAACCGACGTCCCCCTAGGTCTTTTTTAAAGTTGGTAAATCACACGGTGAAAGATACGGGTTGTCTCAAAGGTACTGCAGTGTTCCCCAACAAAATCACTGAAGCATTGCCTTCGTCAGATTCTGGTTCCACGGCCGAGGAACTTGTTTCCCTGTCATGGCTGTAGTCCACCAAGCGAGCGAGCAAGGAATGCAGGTCACGTCTGCTACATAGCCGTGTGAACGGTAGTCAAATCATAGACACTAGACAGCTGGACGAACACTCTAGGCCAGTCCGCCAACAGCGGCCTGCACCTGTGATGTGGCATTGTGTCATTCCCATACTACAGCGGTCACAGGGTCGAAATGCAACCATAGGATGGCCATTCGTTGCGAGGACTGTTTTTTATGGCGGGTATTAGGTTTTCATTTGACTACCCTGCACTGAGTTCGTATTTTAGTGCACTCAGCTTGCTAGACCCGATCCACGCTACCTACTATTTCATCTGTTAGAAAATGTATTCAGCGTTCTGTATGACTCGATTGACTCTAAAGCAGGAAAGCTGACAGTCACGGGAAAGGCCCTCCCATTTCAAGGTGTGCCATGCACGACATCCGAATTTTGGAGAAGATGCGGCGCACGGCGCGAGTGTAGAGTCAACGTCTGAGCAGTCCCTACATGTACATATGCACAACGTAGTAGTAGCCACGAGTTAACTAAATCGCCATGTGGGTAATAATCGACGCAGGATACTTGGACCACGCATATGTAAGATCACACAGGAAGTCAGGTTTCCGAGGTTGTCTGAATTTATTGTTGTTCTTCGAAATCGCAGAGACCTCGCTTGCACACGCTTGGCCAGCGACAGTCTACTAAGAGTCAAATCGCCGCTGATTATTGTTTTTTAGTGTTTCGTTGTCAACTTCATGATGTAAAAGAAATATAAATAGCATGTTTGCACGTTTGGGCGTCGAAGCGAACAGGCTGTCAATACATACTCGATCTCGGGAACTTTGCATTTCGCGGGGAAGTGCTCTACCACCGAGCTACCCAAGCATGACTCAGTCCCCGTCCTCACAGCTTTACTTCCGCCAGTACCTCGTCTCCTACCTTCCAAACTTTACAAAAGCTCTCCTGTGAACCATGCAAGGCTAGCATTCCTGAAAGAAAGGATATTGCGGAGACATGGCTTAGCCACAGCCTAGGGGATGTTTCCAGAGTGAGATTTTCACTCTGCAGCGGAGTGTGCGCTGATATGAAACTTCCTGGCAGATTAAATCTGTGGCAGATTTAAACTGTGTGCCCGACCGAGACTCGAACTCGGGACACTTGCGTTTCGCGGGCAAGTGCTCTATCAACTGAGCTACCCAAGCATGACTCACGCTCCGTCCTCCCAGCTTTACTTCCGCCAGTACCTCGTCTCCTACCTTCCAAACTTTACAGAAGCTCTCCTGCGAACCATGCAGGACTAGCACTCCTGAAAGAAAGGATATTGCGGAGACGTGGCTTAGCCACAGCCTAGGGGATGTTTCTAGAATGAGATTTTCACTCTGCAGCGGAGTGTGCGCTGATATGAAACTTCCTGGCAGATCAAAACTGTGTGCCGGACCGAGACTCGAACTCGGGACCTTTGCCTTTCGCGGGCAAGTGCTGGCAGAAGTAAAGCAATGCTGTGAGGACGGGCGTGAGTCGAGCTTGGGTATCTCAGTTGGTAGAGCACTTCCCCGCGAAAGGCAAAGGCCCCGAGTTCGAGTCTCGATCCGGCACACAGTTTTAATCTGCCAGGATGTTTCATATCAACGCACACTCGGCTGCAGAGTGAAAATCTCATTCTGCAATACATGCTTTATCTATACACGAAAGTACAATCGTCTGTCCTTAAATGTGGACTCTGTGGTTGCTCTGGGAGTTTGTACACTGGATCTGCTAGATATGAAATATTAGTTCGCTTTTTTACATGAATGAATGGAAAGACTGAATTAACCTGGGACAATCATTTGCCACCGAAGTTCAAATGGTTCAAATGGCTCTGAGCACTATGGGACTTAACATCTTAGGTCATCAGTCCCCTAGAACTTAGAACTACTTAAACCAAACTAACCTAAGGACATCACACAACACCCAGCCATCACGAGGCAGAGAAAACACCTGACCCCGCCGGGAATCGAACCCGGGAACCCGGGCGTGGGAAGCGAGAACGCTACCGCACGACCACGAGATGCGGGCGCCACCGAAGTGCTTGATAATTACAGCTTTTGTTGACTATTAGAGCAACAAGTGTTGCACTAATTAACAAACTCTCTTCTTGAAGTGGCCATGGCCTTGCCGCAGTGGATACGCCGGTTCCCGTCAGATCACCGCAGTTAAGCGCTGTCGGCAATTGGATTTGTGACAAAACGGGCCGCCATGAGCTGTTGCCATTTTTTGGGGCGCACTCAGCCTCGTGATGCCAATTGACGAGCTACTCGGCTGAATAGTAGCGGCTCCGGTCAAACAAAACCATCGTAACGACCGGGAGAGCTGTGTGCTGACCACACGCCCCTCCTATCCGCATCCTCAGCTGAGGATAATACGGCGGTCGGATGGTCCCGATTGGCCACTTGTGGCGTGAAGACGGAGTGCTTCTTTGAGTAAAATATTCAACATTTACATAAGTACGAGGGCGGTTCAGAAAGTAACCTCCGATTGGTCACAGTGCGGGTTGTGGGGGGAGTAGCGACGCCATCTGTGCGTTCACGCACTCAACAGGCCAGTCGGCATCAAGCCGTGGTCGAGTGAACGTCGTACCTGCGCTAGTTTAGTTTTTGTGGCAGTTTGAAATGTGTGCTGCAATAGAAAACCCCGCCAAATGTGAAGCGCGTGCTGTCATAAGGTTTTTTACAGCCAAAGGATATTCTGCAGCAGCTATTCATCGTGAGCTTTGTGCCGTGTACGGACCAAGAGTTATGAGTGAAGGAGTTGTCCGTGAATGGGTACGTTTATTTAAAAGTGGACGAGAAAACGTTCATGATGAAGAGAGGAGTGGTAGAGCATCATTGGTGACTGACGAACTCGTTCAGACAGTTGATGCAAAAGTTCGTGTAAATCGACGTTTCTCAATGTCGGAGTTGTCTACTGGTTTTCCACAGATTTCTAAGACTCTCTTGTACGAGATAGTGACAGCAAGATTGGGTTACCGTAAGTTCTGTGCACGATGGGTGCCCAAAATTCTTACCGACCACCACAAAAGTCAAAAAATGGCCTCTGCATTAGACTTTCTGTCACGTTATGAGGACGAAGGAGAAACATTGTTAAACAGAATCGTGACCGGTGACGAAACCTGGATTAAGTACGTGAACCCTGAGACAAAAGAACAATCAAAGATGTGGACACATTCAAATTCGCCTACCAAACAAAGAAAAGCCTCGCAAGATTTTTCTGCCAGAAAACTGATGGCAACGGTGTTTTGGGATGCCAAAGGGGTGTTGTTGGTTGAATTCATGGAACGTGGTACGACCATTAATCAAGACGGGTACTGTGAAACAATAAAAAAAGTTACGACGGGCTATACAGAACAAACGCCGTGGTATACTGACTTCCGGTGTCGTTTTTTTGCACGATAACGCCCGTCCTCACTCTGCTCGCAGAATAACGGCCCTTCTTGAGTCCTTCAAGTGGGACGTTATTAACCATCCACCTTACAGCCCAGACCTGGCGCCAAGTGATTATCACCTCTTCATGCATTTGAAGAAATGGCTCGGGTCACAGCGGTTTGATGACGACGAAGAGCTCAAAGATGCGGTCACAGGCTGGCTCCAGGCACAAGCGGGTGATTTTTATGCAGAAGGAATTTCAAAGCTTGTGAAGAGATACGATAAGTGCCTCAATCGCTATGGAGACTATGTAGAAAAATAGTGCAAAGATGTAGTTGTAAGATGTATATATTAAAATATTTTTATTTAACTTGGTGTATTTTTTTAAATCAACTGGAGGTTACTTTCTGAACGGCCCTCGTACATTTCCACCTGAGACTTGAACAAAACTTTAGCCCTACTCAATGATGCTGACTACTTCAGCTGAGATCACGGATTGTACCAGAGCTTTTCTATGTGCAGCTCTATATTGACATCTGTGTGAGGGCGCTGCTGGGCTGAGTGAGAGAGCGTGTCTCCTTCAGGAACCCCCATTCGTCGTTACGGATTGTAACGAGACATTGCTTGTGTCTGCGGTATCGATGTGCATTGCAAACTTTGATGTGGCGCTGGCATATTGGGGCGATACCACATGGCTGAATGAGATTTTACAATTAAGCTTGTTTGTGAAATCTGTCGGCGAACAATAACTCTGATACGTTTTGTAGAATAATAGGCGGCCAATCAATTGCAAACTGGAAGGTCTGTTTGAATCTTCTGTCAGCCACCAGCGTCGCACGTCAGTCTGGAATGGTAAGGACAATCCGAACCCATCAAATTATGCACCATTCACATTGAAACTACTACATCTCTGGCGGTTTACTAGTACGTTACAAACAGATTTCTTGTGCCAGTGGACTGTGTACTAACAGAAAAACACTATTTCTACACACCTTAACTTCATCTGTGATTCATGAACGATCTATGCGACATCTATATATAATAAAATTGTCGGTTATACACCACAAGGCTTCGAAAACTTACGGCTTCAAGCTGTTTCTTTTTATCTGTCCACAACTAATTTCAGTTTGCCATAGATTATATGCACTCATTAATATAGTGGACTGTGACTATTCACATAATCCAGTATTGGTGCCAGATCTTTAGCTGGTGCGTTCCTGCCACTAGATATATTCTGGTGGTGTGCTACTGCATTCATGCTTCGTTAAAGCAAACAAAAGAATATTTATGAATAGCAGAATTTCACCTACTGTGTGCAACAGAATGGATCGCATTTTTATAGCGTTTGCCTCTAACGCATTTTGACAAAAGGAACTTTATTTTAACGGAATGAATACACCACTTTATCATGTCCACACTGGATGTGCAATTTAACATGCGAAGTTCACTTTGTGGAAATTAACTTACATTCTAAATGTAGAAACATGTACTGGTTTCTGAGCTGTTAGGAGTAAATTGGCAACATGTATATAAACTTTGTTCTTTGTTTATGACAGTCATTGTGTTGTCAAAATAAGAAATACTAGATAAATCGTTTGAGTAACATTTTCCGTAACCTTTGAAACATATTCAGAGATAAAGCAGTGAGTTTTTTGTCATGATTAAGGTAAATTAAACATTGTATAAGACACTATGACCCTACATAGAGACAGCTTAAACAGTGAGAAATTTTTGTTGACGAAATGGACATTCGTAATGCAATTTTTGGAATACGATAGCTGTTATAACGAACGGTTGCAGTTTCGCTCTCTCTCTCTCCGTTCCTCATGTAGCTGCATAGCACTTCAGAAATAATCAGCTTTAATTACTTGAGCATTGTGACACAGAGTGTTCAGATCTACAAGGGCCGGAAAATTATTGGTCGGATAGCCAGAAAGTACTCGAGGAATCCTGTCCACAAGTCCACAATCCAGCTCTCCGAACTGACATAAAATGTTCTAACTCACTATCAGGAACCATGACGTGCGAGTTTGATGTTTTAACGTTTCGGTACTCTATATTCAAGAAATTTTCACAAATAAAATTTTTTGTAAAACTTCTTTAAAGCTTTCCTACCGTAATAAGCACTCGATACAATTCAGAGACGTCCTCCACTGGAAGTTTCAGGCATTGCTGATTATCGCTCCGTCCGCAGCTCGTGGTCGTGCGGTAGCGTTCTCGCTTCCCGCGCCCGGGTTCCCGGGTTCGATTCCCGGCGGGGTCAGGATTTTTCTCTGCCTCGTGATGACTGGGTGTTGTGTTCTGTCCTTAGGTTAGTTAGGTTTAAGTAGTTCTAAGTTCTAGGGGACTGATGACTATAGATGTTAAGTCTTATAGTGCTCAGAGCCATTTGAACCATTTGATTATCGCTCCAGCTGTTAATTAAGTACAGTTAATTGCTCACGTTCAGAGTGATGAAGAGTCCACGCCACGTGTCACGCGTTTCTTTAAAACACTAAGGCGGTACATTACATAAAAGTATCGAAGCTAACACATAGGCTTTCCAGTAAATTAAAAAGTCCACGAATTTTCACTTCTACACATTTGCGCAAAAATGCGCAATAACGAAGTGGACCGATAAATACTCAGGTCGTCATCTTTATGCGAGGTTTAGCGTACAGAGGTACGGCACGTCCTGAAGCGTAGCGAGATACATCACGAGCTCCTGCCCGTCTCTCACACAGCGCTACGCAGGTCCTTTTATACTGCCAGTGCAGTTCCGCAAACGCAACACTTGTAGATATAAAGCCTTTAGCGCCTGCAGCAGTGCTCAAATGGTACCCTTTTTGACTTCAAGACCTTACATGTCGTTGACAGTTGAAGACTAACAACTTCCCCAATTATTCTATGAGAAATATTGTACTCTATGTATGTTCAATAATAATATGCGTCAGATAACTCTTAAATCTTACTTAAGGATTCTTCTAAGGGAAAAGAGGGTAGTCTGCGATCTATGAACTGTATTCTACGGTCTGCACCTCTGTAAAGTTACGTAATACTCTTGTAGTTTGTTACATCTCCGTTACTACTACTAATAAATGTACTGATGAAATTTTATCATTGTAACTTATTTTTAAAGGCCAGTTAATGTAGCAAGATTTTACGAAATTTCATACAAAAATCAGTGTTTACTTAATAATTTGAAAATCTAAGAGTTAACTCCAAAAGAACCACAACAGTAAGTTTCTGCATCAGACGGAACCTACGTCCAGAATTACACGCAAAAAACTTCAGAAAGGCTGTGTGTAAATCCAAATACATTATCATGAAGCAAAAACTTTTTACTTTAGGCTCAAAACTGGAATATTCACAGTTTTTACCTATCTAATGGCACAGGTGGAAAAGAGGGCTGTGACTATATACGAGGGTGAGTCAAATGAAAACCTTAAATATTTTTTAAATATTATTTATTGTGCAGAAGTGGTACAAAGCTGTATGACTTTTCTACATAATCTCTTTCACGCCCAGTGCAAGTCCTCCAGCGCTTACAAAGTGCATAAATTCCTTTAGAAAAAAATTCTTTTGGTAGTCCGCGCAACCACTCATGCACCGCGTGGCGTATCTCTTCATCAGATGAACTTCTTTCTTCCAATTGCGTCTTTCAGTGATCCAGACATATGGAAATCACTTGGGGCAAGATCTGGTGAGTACGGTTGATGAGGAAGACACTCAAAATGCAGGTCTGTGGTTGTTGCAACTGTTGTACGGGCAGTGTGGTGCCTTGCATTGTCGTGTTTCAAAAGGATACCTACTGACAGCAATCTACGTCGCTTTGATTTGATTGCAGGCCGCAGATGATTTTTTAGGAGATCTGTGTATGATGCACTGGTGACAGTGGTCCCTGTAGGCATATAATGCTCCAAAATGACGCCAAATGACGCTAAATTAATTGTTGCCGTAATGGTAGGCTCAGTGAAAAGAACTGTCCAATGACTATAGCGTGCATTAAACCATACCACAATGAACATCCACTTAGGGGCGGCCCCTTATCTATACGTGCATGTGTGTCCCCCCAAATCCGGGAATTATGTCTGCTTACTTTCTCGGAGGTATGATAAGTTGCTTCTTTGGAAAAAAAAACGAACTTTGTTAAGATAGTCATCGTCGGCACGGATTCGTTACAGCATCTTCCTAGCAAACTGAGCATGAATAGGCCTATCATCTGGCTGCAAAGTTTGCAGAAGTTGCACTTCATACGTATGGAACTGCAGCAGTTTGTATTAAATCTTCACGACTACGATGTGAGGTATCCGTGTTTCTTTCCAACGACTGCGATGAAACGCTGTACCCACGGAGTCAACAGTGTTGTCACTCAAGGTATACCGATTCTTGTCCTGTCACAGACAGTACAGGCCTTTTTTAAACTTTTTATACAATCGTTTGATGCTCCTGATATCTGGCAGATCTCGACCGCAGGCTCATCGGAACTGTCGACGAATTGTAATAGGAGAATGTGTTCAACGGCAATACAAAAAACATTGTGCTTACTTCAGTTTGGACGCCATATTATATGTTATGAGAGCACACAGTAGAAGTATCCATAAAAACTTCATGACATAAGTTAGAATTTACGAAAAGCACATAAAATATGGAATTATATCCACAATAAGACTCTACAAATGAACCCACCATTTGCGACAAACCGTACAACTATATCTGGTACAGGTCCTTAGAAATAAAAGTTGGTAAGCAGGGTAGACTTTACGTTGACCTGTACATCTCTTACGTCAATCTTTTAGTGTCAACATTCAGTATCAAATTATCATTTTCCATGCTCTCTGCAGTGACAGGTGACTGAGGTCTGAGATCATCAGTCACCTAGACTTAGAACTGCTTAAACCTAACTAACCTTTGTACATCACACACATCAGTGGCCGAGGCAAGATTCGAATCTGCGACCGTAGCAGCAGCGCGGTTCTGGACTGAAGCACCTAGAACCGCTCGGTCACAGCGCCCAGTTACATCGGCTAGTGACAGGTGACTTGTCGGCATTAGTTTTAGCAAGTATTGGTGATACCACATATCACACATTCAGTCACGTCGATGCTGTACGTGTATTCAGACACCCGAATTCACACGCGGATGCATTCACTGAATTTGAGTAAAAGGGAATACCTGAAATTAAACTCGTATAGGTATTACTACTTTATATATATGTACGTCACGTAATTTTTTTTACCTGCTAATAAGTGAGATAGCTTGTGAGGCTGTGAGGGGGGTGGGGCGGGGGGGGGGAGTAGCAGAATTCGGATCAAATCTACTCTGAGGATTAAAGACAATGGGCGCGTGCACCAGCCAGCCAGAATGTAGTTTTTAGGGGGTTTCCCACGATATTTCACGTAAATGCTTGGCTGTCACGTTACTCAAACAGTTATAATATGATAACACATACAACTCAGTCTCCTCAGGTTTCACCTGAACGAGGAACAGTGACAGTTAAAAATTTCAGTTGCGTGCTACGACCATACCTGCATACACATGTTTTGCAATGTGCGGCACGTTGGATGCTCTCTGTCCGGGTACCGTTCTGCATACACCCTGCAGGCTTCAGCTGCATTTCGTCGACACTCGCCATAGATGAGTATCATCTCCGCCTTTTCAGAGTTCGAATACACCATGGTCACAGTTCCTACAACACTACACTATCACAGACGTCTGGTAACACGGTGTACTACTGTTGGTCTGCGTGCGGAGACGAATTCAGAATAAAAATAGCAGCAAGCGCTACATGCGGACACTGCGACAGCTAGACCAAACCACAACAGTGCACTATAGCCACACTTGTAAACACGGTCGTCATCGTAAACATGTCTCTGCAGATGCTGCTCGCCGACCGTGGCCCCTGTTTGTTACAACACGCAACTGAACGTCGGAGGTTCGAAGCGTCAACTTTAGGTTACAATATCTCCGGATGTAATTAACATTTTCAATGCAACAAAAGGCACTGATTACGTATTTGTTTATATGTTCAGATGTGCTAACAAAACTAACGTGGTTCCATTTTAAAAAATCGTAGGTTTGTGTTAAAAAACATACTTCCGTGCATTTTTGTATGGTTTGTATTAAACAATTACACTAGCCCCTCTCCTCACGTTCGGTCTGTGGAATCGGTTCGTCAGTATTTGATGTGGTTTACAAAATAAATCCAGCGGTAACGTTAGGTGACTCACCCTGTATAAGGCCATCACAGCAGCAGTGAAGACAGTCCTGACGATGATGATGGAGGCTATCGTCGAAAGCTCCAGATTCTATCCCGAACTGAAGTGGCAAGAAAACAGAGAATATTTTACATTCGGTGTCACCGCGAAACAAATGTTCAAATGTGTGTGAAATCTTGTGGTACTTAACTGCTAAGGTCAACACTCCCTAAGCTTACACACTACTTAACCTAAATTATCCTAAGCACAAACACACACACCCATGCCCGAGGGAGGACTCGAACCTCCACCGGGACCAGCCGAATCGCGAAAGACTTCTTCCTCATTTTGATTAATTGTTTACATAAATAAAACTTTCTGTGCAATAAAAGAATAAAATTACAATCAAATGAACACCCTTAGCTGCGTACAGGAGTTGACATACGTCAACCGGAACAGATGAAAATGTGTGCCTCGCGCGTGACTCGAACTCGGGACCTCCGGCTAACATGGTAGACACTCTATCCATGTGAGCCACCAAGGACACGGAAAACAGCGCCTCTGCAGGGATTTTTCTCTGGCACGCCTCTCGCGAAACCCACATTCTCAACGTATCGTCCCGCACTACATTCGTAGTGCCCCCCGCCCATTATACCTATTACTCGCGGCGCGTTGCCGATTCCTGTAAGAGTTCGGGCTCTGTTTGTACGTTGATAATGTGGGTTTCGCGGGAGATGTGCCAGAGACAAATCTCTGCAGTCGCGCTATCCTTTGTGTCTTCGGCGGCTCACATGGATAGAGCGTCTGCCATGTAAGCAGGAGATCCCGGTTTCGAGTCCCGGTCGGGGCACACATTTTCATATGCCCCGTTGAGGTATGTCAACTCCTATAAGCAGCTAAGGGTGTTCATTTTATTGTAATTTCATTCTAACGAGCTGCATGGTCACCGATGGTATCTGTTCTTTCGGACATGTCCGAAAGAACAGATCAGTATATATAAAAGTATAAAAGGTGAATAAAGTTCTCTCTGCCACCCCCCCCCCCTCCAACCCTCGTCTCCCCCCCCCCTTCCCCGAAGGTCCAGTCCCTCCATTTAGACCTTCATGAGCGTTTTACGAGACGCCGATATGTCCCATTATCAGAAAGTTAAATTCACCTTAAAGTGTGCGCACTAGTGTATTTTTCGCTCGGCTGCCACGTACTTAGCTAGCTCGTCGTAAGTTTCTGGTTTTTGAGTTTAAAGTTTCCGTATGCTCAGAAATAAATGTGTCACTACGTTCTATTTCCTTAGCGTTATATACACTCATTAAATGCGACCTCTAATAAACCGCCGGCCTCCCAAAGACAAACATCTCCGTGCCGACAGTAAACACCGCAGTTAGTCTGATATTGCGTGCAGCTAATCTCGCAGGTAGTTTATCAGCTTGTTGCAGGCAACCTAAATGTCGCAATCAGATAACCAAATGCTCCAAAAAGAGAGCAACGAAAGCGCTGCATCCGACGCAGAAAATTGTCCGTGATAACAGCGGCGCCCGCTTTGAAATTCCGGGTCACGTTTCCAATCTGGCGACTGAAACAGGGCGACGTAACGGCAGCAGTTAAGACGAATGCAGCGCCCGAGATAACCGGCGGCGGCTACTTTATGCGGCGCGTAATGGGGTACGCCGGATACTGCTTTGTGGAGCCGGGCACCGCTGATGAGATTGCCGGCCCCGGGGGTGGCCCTCGGCCTGCTGAAGCATCACTCTACTTCTGCCCGCCGACCCCCGTAGAGAACAGCTACGTCTTCCTTAAACACATCTCCCTCTCGTACACACACTTCCGTTCTTCTTGTACGTCGACGAGGAAAGATATCTCCGCTAGAATGCCTTACCAAAGGCAGATTCGATGGACGTATCTTGTTTTTCTTTACTTTCCTTCCTTAGTTGACAATTATGTCGCCTAAGGAATATGGAAATGTAAGTTCCAGAAAAATATCCGTGGTAACAGCGGCTCGGCTTTATATTTCCTGTCTTTATAACCTTTTCTACAAGTGTCATGTAGTCCAGCATAAACTTCTTAGAATTACAGTACCGTATCAAGAATTAAAAAATATGCGGAAAGAGATGAAGGAACAAACGATGAAATTGTTGACTAATAAGGGGAGGCCCAGACAGTCAGATAATGGGCTTACTTCAAACTTTGTACACTTTTAATAATCCATAAGGAGAACATAATGTGCAATTAGTAAGACGTACCACTTAGGCGATTTTCAAAAAATCGGAAGAGAAGTTTTACCGGTCGATGATTTACTGATGCGTTGAGAGCATCTGCGTGCACTCAGAAATGTTCAAATGTGTGTGAAATCTTATGGGGCTTAACTGCTAAGGTCATCAGTCCCTAAGCTTACACACTACTTAACCTAAATTATCCTAAGCACAAACACACACACCCATGCCCGAGGGAGGATTCGAACCTCCGCCGGGACCAGCCTCACAGTCCATGACTGCAGCGCCCTGGACCGCTCGACTAATCCCGCGCGGCTCTGCGTGTACTGACGCCGATTCTGTGGTTAGTGTCCAAGCTTCATTGTGATTCTTTTAATTTCTTTTTTTTCGACACTGCTCATATTATTCCATATGTACTACATTTGAAAGATAATATGATGACATGACACGGGTGTTTGCATGAACTTTTATTGAACTTTCAGTGTTGTTTTGACGTTTAGTAGTTATTATTATTGCACCAAATATTATGTGACTTTTCTTCTGTAGCAAGCAAAAAACTTTATGAAGAGCTCTCCAACTTGTTCATATTTGACTGGCAACGAAAGAGAGAATGCTTCTGCTGAAGATGTTATTAAAATACATTCAATGTATATCGCCAATTTTCGGTACCAATATGTACGAAAATGTGTTACGCACTGTTTTCATAAAAAATTGTTCGAAGAAAGAAAAAGTTTTCAAATGTCAATGAACCTTTTTTTCCTTTGAAACTCTGAAGATTCCTTGTGCATACAGGAAAATTGCGTTCATTCCATGTAGTAGGTGGTATTTTAATTTATGCTTTTCGTGTTTGTGTGAAAAATAGCAGCCTGCAAATTGTAAAGTCGAAAGCACATCCGACGATTACTTGTCCTTTAGTCGCATATTCTAACATATTGTAACTAATCATGTTATTCAGTAAAGTTAATTGCACCATTATTTGTCGCCATTTGACTTGCGCTTTCCAATCCTGTCCCTCGTCCTTGAAACTTGCGTTTGCATATCAAAGGGTGTAGGTCAGGACAGCTTTCGATGCCTCACCCGATTTCAAGTATAATGGATTTCGGAAATCACGAAAGGCACTCATTTCCAGAAAAACTTCAGACGTTCGATCCTACACTTGTCGACAGTTATAAACATAAAATTTCTTGTGGTGGCAGAAATTAGGAAATAACCAAATAACGTAGGAAATTCAGTATAATTTCATGCAGATATTTGTTTCTTTTCATCTCCTTTCTTTCAAATAACATATGTATGAAATAATATGACTACCATTGAATAAAATATAAATAAAGAAAATCATGACTGGGACTCGATTCAGTGATTCACCGATTACGTACTCTGGGTCGCAACGCACCGGTTCATCAACACGGCGTAAGAATTATCTTGCTATTTATTCGAAATCACCTAAGTAGTACGGCTTATTGCTTGCACATTATGCTGTAATAATGGACTACTAAAACTGTACAAAAGTTTGAAGTAAATACGTGATCCGAACCTTGTGGCCTCCCCTTGTTAGTAAACGATTTCATCGTTTGCTCTTTTATCTATTTTCGCATTTTACTAATCATAGATACGGTACTGAACATCTCACAAAACTTTTGTGAGCAGGGAGATTATTCTCAGAAAAACGATTTGCCTAATACACACAACAAATAAACGCTTCCAACTCCCCTCAAGTCAAAGTGTACGGGATATTTCACCGGTCCTAATGCAGGCCGTGTAGAGCAACGATAGACGAGGATTTACGCAGAAACATAGTCTGAAAATGATCCGTTATCATATTACATGGAACCGAAAATAGTTTCTTGCTTCTACTTTTGCGCACACATCAAATTTTCCTTCTTCATTCTGAACTATAAAATCTGCTCCATTTGCCGACGCTATATTTTCGTCATGAACTTATGTACACGGCGACACCGTGGTTCTATGATTGTATTCTAATGACAGGGGATTGTGTATTGTACTGTTTTCCTTATGGTTCAAGCAGTAGCTAGTTCTATGTTCTTGTGTTGTCCTTTGGGTTTGTCTGGCAAATGATGAAGGTTTATTAAACTGTTGGTATCAGAATGAGTTGGTAATATTTCACAATTATTCAGTATGACTACTTGTTTATTTTGTCACGGGCTTAAATAAATTGTCACTAGTAGTTGAAGCCCACTTTGTGGTCTATCGGAGCCAACCATGATGATTTTATCTACGTATTAAATGTATGTGTAAGAATACGTTGTGTTGTATATTATTGTTACCCACTGCAGTTAAGAATAATCATATCTCTGCGTGGCGGAAATATTGTTTTATATGTGCAAAATAATGTTTTATTTCTAATATCAGAAACTTTCTGAATTCTTTATTTCTGTTACTGAATGATATAGTCATTTTCTTATGTTCTTGCATGTAGTAATCTGTTGTTTGATAAAGAGGGTATTTACTGCAAGTCCATGCTCGTCCAACAGCCAGGTGTTGTTTGATAAAGAAGGTATTTACTGCAAGTCCATGCTCGTCGAACAACTAGCTAATTTCCACTCTACCCAAAACCTCTGCCTGTGACATGGCCCTTACAAACACTGTGGCGGAATTATCCCAACAATATTGTCAGGTGATGGGAAAGACATTGCAAGCGCCATTTGGAAAGGAAGGAAGATCATTGTGCAGCAGAGCACGTTTGAAACGGATCACGAACTCTAACTAAGGAAGTATGCTGGAGGAAATCGGCTCTGCCCTTTCAAACTAACCATTCTGGAATTTGCGTTCAGCAATTTAGAGAAATCACTAGAAACCTAAATCAGATAGGCCAGATGCACATTTGAACCATCATCCTCCCAAATGTGAGTCCAGTATGGTGATCAGTGTGCAGCCTCACTCTATGACATCTGGGGAGCGGATGGAAGTGAGTAAGTAAATTCACAATATTCAGTTGACCCAGAATAAAATTGAATTGGTACTTAAGTTTTCTGGAAATGGACACTCTTTCTACGCCTCGATTGGAGTGTAGGCATTTTTATTGTCCGAAGATGACCGGTTTCAACCGTCTGATGCTGTCACCATCTGATCTTTTGGAACTTGTTATAAAATACCATGTTACATTATAGAAAGTCGAAGTTTAAAGAGTGTGACTTGTCCATTTATGTGCAGTTATAGACGTTACAGGAGTGTACTTTATGTGTAGGAGAAATGATTTAAAATTCATAATTAAGGAGGGAGAAAGCAAGGGGCATTGAATAAGTGGGAAGATAGGGCTGCGTGGGTAGATGTAGTTGTTAGTCATTTGTTACTACTGTCATCCTTGTAGGATAATACGATAGAACTGAATATGATACAGGCATTAGAACATGAAAGCAAAATGATGAAGATAACAATTTGCTAGATTACCTCATGATGAACAATCATGAGTAGTATTCTGTAGTTTATTTTATAGATTCAGTACCGGAGGGAGTACTATGCCTATAGTATCTGGTGACATTAAGAGACAGAAAGATGCATTCGTGTTTTGTGAAGTGGAAAGTATTTTTCTTGGTATTTGTATTTGACAGAAGCAGGTCTTAAAATTGTAACTGGTGCTCTTGTTTGCCGCATAGCGGTCAAAACTTTCTTATGCTGTTGTGTGACTTGCCCTGGTTTCTGTTCTCTCCTTGTGCTTGCAAATTCACTTGTTGTTCTGGTTCCTCGGTGTCAGGAATTGTGAACTCTTTTTGTGAAGTTTGTAAATTTGCTTATTTATTATTGCAGTGGACAACGATGCTCCATCCATGTAGCTGGATGGGTATTGTGAGTAGTTTTATGGGGAGGGTTGCGTCTGTACCATTCATGGAACTGAAATTTCGTGGCATACATATCATCCCTCCTGCTGCCTTCCCCCCTCCACACCTCGACTCATAGTCGTGTCTGCGAGGGTCAGACGCCTTTTCTAGCTTCAGAGATGGTTACGGCGTCAGGCTGCACTAGTTGATTTCAGCGTGGCTGGCCCATGGAGTTGCCTCAACCAGAGTCTCGTGGATAATCTAGACAGTGGGACAGGGCAGAGATGGCCAACTTGCACCATCCCAGAGGTTTATTGTGGAACAGACAGCGTTGCACTGTGGGCCTTGGTGTAAGAGGGTGTAATATTTTCATTGAGAAGTTAGATACAATGCGTAATTGTGGTTCTGTAAGTGTATAGTGGTGACATTGTACTGAATTCCTTATGGTCCACGAAGTACTTAGTTTTGTGTAGTTGTGCTGTCTGTTTGGGCAGGTGGTGAAGATTGAGAGAAGTAGATTACAGATGTCACAGGGTGTTGGGTATTTTATTTTTTCAGTAAAGATAATCGCGAGCATAAACAAGTTATAATTTTTTTTGTTGGAGCTTGCTTTTATAGTTTACCTGGGCCGACCAAGACTATTTTACCTAAATAATGTATGGATCTGTTTTGGAATAGGTTCTGCTTTATATTATTGTAGGCCATTTGAGATAGGAATTATTATATTTCTGTATGAGTGAAATATTGCCTGATTTCTGGTATCAGCAGTTTTCTGTATTCTTTAACTTTGTAGACAAATGTTGGTGTTGGGACAGCAACCAGCCACAAAAATACTTTCAGTTCCTTTATTCAAAGGGGACCGTTACCGGTTTCGAATCGTTGTGATTCATCTTCCTCGGAGTATTTTTGACTGATATGAATCTGTTCCTAGACTGTCTGGACACAGTCGTCAGTGCTTTATGTCCGTCGGCCTTCCTTCTCGCTTGGGATCACACATCTATGCCGTCGTGGACGAAGTTTTTCTAGCATTCTCTACATCGTGGCATGACGCTGTATTGGGTCTGTTCAACTATAGAATTTCGCTGTGAATCTTCGTGCGATTTAGACGTTTTCACCGCAAGACTCGTGCTGTGTCGCGTACTTCAACTTTTGTGTGCATGTCGTGTAGCTGCGTCATTTTAATCCCATGGCGTGATGCACCTGTAATCTGCAACTCAACAGAACTGTCTCTGCAAGAAACCCAAAACATGTACTCTGTTCTGGTAATGCGCCACTCTTGTTGCAAAATGGTTGTAGAATGAGTATACGTATGCAACCTTCTTTTTCAAGTCCCCTGTTCTGTCACGACGCGTTTCCTGTATTAATGTGAAATTTATTATTTGTTTTACGTCTTAATTGCACATTCAGTATAGTTTCAGTCCAAGGTCATCATCATCAGATATATGTATTTGCGTAAGCAACTCGTCGTTTCCATATGGACATATAGTTTTAGTCCTGTATGCAGTTCTGTACGGACACAACGTGTAGCTTACGTATCTGCACAGATCTGAAGATGGTCGATTATGATCGAAACCACAGGTACAAAAAACACTAAACTTTAAATATCAAAACTGCTGCTGAATTTATCTCGACGTATATGTCGAGAATAGTGATGTATTAATGGTAGCGGTGTAATTTTTCAATTCTCTGTATAAGTGCGAGCTTTCTTCAAGAATTCCGATTTATGTAGAAAATTAATGTGACAGGTTCACAGTTTTATTTTGTAAAAGTTTAAGCGTTGAATGAACTGTTCGAAATCAGATCCATCTCAGCCAGTTACCGGTAGTGCTGCTTGAGATGCAGAGGCCCCCCATATTCGGCACATCTATGAGAAGATTTTAATTTCTGGAATTTTCGTTGAACCAAGGAAACCTCACGATGACCTTGATCGGAACTGCTTGGACAGAACCCCTTTTTAATTTTGTTTGGCTGAAATGGCTCTGAGCACTATGGGACTTAACTACTGAGATCATCAGTTCCCTAGAACCTAGAACTACTTAACCTAAGGACATCACACACATCCATGAGCGAGGCAGGATTCGAGCCTGCGATCATAGCGGTCGCGTCGTTCCAGACTGTAGCGCCTAGAACCGCTCGGCCACTGCAGCTGACAATTTTGTTTGGGATACTACGTCCAGGGGAGACTAATTGTATGTTTATGAGTGTAAGCGAATTCTATAAATTGTTCAGTGTACGTGCCCGCGGCATAAAATCGCGAGACTGTCCGAGTTCCGTAGAAAAGGACACAGACAGTTTCCATTCTCATCCTTCTTGCAGTACAAACTTTTATTCCGTCTCCGATGACTTTTCGTTGACAACGCGATAAATCGTAATCACGTCTCCTTTTATTTTCACTATGGAATGACGATACTTAATCTCTCTGGTGTTCACCTTCCCTCTGTTTTCCACACGTTGGTCCTCCTATAATTTTTCGTTCAGTTTTAATTCGTGAATATAAGAGTAACACATTAATCCTCACGGTGCACCTCCCCCCCTCCCGCCCCCACCACAAACACACAGACACACACGCGTACACGTAGCTGATGTTGTCAGATGTTTAGTCACTCCAAGCCTTGCTACCGCTGTTTTCTGTCAGGAGCTCTTTAATAGCTTCCCTTCACCACGCGTCGGTAGTTCATCATCGTAACAGTAATAGGTTAATATTATGACTGAATTAGGAATTTAAGGTAATCAAATTTAGACACAACTGGGACTATAGAAACGGGAAGGGGTGGGCAGAAATATTATGAAGGAACCAGCGAAATCCAATCCAGTGAAGCCGATACTAATTATGTGGTTAACCTTACCACCGCAAAATGAAATGAGTCTTGTTATTAGTCTGGATGACAGAAGGAGGATTAATCTCAAGTTGGGGGAATTCAAAAGTGCAGTCCCATCATGCCGAGTTTAGCGTCGATGTTTGCTGGGTTCCGACCTCTCGCGCAGAATTCCTACTTTGGCGCTGAGGCGTTGAACAACTTTTACATTATGGTGGCAACCTATCATATAGAAGACAAGCATTGTCATATCGAGCACCTGGTATGGTTGAGAACTTCTTGGTATGGTAGATATATGCAACGTGACAATATTCTCAGTAATGAGAGAAATCTACGAATGCAACTGCTGACCATAACTGTCTAACCTTTGCCAAGTTTCCTCACTCATTATGTACAAATAGCATTGTGGAATGCTATCGCTAAGGTACATACATCGCCTGCACTACAGAGATACAATACTCGTGTGTGACGTTCGTAGCTGACAGTAGCCATCTCGGCATTATGCGTAACACTGCAGGTAGATTTTTGTATGTAGTCTACTAGAGGTAGTCACCTATACAGATCATCTACAGAAGATCTACAGAACTCTACACACTCGGACATAATGTAGGGAAGCTGAGGAAAAAGCTGCTCAATTTCCGGTTTCTCTAACACTATGGTCAGTGTTTGGTAGAATTTCTCGCTATTTCAAACAGAAGTTATAGGTTTGGCTACCTGTGACCCATCCCAATGCCAGCTCTGTCTGATTGTTAATTACAGAGAAATTTGCATTTTGGCTGAAACAAAAATTCCGGAATTTTACCCTAAAAAATGCGGTAAGGCTCCACAGTATGCGTCTTTGATTCATTTGAGATCAACATGGATAACGGTGAATGATGGCATAACAAAAACGCTTGAAATAACCTTTTCTAACATTATAGTGTTGTAGCCAAATCACCCAACACAATTTTGAACTGAAATTTCTTATAAATTTGAAAATAATGGTGAAAATATTTGTACAATATAATACTTTGTTCTTAACGAAAGGAAGACTACTCATTAAACCTGAAGGAGTTACTGAGGCTATGTTCGTCCCTAGTAAACAATTTTTTTTTGTTAGGTCCTCTGATTCTTCCTTGAAGTCTCAGGTTCTCATTCTTCTTCTTCTTCTTAGAATACTCCTTCGCCAGACTGTAAATTCACATCTATGTCTGGGCTACTGTCAGGATACGAGAAGTGTGAATATGATGCTGAAGAATAATCAACTGACTGTTTGACCAATTGTCTTCCATTTTTTGGCTTGGATGTAACGAAATCTAGCATAGGTCGTTTTCTTTGTACAGCACGCTCTTTTCTTTCTTTGGGAAGTCTTCCATCCTCAGTAGCAAGCTTTTCTTTCCCCATGAATTGTTCTTCCATTCGCTTTTTAATGGATGTTGGTGCTAGAAGCACAGATTTCAACGCCGTGCTAGAAAATTTCTCTCAGGTTTTTGTTTTAGACAGCGGAATTATATCTTCAGGCGAGCCAATCGAAGTCAATGTGTGTTGAATGTCTTCTTTTGTCGGGGTTATCACTGAGGCATGATGCTCACATTCTTAGGGTTGCAGTTATTTACCTCAGAATAACTGAATGTATGTGCCCCACTTACCCGTTTTCTGACAAAAACAGTGTTGTTGATTTTAGGGGCCAAAAAACTGGTTCAAATGGCTCTGAGCACTATGGGACTTAACATCTGAGGTCATCAGTCCCCTAGAACTTAGAACTACTTAAACCTGACTAACCTAAGGACATCACACACATCCATGCCCGAGGCAGGATTCGAACCTGCGACCGTAGCGGCCGCGCGGTTCCAAACTGAAGCGCCTGGAACCGCTCGGCCACTCCGGCCGGCTTTAGGGGCCAACTGGAGCAATAATTTCTTCGCGAATGTCAAGTTTAAATGCTGTCGTATGTGACACGAAAGCTATTTTTTGTAATTTGTAGAGAAAAGTTTGATCGCAGATCGCAGGGCACGCGCGCTGTGGCCGGAGAGACTGGCAGGGGAAGACGGCGGCGAGCGAGTAGTCAGCGGCAGATCGCACCACGTGGAGCTGTCAGTTTCAAGCGGCTGGCGGTTACGTGACGTCATGAGGGTTTACACCGGTCGAGCACACGACTTTAAGACAGTGCTTTATCCACGTTTGCGTTGACTACACGGAAACAGAAATTAGTACATCAGACTACGATGCGGCATAGGAAAGAGTAGTTGAGAGAAATCAGCCGAGACGTTGATTTATACGAATTTTTCATCAAAAGATATTAAATAAACAAATCTGTAGCTTGTGCAAGTTACTGAATAGTTTATAGATTTTGAACCAGTGCAATTACGGTGTAGAGTAAGTGCTCATTTTAAAGGTTTCGTCGAAGCTCAACGGGTGACATACTTGTATAATTTGCAGCATTAATATTTCACTGGTAAAACACCAATTTTATTAATTTGTTGCTAATAATTAATTAAAATAAGTACTACAACACAGATACACGAGCAGCAAGGCAGTGCGTGACAGCGGTTGTCGTTATACACGTTTCTACGTGGTTAGTTTGTGATATTTGTAATTATATTTGGAATTATTAAGATATGTTGTTTTTCCTTACAAATAATTTTCGCACAGTTTTGCCCATATTTTTTTAACCTTTGTATATACATACATTCTGATCAGTGTATCAGATAGACCGCTTCAAATCCATGTGGAATGTGGTGCCTTGTAAATAACTGCAATGTTGTTTAGTGTCATAAATGGACGAAAACTATTTTCGCGGTCTGCAAAGATAATTACAAAACAATAACACGTTAATTCTCCGCAAATTATTGCAGCTACAGATTTGTGTAATATATGGTTTTGACGACAAATTGAGCGCGCATATAATGCTGCAAGCAGAATGAAGATTGCTCTTCTACGTAAACTTTTGCAAAGAAATGGTGGTCAATGGAAAGCACTTACATGACGTAGCTTGGGAAATTTCGGATCGAGGGTATTTAAGTGGAGCTGACACACACGTCTGGGGCACCCAACAACCACATCACACGCCATCTACGCGTTGGCCTGACCTGCTGAAGGATTAAGTTTTACTAATCCCCCAACACATTGCGTTTAATTGTCCACAGGTATTCACCAGTAAGGACGAGCCAAGAAGGCAGGTAATGTATTTTCTCCCCATTAGGAACTGCAGGAATGGCAATTCTGTCTAAACTGCACCATATCGAACCAAGGGCCCGGCTCGCCATATAGCGTCAGCGTCAGCATCAGCATCACCTATGCGGACGCCGGACCTGTGTTGCTCGACGCGACACTTTGTTGATAGTTTTGCGGTTCAAGAAGTGTTGAACAGCCGAATTCCACGTGTGCACGAAAATGGAGGTTTTCGCGAAGAATCCGGATTTAGGATATTTTCGGTGTGGAACACAGTAGGGACTTGTGTTTTTTCACACGTTGTGTCTTTT
Organism: Schistocerca serialis cubense; assembly: GCF_023864345.2. Lineage (NCBI taxonomy): Eukaryota > Metazoa > Arthropoda > Insecta > Orthoptera > Acrididae > Schistocerca > Schistocerca serialis. The sequence continues at coordinate 271,858,931 of NC_064642.1, forward strand.
GGTGATTATTTTTGTAAGCACACGGGACTTTGCTGAAAAATCGTAGCTGTGGGAATCTGTTTCCATTCGAGTGCCGCCACACTTAGCCGCTATAGCACTACTGAGGGACTCTGTTTATGTTTGAGTATTCTGAACTGTGTTGTGGGATACCAATGGGACTACGTTTCTAGGATGGACTCTAATTATTTCGCCAGGTTTATGTGATTGTTTCTGAAACAGTGCCACTGGACTTCAACTGAGATTAAACCAGTCGGGACTTAGAATATTTTGTGGCATCCGACACTTAAGAATTCGCGCATCGGGCTAGTGTTGAGGGAACTTCAGGTCATCGGGATTAGGCCGTGTTTTTGCGAACTGATCGATGTCCTAAATTTCAATCGATGTTCTACAGCATTCGACAACTTTTATTAAAATTTACAGCGTGTTTAGTATCGTTGTTTTGGGCTCGATCATAATTAAAACGACACGTAACTGTTTGGAAGATACCACCAGTTAACTGTATTCAGTTACGAATAAAAACTTGTGAATTTTAAGGAACTTAACACACACGTTGGATTCATCATTTGACATCAGCTCCCTAGGCTGTATCTAGGTTAATTTTTTGTACTCATCGGTCAGCAGCGTCGAGAGTATTTTATTTAGACGCTTTAGCAGGTATCAAGCGCACATGTCTGCCGGGATGAAGGGTATGAGTTAATCCCCGAGTCAGAAGACAAGAGCCAGCGATCTGAAGCATTTGAAGCCACATTTCCCGTCCCTCTGACCGTTCCAAGTGGGGGCTCGTCCGGGATTGAAGCATTAGGAGCTCCATTGCCTTTGCACCGACCGTCGGAAGTGTCAGAGGATAATACGTTCATTCTTCTTTTCAAACCGTGCATTAAACCAAGTTCAATCAAAAAATCAGAAACGTTATATGTAAGTAGTTAAAACAGGCTTGCCTCGTTTTTTAACTTATGGACCAACCTATTGGGACGAAATTTCATGGAACAGTAAGTTGCAATAGAAGCAACCTATCACCTGATGGTCAACTGCTGAATCGATGGCAGTAAGTTAAAAAAATCAGGGCGGGTTTGTACCACATACGGGGCTTTATCCCTACCTATCCTATACATTCTCAACAGGTGAAAAGACTTCACAACGAAGAACTTAGATGTTAGCCAAATTTCACGTCGTCAATCAATTTTAAGTTTTATACATAACGAGAAGTCGGAAGCCGGTGTCTGACGTTCTTAGAGGTTTGAGATTAACGCAGTGACACGCAAGAAGTGACATGAAGAGTCGGTCAGTAGCATCATGACAGAAAAATGCAGATATTCCTTGCATGTATGTGTATCATGAAGCGGAATTTTTTCCAAATTTAATATTATCAGGAGCTATAAAACGTAAAGATTTTATTTAAATAAAAGGGATAGAGAGACTGGACTCTAAAATCGCTCTTTCTGTCATCGACAGGGCAAGGAATATACCAGAAATCGACGAGTCGTCAATATCAATAGTTATCATCTATTACGCAAGGACGTATGCTCCGAGAAACCAATAGGTGCTACTGTCGCATTGTTTATGGCTCCCCGTATACTTGTTTGGTGGCGGAAAGACATTCGCGTTTATGTCCTGTAGAAAAACATGTTGCAGAAGCCATCTTGTTCATAAAGCATAGGCTGGTCTGTACGCAATAGTAATGTTATCCATTTAGCGTCGGCTCGTATCTGTTCATACGATTTAATATTTTTGTGGTGCATACTTCTTTCGGTTGTAAGCAACATCATTCCTGTGTGTTGCGGAAGTGGATTATTCAAAGAATGCTTAGATAAATAAAAAGTTATGTCTGTTTTCTAATACCGATGGCCAGCACCCTTTACTACCAAGATAACTACAGCACCTAGATAAATATCACATATGAAAGCATGAACGATGCGCGATGGGCTAAGTGACTTCCCTAATACTAGATAACGTGAGAAATGTATGTCTACTATATATAAGTTTGTAACATGTGATTCTCCATTTCATTTCCTTGTCGGTTCACGAATTTTCCAGCGCTTTTTTGCTGATAATCCTTGCAGTCTCTTTTATCCTTGAATTCCTTTTGGTGGTCACCATTAAGTTAGTCTTCACTGACAATCCGTCACTCAGCTCTATTAGCGAGTGTAGTAAGTTACAAGCTTTGTTTTCTAAGTTATTAAAATTTACGAGCTACAAGGATATTAAGGATCTTGAGGAGATCGGCACCGTAATCACCTAATTTTGTATGTTGTAAAAATTATACAGTAGCTTCTTCATTTTTTTAGGTTTTCTAGGTCATTATTCATAGACTGATTTGCTTGATTCTGTCGGTATGTGATTTATACTTTAAGGATCTTACAGGAAGGGTATGGTAATCACGGGTCGACGATCAAAGATATACGGACCATGAACCACTATGAATGTGAAACAAGGCAACCACTGTTACCGGGAAAAGATAAGATAAGGCAAGAGTGTACCGCCGAAGTAAATAACATACAATGTGAGAAAACTTTGTGTCGTAATTTTTAGATACGAGTAGAGAAACATACGACATAAATTCGTGAATGAAGTGTAAATGAATTGTTATTATGTAAATCAAAGAATGTGCTCGAAATTTTTAAGACAGAGATCTATTGTCTGAGTTAAATATCATGATATAATATTAATGTATGGAGGTATGTTTTCGGAGGAATGTACAGTCAAGTTCAGGAATGTAATAACCTAACATACTTACAGTACCGAAGTTGTAATATTAATGTATGCATTGTTAAAGTATCGAAGTTGTAATATTAGTGTATGCGTTGTTAAAGTATTTGACGTCACACCAGTCACACGTTGGAGGAAGACATGAGAGATTTGCTGACAGATCAAGACAGAGGGTGTGAAGAATGAATAGAAGATGCATGTTTGCCTAACAGTTTTGGTCCAACGCACTCGCTGCACCACAAGAAACCAGTCCGACTGGTCGCTCAACTGTGACGTGTTCCATTACATAGATCACTGTCCGATCATCCAGACAAGCTACTGTCAAGACAATGTTCGCTGGTTACTCACCAATGACTTAGCCCTGAACAAGCTTCGGTCCCGAGAGAATTTCCTGGAACATATTGCAGCCACGCGGCGTGGTAACAGCGAGCAAACGCCAAGCTGGTTATCTGAGGATTGACAAAGGCAAGACAGGCGTGCTCTAGCAATATTGTTTATCTATGCTAAATGATGGTGTCATGTGGGATTGCGTCTAGGTACTGTCAACAAAATATTGCGTGTTGCTCATGTGATGAATGTACTTGTTTTTAATGGACAGTGAGACAATCACATACATGTTCACAATTCCCAAGGTGATACGCGCGGAGGACACATATCTCTGACTTCAATATAGAACATTACGAATGGATTGGAATGCTTTGTCGAGTGAGGAAACGTTGCCTACTGATTCTCAGATGAAAACTAATCACGATGCACAACGTTCTACGCGTGAAAGACACTCAACACATCAATTTCGATGAATCACGTGACATTGTTAAGACGAATTTTAAGACAGATTATGGTCAGTAGTTGTGATTAAAACTGATGATAACATTTCGTTTTCTTCTTCTTTCAGGAACTGTTTAATGTATTGTTGTGTGTTTTATATTTGGTGCAACAGAGACTAACCTTTAGGTCTTGACTGTAAAAAAAGTGAAGAAACACTGTTGATATACCATGTATCTGCTAATTGACAGTATTGTCGTAAACGTGTATACTGCGAACGTGTAACGTAAAATTTTCGTTTTCTTTTAACTTCTTGTTTAAATTATAATCTGATATTTAGGACGTATGTATGATTTAAAGTTTGACTCCACTGTTTTGTATCACTATTTGTTTAATGTTTGACTATACAATTTTGTGTCACTATTTACAAATGTGCACACAATTTTTGATGAGTACTGACGTAGAAGTGAGTTTGTACGGAAACCTGAATGTTTGTGTTATATATGCCTTGAATTTTGTATATGTTTCGTGCCATTTGCGTTGTTCAACATACACTTTGAATTTCACAAATATTTAGTGCTTTGTATGTTATTGAGTGACGATGAACTTCCAAGTACATTTTATTATGTTTACGATGTATTAACTTACGTATTTGGAAAAAGGGTGAATGAGTTAAATTTGAAAATCAATGTTGTTTAAGCGACTGTGAATGATTATTTAATGCTTACATAATGACAAAGTCTTCTTAAGCCTATGCCATCAGTGAGTTAATGAGTAAAATAAATTTAAAAAGAGCAGCAAGCGATAATGTTACGCCACCTTTTTTCCGAAAGTCACTGTAATTTACGTAAAACCAGTGAGAAAGAGTCAAATCAAAGTAGTATAAATTATTCCGCACGAGATAATGAAATAGGAATCAGTTTCTCTGAAGGCAATACTTAATGCCTTACAAAAAAGTTTCCTATCTCAAACTGCATACATAAATAAATGAAAATCCACAGTGAAAGCAAGTTGCACGCCTTGGAGAATGAGGGACATGCAATATGGTTATAAATTACAGGCAGTTAATCCCCCACCGTAATGGGCGGCGCATGATAGCAGGCATAGGGAGAGAGAGAGACAGAGAGAGAGAGAGAGAGAGAGAGCCGGATATACTGTGGAGCGCCAAGGCTAAAAAGGTTAACTTCCTGCTTAACCACCTGAAACGCAAGTAAAGGAGTGAGACCAGCATCTTCTAAGACAGCTTCATACTGATCGGCACTTACAAAAATTAAATTCTTACTTATCAAGTATTCAAATTACAATAATTATTGTTCGGACAATCACATGTCATGCCGAAAAACAAAGAACATGCTCAGTAGATAGGTACATCTTACTTCAGCTTCTTGAGTAGCTGGTTTCTCTGTGGGCAGACTTCAGTTCTAGACGGCTTCCCCTGGGTCGTCCGGAGAAGGAGCAGGAGGTTAGTGTTTAGCGTTCCGTCGACAACGAGGTCATTAGAGACGGAGCAAAAGCCCGGATTAGGGAAAGATGGAGAAGGAACGCAACCGTACCCATTCGAAGGCACCATCCCAGCATTTGCATTGCCCTACCCACACGGTCGAGGCTCGTCCGGAACGAGAAGCTCTCACCCAGCTGAGATGAACTTAGATACAGAGACGGGTTGTTGGTAGCGTGCCAATAACTGATTTTGCAGCCGATCAGCCTCCGCTTCCAAATTACGAGTGTCGTGAGATCCGGTTAAAATGGTGAAGCAAACTGCAGGAAGGGCCAATGATTTGTAACATTGTAGAGTAATTTCAGTGCTGAATATGAAGACTTGCTTGTAGTTAGAGGTTCAACATGTTTTCAACTCTGCCAACAGATGCACATGCTTCTTCGTAGTATTCTCTGTCCCTGTGTACTAACCGTTGGTAATTGCAGTACGACTTCCATAATTGTAATTCCTTTGTCCAGATGCGTATTTACATGAATCATATTTCCAGGACCATTGTCCAAATTGTCGAAGTATTAATATACTCACTTCAATGTATGTTCGACTCGTTTTTTGTGAATTTAATTATGTACATATGCAACAAACAGAGTTCAATGAGATCTTCGTCTAATTTCCTGGTCAGATGAAAATATAAACTTAGGTTACAAACTGTAAGGTCAAAAAACAACTACCGTGAACACCAAAGAAAACGTCGATTCTTTGTAACACAAACACTAGATGGTTTCCAGAGTTGTATGATGCCCGTAGTTTACAAATTTGAAGCCTGATTACAGTTGTTCAGAAATAATGATATGTTCACAACAGTCCCATAAAATGATCGTCGACAACTGAAAATGATTAAGAAGAGACAGAAATATCTTACGAGGAAATAAACATCACGATCAGTAGCCAAATGAGATGTAACAGTCTTACCGCAGTTCCACGCCCCCCCCTCCCCCCCCCCCTCTCGCCTCGTAACCCTCCTTTCGCTCGCAGAAGTCATTCCACTATTGAGATGTATGTATGTAGCATCAGTACACTTCCTGCACAACACACAATTTTATTGATTTCGTTCAGTACTCATTTCACGGCTTTTTTTTCTCCGATTTTATAGATTCTCATTCAATTTGAGTAGTTTTACTAGTTTTTTGCTATATTATCTGTTTCGTTGCATTTCCAGCAGCTTTACCGATTTCACATCAATTTTTCGTGGCTGTACTAGATTTTTCTCGAATTTCACCGATATTATGTAACTTTTTCATATTTTTTCGACCGTTTCCCGTACGAATATGGTCAGATTGCTCAATTATTCATGTTTTATTTGATTTTCTATGAGAATATTTTCACTTCTTGTACACCGACATACTAAAGTAACCCTAATATTTCCCCTCTTTCCGAAGAGCCACGTGCATGCATTTTGGATAGGACGATCATGAGAAGTATAGTAACAGTCCCTTTGTACCTTTATGTGATTCAACGAGTGGTGCAGATGGTGAAGGCATTGGAACCTCGAAGCCTGGAAACAAGTCCGTGTACTGCTCCAACCCATCACAGGGCACGTCAGCAGACTTGTGTGGTGATGCACTTCATGGAAACTCAATGTCTGGAAACTGTTATACAGGTTCACTTGACTTCCACTATACCTTATAGGGATTAATGTCGCCCAAACTGTTAGATCTGCGGTGCAGTCTAAGCTGAAGAGTATCGTGATCGTGTCAGACTCTCACGGTCTGTCTTTGCAAAGATTATAAGAAAAATTACAGAAACTGGGAGTGTGGAGAGTAAATTTCACCAAGGAAACAGAGGAGCAACTGGAGAAAGAAATGAAACTGAGTCTTAGCAGCACTAACACACAATACAAATGTCTCTAAAAGGAATTTTGGGAGTACGAGAGGGATAGGCAAGACGAGTGTTCTGCGAACATTACAGTACATCGCATTGCATCCTCTCCACATTTGGCTGCATCTACAACTTTAAAGCAATGATTCCAAAACTAGTTACAGTTTTCCGAATGATATCTAGCAAAAGCGCAAAGCGATGCAGCACACCTACGCAACATTTTGTTTGAGATAAAAAAAATCATATACAAACCATGGGCAAGTCAGTCGTTGCAATATGCACTTTTCTTTTGTTGGAAATCCACGGTGACTCAAACAAGTGATTAACAGCAACATTCTTGATCTATCGATGTTTGATGGGTATTTTTTCAAGACACGCATTTTTGGTCCCAGTTTCACAAGATGATGGGTACGAAACTTACTGAAACTTTGCAAAAAGAAGACGCTAGAACTCGGTTGATCACCTGAGAAGATTTCATCACTGGAATTGCCCGTGATAGCCTGCAGTTGCATATAAACTGAAGTAAGATATGCTGCTGCCGCATCCTGCTGGACGTAAGACAGTTAGTATGGTACCAAGACGACGGGTATGTCCCCATTTTGCACATATAATGACAGAACCTGTTCGGAGAACATTTGAGAGCACTGAAATTGTCGTTAGCCGGCCTTTGCGACCGAGCGGTTGTAGGCGCTTCAGTCCGCCTTGGGCATGGATGTGTGTGATGTTTTTAGGTTAGTTAGGTTTAAGTAGTTCTAAGTCTAGGGGCTGATGACCTTAGATATTATGTCCCATAGTGCTTAAAGCCATTTGAACCATTTGAATGGTCGTTAAGGACAGGTAAACTGGTGTGTAGACACACCAGACCTAACACTTGTATACTTTTATTTGTAGTAAAAATTAGAACAGGAGCTCCATTATCGAACACCAATGATTTCTGAAGGTATGAAATGTCTTATAACACGGAACTGCGCTGTCGTTAATTCCAGATGAAATTCAACGTGCAATAGCATGTCTCCAGATCACTTTATATCGTGGATCAGTGGTCAAGATGAACATTTTCAATATTTGGTATGACAGGCGTAATAATAAAAACAAGAACCATACGCGATTACGTGTTTATTTGCGGAACAATGGTTTGCGAGGCATTCATGTTGATAATAATTAATCAAGTCCGGTACACGTTATGATGTTCAAGTTCTGTTACAATATTCTTCCAAGTGCCACAGGAAAAATATACTGTTCCATCAGGAAAAACGTTAGGTGCCGTAAAACGGCGACTATAAACGATAGATGTTACTTTAGAACTTCGGGATATTCGCCATATTTTCCACTACAACTTGACAAAAACTGCACGTCCACATATTCATTCATTCCGGATATATTAGGAGTGGTCTTTCTTAGCTGTCTTACCCTATACATAAGAAATAAGAGTGGACCTAAAACTGAACCATATGGGACACGTGTCTCCTTTCCTAAACATTATTATCATCATTTTCAGCCAACCGTAGTGGCCGAGCGGTTCTAGGCGCTTCAGTCTGGAACCGCGCGACTGCAACGGTCGCAGGTCCGAATCCTGACTCTGGCATGGATGTGTGTGATGTCCTTAGGTTAGTTAGGTTTAAGTAGTCCTAAGTTCTAGTGACTGATGACCTCTGATGTCAAGTCCCATAGTGCTCAGGGCCATCATTGTCAACAGCAAAAACTGACATAAAAGTATTCACGTTCTCGCGACAGTATACATAAGCAATAAGAGTGGGACTAAAACCGAACCATATGGGACACATGTCTCCTTTCCTTTATCGCCGTTATCATCATTGTCAACAACAAAAACTGACATAACATTATACACCTTGTCGCGACAGAAACTCATCTGAGACATTTACAGTTAGGTCTTCTGCCACGCAAGCAACACAAATGGTGTCAAATGGAAAGGGCGTCGCATAAGTGACCAACAAGATGAAGAAGAAAAAGAAAACAAAGAGAAGAAGAAAAAGGTTCGCCACCACTATCGATGTTGAAGACTGTGACGGACGACGTTGTGTACGTCTCAGCCTTCCTAACGAAGTTTGGCATACGGCGTTAGTCAGGATCCGTGAGATAGGCTCCTCGGTGGGACCGGGAGCGGCGACCGCGACCCTCGCTCCGCCTCTCGCCTGCGGCTTGGCGGCTGGCCGGCTGGCGGCGGCCGCGACTGCGATAAATCGCGGAGCGCCGCGCCACGCCGGCTTCCTGCCCGTCGCCCTCTTACACGGAATTAGGCGAATCGGAATTAATGCCCCGCCTCTGCCGCGCTATTTATCACTGTTCAGGCTGGCGGCGGAAGGTCTCCTCCACCCGCGACTTTTAGCTTTCTGCGCGCGTTCGCCACTGTCGACACTGCCAGAGGGTCGTTTTTCCTCCCACGTGCTACTCGGCGACGGACGTCTTAATCTGGTTTTCTCCCTTCGGTCCGGTCTGGAGCCAGAAGCTGGAGTGCCTGCCTCCCACATCTCTTTTTGATACCGCAAAGACACTTTAGTTACCATAGTGTAAAGTAAATGTAGGCGCAGCGAAAGATTAAGAAGGTTCTGGGAAGAACGTCTATACAGTCGACCCTTGCTAAGTTGAACCTAGATAAACTGAATATCAGGATAAATCTAACGGTTTTTCGACATACTCGAAAAGCTTCTACAAATTGTAGAAACCATATGGCATTTGACACACTGAATAAACCTAAGTGATGATCATAACACACAGTCCGCCAAATTACGATGTGCTTTCAGTATATAATGCAACAAACTTTTCCGGATAGTTTTGTTTGCGGAATTTTATGTGGAACATAGTAGAATATGCCCGCTTCATCACACGCAATTTCATGAAGTTCCTATAGGTGGTGACGCAGTACGTAGCCTCCAGAATGACATCTTTAATGAGGGAACGTTACAAGTAAAGAGCTGGAATTGAGTTTCTCTTGGTGGAAGACCGGAGCATACCAGGTATCCGTGGAATGTCTACGGGGACCTGGAAGTGAGTAAAAGCACAGTGAGTCGTTGGGTGAGGCATCTGTTATCATGTCAACTTTTCTTCATCATCCACCCTGCAGCCGACGGAGTGGCCGAGCGGTTTTAGGCGCTACAGTCTGGAACCGCGGGACCGCTACGGTCGCAGGTTCGAATTCTGCCTCGGGCATGGATGTGTTCGATGTCCTTCAGTTAGTTAGGTTTAAGTCGCTCTAAGTTCTGGGGGACTTATGACCACAGCAGTTGAGTCCCATAGCGCTCAGAGCCAATTGAACCATTTGAACCATCCACCCTGCAGCCTGGCTCTCGCTCCTTCCGACTTCCATCTGTTTGGCCAAATGAATGATGGACTCCGTGGGCAGTGTTTTGGGTGAGGCGGAGGTTAATGTGACACTTAGGCTACGCCGTTTACCAGTAGAGTGGTACCATGCGGGTACAGAGGTCCTCCCAGTAAGAGGGCATAAGGCCGTTGCATTTTAACCGAGATTATGTTCTAAAACATGGTTCTGTAGCCAAAAGAGTGGGGTATAATAAGGTGGATTGTATTTCTGAGTAAAACCAACATGTTTTTGGAAAAAAACGTGTTGCCTTACTTGTTGAATAGTTCTCGTATAATTACGAGTTCGCAGCTGTGTAACACTCTTTGATCCAAAGCGTTTAGTCCGTTGTTCTGATTATTATTTCCAATTAAACTATTCGTGAAATTTCTTGGTTTTCACAATAGAGCATTAATTTATGCAGAACATAAATAGGTTGTAAAAGTGACTACAAAGAAGTAAAAGTTTCTTACTGTAGCAAAAACGCAATAGGTTATTGAGGCCTAATGCAAAGAGAAATAAAACAGCAGATGTGCTAAAAGCATTCGGAATTCCATCATCCATGCTGTCGAAAATGTTTTGTGAAGGGGTGTTTAAGAGCTTTTACTTCATCTGAAACTGAATTTGAACTAGACAGAGTTTTATTGCTACCTTCAACAACGATCCCTCTCTCTTTCTGTATCTGAAGCATGCCTGGGATAGGGGACGTGGACAAATTCGACGTGGTTTGTAGGCGTGTCAGCGACAACATCGAATATTGTGGTCAGCCACTATTACTTTACCCCCACGGAAAGTAAATCGGACGAATACCGGCCCTCGGTGAATTCATTACCACATACTATTCATGTTCAAAATCTAAGCAGCACGATGTACAACGCGTAAAAGGAATTACATCAATGAAAGTTACGCTTTCCACACTCATTGTGTACTGGCCTTGCCATGTTGATAATGGCTGCCATGGAGGCATAAAATGGTTGGAGTGGGTGCAAGGTATATATCGCAAATCAAAATACACTCCTGGAAATTGAAATAAGAACACCGTGAATTCATTGTCCCAGGAAGGAGAAACTTTATTGACACATTCCTGGGGTCAGATACATCACATGATCACACTGACAGAACCACAGGCACATAGACACAGGCAACAGAGCATGCGCAATGTCGGCACTAGTACAGTGTATATCCACCTTTCGCAGCAATGCAGGCTGCTATTCTCCCATGGAGACGATCGTAGAGATGCTGGATGTAGTCCTGTGGAACGGCTTGCCATGCCATTTCCACCTGGCGCCTCAGTTGGACCAGCGTTCGTGCTGGACGTGCAGACCGCGTGAGACGACGCTTCATCCAGTCCCAAACATGCTCAATGGGGGACAGATCCGGAGATCTTGCTGGCCAGGGTAGTTGACTTAAACCTTCTAGAGCACGTTGGGTGGCACGGGATACATGCGGACGTGCATTGTCCTGTTGGAACAGCAAGTTCCCTTGCCGGTCTAGGAATGGTGGAACGATGGGTTCGATGACGGGTTGGATGTACCGTGCACTATTCAGTGTCCCCTCGACGATCACCAGTGGTGTACGGCCAGTGTAGGAGATCGCTCCCCACACCATGATGCCGGGTGCTGGCCCTGTGTGCCTCGGTTGTATGCAGTCCTGATTGTGGCGCTCACCTGCACGGCGCCAAACACGCATACGACCATCATTGGCACCAAGGCAGAAGCGACTATCATCGCTGAAGACGACACGTCTCCATTCGTCCCTCCATTCACGCCTGTCGCGACACCACTGGAGGCGGGCTGCACGATGTTGGGGCGTGAGCGGAAGACGGCCTAACGGTGTGCGGGACCGTAGCCCAGCTTCGTAGAGACGGTTGCGAATGGTCCTCGCCGATACCCCAGGAGCAACAGTGTCCCTAATTTGCTGGGAAGTGGCGGTGCGGTCCCCTACGGCACTGCGTAGGATCCTACGGTCTTGGCGTGCATCCGTGCGTCGCTGCGGTCCGGTCCCAGGTCGACGGGCACGTGCACCTTCCGCCGACCACTGGCGACAACATCGATGTACTGTGGAGACCTCACGCCCCACGTGTTGAGCAATTCGGCGGTACGTCCACCCGGCCTCCCGCATGCCCACTATACGCCCTCGCTCAAAGTCCGTCAACTGCACATACGGTTCACGTCCACGCTGTCGCGGCATGCTACCAGTGTTAAAGACTACGATGGAGCTCCGTATGCCACGGCAAACTGGCTGACACTGACAGCGGCGGTGCACAAATGCTGCGCAGCTGGCGCCATTCGACGGCCAACACCGCGGTTCCTGGTGTGTCCGCTGTGCCGTGAGTGTGATCATTGCTTGTACAGCCCTCTCGCAGTGTCCGGAGCAAGTATGGTGGGTCTGACACACCGGTGTCAATGTGTTCTTTTTTCCATTTCCAGGAGTGTATACGTCCCACCATCTTCTTTGAACTCTTGCAACATTTATTTACTCAGAGACGTCAATCATGGCGGGAAAAAGGTGACTCGCATTTTTTGTTCACTAAAAATACTCATCTCCTAAGTACATCGCAAACTACTAACATTTATTTGTCCAGATACGTTTATTCCCTTTCTCCATAAACAAACTGATATCTAACTCGATGTTTTTCCGCAATACGAAAGGGCCTTCCACAACTGCAGAACCGTGCACATCTTTGACCCCACATTCCTGCGTTGCTATCCTTGGAAGAAAACTCAAGTTAGCAGCAGCTTGACACTGCATAGACAACATCTATGAAAGCTTCCTCTATTACATCAACAGACGATACACTCGATGCGATTCAACACCAAAACCAACCACCAGAAAAAAACGAAAGACGTCATCATCCACATCTACATGGATACTCACTCAAGATCACACTTAAGTGCCTGGCAGAGGCAATTCTCCATTATTCCAATTTAGAACAGCGCGCGGAAAAAGTGAACACCTATATCTTTCTGTGCGAGCTCTGATTTCCCTAATCTTATGATGATGATTGTTTCTCTCTGTGTAGGTCGGCGTCAACAAAATATTTTCGCATACGGAGGAGAAAGTTGGAAATTTCGTGAGAAGATTCCACAGCAACTAAAAACGTCTTTATTATTATGCCCATGCCAAGTCCTGTGTCATGCGAGTGACACTCTCTCGCTATTTCGCGATAATTATAAACGTCGTGCCTTTGTTTGACCTTTCTCCGTTAATCCTATCTGGTAAGGATCCGTCACCGCGCAGTAGTACTCAGAAAGGAGAACGGATAAAGTAGGTAGTCTCTTTAGTACATCTGTTACATTTTCTAAGCGTTCTGCCAATCAAACGCAGTCTTTTGTTTGCCTTCCTCAAAACATTTTTGTGTGATCTCTCCAGTTTAAATTGTTCGTAACTGTAATTCCTAGGTATTTAGTTGAATTTATAGCATTTAGATTTGACTGATATATCTTTTAACTGACGTTTAACGGATTCCTTTTTGCGCTCATGTTGATGACCTCACACTTTTCGTTATTTAGTGTCAATTGCCAGTTTTTACACCACACAGATACCTTTTCTATATCATTTTGCTATTATTTTTTTTTTTTTTGGTCTTATGATGACTTATTAACGATAAACGGCAGCATCATCTGCAAACAGCCTAAGACGGCTGCTCAGATTGTCTCCTAAGTCGTTAATATAGATAAGGAACTGCAGAGGGCCTTGGGGAACGCCAAAAATCGCTTGAGTTTTACTCTATGACTGTCTGTCAGTTACTACGAACTCTGATCAATCCGACAGGAAGTCGCGAATCCAGTCACATAACTGAGACGATATTCCACAAGCACGCAATTTCACTACAAGTCACTTGTGTGGTACAATGTCAAAAGCCTTCTGCAAATCTCATGTAAATATTGTCACTGAGACTATGAGGACACTTGAGGTTCAAAAATGGCTCTGAGCACTATGGGACTTAACTACTGTGGTCATCAGTCCCCTAGAACTTAGAACTTAGAACTAATTAAACCTAACTAACCTAAAGACATCACACACATCCATGCCCGAGGCAGGATTCGAACCTGCGACCGTAGCAGTCGCACGGTTCCGGACTGCGTGCCTAGAACCGCTAGACCACCGCGGCCGGCGGACACTTGAGGATTGGTACGGGATGTACACTGAAAAATAAAATAACACAGTTCACCCATCCCTTCTCTATGACATACTGGTACCAATCTACCGAAATACAATGACATTATGTGCACAAAGCACGACCTGCTGCTCCATCGAAGGTGGACGCGTTGTACCCTTTCAGTTCAAACATAAATGTAAGATTCCTGAAAATTTATTACAAAGAGCGAGGAAGAGAGCAGAGAGAAGTTAGTTCCCCTGTCTTGAAGAAGCCTCAATGAATTGGCTTGTTCAGTGTCGGAGATTACATGCTTAAAAATGCAAAGCTGTTCCAGGTCAGTTGTGGCATTAAACGTTCACCGCTAGTGTGGGGTGGCTCACTAACTATAAAAGATGACAGAACTTCGATTTTAAGAAGACGTGTGAAGATAGCGTGAAAGCTGATGATAGTTTTTTCACACAGAAAACTGAACTTTTCTGGTGTGTACTCGGAAATTTGTAGAAGGCTTTCGTTTAAGGTATTAGTGTAAACAAAAAATAATAAAATTGGTAAAAATATAAGTACTCTCCAGAGTCCTAGTTGTTACTTTCTGTTTTGCTTCGCAAAGAGATACGAATATTACTGAAGCTACAGTACTATTTCTTAACTTATTCTCTTATTTCGACCTTTACCTAATGGATCTTGATCAATCAAACTTTCATTTAATCAAACTCTCTATTTTTCGAACTCTGCATTAAGCTTCTTCACCTTCCAATTATCAACAGCAGCAACCTCCAAGAAAATGTATTGAAGAATGCAAAGTAAGTCAATAGTGTTAAAGTTTTAACGGCAAATAGCGTCTCGACGAAATAAAGCTGTGACCACGAAACTTAGAAATAGTGTTCCTTGACATCACGTTCAGCCTATAACACAACACATGCTTCCCTACGATGATGATTCCTTGGAGACCTTGATTATAGAAGAAGTTATGTAGGTATTTACGAAATCCGTCCACGCTATGGCTTCATATCCGAGGAAAGAGCGAAAAGTCGCTAGGTATCATAACAGGAGAATATGAGGCGTGACGCCCTGAGTTTTCGTAATCCATGTAGCAGCATTTATGGGTGTGTTATGTACAGACCGAGACAAGCCGTTGCTACGGAGGGAAAACAGCTCGTTGAACAACTTACCACTTTAACCTGTCTCGATAGCCTCTCCAACGGATTTCAGAAGTATCCTACTCTGACGTTTGGTACCTTACGGTCATATTCTGTTAGTGCCAAACAATGACAATCGTGAAACGTACTCAGCGTCACCTTTCCCGATGATGGATCTTCACTTTTTGCGACGGTGGGAAACACATGTATTATCCATTGTTTGCCACAGGATACTCCTAGAAATAGTCATTGGTAATTCCGAAGCTACAGACGTCGCTTATTCTGCTGCCTCGGTTCAACGAGTTTGACGTCCTTTTATTATGTTCAGAGTGTTATTGATCCATTACTTATTTTCACTTTTTCGCTATTGTGGTACGCCGATCTTCGAGCAATATGGCATGTACTTCTCTGGCGATTCCCGATTCATCATAGAGCGACGATCTGACGCTTCGATTTCATCACGGAGTTGTTCGACTGCACTGAAGGCCGCCTACGCCACCTACACCGACGTGACAAAAGTCATGGGATAGCGACATGCAGATTTACAGAATGGCGGTAGTATCGTGCACTAGAGACAGGATGCGGCAAATAAAAGTGGACCGGACTAGTGGTTACGACTCGACGTAACATATGCACATAATCACACTCCGTGACGCGCACACCACGTGTACGCCCGCCATGTAATTCGTGCCGTTTTGGAATGTAGTACGAACTGTGGTAGTGTGCGTAGAGTAATGAAAACGGAACGATGTTACTCACAGAGTAAGAGCAGTTATTCGTCATGAAAGGATATGTGACAACGAAGTCGTGGAAACGGTTCGGTCAGATGCTTGCTCAGAAGTTTAGTCACGTCAAAGTACCAGCAAAACCGGCCGCTTGTGGTCGAGCGGTTCTAGGCGCTTCAGTCTGGAACCGCGCGACCGCTACGGTCGCGGTTTCGAATCCTGCCTCGAGCATGGATGTGTGTGATGTCATTAGGTTAGTTAGGTTTAAGCAGTTCTAAGTTCTAGGGGACTGATGACCTGAGATATTAAGTCCCATAGTGCTCAGAGCCATTTGAAGTACCAGCAAAAAAAGTGGAGTCAAGTGGTGTCGGGTAGGATCTGTTTTTGATGTCAAAAACCATTCCGAAACGTGCCTGCATACCAGAAAATGTGGATGCACTTCACCATAAACTGCTACCGAAGCCTACCACATTAACCTGACACCTGTCGCAGGAGACTACATTATCATGTCGATCATATGTACAAATACTTCAGCTGGACCAACACGAGTGTCTGCCGTTCATGCATTAAAACCAGCAGATGCTCTTCAGCGCCTCCAGTTAGGTGAGTGGCTTTTCACTGAGATAGCAATGAACGGCTCGGACGTCGATCTGTTCTTTATGTCACATGAAGCCTGGTGTCTTCTGCCTTTTTATATCAACTCACTCTGGGCAGCGGAGAGTACGCGTAACTTCCACGAAACGTCATTGCATTACCATAAAGTTGGGGTTTATTGTTCAGCATCTCCACGCCGCATTATTGGTCTCACCTTCTTTCATCACACACCGACTTCGGCGCGTTACGTTGCCAACGTTTTCAAACATGTTAATTGAAGAAGGGAAGACCTATGGTGACATGCAACTGGATGGAGCAATTGGTCATACCGGCCGAACCTTGGAGCCCATTCACAAAATCTTCAGACGTGACAGGGTTGTTGGCAGAGCCCAGTGAAATAGCGGCCTAGGTCACTTGATCTGTCAGTGTGTGATTAGTTTGTACGGGGAGCCCTCATAGTCTTCAAGAACTGCAGCAGAACATATTGGATGAGACTGCAGCAATTCCAGTAGTCCAGCTACAATCTGCTTTCAGAAAATGGCTGACCAGGGCTTAGAAATGCGAAGAGATGAATGGTGGCCACTTTCGACATTTGCTGTAGGCAGATTAGTAGCGTATTTCCTTTCCTCTGCTAATTTTTATTTACACCTTGAAACTCTGTTCTCCGGGCCACTGGCCGCGTTGGTTAGCCGCGCGGTCTAGTTCGTCTTGTCGCGGTCCAGGGCGTCTTGTCGCGGTCCGTGCGGCTACCCTCGTCGGGGGTTCGAGTCCTCCCTCGTGCAAGGGTGTGTGTGTCGTCTATAGCGTAAGTTAGTTTGATTAAAGAGAGTGTAGGCTTAGGGACCGATGACCTCAGCAGTTTTGTCCCATAAGACCGTACCACAAATTTCCATTTGCCCCGCTGTATGTAAAAGGACAGTGCGTTGACGAAATAGTCGGTGAATTCGTGTGAAAACGTGTCCTACGTGATTAATGCCGAACGATGGGAATCAACAGGCTTTGAATGTAGACTGGTAGCTGAACCCCAAGGACAAAGCACTTGCCGACGGTTTTCACTTAAAGACCGAGAGTAGCGGCGTTTGCGTAAATAGCGTAACTGTTATCGAGACAAATATCGACAAAGCAGATTGCGACCTCGATATTGGATTAAGAAAAGTTTTCGGTCCATGGGCCCAGTGATTAGCTCTGTTCGACCTTGTGTTGTCAGTCCTAACAGACGAGTAACACTGCGTGGAACAATCGTAGAAATGAATATGAGACGACAACGGACGTTTCGGTTAGGTCATTGCTGTGAAATTTGGCGTTAAAGGACTATGTCAGTGGACGACCGACGCGAGTGTCTTTGCTAACAGTACGACGTCGCCTGCAGTGCCTTTTCTGGGCTCGTGATCTTATCTATTGGATCCAGACGACTGGACAACCGTAGCCTGGTCAGATGAGACCCGATTTCAGTTGGTTGGGTTCGAGTGCGGCCCAGACCCCACGAAGCCATGGACCCGTCTACAAGACACTGTGAAAGCTGGTGGCGGCTCTGTAATGATTTGGGCTGTTTTTACATAGAATGAGCTTGGTCCTATGTTCCAATTGAACTGATCATTGACCGGAAATGTCTATGTTCAGCTACTTGGAGAACATTTGCGTCCGTTAGTGGACCTCAGTTACCCAAACAACGATACATTTTTTATGGATGACAATGCGCCATGTCACCAGGGCCACAACTGGTTTGTAGAACATTCTGGAAAATGATTTTGCCATTCAGATTGCCCGACATGAAGACATTGAACATTCATAGGGCATAAAGGAGAGGTCAGTTCGTGCACAAAATCCTGCTGGCAACAATTTCGCATTTATAGACGGCTGTAGAGTCAGCATGGTTCAATATTTCTTGAGGTAATTTTAAACGACTTGTGGGGTCCATGCCATGTCGAGTCGCTGCCCTACGTCGGACGGAAGGAAGGGCGACATGATATTAGGTATCTCATGACTTTTAGCACAACATTCTAATCGCTGTGTCATATGATGATGCAATGTTGCAGTAGCTTCCACCAGTTCATCATGAATTGTAGAGTTTTTTTGACAACAAATGCAGAATACTATACTCGGCTTTAGCAGTAGGGAGCGCCGTGCTGTTTTAGCTTATGTAGCAGCGTGCTACGGTACTGCTTAGTAAGACCTGTGTCTCTCCCATCATCTTCATATTTTGAAGGATTACCTGTGTTAGTCATTATCGATTACATATGACTGTGAGTAAACATCACACGTTTTTAACAATATTTTTGAACAAAACTTCATTTATAAGTGATGGATCAGCCCACAGTTTTGCTTCTAAATACATCAGTTATGGAATTTTTTCAAAATTTCTGAAGGTATTAATTTTAGTTTCACAGAGTTAATGTAGCGGTGAAGCGTGAAACTTGCTGAATTTCTCCGTTCGAGAAGTTCATCTGTTTCTTACCCTTGAATTATCACAATCGCGTGCATGTACATATGAATATAACGCGAATTCTTTACAGACGAATGGAAATACTGATAGAAGCCGACCTCGGGGAAGATCTGTTTGGATTCCGTAGAAATGTTGGAACACGTGAAGCAACACGGACCCTACGGCTTATCTTAGAAGACAGATTAAGGAAAGGCAAACCTACGTTTCTAGCATTTGTAGACTTAGAGAAAGCTTTTGGCAATGTTTATTGGAATACTCTGTTTCAAATTCTGAAGGTGGCAGGAGTAAAATACAGGGAGCGAAAGGCTATTTACAATTTGTACAGAAAGCAGATTACAGTTATAAGTGTCGAGGGGTATGAAACGGAAACAGGGGTTGGGAAGGGTGTTAGACAGGGTTGTAGCCTATTCCCGATGTTATTCAATCTGTATATTGAACAAGCAGTAAAGAAAACGAAAGAAAAATTTGGAGTTGAAATTAAAACCCATGGAGAAGAAATAAAAACTTTGAGGTTCGCCGATGACATTGTAATTCTGTTAGAGACAGCAAAGGACCTGGTAGACCAGTTGAACGGAATGGACAGTGTCTTGAAAGGAGGGTATGAGATGAACATCATCAAAAGCAAAACGAGGATAATGGAATGTAGTCGAATTAAGTCGGTTGATGCTGAGGGAATTAGATTAGGCAATGAGACACTTAAGTAGTAAAGGAGTTCTGCTATTTGGGGAGCAAAATAACTGATGATGGTCGAAGTAGAGCGGATATAAAATGTAGACTGACAATGGCAAGGGAAGCGTTTCTGAAGAAGAGAAATTTGTTAACATCGAGTATAGATTTAAATGTCAGGAAGTCGTTTCTGAAAGTATTTGTATGGTGTGTAGCCATGTATGGAAGTGAAACGTAGACGATTAATAGTTTGGACAAGAAGAGAATAGAAGCTTTCGAAATGTGGTGCTACAGAAGAATGCTGAAGATTAGATGGATAGATCACATAACTAATGAGGAGGTATTGAACTGAATTGGGAAGAAGAGGAGCATGTGGCACAACTTTGACGAGAAGTAGGGGTCGGTATTCTGAGGCATCAAGGGATCACCAATTTAGTATTGGAGGGCAGCGTGGAGGGTAAAAATCGTAGAGGGAGACCAAGAGATGAATACACTAAGCAGATTCAGAAGGATGTAGGCTGCAGTAGGTACTGGGAGATGAGGAAACTTGCACAGAATAGAGTACCATGGAGATCTGCATCAAACCAGTCTCAGGACTGAAGACCACAACAACAACAAGGAACACGCTTGTGGTTTTTTTTTCAAAATGAAGGTAAAATGCAGCAGAAACTAACAGGTACGTATATGCCGAACACTGGGACTGACGGACAATATGTAGTGGGAAAGCATAAATGTTTAAATGTGAAACGCAAAGCATGCATGAGTTTACAAAGATAAATACCACTTGTACGAAAATGTTGAATAGTCGGAGAGGGAACTAATTGTATTAATTCTTTTAGGAAAGAAATACTAAGCAAGAAAAAAACTAAAATAAATGGCTGTTAAGAAAACCTGTGTAAAGGAACTTGATGGTGATGTTATGGATAAGAAAGAGGAAGAGAAACAAGAGGGCACGAGTCATGCGGGAAGAACAGTATAGACTGAAAGACCTAACTTGAAACAAAGTTACTGGAGTAAACAACATTCTTTCAGAAGTATTGCAATAGTTTGGAGAGTCAAGCGTGGCAATAACTATTTACACCAAACATGCAAGGTATATATGAGACAAACGAAATACCATCAGACTTCAATGAGAATGCAACAACCTCATTATTAAATGAGCCATAATCTGAAGTATGTGAGTATTGCCGATCTATTGGTTTTAGTACGTCTTGGTTTAAAACTTCTCACGAATGATCTATCGTTCAATGAGACGGCTGACAGAAGCCGGCCAGTTGGAACTTAAGTCTGGGTTCAGGAGAAATGTAGGAACACGAGTCATTATTGACCTTATCATTCAGGTTAGATGACAAGTTTCAGAAAGACAAACCCATAATAGCAGAATGAGTGGACTGAGTGAAGTCACTTCAACAATGTCGATTGGAATAGACGGCTTGGAATTAAGAGGTTATCATGGATAACATACAGGGAGCAGAAATTTTATCTGCAACTTGTACATTAAACGGACTAGCATTAGGGATTGACGTGGAAGGAAGCCAATTTTAGAGGAAGGTGAGTGTGTTTCATGTTGAACAGCTTGGCTACGTTCGCCTACACCAGATACTGAGCCCCACGTATACAGAACCTCCATTCCGAACCCCAATTCACCTAAATCCCACGCCACAGGTGTAACACAGTGTTTCAGTATATGCTCTTCATTACACAGACGGCGCCTAGAGCAGAGAATAAATAAAGCGAAAGATAAATTGAGAAAGGGAATTGAAATTAAAGGGGAAGGGAAAAATAACACGTCAGTGTTTGTCAGTGACATTGTAATTTCTTCGTAAATTGCAAGCTCTTTGAAAAAAAAAGTATCGGAATGCACAAAGTCTTGAGAAACATCTTACAAATGAATAGACGTCAAGAAAAGTAGATCATGGACAGAAGGGCATCACAGTAGACGACTTTTGTTATTTATTGAGCGAAAATAACTGACTATGACCGAAGTACACACTTTCCTGAGGAATCAAATGCTTAATTAAGTGTTAGGAAGTAATTTTGAATTTATTTGGTTGGGTGAAGATGTAAGGAAGTGAAATCTGATGGTCGAACGAAACATACATGAGGCTGATAGACATTTTGGTAATACTGAAGATTTGAAAGCAAGATCGGATAACAAAATGAGACTGAAATGTATGAAACAGGTGAGATAATAGCTTTATGGCTCTGTTTGACTGCAGGAAGAGATAGACTTACAGTTCACAATGCAGTCACTTTGGTAAAGGTGAGGGCTACGGCAAGTTAAAGCGGTACAGGTTTCAGTAAAGTAAACAGACTCAAGTAAATGTAATAATGTAGAGACGGAAGACCAGCTTGAGATTGATTAGTATTAAGAGCTTGGGCGTCCCTAATGAGACTTCGCTACACCCAATGATTATTGAGTCCATCTCACAGTCCGATAACATATAAGATTTGATTTAAAATTTTCAATTTTTTGGAAAATTGTTTTGTTACCCCAAGTGATAACACAATGAAACATAGGTTGTCAATGAGACTGAAAAATATTGTATAGCAATAAATGGTATGGACACTCACTGCAACTTGAGAAGTTGCAACCATTATGTCACTGGCATCGACTTACTAGTAGCTCTCACACTAGATATACATTTGTTCCAGTCACATTCGTTGAAACAAGTTATCTTACTTTGTCTAGAAAATGAGATTGATAAATGACTTCAACCAGCTTCTACGGCCTCATGTCCAATACAGTAATTTGTAGTTCTGCAAAATTGCATTCTCGTAGCATCGTGTTTGGTAATCCGTATCAGAAGCTATCTGAAAACTGGTAGCTTTTGCCCCTCCGTAAGATTTTATGACGCTGTTATTAGCAAATAATATGCCTCTACATGACGTACCTCACCTCCAGTGAATCATCTGAACTATCCCTGCTTTGGGTTTCCATCTGTTGCGTGTATTGAATTCTACTTGTTCAATGAAACAAACGGTTATTATCACGCACCAATCTAATTACAGTTCTAAGACTCGCTATGGTTGCAGGAACTATTCATTTCCTTGATCTCGTAGAAAAGTGTGTTATGTCCACACCGTTAACGACGCTTACAAGGAGAGAAAAGAAAAAGTGAAAACGTGTTTTGACATTGCGGTTAGCTCGTAGCGGCCTGCAGAAATTGTCACTGCCATTCGCCGGTCATACCTCCGGGAACAGTGATGGAAAGTGATCAAGAACTTCATGTCGCCACATCTTCTCCACGTAACAGCCAAACGTTGACCACGAAAATTTCTTGTATATTCAGGAGTCAGATCGGAGAGGCTTAATATAAGGTAAATGGATCGATCAAGAGGGACCGGATACAGGCCATATCTGGCTATACGAAAACAATAAAACTGAGACCCATAAATTAATGAGAGAGTACAGTCATCTGTCGCAACACCGGATCATATCACGCACGAGTTCAATATACAGTCAGTAGCGACTGATGACTGTAGAAACTTTTCCCAGAATAAACAGGTGTCGATAATATTGAAAGAATTAAGTCTGTGGCACAAAAAAAAAAACGAAAGAAAACAAATAATGTTCGTCATGTTGGATTGCATTTGAATGATTGTGCCTCACCTCCATTACGTAATCCAGAACAGAAAGAAGGTCGGCATCGGTCGTAGTGTCATTGTCCTTTTTAGTACATTGTAGATCTAGATTTCAACTGACGGTGCAGCTGTCATCAGTGCTTTACAAGCAGTCATGTAGACTGAAAGTAACTAGTACGACACATATTCCAGTCTCACTGAGGCCTGTACAAGTATTTGTCCAACTGATTCAGTTACTCTTATTTATTTTATAATACATTTTTTGACTTTTACATTAAATATCAGAAACATCTCCGACATTTCAGCCATCTGGAAACTATCCAGATCTAGGAGGCTTACTTCCTAAGAATCACGAACAGAGTAGTCTGGATAATAGACACAGGCGACAACCGCACACTATCGTATCAGAAGTATCGGGACACACTTGTGTAACGCGGAGACGAGAGGCGCACCAGTCAATATAAAAGGAGCATTGCGTTGCCTGCAGAGAAGCAGTACAGCAAAATGGATCGATTTGGTGAGATTAGGGACTTCAAACTTGGACTAATTATTGGATGTTATCTGAGTAACTGATCCATCAGGAAATGTTCAACCCTTCTAAAGCTGCTCCAGCGACTTTTAGTGATATGGCTGTGAAGTGGAAACGGGAATGAACACCTTAACCAAGACCAGACGGATATGATGTTGACCGACAGGGACCATCAATCATTGTAGGGGTGGTTGTGAAACATTCCATGATATAAGCCTGAGGAATCACTCGCAAATATCAAAGTGCTCCAGCAGTTCAGGTTGCACAATAGCTGTGCTAGGAATCTAAGACGAATGCGGTGCAGCAGCCGAGCACCTCTTCATAACCTACAAATTTTTATAATCAATGCTGAGCGATACTTAAGGCGCAAAGCCATTGGACAGTGTATATGGGAAAGAGTAATTTCGAGGGATGAATAACGCTATAGTTTGGGACAGTATATCCTGCCGTAAAGCAGTATTTGTAAGGTTTGTGGACAGCAGCAGTCCTGAAATGGACTAGCCTGCTCACAGTCCCGACGCGAACCAAAGAAACACCTCTAATATGGCTTACAACGTCGGGTTCACTCCAGACCTCAGCGTTCGTCATCACACAGGATCTGATGCTTAAGGAATAATGGGTTGCCATTCCACAGCAGGCACTGAAAATGTCCTCAGTTGAATTCAGGTCATTATAAAGGCGAAGTGTGTGCCCCTGCTTCGCCTTATTATAGTCCACTAACAGGTCACTGGATACTTTCGACCAGATAATGTTCATGTTTCGTTAAAGACATAGTTAACAATTAGAAATCTATGATTTGCATCATGATTTAGAATGAAGAGTACTCTAAGCTGTACTTTGTAACGAACTGTTGTACAAGACGTAAGAACGAAAGTAACTTCCGTCTGATGTGTCACTGGCAAGTAACATTGCTCAATTAAATTGGAAATGGAAAATGGAAATGGAAATGAGCGTTTGGCGTCAATGGCCGGGAGGCCCCTCGCGGGGCAGGTCCGGCCGCCATATCGCAGGTCTTATTACATTCGGCGCCACATTGGGCGACCTGCACGCCGGATGGGGATGAAATGATGATGAACACAACACAACACCCAGTCCCTGAGCGGAGAAAATCTCCGACCCAGCCGGGAATCGAACCCGGGCCCAGAGGACGGCAATCCGTCACGCTGACCACTCAGCTACTGGGGCGGACAATTAAATTGGAAACTTTCATAGATACAACAGTTTCTAGGAGCATTGCGTGTTCCCACCTCTCGCCATGTGAGGATATGCCTAGCATTGTCGAACACGATTGTTTCGATGATGCAGGTGTTATAATGTTATGAGGTACAATGTTACATGTGCACACTCACATCCAGATCTTTGAACATGGTATACTCATAAGTTAACTTTATTATTGTGCTTTCACCACGTGAGTCTCTTCAGGTGAGAATTTGGCCGTGATTTCATTATTATGGATGACAATGCATAGGTTTGGAAGCTCTTACAATGAGAGGCTACTTGATGAATGCACTGGTCTACAAATTCTCCTACTTAAAACCCTTCAGAACGTGAGCGACGCGTTTGGTAAGGTATTTCAACACGTCCACATACACCAACGACCCTCCAGCAGTTGTCAGCTGCACTGGTGGAGGAATGGAACACCTACCACAAGAACTCCACACCAGCCTTACGGCCAGGCTGGGAGCACGTTGCAGAGCGTCCATTGCCGTCCGTGGTGATGACACGCCCAATTAAGAGCGACAGTCCGACATCTGTAGCATCCAGGGGATCATAATGAATAGCAGATACTTCTGTGTAATAACTCCGTTTAAATGAGAAAGTCATTTCTGTTCTTTTCACAGCATGTCTCTTTCATTAACCTTCTGTACAAACTGTCTGTAAACCTCCTTGGTGTTTGTAACAAATAGTATCTCTGTGTGTGTGTGTGTATGTGGTTGTCTAATGTTGTTTACGTAATGGAATTCTTACATCTACAAATTATTAAGATGACCCTTTCATTCACAACTCACACCTATGGATTACCAAAGAACGAATTAGATGTTGCGCGTTTACTTCACTTATCACATTAAACCAATTGTTTCTATCAGGGTATTATTAGAATGAATCAGAACGTGGATGATGTAAATTACTTATTTTGGAAAAAATGTCGGTTGTAAAAAATTGTATAAATTTGAAGTATTCAACGTCAGATTCTATGCTACATCCAATTTCGAAATTTGCAGGACATTTGTTTGAATTTCCTTAGACCGCCACCCTCCACCTCGCCCCACCCCGTTATTTGACGGACACAAGCGGTGAGAAACGTAAGTCCTACATCCTGACTGGCACTTTCAGAAAACGCACGGTGGACAAGGAAATAGAAATCACCACATTTATTGTGTTTCCCTATCCGTCGAACCGGACGTGCATATCACCTATTGAAGTGCTGGCAGCACTTTACTGCACCGAATGTGCTTGCTGGGCCGCTAGCTTCTGGTTAGATGACGTACGTTACATATCTGCAATTGTCTTTCTTCACATTGCAGCCAGTATCCCATCCGAAAACTCCTAGGGCCGAAATTACCTCAGTACAAGACAGAACACGAGTAAATATTTCTGCTTAATATACAGCAATAGAAATTTTATTCAAGTATTCTCCCATAAAGAAGCACTTCAATGTGTGTTACACTCCACAGAGGCTAGAGAATCGTCATTCAAGCAAACAGAATAACCGGCCTGTGGCAGAGAAACGATTTCACCTTCTCCCTGTGACGAATGCAATACTTCGCAAAATGTAACCGTTAAATTCTCCGCAGTGGCTCTCGCCAGCAGTGTTTCTAGGTCGATCCTCGGAGGAAACTGTCTTCGATCGATCATGGCAGGGAAATTCCCTTGATTCATTAAGGGAGGAAAGTGTTCTCTCCATGACAACCGTGCTCCCTCCTGCAGACGTGGCATCCACGTTTGCGCTCAGGTGATGAATTCCAGCGGCCACTTCAAATTAGCTCTCAGTATATGGGTCATGAATCCGCCAACCAATCACATGAAGCTCACACTCTTTCAGAAGATTTTCTGCCATTTTCATTTCCCCTCCTACCCCTTTTCGGTAGGAAGCATGCTCTGGCACTTTCCGAAGGAAGATTCCCTCGAGGGCAGCTCGCGACAATCGGTTATGTGCCCAAGCACTCCTCCACACTAAAAGGATTTCTTTTCGCCTCCTTCCGCCCCTGACCTCATTCTCCAGGTAAACTATTCTGAATTCGTTTCCGTCCCACCAGAAAGCAAACTCCCACCCACTCTGCCTGTGCTGCAGGGGTTCTACGGCCTCCAGAACTGTAAACCACCACCATCTGACTCTCCTCCCTCTCAGCGCACTAAATGTCCACACCTGAAGAATACGATAAGGATCTTCTCAGCACCTCTTTAACCAGTAGCGGCTTTTGAGGAATTCATGGCCCACTACACCCTTTCTGTCAGTGCTTAGTTCGAATTAACTCCCACACACGTGGTACTGCAGAAATTGTTAGCATGCTATGCTAGCCAGTATCAGCCAATGAAATAATTAACAATCCTGTGGCCCATTGTAAACAGTAATCTGACACGAATGTATTCATGATACATTGCAACTGCCGAAGTTCTTTTTATGCGTGGTTTAAGTTTAATGGAGCTATGTTACTCCCAGTGAAACATCATGTGAAACTTTATTTCGTCCTTATGTTTGCTGTATCAGTGTAGTGTGACACATAAAACATTTTAGCCCGTCAATCAACTAAATTTAGTAACACTGTACCTACCCACATAGCCGTGCATGTTAAAGCAACGTTTTTCGATAATGGGAAAGTGCGCCCACCCTAGATCGAATACACTGTCTGCATTAACAATGAGGGTTGGTCTACTGCAATGGATGTGGTTATTAGGCGCTTACCCAAATCCCGTTAGGTGAATATGGGGATGGTACCTGAACAACGAATTTACTTTCAAAATCTATTCTTAAAGAATTTACTTTATTTACTAGCGATTCATCAAGAACACTAACACATTTAAGCGTGGAAGGAGTTGCTAGGGAGTAACTGATGAAAATGAAATTATCTTTAAGAAATGGGAATTTTATTCGTAAAAGCCTTTTCAAAAACAGATTTAAAATTTATAAGCAGAAAAGCACCCTCGAAATATCAAGTTACAATTTTATTTAGAGGCAGAAACAACAATATTGACTGTATGAGCCTTCGGGCTGAGAAGCTTGCCGTTCCCTTTCAACACGGCCGTAGTCATGAACCGCTCGCAACAACTTCTGAAAAACTACACTGGTGCAAATCTGCAACACATCAGATTACTTTAAACTAAAAATTTTAACAACTCACACAAGCACATTAACTATGCACCCCGTAAGAGGGATGGAAATGGTACAAACACTCACACTAAGAAATTATTTGCCACCGAAAGTGCAATTTGTTTTTAAAAGGACTCTTACGGTGTAAGTGTGGTAACTTCATAAAAATGATTATTTAAATAAAACCCATGAAATTCAGACTTACATAAAATGTACAACATGCTCTACATTACACATATAAGGGGCCGATGACCGTAGCATCTGGTCCCTTTACTCCCACAAGCCAACCATTACACCTATACCGCCTCGCAAGATGATAGGCAAGATAAAAACATATTTCAGGAATTCGGCCTTTACACCTTAATTCTATAAATTCGTTAACACCGAATCCGACAAACATGACAGACGCACGGTTAACGTACGGCAGATCAACAGACAGGCCGACACTAACTGCCTAACAAATGCGGACGGGAGACAGACGAGCAAGCTGGGGACGGGAGACTGACCAAGAAAACAAGTAGAATTTAACAAGTAAATGAAATCGCATATCACCCATCACTTAATTTCCAACAAAATGCGATTTCCGGCGAAGACTCGGCGTAGCACCCCCAAAACGCTCTCCCGAACCGTCCGCTGCCAGCCGCTTCAACGGACGCAGGAAGGCGCACCGGTCTCCCGTCTCACGGCGTCGCAGCTCGCCCCGGCCAGACCGATGTCGTGGGTTGACCCCTGTTGCTCTCCTGTCGGCCGCGAAGCCACTACGCCTCGCTATACGGCGCGGTCACTGGACTCACGTGGCTACCTCATACGCGCCGACGCTCCAGGCGGACAAGTCATCTTGTGTCCCAGTGCGCGACCGACCGGCCGATCGATCCAATCGCCAATACCTACTGCCTGAGCAAACTCGAGCAGACGGGCAGCCTAACACATATTAGCACTCCGGACGACAGACAGAGACATACCCAGACTTACTTGGCTGACCAACTGACCAGACTCGCCGAGACTCACAGACTGATCCAGACTCACTCCGACTGACTGACCCTCTTCCGAGCTCATAGTGCCCCTTAAATGCACGTGAACAATCAACATTCCCCCTTTCCCACCAGAGGGAGACACCAAAGCTGCGATTGCCACAGCGGCGACACCGCCAGAAACGGAAGCCGACTGCTTTATACTACGCGCTGCGGCGGGCTCTTCAAATATAGCAAATTTTACCACGGCTCAGTACCTAAATGTCATCTCAGTTACATGGCTTGCAAACACTTAGAAAACTTTCGCTCACCTTCACATGAATAACGCTACACACAGACTGGTGGGGTTCACATAAGCAGTCCCAATGGTGTAGGAGGTGCGGGGAGGGGAGGGGGGGGGGGGGGGGGGGAGGGAGGAGCGCGTCTGGCCACACCTTAAACTAAACTGCCACATCCGTAGATAAGCATGCCGGCAATGCATTAACGCAGGACAAAGCCCCAAGCAAAAAATGAAAAAGAGTTAAACTGAGCAACACCAGGTACCTGTACGTTAAGGACTTCCATATTAGCGCACGATGCTGAAGAGACTACCTTTTGGTTATGAATTTGGGTATGCTGTCCCATGTGTGTCGTGTCCAAGAGTCTTAGAAATGCTTTTTGCACACTTTTCGAAGTAACTGACAGTAATCCTCACTGGAGTAAATGACGGGTATTTCCATTTGCTTCCACGTCCAGCCACTCGAAACTTCTGAAGGCCCATTACTTTCCTGAAGTGGTGGTCGATGAGGAGACGTCGAGCGGCACTTGATCCGGCAAGCAGCCAGCTGTTGTCGCGCAGCGGCCGCGCCTCCTCGGCAGCCGATGCGGACACGGCGGGGCGGTCGCGCTCGCGGCACGTAATTTCCTCTGGGAGGGGAATATTAATATCAGGGACGCGCCGCGCCGGCTGGGCACCCGGGCCACGCCGCCGGCCCCCTTACGATATATCGATCCGGCGCCACCGCCACCGACACCGACACCACTGAACGCCCCCTGTGCCGTCCACCCCTGCCGATGCCGCCGATTTTTGTTGCCCTCCGCGTTCCGTTAAGCCCGCTCTCGTATCTCCTTTGCCTCTGTGGGCCATTGGAGCTACGTATTTTCCTCCAAGAGGAGTCGAAGCGCCAGACAAGCTCAATGAAGAAGGAAGGGCGGGGATCAATGTCCAGTGGACAGCGAGCATATCAAATAATTTCGAAAGGTGAGGGCGGAGAAATAACAAAAGGAGTTCCACAGGTTTCAATTTTGGGTCCACTTGTATTCCCTATACAAATATGCGTGTGCGCGGGTGACCTTCAACTAACGTTCACGAAGCGTAATTACTACTTTCTGCAGACGATCTAGTGTTGCAATAAGCCCCATTAGGAAGAAAACAGCAGTAGAGATGATAATTGATATTTTAAAAATAATTGTAAATTGTTACTCAGAAAATGGATTCACCATAAAATTCGAAAAAAAGAACACACTATATTCCATTTCCGAACAACTAATTTGATGTAGCACAAGATCTGGAATAAGTATGGAGGGTACAATGCTACAAATTTTTGGATGTACATTCCCATGAAAACTTGTCCTGGAAAGAGTGTATTCTGAGCTTGTCAAACAGTTAAGTTGAACTACTTTTGCTCTTCATACAATTGCCGATTTTGGAAACATGCGAAATAACTTCCTGCTAAATTTTCCATATTTACACTCAGTTAAGTGTTATGGAATAATTTTCTACAGTAACATCACTTAAAAAGATCGACTGCAGAAAAGCAAGCTGTGAAAGTAACACGTGGCGTTCTCCCAAGAACATTATGTACAGGTACGTAACGAAATGCATCGTAAATAATTCATCACGATTTTAGAAAGATAGTAACGTCTATACCTTCAACGCTAGAGGGAGACATAACTATTATTACCCATTATTAAAGCTGTCAACTGTCCACAAGGAGTTCAGTATACAATAACAAAAAGTTTTCATCCTTTTCCCAATAACATAAAATATCTGACGGGTAGCAAAGCAAGTTTTAAGTCTAACTCCTGGATTATTCCGTCTACTTCGTTTTAATTCAAAATTGGTACCAGGAAAAAGAATATTGCTTTAAGTGTAGCTGCATGAATAGCACTAAAACAATAATGTATACATTAATGTTAACACATTGTGTGCACATATCCTGTATACAGCTTCTCTCTGCACTGTTTCGATAAGAGAAACGTTCAAATGAGATATGGAATATATAACTAACCGAATAGCCAACATGGATTACATGTAATATCTGAGGAGTTGCCAAGGTACCAAACGAAAGGCCTACCTTATTCCAGGTTTCAGACTGAATTTTCACTCTGCAGCGGAATGTGTTCTGGTATGGAACTCCCTGGCAAATTAAAACTGTCGGACGGATAGCATTCACACCCAGCACCGTCGCCTTGCATGGTTCGACTCACAGTCCGGTACACAGTTTTAATCTGCCACCAAACTTCCTATCAGCCCAAATTCCACTGCAGAGTGAACAATCATTTCGGAAACAGTCACCCAGGCCATGGACAAAGCATGTCTTCGTAATACCCTTTCTTCCTAGAGCGCTAGTCACGCAAGTTATCAAGACAACGTCTGTAAAGTTTGGAAGGTAGAGATGTGGTACTGTCGAAAAAGCAGCTCTGAGGATGGGTCGTACGCTGTTTTCAGGTAGAGCACTTGCCTGCAAAGGGCAAGTGCTCCTAGTTGGAGTCCTGGTCTGTTACACAATTTTGTTATAGGTTACTAGACACCCATGCTGTGGTGTCACCGCCAGACACCACACTTGCTAGGTGGTAGCCTTTAAATCGGCCGCGGTCCGTTAGTATACGTCGGACCCGCGTGTCGCCCCTATCAGTGATTGCAGACCGAGCGCCACCACACGGCAGGTCTAGAGAGACTTCCTAGCACTCGCCCCAGTTGTACAGCCGACTTTGCTAGCGATAGTTCACTGTCAAAAAACACTCTCATTTGCCGAGACGATACTTACCATAGTCTTCAGCTACGTCATTTGCTACGACCTAGCAAGGCGCCATTATCAGTTGCTATTGATATTGTAAATAATGTACAGACAAGAGCTACGTTCAACATTAATGGATTAAAGTTAAGTATTCCACCATCTGCGTCCGTTTTTCTAAGTTCTAATTCCCTTGTCCTGTTCAAGACCTCACGCCAGCCTGCGTGAGCTAAAATGCGTGTCTTTCGGCTTCCTCTAAATTTAGTGGGTTGGTCCCCTGCCAATCCACAACATTTTGGCGACGAGGTTTTCCGTGTTCTTATCGATATTGCCCTGATTTACTCGTGTAATGGCTTCGCCACAATCTCCAGATGTACTGTCAGAATGTTATCGCTTACAGAATCAGCAGACGCAGGTCTTACTGGATGCCCTTGGACAGCTCGTCCACGGTCAACGAGCAATGCAAAACGATGCGGCAGCCGCCGCTCCACCGCTAACGCAGCCACAACACGCTGTTGCACCAACTTTTCGACCTTTTGATGCTGCACTGGAAAGCTGGACGGAGTGGTCACGCCAATTTGGATTCTATCTCGCCGCCTACAGAATTCAAGGTAACCAGTGGCAGCCGTTTTTGTTGTCTTCCATCGGCGTCCACACGTACCGTGTGATAGTCAAATTATTTCCCCAGCGCAACGTCGCAACTCTGTCCTACGACGAACTTTTGTCTGCATTAGATGCATATTTCAAAGAATCAGTCAATGTAGTTGCCAAAAGGTATACCTTCTTTCATACAAAACGTACGGCAGGTCAGACTAATCTGGAGTGGGTTGCCACTTTGCAAGGCCTTACTAGGGATTGTGCTTTTGAGTGTCAATGTGGACTCCCTTATTCAGATACTATGGTACGTGATGCAATTGCTCAGAACGTTTCTGATGTTCGTATAAGGGAACAGATTTTGAAACTAGTCAATCCCTCCCTTCAACAAGTGATGGACATGTTGGATCGGCAGGACACACTTGGCTTTGCTCAGGGATCATTTGAAACTTCACCACCCGTGTGTCACGTTAACCAGCCCGCCAGGTGGGCTGCACGGAGCGGTAAACAGCCCTCGTGCCCGGCCGCGCCGATGCCACCAGGTACTCAGCCACGTGTGCCGCGCAGGCAAGCAAATGCAGTGCTAAAATCATGCCCGCGGTGTGCTACTAGACATTCGCGTGAGAATTGCCCGTCACGCCAGGCTATTTGCTTTTTCTGTAACAAAAAATGACATGTTCAGAGTGTTTACCAGAAAAAGCTCACATCGGATACTCTCAATCATTCCAGGCCCTTTGCTTCACGCTGGAATCGGAATCGAACCAAGGATTCTCCGGCTCGTGAAACTTCGCCCCTGGAAATTCATGTAGTTCATTCCACTCCGCCCAGTGCCACTCCCTCTAACAGTGTCTGTGTTCGTCCCACAAATAGTGTGTGTCGACATCGCCAGAAATCCCGTCACGTCGCAAGTGATTTTGTACCCATGTTAGTTCCCGTTGCACGAGACAGTCGCTCTTGTTGTCAACAGGACAATAAACTTTTTGTAGATTTGGACATTAACGGCAAAGTGATACCATTCCAGCTCGATACCAGAGCTGCAGTTTCACTGATCAATCACGACATGTACAAACAGCTGGGCACACCTCCGTTGCGTGCCGCAAATGTTAAGTAGTTATTCAGGACAAGCGATCCCTGTGTTAGGACAGTGCAGCCTTCTTGCAACATACAAAGGACAAACAAAACTTGCGTCACTGTACGTCCTTCGTCCTTCTTCTGCAGTGAACTTGTTTGGTTTCGAATTATTTCAGTTGTTTAACTTGTCTATAGTGAATCAGGTCCTATCAGTGAACCAGACTGTGCCTTCTGACAGTGTTTCTTGTCTATGTGAAGAATTTACAGACATTTTTGCACCGGGCCTTGGTTGCGCTAAGAACTATAAAGCACATTTGGAACTGAAAGTCAACGTGCAACCGAAATTTTTCAG
The DNA here is from genome assembly GCF_023864345.2 of Schistocerca serialis cubense. Taxonomy (NCBI): domain Eukaryota; kingdom Metazoa; phylum Arthropoda; class Insecta; order Orthoptera; family Acrididae; genus Schistocerca; species Schistocerca serialis. The sequence continues at coordinate 271,893,104 of NC_064642.1, forward strand.
AGCACGCAATGTTCCCCACGTATTGTGTGATGAGGTCGCAAAAACATTACACGATTTGGAATCACAAGGTGTAATTGAACGTGTGCAGGCTTCTCTCTGGGCATCACCCTTAGTAATTTTACCAAAACCTTCCGGAAAATTGAGACTTTGTGTGGACTTTAAGGCAACAGTAAATCCCCAACTAGTGATTGCAACTTTTCCTTTACCCCGCCTGGAAGATCTTTTTGACAAACTGTGCCCGGGTAAATATTTTTCGAAGTTGGACCTAGCAGATGCGTACTTGTAAATACCAGTGGACGATGAATCCCTGCGCGTTTTGGTGGTTAACACGCATCTTGGTTTGTATCGATTCAAACGACTGCCATTCGGGTGTGCATCCGCCCCTGCATTCTTTCAGCAATATCTACAAACTGTTTGTGCGTCGGTCCCTAATGCAGCAAACTATCTGGACGATATTGTGATCTCCGGAAAGACGGAAGAAGAACATTTAGCTAATCTCAGAACATTATTTCAGGTCTTGCGACAAAATGATCTTCGCTTGCGGAAGGACAAATGTGTGTTTTTTGCTCGTGATCTACCCTACCTGGGACATGTACTCAATGCCCGAGGCATACATCCTAGTCCCGAGCACCTCCGTGCCGTACAAGACTTGCATTCGCCGCAGAATCTGAGGCAACTACAGAGTGTGCTGGGAAAAATTAATTATTATCATCGCTATGTTCCCCATGCCTCTTCCATTTCAGCTCCGCTTCATCGCTTACGCCGTAAAGGTGTTCCGTTCGTCTGGACGAGGGAATGCGAACGCGCCTTTCGCCAGTTGAAATCGGCGTTGCTTTCCAATACTTGCCTTACGCCATTTAATCCCCAGAAATCCCTTTTGTTGATGGTGGATGCATCGGATTTCGGGATCGGTACTGTGCTTGCGCACAAAGATGGATCGCATGATCGCCTTATTGCCTTTGCGTCCAAATTGCTCTCGTCTGCGCAACGAAATTATTCACAGATCGAGAAAGAAGCATTGGCTCTCGTATTTGGTGTTACCAAGTTTCATGATTTCTTGTATGGTCGTCACTTTACCATCATCACAGACCACAAACATTTGACATCGCTTTTTCATCCGAACAAGCCTGTACCTCCACGTACAGCGCAGAAATTCATTCGCTGGTCTATTTTCCTCTCGCAGTACCGCTACGATATCTTGTATCGGTCCACTGCTAAGCACGGAAACGCCGATGCGTTGTCCCGTTTGACTGTTGCTGAGGATAGAGCATTCGATTCCTCCGAACTTGCTTGCATGTTCATTTATGCGGAAACCGATGACGTGGTCGAATCGTTTCCGATTGATTTTCGTCGTGGAGCTACAGCCACAGCTGCTGGCCCTGTTCATGCTACCGTTCTGCGTTTTGTTGCTACGCAATGGCCCCTTGTCAAAGTCACGGATCGGGGATCCAGTGGTTCGCCGATTTTTTGCTCACAAGGAGAGACTTTTTGTTCGACGTGGTGTTTTGCTGTTGCGTTCTGATAATGATCAGTCCAGGGTCGTGGTCCCACGTTCGTTGCAGTCCTCTGTCTTACAGCTTCTCCACCAAGAACATTGGGGTATAGTGAGACCGAAACAACTTGCTCGTTAGCACTGTACTTGGTTCGGAATCGATGCCGCGATTACGAATATGTGCTCTTTTTGAAAGGCGTGTGCCGAACAACAATCCGCACCACCGAGGAAATTCTTTGCATGGCCGAAAGCCACTTCCCCTTGGCAACGCTTACACATCGATTTTGCTGGTCCATTCTGGAATGCTCGGTGGTTGGTTCTGGTCGATTCATTCAGTAATTTTCCTTTTGTTGCCCGGATGTCTTCCACGACGTCATCTGCCACCATCCAGGCGTTATCTGCTATATTTTGCATTGGAGGTCTTCCACAGACTATTGTTTCCGACAATGGCCCACAATTCATGTCCGAAGAATTTGTCATTCTGCAAGGCCAATGGTATTCAACATCTGACATCCGCGCCGTTTTCGCCACAGTCAAACGGTGCCGCTGAACGATTGGTCAGGACTTTCAAGTCACAGATGTTGAAGTTGAAAGAGTCTCATTCTCGGGAGGACGCGTTATTGCTCTTTTTTGTCCTCGTATCGCTCTCAGCCCCGAGATGGTCACTCGCCGGCTGAGTTGCTCCACGTTCGTCGTCATCGAACCTTGATGTCTTTGCTACATCCGCCGCATCAGGGTCATGTGCAGCAGCAGACACCTGCTTTTGCTCCAGGCGACGTTGTCTACTATCGTCACTGTCGAAGTTCACGGCGTTGGCTTGAAGGGCGCATTATTCGCTGCCTCGGCCGCGCTATGTATCTGGTTTTGGGGGCCTCTGGTGAGGTGCGTCGGCATCTCAATCAGCTGCGCTTCTGTCGTCGCACGAGATCTGCCGTTTGCCGTCTGCTTTCAGCTACGGTGCCGTCCGGTCAGCGCCCTGGGGACCCATCTACTGGCTGGCCTCAGCCCCAGGTGTTGCCGACGCTGCCTTCCATTTTGCCCCATGGCGGCCGCCGCCGCCGCCGCCGCCGCCGCCGCCGCCTATTCTCCCGCCGGCGACGCCCGCAGTGGACGCGTCGCTGCAACCGCCGGGCGCCTCCCTGGGTCACGCGACGCCTATCGCTTTCCGTGACCAGTTGTCCTCCGACATGGAACTGTTGCCCGCTCCGGGCCGTATGTCGTCTTCGCCCGTCGGGTGCCCCGACCCGATGGAGGTCGACCCTTCTGCCCCTCCTGTCTCTCTGCGGGCGCATACACCGCATGTTGGCGTGCACCCTGGAGCAGGTTTTCAGGCGTTTCATAGCTCCCCGCGGACCGAATGGCAGGGTGCGGGTGGCACAGCCTCGCCTGTTGTTAGGCTCCCCACCTCGTCGCATAAGTCAACATGGGGTCCTCCCCACGGCGGGCGGAAGCCTTATAACACAACCGTACGCCGATTTGCGGGGGAGGAATGTGGTGTCACCGCCAGACACCACACTTGCTAGGTTGTAGCCTTTAAATCGGCCGCGGTCCGTTAGTATACGTCGGACCGGCGTGTCGCCACTATCAGTGACTGCAGACCGAGCGCCGCCACACGGCAGGTCTAGAGAGACTTCCTAGCACTCGCCCCAGTTGTACAGCTGACTTTGCTAGCGATGGTTCACTGACAAAATACGCTCTCATTTGCCGAGACGATACTTACCATAGTCTTCAGCTACGTCATTTGCTACGACCTAGCAAGGCGCCATTATCAGTTGCTATTGATATTGTAAATAATGTACAGACAAGAGCTACGTTCAACATTAATGGATTAAAGTTAAGTATTCCACCATCTGCGTCCGTTTTTCTAAGTTCTAATTCCCTTGTCCTGTTCAAGACCTCACGCCAGCCTGCGTGAGCTAAAACGCGTGCCTTTCGGCTTCCTCTAAATTTAGTGGGTTGGTCTCCTGCCAATCCACAACACATGCCACATGTAAAACTCTACCATCTCACAGGCAAAGCGCCACTAGATATTTGTCGTGAAGCAACTGCGAAATGTGGAGATAACAGATCAGGGTTATCAGTATAGTCATCCATTAAAAGAGCACTCTGCATCGGCCCCAAGATTGAGGTCCAAACGAAGTTTCCTCAAGTCCACTTCAGTCTGGCAAACAACAGGAACTACAACAAGGAAGTAGCAGTGGATATCTCGAGTTCAGATTGATTCTACCTTTGGAAACATTTCACAGTGGGAGAGAAAAGTGTTGGATTGTGTGGAGGTAGCTTAGCTGCCTTCGTTCCAAGATCCAGGAGTATTAGAAATGACATACTACCAGCTGTGACTGTTGAGAAGCACCGACCATGAAGAATATACTGGTTTGTCAACTGAGCCCTGCCTATTCTGCTTTAAATTCCGAGCTCAAATGAAGCTGAAGATTTTGGTCAGTCACAGTGTAGCGAGATCATTATTTCTTTCAATTGTTTGCAATGTTGATTACCATGTATCGTATTTATTTTTGACTCTATTAGAAAATAATAATACACGACTGTTCGCGAAGATATGTGACCCAGGTTAGAATTCACGACCTAGGCGCAAAATTAGTTTTTAAGATAAATATCGAGGCAGTATCTGTGATGAGTAATGTTTTGACATAGGATTATGTGAACTGCTTTTTAATGCAAACACAGCGGACAAAAAATTATTCGCCCACGACATCAGTGTCACTGCCTCTAGTATTGGCCTCAACTGGGTGAGGAAGAGGGACCACAAATTTCATGAGTTGTGTCATATTTAGTTAATCCAGATCGTGGCATACTTCATGTCTTAACTAATCATACCCCATGCATTTGCAGCATGTAAATCTCGGCCTGGAGGCTGATTGTGCATATGGAGGGAGAAGGACTCCAGAACACATACTGCTACACTCCAACCGTTGGTCGCAGGAAAGACGGCATAACACAGTCACCCTCAGACCAGACTTCAGGGCCCAGTCTCAACGACTGTGCAAACAGAGCGTCTCTAGCGCTTCATAAAGAGTACTTGCAGGGACGAGAGTAGAGGCGGCAACGAACGCAGGCGATGAATGATGCCAAGGAATATACTAGCGAGACAGGCAACAGTAGAAATGGTAACAGGTTAGACGAAGGTGGCACAGGTGAAGACGGGCAAATATAAAGAGTATCAAGAAAGTAAGTGTTCATTAGACAGTAATATTCGATTGTAAGAGAAAGGTAGAAATACAGAAAAGCACACGCTGTCGTTTAGATTCACCCAAACTACTTTTAGCATCACTCCGTCTCGCGGCAAGAAGCTCAAAGCATTGTTGAGGTCCTCGCACTCGAATGGCGAGTGATAGTAGATAGTGCGAAGGCTGCCCAGGGGTAAGAGCTCGATGTCTGTCTGACATACTTCCTACTGGCCTTTATGCCCGAAGGTAAACAGCAAAGCCAGCAAAGGTTGCATCACATATATTCACTGCCAGAAATCCTAAGTTGTACACACATGTTTCGGTAAACTCATCGTGACCTTGTTATTGGAATGCAGGGGCCCAGAAACAGCGACGCGTCATAAAGTCAGAATGCCCGCGGATGCTGGCGAACGGAGTCATCCTTTTCCGCATACCACTCGTCCTCACACTGCTAATCGGACAAAGTCTAGACATCAGCGATTTGGCTGGGAATCACTTCGACATCCTTCGTACAGCCCTGGTCTTTAATCGTGTGATTTTACATCTTTGGTGATCTGAAGAAAGACATGCGTGAATGTCGGTTTCAATCGGACGAGGAAATACAAGGGTGGGTGCGGTCGTGCATATATCAGCGGCCGAGCGCTTTCAATGGAACAAGAATTGATTTTTGCTACCGAGGGCTGCTATTGCTGTTAATTGTAATTTGTAGACGGTCGCTGAACATGCAGTCATGTTAAAAATTTTAAGAATTGGTCGTCTCGAGTCTCGGTGGGATCAATCTCTTAACGTGATGGTGATTACTTTTGAATTTACCGGTGGCTGACTGCGTTCTACGAAACAAGAATTGATTGTCTCGTCTCCTGGTGGGATACATGTCATAACGTGTATGGAGATTACTCTTGAATGGGAGCATTCTGTGGTCCCTTTGTGGCACGTGAGATTTTCATTTCACTGCCCCTCATACTTTATTTACCTTCGAGAAATGTCGAATGTAATCTTTACTGGACGTACGAGAAACATCCAGATGATATTAAAACTCGTCTGATGTTTGTCTGGGGCCATTGCATTCACTGCGTAAGCTTACTCCTGTGTTAAGAACAGATATCCACTATCACTAGATGTTAGACGAAGCAGTGCAATGTGAAGCAACGCTCTTCTTTGTAAATGCTCCTGAATCAACGTTTAATTTGTAAACGCAGCCTGACAACAAGCTAATAAACGAATGTAACATAGTAGACATACACAAATCTACACAACCCCAAAAAAGAATATGCTTAGGCTATGTTCAAATGGCTCTGAGCACTATGGGACTTCTGAGGTCATCAGTCCCCTAGAACTTAGAACTACTTAAACCTAACTAACCTAAGGACAACACACACATCCATGCCCGAAGCAGGATTCGAACATGCGACCGCAGCGGACGCTCGGTTAGGCTATGTAACTGAACTTGAAGCAGTAGGTAATGACTCATAAAATTCTACCAAAATTATACGTTTTAGGTAAGCACAGTACACTGAGGAACTTCCTCCTTATTGAAATTACGAAACTCGGATTCTAAAAGATTTATTGCTTTAACGCCTTAAAACTGACATATTTAATCAGCTTGAGGACTGAATCTTCAAACATTGTTAGAACTACGGGAAGCATCTCTACCATGTACTACAAAAGATATCACGTTGTCTGACAGACATGAATACGGACACTCAAATGTCCTCCGCTGCATTCGGCATTCCAGACACAGCGTCGAAACTAACATTTCTCCGCCTGCAAATTACTCATGTACAGAGAGAGATATCTACCATTAATGAAAAGGAACGCCGTGTAAGATGTTGCTGTTGGCTTAATCGTAGACTGATGAATCACTCAAGAGGCAAAACGTGGATCTAGACAATCGGTGTCCAGAAGATGATGCCAAGCTGCCACACCAAGCATACACATACCTTAAGTGCAAGAACTAATAAACGGTTCTGGGAGTGCAAATATAAGTAGCAGTAACTCTGAATTAAGAAACTATATTGACCTGAAATTCGTGAGACAATTTCTATAAACCACCTAAGCATCTCAATACGTTACACACGAATCGAAGTTCAGTAAAACCAACAATACATGTTCTCAGCGCACATCTTCCACTAAGCCAATAGCTATTTAAAGTGCAGGAGAAAGTAGTGGTAAGATTGAGTGCATATTGAAACAGATTGAATAAATAGAACTCGATTTTGTAATCAGCTTCCAGCTTATGAAAACGAGCGATCTGTGAGCCTTTGTGGCGCTTCCCTCATGAACACCAAATCACATTTCAATTACCTTCAAGTTCTGCACATGAAATTATTCCAAAATAACTATCAAAATATTGGTATCACGGGCCTTAAATTATCAAAACGTTGCCTAACCATGGAAAATGTCTAAAGTGGTCTAACAAAAGTTTCCAAAATTCCAGTCGTCGTTCCCAAATTTCTAGCATTCGAATCCCAGAACAGAAAATGCTTTCACATACTTCCACCTACATGGGCCAGAAGACTGTACATGTCCCGAATGGCTAAGAGACCGAGAGTCGTACCAAAAGGTAATAAACACGTACATCAACGCCACAAAGAGAGAATTCAAAGATATATACAGCGTGAATATCAATAATACCGACAAACTGCAATGACGGATTCCTGACTGGAAGAAAGGTCCTATGAACATGTGTCAAGAAATCCATCGTTACGACGGTAGATGGTGCTGGCGAATGACAGTTCCTCTGACCACGTGTCGTGTATTCCTTGTGAGTGGCTGCGTACTGTAAGCAGTAGAATCGTCCTCTATTCGTATCGGGAACAAGCCGAGATGGTGTTTGTGCGTGGCTAAGAAGATGGATACGATCGTAAGGCATCACGGCTGTAACAGAACAAGTACCCACATGGACACCAACCACATCACACAACATTTCAAGCCAGTTGTGGACATTTTGTGTGATCAAGGTCCTTTCTGACAGACGAACATACAGGGAGACGGCGGACTGTTCTTACACCCGTACAACAGTCCTGAAGGACCCGCTCCTGCGGAGTATTGAGGCGAAGTGCCTCACCCCCCCCCCCCCCCCAGAAAACATAGTGTCAGCCAAAGTACGATTATGTGTATCCTGCTGTACTTGTCACCTGCAGCGATTGCAAGTATTATCAGCAGCGGATTTCTCTTTATGGGAAGGCTTTTGTAGGTGTTTCTTGCACCAGACCATGATTTCTGTCATCAATCATTTTTCCCGACGAACCATTCTGCTGCTTACAGTACGCTGTGTCGGTTACACAGCCTGCAACGCACAAGGAACAAATGACACGTCAGAGAAACTTTCATTCATTAATAGCATATACCAGCAACTATGCATTTCCGGACACATATTCATAGGACTTTTTTCTCCACTCCGGGTGGCCAAACGGTTCTAGGCGCTACAGTCTGGAGCCGCGTGACCGCTACGGTTGCGCGTTCGAATCCTGCCTCGAGTATGGATGTGTGTGATGTCCTTAGGTTAGTTAGGTTAAAGTAGTTCTAAGTTCTAGGGGACGGATGACCTCAGAAGTTAAGTCGCATAGTGCTCAGAGCCAGCCATATTACGTGAATCAGCGAATCGCTACGAGTAATGAGGATAAAGGGCAGACGCACTAGATCAGTAGTGAGTCGATAAGTGGGATATTTCAGTCTGAAAGACTTTTTGTAGATGGCAGTGGCATTCAAGGCAACCGTTCGCATGAAACGAAAAAAATCCGGGTTCGAGTCGCGGTCTGCCACAAATTTTCAACGTTCCCCATTCATGTATTCCAGTGCCAGCTAGTGTCTATTTCCTTGGCACAGGAATTCAAAGCCCAACCGATATCGATTAGTGGATGTTCTTGCTGAAAATAGCAAAGACGATGTCACGATTTGAAGGAAATCAACAACTATGGACAGAAATGAATGTGCAACTTATCATACAACTTTCAACTGCTATTGTTGCGTGGCATCACATTTCACCCTAAACTGTTGAAAGGTTAGACAAATGTGGTCTCTCACAAGGCCTCCAAAAGAGAATCTCACAGTCGGGGAATGGCCACCTTGGAGGCCACTGGTGCAGTGTGAAATCTATACGCGCTTAGATGCCCAATCCATCGTTTACATAGCTCATTGTAACGAAGTAGTGTTACATTTGCGTGTCAGTAGGTAACGCTCTATCCTGCTCAAAAATAGCGTTTTCACCATGTTCTAGTAATTGTAGAGGAACTCAGACCTTGAATGTACTCACGTAACTATTGTGGACGAGAGCGCCAGCTGCGCCAGCGATCCACCGTTTAAAGAGGCAGCTTAATACTGTCACCAATGGATTTTAGTTTCGATGATTATGTTAAAATCTACTTAGTTTCTATTTTTATTCTTGCTCAAGAATTCGGCGAGTCTTTTAGAAACATCTGGTTCTCCCTTGATGGGAGGAGCTTTACAATTGGTTCAGATCGAACGAGGAGATGCTGAACTAGCATTCGGTACGGACAGAGTAAATCTAGACGTAGATTTTTTCAAGCTTTTCGCGAAATCAATTAAGATACTGGTTGATTTCAAGCAAAATGGATGTAGCCGATCAGCATCGCCGACTTGGCGCCGTAAGTGCGTGCACTGATTCACTAATGACATCATCGTCGTTAATACATTTACCTGTGATTATCCTTGCATATCAGTGGACAGTTTATACAAATAATTAGGAAAACATATGTTTCATTGCCTAATGGAAAGGTGACGTCTCACAAAAAAAGAAACACATAGGATATCCGCCTTCGAGAGACAGTTCTAGCAGAAACTTTCAGTGGTCACCATGGATTCTGAGATGCTGAGGTGGAACAACTGCATAGCAGGGATACTATTGGGCGAGCAGTTTCCAACGAATTAGCTGATTCAGGAATAGCTCTGGGAATCTACCACTGAATAGTGTTAGTTATCTGGAAACTCTCCACAATAAATGAACTACGCGGTCCAGTCGCATTACTGTGACCGCCAGTCAAAAGGATGAAAAAGCACCTTTTGCAATTCAGTCGGGCAGGAAGATAGTTGGTGAGATTCTGGAAAGCACCGACAGGGATGTGGCACCATGCCGACTCCAGTGCTAGGCAAAGGATTCACGGGATTCACGGCTGAGGATACATGACGCGAATAGCTCGACTGAGGTGGTTCCACAAAATCCCGACTGGGCACATACCGAGCGGGTTGGGGATTAGTGGCCAGGGGGTACAATAAATTCATCCGGTGCTCTTCGAACCACGCACGTACACTGCGATCTGTATGACACATTGTATTGTGTTGCTGGTAATCCTGTCGCGCCGAGGAAAAACAAACAGAACATTGCCCCAAGGATAGATGCAACTTGTGCTGATGCATTGTACATTCCAGAACGACGAGTTCACACAAGGACTGCGACGAAAGCACTCCGCAGACCATAACGATCCCTCTTCTGACTTGACGATAGTTGCTGGATTTTTTACTTTTTTCAGACGTTTCAAGCTGTACACGCCAACGGCCACCTGGTTCGATGGTGCATAAAACGTAGTTTATCTGAAAATCCATCTGTCGCCACTCATTGGGCGTCCAGTTGCGGCACTGGCGTGAAAATTCCAGCCTCCGTTGACGATCAACAGTTGTCAACTTGGGTGCATGAACCAGGCGCCTGCTGTGGACAGCCATTTACATCAACGTTCGCTGAACAGTCGTTGAGGAGACGCTGTTGGTAGCTCCTTGGTTCACTTGGGCTGCCACCTTCTCAACAATTGCACGTCTGTTCGAATATACACGTCTCCGCAGTCGTCGTTCGCGCCTCTCATCTGTGGCCTATGGTGCACAACAGTTTCTTCCGTGCATGTTTTAGATAGCGCCATTTTGCGAAGCATAGCATACTTTAATCACGGCCGCAAGCGAACAATCGCAAACTAAGCCATTTCGAAAATGTTTCCACCCTTACCTCTAAAGACAATGATCATGGCCTTTTGGACGCCAAACAATTCGCTCCGTTTCCCTGCATTAGGACAATGACTGCACCGTTTTCCGCTCCCCCCCCCCCCCTCCCACCCCCACCGACTCGGTTTACATGCCATCCAATGCTGAATGCTGGTGCTGACGTCTGCTGCCTGTGAATGATTATTGCACGTTGACGTCGAACACAGGCGGTGACCACATCAATGTTACTGGACCATGCAGTATCAATATCTAAATTATACTTTATTCTTGCAATCATGCTAGCAATTCTGATGTGTCGTGTACAACTGAAGCCATAAATAAAACGTGTATTAGACGAGGTCCATAAGCTCGTTGTAGCTGGCAGCACTGACGTCTTGGAAGTATGTGTATAGTACTTTCTAGTATTGATATTGATACGATCATTGAGTTTTTTCCACAGTTTGTGCAGACTCCTAAGGAAGAAATTTGTCCCCTTTATTTCATATGGAAGATGTGTCTTATTCGTCTTGAGAAGGTTCAGAGGCTCAAATTGACCACCAATAGATTCCACGTGCTTCTAATTTGAACAGGCTGCTTCATGAGCTACTATCGTGAAACTGTCCACTGTGAAAGCTACAATATTCCAGTTCAGGCCATCTTCAGATTTCTGACAGTCTGACCTAATTTCTGTTGTGCGCAGTAGTTAATGTCTCATGTAGGTTGACGGCCACTGTGGTTAATCCGATGTATGATCTGAAAAGGTGACCACTGTTGTTAATGCGATGATTGATGTGAAATTCTGTTGTATCAGTTCGTTCAGTGTTGGTAAGAGACCTCGAAGCAGTAAAAGGGGCATTTGCCCAGCATTATCCAACACCTCCCACTGTGCACCGCTGTCCGCCTCCCGGCCAGCGAACAGGTAGTTGCCGAAACCAGGGCCACTTCCGCATGCAGCTTACGTGATATTTAAGGCAGCAACACTGCAATAAAATCACTTTGGTCCGTACTGACACTGACCGTCTGGCTAGGCAGGCCATTGGATGTGTGAGTCATCTACTCGATGACCATCGCAGTGCCAGCGGTCCAGCCATCACAGTGATGAGCCGAGGGGCGAACTTGGAATCTCCTAGGCACCGAGACATTTGGTGTCCAACAGAGCCAGACGCTGGTCTAGTGGGTAGGAAGAGTTCTCCCCGCCATGGATGCGGCACGCTGACGCCCCATACTACTCTATGTCTAGACATGCCAGTTTGCCGCATCAGCTCTTAACGCAGCTCGACCATCTGCAGAGACTGTTTGCCACGCAAGGTCACAGCGCGCCTGGGCTGTGCTGGGCATAGCAGCTGCAGGTGTGTACGTACACAACTCTTCGAGATACATGGGTCGATGTTCAGCACCCACCGGTGCAGGCTTGAGCTACTGATTTAGATTGATAGAATGAAATAAATCCAGTCTGCTGTCATCAAGCAGCTTTTGAAACACCCTGACGCACCATAGTCCACTAAAGCAAACCCAGACTGGTTTCGTTTTCCATTTAATTCCTAGCGTTTGTGGGCCATTGGGAACTGCTCTATTTGAGGTCCGAAGTAATTAATGTGAGACAACAATCATGAGAGCAGCAAAGTAAAGTGAACTGGAGTTCACAGATTAATATTATTCTTATATTGTTGCCAGACTAAGTTCACATCAACGGCCACTATAAATGTACCTAACGTTTCTTGGAGACGATGTTTGTTTCGTTGTTCGCAGTCCTCAAATTATCCTAAGGAAATAGAGGCTGTATATTGCAGATATTTATTTTACGCAGATGAATATGTCTTGAATTTCTACATCTATATCTATATCTACATGGATACTCTGCAAATCACATTCAAGTGCCTGGCAAAAGGTTCATCGAACCACTTTCACAATTCTCTATTATTCCAATCTGGTACAGCACGCAGAAAGAATGAACGCCTATGTGAGCTCTGATTTCCCTTATTTTATCGTGGTGATCGTTCCTCGCTATGTAGGTCGGTGTCAACAAAATATTTTCGCATTCGGAGGAGAAAGTTGGTGATTGGAATTTCGTGAGAAGATTCCGTCGCAACAAAAAACGCCTTTCTTTTAATGATTTACAGCCCAAATCCTGCATCATTTCTGTGACACTCTCTCCCATATTTCGTGGTAATACAAAACGTGCTGCCTTTCTTTGAACTCTTTCGATGTACTCCGTCAGTCCTATCTGGTAAGGATCCCACACCGCGCAGCAGTATTCTAAAAGAGGACGGACAAGCGAAGTGTAGGCAGTCTGCTTAGTAGGTTTGTTACATTTTCTAAGTATCCTGCCAATGAAACACAGCCTTTGGTTCAAATGGCTCAGAGCACTATGGGACTCAACTGCTGTGGTTATCAGTCCCCTAGAACTTAGAACTACTTAAACCTAACTAACCTAAGGACATCACACACATCCATGCCCGAGGCAGGATTCGAACCTGCGACCGTAGCACTCGCACGGCTCCAGACTGCGCGCCTAGAACCGCGAGACCACCACGGCCGGCAAACACAGCCTTTGGTTAGCCTTCCCCACAACATTTTCTAAGTGTTCTTTCCAATTTAAGTTGTTCTTAATTGTAATACCTAGGTATTTAGTTGAATTTACGGCTTTTAGATTAGACTGATTTATCGTGTAACCAAAGTTTGACGAGTTCCTTTTAGCACTCATGTGGATGACCTCATACTTTTCATTATTTAGGGTAAACGGCCACTTTTCGCACCATTCAGATATTTTTTCTAAATCACTTTGCAGTTTGTTTTGATCTTATGATGACTTTATTAGTCGACAAACGACAGCGTCATCTCCAAACAACCGAAGACGGCTGCTCAGATTGTGTCCCAAATCGTTTATATAGATAAGGAATAGCAAAGAGCCTATAACACCACCTAGGGGAACGCCAATTTGAAAACCTGGTTCTTCGAAGTATTTATTGAGTTCTTACATTATGACAAACTGTTTTTCATCTTCTATGCCTTCTCAGTGATGGGTTCTTTCTACAATCTACGAATGACACTGTCATTTAGGTCCTTGATGTGCTCAGTAATTTAAGACTCAAACATAGTTTGACGAACTAATTCCACCCAATAGCACTTCGGCTGTGAGCCATTGTTGAAACACTCAGAGGTTTCAATTTTTAACTTACATACTTAAAGACCACTACACAGACTAGTACAGAATAAATTACTTATTGCACTACAGACTAATTGCTTTTACACCAGTAATGAAGAACTTCGGCCTGCTCGAATGATCATTGTTGCTATCACCCAATGATTATTTGATCTGGGACTTATGTATCTCTCGCAATTTGGTTCTTTCTAATTTTGACATTCACACTTCGCACGCCACCGAGACGCCGTGATATCTTTTTTCATTGGTTCTACCGCTGAAGGATGCTGAGGAAAGCTTCAGCTTCTTGTGAAATTCCATCTAGCGGCACCAGGATTGATAAGCTCACAGAGCTATGTACTTTAATGACTGACCAATATAAAATGTAGTAGGGATTGTTCATGCTACTGCATTCAATTCTGATAGAATTTTTCCTTCTTCTGTCTCTGCCTACCACAATCGCACTCGCAGTCACTAAGTTACTGACACTATTTTCACCCCCTCTCCCTCGTTTATTTAGGAAACAGAAGTTATGAGTCGAAAGAGTTTTCTTTTGGTCAGTACTTAAAATCATTTCCTTAGAGTCGCAGACCTAACATACAATAAAACACAGTAATAATAAAAAATGAACAAAATTGAAAAAGCAATTTTTAAAAGTTTTGTTGTCATTTATGAGTAGCAATATTTGCATAAGAGTATTGGTGTGTAAAAACTCTACAATTCTCCGCCCAGTGCTGTCACAGCTTGCGAAGTTAGTAACCTGCCTGAGCACCACCAAAGCACCTGATTTCATATCCTACTGGCAAACGTAATTAATCGCAAACATTTGCTTTGTTACAGTTAACATGATTCAAGTTATTATTAAAAACAGAGAATATGTGGGGAACTTGAAACAGAAGTGATGTAGATTTCGAGCAGTCTCAAAGAAACAGATAGATATATTGAAATCTAGTGTCACATGTACAAAGGACGATCGTTGGCAGATGTAATGGTACTGAAATAGGTGTCAAAGAGAACGGAAGTTGTTTAGCACAACCTCAGAATAGATTCGGTACTCATTGGAGAAAACAGAGCCCAAGAAATGCACTAGGTGCTGAAGCGAATGTGACAGATATCGGCAAAGAATGATACAATAGCGGTAGCTTTACCAGAGTGGCAGTATTAACACTCTCATGACTCAGCGGCGATTGCACTTTCGAGCTATCATCGTTATTTTACTAAATTAGTCAGCAGGCGTCAGCCCTAAAACATCTGTAGACGTTGCGCCTGGACTGCAGGTCCATGTAATGCGGAGGCTGACCACACCAGTTGGAGAAGTGGTTGTTGTTACCTGGAAGCTTGACCAGACTGGCAAAATTTTGTGCCATTGTGACTGGATCATTGTACCATATACTGACAAGACCACAGCGTGATGTTAGGTTGACAGGCCCGCGTGACGTTTTACTGCTAGCTCAACCACTCAAGAGTATCCATGTTCGTGAAGCGAGGGTTATATTACAATTCTTTTAACTGAAAGTGTCTCTTAGGCGATAATTTGGGACTTCTAATGTCATTGTACAATGACTCGTAACGTGTGTATATATTTTATGATAGTAAATGGGTTACTGACTAGAGTGATGTCTGATCGTAAGCCTTATATTTCTTAAAAAGCAGTCAGCAGGTCCTTTGCTATGAGCGATTGCGAGAAAGAAAATGTTGCACCGTGAAGATGTATGCTTTAGTATCCTTCGTTGCAGTGAACAGGGCACTAAAACCATTACAGAAACTTTCTGTTGATCTATAGTGGACGCGGGACAGCGGCTTGCCAAATATTTAGCAAGAAAAATCACAAAACAGCCGTACGTTTTGATAAGTTATTTTATTTGGACAACCAGTTTCGGCATCCCAATAACACCATCTTAATGTCCTGTATGCATTTTATGTTCAGACAGTCAGGTGTATCGATACTAGCATACTAGAACCATCAGCATCTGGATACCGTGAATGCGTTATCTGATTGTTTCCTTCGAAGACATGTTAACAATTGAGTGCACGTGCAGGTGTGTTCGGCTGTTGAGTCTTCGAAGGAAATACTCGAATAACGAATTCACGGTATCCAGATACTGATGGCTCCAGTATGCTAGTATCGATAAGTCTGACTAGTGAGGCGGCGGCGCCATCTTTTACGAGAGCCTAGCAACTATTTTTGTGGTCAGCAAGAAAGCGATGGAGAACATACCGACCATAGTTTCTAGTCTGCAAGTCCACATTATTGTCCAGCCCACAGAAAGAAATGTTTCTGTTCTCTATTTACTCAGCCGGGTCACGAATTATGATTATAAATGACGATTTTGAGTTGTACTTAATACATTCGTTTCATAAATTTTCACACACACAACATCGTAATATTCATGACGTTAACACTAATAATAAATCACTCTAAGCTAAACAGAACTTTGAACATTTCAGAGGAGACCTCCACGGTAAGTTCCTACTAAAATGTCTTTCACCCTGACTTCTGATAATCAAACTAATTGCTCGTACAACATTTAAAAATAATTGTCACCACTTGCCACGCGGACTTCTTAACGCTAAGGGCGGCACACTAACAGTTACTTACGCGAAATCTAAGCGATCCATTACGGTGTACAGTTCTCGCGATTTCACTTCCTATTTGTACCGAAAACATGAGTTCAGTTGCAGTATGACTGTGACGTCATTCGAGGCATCACGCACTCCGGCGTTTGACTGACGTGGACCACACAGTAGCTGCCTCTCGGCCCGTATTTATATATGGGCGCAGCGGACAGCCAAGGGAACATCTGAAGTTATCTGCTCTATGCCCACGGTAGTAGCTTCTAAATGGCCTCTTTTTCGGGCACATAATATTTTATAAAATGTGGTGTGTTAATTTAAAATCATCGTAATTTTTGTATGAATGCAATTAAATTGGCTACAACCACACAATAAGATTTAGCTCGCCTACATACAGATTTTGGCGTCTATAATTTTTAAAACAGAATTGACAGTAGAACATGACCTCTGAGGCCGGCCGAAGGGGCCGTGCGGTTAAAGGCGCTGCAGTCTGGAACCGCAAGACCGCTACGGTCGCAGGTTCGAATCCTGCCTCGGGCATGGATGTTTGTGATGTCCTTAGGTTAGTTAGGTTTAACTAGTTATTAGTTCTAGGGGACTAATGACATCAGCAGTTGAGTCCCATAGTGCTCAGAGCCATTTTAGCCATGACCTCTGAACTACAACTTTAAGAGAACTTGTTTTGGTTGTTATTAACATCAAGGCCTTAAACCGTGTTAATCTCTATTATTTAATATGTTTCATCACATGGTGTAGTCAGAACATTCTAGCATTAATATAACAGATACTTAATCAACTACAAATTTAGCTTTTAGTAAATTACACGAAGACAATTAGAGGTAGCTCACTGGAGTCACGTAGTATTTTTGTGTATGAACTGAAGCGTCATACAAATTTTCATATTTCGAATTCTAATATTTAGACCCTTCAATTTAAAAAAAAAAAAAAAAAAAAAAAAAAGACGTGGATTCTGACCAAAACATTGCTCTAATCACGTTGAAACTTGTACCAGTTAATTTTCATATACATCTGCACATTATGACCGATTTTTGGCTTTATAGCTTTGTTATTTCGCGCCACCTGTTTTTTTCCTTAAACCATGTATTTAGGAAAAGTTACTCATCTAACAAATCTGAGATTTGACGGTTTAAACATTAATATAGCAAAATATATCCTGACAAAGTTTGGAAAAGAAAGTTTAATTTTCCATTTCATTCTTAAATTATGGTGCAATACTTGCATGCTACGCACAAACGCGTTATGGTGACGTGGCGCTACTAGCAGTGAACTGGGGTAAGTCCCGGCACACTCGCTCGCCTCTGTATCTCTCAAACGATACAGCACTTGTTTCGGTGCATTTGAGGCCTGGAAATGGAATGATTGTGATGCCGAAACTGGTTGTCTAAATAAAATAACTTCTCAAAACGTACGGATGTTAGGTGGTTTTCTTTGGTAAATTAGATAAAATGTTTCTCCCATATAATGTATATTCTTGCTCCTTATATACAATTTTTACTAAAAATTGTTTACACATCAATACGCTGTTTTGTTCCCTTCCATTCAGCCCGTTTTAACAGACAGCAGTTGTATTTATTGCTCATCGACTAATAATTAGAATGCAAATACCGAAAGTCAGTCGTCCGAAACAGTAATCCTGCCCGTTCGCAGATTCAAACTATGCGAGGAACTGTCACTGAAGCTTCTGTCCTCACAGATCCAGCAGGTGGAGAGCTGTCTCGCATACGACATACATCAATGATCCCATTCGTCTTACGCACTCACTTTAAGCGGCTGAAGTTCCCGATCAAAGTTTTGTTTGCAGTGACAGGTCAGAGAAAGGTGACGGACCGACAGCCGGTTTGGGGTGGAAGGTAGGGGGGGGGCTACCCCCCATATAGGGAGTGTGAAAGAGGAGATGGACAGAGACGGGTGACAGGAGGAGAAGGAAAAAGAGAAGGTTAGGAGGTGATAGGGACGAGCTGGATAAGTTGTAAGAAGAGTGGGGGCAGGAGGAAATGGACAGGGAAAGAAGGAAGATGGAGACTTGGACGTGTATCCAATGCATATTTAGCAATAGCAATGGATTGCATGGTTCGCTAGATCGTGTATAAAGTCTTTCATTGATTGTTAACTCCAGTAATTTATGTCACTTAATTCTGTATTATTATGGAATATTATCTTAATGTAGCCACTTCTTGAGTATATGGGGTCACACGTGAAACCTACAATACTTTTTTGTAACGAATGATATAATCTTCCGGACTAGGAAAAGCAAACAAACGAAAAGCATGAATGAACAGGTGGCGTTCTGCTTTGAGATTAATTCTCGTCACATTTTACAATCACGCGCATCAGAAGATGAAAGTTTACAAAAACAATGGTTCATTTAAGAGAGATGTTGTCACGGACTCATTTTCCCGCGGAGCCGGGAAAATAAGAGAGGAGAGAAATTTTCCTGTGCGATGTTCGTAAATGAATAAGAGAGTTTTAGAATAAAATATAAAAATTGTTGCAATTTTCCGGCGGCGTAACAAAGTTATAGCGGGGCGGACACGGCAGGCGCGTGCGGCGCCTCAGGGAAATCAGCCGGTGATTGTGCTCTCGCCGGCTGTGCGCTGCGGGTTGCTGCCCGCGATGCGCCGCGGCATCCGCCAGGCGCTGTGCGTCGCCACGCAACACGACACGGCATGGCGCTACGCTTCCAGAGGCACCGTCCGATGCTGCCCACGTGGTGGTGTATTAAAGCGTCTCGCACCTCGCACACGGCAGACAGCCGCAATCTCGCTAACCAAATTCTGTGGATCATTGAGTTGTGCCATTCCATACTCTTACCGCTGTCGTATATACGACCGCTGAAATATAAAGAAAAAATGTTACACTTGTAACGAAGACGTCTTGTATAGTAGATGTTCTGCTTATGTTATCAACGTTCTCCCCAACAGACAGCATAGGTGCGGTGCAACCAGAGCGCCATCTGTGTATATCCATCAATAGGGAACGCTCACAGTCAGAAGTCTCGGTGAGATGCAAAGGTGTCAAGCAAGCAGGCACCAAGTCAGGAAAACGCAATCGTACTTCCTACAGCAGGCTGAACAAGTTTGAAAGGGGTCAGATTTTTTTCTTCCGAGTGGTGGGATGATCCTCTCGGAGAAATGCAATAGAAGCTGCATGTGCTGCGTCAATTGTGCAGTGATGCCGGTATCAGTGGACATGGAACATTCTCACACCAATAGACGAGGTTCTGGATGTCCACGCAGCACAGACATGCCCACCAGAATCTTCGTATTGTAAGAGCAGCGATACCAGATCGTAAAGATGTCACATCACAGGTAAGAACGATTGTGAGCCGCCGGCCAGTGTGGCCGAGCGGTTCTAGGCGCTTCAGATTGCAACCGAGTGACCGCTACGGTCGCAGGTTCGAATCCTGCCTCGGGCGTGGATGTGTGTGATGTCCTTAGGTTAGTTAGGTTTAAGTAGTTCTGAGTTCTAGGGGACTGATGACCTCCGATGTTAAGTCCCATAGTACTCAGAGCCATTTGAACCATTTGATTGTGAGCCCAGTATTGTCAACATGAACTATTACCAACCAATTAATAGCAGCGGAACTATGGGCCCACACCCCTCTAGCGAGTCTTCCACTCACCCCACAGGATCGACGTCCACGGCTCAACTAGTGCCGTCAGATGATCGCTTGAATGAAGGAATGGAGCGCCGTGGTCTTCACCTATGAAAGCAGTTTCTTCCTGCATGCAAGTGATAGTCGATTTCACGAACGATGTAGTCCTCTCGAGCGCTGTTTTGTAGAGTGCTTTCGTCCAAATCACACTGGCCTCACCCTAGGGTTTACAGTCTGGGGAGCGAAAGGGCTCAGTACGTGCAGAAAGTAGTTAGACCCGTTCTGCAGCAGGAATATGATGCGTTATTCCAACAGGATAACGTTCACCCACAAGCTCCCCGTGAAACTCAAGCTGCTCTGCAAGACATGCAGTAACTTCTTTAGCCACCACGGTCTCCGGAGTTGTTTCGAATCGATCACGTGTGAGATATGATGAGACAAGCTGTGTCTCGTGCAACTTGTCAGCCGACAACTCTTACAGCACTCAATGAACAGGTCGAGCAGGCGCATTCCAAGACAGTATTCGCTATCTGAACGACCAACTGGATGCCAGCTCGGACATATAGAAAGTTGCGAGCAGGGGACTTCAGTTGAATAAAACATCTTTAGTTTCGTGTCGAAAATGACTCCATTTTACATTTTACGCTTACATGCAGTAGTGTTTGTCTATTACGCTTCTGACGGTTGAAGAATTCAGTGTATGTTCAAATGGCAAAAGATTTTTTTATATGATGTAATTATAAATTAGCAAGTTTCAGGTTTCTTACAGCACTTGTTCTCTGAAACTTTGGGTCTTACCTAATTTTGTGATTCTAGGTCAATGGGATGTAAACTATAGGTTTTAGTGAACGGGTTTTCAAGTATCGAAATATGTGACATGAATTATCGAATCTTTTGACTTCATTGATTTTGAGGCTCGTATGTTTTTACAGCGCCAAGGAACCTTATACTTTTATACATGACATAAATTAGATCCCAACACGTCTACCTATTCATCAGGAAAAAGGTTCTTACCAGTCGGACTAATAGATAGACACAGCGACAATAAAGCAATCCTATAAGGCTTCCATTTTTAGAGATTGACTCACGGAACCCTAAAAAGGCGGTGGAAAAGCTCTGCGAAACACTTCCGGTGGCAGTAGACGTACAATTACACCGCTAGAGGATCGATACGTACCCAAACTGGCAAAAAGGAACGGACATATCACTCTTAGCAGATCCTGCAGACTTTGCTGGCCCTACCGATACACGTTTTTCTTCCGGAATCACTCCGCGGCGATTAAATCACACTGATTTTATGGTCGAAAGCCTGTTGCATTCCTCTCACTTGAATTCTGTCATGGAAGAAAAGAGTTCATAGATGTAGGGGACATGTCGGTTGCGGTCAGGAACAGTGGTCCAGAGTGATACTTTCCGAAAAATTCCACTTCACTGTAGTGCAGACAGAGTGGAGAACACATTACACTCCACAGAATGTTCATGGACGTCATCGGTATGGCCTAGGCGTTATGGTGTGAGTAGGCATTATGCACAATGGTCGAGCATCGAGGCACCCTTATGGCATAACGGTATTTCCAGGAAGATTATTCTTTATCATGTCCGTCTGTTAGTGATGCAGTAGGTCCCGACTCAGTGATTGTGGGCGAAAATGCTCGCTGAGAAGTCGAACAAACTGGAAGTGAAGATTTTCACTGGAATGTGAAGATGCTAAAAGTATGGAATGGCCTTTCTACTCCACGGACCTAATTCTTATATAGAATGCCTGGTATACTCTTGGAAGACGTGATTATCAGCGGACATCCACTCTCCGTTCCTGTGTAGTGAAACTTGTACCATTTTTCTTTATAAATATAAGAGGTGCATTCAAGGTCTAAGGCTTCCGATTTTTTTTCTCCGGACTGGAATGAGATAGAAACATGTGCATTGTTTTAAAATGAGGCCGCGTTCATTGTCAATACGTCCCAGAGATGGCAGCACCGTATGACAGATGGAATTTTACCGCCAGCGGCGAGAATGAGAACTGTTTTAAATACTTAAAATGGCGACGTTTTCCTTACTTCAACAGCGTGCAATCATTCGTTTTCTGAATTTGCGTGGTGTGAAACCACTTGAAATTCATCGACAGTTGAAGGAGACATGTGGTGATGGAGTTATGGATGTGTCGAAAGTGCGTTCGTGGGTGCGACAGTTTAATGAAGGCAGAACATCGTGTGACAACAAACCGAAACAACCTCAGGCTCTCACAAGCCGGTCTGACGACATGATCGAGAAAGTGGAGAGAATTGTTTTGGGGGATCGCCGAATGACTGTTGAACAGATCGCCCCCAGAGTTGGCATTTCTGTGGGTTCTGTGCACACAATCCTGCATGACGACCTGAAAATGCGAAAAGTGTCATCCAGCTGGGTGCCACGAATGTTGACAGACGACCACATGGCTGCCCGTGTGGCATGTTGCCAAGCAATGTTGACGCGCAACGACAGCATGTAAGGGACTTTCTTTTCGTCGGTTGTGACAATGGATGAGACGTGGATGCCATTTTTCAATCCAGAAACAAAGCGCCAGTCAGCTCAATGGAAGCACACAGATTCACCGCCACCAAAAAAATTTCGGGTAACCGCCAGTGCTGAAAAAATTATAGTGTCAATGTTCTGGGACAGCGAGGGCGTAATCCTTACCCATTGCGTTCCAAAGGGCACTACGGTAACAGGTGCATCCTACGAAAATGTTTTGAAGAACAAATTCCTTCCTGCACAGCAACAAAAACGTCCGGGAAGGGCTGTGCGTGTGCTGTTTCACCAAGACAACGCACCCGCACATCGAGCTAACGTTACGCAACAGTTTCTTCGTGATAACAACTTCGAAGTGATTCCTCATGCTCCCTACTCACCTGACCTGGCTCCTAGTGACTTTTGGCTTTTTCCAACAATGAAAGACACTCTCCGTGACCACACATTCACCTGCCATGCTGCTATTGCCTCAGCGATTTTCCAGTGGTCAAAACAGACTCCTAAAGAAGCCTTCGCCGCTGCCATGGAATGATGGCGTCAGCGTTGTGAAAAATGTGTACGTCTGCAGGGCGATTACGTCGAGAAGTAAAGCCAGTTTCATCGATTTCGGATGAGTAGTTAATTAGAAAAAAAATCGGAGGCCTTAGAACTTGAATGCACTTTGTGCATCTCCTCCTCTGTTACATATGAATTGCCTAAGATTATTACTCTCCAACAATATTTCTGTTCCTTATCAACTCTAAAGCAGGGTATTAACTGCTGCTGACGAACTGAACATGCAACCTCGCTACTTAATGTTGATTGTATTACATAAACTGTCACTGTAAAATTATTGAAGCATGCGTCCATAGAAACAATAATCTACACTTAAATCTACATCCATTCTCTGCAAACTATTGTGAAGTGCACGGCAGGGGTTATGTCACACTGTACTATTTCTTAGGGCCTTTTCCTGTTCCGTTACATATGGAGCTGGGGAAGAATGATTTCCTCAATGGTTTTATGTGGGCTGCAATTAGTATCATCTTGTCTTAGTGTACCCTAAGGGAACGACACATATGGTATTATAATATACATTCCTTGGTTCATCACATAAAATTCGTTGAGGAAATTTTCTTAGTTGGTCTTCACCTGATAGTTTGCGTCTATTATGAAGCGTCTGCCAAGTCAGGTCTTTCAGCTTCTTCGTGACATCCGAATACATCACTTTTATTAATTTTCTGTCATAATTTGTTGTCTAGTTAGCGTAAATAGACACATATACCTTTCTTCATAGTTATTAAAGACATGTCACCATTATGTAATACCCACCTATAAGAATTTATTAGCCAGGTAACAATTTCCTCCACACTTCCAGCAATCAGACTAACACCTCACTTCTAATTTACAAAGTCTCATCATGAATAATGGTGTATTTGAGTGTAATTTCGCGAATGCTTACGGTTTTTTCTGTTTTCAACAACACAACAGCCCGTTGACGCGACACTAGCTGATAAGTTGGAGCACGACATACATCTGTCCAGAGCACTTTCGCTCAGCGAATCACAGTGCATGGGTGGGCTATTTAATATTTGTGAGTAGGCACCGAAATTATTTCCTACTACCACCATCTCTATGAGAGGAAAGGAAAACTGATATTTAGTATTGTTAGTCAATTCCCTTCCCTCTTTATTACTATTTTATGTGTTGTATTATATACTTACGGTTTACCTTCAGTTCCACAGCGCAACTCTAACATTCTGCGTGGTGTCTGTTTGTTCTAAGTCGTGTCTCCCTACCACTTTTGCGCAACGACGATCTGAGCGTGTTTTCTAGGGAATTGTCTAGTTTGAACCTGGGACCTGTTGCTGGTAAGGAGACGCCAGACCACACATGACATGTATTTTTCAGAAGAGTTCAGTGAGACTAGCGATGATATAATCAAATACTTAATGATTTCAGCGTCAGCTCCACTACACTCCCTGTAAAAGAATCTTAATACTAACTAAATTTAGTGGAAGGGGTTCAAGGCTTTCCTATTTTTAGTTAGCTGGTAAAATGACTTCGAAAAAGCAGTTAAGTTTACCATTGGAATTTTTATCTACTCAAAACTGTTTATTATTGTGTTATTGGTAAAAGGAAATATTTTAATACAGGATGATGAAAACCAACTGCATTCAATAAAAAATGTGAACGAATATTCCCTGAATGGTTTTCCAAGTTATATAATGGATCGAAAGATGACCTATGCCATGTTGTTGTTGTTGTGGTCTTCAGTCCTGAGACTGGTTTGATGCAGCTCTCCATGCTACTCTATCCTGTGCAAGCTTTTTCATCTCCCAGTACCTACTGCAACCTACATCCTTCTGAATCTGCTTAGTGTATTCTTCTCTTGGTCTCCCTCTACGATTTTTACCCTCCACGCTGCCCTCCAATACTAAATTAGTGATCTCTTTAAGCCTCAGAACATGTCCTACCAACCGATCCCTTCTTCTGGTCAAGTTGTGCCACAAACTTCTCTTCTCCCCAATCCTATTCAATACTTCCTCATTAGTTATGTGATCTACCCATCTAATCTTCAGCATTCTTCTGTAGCACCACATTTCGAAAGCTTCTATTCTCTTCTTGTCCAAACTATTTATCGTCCATGTTTCACTTCCATACATGGCTACACTCCATACGAATACTTTCAGAAATGACTTCCTGACACCTAAATCAATACTGGATGTTAACAAATTTCTCTTCTTCAGAAACGCTTTCCTTGCCATTGCCAGCCTACATTTTATATCCTCTCTACTTCGACCATCATCAGTTATTTTGCTCCCCAAATAGCAAAACTCCTTTACTACTTTAAGTGCCTCATTTCCTAATCTAATTCCCTCAGCATCACCCGACTTAATTAGACTACATTCCATTATCCTCGTTTTGCTTTTGTTGATGTTCATCTTATATCCTCCTTTCAAGACACTGTCCATTCCATTCAACTGCTCTTCCAAGTCCTTTGCCGTCTCTGACAGAATTACAATGTCATCGGCGAACCTCAAAGTTTTTATTTCTTCTCCATGGACTTTAATACCTACTCCGAATTTTTCTTTTGTTTCCTTCACTGCTTGCTCAATATACAGATTGAATAACATCGGGGAGAGGCTACAACCCTGTCTCACTCCCTTCCCAACCACTGCTTCCGTTTCATGTCCCTCGACTCTTATAACTGCCATCTGGTTTCTGTACAAATTGTAAATAGCCTTTCGCTCCCTGTATTTTACCCCTGCCACCTTTAGAATTTGAAAGAGAGTATTCCAGTCAACATTGTCAAAAGCTTTCTCTAAGTCTACAAATGCTAGAAACGTAGGTTTGCCTTTCCTTAATCTTTCTTCTAAGATAAGTCGTAAGGTCAGTATTGCCTCACGTGTTCCAGTGTTTCTACGGAATCCAAACTGATCTTCCCCGAGGTTGGCTTCTACTAGTTTTTCCATTCGTCTGTAAAGAATTCGTGTTAGTATTTTGCAGCTGTGACTTATTAAGCTGATAGTTCGGTAATTTTCACATCTGTCAACACCTGCTTTCTTTGGGATTGGAATTATTATATTCTCCTTGAAGTCTGAGGGTATTTCGCCTGTTTCATACATCTTGCTCACCAGATGGTAGAGTTTTGTCAGGACTGGCTCTCCCACGGCCGTCAGTAGTTCCAATGGAATATTGTCTACTCCGGGGGCCTTGTTTCGACTCAGGTCTTTCAGTGCTCTGTCAAATTCTTCACGCAGTATCGTATCTCCCATTTCATCTTCATCTACATCCTCTTCCATTTCCATAATATTGTCCTCAAGTACATCGCCCTTGTATAGACCCTCTATATACTCCTTCCACCTTTCTGCTTTCCCTTCTTTGCTTAGAACTGGGTTTCCATCTGAGCTCTTGATATTCATATAAGTCGTTCTCTTATCTCCAAAGGTCTCTTTAATTTTCCTGTAGGCGGTATCTATCTTACCCCTAGTGAGATAGGCCTCTACATCCTTACATTTGTCCTCTAGCCATCCCTGCTTAGCCATTTTGCACTTCCTGTCGATCTCATTTTTGAGACGTTTGTATTCCTTTTTGCCTGTTTCACTTACTGCATTTTTATATATTCTCCTTTCATCAATTAAATTCAATATTTCTTCTGTTACCCAAGGATTTCTACTAGTCCTCGTCTTTTTACCTACTTGATCCTCTGCTGCCTTCACTACTTCTTCCCTCAAAGCTACCCATTCTTCTTCTACTGTATTTATTTCCCCCATTCCTGTCAATTGCTCCCTTATGCTCTCCCTGAATCTCTGTACAACCTCTGGTTCATTTAGTTTATCCAGGTCCCATCTCCTTAAGTTCCCACCTTTTTGCAGTTTCTTCAGTTTTAATCTACAGGTCATAACCAATAGATTGTGGTCAGAGTCCACATCTGCCCCTGGAAAAGTCTTACAATTTAAAACCTGGTTCCTAAATCTCTGTCTTACCATTATATAATCTATCTGATACCTTTTAGTATCTCCAGGGTTCTTCCATGTATACAACCTTCTTTCATGATTCTTAAACCAAGTGTTAGTTATGATTATGTTGTGCTCTGTGCAAAATTCGACCAGGCGGCTTCCTCTTTCATTTCTGTCCCCCAATCCATATTCACCTACTATGTTTCCTTCTCTCCCTTTTCCTACACTCGAATTCCAGTCACCCATGACTATTAAATTTTCGTCTGCCTTCGCAATCTGAATAATTTCTTTTATTTCATCATACATTTCTTCAATTTCTTCGTCATCTGCAGAGCTAGTTGGCATATAAACTTGTACTACTGTAGTAGGTGTGGGCTTCGTATCTATCTTGGCCACAATAATGCGTTCACTATGCTGTTTGTAGTAGCTTACCCGCATTCCTATTTTCCTATTCATTATTAAACCTACTCCAGCATTACCCCTATTTGATTTTGTGTTTATAACCTATGCCATATCACATGTATAATCTAGGTTTAAATTAAGTTTCATAAAAGAGATAACTATAAAAAATGGTCTACAGTGACCCTCAATTATCTGTAATTACTTATTTAACTTGTCGTCAATTACAGTGGCTGATGTGGCTTCTCAATGATTATATAACAGAAAAATCATCGCATTTCAGATTTTAACTTCAGGTAGCAAATGTGAATACCACGAAGTTTCATTGACGATCGACACTAGTATTACGTAAAAAGGGAATGTAACAGATGAGACTTCTGCAGTTCTAAGTAAAGCCTTATGCCCTCTTATGCAGCATTGCGTGCGTTCATTACCTTGTCAGTGGTTAGGCAGCGTCAGGGGTGGCAGGCGGCGCAGATCCACACAACTCACCGTCTCGGTAGCAACTCTATCTAACTTCTCCTTACTACTTTTTACCGAAGTTGGTTTGTGAAAAAGGTATCTGGCTGTGTTTTCAACTGACCAATCAGCGTCTCAATGTTAACCTTAAGCTCCACCTACAAAAATTCTGTCTATCCAATGAGAAAAATTATACTTTTCGTGGTGGGGCAATGTTTTTAATGTTTGCTATGTAACAGAGATGCGTATAGTCTCACGCTAAAACTTGCCGCTGGTGTGGCCCTTTTAGTGTTATCGTAAGATCTATACTGTTCTTCTCGAGGGCTATATCTTTTAACATGGGCTGGGGGATGGACCTCCCGGCGGTCGGCCGACGATGTGGGTGTCCCATTGACCCACTCTTATCTTAGAGCCTTCTAGCCTATACGACTCTGCTCTCGGCTTCTGTTCTCGTTTCTCCCCTCGGACCTGCGTCTGTTTGACAGTGTGAAGGTATGACATGCATTTAGGCATTTTTTTGTTAGTCTGTGGTATTCCATTTGCTCACTTGTTGATCGTATTACTTCGGTTAATTTAATGCCAGGATTTATTCGAAGCTATGTGGCATATTACCGGATTTTCTATCATGTCAGGGATTTCATGGAAGGTGTTGGATTTGCCTGACACACAATAACTACCTGATGCTTCACTAACTGATATGTCCGCTACACCATAGCTCGTTGGCAGTAGCAGCAGCAAGCAGATATTTCAGAATCGTTTCCTTCAATGCCACAACCTCTCTTGTCTCAGCTAAGTGGTCACGGTGTACTGTTGTATGCCACTGTATATAGTTTGAAAGCGAGTGGATCCAAACTTATAAGTACAGTTATACGCAAACAGTACATGTGATGTAGTAACAGATATCGAGGGTATTAAAAATGGTATTAAATTGGGATTTACAGAAACTGCGTCTGAAGAGATACGTCGTGTGATATCATCCATCAGTGCTCATATGACAACGGAGTATTACACCTTGTCCACCTCGAGACATACATCTCTTTGGTTTGAAACTATCATAACACTCGTCCATAATTGCTAAAAAGTAACTCCAGTAACACTCTTCTGAGTTTCAACACTTCCGCTGGCCACCAAACCTCCCAGACATGAACATGATTGAGCAAATCTGGCATGCCTTGCGAAGTGCTGTTCAGTGGAGATCTCGACCCCCTTGTACGCTTAGGAATTTATCGACAGCCCTGAAGGATTCATGGTGTAAATTCCCTCCAGCACTATTTGAGACATTAGCCGAGTCCATGCCACGTCTGGTTGCGGCACTTCTGCCTATTCGCGAGTGCGCTGCACGATATTAGGTAGTTATACCATTTTATTTGTATTTTCTGTGTAGCATCTGCAGTTGTAAGTCATTTTTGTTCTACCTTACGAGCCGCTATCTGTTTGCAAAGGTAGTAAACCTCTCCGTAGTAGGTAAGTTGTTTTGTTCCTAATATTCACCTTCATATTAGTACATATGTGTCCTTTCATATACTTTTCCAATTTCTCTATCCAGCATGTGCGACTGTAATGAGTGAGCGTTAGTGTTAGTTTTGTAATGGAAATCAGTACCTACAGTTTATGGGTGCAGTTTTGTCAATAGCGAGAGCTTGAGGCGGGAAGACGAAGAGATTTAGCGATACTGTAGATCATGTACCAGAGCAGATTTACAGTTAATTTAGCAGGAAGGGCATTGTTCTTCTTTGGCTGTTCCTACATGCTGAAAAGCGAAAATGTTCCCTATCCGTCCAATGTGACACCCTGGCGCCAAGTGTGGGTAAGAACAGTTGTCCTGCAGATACTATGTAGAAAGAGGTATTGGAATCTACTTAGTGTGAAAAATTTCGTCATCTGTGATTGAACATTTTGAATTTGAGGGTAAAGTTATACACTCCTGGAAATTGAAATAAGAACACCGTGAATTCATTGTCCCAGGAAGGGGAAACTTTATTGACACATTCCTGGGGTCAGATACATCACATGATCACACTGACAGAACCACAGGCACATAGACACAGGCAACAGAGCGTGCGCAATGTCAGCACTAGTACAGTGTATATCCACCTTTCGCAGCAATGCAGGCTGCTATTCTCCCATGGAGACGATCGTAGAGATGCTGGATGTAGTCCTGTGGAACGGCTTGCCATGCCATTTCCACCTGGCGCCTCAGTTGGACCAGCGTTCGTGCTGGACGTGCAGACCGCGTGAGACGACGCTTCATCCAGTCCCAAACATGCTCAATGGGGGACAGATCCGGAGATCTTGCTGGCCAGGGTAGTTGACTTACACCTTCTAGAGCACGTTGGGTGGCACGGGATACATGCGGACGTGCATTGTCCTGTAGGAACAGCAAGTTCCCTTGCCGGTCTAGGAATGGTAGAACGATGGGTTCGATGACGGTTTGGATGTACCGTGCACTATTCAGTGTCCCCTCGACGATCACCAGTGGTGTACGGCCAGTGTAGGAGATCGCTCCCCACACCATGATGCCGGGTGTTGGCCCTGTGTGCCTCGGTCGTATGCAGTCCTGATTGTGGCGCTCACCTGCACGGCGACAAACACGCATACGACCATCATTGGCACCAAGGCAGAAGCGACTCTCATCGCTGAAGACGACACGTCTCCATTCGTCCCTCCATTCACGCCTGTCGCGACACCACTGGAGGCGGGCTGCACGATGTTGGGGCGTGAGCGGAAGACGGCCTAACGGTGTGCGGGACCGTAGCCCAGCTTCATGGAGACGGTTGCGAATGGTCCTCGCCGATACCCCAGGAGCAACAGTGTCCCTAATTTGCTGGGAAGTGGCGGTGCGGTCCCCTACGGCACTGCGTAGGATCCTATGGTCTTGGCGTGCATCCGTGCGTCGCTGCGGTTCGGTCCCAGGTCGACGGGCACGTGCACCTTCCGCCGACCACTGGCGACAACATCGATGTACTGTGGAGACCTCACGCCCCACGTGTTGAGCAATTCGGCGGTACGTCCATCCGGCCTCCCGCATGCCCACTATACGCCCTCGCTCAAAGTCCGTCAACTGCACATACGGTTCACGTCCACGCTGTCGCGGCATGCTACCAGTGTTAAAGACTGCGATGGAGCTCCGTATGCCACGGCAAACTGGCTGACACTGACGGCGGCGGTGCACAAATGCTGCGCAGCTAGCGCCATTCGACGGCCAACACCGCGGTTCCTGGTGTGTCTGCTGTGCCGTGCGTGTGATAATTGCTTGTACAGCCCTCTCGCAGTGTCCGGAGCAAGTATGGTGGGTCTGACACACCGGTGTCAATGTGTTCTTTTTTCCATTTCCAGGAGTGTATTAATCATGGTAGGAGAAATTTCGGAGGGGATTTGCCATGTATTTTGGTGTTTGAATTATTTTTCAGTTCGTAAAATAAGATGCGTGGGGTTGAACGTCATAGGTTCCATGATTATTTGGGGCTTGAAAGTAGAGGGTGTAGTTCAGGTAGCACACCACGTGGGAAATGGTAGGATTTGAGCTTGTTCCTTGTTTTTACCTCCAGTAAATACTTATACCTTCAGTGCTCAAGGGACATAGATAAATATTTCTAAATTTAAGCTGATTTTCTCTGTAAAAAGATGTGTACTCGAAAACGTGTCAGTAAAAGTACATTGAAACACGATTCTTTATTAATCATTTTATATATATATATATATATATATATATATATATATATATATATATATATATATATATATATATATATATTCGTGGAGTAGAGTGATTATTTACATGGGTGTACCATTTTTTTTTGTAATTTTGGAGACGTGTAATTTAATGGAGTTTTCGTGGTAAGGAGACTTGTCCAGATTATGCACGTTCTTTCATGAGTTTTTTGGTAAAGTGCCTGTACCTTTACTGCTCACGTTACTAACGTGCACTTTTCCGCTTTCGTTTAAGCCGAATTTTCTAATCGAAGTGGGGAGGTTTTCTATGTGTACACAGCACTTTGTTCAACCACGTAATAAAGCACATCAGAATTCAGATCCTTGCTGATCACTGGTAAGATAAAAATATGCAGAGGAAAACCAATATCTGCTAATGTGCATTACTTTTTCTTATCTTGACATTATGGAACGTAATAGATTTTTGATGGTTTGGCCGTTGATCAAGATTGAGGCAGGTCGTCTATGCTGAATAAGCAGTAGCATTCGTAGTGACTCTCGGTAATAAAAAAAGCACTTTCACCTCTCTTTGTTGATACAAGAACTAATGTGTGACTGCATTTACCCTAAAGCACTAGTCCTTTCGTGAACATATCACGGCTGTCCCTTCCATATAATATTTAGTGCTGGTTTGTAGATAAATTTAATGTAACTCTTCTATGATGTAGGGACTGTGCCTCTGTAGTACGTTGATGTCTGATCTTCCCCACTTGCTCGATAAATAAATCATTGAAACCTTATAAGAGATCCACGTTCAATGTAATTCCGTCCCATCCTCAATGTGTTTATGATATAAGAATATAAATTTTCTCAACAATAGACATAAGTGTGGCATTCTGATCCTTTGACTAAATGATTTCAGGAAGCAAAGTTATGAGTTGCAAATTATCAGACTTACGCCGTATGCGGTCCAGGAAGTCAGTCGAAGTATTAAAGACAATTAAAATAATTGCATAACTGTTCGTTTTATGGCAAGGCTGAAAATCAAATGCGTTTCATATCACCACCTACGTAAATAATTAACTGCAATCTTTCAGGTGGTTCCTCTTCTCAAGATCGTACAGTTATCAGATAACAGGGATCTATCACTGTGTGTGTGTGCGTGTGTGTGTGTGTGTGTGTGTGTGTGTGTGTGTGTGTGTGTGTGTGTTGTGTTTCTGTATATGTTCTGCGTAATGAGATTTTAAATTTATTTACACGGCGTTGTCTCATTGTATCTGTTCGTTTAAAATGACAGGATGTGTATCTCTCAAAATACGGATTGAATTCCAGTACGTTAATTGAATATTATTAGACACGTCTATTTTCCTGGTATATGGAAAATGTAGAGCGTTGTGGACCAACGAAAAATGAAACAAAAGCCTAGGATCCAATCACAAGTAAGCATGTGGAAGTTTGTCCGGTAACGGAATGCTTTAAAATGTATCTAGCATCACAGTTGTTGTTGCTGATCTCCACTTCACTCTGAAATAATGTTCGAAGTAGGGTTTTCGGTATATGCTGTAAAATATGTAATTAGATAAAACAGTGTATAAAATTAATCTCGTTTTACTTTTTCACTATTGTCTGAGTTTACACTTACTAATTCACTGCAGTCACTGGCATAAAAATATATTCATGCCATCTGTTCATTAGTAAGATTGACAACATGAGGCCATTATATTTCTTTACTAAAAACTTTGCATCCTGCTGTACCACATATCGACTATCGTTCTGGAATGGTGTTTGTACAGTATAGCTTATTATCTCAAGAAATTAGTGACATTAAGAGTAACTTTACATAACTGGTTTAACAGTCAAGCTTTATCCAGCAAATATTACAGAAAATTAGCTTCTAAAGTAATCAGCCATAGATAGGTATTTAAAGTTTGCCTGCCTTTGACTGTCCGGTTGGGGCCATTAACTTCAGCTAACTTAGTTAGTAACTGCGCCTTTTAGCGTAATAGGTATTAGCTGGTCCAGGTTCGTTTAAATATCTGGCTGACGTTTTATAGCTGTAATTTCACAAGAGTGTTTCCCTGCCCTGCAGTTATTTGGAAAATCCTACTAAGCTCCACGTCCCCTTGACCTTACTACCAAGTTGTTTTCCATGCATCATAGTTCCTACACTCTAAAAGTATATCGCTTTACAGGATCATCACTATCTGACTTCACTCCGTAGACTACTGGACGTTCTTAACTGTTAACTAGAAAGGAAGAAACAATAGTTGGAAGAATTCAGTTATAAGTTGTATCCAATGAAACTAGTGTGTGAGGTAAGTGGGTGTTAAGAAGGCGTCAGAGGGCTAGTTCATATTCAGTCTGCACTGAGGGCATGTCGGGTTTGGCGTCTTTCCGACGCCGAAAATGACTCCTAGCTGCGTTTGGTGCGTGTACCGTTGTTTCTGTACATGATTTTTAGGTATTATCACTCTGTAGCTGACGATAATTCGTTTCGGGAAACGTAGACCTCATAGTTCCGTTCATTTAATCACAGACTGTGTGTGTTCACTACACAAACAAAGCGAATGTTCCTTGGTTTAATATTTGCGTATTGCCTGTTCTGTTAACTACTGGGAGGGGGGGGGGGGGCGGTGTTGGTTGCACCTTAGTAAACCACTGTACGCTGTTCAGTCCTTCGCTTTTAGTATAGATGTAATAGAAGTTTAACTTATTTTCTTATTCCATTTTTATGCGCTGCAATCTCTTCCCGAAATTCCAAGAATTACTCAAGAAAATTAACGTTTTTTTCAAATATGGAAACATGCTGCATGTAAAACATGGTCATATACCTGGAAACAAATAGACTGAAATTTACAAGCGTTACAGTCGAGAAAATTTCCTTATTCCGGTATTTAATAGCCTATCTGTTATATTACTAATCTCCTACACACAAATAATCAGTAGGTAAAATTAAATTAAGCACGTTATATACATTATGAAATAGATGCTATTGAAAACTGACAAGTTTCTGTTTCCTGGGTAGATGAAATTGTTAAGACCTTGAAGGAAACTTAGTTCTTTTACAAATATCACTTTCAACTATCACAAGTTCCATGCTGAGAGGCCTTCTACAAGTGTCAGCTGATATAGGACCGACAAAGTACGGCTTCACTGTCCACATGTTATATAAATAGATGTAAAATATATATGGAGACTTAGTACAATACTCCAAAAAGCCTTGATATATTGTACAGCAGTAAAATGTACAGAATGTGAAAAATTCACAGATGCTGCACAGAACACAACCTGATGCGTAACAACGACACAATCGATAG
The DNA here is from genome assembly GCF_023864345.2 of Schistocerca serialis cubense. Classification (NCBI taxonomy): domain Eukaryota; kingdom Metazoa; phylum Arthropoda; class Insecta; order Orthoptera; family Acrididae; genus Schistocerca; species Schistocerca serialis. The sequence continues at coordinate 271,927,817 of NC_064642.1, forward strand.
AAAATGCCGAAAACTGCTTACGGCAGCCTCCAGTGCATTAATTCATGAGATTCTAAAATCAGTCTCTACTCTAAAGCACCGACCAAAAAACACCGTATGTTTCCTGGTATATTATCTTCTAGATACAACGCATATTTACGTTACTTTAAAGATTCATTTGCATGCTGAGATTTATTAGCAGAAAACGTAGTTATAATTAACGAAATAAAGAAATAATTTGAGCCACAGATATATTCCACGGATGTATAGGCCTAAATATTGTATGTAGCCGCTGGAAATTTTTTAAGAATTTTGAGGCACCTTTTGTTTTCTAGGTCTTGTCCAGATAGGACATACTATAGCACACCGACATTATTACTACATTATTTCATTAATATATTCAGGAATTGCAACCAAACGGCACTCGTAACAGCATAATGTAAGTGTTCTTCTTTTAATTATGTTTCTATTTCAGGATATACTGTTATTACTAGCCTATGTATGTTTTATTTTCTATTTTTAGCCATTGTAAGATTGTTCGGTGACCTGGCATCGCAATATGTTCCGTACTTCTAATCAAAAAGTCGTCCAGCTCGATCCACCGTCGTCTTCGTGTGCTATCTTATTACGAAGTATGATTTAACATCGAGAGAAGAAACAGGGTTAAAAATACATAAACTGACCTTTAACAAAAAAAAAAAAAAAAGAAAAAAAACCATGCTCAAGCACCGAGAGTTTGTACGAGATTTTTTGATATTCATTACTATAATTCGTTTTATGGTCTCGATGCCGTAACGAATGAGCCTAAAAAATTGATTAAATTACGGTGTTACCCACGAAGTTTATACGTTTCATAGCAATAATGGACTAAAATTTCCGTTCGTTATTACGAGAATTATCTCAAATGTAGTTCACCATACTGGTACCGGTCGTAACTGAATATGAAGGAAATGCATTGGAAACAGTTCAGCAGCTCGGAAAACAACACCTTCGAAACGCTAATGAAGCAAATAGCTGCAAATAAGCTTCTCGGGTTTGCCGCCGGATCGTATTGTGTAACTCGCACATTATTTTATCGATGCAACTGCTCGACATCATCAGATGGCGGTAGCTGCTGCTGTCACTGCTGCAAGACAGCAGGAGTAAATTATCTCACCTGGCCTCGTCATGGCCATGGTGAACGTTAAAATGACAGCGCTGTGCTATTTTCCGTGACTATCTTGACATAGTATCAGTCGCGACTTGCAGCAGTGACAACAGCAGCTACCGCCACCTGATGTTGTCGAGTATTTGCATCGATGAAACATTGTGCGAGTTACACAACACGATTCGGCGGCAAACTCGAGAAGCATATTTGCTACAGATCCGTCGGGAAAGCATGAAAACTCACAACAAGAAAGTAGCTGTTTTCATCTCTACTGTTGTCACTGATTACCGTATGACAGTTACTGGAATTCAAAGAAACTGAAGTGAAACAGTAGATAGTGCGTTCGACGAAGAGTTGTTAAGTTCTTTAAGGCCACATATCTGCTGTTTTAATTGTATGCAGCGAAACATTGTACTGCACGATAATTATATCGTCGCTTCGCCAGTTATTTCCCAAAGGACGATTTTAATTATTTCAGAAACAAATGCACTGCGGAGATCAAATTAAAATTGCGCAAAAGTATGAAATTTGAACTGAGTTTTCTTGTCGAAAATAACACCTCCAAACACTGATACTCCATAGTGACTTCCTAATTACCCCCAAAAGGCGCTGTTTGAAGGTACGGCGATGGATATAATTATGATGATTCAATATTTATAAAACTTGTAATACTTCAAATGAGTACGATTGGGAGAGAAATTTGGAAAATAAAAGTTCGCATGTCAGCAGTGGAACAAATGTTTAGTATCTTCGGTCCTGCCACACAGCCGTACATTCATGTATTTTACGTCCTTTAGATAAAAAAATTTATTGATACTGTATTATTTATATTTAAATGCAGTACGTATTATTTTATGCTATGTGTCCTCATATTGCCTAGAACTTATCAGTTCCTTTCTAATTCCTCACTAAGTCTATCGTAATATCGATGGTTGCGGAACCTCGGCTGTTCGATATAAAATATTCAATGAAAACACCTTTTGAAGTCTAAATTTCCAGTTGTTTTATTTCAGAAACCAATTTCAGCGCTGCATTTATCCATTTCAGGCACCATAACAGACATGGAGGAACAATCTCACATCTATTGTTGTCAAAACAAGGTCCACGTTCAATGACTGGCATCCGTATATTTCCTCTTGACACGGCGAAACTTTCGATCATTACATGCCAACTATCACTATGCAATGATCGAAGGGATCGCTTGTTGTTCAAATAAAATAACCGGAATTTGGACGGCTGAAGGTGTTTTGACTCAACGCGTTGTACAGTCTTTACGGGAAGAATCTAAATATATTTTGGGACCAACCAGCAACCACGCATAACACCGCTCCATGACAAGGATTTCTGGTCGGATGAGTATCGGGTAAAATGGTATAACAGGAGTAGGATTCGTCATGAATAGGAAGGTAGAGCAGAGTGAGATACTGTGAATAGTTCAGTGATATGGTTGTTCTTATCAAAATCGACAGTAAAGCAACACCAACAACGATAGTATAGGTATGCATGCTGGCGTCGCAAGTTGAAGATGAAGAGAAACATAAAGTACATGAGGATACTGAAAAGGTACTACAATACGTAAAAGGTGATGAAACTCTAATAGTCATGGGGGACAGGAACGCAGCTGCAGGGGATGGACTAGAAAAAAAGGTTACAAGAGAATGTGGGCTTGGGACAAGGCTTGAGTGAATGGAAAGATTAAGTGAGTTCATTTAAATTTCAGTTAGTAACAGCAAGAAATCATAAGAGGAGGAGGTATACTTGAAAAGGCAGGGTGACATGGTCAGGCAGAGATTCCGAAATCAGATACTGGATTGTAAGGCTTCCCTGGAACAGATATAGACTCAGATTGCAGTTTAATAGCGATGAACAGTTGGTTGATTTTTAAGTGATTAGACAGTAAGAATCAACATGCAAAGAAGTGGGACACAGAAATACTAAATAACGAGACACGCTTGAAGTTCTCTAAGGGTGTAGATACAAAAATGACGAACAGCTCAGTAGACAGTACAGCTGAAGAGGAATGGACAGGGCAGTGACCGAAGTCTGGAGGAAACACATAGGTAGAAAGAAGGTAACAGCGAAGAAACCATGGGTAACAAGGAATACTTAAGTTGATCGACGAAAGAAGGAAGTACAAAAATTTTCGGGCCAATTCAGGAATACAGAAATACATGCCGCTGAAGAATGAAATAAATAGGAAGTGCAGAAAGCTAAGACGAAATGGCTACATGAAAAATGAGAAGAAATCAAAAACGGAATCATTGTCGGAAGGACTGTCTCAGCATATAGGAAAGTCAAAACAACCTTCGGTGACATTAGAAGCAAGGCGGTTAACGTTGAGAGTGGAACGGGAATTCCACTGTTAAATGCTGAGGAGACAGCAGATTGATGCATTGAGGCCTGTATGAGGGGGAATATCTGTCTGATGTGACAGAACAAGAAACAGGAGGGGATCTAGAAGAGATAGGGGATCCAGTACTAGACTCAGAATTTAAGAGCTTTGGAAGACTTACAATCAAATAAGGCAGAAGCGATAGATAATCCATCACAGTTTCTAAAATCATTGGGGGAAGTGACAACAAAACAATTATTCACATTGGTGTGTAGAATGTATGAGTTCTGCGACATATCATCTGACTTGTGGACAAATATCATCCACACAATTCCGAAGACTGCGAGAGCTGATAAGTGCAGGAATTATCGTACAATCAGCTTAACAAGTCATGCAACCAAGTTGCTGACAAGACTAAGGCACAGAAGAAATGAAAAGAAAATTAGGGATGTGTTAGACGGCGATCAGTTTGGCTTCAGGAAAGGTAAAGGCACCAAACAGGCAATTTTGACGTTGTGGTTGATAACAGAAACAACATTAATGAAAAATCAAGCCACGTTCATTGAATTTGTCAACCCGTAGAAAGCGTTCGACAGTGTAAAATGGTAGAGGATGTTCGAAATCCTGTGAAAAATAGGGGTGATATAAAATATGTACAAGAGCCAAGAGGAAATAATAAGAGTGGACGACCAAGAACGAAGCGCTCGGATTAAAAAGGGTGTAAGACAGAGAAGTAGTCCTTCGCCCCTACCGCTTAATCTGTACATAGAAGCAGTAATGACGGAAATAAAGGAAAAATTCAGGACTGGAATTAAAATTCAAGGTGAAAGGTTATCAGTGATAAGATTCGCTGATGATGTTACTATCCTGAGTGAAAGTGAAGAAGAATTACATGATCTGCTGAATGAAATTAACAGTCTAATGAATTCAGAACATGGATTGAGAGTAAGTCGAAGGAAGACGAAAGTAATGAGGAGTAGCAGAAATGAGAACAGTGAGAAACTTAACATCGGCATTGATGGTTACGAAGTAGATGAAGTTAAGGAAGTCTGCTACCTAAGGAGGTGTAAAACAACCAATGACGGACGGAGCAAGGAAGACGTCTTCTGGCTGAGGACAACACGAACAACAACATAAACAATTAGAAATATATGACTAGACTTCGCTATTAAATGAATCTACTGCATGCCGCACTTTACGGCTATGTACGTAGTGGCACGTCCTGTATGACATCAGTGTTTTCAACACTCCAGTTTCTGGAACAGACCTATCAAAAAAGTTGAAACCACAACTCGTACGCGAAGTACATTCTGCGAATTTTTGAGAGACCTGTTGACATCTTCCCCTTCAAATTCTTCCAAGGTCCTTACCCTAAATTGTTTAAAAGTGATGATTTTAATCGTTCGCTTAGCTGATCCCAAGAACATGCTTGTTTATTTCACAGTGCAAATAATATTCAGAATAAACTGCAACCGCTGTCTAATATCAAGTAGTTTTCTTTTAAGACATTCTGTCAATTTAATACAGACAGAATCGCCACTTATCTATTAATTCTGAAGCCTAAGATTTTGTTGGGACCACGCAGTCGGGAAATTTGATGACAATTCGTTATGTAATTTCCTTTTCCACACTAACGCTGCACCAGTAAGTTCACTCTTTAAGAGAAAACATGATTTTTTCAGTAACAGTTTTGCAACTATAACAACGGAACAACAAGTTGTCACGTCTCATAAGCACCGGAGTACCGCATCATACTAGGTAACGGTACTGAAAAGGCTCAGAAGAAAGGTAGGTACTGCCAAGCATATCGGTGCATCCAAGTTTCCTTATAAAACGAGAGTGCCGCTTATGGTAGACACCCTGAAATTCTGCTTTCTTTTATTGCAAACAGTTTGTTGTTGTTGTGGTCTTCAGTCCTGAGACTGATTTGATGCAGCTCTCCATGCTGCTTCATCCTGTGCAAGCAGCTTCATCTCCCAGTACGTATTGCACCCTACATCCTTCTGAATCTGCTTAGTGTATTCATTTCTTGATCTCCCTCTACGATTTTTACCCTCCACGCTGCCCTCCAATACTAAACTGGTGACGTATTGATGCCCCAGAACATGTCCTACCAACAGATCCCTTCTTCTAGTCAAATTGTGCCACAAACTCCTCTTCTCCCCAATTCTGTTCAATACCTCCTCATTAGTTATGTGATTTAATCTTCAGCATTCTTCTGTAGCACCACATTTCGAAAGCTTCTATTGTCTTCTTGTCCGAACTACTTATCGTCCATGTTTCACTTCCATACATGGCTACACTCCATACAAATACTTTCAGAAACGACTTCCTGACACTCAAATCTATACTCGATGTTAACAAATTTCTCTTCATCAGAAACGCTTTCCTTTCCATTGCCAGTCTACATTTTATATCTTCTCTACTTCGACCATCATCAATTATTTTGCTCCCCAAATAGCAAAACTCCTTTACTACTTTAAGTGTCTCATTTCCTAATGTAATTCCCTCAGCATCTCCCGAGTTAACTCAACTATATTCCATTATCCTCGTCTTGCTTTTGTTGATGTTCATCGTGTATCCTCCTTTCAAGACACTGTCCATTCCGTTCAACTGCTCTTCCAAACGGTATGTATTCCTGCAAACTGTATGTTGGTTATAGATATATTTTTAGTCGTTCGTATTAGTGACATTATTCGTACTTAATTGGATGGGTTATTGTGCCTTTTACGAACTGATTTCTTAGGTTCATTTACGTATTCACGTTGTGAAATGATTGTGAAGTGGATTATAAGCTCACTGGAAAAAATGCTAGTCAACCCCTTAAAAGAGCACAATGGGGGGGTCGGTGAGTTCTGGAAGGGATGATTTTAATCGTCCTTAAGCTGAATCTAAAGGTATGCTTGTCTACTTTATACGAGAAGTAGTTGTACACGTGTTGCTCTAGGACCTGGAAACCACCAAATTCGGTTCTCTGATCCCATGGGTTTATCAAGATCGAAATATTGATGTTACTGCAGCACTATTCCGGAAGCCGGCAACAGTTACAGGCTGCCTACTTAACGGCTCCCTGGGCAATAAAAATTTGATTCTCAGTATTTCACGTTGTTACTGACCGAATTGAAACATTGACAAGGATATCTTAATCTGCTCAGTAAGAGGTATAATCTTAAGGTAATACTTTAACGCAATAAGACAACTGTTACCGCAAGAAACTGTGAATACTCGAGTGTCTTGAGGCATCGTCACTGACAAAGAGAGAATTCCCGTTCTACATTCATCTGTACACATTATTTCAACTCTTAAAGAACCTTATACTAGCTGACACCCACCACAAGTAGTTGGAAGGAAGAACGTATATCGCTTACTATATTTTCGCTGCTGATGAAGCATTATTCATGACGGTTTAATTTATTACTGTTTTAATACCGGCTCTACTCACAACACAGCTTGGAGACAGCGTCCACATATAAAACTGAATGCACGTGTAAGAGTATGTCATTGTGCGCGACAAAGGTCAAAAGATATGACACCATAAATACTAAGATGTATGAAAAACTAACTTTTGTTTAAAATGGAGTGCAAATTACCCAAATATATTCATCCAGTACTCCGCAGTTAGAGCAGTTAAAGACTTCCGACAAAGTTTGAGCATAACTCAGATCTGTTCTAGAATTTTTTCTCGTTTACATGCTTAAAGTGAAATATTTAATTTATACATTCGTTTGCAAAGAAATCAGACGGTTGAAGCTATTTTACACGTGCGAGCTCGATTCTTTAAAGAATCGACGATTATTGTTTACTCTTCTAGGATGTACAGAAAGGCTATAAAAATTTTGAAAAATTCACAAAAGCTTTAATAAAGAAGCTGAAGGGTTGAAATGAGACGAGTTGTGGAGCTTGGTATTAAATAATCACCCATAACTCACGTCTTAGAAACCCCTAAATTTTAGGCAGTGGTCAAAATGTCGTCACGAACCGACCGTTCTCTGGGTACTTGCAACCAGTTCTGCTTATTGAGCTAGTCTCTGATTGTAACTCCTTTCTGAGTTGATACAGCCACTGATGATATCTCTAGCACTGGAAGACGGAGCCAGGGAAATGTGACTCAGACCACGCCGTAATGTCCATTAAACAAGTATCGCCAGAAAGGCAGACACTGTCCGTGAAGCCTGCATTGCGTGATCGACTTTTCTATCGTCGTAGTCCAACGCTGAGTTACAAGCCTATCAGGTACCACATTGAACACATATCTTCAGCGGTTACTGCAATCCTGCAGGAGCTTAAATTAATTTCGTTCATTAGCAGGAGCCAATATATTCTGACAATACATATAAATTAAATCACGTTACGTTCATTATGTTTTTATACGCATACCTTTTACCGCCAAAAAAAGAGGACGCTTCAATTATTCAGGTGTAAACAGAAAACTGTGGCTCATTTTGCTTTCACTTCCAAATTCGACAAATTAGTAGGCTTTTTCAGCGTTGCCGCTAAAATATGAATCGCTAATATTGTTGAAATTTTATCTGAGTTATTAATTTTAATGAGTTGAAAATAAATCGATTCTCTTTTATTAATTAGAAATCAAAGGAAAACATTTACTACACAGTGGCAGGTAATCACTTTTTAATGGTACCAGCATTTGCAGTGGCGGTAGCCAACACATGCTGGTGTGACAACATTCGGCCTGAGAATAGGCGTCTCGAATGAGCGTGTTAGAACGCGTCATACCAATATTTGGTCCATAACTGGAGGAATGGCTGAAGGTGTGAGATCCGTAACACAATATTACTCGTCATTACCCTTGGTTCAAGCATATTCGTCTCCACAGTACTAGATGCCGATAGAGATTATTTTCATTTATTTCGTCTGGTCCGTTATCGGACGCACATATCCATCATCAGCGGCATCTGCATTCCAGAAGACAAAATATCTTTTAAAATATATTTATCACCAGTGTATAGCGTTTCGCATGACACAAAGTCTATTCTTGCATGTACAGTAATTTGTTCTGGTTTCTCAACACATGCAAGAGATGTTTTCCAACGATTTTCTCATACGTATCTAATTATCTAACGATAATTTTCATCAGCACATTTCGAGGTCGTGCTTAAAAGTAATGCCTCAGAATTATTTGTGAGAAATGTCTTAAAGATTTTTCAATAAAAACAAAGTTTTTTAACATTCTAAATCTTAATTCTTCCTGTCTACGTATTTATTACTCAACGTAGTCACTCTGGCAACGAGAACACATTCTTCCCAACGAGATACCAGTTTGTAGATAGCGTCACTGTAGAATATATGAGTACGTTGATGGAGCCACAACGTCACCTCTGCTTGCACCGCTTCATCACTATCGAAGTGAAGTCCTCGTGATCGTGCGGTAGCGTTCTCGCTTCCCACGCCCGGGTTCCTGGGTTCGATTCCGGCGGAGTCAGGGATTTTCTCTGCCTCGTGATGACTGGGTGTTGTGTGATGTCCTTAGGTTACTTAGGTTTAAGTAGTTCTAAGTTCTAGGGGACTGATGACCATAGATGTTAAGTCCCATAGTGCTCAGAGCCATTTGAACCATTTTTTGAAGTCCTCTAAGATGTTCTATAAGTTTCGAAAACCGACGAAAATCGGATGGGGCCAAGTCCGGACTGTATGGAGGAGGGTGACCGGTGACAGTGAACACAAGATATCGGATTCTTGCAGACATCACGGCTCTCGTGTGTGGACTGGCGTTGTGATACTGAACGAGAGGGCGCTCCGTGTGTGAACGATCTCTTTGAAATCGAGACTCTATTACAACATGCTGTTTCTCACGCACTGACATAGTTACGTTTAACAACGAAATGTTACACGCTACAATTCGGAGCCCCGTAAGAATGAAGATGTCGAACGTTGGTAAAATTTGTTTTAGATAACTATCTCAAAGAGTTTACACATAAAATATTCGGACGCATTACTTTCAGCACACCCTCTTAATTTGGATATTTTGTAATAGTCAACGGCACTGTGCTATACATCAATAGATTATACGTAATGGCATTCGACGTAACCACAAGGCAGATTAACTAGGGAGAGAAGCGACTATCAGCAGAAGATCAAGGACATCAAGCTCCCATATGCACACTACCACCCATAAATAAAACGACAGGTGCTTATTTCATGTCAGCAACAATGGACCGAAAGCCGGAAAAGCAATGGGTGAATGCTACGCAGGTATACAACCGCTAATACCAAGACGGCAATGATTTGTAAAAAAACAAACACTCAAGGGAAATCGTAACGGCCATTGTGAATGTGCATCTCTTTGGTGGATTTTTTTCCCACTTTCATACATGGAAAAGTTATACAGGTCAAATGGCGTCCTATGCCACTCTAATAAAGTCTGATTAGGATCAAACACGTTTCGCATTATTCTAATACATCTTCAGTGGTTTGTGTTATTCTTTCTAATGCCGTTCTTCACGGTATTCTACATATAATTAATAGATTTCAGCACATAGCACTTTCGCTAACACTAAATATATTCACGTTATTCTGTTATGAAAAACCGCTCCTATCCCGTCAATATGTGCAGTTTGTTTTGGTGTGCACATGAAAACAAATTGCACAAAATGGCGATATGGTGATGGTACGTCACAGTTATGATCTGAAGACGCATTTGTACGTGTCTCCTCTTAGAAGTATGTCTGACCAAGTTTAAATGTTACTTCGACATAAAATTTTTAAAATTATAGTGTAAATATTGTGCTAGAAACCAAAGGAAATAAATAATTTTTAAATTTTATTGTCTGTGTTCACAGAATATCTAAACAAAGGAATGTATTCCAGCACTAAAGGTTCAAGAGAATATTAGTGAGATCTGAGATGACTGTATTGTTTTTTAGATTCCTCTGTTTGTTAAAAGTAGGGCCAGTATGTTTCGTCGAGTAAATGAAAATTCCTATTTCTTCTAAAATATTTAGCAGGCTACCCATTCTGGCAAGGTGTAGGATTGACAGGCATTGTGCAGTTTCTTTGTCTGTATGTTTTAGTTCTTTTAGGCTTCTGTCAGTAAGTTTTTGACGTTCTCTGAATCTTGTTTTGAAATTTCTTCTTGTCTATCCTATGTGGATTTCCTCACAGATATCGCATTATCTTGTGAATGCTTGAATCTTTTGGCAAATGGCTTTAAGATGTGGTAAGCAACCAGTAAATAATGGAAGTTAAACTACATTAAATAAAACTGGAGTATGACCCGCACTCTGAGGATTGCTTATGCCTGTAGACAATAATAGTTTTGCTTGGCTCATTGGGACTGTTCAAGTACTTCTACTGGCCGCCACTTCGGTCATTTGGGTATCCCTAAATTACCCTAGTTACCCAACCGGGGAAAGGGAAGCAATAATTTAATGTGGAATCTGAAAAATGTGTTGCTTATAGCGACTCCTTATATGTTTGAGAGATGAGGACAACGACAGAGATAGGACTGAAAAATTGGTGGTCAGAACAAGATTCGATCCCACAATCTCACAGTTACCAGATATGACCGCTATAGTTAAACAACCAGGTCCCACATTTATGCAGATAGTTTGTAAATAGGTTCTGGTCAGTGAGTTTGCGAGTATCAAAGTATGTAATATATGTGATCGTATCTTTCGATTTCAATGACTTTAAAGTTAAACTTTTTTGCACCGCTATGACCCCATAGCGATTAGTATATGAGGTAAATTTCCACTTGGTATCTCTACCCTTTTCTGGGCAAAAGGGGTCCCTACAGACGTACAAACAGACAACAAATGATTAAAAAATCCTGTTTAATGTGACATAATTACAGAGTGATAGTTTTAGGATTTCTTGATGTATTCATTCCGCGAAACCTTGCTTTTTGAGGAATTTCATGATTTTAGGTCATCGCGAAGTACCCTCCAGTGAGTGAGTTAGCCAGCATCAGCATATGTGATATAAATGGCTGTATCTTTCGATAACATAATGAATTTTTACACCGCCAAAAGACTGTAGACCTTCGTACCTGACATAAATTTCCATTTCCTGAGAAAAATGGTCTTAACAAAGAGGTAGAGGGACCGAGGAACAACAAAATAAAAAGAAAAGAAATTTTTATGTAATAACAAATTAACAATTTTTGCATTTTTACTTTAGTTGTCCTGTCAAATCTTGATTCTTGTCGATTCTTGAAATTGCAGGTCAACGTTTTAACGAATGAAATTGAGAATATTGATGTATGTGACATAGCTGCCAGTGTTTCTTCTTTGCACTGCCTTGAAGCTTCAATTGTTTACACCACCAAGTGATCGGAGACCTCAGGATGTGACACAAATTTCAAATTCTTATATCTACCCGTCCCATTAGAAAAGGCGTCTTATCAGTCGGACAGAAAGACACATGGGCGGACAACAAATGGCACAAAGAATCATACTTTTTATGTAATATAAATTCAAATGAACAATTTTCAAATTTTTTCACTTGTTTTACCAAATCTTTCTGTTTCACAAATTTTATGATTGTAGGTCATTGGGATGTATCCTTCAAGTTTTGATGAGTCAATTTGCGAGTATCGAAGTAGATGACATATACAGCCGTATCTTTTCGTGATATTGACTTAAAAGCTTAAACGTTTTACATCGGCAAGCGACCGTAGGTCTTAGTATGCAACGAAAATTTCAACTTGATAGTCCTATCAGTTCCGTAGAAAAATGGGTTTTACCAGTGGGTCACACAGACAGACGAAGAACAAAATGATCCAATGAGGGTTCCGTTTTTACCTACAGAGGTATGGAACTCTAAACGTAACTGTCACATTAAGTAGTATGAAACAGTAGAGATAAAAGTATTTTGAAAGGTATTTTGACTTATGTAATGCAGATTCCGCTGGTGACTGGTGTGTATGACTGACGCTAGGCTGGCAGTAAATAGACGAAAGTAATCTGTGCTGAGGAGCTTACGTGAGCCCTCTCTGCCGTGATCATCTCAAAGTACGGAAGCATGACAAGACGCCCTGCACGTTATCATTGCATCCAACTACAATAATCAGTTATGGCTAAGACGACGTGCACAGTATCCGAATAAAGACCAATGTAGGGGGAAATATAAAATTCTCCAGTTTTTGCAGAAAAACCATTTTGCTTTACTCAATTAATACTGCAGCGTGACTTTCAAGTCATTTTACAAAGAGACGAAACTTAATGTAGTTTTTGTGATAGTCCTTGTTTAAATCTAATACAGTTTTCTTGAGAGGCTTTGTTGATCTGAGAAGTAAGACATACATTTTGGAAGCTCTTATGTTATGTAGCTTCATTACCGGCAGTATGGCCAGAATAATTACCAGTTTCAGCACTGACTCATTTTCTCTGGGTGACACATTTCTCTTCAGCACTGTATTAACCGTCGTAAATGTTCATTGGTTTATTAAGATGTAAGTATGATAAAGATCAATAAAGACACATTTACCTATATCCAACAATGAGGCGGCTAATGAATGAAGAAGTACTAAGAAGAGTGGGAAAGAGCAGGCAATTGCTCTAGGTAATACAAGATGGAAAAAAAATGCATTGAAAATTCTTCGTGGGAAAAAGTTATATTAAAACCAGTTCCTGAAGTCTCTATGGACGGAAAGGGATTAACAGAACAGTGAAGATTTTAGTTTCAGGGTATTCAGAAAGAAGAGAATCGGTTCGTAACTAATGACGAGTAAATGTAACTATTCATAAAAGAGGCAATAATCCATAAGTCTTGTCTTCCAGATATCATCAGAATTACTGATCCACATTTCTGCTTTGAATATAACAGTACCGATTTCAGGAAATTAATTTTTACAGTATCATTCGAATCCTCAGAAATCAAACATAACTCCAGTCCTGTTTTTACATTAGCTATAAGAGAAATAACTGCCTTAATAATGTACCACCATCAATAATGATTTCCTATCTGCGCAGTTGACATTCTTCGGCGCTGACGTGTTTTCGCGTTTCAAGTGGCAAGAAAGGTAAAGATTTAATATGTAGCTAGACAATCATGTTCATTTCGAAACCTAACGACGTGTCATATTAACGAAACGTAGAGTATTGCAGGGGAAACAATATGGAAGCACTCATAAGGCATTAAATTCAAGACTGCTTTGTGTTGCTGTCACTTTAGGCAGAAATTCTTTCGCTACACCAACTTCATGCACATCTGTTCTACAAGAGAACATACGGTGTACAGCGGAGTTTGCAGAATGTAGCACAATTATATTACGGTTTTCTTATTTTATTAGAACTGATCGTTCACTAATCCGTAAGTAGAAGTAGGTTAAGAGGCCACAATCACGAACAAAGTTCCGCGAGGTATTTCGTCTTTGGATGTTTTCTCTTTCTTAGTGTTCTTCCATCGAAGCAGTCCTAGAGCTAGATCTATGTTGTAATTTACATTGCTAAACGAATATCCGAGAATCTAGGGCACCATGCCGAACCCCATTAGCAGGTTGCCTATCCAATAGACAACGAAAGGTTGATATTCATTATGTCATCTGATTATTGACGAAACCAAAAAATTTAAAACTCTGAAATAATCTGCCAGTTTAGACGTATAATCTTATGTTAAAAGTTAAACACAATGAGGCAAGTATTATAGTTAGAAACTGTGTGTTTGTCTCAAGAAAAATTAACTAACGGTGCTCTTATGCCCAGTATTTATTCCTCCAGTATTTGGAAATGATAACACTTAGAAACTTCCAACAATCTTTACACACAATTTCAAAACTGCTAAAAAAATCATCGCGCATTCTTTACTGTTTACACTACTGGCAACATAGTTTTCACACAGTATTTACTTACACCACTACTGTGCGTGCTGAATTTTGCCAATACACAATATGCCCTGAGATGACAAAAATCATTGGGTAGCGACATGCACATATATAGATCGTAGTAGTAGCGGGTACACAAGATCTAAGAAAGCAGTACATTGGTGGTACTGTCATTTGTACTCAGGTAATTTATGTGAAAATGCTTCCGGTATGATTTTGGTCACAAGAGGGAATTAACATACTTTAAAGGCGGAAAGCTAATCAGAGCTAACGCATGGCACATTCCATTTCGTAAATCGTTAGGGAATTGAACATTCCGAGGCACACAGTGTCAAGAGCGTGTCGAGAATTCCAGATATCAGGCATTACCTCTCACCACAGATAACGCAGTGGCCGACGACCTTCTCTTAACGACCGACAGCAGCGGCGTAGAGTTTTCAGTGCTATGAGACAATCAACACTGCCTGAAATAACCGAAGAAATCAATGTAGAAGGTATGACGAACGTATCCGTTGGCCAGTGCTGCGAAGTTTGTCGCTAAATGGCAGTGACAGCAGACGACCGACCCGAATGCTTTTGTAACCGCACGACGTAGCCTGCAGGCAAATTAAAATGTCCTGTGGTGCCTCTCCTTCTCGAAGTCGGCCCGTTTGACGTCCTACCCCCCCTTAACAATACCATCAGCTCTCATGAACTGAAATCGCGACTCATCTTACCAGGCCAAGGTTTTCTAATAGTCTACGGTCTAACCGATATTGTCTCGAATCCATGAGAGCCTCATGGATTGTTAAGGGGGGGGGGGGGGGGTAGGATGTCAAACGGGCCGACTTCGAGAGGGAGAGGCACCACAAGACATTTTAATTTGCACTGTCTATACTTTTACAAATAAATTCATAAAACTTTGTCAGCATGACCAGGAAGGATTCAGGATTCACACTCATAGCAGTGGAAGTTCAAAAACACGAAAAAATAATATTTTTTAAATGTGAAATTTCATGATTTTTTTCACTTGCTGTTGGCTGCATTTGTTGCTATAGGTACAGATTTATTCATATGTAAGAGAGATTCTTCGATGAATTTTGCATAGCTTGCTAACCATACTCACAGATTCAACTTTTTAGTCCTGTCTTCCTCAGTTGCGTGTAATATTACGGTATATTGATAATTTTTACTTATGGACCGTCTGACAGCAGCTGAATAAAACACAATTTTAGTGCCATACGCGTTTCGCCTTTATTTTCTGCAAGGCATCATCAGTGGCCTGGAATATGTACATATGTTAGTTATTTAATTTACATTTTTGTCACTGCCTATAGGTTATTAACAGTTCTAGTGGTTGGTATTTCCTATTAAGTAGTAATGTTTTGAACTGTACTTACAGGCTGCGTGGACAATTTCTTACGTATTACGCTCCTGTTGCATTTTTGGTGTTGTTCTTCTTCTTATGAATGCCAATTTGCGAGTTTTTCCCCACATTCCACAGCACTATGAACTGAAAGCTTGTTTCAATGCAATGTTTTGGTTTCTGTTGCCGACTGTCAAATGTTTTTGCCAAAGATCGAATGTTATTCCCAAACTTTCCAGTGTAATTATTGAGGTATCTGTGATCTGATCGTGAATGCATTTGTGTGTGCGTTTATGTATGTGTGTGTGTGTGTGTGTGTGTGTGTGTATGTATGTGTGTGTGTCCAGATGGTGTGGGGAAGAGTTTTTTTTTGTTTTGTGTTATCATTTCTTTTGTTAAGTGTAGTAGGGAGCCTGTGCTGATGTGTGTTTGTTCATTTATCACATGTTTGTTTTCTGCTATGGCTTTCTGTATGTGGAAGTTTTCTTGCGTCTCTATAAGATGTTTGTCATGGTTGCCTATTCTCATTATTTTCATTTCATGTTTGTAGGATGATGGTTTTGGTGTTTTAAATGCTCTGCAAATGTGGAATGGTTCGTTTCATACTTCCAACATCTGATATGTTCTCTGTACCTTGTTTCAAAATTCCTGAATGTCATGCCTATGGATACTGCATCACAACTGTGACATTCAAGTTTATATATTCCTGATTGTTGGAACAACAACAGAAAAAAAAAATTGTATTGAAACAAGCGTTCAGTTCATAGTGCTGCGGAATGTGGGAAAAAACCGCAAATTGGGATTCATAAGAAGGAGAACAACACCAAAAATGCAACAGGAGCGTAATATGTTAGAAATTGTCCACGCAATAGTACAGTTCAAAACACTACTGCTTAATAGGAAATACCAACCACCAGAACTGTTTACAACGTATAGGCTCAGTGACAAAAAATGTAAATTAAGTAGCTAACATATGTACATATTTCAGGCCACTGATGATGCCTTGCAGAAAATAAAGGCGAAACGCGTATGGCACTAAAACTGTGTTTTATTCAGTTGCTGTCAGATGGTCCATAAGTAAAAATTATCGATATACCGTAACATACTCACGGAAATCGTTTAACACCTTAACCCTTTTGTAAAGTAATCAGACGTTCGACGGTGTTCCTTACATGGAAGTTCGATTTTTTAATGAATATCAGATTTACTTGTTTCAGCTAAATAACCTCCAAATGGACAGAAACAGAAACTGGACGATAGCGACTGATTACTGTAATTGCCCGCCGAGGGTGTAATCAGATAATGTATGACGCTTTCGTGTTGTATTTATGTGCATTACATTACACGTGTCTATGTTCGAGTGAAGAGGCTGTTCAGGAAGGTAATCAATTTATTGATGTAACCTGCCGAGCGAATTAATGAGCAAATATTTGCGGAATTTCTGTTCTAATTGTAGCTGGATAACTGAATGAAGGCATTTGCTGTATCGATTTTCTTAATGTAGCGCCCTCTATGATCAAATTTGTTCCAGAGGGGGAAAGGATTGTTTACCAATTGGCGCATCGGCACCTTTGAAATCGCTACAGAACCTCGAGGCTGTTACATGTCATTCGTATGTGGTTCTAGGTCATACTTTTATAACTGAGCCACTTAGGAGACGAGGGCCTGCCTGTGCTCACAGCTGATGTGCTTGGCAAATGCATGTGACCGGTTGTTCACCGTGCAGTTTGACCATCACATACCTTGGGAAAGTCGTCAAAGTTATCAATTTGACTCTGTTATACACATTGACAGATGTTCTAATAAGTATTAGCCGTTCACAAGCTCACCTCATAAATACCTTCAAAAGAAAGTACGCTGGCCACACTGGAGCACTGGAGGCAAAGAAGGCGTTGACGGAAGTCAAGGCAGTGAAATGACATCTGTGTTTCAGATAACGGTTTAGGATAATTAATTGATGGGCAGATCAGACAAGCGGCTGGGAATAAGCTGTCGTATTTGGACCTACTCGTACCACACCTTGAATACAGTAGCCCGATTGATTGGTTTATAACACGGATTTTCCAACATGTCTATAAAATTTGGTGTAGGCCTGCTACACGCAGCCGTGCAAACCGGAGTGAGAACAGTGGTCGTACAGATACAGTAACCGAAAACAAGTGCCAACTATTGGCAATCCTTTTGAATGACAGCCGGTTTCGAACCCGACTGAAACTGCTGCTATCAGTATATGCAGATCCATCTCAACCATTTTCTGAAACAGAAAGACGCATACAATGGACTTCATGAGCCGTATTTTTCACAAAAAGATCACACACAGCACCACATCGAGCTGTACCTCTTCTGTGTGTGTGTGAAGCACACAGGAACTTGAAGGTAGTAGACTTGTTGCATGTGATGTGATGCAGTCTACTGTGACTTTTTACTTTTTCAAGTGATACAGGCTGTCAAGTGCACACGCAGCTCAATGAAGCGCCGAACCTGCTGTGTGTGAAGAGTGTAGTTCTGGGGAAACTGGAACTGTCACGCTACTAGTGATGTTTTCGTACCGTTATTTGGACCCACTTATTCAAATCACCAGTTGCGGACGAAGACTTCCGACGTAAGAACTCACCTTCGTTCTGCCAACGACCTTGTCAAAGAAAGGCTGAGGAGCTGTCGGAGGTTCAGGGCACTTTATTACCCTTTTTGTGGGAAACTGATTTTAAAAGGTGGACGAATTAACAATGATCAATGGTGTGGAGATGCAGAAGGCAACAGAAACTACTGCATCAAAGACACACAACTTTTATCCACAGGATGTATGGCCCGTCAATGGAAAAGTGACGATCTCTCCACAGGCAAAATATACCGAAGCAGACCCCCATTACGATCCCCCGTGGTGGGCGGTAGGGGGGTTGGGGAGGGGGGACGGACTGCCGGGTACAGGCGGGAGAAGACCATGCGAAACTGATGGAGTTACCTGACGACGGGATAACATTCTGCCACCCTTCAGAAATCTAGCCTTGGGAGGGAAGCCAGAAAATCTGAAAAGCTAAATGCAAAGGCACAATGTAGATGTAGTGGGTCAGTGAAGTATGGAAAATGGATAAGGACTCCTGGTCACGCGAATACAGGGAAATATCAACAGCATTTGAAAATTGTATATTGAGAGTAGGATTCATTATGAATAGGAAAGTACGGCAGAGAGTGAGCTAGTGTGGTCAGTGATATGGTTGTTCTCACCAGATTCGGCAGCAAACCAACGCCGACAACGATAATTCAAGTGCGCATGTCACTGTCTCAAGCAGATGATAAAGAGATTGGAATTGTACTCGTACGTGAAGATATTAAACAGTTAATATAGTATACAAAGGGAGATAAAGTCAAATAAAATTGGTGTTTGCAACGCGGTTGTAGGAGAAGGAATAGAATAAATTGTTACATAAGAATACGGGCTTGATAAAAGTAATGAAAGAGGAGAAAGACTAATTGAATTCGGTAATAAATTTACGAAATTTATATGAAATACTCAGTTCAACTAAGAGGAGGTATACTTGGAAGTAACCCAGATTAAAGTGAAGACTCCGGGTGAATTCTATCATGGCCAGACCAGCGGATCAAGAACGTACTTCCAATCTCAAAGTCTCCTCCCCATACGAACTAAAAGGGAGTTGCTCGATTTCTTGGAATCGTCAACTTCCATTGTAAGTTTGTCCCTAATTTCGCTCAACTAGCTGCCCCTCTTAACGATCTTCATAAGAAGGAACTGGATTTTGTATGGGGAGAGAGCCACAAGGCCGCATTGTAGGCCATTAAGACACCTCTAAAAAAGCCGCCAGTATTATTGATTCCTAATTTCGGGAGGAGATTCATTCTCCAGACCGATGTGTGTAATGCCGGGGCGGCAGTAGTCCATTCACAGGAAGACCCACTTCAGAGACGACCTGTTGCCTTTGCCTGGTAAAGATTGGCGGTGTATGAGTGTGAGGCTCTGTCTACTCTGTTCGCTACCGCAAAGTTTAAATTTCATCTTGACCACAAAAAATTTTACCTAGAGATTGATTGGGAAATTATCCAAGCCCAAGATTTGTTTACCTTGTATTTTGTTATTTTCGCAATTCCTTATTAGGTGGGCATCCGGGCCTTCATAAACCCTTGCTAATGTCTGTGCTCATTTTAAACGGCCATTCTTGTATAAGGATACTCGCAGGTTGGTTCACGAGTGTGAATCTTGCAAAATGGCGAAGTCCAGTCCCAACTCACGTAAAGGCTTATTGCATTCCGAACGGGAGCGAAGCCCTATGGATGAAGTATTCACTGATTATGAGTTCCCTGCCTTTAACAAGAGCTGCGAACGGCTATCTAGTAGTTGCTGTTGTTGCTTTCTCTCGTTCTGAGTTCCTTTTGCCAAGTAGAGAGGTTAAAGTCAATGTAACAATTCGTCATTTAACTTAAATATTTTCCTGGTTCGGGCCGCTAAAGGCGCTTGTGAATGACAGTGATCCCAACTTCGTGACACAAGAATTTAAGCAGTTTTGTTTTGGTAAAGCCATTCGGCGCATTGCGACTATTCTCTATTACCCTCAGACCACCTTTTCTGAGATGGTTAATCGTAATCTTAAGGCCACTTTAATTATCATGCTAAGAATCAGATCACATGAGACATTTCCACTCCTTGGATTATGGCTACCTTTAATGCAGCACAGCATGAAGCTTCTAAAGCAGTTCCTTCTGCTTTGATGTTCGCTTAGTCCGTTGATTTTCCCCTGGTTAATTTGTAGAGTGTAATGAATCTCTTGCCAGAGCGAATTAACCTCTTGCCTGATTAAAGAAAATAGGGATAGAGCTTGGAAAAATGTCGATCTAGCCCATCGCCGTCAAGAGAGACAGTTTACTCAGGCAAGGAGACCCTCTTGCAGCCAAGTTGGAGAAAAGGGTTTTGATCGGAATTTTAGCATAGGTTGCAGTCAGGATACTGGTATTATTAGGAGGCTTGCTCCTACATTTGTGGGACCCTTTGCTACGGTTAAGACCTTAAATCTTATTAATCTGCTAGTGTGCAACCTTGTGACTGGCAAAATGATGAAGTTATATGTGAACCAAATAAAAAAAATAAAAAATAGCTAGCTAAGTGACTCGTTTCCCTCTTTCTATCCTCAAAGAAAAAGAAAAAAAAATAAAAATAATGGTAGTGAGTGAGAGAGAGAGAGAGAGAGAGAGAGAGAGAGAGAGAGAAAAGGGGGAGCGGCTTTTGGCCTGAGTAGGAGGTTGAGCCATGGCGGCTCGTTTACCCTTTCCAGTATCGACAGCTTGTAGCCGGCGTCTCACCAGCTGGTGTGTGTGCGGTTGCCGCTCCCCCGGTTAGGCTTCACCCAGAGTGCCGTCGACAGGCCTTCGAACAGCGCAGTGCAGGCAGTTTATGTGTGGAGCTACCCAGTCCATGCGAAGAAGAGTGAACGACGACCCAAAAAAGACGCAGTGCAGATCGCCTATGCCGTTCGTATCTGGTTGTTGAGCTCTGTACACCGATTTCCTGCTCCTCAAACTGTTTGACCAGATTTTCGTGCTTATATTCATTGAGTCGTCATGCACTTTGTTATTTGACTCTGTGTCGTTCTGGGAAAAATTTATTTCCTGGCCTGATCTTCGTGTTGTTTTAAATGACTTGTATTAATCTGTTCGCCAGGCTTCTTTTTAATGACTTGCCATGATTAATGTTGTTACGGCGATTTGTGCAAAATTGTATCGAAGCCCTATGAATTATCTAGTTCCCTAAAACTTTACATCTTCTTTTAAATTGTTTTGTGGGAATAACAAATTGGTTGTGAATTCTAATATTTGCTTTCACTGCGTTTTAGAAGCTGGTATGTTTTCTGATATTATTATTATTATTATTATTATTATTATTATCTTGCCAGTTAATTTTTATGGGTTATGACCTAAAGCTAACCGTAAGACCTTACCGAGTTGTCATTTATATTCCATCCTTGACGAATTTACAGCTCTTTTTCACTAGTTCTCTTTAAAACCTTAGGTTTTTAGAGAGTCTTATTTGCTGGAGCGTTTGACCCTATTGGAACGGTTCTATAAGTGCAATCGTAGCTAAACAATAACCTTCAGGTGTAGTGTAATTCATTGAGACATTAATGTTGGGCGTTCGTTGGCAGCATCAACTAAGCTACTGGGAAAGCCTTCCGTGTCCGTTGCATCTTGCCGCCTGGGGCCGTGCGGAGTGGCCGCGCGGTCAAGGCGCCATGTCACGGATTGCGCGGCCGCTCCCGCTGGGGTTCGAGTCGTCCCTCCGGCAGCTTAGATGTGTGTGTGTTCGTGGCATAAGTTAGTTGAAGCTAGTTTAAGTAGTGTGTAATACTAGGGATCGATGACCTCAGCAGTTTGGTCCCTTACTAATTCAAACACACATTTGTAGATTTGCCACCTGGTCCTGGCTTGCTTGTGGCTGTGTGGACGACTCTCGAGTATTTCCTAGAGCGGCTTGCTGTTTGTTTGCTGTCACGAGACGTGACTGTCTATGCTCAAGTTGTAAGTAGGCTGTTTAGGTTTTTATGTTGGTAACGCCACGTAGCGTTCTGTATGAAAATCACTGGCTGTGCTGTGTGCAGTCTGGGGCTGGTTTGCAATGTTGGAGTATTCGCTATTGTAGTGTTGAGCAGTTGGATGTGAACACCGCGTGGCGTTGTGCAGTTGGAGGTGAGCCACCAGCAGTGGTGGATGTGGGAAGAGAGATGGCAGAGTTTTGAGAGAGGACGATCCGGATGTGTGTCCGTCAGGAAAACGAAATTTGTGAGACTGGATGTCATGAACTGATATATATATTATGACTTTTGAACACTATTAAGGTAAATACATTGTTTGTTCTCTATCAAAATCTTTCATTCGCTAACTATGCCTATGAGTTGTTAGTGTCTTCAGTAGTTAGAATCCTTTATTTAGCTGGCAGTATTGGCGCTCGCTGTATTTCAGTAGTTTGAGTATCGAAGATTTTTGTGAGGTAAGTGATTCATGAAAGGTATACGTTATTATTAGTCAGAGCCATTCTTTTGTAGGGATTATTGAATGTCAGATTGATTGGCGCTAAAATTATTGTGTGGCAGTTTAGTGTTGATCAGAGTAAGTAAAGAGAGAAATGGTTCAAAAATGGTTCAAATGGCTCTGAGCACTATGGGACTTAACATCTGAGGTCATCAGTCCCCTAGAACCTAACTAACCTAAAGACGTCACACACATCCATTCCCAAGGCAGGATTCGAACCTGCGACCGTAGCGGTCACGCGGTTCCAGACTGAAGTGTCTAGAACCGCATGGCCACACCGGCCGGCCGAAGAGAGAAATGTCTGAGTACGTTCAGTTCTGCTCAGCTGTTTGAAACTCAAATAACGTAAGAGGTTTATCAACACGATACTTCGCTAATTTTTGTAAGGGGATGTTTCGAAGTAGAGTGCTTTATATTATCTCACTTGCACTGCAATGGACGTTTTGCTGTTGGCCAAAAAACATTTGATAAATTGGTTTCGGACAGGGAATTTTCCCTTAGGTGTTATTGTTCTGCTTAATACGTATTGCAAGCCTGTATTAATTTTTATTTTAAATTGTTTGGCGTAAACACATTGGGTAAGCCCTAAAGGCAAACTGTTATGTATTGTAAACTACTTAATATTCATCCTTTGTGGGTCTGTCTAATATCTCGGTTTTGAGCTCGCTTGTAGAAATTTATCTAGTGCTCAGTTCCAATCGTTGGATGGTTTATCTAAAGCTTCATCATCTCCCAGTACCTACCGCAACCTACATCCTTCTGAATCTGTTTAGTGTATTCATCCCTTGGTCTCCCACAACGATCTTTACCCTCCACGCTGCCCTCCAATACTAAACTGGTGATCCCTTGATGCCTCAGAATATGCCCTACCAACCGATCCCTTCTTCTAGTCAACTTGTGCCACAAATTTCTCTTCTCTCCAATTCTGTTCAATACCTCCTCATTAGTTATGTGATCTACCCATCTAATCTTCAGCATTCTTCTGTAGCACCACATTTCGAAAGCTTCAATTCTCTTCATGTCCAAACTATTTATCGTCGACGTTTCACTTTCATGCATGGCTACACTCCATACAAATACTTTCAGAAACGAGTTGCTGACACTTAAATCTATACTCAATGTTAACAAATTTCTCTTCTTCAGAAACGCTTCCCTTGCCATTGCCAGTCAACATTTTATATCATCTCTACTTCGACCATCATCAGTTATTTCGCTCCCCAAACAGCAAAACTCCTTTCCTACTTTAAATGTCTCATTTCCTAATCTAATTCCCGCAGCATGACCCGATTTAATTCGACTACATTCCATTAACCTCGTTTTGCTTATGTTGATGTTCATCTTATATCCTCCTGTCAAGACACTGTCCATTCCGTTCAGCTGCTCTTCCAGGTCCTTTGCTGTCTCTGACAGAATTAAAATGTCATCGGCATCTAGTAGACGTTCCTAAAGTTTAGATATCTGTAACATTTTGGATCATAATTTCGTTCGAATTTCAGTTTTAGGGGACTCCTCCAGCTCGTTCCTTTGGACCGAACGACATCTTGGGTTTTCCGCGAGGTATTCCGGAAGGCACGGCAACGGCGTCGCTTCGGCCCGCCAGTGTCCAGGGCGCGGTGCGGCTGTTCGCCTTTGATGCCAGGGCGGCGGCGGACACATGGTCCGGCGCACGCACACGCTGGCGCGCCTGCACAGTGTCACGCACACGCAGACAGACACAGAGGGACGGCACGGTCGGTTTACTGCCGCTGTGCAGGCGCGCAAATGGAATTGCGCCCTGCCCCTGCGCTGCCCTGCGCGGTAGCCAGCTCGCCTCACCCCTGGCCTGCACTGTCGGTCCTTCCGGCTACGCCGACGGTGGCCCGGGCAGCGGGCAGCAGCACGGCACGGCGCGGCGCTCTGCTCCACTGTAGCTCGTTCCACGCTTTTATGTTTTCTCGCACATAAAACGGGCGCCAGTCACTGGCGCGGCTCCAGCTGCGACTGCGATGATTTACTGCAGGGACCAAACCCTAGTCGTCTCCTCACTCATGAGGCCTCTGGCGACATCGAGGAAAGGTCAACACTCGCCACTGTGATTCAGCCAATCAACACTTCAAATGTTCATATGTGTGTGAAATCGTATGGGACTCAACTGCTAAGGTCATCAGTCCCTAAGCTTACACACTACTTAACCTAAATTATCCTAAGGACAAACACACACACTTATGCCCGAGGGAGGACTCGAACCTCCGCTGGGACCAGCCGCACAGTCCATGACTGCAGCGCCTTAGACTGCTCGGCTAATCCCTCGCGGCCAGTGAACACTGATCGAAACCATTAGGATTGTCGCTGCTTCCGCGAATCATTTGCGATAAGGCGACAAAATTCACAGGATACCGATAAAAACAGATGCTAAGCTGCTAAGCTTCAGTTACCGTGTCATAATTGTATTAGAACAAATAAGCCCTCGGTCACAAATATTAAATCAAAATTGACCGGGTTTCGACGCTCCTATGAGCGTCGTCATCAGAATTAAACTAACTGTTCTAAAACATAATAGGTATATAAGACATTAAGAAACTAAAGTGTGTACTGACTGGAAAGAGATGCAGTACTTACAAAACAGTTTTGTTGCAACCCGTGTTAACTCAGGTACGACCAGCCCTTAGTTAGTTTAATTCTGAAGACGACGCTCATAGTAGCGTCGAAACCTGGTCAATTTCGACTTAATATCTGTGACCGAGGGCTCATTTGTTCTAGTATAAGATGGCGGTAGTATCGCTTACACAAAGTATAAAAGAAAAGTGGGTGGTGGAGCTGTCATTTTTACTCAGGTGATTCAAATTAGACGCGTGCTGCAGTCCACTTGGGAAATCGTTAAGAAATTCAGTGCTCCAAAATCCACAGAGTCAGGAGTGTGCCGAGAATAACGAATTTCAGGATTTACCTCTCACCGCGGGACAATGCAGTGTCTTCATTTAACGACCCCGAGAGCAGCGGCATTTGTGTAGATTTGTCAGTGCCCACAGTCAAGCAATTATGCATGTAACAATAGCGGAAATCAATGTAGGACGTACTACGAAATTGGGCGTCAGCTCTTATTCAATTCAACTGCCGAATTACTGATGTCGCCAGTGTGGAAGCATCATCCACCTTTAGACTTTCAGTGCCAAAAGTCTGTTTTGTACAGATCACCATATTGCACCAACAATTAAATCCTGCAAAGTGGCCTACAGATCGTCAAATACAGAAAGACTCTTACTCAATTACACTGCTCTAAAACTGTGGACACGAGCTTGAATATTACAGCGTGAAACCGATCTCCAACCCAGCTATATATCACTGCAAACCATGTCGATATAGTAAACATACGATTCATACCTTGCGCCATTCAAAATCGCTGTGTTACATGATTCATATAGCTATTGGCCACCAGACACTCATACATATGTCATGAAGACAGGCAGCAAAATCACATGAACCATAGGTGTACTCCTTGCTGCACTGGATATTTCCTAAGTTTATCCACTCCCAAAGCATGACCAGAGAGACGTCAGTGGGCCAAAGTCACTATCAAAACTGTTCTAGAAATTCGGGTCGTCCACCCTCGGCACAAAAGCGTTACAGCATATGGTTCCGACCTGCTGGCTTGCTTGCTTTTCTACACCCATCTCCTGACTCTGGGATTATAAGAACATATGTAATTTCTCATCGTTTGCCAGATTATAATTCCATTTCAGAGACACTTCTCAATGTCAAGCACATAGCCATATCGCTTGCATAGCAGAATCACTCACGCGACATAAATCCGAATTTGTAGACTGGGAGTTATTTCTCTGCAAATACGAAATTTTAACGATGTGTAGTGTGCTGTAAACCACTGAGTAACTAGATACTTAAACTGTCTGCGAAGAGCTGTACATGGAAACTAGAAAAAAGTAAAGGAAACTGAAAATTCCACTCAGGAATACCGATGTTGCTGATGTAACAGATTCCAAATCATCCCTCTAATTACAAAATCGACTAAGGGTTTCCTCATGTCTAGAGAAGCAGAAAACGTGTCTTCTACCTATTTTCCACCTGCTAGATGCACACACCACAATCGATGTTCCCCCAACTATATAAAGGTGAGAAATGTGCAGAAGTTATCAGCTGGACAATTTCCATGGAAAAGAATAACGGTCAAGCGCAAACACACATCCATATGGAATCTTCTCACAGTTCCACGCGATCGCGAAAGCTGCCCAACACCCACTAAGTATTTGTTCGCTGTTCGGCCTTCTAGACGACGACGCAATTAAGTCAGCTACATTAATGCATCCCAACAGGTGTTTACAGTCGGACAGCTCCTGGCGTTACATGTTACGTTTGCAGTCAAAGTTGAACAACATTAGACAATGAGCGAAGTATCGACTGCATCTGCGGCTCTGGAAATAGAAATATGTGTACCATTCTTATGACTTGACATATTCTTCCTTTTGCTATCACAGCACTCCACACCAAATCCATATCTTCCTTACGACTGGACATAGTCATTACCTTTGCACATGTCAGTACACTAACACGTACTTTATAAGCCTGATGCTGAAGGCAAACCTATCACACATTCCCTGTCATGAAGTATAATACTTCGTCAATATCTGATTGCTAGAGATACTAAATAATACTGACCGAAACTCAACGATAGGTGGTCATGTCTCATAAGTTTTCTTGCGGGAGGTACATTGTGTATTAGAACATGTTTAGTAACCGTCTTACAAACCGCCAGGTGTTAAAAAACTCAATTAAATTACTATCACAAGCGGTCTTGGTTCTACAGGTGCATACAAGTATGCATGTTAAAAGTTATATTGGCTTTATATATCGAGGTATGGCGTTATCTCTGAATGAAGTGTTTTCTTCCAGACAAATACCGTGACACTGAACATAGGCGGTAATCGCCGAAGTGTATAGTATCAGACCAACAGTGTGGTTACACATCGTTGACAGTGCCACCTCGTAACAAAATTACCGAATTTAGAAAGTGATTCGGCTAAGGGAAGTGGTATGAAACCGGTATTTGCAACTCCCTCACGCCGCCGCCGCTGGTTATTTCTCCAGTATTTGTAAGGTATTGTGTCTCGATGCCATGTCAGACGTTCGGTGACATATCAACTGGGTTATAGACGATGGTTGAATGGGAAGAATCACAAACAGTAAATGGTGTGCTGATTGAGGTTGTAAGGATGTACAATAGCTTTTCAGATCTCTAGTGCTACGCTATCCGCTAGAAATGCTGTCTGGGATTTGGAATCAAGTCTCTTCATTCAACGACAGACCTGCCTTTGATCCTATGGAGAAGACCTTTAATGATTTCACCCACAAGTAACTCATATTTCAGGTACTCTGATATCTTGAAACGAGTCACCTTTCTCGAAACTATCTGCTGCAGTAAATTGACAAGGTCGTTTCAGGTAGTCCCTTTGTATCTTGCAACTGCCGCCATTTCTGCAGCTTTACGCATGTAATCGTTTCAATTTAAGTCGGAACTGAGTAGAAGTCGGAGAAAGCTGTAATCACCACCTTCTGCATCCTGTGTAGAAACAGGCTAAGCTGATTTACTGCGACAGGACTGTGTTTTGACCATTCGATGGAAATGGGAACATATTGTCGTAGCTCCGCCAACTGTGCTCGTTCTGTAAGGTCAGCGCCAAACGAATCCCACTCCCACAATACGAAGTAGTAGAAAAGGCAGTATGGGAACTGGGAGAAAGACAAGGATTTTGCTGCTACTTTGTGGTGCATCCCCAAACTACATGCAAGTACTGCTGTCCAAAGCAGATCTGCATCCGTCCAAGCCCATTCACGTCTATCACCCCAACATGCTAACTTCGTTATTCTGTACCATCCAACAGACAAAAATCATGAACTATAAAAGCTCCACTAATTTCATCTGATAGAGAACTCGGTAAAGTTGTTTCCGCATCTCTTTCCTCCCATATATCGAAAATAAATAACGTCTGGTTGGCGGCATCGAGCACATCTGATGATCCTATTAAATATACAGCTATTGATCCATTGCATGGACCAGTGTAAAGGTGCAACGCCTGAATTGTAGGAATAAAAGACAGTATGGGAACTAGGAGAAGGATAAGGATTTTGCTGCTTCTTTGTGGTGCATCCCCAAACCACGTGCAAGTAAAACCACTTCATTCAGAGATAATGCCATACCTCGTTATATTAAGCCATTATAGCTTTTAACATAGATACCTGTAGAACCAAGACCGCTTGTGATGGTAATATGGTTGAGTTTTTTAACACCTGGAGGTTTTTAAGACGATTACTACTCATTTTCAAAGACAGAGTTGTACCTCCAGCAAGAAAACTTATGAGACATGTCCAACCATTGTTGATTTTCGGTCAGTATTATTTAGTATCACCACCAATCAGTTATTGACGAAGTATTATACTTCATGGTAGGGGATGTGTGATAGGTTTGCCTTGAGCATCAGGCTTGGGTACTGGAATGTGCAAAGGAAATGACTATGTCCAGACGTAAGGAAGGTATGGATTTGATTTTGGAGTACTGTGGTAGCAAAGGGAAGAGTATGTCAAGTAATAAGAATGATACATATATTTCTATTTCCAGAGCCACAGATACAGCCGATACTTCGCTCATTGTCGAATGTTGTTCAACTATGACTGCAAATGTAACATGTAATTGCAAGTATAGCGATTAAATATATGTGTAACCGATTCCCTAGGTTGATGATTCTGTCTATTCATGCTTAGCGTGCATTGTCAGTTGCCTGTGGTGGTAATATTTCAGGTTTCCCATTAACGCCAGGAGCTCTCCGACTGTAAACAACTGCTGAGATGCATTAATGTAGCTGACTTAATTGTGTCGTCGTCTAGAAGGCCGAATAGCGAACAAATACTTATTATGTGATCAGCAGCTTTCGTGATCGCATGGAACTGTGA
This sequence comes from Schistocerca serialis cubense, assembly GCF_023864345.2. Lineage (NCBI taxonomy): Eukaryota > Metazoa > Arthropoda > Insecta > Orthoptera > Acrididae > Schistocerca > Schistocerca serialis. The sequence continues at coordinate 271,957,371 of NC_064642.1, forward strand.
GAAGATTCCATACGGATGTGTGCTTGCGATGGACTATTATTTTCACCCATGTATATTGTCTGGTTGACTGCTTCTGCACATTTTGCACCTTTATTTAGTTGAGGGAACATCAAGTGTGGTGTGAAAGACAGATGGAGAAAACACGTTTGCTGGATCTCTAGACATAAGGAAGCCCTTAGTTGACTTTGTCATTATTATGGGATGATTTGGAATCTGTTGCATCACTGACTTCGGTATTCACCAGTGGAATTATCAGTTACCTCTTTTTTTTTTTTTTTAGTTTTCGTGTAAAGGTCTTTGCACACAGGATACATTTCTAGTTACTCATTGGTTTACAGCACGCTCCACCTCACTAACATTTCGGTTTTCTTGAGAAGTAATTTCCAGACTATTTCTTCAGAATTATGTTGCATGAGCGATAGTGATATGCAACTGATATTGCTATGTGCTTAATATCGAGAAGTATCGCGGAAATGTTATGATTTTTTGGCAAACCATGCAAAATTACATATGTTCTTGTAATCCCAGAGTCTGGAGATTGGTGTAGAAAAGCAAGCAAGCATGCAGGTCAGGGCCGTATGCAGTAACGCTTAAGCGGTGAGGGGGGCCGACCCCGAATTTTCAGAACAGTTCTAAGAGTGATTTCGGCCTGCTGAGGGTGTTCTGGTCACACGTCGGAGTGGATGACCTCCTGATCTCGAGGGAAATATCTAGTGCAGCGAGGAGTGTACCTACAGTCCATGTGCTTATGCTGTCTGTCTTTGTGGTATATGTACGAGTGTCTGGTGGCCGATAGCTATATGAAGGGTTTAAGAGAGGCGATTTTGTACGGCGCAGGATGCGAAATGTATGTTTGCTACATTGAAACGTTGTGCGGTGATACTTTGCTCTAATATTCAAGCTCGTGTCGTCAGTGGCAGAGCAGTGTATTTGAGTAAGAGTTTTTCTGCACTTGATGATTTGTAGGCCACTTTGCAGGGTTTAATTGTCGGTGCAACAAGGTGATCTGTACAAAATAGATTTTTGCCGTTGTAGCTCTTGTCTGCAGAAAGAAAAACAATTGGGACCGTGCTTCCACATGGACGGCATCAGTGATTTGGCGGATAAATTCAATAAGAGGTAATCATAACTCTTCATTCATTCAGAAGGCATCCTTTGTACTAGGAAATAGGAGCCTCTACTTAACAGTGAGTACATTTGCTTTTCGGAGATATTTGTTGAAAGCAGGACTTAACGATTTCCAGGAATGATCGCACATGGTGGACGGGTTGTCACTTTAGATCCATCAGGAAGAATGCCTCCGGAGTTATTCTGCGTTATTTTAAAAAACAGGTTCTGTTAGGGCAAGAATTTCGATGCAGACGTCAGTATAACATTGAGAAACTTTCAGATGGTGAGTCGCCACATGGACTTTCCGAGGCGATGTGTCAGCCACGCTTGGGAGGTAAACACGTGTGCAAGGCTACACACCCCTCTCATGTCCCACTAGGGTCGCTTGGGAGAAAGCAGTCAATGTAATTCTGGAACAGATTACTATAGCACTACCAGTGGTGTGAGTATCTACAGGTATAGTGCCAGCAATGGTAACAACATATGCCATGTGGCAAGAGGTGTCTTGCATAAGCCGGCCGAAGTGGCCGTGCGGTTAAAGGCGCTGCAGTCTGGAACCGCAGGACCGCTATGGTCGCAGGTTCGAATCCTGCCTCGGGCATGGATGTTTGTGATGTCCTTAGGTTAGTTAGGTTTAACTAGTTCTAAGTTCTAGGGGACTAATGACCTCAGCAGTTGAGTCCCACAGTGCTGAGAGCCATTTGAACCATTTTTGTCTTGCATATTGGACCGGAGTGAGTGCACCGCCCAGTGAATGCGCCTTGACGTTCTGTAGGGCAGCAGTTCGCTGATACATAGCAGTTGACTACAGGTCTATAGTCTTTTTTATGTGCACTGAGTGTTTGTGCAGTGTGTTATTTTCAGCTGTTTAAGCATTGTGAGTGTGTTGGCAGAGTGTTATATATACATTATTTTGGAGCTTTATGTGTTGTTTTTAGTCTTTCGCATTATTTTGTGAAAAGGTCTGTAGGCTGTGCAATGCATGATTTCGACAGTTGACAATTAGCAACCGTGTTTTCAGAGCCTTTTACATGCATTATTTCAACAATTTACAAGTTTTCTACATCTCTGCACGTTACAGCACTGCATTATTTTGGTGATTTACGAGTTGTTTTCACGTCTGTAGGCTGTGAGTTGCGACCTCAAGCAAGTCAGAGATTGTGTTTTCTATCACTGTAATAAAGAAGCTACGCAAAATCCTTCCTTGCATCAATTTTCAAAAATAAATAAAGTACACTCATTCCTCCCTCCAGCAGCCCAGCACGGGCTGCGTCCTTTTCCCGCCATTTTCCCCTCCAGACCGCCATGGGATGAAAGCACATTCTGGTGGCATACTGTGTACTACGGCAGCTGGACTCCATATCCCATGGTGAACATAGTCAATGGAGCAACTGCAATAAATTGTTTAAGTAAAGACTGAAAATAGAGACTTATGTCCATCCTACCCGGTACAGACTGAGTCCTTTTCCTGCCAATTCCTAGGAAGAGGGGGCGGTCGGATGACTTAGGTTAGTGTAGTCCAAGTGAGCTCTTTTGCCGCCATTTACTGAGGTTGGTGGAGGTAGCCATGGTGTGTAGCAATTTCCTGCTGGAATTTGAACTTCCCTCCATTTTCTGTGGGAGGAGAGAGGAAGGTAGGTGTTAGTGAAGGTAGCACAATTGACTTATTTTCCCGCAAAAAATTGAACTTCCCTCCATGACTTCTTTGCGATATTGCCATATCTATCTCCACTCTCTTGGGTCCGCCATATTGGATAAATTAGGAAACAATGGAGAGTGGGGCAGAACATACTTTGTTCCACTGCTAATGTCCCATACCAACACACATTTGTCAGTTACTTAAAACTATCAAGTACATTCCATGAAAAGGGAGTGGATGGTACGATGCTTTACCAATACCTCGGTTGTATGCAACTTGTGTGTGTGTGTGTGTGTGTTATTGTATTTATGTCCTGTACAGGGCCAATTACGACGTGAATAAAAGCTGAATTTTCTGTATATGGACAATAGTTTTATATACAAATATTTTACTTACATTACTTTGCTAGACTTGTACTCAGGAATGTTAGGAATTTCATTTGACTACTTTGATGTCAACTAATGTTGTCCCTGTGGCGTGAACATGTTTCAGAGCTCGTGCAACACAGTGCTTTTCGTAAGTCACTTGTGAAACCATGAACTATCTATCACTAGCCGACTCTGTCCGCTGAAGCTGTACATCTTCCATCAGCAACGGGCATCAAACTCTTGTTGACACGTCAAATGTCTCACCGATACCTACCAATCACATCCTAGGCTCGTACTTTTTGACTGAAGATCTCGTGCGGTTTAAGCACGAAGCAATCTCTTATTTGGCAGCGTATCGAGCCAGGTTGATGTAGTTTCTTGTCTTGTATATTACTTCTTGCTGTGTAGAATTTAGGATGAGTGGTTTTGTCGCTAGTGGTTGTGCAGACGTGGGGCTCAACTTAAGAATTATTTGAATGAGCATCAACAGTATACAAATAAACATTTACGAAAACCGTTTATTTCTGTAGCCCGTAAATACAGTATCTTTAAGCAGGGCTCCACACAATCAATACAAAAATGCCTTGCAATATATGAAACAATAAAACACAGTTTTGGCCGTAATATACACAATCGCGCAACATAATTAACAATTTACAAAGCATGGCTTTCGGCCTTAAGCACTAGTCTGAGACAACTTCAAAAGTAAATCGTTGGATGGCAAACAAATCATATCTAGGATAATAAATAAGCACTTTTGTGTCCTACTACCACCGTCACCAAATTACCTACGGATATATATATCTTCACAAAGTCTTATACAATAAAACAAAAAATTGAATACTCACAAAGAGCAAGTAACGAAATGGATTCTCAGCAATCACGTTCACAGAGTGATTTGAGCAAAACATTTTAGTGTTATTACAATTAATCATTCTCACAGCATATATTTGTAATGTGGGACTGCTCTTGCTAATAGCGCACACACCTGTGCCCCATCAATAAACCGCCACTTTTTATTCGACAACCAAAGACTTCCCTTCAGAATGTTGTCGTTAGCAAACACATACAGTGCACCATTCATATACCAAACCGTGCGCTCTGTCAATCATAAAACTACCAGCATGTAAGTGTCAGCTGCAAAAGCACTGAGGCAGTGCTCCCCATGATCTGCAAAAACTCTCTCCTCTGCCTCCACTGGGATCGCTGTCCGTCTGGCCTGGATAAGATACGAATTGCTACATCTGGCTGTTGTGCCCACAGCCCAGCCATGCGCCGCTCAGACCCGTAGTGATATCTGCCTGACAGTGCCGCAGCACACCAGTTTCTCGAGGCCATGGCTCTCTGCCGAACACTCGCTCGTTGCTCCCCGTGCAGCCACTGACTACTGCAACAGCCTTAACAATAGTCCGTCTTACGGGTCACCTAGTCCGCCACGCAAGCTCTCCGCCCACACGAGACACGCAGCAGGCTTATCTACCGGTTTCACTTCACAGACAGCAGACTTATAATGTATCTGTAACTTCAACGATTTACTATCTTACACGTTTTCCTTTGTTCACAGCATTCAGCCCGTGAAGGTCACCTCGATGTGTAAATACTTAAGATTTGGTTCGTATAAAGCGTTATCCATTCACTTGCATTGGAATTTGCTCCGGAGCTTCGAAATACACATAAGCAGCACAAATTTTCAACAATTCAGATAAGGTGCCACAAAGCAGAGCTTAGACATACATACGGCGGCAGAGACAGCGCCAACGTGAATTGCTGATTCCACCACGAAAGCTGCAAAAGTTTTGCCTTTTCTTCCTCTGTCGTTTTTGAATTTTTTTGTCATCACTCTTCTGACTGGTTTGATGCTGCCCGCTACGAATTCTTCTACTGCGCCAGCCTAATCTCAAGAATACCACTTGCATCCTACGTCCTCAATTATTTGATGGATGGATTCTAATCTCTATCTTTCTGTACAAGTTTTACTCTCAGCAGCTCCCTCTTTTACCATGGCAGTTATTCCCTGATGTCTTAGCACACATATCCTTTAAGCGTTTAGCTTCTTCTTGTCAGTGTTTTCCTTATATTCTTTCCCTCTCCGATTCTGCGCAGAGACTCCTCATTCCTTATCATATCAGTCTACCCAATTTCCAACATCGTCTGTAGCTCCACATCTCAAATGCTTCGAATCTCTTCTGTTACGGTTAACCTACTGTCGATGTTTCACTACCATAGAATGTTGTTCTCCAGACGAATATTCTCAGAAGTTTCTTTCTCAAATTAAGGCCTATGTTTGATACTAGTATACTTATATTCGACAGTAATGTCCTCTTTGTCAGTACTAGGCTGCATTTGATGTCCTCCTTGCTCCTTCCGTCATTGGTTACTTTGCTGTGCAAGTAGCAGAGTTCCTTAGCTTCATCTGCTTCGTGACCATCAGTCCCGATGTTAAGGTTTCTCTGCTCTCATTCTCCTACTTCTCATTACTTTCGTCTTTCTTCGATTTACTCTCAAACCCCACTCTGTATTCGTTAGACTCTTCATTCCATACAGCATATCTTGTAATTATTCGTCACTTTTACTGAGGATAGCTATGTTGTCAGCGAATCTCATCATTGATATTTTCTCACCTTGAATTTTAATTCCATTCTTGAAGCTTTCATTTATTTCGATCATTGTTTCTTCGACGTAAAGATTGAATAGGTTCACCTTGAATTTTAGTTCCATACTTGAAGCTTTCATTTTTTTCGATCATTGCTCCTTCGACGTAAAGATTGAACAGCAAAGGCGAAAGGCTATACTCCCGTCTTACAACATTTTTAGTCCGAGCACTTTGTTCTTGGTGCTTGTACAGGTTGTATATTAGTGTCCCCTATAGCTTACCCTTATTTTGCTCAGAATTTGAAATTGCTCAACACTTCTTGCAGGTCGACAAATTCTAAGAACGTATCTTAATTTTTCTTTAGTCTTGCTTCCATTATCAACCGCAAGTCAAAATTGTGTCTCTGGTGCCTTTAGCTTTCCTAAAACCAAACTGATAATTATCTAACACATCCTCAGTTTTCTCTTCCATTCATTTCGATATTATTCTTGTCAGCAACTTGGATGCACGGCCTGTTAAGCTGACTGTGAGATAATTGTCGGCTTTAACAGTGTTGGAAACGGTGTGGAAGAAGTTTTCCCGGAAGTCAGATGATATATCGCATTTCTACACGCAAATGTCAATAGTCGTTTTGTTCCCACTTTCCTCAATGATTTTAAAATTTCTGATCGAATGTTATCTATCATTTCTGCTTTATTTGATTAAGTCTTCCAAAGTTTTTAAATTATCATTCTAATACTATCTGCTTCACACTAATCTTACCCTCATAGATTCAATGTACTCTTTCCACCTATCCTCTGTCTCCTCCGAATTTAACAGTGGACGTTCCACTGCAAACTTTACGTTGCCACCCTTGCTTTTAATTTCACCGGAGGTTGTTTCGACGCTTCTGTATGCTTTGTCAGTCCTTCTGACAATAACTTCTTTTTCGATTTCATCCTGTTTTTTATGCAGCCATTGCGCTTTACATTCCCTGCACTTCGTATTTGTTTCATTTCTAAGCATCTTGATATCTGTTTTCCTTAACTTCCCTGAACATTGTTGTACTTCCTTGTTTCATCGATCAGCTGAAGTATTTCTTCTGTTACCAATTTCTACTTCGCAGTGACATTTTTTGTACCTATGTTTCCCATTCCAGCCTCGCTGATTGCCCTTTTTAAAGATGACCATTCTTCTTCAACTGAAATGTCTAGTGTGTTATTCCTTATTGCAGTATCTATAACCTTAGAGAACTTCCAGTGTATACCTTCATTCTTTAGTACCTCCATATCTAACTTCTTTGCGTATTTATTCTTCCTGACTAATTTCTTAAATTTCAACCTAGTCTTCAACACGTCTAAATTGTAATGTGAGTCTGTATCTACTCCTGAGTACGCCTTTCAATCCGGTATCTGATTCTATAGGCACTGTCTGATCGTTATGTAATCTAATTAAAATATTTCCATATCTCCTGGCCTTCTCCAATTATACCTCCTCCTCTTTTGACTAGTGAACAGCGTATTCGCAATTAGTAGCTGAAATTTATTGCACAATTCAATTAGCGTTTCTCCTATCTCGTTCCTAGCAACAAGCCTGTAAATTTCAATCCACCACGGCTATTAGATTTTCATCTCCCGCTATATACGTGATCACCTGTTCACCACCCTCATATACCTTCTGTACCTCTTCATCTTCTGTGTGCGACGTCGGCATGTACACCTGAACTACTGTTGTCAGTGTTGGTCTGCTGTCGATTCTGATGAGTTAGACCTAAAACTTATAACGTGAGGGAAAGTGGTTGAATATTAGGAACACAGGAGAGAAAGCTTTTTCGATAGCAAAGGAGCATGGTAAAATCGTATATTTAGAATCTATATCACTAAACTTTGCCAGTTCTTAAATACGTTCTCGTGACTATTTCCTTCGTACAGTCTCTTAAACAATTAGGTAAAAAATTTCAAAATAGTTACGCTAAATAAAATCTAAACTAATTGTTGGACTCTCGCCTTCCTGTCACCAAAATCGTTTGATGCCGTCTCTACAGTTTATTCAGTATTTATATTCATTTTGCTGCTTTAAAATAAATAATAGACCAGCTTGAAATCCATTCAGAATTTAATGTGTTATACAGTCAAATCTCGATGTAATGAATTTCGTGGGACCATAAAAATTAAATTGTTGTACCAGGGTTATTGTTATAATGAGGTTATGTTATCGTGACTCGGAGCAAGGAGTCATGTTTCCGTGGCTGAGAAGTACGTTACAGTAGTATTTTATGATGAAAAATAACATTAAATGACAAATAATGAAACACATTTTGTTCACTTTATTTATTAATACTGAACCTGTAAAATATCTTACTTCTGTATACAGAAATATTCACTTATTTTCCTTCGGTTCGTTTTTCTTAAAGATTCTCTTGTGAATATTGTCTTTATCTCCTCTAAAGCAATCAACTGCTGCGTTGGAACACTGGGAATAGAAGATGCCACATTCTGAATGGTTTCCAACTGACCTATTAGATCTATCAGAGGAGAGGGACTGCCACTTACCACATCACTGTCATCGTCAGAATCTTCAACAGGCGAATTACCCTTTAACTCCTCGATGATAGATTCGTCGGTTATACTTCAAACACCAACGCCTCATCACGCACTGACAAGTATTCAACTACTGAAGCACCTACCGTTTTACCAGTAACGCTGAATACCATCCAGCGTTATTTCACCCACCACAACATTCTCACCAACATCTTCACTTGCATATTCCTGCAGCTCACGATCACATTCGGCTGTACACTGTTCTAGGAACTAGCAATCATGTCACACGCCTGCTTCACACGGAAACTGCAGGGATTGCTTACCTTTCTTTCAATGTTTGCGATCACGTGTTAAACTAAACGTGAACGATATTTTGTCTTAAAGTTCATAATTATCGCGATATCTAGTGGCTGAAGAATCGAACTACAGTTCCAGGGGGAAGTAGCATAGTTCAACGTTTTTCAATGCTGGCATGTTGTTATGCGCACTACAATTATCCAACAGCAATGCAGTTTTCTTGTTCTTCATTGACATTTCTTTATCACGCGAAAGCAGCCACTCACTAAAAAGAGTAGACGTCATCCATGCTTTTCGATTTGCCTTGTAATTGACTGAAATAAAAGAAATCACAATCAGCTGAAGCTATACTACTTACAAATAAAATGTAAGTACCCTCTTACCTGGTCAGCTTATTACATTTTTGAAGCAAAGTGGGTTTGATGATTGTCCGGTCACCATTGGTGTCAATTTATGTTTCCCTGACGCGTTGCTGCAGAGAAGAACAGTTAGGCATACTTTAGATTGCTTCCCTCCTTTACACTTTTCTCCTCTAAGGGCCATCGTCTTCTCTGGCATCAGTTGATAAAACTATCCCGTTACATCTGCTTTGTACACGTTTTCAGGGCTATCTTTTTCTAACAGTTTACACATGGTGTTTTCTCTTCAAAATTCTGCATCGCCTAAAGGTGCTGATTTTTCGTCTCTTGAATTCAATTTAAAAATGATCCCATGCCTGTCAAATCCTTGCAACCATTCGTTACTTGCCTTAAAATAGAATTGCCAAGCAAGTTTGAGAAATCTAACACTTTTTCACATATCAACTGACCATTAATTGGTACATTCTGCGCACGAATCTTATTAAACCAGTGCAGTGTAGCACTGTCCACATTGTCAGCAGCAGCCGTGTTCATTCTTTTTCTTGAAGGGTTAAATTTGCCACCAACAAAACTTTCTTCAATTTCTTTTCGTAACTAACATTGATTGTGCAGGTCCGTACTTCGTCGACTGTGCAAGTCCATACTTCCTCGCTACGTCTACTTGTTTCATTCCGTTATCAATGTCCTTCAAAACCTCCATTTTTATCTCCAACCTTATGTGTTTCCGAGTTCCAGCCATTGTCCAAATCTTATCGAACTCCAAAGCGTTTACATCAACTAAAAACGTTCACAGATTGCAAAAATCACGGAGATAAGCTGCGTATGACTCCAACAAAACACTTGTGTCTGCTACTGAAGCTCAACAATGGAACAACTAAACAGTCGTTCAAACAAAGGAGCTCTTTGACGTTTGCCACTCGGCACAGTTCGCCCGCGGCTGTACGCTATTCTCTTTACCGTCAGAATAAATACAGTACTATCGTATGTAGCGAAGCTTCTGGGAATAAAGCGCCGAAAGTGTAGTGGCTAAATGAGAAATACCTACCGCTATAGTGAGTTTCTTAGAAGTGGGAAATGGTAAATTCCTCGAAATTTTGTCTTCGTTACAACAGGGTGTCGCTAAATTTACTTCATCGTTATAAAGAGGAGTAATTAACATAGTACATATAAAATTATCGCTTTACCCGGGTTTATCGTTGTATTGGTAACAGTTATACGGAGTTTGGCTGTATAATATGTTTAAGTATCTCTACATTTTCTTTCTTTTAGTGCAGTTTATTTTAATATATCTTGCACAGTTTTCAAGATTAATTAAATAGTCCAATACTTACTTATATTGTGGATCATAACAAGTATTAGGTTCTCATAATATATCAGAAGCACATGTAACAATTTATTTTGTTTATTTGTATGTAATAATGCTAATAACGTTCGACATTGTTAATTAAAACACTTACATGTATTTAACTGGTAGGGAGAGAACTGTTCTATTTCAAGGTGCCGCCGCAGATGACTTTTTAATAGCGCTCTTGCTACCATTTAATGTATTGACCATCTTCGTAACTTTGTTTATTTGGAGTAACGAATTCTCCAGTTATATGGCAGTTTCTGCATTTTCAGCACACAAATGGTTCAAATGGCTCTAAGCACTTTGGGCTTAACATCTGAGGTCATCAGCCCCCAGACGTAGAACTACTTAACCCTAACTAACCTAAGGACATCACACATATCCATGCCCAGGGCAGGAGTCGAACATGCGACAGTAGCAGCAGCGTGGTTCCGGACTGAAGCGCCTAGACCCACTCGGTCACATCGACCGGCTGCATACAAATCTGCTGTCATAATTAATATAGAAGTTGAGGAGTATTGACATCAATTTCGCACAACAAAAATATATAATTTAACTAGTGTTCCTTTTTGTTTTGTCATGGGTACTGTTTTGTCTAAAATCTCGGGGTGCACGGTAAATGTATTCACATTCATTCCATCTTTGGCTGATAGATGTTGCAACACATGCAGTTCATCTTCATCCTTGGAATCTTCCTCGTTCAATCGTCGTTTCACTGAGCTTCCATCTGATCTCTATTCTGATAAGTGTCTGATAATTACCTGGAGGTAGCCACAAAATTAACATTAATCCACATGACCCAGCAAAACAAAACTTGTTGTAATAAATGCAACAAAACTAAGTATAAATGGTATGCGGCTGCAAACAATGGTTACTCTTTAATACATGAACAAGCGAATGGGTATGCATCTCATTACATAGTGGGTGGACATAAATTAGTAATTTTACTGTTAATTATCAGCATAATATAGACAGACAACGGTAAAAATAAATGGAAATAAATTATTTTAGTGAAAGGAAAAAAGTAATTTAGAATACTTGTAAATATAGATGATTCTATTTTTTTATTTCTTCTGGGTTTTTCTATTGCAGCATAACAATTACAGCTTTATTTAAGCTTTATGGGATCATATTCTTTAACTGACGTTTTGTAAGTAACTTGTTTACCCCTAAATCGCATTATTTTTCACAAGCTTTAATCCCGTGTTTTGGAATATCATCATAAATAGGTGCATTCATCGAAGGGATTCATGCATTTCATCTACGTTTATCAACTGAATATTATCATTTCAACTTTGAAAAAACTGTGTTTCTGATCGTCGCTTGACTGTAAGAAACATCTGAAGAAGGGTTGGAATGCATCCACAGTTTTCCCTCCCCTCTTTTACTATTCTGTTTCTCTCTAGCATTTTCTCGAAGAGATTTCCCAATGGTTACGTTTCATTCAGTTTATTATGTGATGTTTCTAATAGCATTTGCTTGAAATTTTTTCCATAACTTTAATAGCCCTCTTTTTCGAAATTAATTTTATTCCCGTTTGCCTTATTCGTCCCGTAATAAAGTTTTCTGTTTGTTCCAGTATGTTTGTTAAATAATTCTTTATATTATGCGCGTCTGTAATTGGTACATCTTTCAAAGTTCTGAATTTGTTGCGTAATTTCATCTTCATACTTCCACATCTTCAGTAAATTAACGAAATACTTATGTCTGACGAGTTTTGCAACTGTTTTTACTCTACACCTAACGAAAGTCGACTCTAATTTAGAATCAACAGATGTACGGAATATCTCAATTTTTTGTAAAAATATCGTAAATTTTATTTTTGTTGCATTTAGTTTTCATCAAGTCCACGTCTTTTGGGACAATTTCGTGATTGTATACATTTTGTTCTTCTCGTCGATTTTGTGGCATCATACCTCTTAACAGTCTCATTTTTCAGGCTTCCTCCTAATTTTACATTGATATCCCCCACTGTTATCATGCATGATATTTACTGTTATTCACAATTTTCTGTAATTCTTCATTAATATCGTCTGTTGCATGGGAATACCAGTACGTTTCTTCATAGACTTCATAGACATGGAGTACATTAAATTTATTTTTAAAATTAATATATTTTACCAGAAATTGCTTTAGTATCAGTAATATTCCCTTTAATTTTTCGTTCATAACAAATCCTAGGTAACAATTATTCTCTTTGTTCCCCCACAGTCGGAGAACAGTGTGGTGTCTCAGGTGCTGTTTTCCCACACTTTGTGTTGATAAACGGGTAAACAGATTAAAAAAATACCATTTTAAACACCAGTAGAGTACCTTGGTTCTGAGTAGCAAATCCAGTGCGAAGAAGCGATGCGCAAATCCATTGGAGATCAGGGAGACGCGATACATTCCTGGATGTTGGACACGGCGACCTGACCACCCTGTATACTGTATATGTAGAGTAAGATTGCTGAGACATGGTGGAGGAGATGGCAGCCAATCCTCCCTTTGGCATGGCCAGTGCCAGCAACGCGCACACCTCTCTACGCGCTCAGACATTTCCGCACCATTCAAACACATAACTGCTGGTACGTAATCCTCCTGAGTACGAAGCTGTTCTACACTGTTAATCCATGAGATTCGAAACACACAGAAATCCCCTGAGAGCCTGCTTTACGATTATTTTATGCGCTAGAGTCTCTGTCTATCTCTCATTGTTTACACGTCCCTGTGTCGAACATTTTGATTGCAAATAGCGTTATGAAGTTTCTGAATTAATAAATGGTTGTTGATTTGTCGCATGTGTAGCACGATTCCCCTACACATATAGTTATTAGTGATGTAATCACAGGCCAGAGTTCGGTCACTGTATGTGATTAATGCTTCTACTTTCGATTTCACTTGCTGCAGGTGGACATTTATTATTGATAATGTACTCACCGCGCTAGCAATGTTGGAAAACTGCTAGTAATACGAGTATAACGATATTCAATCCCGCCCCTTGTCAGTATAGTTTTTCGCTTTGTAGATGATGATTTATACGATGAAAAATTAGAATTACAGGACCAGTATTCAGTCCCTTATGATCTAATACAAAAACTCGATTTACAACTAACTTACAGCCATAAACATTATGACCCTCTCGCCGCGTGGTTGTAAGCCGCCTAGTGGCGTGTTGGCACTTGACGTACTTAAGGAAATAACAAAAGTGAAGAAATAGACGAATGAGGAATCACTATAGCGAAATGTGGGAGGCGAAGTGAAACGTCGAAGATGGTCGTCTGTTTCCGAGCTATAGTCGTGAGGATCTGTGGAGAGTTCAAGTGTGGGAAAATGTCGAGTGGTCGACAAAGTGTTGGAGTGGAACATGTATGTCGGAAGCGTAATCGTTCCGAGAAGGAAAATGACTGTCGTTGGCAGATCTGTCGACATACTGCAGTGCTGGAGCCGAAGCAAGTGTTTCGTAGCATACAGTTCAGCACACGTTCTTGAACCTGGGGCTCCTCACAACACCAGATTGGACAAGGATTAAGGAAAAGATGTCGCCTTCACAGATGTAACGAAATCGTTGTTACACCAGGCCGATGATAGCGTCCAGATAAGAGTTCTTGTTACACCCAGTCGATGGTCCGGTCCAGATATCCCGTACGACTGATGAAACTAGCATCGCGATACGGGTTCAGCCACTGGGGCCTGCATTACGCTTTGAGCATATCCACGTTGGCTTCATTGGAACTTGCGGTAATAACCGAAGGCATCATGACGCTTTTGAACTACGTGAACATAGTTTAGACCATGTGAATCCTTTCTTGCTTGATGTCTTCCCCACGGTAATGGCATCTTCCATCAGGAAAATAGCCCGTATCATTCTGCTATAGTGGGTTAGCATGATAGTCAACTGAAGCTTCTGTGTTGACTATGGCACACTTTTTAGTTTTTAAATCTCATGAGTTAACATTTTACAACCTGTTAACGGCAGCATTGTCTCTCGAAACGTTCTGCTGACCCTTATGTAGCAAATCAGTGCGGTTAATGGTACCAGTTTTACCATAAAACGCAGCTACCGTTACCTCACCAAAGCATTATATTCACACGATATGAACACCCCGCAACACATCGGAGACGCTATCGGACACCAGCTCCGCGCTAACAAACCGCCAGCTTGGAATTTTCAAGAACTGCAGGAGCTGATGGTAGCTATTCGGTGACATATACATCTGGTGCCGCATCAAACGCTTTTCGAATCTGTCCTGACGGAGTTACCGCTATACAGGTACTTAAAGTGCATCAGTGCACTATTAAGTGGATGGTCATAATGCTTTGGCTCATCAGATAAATTTTATTTGCAGTAAGAGTATTTTAATGAGTAGAAATTACCAAGTTTTTTAAGTTAGTGTAGATCCTACGGTCAAATGACTCTGACCTGTTTGAAATACCGACGTATGTGTTAGCTTGCCACTTCCACTTTTCAGTAGTTAATAATACTAAACCGATCCTGCTACATTCTATATACGGGGTGTTTTAAAATGAATATACGGGTTGACGCTTCGTAGTATTTATTACAATCAAATTAAAAATTTATAAATAATACATCCAAAGAAATACAACTCAAACAGTTTTTCTTACAAATTTTCATGTGTGGACCATTCCTCACACATCGAGACGATAGCCGAGTTCTTCCCAACCCTTGATCAGCGTGTCTGAATTAATTGTTGCTACAATGCTGTTTATTAAGCCGGGTAGATCAGCTTGCAGTGGAGGTGCGTACGCATGGACCTTTATGAACTCCCAAAGATAAAAATATCGTGGCGTCAGATCTTGTGTGAACGTGGAGATCATGCAAACAAGGTCTGTCATTTAAGACCATTGTGGCCAATGTAGCGGTCGCTTAAGCAATCGTGAAGCTAGTTAGGCCAGTGAGGCGGTGTACAACCTTGCTTCCAAATAAAATTGGGTGGTTCATCTTCTTCGAGATCAGGAAATAGCCATAATTCTAGCCCATGAAGATGGCAAACACCAGTTACAGTTGCTTCAACGAAAAAGAAAGTACACAAACTTCCCAGCGGTATATGGCAACAAAAACATGCAATTTAAGGGAGTCTCTTTACACTGTACCTTATAGTGGGGTTTCCTAGCCCCCACATGCGTAGAATATGTGTGTTTACTTTGACACCTAGGTAAGTCGATTCATCCTTGAAGACGACAGGTCCACAAAATCTTCATGCACCGACATTTGGTTCACGAAGTTGGCACGTAAACCGTAGTGTCTAGGCTTTAGAAATTGTAACAGCTGCCAGTTGTGATCGATTCTTTAAAAGTCTTCACACAGACCTCACAGGAAGTGCTAATTCACGAATAGCCATCCGAATTGACGCCGGGGTGGAAGATACGTCTTAAAGACTCTCTCTCGTTCAATACGTTATTCAGTCACTCTTGATCTTCTCATACTCTTCCCTTTTCGTAAAGGTATATAAACACAACTGAGTTTCTCTTTCATTTGAAATATTATCTGAAACTATAAGCTGAACTTAATAAACGCTACGAAACCTTAAAACCCACATATTAATTTTGACACACCTTGTATTATCGCACTTCATGCCGATAATATATTCTGTGTTCCAAGTAAAACGTACGATTGGACTTAAGATGTATATCGCAGAGGATGTCATTTTGACGCGAGCCAATTATAAGCTGAGGTAAAAGTGATCCTGCTGACACTAGTAAGATTTTCACAGGGTAATAGCTGCTAAAAATGGGAGATGGTCTAAAACCTTCCAGAACAAAAGTCAGACTTATTTTCTTAGTGCCAAGATGAGATTAAGGTATTTCTTTCGTCTGAATTAAATTTTTAAAGACTAAACTTCCGTATAAACTGTAGAATAAGAGGAAATGTTAACAGATTGCAATCAGATGGGAGTAATATTTAAACTCTAATAAGAGAGATATGCTGCGGTCAGTAAAAATACATACAATTGCAGCACATAGATATATTGATATAAATACAACCGAAAATGGGATAAGAGTACTGAAACCACAAGTAAGAACATAAGACCAAACCTGGAAGAGACTGCGGGGATAATAGAATAAGGAATTGAATTCACTTTTTGTAAAGGAGAACTAGATTATGAGGCAAGGGAGATTAGGTACAAACGTTAAATAATACAATGGCAGTACACTACTTGAGCAGAAGCATGGTTGTTACTGAGGTTCGTAACAAAATCATCTAAATGACTGCTTGTCGAAGTAGCATTTCAATATAATTCAAAGGATTCCGCTTCGAGTAACAACTTCAAAACAGCATGATGCCTCGTCTAACCTGACAGTACATAATAGCGATCGCTGAAGCTTGTGTTGTCTCGACGTAGTGCTAAAAACGAGAGCATCTGCCCTCCGTGGGTCCGTTTTAAACTCTCATCAAGAGAAAAACTTTCTGGTCATTAGACTGGAACTACATTTCTGAATATCTTAAGTGAGTCTTCTGCGGCAATTCCTGAAGAAAACACTTTGCGACTTAAGGTTGACATCCTTTGACGACATTTTACGTCCAGTTTCACTTTGTGGCAATCTCTATCCACATGAAGGGGTTCCTTATTCACAAGTGTTTCATTTTAACGGTAAGCAGCATCCTGTAATAATTTGTAACCTTTTAATGTCCTCTCTTGCAGAGACGACGGAAAATAGAGTAAATATCACTATATATATATAAATTACTACGTTATCATAAAACCTCGGCCACTTCGGAAAGTTAACAAATTTAATGAGCAAATTCCCGTGCTCAATAACTAATACAGTATGTAAATTAACTTTTACAATACTTGATTCTGTTTACTGACTGTAGGCGTAACACTGCCGCTGCCTGACGGTGTGACATCAGATAGTCTGGTAAAATTCACATTTAGGCAGTTATGTATCATTTAACCTTTCGGTTACTAATTATGTTTTCCTAAAAAAAATCATTGCTTTGCTACCCAGTTCTTCGAATTAAATAGTGATTTTTCAGATGTATAAAATATTCAGAGGTGCCCCCCCTCCCCCCCCCCCCAAGCGGGGATACAACGCGTCCCCAAATGAGGACACTGTGTTCATTTGGGTGCAGTGTGAGCCGAAAACTGGAAGTATTTTGACTCTATTTCATCAAAATACATAAATTACACAAAGCTTACTTAATGATTATATAAATAAACTATGGTTTTGCATTTGTGAAGAATGATAATGAATGAAACAATTTTTTCCATTCAGGCATAAGTGAATGTTACACTTCAGACAATGAAATTAGATTTTGCATTTGCAGCCCTGTTTCTAGAATCTGTCAAATGATTTTTTTGTCATTGAGCACTGGAAGATGCCCATCGTTGTCCAAACGAACATCAACTTCTTGACGAACTACCGCATTGACTCGTTTTTAAGTACTTCGAGATGGCACTGGTCGCTTACTAGTCGGACACTTCTTTTCCTGACAGCTGGATTATCTATTTTTGTCAGTACTTCGACCACAGCTGCCCTAAAGCGAAGCAAATCTAGTGTCTTATTTTTATGAACACCTAATTCTGATGCATTTTCTTGTATTCAGTACATGCATTTATACAGGCAATATCAATTATATGAAGAAACATGGCTGTCGAAAGTCGTGTTCGGTTTCAAAAGCAGCTAACTGCATGTTGTCTTCAGGTGCCAAGCCCGTTAAATGCCCAATAGGGGCTGTGGCCCTGCCATGTCAACACCCAAAGCACGTGAAAAGACATCAGACTTACCAATCTGCATATTCCAAGCTACCTTTCAGTCTGTTTCGATTAGAATAGATATTTTTGTTATTCGGCTTTAGGCTGGCTGCGCTGTAACAAATTCGTACGCAACAGTAACATTCTCGCTGCCAATGCATTGTCGTTTGGATGGGAAGATCAAGTGTTCAGATGTGTGTGAATTCCTAAGGAACTGCTATGGTCATCGATCCCTAGAATACACACTACTTTAACTTATGCTTAAAACAACACACACACACCCATGCCCGAGGGAGGACTCGAACCTCCGGCGGGAGGGGCTGCGCAGTCTGTGAGGATGGGAAGAGTGTTTCGTGATTATCTCAGTGTCACTTATCATGCAGTTAGCGGGCTTTGCGGCTAGACTACTCAGCTTTCAATATACCGTATGATATAAATCGCCTAACATTACTTCCATCAATGTCCTCTGGTTAAAAATTATCGCGAGGATCGTCGGATGGATCGTCAGTTTCAGTTGAAATAAGGAGCTCCATCACTTCTTCTTCTGTAAGTGGCCTTCGTCTATCTTAGACTCGGGGCATTATGAAATCACCATAAGATAACTAAAAAGTCAGCGAAATAATGTCCTAAATTTATATGCTATTGCAACCTTTTAATCAGAAAGTCCTCATTTGGAGACATGTATAGTATTATAACTATGTCCCTTACCTTTCGTTCTGAAAGACACCCTTAGTTTTCACCTTCACGATCGCACCTTTCTACGCACAAATGAATTTCTTACCCAAACTCAGAAGATATTAACCGGCTGATGGAAGGTACAAACATTACTGGAGCGTCCATGTGACTGTGCGCATTCAGTTTTGTTTCTTGGTACCACAGATTGACAGAAGATGTCGTTGCGGTTCTCCAATAAACTCTCTGCTTGTGACAATATGAGGACAACAATCACAAATGGTAAAATTTAAGGAATTGTATTATACTAAGCATTTATCTTGTATGTCCTTATATGAGGACGCCATGGCCGAAAGGGTTAAATGTTCGAATTAGAAAAGGTACTGATCTGCAGTTAAATGGTCCAAGTGGAATCAACGACTAAGATAATGAATGTCTCTTACTGTATTTCGTATACTAGATGATTCAAAAGGAATGTGAGGTTTTCAATTTTTTATTACAGACAAACTATATTAGATAGGAACATATTGTACATGCCACTGCATAGAAGAAGCTTCAAAGTTTTACCACAGTTTTGTTTGTTTGTAACAAGATGGCAGTAGCAGCACAAAAGAAACCAGTCTTTGTGTTGGAATTTGCGCGAAGTCAGTCCATTGTTCAGGTGCGACGTGCATTCCGCTGTAGAAAAAGCAAGAAGTCACAATCACACAAGAAGATTTATGACTGACATCCAAAATTTTTGGAAGTTGGCTGCATATGCAAGTCGAAGAGCACTGTTCGGCCACGCACGTCTGTTGGAAACGCTGAGCGTATCCGAGGTGCGTTCACACGGGGCCCTCGGAAGTCCACTAGAGGGGTAGGCAACAATCTTCAACTTCCTCCAACAACGGTGTAGCGTGTTCTTTACGACGCCTGCGTATGATGCCTTACAAATTGTAGTTACTGCAGAAAATGCGTCCCATGCGACCATAACAGGAGGTAGAATTTTGCATTTCACTTCTCCAGGATATGGCACAGGATACTAGTTCCGAACTAATCAACTTTTCGGAGCAATTGATGTTACATCTGTCTGGTAAGGTAAATTACTATGCAAGAATATGGGGCTCACAAAAACTGGCTTCATCATCGAACATGAAAGAGGCTCATCGAAACCGAACGTGATTTGTACGATCTCGCTTCAAAACTATACAAACCTTTCTTTTTTTTACAGAGGAATCTGTGACAGGTATTTTATTCCTGGACTTGCTGCAAGATTGATTGTTTCCTCAACTTCATGAAGATTCCCATGACTGCATTTTTATGCCTGATGGTGCCCTACGCCACTTTCACATTTAGATGCGTCGTTATTTTAACACCACCATCCTTGGAAGTTGAGTATAACAAAACCTTTTTTATTGCTTTTGGCCTCCCAGGTCACTAGACATGTCATCTTGCAAATTTTTTTCTGTGGGAGTACATAAAAGACAGAGTCTTTATCCCATCTATGGTTGATTCTCTTCGAGAGCTGAGGAATCAGATTGTTGAAGCTGTTGATCCAACGAACAGGGATATGAAAATGCACAAACAGGGATCTGTTGATTGGTGTGCGGAATGAAATGTACTACCGTTTCGGTTTTTCTTGAGGAACTAATAGTGCTTGTGTTGAGTATAGTGTCTGTACTAACATGAAACATTGGGCCCTGAGCGTCAGTTAACGCCTATAGATAGGGTATTGGACAATCTAAAGTAGTAGCTATATAATAAATAGCATCGGATGGACGGCAGCAGGTGCTCCATTTTATTACAACTGCCCTGTCCTGCGAGATGAGAAATGTGTTTATATCTTTCATAGTTTGTCTGTAACAAACAACTGAAATCTCTTCTTTCTCTTTGAATCACCCTACATATAATTTATGAATTAATATTAATTTCTAGGTAAGTTTGTAAGGAAAATAAAGCGCTCTATCTACTATAAAATATTTTGAGTAAGGTTTTCTTAAGAAATCCATCAAAGTTGCGCTTTTCGATGATATGACATATTGAAAACTTATGGAGGACTCACTTACTTTATTGTAATCAATATCATAACAAAGTTTTTATAAAATAATTGGGTACCGTATCAATTAATTGTGCAAATAAAAAAGTTGATCCTAAATCCACTACTGGATATTAAAATAGCTACACCAAGAAGAAATGCAGACGATAAACGGGTATTCAATGGACAAATATATTATACTAGAACTGACATGTGATCAAATTTTCAAGCAATTTGGGTGCATAGATCCTGGGAAATCAGTACCCAGAACAACCACCTTTGGCCGTAATAACGGCGTTGATACACCTGGGTATTTAGTCAAACAGAGCTTGAATGGCGTGTACAGGTACAGTTGCCAACGCAGCTTCAACACGATACCACAGTTCATCGAGAGTAGTGACTGCCGTATTGCGGCAAGCCAGTTGCCCGGCCACCATTGACCAGACGTTTTCAATTGGTGAGAGATATGGAGAATGTGCCGGCCAGGGCAGCAGTTGAACATTTTCTGCATCCAGAAAGGGCCGTACAGAACCCGGAAAATGCAGTCGTGCATTATCCTGCTGAAATGTAGGGTTTCGCAGGAATCGAATGAAGAGTAGAGCCACGGGTTATAACAGATCTGAAATGTAACGTCCACTGTTCAAACTGCCGTCAATGCGAAGAAGAGGTGCCTCAGACGTGTAACCAATGGCAGCCCATACCATCACTCCGGGTGATACGCCTGTATGGCGACGACGAATACACGGTTCCAATGTGCGTTCATCGCGATGTCGCCAAACTGGGATGCGACCATCATGATGCTGTAAACAGAACCGGCATTCATCCGAAAAAATGACGTTTTACCATTCGTGCACCCAGGTTCGTCGTTGAGTACTCCATCACAGGCGCTCCTGTCTGTGATGCAGCGTCAAGGGTAACCGCAGCCATGGTCTCCGAGCTGATAGTACATGCTGCTGCAAACGTCGTCGAACTGTTCGTGCAGATGGTTGTCGTCTTGCAAACGTCCCCATCTGTTGATTCAGGGATTGAGACGTGGCTGCGCGATCCGTTCCAGCCATTCGGATGACATGCCTGTCATATCGACTGCTAGTGATACGAGGGCGTTGGGATCCAGCACGGCGTTCCGTATTACCCTCCTGAACCCACCGATTCCATATTCTGCAAACATTCATTGGATCTCGACCAAAGCGGGCAGCAATGTCGCGATACGATAAATCGCAATCGCGTTAGGCTACAATCCGACCTTTATCAAAGTTGGAAACGTGATGATACGCATTTCTCCTCCTAACACGAAGCATCACAACAACATTTCACGAGGCAACGTCGGTCAACTGCTGTTTGTGTATGAGAAATCGGTTGGAAACTTCCCTCATGTCAGCACGATGTAGGTGTCGCCATCGGCGCCAACCTTGTGTGAATGCTCCGAAAAGCTAATCATTTGAATATCACAGCATCTTCTTCCCGTCGGTTAAATTTCGCGTCTGCAGCACGTCATCTTCGTGATGTAGCAATTTTAATGGCCAGTAATGTATAAACATTATATCGCAGAAGCATAAGTCACCTCTAATAATACGAGGAAATTAAAGCAAATGACGCACATGGTGTGCGTCGCAGGGCACACCAAAAAGTGTCTTTGCTTCGTCGGGGGCCAGATAAAAAGTTGGTACCTCAAAGCAGCACGAGTAAGTACACATGGCCCATTGTTTGTTTGTTTACATTTGTGATGGCATGCGATTAACGTCACTGATCTAGTGATGTCAACGTACTTTTCGCTGACGTCAACGTTTTCATCAGTTACATCACATTTATCAGTTGCCGTGCCCCAAAATTATCCCCAGCCAATTATAACCCAACATTAAAAATACAAAATGGTCAAAACAGAACAGTTGCAGCAAACGAAAATTTAGAAATCCATTACAGTTCCGACTCCCCCTGCTTACATTATCCACCAGAGTGTAAAAATTGTGTCAAGTTATATTACTTACACACAGACCGACTGCGTGCTTTATAATCCCCCTACTCTTTAGTTCATCCAGTCGCATAGCACAGGAATGAAAATCCAAGATGACTGTAACAGGCCAGTCGTTTACTTTATATCCCACGCCCCCTCCGCTCTATCTCGAAGCAGTCTGGGTGTAGTATTTAAATGTCGTCAAATAACATTATTTTCGGTGTTGGCTTTCCCTTCTCCTTCTAACCCTTTTAATGTAATTTTTAAAAGATATCTAGAAATGATGTAAAATTACTTTATTTGTGATATACTTGTCAAGTCACACCCCATTCCCCAACCCTTCACTCTCTCCATCCTTATCTCCAAACAGTCACTGACCAGTATTAAACATGATGGGAAAAAACAGTTGTTCTATATATCCCATGTCTTCTATCATTCATATCTCCTACCAGGCAGTGAGTAGTAGAAGAAAACATCAGTATGCGGTAAAAATTGCGTAGCCTCGATTTGAAAATCTCATTATTTCCCTGAAAGTCAAGGAAGTTTATTACATTGAGTTGACAAAAATCATGGGATAGCAGTATCCACGTGTACAGAACGCGGTAGTATCGCACACCACACGCAAGTTATAAATGGGCAGTGAACTGGCGGAGCTGCCATTTGTACTCAGGTTACTCACGTGACAGTTTTCTGACGTTATTATGGCCACACGAAAGGAATTAACTGACTTTGAATGCAGATGTTACTTACAAGTAGACGCATGGGA
Organism: Schistocerca serialis cubense; assembly: GCF_023864345.2. Lineage (NCBI taxonomy): Eukaryota > Metazoa > Arthropoda > Insecta > Orthoptera > Acrididae > Schistocerca > Schistocerca serialis. The sequence goes on from NC_064642.1 coordinate 271,980,704, forward strand.
AATTCCTTTTCGGGAATCGTAAGTAATTTCAATATTCCGAGACTTTTCAATATTCCCAGATCCACAGTGTCAAGAGTGTGCCGAGCATACCAAATTTCAGGCATTACGTCTTTCCACAGACTAGGCAGAGGGCTGCGGTCTTCACTTAATGACGGAGAGCGGCGGCGTTTGCGTACAGTTGTCAGTGCTAAGAGACAAGCTGCACTGCATGAAATAATCTCGGAAACAATCTCCGTTAGGACGATGCGGCGAATTTGGTCGTTAATGGTCTATGACAGCAGAAAACAAACCCCAGTGTCTTTTTTAACAGGACGACATCGCCTGCAGCGCCTTTCCTGGGCTCGTGACCATATTGAATGGACCCTGGACTACGATAAAGCCGTGGCCTGCTCAGATGGAAACAGATTTCGGTTGTTAAGAGCTGATAATAGGGTTCGAGTGTGACGCAGACTCCATGAAGCAATGGACGGACCCAAGTTGTCAACAAGGCAGAAACTGTAGTACAACGTCGAACAGCCAAGATCGCTATTGTATAACCTTTATTATGATGACCGGTTTTAGCAAACTATGTTACCACCACTTCATTAAATTATGAAATTTCGTTGTGTGATATACATTATGAGATGCATTTCGTCAAGATTCAGTGAGATGTAGTGCAGAAAATCTGATGATAGCAACGTAGTTTGCAGAAACTAGTCATCAAAATAAAGGCTGTCCAATATCGATCTTAACTGTTTGAAGCTATACTTATGTTTCTGCATTAATCTAGATCACCCCCTAGCTTGACAATGTGAAGCATATATGTTGTCAACAAGTCACTGCGCAAGCTGTAGGTGGGTCTATAATGGTGGTGGCTGTGTTTACATGGAATGGACAGGGTCATCTGGGCCAACTGAAACCATCATTGAAGTGGTAACTTCAGCTGCTCGGAGGACATTTTGAGTCGCTCATGGACTTTATATTCCCAAACGAGTCACCGGACAATAACTGTTCGCGATTGGTTGTAAGAACAATTTGGACTAATCGATCGAATGATTTGGCCACCCACGTTGCACGATATGAATCTAATCCAACATTTATTGGGCATTATCGAGAGCTCAGTTCGTGCACAAAATCCTACACCGGCAATACTTATGCAATAATCGACGGTATCAAGGTTCAATGTCTCTGCAGAGGACTTCCGACAAGTTGTTGAGTCCACGCCACGTCGAGTTGCTGCACTACACCTAGAAAAAGGAGGTCCGATTCGGTATTACGAGGTATCCCATGACTTTTGACACCTCCTATTTTGTACATATAAATAGTGCAATGTTACATTGTTTATGAGTACATACACACACATAACCGTGATGTAACTATTGTATCTCTGTCATTGAGGAAGTTTGCCTTGGCTTGATATAGAAATATTAATACCTCCTAGCCAAGGTATGGATTACATACTTACATACACACAATTCTACTCTTTTACATGTACCCGCATAGAATAATGTCAATACAGCTTTCTCTTGCGTCTGAAGTAGATAAATACCAGTGCAGCGAGAGAAATCTGAGCACATCTCAGCTAATCCGATCTGATGCAGCACAGCTGAGAGAGACACTTTATAGCGTTTCGGTTGGAACGGGCTAAAGAGGTAGTGCGCTAAAATACAAAAAATACTCTACGTGGAAAATTTATTGTAAACGAAATTCCTTTTCCAGTGTTGTTGTTGTGGTCTTCAGTCCAGAGACTGGTTTGCTGCAGCTCTCCATGCTCCTCTATCTTGTGCAAGCTTCTTCATCTCCCAGTACCTACTGCAAACTAAATCCTTCTGAATCTGTTTAGTGTATTCATTTCTTGGTCTCCCTCTATGATTTTTACCCTCCACGCTGCCCTCCAATTCTAAATTGATGATCCCCTGTTGCCTCAGAATATGAACTACCAACCGATCCCTTCTTCTAGTCAAGTTGTAACACAAGTTTCTCTTCTCTCCAGTTCCATTCAATACCTCCTCATTAGTTATGTGATCTACCCATCTAATCTTCAGCATTCTTCTGTAGCACCACTTTTCGAAAGCTTCCATTCTCTTCTTGTTTCACGTTTATCGTTCACTTTTCAATACCATACATGGCTACACTCCGTACAAATACTTTCAGAAACGATTTCCTGACCGTTAAATCTATACTCGATGTAAACAAATTTCTCTGCTTCAGAAACGCCTTTCTTGCCATTGCCAGTCAACATTTTATATCCTCTCTACTTTGACCATCATCAGTTATTTTGCTCCCCAAATAGAAAAACTCATTTACTACTTTAAGCAATTCATTTCCTTATCTAATTCCCGCAGCATCGCGAGATTTAATTCTACTACATTCTATTATCCTCGTTTTGCTTTTGTTGGTGTTCATCTTATATCCTCCTTTCAAGACACTGTCCATCCCGTTCAGGTGCTCTTACAGGTCCTTTGATGTCTCTGACAGAATTACAATGTCATCGGCAAACCTCAAAGTATTAATTTCTTCTCCATGGATTTCAATTCCTACTCCGAATTTTTCTTTTGTTTCCTTCACTGCTTGCTCACTATACACATTGAATAACATCTGGCATAGGCTACAACTCTGTCTCGCTCCCTTCCCAGCCACTGCTTCCCTTTCATGCCCCTCGACTCTTATAACTGTCATCTGGTTTCTGTAAATAGCCTTTCGTTCCCTGTATTTTACCCTGACACCTTCAGAATTTGAAAGAAGGTATTTCAGTCAACATTGTCAAAAGCTTTCTCTAAGTCTACAAATGCTAGAAACGTAGGTTTGCCTTTCCTTAATCTATTTTCTAAGATAAGTCGTAGGGTCAATATTGCCTTACGTGTTCCTACTTTTCTACGGAATCCAAACTGATCTTCCCCGAGGTCGGCTTCTACCAGTTTTTCCATTCGTCTGTAAAGAATTCGTGTAAGTATTTTGCATCCGTGGCTTATTAAACTGATAGCTCGGTAATTTTCACATCTGTCAACCCCTACCTTCTTTGGGATTGGAATTATTATATTCTTTTTGAAGTCTAAGAGTATTTCGCCTGTCTCATAAATCTTGCTCACCAGATGGTAGAGTATTGATAGGCCTTGCTCTCCTAAGGCTGTCAGTAGATCTAATGGAATGTTGTCTACTCTCGGGCCTCGTTTCAACTTAGGTCTTTCAGTGCTCTGTCAAACTCTTCACGCAGCATCATATTGCCTATTTCATCTTCATCTACATTCTCTTCCATTTCTATAATTTTGTTCCCAAGAACATCGCCCTTCTATAGACTCTCTATATACTCCTTCCACCTTCCTGCTTTACCTTCTTTGCTTAGAACTGGGTTTTCATGTGACCTTTTGAAATTCATGTAAGTGATTCTCTTTTCTCCAAAGGTCTCTTTGATTTTCCTGTAGCCGGTATCTATCTTACCTCTAGTGATATGCGCCTCTTCATCCTTACATTTCTCCTCTAGCCATCCCTGCTGAGCCATTTGGCACTTCCTGTCGATCTCATTTTTGAGACGTTTGTATTCTTTTTTGCCTGCTTCATTTATTGCATTTTTGTATTTTCTCCTTTCATCAACTAAATTCAATATCTCTTATGTTACCCAAGGATTTTTACTAGCCCTCGTGTTTTTACTTACTTGATCCTCTGCTACCTTCACTATTTCATCTCTCAAAGCTACCCAGTCTTCTGCTACTGTGTTTCTTTCCCCATTCCTCTCAATTGTTCCCTAATGCCCTCCCTGAAGCTCTCTACAACCTCTAGCTCTTTCGGTTTATCCAGGGCCCATCTCCTCAAGTACCCACGTTTTTACAGTTTCTTCAGTTTTAATCTACAGTTTATAACCAATAAATTGTGGTCAGAGTCCACATCTGCCCCTGGAAACGTCTTACAATTTAAAACCTGGTTCCTGAATCTCCGTCTTACCATTATATAATCTACCTGAGACCTTCCAGTATCTCCAGGCTTCTTTCACCAAGTGTTAGCTTTTTCATAATTTCTATATAATTCTGTTATTTACATCTGTATAATATTCATATTATGTTTCCGCTATTTACATTTTAGAATATAAGTCAGTCATATATTGTTATTATATACAGCAGAATTTTGTTCATGTATCTACATTACTTGTAGATTTTCTCAAGTATTTAAATTATTATTGTTAAACCAATCAGGTATTTTACGCTACAAAAAGTTATCATTTTTCAAATATTTAAATTTTTACGACAAAAAACAATCAATTGTTTACAGTTACCATCAACTTTTCTGATGCAGCCATGTCTCCACACCAGTGTATTCACCATATCGGGAAGTATTCATCATTTATCGTTCTAAGCAGATGAAGGGAGTTTGTTTACTAGACGAAACAACACACTGCTGTAAGTGAATAGCAAACTGTTCAGTTAAAGGACAATTTGAAGTTTTCCACATCAGCTGTTTACTATAAATACTTGATTTCACGTATTTTGCAGGACTGGCCAATTTCGGTCTTGCAGACCAATTTCCAGGCCAGTAGATCGACATGTGTTGTACAACCATCATGTTATTATATGGTGAATATAACAGAGTCTGTAGCGAGCGCCTAACGTGCAAGCGGCAGTGTTGAAACGAGAAAGTTGACTGCATGCTGTTAGCTTTCCGGGTGGAATACTGACACTTGCACATTCGGCGTTCGCTTTCGGATCGGCTGTATCCGCTGTTTTATAACAGGATAATTATCTTTTGAAGTGTGCAGGGAATTTGTTCAGTATATACCCGTAACGGAAAACGAAAAGGAGCGTTTTCAAAATATCTGAAATCGGCATTCGAACAGCTAATGGTTTGTCGGAGATGACATTTAGTCTATGAAGTTCAATGGCGACAAGATTTTCATTAAAAATAACGCTTCTTTGAAAATACGTTTTGAAATTCACCTATCCCAAACTCACCCTATCATGATGCTGCCCCGTTTCCTCAGCACACTTTGCATGGTTTGGCCGAATACGGCGTAATTTGTGAGTTTGAAGAAGTTTTTCTCAAACGTGTTTCATGCAATCATGCCGTTTTGTGTATTAATCTCTATGTATGGCTTCATCCAGGGAGATTTCCTAAACTATAGCAGTCGATGAATGCTTTTCAAACCAAATTAAATTTTCACACTTTGTTTCAAATATCTATAACGAATGACATCACTTTCTTTTTGTCAGTCAAAGTGACAAACATTTTGTTAAACTTTTTGTTGTTGCGCCATTTTTCCCGGCTTATTGGTAAATCGGAACGTAAATCAAGAATAATTTCCAGGTATTAAAGATTTACTTCAAATATGGGTCGAATCGTCCGGTACGTTTTCCACATCAAAAGTTCTGATGTGCTCTGAAGGAAGCCATTTAGAATTAGATACGAGGTGTTGCAACGTCGCCCAGCTGTATAAGCTATTCACATCAGGGTATATGACACAAGGTTCATCGATTATTTTCATTATAGTCGGGCGTGGATCTTTTATTGGCAATTGCTTGTTTGGAAGAACAGTGTATAACTCCCCCTCCGATGGCTCATTACACGAACTGGTGTTCTTAGATATTGGCTATTAGCCTGTACTCTGGTAATTTTCAGCTGAGTGTTCCCTATCAAACCAGGTACAGTAGTATAATGTGCAGGGTCCAGTTCATATGTCTTAAGGCAAAAACCCGAAAGTTTCCAAACACTCGGCAAGGAATAGCACATCAGTATTGAAATTCAAATCAGAGTCTTCTCTGAACGTCTTACAACTGAATGCCTTCCACAAATTGCACAATCTGTGGTACTGAGCCTGTGTTATCGTTTCGCCTTTTAAGCTTTTCGACTGAGTGCAGGAGATATTCCAGAAGAATTGATTCATTGGTTACAATTTCAAATGGGAAAGTTCCCTTGTGGTTAATTAAATTAAACTCACGAACGTCAGGACAATATGCTTTCAGTATTTTGAGTTCTTGTGTCTTCGGTTAAGATGCACACATTTCGAGGCAGCACGTCATAAAACTACCCCTCTGATGGCTAGATCAGTAAATTAGAAATTTATGTTGCATGAATACTCTTTGTCAAAGATTTATATTATTCCATAGTCGATGGATCTATCCTCCGCTTCGATAGCTGAAAAAAAAAGTGGTTAGGGTGACGGATTGACGGATTGCCGTCCTGCGGGCGCGGGCTCGATTCCCGGCTAGGTCGGGGATTTCCTCCGCTCAGGGACTCGGTGTTGTGCTGTCTTCATCATCCTTTCATCTCCATCCGGCCCGCAGGTCACCCAATGTGTCGTCGACTGTAATTAAGACCTGCACCAAGGCGGCCGGACCTGCCCCGCAAGGGTCCTCCCGGCCAGGAACGCCAAACACTCATTTTAATTTTTATGGATGTATCTAACAGATACACGATCAGGATTTAACGTAATTTTATCAACGCCGTCCGTTGTCTTTGGTTCATATAGGTTTGTGATTGAGGAATGTATATCGTAACTGCTAAGATTGTCTGTAATCGTCCGCAGCTCGTGGTCGTGCAGTAGCGTTCTCGCTTTGCACGCCCGGGTTCCCAGGTTCGATTCCCGGCGGGGTCAGGGATTTTCTCTGTCTGGGTGTTGTGTGCTGAACTTAGGTTGGTTAGTTTTAAGTAGTTCTAAGTTCTAGGGGACTGATGACCATAGATATTAAGTCCCATAGTGCTCAGAGCCATTTGAACCATTTTTTTGTCTGTAAGTCACACACCTGTGAAATGACAATGATCCCGATACTTTACATCGTCTTCCACAAATGGTTCCTCACGAATACGACAGACTTCTTCCGAGCGAAACGCTGATTCATCCGTAGAGCATAATACCATATGTTTATTTTGCAATAAATTGCAATTCACAGTTTCAGTGTCTTCATAGAGTTCTTGAGTATATAATTCCATGGAATCGCTGCCTCTGTATAATTAAACTGGGAATATTCGTGGCAGTAGGTTCAGTATACCATAAGTAGTAGGCGGCACTTAATGGTCTAAGCAAAATTACGTGATGTGTACACGACAACTGCAGTCCGTGACCGAGTCCAATATGCATTCTGTATCAGCATAAATCACAAAAGCAGTTTCAGTTTATTACTAAATTTTGTAAATTCACTAGGTATGAGACTGGTGACTTGTTTTCACTGTGCAGAGTCAACTGAATTTGCAACGAATCTTTCCTTGGAATAAAAATAACACAATCATCGCTCACATAATGCAGTACACCAATGAAAAGGAGCAACACTATACTGTTCTATTATCGATAGGTTTTTACGTAATAGAAACGTAGAATATCTGAATTTTGAGGGTACCTGCAACATGTCCGTTATGACGGCGTTTTGTAACCTGCGGTGCAACAACTCTAGCTTCTTTGTCTTCCGTTTTATCTTCTACAGTTCATGGTCTCAATACTGGACGCCACAGACGTTTACAGGTACATCTACATTCTGTTTTTCGAAAATATGAACATGTTTGAGCTCTGTTTGGAATTGTATATTGTGAAATTTTAATATCTTTACATGTAATCAATAATTAGACTTGCATTTTGCATCCTTAGTTACAGAGTACAATTCTACTAAAATTTATCACTTAAAATAAGCGTTATCCTTTTCATCACTTCCATTATTCCACTTTTATTTACCTGGTATTAGCTTAGGAAGTTGTGTACTCCTGCAGAAATTACATTATTTTCATTAAAATGACAATGGAAATAAATTATTTACTTCAGTGCTCTACCAGAAATGTTAGCTTCGAAAATGTTCAATTTTTTCGAAAGTCGCTCTGTAATACTGGTTGAGTACCAGTCACTGATGTCAGCAGGAGACAGTAAACGACACACATCCTTTTATCGAAGTACATCTGTTCTTCATGACCTACCATTGGTAAAAGTAAGTTGCAGATTAGCGAACAATTAATCTAAATTGGCTGGATCATCTGACGAACTTTTGTCTCAGAAATGGGGAAACAAGCACCCAAGAAATATTTTGGTTTCTTAAATCCAAGATTATTATCCATACCACCAATGCATATCCGAGACAGTCATTTAATTTAACACGTTTTTCTGCTGGTTCAGACAATACAGTAATAGTATTGTTAGATTAGTCAAAGAAAATTTCAGCCTACCGAGGTGAAGGTCTTCTTCGTCCTCTGCAGGTTCTCTGCTTACTCTGCAGATTATTTTCCCTGATCCCATGATGTTGAATGTCCCCAACGGTTCGGTATCAACTGGGAGCTTCTAAGTGAGATTTCCTCATTTTATAGCCTCGTTTCACTGCTAAAAGACAGCTTCACACATAAACTGTACTCAACTGCTCACAACACCATGGGTACAAAAAGGTCAGTAACCTGAAGACGTCAGAAATCGGCTCTTAGTTGATGAAATTTGGTCCACACGTGTGTGTACCTCATGCTCTCATGTGTTGCTAGAACGACCATATTTGCATTCTAAATTTATTTTTGGACTGGCTCCATCTTGCAGAAACCCAATCTTCTCTTCCTTTTACCAAAGCATGTTTCACTGCAGTTTCGCCATCAGCTTTCTTTTCTTTTATTTCTACTAAACAACACAAAAAATAGCCCTTTATTGTCTGTGTACGTAGAAATTACCGTTTCTTAGGAAACGTAATCGCAAATTTTTTACCACATTCCTTCTCACAACATGTGCTGTGGTTTTTGAACTTCCGTATTTTGAGTTACAGCTGTTGTTCATTCACAGTTTGCCATCTGCGACCATACAGGTATGGAAGATTGTACGCGTATATATATATATATGTGTGTGTGTGTGTGTGTGTGTGTGTGTGTGTCAATATGTTTCTACTTACTTCTCTTTTTCACTGATTACGAGTCGTAGCTGTGAATCATGTTTTGCCCTTAGGATTCTGGAGGTGTTTCTGGTGTGCGTGCGTGTGCGTGTGTGTGTGCGTGAGAGAGAGAGAGAGAGAGAGAGAGGGAGGGAGGGAGAGATATATTTTATTGATTTAAGTCGGCCAACGGTCTCTGAGGCACAAAACAGCTTTCAGTACTTTGTGGGCTGTTGCTTTATTTGAGCATTTTTAGGTTGTAGTTAGTATCTGTTGGTTTGTGGTCTACGTCCCCTTTGTCAGATATGTCTTTCTTGCTACTGGCTATCAGCATTTTCATCCTCCTTAGTTCGACTTCTATCAGTTATTTTTCTGCCCGTATAGCAAAACTCATCGGCTATTTTAGTGTCTCATTTCCTAAACAGATTTCCTCAGTATTCCCTGATTTAGTCGTCTAACGTTCATTGATGGGGTAAAACAGCCTTCTGTCATTGATAGTCTGTTTTACTCAGTCATTAATCTTTGTGGGCAGTAGCTGCATTTGAGTATTTTAGGTAAGAGTTGATGTCTGTTGGTTTGTGGTCTACGTCCCCTTTTCAGATATGTTTTTCTTTCTCCTGGCAGTCAACATTTTATGTCCTCTTTAGTTAGACTTTTGTCAGTTATTTTGCTGCCCAAATAGCAAAACTCATCGGCTACTTTTAGTGCCTCGTTTCCTAATCTTGTTTTCTCTGTATTCCCTGATTTAATTCGACCACATTCAGCGAAGTACGTATTTCTTGTCCCTGAACTTTTTATTCCCTATGCGTATTTCTCTTTGGTTTTCCTGAAATCTTGGCCTTTCTGTAGATTGAATAACATCTGGGATAGATTACATCCCTGTCTCAGTCGATTATCAACTACGTCTTAACTGTCATGACGTTCGACTCTTATGACTCCAATCTTGTTTCTGTACAAGCTGAAATAACATTTCGATCTCTGTATTCTGTCAAAATTTCAGCAAGTATAGCCCAGTATACATTGTCAAAAGCTGCCTCCAAATCAATCTACCCCGAAGTCCACTTTCATTAGTTTTCCGCTCTTCTGTTAACAATTCGTGTCAGTATTTTGCAGCTATGACTTACTAAACTGATACTTCGGCAATTCTCAAAGCTGTCAAAACCTACCTTCTTTGTAGCTGCAACGGCTGCTTCTGCTGAACTCTGCTCTCTTCAACTAATGTCGTGATTTAGTACTCGTAATATGATGTTGGCAGTAATTCGTTAAATTTGTATAGCTGTCATAGAATTTGAGTGCGGAATATTTCGGATCGTAATAACGGCATTAATGTTGAAATTTTTTATTCTGATGTTTCGTTTCGGATTATTTGTTTTAGGAGCTGACAGGTACAGCATCTCTGATTTTCCTTCAGAAGCTTTCTTCTTCGTATTCATTTCATAGAGTTTTCTGGAATTTATCTCACAGTCATCTCTACCTTGTTAAAAATAAAAAGAAGATGGGAAACGTAAACCGATGCGTTCCTCTTCATATAACAACATCGTTACTCCTACATTCGTACCCACAGTATCCTTGCAGCTCTTCTCAACAAAATATTCAAAGTTATTTCCTTTATTACCCCCGACGATTTCCACTAGCTTCTACGAAATTCAAGTAATTACTCATTTTGGTTGGTATTTGTATTCTTAAGAATCAGCCCCACCCTGGAAGTTTTAACAATTAATGACATTATATTCAAAATTTTTTATTGAATTTTAAATTAAATTAAAAAAACTATTCATGCCAGAGTTGCCATGGTAGCAAATGACAACAAGAGCCCGATGGGCTGCACAAAATTCCCATTTTGCTGCCAATGGAGATACTGAGTTTGTGCAACATGGCCGACACAAATGCGATAATCGGATTGAATCAAAACTGAATTGCTTGCTCATCCTGACTACCTAAATCTACATAAATAATTCACAATTCATCGTACAGTGCATGACGGAGGGTGCATCACAGTAATGATATCGCTTTTTATTCTTATGAAGCTATAAACGACTCTGTATGTGTCCTAATCTCTCATAGTTTTTTCTCCTGCTCCCTTCATGGTAGCACAGTAATGTTTGCACATTCAACTTTGAATACAGGGTAATTAATTGTCCAAAAAGGACTGCATGAGAAGTATATCATCTTTCATTCAAGAATTTCTATTTAATTTGTACGAGCATTTCTGTTACACTTATACACAGGTCACTCTGACCAACTAAGATCCTAGCAAGTCGTTTCTGAATTCAGTTTCTAATGTCATCCATACCTGACAAGAACTCCAATTACTCGAACAGTATTCTACAACTATATGCACTCACTTCTTATATTTGATTACCTTTAGAGAAGTACTGCACTTATCAAGAAATATCATTGTTCCACTGCTCTTCCTTGACACTGATTGTGCGGAATCATCTCACTTCCTATATCTTCTTATTATTACCCCAAACTACACTGTGCAAAAGAACTGAAGGGTTACTTTTTCGACACTCCCGCGATTTTCCCCAACAGAGAAGCAGAAGTCTCAAATTTGGCTCTCTGTAATGGTGCAAAATTGTGGCACCCCATCCCTTCACTCTAGATCTCGGCTATGCTTCAAACGGCAAGGCGTCAACAAATGTGAAATAAAGGCCAGAGCTCAGAAGTTCTTGTGAATGTGTAAGTTGGGTCAAAGTTCTAAGGCACCTGCGCTCAGGCAATTCCTTCGACACCCCTCAGATTCCTCATACCAGCAAACTGCTACTGGAGCAGCAGTATAGCGCCACTCAGCCGTACGTTGTTGGTTGGATGCTTGTAGGTGCCTAGAAATGGGTCGAAGGTTTTCTTTGAACAGATTCATTTTTAAAGAGCTCAGGAGAGATACACTGAAGATGTTTCGAGACTGATGGGATCTTAGAGGGACTCTTTGGCAGTTTGGTCACGCACTTGTCAATGTTTCAACTTCCACATGACCAGGCCACAGGAGATTATGAAACATGAGGTCTGACAAAGTATAAACATCCTTCGGTGTTTTGAATCACTTTGAGGTTTCGTCGAAAGTTTTTGAATGGTCCCAAGGGGTTCTAACCTGTAAACGAGAGTAAAAATTGCGGTCGTGCTACACCTCAAAGCAGATCACATTCAGTGGGGTTGCAGCCCCACTGTGTCCTTAGGGAAGGCAAGAAACGCTCCGCAATATCCTTTCTTCCAGGAGTGCTAGTTCTGCAAGGTTCGCAGGAGAACTTCTGTGAAGTTTGGAAGGTAGGAGACGAAGTAATGGCAGAAGTAAAGCTGTGAGGACGCGGTGTGAGTCATGCATGGGTAGCTCAGATGGTAGAGCATTTGCCCGTGAACGGCAAAGTTCCTGAGTTGGAGTCTCGGCCCGGCAGAGTTATAATCTGTCAGGAAGTTCCAGGGTTAAAGGAGGTCACGAAAGTCGTTCTATTGCGCATGGAAATAAACACTGTCGTTTTAGACTGCGAATTGTCGTAACCGAATGTCCCAAAGCGAAGGGGTGGTTTCACTGACGCCCTTTGTGCCACCTCCTGAGGACTTTTCGTGTCGATTCTGAGTACCAAAGTGTCTAAAATGTATCGCCAGTCACCCGTAAGAAAGCTGTGTTTGATTTAAACATTGGGAATCGTGGTTCTGCCGATCGTAGAGGCGTCAAGATGAGTGAAGTGTGGTTAAGCGAGAGGAGGGGAGGGAAGAGGCTGCCGCCTTATCGTCTTATGATACGTTGACAGTTACGACGGGAGGAATTGTGCGGAAATTTATTAACAACGTGATTTAGTAACAATGTGACCTCATTAACCTACCTTAAAACTCACCTGAACTTCTGCAATTTGACCTTTCTTTTTCTACATTTGTTGACACTTTGCTGTTCGAAACGTAGTCGAGATAATTCAAAAATCTGTTTCATGTTTATGTTTCAAGATGTACCGGTCTCACAGAGCTATGGTGTTACTAACATAGTTTAATGTTTACCTCTTGTAATTTATGTTAGTAATGATTATTATAAATTTGGATTCTATCACATTTTTATTTTGTATACGAGTCAAATTTGTCAGTAAGAATTAATAATTTTTGACAGCGGGTAGTTGAATTGTGTACCTAACTGGAAAGCCTTTTGTCAGTTTACGTAACCAACTACCATTTTTTTCATTTTAGGAAGAAGTATAATGACTGTCACGCACTGAACAACATTTTACAGTTTGAATATGTCTTGTCAGTGATTCGAAATCAGTACTCAAAACCGAAAATTTGCTATCTTGACGTAGCAATTTTATACATACATGCCATAAATATCGATAGTTACAACACGATCGCTATCGCTCGAGTGTCTGTTACTATGTACAACAAAGATCAAAATGTAAAAATGAAAAAAAAATGTTATTACGTTTAAGTTTCACTGTAGTTAGCCGGAATTTCTAAAGGAAGAATGTGTATTGAGTTGCAGAAGAAAACGTTCGCCGGATCCACAAGGAAAAAAATCAATTCTGGTAAATTATTATAATAGCTATGAAATTACTTAAATATTGTGAGATATGCACAAAGCTGCAACTGGACAAAATGCACCAGAACAAACTTACATGTAAAAGACTTATGTGACATGAACACTAAGTCGTTAATTTGGAATGCAATAATGTTAGTTACCTTAATGATCATCAATAACAATCAATGACTGGCAACATTTCATGGAAATTGCACTGTTTTATGTAATCCACGATAATGCTCTCTGTTGGAAAAAATGTCTAAACTTGACAAGAACTGTATAATTTTTTGCTTATTACTTTGCAAATCACTACGTCTCATACTAAAGCCATAATAACTTTCATTCTTTGCAACAACTGCTATTCGGTACTAATGTTATGAAGACTTACACACACAATACCATTAACGAAATACTTTGGCTACTTGAAAGCCAGCATGCATTTGTCATAGAAAATGAGTATCACCTTAAATCACTTACAATTTGAGGTGATGACCTGCTGCAGTAGTGCAATACTATGTCAGCAACTACAGCTAGTACTGCCTTTCATTACAATAATCACTCGATTGAAAACGGGCTGTACATTTGGTTAGAATTGTCTTCTTAGGCTATTTGCTTCACCTGTGACTTCCTCGGAATTCATGGTGAAAGGATAGGACGCTGCCGATGTTTAACGACTCGGGTAAATCAAATTTCTCTGGACAAGTTTGTTCTTTGACTAAGCACAGTATAATGTTAGATAACATTATTGGCAGTTATGTAAAATTGGTAGGAAACAGTCTCGATCTCACAGTCATTTATTAAAACTATTACCGGTTTCGGCCTATAGTAGTAGGACATCTTCAGATAATACACCACCCGGCTGACGATGACGATGCAAAACTGGTGGGATCAGCACAGCCGTTCCATGCGTTATCATCGTCATCGTCTGAAGTCGGCCTACTACTAGAGGCTGAAACCGGTCGTAGTTTTAATAATTTTTTACTAATATTATACTACAACGTTCCTACAAGTTACTAAGACCCTGGCAGCCTATTACACAGATATTGGCTGGATCTTACTTTGGCATACGTTGCTTGGGGCGAGAAGTAGTGCTTACCATGAGATCCAATTTTGGCAACAGGCTTTTGAAGATTAACGAGAAGCTTGACTATATCTGGGCTGTACAGTATTCTTCATTACTTCCAAAATCTTCTTACAACCATATACTGTGCCCACATACTTGATAGCCCACTTATAACTTACCTAGCCACATGTTACAACATCATTTTCGACGCAAAACACTCTATCATTTGCGCGCCAACACATACGACTGTTCCTCACCATAGATGTTTCGCAACTACTTCTCTCCCTTCACCTCTATGACTGTGCGCACTCGCACCAACGGTCTTATTGTTACACGAAAGATATTCTCTGCACTTTATTTAATAAAGGCTTCCCTGACATGGCCAGGGTGTTTACTACAATGATGTGACGCAAATAATTCATAGTTAGCCTATGGACAAACGTTACATTACTGAAAACATTCATTAATATATATATGTACAAAAATGGTTGCAAACTCAAGAAACCACATAGCTGAAAAATACACGAGGCACTGGGATGTAGTGCGACAGGTGCTCCATGTGTGGACGAACCCTTCGAATCCGAAACTCGATTATAGCACGCTGTTTCTTAGGCACCGACATATCTTCGTAACGCTCAGCCACAACTCGAAGAGCTCTAGCGCCACAGGGTTGAAAGTATGTGGACATGAAGAATAAATGTGGAGAACGTTAACCCTTAACTGGTCTAGTGGGGTCTGTCAGACCCCAGGACTTTTTTTCTACACCTACCTCTATATCTAGGCAACAGATGGCGCTGGCGGTTTCGGTATTCTCTATGATTGAAATCAAACCAGTGGTAGGACTGTTATACCTGGCAGGTGTATTGAAATTAGGAAACGAAGATGTTTCTATCCTTTTTGCTTTAGATGGTACAGGTAGAGAGACCTTCCGGGCCACTATGAGTGTCAAGAGATTCTTGTTTATTCTTGCTGCTTTGCGGTTTGACTGTGCCCAGACACGAGCAGAGCGAAGGCAAACAGATAAACTTGCCCCTATTCGTGAAATTTGGGATGCATTCATCCATAATTGTATTCAGTACTTTGTTGTTGGAAGCTTTGTGACTGTAGACGAAATGCTGGTACCATTTCGAGGACGATGTCCTTTTAAAATGTACGTGCCTAAAAACCTAATAAATGCTGAATAAAAGTTCTCTGCCTTGCAGATTCCAGGGACTTCTATACGAATAATGCTTTCATTTATATTGCTTCGGAAAGTGAAGTTCGCAGAAATATGTTAGAGCCAACGCAAACAGTGGTGCGATTAACTGAACACATCAAAGGGACAAATCTAAATGTGACTGTTGACAATTGGTTCACCTCCACTGAACTTGCTGAGAAATTGAAAACACAGAAGCTCACCATCCTGGGAACAGTAAGAGCCAACAAATGTGAAATTCTAGAAGAATTTAAAGCTACCCGGCATAGACAAATTGGATCTACTCTCTTTGGACATACTGCAGACCTCACGCTTTGTTCACATGTTCCGAAGAAGAACAAAGCAGTTATTTTATTGTCTAGCATGCATCACGACCAGAAGATAATAAACTCTGGAAAACCTGAAATGATAACCAACGACAATCAGACAAAGGGTGGGGTGGATACCCTTCACCAGCTAGTGGTACATACAGTACTTCGAGACGCACAAGGAGATGGCCTATGGCTATTTTCTTCGCAATGTTGGACATTGCTGGTGTAAACAGTGCTATTGTGGCATACTGCAAGCTTAATTCAACAGCACAGTAGATGACAAGAAGGATATCTTCCACGGGAGCTGCAGCTGGT
The DNA here is from genome assembly GCF_023864345.2 of Schistocerca serialis cubense. NCBI lineage: Eukaryota > Metazoa > Arthropoda > Insecta > Orthoptera > Acrididae > Schistocerca > Schistocerca serialis. The sequence continues at coordinate 271,996,872 of NC_064642.1, forward strand.
TGCTGTAAGAAACAGAGGTGGAGACGAAGGAGTGCGGAGTTCAGAGCCGCGTGTCAGAAAGGGGCGTTGTCAGTTGTGCCCTCGAGAAAAAGATAGAAAGACAAAATTTTCTTCTGTGAAGTGTCATAAGTGGCTTTGTTTGGAACACAGTACATGTATTTTCCCAGACTGTGCAAAATAACATGGCTTATTTTACATGAACAATTTAATTATGTAATCACAAATAATTAATGTATATACATATAGTTAATGTATTACGCATTCACATTTAATAATATGTATCTTATTGGACAAGTAAATGCAATTATTTGTGAATGTTGTGTCCATGGACCCAACCAACCTACCAAGCAACCAACTCGCGCAAGCGCGCCCTGACCGTGACATCGCTGGCCACAGTTCCTGTCGCGGCCGTCGGCGTCTCAGGGCGTTACTGCCGACGGATGTCGTCGCACCATGGCTGAGCTCGGGTCCGCAGGGCCCTCTGCCTTTTGCATATGAGGAGCGCTGGTCCCGAGACGGACAGTCTATTGTCGATTACCTATTGCTAGCCTTTCGTGGAGTTTATAGCGGAGCTATTGCAGTGTGATAATTGCTGTTGTATTCGACTAGGCTCAGTACACGGGCTACTGTTGGATATTACTTGGACTTGTATTGCTGGTTCACGTTTCGTCAGAAATAAAGATAAGTTATCTCTTCATTCTCGCTGGCGCAATTCTTGTCATTAATTATTTTTCTACCAACGGACATAGCTACGTCCTGGTCACTACCTACACTTTATACAATTTGTGGTGGCTGCCCCAAAAGTACTGCCGAGGACCTTGGGTTTGGGAGCCGTCACAAAAGTGATAACATTTCTTTTTCAATCATTGGGGTTTCTCAGACCCCACTAGAGTTTTAATGCAATTTTTTTTCACCGGACCAGTTAAGGGTTAAAAAACGTTTGTTTTATTTTAAAAACTTAAGAGTTTTCACTTAAAAAATAAACAAGCAATATTTTTCAAAAAAAGAAAATGTTCAAATGGGTGTGAAATCTTATGGTACTTAACTGCTAAGGTCATCAGTCCCTAAGCTTACACACTACTTAACCTAAATTATCCTAAGGACAAACACACACACACCCATGCCTGAGGGGGGGGACTCGAACCTCCGCCGGGATCAGCCGCACAGTCCATGACTGCAGCGGCTTACACCGCACGGCTAAACCCGTGCGGCAATATGTTTCAGCCGCCTTCGTAAATAATGTTATCGGCACATTGGAATGCACCCAAAAATGTTCAAATTTGGTTACAAAAAAATAAAGAAAGCTGAAGTCAATACATGTATGCTACGTTGTGTGAGTAGGATGTTTACAGGGACAGTGTACTTCTATAAAGTTGGGCATCTAATAGGTTGAAGTGTAAAACTGTTGTTACTTCTTTACGACGTTTTCCAAGTAATGAGGTCACTACGGGCGTGCAGCTTTAATGGCCATAAACTCTGGCCAGAGTTGGCTCTCCGTTACTTGACCAGACCAGTGGTACGGGGCGAGCCAGTCCGCAGTGCGCCGTTAGTCATCGCGAGGGCGTTGCAGCCGCTTTGTTGGGGCGCTCGTGTCCACCTTTTAACTGCGAAGTACATTATTACGCGATTGTGCCCATAAAGCGCAGTGAATGGGAAGATGATACTGCCGCAGGAAATGGCGCGGCTCGTAAAAAGAAATAACCATCACACGTCCGGATGTTTTTCCAAGAGTAACGCTCGCGGAAACGACATCAGAGCATCTCGGGGTAATGCACAAAGTTGGGACTCGGGAATATTACATGCATTCTTCTTTATTGCAGCAGCTTAATTCGCCCGAACGGGAATGCGGCGGTGCGTTTGTGGCCGGCGGGCGGATCCCCGCCACGGCGATGGCAGCGTCCCGAGTGGCCGTTGCGAGCGATCCGTGCGCTGCCCACAAATTTACGGCAGCAAGTCCGTTCACCGCTGTTATTCACGGCGCGACTCGTAGTAAGTGAGTGCGAACTGATACTGCAGAGCGAACGCCGCGATGGGGATCGCCGTGTAGCAGAACCAAAACACCAAACGGAAATCTACTGGTGACTGTAGAAAGTAATTAAAGACTTTCAGATTGTGCTGCTGGAGTAATCTAGTGTAGTCAACACTAAATGAGTGTTGCTGTGTAAGATCTTACACTTATCTTGTAGCCATATTACTTACTTTATTTAGTCTAGAAATTTCGGTTGAATGGATAACAACTTAAAAACACACCTCATTTTTTCTGTCCCTTCCACAGGGTAATGATCATTTCACGTTACCTACAAGTACTCATTTATTTTTAGTCTAATGTATTCAATATTCTCGTTGTATATTCATCTACACTGAAATATTACACACGACCGGCGTAAAAGATATCTAATTTTGTTGTTCAACATAATAGCCTAAGCGAATTTACCGTTCCTTTTACATGTTCTTAATACTTCTTAATAGATTACCAAGGAAATGCTTCTATTATAGCCTCTGCTTAACATAGCTCCACAGAGGATAGTGATAATTACAAATGTATTTGCAGCCTTTGTCCTAACGCACGCAATCTTCACTTTGTCTATTTCAGGCGCTGTGTATTTAAACCTGTATTATGATGTCCGTATTACGACGTCTGATATGTGCAATTACCCAGACCACTTTTATTCATTTCCAAACCTACATGTTTATATAACTGACTAAGTGGTTTCTAAGGTCGCATGTTCGAATCCTGCCTCGGGCATGGGTGTGTGTGATGTCCTTAGGTTAGTTAGGTTTAATTAGTTCTAAGTTCTAGGCGACTGATGACCTCAGAAGTTAAGTCGCATAGTGCTCAGAGCCAATTGAACCATTTGAACTAAGTGGTTTGATGCAGTTTCGTGTACAGAGTGCTATAGCTGATAAGAAATACGCTATCGTAAACGATTAATAGATAACCATTTAACTTTTCTTATAACCTTTTTGGCTACCTAAAAAGTAAAAGTACTACAGGAAACGCCGTAACCAAAACCACCTTCGATAACTAATGTTTTTTATTCATTTAAACTATCGGTTTCCATCGTTACGATCATTTTCATTTACGAGGGCAGTTCAATAAGTAATGCAACACATTTTTTTTTCTCGGCCAATTTTGGTTGAAAAAACCGGAAATATTTTCAAACATTCCCGCTTCGTCTCGTATAGTTTCATTGACTTACGACAGGTGGCAGCGCTGTACGGAGCTGTTAAAATGGCGTCTATAACGGATGTGCGTTGCAAACAACGGGCAGTGATCGAGTTTCTTTTGGCGGAAAACCAGGGCATCTCAGATATTCATAGGCGCTTGCAGAATGTCTACGGTGATCTGGCAGTGGACAAAAGCACGGTGAGTCGTTGGGCAAAGCGTGTGTCATCATCACCGCAAGGTCAAGCAAGACTGTCTGATCTCCCGCGTGCGGGCCGGCCGTGCACAGCTGTGACTCCTACAATGGCGGAGCGTGCGAACACACTCGTTTGAGTTGATCGACGGATCACCATCAAACAACTCAGTGCTCATCATGACATCTCTGTTGGTAGTGCTGTCACAATTGTTCACCAGTTGGGATATTCAAAGGTTTGTTCCCGCTGGGTCCCTCGTTGTCTAACCGAACACCATAAAGAGCAAAGGAGAACCATCTGTGCGGAATTGCTTGCTCGTCATGTGGCTGAGGGTGACAATTTCTTGTCAAAGATTGTTACACGCGATGAAACATGGGTTCATCACTTCGAACCTGAAACAAAACGGCAATCAATGGAGTGGCGCCACACCCACTCCCCTACCAAGAAAAAGTTTAAAGCCATACCCTCAGCCGGTAAAGTCATGGTTACAGTCTTCTGGGACGCTGAAGGGGTTATTCTGTTCGATGTCCTTCCCCATGGTCAAACGATCAACTCTGAAGTGTATTGTGCTACACTTCAGAAATTGAAGAAACGACTTCAGCGTGTTCGTAGGCACAAAAATCTGAACGAACTTCTCCTTCTTCATGACAACGCAAGACCTCACACAAGTCTTCGCACCCGAGGGGAGCTCACAAAACTTGAGTGGACTGTTCTTCCTCATGCACCCTACAGCCCCGATCTCGCACCGTCGGATTTCCATATGTTTGGCCCAATGAAGGACGCAATCCGTGGGAGGCACTACGCGGATGATGAAGAAGTTATTGATGCAGTACGACGTTGGCTCCGACATCGACCAGTGGAATGGTACCGTGCAGGCATACAGGCCCTCATTTCAAGGTGGCGTAAGGCCGTAGCATTGAATGGAGATTACGTTGAAAAATAGTGTTGTGTAGCTAAAAGATTGGGGAATAACCTGGTGTATTTCAATGCTGAATAAAACAACCCCTGTTTGAGAAAAAAAATGTGTTGCATTACTTATTGAACTGCCCTCGTATATCTGCGTCTTCCAGCTTAGTAAACAGTCTGCTACAGACGGTCCTATGACATGGACTATTAAAGTTTATCAGAATTCAATTATAGTTTTGAAGTGTGTGACTATATCAACGGTATTTATACATTTTATTTAGTTCTTAGCAAGTTTAAGAACATAGACGAAGCTGATGGCGATCATAATGATCAAAACCGATTTTTTTTTGTCATCATTCTTCTGACTGGTTTGATGCGGCCCGCCTGGACGCCTCTCCTGCGCCAACCTCTTCATCTCAGAGTAGCACTTACGACCTACGTCATCAGTTATTTGCTGGATGTAGTCCAATTTCTGTTTCCTCTACAATTTTGGCCCTTTACGGCTCCCTCTAGTACCATGGAAGTCATTCCCTGATTTCTTAACAGATTTCCTGTCATCCTGTTCCTTCAACTTGTCAGTGTTTTCCACATATTCCTTTCCTCTACGATTCTGTGAAGAACCTCCTCATTCCTAACCCTATCAGTCCATCTAATTTTCAACATTCGCCTGTAACACCATATCTCAAATGCTTCAGTTCTGTCCCGGTTTTCCCACAGTCCACGTTTTACTAACATCAATGCTACGCTCCATATGTACCTTCGCAAAATTTTCTTCCTCAAATTAAGGACTATATTATGTACTAGTAGACTTCTCTTGGCCAGGAATGTCCTTTTTGATAATGCTAGTCTCCTTTTTGTGTCCTCCTTGCTCCGTCTGTCATTGGTTATGTTGCTGCCTAAGTAGCAAAATTCCTTCACGTCATCTCTTCGTGACTATCAATCCTGATATTAAGTTTCTTGCTGTTGTCATTTTTGCTACTTCTCGTTACTTTCGCCTTTCTTTAATTTTCTCTCAATCCATATTCTGTAGTTCATTCCATTCAGCAGTTCATGTATTTCTTCTTCACATTCACCGACGATAACAACGTAGTCAGGGAATCGTATCACTGAAATCCTTTCTCCTTGAATTTTAATTCCACTCCTGAATCGTTCTTTTACTTCCATCATTCTTTCTTCGGTGTACAGATTGAAATGTGGGGGTGAAAGACCACATCCCTGTCTTACACCCTTCTTAATCCGAGCGCTTCGTTCTTGGTCATCCGCTCTTTTTATTTCCTCCTGACTCTATATTAGCCTTCTCGCGTTATAGATCACTGCATGTATTTCTCATAATTTCGAACATCTTGCACCATTTTATATTGTCGAACGCTTTTCACAGCTCTACAGATCCTATGAGCGTGTCAATTTTTATTTAGTCTGGCTTCCATTATCGACCACAACGTCAGGATTGCCTCTCTGGTGCTTTTTACCTTTCCTAAAGCCAAATCGATTCTCAATTTTCTTTTCCATTCTTCTATATACTATTCCTGTCAGTAACTTGGATCCATGAGGTGCTAAGCTGATGGTGCGATAATTCTCGCACTTGTCAGCTCTTGCAGTCTTCGGAATTGTGTAGATGGTGTTTTTACGAAAATCAGATGGTATGTCGCCTTACACATACATTCTACATGTTGTTGTTGTCGTTGTGGTCTTCAGTCCTGAGACTGGTTTGATGCAGCTCTCCATGCTACTCTATCCCGTGCAAGCTTCTTCATCTCCCAGTACCTACTGCAACCTACATTCTTCTCAATTTGCTTAGTGTATTCATCTCTGGGCCTCCCTCTACGATTTTAACCCCCCATGCTGCCGTCCAATACTAAATTGGTGATCCGTTGATGCATCAGAACATGTCCTACCAACCGATCCATTCTACTAGTCAAGTTGTGCCACAAACTTCTCTTCTCCCCAATCCTGTTCAATACTTCCTCATTAGTTATGTGATCTACCCATCTAATCTTCAGCATTCTTCTGTAGCACCACAGTTCGAAAGCTTCTATTCTCTTCTTGTACAAACTATTTATCTTCCATGTTTCACTTCCATATATGGCTACACTCCATACAAATATTTTCAGAAACGACTTCCTGACACTTAAATCTAGACTCGATGTTAACAAATTTCTCTTCTTCAGAAATGCTTTCCTTGCCATTGCCAGTCTACATTTTATATCCTCTCTACTTCGGCCATCATCAGTTATTTTGCTCCCCAAATAGCAAAACCCCGTTACTACTTTAAGTGTCTCATTTCCTAATCTAATTCCCTCAGCATCACCCGACTAAATTCGACTACATTCCATTATCCTAATCTACGTTACTACTTTAAGTGTCTCATTTCCTAATCTAATTCCCTTAGCATCACCCGACTTAATTAGACTACATTCCATTATTCTCGTTTTGCTTTTGTTGACGTTCATCTTATATCCTCCTTTCAAGACACTATACATTCCGTTCAACTGCTTCTCCAAGTCCTTTGATGTCTGTGACAGAATTACAATGTCATCAACGAACCTCAAAGTTTTTATTTCTTCTCCATGGATTTTAATACCTACTCCGAATTTTTCTTTTGTTTCCTTCACTGCTTGCTCAATATACAGATTGAATAACATTGGGGAGAGGATACAACCCTGTCTCACTCCCTTCCCAACCACTGCCTCCCTTTCATGTCCCTCGACTCTTATAACTGCCATCTAGTTTCTGTACAAACTGTAAGTAGCCTTTCGCTCCCGGTATTTTACCCCTGCCAACGTCAGAATTTGAAAGAGAGTATTCCAGTCAACATTGTCAAAAGCTTTCTCTAAGTCTACAAATACTAGAAACGTAGGTTTGCCTTTCCTTAATCTAGCTTCTAGGATAACATTCTACATACCAAAGTGAATAGTCGTTTATTGCCATTTCCCCCACTGATTTTATATATTATGGTGGAATGATTTCTATCGTGCCGGCCGGCGTGACCGAGCGGTTCTAGGCGCTACAGTCTGGAACCGCGCGACCGCTACGGTCACAGGTTTGAATCCTGTCTCGGGCATGGATGTGTGTGATGTCCTTAGGTTAGTTAGGTTTAAGTAGTTCTAAGTTGTAGGGGACTGATGACCTCAGATGTTAAGCCCATAGTGCTCAGAGCCAATTGAACCGTTTTGTCACTTCAATTCATTTTTAAGGAATTGTGAAGAAAGGCAACTGCTTCTTTCTGTGACCTGGAACCCACAGAAACATCATACTGGCTCCACCAAAAGTGAGCAAGTGACAGTTTTACTGCAGTCGCTGCACTAATGGATGGGCAGTGTACAGCGCACTTAGACCTTGAATAGCGCTGAGTGAGTCTGAGCAGAGGACACAGCTGAAAAGCCTATGTCGCTGGATGTACTCCCTGGCCTGATACAGAGCGAAGAGCTCGGTTGTAAATACTGAGCATCGTGCAGGAAGCCAATATCGAAAGACGCCGGTGCCAATGACGAATGCACACCCGACGCCACAGTCAGTACTATCGTGAAGATCCATGCGAAAGTCGTGAAACTTAAGGCGATAGACCGAGGCTGGAGTAGTTGTGGTGTCACCGCCAGACACCACACTTGCTAGGTGGTAGCTTTAAATCGGCTGCGGTCCATTAGTACATGTCGGACCTGCGTGTCGCCACTGTGTGATCGCAGACCGAGCGCCACCACAAGGCAGGTCTCGAGATACGGTCTAGCACTCGCCCCAGTTGTACGGACGACGTAGCTAGCGACTACACTGACGAAGCCTCGCTCATTAGCCGAGCCAATAGTTAGAATAGCCTTCAGCTAAGTCAATGGCTACGACCTAGCAAGGCGCCATTAGTAACATTGCATGTATCTAAAGAGTCTCACTTGTATCGCCACAATCTCCAGATGTACCAAAAGGATGGATTAAAGTTAAGTATTCCAGAAGATACGTACTTTTCTTTATAGCATTCATTATGTATCCTGTTTCAGACCTCACGCCATCCTGCTTTAAATTAGCGCGTGCCTTTCGGCTTCCTCTCATTGTGTCTAGGCTGTCTTGTCTAGACACAACATTTTTGGCGACGAGTCCAAAAAGGGTCTTGTTCTTTCTAATTGCTTACATTTACTTCTCATGGCTTCGCCAGATGTACTGTCCGAATTTTATCGCTTGCAGAATCAGCAGACGCAGGCGTTATTGGATGCCCTTGGACAGCTCGTCCAGGGTCAACGTGCACTGCAAAATGATGCAGCAGCCGCCGCTCCACCGCTATCGCAGCCACAACTCGCAGTTGCACCGCCTTTTAGGCCGTTTGACCCAGCTATGGAAACATGGACGGAGTGGTCACGGCAGTTTGGATTTCATCTCGCTGCCTACAGAATTCAAGGTAACGAGCGGCAGCCTCATTTATTGGCGTGTGTAGGGGTGCAAACGTATCGTGTGATAGTGAAATTATTTCCCCGACGCGACGTAGCAACTCTGTCCTACGAAGAAATTTTTTCTGCTTTAGATGCCTATTTCAAGGAAACAGTTAATGTAGTTGCAAAAAGGTATACTTTTTTTCGTACAAAACGTACGGCTGGTCAGACTAATACGGAGTGGGTTGCAACATTGCAAGGCCTTACTCGGGATTGTGCTTTTGAGTGTGAATGTGGACTCCGTTATTCAGATACTATGGTACATGATGCAATAGCACAGAACGTTTCTGATGTTCGTATACGGGAACAGATTTTGAAACTAGTTAATCCCTCCCTTCAACAAGTGATAGACATAATGGATAGACAAGACACGCTTGACTCTGCACAGGAATCATTTGAAACTTCGCCAGCCATGTGTAACATTAACTGGCCCGCCGGGCGCGCTGCACGGCCCCGTAAACTGCCCTCGCACACGTACGCGCAGCTGCCGCCACGCGCTAAACCAGGTGTGCCGCGCCAGCATACAAATGCAGTGAAATCTTGCCCGCGGTGTGCTACTAGACATTCGCGTGAAAATTGCCCATCATGCCAAGCTATTTGCTTTTTCTGTAATACGAAAGGACATGTTCAAAGTGTTTGCCAGAAAAAGCTCAGATCAGACAATCACAACCATTCCAGGCCCTTTGCTTCGCGCCGGAATCGAACCAAGAATACTCAGGCTCGTGAACCTTCGCCCATGGACATTCATGTAGTTAATTCCACTTCGTCCAGTGCCACTGTCTCTAACAGTGACTGTGTTCATCCCACAAATACTGTGCGTCGACGTCGCCGGAACTCGCGTCAAGTCGCAAGTGCTTCTGTACCAGTGTCAGTTCAAATTGCACGAGACAGTCGCTCTTGTCGTCAGCAGGACAATAAACTTTTTGTAGATTTGGACAATCATGGCCATGTGATAGCATTCCAGCTCGATACCGGAGCTGCTGTTTCATTGATCAATCACGACACGTAGAAACAACTGGGCAAACCTCCGTTGCGTGCCGCAAATGTTCAGTTGCATAGTTATTCAGGTCAGAATATAAATGTGTTAGGACAGTGCAGCCTTCTTGCAACATACAAGGGACACACAAAACTTGTGTCATTTTACGTTCTTCGTTCTTCTTCTGCAGTGAACTTGTTTGGTTTAGATTTATTTCAGTTGTTTAACATGTCTATAGTAAATCAGGTCCTATCAGTAAATCAGACTGTGCCTTCAGACAGTGTTTCTCGACTGTGTGAAGAATTTGCAGACATTTTTGCACCGGGCCTTGGTTGCGCTAAGAACTATGAAGCACATTTGGAACTGAAAGTAAACGCGCAACCGAAATTTTTAAGAGCGCGCAATGTTCCCCACGCATTGCGTTATGAGGTCGCAAGAACATTACACGTTTTAGAATCACAAGGTGTGAGTGAATGTGCGCAATGCCTCTTCCCTTTCAGCTCCGCTTCATCACTTACGCCGTACAGGTGTTCCGTTCGTCTGGACGACGGTATGTGAACGCGCTTTTCGCCAGTAGAAATCGGCGTTGCTTTCTAATACTTGCCTTACGCCATTCGGTCCCCAGAAACCCCTTTTGTTGATGGTAGATGCATCGGATTTCGGGATCGGTGCTATGCTTGCGCACAGAGATTGGTCGCATGATCGCCCTATTGCCTTTGCGTCCAAATTGCTCTCGTCTGCGCAAAGAAATTACTCGCAAATAGAGAAAGAAGCTTTGGCTCTCGTGTTTGGTGTTACTAAGTTCCATGATTTCTTGTATGGTCGTCACTTTACCATCATCACAGACCACAAACCTTTGGCGTCGCTTTTCATCCGAACCAGCCTGTACCTCCGCGTACAGTGCAGAAATTCATTCGCTGGTCTATTTTCCTCTCGCAGTACCGCTAAGATATCTTGTATCGGTTCACTACTAAGCACGGAAATGCCGATGCGTTGTCCCGTTTGCCTGTTGCTGAGGATAGAGCATTCGATTCTTCCGAACTTGCTTGCATGTTCATTGATTCGGAAACCGATGAAGTGGTCGACTCGTTTCCGATTGATTTTTGTCGTGTAGCTACAGCCACAGCTGCTGACCCGGTCCTTGCTACCGTTTTGCGTTTTGTTGCTACGCAATGGCCTTTGTCAAAGTCTCGGATCAAGGATCCGTTGGTTCGCCGATTTTTTGCTCACAAGGAGAGACTTTTTGTTCGACGTGGTGTTTTGTTGTTGCGTTCTGATAATGATCATTCCAGAGTCATGGTCCCACGTTCGTTACAGTCCTCTGTTTTACGGCTTCTTCACCAAGGACATTGGGGTATAGTGAGAACGAAACAACTTGCTCGTCAGCACTGTACTTGGTTCGGAATCGATGCTGCGATTACGAATATGTGTTCTTCTTGCATGGCGTGTGCCGAACAACAATCCGCACCGCCGCGGAAAGTCTTTGCATGGCCAAAAGCCACTTTCCCTTGGCAACGCTTGCACATCGATTTTGCTGGTCCATTCTGGAATGCTCGATGGTTGGTTCTGGTAGATGCCTTCAGTAATTTTTCTTTTGTTGTCCGGATGTCTTCCACGACGTCATCTGCCACCATCCAAGCGTTGTCTCCTATCTTTTGCATTGGAGGTCTTCCGCAGACTATTGTTTCCGACAATAGCCCACAATTCATATCCGCAGAATTTCAGTCATTCTGCCAGGCCAATGGTATTCAACATCTGACATTCGCGCCGTTTTCGCCTCAGTCAAACGGTGCCGCTGAACGATTGGTCCGGACTTTCTAGTCACAGATGTTGAAGTTGAAAGAGTCGCATTCTCAGGCGGCCGCGTTGTTGCTCTTTTTGTCATCGTATCGCTCTCAGCCCCGAGATGGTCGCTCGCCGGCTGAGTTGCTCCACGGTCGTCCTCATCGAACCTTGCTGTCTTTGCTGCACCCGCCGCATCAGGTTCCTGTGCAGCGGCAGTCTTCTGCTTTTGCTCCAGGCGACGTTGTATTCTATCGCAACTATCGAGTTTCACGGCGTTGGCTTGAAGGGCGCATTCTTCGCTGCCTCGGCCGCGCGATGTATTTGGTTTTGGGGGCCTCTAGTGAGGTGCGTCGGCATCTCAATCAGCTGCGCCTCTGTCGTCGCACGGGTTCTGCCGCTCCCCGTCTGCTTTCAGCGACGGTGCCGTCCGGTCAGCGCCCTGGGGACCTATCTACTGGCTCGCCTCATCCCCAGGTGTTACCGACGATGCCTTCCATTTTGCCCCATGGCGACGCGCCGCTGCCGCCTCCGCCGCCGCCGCCTGTCCTCCAGCCGGCGCCGCCCGCAGTGGCCGCTTCGCTGCAGTCGCCAAGCGCCTCCCTGGGTCACGCGCCGCCGATCGCTTCCCGTGACCAGCTGTCCTCCGCCTTGGAACTCTTGCCCGCTCCGGACCACTTGGCATCTTCGCGCGTCGGGTACCCCGACGCAATGGAGGTCGACCCTTCGGCCCCTCCCGTCTCTTTACGGGCGCATACACCGCATGTTGACGTGCACCCTGGACTAGGTTTTCAGGCGCTTCCTAGCTCCCCTCGGACCGAATGGCCGGGTGCGGGTGGCACAGCCTCGCCTGTTGTTAGGCTCCCCACCTCATGGCATACGTCAACATGGGGTCCTCCCCACGGCGGGCGGAAGCCTTATAACACGACCGTTCGCCGATCTGCGGGGGAGTAATGTGGTGTCACCGCCAGACACCACACTTGCTAGGTGGTAGCTTTAAATCGGCCGCGGTCCATTAGTACATGTCGGACCCGCGTGTCGCCACTGTGTGATCGCAGACCGAGCACCACCACAAACAAGGCAGGTCTCGAGATACGGACTAGCACTCGCCCCAGTTGTTCGGACGACGTAGCAAGCGACTACACTGACGAAGACTCGCTCATTAGCCGAGCCAATAGTTAGAATAGCCTTCAGATAAGACAATGGCTACGACCTAGCAAGGCGCCATTAGTACATTGCATGTATCTAAGGAGTCTCACTTGTATCGCCACAATCTCCAGATGTACCAAGAGGATGGATTAAAGTTAAGTATTCCGGAAGATACGTACTTTTCTTTATAGCATTCATTACGTATCCTGTTTCAGACCTCACGCCATCCTGCTTTAAATTAGCGCGTGCCTTTCGGCTTCCTCTCATTGTGTCTAGACTGTCTAGTCTAGACACAACAATAGTGTCCTTACGAAACGAATGGAGGCCAAGGTTAACATGGGCTGCTTCACGAAGCCAAAGTGGTGATGGGTTCACACCCACTGCGAAAGTTGCACGTAGTGTGAAATTAAGCCGTCATAGCAAGTGCCGAAAGCGGACTCTAGGAGGTAACAGTGAAGAGGGACGCGCCACGGACTCCAGGAGGTAGCAGTGAAGAGGGACACGCCCTATACTGGCGATCATAGGAATCATTGAAGAAGGGTCATAGGATGGGTTGCCACGCATGGCACACCTGCTGAGGAGAAAGTCACGGCAGTAGGACAGTGGTAGTTCAGCAGCTTCTGCATACAGACTCTCATCCGGGCTAGTGTAAAAGGCGCCCGTGGCCAAACGGATGCCACGATGGTGGATAGCGTTGAGATGGCGTAAGAGGAATGGACGTGCAGACTCATAAACAAATCACTCATAATCGAACAAGGGATCTGTAAAAACGGAGAAGCGTGGTTCGATTGGCACCCCAGGTAGTACCATTGAGGACATGTATGACACTGAGGAAACGCGTACAGTGAGCTGCACCGGTAAGACACATGGGAGGGCCAAAAGAGATTCCTATCGAGCATGAGCCCCAGGATGAGCCCCAGGGATTTCGTATTTTCAACGAATGGAAGGGGAACAGGTCCAAGATGTAAAGATGATGGGAGAAACCGACTGCGTCGCCAGAAATTCATACAGACAGCTTTGCAGAGGAAAAGCGAAAGCCGTTGTCGATGCTCCAAGAGTGAAGACGATCCAGACATAGCTGAAGACGCCGCTCAGTGAGACAGGTCCGAGGAGAAATGCAATAGACAGCAAAACCGTTAACAAAAAGGGAGCCGGAGATGCCTGGCGGCAGGCCATTATAGTGTTAATGGCGATAGCAAAGAGGACGACACTCAGGAAGGCACCCTGAGGCACACCGTTTTCTTGGATAAAGTTGTCCGACAAGGCAGAACCCACACGCAACTTGAAAACTCGGCCGTTTAAAAATTCCTGAAGCAAACAGGGCAGGCGGTCACGGAAGCCCCATGTGTAAAGTCTACGGAGGATACCAGTTTTCCAGGTGGTGTCGTAGGCCTTCTCCAAATCTAAAAACACGGCCGCAGTCTGCGATTTCCGCAGAAAACCATTCATGACATGGGTGGACATAGTAACGACATGATCAACTCCAGAACGCCGCGCTCGAAAGCAACGTTGTGCATTCATCAGTAAACTGCGAGACTCGAGCCACCATACCAGCCGGGCTTGAATCAATCATACGTTCCATCACCTTGCAAATGCAGCTGGTGAGAGAGACCGGGCGGTAGCTAGAAGGATGGTTATTGTCGTGACCGGGCTTAGGTGTGGTATAAGGTTGGCTTCACGCCAACGTCTGGAAATGTGCCCTCCGCCACGATGCAGATGTACATGTTAAGCAGAAAGTTCTTGCCCGTAAGAGGAAGGTGCTGCAGCATCTGAATGTGGGCGGCGCCTGGCCCTGGGGCAAATGATCGCGATGAACTGAAGGCATGATTTAGCTCCCTCATAGTAAAGGCAGCATTGTACCACTCACTATTCGGAGTAGAGGTATCGCCCGAGCGTCCTCCACTCGTTTCCGATGGAGGAAGGCAGGGTGATAGTGGGAAGAGCTTGAAATGTCCGCAAAATGGCTGCCCAAGGTGTTGGAGATAGCAGCAGGGACCACAATGACATCGTGTGCTACTGACAGGCCGGAAATTGGGAAATGGATCTGTGTCCTAGAGAGCCGTCTGTGTTCGGCCTACGCGACAGAGGAAGGGGTGGAACTTTTAAGAGAACTAGAGAATGAAATCCAGCTAGCTCTTCTGCTATCCCGAAGATCGCGACGACACTCTGCAAACATCGGTTTATAATGAATATAGTTTCTCATCGCAGGACGACGGTTAAACATGCGGAAACCACCTCTCCATGCGCGAATTGAGTCGCGGCATATCTCAGTCCTCCAAAGGACTGGGACACGACGTGGTAAATAGGAAGTTGGAGGAATGGAACGTTCTGCAGCAGTAAGGATATAGTCCAAATGTTCAATACAACTTGGGAAACTTTGTCCTTCGAAAGATATCAGGGAGGAGTAAAGCTGCCAGTAAGCCTTAATTAGCCCCAATTGGGCGTGTACGCATATGGAATAGGAGTCAGCAAACGGATAGCAAACTGGAAATGGTCACTCGAGTAGGTGTCAGAAAGAACGGACCACTCAAGACGATGGACAAGGTGGGCAGTGCAGAAGGATAGGTCTAAAAGCGAGGAGTCGGAAAGGAAAGTGGGTGTTACAGTGTTAGGGTAGAAGAGGTTAAGTTGGTTAAGAGGGTCAGACAAGAGGCATGTCTCTGGGAAAATCTCAAAGGAGGTGACGCACATTAAAGTCACCAAGTAGAAAAAATGGAAGAGATAGCTGCCCAGTAAGCTGAAGGAAGTCTGACCTGGTGACATCGAATGATGGAGGAACATAAATGGTAGAGTCGGAAAAAGTCAGGTGGAGAAGGAAAAGGTGAACTGCAACAGCCTGAAGATGGATAGTCAGGAAGATGGGGTGACAATGAATACTATCCCGTATGAGCAGAAAGACGCCCCCATGAGGTGGAACGCTTACCTCAGGAGAAAGGTCAAAACGAACCAGTAAGAAATGTAAACGCTCAAAGCAGTCGTGGGGTGGCAATTTCGTTTCCTGAAGGCAGAGTACAAGGGGACACTGCGATGACAAAAGCAGCTGTAAATTCTCTATGTTGGACTGAAGGCTGCAAACGTTCCGTTGGAGGAGAATCATGATGAAGAAGAGATGTAGTCTAACATTCTGCGTAGTGTCTGTTTGTTCTAAGTCGTGTCTCCCTGCCACTTACGCGCAACGACGCTTTGAGCGTGTTTTTTAGGCAATTGACTAGTTTGAACCTGGGACCTGTTGCTGGTAAGGAGACACCAGACCACACATGACATGTAGAGTTCAGAAGAGTTCAGTGAGACTAGCGGTGATATAACCAAATACTTAATGATTTCAGCGTCAGCTCCACTGCGCTCCCTGTAAAGGAAACTTAATACTAACTAAATTTAGTGGAAGGGGTTCAAGGCTTGCCTATTTTTAGTTAGCTGGTAAAAAAAACGTAGAAAAAGCACATAAGTTTACCATTGGCAATTTTATTCTACTCGCAAAACATTGTTTATAAATTGCACTACTGATAAAAAGAAATGTTTTAATACAGGATGATAAAAACCAACTGCGTTCAACAAAAATGTGAACGAATATTCCCTGAATGGGTTTCCAAGTTCTACAATAGATTGAAGTATGACCTAAGCCATATCACATCTATAATCTAGGTTTAAATTAAGTTTCACAAGAGAGAAAACTATCAAAATGGTCTACAGTGACCCTCAATTATCTTTAATTACTTATCTAACTTGTCGTAAATTACAGTGGCTGATGTGGCTTCTCAATAACTATATAACAGAAAAATCATCGCGTTTCAGAATTTTACTTAAAGTGGCAAATGTGAATACCATGAGCTTTAATTGACGATCGTCAATAGTATTACGCAAAAAGGGGGTGTAACAGATGAGACTTCTGCAGTTCTGAGTGAAGCTTTATGCGCTGTTATGCGGCATCACGTGCGTTCATTACCTTATCGGTGTTCGTCAGGGGGTGGGGGACAGCACAGATCCGCTCACCTCGCCGTCTCGGAAGCAACTCTCTCCTAATTTCTCCTTACTACAATTTACCGAAGTTGGTTTAAAAAAACTATCTGGCTGTGTTTTCATCTGACCAATCAGGGTCTCAATGTTAACCTTAAGCTCCGCCTACAAAATTTCTGTCTATTCAATGAGAAATGTTATACTTTTCGTGATGGGGCAATGTTTTTAAGGTTTGCAATGTAACAGAGACGCGAAAAAGTCTCAGGCTAAAACTTGCAGCTGGTGTGGTCCTTTTAGTGTTATCGTAAGATCTATACTGTTCTTCTGGAGTGCTCTATCTTTTAACATGGGGTGGGGGGTGGTCCTGACATAACAGAGACGCGAAAAAGTCTCACGCTAAAACTTGCAGCTGGTGTGGCCCTTTTTGTGTTATCGTAAGATCTATACCGTTCTTCTGGAGGGCTCTAGCTTTTAACATGGGCTGGTGGGTGGTCCTAGCGGTTAGCTGGCGACGTGGGTGTTCGCCCCTTATCGTAGGGCCTTCCAGCTTAACACGGTTCTGCTCTCGGCTTCTGTTCTCGTTTTTCCCCCGGAACTGCGTCTGTCTCACGGTGGGAAGGTATGACATGGATTTAGGCATTCTTGTGTTAGTCTGTGGTATTCCATTTGCTCACTCGTTACTCGTATTACTGTGGTTAATTTAATGCCACGATTTATTCGGAGCTATGTGGCATACTACTGGATTTGCTTATCATGTCAGGGTTTTCATGGAAGGTGTTGGATTTGCCTGACACCTTACATATCACCACCCTTCGAATTTAGTTTTTGTACTGAAGTTAGGCAATGATTGAATCGTTGTCTAAGTCAGTCAAAAATTATTCCGTTATATAAATTTTCTTGCCTACTGCTCAGCCACGTTATTCTGCTCTATGCTAATTTGTGTTACAAATTTATATTTTTATATTCTTCCACATTAATATCAAAAAAATCTTTATATTGACAAGGGAAGAATATTTTTATTCTATTATAATCATTATTTATAATTATTTTTTCCATTATTTAATTGTGAAGTTTGTTTTTTAAGCAGTTTGTTATCGAAAGTGAGGAGTCTTTCACATCGATTTTCTTAGAAATATTGTTTTTATAAATGTAGTAATTAAGTAAAATCTATTCCTAACACATTTTCTACATATCATGTACAAGTAAAATGTTTTTGTTTCTAGACACTCATTTCAACATTGTTACACTAACAAATAAGAATTATTTCCAAGAATTGCTTTGACAAAGAAATATGCATACACAAGTATTGAGATATTATCCTAACAAATGGTACAAATGTTAAAAAAAGGGAAAACATCCAACAAGATAATTTTTTATTCTTTGTTTTTATAAGAAGAAAATATGTAAAATATAGTTATCCTTTTATTTTTATGAGGAGAAAATAAGTGGCATATAGTTTTAGTGTTTATTATTGCTTATTTTTGTTCTTTATATACTGTCCATTTTAGAACTAATGACTTATTTTTATCGATAGTCTATTTTTTAATTACGTCCATAGTCAATGACTGTTATTTTGTAGTTTAATAGCTGTCTGGTGTGCTTAACTTATTTAGTTTTTCACACATTTCTTTTGCACAATTCCTACATCACATAATTTGATTTCACACATTCCCACAATCCTATGCATGTTTAAGTGTGAAGTTGGCGAATGTTTTTGCACGAAGGAGATGGACTTGAGTGAGATGGATGTGGGCAAGTATTCGATGTACAGCTTCGTTCATCGTTCCTTGTTGACTTTGCAAGTGTGTGTTGCTGTTGTGGAGATCCCATAATGGAATGGAGCTGTGAGTGCAGAATCTCGTGGTTTACTGGCTTTCTATGCGTGAAAGTCATCGTTATGTGTCACTGAAAGCGGTCGTTCTTCGTTGTAATACTTTGCAGACGACTAGTTTACAATAGGATAGGGATTTGGGAAGGTATGTCGTCTATTCTTCACCCATCTTCTTTCTTGGTCTCAATCTTGCAAATCTTCAACTTCTGTTATTCCTGCTTTTTCTCTGCTTCTTACTTGCTTCTTGGTTCTTCTCTGGGCGGGATATGGAAATATTTATTGATAACTAGTCTCTTTGAAGTTCTCCTCTTAGTAACAGCTCGATAAATTGTTTGGGCGTGTCATTTTTACTTTGGGGAAGTTTTCTTCAGTTTCGTGCATCAGCGTGCTGTTTAATAGCAGTAGTGTGACTTTTACACATATTTTTTTGCCAGTGATGGCTTGCCCAAACCGTCTTCTCGTGGGGCCATTTTTCGCTCACTCCATTGAGTTGGGGCGGCCCGTGGTTTATGAGCGGTGGAAGTCTGGTGTCTGCTTGTCAGTCCCTGAACTGGTCCCTTCAGCAATAGATTTACTAGTGCCTTTTATTGGTCTCACTGACCTTTCCCTTCTCTCGACGCTTCTGCCTTGTAGGAATCGTGTGTTGCTAATTACATCCATTTCTTTCTTGATACTTCTCACGTTGCAACTTTTGGGTTGTTGTATCTGGTCCTTGCTGGAGTTTTTACAATGGCTCTTACAAAAAGCTTTATTTATATTCATCTAACATAAGTCTAGTACCTACATTGTTTTGCGCCTTTTTAAAAAGCTTTACAAATTTCGGCGCACTTTCCATGTTACAATTCTAAGATATTTTGAGTCTTAACTTCTACAAGAAACCTCAAATTCGTTTTTTATTTTTGTGTAGTGTCGTGGTGTATAGCATTTTAGTATTTCATGCTGTTAGACTATCTACGCTTTATCCCTTCACCGTAATCTATGGTACTATTTGTGTTATTTTTTGTTTTTGTTTTTATTGAAACTACTTTATTTTTCCCACCTTCCTTTCTCTTCATTCTTCTTTCTCCTGACTATCTTATCTGCAACATAATCTTGAAATATTGTGCCTATTATTTACCAGTAATAAAATTAATCTTCAAACTTGTACTGAAAGTGTTTAATACTGCCAGTCTTAGGTGAAAATACCTCTGCTTTATCTCGTAAAATACCCTCTAATTCTCTTTTGCTGTGTTCCGAAATACCTTGAACTTCTTGCAATTTTTCGTCGATTTCTTTATGAACTTCTAACATGAGTTGAGGCGATTACCCCTTTTGTGCATACCTTTCTAATTCTTCATCCTCTTTATCTCGCATCATTCTTAATTGTTTGTTTGTAACTGGTATTTCTTCTAATTTTAGCATTTGCTCAAAGAGAAGTGTGACATTCCCGAATATTACGCTACTTTTCCCCACATCTATTATCGCTCGTCTCTCATTTAAAAAATCTGCACCTATAATCAAATCTACAGTTAGTTTAGGTATAATCACAAAGTTGGTTTCGATATTTTGACCTTGACACGAAAGAGTTAACCTTGTTTGTCTCGTAACTTTCGCAGCATTGTTTCTAATAGGACCTCTTACTTTAATCTAACGTGTTTTCAGAACCGGCAATTCCTCATTGGCATTACACTGCATGAATAAATTTTCTGAGATTGCAGTCAGTTCCGCTATCAATTACAATATTGACTGGGATATGCTTTACCATGGCCTTCACAATTGGTTGAATTTGAAAAGGTTTGTTCTGTTCTTCTTCTTCTTGCATCAACGAATCCTCCACTGAATCATGCATGAGCCTTTTTAGGAATATCCCTTGTGAATTCGAACTTTTTGTAGGATAAGCTTCGACTGCTATCTCTCTCTCTTTTATTTCCCCTTCTCTATTTCTTCCTTCATTTACGCTTTCTTCAACAACCTCTACTTTTTCCTCATCCTCGTCTATCTTCTCCTTCTTCGCCGCTACTTCCACATAATCGCATCTAAATGCTCTAATTATCGCTTCATAACTTCCTTCATTATATACGTTGGGTTGTGTGCCCACTCGTAACTTATTTTCAACTTCTGTCGACTGCGCATTATCCTCATTGAATTCCCTTTCCCTGGTTTCCATCTCAAATAGCTCTGCAATACTCATTACTTCGTCCTTTCCTCCTACATTCGTTGTGCATGCCTCTGGTAATTCATCTTCCTCGTCAGTATTCTCCCAATTAATTTCGTCCCAACACGATATTGTTATTTTCTTGTCTTCGTTTACATCTGGTCCCTGCGGATTTTTTTCTTCCTTCTTCTCTTCTCGTGATAAGAATTTACTTCTCTGTTCAAGGTGCTGCAATTGTCGTGTGTCATTCTCTTTGGCATGGGCGCTTAGCTGTCAATTCGAACGTTTATCGGGGTTTGGTGGTCTTACCGCCACCTCCTCTATCTGTATTCTCTTTTCTTGTTCAGCTTGTTGATAATGGTTTCTTTGTTGATAATTTGAAGGTCTATTGGTTCTCCAGTACCCGTTCCGGTTGTCGTTATTCCCTCTGTAATAGTTGTTGCCGTTCCTGGGTGAATTATAGTTATTGCCATATTCTCTTCTAAATCCGTAACCGGTTCTTTGTTGAAATCTATTGTCGTTTCTTGGTGCGAAGTTATCACATGGTTCGTAATTATTGTTTCTTCGTACTGTGTCTTGTGGATTCCACTGCTTTTTGCTTTCGTTTTCACTTGCGCTTCGTCTTTTTCTTGCGTCATCTTCCGAAAATATGAATTCTAGTTCCCTTAGAATACCATTAAATGCTTCGACGTCATTGCCTCCGCGACATACTAATGATTGCTGGTATTTCAATGGTAGCTCCATCGCGCATAATTTCATCAACTCTCCGTCACTGTATGGTACAACTAAGCACTGATTTTTCTTTGCCATTAATTCGAAAAATTTCACGGGACTCTTCTCTCCTGAATTTTCAAAATATGGGTTCTGTAATAATTCGTACTTCACTCTGTTCTGTGCTTCGCTGGACCAATATCGTGAGAGAAACTTCTCTCTGAAATCTTCGTACGATCGGCATGTCGCTGCAACATTTTGCATGGTTTCTGCGACTGTTCCTGACGTGTGTGCACATATAAAGTCTAATTTGTGTGCTAGCGTCCAGTGTTCTGGTAATCCTACCCAGAACGGATCAATAAAAGTTCATGGATGTAATGAGTTTCCTTCTCGAAAGTGTTGAAATTTTTTGACTGTGAGGAAATGATCGTTGTCGTACTTCGTCATAGTTGCATATGAAATTCGCGATTCTTCGCCACTTTTGTTTCTGATCATTTCTCCCGTCGTTCTTTCCGGTTGTGGTAGATCCATTGGATATTGTCCACTGTAACTTTCGCCTACCCTTGCGTAGTATTGTTGGAGTGGTACGCAATAATTTTCTTCCATCGGTTGTGAACGTGTAGCTGAATCCATTGCGCTGTACTCTTCGCGACCTGGCTTTCCATTGTCAGGTATTGGCTCGGTATCTTGTCTGGCTAACCTTGCTGCTTCATTGCACGATCCAAACTGTCTGGAAACATACATTTGTGGTTCCGCATGTGTTTGTGATGACGTTTGTTCATCAAGAATTTCTAAACGTGTTTGTTGCTGTGCAGGTTGTCTGATTTCACGTATGTTGCTTTCCGCCTGTGATTGGAATCGCAAATGCGTAATATCTTCGTTAATTGCTTGATTTTACGGTGCTGTTACAGATACGGATGTGGTTGCAGACTCTGTGCTTGTTCGGTCCTGTTCACTACGCTCTTCAATGGTTTGCAACAACTCTGTTCGCAATTTCTCAAATGGTCGCTTCATTTGCGCTTCAATTTTGACTATGCGGTTATCATATCTTTTCAGCGCTGCTTTTGTGATACGTTTGTGTAACACACTGTTTTCAACAACTTAATGCACTGTACCTACTGCTTGTCTAGTAATTTCGTTTATCTGTTTCTCTAGATTCTTGACTTTTCTCTGGGTGCTGTTACGTAATGTTTTGATCTCGTCCTGAATGTCATTACGCAATGTTTGTACGTCCACTTGTACCTTGTCAATGTCTGTTCTCAATTGATTGTGACCTGTTATTAAGTTTCCTATCACTTCTCGAGATTCTTTTGCCTCGTCTGCAATATGACTTACGTGTAACTGAATTTTTTTGTGTTGTTCTTTAATCTCACGCATTTGTCTCGTGGTTTCTGCATTCTGAATTTGAATTTGGTTCGCTATGTCTTTATTTTGCCTTGTCATGGTTTCCGTAATTTATTGTAATAATTCTGCCAGATTGGTGCGTCCTATTGCGTTTTCTTCCGACGTCCTACGGTCTGTGTTTTCGCCCAAGTGTTGGGTTGCAACCGATTGCATTGAACTGTGCTGTGACACGTTTTGCTGTGACACGTTTCTGCTCGCATTCCTTGTACTCTGTGGTGAGGGAGCCCTGATTACTTGTACTATGGGTTCTACGTATTCAAGACGCAAGTTAGAATCCTCATCGACTGTCTATCTACTTTCCTGCTCCTCTGTCGTATGCTGACTTACGTTTTCTATGCCTTGACGCACATTATCCTCGTTATGGTGCGTTATATGTCCTATTTCTCGCGATACTGCATCGTCTGTTGTACTGTCCTCTATTCTCTGTCCATTTTCATGCTGGGTCTCTACCTCAATTCTGTCAAGGTCTCGATTTGCCTTTGCTAATCTTTCCGAATCCCTTATTTTCTGTTTTAAAACAATTCACACGCCCTACTTCGAGTGAACATGCGCTCATACGATCTCACGCGTTTCATAAAGTTTTTGTTCACACGACGTGACACTTATTATATCCAAGACCGACAATCCATTCACTTACTTGTTGGGTGAGAACCAATTTGTCAACGATGTATCCGCCACCTGTGCGCTTGCATTGAGGAGAAAACTTAATTCTAGCAATTTTTAAAATTCTTAACTTAATTATGCTATTGTCTCTGCTAGACTGTGTCACTATCTATCATTGCTGCTACGGTTTTCAACTATCTACGACTTTAAAAAAAAAAATTTTTTTATTACGAAAAATTTTTAACAGGGTACTTTTCTGACCATCCTGGCAGGGTAGCCATTCTCTAACATTCTACTTAGTGTCTGTTTGTTCTAAGTCGTGTCTCCCTACTACTTTCACACAACGATGCTCTCAGCATGTTTTTTAGGGAATTGACTAGTTCGAACCTGGGACCTGTTACTGGTAAGGAGACGCCAGACCACACATGACATGTAGAGTTCAGAAGAGTTCAGTGAGACTAGCGGTGATATAACCAAATACTTAATGATTTCAGCGTCATCTCCACTGCGCTCCCTGTAAAGGAATTTTAATACTAACTAAATTTAGTGGAAGGGGTTCAAGGATTTCCTATTTTTAGTTAGCTGGTAAAATATCGTCGAAAAAGCAGTTTAGTTTACCATTGGAAATTTTATTCGACTCACAAAACATCGTTTATAAATTGCAGTATTGATAAAAGGAAATGTTTTAATACAGGATGATAAAAACCAACTGCGTTCAACAAAAATGTGAACGAATATTCCCTGAATGGGTTTCCAAGTTCTACAATGGATTGAAGAATGACCTATGCCATATCACATCTATAATTTAGGTTTAAATTATGTTTCACAGGAGAGAAAACTATCAAAATGGTCTACAGTGACCCTCAATTATCTTTAATTACTTATCTAACTTGTCGTAAATTACAGTGGCTGATGTGGCTTCTCAATAACTATATAACAGAAAAATCATCGCGTTTCGGATTTTGCTCACTCGTAACTCGTATTACTTTGGTTAATTTAATGTCACGATTTATTCGGAGCTATGTGACATACTACTGGATTTGCTTATCATGTCAGGGTTTTCATGGAAGGTGTTGGATTTGCCTGACACCTTACAGTAGGGGTGTCCCCTCAGACGCTGCCGAGTGACAGCCTGTGAAGAGTCGCTGTTAGAGGACACAGAAGCCGGAAGATATTGGTCCATGGCGTCAGCAGAAGTATCGGCTTGCTTGTGCGGTCGATCTGTGGAGTCCTACGCTGAAGAACAGTTGGTGGCGCTCACTGGCGGCATGGAGGCAGGTGGGGCCAATGTACCTCGTGGTGAGACCGTTTGCCTTTGGTGGACTTCTTCGAGTCTCTCCGTTTAGAGTAAGAGCTGGGTGTAGCCTGGCTGGAGGGATGTAGGAAGCCTTCACGAGAGTACTCCTTCTGTTCTTTTCAGTCTTCTGGTTGTGTAGATGGTGGCTTCGCCCATTAAGGCAAGAGGTTGATGGCTTGTTGCACTGCTGGACAGGGTGTGGCGATGCTACCTTGACACCGGGTGATTTCACAACCTCAGAGCTGAACTAGAGGTCGCATGTCTGCGTGGCCATGTCCTTCATGGAGCGAGGGGTAACAAAAACAGAACTATAGTTGCCAGACTGGAGAACGCAGGGTTTTCGGCTACCCAGTAACTTGAGAGCTCCTGGAAAAGGCACTTTTTCCTTTACCAGGATCTCTTGGACAGCTTCCTCATCAGTTCACATGGGGCAATCCCGAGAGGAGGCGAGATGGCCGTCATTTCTGTTGATACAGTGGGGAGAAGGAGGCGGACAATCGCCCTCGGGCGCATCCCTACCACAGGTTACACATTTTTCTGGGTGTCGACAAGAAGATCTAGTGTGGTATCAGCGCATCGTGTTCGGAAAGTACGGCTGGACTGTGATAATTTCATAGTCTGATTTAATTTTGGACAGAAGCACCACTCTATCAAAGGTTCGAGTCCTCCATGGGGCATAAATGTGTGTATTTTAGTTAAAGTTAGATTAAGTGGTGAGTACGCCTAGGGACCGATGACCTTAGCAGTTTGGTCCCATAGGAACTTACAGTAAATTTCCGTATTTCACATCCATGTCACCTCTCTCCAAAAAATTCTAAAGCTAAACTACGTCGGAGCAGGCTTAGGAAGGCCCAACGGTACCGGCCGACTAGCGTGTCGTCCTCATCTGAGAGGCGCCCCT
Source organism: Schistocerca serialis cubense (assembly GCF_023864345.2). NCBI lineage: Eukaryota > Metazoa > Arthropoda > Insecta > Orthoptera > Acrididae > Schistocerca > Schistocerca serialis. The sequence goes on from NC_064642.1 coordinate 272,022,292, forward strand.
GGATGCGGATATGGAACGATGTGTGGTCACTAGCTTTCGTGACTGCTGCCGCTGTTTCTCAATCTATTAGCTTCTCAATTGGCTGAGTGCACAACGCTAAACAACAGTACTCGTCAGACCCGGATGGACACTCCTCCAAGTGCAAGTCAAGCCCGATAAGGAATGGCTTCGGTACGGAAATGCCGTGTAGCTAGGTCCTCCCGTCGTTTTGACCGATCGCCCGGTGCAAGTCTTTCGAGTTGATGCCACTACGGCGACTTGCGTGTCGATGGGGATGAAATAATGACGAAAAAGACAACACAACACCCAGTTCCTGAGCGGAGAAAATCTCCGACGCAGCCTGGAATCGAACCCGGGCCTTTCGGTATGACATTCCGTTGCTGACCACTCAGCTACCAGGTGCGGACATGGCTTCGGTGATCTTACGGTAACTTGTGTTACCACTGCGGGAAGGCCTTTGGCTTTCCAGGAAGTTATTGTACCGTTTGTGTATTGGCAGCCATGGTGATAGTTATTTGCTGCGGTGTGTCTGACATTTTTTCCTGCGTGGAAGTCCAATCTGATTTCAATATCTTACTTAGTGCATTGGTGATATAGTGAATTTCAGGTAACTGCAACAAACGGAACTTGTTTTAAAATTAGTTTTTCAAGAAGATCGGAGTTTGTTCTTCGATAGCTATAGGTCCCAAATTGCAATTAGTAAAGTCTCCGTTTTTTTTCTGGTCATGTCTCTTAAATAACCGCCGGGAGTATGGACTTTGTAATGAATGGGGAGTTCTTCAACAATTGGTACGTTCTACTGGCTGTAAGGAGTAGTTATTAATGAAAGAGGACATATGAACGTAGGGAATGAGGGACTGTGTAAAAGGACAGAGAACTCGATTAAATGGCACGCCTGTCGATGTGTCAACTAAATTTTGTTAGTAGTATGAGTGGCCGTGACAGGGAAAAAAGCATTGCGAACAAGCGACGCGTGATTAACGTGATAAACGCTGACACGTACTGCGCACTCGGCTTGTTATAGAGTCGTGGAAAAGATTAATTGGTCAGTCGTGCTCTCTCACTGTGCAAGATTCAACATCATCTATATTTTCCTACCAGCACCTGTAATACTGGTTCGATTCTGATAACAGTATTTAATGCAACGTAAACCATGTGAATAAGAAGTATAACGTCCCTATTGATATTTAAGTGAAAGTGTACTGCATTTATCTTAGTATAAGACTGTTGTTCGCTTAAAGCGAAATAAATGTTTTTTTAAAGTTCTTTTACGTTTTCACAGGCAGTGCAAATTCCTTGAATTGTTTCTTTTCCAGCATGTGGAAGATCTTACTGGCAATTCTGCAACCATGGTAATGGTTTTGAAGAAAATCTCCACACCAGTTCCGCAACCATGGTAATGGTTTTGAAGAACATCTCCACATCAGTTCACGTTTCTTTTTGTTTAAAAACTACAATTTGTAAATATGAGAACTTTTCGAAATATGAATTGGTATTTATTATATGTAGGGATGGTGGTGCATTTTTTCAGGAAATCTTGTGACAAGATTGGTACGCGAACCTGGTTACAGCACTCAAACGACTGACAAGTGTGCTATCGACCCGAGTCAAGAAACATTCATATCAATGTGTCAAGCAGGAATATGCTCCGTGAAATCTTCAGCTGAGTAATATTACATATACTGCTGGTGAACGCAGTGGCATGTACAGTAGATACAGCCCAAGGCAGCATCGATAAGAAAGTCACGTCAAAGCGATAAGAAAGTAATTTCGAACCTGGAAAATGCCTACTTATCCTTTGGATACCGTGTAAAGCACCGTAAAATACAAAAAAAGTGACGTATTAACGCAAGAACTACAGGAGACACAGCGAGGTCCATTCTACCAACCAAAGGCTACTAACCAAAGGACGACAAGAGCAGACTACCCCACGAATCACGCAGTTCACGAAGTTAAGAAGGCAAATGCACTGATCTCATATCGACGAAAACACAACCGAACATCTCTTCTCGACCATGGTTCGCCTAGGTGCAGTTTCGTAGACGTCATGTGACTTCTATCATTCGCATGAGGTTGGGACACGGTTATTACCCTGCACAGTTATCGGTTGGAGATTATTACGTCTGGACACTGCGGTAAGGACACAACGACAGTAGCAGATCTTAACCACATCATATTGCTATGTTCCAAGTACATGACTGCACAATAAGAATTGTACAAGAAACTCGTTGCGACAGGTTATCCCCTCCTCACCAGTGGTCCTGTTTTACTCCACCGTTTTGATAAATATAACTCGCTCACAGACTATTTGAAAGCCACCGGCGTCCAAATTTAATTTACGAGTTGCGAGGTCTTCATTTCCGCATGGCATCAGTTCGGTTCGTAATCAGGTGCGTAATTTTGTGTTTTAATTTGCGTACAGACCTCTATTTGCACATTAATATTTCATTATTGCTCTCTTGTGCGTTTTATGTCGATGTTTTGCTGGCACTATTGTACGTACCGTTGGTTTTATTGTGTTTGTCATTTTGGTTTTCCTTTTATTTTAAGTACGTTTTGTTTGCAGTTTCGTTCTTCATCTATTGTTGTACTTATTGTATGACGTGTGGTGTTTGTCAATTCAAGCTTTGTCTTTTACTTTAAGGGCATATGCATGTTTGTCATAATGTTGTTGTAGAGTACTGTTTGTAATTCTGCTCTAGTGTTATTGTTGTCACTGCCGCCAGCTGTCTGACGTTTGTCTAGTTGCACTTTTATTTTACTTGAAGACAGTGTTAGCATGCCAACTTCGTAATTTTGTTCTATTCTGCTTTTTTTTGCAAATATGTTTCTTTGGCACTTTATAAACCTTGTTCGCTATCTAGTCCTTGTAACGCAAAGTCAAACTAATGAAATAAAAAAGAAGGCAAACGAACAATGCAACATCACACCAGCTCTTATTTAACAGTGAAGATCAATTCAGAACCCTAAACTTCCAGACAAGGGAAGACTTTTGGGAAAAGTAGTTGTACACTAAGTTCGAAATAGGTGACTAAGGCCGACATCTACAACCACATCACCTACATCAATATTCTGTACGTCACCTGACAGTGTATGGCGGAAGGTACTCTATACTGCTAAATGCTCTCCCTTTCCATGTTCCACTCGCGGATGGAACGTGGGAAGAATGATTGGTGGTAAGCGCCTATATTAACTCTTCTCGAATTTTCTCATTGTTTTCATATAGCGTGACGCATGTGGGAGAAAGTAGTATGTTGTCCGACTCCTGCTAAACAGAACTCTCGCGAAATTTCAATAGTACACCTCTGTGTGATGCACAATGCCTCTCTTGTAGCTCCCCTATTGGCGTTCGTTGAGCATCACTGGAAGTGTAAGAACGGAAACGAAGCTGGCAGTTTGTATGTAGACACGCTGCCCTACTCAGCGCAGCTATACTCGCCTGTAGTTAAACACAGAGAATGCTGGTTAGCCAGTCAGTCAAGGCGCAGCTGTGACATTACAGGTAGAGCCTTAAGTGAACTCTGTTACTTCTGTCGTCTTTGTCACACGAATTTATAGAAACAATTAATAAACAAAAATGATTTTTAAGTTACATACAGCTTTATACGTCAGCTTCATGGTGAAGCTCCCATCATCCCGCTAATTGTTACTTTTATTGTGATATTCTCATTTAAGTATCGCTGATGAGCGAAATTCAATGAGAAATATGTGTAGCTACAATTTTGGATTTGGTGCGTATTACACCATATGTTGCTGCAAACGAAATTTAGTTAAAATACTGAATCTTTCTTTAGATTGGGTGGAGGTCTGTCTGTCTCAAATCTCGAGGAAATGGAATTAATATGGCGTGTGAGCGTGAGTGCGAGAATGAATTATTCGTAACGTACCTCATATCTTCCAAACCATTCGAGATACAAATACGAGGTACTGTCAGGTAATATCACTCGAATCTTGCAATGTGGTTAATATATGAAATTTTCTTAAGTATAGCAATACAACAAATCTATAATTTTTACTTTTTTCAGTCCAGTAACGCAATTTGTTAATATTAGAACAAATAAGCCCTCGGTCACAAGTATTAAGTCAAAATTGACCAGGTTTCGGCGCTACTATGAGCGTCGTCTTCAGAATTAAACTAACTGTTCTAAAACATAAAAGGTATATAAGACATTAATAAACTAAAGTGTGTACTGATTGGAAAGAGATGCAGTTTTTACAAGTCACATTCTAAAAAAATCTAAGACGAAAAGGCGACGTCATGAAAAGTTGTAAATAAGATAAGATGGCGAGCCGCTAAGGGCTGCTCGTACCTGAGTGAACACTTTAGTTTATTAATGTCTGATATACCTTATATGTTTCAGAACAGTTAGTTTAATTCTGAAGACGACGCTCATAGTAGCGTCGAAACCTGGTCAATTTTGACTTAATATTTGCGACCGAGGGCTTATTTGTTCTAATATAATTCTGACACGGTCACTGAACCTTAGCAGCTATGTTCAAAGTTTTGCAATTTTTTAAGTTTTCTGCCGGCCGGAGTGGCCGAGCTGTTCTAGGCGCTACAGTCTGGAACCGCGCGACCGCTACGGTCGAAGGTTCGAATCCTGCCTCGGGCATGGATGTGTGTGATGTCCTTAAGTTAGTTAGGTTTAAGTAGTTCTACAGGGTGTTTCAAAAATGACCGGTATATTTGAAACGACAATACAAACTAAACGAGCAGCGATAGAAATACACCGTTTGTTGCAATATGCTTGGGACAACAGTACATTTTCAGGCAGACAAACTTTCGAAATTACAGTAGTTACAATTGTCAACAACAGATGGCGCTGCGGTCTGGGAAACTCTATAGTACGATATTTTCCACATATCCACCAAGCGTAGCAATAATATGGCGTAGTCTCTGAATGAAATTACCCGAAACCTTTGACAACGTGTCTGGCGGAATGGCTTCACATGCAGATGAGATGTACTGCTTCAGCTGTTCAATTGTTTCTGGATTCTGGCAGTACACCTGGTCTTTCACGTGTCCCCACAGAAAGAAGTCACAGGGGTTCATGTCTGGCGAATAGGGAGGCCAATCCACGCCGCCTCCTGTATGTTTCGGATAGCCCAAAGCAGTCACACGATCATCGAAATATTCATTCAGGAAATTAAAGACGTCGGCCGTGCGATGTGGCCGGGCACCATCTTGCATAAACCACGAGGTGTTCGCAGTGTCGTCTAAGGCAGTTTGTATCGCCACAAATTCACGAAGAATGTCCAGATAGCGAGATGCAGTAATCGTTTCGGATCTGAAAAATGGGCCAGTGATTCCTTTGGAAGAAATGGCGGCCCAGACCAGTACTTTTTGAGGATTCAGGGACGATGCGACTGCAACATGGGGCTTTTCGGTTCCCCATATGCGCCAGTTCTATTTATTGACGAAGCCGTCCAGGTAAAAATAAGCTTCGTCAGTAAACCAAATGCTGCCCACATGCATATCGCCGTCATCAATCCTGTGCACTATATCGTTAGCGAATGTCTCTCGTGCAGCAATGGTAGCGGCGCTGAGGGGTTTCCGTGTTTGAATTTTGTATGGATAGAGGTGTAAAATCTGGCGCACGAGAGGATGCGTGGACGTTGGCGTCATTTGGACCACAGCTGCAACACGACGAACGGAAACCCGAGGCCGCTGTTGGATCACCTGCTGCACAGCTGCGCGTTGCCCTCTGTGGTTGCCGTACGCGGTCGCCCTACCTTTCCAGCACGTTCATCCGTCACGTTCCCAGTCCGTTGAAATTTTTCAAACAGATCCTTTATTGTATCGCTTTTCGGTCCTTTGGTTACATTAAACCTCCGTTGAAAACTTCGTCTTGTTGCAACAACACTGTGTTCTAGGCGGTGGAATTCCAACACCAGAAAAATCGTCTGTTCTAAGGAATAAACCATGTTGTCCACAGCACACTTGCACATTGTGAACAGCACACGCTTACAGCAGAAAGACGAAGTACAGAATGGCGCACCCACAGACTGCGTTGTCTTCTATATTTTCACATCACTTGCAGCGCCATCTGTTGTTGAAAATTGTAACTACTGTAATTTCGAAAGTTTGTCCGCCTGAAAATGTACTGTTGTCCCAAGCATATTGCAACAAACGGTGTATTTCTATCGCTGCTCGTTTAGTTTTTATTGCCGTTTCAAACATACCGGTCATTTTTGAAACACCCTGTAAGTTCTAGGGGACTGATGAACTCAGAAGTTGAGTCCCATACTGCTCAGAGCCATTTGAACCATTTCAGTCTACAGGAGGTATTGAAATGGGAATATGCTAGTATGTAGATAAATGCGAAATTTCTTATATTATAACAAATTGACACAATGATGTTTGCTGTAAGGTACTAACCACCCTTCTTGGCTATATCTTGTTTAATAACACACTATCTTTCAAGATACTATCACAATAGCTACTGCAGGATGATTTTTGCTATTTATACTGTTTTGGCAGAAAAAGCAAAATTAAATCTGTCAACAAGAGAAACGCCCCCTCTCCTCGTAACTGATGAAGTTTCTTCCAGTGAGTAATGGTTAAAAATTCAGTGTTGCTGTATAAAACTCTCTTTTTTCTGTTAAAATGGTTTTGAAGTAGTATGTATCTCAGGTTTTCGTTTCGTGCCAGACTTTTAAAACGAGTATTTTTTTTCATCGAAATTCTCGCAAATGATAATTATTAATATCAAACGTAAGTGAACTTCTATTACCCAATGTACTTCCCAGAAAGCACCTGCGGACTGGATAGCTAATGCGCTTGCCATAAATCTTTCTGGGAAAACACACATGCGCAGCATATTTAAGTTTCGTGCCCCTTCTGACGTAAAACGCCCTACTCGAAACGTCCTGTCCCATTCTCTCGGTGCAAAACTCCTGCTCCAAGGATAACCTGGCTCAAACGATCCCGTGACGAAACGCACCGCTCTTCGTTTGATTTTCCCTACCCCTTCTATATGCCCTATCTCGTAATAACCCGTATTAATGAAGAATACTCAAGAATTGGTCGAAAAAGCGCCTTGTAACCATTCCCTTTCGTGGATGAGTTACATATTTTTAAGATTATTCATATGAATCTCAGTCTAGCATCTGGTTTACTCACTATTTGTGTGATCATTTTACTTATGGTCGCTCTGGATAGTTACTCCGATATACTCTACGATAGAGATGTTTTCAGCAATTTTTAACCAATGGTTGAGTTCTACGGTAGTGGATTTCTTATCCTACGTATGCGCATTACACTTATTTATGTTCAGTTTCAAGTGCCATAGCCTGCACCATTCATTAACCCTCTGCATGTCATTTTGCAAATTTATACTGTCTTCCAGCGTTGTTAATTTCCTACAGAGAACTGCATTGTCTACGAACAGTCTTAAATAGCTTCCGACGCTTTCTACTAAATTATTTACGTACACCGTAAACAGTAACGGTCCTATCACACTTTCTTCGGGTACTCCAAGGATCATCTGTACATCTTTTGTTTCATTAAGAGCACGGTGTTTCAGTTCTATCGCCATAGATCCCTTGAATCCAGTCGTAAATTCGCACGATTCTCGGTGAGCTCATATTTTTTTCGCTACATGGTATTTTGGAAAAATGTCATATACCTTCCTTAAATCAAGGAGCATCTCATCGACAGGACTGCCATTGCCTATAGCGCTGTAGGTCTCATGGAGAAACAGAGCGAATTGAGTTTCACAAGATCTCTGTTTGCGGAATCCATATTAACTTTTATAGAGGAGATCGTCATTCTCCAAAAACTGTCAACAGGGTGAAACGAGTTAGTGAGGTGTTGTAATAAATGTGGGTATTGTAAACGCCAAAATCAGGTCATTTAGAGTATGGAGACGGCGTAATCGTATCTCCAGGAAGCTACACATGAACTAACAACACTGGAAATCGCAACTGAAGTCGTCTCATAAGTAAAAGAAGCATAAAACAAAATGTTTTTCATGTACTTGCATAGACAGAACATGTTGTTGTTGTGGTCTTCAGTCCTGAGACTGGTTTGATGCAGCTCTCCATGCTACTCTATCCTGTGCAAGCTTTTTCATCTCCCAGTACCTACTGCAACCTACATCCTTCTGAATCTGCTTAGTGTATTCATCTCTTGCTCTCCCTCTACGATTTTTACCCTCCACGCTGCCCTCCAATACTAAATTGGTGATCCCTTGATGCCTCAGAACATGTCCCACCAACCGATCCCTTCTTCTGGTCAAGTTGTGCCACAAACTTCTCTTCTCCCCGATCCTATTCAATACTTCCTCATTAGTTATGTGATCTACCCATCTAATCTTCAGCATTCTTCTGTAGCACCACATTTCGAAAGCTTCTATTCTCTTCTTGTCCAAACTATTTATCGTCCATGTTTCAATTCCATACATGGCTACACTCCATACGAATACTTTCAGAAATGACTTCCTGACACTTAAATCAATACTGGATGTTAACAAATTTCTCTTCTTCAGAAACGCTTTCCTTGCCATTGCCAGCCTACATTTTATATCCTCTCTACTTCGACCATCATCAGTTATTTTGCTCCCCAAATAGCAAAACTCCTTTACTACTTTAAGTGCCTCATTTCCTAATCTAATTCCCTCAGCATCACCCGACTTAATTAGACTACATTCCATTATCCTTGTTTTGCTTTTGTTGATGTTCATCTTATATCCTCCTTTCAAGACACTGTCCATTCCATTCAACTGCTCTTCCAAGTCCTTTGCTGTCTCTGACAGAATTACAATGTCATCGGCGAACCTCAAAGTTTTTATTTCTTCTCCATGAATTTTAATACCTACTCCGAATTTTTCTTTTGTTTCCTTTACTGCTTGCTCAATATACAGATTGAACAACATCGGGGAGAGGCTACAACCCTGTCTTACTCCCTTCCCAACCACTGCTTCCCTTTCATGTCCCTCGACTCTTATAACTGCCATCTGGTTTCTGTACAAATTGTAAATAGCCTTTCGCTCACTGTATTTTACCCCTGCCTCCTTTACAATTTGAAAGAGAGTATTCCAGTCAACATTGTCAAAAGCTTTCTCTAAGTCTACATGTGCTAGAAACGTAGGTTTGCCTTTCCTTAATCTTTCTTCTAAGATAAGTCGTAAGGTCAGTATTGCCTCACGTGTTCCAGTGTTTCTACGGAATCCAAACTGATCTTCCCCGAGGTTGGCTTCTACTAGTTTTTCCATTCGTCTGTAAAGAATTCGTGTTAGTATTTTGCAGCTGTGACTTATTAAGCTGATAGTTCGGTAATTTTCACATCTGTCAACACCTGCTTTCTTTGGGATTGGAATTATTATATTCTTCTTGAAGTCTGAGGGTATTTCGCCTGTTTCATACATCTTGCTCACCAGATGGTAGAGTTTTGTCAGGACTGGCTCTCCCACGGCCGTCAGTAGTTCCAATGGAATATTGTCTACTCCGGGGGCCTTGTTTCGACTCAGGTCTTTCAGTGCTCTGTCAAACTCTTCACGCAGTATCATATCTCCCATTTCATCTTCATCTACATCCTCTTCCATTTCCATAATATTGTCCTCAAGTACATCGCTCTTGTATAGACCCTCTATATACTCCTTCCACCTTTCTGCTTTCCCTTCTTTGCTTAGAACTCGGTTTCCATCTGAGCTCTTGATATTCATACAAGTCGTTCTCTTATCTCCAAAGGTCTCTTTAATTTTCCTGTAGGCGGTATCTATCTTACCCCTAGTGAGATAGGCCTCTACATCCTTACATTTGTCCTCTAGCCATCCCTGCTTAGCCATTTTGCACTTCCTGTCGATCTCATTTTTGAGACGTTTGTATTCCTTTTTGCCTGTTTCACTTACTGCATTTTTATATTTTCTCCTTTCATCAATTAAATTCAATATTTCTTCTGTTACCCAAGGATTTCTACTAGCCCTCGTCTTTTTACCTACTTGATCCTCTGCTGCCTTCACTACTTCATCCCTCAAAGCTACCCATTCTTCTTCTACTGTATTTATTTCCCCCATTCCTGTCAATTGCTCCCTTATGCTCTCCCTGAATCTCTGTACAACCTCTGGTTCTTTTAGTTTATCCAGGTCCCATCTCCTTAAATTCCCACCTTTTTGCAGTTTCTTCAGTTTTAATCTACAGGTCATAACCAATAGATTGTGGTCAGAGTCCACATCTGCCCCTGGAAATGTCTTACAATTTAAAACCTGGTTCCTAAATCTCTGTCTTACCATTATATAATCTATCTGATACCTTTTAGTATCTCCAGGGTTCTTCCATGTATACAACCTTCTTTCATGATTCTTAAACCAAGTGTTAGTTATGATTATGTTGTGCTCTGTGCAAAATTCGACCAGGCGGCTCCCTCTTTCATTTCTGTCCCCCAGTCCATATTCACCTACTATGTTTCCTTCTCTCCCTTTTCCTACACTCGAATTCCAGTCACCCATGACTATTAAATTTTCGTCTCCCTTCACAATTTGAATAATTTCTTTTATTTCATCATACATTTCTTCAATTTCTTCGTCATCTGCAGAGCTAGTTGGCATATAAACTTGTACTACTGTATTAGGCGTGGGCTTCGTATCTATCTTGGCCACAATAATGCGTTCACTATGCTGTTTGTAGTAGCTTACCCGCATTCCTATTTTCCTATTCATTATTAAACCTACTCCTGCATTACCCCTATTTGATTTTGTGTTTATAACCCTGTAGTCACCTGACCAGAAGTCTTGTTCCTCCTGCCACCGAACTTCACTAATTCCCACTATATCTAACTTCAACCTCTCCATTTCCCTTTTTAAATTTTCTAACCTACCTGCCCGATTAAGGGATCTGACATTCCACGCTCCGATCCGTAGAACGCCAGTTTTCTTTCTCCTGATAACGACATCCTCTTGAGTAGTCCCCGCCCGGAGATCCGAATGGGGGACTATTTTACCTCCGGAATATTTTACCCAAGAGGACGCCATCATCATGTAATCATACAGTAAAGCTGCATGCCCTCGGGAAAAATTACGGCTGTAGTTTCCCCTTGCTTTCAGCCGTTCGCAGTACCAGCACAGCAAGGCCGTTTTGGTTATTGTTACAAGGCCAGATCAGTCAATCATCCAGACTGTTGCCCTTGCAACTACTGAAAAGGCTGCTGCCCCTCTTCAGGAACCACACGTTTGTCTGGCCTCTCAACAGGTACCCCTCCGTTGTGGTTGCACCTACAGTACGGCTATCTGTATCGCTGAGGCACGCAAGCCTCCCCACCAACGGCAAGGTCCATGGTTCATGGGGGGGGGGGGGGGGGGGGGGGGGGAGACAGAACATACCTCCATTAATTTTGAAGCAACGAATGAACGACGGAAAACGAAAAGAATCCGATTGTAGGACTACTGCTATTATCAATTACCCCGCAAGGGGAGCGAAGACTCTCCACCTCCAGAGTCTGAACGACATGTACAGACTGCATGCGAGTAGAATACTAATAGGAAGTAGGCAACTAGCTGCGAGCTGTATAGTGTATTAGAAGGCCACAACCCAAGGAAGCGGTAAGGTAGTAGCCATATCTCTACCTGTTACGTATTAATCCTTTCTCTCATACTATCTTTTACTAGACTTCTTCAATTTAACCCCCCCCCCCCCTTTTTTTTACATGCATATCGGATGAAGTATTTTCAAGTTGCAGAGACCATTAGAAGAACTGTTATTATTCATGTCATTACAGTAATTTTTTACGGCATGTATATACGTGTTGTAATAATAAGCAATAACTGTAAAGAAATATATTGTTGTAACGATAGGTGTTGTATGACATTAATAGCATGTATGCTCCGTTATAATGTCTAGAGTTCTAGACGATAGTCCACAAAATACTTGCAGCAATTAAATCCATAAGTAATTCTATTCGAATTTAAATTATTTTTAATCACTTACTTTGCCTTCTCAGTTGCACATTATTTCTACTGTATGACTAATTTCGATTATAAACGATCATCCTCAGATCTATTTGGAAATCCGGTCTCTAATATCTACAGGTTAATTAAGAAACTACATTGATCTGAAGATATTTATCTTCGCTCGAAATTAGTCTTACTGTAAAATACACATACAACTGTGACGAAAAAATGAATGATTAAAAAAATTCTAAACGCCAACATAGCTGCTTACTTATTTCGCGACAAATATTTCGGCAATAGTGAATTATATTTCATTTTAAGACGGTGACCACGACTTGTGTGTAATCATTTTAATAGTTGCAGCGACGTGTTTTAATGTGTGACACAAGCGCGGCAGGCCGGTGTGGCCGTGCGGTTCTAGGCGCTTCAGTCTGAAACCGCGTGACCGCTACGGTCGCAGGTTCGAATACTGCCTCGGGCATGGATGTGTGTGATGTCCTTAGGTTAGTTAGGTTTAACTAGTTCTAAGTTATAGGCGACTAATGACCTCAGACGTTAAGTCTAATAGTGCTCAGAGCCATTTTAACCATTTGACACAACCGCATAAGGATTGTGTTTTTAATTTTTAGTGTAACATGTGAGATAGTTGTGCCTGTGCCTACTACGGCTGGCGAAACGCTTGTTAGAACCGCCATCACTTATTGCTTATTCCTCACACCGATGTGTGGACTGTATCGTGCAATATGTGTCACAATTATTAGTATGATGTAATGCCTAAGGAGGAGAAATTCGCTAATGGCGAAATTATAAAATGAACAGTTCATTTCAAAATGATCGAACACCCTACCCAGGAAAATTGCTTCCTTTAAGTAATAAAGAATAAATAATTTTCATCTACAGCGATGAAATATCGAGTCTTAAAACGAGACACTCAGACTTTGCACTGCTTTATGAAGGATAGTTTGCATCTAAAATTTTTAACATTAAAACGAGAATATTCTTTGACGAATTTTCTGGAGAAACAAAAATTTCGTAACGCCCCGTAACTCCACAGTCGTGAAACTTGCCAGTATGTCAGCTCTCCATGACATTAAACATTGTCATACGACTTCCAAGCATTTGACGTTTGTATACTTAAATAACAAGATATGAAACTTTAAGGATTCAATAATTTCAAAGCTAACTGAAATGGACAAACGCTGAGAGGTAATAAGGTTCTCATCCTACATCCTCCAGCCATGTGCCGCTCTTATTCTATGAAGACATGTTAAAACTTTCCCTTTGCCAAAACGTAGCCTAAACATCGCACCCTAAAATACGTAACAGATAAAAAGCAAAAATCCACCAGTCTCTCGTCTGTACATAAAAATGAAGTACAGAGACTGTCATTTGCTCATTGCCTGAGAATTTCCATCATTTTCTAAACCTCTGAAGACAAGTGTGGGAGAAGATGATTACTGACTTATCTCAGTAGGTAACAGTCCAGATATACTGAATTAAGTACAGGGTAATCCAAAATCCGTTAACATTTAACAGTTCAGTACTTCGGGGAATATTGTAGGAAGAGAGATAAGAATTGACGCTCAAGCTTTATATGAAGAGGTGTTATATAGAAACGAAAATACAGAGCACAAAATCAACAACAGATGGTGCTTCGTGTGATACGAAGGCAATAAGTAGCATAACAACTGACATTTAGTAAATGTGTGTGAAATGTAATTGGACTTAACTGCTAAGGTTATTAGTCCCTAAGCTTACACACTACTTAACCTAAATTATCCTAATGACAAACAAACACACCCATGCCTGAGGGAGGATTCGAACCTCCGCCGAGACCAGCCGCACAGTCCATGACTGCAGCGCCTTAGACCGCTTGGCTAATCCCATGTGGTGACTTTTAGTAAAGACGATGTTCTTGGTAACACATACTGTCATTCATCAACAATACCTGCAGTCAAGGGATAATGTTGTGAAGAGCACTTTACGGGATATCTGCAGGTATGGCCAGAAACTGCCTCGGATGTTGTTTAGCATCCCTAATGAGGTCGCACGCCGACTTTCAGCATCAGGTAACCCCACAATCAATGATCACGCAGACTTACGTTGTGGGATCTGGCAGGCCGAGCATAATGCAATTGGCGGCTCAGAATGCGATCCTCACCAAACGATGCGGACAAGAGATCTTTCACATGTGTAGCAATATGGGCGGAGCCCCGTCCCGCATGAAGGTCGTACCTTCCAGCAGGTGTTTACCAACCAGACTAGGGACGATGCGAATCTGTAACTTATCCGCGTATCTGCCATTACTCTGGCAGTTTGAAAAGCAGCGCCCCACCGTCCAACGTCATCTATTGGCCGTTTTGTCACTCGTTTTTCGTTTCAATAAAACTGTGAACATATTGGTGCTCTTCTTTAAGTATCTTGGTTGACTATGGGGTGAGGAGCACTGAATGTTAATAAAGAGGCAAAAGAGAGATACTTGTTTTATCAAATAAAATTTTTTTATCTTATAAAGTTTCTCCTTTCAGTTGCAAGAGGGGAATATTTATCTTTTCTAATGTGCATGTTTAAAGAAGTTTAAGCTTAGCAGTACTTTCGATGTATGAAGCTATTTTGTTTCTTGTTTAGAATTCATTTCGTTGAAGACGACTGTAATCTAATGACTGTCAACTGTTGGACATTTACACATGCAAATTAGTTGACATTTCCAGTGACGATGTCAAACGAAAATAGGTAAATAAATAAAAGAAACGAGATCATTATAAGGGAGTTGGGTTAAGTTCCGACAGCAAAATGGATCAAGTAAATATAGTTACTTGAATGTAAAATTTCCGAAGCTTGCAATGGGGCAAAGCATCTTGTCATATTGATCTACGTTTGTTTCGACAGGATTCAGTAATACAGAACTATGATCTTCATTTGTAGCTTTACGATAGTAAGAATATCTTTCATCTAAATAAAACTGCAGAATCCAAAACAATACCAAACATTTTGTCAATAAATAACAGATTTATAGTGATAAGCACGTCCAGGCGTTTCTGCCTGCAACAGACCTGGCGTTCGCCGTGCCTAGCTGGTGTGACGTCATCAACAAGCGCCGAGGCCTTCCTCTGAGTCGATGTTGGCGCCACCAGTGCCTCCTTGGCGCACAGCTCCGTGGCAGCTGCCTGCGGCAGCGCATTCCTACGCGGCGCCGGCACCTGCTTCGCCAGAGCAGCCTCCCCTGCCACACCGGCGCCTGCCGCGTGACGTCATCGGCTGTGCCGCCAGGAGTCGCGGCGCGACACGGGCTGGCGGCACCGGCTGCGCCCCACACGCGCGCCCTGGTCTCCATCAAAGCCGCATCGCTCTCCCCTCCCGACCCCTGCAGACTAAACACTAGCGGCACCGTCTACAGCCCTGTTCTACATGTAGATTTGCATCCCGCAAGCGAACGGTGTCTAGCAGGATGCACATAATTTATCACTGACCTTTCCCTTCCTCCATGCTGTTACAGTAGCGAATGTCACTAGGACAGAACAGCTAATGTTAAGCTTCAGATTTTAGCATCTCTTATCGTGAGCTATACACTACTGGCCACTGAAATTGCTACAGCAGGAAGAAATGCAGATGATAAACGGGTATTCATTGGACAAATATATTATACTTGAACTGACATGTGATTACATTTTCACGCAATTTGAGTGCATAGATCCTGAGAAAGCAGTACCCAGAACAACCACCTCTGGCCGTAATAATGGCCTTGATACACCTGGGCATTGAGTCAAATTGAGCTTGGATGGCGTGTAGGCATGTACAGGTACAGCTGCCCATGCAGCTTCAACACGATACCACAGTTCATCAAGAGTAGTGACTGGCGTATTGTGATGAGCCAGTTGCTCGGCCACCATTGATCAGACGTTTTCAATTGGTGAGAGATCTAGAGAATGTGCTGGACAGGGTAGCAGTCGAACATTTACTGTATCTAGAAAAGCCCGTACAGGATCTGCAACAAGCGGCCATGCATTATCCTGCTGAAATATAGGGTTCCCCCTTAAACTTCCCAACAACCACCAACAACAACTATAGGGTTTCACAGGGATCGAATGAAGGGTAGACCCATGGGTCGTAACACATCTGAGATGTAACGTCCACTGTACAAAGTGCCATCAATGCGAACAAGAGGTGACCGAGATGTGTAACTAATGGCACCCCATACCATAACGCCGAGTGATACACCAGTGTGGCGATGACGAATATACCCTTCCAATGTGCGTTCACCGCGATGTCGTTAAACACGCATGCGACCATCATAATACTGTAAACAGAACCTGGATTAATCCGAAAAAATGACGTTTTGCCATTCGTGCACCCAGGTTCTTCGTTGAGTACAGCATCGCAGGCGCTGCTGTCTGTGATGCAGCAAGGGTAACCGCAGACATGGTCCCCGAGCTGATAGTCCATGCTGCTGCAAACGTCGTCGAACTGTTCGTGCAGACCGTTGTTGTCTTACAAACGTCCCCATCTGTTGACTCAGGGATCGAGACGTGGCTGCACGATCCGTTACAGCCATGCGGACAAGATGCCTGTCATCTCGACTCCTAGTGATACGAGGCCGTTGGGATCCAGCACGTCATTCCGTATTACCTTCCCGAACCCACCGATTCCATATTCTGCTAACAGTCATTCGATCTCGACCAATGCGAGCAGCAATGTCGCGATACGATAAAACTCAACAGCGATAGGCTACAATCCGACGTTTATCAAAGTCGGAAATGTGATGGTACGAATTTCTTCACCTTACACGAGGCATCACAAGCTAATCATTTGCATATCACAGCATCTTCTTCCTGTTGGTTAAGTTTCGCGTCTGTAGCATGTCATCTTCGTGGTGTAGCAATTTTAATGGCCAGTAGTGTATGTTTGAGAAATTTAACGTTACTTGACTCTACGTAAGACATGCATTCCCCGAATCTTGTGAATGAAATGAGCTGAAAAGCACAACAGCTTTCTGGTTGCGTTTGCAAGTGGGACTGCATGAGCGTCAGCGGTCCCTAGGCTTACACAGTACTAAATCTAATTTTAACTAACTTACGCTAAGGACAACACACACACACGCACACACACACACACACCCATGCCCGAGGGAGGACTCGAACCTCCGATGGGGCAGCCGAGCGAATCGTGGCAAGGCACCACAGACCGCGCGGCTAATCCGCGCGACTTCAGTGATTATATCTCCTGCACGAAGAATGCGTTAATTCCTCAGATCTCCTTCTTTCTCCAATCGGAATATGCAGTTTATATATAACACCCTAAAAATAATGTTTCTAGGTATTCCAGAAAAAAAGAAGTAAGTTGTACAGCATGGCTTCCAATACATGCTTTTAGAGATTGCTGCTGCCCTCTCATATTTATTCTGACATCTCAGTATGCTAATTAAGATTGTACTACAACAATGAGGTATATGTAAGTGTTTCTGAGTCGTGTAATTTAATGTGAATGAACGATAAGTATAATTCGTATTATTTAAGTACATAATTTAAGTCAGTTAGTTATGCTGATTGCATTGCATTCCCTCCACTGCCATGTAGAGGCTTTTAGTTTCAAGTTTTTCGATTGGTCTGCTGCACGTAAAAAGGGTTCTGTTTTATTTGGGCTCAGCAGCAAAAGAAGTAGGTGATGTATCCCATGGCGCCAACAAATAAATGAAATATACTCATTTACATTTATCTCAAAAATACTGTACAGAGGTACATGAATAAATAAAAATTTTATTACTTTAAACAGTAATTATAAAAACTGCTTTATTTCCCTTAAGAGTACAATCTATAACACCACTTTGTACAACGTTGGTGGAGCAAACACGATGAGAATGTCACATTTTCTTTTGAAAAACCACGGTGGCAACCTAAGTACAAACATAATGAATTACATTACCTTCTTGTGGTTCTGGTTCAAATTCATCACGAAACTCAAACATTTTCAAGCAATAACCCGGAAATATACAACACGAGATTGTGATTCACCATCTAATGTGCAGCTTGTTAGGAGCCGTACTCACGGAGAACAGTCTAAATGATGATATTTTTGCGATATGATTATTCTTTCACTTGCTTTTGTCCACAAAGAAATAAAAGAACAGCCAAATAACGATGGTGCTGTGATGTAAACGGTACGTGTTGTGTGGCGCTGTGACGTACGATTAAATTGACGAATACACTAACTTTAAAAATAAGCGCTTGTTTAACAGATAGTAAGTTGCATCTAGTTAATTCATGAGAGTAATACCAGAGCATATAAATTTTCTGCCGTTAATGGACGGAATGACGGAAGCATTGTACATGTTATGACTGCAATCTTCCCTAGAAGGGTAAAGACGAGTAGGCTGGTGCGGGGTGGGTCAGCAGAAGAAATGTCTCTCTCTCTCTCTCTCTCTCTCTCTCTCTCTCTCTCTCTCTCTCTCTCTCTCCCTCTCCCCCTCTTGCATTCAGCATGAAGTGACGTTTCTGACGCCTCACGTAAAATGTGATCTCTGAAATGAGAATGCACTCATTTCAGGAGACTGAAGTAAACTACCTGCCTACATTAGATTTTTTAAACAGACGCAATTGCTAACAGACTTGACATCTTACTTAATTGTAGATTTTCGCTGTTTATGTCTGCATATTTATGTATTCTTATTTATGTCCTCTTATCCTACTGAGCACAAATTTGCTGTGTTCAATTTTACGATTATACGAGGAATTGAACCGAACTAGCGGGTACATCAGAAAAAAATTTTATCCACTACCTCGACTAGCACCCCGTGACTTGGTCGTTGATGACATCATCAGCTCATTTGTTACAATGTAATGAAAAAATTAGTGATTGCTGGATTTTAGGGCTTCTGGCAACTCTAAAACGATCCAGATCCTAAGAACATAAAATCTCCTGGTAGACTGTCGCCAAGGCCACAGTATCCTTCTGACTTCTGCAGCCCCCAGCACCACGCTGTCATGTCCTGCCAGTATACAGAGAAAACTAACATTGGTGTCTGCCAGGTAACGGGAGGGGCAGCGCCTTCTGGATCCACTTCTTTGTGTTAGCAGCAAGTATCGGATGGTGCTTATAGTCACTCAATGGCAGATAGAGAACAGAGAGACTATAAAGCCGATAATGGAACAGTTGTTCGAGGTCAGGAATCTTGTTCTTTCAGTCACAACCAGCAGATCGGTTGGAGTCGTGAAGACGCTAGTAATTGCGTCTATTGCTTTACGATCTCAAGGAGACATGTACCCTGCAAATTCGATCAAGAGCAACCGAGTAGCACCCATCGATTCAACGACATTTCCTTTACGGTGGTAAGCCCGACTTTTTGGTAATTCCGTTATGACATATACTCCGCTGTCTACGAACAAAATGCAGTGGACTGTTAGTTGTTCAGAAGCGTTGGTTCCTTTATTAAATGATAATTTTTATGTATTTTAGTGCTATTGAGTCGTATTTTATTTTAAATCACTCAACAATTTTTTAACCACAGCTGAGCGCCAATCACTAGTCAGTTATACGCGATTGTTTACTCAATGTGCTCACTGCAAAGTTTCCTAATAAATGCTTTTACATACAGATAAACATTGGTCTATTACACGCGATTCCGGTATGTTCGTATGTGCAATAAATACCTTTTTGTACACATAGCTGTGGCTGGTACCTTTGTTGTGAGATACTGTGTGCCCATGATAACTATCGTGAAATAGTCTACAGGACTAGTACCCCTTGGCTGAAAGTAGGAGACATTGGTTCAGTAGCTGGTACAGGTACAATCCGGAAAGCCTTAAGAGTGTGAACCAAAGTAGCATCTTGTAACATTAACAAAAGCATAAATGACTTGTTCATTCCTTTAAACAAATCTCGTACCTGAAACGTAGTAAAGTGTCTTGCTGTACATTTCTATCACGATTGTAGTTCTAACTGTAGCACAGTAATGCGAATAGTACTCAGGAAAACTGAACAGTTTATTTATTTTTTATAGAGATAACACTGCCTTTTGCGACGTGTGCATTTTTACCTGATATTGACAGTTGCTCTTGAGTACAACTAATGGTAAAACGGTGTATACGAATCTCAAAAGGACACTGTCCGAAAACCTAAACATGTACGTGACACAAAAAGAAGAAATGAAATTAAGAGAAGTTTATGGAATGCATGTAAATGAGTAAGCAGAGTAATTGGCGTATTTCAGTTTCTTCAGTGATTATGCAACAGCCTCCTCCCCCCATCCGCTCGGTGTATATGTAATTTATTGTTCAAAAGTGTGTGAAATCTTATGGGACTTAACTGCTAAGGTCATCAGTCCCTAAGCTTACACAATACTTAACCTAAATTATCCTAAGGACAAACACACACACCCATGCCCGAGGGAGGACTCGAACCTCCGCCGAGACCAGCCGCAAATATAAAATTTGTTCTACGAGTTTCCGTGCGTATGTGAACTTGTGAAGAAAATGGTGTTTGAGCTGTAATATTATTTTTAAATGCGGTTATATGTGATCTCTGTCTATTTCTGGAAGCTTTGCACTGTTATGGAAAGTGTTATCCATGAAAAAAGAAAAAAAAAATGAGATCGCTACTGAAAGTTGATGAGGAAGGAGTTCGTGGTAGGACGTGAAGGTCTTTCGATAGTCTGACGCTAGCGTGGGACCGATTTATGTAAAGTTAATTGTTTTACGGATAACAGCGGTGAAAGGAAGAGAAGGTATTAACAGCTCAAGGACAGTTAATTCCGACGGGGAGCTGTAATTTACACGGAGAGATGAGTGAAAGTCAGACTATTTCACTATTGTTGGACTAATTTACTAATATTTGGAGAAGACGATTTATACCGAAGACGAACGCAGAAGAGTAAAGTGTAAGTGAAGAATACCAACGAAGAAATGAAGAATTACAAGCGAGAAGATTTATTTCAAGGTCATTAATAAAGATGTCGGGAAGAAGAAGAAGAAACTGATTATACATTGAACAATCTGGAACCAGGAGCAATCACTTTAAGAGAACGTAATTATACCGTGTTTTCTTTGAACAATCAAGGGAATTATTCTTCCGAGTTACATTAGATAGAAAATAGACTGTGGAAATACTGGTCTATGGACTGATGATTGAAGACCAACCAATAATGATTTGTGCATTGAGCTGTAAATTATCTTAAAAGATAAGACTAAATTGTTTGAGGGCCCACGTTTCTCATCACTGATTTTGAACTGAAATTAATGAACAGACGATCTGCCACAGAAACGTACAATTATGAAGTCATCCATTGTCAGACTTAAATGTGTATCTGTCAAGTTCACTAATATGACATATTCCATTCCGGGTCCTATTTACTCAAAGTTTTCTACAGTGTGGATTTCAATACAGAGTTCGTGCTGGAGCAGCTTCTGGACATTAAATCCGAATTTTGGTAATTAAATTTCTAATCGACGAGCCAGTCACCGCCATTAAGATATGGACCAACGGTCTTCAAAGAGCAGCAACATTGCCACGACCGCACCAAGGAGTTAACTTCTCTGTAGTACGTCTCCAGGTCAGCCACATCTGCTATTCGTAGTTATTGTTCAGCCACCATTTTCATTTTTATATTGTATAAAAAGTAAAGTATCGACGAACTATAAAATTAAATTGAACAAATTCAGGGTACCATTGTTTTCATTTCATGCAGGAAAGAATGAATTGTACTCCACATTATATCAATTATATTGACAGCAATGAAACTCCCAATCATACTGTTAGAATTCGCAATCATACAAAATAATGGGATCTGTGTAAGTGTTCGATTTTATGAATGTAGTAGCATAGTAATAATTACCGAAATAATTTTCTTGAGCACTTATGAGATAGATGTAAACAAGATTAAAGACGATAGCGTTATTTACTTAACAAAATGAGATCAAAAGGTAAGACTTAGTGTGAAACATAACCAAAGATTGCGTTCAAGTTGCAGGAACGATGGTTTTAGATTTCGTACAGACGTGCTATTGTCATTCAGTGATCTAAGTGTATTTGTGTATCACGATAACGTTGGTTAGGTTTTCAAATCTACATGCGATCGCAATTTACAATCGACAACATTTTAGAAGTACACTCGATCCGAACGTCTGACGCACCACCAAATAGCTCATACACATCAGCTGAGTATTTTTGTTCACTTGTCCTTTGCGTCACAATTACATCATACATAATTGAGATATTTGTCCACATATCCATTTACAATATCAAACAGTCAACTTCTCAGTAATCAACTTTACTTTATACCTCCTGGTATATGTATATTTATAATCTCTGTATGTTTACATTTGTCTATATTGCTTTGTAAGAGCGATTCCGAGAGGCTGTTACCTTGCTCAACTCAATTACGTGTAGACGTGTAGACATTGAACCACATGATGATTTCAGGGATTCTGTGTTAAGTGTAGGCTGTCAAAGGAGCATGGTATTTCAAGTTAAATTTGGTCATCTACATCTGCATACATATTCCGCGAGCCACCGTACGGTGCCTGGCTGTCTGTACCTTGTACCACTACTAATCATTTCCTTCTCTGCTCCACTACTAAACAGGGTGAGGGAAAAACGACTATCTGTATGCCTCCTTGTGGGCCCTAATTTCTCTTGTTCTATTTTGTGGTGCGTACATGAAATATACGTTGGCGGCAGTAGAATCATTCTGCGGTCAGCTTGAAATGCCGATTCTATAAATTTTCTTAATGATGTACCTAGAAAAGTATATCGCCAACCCTCTAGGGATTCTCATTCGAGTTCCTTAAGCATTTCCGTAATACTTTCGTGTTGCTCCAGCTTACCGGTAACAAATCTAACAGCCCGGTTCTGAATTGCTTCGTTGTCTTCCTATAATCCGACATGGCTGGGATCCCAAACAATCGAGCAGTACTGAAGAATGGGTCGTATAAGTGTTTTATACACGGTCTCCTTTACAGATAAATCACATTTTACTAAAATTCTCCCAATAAACCTGAGTCGGCCACTCGCCATTCCTTAAATACTCATTCCATTTAATATCAAATGGTTCAAATGGCTCTGAGCACTATGGGACTTAACTTCTGAGGTCATCAGTCCCCTAGAACTTAGAACTACTTAAACGTAACTAAACTACGGACATCACACACATCCACGTCCTAGGCAGGATTCGATCCTGCGACCGTAGCGATCTCGCGGTTCCAGACTGTAGCGCCTAGAACCGCTCGGCCATCTCGGACGGCTCATTTAGTATCGCTTTGCAAAGTATCACCTAGGTATTTAATCGACGTGACCCTAGATAATTAATCGACATGACTGTGTTCAAGCAGAATACTGCGAATGCCGGGATTGCTTGAAACTTCCCCTCTGAAAATTACGAATGACAGTGCTGGACAAACTCTTACATTATTTGATTTTCAAACAGCTGAGCGAAATTGAACGTACTCAGACATTTCTCTCTTTACTTATTCCGATCATCACTTAACTGACACTCGATATTTTTAGCGCAACGCGATCTGACTTTCCATAATCCCTACAAAAGAATGGCCCTGACTAACAATAATCTGTACCTTTCATGAATTACTTATCTCACAAAAACCTTCGTTACCCGAACTACTGCAATGCAGCGAGCGCCAATACTGCCAGCTAAATAAGAGATTCAAACTACCGAAGGCACCGACTACTGATGGGCATCGTTAGCAAATGAAAGAATTTGATAGAGAACAAACAATGTCTTCACCTTAATAGTGTTCAAAAGTCATTATATATATATATATATATATATATATATATATATATATATATATATATATATATATATATATATATATATATGTAATATCAGTTCATGACATCCAGTCTTACAAATTTCCTTTTTCTGACGGACACACGTTCATATCGTCCGCTCATAGTAACCTGTCAAAACTCTGGCATCTCTCTCCCCACATCCACCACTGCCGGCGCCTCACCTCCAACTGCCCAAGGCTAAGCGCTGTTCTCATGCAACTTCCCAACACTACACAAGCGAATATTCCAAAAATGAGTCCGACCAGCCACAGACTGCACACAGCGCAGTCAGCGATTTTCATACAGAGCGCTACGTGGCGTTACCAATATAAAAACCTAAATATCTTACTTACATGCTTTCCCTAGTCAGCACTGTCAAAACAAATTTTTCTACATTTCTAGCTATCTGTCATTCATCAGAAGAATTAGAAAACTGGTCTACCTCATTTCGTATCCGCCTACTCACACTCTCCCTTACACCACAACATCATCAGCAAACAGTGGCAGATTGCTGCTCAACTTGATCATTTATGTGGATGGAGAATAATAGCAGTCCTATCACACTTCCCAGTGGCAGACCTGATGATACCCTGTCTCTGACGAACACTCGCCGTCGAGGGCATCGTATTGGGTTGTATTACTTAAGGGGAGTACATACGTCCTATACCCACAGTGTTAAATTTGCAATATTGATGACCCATTATCTCAGAACCTGTGACAGATAGAGATCTGAATTTTTTGGGATGTATAATATCACTCCTTTTCTGATTACTGAACCAGAATCAAAATGTATAGAGAAATAATTAGATAGTTATGATTTTTTAAAAATGTTGTTCAATATTTTCTTTTAAAAGTCCACTTTTCCTTCCGTAAATAAAAAACCGTTAGAGGTAGAGATATTTGGGAGGTTCCGTAGCTGCAGTATACTAAGTGGTAACATAGTGTAAAATTAGAGATATGTATCCGTAATAGTTCCTGATATAATTGGTGAAATAATTTTAAAAATGTCATTTCCGGCCATTCAAGTTCAAACATTTTATTTGACATTAACTTACAGTTGGAGGCATACCAGCTTCTAGAAACAGCCAGGCCCATAATCAGCATTATCTGAATCCCGTTCTTGACTATGCTGCAAACCTAGAAGCTTCCTTCTTTTCCTGCCTCTTGCTTCTTTAGTCATTTCCTCTGCTTCACGCTTGGCTTTCATGATCCTAAGTCGATCCATTCGCTGAAAGGC
This sequence comes from Schistocerca serialis cubense, assembly GCF_023864345.2. NCBI lineage: Eukaryota > Metazoa > Arthropoda > Insecta > Orthoptera > Acrididae > Schistocerca > Schistocerca serialis. Next base: position 272,047,189 of record NC_064642.1, read on the forward strand.
TTGCAGTGTGTTGGCACCTGGAGTGATCCCAAGTTCCTCTAGTGCCCCAGTTCTTCCCTTTATACCATCATTAAATCTTATCACAGTACCACGAACACCCAAGCATAGAGTTTTCCCTCCTACAAATACATTTTTTGGTATGCCGGTCCAAATTACATTATTGAAAGACTCATTCGGGTTTTGTGTTCGCCCATGGAGACATTTGGAAGGAAGGTCAGGATGAGCTAATTCTCTACATATTGGTTTAATAGCTTCCATCACTGCAGATGGTGTGCTATTTTTGTTCCTAAATTGTTCCTCGCTACCCGCTGCCTGAGCTTTACGGTACTTGCACCATGAATCAGCACCAGGTGGACAAAGACCATGTATACGTGTATCATCAGTGGAAGATTTGTGGAAGGATGTAGCCCACACTGTTCATTTCATCCCTTGTAGGACATGTGTATTGTTTCTTATTGCCATTCCATAATAATGCTGGAGTTCATCAATGTTTTTCTCTGTAAGTCTTCCTTTACCATTTAGAGTCTTTCCATCTGATAACTTCTCTTTTCCTTTTGTCTGCTTCAATTTTCGGAGACGTGTTCCCATCCGTTTTTGAACGTGGCACCCACATTCAGTCTTAACAATCTGCTTATTACCATAAGGCTGGCTTTCCACTATCGATTTGTAAACTTTTGAATCACCATTCCCTAGGTACTCTGTGTAACACACACCTCTCTCCTGTTGTGAACGTCTGAACATAGAAACAACTGCAGTAGTCTCCATACCCCCACTAGTTCCCTCATAATTCGTAGCACAATTTGTTTTATGGCGTTCACTTGTTTCATCAACTGATTTACACTGATGACAGTATTTAGTTAGCACTTCAATGTCTAGAAGTTTAGCTGTGTCAACACTAGTGACAGATGCAACTGCATTTTTTGATGTGTGCCATCAACTGCCACAGATAAGGCTATTGTGTTATTTAATTCTACTGCTTCTTTAGCAGCAGCTTTCATAGAAGCAACAGCAACAGATTTGACACATTCACCTATTACTTCTGTGCACTTACTTGATCTGGTTGGTGGGTTTGGCAAGTTCAGCGTCGCACATAATATTTCAGCTGCAGTCAATCCCTTCCTGATGCACCTCATTCCATACAGGAATCAAACATGGCTCTCAAACAAGTCATTCTTGTACTTTTCAGAAGTCCAAAATGATGTCGAGAGCCTACAAACATCGCACTGAATATCAAGTTTGTTAGCCAGTCCAGTCCTTGCAAAGTCCTCAGAGATGCTAATTTGCTCACCACAAACCTTACATGACACAGCATCTTGCAAAACGTGTCCTAACACACTCAAATCTAAACGAACATAACCTAAACCATTTTGATCTTTGCCAATAAATAAATCCTCATGGTCTCCAAGTTTCCTCTTCGAAGCACTAGTACGCATGTCCTTATCACGGGTCTGTGAAAAATCTATTTCAGGATCGACAATGGATTCAGATTTTGTGATATGCTGATTTCTATGGAAACGTCGCTTCTTAAAACAACCCTTTCTTTTCGTCATGTTGAAAAGAGATATAAGAGAGTATAATTACACACCAAACCACTATGTTTTTAGTTCAAAACTTATGAAAAACGACAACCACAAAGTAAATAAACAAAATGCAAGTGCTATACCGCCATTTCTATTTACACAGTGCATCTAACCTCTTAAAGGTGCGTTTACACTGCGATTTGTATCGGCACATGTATGAGATACAAGTATATGCGACTTTGCGACATGTATCGCGACTTGTATGAGTTGACAAGTATCAACCTCATACATGTATGAGCGTGCGTTTACACTGGTTGATGTGTATCACTGTGCGATAGCTTCCGACGACGATTTGGAAGTTTTCACATTTTTATGTGCTGATACACTTGCTCTTTTGGAAGATGATAAGAAGAAAAGGCGGAGGAAGCGTAGATGGTGGCACAGAGAGTTTCTCGCGAATTAACGCTAGAGGATGGCGCATATTTTAGAAATTATGTTAGGATGAGTATGGAGGATTTCCGCGGTTTGTTATCACTTTTGGCTCCTCTTGTGTCCAAAACCAACACAAACTTTCGGGAAGCGATTCCACCAGAGGATCAGTTGGCAGTAAGAATCCGTTTTTTAGCCACTGGGGATTCCTCGTAAAACGAAGATTTCATGACAAAACATTTGCATTGTCGCGCGATAGCTAATGCCAACGTCTCACACACGATTGTCGGCATCCGTTGTCAACATTATCACGCGAGGCCGCCGGAATAACAGCAAAACATTGATATACGTGCCAGATGCATGAAAAAATTATATAATGTATTACATACTCTGATATATATAAAACTTTTACCTTCACTTATTGGGATAAAACTTGCACAATGGCCTCTCAAACACGAAGAATAATGTTGCATATGGCACTTTTTGATATTCTATGCAGATACATTAACGTCGAAACGACAGTCGGCACCTTCAAAACTCAAACAGCCGCCAAAGAGCCTGGTACTACGCATACGCTAATCGTCGAAATAAGCGGCAGTCGACAAGGCGACAGGAAATGATAGTACTGCGCATGCGCGAGTTCTTCAAATGTCGCTCATACATGTCGCGTATATGGCCAAAAAGCGATATACAAAATGTATACGCGACATGTATGAGCTCGAGGGTCCGCATACAAGTTCCGTGAATTTTTGTATGAGGTGATGTATCGCGACATGTCAAATTGACATGTCGCTCATACATGTCGCGATACATGTATCCCAGTGTAAACGTACCTTAACACGAACATTAACATGATTTCAAGGAATAAATAGCTGAAAACCACAGCCTTCTAGATTGAATAGTTCAAGAGATAGAGATACTTAGGCAAGTCAGTGCAGAACGACCGAATAATTTTACACAGGCACTATCAACTTTGAAATGATAAAAACGACACTTCCAATTGGAATTTTTCGACAAATAGTGCATCAAATTATTCAGGAGAGATCAAGTATTAATAAGAGATAATAATCCGAAAATGTAACTTTTTGACCAATTCCGCCATACGTACTCCCCTTACAAGATCTTGTCACTCACGTGTCAGGGAACCTATTCCGTATGCTCGTCCCATCCTTAACAGACCGCAGTTAGGCTCCGTGTCAAACGCGTGTTGTTGCGACCACGTTTTGTAATGAGGTATTAAGCGGTTGTGACAGCTTAGTGAACACCTGCTGTCAGAGCATTGTAGACAGTGTGGCGTGAGAGTAATGGATTCACTCATACTTAGCAATTATATTAAGAGACTGGTTTATGTAAGCGAAACAATTAATTAAAACTATGAATAACTAATCCAGCAATCATAGTGGCAGTAATCGCTTGGTTTAGACGGAAGACTCAGACAGAAGAAAGTGACGACCAATTTAAACTTAAGAGATGTTCCGAAAACGCTACAGTATATTCGAGAAGAAAGACGAACATATGGAATGCACGTAGTTGAGTAAGTAGACTTAATACCGTTCATTAATACAACTCCTAAAGGTGAAACCAGCATAATGTAATGAAGGCAATAGTTCCTAAGAGGGATCGCTTTGTATGTGGCCAAGACACACTTATATAAGAATTAGCTCTGAAGTGTGTTTCGCAGCTTGTTTCATTGTGCATCTGCTATGTTACGAACAACACTGAACTACATGCTACGAATAGAAAGGACTGTTCTCCGCCGACTTATTACTTCTGGCGCAGCTATTTATTTAAAGAAAAGGAATGAGGTAGTAATTACAACGTTACTGCGTGTTAGGCACTCTGCCTCACATTATTGCACGCATCATGACCCGGAAAAATACAAAAAGCTGCGGCTGTTATTTCCTTCTGAGGCCACCAGTCCTTTATCGATGACATCACCATCACATCGAAGCAGCTCACAACACACTGATATCAGTTTCCTCGATCTTCCCTATCGGAGAGACATGATGTATCTTTTCAAATATTACATCTATAATATATATATATATATATATATATATATATATATATATATATATATATATATTATAGATGTAATATTTGATGTTAAAAGAGTTAATATTAATTTATGTCGTTCGTCCTCCGTAGAGTTTTAGCTGGTCTGGCCTTTGGGATTCACCGTTGTCTTGCAAATCTGATATCACCTGTTTGCTTATACTGAAACAGGTTTTTGGTTGTAAGTCAGTCAGGAATTTAATAAAAGAAAAAAAAGGAACATAGCACCGTCCGAACAAGCATTGAAGACCTAAAGGTACCTATCGGCCACCGTGTCATCCTCTGCCCACTGGCGTCACCGGTTGCCGATAGGGAGGGGAGTGGGGCCAGCACACCGCTCTCCCGATCATTGTCAGTTTTCGTGGCCGGGACAGTCAGGAATACAGATGTTCTTTTCAGGGATTGTCAAGCATCGACAGTAACACACATTATTGTGAAATAAATATTAGATACAACAAATATGGTTTTATGATCCTCATTATTCGTATTTACTTTCAGAAGTTTCTCATTTGCATTTAATGCAGGAGGAGTCAAACAACTTCCAGTTTATAGGACTATGTCTTCACATTTTTGCAACGTCTCTTGGTCATTGCTGTTAAAGTGTACTTAACATACACTACTGACCATTAAAATTGCTACACCAGGAAGAAATGCAAATGATAAATGGATATTCATTGGACAAGTATATTATACTAGAACTGACATGTCATTACTAGACATAGATCCTGAGTGCATAGATCCTGAGAAATCTGTACCCAGAACAACCACCTCTGGCCGTAATAACGATCTTGATACACCTTGGCATTGAGTCAAACAGACCTTGGATGGCGTGTACAGGTACAGCTGCCCATGCAGCTTCAACAAGACACCAGAGTTCATCAAGAGTAGTGACTGGCGTATTGTGACGAGCCAGTTGCTCGGCCACCATTGACCAGACGTTTTCAGTTGGTGAGAGATCTGGAGAATGTGCTGGCCAGGGCAACAGTCGAACATTTTCTATGTCTAGAAAGGCCCGTACAGGGCCTGCAATATGCAGTCGTGCGATATCCTGCTGAAATGTAGGGTTTCGCGGGGACCGAATGAAGGGTAGAACCACGGGTCGTAACACATCTGAATTATAACGTCCACTGTTCAAAGTGCCGTCAATGCGAACAAGAGGTGACCGAGAAGTGTAACCAATGACACCCCATACCATCACGCCAGGTGATACGCCAGTATGGTGATGACGAATACACCCTTCCAATATGCGTTCACCGCGATGTCGCCAAACACGGATGCAACCATCATGACGCTGTAAACAGAACCTGGATTCATCCGAAAAAATGACGTTTTGCCATTAGTGCGCCCAGGTTCGTCGTTGAGTTCACTATCGCAGGCTCTCCTGTCTGTGATGCAGCGTCAAGGGTAACCGCAGCCATGGTCTCCGAGCTGATAATCCATGCTGCTGTAAACGTAGTCGAACTGTTCGTGCAGATGGTTGTTGTCTTGCAAAACGTCCCCATCTATTGACTCAGGGATCGAGACGTGGCTGCACGATCCGTTACAGTCATGCGGGTGAGATGCCTGTCTTCTCGACTGCTAGTGATACGAGGCCGTTGGGATCCTGCACGGCGTTCCGTATTACCCTCCTGAACCCACCGATTCCATATTCTGCTAACAGTCATTGGATCTCGACCAACGCGAGCAGCAATGTCAAGATACGATAAACAGCAATCGCGAAAGGCTACAATCCAACCTTTATCAATGTTGGAAACGCATTTCTCCTCCTTACACGAGGCCTCACAACAACGTTTCACCAGGCAACGCCGGTCAACCGCTGCCTGTGTGTGAGAAATCGGTTGGAAACTTTCCTCATGTCAGCATGTTGTGGGTGGCGCCACCGGCGCCAACCTTGTGTGAATGCTTTGAAAAGCTAATCATTTGCATATCACAGCATTTTCTCCCTGGCGGTTAAATTTCACGTCTTTAGCACGTCATCTTCGTGGTGTAGCAATTTTAATAGCCAGTAGTGTATTCTGTAGCAGCATATGGAGTTGCAAAGGGAACATTTTAATACTGTTTTGAACTCGGAATCGAACGATTTGCTGAAATTTAACCGCCAGATGCGGGAATACCGAGTAGGTGCCGTCCATATCTGTACACAGCAAATGAGTAATGGATAAAGTTAATGTTGCATGATATTGTTCACAGTATCGTATTTCACGAGAAAGGTAGGGCTCCTCAGCATGCAGACAGACAGAAGTATTCAAATTTCAACTGAAAGCTACTAAATGACAACGTTTTACTACCAAAACACTGACAGTAAATTAAACAAAACAAAAAAATGGTTCAAATGGCTCTGAGCACTATGGGACTTAACTTCTGTGGTCATCAGTCACCTAGAACTTAGAACTACTTAAACCTAACTAACCTAATGACATCACACACATCCATGCCCGAGGCAGTATTCGAAACTTCGACCGTAGCGGTCTAAATTAAACAAATCTCTTCTTTGTTTTAACACGCCTATACGTCATTTTTTATGGCACATGTATTTACTTAAATTGAATACAAATGAATTTTTAGTAACGAAAACTGAAAAATGATCTTCCAACATTTGGACATAAGTATTCAAATAAAGAAAACACAGTAGTCTGGCACTGGTTCTCATGACGTGCCTGTGAGTAACTGCTCCCGTACTCCATGTCTTTGAATGTATGTGCTTTCTGGTTAAGTTCAAATCGATGTCATTCCATTTCAGCAGAATAATGTTTTGCTGTGTTGTTTTACTTACGTTGAAATGTTTGCTGATCGTATTTAGCAATTTTCTATCTGGTTAAAGTCGAGTGAATGAGGTGGTGTTTTAAGTGCTATGGTGTGTTGTATATGATTCATAACCCAGACACTTCAGAGATTTGATTGGGATCGTTATCTTTCTGGAACTAAAACTCATTTTCAAAATTTACTTTTGAATCACTTTTGCGCAGAGGTTATTACAGTAAAATGTTAAAAACACCTCACCCACACACTTGATGTTACACATCCTCATTACGCTGTCGCTCCCATATCTGACCGTAGCATCCATCATTTCAAGATCCCAGCAATATTATTCTGCCTTTACACCTTTAACCTACTATGACTTCGATATACATTGAACTTACTTATAACACACGGCCCCAGAACTCGTTTTTCTTCTTTACGTACACATTGGCTAATATTAAACGATTGTCCCAGTTTGCTTTACTTGCATATGGCTTTCTTCTGGATGTTGTGGAATTATAACTGGTATTGTTCAGTACGTCCGCAGCTCGTGGTCTCGCGGTAGCGTCCTCGCTTCCCGAGCACGGGGTCCCAGGTTCGATTCCCGGCGGGGTCACGGATTTTCCCTGCCTCGAGATGACTGTGTGTTGCTGTGTCGTCTTCCTCATCATTCATCCCCATTACGGTCGGAGGAAGGCAACGGCAAACCACCTCCACGAGGACCTTGCCTAGTAAGGCGGTACGGGTCTCCCGCATCCTTCCCCTAAGCTCTGTCACAGAGTATGGGACTGCATCATCAACATGATCATTGTTCAGAACCCTACGAAGTGTTCTTTCATGGACCACCTTCCCGAGATGTTCTTCCATGTATGCTCTACATTCTGTTACTCTTATTTCCCTTCACTACTTGCAGCCTTGTCTTTTACCTGTAGAAGAAAGCAACAGTGCAGTCGTTGCCTAATGCGGAAGCGGAGCAATTTATCTGACGTCCAGAAGGGAAAGATCATTGTCTATCGGCCCGAAACGCTTAGGTTTGTGAACTATTCCCTTGCCTCCAGGGTTAACGATCAGCGAGTAAGGCAAAATGACCCTATCGAAAACCGGCGACGAAGGCACCATGGGCTACAGATGAAAAGGGTGAACGACGGCTGCAAAGAGGTGTACAAGCGAGTAGACATGTGACTGTTCAGCAACTGACCATCAGGATGAACCAAGGAGCTACCAACGGTGTCCACTCATTCACCGTTCAGCGAAAGATGCTGCGTATGGGCATCCATTGCAGGCGCCTGGTTCGTGCACCCATGTTGACTTCTGTTCATAGGCGGTGAAGGGTGGAATTGGCACGCTATAACAGCACCTGGACCTCTACTAATTGACGACAGTTGCCCTTATCAGATGAATCACGTATTATGTTTCAATGGACACATGGCGAACTGACTGCAACAATAGTCGGAAGGATCCATCCCAGAGGAGGGACCCTTACAGGTCTGAGGAATGTTTCCGTTGCAGTCTCTGCGTGATCTCGTCATTTTGGAAAGCACAATGGGTCAACAAAAGTATATATCTGTCGTTCAGAAGCATGTACATCCCTACAGCGTGTTTTTCTTCGCCACGAAGGCATCTACCAGCAGGATAGCGCACCGTGTCACACAGCCCGCAGTGTTGGTGCATGGTTGGAAGGGCACCAGTATGCGTTTATCGTGTCCACATATCAACCAAACACCAAGAGTTTAAGACTAATCGAGAAGTTGCGGGACCATGTCGGTCGGGCTATCCGCACCATGGATTCTCAACTGAGGAATCTAGCGCAGCTGGCCACAGAACTGGGCATAGCGTAGCTCCAAACCCCTACTGGTACCTTACAAATCGTCACTGACTCTGAGATATTCCAGTACCTTTGTTATTCCACATTAAGTCACACACCTTCGCATTCCGCAACTGGTGGATAAGTGTGTGAGCACTGCCAACAGAGTGATTGTGCAGTTTGGTATTTCATTGTGAACCGTCGATCACCTTGTATGAGAGTGTCCGCACGTTCCAACACTGCAGGGAGTCACAGCTGTTAATGGCCCGTCGCCACGTGGGAGATAAGACAGGTTTGCACAACCGTGTTGCTTGGATGACAGACTCCTCACCGAAAGACTTACCGTGCTTTTGTTCACTGACAGGTCTCCGTAGACATTGTGTAAGCGCCTATGAACATTTGCAGTGCTCTGGTTTTCCGCCAAAGGAAACTCAGTAGCAGCTCTCTGCTTGGAGTGCATCTCCGCCATAGTCGCCTTTTAGTAGGCTACATCTAGTGCCGCCAAATATCGGAACTTCATGAAATTACAGAAGTTGAAGTGGGGATATTCACAATGTCCCACAAAAATGCCGCTTCTTTTTTTTTTTTTTTCAACCGAAAGTGACCGAGAAAAATAAGTTAGTGTTACTTACTTGAAATCTGGTTTTGCAGGCTAGAGCGGACCAGGTTATGGTTGTGGAGGGGGCCGTAGTCACTTACTCTCAGTTGCACAAAACACACAAAGTTTGACTTTCCTAAGAACCACATAATTACACAGTCCCTTAAAAGGATCAAAGTTGAACAGTATAGCTGAAGGCCTAATTGAGAAAACTTGAGATACCTCCTGGGCTGAAGGCCGAAAACCACACCAAAAACAAAAACGGCTGAAGGCCTGAACCCAAATAATAAAAAATTGCCTTAAAGAATACATGCGGCTAAAGTCATTACATAAAAATTTTTTCACGTAAATACTCGGCTAAAGACCACACACAAGACACTGAACAACTCAGGGCTTAGGGCCTGGAAAACAAGAATTTTAGATAGAGCAAATTTTTAAAAAAATTCGTTTCAAACAAATGATTCTTGGAATTTTAATATAACACGGCTGAAGGCCTTACCTTAAAAAATATTTCACGTAAAAGCTCGGCTGAAGGCCACACAATGGACATTGAACAACTCAAGGCTTAAGGCCTGAATAACAAGAATTTCAGAAATACCAAAATTTCAAAATTTCGTTTTTAAACAAATCCATCTTCAAATTTTATTTTAAGTCGGTTGAAGGCCTGGATAACCAGAATTTCAGATACAACAAATTTTCAAAATTTAGTTTTTAAACAAATCAATCTTCAAATTTTAAGTCGGCTGAAGGCCTTATCTTAAAAATATTTCTCGTAAAAGCTCGCATGAAGGCCACACACAGGACACTGAGGAACTCAGGGCTCTCGCAGCTAGCGCCTGACAATCTGACCGCGCTTGCACGCCGAGAGCAGTCCCAACCTGACTTCACGCTGTGGAGACTTCCTCACTGCTCTGTCCCAACCGACCAACTGCCAAACACACCGATACACGGATATATAGCAGTCACATCAAAGATTGTACAGCAGTACTAGTATCGATAAGCGCTGCTGGTGCCACTGACGGAGGCAAGTCAGCAACTCGTTATGGTAGTAACTCAGGAAGAAGTAAGACGCCACTCTATTGTAACAAAATGCCAAAGAACAAATAGCATCAACGTGAGCCGGCACATCTCATTACTGAACATCGCTCATATTTATGTGTAAACAAGGAAAACGGTATTACTACGATAATCTGAGGATACGTTCACTAACGACAATGATTCGCTTATTTTATGGAATTCTTGCTACATTCTCGTTGTAATCTGATCAACAGTATATTTAATGTGACTTAAAGAATTAAAATTAGAATAGGCTATCTAGGTAGTCTTGATAGCTATAATGTAGTGTCTACCATTATTACAGAGATTTGTTGGATTAATTAAAACGTACTTGTGAACAGTGTTAATTCTCCTACTCCATGCATTGTTCTGAACAGTGCACTTCAAATTCTAACATATGTAAATAGATTGGTTGACAGAAAGGGAGAAAAAAAAGGAACAGAAGAAAAGAGCTGAGTGGCCCTCGCATCTGAATGTGTTCCGAACCGAGAAATTCCTGGTTATTCCAGGGATTTTTCGTTGATGAAAGATTGGAAAGAGGTGCAATCAGTTTCTTGAAGCAGGCTGAGGGACCACTTGAGTGATAGGAAGCGGCTGCAAAGTTTATAAAGGGGACAGAAAGGTGAGAGAGCGGTTTGCTAACGCTGTGCCCACCGTAACCCATCCAAATGAAGCCGTATGGCGAAGGGCAACATGGCGGCCGGCCAGATTCGCGTGGTATTCTGGAGCGATTGGTGGAACTACATTGTTTTGGTGTGTCGAGGAATGGGGAACTGGGGCAGAGAATGAAAAACGTTATTCTGAGTGCAACTGTGGTGATAGTAGACCAGACATTAGTGCCATCAGCGAAGACGATGCTAGAGGAGTAACCGAAGTAATAGCGATATTGGGAAACTGAAGCAGACCAAGGCTGCAGCCATCAGCTGATGAGATGCTTAGCGTGAAACGATCTTCCGGTGCAGTTGAAATCCCTCTACAGCGACCGCGATCTGCCCACAGCTCGTTCATCGAGCCGCCACGCATCAATCCTAGTGGAAACGGGAGACTAGCGTTAGGGGGGCCCAGAGTACCCGTGCGGGGTCAACGGCCGGAGACGGGCCGGCTGAAACTTATCGGGCAATGAAGGGCGCCGGCAGGAAGGCCAGCCGTGTTCCGCGCGGCCGGCCGCAGGCTGGCCAACTTAATGGCTGCTCTTTGGAGCCGCCGACTGAAAGGGGAGCTGCGCGCCCCGCCGACCCGCTCTGGAATTGCCTGAGTAATAAAGTTTGGCGCAGTTTTGCCCGGGCGATGCGGCGCCGGGAAGCGCTTTCACTGGTTATTTACCAACTCCGCCGCGGGACCCGGCTGCCGGATAGATGGGGGAGCACAGCACTCTTTGGCACCCGGAACTCACCCCCGCTTTGTCGGTACACTGTTCGATACATACAGCCCTGCCGTTCCGCGGAGAGGCCAATTTTGTCTTTGATAAACTTACGTAATTAGCATAGTTCTACGTCTTCGCTGCCTCTTCTTCTTCTTCCCACCCTCCTCAACGTTTGCGCTGTCTCCTAGCCAGTGCGGGAGGGCGAGGACTGTCGTTTCAGTACGTTTCTCTGCAGCGATTTTAGTTACAGTTCTGTATCATTCACATCTACAGTGGTAGCAATTAATACTGCAGCACCGTCACGGCAAAGGGCTTGAATTGAATTACATGCTTGGATATGTAAATGATCAGCATTGTGTGATATCCCCATCGACTTTACTGCCGAACCCGATGCAGGCACGTGCGCTTTTCAGGTGAGCAGGTAAACTTCAGACACACGCCTTGAACGTTCTTCCCTCACACTTTGCATCATCCGTATCTGTATCCTTACGCAGCAGAAGCTGAGCGATCGTATTTGCTTTGCTAACAGTGATCTTGATTGCAAATTATGATCGCAACAAATGCTGCAACTTTCTATAGGCTGCTTGGCCATTAGCGTTGAGTATTTGTATATTTCTAGAGATGCCAACATACTTTTAGGGTTCTGTACCTTAGTTTGTAAGAACAAAACCCGTGAAGGATCACTTTCATTTTCCGTCTGTCTCTCTGTCTGTGGAAGGCAGCGGCCTTGACGCAGGGGATCCACCGGTTTCCCGTCAGATCACCGAAGTTAAGCGCTGTCGGGCGTGGCCGGCGCTTGGAAGGGTAACCATCCGGGCCGCCATGTGCTGTTGCCATTTTTCGGGGTGCACTCAGCCTCGTGATGCTAACTGAGGAGCTACTCGACCGAATAGTAGGGGCCGCGGTCAAAGAAAACCATCGTAACGACCGGGAGAGCGGTGGGCTGACTACACGCCCCTCCTATCCGCACCCTCATCTGAGGATGACACGGCGGTCGGATGGTCCCGATGGGCCACTTGTGACGGAGTGCTTTCTCTTTCTGTGGGACTTTTAAAAATCCTTCTTCTCAGGAAAGGCAGGATGTATCAACCTCAAATTCTTGTTAAGCACTAAGGCGTATGGTTCCATGGCGGTATTATTAACCTTTTTCTTGTTTTTTTTTTTTTTTTTTGTTTACTTCCACCGTGAAACTTTCCTTCCTGTCAAATTTCATGCGTTTGGATCCACAGGCTTTGATGAGTGGATCTGCAAGTGTCAAAGAATATAAGACATACACGTAGCATAGCATGTCAATATAGCTCAGATAAAATAGCAAATGAGAAACAAAACAAAAAAATCAGCTTAATGCTAAAGCGTTTTCGTAAGTCTTGCATTTCCTGGGACCGATATCTTGCCATTATCGATACTGATAACTGGCAAAAATCGTTGAGATTCTCAATTCCCGTGAGAGATGTACTTTCTACACTCCTGGAAATGGAAAAAAGAACACATTGACACCGGTGTGTCAGACCCACCATACTTGCTCTGGACACTGCGAGAGGGCTGTACAAGCAATGATCACACGCATGGCACAGCGGACACACCAGGAACCGCGGTGTTGGCCGTCGAATGGCGCTAGCTGCGCAGCATTTGTGCACCGCCGCCGTCAGTGTCGGCCAGTTTGCCGTGGCATACGGAGCTCCATCGCAGTCTTTAACACTGGTAGCATGCCGCGACAGCGTGGACGTGAACCGTATGTGCAGTTGACGGACTTTGAGCGAGGGCGTATAGTGGGCATGCGGGAGGCCGGGTGGACGTACCGCCGAATTGCTCAACACGTGGGGCGTGAGGTCTCCACAGTACATCGATGTTGTCGCCAGTGGTCGGCGGAAGGTGCACGTGCCCGTCGACCTGGGACCGGACCGCAGCGACGCACGGATGCACGCCAAGACCGTAGGATCCTACGCAGTGCCGTAGGGGACCGCACCGCCACTTCCCAGCAAATTAGGGACACTGTTGCTCCTGGGGTATCGGCGAGGACCATTCGCAACCGTCTCCATGAAGCTGGGCTACGGTCCCGCACACCGTTAGGCCGTCTTCCGCTCACGCCCCAACATCGTGCAGCCCGCCTCCAGTGGTGTCGCGACCGGCGTGAATGGAGGGACGAATGGAGACGTGTCGTCTTCAGCGATGAGAGTCGCTTCTGCCTTGGTGCCAATGATGGTCGTATGCGTGTTTGGCGCCGTGCAGGTGAGCGCCACAATCAGGACTGCATACGACCGAGGCACACAGGGCCAACACCCGGCATCATGGTGTGGGGAGCGATCTCCTACACTGGCCGTACACCACTGGTGATCGTCGAGGGGACACTGAATAGTGCACGGTACATCCAAACCATCATCGAACCCATCGTTCTACCATTCCTAGACCGGCAAGGGAACTTGCTGTTCCAACAGGACAATGCACGTCCGCATGTATCCCGTGCCACCCAACGTGCTCTAGAAGGTGTAAGTCAACTACCCTGGCCTGCAAGATCTCCGGATCTGTCCCCCATTGAGCATGTTTGGGACTGGATGAAGCGTCGTCTCACGCGGTCTGCACGTCCAGCACGAACGCTGGTCCAGCTGAGGCGCCAGGTGGAAATGGCATGGCAAGCCGTTCCACAGGACTACATCCAGCATCTCTACGATCGTCTCCATGGGAGAATTGCAGCCTGCATTGCTGCGAAAGGTGGATATACACTGTACTAGTGCCGACATTGAGCATGCTCTGTTGCCTGTGTCTATGTGCCTGTGGTTCTGTCAGTGTGATCATGTGATGTATCTGACCCCAGGAATGTGTCAATAAAGTTTCCCCTTCCTGGGACAATGAATTCACGGTGTTCTTATTTCAATTTCCAGGAGTGTATACACACTGCCCAGTCACATTAAGGCGACTACCTGTCAAAAGCCTGAAAAATTACTTTTTGTCGCTGCCACAGGTGCAGGTACAAATTCACTGAGATACATGAAATGTATTCTCAATTGCGAATATGGCAACCATCACCTGTATAATGGAATGACGACAGTGAATATTTGCGCTCGACAGGACCTCGAACTCGGATTTCCCTCTTTTCGTGAGAGGTGGTTAAAATATCCGGCGATGAAATATGGCTTAAACACTTGGAATAAGAAATAAAAAGGCAATCTATGTAGTTGTTCAGCATCACCTCACCTCTGAAGGCGCACCCTTGGCCGGTAAAGTCATGGCGACATTCTTCTGGGACCATAGAGGCGTTATACTGTTTGACGTCCTCCCTCATGCTCCAACGATCAACCGGGAATGGTATTGTGCTGCTCTCAGCAAACTAATAAAACGGTTTCAGAGTCTTCTTTGCCACAAAAATGTAAACGAACTCATCCATCTCCATGACAACGCAAAGCCTCATACAAGTATGGCATCCGAGAGTAGCCAACAAAGCTTCTTGGGACTGTTCTTCTTCATCGTCCCTACAGTACGGATCTTAAACCTTCTGACTTTAGTCTCTTAAGCCCCACGAAGGATGTACCCCACAGGAAGTGGTACATGGATGATGTGGAGGTTACTGACGCAGCGAGATGTTGGCTAAGACGTCGTCCAGTAGAGTGGTACTACTCGTGCACACCGGCCGTTGCATTGAACGTAGAGTATGTTGAAAAATAAGATTTTGTAACCAAAAGAGTGGGGAATAGAATGATGTACTGGCATCCTGAATAAAAACAACCTACTTTCAGAATTTTTTTTTCTTTACTTACTGAACACCGCTCGTAACAATGAACTTCAATGAAATACGGCAACAGAGACGAAAAGTAAATTTTGATAAAACGAAGAACATAGAACAACTATAATGGTACTACAGATGGCAGTTGAACTGGATAAAATGTTGTTCACTAATTATTCATCGTTATTTCATTGCTTAATAAAAGACTCATAGTGCAAATATTGCTTACAGGCTTTCACAGAGAGTACAATTTACGCAATATTTAGAAATTATTAGCTTTTATAGCATAACATTTTAAACACGAATCTGCTAATTCTGAAAAAAATATGTACATTGCTCTTTACAGATGATAATTAAGACATTGCGAACGCGTTATCTCACTCCGCTTTCAACCCTAAATATTTTAATCTGTATGTGAAAAATTACTATTGTGATAACCTGTTATTTATACTGTTCATACAAGCATAAGACGTCAATGACGTAACTCTAAAGTGCCACCACATAGCATGTCAGGCAACATGTAAATCTAGAATCAGCAAAAAATACGTAAATGCGGGAAATTAAATTCCTAATTTCAATGTACTTCAGCTGAATTATAGCTTGTTAATTACTAAACAACTTCTGGTAATTGCTGTCAATATTACGCTGAAAATTTAACAGATAGGATTTTTACACTAGGTTCAATAATGCTGCAACGTATTTTTGACAGAATAAAATTCGTAAACAATGCACATATTTTAATAGGTGCCCAGATGAAGAATCCAGGTATAGATAACAATGACACAGTTAGGTGATACGACAAAACTTTTTCAACGAAGGGATTGATGCTGCAGAAATTAGCAAAAAAATGCCAGGCGACCCTCTGGATGAATAAAAACTTATGGATTTTTATATTATGATCGTTGATCCAGAAAATGCGACGGCGTCGGATAACGACGATGAGGGCCCACCTTATTCATAATATTAAACGATACATTACCTTAGCGTACACTGTCTCTGTGCGGAATATTCGACTAAATTTTTTATTGATCTGCCCAAATCCATTACCATGCCTCTTTATTTATGCAAAAGCAACTACATATTTCGATAAAGTCTTGCACTTGGTAACTGTGGGGAAAGCACGATTCGCCAGTTTTCCTCACCGATTCAACAATAGCCCCATCCTTTAAACAGCAGAATCCCTCCTCCTGGAGACGTTTCTTTAACAGCGTGCTTAACAGCTTTACAGTGACTCTGAATATTGGCTAGCCGCATAGAAATAAACATTTCAGAACGGTTTCGAGAGCAAGCACAAGTTTCCATACAATATAACTTTCTAATATAACATTTACTGCGTGCCCATAACCATATACATAGTGTATTCCAAACTTTACACTGCGAAAAAATCTGTAAAAAGAGAAAATATAGAAAAACCTAGCCGCATCTGTGTTCTCTTGTTATAACTGATATTTATGAGACAGGAAACAATGTTGATGCCCTTCCATCATACTTACCGAATACTTTTCAAATTAGTGCTACGAACTATGTCTCTCAGGCAAGCAGCAACTGTGGTAGGCTAACACGGAAATGTTCCAAAGTGCCGAGTTTTCATTCACGTGATAAAAGAAATCCCAGATAGAAAAAAAAATTATTGTAGTTCTGAATGTTATAATATCACTCTGTACAATACTTAGAAAGCTATTAACAAAATTCATTAAAAAAGGGTCAACAGTGACGTAAATTCCATAAAGTAACCTAAAATTCCAGTCAGATTAGAGCAACAACAGAAAAATATTCTTCAGAGAAACACAAGACGGTAAACGATGATGTTTGCACAAAAAATATTCAGCTCATCTTTGCTACACGGAAGCGAAACTTCAAAACTCATGAAGAGGAAACGAAAAGAGCTCTCCACGAATGAGCTTTCTCCCAGCTGTGAAAAGAAAAGGTTCAAGAACAACATTGTGGCATTCCATCGGGGGACATAATCCATAGGGCAGTACGTGCGTGAAATCTTGCATCGGCGGCAGCCGTTTCGCAATTACGGATGGCTGTAGAGGCAGCACGGCCGAATGTTTCTGGAAGGGACTTACAAAGATTTTTGAGTCCATGCCGCGTCTAATTGCTGTACTACGCTGGGCAAAAGGAGGTCCGACATGAGATTAAGAGGTCTCCCATATTTTGTCTCACCTAGTTTGTGTCTTGATTAGCAGTTGACGATATCGTAGACTGTAGAACGCCTCTATAGAATATAGGAAGACGATATGCAGGGAGCGAACATGTCGCTGGAGACTGGCTGTGTAGGCGAATGCGTAAGTTAATTCCAAGATGTCGCTTAAGGCTAGTCGTCACATCACGATCTGTCTACGCGGACACAGATCACTGCAAATCTTGTGATACCCCACAGTTAAATTTAAGAAGACGGAATCTATTTATCTACTAACACGTACTCTTTGTACGATATCGCGTATGAATAAGACCAACTGTGTGTCATACTAGAGGTTTTTCCTGAATCATTCTTAGAGATAAGGTTTTTCACCTCCAGCAACAGCAAACGTTTAAACTAAGAATATATTCTAGGATCCTACAGCAGAAGCAGAGCAGCGATATTGGTCTATAAGGATACTATTAGTTACCTCTTCTGTAAACACGACTGACTTGCACTATTATCCAGTAACATAATACTGTTCGCTGCGCAGCAGATTCACGATAAATGTGAACTACGAAAGGAGCTAGTCCTGCGGTGTATTCGTTGTATAACGTAACTGTAATTCCCACAATGCGTGCTGCTGAGCTCGCTTCAACCATTATTAATTATTTTTGAAGACCGGGACACCTGTATCACTATCTAATTTTTTACTTACCTCCTTAACCGATCGTTCACGAATCGATAATCTCATTATTTTACACATTAGTACTTAAACATAGATAAAGTTCGCGCTTTGCAAAGGTATCTACTGATTACTTACATAGCAAGAGCAATTACTATGATATAAAACGCAACATAAATTTGTTATTTTCATTCATGCTTGTTGAAAGTCGGATATGCCCAAAACACACATGTCTTCAAAAGTGATTTCTGAGCTTTTATAAAAATTGTAATCTAAAGTAATGTGCAGTTTCAGTGGTAGATAAACTTGTAAGTCCGCAACGTCGTCAACGGTTTGCAGCAGTTGCATACCAGTGTATACACGGTGTCCCAGGAGGACTGATTAATACTCCGAGATATGTCAGGAACGCTCATCTGAAGTAATAAAATGTCTTAAGGACATATGCCTTATTCCGATTGATTTCTGACACACAACAAATTTAATGTATATTTATTTTTGGGCTACTGACACACATGTATGTCTCTTACCCTTCCAATCCCTTTGACGTTTGGTCCTATTTCAGCTTACCTCATCGCTTTCAATCTCTCTGCTCGGGCAGTGTTTTTGCAATTAAACTAGCCCGCTGAACGCAGTTTTCCATGATGTGATTCATGTAGTGCGAGGGAATCAGAGAGTAGACTCGGTTAACTTCGTCTGCACACGCGCTGTCTAAAATACCACACATCTACAATAGTGAAGAATGTGCAGATGTGGTGTGTGTGTTTTGGTATTCTGTGATGGTAATGTTCCTGATGCTGTCGAAGAATACCGTCGGCGTTTTCATAAACGTCGAATTCCTCATCGTAGTATGTTTACCAGAGTTTTTGGAAATTTGTGGTAAGGTGTTATGGGACCAAACTGTTGAGGTCATCGGTCCCTAAGCTTACACACACTTAATCAAACTGAAACTAACTTATGCTAAAGACGACACACACACCCATGCCCGAGGGACCACTCGAACCTCCGACGGGGGAAGCAGCGCGGACCGTGACAACACGCCTCTGACCGCGCGGCTACCCGAGCGACTTTTTACCAGAGATTCAAGCACAATAAGTGAAACGAGTATTCTTCCAATTACGCATTTTTGTTTTGAATATAATTCAACAAGCTGTGAGGAATCACCAACACATTGTGTAAATGGTACAGCATAGTTCTGCTATCAGCACAAGGTGACTGTGTGCAAGTGTGTGGCGAATTTTACACGCGGAAAACTTGTACCCTTTTCAATTACAGCGTGTCCAAAATTTCCACATTTGCGAGAACGCCACATGACTTGAATCTGGCACCTGGTTAAATGACAAGCGTCATTTCCTTCAATTGTTATTTCCTTTCGTCAATGCAATGATAAAAAGTGTAAATGAAATGTGTTCTACCTCGGAAACAGTCAGAAATAGGGCATAATTCAATGCGAAATTTTTTCTTCAAATGATTCTCTCTGTCATATTCCTGAATACTGGCCATTCCTTCTGTGACACACTGTATAAGGGGTACATGATATGTGCATAATACAGGACACAGAATTATAGTAATTGCGAAATAATCGTTTCAGACGGTCCAGAAGACGCGTTGGGTGAAGAAATTGATATTTTTCGAAGCGCGTCTGATGTCCAAATACTCGTTCTGACGGCAAAATTTTGTTATTGATACAAGCAAATTCAAGATCAGCGAAAATTTGAAACGCGTCTTATGCTAAATTAAGTAAAAAAAAAGTATTTGGGTGCTGTACATAGTCAAGTATATCTACTAGATGGATACCTGCCTGCACAGGAGCAACTGTATCCCAGAGATAATTTTTTTTGGAAAACCAGACAGTTTCTCACTAAAATATGATCAAGTGCTTTCTACGTGGAGAAACCTTAAATGATTTAGATTTCGAATTGGGAGATTCAAATTTCAGCATTAGAGACTTCAGTCATGTGACGACCTTTTATGTTTTGCGTAAGAAATGAAACGACTGGTGACGTGATGATCTACTTATTTTGATGCGCGGCAGTAAGTACGACGGATAGCGAAAAGAAATCCCGAGAGAAGATGTCAGACTTTAAGATGCGCAGAAATCAAATTTTTCCTCCTAATAGGTTTTGAAAGAATGGGGTAAGTATTTTATATTCTGCCAGAAAGCCGTCTCTCAGAGCAGGCACCAGCATTGGGCAAGTCGTACAGCCATAACAGAAACCACCCTTGTTACGGAATGCAGAGACGACGTCCTTAGAAGCGAAAAGGATAGTTAACATATGCAGATTTAAATTAGATCGCTAAATTCCTATAACGTTTTTCAGTTAACTGATACTATTATCGGTAGGTTTCCCTCTAAAAATTTTAAAAGGAAGTCTTGATAGTTCAGGTGCTTCAATATAATTTACGGTTAAAATTTGATTCTAATTGTCCCGCTTTGCATTTCTTACATAAGCTGTGTTATCGTTTAACAATTAGGTACCTATATTCTAACTGTATTGCTCGCAGCGAGTAAATAATTGCACTCACGAGCGAGTGAATTAGATATAACTGCGGTGCAATTAGCATGATGAGTGGATTACCTCGACATTTCATGTAAATAGAATGTCGTCAGAATTGCACTGGTCCTCAGTGCCACGTGGCACTGCGACAAAGATGCGTCGTGAATAGCTCTCGATACGGACAAATTCATAGCTACCCAATGGCAACCACTGCTGACCCTAACATTTAGATAATTGAGGTCGCCGTCGATTGCCGCGAACTTTAACACTGGGGAGGGCCACGTAACAGAAAATCCACCGTCATTTCAGTCCTGCACAGCAGCTACTGGTGGCGCGAATATCTTCCAGATCGATTTTCGCAAAGCGGTTCAGAAAAAACCACCACCTACTTCGGTACATCTACTTCCAATTCGTCACCGAGCACTAATATTACGAGGAGACTTCGTAAAGTGAGTTACACTTGTCGCCCACGTTAAGACCATGGTGCAACAGTAGCAGTGCGTTGTGAGAAGAGGTACTGCTACAGGCGCCTCGCAGCGTGGGAATGAAATTCCGCAGCAACTGGCAATGTACTCCACAGTACATGGGATAGCACGATTCTTTCGGGTATAACGTCAAAATGACACACAGATTCACCGCGATATTCTGGTGGTATATGGACCAAATCCAATGTCGTATAAATGATTCCAACAATATGACCAAAGCGTGACTGATGCACATCAGGAAGGAAGTTACCAAGGACGACAATGTCCAGCAGTCGAGGAACTATTTCACGACATTCTCTGATTTTCCAGTGATGCTGACGTTCACACACCGTTTTTCGAATGGCTCCGTGACCAAGCAGCGGATTTCTGTTGCCTGTAAACTAAATTATTGGTAGAAAAAAATGGTTCAAATGGCTCTGAGCACTATGGGACTCAACTGCTGAGGCCATTAGTCCCCTAGAACTTAGAACTAGTTAAACCTAACTAACCTAAGGACATCACAAACATCCATGCCCGAGGCAGGATTCGAACCTGCGACCGTAGTGGTCTTGCGGTTCCAGACTGCAGCGCCTTTAACCTAAGGACATCATACACATCCATTCCCGAGGCAGGATTCGAATCTGCGACTGTAGCGGTCTCGTGGTTCCAGACTGTAGCGCCTAGAACAGCTCGGCCACTCCGGCCGGCTGAGGATGTAAGATACGTAAGAAAAAAATTTTTTTAGAGACAAACGTTGTATTACATATGACGTCAGCAGACAAGGTGCAGCATCATTGCGGCCAGATCGACAGCAAGACTGAGGAGAGCAGTTAGGCGTGAGAGGAAGGGACACTGAGTGTGAGTGCCTGGTACGTCAGCTTACGAGATGACGAATGAAGAGGCCTTGGTTGAAGCAACGGTCAAAGAAAATAATACCTCTATGGAAAAGTTAGGAGATCTAGAACGCATCCTGGACACAATCTACTTGTACCATGATGTGAGCTTCATTCATATGAAAGCCACATAAAAACGTTATAACAATGGTTTTGCGGGAGTGTTAGATACCTCGGCACTTCTATCACGAACTGGTTAGAGCAGCATAAGGAGATGATGGATGTCCACCGAACCGGAACGGAGGCGGACATATTACAGCAACGACGAGCGGGTGTTTAAATTCGCCACGGGAAGAAGAAGGGACACGTTTCTGCAACTTGATGTTCATATTAGCTGAAACTGCTGGAGTACTTGTGCAGAAACGGAAAAGCTTGCACATGGTGGAATAGCGTGGACCGAAGACCACGTTGTCAGGGGACGAAATCGGTTGTGCCGTTGTCAAACGAACCAAGTAGGCATTTCCCACGATCAATTTACGGTAAAGAAATTAAAACTTTAGCAAGGGCGTATGGTGCTTCGAACGTTTGACAAGCAGAAAGGACACTATGATGATGATATGACATCTTTTAAGACAACTGAGTATAACTTCCATAGTTACAGTCTGGAACCACGAGACCGCTACAGTCGCAGATTCGAATCCTGCCTCGGGAATGGATGTGTATGATGTCCTTAGGTTAGTTAGGTTTAAGTAGTTCTATAAGGACATTGAATGCGATCACACCCCTTTGGAGTGGATCACGATTTTTGCTCCCGTGTATGGTTGGGAACCGTGGGGACCGTTCGAAACCATTCAACAAGCTTGTGTGTTATCTGAAGCACAATATGATACTTATGTTTTTTCAGCCTTTCTCTTTTCCGCCATCCTTGGATATGGGAGTGCGAGATATACATTTACGGCATTTACATTTATATGAATAAACGGCAAGAGGATCTCTCTGAGACCCTCCAGTTTGGCGACACCCTGGGTGCCACCTGTGAACCAAGTTGAGCACATTAGAAATGTTTCTTCAGAAATTTACACATCAAATGAGACTGGCGAAAGGTGTCGTGTCTACAGGTTAGGCAATCCCATAGACATCACTTTAGTAGGCTTTCCTAACTTCAGGACCTAGAGCAGATGGCAGGTTATATTTAATAACATTTCTAATAGGTTCATTTGTAACCTGCTCAACGAAGTTGTGTGGGCAGAACAGATGGTGTTGCCGAACTAGGGGATTCTTTGCAGGTCCCTTTGCCATTTTGTTCATTCACGCGTTAATGTTGTACGCCTGTGTGACTACTCTACAAGACAGCGGAAAACAGGAGGACTGAAAAAGCGTAAGTACCCTTTGCTGCTTCGGATCACGCTCAAATTTCGTTTATGATTTTGCACGGTCTCTAGTGTTTCCACCCTGCACACGAGAGTTCTGTGCTGAAGTCCAAAGAGGCGTGGTCACGTTCGAAGGGAATGCAACCCCGCAATGTCCTTAAGAAGGATTGAAACGTCCGATCGTGCCAGCAATGTCAAAGATGGTCAAAAACCTATTTCCGTTTCCTATTGCACTGCGAAATGGTGTGAAGTTTTAGGCATCTTTGAGCCGAATTTCTGACCTATACGTCCCAATGGGAGACAATTATGGTGTTCCGAAAAAGTGATCTTTTTTGTTACGTAGTTTAATTTCCGCAGTGTCGTCAGTTTTACATTTTATTTATTACCACTGTTTTTGTTCATGTTCATCTTATAATCTCTCTTAGAGATATGATCTAATCCATTTAACTGCTTTTAAAGTCCTTTGCTGTCTCTGACATAATTACATTAACATGGGGTAACATCAAATTTTAATTTCGTCTCCCTGAAACTTAAACCCTTTCTCAATATTTCCTTGGTTTCCATACCTATTCTTCCTAAGCCTCTCGATAACGAAGTATAGATGTTAATATTTATTCTGAGACCAGGATCGTGTGCTTCATTTGTCTGATCGGCCATCTGAGTTACAGAATCATTTAGCATGACTACTGCACCAATGGCGGTAGATTATTCTGCAATGGTCGATAATTCTGCCATTTCAGTGCTGAGTGCAGCAAGAAGTCTGTCGTTGTCCAAGCCGCAGATAGGACTACATGGCGCCGGTTCAGCTGGAAGGAAGCCGTCATATCGAAGCCTGGGAGGGGCATGGGGGAAGATGCAATACGCTGCGCCGTTCGCCCTGGGCCTATTCGCTCTACCGTCTTTTTATTTGCCTGTACGATATTCTGCTGCACCCGAATGTCGTCATGGAAGCAGTCTCTTTTTCCCCTGAGGTTCTTAGACGGAATCTCGATCTTTCCTCTCTGCCTCTGGTGTTTCAGTTACGGGTAAAGGCCTGTTCTTCAGTGTACCGTTTTCGTCACAAGTTCATCAAATTCTGTCCTATGCAAGACTTCAAAAAATTCTGTCAGCTTTGTGTTTAAGGGTAACGTCACGCATATTACGCTTAACATAATTGCAAACAAAGATGTATTATTTTTTGTTAATTTGTTTTTCATGCGTAGTTTTCGTAGTATCAGCTTCTAGAAAACACAAAAAACTCAAGCATTACGTGGAAACATTCATTAATTTTCATTACGCTTCTTATTTAACACAGACTGCAATCAATGTATTTCCCACGTGTTGCAAGATCGCATTTCCATTAATTAACATCTTCCTTCCTAGCTCTTCTAAATGTATACAAAACAACTTGATGTGTTAAATAACACCATTTCCACATTTATAAAAACTGTGAAATACAACGAACAATAACTATTTAGGAATCTGCCAAGACAGCCGCGAAGTGTTACCCTAATACGTCGAGTAAAACACAGAATTCAACAAACAATGCCTAGCTAAGGAACTGATACCGACGTACGCCACAATCAATATCAAGGTAAGTATTCAATAGAAAAATGAGTGGAGTAGAGGTGTGCAAAAATGTTGCTCACTGAGGAATTCGTGAGAAACGTAAACTTAATGCCCGTTGAAAGAAGTACATAGCACACTTGAAATTTGAAAGACTCTTAGTGAGAATGTTTTTCATTTGACGTTTGATTCAGTAAATGATTTCATTGATGCGAAAACTTCAGCACTTACACAACGGCATGCAAAGAAACTGGCCGTTTAGTGATAAAATGAATGAACGGATTATATCTGAGGGCAAATTTTAAGAGAAAGTAAGTAGCCTGACAGATAACACATTTGAAGGTCGGAAGACAGATTAGTTGCGTAAATATGTAACGAACTGAGAGAAAAACTGCGAATGTCATGGATGTATAAATTAGTAAACAAACGTTAGATAAAAAGTGAATAACTGATAGGTGCTTGTTAATGAATATCATTGACTACTGAGAATAACCATTAAAACTGTTTCAAGATAATAATATTACTCAGATTGATAGTGTTTTCACGACAGTGATAAGACGGAATAATTCGCTTAATACTGTCTGATGTAAACACTCAAAACAGAACTAAATTCATTGAGGGACATAGCCACAGAAACTGAATGCAATTGTGAATTAGCTAATTAAATCCGTGCACATAAGTAGAATAAGAGCTGCAAAAGACGTGTGGGAGAAATAACCTTAATAAATGAAGAGGGAGATAAAGAAGAAACTAAAATATGCAGTTTTACCGTACGCCGACAAATATCTGAGTAAATTAGCTATGTATTTCATAAAAAAGGAATAAAAATTGGTTTTCTGTCTCCCCATTACTACAAATCAGGCATATATAAAGTTCACTGTAACGACAGCAGTAAATATCACATTCTAAAAGCCCGGTAGAAAAGTAAGTACACAATAATAAAGAACATTGTAACACCGATAAAAGCAGTCTATCGACATTTGCTTTTTTTTGTTTTTGTTTTTTGCGAAACTATTCCTCCCATTGGTCAGTTTGATATTCCATCTGTCCGTATCCCGTTTTACGTATGGTTACGAAAATTCGGACAAGAAGTTATTGCGTAATTCCTAGGGAACCTTGTTTTCGCTCATTTTCAAACAAACACGTTTTAACAATAGTGAGTTTCAGTTATTTTTGAGGTTGGAGGTAATGAGTTGATGTTCGTCAAGAACGCCTTTAAGGCAACAAAGACGCCATTATCAACACCTCACTGATTTTGAACAAGGTCGTGGAATAGGGCAACGAGGAGCTGGATGTTCCTTCCGCGATACTGCAGAACGACTTGGCAGGAATGTAGCCTCTATACATGATTGCTGTCAGCCGTGGACACTTGAATGTACTGTCTGAAGAAGACTAGGAGATTTCGTATGACAGCGGGAGCAGTCTCATGGTTATCCCATACACCCTGAATGCAAATTTGTACGTCAGTCTGGTGTTTAGACTTGTGCTGCCAGTCATGAAGAGCATTCCAATGGGCGTTTTCCAACAGTGTAACGCTGGCCCACATAACGCTGTTTAACTCAATTTGCTGTATAGGGTGTCAAAATGTGGCCTTGGCCTTCTAGATCACAAGATCTGTCTCCAGTAGACCACACATGGGACATCATCGGACGACAAATCCAGCGTCATCCACAACGAGCATTAACCGTCCCTGTACTAAACGATATAGTGCAACAACAATGGAGCTCCATCCCCTAAACTGACTTCCGGAACCTGTACAGCACAATGTATGCCCGTTTGCATTCTGGCATTCAATCTCCTGGGGGTGAAACCGGTTATTAATGTACAAGCAATTCACATTCGCAGTGGCTAATCTCCCAATTACATTAACATACGATCTTGCAGTGTTAATGATATAAATATGTCACCTAGACCAATTTAATCCCGAAATTTAATTACTCTGCATCAATTACATTTGGCGTTGTGACTTTTTCCGTCAATGTATTTATGAAAAACAGCAAGATACGTTTGTTAATATGCGAATCTCCTGCCAGAGAGTCTGTTGGATAGAGACACATTTCAAGCAATGTTCACCTACATATATAATTTACATTCTTTAAATTCTGATTCATTTTCTTTGTACTGCACTGTTCTCCAGACCACTGTGCTTATTTTACTGACAAAAAGTTCTTACGGCATGATGAATGAATAAGTGCGTTTAATAGTTTAGTTACCCTAGGGATAAAAAAAAGTTAACAACGTTGTACCAGACAGTAAAAACAAAATTTCGTTCCCAAAGTTCCACTGTCTGGCAAAAAGAAATTACGTGAAGTAGTCATTATGGAAGGAGGGCACGAAATGAAACTTCACAGGTTTCGGGGTCATGCGATGTTTTATTTTATTTTATTTTACATAACTATACGTCAAGTTCCGTAGGACCAAATTGAGGAGCAAGTCTCCAAGGTCATGGAACGTGTGAGCACACGAAAATAGAACATAAAAGTAATAACAGATAAAAATAAAATTTTTATTAACCCTAAAAAAGTCAATCCTTAAGCTTAAGTACACGTAGTCGACAATATAACAAGAATCAGCTTCATTTTTGAAATAACTCCTCGACAAAGTAGAAGGAGTCGACCATGAGGAAACTCTTCAATTTCGATTTACAAGCGCGTGCATTATTGCTAAGATTTTTCAATGCGAGCGGTAGCTTATTGAAAATGGATGCAGCAGTATACTGTACACCTTTCCACACAAGAGTTAAGGAAAACCGATCCAAATACAGGTTTGATTTCTCCGAGTATTAACTGAGTGAAAGCTGCTTATTCTTGGGAATAAGTTAATTGTGAACAACTAATGACAGTAAGGAAAATATATATTGAGAGTTCAATGTCATAGTACTCAGACTCGTGAGCAAAAAATATCCTTTTAGAATGGTAAGAGTTACCCCGAAATACAGCAGCATACGACATAAGCGAATGAAAATAAGCACAGTAGACTAATTTTCGCGTCGAACGATCACTCACTTTACACATCATTCGAGTAGTAAAAATGACAGCATTAAGTCTCTGAACAAGATCCTGAACATGGGCTTTCCACGACAGTTTACTATCTGTCTGAACATCTAGAAATTTTAACTGTTCAGTTTCAATAATCATATGAACCTTTCTGTGAAATTAAACGTCAGTTTTTGTTGAATTGTGAGTTAGAAACTGTAAAAACTGAGTCTTACTGTGATTCAGCGTTAGTTTATTTTCTACAAGCCATGAACTTTGGTCATGAACTGCACTATTTGAAACTGGGCCAACGTTGCACACAATATCCTTTGCTATCAAGTTGGTGTAGTCAGTAAACAGAAATATTTTGGAGTTACCTGTAATACTAGAAGGCATATCATTTATATAAATAAGGAACAAGAGTGGCCCCAACACTGATCCCTGGGGCACCCTCCACTTGACTGTACTCTCTGACTGCACATGACTGCCATTCTCAACACTGTGAATAACGACCTTTTGCTGTCTGTTGCTAAAGTAAGAGGTGAACCAGTTTTGAGGTACTCCCCTTATTCCATAATGGTCCAACGTCTCGAGCAATATTTTGTCGTCAACACAAACAAACGCCTTAGTTAAATAAAAAAATATCCCGAGCGTTCGAAACTTTTTGTGTATCCCATCCAGTACCTCACAGATAAAAGAGAATACCGCATTTTCAGTTGTTAAACGACTTCTAAAGCTGAACTGCACATTTGATAACAAATCGTGTGATATAGAATGATCTATTTCTCTTAAATACAGAGCCTTTTCAATAACTTAAGCAAACACTGACGGCATAGAAATTGTCCACATTAACCCTTTCTATAAAGAGGCTTCACTACTGAGTACTTTAATTGTTCAGGAATCGGACCATTCCTGAAGGAAAACATTCAGTATGGCTAAATAAAGGGCTAACATGCGCAGCATAGTACGTTGATGTTCTGATAGGCACTCCATCATATCCATCAGAGTCCTTAGTCTTCAGTGATTTAATTATTGAGTCGATCTCCCCTTGTCTGTATCACTGAGGAGTATTTCAGACATCAATCTCGGAAAAGCATTTGGCAAGAAAGTTATATGATTCCTTGTAGAAACTAAATTTTTATTTAGTTCACCAAAAATGCTCAGAAAATGACTGTTAAATACTGTACATATATCTGATTTATCGGTAACAGAAATATTTTTACAACAAACTGATTTTATATCGTCGACCTTGTGCTGCCGACCAGACACATCCTTCACAACTGACCGTATGGTGTTAATTTTATCCTGTGAATTAGCTATTCTATTTGCATACCACATACTCTTTGCCTTCCTAATAACATTTTTAATCAGCTTGCAATACCGTTTGTAATGGGCTAAAGTAGCTTGATTGTGAGTACTTCTATCATTTTGATATAATTCCTGCTTTGTTCTACACGATATCCCTATTCCACTAGCCATCCACCCGGGCTGCCTATTGCTGCTAGTAGCCCGTTAAGAAAGCAACTCTCAAAGAGCATGAGAAATGTGTTAAGGGGAGCATATTCTTATTATCTATGTTATCGGCCCCTTAAACATCCTGCCACTCTTGTTCCTTGGCAAGATTTAAGAAATTCTCTGTTGCTGTTGGATTAACTTTCTTACATAGTTTGTAATTATATGTGACATTTGTTTGAGTGCAAAAGCTTTTAAGTGTTAAAATTTGTGCATCATGGTCTGAAAGGGCATTGAACCTTTTACTAACTGAACGCAAATCTAGTAATGAAGATTGAGTAAAAATATTGTCTATGGCTGTGCTACTGTTCTCCTGCAGCCTAGTTGGGAAGAACACAGTCTGCAGCAGATCATATGAATTTGAGACCTACCAACATAATTTCTCTTGCACCATCATATACAAAATATATATTGAAGTCACCACGTATAACTGGTTTCTGGTACTTCCTACAAAGTGAATCTAGAACCCTCTCTAGTTTCAGCAGAGTCAGAGTTAGGGGACCCATAAACAACAAGAATTAGAACTTTGGTTTCACTACATTCAACTGACCTTGCACACATTCAAATATCTGTTCAGTGCAGTGCCGTGATACGTCTATGGACTGAAATGAAATACTGTTTTTTACGTGCATAGCCACTCCTCCAGCCCACAAGAAACTCCTTGAAAACCAACCAGATAATCTGTATCCTAGTAAAGGAATCCCCTTAATTGTCAGATTATTAAAGTGGTGCTCTGATATACCAATAATTTCAGAGTCAACATCTATAAGCAGTTCACTAACTTTATCTGTAATACTTCTTATACTTTCATGAAATATGCTAATTCCTTCTCTACTTGGAAACATGACGTCCTCTGAAGGTGTGCCCTTGGTTAGAGGGACTTCCTTTAAGGAGGTATACCTATCATTTAACTTCAATCTAGAAAAGGTGCAGCTCTAGCACCAGCTACTACAAGAACTTTTCTATGAGTGATCCCACCATCACCCACTACCCTGTCACCTATAAGCTCTGCCTGCCTCCCCTTCCCATACTTATTGAGGTGCAGGCCATTCCTAGTGAAACCCGATCTATTCATAAACGCAACTGGCACCCATGAAATGTGACCCATACCCTCTGCCATCAGCGCCCTCTCCCGCCCCTCGTTCATGTGACTAACAGCCACATTAAGATGAGGCCGAACATGACGCTGAAACAGCTGCACGAAATGCCCATTAGTGCCACCATTTGAGTAGCTATCTATACCAGGTCACCAACTGCATCATATTACCCGTCCCTATCAAGACTGTTCTCTGCTCCACCCACTATCACTACCTGATCCTCCTTCACACAATTCCTACATACCTCACCTATTCTGTCAGTCACCTGAGCTAACCCTGAACAAGGCTTCACAATGTTGGTGACCTGGTACTCACTCCCCAACACTTCATGCAACTTCTGGCCCACACCTCTACTTTGCTGCTGAGGACTGCTACATATTCCCTACAAGGTTCGCAGGAGAAGTTCTATGAAGTTTGGAAGGTAGCAGACGAAGTACTGGCAGAAGTAAAGCTGTGAGGACGGGGTGTGAGTCGCGCATGGGTAGCTCAGATGGTAGAGCACTTGCCCGGGAAAGGCAAAGGTCACGAGTTCGAGTCACAGTCTGGCACACAGTTTTAATCTTCCAGGAAGTTTCATATCAGCGCACACTCCTCTGCAGAGTGAAAAGCTGCCTTCTTGCCAACTGCCTCTTTCCATTCCCCACCACCCTTCACCAACCTCAACGTATCTAGTTCCTCCTTTGCACGTTGTAACTGCACCTGAAGGGCACAGATCTTACGCTCATACTCCTGTATCAGCTTATTTCTGATTCTGCATTCCCAGGAGATTATTTCGCTAGAATGCCCACTAGCTTCCCCACTGCTTCCCCCCCAGTAAAAATACTTTCAACAAAGCCCACATCGTAACCAAATACTCACAAACCTACGACAGAGCCCACACTTCTCACTCGTGGTAAAATTTTACAGTTACTGAAAAAAACTATACGCCTGTGTTACCTAAGTTCAGTTACACCAGTAGAACTATTTATAGAACTAACAATAGCGGTCCCTAAATTCTCTGTCTACTAAGAAAGTATTAATACTACTACGCCACAGCCAATACCAATACCAACAAAACTTCACAAAATTATTAGCTAAAACCCAAAATTCTAGCGGCCACTGGAACACTCAACGAAGTTAAAACACTGAATGAAAATTTTACTGAAATATTTCGCTAGAACCAATAAGAAACGTCAGCTGAAAACTAAAGCACGAAATTTACTAAACGACTTTAACGCACAGAAAACCCTAAAAAACACAGCGAGCGAACTTTTCCAAACGTTCCAAAAATCGTTATTTCGCCACAAACAGCACGAAACACCGCTGAAAACTATTAAATTTAGTAAATGTACAACAGTACACAAATAACTCTGTCAGTACTTTGCTTAATGACCGCTACAGCTGCAACTGCACGCCGCAAAATGTAAACACACTACTGAGGAGTGAGGCTTGGGCGAACGACGTAAGCACACTCACGAATAACAGACCACTCTAGTCAATAACACAGGAAGAAAGACTGAGATTAATGAAAATCCACTACTAAGTTACTTTTACAGTAAATATTAACATAAATAAACTGTAAAATAAGTAACTGTATAAAATATTGAAGAGCAATTTCAACAGCAGTCCAGCACTCGTGACGTCACACCAAAGATCTCCAGTGCTGGGTCAGTGATTACAAAATCGAGTCAAATTTATACAGAATTTGGCGGTATAATCCCCATTGTATGCATACATGGATTCGATTGGGAAGGGTGTCATAAAGCCGTTGTATCCTGTCCTGTAAGGAATGAGGAGGTGCTGCGCAGAATCGGAGAGGAAAGCAACATGTGGAAAACACTGAAAAGGAGAACGGACAGGATGATAGGACATCTGTTAAGACATGAGGGAATGACTCCCATGGTACTAGAGGGAGCTGTAGAGGGCAAAAACTGTTGAGGAAGACAGAGATTGGAATACATGCAGCAAATAATTGAAGACGTTGGTTGCAAGTGCTGCTCTGAGATGAAGATGTTAGCACAGGAGAGGAATCCGTGGCGGCCGCATCAAACCTGTCAGGAGACTGATGACAAAAGAAAGTCGTCTCCTAGGACGATCTGGCTCACAACTGTTGTAATTGGACTCCCTGGTGCCCTGCATGCAGATACTATGACGGAGTTGATGTCTGTGCTGTTACCACCCATATCCAGTATGGGCAAGATATGGGGTCTTGGGGCCCACGGGAATGCCCAAAAGTCACCTACTTCACAGAGACAAGTGATAATTGTGGAGGAACAGTTTCCTGTTGAAATATGGCCTCACGATACTGTATCACGAGAACAGCAGATTCGAACGCTTGGGGCCTTATCTAGCAACTGGCCATTAAGTCATATTAATTGTCCCTAAGACTTTGTACAATAAATAGACTATTAATAAACACATAAAGCCCCTGGTACTAGTGTGAGCCTAATTATAACTGCTTTTGCGTCGACGGAACCCTATTTTCAATCCCTGCCAACTGCACGGTTAATCTGCACTGCAGCATCACAAATTCATCCATCGGTCGCCAAAGTTTACAATTCTGCATTTTCCGTCAATGCTTGTATGAACATCAGTTTGTGATAGATTTGCATGTCTCTTTTGTGATGCTTCGTTTTCTTCTCTTTTAGCGTAAATCGCTAATATCTTCACATGTAAAATCATGAACTTTGGAGTTACATGAACATAATCAGTTTAGCGTAGTCGGAACGTAATGAGTAGCACCCATTCAGCACTGGTCACTGATGAAGTGAGAAGGACAGAGGTCGCGTTCAGTGAGCGCTCTCACACTCGTGATGACTGCTCAGCAGACGCTGAACGCAACGCCTGGTGGTTTTCCTCTCTGTTGGGAGAATTGTTTTACCGCTCACCCGAGCCGCACTTGCTGCCGACTTAACATTTCCATAAATCAAGGGGGCGGTCTGCGAGAGAATGGATCCGAAAAGAGGTGTGAGGCGGCAGGAGGTGAACATTGATAGCGAGCGTGGATCTATACGGCTGTTTTATGAGGTCGGAACATAAAAAGGGCAGTTCTAGTCCGGCATAGCGCGCAGCTGACTCTCCCGGCCTTTCACTGAATCTCGTGCTGTCGTCCCCTGTCCCCGTCAGACTCTGTACGATGGCTTTCATATTGTGCTGCAGATCATCAGAGCATACTGTTCTATAGCGCAGATGAAGGCAGATTCTTGCATTCATCTTATGATGAGATTTAGACTTATTGCAAATGTTATGATTGATATCATACAGAAAGCACGTTGAAACACTGGCCTGACGATACTAAAATAAATGTTCCGTGACATCTTCATCGTAAGTTTACGATGGAATTAATCTCGAAAAGAAATCAACGAATCGAATGACAAGTCATTTTTCACCGATTATCGATTTGTGTTTGTTTAACAGAACATGTCTATGTAATTACGTGCCATAAAATAACTGCCGGATTAAAAGCTTTCTATTGACGCAAGTAGGATGTACTGGATGAACAAGCTACGATTGTTTGTCGGGATGCAATATCGCCATGTGCAAGCAAACACGTCTTAGGAACCACGGAGGCACTTTTTATACGACAACCGATGCAACTCAGAGTGATATATCCGTCGATTCGCTGTAACCGGTATTATGTTGTTATGCAAAATTTGTGTCTTAATATAGAAAATCACAGCCAGGAGATCAAGTTAATTTACCTAGGGTAAGTCGGGAAGATAATGACGTTTTCCATTAAAATTTATTGATACATCCCTCTGATGCACTTAACTACCAAAACCTATTTGAGAGTCACAATGTCGTTGATGTTCCTGATATTTACTGTGACATTCATGGTTGTAGGAGTAAAAGCAATATAGAAGAATAAATTTAAAAATTATCTGCTTACATTCGTAATATTTACGCAACGAGTAATATGCATATACCATACATTGCAATTTTCGTGTTACTTAATGCTCTTGTATCTATGATAATAAAACTACTGTTTTTAATTTTACGGGTAACGATAAAATCGAACCACTATTAATCAAAATGGAAACTGTTGTAAAATAATGAGACTATTTCAAGTTAAAGACCAATATATGTCAATTGCAAGTATCCTGCATCAAGAAGCATCTGCAACCAGTTTCTCCGCAGTTGAGTCACAAATATAGTTTATTTAAATTAACATCTTTTTTTTTTCGAGGAAATGATAGAATGAAACAGTTTTGGATTCACCAAAGCTTGCAAGAGCACATTAAAATTTAGTGCCTCCGTGAAATCGGAGATTCCTGAAAGCAATACCTCAGGCATCACTCCTAAAATTTAATAAAGGTTGACTGCAATACGTCCATTTCATGTTTAATCGGAAGACTTTGATCACTGACAACTTTGGTGCTCCAACAGTAGAACTGCGCGTTCATGCTGTGTGTGTGTGCGTTTCATAAAAATAATTTCATATAGTTCCTGAACACACATCTCATTACACGACCCGATGAAAAGACTTGGAACTAGTGCGGGTTCCGCACGTTTTATTTCCAAGTACGTGGTAATTTTCATGTGTTGGTACGCTGATATGGTTATGTACGAGGGCCGTTGAATACGTAAAGCAAAGCATTTTTTGTCTCGGCAAATTTCGGCTGAAAGATTTCGAAATTTATTGCGAGACTTTGTGGAATATTCCCGCTTTAGCTCCTATAGTTTAATCAAATTCTAATAGATCGTGGTGCTCCACGTAGCCTTCAAAATGACGTCTGTAGCGGAGGTGCGACACAAGCAGGGACGTCATTGTGTTTCTTTTAGCGGAAAACCAGAGCATCGCAGATATTTATGGGCGATTGCAGAATATCTACGGCTACCAGGCAGAGAGCAAAAGCACAGTGAGTCGTTGGGCGTGGCGTTTTCATATCCGCAACAAGGTTGCGCAAACCTAAATATGGGTCAAATGGCTCGAAGCACTATGTGACTTAACATCTGAGGTCACTAGTGCCATAGACTTAGAACTACTTAGATCTAACCAACCTAAGGAAATCACACACATCCATGCCGGGGAAGGATTCGAACCTGCTCGGCTACAGAGGCCGGCCGCGCAAACCTGACTGACTCTCGTGTGCAGGCCGGCCGCAGTCACCTGTGAATCCTACAGTGTTGGAACGTGCGGAGACTCTCATTCGAGATAATCGATGTCTCACACTCAAACATCTCGCTGCACAACTGGACGTCTCTGTTGGTAGTGCTGAGATATTCGTACACCCGTTGGGGTACTCAAAGGTGTGTGTGCCCGCTAAGTTCCTCCTCGACTAACGAAAGACCATCTGTGCGGATTTGTTAGCGTGTTACGAGGCTGATGGTGACAATTTTTTGTTGAAGATCGTCGCAGTCGATGAAACTTGAATTCATCATTTCGAACCGGAAACAAAATGGCAATCCATGTAGTGGTGACGTACCATCCCTCCGCCGACACAAAGTTCAAAGGGAAGACGTTCTTCTAGGATTCTGAAGAGGTTCTTCTGACGTCCTTTCTTACGGTGCAACGATCGACTCTGAAGGGTATTCTGCACAGGGCCCCATACAAGTTTGTTAACCTGCGAGGAGCTTACAAAACTTCATTGGATTGTTCTTTCTCATTCACCCTGCAGCCCGAATCTCGCACCTTGTTAAATCCATCTGTCTGGCCCAATGAAGGATGCTCTCCACGGGAAGCAGTACGTGGATAAAGGGAAGGTTAATGATGCAGCAAGACGTTGGCTCCATCGTGGACCAGTAAAAAAAAAAAAATAGTGGTACTTGCGGGCATAGGTTGCGTAAGGCCGTCACACTGAAAGGAGATTACGTCGAAGAACAGGGTTTGCTGCCAAAAGAGCGGCGAATATTACCGTGGAATTCTGAATGAAACCAACCGTCGTTAAAAAAAAAGGTGTTGAATTACTTATTGAACGCCCCTCTTAATCATCATAATACCGCCGTAACGCCCCACTAGCTCCATGTCTACAATAATCTCGAAAGAGGCGTTAAATCACTTAAGAACAGGTATGAACAACGGCTTTTACTAAAGACAGTCCTGAAATATATCTTTATATTGGTGTCTATATACTGTCCCAAATGTGGGATTTACAGCTACAGAATAAGTAGTGGCGTTAGTGAGGTTCATTCAGTCCAACGAGACAGGTACTCGTGCAGTCGCCTGCGCCTACATGACATTCACCCTAACCGCTGCACCACTTGCCGCTTCTACCGCGCTTCGGACAGCTAGCTCTTCTACGGGATAATTCATCGCACATAGGAGTCTTGTTTCCACGTCGACTAAATCTATACCACGGAAGCCACCTTAGGTGTGTGCCGGAGAATGTTTTGTGCACCTTTTTCACTTCCCCTTTTCCTGTCCCATGCGCGTAAGGTTCGCGTATGTACGATTTATGGTAATCCCTCTTATTTATACTTCATTTTCTTTGTGCGAGGTATACGTAGGTGGAAGCAATATAGCAAACGACTCGTCTGAAAGGTATGTTTTCGGAATTTTAACAGTAGACCATGCCGAGATGCCGAAGGGCTCTCTTACAGCGTTTGCCACTAGAGTTGAAGGAACATCTCCGTGACACTTTCGTGCTTACTAAACGAACCTGACCGGCTACTGTGGCCGAGCGGTTCTAGGCGCTTCAGTCCGGAGCCTCGCTGCTACTACGGTTGCCGGTTCGAAACCTGCCTTGGATAGATGTTTGTGATGTCCTCAGGTTAGTTATGTTTAAGTAGTTCTAAGTCTAGGGGACTGATGACCTCAGATATTAAGTCCCATAGTGCTTAGAGCCATTTGAACCATTTAAACGAACCTGTAACCATAAGTGCTCCTCATGTTTTTATTCTTGTATTTGTAGGGTTAATATTTCTTTTACATGTAGAAAAAAAAATTTACTCTGCGTTGGAGCGTGCGCCGGTTTTGAACTTACCGGCAAATTAAAACTGAGGGCCGAGCCGTGACTCGAACTTGAGACCTTTACCATTTACCGGCAAATGCTTTAACGACTGATTTATTAATCACAATTCACAATACTCCTGTTACTGCTGTGCTTCCTGCAGAATTCCTGTCTTCCTTGGAAACTTCAGAGACGTTCACCTTACGGCACCAACACTCCTGGCTTTTATTTGTTATTGCAGTTCATTTTTGTTTGATACTAAAGAAAGGTAGTAGCAAGTTCTTCGTCAAGTGTTATTAAATTGAAAATTTCAACCTCGCTCTGCTGATTGCCTTAGAGAGTCAAAAGAAATGGTTTGCAAGTCACGTGCCTACAATGTCAAACAGTAGTTCTTGAACGTCTGAAGACAATAAGGAAACCATTAGTGTACGTAGCACGTCACGGAAGAAAATGGCAAAATAGCCCCATTTTCAGAAAATGTGTTGAGATAATGACCATGTTCATAAGTAATGACTGGACGTTGTGGTTTCCCGCATATCTGAAAGTGTGTTACACTTGTGCTGTAGGTGAGGAAAGACATGTTGAAAGACACTCGTCAGTTAACTACGTGGGATTGGATATGATATGGTGACCATGGTTTTATCCCGACACTTGTAAGTGCATCCGTCGAAACCCTGTAAATAAAATGTGATAAACAATCATGTACCCTCATTTGCAACGCCAAGAACTCGTGCCTGCGTAACGGAACACAGTTAGGGCATTCAATTTCTTTACTAGCTCACATATCTCGAGCACATACATAGGCCCGGTTACCATTTGGTTGGGAGATTATAGACAATTTCGTTATCAGATGTGGAGCTTGTAATGCGTCAAAATAGTAGTAAAAGAGAAATGTGAGCTTAGAAATGTATAAACCAATGACAATAGAGTCGAAATGGAAATCAGAAAATAAACTTTAGGTACATTGTATTATTAGCTTGCTAAAACTGACAGCACATCTTCATGACTATTCAGGAATTATTACTTACGTCGTCGAGAGAGGATTCATCGAGCCACCTTCAAGGTACTACACTGCCTGAACATAGTGTGGAAGAAACGAACATTTAAATCTTTCTGTGAGAACGTTTAGTTCTTTTATTTTATCACAATGATCACTTCTCCCAATGTTGGGGGAGGTGAAATTTGATGATTGAAATTTCGT
Organism: Schistocerca serialis cubense; assembly: GCF_023864345.2. NCBI lineage: Eukaryota > Metazoa > Arthropoda > Insecta > Orthoptera > Acrididae > Schistocerca > Schistocerca serialis. Next base: position 272,085,642 of record NC_064642.1, read on the forward strand.
TAAGAGATCTTGTTCCTATGAAAAACTTCTTTGGTTTAATGATTTCCGCTCAAATGACTTTCGTATGCAGGACACTTCCTCTTTTACTTCGTGACAGTACAAAGCGAGCTGTCTTTCCTCGAACTTTTTCTATGAGCTCTGTCACTCTACCTGGTAAGGACTCCATATCGCGCAGCTGTACGCCGGAAGAGGACGGTAAAGCGTACTATAGGTAGTGTCTTTATAGATCTGTTGCATCTTTTAAGAGTTATAATTACGTTTTTCCCTTAGATATTCAAGTCCCTTCTTTATCTACAATAAAGTTTAGCAAAAGAAATGAATTAAAATTTGTGTTACGGTGAGCACTTGAACCCTAGGTTCCTTGCTTCATAACCAGAAATACTAACCATTACACCACCACAGCATTAGAAGCAACACTGCTGCACGAACTACGCAAGCCGAGTGCCCTCCCCAGCACTAACTTCTATTCACATGTTCTGCTTATTGTCCCTCACATCGTCACTATTGCCACGGCTCTCCAGCATTGGAATAGCATCCCAGCACTGGACCTAATGGGAAAATCCTGTACCATAGATGATCTTTCAGATCTTGTAATTATATTTTTCGCTGAGACATTTAAGTCTCTTCTTTATCTACGATAATGACTGAAGCAGAAGAAATAAATTAAAATTTTTTCTGCAGGGTGCTATTACAGTGCTGGAGAGGCCTGACAATAGTTGCAATGTAAGGGAAAATAAGCAGAATATATGAATTGAAGTTAAAACAATGGCCTGTTCCAGTAAAGATGGGAAAATGATAAGGGAGGAAGAACAGATAGTGGAAAGATGGGCAGAGTGTCTCGAAGATACACTAAGCACCAGCCTTGAAGATGAAGAGACAGCTGCAGAGGAGGGAAGAGTGGAGCTGGAAGTAGACAATGAAACCAATGAGGCAAGAAAGCCAACACTACAAGAGGTCTCCCAGGCTGTGTAAAAGTCAAAAAACAATCGAGCCCTTGGGGAAGACAGCATTATTGCTGAATTAATAAAAACTGGTGGTGAGGCTGTAATAAAGGAACTGCACACATTAATATCAGATATATGGGAAACAGAAACAATGCCAGATAATTGGAAAATTGGAATAATTGTCCCCATTTATAAGAAAGGGGACAGAACAGCATGTGAAAACTATAGAGGTGTAACACTCCTAAGAACAGCTTATAAGATCTTCACAAGTATATTAAACGAAAGGATACGGAAGTGTGCAGAAGGCATACTAGGGGAATATCAGCGTGGCTCTCGACCAGGCAGAGGAACAACTGATCAAATATTTGTGATAAGGCAAATGATGGAAAACTTCTATGAATATGATATAGATCTGCATTTCTTACTCATCGATTTCAATCAAGCCTTTGACAGCAAAAATCGGCAAGAACTATACAGAGTACTGAAAGAAGTTGGTATATGTGCTAAATTAATAAGACTAATCAGAATGACAATGACAGAGACAAGAGCAAAAATAAAGGTCCTTAGCAGAACAAGTGAAAGCTTTGACTTTAATAAAGGTGTGAAGCAAGGGGATAGTCTTTCCACTGTCCTATTCAACATAGCCCTGCATAGTGCAGTAAATAAAATCAACAAAAGAGGCACCATATTTATGAAAACTAGGTTGGTTGGTTGGTTGGGGAAGGAGACCAGACAGCGAGGTCATCGGTCTATTCGAATTAGGGAAGGACGGGGAAGGAAGTCGGCCGTGCCCTTTGAAAGGCACCATCCCGACATTTGCCTGGAGCGATTTAGGAAAATCACGGAAAACCTAAATCAGGATGGCCGGACGCGGGATTGAACCGTCGTCCTCCCGAATGCGAGTCCAGTGTCTTACCACTGCGCCACCTCGCTCGGTATGAAAGCTAGCCAGATATGTCCATACGCTGATGACATTGCTATAGTAGGAAGAAATACCAATACACTCCTAGAAACACACCGGGCAATGGAAACAGAAGCCTTAAAAATTGACCTCATAGTAAATGAAAACAAAACAAATTATATGGTAATGTCACAATCTGAGGCCAGAAGAACTCCGAAAAACCTAAACATCAATGGGAAATGCTTCAATGGAGTGTCCTCTCTTAACTACTTTGGAGCCCTAATAACAAATGATAACAGTATTGGAAAGGCTATAAGGGAAAGATACAAGCAGGAAACAGAGCTTACTTTGCAAATATGCAGCTTTTCAAAAGTAGCCTTGTTGCAAGAAAAACTAAATTGCTAATATATAATTCCCTAGTCCACCCATTTATCACATACGGCTCAGAGGTATGGACATTGACAGAACACGATAAAAATGCTCTAAGAAGCACTGAGCGGAAAATACTACGCAAAATCTATGGGCCAATAAGGGAGGAAGAAGGCTGGAGAATACGCGACAATGCCGAATTACAAGAGTTAATACAAGGCAAGGACATAGTAAAATATGTGAAATCACAGCGAATACGATGGCTAGGACACTTGGAGAGAATGGCAGAGGATAGAATTCCAAAGAAAATGATGAAAGGTATGATCCATTCAGTTAGGCGAAAACGGAGACCTAGAGGAAGATGGATCGATGAGGTAATAATGGATATCAGCAATATGGGAGTCCGGAGGTGGAAAAGAGCAGCAAATAACCGAGAAGTGTGGAGAAAGATTGTTGAAGAAGCCAAGGCTCACCTAGGGCTGTAGAGCTACTGAAGAAGAAGATGAATTGAAGTTTGTGGTGGTTGTGGTAGGGGGGCACTGTGCTTGGGTAGTTCGTGCAGCAATGTTAACTGAAGTGCTGCGGTGGTGCAATCGTTAGCATTTCTGCCTAGGGTACAAGAAGACGCGACCGGCCGTAACACAATCTTCAATTCATTTCTTTTGCTTCAATCATTATCTTTTAAGTGTGTTGCCAATAAAACTGACTCTATGGTTCACCTGTTCCACAACGTCCTCTACACGATAGTTTCCATTTAATGATTTCGTAATTGTAGTAGGTCCTTGTAACACGTTACCATTGTAGCAGCACGGGATTAGCTGTCACTGAAAGTAGTTGGTTTCATCGGAAGGTACCAGACGATATAAGGAGAAGTAAGGATGAATAGTTCCTGCGTCACACAGTTGAAGACCTATGCTTATTTTGAATGCTTACGGAATAGAACAGTGTTATAGGATTCCTACCCAACAGGACCTTGTTCGTTCTTCTTTCCGGATGGAGAAGCACCGTCAGAAGAGCACATTCCGACAGTTGTACGTCATACACGTGTAATGCTACCCTTGCTGCTCACCATGTAAACTGATGAGCCAAAACTTGATGATGACCACTGCCTACCGCGAGATTTAGTGCCTCCTGATGCAGCTGTCGACTCGTGGCACGGTAAGTGGAGCAACGACATTTAGGGGAGTCATTCTAGCGACGACACGAGCTGCAAACGGGGAATTCTACAGATTGATGTAAACGACTTCGTTAATGGGCAGATTAGCAAAGTGCGAGTAGCACTCTGTTACTGAGGGTCCAGTACTTACTTAATCATGTATATAGACAGTTCATCCATCCCGAAAATCGAGAATCTCCAAGAGTTTGCCTGTTACCGATATCACTACTGACCACAAGTCGGTTCCGGGAATTTGAGGAGCCTGTCAAAATCTGTGCCCTGAGATTAGACTGTACGTAGGCAATGAAGCGGGCAGCGGACTTCTGTATATAAATGCAGAGAGAGAAGATTTAATAAAACATTTTTATGTGCCTATTAAAACATGACTACAACTTATATTTCTATATTTGCGTGGAGTAATATTTTTCTATTATGTTTCTGACAGATTATGAATGAAATGTAAGTTCTAACGACAAAAAGATTTTTTTATTTGACATAATTACAATTTAAATTTTTTTAGGATTTGTCTCCTCTACTTGTATTGTATTATCCTGTTTCCTGCAAATTTCATAGTTCTAGGTCGACGAGAAGTATCCTACGGGAAGTATCCTGTAAGTTCGATTGGTGAGTTTTCGAGTGTCAAAATATGTGACATAAATGTGCATACGACCTTTAACCTTAAATTTTTTAGGCCGCCAAGGGATCACAGACGGTAGTACGTGACAATAATTCCATCTACATCTACATCTACATGGATACTCTGCAAATCACATTTAAGTGCCTAACAAAGTGTTGAACGAACCACCTTCACAATTCTCTATTATTCCAATCTCGTATAGCGAGCGGAAAGAATGAACATCTATATCTTCCCCCACGAGCTCTGATTTCCCTTTTTTTATAGTGGTGATCGTTCCTCCCTATGTAGGTCTGTATCAACAATATATTTTTGCATTCTGAGGAGAAAGTTGGTGATTGGAATTTCGTGAGAAGATTCAGTCGCAACTAGAAACGCCTTTCTTTTAATAATGTCCATCCCAAATCCTGTATCATTTCTGTGAAACTCTGTCGCATATTCCGCGATAATACAAAACATTCTGCCTTTTTTGGAATTTTTTCGATGTACTCCGTCAGTCCTATCTGGTAAGTATTCGACACCGCGCAGCAGTATTCTAAAAGAGGACAGACAAGCGTAGTGTAGGCAGTATCCTTAGTACGTTTGTTATATTTTCTGAGTGTCCTGCCAGTAAAACGGAATCTTTGGTTAGCCTTCCCCACAACATTTTTATGTGTGCCTTCCAATGTAAGTTGTTCGTAATTGTAATACCTAGGTATTTCGTTGAATTTGTGGCTTTAGATTAGACTGATTTATCGTGTTACCGAACTTTAACGAGTTCATTTTAGCACTCATGTGGATGATCTCACACTTTTCGTTATTTAGGGTCAGCTGCCACTTTTCACACCATTCACACATTTTTTCTAAATCGTTTTGTAGTTTGTTTTGATCTTCTGATGACTTTATTAGTCGATAAACGACGGTGTCATCTGCAAACAACCGAACTCCGGCTGCTCCGAATGCCCCCCAAATCGTTTATATAGATAAGGAACATGAAAGAGCCTATAACACTACCTTGGGAAACGCTAGAAATGACTTCGTTTTACTCGATGACTTTCCGTCAATTACTTTCTATCTTGATACGTCTACTTGTTCATGAGAAAAAGGGTTTCGACGGATGGATACACAGAGACTCGGATAACAACTGGTAATAAATATATCTTGTTATGTAATTACAGATTAACCATTTTCTGATTTTTCTCCTTTTATTTTGCGGTAAAAGCTTACTTCTTGCCAACTTTAATTATTCAAGGTCAACGGAAAGTACCCTATAGGTTTTGATGAGTTAGTTTGTGATTGTCAAAATACATGACAAAAATGGTTTTACCTTTTGATCTATGTGACATAAATTTCATCGTGATACGCCGAAGCATTCATAAGAAAAAGAGTTCCTGACAGTCGGACGAACAGGCAGAAAAACGGACAACAAAGCGAACCTGTAAGGTTCCGTTTTTACCTGTTAAGATAAGGAAACCTATAATACGAGAACGTGCCGTGTTGGCCAATCACGCATCATCAGAGAACGTCCGGGTAGACTTTCCTGCTTAGCAAAGCTAGATGGGTGATGACCTGTGGCAGGTGTTACGACAGTCCTGATTGTAGGGTTCACGTATGACAATCGTTAGTTATTAATTTTCATTCTTGCACAAGTCGTTAAAATAGTGACTGCACTGAACAACGTTGCTGAGTGACCAGACGTCATCACAAGTAGGGGGCTTATTTTTCGCTTTGTGCCAGCCTCAAACAGACGTGAAGACCAGTACCGATTTATTATCTTTTCGGGAACCAGGAACTACAATCAATCACAATAGCAAAGTCTCCGGCTGTAGGAGTATCGATTTGCTGGTAAATAATGTTTTACAACCGCATAAAACCTCCCTGTGAAGGCGCAGATATGAGATATTTCTAGGAACACTAATGGAATTTAGTTCAACCACGGGGGAAGTCACTTACCAAAACTTTACTTTATCATATCATTGGAAATAGGTGGTTAGAATCGTTCGAGCCATGAATTAGATTTGAATTCACTCGACATACAGCATTTCACACTGAAGGGTGGCTACTGTTTAAAAAATATCGGAAACGTCTGAATCCTGAACTGGTTATTCGGTCGGACGCACTTTTGCTGTATGGCATGGATATTATCATGAACGCGAACTATCGGACAAATCCGTGCTTATTATTCTGCAACTTCTCCTGAATGTCAAATCGTATACAGTCACATATTTAATTCAGTTTAGTACTCTTTTTTATCACGAGATTCAGCGCAAGCGAAGTCTAACTGCCAGCCACATGGATCGATCATGGTTTTAACTTTACTAAATGCATTCTAGTACCTTTGTCTTACGGGGTACATCAGGTTAATAACCACAGGATGTTTGATGGAGTATTGGAATGACTTTGGCAAAAAGTTGAACGAACTATGTTGATTTCAAATGAGCATTTATTCACTCCGAATTTCAAGAAACTGTTTGTGGCTGTATTAATCGCCATTATTTAGAGAGCATTCGGTCGGCTAATGAACGCAGCATGGACGCTCGTGCGCTAACACACAAAAATTCAAACGTTCACAAATAACTGAACTTAAAATACATCACATTTTAGTAGGGACTGAAAGGTCAAAGCTCATACTGAAACGAAGCACAAAATCGAATCGGGGTCCCGATACATGGGCTGAATTGTATTCTGGTATCGAACAACCTCGGTAGCATGTGCGCCTAGTTAAATGATAGCGGCCGGCCGAAGTGGCCGCGCGGTTCTGGCGCTGCAGTCTGGAACCGCGAGACCGCTACGGTCGAGGGTTCGAATCCTGCCTCGGGCATGGATATGTGTGATGTCCGTAGGTTAGTTAGGTTTAACTGGTTCTAAGTTCTAGGGACTAATGACCTCAGCAGCTGAGTCCCATAGTGCTCAGAGCCATTTGAACCATTTAAATGATAGCGGCCGGCCGGAGTGGCCGAGCGGTTCTAGGCGCTACAGTTTGGAGCCGCGCGACCGCTACGGTCGCAGGTTCGAATCCTGCCTCGGGCATGGATGTGTGTGATGTCCTTAGGTTAGTTTGGTTTAAGTAGTTCTAAGTTCTAGGGGACTGATGACCTCAGATGTTAAGTCCCATAGTGCTCAGAGCCATTTGAACCATTTTTTTTTAACCAATACCAACATTAGCACTCGCGAGAATCCCATAATGTTTGTTTAGTGTTAAGGAAACCTCTATAACTACGTCTGTATGCAAACATATACTTTCTTTTGTAAATGTCCGCGGGAAAGAAAAAGTATTTTGTGAAAACATCTTATGAAAAATAAATAGTAGAAATATACAAAAAGTTATAACTGTACCAACTGTAACATTGTATGGGAATTAGAACATGTAATTCATTTAAACAAAATGATGGGTGTTCGGCATCCAGTCTTTTGGCTGACCTTGCCGCGAACACTGCTAGGGAGGAAAAGTACGGAAAACCAGAGGGAGTTGCAGTCAACACTTGCCGTGTGCGTATCATGGCGTGCCACGTCTGACTACACGAGACTTAACCAGTAAAAATTTGGTGTGAAAGTGCTTCATATTTGGTGTGGTAGTGGCCTGTGGTTTCTGAAGACGTCTCTAGTTTATTTTGAGTTGGAGAGCAAGATAATCCAACTGGTTTTATATAATGGAATATGGAGCTGATGAGGCAGCAAGTTAACATGTTGCGTGGTAGCTATACATTAATTGTGTCACTGGAGACGTGAAGAGCCTATCCAGTTTTCACACGGATGCAACAGCTTCAACGACGACACAGCTGCAAGCACGAAAGCAAGACATAACGTATTAACCGTATTTAGCAGAGTATAAGAACGTCACAGTCAACTCCACAGTTTGCCAAATTTGTAATACAGTTTTGTTAAAAGCATTGCTTACAATCTTCATCCCAAACTCATATACCGATCCAGAGTCTCACTCCATTTTGTTACATGTATATTTTGTGTCATTCTGAACAATAAACGATCATAATTAATTAATTTTGGTGATACGGCAATCTTTCAGTGTCATATGAAAGGGACTTCCAAGAATAGTAGTTTACATTGAATTCGAAGGGACAAAAAGTGTGGTCAATTTGATGTGTTATTGTCAAGTTCCTTTTATTGAGATTCCTTCCCTTTAAATTTGCTTTATCAGAACATTAACTTAACATAATTGTTCAAAGTAAAGATGGCAGCAATTAAGTCATCTAATAATATCTCAGATTGCCTCCATCTAGTTTCCAAGTGAAAAGTGTTACCTCAAAAGCCATTAACCTAAATTCAGTTCTGGCTCATTTAAAGAAATAAATGCTGAAATAAAGAACTGAAATTACGTCTTTAGAGCTGACTGGCGTCGAAAACAATCTTTGAAGATACTGTTTCCTTTCAGTGATTCTAAGTTAAGGCTACATAGCTGCAAGCTGATTGCTACAGGATTCGGATAAAAGTAAATACAGGTAGGCCGTATAAAGTGGTGTGTGTTTAATAACTTGTGTGACGTAACAATCCTGAAAATCTAACACCATTAGCCACACTTCGCTTTGGACAAAAGTTTAAATCATAAACAGGTGCCATGCAAATAGTAGGTATCACATGTCCAAATTTATGTTAAAGATTGTTGTCAATTTTAGTAATAACAGTGTAAAGTGGTGCAGTTTTAATGAAAATGCTCTAGTTGCCGAACTACAAGCTGTATGTTTCTGAGAAGCGGCACGCAGACAACGCGGGAGGCACTAAAGTTGCTTTCTTTATGACGCAGTTCCGGCAGGCAGCGGTACACGCCCGAGAGTCGTAAGCCCGACCGCCGTAGCACAGCCAATGCAGTGTTTTCACGTCTGGAGGCATACAAAAGTTATTTGGCACATTATTACCTCCATTTTAATGCATATTAGCGTGTAATACAGGTAAGTATTGTGATGTTCGTAGTTCAAATGCCGTCTTATCCGTACTTGTTGACTTGATAACACGTTTCGATACATATGATTCGGAGATTTAAAATAACTAGGCAAATCGGTCACACGTGAAATCGGCGGGTTCAGTTACACTTGCCGATCTGACAGGACTTTTAGGTCTTTTTTTGGTGAAAAGGAAGTTAAATCCTGTGCGTGAGAACCGAAATCCAGAATTTGAAGCTAAAATTCCATGACAAAACTTGCAAGGTAGTGCAGCAAAGACAGTTTTTGACAGTTCGACAGCCTTTTAGATTGCTTTAGAATTATTGTGAGGGAAGAAACAGACTTAGCAAATATGACTAGGCTATCGATAATTCGGAAACGCTAAAAATCAAGAGGTTGCAGAACAGTATTAGCAGTGTGTGCAGTGGGAAAAGTGATGCAAATGGCTGTCAAGTGTCATTACTGGCGGCTAGTGACAGTGGGTACGAGATTAAGGGGTGATTAAGCGAATCAACAACAGGAATGCATAAAGTAAGGAAAGAGAACACAAATCACGATCGGCAATATGATGATACGAAGCAGACGGTAGATGCAGATTATTAAACGTCTGCCTCTGAATTAACTGAAATTTTGCGAAATATGTCCAAGAAGATGTTGACGATGAATTAGAATATGAGGGTGATACACTGAAGCGCCAAAGAAACTTGTACAGACTTTTCATTTCAAATAAAAAGGTATGTAAACAGGCAGAATATGGCGATGCGGTCAGCAACGCCTATATATGACAAGTGCATTTGGTAGATCCGTTATTACTGCTACAATGTCAGGTTATCAAAGTTTAAGTGAGTTTGAATGTAGTGTTATAGTCGGCGCACGAGCGATGGAACACAGCATCTCCGAGGTAGCGGTGAAGTGGGAATTTTCCTGTACAACCATTTCACTAGTGTACCATGATTATCAGGAATCCAGTAAAACATCAGGTCACCGATATCGCTGTGGCTGGAGAAAGATCCTGTAAGAACGGAGCCAACGACGACTGAAGAGAATCGTTTCGTTCGGCGTGTGAGAAGAGCAACCCTTCCTCCAATTGTTTCAGATTCCAATGTTGGGCCATAAACAAGTCAGCGTGCGAGCCATTCAATGAAACATCATCGATATGGACTTTCCAAGCCGAAGGCCTGTTCGTATACCCTTGATAGCTGCACGACACAAAGCTTTACGCTTCCCCTAGGCCAGCAACACCGACATTGGACTGTTGATGACTGGTAACATGTTGCGTGTTCAGACGAGTTTCTTTCCAAAATGTATCGAGAGGATTCACATGTAAGGGTATGGGGACAACCTCATGAATCCATGGAACTTGCATATCAGCAGGAGACTATTCAAGCTGGTGGAGGCTCTGTAATGGTGTGGGACGTGTGCAGTTCGAGTGATATGGGACCTTTGATACGCCTAGATAGACTCCGACAGGTGACACATACGTAACCATGCCGTCTGATGTGCATCCATTCATGTCTATTGTGCATTCGTCGGACTTGGGCACTTCCATGAGGACAATGTGACACCACATACGTCCATAATCGCTAGAGAGTGGCTCCAGGAACACACTTCAGAGTTTAAGCACTTCCACTGGCCACCAAACTTCCCAGACATGAAAATTATTGAACATGCCCTGCAACCTGTTGTTGAGAAGAGACTTCCATCCCCTCGTATTCTTACGTATTTATGGACGGCTATGCAGGATTCATGGTGTCAGTTCCCATCAGCACTACTTCAGACATTATTCGAGTCAATGCCACATCGTGCTGTGGCTCTTTTACTTAGTCACGGGGGTCCTACACGATATTAGGCAGTTATATGACAATATAACACGTAAAATAAGCAAATTTAGCCATCCTCAACGTGATGAGTCTTCTAATTCGACAGTAACTAGTGACTTGACAGAAGTCCAAAACGAAGTATTTAATATCAACGAAAGACTAGTTACTGAATTGCAAAGAACAGAAGAGGGTATAGAACTGACAGCAGTCGTGAAATTGCAGAAATTGATACTGTAATGAAGACTAAGACTGCAGACAAGACGATAGCATATGTCGTGTCACTTAAAAATAGTTATGAAAATGCAAACCAATGTAGGTGAGGTAACCACAGCAATACTTAATGAAATCGAATCATTGCGTATCGAGTTCCAAACTAAAATGAGTACTACCCCCTTTATTGTCCAAAGTCCTAAATTACTTAACAAAGAGGAAAACTGCAATCCCCAAAACAAACGAGGAGTTTGGCAAAAGGTCGATTTCATAAAGAATTGCTGGTGGGTGTTACCCAAGACAAGATAAATTCTTCAGTATATGCGATGACAAGCACTGTAAGTACGTAGGGTTTGAACCTGGTTGCGACGAATAAGACGTTTTCCCAGTTCAGGGGGAAGTTTTTAGAGAATTTCTGGTCTGTGAAAAACCGGGATAAGTTGTGGCGAGAATTCGTCCTCGCAAAAATGCCAGATAATCACGGGCAGCTGGCCGGGGTGGCCGAGCGGTTCTGGGCGCTACAGTCTGAAACCGCGAGACCGCTACGGTCGCAGGTTCGAATCCTGCCTCGGGCATGGATGTGTGTGATGTCCTTAGGTTAGTTAGGTTTAAGCAGTTCTAAGTTCTAAGGGACGGATGACCTCCGAAGATAGGTCCCATAGTGCTCAGAGCCATTTGAACCATTTGAATCTCGAAAAGAGTACCATTAAAGATTACTGTTAAAACTGGTTCAAACGACTAGAGTATCTGAATGACAGGTGATCAGAATCTGAATCGCGATGGCGGCAGTAATCTCAGAACGTTCGGTAATTTCTTGGAGAGGATCGCTGCTGAGAAACACGCGACCAAACATCGTCCAGGAAGCAAAACACATCTGAAAGAGAAGGCATAAGGGCATAATCAAATAAATGTGAGGAGGGGACGTGGTAGAGGCCTTTGCAGAGCTAACTTCAATAACAGTAAAGGGTATAGAGATGAGGAAAATTAACGTCCGTGCAAATTTAGGATCTGTTAGGCCCGGAAAAGCGAAACTGACACTACAGAAGACGACGGCGGACCTATTATCAGTCTGAAGATACAAATTGGCGGGTCGAGCATGGTTGTGTCGGAAATGCGTTTTGCAACAGAAACAAGCAAAAAGTGAGCCTCGGAGTAAAGAGACAACGTATTGTAGATTAGAAAACAGTTTCGCATGAAGCTGAAGTGGAAATTACTCAAATGGAAAGAGGTAAAAACAGAGGAGAACAAGAGATCTTGGATCAAAGAGAAGGTGTTTCAAAGTACCGAAGTAGGGGCTTGTTGTTGGGAAGAGTAACAATAATTGCAAATAATAAGGCAGGTCACAGAATGTTGCGTATTTTGGGGAACTTCGTCAAATATATGATAGGTGAAAAATGGGAGTGTCGAGCAAAATACGAAATTAGAGACCTAGAAGAGGCTCTACCTCACAAGTAGAAAGGAAGGAAAGGAGAAAGCATTGCACAGAGATGCGTGCACAAATAGATTCTGACGAGATGATCCCATTCTCCGAATACAAACATGGATTGGGACAGAGCATTACGAAACAGGTAACTTTCAAAACTGAGACTAAAGACGATGATCCAAGTATTAAAGTGATTTAGTCCCATTAAGATTTTGAGGGATTTTCAGTAGAGGAGGAAGATTATCACGAGACTAGCGAGTCTGAAAATCAGACAGGTCTGTTAGCGTATCGAACTGGTAGTCTAAACGCTCTAGTATCTGATAGTATTGCTGCTGAAGTCAATAATGTCCAACGACCAATAACACCTACCCAGGATGAGTAGGAAGATTATATGTTTGATTCCGATGGTTACTAGTTAGAGGAAGACGAAGGAGATCAAGAGATTGACTGAGGGATATCTTGCGTCATGTAGAGCGAAAGGAAGTAGAAACAGCTCCATCCAAAAACTTATGCACCCGAAATTAATAGTGGTGACGAATTTATCTTTCCTCAAGGAGTGATTGGTACTGTACGCAGTACTGACCAGTGTAAAGCCAATAGAACAAAGACAGGGTTGGAATGAGAAACTAAATCAGAAGTTGCCGAATCTCCACAGGGTCCAGAAGTATTGCTACCTGCTGAAGGCGAAGGAGATGTGTAGGAGGAAGAAGATGTGTGATGGTGAGCACAAAGAGTTAAAGATGAGAGGAGAGGATAAAACCTAAAGATAAACAAACAGAGATATCTTGGCTGGACTTGGCTGTAGAAAAACGATTTGTTGTGGGAAATAAAGAGGGTGGACAAGCAAACTCTAGAAAATGGACAATAATACCGATTGAGGTCTATAATCATGAATTATATGTTCTATGGGATACTGTCGCTTAGATTATTGCTGTTCAGATACGTTCTTTGAAGTGATCAAAGAACAACAGGCATAGAATACATGCCTGTACAGGGTGTCAAAGTAATAGGAGCTACTGGAAAAGTGAGCAAACCAGTAAAATATCAGATGTAGGTCGATTTTAAAATAGAAGAACCGTCATTTTTACTTGTCTTCTCGGTGGTGCATAACCTCAGTACAGAGATAATACTAGACATCGATAGGTTAATTAAGCAGAAAGTGCTGATAGATTGTAGACAAGAAACGATTACCTGACAGGTAGAAGGGAAATCTATCCGAATTCACAGTTGGAAATCAACCAGTTAACAGTGAATGATGGATGAGGATCCATCCTGGAAAAGTATCATGCGGAAACTATGTGTGATTACCCGAATAAAGAACAAGCTTGATGACAGTGGTAGGGCGAACATAGGGAATAATTTCAGATTTGAAGGAGGGGTTATTTATTTGTGGATGGGTAACTAACACGTTTATAATATGCCAGGTAGGCCAAAAGGTTACTAACATCATTAAGTGTAATAGAAATGAACCAGTGGCCCTTGTCAGCCTACCCTAAACAAGTTTGAGAGGAATTATTCTGTGCCAGAGAAGGAAGTATAGCCATTATTTGGGGGTTCAGAAAATTTAGACCTTCATGCATCGGTGTTCTTAAAAGATTGCCAACTGTTGAGTAACAGACTAATGAGATGGGCGCTTTACCTCCACCAATTCGACATAGAGATCAGATATGTTAAAGGCGCTGAAAACTACGTGTCTAATGCATTATCATATTTATCAGAAAATGCAGAGATATCAAATAGAGTGGAAGAGTATTATGGTAGGTTCAGGGTTAGCTACTTCAAAGATATGGAAGATAAGGACTTAATAAGGCATGTCTTCAGAAATAGGAGCCACTGAAATCGGTAGATGTCTAATTTGATGATGCCAATGCCACTAATATTAGGGCTTCATACAAAATTTTTTAGGGAGTATTGTATTTATATAATGCTGATAGCCCAGGAGTATGGCGGATATATTGGCCAGAGAAATTTGTAGATCAAGTGATTGATTTTATTTGGTTTATGATCATTGTGGAGTCAAAAAGTCTACAGAGAATTTGTTAGGACTCAATACTTTCAATTATCTGGCAAGGAAAGTGTCACAGAGAGTAAAATTGTGTGACATATGCCAAAATGCAAAAGTGACAAATACCACAGAGATCCTACGCAAGCTATTAAACCAGAAAATGCGTTGGATATAGTTGGATTGGATATATTTGGACCATTACTGAAAACCACTGCTAATTATTTTTTCATACATTTTGGTAGGGGTGGAACTTTTTTCATAAGTTATCAAACTATATCCATTGAGGAAAGCAACAGCAGCAGCCATATACAACAGAATAGTTCTCGAATACTTTCGAAATGTCGGTAAACCAAAGAGTGTTATCTGACAATGGCTATCAGTGTTGCTCAATATTGTCTTAGTATGGTATGGGGCGCCACCAAACACAGGCTGTGCATATGCCCACGTAACAACCATCAAGTAACCCAATAGAGAGATATATGAGAGATTAGGCGATTGTAGTGACTGCCATGAGAACCACAGAGTGTGGGGAAAGTATGTAACTGAATTTGAGCAGATAATGAATTCATTGAGCCATGAAAGTACCGGATTTACTCCTGAGGAAATTTTGAAACAAGAAGAAGCAATGAGTTTGGTGGAAAAGTTATTAGAGTTTCCCCTTAAAGACATGACAATGGACGAGAAGAAAGAGTTGCTTAGAAACAAGATGACAAAGGTGGCTGAGAGCAGGATTCGTCAGCATGATGAAAGTAGGCGATTTGGTTCTCACGAAATCTCATGGAAAATTGGGTGACATTAATTATGTGATAAGCTAATTTAAATTTCTGTATAATGGTCTATACAGGATAGTAAATGTATCACACAGCAATGCTTGTTATTTAGAATAGACGATATAAAAAGGGAGTTTCAATATTTGGGTTGTGGTCGACCTGGAAAAGTACGAACTGAGTTTTGTAAACGACAATGGGAGAACATTAAATATAATTGCGAAAGAAAGAAAGAGGAAGAAGCACAAAATCAATACTGTAATTAATTAAAATGTTGCAGAACTATGTTCAAGTGTACATATGTTAATAGTAGTCAACAATGTGTAAAGCATTTTTCAAAGTTTTGGAGAAATCAAATGTTATATAAAGATATTGTAGAAAGGACAGGGTTCCTATAATGCAGCCTTGGAAATGAAGTAAAATATTAAACGTTGAGTTGTGAAAGAGGACTCACAATTGAGTGATAAAATTGGATGTCATGGAGATTGAGAAAGAATCACGTAGTTTTCCACGAAGGTAAGGAATCAAATGAAAAGGAAGTGATCAAGCTACGCTCTAGGGCACATTAGCCTCTTTATTGTTCTATTTCAGTAAAATTTTTAAATGTAGAGGGTAGTGTGTAGAAATATTGGTGTTTGGTAGAAAGTACGAAAGAGTAACCTAACAATAAGTGTTGAGTCAATGGTAAATGTGGCAAAAGACGTTTCTGAAAGGAAAGAATAAATAATTTATGTTGTGATAAACGCATACTGTGTGGGTAAAGAAGCTTAAGTTGAAACTGAGAAGGTGTTGTAGAATAGTAATTTCGTTTCGATGTTAGTTTAAGGTACACTTGTTTTTTCAGTGTGTGCTAACCTGACAGAAAACCTATAATTTTTTGGAAGTGATTTCTGAGCCCATAAGTAAGGGTTTTGGCCACAGAAACATTTCTTTGAACCCTTCCTTTTAGGATGATTCAACGAAATATGGGGCATATGTGATGATACAGTTAAATTCAAATTGAAGTGTCTCCTGGTTTTTATTGATTTAAACAGTATCGGATGAAAACTGAATGGATAAAATGATTGACCTTATACTAAACATTATTGTTAAGGAAACCCCTTATAACTATGTCACTAAGCGAAAGTATAGGATGTGTGGTAAATTTTCGTTGAAAAGAGAGTATTTTGTGAAAACATTAATCAGTTTATGAAAAATGAAATGTACAAATTTATAAAAAGTTATAATTGTACTTATCGTAAGATTCAACGGTTGTTAAAATATGTAATTCATTTAAACAAAATTAAATCTTAAACGTAGGTAATTCACGATGGGCTTTCGACCTCCTTTCTTTTGGCTGACCTTTGCGCAGGCACTGTAAGGGAGGAAAAGAACAGAAAACCAGAGGGAGTTGGAGCTGACACTTTAAAGTCTGCGTATCATGGCGTGCCACGTCTGGCTATATGAGACTAAAACAGTAAATATTCTGTGTGAAAATGGTTCTTATTTGGTGTGGGAGTGATTTATTGATCCGGAATTGCTCCTAGCTTATTTTGTATTGGAAAACAAGTATAGCTGGCATTTTTTGTTTGATGGAATATGGAGCTGATGATACAGCAAATAAAGATAGCTACTGCAGCTCTATGATATTTATAAATAAATTCCATGTCAGGAGCTGTGAAGAGGCTATGCAAATTTTCATACAGCTAGCAGCAACTGCAACACCAATACGATTGCAACCAACAAGGAAAGACATTTTTGTGTCAGCCGTATTTAGCGGTGTATCACAATGTTACAGTCAACCCTATAGTTTGCCAAAGTTGTAATACAGTTTTGTTAAAAATATTGGTTACAATCATCATCGCAACCTCATATACCGATCCAAAGTTCCTAGCCCATTTTGTTAAGCGTAAACTCTGAGTCATTCCAATAAATGAAAAGCACTAGTTTGATTTTGTTCTACAATATTGTGGAACAAAAGGAAACTGGTGCTTTTCATTTATTATAATGTTTCTCTACCAAGAACCGACGGAAGATTCTGTTAATCTGAGTCATTCTGTTTGGTCAAAAGATTGTGGTTAGTTAATTTTGGTGTTACAGCAGTCTTGCAATGTCGTTTCAAAGTAACTTGCGAGAATAATTGTTTACTTTCAAATTTAAGAGAAAAAAAGTGTGGTTGGTCTGATACGTCATTTTAAAGTTCAATTAATTAGAATTATTTACTTTAAATTTGCTTAATCCCATCATTAACCTTACGTAATCGTTCAAAGTAAAGATGGTAGCCATTAAGCCATGTAAGAAAATTTCAGTCTCCCTCCACATTGCTTCCAAGTAAAAATTTTTGCCACAAAAATCATTAACATAAATTTACTTCAGGCATATTTAAAGAAATAAAAACTGAAATAAAGTACTGAAGTTTCTCCTTCAGAGCTGGAGACCAAAACAGTCTTCGTAGATACAGTTTTCTTTCAGTGAATCTGTCATAAGGTAAGGCTACATAGCCGCAAGCTGTTTGCTACAGGGATACATATAAAACCAAATTCCGTAGGCCTTACAGAGTGAGTGGCGTACCTGCTCTGAAAGTCGATCCCCATTATCCATACCTCGTTTTGGATTTTTTTAGACGGTCTGAGCAGGTAGCGGTACACCGCCAAAAGGATTCGCTTTCCGTAGTGCAACCAACGCCACATTTTCACTTCTGGAGAAATACAAAAATTACTCGCAACATTATTGATGTGTTGGCAAATGTGCCAACACCTAGTAGATAGAGGAGGCCAAAATGCACGCTATCTAACGCAGACGGGCGTGAATTCTGGAACAGGATAAGTAGTGAATGGTAGCAAGAAAAGTACGTTGCTTTGGGAATACTTAACTTTTATATAGTCCTTTGGTTTACAACGTTCTTGATGAGCCATTTCATACGATAACTATCAAACTATGTAAGGCTAATGGCGCCTTGCTAGGTCGTAGCCATGGACTTAGCTGAAGGCTATTCTAACTGTCTCTCGGCAAATGAGAGAAAGGCTTCGTCAGTGTAGTCGCTAGCAAAGTCGTCGTACAACTGGGGCAAGTGCTAGTCCGTATCTCGAGATCTGCCTTGTGGTGGCGCTCGGTCTGCGATCACACAGTGGCGACACGCGGGTCCGACATGTACTAAATGGACCGCGGCCGATTTAAGCTACCACCTAGCAAGTGTGGTGTCTGGCGGTGACACCACATTCCTGCCCCGCAAATCGGCGAACGGTCGTGTTATAAGGCTTCCGCCCGCCGTGGGGAGGACCACATGTTGACGTATGCGATGAGGTGGGGAGCCTAACAACAGGCGAGGCTGTGCCACCCGCACCCGGCCATTCGGTCCGAGGGGAGCTAGGAAACGCCTGAAAACCTAGTCCAGGGTGCACGTCAACATGCGGTGTATGCGCCCGTTAAGAGACAGGAGGGGCCGAAGGGTCGACCTCCATTGCGTCGGGGTATCCGACGCGTGAAGACGCCATGTGGTCCAGAGCGGGCAAGAGTTCCATGGCGGAGGACAGCTGGTCACGGGAAGCGATCGGCGGCGCGTGCCCCAGGGAGGCGCTTGGCGGCTGCAGCGAAGCGTCCAATGCGGCGGCGCCGGTGGGAGAACAGGCGGCGGCGGCGGCGCGTCGCCATGGGGCAAAATGGAAGGCATCGTCGGTAACACCTGGGGATGAGGCGAGCCAGTAGATGGGTCCCCAGGGCGCTGACCGGACGGCACCGTCGCTGAAAGCAGACGGAGAGCGGCAGAACCCGTGCGACGACAGAGGCGCAGCTGATTGAGATGCTGACGCACCTCACCAGAGGCCCCCAAAACCAAATACATCGCGCGGCCGAGGCAGCGAAGGATGCGACCTGCGATGATGATGATGATGATGATGTTTGGTTTGTAGGGCGCTCAACGGCGCGGTTATCAGCGCCCGTACAATTTCCCAACCTTTGCTCAGCCCAATTTCGCCACTTTCCTGGATGATGATGAAATGATGAGGACAACACAAACACCCAGTCATCTCGAGGCAGGTGAAAATTCCTAACCCCGCCGGGAATCGAACCCGGGACCCCGTGCTCGGGAAGCGAGAACGCAACCGCGAGACCACGAGCGGCGGACCACTGCGCCCTGCGAGCCAACGCCGTGAACCTCGATAGTTGCTATAAAATACAACGTCGCCTGGAGCAAAAGCAGAAGTCTGCCGCTGCACAGGAACCTGATGCGGCGGGTGCAGCAAAGACATCAAGGTTCGATGAGGATGACCGTGGAGCCACTCAGCCGGCGATCGACCATCTGGGGGCTGAGAGCGATACGATGACAAAAAGAGCAACAACGTGTCCTCCCGAGAATGCGACTCTTTCAACTTCAACATCTGTGAAAGTCCGGACCAATCGTTCAGCGACACCGTTTGACTGTGGCGAAAACGGCGCGGATGTCAGATGTTGAATACCATTGGCCTGGCAGAATGACTGAAATTCTGCGGACATGAATTGTGGGCCATTGTCGGAAACAATAATCTGCGGAAGACCTTCAATGCAAAAGATAGCAGACAACGCTTGGATAGTGGCAGAGGATGTCGTGGAAGACATCCGGACAATAATAGGAAAATTACTGAAGGCATCTACCAGAACCAACCATCGAGCATTCCAGAATGGACCAGCAAAACCGATGTGCAAGCGTTGCCAAGGAGAAGTGGCTTTTGGCCATGCAAAGACTTTCCGCGGCGGTGCGGATTGTTGTTCGGCACACGCCATGCAAGAAGAACACATAATCGTAATCACAGCATCGATTCCGAACCAAGTACAGTGCTGACGAGCAAGTTGTTTCGTTCGCACTATACCCCAATGTCCTTGGTGAAGAAGCCGTAAGACAAAGGACTGTAACGAACGTGGGAGCACGACTCTGGACTGATCATTATCAGAACGCAACAACAAAACACCACGTCGAACAAAAAGTCTCTCCTTGTGTGCAAAAAATCGGCGAACTAACGGATCCTCGATCCGAGACTTTGACAAAGGCCATTGCGTAGCAACAACACGCAAAACGGTAGCAAGGACAGGGTCAGCAGCTGTGGCTGTAGCTACACGACGAAAATCAATCGGAAACGATTCGACCACGTCATGAGTTTCCGAATCAATGAACATGCAAGCAAGTTCGGAAGAATCGAATGCTCTATCCTCAGCAACAGGCAAACGGGACAACGCATCAGCGTTTCCGTGCTTAGCAGTAGACTGATACAAGATATCGTAGCGGTACTGCGAGAGGAAAATAGACCAGCGAATGAATTTCTGCGCTGTACGTGGAGGTACAGGCTTGTTCGGATGAAAAAGCGACGTCAAAGGTTTGTGGTCTGTGATGATGGTAAAGTGACGACCATACAAGAAATCATGGAACTTAGTAACACCAAACACGAGAGCCAAAGCTTCTTTCTCTATCTGTGAATAATTTCTTTGCGCAGATGAGAGCAATTTGGACGCAAAGGCAATAGGGCGATCATGCGAGCCAACTTTGTGCGCAAGCACAGCACCGATCCCGAAATCCGATGCATCTACCATCAACAAAAGGGGTTTCTGGGGATCGAATGGCGTAAAGCAAGTATTAGAAAGCAACGCCGATTTCAACTGGCGAAAGGCGCGTTCGCATTCCGTCGTCCAGACAAACGGAACACCCTTACGGTGTAAGCTATGAAGCGGAGCTGAAATAGAAGAGGCATTGCGCAGAAAGCGATGATAATAGATAATTTTACCCAACACACTCTGTAGCTGTTTCATATTCTGTGGCGAAGGCAAATCTTGTATGGCACGGAGGTGCTCTGGACTCGGATGTATGCCTTGGGCATTGATGACATGGCCCAGGTATGGTAAGTCACGAGCAAAAATCACACATTTGTCCTTCCGCAAGCAAAGACCATGTTGGCGCAATACCTGAAATAATGTTCGTAGGTGTGCTAAATGCTCGTCGGCCGTCTTTCCGGAGATCACAATATCGTCCAGATAGTTCGCAGCAGTAGGGACCGACGCACAACTAGTTTGTAAATATTGCTGAACCAATGCAGGGGCGGATGCACACCCGAATGGCAGTCTTTTGAAGCAGTACAAACCAAGATGCGTGTTAACCACCAAGACGCGATGGGATTCGGCGTCCACTGGGATTTGCAAGTACGCATCTGCTAGGTCCAACTTGGAAAAGTATTTACCCGGGCACAGTTTATCAAAAAGATCTTCCGGGCGGGGCAAGGGAAAAGTTGCAATCACGAGTTGTGGATTCACTCTTGCCTTGAAGTCCACACAAAGTCTCAGTTTTCCGGAAGGTTTTGGCAAAATTACTAAGGGTGAGGCCCAGAGAGAAGCTTGCACACGTTCAATTACACCCTGCGATTCTAAATCGTTTAATGTTCTTGCGACCTCATCACGCAATGCGTGAGGAACATTGCGCGCTCTGTAAAATTTCGGTTGCGCGTTTACTTTCAGTTCCAAATGTGCTTCATAATTCTTAGCGCAACCTAAGCCCGGTGCAAAAACTTCTGCAAATTCTTCACATAGACTAGAAACACTGGCTGTAGGCACAGTCTGATTCACTGATAGGACCTGATTTACTATAGACATGTTAAACAACCGAAATAAATCTAAACCAAACAAGTTCACTGCAGTAGAAGAACGTAAACTGACACAAGTTTTGTTTGTCCCTTGCATGTTGCAAGAAGGGTGCACTGTCCTAACACAGGGATAAGCTGTCCTGAATAACTTTTTAACTGAACATTTGCGGCATGCAACGGAGGTTTGCCCAGTTGTTTGTACGTGTCGTGATTGAGCAGTGAAACTGCAGCTCCGGTATCGAGCTGGAATGGTATGACCTTGCCATTAAAGTCCAAATCTACAAAATGTTTATTGTCCTGCTGGTGACAAGAGCGACTGTCTCGTGCAATTTGAACTGACACAGGTACAGCATTACTTGCTAATTGACGTGATTTCCGGCGACGTCGACACACTTTTTGTGGGTCGAACACAGTCACAGGTAGAGACAGTGGCACTGGACGAAGTGGAATTAACTACATGAATGTCCATGGGGGAAGGTCCACGAGCCTGAGTGTCCTTGGTTCGATTCCAGCGCGAAGCAAAGGGCCTGGAATGATTGTGATTGTCTGATATGAGCTTTTTCTGTCAAACACTTTGAACATGTCCTTTCTTATTACAGAAAAAGCAAATAGCTTGGCGTGACAGGCAATGTTCACGTGAATGTGTAGTAGCACACCGTGGGCATGATTTCACTGCATTTGTGTGCTGGCGCGGCACACCTGGTTTAGAGCGTGGCGGCAGCTGCGTTGACGTGCGCGAGGGCAGTTGACCGGGCCGCGCAGCGTGCCCGGCGGGCCGGTTAATGTTACACACGGCTGGCAAGTTGCAAAAGATTCCTGAGCACAGTCAAGTGTGTCTTGTCTATCCAATATGTCTATCACTTGTTGAAGGGAGGGATTAACGAGTTTCAAAATTTGCTCCCGTATACGAACATCAGAGACGTTCTGTGCAATTGCATTACACACCATAGTATCTGAACAAGGAAGGCCACAGTCACATTCAAACGCACAATCCCTAGTAAGGCCTTGCAAAGTTGCAACCCACTCCCGATTAGTTTGACCGGCTGTACATTTTGTACAAAAGAACGTATACCTTTTTGCAACTACATTAACTGTTTCTTTGAAATAGGCGTCCAATGCCGACAAAATTTCTTCGTAGGACAGAGTTGCTACGTCGCGTCGGGGAAACAATTTCACTATCACATGGTACGTTTGCACGCCGACACAAGACAATAAGTGAGGCTGCCGCTCGTTACCTTGAATTCTGTAGGCGGCGAGATGAAATCCAAACTGGCGTGACCATTCCGTCCAGGTCTCTTGCTGTGCATCAAAATTGCGAAACGGCGGTGCAACTGCATGTTGTGGCGGCGGCAGCAGCGAAGCGGCGGCTGCCGCATCGGTTTGCAGCGCACGTTGACCCTGGACGAGCTGTCCAAGGGCCATCCAATAACGCCTGCGTCTGCTGATTCTGCAAGCGATAAAATTCGGACAGTACATCTGGCGAAGCCATGACACAAGTAAATGTAAGCAATTAGAAAGAACACGTTTCTGTCGTCGCCAGTGATGTGTTGGCAAATGTGCCAACACCTTGTAGATAGAGGAGGCCAAAATGCACGCTATCTAACGCAGACGGGCGTGAATTCTGGAACAGGATAAGCAGTGAATGGTAGCAAGAAAAGTACGTTGCTTTGGGAATACTTAACTTTTATATAGTCCTTTGGTTTACAACGTTCTTGATGAGCCATTTCATACGATAACTATCAAACTATGTAAGGCTAATGGCGCCTTGCTAGGTCGTAGCCATGGACTTAGCTGAAGGCTATTCTAACTGTCTCTCGGCAAATGAGAGAAAGGCTTCGTCAGTGTAGTCGCTAGCAAAGTCGTCGTACAACTGGGGCGAGTGCTAGTCCGTATCTCGAGACCTGCCTTGTGGTGGCGCTCGGTCTGCGATCACACAGTGGCGACACGCGGGTCCGACATGTACTAAATGGACCGCGGCCGATTTAAGCTACCACCTAGCAAGTGTGGTGTCTGGCGGTGACACCACAATTATTACCTCAATTTTTATCTATATTAGTGGGTAATATGGCTAAATATTGCCACGATCGTATTTAAAAAGCATTCTTTTCCCTGCTACGTATTGCTAAACGTTATTTGCTTACAAGAGATTCAGACTTTTAAAATAGAAAAGGCGAATAGGTCACACGCGGAATTGGCGGGTTGGATTACGCCAGCTATTAGGCTGAGCAGTGAAAGGCCACCTTAATTCGCCGAAGAGCACTTGTCTGTTCTACACCCCCATTCACTCAATCTAGCAGTCTTCCACATGATGGTAAGTCGATGAAAAGTTCGTGGAATGCTACGAGACGTAGTATAAATGAAGATAAAATTCACTTAACTCGGTTCCCAATATGATCTACACTCCCCCTATGTTCACAATAACACTCCATGCTTGATCACCCATTTGTTCAGAAAGTGTAAGCCTGTGACTAATGCTGAACAAGATCGTCTTGCATCAAGGCTTGCGGTGGGAAGAGCAACAAAAGGAACATAGCACACAGGGAAGAGTCTACATCTCAACATTTCGTGGTCCAGGTTTCCTGTATTATAGGTATTAGTTCTACAACCTTGCGTCTGACATAATTAGCAAACGCGTAACATTAGAAAAAAAACTGACCGATTACAGAAGATTCCAGACACACTCCCCTCTCGTCAAGTCAATGACAAAATAATTATGATGCACGGGCATCTATTTACGACGTTCCTCAGGTTGACCATCAGGTTGTAGATGTAGATGCAGATTAAATTTTGCACAATTGTTGTGCTTCAAATGCCAAGCCTCTCAGCACGAGAGAAAAGGTGATTTCCTCGATGATCTTACCATAGCTTGGAGTCGTTCGGCTATCACTGTACCGAGACCGTGTTGCCCTTCCGTTTTTACACATATGAGATAAGCGTGAAGGTGTAAATCATTTCTAGATAGGCGTCTGAAGAAATCGTCACTGCGCTCCTGCGAAAAGTTTGTATGACACGCTGTATTTGTACTGGATTTACTCTAAACTAAAGTGATTGTTATAGGATAATCCATTCAGGTTTTTTATTTATACCATGTATTTAGTTTACATGATCGACTTAAAAATTACCAACTTCATTGCCAGATTTGGTAGGGGTTGTCCATTTCAAGCGAAACAATAAAATGAATTTGGGAATGAATTATGTGATTTAAATATCACCAGTAAAATGTCTGAAAGGGTTAACTGGTAACAATATATAAATGAAATACGGCTAAAAATATGAAACACAAAAACAGTGGTTGTTGCCTTCAGGGTATATAGAGTCAGAGGCGAATGCGAGCTGGAGGTATCTTACTATTGATCCAAGCATATATTCATGGTTATTACCTGCAATATCCGCAGAAAACTCACATTGTGGTCTTGAAAATATACGACCTTCTTACCAAAGGGGGAATAAAACTGGAATGGAGTCTGACGCCGCAGTCATAGAGTGCACTGTGGAGAAATACGTAAGGAAGAAGCTCCGGAAATTTACCCTCTGATTTCATGAAGTATTCGTGTCGACCCGTCAAGAAAACAACCCCCCGTGCGCAGCGTCACTAATAAAAAAGCCTTGTTACTCGGCGCAACGGGCGAACTTTAGAATTCACGACGTGTTCTGTATTCAGGAGGGAGTCACGAAATAAAATCTCGCAGGAGCGGGCAGCTGGGACCCCGTGCCGAGCAGCAGCGCCATGTCCTCTGCCCGCACACGGCATCGCCACACCGCACTGTGCATTCTGATCGCGCGCATGAGCACCAGCTGCTTCACCTATCGAGACTCCGAACCGTCTCAAGTTTTCGGCGGGATCACGTATAGCGTAATTCTTGGTTTTCCATTTCGATGTCAAGCCTCATTAGACACGATTTGTCGTAGCTCTCACATGCTCCAAACTCGAATCTGACTGTACTAAGCATCCATGGTGCATAGTGCTGACATCTAGGAAAACCTGTGTTTACTCGGTGTCGGACTGTAGCAGTCGTATTGAGAGAATGGTTTTAATATTACGTTGTAGAAGGTCTTCACTCACAGTCCTTTCTGGAGAAGTGTTTTAGAGCTTTTAGAGGTTATAGCGATACTGGTGAGAACAGTGATTCGTAAACAATTTGAGTAAAAGTAACTATGAAAACAGCGAAAAATCTTCGTGTTTTTTTGTGGTTTAGCAGACGATTCGTGTCAAATGTGGAGCGGCAATGACTATGAATTGATCGATTTTTCTTTTGATGTTCTAAAGTGTGGTCTTATGATAAACTAGTAATGCTACATCATCACTATTCCGTTTCTTTCGGTTAATTTGACACTCGACCTGTTTCAATAAATAGCAGACGAAACGAAGAGTTGGTTCAAATGGCTCTGAGGACTATGGGACTTAACTTCTAAGGTCATCAGTCCCCTATAACTTAGAAATACTTAAACCTAACTAACCTAAGGACATCACACACATCCATGGCCGAGGCGGGATTCTAACCTGCGACCGTAGCGGTCTCGTGGTTCCAGACTGTAGCGCCTAGAACCGCACGGCCAAACCGGCCGGCAAAACGAAGAAGTACGATTCAGTAAAGTGACGCCCCTTCACAACATCCTGAGTGACGGGACTGGTTAGATGTTGCCACGGAAGGAATGAAATGCTTCCTTGGTGCGCTACAGAGTATGGCATTAAAAATGGAAGAACTTGTAAGAATTTTTTCTGAAGAGATTCGCTACAATAATCTGCTTTCTTTACAGACTGTTATGTCGTATACGAATTTCTGGGCATTTCATGTTTCAAACTCAGGTTCAGTTACGCCTGAGTAAAGCGAAAAATCCGTTGGGTTACCTCTCTGGCAAGTTTCTCGACGTTTATAGACCATATAAGTTCATAGCTACTGATGAATATGAAATATCGTTCCATTGTATAGTCCTCAAAAATGAATAAAATAGGTACTAAGAACTTATGTAACTGTAGATTCATCTAATGGTCATATCTGCTGTTTGATACACTATTTTGGTGCTATAACGATAGAGCCATTGATTCGCTCCGTCTTGACTGTTCCAAGAGAATAGTTAGGTCTTCTATTGTTCGATAGTATCAGATATGTTGAGAGCAATCAGGATGTCACTTGCACACTGACCGTTTTTGTACAGGTGCTGCATTAGCTGCAGAACTGTTGAAACAGGTTGTGCATCTCACAGGAGCGGTACAGGCCAGTTGCAAGAACCTTCCGCGTCAACAGAAGCGTGAAACAAGATGCCTTCACAATAACAAAATGAGCGTTCTGGCACTGCAGGCTAAATGAAGTGATCTCATGCCTTCTACAAAAGTACATAGTATCAGTTATGGGAAGGAGAAACAGAAGGCTAATGAAATATACAATGAAACGAAACGTAATCATTGATTGTACTACGATGGTGGGCGGAGTTCATCGAGCTCATTATTTTATGTACAATTATGATTTTGTAATGAAATGTCTCAAGGGGTGGCGAATTTTGTACTTCTGGTTGCTGGACATAGGAGTGTAGTCAGTTATTTACTATAGATGAACACTGGGGGGAAAAAAGTAATTTGACTATACTGTGAAAAGATTATAAGAAAGAAGACAAGGACAGAAGTGAGGGCGTCGTTCAGCTTCTGATGATGACGAACGAATAAATGGAACGTTGCATTTTATCAGCAAGCTTCCTGCAACAAACAGAAAATTGTGCAGAGAAAAGGAATGTGGCAGGTGAGAAACTGTATGTTACTGCGGAACATGCGCACCAAACCCTGCTCTCAGTTGTGAAGTGTTTCCAAATAAAGCAGAAAACGAAAAGTTTTGTACTGTGATGCTTAGGTAAATATGTCAAAATGAAAGCACATTCTTTTGTTTTAATGTATACCCGGAACACCATAACTGTTTATCAGTGGTTTCATTGTTTCGACAAAGAGACTTGCGCCATTCTCTGTGAATAACAACATACAGGGACGCGTTGGGTTTGCCTAAAGAAAAGAAAGAGTCGCGCGTCCTGACGGGATGTAGCACTCATAACACCATAAAAAGGTCCTAATGACGTGTGTCCAGAAACAACTAACTGTTGGTAAGTGGATCAATTCACTTGTGTCGAGAACGATAGGCTGTCTCTATGTTGAAGTTCTTTGCCAATTTCTGTATTTAGTCTTCTGACGGTACTGGTGTTGTCAGATAAAGCTTTGAAATCTGTTTTCTATGTAGCTATTTTGTACGTATTGTTACGCGTCTGTGCAGCCATAAGTAGATGATTCGTGATTCCATGGAGTGAGACCAATCAAAACAGTAAACCGGAGTTGTATTATTCATCGTGGGATACGGCAGACACGCCATTTTGGTATGTCTAACAGACAAGGACGTGTCGTGTACTCCAAAAGACGTCTCCAACGCCACCTTTTATCTGAAAAATTTTCATCAGGTAGTTTGAGCGACTTGCAGACGCATCACCGCAAAACGGACAAGGGATTATGGAAGACTTCCCTCAGCTGGCACGCCATATGTTGAGGAGAGGGTATGGAGTAGGTTAGGTTAGGTTAGTGTTTTTTAACTTCCCGTAGACAACGAGGTCATTAGAGACGGAGCGCAAGCTCGGGTTAGGGATGGATGGGGAAGGAAATCGGCCGTGCCCTTTCAAAGGAACCATCCCGGCATTTGCCTGAAACGATTTAGGGAAATCACGGAAAACCTAAATGAGGATGGCTGGAGACGGGATTGAACCGTCGTCCTCCCGAATGCGAGTCAAGTGTGCTAACCACTGCGCCACCTCGCTCGGTATATGGAGTAGAGGACGACTCTGTGAAAAAAGTAGGAAATTGTAAACGTGAACCACCATTTTATGTTATTCGTTCGGGCAGATGCTCGTACTTCATCGGTATCAGCTACAGCAGCTGCAAGCTCTCAGGCAATGAGACCACTGTGCCACAATAGTGAACTGGAGAGGATTATGAAATGCAGTACCGAGGACACGCAGTTCTTACCTAGCATTTTATTTAAGAAAGTGGCGTGATTCAGAAAAAAATGAGACAAAAAATTAACACAAAAATGCAAGCTGCTTAAAACACACTGCCACTAAATACTACAGGGTGTAGTATTGGTAAAAACTGGAAGAAAAATTCCCATAATAATATGTTCGGGAATCAATAATTTTCGAGATATGGACTAACCTGTCCTGTCTTTCCCATCTGTGGGTTACGTAGAAGTAGACTCCGGAGGCAGTGTTGGATGTGTTGACTGTGCATCTTGACACATCCTTCAGCCCCTCTTCGCAGTGGATCACGCACCATTTTTAATTCACCTGGCTCCACTCGGAAGGCCTCTCATAGTTCACTGCTGCAGGTTCTACATGTTGCCTGTGAGTTGGACGTACACCAGTGTCTTTAAGTGTCCCGGTAGCCAGATATATAACAGATTCAGGTCTGGTGAAGAGGAGACCGTACTATCGGACGTCATCGCCAGATCAGTCGCCCGTGAAAGGTGCGTTAAGGTATTAATATATAATATGGGGTATCTCCCCGCCATGCGTAAAACCACTGTTTTGTCTTTCTGCAGAGGTAACGTTCTCCTAGCGCTGCCAATTCATCGCGCAGAAATCTGAGCTACACATGTTTAGTAAAGCACCGACAATTCCTGTCCGCACCTCAATTCTAAAGCGAAGCTGAGGTCTAATGTCAATGATTGCTAGAGGTTATGCATTTGTCCACAAATAAGTAATGTGGTACTTTAATGTGCTATCCCTTATGAATCCAGAATCTGTAAATATAATGTGCCGGCCGCGGTGGCCGAGCGGTTCTAGGCGCTTCAGTCCGGAACCGCGCAACTGCTACGGTCGCAGGTTCGAACCTGCCTCTGGCATGGATGTGTGTGTTGTCTTTAGGTTTGTTAGGTTTAAGTAGTTCTGAGTTCTAGGGGACTCTAGGGGACTAATGACAGATTTTAAGTCCCACAGTGCTCAGAGCCATTTAAACCATTTTGTAAATATAATGCAGGCTGTAAACAGCAGATCTTCAACGCCTGCATCTCAGCAGTTAATGGTTTCCTGACGTATCGTTATCAAAACATGCAAATGATGATGAAAACAACGCGTTAGGATCACTTTGTTAGTAATTTGTGTGCAGGAACTGCGGGTAGCATACTATCTATAACACAAGGTAACAAATACAGTTGATCACAAGTTTCTGCGCAACAAATTACCCGAGAAAGTGGATAATGTTACCACTACAGAAGTACAGTGAACAGGGTTTATGTGATGTGTGTCAGGACATCATTTTCTACGCCTGCACAAACGCATAACGGACGATGAAATCAGAATGAATCTTTCACTCTGTGCTTACATAAAAACTGATGAGAGGAGGAGTTACGGGTCATGATCGGCTCCAGCAGGCGGTGATGGGGTAGGGAGGGCAAAGCGCACCGTAGCCCTTGGAGGTTAGGTTTTGGTGACGGAAAAATTTTAAATTTTAATGTGGTTCTAGAAGAAGTTAAACAACGCAATGAAATTTCAGCATAAATGAAGAAGTGTGAGAATATGCTGGTAATACAAATCATTCATAAAATATACTGTCTTATGAGTAATTATCTACGGTACTGTGAAACAGACGACAAACGAAGCGCTGAGTTGATCACCTTCGGTATGTACTTCAAAATAGCAACATTTTATAGTGGCGCGTTGCCATCTCAATTTTTGCCAAGCCCCTAAACAAGACTTGAAATGCAGCTACGTCTTCTTGAAAGCTCCTACAGAAGTGAAAAATGTAACAATAAAGATAAATTTCAGTATATGATAGCACTATAGTTCCTATACCATACCTGTTCCGACGGGGAACACGAAGGCGTCGACGTGTCTATCTCCTCCTTATCACACACACAATGTCCAGCATGACAATTCGCTTGTAGTACTACATGGATAGACATCACCGATCACCATTTCATTTGACACAAATATTACCAAGCCCCTATGCCCGATTGTTAGGCCCGGTAGGTTTCTCACATTTATAGTAAAGGGCCTACCTTCAACAATTTGCTATAAAACACCTGAAAATTGCTTCCACTTCGCCCATTCAATAATATTACTAAATGGCAATCGGGACTGTAGCCACCGAAGCCAAAATCCGAGTAATGCGGCATGTCCATCTCTTGCCGGTGGTCCATTAGTTTTTCGATTAAAGTCGACTTACCAATATTGGTATCTCCAAATAAATGTAACTGTCATTTCCTCACCTGCTTTGAGTAAAAGGTCGCATTTACCAATTTACAGCTTCCCGCGCCCAATCGCTTTACAACAAATCTCAACGTGTAAGAGAAAAAATTTTGAAGCTTTTCTCTAGAAATTCCGGTCAATACTTCTAGATAAATTTCGTTCGGGACCAATAAGCTGCCATAAACGGGTCTGTAGAATCAAGCTTCTGTGTATGACTAACCCACCTACGAAAATGAACATTAAATGATAATGAGGACGCACTATCGCTAAGAGAAAACAGTTTATATTAAATAAGTAAATAATAACTAAAATTCACAGTGCGCGTCACGTGCCACGCATTTTGATTAATCGGCGTTTACGCGTGAAAAGATGCATGGCATCCTTCTGCAATTACTCATTTGGATCTGTCATTAATACCAGTTCTTCTCGTTTACAAGCACCTCTAAATTGACTTTTTTCTGCTTTGTCTGTAACTACCTTTAACTTCTCGCTCATACCCTTTATTTCAATGTGCTGAAGCCATAATGAATAGAACAATACAGAAAAGGCATCAGAACTTGCAATTTCAATTTTTTGTTTGGTGAGAAAAGTTTACGATTGCTTTTCTTTGTTCACGCGACTCTGGGCAGTCTTTAATGGGCATATATGAGCCCTAACGTTTGGAATACTGAGTACGACAGGATGGGAAAACAGAATAGATGTGATCGCCCGTCGTAAGTATGTCATATGGGAGGTCTATGATGTACGGTTCGAAATGAGTGAAGACGAAAATATGGACAGAATGGTTGCGTAGGACAACCTCATTCGTGATTTTACGTTCTTATGTTCAGTGGTGGGTGTATTACTCCATATTAATGTTGTCAGCAAAAATACGTTACGTTATTCCCACAGATATGTGGAAAGCTATGGGCTTACTCGAAAACAAAAAAAGTATCTCACAAACTACCGAAATGACGTCAAATTCCAAGATCACCCACTACACTCTAACAACCTGTCAACTCAAATCCGTCCGTAGGTTTACAACGCGGATACGGAATAGACGGAAGAAGACAATGTTCCAGTATGAAGGAGAAGACGAGAAAACTGAAGATCCAGAAAGGCAGTACGAATATAATTGTACCTTAGAAAGCATTGGGTATTACAATACGTGCACTTAGTAATAAATTTCAGAAGCTTAAAAGTTACAGTGAGCATTTTGTTTTCTTGTATGACGTTACTGAAATTAAAGAACCCTCAATTCCCGTTCTAAGTGACAAGTGTATGCTTACGTGACTTTGCGACAGTTTTACTCATGGACAGGTTAAGGACATCAGTTTTGTCAACTCTGAAGGTGATTTTAAACTGGCCTAATCGTTAGTATGGCCTGGTTGCACACCAGGCGAAATTTTGAAACTCGTATAGAGAGTATGGCTTTTCGATCAATGTAACTGGAGCTTTATGAATTTTGCTAACACAGTCGGCGACATTGCCAAGTGGAGAAAGGAGCTTTTGGAAGCATAAGCTGATTGAAACGTATCTGACGTCAACAACCGGTCAGGCACAACTGTGCGGGCACGAAACGCTACTGGCTGAACATGAGCTACCTGATTGTTTGGATTTCAAGAGTCACACAGCTGTTTACTGATTGCAAAGCAAGAAAAATATCCATAAGGTGAATAAGAATACGAACATATGCTTATCGTTAATTTTAGTTTTGATTTATTTACGTACAATGTGAATCTTTATTCATCTACGCATGAGAAGATGCATGGCATCCTTCTCCAATTACTCATGTGGATCTGTCATTAATACCTGTTCTTGTTGTTCCAAGCACCTCTAAATTGATTTTTTCTGCTTTGTCTGTAATTTCTTTTAATTTTTCCCTCATTCTCTTTTATTTCTCTGTGTTGAAGTCATAATGACAAGAATAATGGAAAGTTGTGCCTGACCCGTTGTTGACGTCAGAGACGTTTTAATCAGCTTATGATTCCAAGAGCTTCTTTTTCAACTTGGCAGTGTCACCGACTGTGTTAGCAAAATTCATAATGTTCCAGTTACACCTGTGCAAACATACTGTTGGAGGTGACATTTCAAGTTCTATAGTTTATTTGCTTTTCCTTGTTCGCTGAGACCCGTAGTTCTGCTTGAAAGTCTTTGACATAATTTGAGATGTTTCGGGGCTTTAGCAACTTCTGTCGACATTTGCGATCTGCCACTGTTCAGCGCTGCAGTGAGCAGTGAACAGGCGAGTGTTTGTTTCTTTGTCGTCGTGTGTGCTTCGAAAATATACCACATGTGAAGATAAACGTCTATGTAAATACGCGCTTTCAAGGACTCTGTCTCTTCCGTGAGTCAGTGCTGCGAGAAGTCTGCTCGCCTCTACTCCCTCCTTTTTACACTTCCCGCAGCCCTCATTGTGCTCCTCCCTCCACACCGCATGCCCCCCTCTCCTCAAGCAAAAAGTGGAAAGATTGAAGTTGGAAACTCAGCGAGTGACTTAACTTTATTTCGGTTGAGTCAATTAATTTTGGAGCTTTAACTCAAAATGTATTACACTATAAATGTTTCACTTCTGCTTCACTGCCTGGTGCCCCTTACCTGACTATGCTCGTAAAGACGTATTTCACGTCTCAGTGACGTATGAACAAGTGTGACTGTAAAAATAAGAAGTCATGGATGAATGTCTTTGTGAAAATTGTTGAATAAGAATGGAAACGTATGGAGCGGAGGTAACGCTTTAAATTTTCGCACAGGGAGACAGCTTCGATGGAGCTCGCCGTAACTACGGTATGTATATCGGTATGCCTAAACACTGGGACATATAGCTCACTATTCGTCTACTTGCAACCACGAAATGACGCTGATTGTTGCAATATGATGCTAGATTTACTCTGTAAGGAACAGAATCGATTGTGATTAAAACGACAAAACATTCGAAGTAACCTATTCAATATAAAACCTCTATCTAAAATGTGTGCACGTACAAGCACTCTCTCTCTCTCTCTCTCTTTCTCTCTTTCTGAATGAAAACTATGATCACTAGTTCAGTAGAAGAAACGTATTTCACAGTAGCGAAAGTTAAGAAGTGCTCATAGCTCAAAGGTATGCACTTTAGAAACCATGCTTACTAAACATTTTCTTTCTTTTTTGGGCCTGTAATTCCACCTCTCACGATATGGAAATGAAAACAACTTCTAGTATATGTTTTTTATCAGTAGCTCAAAGCTCTTGAAGTTTGTGTTTTATAGACCGTGTTTGCTAGTATTTTTGCTTCGGATGTTCATGCCTTCCATATCCCTGAATATTGACTGTTCTTCTGGCGACGACCTGCACATGTCTATCTCTGACAATGGCATTCCTATAGTCGTATTATCAGAGGGTCCCAGTCTATGTCTGTACATTTTTCTCCTGTCACTGAAGAGAGAAGCAATCACGTTGAACCTTTTCGGTATTAGCATTTGTTGTACCGATTTCCAGGGAAGTGAAGTGGTCATTGCAGCGCCGAGAGTGTTGTACATTTGTTTTATTGATGCCTTTAACCTCTCCTATTATTCCATTCATATATCACTTCTTTCTCCAATGTCTTCCAATGTATCTCCACTTCAGTATGTTTTGTACAATGACATCAGTTGCAAATTTGCTATGTGGACGTTGTGGCCTATTTTACACCTTATTTTAGATGTATATGACGGTACTATGCTGAGTGTATTTATATGTTTTGACGATGCCATTACGGCTATTTCACATTAGGACATGGTGTAGAACAGGTACCCTTTACCTTATTTGTATTGAAAGATAGACTGCCACTAGGTGTATATAATTTTTATATTGTATATCTGTAGATGGTCATTACTGACTGAAACCGGTGTCAAAGACTGGAATTGAAAAAAAAATTTCCATATGATAAGTATGGAGACTTCCTCTATTTTATCTCTTTGAAAAAATGCTGATTTTGAGATACCAATATCGTGTATCAGCCAGATTATTCCTCACACTGGTGGTATGAGATTGTTTCCGATCTGCAAGTTAGTGTGAAACAAATCATTGATTGCTGCCATCACACTGTTTCAGCATACACTATAGTGAAGTACTATGTCACGCAAGATTCCATCATTTGCTAAGATGGCAAATGCCCTGAATCCGCTTCTCAGGAGGAAATGGTGGTCTCTGTATGTTTGCCAAAGGAGTGGTACTACTCCAAGGTGGAATTGAAACTGAACGAATAAATTTTCTATATTTTTGGAAATCACGGCCAAGCCTTCCACCGTTGTGTCGTTTCATACCTAAACGCCCTCTCAGTATGCTCCCTATAGCAACGTCTGAGGGTTACTCTGCCTGCACCAGTCCTGACCTAGTCCAGCCATCGCAGCCACTTTAGGAGCCGCCACGGCTTTCACGAAAGCCTTACGCTCACGCGACGTCGTCGGACCATGTTCTTCGGGCCGGGCCATCGTCTTCCAGCTGCGCCGGCACCGGCCCACTGTGCAGTACGAATGGGCTGTGCTGGAGGGAGAACAGGCCCCCTCCAGCAAGTAGTTCCGCTTCGCCGAGCCCCGTTTGCTGGCGCTGCAATATCCAGCTGACCTGGCAGCGGCACTTTCCGTTATTGAAGTAATGCAACCCAATCGGGAGCGACGCTGGAGCTGGAAGTCAAGTCGCGGCCCGGTTGCCCTAAGAGGAGGGGAGCGAGTGGGCGGCGGCAACGGCCTGCGAGTGGGACGTGGGGCTGAGCCGCCAGATGCTGCCACGGCTGCCGTTTAGCGACCCGACGGGTAGCCGCACGCTGTAATGCTAGCTCGTCGTTCGAATACAGATTTCTCTGCTAAACTGCTTGCCACAGTAGCGCATTCCGAGTCTCATATTAAGTTGCAGAGGGGTCATGTACAGACGACGTGATGTTTTGGCGTCAAATATACATTAATATCTTTTTTATTTCATTTATTCATGTAATCTTCACAGGAGATTGCTGCGTTGTTGTTTTATTTGTAGTATACCGCCATCTATGGATGAAAGTTTAATTACTAACACAAAAAATATCGTTCGTTTGCAAGTATATTTCCGCATCCCTGCAGTGAAATTCCCAACCACGCCATTAGACAGGGGAATTTCTAAATTGCGCAGTCTTTTTTTAAATGCAGCTGGGCTGAACAATCTCGGTTTAGTTCCTCTAACGGAATACTGTGTCACCAATCTGCAAAGAGTTTTCACATTGTACCCGAACTGGAAACCAGAACACATGAGGGAACTGTGCTGGCCAAAGTACAGTGGGACACCTGTTCAAAATGCCCGACAGACGAGCGACTGATCGTTGCGATCCGTTGTGTGGGCGACCGATCGCTTCGTAAATTGCACGCGTGTGGGCAGATGATTGTGTTCGGTCGCTGATCGCTTGTCGCTTGGAAATCCCAGGCATGGTCATGGACTGCATGCGATATGACTACCTGGCTGGTTAACGGCGGTGTGTGGCAACATGGCTTCCAATAGTTTCTATATTTGTCAATCAAGGTTGCGCAGTTTTGCTTCGTTTCGTTTTCCCGCGTCGAGTAAGAAATTTACGTTATAATTTATAGTTATCCAGAGGCAACCAGCTATACTGCAAAGTGAAGTGGAAGCTGGAGATGCCACTTATATTAAGACGTAACATAAAATGCAACCTCTGGTTTTGCATGATTAGTATTCTGAACATTGTGCTGTAGCAGTAGAACTGATGGGAGTTCATAGAAATAGTCTCGATACAACGGGCTCCATCTTATGATTTTATATTATTTATGAAATAATTACACCTATTATTAAAGTTTTTAATCTCTGAACAGAATGATACCCGTACCTATTTTAATGTTAGGAGGAAATTCTAATTTAAATGTTCAGTGCAAATCTATTTTACAGCTGTACTCAAGTCCCTTGTCATTTCATATATTCTAGTTGTCCTTCATACAATTTACAACAAGAGTTGCAGTAGTCAGTAGTGCTGCTATTGACAACACCTCTGTAGAAACATCGAGTAAATTTTGTAGGCCTAAGGTTTGCAACTAAACCATAAGTTTAACGAATAAAAAAGAAATTGTGGACTAATAAACGTTAAACGAAATGTATTAGTTCACACAACCCATTTGCCGTCAATGGAAAATATAATACAGTCTTTTAAGTAAGCTACAGGTCCAAAGGAAAGCATTTCAAATCAAGTTTGATAACTTATAAGTCTAGCTTATTTTAAATTTGTATTCGTGAGGATACGGCGATCAACTGAAACTGTGCTGAAAATAGCAGTTCATTCGCCATAGCAGAATTTCTTTGTAGTGACGTTCTTAATAGTGATTTCAATTGATCAGAAAATCGCTCTTGTGTGGGGTGACGTGGAAAGCGACCAGTAGTAGTCGACATTGCATGAGAGATCCGTCGTGCGTGTGTAGGGCCCTCAAATCCCCGTTGACGCATGCGTGGTTTGCCACTTATCACCGTGCATGCGTCGTTAGAGCGCATGCGCATCTGTTGCACGTTTGTTCTCCACTATGAGCTCTGCTGTGGTGAAAGGTAACATCAGCATAAGACCGATAGTCTACATACTTAAAATGTCAGGACGACGCCGTCTACACGGTGAACGAACTTTTCTATAACAGGATCACATGCATTATCTAACTGGAATTAGCCGTACCGATTAATAAGTGGATCAGTTAGCCTTAGTTCCATTCAGCCACCGATAGCTGAGTTCCAAAAGTTTGAGGTATGGGCTACAATTTTCGTTTCATTGTATGATATTTCATCGAATGACCAGTAGGAACACTGAGTTCTGCGGTAGCAGATTTCCTGTCTTGTTGTTCGAGCACACTCTTAAAGTACTTTTATTTAAGAACGAGTTTTGTGAACCATCTGACCGCATCGCCACATGTAGTCCCTTGTTTCTCCTGGTGTCCAACCTTCTATCGAAAATTTTCAGGAGTGGGCACTCGAATCAGCAATTTCAAAACCAACAGCATTTTGGCGATAGATTGATGACAATTTTATAAATTCGCCTCATAATTGGGATACTGTTTAAGAGCCCTTCAACATCGTGGCTTGACACATGGAAACACCATATTTTCTATAGTTATGGAGAAGGTTATTTGCCGTTTTTCCGTCTCGCTTTTAGTCGACATAGGAGGGATGGTACACTAGGACTTTCAGTAATTTAATAGCCTATTTTTTTGTGTCGTCAGACTTCTGACTGGTTTGATGCGGTCCGCCACCAATTCCTCTCCTGTGCAGCCTCTTCGTCGCATAGCAGCGCTCGTATCCTATGTTCTCAGTTATTTGTTGAGTGGATTCCATTCCCTTCCTTTCTCTACAGCTTTTACCCTCTACAGCGACCGGTGTACGAGGGAAGTCATTCCCTGATGTCCTAAAAAATGTTGTCTCATCATGTCCCTTCTTCTTGTCAGTGTTTTAATCATGTTCCTTTCTTCTCGCGTTCTTTGGAGACTCGTATCATTCCCTACCTCATCAGTTCATGATATTTACAACATTCTTCTGTAGCACCACATTTCTAATGCTTCGTTTTCTTCTGTTCTTGCTTTCCCCGCTCATGACTCAGTACCAAAAAAATTCTGTGCTCAAAACGCACATCATTATAAATGTTTCCAGTATCTGATACAATTAGACACATCTTGCCAGTGCTAACCTGTTTTTCATGTCCTCCCTGCTCTGTCATCTTGGGTTATTTTGCTTCCAATGTAGCAGCATTCCTTAACTTCCTGTAGTTCGTTGTCAAAAGTTTTATTGCTATATTTATTTCTATTCTCATTCCTGTTACTTCTAATTAGTAAAAGTGAAGAAAAAATCCGAATGGAAGGATAAGACATATGATGCTCAGTGAAGTCCTTGCATATACTCACACTTAAAGCGAAAGTTCCCCTAACGTGAATCAGCAAACGAAAATTTCCCGCGGTCCTTTATACACTTTTATTTTTTTGGTCATCGGTCTAGTGACTGGTTTGATGCGGCCCGCCACGAATTCCTTTCCTGTGCTAACCTCTTCATCTCAGAGTAGCACTTGCAACCTACGTCCTCAATTATTTGCTTGACGTATTCCAATACAGTTTTTGCCCTCTACAGCTACCTCTAGTACCATGGAAGTCATTCCCTCATGTCTTAGCAGATGTCCTATCATCCTGATCCGTCTCCTTGTCAATGTTTCCCACATTCCTTTCCTCTCCGATTCTGCGTAGAACCTCCTCAATCCTTACCTTATCAGTCCACCTAATTTTCAACATTCGTCTATAGCACCACATCTCAAATGCTCCGATTCTCATCTGTTCCGGTTTTCCCACAGTCCATGTTTCACTAACATACAATGCTGTACTCCAGACGTACATCCTCAGGTATTTCTTCCTCATATTAAGGCAGGTATTTCATATTAGTAGACTTCTCTTGGCCAGAAATGCCAAATTTGCCATAGCGAGTCTGCTTTTGATGTCCTCCTTGCTCCGTCCGTCATTGGTTATTTTAATGCCTAGGTAGCAGAATTCCTTAACTTCATTGACTTCGTGACCATCAATCCTGATGTTAAGTTTCCCGCTGTTCTCATTCCTATTACTTCTCATTACCTTCGTCTTTCTCCGATTTACTCTCAAACCATACTCTGTACTCATTAGACTGTTCATTCTGTTCAGCAGATCATTTAATTCTTCTTCACTTTCACTCAGGATAGCAATGTCATTAGCGAACCGTATCATTGATATCCTTTCACCTTGTATTTTAATTACACTCCTGAACCTTTCTTTTATTTCCATCATTGCTTCCTCGATGTACAGATTGAAGAGTAGGAGTGAAAGGCTACAGCCTTGTTTTACACCCTTCTTAATACGAGCACTTCGTTCTTGATCGTCTACTCTTAATATTCCCTCTTGGTTGTTGTACATATTGT
This sequence comes from Schistocerca serialis cubense, assembly GCF_023864345.2. Classification (NCBI taxonomy): domain Eukaryota; kingdom Metazoa; phylum Arthropoda; class Insecta; order Orthoptera; family Acrididae; genus Schistocerca; species Schistocerca serialis. The sequence continues at coordinate 272,125,414 of NC_064642.1, forward strand.
ATATGACCCGTCTCTCCCCATAGCTTACCCCAACTTTTTTCAGAATCTCGAACAGTTTGCACCATTTTATATTGTCGAACGATTTTTCCAGGTCGACAAATCCTATGAAAGTGTCTTGATTTTTATTTAGCCTTGCTTCCATTATTAGCCGTAACGTCAGAATTGCCTCTTTCGTCCCTTTACTTTTCCTAAGGCCAAACTGATCGTCACCTAGCGCATTCTCAATTTTCTTTTCCATTCTTCTGTATATTAACTTGTAAGCAGCTTCGATGCATGAGCTGTTAAGCTGATTGTGCGATAATTCTCGCGCTTGTCAGCTCTTGCCGTCTTCGGAATTGTGTAGATGATGCTTTTCCGAAAGTCAGATGGTATATCGCCAGACTCATACACACCATCGCGAATTGTCGTTTTGTTGCCACTTCCCCCAATGAATTTTGAAATTCTGATGGAATGTCATCTACCCCTTCTGCCTTATTTGACCGTAAGTCCTCCAAAGCTCTTTTAAATTCCGATTCTAATACTGGATCCCCTATCTCTTGTAAATCGACTCCTGTTTCTTCTTATATCACATCAGACAAATCTTCACCCTCATAGAGGCTTTCAATGTATTCTTTCCACCTATCTGCTCTCTTCTCTGCGTTTAACAGTGGCATTCCCGTTGCACTCTTAATGTTACCACCGTTGCTTTCAATGTCACCAAAGGTTGTTTTGACTTATCTGTATGCTGAGCCTGTCCTTCCGACAGTCATATCTTTTTTGATGTCTTCACATTTTTCTTGCAGCCATTTCGTCTTAGCTTCCCTGCACTTCCTATTTATTTCATTCCTCAGCGACTTGCATTCCTGTATTCCTGATTTCCCCGGAACATGTTTGTACTTCCTCCTTTCATCAATCAACTGAAGTATTTCTTCTGTTACCCATGGTTTCTTCGCAGCTACCTTCTTTGTACCTATGTTTTGCTTCCCAACTTCTCTGATGGCCCTTTTTAGAGATGTCCATTCCTCTTCAACTGTACTGCCTACTGCGTTATTCCTTATTGCTGTATCTATAGCGTTAGAGAACTTCAAACGTATCTCGTCATTCCTTAGTACTTCCGTATCCCACTTCTTTGCGTATTGATTCTTCCTGACTAATATCTTGAACTTCAGCCTACTCTTCATCACTACTATATTGTGATCTGAGTCTATATCTGCTCCTGGGTACGCCTTACAATCCAGTATCTGATTTCGGAATCTCTGTCTGACCATGATGTAATCTAATTGAAATCTTCCCGTATCTCCCGGCCTTTTCCAAATATACCTCCTCCTCTTATGATTCTTGAACAGGGTATTCGCTATTACTAGCTGAAACTTGTTACAGAACTCAAATAGTCTTTCTCCTCTTTCACTCCTTGTTCCAAGCACATATTCTCCTGTAACCTTTTCTTCTACTCCTTGCCCTACAACTGCATTCCAGTCTACCATGACTATTAGATTTTTGTCCCCCTTTACATACTGCATTACCCTTTCAATATCCTCATACACTTTCTCTATCAGTTCATCTTCTGCTTGCGACGTCGTCATGTATACCTGAACTATCGTTGTCGGTGTTGGTCTGCTGTCGATTCTGATTAGAACAACCCCGTCACTGAACTGTTCAAAGTAACACACACTCTGCCCTACCTTCCTATTCATAACGAATCCTACACCTGTTATACCATTTTCTGCTGCTGTTGATATTACCCGATACTCATCTGACCAGAAATCCTTGTCTTCCTTCCAGTTCACTTGCACTGACCCCTACTATATCTAGATTGAGCCTTTTCATTTCCCTTTTCAATTTTTCTAGTTTCCCTACCACGTCCAAGCTTCTGACATTCCACGCCCCGACTGGTAGAACGTTATCCTTTGGTTGATTATCCAATCTTTTTCTCATTGTAACCTCCCCCTTGACAGTCTCCTCCCGGAGATTCGAATGGGGGACTATTCCGGAATCTTTTGCCAAAAACGTTTTGATTATGAATCAAAGACGCTACCCCTAGACCACGGGTTACACTACTCGCCATTGAAATTGCTACACCACGAAAATGACGTGCTACAGGCACGAAATTTAACCGACACGAAGAAGTTGTTGTGATATGCAAATGATTAGCTTTTCAGAGCTTTCACCCAACGTGCTGACATGAGGAAAGTTTCCAACCGATTTCTTATACACAAACAGCAGTTGACAGGCGTTGCCTGGCGAAACGTACCATCACGTTTCCGACTTTGATAAAGGCCTGATTGTAGCCTATCACGATTGCCGTCTATTGTATCGCGACATTGCTGCTCGCGTTGGTCGAGATCCAATGACTGTTAGCCGAATATGGAATCTGTGGGTTCAGGATGGTAATACGGAAGGCCGTGCTGGATCCCAACGCCCTCGTATCACTAGCAATCGAGATCACAGGCATCTTATCCGCATGGCTGTAACGGATCGCGCAGTCACGTCTCAATCCCTGAGTCAACAGATGGGGACGTTTGCAAGACGACAACCATCTGCACGAACAGTTCGACGACGTTTGCAGCAGCATGTACTATCAGCTCGGAGACCATGGCTGGGGTTACCCTTGACGCTGCATCAGAGACAGGAGCGCCTGTGATGGTGTACTCAATGACAAACCTGGGTGCACGAATGACAAAACGTCATTTCTTCAGATGCATCCAGGTTCTGTTTACAGCATCATGATGTTCGCATCCGTGTTTGGTGACATCGGGGTGAACGCACATTGGAAGCGTGTATTCGTCATCGCCATACTGGTGTATCACCTGGCGTGTTGGTATGGGTGCCATTGGTTACACGTCTCGGACACCTCTTGTTCGCATTGACGGCACTTTGAATAGTGGACGTTATATTTCAGATGTGTTACGACCCGTGTCTCTACCTCCATTAGATCCCTGCGAAACTCTACATTTCATCAGGATAATGCACGACCGCATGTTGCAGGTCCTGTACGGGCCTTTCTGGATACAGAAAATGTTCGACTGCTGACCTGACCAGCACACTCTCCAGATCCCTCACCAACTGAAAACATCTGGTCAATGGTGGCCGAGCAACTGGCTCGTCACAATACGCCAGTCACTACTCTTGATGAACTGTGGTGTCGTGTTGAAGCTGCATGGGCAGCTGTACCTGTACACGCCATCCAAGCTCTGTATGACTCAATTCTCAGGTGTATCAAGGCCGTTATTACGGCCAGAAGTGGTTGTTCTGGGTACTGATTTCTCAGGATCTATGCACCCAAATTGCGTGAAAATGTAATCACATGTCAGTTCTAGTATAATATATTTGTCCAATGAATACCAGTTTATCATCTGCATTTCTTCTTGGTGTAACAATTTTAATGGCCAGTAGTGTACTTTCCATGATGATGACAAGAAGTCTGTCAAATTTTCCAATTATGAACAGAGTTTACTCTGTCTCAATTGAAGACCACGCGGGAAACTTTTGGCTCTGTGCTAAGGCAGAAGGACGGTCTGTATTTTATAATTACCAAGAAGAAGTACGTCCTGTCCACTGCCAGGGCAACCGTAGAGATGCGTGCTAACTTCTAATGAAGTCAACCTGACTCAGGAAACCACGAAAAGGAAATGATACCCGACTCTCACACTGTAAACTACGAAGCTTAGCATTCTCCTTACTATCATTTCTGTCTGCCTCTGCCAATCATAGGCAAGAGAGGCCAGAGCACAGTACAGAGAATCTGTGAAGGAAAGGAAAACGATCCTGTCAATTCCTAAGTGCTGTTCCTACATTTTATGCTTAGCAGGGAAGAGTTACCCACCGCCCTTCTGACGTCATAGCATTTAAGCCAGCCAGCATACGTCGCTAAATTCTCAGCATTCTCGCACTCTGGAGTTTCTCAAAAAGAGAAAAACCCTATCGCAGTCGTCGACGGAAGAAATCCTTTGTCCCTCAGCCGAAAGTGTTAGATTTTGACTTCCAAGAGAGACCTCTCCCCAGTGTGGGATGTGAAACACCCTCTCCACCACTGGGACAAGAAAGCTTGTTTTTGAAGGCTTTTGTGTACTTCAGAGTCACAAATGACTTTGTACATCCGGCTGAGCTGGTCTTCTGCGAACCCTGTCTCAGTGGGCGCTGCTGCTGCTGTGGCGCTTTCGTCTGACCAGCCATTGTAAAGACATCTATCTGCAAGCTGAGGGCTTGCCAGTGATGTCCGCTCTGTGGGAAACCTGCCTTCTTTCTCAATCCTGACAGAATCTTCTCTGTTAGGATGGCAAATTCATTGAAACTAAAATTACTTCGATTACTTTTTCTCAGTGAAGCATGGAGTTGTGTTATTTGGTGGAAGAGACCAAACAGCGAGGTCATCGGTCTCGTCGGATTAGGGAAGGATGGAGGAGGAAGTTGGCCGTGCCCTTTCAAAGGAAAATGGTTCAAATGGCTCTGAGCACTACGGGACTTAACATCTATGGTCATCAGTTCCATAGAACTTAGAACTACTTAAACCTAACTAACCTAAGGACACTACACAACACCCAGTCATCACGAGGCAGAGAAAATCCCTGACCCCGCCGGGAATCGAACCCAGGAACCCGGGCGTGGGAAGCAAAAACGCTACCGCTTTCAAAGGAACCATCCCGACATTTGCCTGGAGCGATTTAGGGAAATGACGGTAAACCAAAATCAGGATGGCCGGACGCGCGATTGAACCGTCGTCGTCTCGAATGCGAGTCCACTGCACCACTTCGCTCGGTTGCAACTAAGGACGTGATGACAAGCAGAGAGAAGGTTACTGAATTAAAGAATAAAGAGAATAGACAGGAGAACATACATGCACACTCATTGACTACTCGTATTACTAATGCAAATCTGCATATTTCTCGATTTAATTTTTGGTAAGGCATTTGGAAAAGTAGTTTTGCATGAATAAAAACTGAAAAATGGCACGTAAATCACAAAGTTTTTCAACGTTCTTATGCATTAGTACATAAATTGCGAAGTCAATAAGACAATTAATTTATTATTTTAATTTCGTGCTCAAATAAATAGGTGTGACATCTATACTGAAAACGACTATTATGTATATGCTGGGAGGACCATTGTTAGGAACGTTGGAAACCGATTACGGTCCAGTTTTTAACATTTAATATTTGCTTTATTAACACTTGAAGTTAAAAACAGGAATTTTGGAAACAGTCCTTTCACTTCACTGAAGTAATTTGTATATCATATGAGCATGCTCTGCAGGCAAAATAAAAAAATACTGTGGAAACTGAACAATAGTTTGGGGAATTCTGGTAACGGTAGTGTAGGCTCAGTTAAATTTTCAAAAATCTCAGTTACACATTCTACGACAGTATATGCAACATTATATGCAGTTTCCCTGATGGCGTCTTGGTCGCATACAGCTTACGCTGTGACTGATCGTGCGTTGTAATGCAAGTGGCATTCATCTGCACCCGCTAGGATTACTTTGGCAACGTATCTATGATGATGCTTCAAATGTTTCTAAGCATTATGGGACTTAACATATGAGGTAATCAGTCCCTTAGAACTTAGAACTACTTAAACCTAGCGGTCGCGCAGTTCCAGACTGTAGCCCCTAGAACCGCTCGGCCACCTCGGCTGGCGGAGAAGACTTACATCCTAGCAAAAAATGCTAAAAAGGAACAAATGACAGAGAGAACAATAACCGAAAAGAAAAAAATATATATTGCGGAGGAAAACATGAACGTTATAACCGTGCTTCAAAGATTGACGAGAACGCGATCTCGAAGTTTATGGGGGTAGCATGCTTCATAGATAAAATGTATCCATTTTATGTGCTTACTTTCTTCTGTGTTCGCTACTTAGATAACAACCCAATAATTCTGGTGGTCAAACAATGTGGCAGATTTATCTGTCAAGGAAGGTTACATTTATATGACAGGTTACCTGATGTTAAAAATGTGCAGAGACAGGCATGAAAAAAGGAGATGTGTGGTGAGTTAGCAAGACAGCAGTTAGAGGAACAATATCGTTCACACCATACAACAGCAAGGCTGTTCAACACAGTATATATTTGTTACCGTGTATTGGATATGACACGATAGTCAGATTACCAATTGGATACTTCTAATACGTATCATAGCTTGTTTGTATCAAACAGATAAATTTTAGTAAAATTGAAACTCGGAGTTGAACTTGAAAATTTCCAGTATTTCTGGTCACAAGGAAAAAATTTGATTGACTCATTCTCACTGAAAACGAGCTAAAATCTCCGATCAAACTGTTCTAGAAGGGATATGATATTGCAGCCAGTTTTAAAGCTGTCAACTTCTGTTGTGTTCTTCTGCGACTGCATTACGGTAATTTAACGGGCTACCTTCCAGTTCAGCAAAAGTCGGCCTGTAACTCGCCGAGTTCTCAAATTTTGCTAAACCAATATCTCCCTCACTTGAAACAACACGCTACGGTTTCTAAATGAAGCAGATAATTTGTGATAGACGTAAATATACGCAACTTATTCGCTGTAAGTACCAATAAAATAGCAACCATTTGGGCTAACTTTTGGTGTGTGCATGATGACCAGAGACTTCGTACCAGAAGCATATGTCAGTATTTTCTAAGTGTTGCAATATTGTTCCATTAAATTTAGGGTGAACTTCCGGATGTCTGCAACTTACTGCCACGATATTTCGGTGCAGAGTCTACTGACAGGAAAGGCACTGAGCTCACGTATGTATAACCCCGCCAGCGCATGAGTGGCGTTTGCAGTTGGCGTTCTGCATGCGCTATTTGTCTGCAAGTCTGTGCGTTGCGTCGCGCTCCCCCTGTGGCGAAAGGTGGCTTCATCGATATCAGATCGCTTGTATTCACAAGGCAAATGACACCGGCTACGCAGAGCAGGAAGTTTTTCTATGACGGGGTTCCAAGCAGAATTTAACTGGAAACCACCGCCTCATTTAACAAGGGACTCAGTCGTATTTCCACTGATTCCGTCGAAGAAGCTGCACGCCGTCTTCCAACAGACGTAGCAGAGGCAATTCGTTGAGAGTCTTTCCGTGTGCTGACGAGAACCGCTCCACCGAAGACTAACATTTCGGCTATGGAGAGAGCAGACCTGCGTAGTTTAATAGCAGACGTAAGTGCTCAAGACGGATAAAGGTACTGCTACTATTCTCATGCCACGGGAGGACTATATCAATAAGATCAATGTTTTACAGAGTGACTCAACGTATCGCAAAATCTATAAGGATCCTGCCAATCGAGTGATAACTTCTATCTAACAGTTCTCAAACAAAGGAAGTCGTGAAGAGACTGAGATTAAATCGTTCAGTTCCATCTAGGTTGTATCAACTGTTCAAGGTCCACATAGAAGGTGTGCTTTTACTCTTGTAGTAAGCAATATGGAAGCAGCCACCTATGTTTTGGCCAAATACTTGGTGTCTTACTGAAACACATTTTAGGTAAGTGTCCACATCACATAGGAAATTATAGTGACTTTATCAGCAGACTTCAGTCACGTAAGCTGGAAAGCAACGACTTGTTGGTCAGTTTTGTCCTTTCGCTTTTTACAAATGTGTCCCTGGTGGACTCACTGCATATCATCGGCAATAGGTCTGGAGCTGACACTACACCATTGCTCGAACACAATCTCTCCTCGATATACCTTTTATGTAACAACGAGTTCCTTGAACAATCTTACTGTGACACCTTGGGGAGCACTTTACCTGCTCTGGAGCCCATTCTTTTTATGTAGGAGTTTGAGAAGCCAGCACTAGCTTCAGCTATTTTAAAAGCAACAGTATTTTGACTCTTTTATAGTTTGGCCTCATGGTTTGGACAGTCTCCGAGAGTTTCTGCAACACATAAACTCTGTACATAAAAACATAAAATTTATTGTGTAGATAGAGAGAGATGGTTGCTTGCCATTTTTAGACGTCTTGATGCGACGGAAGAGCCGTGGCGCTCTTGGGATTTCGAAAGCCGATTCATACAGAACTGTATCAGCTCATACCATCTCGGATGCCGATAATCTGCCAACCGAGCTGAACCATCTGCAGACTATGTTCCAGAACAATGGATATTTGTCCCAGCAACTACAGAGAGCGCTAAGGACGTACAAGAGAACAAGAGGATGACGCCTTCAAAACGACCGCTTATTTACCATATACTGGAAATATTGCAGCCAACATAGGCAGAATATTAAGAAGACATAAAGTTAAAGCAGCTTTTCGTTCTCCTTCTAAAATCTCGGCAATGTTGGGATCTGTTAAAGACGACATAGAGTTGCGCAAGACGGGTGTTTACTGAATTCCGTACGAATGCGGCAGATCGTGTATACTACAAATGACGCGCACAGTGCAGTAACACATTGTAGGACATCGGCGGTATACTCGCCTCCTCCAAGCCAATAAGTCCGCTATCGCCGAGCATTATGTTTCGACGGGTTATTTGACGAAGTAAGACCAAACGAAACTTTTGGATCTATACCATCAATGAATCAGTGGAAATACTACTGTCTGAGTCTCTCATTAATCGAGACGGCGGTTTCCAGTTAAATTCTGCATCGAATCCAGTCATAGAAAAATTTCGTGCTGTGCTTAGCCGGTGTCATTTGCCATTCGACGACAATCGATCTGATATTGATGATATCTCTCCCAGCGCAAAGTCCCAAGCGACTAGAAGAAAAGTGCAGGTGACTCCAGTATATAAGAAAGGTAAAGGAACGGACCCGCAAATTTACAGACCAGTATCCCAAACTTTTGTTTGCCCCAGAATCCTTGAACATATCCTCAGTTCGAATATAATAAACTTTCTTGAGACTGAGAAGCTTCTGTGCACGAATCAGCATGATTTTTGAAAGCATCGCTCATGCGAAACTCAGCTTGTCTTTTTCTCTTACGATATACTGCAACTATGGATGAAGGACCACAAATAGATGTCCAGGAAGCATCTGACAAGGTGCCCGATTACAGGCTGTTAACGAAGGTACGAGCATATGGAATAAGTTCACAGATATGTGAGTGGCTCGAAGACTTCTTAAATAATAGAACCCAGTATGTTGTCTTCGATGTCGAGTTCATCAGAGACAATGGTATCGCCAGGAGTGTCTCAGGGCAGTGTGACAGGACCACTGTTGTTCACTGTATACGTATGAACTGGCTGAAAGGGTGGGCTGCATTCTTCTGTGTTTGCTGATGATGCCGTGGTGCACGGTATGGTGTCGAATTTGAGTGATTGTAGGAAGATATAAGATGACATAGACAAAATTTCCGATTAGTGTGATGAATGGCAGCTAACCCTTAGTGTGGAGAAGTGGAATTAACTACGTTAATGTTCGCCTACAGTATTACTAGTGTCCTGCTTGACACAATAAAGTCATTTAAATATCTGGGCATAACGTTGAAAAGCTGTATGAGATGGAACGAGCAAGTCAGAACTGTGGTAGGAAAGGCGAATGGTTGACTTCTGTTATTGCTAGAATTTTACGAAAGATTGGTTCACCTGTAAAGGAGACCGCGTATAGGATGCTCGTGTGACCTATTTTTGATTACGATGTAGGACTGAAGGAAGACAACGAATCAATTCGAAGGCGGGCTGCCAGATTTGTTAACAGTAGGTTCCAACAACACGTAGGCGTTACGGAGTTGCTTCGGGAACTTAAATGAAATTCCTGGAGGGAGGTCGACCTTCTTTTCGAGGAATATTATTGAGAAAATTTGGAGGATCAGAATTTGAAGCTGACTGCGGGACGAATCTACTGCCGCCAACATACATACCACTAAGATAAGATACGAAAAATTAGGGCTCTTACGGAGGTGCAAAGACGGTCTTTTCTTCCTTCGCTCTGGTTGCGAGTGGAACAAGAAAGCAAATGACAAGTAATGGTAAAGGGTACCCTCCGCCATGCACCGTACGGTGGCTTGCAGAGTAAAAAAAGTGGTTCAAATGGCTCTGAGCTCTATGGGACTTAACTACTGAGGTCATCAGCCCCCTATAACTTACAAGGGAACCTCCCCATCGCACCCCTCTCAGATAGGCACAGGGATAGGCCTTGAAAAACTGAACACAGATCAATCGAGAAAACAGGAAGAAGTTGTGTGGAACTATGAAAAAAATAAACAAAATATACAAACTGGGTAGTCCACGTGCAAGCTAGGCAACATCAAGGAGAGTGTTAGCTAACGAGCGCCATGGTCCAGTGGTTAGCGTGAGCAGCTGCGGAACGAGAGGTCCTTGGTTCAAATCTTCCCTCAGGCGAAAAGTTTAATTCTTTATTTTCAGATAATTATCAAAGTTCAGGCACTCACACATAATCAACTTCGCTCTCCAAAATTCCAGGACATGTTCAGATTTGCTTGGACGTATGCAGGATTTGACGGTCTACGCACGGAAACATTTGAAAACGTAAAAAACATATGCTTTGACAGAGCACAGGGAAAACTGTGCGACTGTGAAACTGTTGCATTCATTTGTTGCAGTTTATGTGACAAACTCTTATGTTTTCATCACTATTTTGGGAGTGAATATCACATCCACAAGAAAACCTAAATCGGGCAAGGTAGAAGAATCTTTTTACTCATTCGCCAAGTGTGCAAGTTAGGTGGGTCGACAACATATTCCTGTCATGTGACGCACATGGCGTCACCAGTGTCGTAAAGAATATGTCAGACGTGTTTTCCTGTGGAGGAATCGGTTGACCTATGACCTTGCGATCAAATGTTTTCGGTTCCTATTGGAGAGGCACGTCCTTTCGTCTACTAATCGCACGTTTTTGCGGTGCGGTCGCAAAACACTGGCACTAAACTTATTACAGTGAACAGAGACATCAATGAATGAACGGACAGATCGTAACTTTGCGAAAATAAAGAAAGTAAAATTTTCACTCGAGGGAGGACTCGAACCAAGGATTTCTCGTTCCGCAGTTGCTCGCTCTAACCACGGGACCACGGCGCTCCTCAGCTTATCCTGTCCTTGATGTTGCCTATCTTGCGCATGGAATACTCAGTGTGTATATTTTGCTTATTTTTTCATAGTTCCACACAACTTCTTCCGGTTTTCTCGATTGATCTGTGTTTAGTTTTTCAAGGCCTATCCACTGTGTTAATTTATAACTAAATCTGAGGGGGGTGCGATGGGGAGGTTCCCTTGTTAGAACTACTTAAACTTAACTAACATATGGACCTCACACACACCGATACCCGAGGCAGGATTCGAACCTGCGACCGTAGCAGTCGCGCGGTTCCAGACTGTAGCGCGTAGAACCGCTCGGCCACCTAGGCCGGCGCTTGCAGAGTATCTATGTAGATGTATATCTACAAAGTTCGTTACTGGATCATGTGGAGCTTAAGGGAGAGAATGCTCTGATTTAGAAGTGATCATTTAAGTTCAGGAGGAGACTATGAGCTGAATACATACACTATGTGATCAAAAGTATCCGGACACCCCCAAAAACACTCGTTTTTCATATTAGGTGCATTTTGCTGCCACTTCCTGCCAAGTACTCCACGTCAGCAGCCGCAGTAGACATCGTGAGTGAGCAGAATGGGGCGCTCTGCGGATCTCACGGGCTTCGAATGTGGTCAGGTGATTGGGTGTCACTTATGTCATACTTCCATACGCGAAATTACCACACTTCTAAACATCTCTAGGTCCACTGTTTCCGATGTGATAGTGAAATGGAAACGTGAAGAGGCACGTGCAGCACAAAAGCGTACAGGCCAACCTCTTCTTTTGACTGACAGAGACCGCCGGCAGTTGAAGAGGGTTGTAATGTGTAGTAACAGACATCTATCCAGACCATCACACAGGAATTCCAAACTGCGTCAGGATCCACTGCAGGTACTACGTCAGTTAGGTGGGAGGTGAGAAAACTTGGATTTCATGGTTGAGCGGCAGCTCATAAGCCACACATAACACTGGTAAATGCCAAACGACGCTTCGCTTGGTGTACGGAGCGTAAACCTTGAACGACTGAAGAGTGGAAAAACGTTGTGTGTAGTGACCATTCACGGTATACAATGTGGCGATCAGACGACAGGATGTGGGTGTGGCGAATGCTCAGTGAATGTCATCTGCCTTGCTTCCCACTGTTGGAGAGCAATTCGGGGATGGCGATTGCATCATTCAACACGATCGAGGACCTGTTCATAATGCACAGCCTGTGGCAGAGTGGTTACACAACAATAACATCTCTGTAATGGACTGGCCTGCACGGACTCCTCAACTGAATCCTATAGAACACCTTTTCGATGGTCTGGAGCGCCTACTTCGTGCCAGGCCCCACCGACTGACTTCGATACCTCTCCTCATTGGAGCAATCCGTGAAGAATGAGCTGCCATTCCCCAATAAACCTTCCAGCACCTGATTGAACGTATGCCTGCGAGAGTGGAAACTGTCATCAAGGCTAACGGTGGGCCAGCACCATATTGAATTCCAGCGTTACCGATGGAGGGCGCCACGAACTTGTAAGACATTTTCAGCCAGGTTTCCGAATACATATAGTGTACTTACATCAACGGTTTCTGATAGATTGGATTTTTCCCCTTTGTTGGCTATTTGTAAGTGAGCACCAGGTGATTCAAAAGGAAGGTCAGATTTCAGTTGTTTATTGCAGGAAAACTATAAAAGATAGAAAAACATTGGACATGTCAGTGAATAGAGGAAGCTTCAAAGTATACTGCAAAATTGGTTATTTCTTCAGCTTCAAGGAGATCCGAATGATTTCATTTTTATGGTGACAGTGCCCTGCCTGACTTTCATTTATAATCCAGTAGGGTTAAACCTAAAAATTAGACAAATCTGTAATAATTGGTTTTATAGTTTTAATGCCTTCATTTGTGGCCCATTAAGACTATCCTAGGTTTTCCCCCTCGGCAGAGTTGTGGAAAAGGGGTGGGTGGCAAAAACGTACCCGAGAAAGGGGTCTTTTTTCGGTTTTGTGATTATATCTCGTAAATGACTCACAATATCGAAAACATAGTAGAATTAAAAATTGTCCGGCATGAAATTCTGCATTGAATGAGACCATCTGCATATGTTTGGGCCACCAGTTTCCATACTAGTGCTCTTCAAAATTGGAGCAATTTTACACTTTCGTGAAAAAGTTTCGTTTCAACCTCTGTTTTTTGGTAATAGCGTTGAAACTAACCTATCTGTCAATAAAGTGGGTCATACAAACGATATAGAGGAATAAATTCTGCGTTTGATGAGACCAAGAGTGAAATGGGCCACCCGTTTCTGTACGGCTAAATTTGTACTTTCATTGCTATGCATGTGAGGTAATTCACTTTTACAAATCTAGGTCCCTAGATCAATTTTATATAGATAAGTCAAAAATAAAATTATCATGGGTAAAGATTGAAAAAATTAAAAAAAACTGTTCACAATCAGCGCTAAATTCCGTGACAAGAAATTTAAGATCAACTTTGGCAATCCCTTTTCAAACGGCAAAGCCTTTTTGCACCTTGTTATTCTGACTTTGTTTATATGTTCTGCCTCGCCAGCCAGTGTAATAACGACAAATGTGCATCTTTTGTAATCGTCCAGAAAGTTACCTTCAAAAAATGAGAACCCTCCATTTGACCAAATTTGGAGGCAAATATATTTATACAGCTCACCTCTGATTTTAATTTAAAATGCACCATTTGGAAGAGCAGCCTTTGCTTTACTAGAATATTGTGCATAATGTGAGTGTGCAGTTACCAGGCGGCAGCATCCTGCGTCCGTCCCCTAGGCGACACAGTTTATTGCTCTCTAGTGGCGCCTGGCGCCACCCGCGGACAAAAGGGCCGGTGCGGTCCAGGTAAAAGCTTTTTCTGACCGGGTCTCGCCAGTTCCCACCTTTCTTCCGGGATGGACGCACGCCAAACTACGCAGTTATTTACCCATAGAGAACGACTCGCCACACGGCGATAACTGGCGGTGTTTCGCGCGACCGCGACGTCCGACGTGCCGCGACGCCAACGTGCCTCCACGACTCAACACCCGCACCGCGACGCGTTTTACTCGGGCCGCCACCGACGCATTTACGCATCACGCATCACCTCGCCGCCCTTGTGCCATCGTCAATGCTACCGTAAATAAGAGCACCATGCTTTTGCATATCAATACATACATTGCATATGACGAGTTGCGTCATATTTCAAGTTCTATAACCATTCAACTCATAGAGGACCAAGGATAACAAGTAGCATTCTAGTAGAGAATAAGCAGTTCTTTCTTATCGTGCAGTTTAAATTAAAATCTGATTTAATCTATATAAAGATATTTGCCTGCAAATTTGTTCAAATGTAGTGTTCTGATGTTTTGAAGGCAACTTTGTGGTCCATTATCTCAGGAAGTACAAATGGTACAGTTTTTTCATCATTACATTGGCTTGCCCAGCAGAACATATACACAGAAGCAGAATAACAAGGTATAAAAAGGCTTCGTCGTTTAATAGGAATTCCTTACATTTCTTGTCTCGGAATTGACACCTGCCTTTGCAAAAATTAAAAAAGAAACTACTCAAGCTTTACCCATGAAAATATTATTTTTGAATTATCTGTGCAAAATTGATCTAGAAACCTAGACTTGTAGATGTGAAGTACTTTAGATGCAGAGCAATGAAATTCCAAACTTGGACGTACAGAAACGTGTAGTCCATTTCACTTTTGGTCTCAACAAACGCAGAACTTATTCCTCTATATCATTTGTATGAATCAGTTTATTGATAGATGGGTTAGTTTAAACGATAAACAGAGATTAAAACGAAAACTAATTTTGTTGCACGTTGGAAACAAGCAGCTGTAAAAATGACAGAACTGTGCATGTGTGCGAGAAGTCAATAGTGGAGGATGAGGCAGTGACTGTAAAAGCGAGAGGAATCAGAACCTTGTTGGAGTGCAGTAAGAAGAGACGTAATTGAATGGATGGTCTTTTTGAGGCTTGTAATACTGTAAAACTTCATGCCTCTTGTCACAAATCTTAACCACGGACAAAAATGTCGCTGCTGCAGAGAAAGCAGGTGGAAGTGGATATACACGTCGCGTACGATTCAAATCAGCCAGTATTCACTTTTAAAACAACTTTTTTTTTTTTTTTTTTTTTTTTTTTGTAACACGGATTCCAGTGATGAATTCATTTCCAAACAGTTAATACGGAATGTCCATCGACGGATTGCTGTTAGCACTGTAACCACTACAGGACTTAGAGAAAGTGTTCTGGAAACTGCAGCTGCCCGAGGTGACCAGCGGGCAAAGGAAGTCACATCCCGGCTAGGGAACGATTCGATTGCTGATGAGGGTAGATACCATCAAAACTGTATGAGAAAATTTTTATTCCCAGTACGTTCAATAAAAATCAAAGTCAGACCCCAGGATAAAGACATCACCAATGCTTTACAATATGTTTGCAACTACGTTGAGGGCATGGAAGATGCGTGCCAATTTTGTTTGAAAGACGTCATGAAAGACTTCCCTGGCCCCAGAGTAAGTGAGAAAACTCTGAAGAAAAGATTTGAAGACTATTATTGGAGGGACTTCATCATATCACTTTGTCAACGCTGAGAGACAGTACTCTGCTTCCGCAATACTGGTTACAAAATCTTGTCCCAGAAATGGTGTACATCCAAACAGGCAAATGAGGAGGAAGAACGCCTCCGAGTTGTTCGAGCAGCAGCTGGTATAATTTAGGAAGATATCCGTTCAAAAGTGTATCGTCTTGACCGTCACCCAGATCCCCAACGCTTTCTTGAAAACTGTGAAGAGGATATCCCGCAAACCCTACATGTGTTGCTTGATTCAATCATACATAGAGGAAAACGAGGCCAACAGCAGAAAGGCAGAACAAAAGTAATTTCTTTTACTCATGGTGTAATATCTGCCAGTAGACCGAGATCTTTTCATTCTTCCCTCCAAGTTGGGGTTGGAGCCCTCTTGTTCAGGAAATATGGCTCAAGGGAGTTAATACAAATAGCAAGTGGACCTAGTTTCTGCTGTTCCTAAGACGAGGCCAGGATGTTTGAGGTGTCTTCTATGAACCACCCTCATGCCCTATCCACCCAAATTCTTTCTCCCAATGGGCGTTTGACAATGCAGATGTCAGTGTTGACATTATTGATGGCCCTAATAATTTCCATGCTATGGGTGGTATCTAATGTGTAACGCCAGCAATTTCTCCCTTTACAAGAGGTACAGTAATTGCTAGAACAAATACTGTTCCAAAAGCCAGCTATGTTGTAGATTTGTATGTAAATCCAGCAACAACATTTGAACATACTGGAGCACCTTTGAAGAGCATGATGTTTGAGAACTTGACGGAAAATTGTTCAACAGTGGACAATAAATTTGCTGATTTCAAGTGGATTTTTGGTAAATGGAAAGAAAATGATCTTCCAGGTTGAAATGGCTTCGTGGAGCAAGTAACGTGCTCTGAACTTTACGTCACAGACACTTTTCCTTTCATTCATTAATGCACCTCCCAGCAAGTATGACACTGTGTACACTTCACTTCTCACTGCAACAAATAAATGCAAGAGCATCAAGCAAAGTGCCTGTTTTGTTATATTTGACCAGTCTCTCTATCTTAAGGCACGTGAGATAGTGGCATCTTTCCCACCAGACTCCGAGGGTTTCATTGGGAGGGTTTCATCTTCCTTATGAGAGGAAGTGGGCTGCAAGAGCTATTCTGCATTGCTTACGGGTAGGTATCAACAGAAAAAATTTTGGCTGGTCGTGCTTATTCAAGGGCAGTTCGTGCACATATCCTTTGCAATTTGGCTCTAGCACATTTCATCCTCACAAGAATGAGTGACAGTGAGAGAACTGTTCAGCACCTTGAAGAGGCGTCTACCTCATCAAGTTCCTTGGAAGCCCTTGATTATGAAACTTTGAAGCACGTGTTTGCACAGAAACTGGGAGAGCTGGAGCTAAATGGTACCACTGCCAAGTTATGGATTCTCTATTCAACATGACTACTCTGATGATGCAATACATTCAGATTGAGAGGAGTGGCGACTGGGAACTGCACCTCACCACTGTTAAGAAAATTTTACCCTATTTTCATGCCAGAGGACATTTTCTGTGTGCTAAATCTGCACAGCTGTATTTACAAGACATGATGGGCCTTGAAAAGAAAACATCAGAAGACTATACACAGTTTTCACTCAAAGGCTGGTTTACTCTCAGAAGGTCTGATAAGTTTTGGAGTGGGGTATGGTCTGACGTGACGATTTAGCAAACACTAATGCTCTCGTTGAAAAGAACTGTAGGGCTGAGGCATGATCGCGGCATTTCAGACAGTACTCTGAGTAGAATTCTGACCATGCCAACTGTTACTACAGTGACCCATCTGGTTGAAGAGTTTTGTAGGGTATCACTCACTACCTGAGAGCAAGATGTTGATGCGAGGGATGCTAGAGTTCAGCGTGTCAATGCAGATCTTCAGAAACTTATTGACTGGTTTCAATCCCATGATCCTTTTCCAGTTACTAAATTTGTTATGTCCATCAGCACAGGAATCGACGGAGATGACTCAATCAACTGCCACAGAGCCTTTGAAATTGGCAAATACTCAATGCTCACCCTAGTTGGTCAAACACTTGACAACATCAAGTGTGTCCGAAAGAAAAGAATGATGAGTATACAGTGATTTAAATCTAAGGTGACCATTCATGGGAAGGATGTACCAGTGAACCCTGAAACCATATTCCACTGGATAGCACTTCTCAACAAATCTGACTAACAACTAACAGCTTAAAGAATTCTTCCGATATGAGCTGGCACCCTATCTTCTCTCTCTGTTCGATGCATCTGGAATGAGGCAGTCTCCCAAGTCAGTGTTATATTGCTTGTTCACACCACTGAATGATGTAAACCTGGAAGAGGCAGTATTCGTCATCGATGGTGGATTTCTTCTCCACCGGGTTGTATGGAAGAATGGTGAAACATTCCACCTAATGCTAAACAAATACGTTAAATATTTAGAAAGGCACTACAGCGTAAGTGCGACAAGTGTGGTGTTCGATGGCTACCCAGAAGCCCTGCCTACCAAAAGCATCAAATATGCGGAGCACCTCCGCCGAAGCAAAAGACACACTACTCCTGAGGTAATTTTTACCGATTTAATGATGTTGACTATGTCTTAGGAGGAATTCTTTCCAATGACAGAAGTAAAGCGCGTCTCATTAGCTTGCTTATTTCGAATCTTGAAGATGAAGGCTTCTCAGTAAAGCAAGCTAATGAAGACGCAGACCACTGAATTGTTGCCACAGTGCTTGAAGTATCACAGGAACATGAGAAGGTGGTGGTTGTTGGTGAGGATACGTACCTTCTCATCATGCTCAATGCCCTATTCACACTATCAGTAAATATATATTTCTTGAAACCTGGAAGAGGAAAGACCTCATCCAAAGTATTTGGTTCCAGCAGTTTCAAACTGGCAAACAACATCAGGAGGCCACTCATATTTCTCCATGCCATAAGTGGATGTGACACAACTTCAGCACTCTTCGGTCAGGGCAAGAAGAAGGTGGTCAATCTGCTGGTCAAAAATAAATGTCTTCTGGAAGATATCAAACCTTTCTTAGAGCATGACACACAAGTTGAAGCTACTGTCGAAGCTGGCCTCCGATTTTAGACAATCCTCTTTGTAGTTACGGCAGGAGACACTTTAGACAAATTGTGCTTCGACCCGTTTTCCAAAGCGAATGTGAAATCCAGATTCACCCTAGCATCCCTACCACCAACGTCGGAAGCAGCTCGTCAGCATTGCTTGAGGACCTACTTACGAGTACAAATGTGGATAGGACACGAGATGTATCGGCTCCTCTGGGGATGGCAAGCTCAGAGTTTGGTCTTGACTCCGTTCCTACCTCCAAAGAACCAGCTCCACAGTCTCTTCTGTCAACAATTTCCTGCAAATGCAAATGTGCAGGTAGTTGTGGGTGTCGGAAGGCGGGTATTAAGTTGGTTGGTTGGTTGGTCTGGGGAAGGAGACCAGACAGCGTGGTCATCGGTCTCATCGGAATAGGGAAGGATGGGGAAGGAAGTCGGCCGTGCCCTTTCAGAGGAACCATCCCGGCATTTGCCTGGAACGGGTATTAAGTGCTCATTAATTTGTGTCAACTGCAAGGGGAACTCATGCACTAACTCCCTCCAACCGGATGAAACTGACGAACCAGATGTTGACTAAGACCTGGACAGTATATATGAAGTGACGAAAACTACTGACTTTGAGGAGCCGAATGACGGGGTTTCGGACTCGGAAATTACAGACTTTGAGGAGCCGATTGGTGCAATGACGGTCAAACGTCGACTTATATGAAATTTGTGTACATACCTAGTTTTACCCTTTTTATCTCATATATTTATGTAAAATTTTGTAATTACGAAATATAATAACCACTTTTTAGTTTCAAGGAGTGTCTCTCTCTTCTTGCCTCCTTCATATCAGTTGAACAGGTATATTATATGGAGGGTTAAGAACAGAGACCACGTTTCTGAAAAAAGACAAATTTTACAGTGGAGATAAAAAACTTAACTTTTTAATAATAAATTTGATTGCTTTGATTTTTTTTATCTAGAGCATAATCATCTATTACTCTCAGGTTGTGCTCTGTCTTTTTTGCATCATTTTGTTATAACATATATTTTTTTCACTTACAACTTTTTTTGAGCCAGGACTTTTCCTGACATCTGTCAGATACGAGGTCTCAGTTCTTAACCATCGATAAATGAAAAATATTTTAATATTATTTTTCAAATTTTATAGAATTTTAATATTTTAGTCTACTACTATATTAAATAAGTGCAAGACAATGGGTTGCTACAGTTCTGTATTTAAAGGAGTGTACATAAGAATTACTGAAGAACTACATTTGAAATTGTCTTCATTGATGATGAGAAATGGTCCAACTTTAATAAGGAGCTATACACAAATGGGTGGTCCAATAAATTCACTTTTGGTTTCACCGTATGCAATTACCAAGAAACAGAGGTTAAAATGAAAATTTTTCATGAACATGTGAAATTGGCTCAATTTTGAAGAGCACTTGTGTATGGAAACAGGTAGTCCAAAAAATATTCGGATGGTCTCATTCAATGCAGAATTTTATGCCCTACAATTTTTAATTCCAATATGTTTCCGATATTGTGAATCATTTACGATATAATCACAAAACCGAAAAAAATACCCCTTTTTCAGGTGCATTTTTGTCCCCCACCACTTTTTCACAACTCCGCTGAGGGGGAAAACCTAGGATGGTCATACCGGGACACAAACGAAGCCGTTAAAACAATAAAACCTTTTGTTGCAATTATTTCTTATTTGAATGCTAATTCAATAAATAATAAGTTGAGGCGTTATCTTAACAATACCATCTCACAACGTTGGATTGAAAGATGTGAACAACAGGAACTTGTTCATTTCCTTTAACCTCCCAGGTTACCAGATCTCACATATTTGACTTTTTCCTGTTGGGCTACATTCAGGAACGACTCTTTGTTCCACCAGAAACTCAAAATGGCTGCCGAGTGAGATCTCAGGTATTTTCTTCAACCGCTAAAAGAATTTATTTAAGAGGAAATAGTGTTAAATTTCAGTTTTCTTTGATTCTTATATCTCCTGTAGTGTCGAGTCTTGTCACACAACTGAATATTAGCGTCCCAGTAGAGCTTGTTCTTGAAAAAACTTCGTGTTACCTGAAGTCCCGATAATCGCGACATAGCCCGAAATGTTGCGTGACATAAGAAAAAGTGCTATTCAGGTTTTCTAGATAGTGCAAAATACGTTAAAAAAGACAGCAATTAGTTTCATCAGTGTTTATCGTCGCAATAAAAGTGTAATTAAACGTTTCTAAATCAGGGAATCACACCTAGTGATACGTGGCTGGCGACCACGGGGCCCCGAGCTGAGTCCTGGCATTGCTTCCACTTACTTATGCCAGGCTCCTCACTCTTATCTTTCCTATCTGGCCACCCTCGGCCAGCTCTTGTTATTTTCCGACCCTGACGCTATTAGGTTTCGAGGGCTAGGGGTCTTTCATTTTCCAACCTATACTTCTCATGCAGCGTCTGACCCGGAGCGGGCAGCTGCAAAAGGCGTCTGTATCCCATGTTAGGGGCGGCCTCCAGAACTGCGGAAGGCAACGGAATACCACCGCAGATTATCTTCCCTGCATAATGCAGTCTCCATTTTATGCACAAAAATGGCTTCCTCTCATGTTAAATCAGTGTCCGGAGGTAAAATAGTCCCCCATTCGGATCTCCGGGGGGGACAACTTGAAAGGAGGCAAAAAATCAAAACGAGAATTGGTACCTGGAATGTCAGAACTCTGCTACAAGCAGGAAAACTAGAAAACCTTAAAAGAGAGATGGAAAAGAATCATATGGACCTCGTAGGAGTTGCTGAAGTAAGATGGAATGGACATGGAGAGTTGCAGTCAGATGAATATGTATTCTACTACTCAGGAGGAGAAATAAAAGGAATTAATGGAGTAGGAATGATTATGACAAAGGAATTGGCTAAATGTGTGGAATATGTAGAGTATGCAAATGACCGGGTTATTGGTGTAAGGCTGAAAGGAGCACAAAAAGATTTACTGATTGTCCAGGTGTATATGCCAACTTCAGAACATGATGACCAAATTGTAGAGGAAACGTACAATGTAATAGAGAGAATAATGGACGAAAATAAAAAATGCTGCAAAATAGTAATGGGAGACTGGAACGCCATTGTGGGAGAAGGGAAAGAGGGAAACATAGTAGGCAGTCATGGTCTTGGAAAGAGAAATGACAGAGGTGAATGGTTAATTGACTTCTGCAGGGAAAGGCAGCTGATAGTGGCAAACACATGGTTCAAGAACCATAAGAGGAGGCTCTACACTTGGAAATCACCAGGGGATAAATATAGAAACCAAATCGATTTTATACTGGTAGAAGAAAGATACAGGAATGGAATCAAGAAGGTGCACACATTACCAGGTGCAGATATTAATAGTGACCACAACTTACTTATGGCAGAAATAGAAATAAGAATGAAAAAACTGCAAAAGGCGACAATGGTGAAGAAATGGGATCTAGAGAAGATAAGGTCCAACAAAGAACAAATTACAGAAATGCTGTCTCGGGACTTTCTAAACACATTACGAGACAAAGAAGCACCTGATAATGCCAACGAGTACTGGAATATGCTGAAAGAAGGAATCATTAAAGCAGGACAGCAAAATATAGGATATGTAAAAGGGAAAAGGTCAAAAAAACCATGGGTCACACAAGAAATGATTTCCAAGATGGAGGAGAGAAGAAAATTGAAAAACAAGAACACTGAAGATGCAAGAAAGATATACCGAAGGTTAAATAACGAACTGCGAAGAGAAACAGAGCAGGCTAGGAAAAAATGGCTAAAAGAGGAATGTGATGAAATTGAAGAACTGGACAGGAAAGGAAGATACGACTTACTATACAACAGAGTAAAGACTATGACATGGGAACAAAACAGAGCAGGAAGTGCTACTATGGAAATTTTGAGTAAAGACGAAGAGGTAGTGTATAAAGATCGTGACGATGTCCTCCAGAGATGGGAAGAATATATAAAAGAGCTATATGACACAAATAGCAAACCAGAAACTCTGGAACTTGAATCACACAACAGTGTAAGTGAGGAAGAGAAAGGACCGACCATCATAATGGAAGAAGTAAAGTCTGCTATTGCTGCAATGAAAAATGGTAAAGCAGTAGGTACAGATACAATACCGGGAGAAATACTAAAATGCTTGAACCACAATGGAATAAGAGAAATATTGAGGTTATGTAATAAAATATATGACAGTGGTGAATGGCCTGAGGACTTTTTGACAACAGTAATGATTCCATTGCCGAAAAAACAAGGAACCAAGAAATGCAGCGAGCACAGGACAATCAGCCTCATTTCACATGCAGCCAAAGTGATGTTAAGAATAATTAATAAAAGACTTGAAAAAGTAATAGAGGAGAATCTCGGCGAGGAGCAGTTTGGCTTTAGACGGAATACGGGCACCAGAGATGCAATAGGGCTCCTACGAATCTTAGGAGAAAGGTTTATTGAAAAAGGAAGAGACCTATATATGTGCTTCATCGATTTAGAAAAGGCATTTGACAATGTGGTTTGGGACAAGCTGGCGACTATTATGAGGGAAAAGAGAGTGGACTGGAAAACCAGAAGACTTATAAACTCATTGTACCTTAATCAAAAAGTTTCAGTTAAAGTGAGAGGAGAAAGTACAAACTGGATCAGACTAGGGAAAGGAGTAAGACAAGGATGCTGTTTATCACCTACTCTTTTCAACCTGTACTTGGAAAATATGATTGACCAATGCTCATTAGATGACAAAGGAGTAGAAATTGGAGGAAGAAGAGTAGGGTGCTTGAGATTTGCTGATGACATGGTCCTTCTAGCCACAGGGGAAAAAGAATTACAGGATTTGGTGGACACCATTGCAACTAACGGAAAAAAATATGGAATGAAAATTAACACAAATAAAACAAAAGTATTGGCAATAGGAGGAAATAAGGAACTAAAAATTGTGCTGAATGGAGAAAAACTAGAACAGGTGCAAAATTTTAAGTATCTTGGAAGCAGGATAGACACCGACTGGAAGTGCACCACAGAAATTAAAACAAGGATAGCAATGGCAAAAGAGGCGTTTTATAAGAAAAGGAGAATCTTCTGCAGCGGTATGGACAGAGAACTCAGAAAGAGACTCATAAAACGTCTTGTATGGAGTGTTCTTCTATATGGCGCTGAAACATGGACTATGAGGAAAAAAGACAGAGAAAGGCTGGAGGCTTTTGAGATCTGGACATGGCGGAAGATGGAAGGAATAAGTTGGATGGACAGAGTAAAAAATGAAGAGGTACTGAGAAGAGTGGGAGAGAAAAGGCAGTTACTAGATGTAATAAAGAGAAGAAAAAGAAATTGGATTGGGCATATATTAAGAAAAAATGACGGACTGATAAAAACAGTTTTAGAAGGTTATGTAGAAGGGAAAAGGAAGCGAGGAAGGAAGAGATTCCAGATACTGGATGACATGATGGACGGTACAACATACAGCAGCCTTAAGAAGGAAGCAATGGATCGCAGAAAATGGAGAGGCAAAGGACCTGCTAATATAGCAGATAACTGATGATGATGAAATCGTATTTAACTAACACATTCCGTATGGTTTACTTGTTGGATAGTCGCGATCCAGGCCTAAATGTTCCGAGTTATAAACGTTTAAAAACCAGACCAAACACTCTTGATAAGGTAAATTCTCTAAAAGCAAAGTAATTATTAATTCATTCTTCTGTCATTGCGTCTCTAAATCAGTACAAAAGCAATAACAACCAGACATAAGACCTTTCCGCCGATTTTGTTTACATACAGCCAATCTCGCGTCCTTGACAAGTTTAAAAAATTCTTGAAACTTAATTATTCATTCGATACTGAGCATGAGTGAGAAATGTGGGAGCTGTTGAAGAGAGATTTGGTGCCACTCTTGTAAGAAACATTTTTACTAGGAGGGGGAGGGGGGGATGCAGTGCGGAGAATGTTGGGAGAACAGAGGAGGCTCTCTCCTGGAACTGCAGAGTAGGCAGTGGGCATATTTTGATTGGGGAATATATTTTGGTTGGGGAACATGAAAGGAAAATCTTTGCCCTTCAGGCACAGTTGGAGGAAGCAAGGAAGGAACTGATAAGAATCAAGGAACATAGGGGGTAGGACGGTGGTTGGGAACTGGCAGTTGGTAGGAGAATAGAAAGAAAGAGAAGGCGATCTGACAGTTTTACCATCAACACCGAAACAGGAATCTGCCACTGCCAGAGTTAAGTGGAGAAGAGCCTCAGGTAGAAAGAGGAGCAGGCAATATGCAGCACACTTCAACCAAGGCCAAGAAGCCTAGGAATATACAAAGTGTTAGGAAGAAGAAAGAGCTGGTGCTAGGTGGTAGCCATGGGCAGGTGTGGGCCTTCAGTAACAGGAAAGTTTACGGGCAGCGTACCAGACCACCAATATATACAAGCCAAATGCAACGCTAAGGCATGTGATAGAAGACTTAGCGTCTTCATGTAATGACTTTACAAAAGAGGACCATGTAGTGATAGTGGGTGGGGCGGGAAAAAGTTTGGACAGGGATGGGGCATACGACATAGGTGGTGATCTGAATAAGATAGCTTCTCTGACTTATGGCACCAGCGGAAACTTTGTTGAGCTGTTCCAGCATCATGATAGACGACACCTTGATGGCGCTGTGAGGCGAATCAGTGTGGGTTTAGGGATGGCTCTGAGGACCGCCAACTTTGTTCCTGTTTCTCTGGTGCCGTAGGGACAATCAAAAGATTGCGTTTCACTAGGCATGGCTTACACCTAAACATGACTGGGAAGGGAAGATTGGTACAGCTCATTCATGAAAGTATAATGGGTGGATCGTGGGCCACACGTGGTCAAATACCTGATGTCATGGGTAGGAAAAATAAGTTTTTTAAGATAAACCCAGACAACAGGTTCCACTGCCAAAAGATTATCTCCAGCAGTTTAAGAAATAGTGACACAATCACTCACTAGACAGATTTTAACACTCCAAATACCACAAATACCATAAGTCGTCTTAACTTCTGTCTGCTTCACATCTGCTGTGCAGGAAGCTACGTAAATTTAATTATTAACTGTGTTTTTCCTGCTTGTCACTTCTTTTTCCGTGTGTTTTTGCTTTTAGGAAGCTTTAATTTTCGATTACTAGTAATAATGTTCCATATATTTTGTGTTTGTTTTGAGTACAGTCCAGAGACAGGTAGTGCTTATTTTCATTGTTTCCAACAAGAAGTGTCTAGCAACCACAGTTTAGTCACCTATCAGCCGCCTTTAGTGAAATAGCAGTCTAGTTAATAGTTGATTAACTCTCTACAGTAAATTGTTGACTTCTTAGGATGGATAGAATATGTGACTGCTGTGTACGGACGCAGGAGAAGCTGGCCACTGTTCGCGAACAGCTGAACGTGCTGATGGCCGCGGTCAGCCGCCTTCAGGCTGCTGCCTCGGAGTGTAGCGGCTGTGGGGAGCCTGGTGCGTCGCATGGTAAACCCCAGGTGTTACATGCTTCACCCACGGTCCCTGCTCTCGAGACACCTTCGCGGGTACCGGGCGCAGTTGGGCCACCCTCTCCCCAAGGGCGGGTTCAACGGCGTTCGCGTCGCACGAGGCGGAGGGTGAATGAGGAGGCTGGCCGTGTGGCATCGCCCGCTCTGCCTGTGAGTGGACATGTGGCCGATCCTTCAGCAAGGTATGAGCAGGCACATGGGGGGAGGGGTTTATTAGTGATTGGGAGCTCCAATGTTAGGCGGTTGATGGAGCCCCTTAGGGAAATAGCGGAAGGGTCGGGGAAGAAGGGCAGTGTCTGCTTGCTGGGGTCTCGTCCGAGATTTGGAGGAGGCCCTGCCAGCGGCCATAGAGAGCACTGGGTGCACCCGACTGCAAATTGTTGCTCATGTCGGCACCAATGACTCCTGCCGTCTGGGTTCAGAGGTCATCCTCAGTTCATACAGGCGGCTGGCGGAGTTGGTGGAAAGCCTAGCTCGCGGTGTGAAATCTGAGCTAACTATTTGTAGTATCGTTCCCAGAACCGATCACGGTCCTCTGGTTTGGAGCAGAGTGGAAGGCTTAAACCAGAGGCTCAGACGATTCTGTGGAGATATGGGGCGCAAATTTCTTGACCTCCGCTATTGGTGGAGAAATCGACGGTCCCCCTGAATAGGTCAGGGGTGCACTACACGCAGGAAGCGGCTACAATGGTAGTGGAGTACGTGTGGAGTGCACATGTAGGTTTTTAGGTTAGAGAATTCCCTCCCTAGGCCCGAAAAGACGTCTTCTGAGACGCGACAACGTAGCAGTAGGCAAAACGCAACAGGGAAGAACAATATTAATGTGGTAGTAGTAAACTGCAGGACCGTCTATAGAAAGGTCCCAGAACTGTACTCATTAATAAACGGTCACAATCCCCACATAGTGCTAGGGACAGAAGGTTGGCTGAAACCAAATGTAAACAGTAATGAAATTCTAAACTCAGATTGGAATGTGTACCGCAGAGACAGGCTAGACAGTGAAGGGGGAGGCGTGTTTATAGCAATAGAAAGTACAATAGTATCGAAGGAAATTAACGGAGATCCTAAATGTAAAATAAATTGTGTGAAGGTCACGATTAAAGCAGCCTCAAACATGGTAATGGGATGTTTCTATAGGCGTCCTGGCTCAGCAGCTGTTGTGGCGGGGCACCTGAAGGAAGATTTGGAAAATATTTCGAGTATATTTGCCGACCATATTATAGTTCTGGGTGAAGATTTTAATTTACCAGATATAGACTGGGAGACTCAAACGTTTATAACGGGTGGCATGGAAAAAAATACAGTGAAATTTTTTTAAGTGCATTATCTGAAAACTACCTTCAGCAGTTAAACAGAGAACCGACCCGTGGCGATAACATATTAGACCTTCTGGTGACAAACAGACCCGAACTGTTTCAAGCAGTTAACGCGGAACAGGGAATCAGTGATCATAAAGCGGTTACTGCATCGATGATTTCAGCCGTAAATACAAATATTAAAAAGGTAGGAAGATTTTATGTTTATTCAAAGTGACAAAAAGCAAATTTCAGAGAACTTGACGGCTCAACACAAAAGTTATGTCTCAAGTACAGATAGTGTTGAGGATTAGTGGACAAAGTTCAAAACCATCGTACAATATGCATTAGATGAGTATGTGCCAAGCAAGTTCGTAACAGATGGAAAAGAAAAAAAATGGTTCAAATGGCTCTGAGCACTATAGGGCTTAACATCTGAGGTCATAAGTCCCCTAGAACCTAGAACTACTTAAACCTAACTAACATAAGGACATCACACACATCCATGACCTAGGCATGATTCGAACATGCGACCGTAGCAGTCGCGAGGTTCCGGACTGAAACGCCTAGAACCGTTCGCCCACCGCGTCCGGCGATGGAAAAGAGGCACCGTGGTACAACAACCTATTTAGAAAACTGCTACGGAAGCAAAGGGAACTTCACAGCAAACATAAACATAGCCACAGTATTGCAGACAAACAAAAATTACACGAAGCGAAATGTAATGTTAGGAGGGCTATGCGAGAGGCGTTCAATGAATTCGAAAGTAAAGTTCTGTGTACCGACTTGGTAGAAAACCTTAACAATTTTTGTCTTACGTCAAAGCGGTAGGTGACACTCTGTGACCAAAATGGTACTGAAACATAGGATGACAGACCAAAGGCCGAAATACTAAATGTCTCTTTCCAAAGCTGTTTCACAGAGGAAGACCGCCCTGAAGTTCCTTTTCTAGATTGTCGTACAGATGACAAAATGGTAGATATCAAAATAGATGACAGAGGGATATGGAAACAATTAAAATCGCTCAAAAGAGGAAAGGCCGCTGGACCTGAGGGGAAACCAGTTCGATTTTACACAGAGTACGCGAAGAAACTTGCCCCCGTTCTTGCAGCGGTGCACCGTAGGTCTCTAGAAGAGCGTACGTTCCAAAAGATTGGAAAAGGGCACGGGCCAACCTCGTTTTCAAGAAGGGGCGTCGAACAGATGTGCAGAACTATAGACCTATATCTCTAATGTCGATCAGTTGTAGGATTTTGGAACACGTATTATGTTCAAGTATAATGACTTGTCGCCGGCCGAAGTGGCCGTGCGGTTAAAGGCGCTGCAGTCTGGAACCGCAAGACCGCTACGGTCGCAGGTTAGAATCCTGCCTCGGGCATGGATGTTTGTGATGTCCTTAGGTTAGTTAGGTTTAAGTAGTTCTAAGTTCTAGGGGACTAATGACCTCAGCAGTTGAGTCCCATAGTGCTCAGAGCCATTTGAACCATAATGACTTGTCTAAAGACTAGAAATCTAGTATGTAGGAATCAGCATGGGTTTCGAAAAAGACGATCGTGTGAATCCAAGCTCGCGCTATTCGTCCACGGGACTCAGAGGCCCATAGACACAGGTTCCCAGGCAGATGTCATGTTTCTTGACTTCCGCAAGGCGTTTGATACAGTTCCCCACAGTCGTTTAATGAACAAAGTAAGAGCGTATGGACTATCAGACCAATTGTGTGATTGGATTGAAGAGTTCCTAGATGACCGAACGCAGCATGTCATTCTCAATGGAGAGAAGTGTTCTGAAGTAAGAGTTATATCAGGTGTGCCGCAGAGGAGTGTTGTAGGACCGTTGCTATTCACAAATATATAAATGATCTTGTAGATAACATCCAAAGTTCTCTAAGGCTTTTTTGCAGATGATGCTGTTGTATATCGAGAGGTTGTAATAATGGAAAATTGTACTGAAATGCAGGAGGATCTGCAACGAATTGACGCATGGTGCAGGGAATGGTAATTGAAACTCCATGTAGACAAGTGTAATGGGCTGCGGATACACAGAAAAAAAGATACTTTATCATTTAGCTACAATATAACAGATCAGCAACTGGAAGCAGTTAATTCCATAAATTATCTGGGAGTAGGCATTAGGAGTGATTTAAAATGGAATGACCACATACAATTAATCGTTGGTGAATCAGATGCCAGACTGCGATTCATTGGAGGAATCCTAAGGAAATACAATCCGAAAACAAAGGAAGTAGGTTACAGTACGCTTTTCCGCCCATTGCTTGAATACTGCTCAGCAGTGTGGATCCGTACCAGATAGCGTTGATAGAAGAGATAGAGAAGATCCAACAGAGAGCAGCGGACTTCGTTACAGGATCATTTAGTAATCGCGAAAGCGTTACGGAGATGTTAGATAAACTCCAGTTGAGGACTCTGCAAGAGAGACAGTCAGTAGCTCGGTACGGACTTTTGTTGAAGGTTCGAGAACATACCTTCACCGAGGAGTCAAGCAATATATTGTTCCCTCCCACGTATAACTCGCGAAGAGGCCATGAGGATAAAATCAGAGAGATTAGAGCACACACAGAGGCATACCGACACTCTTTGTTTCCACGAACAATATGAGACTGGAATAGAAGGGAGAACCGGTAGAGGTACTCAAAGTATCCTCCGCCAGACACGGTCAGGTGGCTTTTGGAGTATGGATGTAGATGTAGATGTAGATGTCACTGGAATGCGTAAGATGGGGCATTTCACGGACTTAAAAATCCTTCATCAAAACAGGCAATCAATAAAAAATAAAATACAAATTGAGCTTCAATGTTTGAACTGCATAGTAGTTCGTGTTACTGAGCACCGATGTAGAGACACAGAAATCGTACATGTAGTATTATCATAGTACGAAAGGACAACTCCTACTGCAGAACTGCTTAAAGGGGTGGAGGATCATGCATTTATATCAGAAAAGGAACGCAGTTGAAATCGAGACATGACCTAAGTACAGCAAGTGAAGACGAACACTTTGAAATATCAGCTATTGAATTAACTTTACTTGATATCACCAAGAAATTAGTCGCTTCGTGTATGTATAGAACTCCCAGTGGTAGTGTGGACACTTTTTTCAATAAATTAACATAAGTTGTAGATAAAGTCTCAAGTACAATGGTCAACATAATTCTGTATGGGGACATTAACATCAATATCATAAATGAATCCAGCAGCACCCTCATAAATACTCTTCAAAGTTTTGGCATGTCCCTATTGGTCAATAGTGAAACGAGCGTTACTACAATGACTGCATCAGTAATTGACCATGTGTCCACAAATACGGATAGGGAAAGATGTGATGTAGCTGTAAAAGACCGCGGACTATCAGACCATCTCTGTCAAATAACAACAGTAAAATCAGGCATCGAATCGTTCCCTAAACTACAAGCCTACAAACGACATGTATCAGAAATCAAAGTAAAAGTGTTTTCAACAGATGTAGAAAAACAAAGCTAGTATGAAGTGAACAAGGGAACCAATGTATATATGAAATTTTCTAAATTCTCCACATTATTTAAATTGAACTTTGAAAAGACATTTCCAAAAGTATGCATGTCTGTATCAACATCTCACAAAAACAGATGCATAACAGCAGGTCTTAAGAAGTCCTCCCAAACAGTTAAATACTTCAGTTCCATGAAAAAGAGCCGCAATGATCAAGAATTCTTACATTTCTGTCATAGATACAGAAAGATCTGTAGGAAGGTGCTGATTGCTGCAAAAAGTCATTTAATGACAAAATAATACGTAACGCAGAGAATGAAAGCAGAGCTGTCTGGGCTGTTATAAAAAAGTAAACGGGCGAGGGAAACAAATGCATAGTAACATACTGCTAAGGGAGGGGGATGAGGTGGTAAATGATCCACTAAACGTAGCAAATTATATAAACGAACAGTTTTCAAGTATTGCAGAGAAGCTACAGCAAGAATTCCCCAAAACAAAATAAAACACCTATAAATAATGTTGCACTAAATACGAGGATGTTACTTCGAACCACAGAGAACGAAGTCAATAAAACTGTTCAAAAACTAAAAAATAAAAAGTCAGTTGGCTTAGATGAAGTACAAATGTGTGTACTGAAACAATGTATAGAGATTATGCAAGTCCCCATAACAAGTATAATAAATGAATCCTCCACATCAGGGACATTTCCAGAGCAGTTAAAATAGCCAAGAGTTGTGCATCTGCTTAAGAAAGTAAATGCGGAAGACATAAAATTACCGACCCATTACCCTGTTGTCACCATTTTGATAAATAATAGAAGAAATTATGAAACAGATTAATGAATTACCTCAATAAACACAATCTTTTACGCGAATCACAGTTTGGTTTCCAAGTGGCAAAAATACGGGGTCAATCATGTAGAAAAAGTGGTACATGATGCTCTCGACAAATATGACTGTGTCATAGGCTTATTTTTGGATCGTTCTAAGGCCTTTGATACAGTCGTCAACAAGATTCTAATAAATAAATTAGAAGTATTAGGGATAAGAGGGGTAGCTAATGACTGGTTTTGATCATACCTAGCAGATAGTGTACAAAGAGTAGAGATAACACATACTTCCAATAGAACTAAACATTTAGTAAAACACTTATCCGAGCCAAAATACATTAAGACAGGTGTTCTGCAAGGTAGCATATTAGAACCAATACTATTCCTGATTGTTGTTGTTGTGGTCTTCAGTCCTGAGACTGGTTTGATGCAGCTCTCCATGCTACTCTATCCTGTGCAAGCTTCTTCATCTCCCAGTACCTACTGCAATCTACATCCTTCTGAATCTGCTTGGTGTATTCATCTCTTGGTCTCCCTCTACGATTTTTACCCTCCACGCTGCCCTCCAATACTAAATTGGTGATCCCTTGATGCCACAGAACATGTCCTACCAACCGATCCCTTCTCCTAGTCAAGTTGTGCCACAAACGTCTCATCTCCCCAACACTA
The DNA here is from genome assembly GCF_023864345.2 of Schistocerca serialis cubense. Taxonomy (NCBI): domain Eukaryota; kingdom Metazoa; phylum Arthropoda; class Insecta; order Orthoptera; family Acrididae; genus Schistocerca; species Schistocerca serialis. The sequence goes on from NC_064642.1 coordinate 272,157,753, forward strand.
TTCAACACCTGCTCATTAGTTATGTGATCTACCCATCTAATCTTCAGCATTCTTCTGTAGCAACACATTTCGAAAGCTTTTATTCTCTTCTTGTCCAAACTATTTATCGTCCATGTTTCACTTCCATACATGACTACACGCAATACAAATACTTTCAGAAACGACTTCCTGACACTTAAATCTATATTCGATGTTAACAAATTTCTCTTCTTCAGAAACGCTTTCCTTTCCATTGCCACTCTACATTTTATATCCTCTCTACTTCAACCATCATCAGTTATTTTGCTCCCCAAATAGCAAAACTCCTTTACTACTTCACGTGTCTCATTTCTTAATCTAATACCCTCAGCATCACTGGACTAAATTCGACTACATTCCATTATCCATTATCCTTTGCTTTTGTTGATGTTCATCTTATATCCTCCTTTCAAGACACAATCTATTCCGTTCAACTGCTGTTCCAAGTCCTTTGCTGTCGCTTACAGAATTACAATGTCATCAGCGAACCTCAAAGTTTTTATTTCTTCTCCATGGATTTTAATACCTACTCCGAATTTTTCTTATGTTTCCTTCATTATTCCTGATATACATCAATAACTTTCCCATTAGTGTTTCTCATATACATCAATAACTTTCCTATTAGTGTTACTGATGGCGAAAAAATTGTCTTTGCTGATGACAGCAATATTATAGTCACTGAGAAAACAACAAGAGGACTCCTGCAGAGAAAGCAAGTGAAACTCTGAAGGACGTTTACAATTGGTCAAGAAGAAATAAAGTGACACTGAACACAAAGATAACTAATGCCATGAATTGCTGTATTAAGCATTAAAATGACAATGTTAAATTAAATGTAGATGGCACCCCTATAGACTGTGTAACAAATGCAAAATTTCTGGGTATGAATATTGATTCTCAGCTGAAGTGGTGTGAACACACAAAGGTACTTACAAACAGATTGTGATCAGCATGTTAAGCCCTTAGAATCCTGTCATCAGTGTGTAACATGCAGTCTCTTTTGGTTACATACTGTTCATATGTATACTCATTTCTTGGGTGTGGCATTTTATTTTGGGAAACAGATGCACAAAATATGAGCACAGTTTTCAAACTGCAGAAAAGAGCCAGAAGAATAATAACCAGAAATAGTAGTCGTGCTCATTTTAAATGCTCCAAGTGAATACATTTACCAACCAGCTGCACACATCAAAACTAATATTGGTAATTACTGCACAAACAGCTCTGTCCAAGATCATGGAAGAAGAGCTAGATTCAACTTACGTTTACCAAGAAAATATTAACGTAAAAATCAAAACAGCATTTTCTACAAAGGAATAAAACTGTACACTAAATTACCAAAAGGTATTAAAGAAACTGCAAAAATACACTTATTTAAAAAGCCAGCTAAAATACCTGTTATGGAATACATTTTTACATTAAAGGATTACTTAGATAAAAGAGAGGAGGGGTTGACAAAAAAGTGTTACACAGATAAATAATAATAATGATTATAAAACATCCAACATTCCACATAAAACCTTCACACAATGGTTTTTTTCCTTGTGTTTTTCCTTTTCTAGGGAACCTCACCTCCAAGCTATGCATAACAAAATGCCAACACCCCTTTCTCTTTCTGAGCTCAACATCTCATTCATTATAGAGATATGCCGACTCAGTTTTGCAGGATAGCAAATGGGAAATTGCCATACAGAAAATGGCCCAGAGATCACCAGTGTGTGTTTGTGTGTGTAGTGAGTAAAGTGTATAACACATTGTGTGTATAGTATGTGCAATGACTAATAGTGAGAGCTAATGGTGTGCATTACATTATTTAACAAGTTATTTGTAAAAGAAAAGTTATATACCAGGAGTAAATCTAATGACTGTCTCTAACTAGAAGGCTGTAAATTTATGTGTATACGAATTAGCCCATTTTAAATTGGTCTAAACTTGTAAGTAGTTTGACACATCTTATATCCTTATAGAAAGAGATCTACGGATGAATAAAGCTACTACTTAACTACCTCTATCACTACTATGGCTGCTACTCTTTAAGGGCTGGGAAATGAAATAGTTGATAATGTCGATTCAGTAAACAGGGATGTGTTTATTCATGTGTGGAACGAAATGTTCTACCGTTTCGATGTTTCTCAAGCAGTTCATGTTGCTCATGTTGAGTGCATGGTGCAGTGTCTGTGAGAACAGAGAAGTTTGAACCTTCCTTCATGCAGCGTCCTCCACAATGTTTTTCTTTGCGTGTGGTCTGTAATAAATAGTGGAAATCGGTTCTTTGTTTTTGAATTTCCCTATATATTCCACCAGTTTATTCGTCTAATTCGTATGATTCAGCCGGTTCCTTACAGTCACATGCAGGCAAAGCTGTATACATAATAGTTTCATCTGATGAGTTGTTATTATGCTCACTGCAAGTAAAATAATTATTCAATAGTTTTTCCTTTATTTGGAGAAGTATTTATAAGTAAGAGGTCTGATTGAGTGTCAGGGGAAGAGGAAACTACGAATTTGCTCTTTGTTCAAAGATCGTCTTCAGGAATTTTTCCTTGTTTATATTTCTCAGATGTTTGGACACGTTACTGGCAGCGGAACAGCGGGCCGTCGCAACTGTTGGCGCCGCTGGCAGCGCAGAGACACGCTTCCGGTTTAAATCGATGCAGCGGCAGAGTAAATCTGCCGTCGGCAGACTGCGAGTACACGACACGGGCCTGTGCTAATATTAGCTCCGGAAGGGAAATTGCAGGCTTGGCAGGTGGCCGCTCACGGCGGCGTAACATGTGTGTGGCTGCGGCTGTGCGCCACTGTGGGGACGGCACGGGCAGCGGCTGCGGCGGCGGCTGCCGGTCGCTCTCCACGTTTACGTAACGACAGTCCACTCTACTGCGAAGGGTTTTCCACAGACTCTGCATCTTTTTTTGAATGTGATGAGGAATTTGGAAACGGAAATGAAAACTTTGCGGTATGTCGATTATGTAATTCTGTCAGAGACGATAAAGGACTTGCAACAGCAATTGGACGAAGTGGACAGTATCTGAAGATCTTGCAATATAAATGTAAGCAAAAGTAAAACAAAAGGTAACGGAATTCAGTGATAGCAAAATAGGTGATGCTAATACAAATGCAAGTTTGATTGCGAGATGCTGAGGGTGGAAGCTGTCAGGGCCATAACATATTATTTCAAGGAAACAAGTAATTTTATTTTTTGAAGCCGGTAGTGTGCCAAAACAATTTCCGTGAGGCATAATAATAAACAAATAAAACTAATCAAGTTGCAAAAGCCACACTTAAACTGTTTATAACGATGTATGTTAGCATAGGCAGTTTAGAGTCAAGAGCAAGTCTGTGTCACCAACATCGGACTTCCAGTACGCTTTGACAGTCTCACGCAGTACACTAGCTATACAAAGCTGCTAAAACATTGAAAAGACAGTTCCTATTAACCCTGCAATACCAACGTCTTTTCCATAACGTGCATTAACAAGAGGGAGGAGGCACTTCATGCCCACCCGAAGAAATAAAGAACCAAAGTTATTTATTTGTTGTTGACTTATATTAGCAACATACCTTTTAAAAAAGTGCAGGTATGTAAGTAGGCTTTAGAAACTGAAAATATCCTTTAGCACACGCTTCACAATGCCATCAACGTTCCAATAACAAGCGTACCACGAAGTGGAGCGGGTTAGGACGAGTGGCGGTAACTTATCACCAGAACAAAAAAGAAAAGGAAGTAAATAAACACAAATACGCTCATTGTTGTTTACTTTTACTCACAATATACTTTTTAAAACTACATTCACGTGTAAGTAGTGTCGTGAACGTGAAATTATTGAGTATGACATCCACACATTCAAACAGACAGCTTCAGACTGCACAAAGAACATGTGGAGCTACAGAAATTTCACAGCTCTGAATAAAAATTTACGAAAATCTGATAATATTAAATAAGTGAAATATTATCATGCCAAACTCATACGATGGGCAATAATCAGTGTCGATAACACGGCCTGCTTAAAACAACTCATCACCTAGCACGGATATACATATATGAAAGCCCAAAAAATTGCAGTGATTTGCAGTTGTCCAACTTACATTCAGAAGACAACTAGAACGACACGGCAGTGCCCTGATACTGCATAAGCTAGTGAATCCTAACAATGTAAGTAAATGTCGCTAGGGTCTACGTTATGCAAACCTCCTGTCACTGTCTGTGACGCCAGACAGCTGGAATCTAGTGTTATTACACCGAGTGCGTCTGGTCCAACGGGCCTGAGTTGATATCGTAGCGCATCATACGGGCTCAGTGTACCAACGTCTCCACTTGTCACCTGCAGCACGAGGATTCCAAAGGATTCGAGGAGGAACGCACTTTGTGCAAGACTGCACGGTCAGCAATCTAAAACCACTCATTTGGGGCCAGTTGCACAACCTAGGGGGACGCCATACACTCTTTGCTAGGTTGCAGAGTCAATGACACGATAGAGACAAGACCTCTAACGACAGCAGTAGCCACACAGCTCGAGATCGAGGTTAGGAAATGAGAACTATAAGAAGAGTTTTTCTTCTTAGCCAAATAACTAAGGTTGGCAGAAATATAATGGACATAAATATAGACAGGTAATTGTAATATCAGTGTCTCCGAAAAAGGGAAATTTGCTACCAAATATTAGTAAACACAGAAGTGTTAGTAAGGCTTTCCCTTAGGTATCTGTATGCGGTGTAGCCTTGCGAGGGAGTAAAATGTAGACGACGAGTAGGGCAGACAAGAAAATATTAGCTTCAGTACTGTTGTCATCCAGAACTTGTTGTTGTTTTTGTGGTCTACAGTCCGAAGACTGGTTTGATGAACTCTCCACGCTACTCTCTCTTGTGCTAGCCTCTTCATCTCCAAATAACTATTGCACCTTTGTGAATCTGTTTTACTGTATTCATGTCTCGGTCTCCGTCTAGAATTTTTACCACCCACTTTTCCCTCCAGTATTAAAGTCGTGATCGGTTTCTGCACAGGTTATTAATAGTGTATCGCTTCCTGTACTTTACCGCCGCTACTTTCAAAATTTCAAAGATAGTAATTCAGTCACCTATGTCAAAAGCTTTCTCGAAGTCCATAAATCCTATAAAAGTAGGTTTGCCTTTCCTTAGCCTATCTTCTAAGATAAGTCTTGGGGTCACTATTACGTCGAGTGTTTCTACATTTTTCTCGAATCCGAGCTGATCTTCCACGTCGTCTGTTTCCACCAGTTTTTCCGTTCTTCCACAAGGAATTCGCGTTAGTATTATGCAACCATGAATTACCACATTGATAGTTAGGTAATTTTCACACCTGGCAGAAACTGCTCCCTTTGGAATTGGAAATATGACATTCTTCTTGAAGTCTGAGGGTATTTCGCCTGTCTCATACATCTTGCGCAACAGATGGAAGAGTCGTGTCAGAAGTGGCTCACGAAGGGCTATTCTGACGGAATGTCGTCTACTCCCGGGGTTTGTTTCGATTTAGATCTTTCAGATCTTTGTCAAGTTCTTCTCGCAGTACCTTATCTCCCATCTCATCTTCGACATCCACTTTCCTTCCTACAATACTGCTGCCAAGAACATCGCCATTGTGCAGATCTTCTATTTACTCCTTCCACTTTTCAGCTTTCCCTACAATCTGAACTCTTGATAATCGCTCAGCTGATTTTCTTTTCCTCAAAGGACTCTTTTAATATTCCTGTAAGTGTTATCTATCTTTCCCCTAGTGAAATATGCTTCTAAATCCTTGCATTTGTCCTCCGGCCATTCCTGCTTAGCAATTTTGCATTTCCTGGCAGTCTGATTTTTTAAACGTTTGTCTTCCTTTTCATATGCTTCATTTGCCGCTTTTTTAAATTTTCTTCTTTCGTCAGTTAAATCCAATATTTCTTGTGTTACCCAAGGATTCCTACAAGGCCTTGCCTTTTAACCGATTTGATACTCTGTTGCCATCACTATTTCGTCTATTAAAGCAACCCAATCTTCTTCTAATTTATTCCTTTCCTCTGTTCTTGTCAATCATTTCCTACTCCTCACTCTGAAGCTCTCAACAACCTCTGGTTCTTTCAACTCATCGAGGTCCCATCTCCTCATTTCCTACCTTTTTCCAGTTTATTCAGTTTTCAACTACCGTTCATAACCACTATATTGTGGTGGGAGATTTTGTAATTTAAGATCTGCTCCCTAAATCTCTGTCTAACCAATATATAATCAGTCTGAAACTAACAAGTGTCTCCAGGTCTCTTCCACGTATACACTCCTCTTTTACGATTCTTAAACCAAGTGTTAGCGATGATAGAATTATGCTGTGTGCAAAATTCTACCAAGTGGCTTCCTCTTTCATTCTTCTCCCCCCCCCCCCCTCACCCCCCCCCTCCATAATCGTATGCTACTTTTCCTACTCTCGAATTCCAGTGAGTCATCAAGATTAAATTTTAATCTCCTTTAACTATCGTAATGGTATCTGCTACGCCATCATACATTTCTTCAATCTCCTCATCATTGCGGAGCTATTTGGCATGTAACCTTGTACTATTGTGGTAGTCTTGGGCTTCGTGGCTATTTTGGCTACAGTAACGCGTTCACTATGTTGATCATAGTACCTTATTCCGGTTCCTTTTCTCTTATTCATTCTTAAACCTATTCGTGCATTAACCATATTTGATTTTGTATTTATAACCCTATATCGCCTTCAGAATGAGATTTTCACTCTGCAGCGGAGTGTGCGCTGATATGAAACTTCCTGGCAGATTAAAACTGTGTGCCCGACCGAGACTCGAACTCGAGACCATTGCCTTTCGCGGGCAAGTGCTCTACCATCTGAGCTACCGAAGCACGACTCACGCCCGGACTCACCGCTTTACTTCCGCCAGTACCTCGTCTCCTTCCTTCCAAACTTTACAGAAGCTCTCCTGCGAACCTTTCAGAACTAGCACTCATGAAAGAAAGGATATTGCGGAGACATGGCTTAGCCACAGCCTGAGGGATGTTTCCAGAATGAGATTTTCACTCTGCAGCGAAGTGTGCGCTGATATGAAACTGCAAGGTCCGCAGGAGAGCTTTTGTAAAGTTTGGAAAGTAGGAGACGAGGTACTGGCAGAAGTAAAGCTGTGAGTGCCGTGCGTGAGTCGTGCTTCGGTGGCTCAGATGGTAGAGCACTTGCCTGCGAAAGGCAAAGGTCCCGAGTTCGAGTCTCGGTCGGGCACACAGTTTTAATCTGCCAGGAAGTTTCATATCAGCGCACACTCCGCTGCAGAGTGAAAATCTCATTCTGGCAACATCCCCCAGGCTGTGGCTAAGCCATGTCTCCCCAATATCCTTTCTTTCAGGAGTGCTAGTTCTACAAGGTTCGCAGGAGAGCTTCTGTAAAGTTTGGAAGGTAGGAGACGAGGTACTGGCAGAAGTAAAGCTGTGAGTACCGGGAGTGAGTCGTGCTTCGGTAGCTCAGATGGTAGAGCACAGTTCGGCGCCAGCGGCCGTGCGAAGCGGAGGTCCGATACTTCCGCCTGTGCGGCGAGTGCGAGTGTTTGTTTACTTGTGGACTTAGTCTGCGCGCGGGCTAGTAACAACGATCATGGCGAACAAGTACAGGAAAACTACATTGCGGCTCAATTTCTGCAAGGACTACGAACGACCAAAGGCTTTAGCAGTGGAACGATTCATTCGAGAGGACGTCAAGATACCGCCAAACGATATTGTTGGAATTCACCTGTCCATCGTTAGTCCCACGGTGTATGTTAAGATGGTAAATGACGCAGCGTGTGAGAGAATTCTACAGGCGACAAAAGCAGGTCTCCGATTTTGCCATAGCGACGGGAATGTCGGCACGGTAACTGTAGAACATGCTGGTCTGGGTGTACGGACAATACGTGTGTTTGAGCTGCCATTTGAGCTCCCGGCTGACGAAGTTATCGAGGCTTTTAAGCCATACGGCACGGTACATGGTCACACAGCAGAACACTGGACACAATTCGCCACGTACCCTGTTCTTAACGGAGTGCGCCAGATCACTATTGATCTTCAGAAACATGTACCGTCCTATCTGACAATTGAAGGTTGTCGGGCGGTGGTGATTTACGATGGTCAACCACGTACATGTTCTGGCTGTGGCCAGGAGGGACACCTCAGGTCGAACTGTATGCAACGGCGGATTACGCAACTGCCTTCAGGTGTGCGGGAGCCGTCGCCAGCGATGACAGTACTACCGATCACCTATGCCAAGGCCCTCACTGCGTCCGCTGATGACCGAAAGGACACAGCCCCGGTGGAAGATCAAGATGGCACTCTCCGAAACCTTGTAGCAGACGTCGGGATGACAGAGGATGCTGCTCCATCGAGCTTACAATCTACGGCGACAACATCAGATGAGACCGAACTCCCACCAAGCACACTGATAGTAAACGAAGCAGTTCCAGCCACTACGGATGCTGTTCCGTCTGGAACGCACTCTGCGACGACAGCATCAGTTTCGACCGAACTCCCGCCGAGTACAACGATGGGACTCGAAACACTTCCTGTTCCTACGGATGCTTTTCTGTCGGGCAGCCGTGATTCCTTACAATCTGAGGACACGGAAGGAAGATCATGCAAACAACGTTCCCCGAAAAGGAGGAAACGGCGTCGTCGCACGACATCTCCTAGGGATGACTCCCCTTGCCCCGACGACGATGTGCCTGTGGACCAAGACGACACAACAGCCTCTACGAAACAGGATGAGGCAATGGAAACTGTTCGATCAGACCCGCAGCGGTCTGTCACATTGCCGGTACCGGGACTTGGTGATGCTGAAGAGGAAGCACAACCAGTTGGCGCTCCAGACGCAGATGGTGTGGCAATGGACACGAATATATCACTGCCTGCAAAGATGTGGTATGACGATATTGAGGAGGCGCCGGACGTCATACAGAGGCAGCCGGCACTCACGAAGACTGCCTAATAATTGCTGAAGGTGAAGGGAGAGGGGCGAGAGAACGTCTTCTAACTCAGCCCCCAGCGCCGAAGCAGGGAGATGTTATTACGCGTCGACAGAGTGGGATTCAACGCCATGCGAACCGTATTGCGACATTAAATATAAATGAAGTGCGTTCACCGGCCAAAATACACCTACTGAAGGAAACGATTTGGGCATCTGATGTGGATATTGCTTTGCTGCAGGAAGTCCACATAGCTGCACTCCCATACATCGCAGGCTACCAATCCTATTCGTCACATGGAGATCACAATGGGAGTGGGGTGGCAGTTTACGTGCGAGATGGCTTCCCAATGGAAAACGTGTGTTACCTTCCGTCGGCCAGGGGAATGGCTTTCACGACGTTTGGGACACGCATCATCAATCTTTATGCACCGTCGGGAAACAATCGGCGGCGGGAAAGGGCACGATTTTATGCAGAAGACATTGCCCCACTTTTCCAAGGACGTTATGAATGTGTAATAATTGGTGGAGATTTCAACTGCGTTTTCAGCCAGAAAGACCAATGGCCGCAAGCAAACATCAGCCAGGAGTTGGGAATCGTTGTCAACGACCTTGTACTTAGTGACACGTGGGAATTACGACATGGAGATGCACCGGGATACACCTATGTGACCAGTCATTCGGCGAGCAGATTAGATCGCATTTATATCTCGCGGGCTCATGCAAATGATGTCCAGGACGCGGAACGCTGGCCATTGGCATTTTCAGATCACAGCGCTTACATCTGTACGGTGCTTCTTCCCCGTAGAGAGGTGTGGAACAGTAAGGCCCCGTGGAAATTAAACATTCAACATCTACATGATCCTGAATGCCGTCACCGGATCCTTGAGACATGGACGATGTGCGAGCGAAGGGTTGGAAGGTATGCGACGAAGCTTGATTGGTGGCTGACTTGTGCTAAACCGGCGCTTCGCCGTACGTTCATCTCATATAACAGGGAGATGGCAGAATGGCGCCGCCGTACGACCGACTTTTATTTTGCAGCACTGCGCGACCTGGACGATGGTCCACCGGGACAGGACGTCTGGATCGAACGCAAAAGGATAAAAGCTAAACTAGTGGCTTTAGCTCGGAAACATCTTCAGGGAACCATGGTGCGCGCCAGATGTCACGATACGATAATGCACGAGATTCCTTCCATGCACCACGTCGTGAATGAACGAAAACACCGACGACGCGTTTTGGTACAGGAATTAATTACCCGCGAAGACCGAAGAGTGACGCGTCAAGCGGACATTGTCTCTGCATTCGTCGACCATTACCAACACATTTATCGGGAAGAAGCAGCCCCTGTCGATGACCTCGAACGTATAGCCACGTACGTCTCCCGTACACTGACGGTGGAAGCCGCGGGAACCTTACTGGAAGCCATTAGCTGTGAGGAAGTACATGATGCGATCGCAAAGGGTGCGTTGAATCGGTCCCCAGGCATTGATGGACTTCCTGCTGAATTTTATCGCGAATTTCGCAACGAAATGGCACCGCGATGGACGGAAATGTACAACGAGATGTTAAATTCCGATGCGCTTATTCCACCGGCTTTTATGGAAGGCCTCTTGGTGCCAGTACATAAACCGAAGCCAGGAATTACGGTCACACATTATCGCCCCATCACCCTGCTTAATGCCGACTATAAGATCTTTGCACGGTTGCTAGCGTCCCGATGTCGTATGTTAATTCGTATCGTTCTCTCTCCAGAACAGACGACACCGGGTGGATCGGTGAATGTGCAAACAGCTACTGCCGAATGCCGTGATGTGATAGCGCTAGCGGAGGAGTGCCGGCTTAAAGCGGCGATGGTGGCGGTTGATTTTGACAGTGGTTTTGATAAGGTGCCCCACAACTATCTGTACGCTGTACTGGAACAAATGGGATTTCCAGACCGTTTTACTGGTCTCATTAGAAGGATTTATGGGGGCGCACAATCCTTGGTACAGGTTAATGGGCGTATAGCAGGGCCCATTCAAATTCGACGATCCATTCGCCAGGGCTGCCCTCTTTCGATGCTGCTGTTCGCGATAGCGTTGGAACCATTAATTGGGAGGCTAACAAATTCTCTTACTGGGATGGAACTGCGGGGCTACACCTTCAAATGTCGTGCCTATGCGGACGACCTCCTGCTGCTCGTTCGTTCTGAGGAAGAGGTGAAGACGGTCCTTGAACTGTTGTTGGACCACAGTGTGACGGCGGGTAGTGCAGTGAACATGAACAAATCGGCAGCAATGCCGGTTGGAAGGGGCCTTACGCCGGAAGAGATCAGTCCGTTTCCTTATGTGCAACGATTCCGCTATCTCGGCATAGACTTTACCTCATCTGTAAAACATACTGCGGCAGTTAACTACGGACGTATTTTACAGACAACACGTACCATGGTCCGACAACATCTCCTACGGCGCCTTGATCCTTTGCAGCGAGTCGAATATCTGAACACTTATGTGGTTTCTCGAATGGTGCATATTTCGCAGATCCTGTCCCTACCACTCACGCTCGGACGTCGACTTCAATCAGCACTAGGCTATTTTGTGATGATTGGATCGCCCCTCAAGGTGCGATACGCAACGCTCACGCTCCCTACGGACAAGGGGGGACTCGGACTTACAAATGTTCACTGCCGAGCGTTGGCGCTCCTTCTAGCCACGATGTACAAGCAATGGCGTAGCGGGCGTGATTCCCTTACATCCCGCCTACTCGATCTCCTAGTTCCAGCGTCCCTCACACCTCCGGTGGCGGTGGGCAACATTACGTCACATTTTGCGCATGTATCAACATTTATCGTGGAACTTAGTTGTATCAGAGACGAGCTTCCGCGCACGAGACCACCATGCGCGAAGGATTTTTATGTTTGGCTGCTTCGACGGATAAGTCGTAATGTCATTGAACTCAAACACCCCAAGTTGCATTGGCCGAAGATTTGGAGACATGTGCACCAAAAATTCCTTCCTACCTTCGTTGGGGCACTGTGGTTCTCTGTCACCTGTGGCAAGTTCAACACCAACCAACGACTCCATGCAATTGGACTAGTGGACACTCCTCTATGCCCGAAATGTCGCCAAGTGGATGACGACCATCACCGCTTAACTTGTATCGCGGTGGAGGAGGTATGGCTCCTGGGAAGACAGATGGTGGCTTGCTACCTCCGTGTGACCCCGCAACATATTACACCTGCTTCCTTCTTACATCCCGAGAGTGACTACTTTCCGGCGACTAAATCACACTCGATCATCTGGGTCAAAGGTTGGACGATCGCGTACCTCTATGGGGATGCTGCCAAGTCGCGACTCGACTTTTGGTATTTCTTGCAGTAAGCCCACAATGAGGTTCATAGATGGTCTCACTATCGGAAAACCTTTGCCAATTATCTTCAGGCAGTCTTCCTCGACCCCCCACGCAGTTGGGAGGTGCCGGGTGCAGTCGGTGTGCACATTTGAAAAAAAAAAGAAAAAAAAAGAAAAAAATAAAATAAGAAAAAATTAAAAAAAATAGATGGTAGAGCACTTGCCCGCGAAAGGCAAAGGTCCCGAGTTCGAATCTCGGTCGGGCACACAGTTTTAATCTGCCAGGAAGTTCTACATCATCTTATCAGGACTCATGCCACCGAACTTCACTAATTCCCGCTATAGCTATCTTCATCCTATCCGTTTCCCTTTTAAAATTTTCTATCCTAACTGCCGATAAGATCCATAAGTGTGTTGAACATTAGATGAGTGGACTGAATAATTAATGAGGAAGAATTAATTCTAATTACAAAATAAATGTAAATCTGTTGCTCAACTCGACTAAACGGAGAGATCAGTTAATCTGACACACTGTAAAGGAACAAGGAAAATTCAGTTTATTGAATGAGAAAAGTAAAAATTGTAGAGATAGACCAACGCGTGTCGACAATTAGCAGGTTCGTATTCTTTTAACTTGCAATAGTTATTCAGAGATGAAGAGCCTTTTTCAAGACAGGTTTACATGGAGAGTTGCACCAGTCTTCGGACTAAAGACCACCACAGTTACAATCCATTTTGAGGTATTTTCACTAATCTAATATTATCACGAATTTCCGACGTCTCTGCCGCTTTCAATTTTGATACAAAGTAAATTGTACAGGATGACGTGTTTGGGCTACAAATTGTCACTTTCACATTCCCAAATACTGTAAATATATTATACTCGATGCTGAACTGCTATTTTCTGCATGCTGCAATTAGGCTAAAAGAAACTGTATTACCGCCTCTTGTCACATGAAAGTATTACGGTTTACTTTGTATCGGAATATACCTATCTGAACTGATTCCATTTTGAATGTGGGGAGCTACGCGCGTTCACAACATATGATTAGATTACTGGACACGCACTTAATGAGATCGGAGAGTGTTATGTAGATATTCGCATTTTCATTCAGATTTAGTTTTGCACTGATGCTATTTACATTGACAAGTGTGAAATAACGCGAGTTACTATGGACAGAGAGCTTCTAAGTAGATATATTTGAGACTTTGTTAAGACACGTGTAGGCGGGGGAGGTAAAGTTGATTGCTGAGCATAGTTTGATCACTTTAAACAAAACCTTACGATCCTGACTAATTTAATATGAGTACCAAACACTTACACTAAATGTCTGATTGTGCTTTCCTAATGTGCTTTCGAATGTGTACAGCTACAACTAGTAACAAGTATCAAACTTGTGTTCTGAGAAAAAAGTAAAGGTTTAAAATATAATTTACAAAATTTTCTAAGATTAAAGCTCCCACTAGTACCGTTGTAGCACGGAAACATGGTAACAAATATGTATGAGAAGACCGCACAGAATCGCGGCTTGTAGTAGGGAGGGGGGCAGAAGGAGCGGGGGGGGGGGGGGGCTGTAGAGTCTTAGTGATGGCTTGCTAGTTGAGCCAGGAACATGGGGTAAAAATTTTTCAGCTTAACCTAGCCCACCGGCCATCTGTACGGCCGTTCGAACACCTATCTTACTGTAGCTGTGTTACCATATGTTAAGCAATGTTTGAAGGATGAACCGAGGCCGTTGTCCTGACAAATTGTGCCCACTGAGTAATTCCTTTTGCAGAAGATTTTAATTCTAATAAAATTAATTCTCATCTAACGAGACGATTTGTTAGTGCACCGTTCGGATTTTGCGTGCAAAAACAGCCACCTTTAAATAACTGCTGACTGTAGCGAGAATAATGGGTCAAGTTTGGTCCACTGGTGTACCGGACTTTGCTGTAAGATTTGTTTTATCCGTTTGAAAACTCCTGCTTCATTTGAATTTTACATCCAAAAAAGAAGTTTTTCTGGGACTTTTTGAAGAGTGCATTTTCATGCTTATACGAATCGGTTCTAATTTTTTAAGAACGTGGACATATACACGTAATAACTGGTCGTCCTGTTGCCTTGTGAAAGCTGTACTCGTTGCCAAGACGTAGCGTTTTGAAGTAGCACATGAAACGAACATAAAATCTGGTTTTACGCGAATCGTACATTCTGAGACTGTTTGAAATGGTACAGATAATAAACTAAAATATATTCATATGGTAATCACAAAAAGCACTAGCAGAAATCTTTCATCACTCGACTTTTGTTTACGAAATATTATGCGGATGCACATAAAATTGAGTTTCGCATAAATGAGTTGCATTTGAAGCGCTGCATTTTGATGTAATTATAAAAAATGGTTATTACAGTTGATTTTCGTTTAGTTGTTTATATCCTAAAGATTTTAATCGCCAGTGGGTTAAAATCATAGGTAAATCTTTGGACGTGCAAAGCAATGCATGTTCAAAACACGATTTATGCCCAGTCCCCTACAAAATAATACACTACTTGACAGAGAACTGCTACAAAAGTAATTGTCAGAATTAGGGTCATCTTATTTCTAATCATAAGAAAATGTTTCACTGCGTTTGATGCACAAGCTACACTACTATTCCGTAGAAAGTTTATTTTCGGGCAAAGCAAGCTTAAGTTCGACAGTTCTACAGGATTGGAAAGATGATAGTATATTGTCCGGCATGCATTATTTTATGGTTTCGCTTACTTCATCCAATCGCTCTTATATTTATTTCGGTTTGGTTGTTGCAACATTTCACGTCAAAATTATTCACGTGGGCTTTTCTAGCGGTGGTTTCTAGCTCTCACTTTTACTAACCGCGGTCTAAGGGTAGCGTTTTTGAATAGAAATCAAAACTTCCGCGGTGCCGGGCTCTAAACCCGCCAACGCTTAAATTTTGATTAATGATCAGCACTGGCGGCCGAAGACTTAAGGCCTAAGAAGTCACCCTCTTTCCGCCGACGGCCTTGTCGAAGAGGGTGGATGAGCGGACATTCATGGGGCTCTCTTACCATTGGGGTGGAAAACTTCCCTAAAGGGGAAGAATCAGCAATGATCAGCGGCGTGAAGATGTAGAAGGCAATGGGCACCACTGCATTGCAGAGACATAACATGTATCCACAGGACATGCGGCCTATAATTGAAAAAGTGTCATGGTGATCTCTCCATTGGCAAAATATTCCAGAACAGTCTCCATTCGGATCTCCAGGAGGGGACAGCTAAGGGGGAGGTGACTGAATAATCAATGAAAGGATAACGTTCTGCGAGTCCGGGCGTGGAATGTCAAAAGCCTGAACGTGGTAGGGAAGCTATAAAATCTGAAAAAGAAATGGAAAGTCTCAATCTAGGTGTAGTAGGGGTCAGTGAAGTGAAATAGAAAGAAGACAGGAATTTATGGTTAGATGAGTAATGGGTAACAACAGCAGCAGAAAATCGTAAAATACGAGTGGTATTCCTTATGAACAGGAAAGTAGGGCTGACAGTGCGTTAATGTTAATAGTTCAGTGACAGTGTTGTTATCAGCATCGACAGCAAACCAACTTCAACGCTGATAGTTGAGGTATACATGCAGAAGTCGCAAGCTGAAGATGAAGAAATAGATAAAGTGTATAAGGATAGTGAAAGGGTAATACTGTACGTAAATGGAGATGAAAATCTCATATTGTGGGGGACTGGGGGACTGGAATGCAGTTGTAGGGGAAGGAGCAGAAGTAATGATTACTGGCGAATATGGGCTTGGGACAAGAAATCAGAAAGGATAAAAAGACTAATTGAGTTCTGTAACAAATGTCAGCTAGTAATAGCGAATAAGCTACGCAAGGTATACTTGGAAAGGACTGGGTGATACAGGAAGGTTTCAGTTACATCATGCCATGGTCAGACAGAGATTCTGAAAACAGATGCTGGATTGTAGGAAGTATCCAGGAACAGATATAGACAAAGATCACAATATAGTAGTGATGAAGAGTAGGTTGAAGTGTAGGAGATTATTCAGGAAGATTCAATTCCTAAAAAAGTGGGATGTGGAAGTATTAGGGAACAATGAGATACGCTTGAAGTTCTCGAAGGCTTGATCGATGAAAGAAGGAAATACAAAAATGTTCAGCGAAATTCAGGAATACTGAAATTCATGTCTCTGAGGAATGAAATATATAGGAAGTGGCAGGAAGCTAAGACGAAATGGCTGCATGAAGAATGTGAAGAAATCGAAAAAGAAATGATTGTCGGAAGGACTGACTCACATATATGAAAGTCGTAACAGGCTTCAATGACATTGAAAGCAAGTGTTCTAACATTAAGAGTGCAACGTGGATTCCACCGTTAAATCTGTTAAATGCAAAGGAGGGAGCGGACAGGTGGAAACAGTACCTTTCAAGCATTTATGACGGGGAAGAAATGTTTGATGTGATACCAGATGAAACAAGAGGCGATTTAGAAGGGACAGGCGATCCATTATTAGAAGCATAATTTAAGAGAGCCTTGGAGGACTTAAGATTAAATAAGAAAGAAGGGATGGATAACATTCCATCAGAATTTCTAAAATCATTGCGGGAGTGGCAAGAAAACGACCACAATGGTGTGCAGAATGTATGAGTCTGGCGACAAGCCATCTGACTTTCGGAAAAATGTCATCCACGCAATTCCGAAGACTGAAAGAGCTGATAAGTGTGAGAATTATCGCACAATCAGCTTAACAGCTCATGCATACAAATTACTGACAAGAATAATATACGGAGGAAGGAAAACAAAATTGAGGATGTGTTAGATGACGATCAGTTTGGAAGGATAAAGGCACCAGGGAAGCAATTCTGACGTTGTTGTTGATAATGGAAGCAAGAGTAAAGAAAAATCAAGACAGGTGCATAGTATTTGTTGACCTGGAAAGAGCGTTCAGCAGTGTAAAATGGTGCAAGATGTTCGGAATTCTGAGAAAACTGGGGGTGAGCTATAGGGAGAGGAGGATAATATGCAACTTGTACAAGAACCAAGATTGGAGAATAAATATCGACTGCCAAGAACGAAGTGCTCGGATTAAAATGGTGTAAAAGAGGGATGTAGTCTATTTCTCCTACTGTTCAATCTTTACATCGAAGAAGCAATGATGGAAATAAAAGAAAGCTTCAGTAGTGGGATTAAAATTCAAGGAGAAAGGATATCAATGATATGATTTGCTGATGACATTGCTATCCTTAGTGAAAGTGAAGAAGAATTAGAGGATCTGCTGAATGCAACGAATAGTCTAATGAGCAAGGAATATGGATCGAATGTAAATCGAAGAAAGACGAAAGTAAAGAGAATTAGCAGAAAATGAAAACATCTAGAAAGTTAACACTAGGATTAAGGTATTCTGCTACCTAGGAAGCAAAATAACCCATGACGGACGGAACAAGAAAGACATGAAAAGTGCTTTCTTAGGCAAGAGAAGTCTACTGGTATCAAACATAGGCTGTAATTTGAGGAAAAGATTTCTGAGAAAGTACTTTTGGAGCACAGCACTGTATGGTAGTGAAACGTGGACTGTAGAAAAACCGAAACGGAAGAGAATCTAAGAATTTGAGATGTTGTGCTACAGACGGATGTTGAGAATTAGTTGGACTGACATGGTAAGGAATGAGGAGGTTCTGCGCAGAATCGGAGAGAAACGAAAATGTGGAAAACACTGAAAAGGAGCAGGGAGAGGATGATAGGACATCTGTCAACAAGTCAGGGAATGACTTCCATGATACTAGAGGGAGCTGTAGAGGACAAAAACTGTAGAGGAAGACAGAAATTGTAATACATTCAGCAAATAATTGAGGACGTAGACAGCAAGTGCTACTCTGAGATGAAGAGGTTGGAACAGGAGATGAATTTGTGGCGGGTCGCATCAAAGCAGTCTCTGACTCAAACAAAAAATAAAGAATACTGCTGTGGAAGTTAAACTCTGTTGGGCCAACCGAGTGCCAGTGGCACGCCCACTGGGATTAGCTAGGCGGGCATGGCCAGTTTAGTAGGTTTATAGCTTCTTATCGCAGCTATAACGGTGCAAGTAAAATGGTACAGTAGATTAAGTAACGAAACATCGTAGCTTCAGTAGAATCAATAACAAATGGTAGACGTAGCTTGCTCATTAGATATAACTGTCATAGCATTGTGCCAGCTCCCTTTAAATACTCTGGTTTTCCAGTTCTCGTCAAATGAACATTGGGATCGATGGCATTCAGAGTAGTAGCACCCGATTTTATGATTACAATACTGTAGTGAATCCTTGTCCTAGATGCTCTACCACATTCTATGAACCAGCCAAAGATGTACTCAAGGTGATATTCTTCAACTGATGAACTTCGTGATGATCGCCACCTACCATCCAGTAATGGAGAAACTGACTGTCTTCCTACAATACTACATTGCGGAAACGAAAAATAGCTTGTAACAGCTGCATGTTAAAATGATAATTGTACAAGTTAGCACCCACTCATACTTAGGTGTTTGGTATCATTGTATCATCATTTATTTCAAGGATAAAATAGTTTTAAAAAAGTATTTGATACCATATACCAAAACCAGTACCTATGACAGGAGGATTTCTGTGCCGCAGCGGTAATAAATTGTATACATAAACATTCCTCGAAATCAGTCTGCTTGTTAGCGAAATTTCATCAACATTCGTGCCGTGGTTGTCGAGTTTAGACATGACATACCTATAGAAAAAATGTGGCGGGTTAATGTAAGTCGTCGTAGCTTAGCATCTTGCAAGGAACACACTGCTTGACAAAGGAAGTGAACCACCCAGAGCATAGTCTGAAGCCAATGTAACTTCGTACGCATACATACCATCGGTGTGTACGTAAATGATTACAGCTGACATTCTCTGTGACAGGTATAATGGTATTTAGTTTAATTACGAGACTTGATAAGTCATAAATGGTCGTCAACAGAGTTGATGTTTTGTGATCATTTTGAAGAACATGGAGATAGCATGCATTAGTATGGGACAGCGTTATCTTCACCTGGAAGAGTGTGATTGTGGCTTCACTGTGAGTCTGAATCAGGGCAGCTGGACGAATGGTGGACTACCCAGATTTGTGGGGCGTTCGGATGTGACAGTCGCCCGATGTTGGATTGCTAGGAAACATGAGAGCAGGCGTACAAATGATAGGGGTTCTGTTCGAGTATGTTTGACCACCAAAAGGGAGGATCGTCGTAATGTGGACCAAGCACATCATAATTCTTTCGTATCTGTGCTTGCCAGACTACCTGGAACATTCCGTGTCATCCTGCACCATTTGGCAGAGACTAGCAGCAATCGGACCACATAATAACAGCTGACTGTGTAGGCTGCATCACAAACAGCTGCGTTAGTAGTGGTGCCATGACGGGGAAGCATAAACTGCTTTGATGGGTGGCGTCGCACTGTGTACAGTAATGAATCACGATTCGGCACTGATACTTTGGTAGTAGAGGCGACTAATAAAGACAATCAAACATCTACAAAAAATATATCACATTGACAAGTTTCTTAACTTTATGTACCCTTGATAACTGAGCTACATGTAACTCTGAATGCTGAAGGTTCTTCTGTGGTGCTGAGCCATATACAATGAGAATTAAGTTCTCGTGTGTTACTAAATAATCTTGAATGCTGATATACTTACACTGACGCGAAGTAATATTTGATAGTGTTGTGCGATCTCCTCACTGCTGTGTTCCATACTAATGTTGACGATTCTATAGATGCACTGAATGTGGGGGTGTAACTGTGAGTTCGGCTGCTTAACTGCCCGGTTAGAATCGCGAGCAGTGAGGCCATATTAATTTAGCCTCCTCTTGTGGCGTGTATGATTGGCACCACCAAACGCAAATCAGTGAGCAATGAAAGGAGCGGCAGTGCCGTCACTCGTATAGCTGTAAGCAGAGCGCAAGCCGCCAACTGCTATGGAATAAGATGCCTCTGAGTTTTTGCGTGTCCATCTTTCTGACTGATGGTCTGTGGCTGTTAGCTTACATAATAAAATTAAAAACCTGTAGCTGTCATTTTGCTGTCATTTTAATATATTGCAACTTGTTTCGATGACTCAATAAACCATCTTCAGACGGTAACTGACAATCGAACACGTGATCACATCAATGGCCAGCCTCTATGAACTGTGCTCCGTGGAATCCTAAATCATCGATGTTGTATCTGCAACTATCAGCTACAACTGACAGGGGAAACAGCTGGTAGTGGATCAGCTAGCAACTACTTCTCCAGTCAGTAGTAGTTGATTATTACAGACACGACATCGATGTTATACTATCTACAGAAGCCAATTAATACATGTAGCCCAACGATGGTATCGTGTGTATACGATTGGAGTCTTCCCCCCCCCCCTCCCCCCCCCCCCCCCCGCCAATGTCAGTTAAGGCCTGAAGATGGTGTGCTGATTGCAATATAATAAAATGACATCAAAATGACTGCTGCCGGTGATTAAATTTTTAACGTAATATGCCACTGATACCGCGTCCACAGCCCGACGACCATCGTCCGTGAGGAGGATGGCGATTTAGAGGAAGGTCCCATTCTCCCAGTGTTTTGAAGAATCACTACAAGTCTACTCCTGTTGTCATAGTGTGCAGAGCTGTCATGGCTGGTAGTGACTGAGGGAACTTTGACAGCACGGCAGTACTTCACAGACGGGTAGCGTCCACATGTGTGGGACCAGCTTGGACGAATACAGTGTCCCAAAGTCACTAGCCCAGGGGGGGGGGGGGGCGAGTGGAGATATCCCTGTGTGAGATCAGGATGGCTGCAGGGACCTTTTGAAGCGTTTTTCAGGACGTTATTTGTTTACTGTGTTTACAATCATTTTCTCTCGTGATACTTCATTCATCTGTGTGTTGGATTCTAGTTGACGTCTGTTTAGTCAGCTCAGCGCCTGTGTGGTGTTAGCGACCTTGTCGACGCGGCCTGTTGCCGGCCAGGCACCCGGCGGTCGTGCTCATCACACAAGTTTGGTTTCGCACTGGCTGTTGCAGTCCCCTCGACCCTAGAATTCTACGACGACCCTTGATGACCCATCAGCGATGTACTTGGTATAGGTGGTTACGTGGTCGATTGATCTCCTCCCTACTGGTGTCATAGTTTTCAGCACACAGAGCCGTCTGGGCGTTGAACAATAATGTGGAATCCAAGAGGAGCTATTGCTGGTTTCCGCTATGTAGTATTGTAGGAAGACAGTCAGTTTCTCCATTACTGGACGGTAGGTGGCGATCGTCACGAAGTTATCAGTTGAAGAATATCACCTTGAGTACATCTTTGGCTGGTTCATAGAATGTGGTAGAGCATCTAGGACAAAGATTCGTTACAGTATCGTAATCATAAAATCGGGTGCTACTACTGTGAATGCCATCGATCCCAATGTTCAGTTGACGAGGACTGGAAAGCCAGAGTATTTAAAGGGAGCTGGCACAATGCTATGACGTGAGGCTCAATTTTTAATGACTGCTTGTGCCCTCCTTATTCGCTCTATTCACTTAATAGGCTGGTAACTGCTATATAAAGTCCTGTCTATGTGTTCTTCGGTCAGAGAAGCTTCTTGCACCATATCTTATGAGCTAACGAATATACTTTTTTCTATTTCCATGGTTTTTTGTTACATTTTTCTTTCTATTGAATAAGTATTTCTCACTCGGCGATGGCCTTGTAATGTGCCGACGGCCTGAGCCACTTGCGACGTAGTGGAATGCTTCCTGTTTCAGCTCGTGTTTCTGCTTTAATTTGGTATTGCCTGTGGCAATGCGAACAGACTTCATAAAAAATTCTAATTTCGTACCCGTTACGACTCTCTTCCTTAACAGTATCAGGTTCCAACTGTTACAGTAGTAAGCCAGTTTACCTCTAAACAGGATACGAAACTTTATAATATCCTCCGCAAACGAATCAGTGCAAGTATCCAAGCCGTAAGGGGTGCAACACACTGACAATTGAGTGCTTTATAAATTTGACTAGGTTTTGTAATCACTGACATGTCATCTCGTATTCTCTCAAACCGTGAAGTTTCAGTTCGTTTCATTTACTCCTACTGTACGCTTCACATTCTTGTCAGTGTATTTATTAAGTATATAGACAATCCTTCTTCATAAATCACTCTATTTACTATCGAAAATTGTCTCACAATTCCATCAATAGTTTCTGATATTAGCCCTCCCGTAAAGACAGAATAATACGATGGAATTTAATTTATAATATGTATAGATTTAGTATTTATAACTTCTAGATGGTTCTAGAAATTTCTTATGTGTTAATGTTTACATATTCTGCAGTATGCGGCGATTTTATAAATAACAGCACTCTCCGTCCAGGTGGCAGTCCTGTTGGGAGCCACAAAAAACGTGGTTTGAGTGCCAAGGGTTGTAGTTCACTGACCCTGTTTTCTGATTTTCATTTGACTGAGGTTACGACACAACAGTTTTTGGTGGAGTCGCTGCATTCGTCAAAACATCTGCATGACCGTTGCACCAATTAGGGAACGTAAAAGCCGTTGCCTGCACATCCAGGGAGTAGAATACAAGAAGTAAGTCCTTCCGAAGAACCGTATATTCAGAAGCTCGTTGGATTCCAGCTGCACGTTCAGCTTCCAACAGTGTTATCAGGAGACAATGGACAATACCCGACAGAAAGGATTCGACCGAATAACCAAATGCAGCAGATGGGATGAGGTGTTTGGAAAATTTCTACTTTTACTAGGATGGCATAATCCAATAGTTGTACGGGAACAACGGAGAGCTGTCCCACAGCAATAACGAATTTCAGGCTGAACTGAATAAAACATTTGGTGACAATAAGCAGCACGTTTGCTTAACGGCAGATCAATTGAAGAACAGGGTGCAGAGTCATTGGGAAACGAAACATTCATACATAGAGGATGTTGTTGCCCCATGTGGATCTGAATATGAGAGAAGATGACATATTCTCTCACTCAAAAAGAGGAAAGAAATTGGAACAACACAACAACCTGGATCATATTGAAGAAGAAAAGTCAACGTCGGTGGGCATCACATGAAGTGCTTCTATGACGTTGTTTCGTTGTAAATGGTTGTTGTACTGATTGATTCTTCCAGTTTACAGGGTATTTAAAGTCAGCCGCTGTGACTCAGTTCCTCTGAAGAAAAAAAAATAGGAGAATGCAAGCCTTCAAGCTACAGTGACTGTTGTCAGTGAAGTTAAAGTCTCCCAAGTTTTCACGCTACGTCATGATACTCTTCAGTTTCTTCTTTTACATACGACGTTTCATTTCCTGTGTTGGGCTATTCTTCAGTATCTTCTGTTTTCTAAAGTCAGCTGAACTGTGTTTATCTACGCGGTGTCGCCAGAAGATTATGAAGTAGATCCCAGAAGGGTGGTTGATACATAGAGGAACATAAAGTCGCGTGACAATATGTAAGTTTTTACCTGCTGCAGGGAAATGTATTTACGAGGGTTGGAAATTAAATAGCGGCAATTATTTATTCACAACTGACACAAAAGAGTTACATGTTTGCACTTGTTACAAAGTAGTCACCAGCGATGTTTAGAACCCATTGTCAGCGATGTGGAAGGCGTAGTATACCATTAGCAGAGCCTGTTCTGTTGATGGTGGGAATAGAGCGGTGTAAAGTACTGAGATCCTCATGTACGACTGTGATGGTGTTATCCTAACGCATTACGTTCCTCTACTGCAGACCGTCAATGCACAGTATTACTGTTCGTTTTAGGAGCATCACCTGCGAGCAGCCTTGCGAAAGAAGCGGCGACACTTTCTGCACAACCGACCCATCATTTTGCACGACAATGAGCGGGCGCATACAGCGCAAGCTGTAGCTGCTCTGTTCGGTCGATGGCACTGGAAAGTACTGTACCATCCATCATAGTCCCCGCACTTAAGTCCTTGTGACTTTGATTTGATTCCGAAGATGAAGGATCCACTTTGTGGCATTCGCTTCAGAACTGTTCCAGAGATTCGACAGGCACTAGACCGATCCATTCGCGCCATCAACCGAACAGGCATTGCTAACGGTATACTACGCCTTCCACATCGCTGGATACGGGCTCTACACAGCGTTGGTGACCACTTTGAAGGACAGAAACTGGTGCAAACATGTAACTCCTTTTTATCGGTTGTGAATAAATAGTTGCGACTATTTAAGTTCGAACCCTTGTACATAATAGGGTGTGAAGTTGCTTTTGAGAGAGTTAGGTTCTGCAAAAGACTCTTACATGAAATATATTATCTGCCTATAGATGTTATACCACCTGTAATGCAAACTGTAAAGAAGCTTACAAGCAAATATCCACAAGGCTCTACATCGCAATACAGTGCTATCGAGACCACATCCCTCTAAGCATTGAAAAGGCTTTTGACCACTGGAATTGCATACGTCTCGTACCAATGACCTTGAAGCAAGTTAACGCATGGTGTTAGCAAGCAACATGGATAACACAACGAAAACGACAAGGCGCTAAGCCTCACATCGTTTGTTTTGCGAACTACTATTTGCGGTGGCTGTGTCATGCGGTCTGCTGGACGCATCGTCCGTCGATATACTGGTGCCCATTAGGGCTGCGATAGTAAGCGTGTACTGGAGTACAACAACGAACAATTGGCTGTTGGAACTATTAAAGGTGGGGATATGTAATGCAGCTGTAAATACTGAAAACAGGACAAGCCTTTTCTCCAGTCCACAGTTTAGTAAGAGATTAATTACCAGTGTTCTGATTAAAACATTAAGTTTGTCCATCAAACACTGCAAAGATTGCGGATTCAACCTAAGGCATTAGTAATAAGTCAGGTGGTCAAGGACTGTACGCCAAAGCCTCTCCTCCAATTGCTGACGAGTTAACAGCAATGAAAATTTCTTCTGTCGATTGGATTCGGTGTATCTGCCACAGCAATGGTGCACGATAGCGATCTCGTCTCCGGAGGATGATATATTTGCGTACATGCTTCTCTATTAATTTGTCCCACAGCAATCTGCTCACAGTGGGTTACTTATAATAATGAAATTTTCTGTGCGGACGACATAGCACGTCTTGATATATCTCTGTTGGAGAAGGACACGCAACAAGGTGGGCGTATCGGACAAGTACTTTAGCTAGCGTGCGACATAGAAGATAATTCTACTGAACTTGTTCGGCGTTCTCTTTGAAGCCATATTACAATTACACAAGTAGCTTTAGCGTTTGCTATGGAGGGAGAAATTGTTGTACTTGATGTGACAGATTGCACGAAAATACCACTGTCGTAAATCAGATATTTTGGGATCCCATACATATGCAAACTACAAGTTTCGTTAAGTACTGTATTCCCAACATATTGCGGTGCATTTCTGAATTCGGGTTTTAAAAGTCTTTCACGAACGTTTATATTGACGAAAAACTCTGAGCAGACAGTTCTGCATATAAGCTTTGACTACGTAGCGTGCGGCACATTTATTTTACAACTGTATGATATAACATTTCATTAAATATTCATAATATTTCCAACAAAATAAAACTTCTTTTATCATAGAAAATCAAATTCTAATTTTAACCTAGTGTTCGGTTTTTACGATAAAATTAATTGCTTTAAAATTTGAAACAGGCAGTATTATTGCTCCACAATAATAATTATTTTGTATTTTGTTGTGAGCCGGATTTGAGTTTTCTACTCCACTATGCGACGTCTTAACACGGAACAGACAGTCAAAAATTAGCTACAGCTTGTATCTGTACGGTGACCGTTACTTCTAAAGATATTTCACGCAGGTTTCGCATCTACTCGAAAAACATACAATTTCAGTGCTCAATCTGTGCTGGGTATACAAAAATAAATATTATATGAAGCTGTAATGAACATTTTAGGGCCTATAAAGATAAATTACGTATAGATAAGGGGTACATTACAATACCCACTGTTTCACTGACCTAAATATATGTACTACACAAGGTACACGCATATTAAAATTGCACCCATTCCATTCTGGGAGCCTGGTACAGCAATTAGTTATGAATCTCTGGAAATAAGACAGTTTCGGTAGCAAAATACTTTCTATTTTACGGAAAATGATTCTTTTCGCCTTTTTGGGACATAATCAGACTGGGTTAAAAATGAATGTGTGAATCCAACAATCGTGCATATGTGGGCATTGATGGACGAATGTTGGTTTTAAACACTATTTTTACGCCAGTCAGATGGCACTCCAAAAGGACGTGCAGGTCATTTTCTGTAAATGAAACAGATTTTGTAACCGAAATTGTCTTATTTCTAGAGATATTACCTCAGGTCTCTAAACTGTAGAAAACTTAATAACTGTCAAAAGAATATAGGAACACACACAAAGAAGATATACAGGATGAAACAATGCAATTATTATTATAGATTTCTTGGAGTTGTAGTGGGGAGGTATTAGATGAAGTTTTGATAAGGAATCTGAGTCTGGAAATGTACGGTTTGGATATATACTGAAGAGAAAAACGCATGAGACGAAGAGGGAGTTCTGCGACATAAACGAAAGTTGGTAGGCCTGTTTCTACATCTGAAATATGATGTCTATTGAAATTTCACGTCAGTCGCATAAGCGTAGTGCTGGTAGTGCTACTATGCTTTAAATACATACTGTAACTGTCACGAGCGTTAGTTACCTTTGAGATTCGATGTGGTGACTTGGTGTTAGTCAAGAATACCTTAAAGGCAACATGACGCCATTAACAGCAGCTCAAGGTGATGCAACTAGGCTATGTGAGGCTGGATTTTCCTTCTGCTGTATTACAGAAAAACCCGGCAGGAATGTAGCCACTTTTCATGATTACTGTCAGCGGTGCTCATGAGAATGTATGGTTGCAAGAATACAGAGCTCCGGAAGGCCACGTGGCATTACCGAGAGGAAGGACCATCGCGATCGTTTTATGGTTCTGGCTTGCATCTGCGGCTGCACTCTGAGCAGCTGTTGTCATCACAGTGACACAGCGAACTATTACCGACCGGTTACTTGAATCATAGCCTCCAATCAGACGCCCTGTATCGTGTGTTCCACTGACACCACTAAACCACTACATGCGACTTCGAGTGGTGCCACGCAACAGCTTATTGGAGGGCAGGTTGGATGTATGTTGTATTTCTGATGATAGTTGGTTCTGCGTCGCTGCCAGTGATGGACGTGTGTTGATTAGGAGGAGGCTAGTTGAGTGCCGGCAACCAACCCGTCTGCGTGCTTAGGCAGGCTTGAGCTACACCTGGAGTTATGGTCTGCAGAGTGATTTAGTATGACAGAAGTAGCACTCTCGTGGTTATCCCACTTTACCTGACTGCAGATTTGTACGTCATTCACTATAGTTGACATAACTGCCCTGAGAAGTTCAGCAAATGTTTGATAATTAAGATAATTCTCATTTATCGTTGCGTCTCAGTTGCCCGTTTTTAATTAGATTAGACGTTTCGACAGCTCTGTGTCAACTTCAGCTATAAGTAATAACAGCTTAAATCGGAAGATAATCCAAACTGATCGAAGCATATTATGTAACTAAAAATGAGCAACTAAGATGCAACAATAAATGAGAATTAACTGTACGTCATTCCGGTGATACGATATTTTGTACTGCTATTCATGAAGAGCATTGCTGCCACAATGAACTCGCATTCGGGTGGGCGACGGTTGAAACTCGTGTCCGGCCATCCTGATTTAGGTTTCCCGTGATTTCCCCTAATCGCCGAGATGGGTAATTTGAAAGGGCAGAGTCGACTTCCTACTCCATCATTGACTGATCCGATGGGACAGATGACCTCGCCGCTTAGTCCCACCCCCAAATCAACCAACCAACCAGCATTCCAGGGGCTGTTTTCCAGCGCTCGGCGAGTTATTGCTGTTGTAACACAATATGTTCTACAGATTGTCTACATGTTACCTTTGCCTACCACCAGATTTGTCTCCAATCGAGCGTATATGGGACATCACTGAACGACAACTCTAGCGTCATCCACAAACAGCATTACCCGTTCCTGTATTGTCAGATCAAGGGCAATAGGCACGACCACTTGCTCCAGTACATCACAGTGCATGTACGTTTGCATGCTTACATCCACTATTCTGGCGTCTACCCATCTTATTACATTTACAACGGCTTTTCTAGCGCTTACATTAACCAGCGATTTTGCAATCTTGATCACTTAAATGTGTTAGCTAGACAAATGTATTCCAGAAATTTCATTACTCTTATTTTTTGGTGTTGAATTTTTTTCCTGTCTGTGTAAAAGAAGTTTCAAGATCAGATCACCTTATAATCTCTCGCACTGCTATACGCCCACAAACTGAGAGGAATGAGTCGTCGCCAGTCCCTGTTCTAATTATTAGATGACACACCATTTTCATCGGTCTAAGGCGCTGCAGTCATGGACTGTGCGGCTGATCCCGGCGGAGGTTCGAGTCCTCCCTCGAGCATGGGTGTGTGTGTTTGTCCTTAGGATAATTTAGGTTAAGTAGTGTGTAAGGTTAGGGACTGATGACCTTAGCAGTTAAGTCCCATAAGATTTCACACACATTTGAACATTTGAACCATTTTCATCCAATCGCAACAACGGCTGCAGGAAACTGGTAGGTTCGCCACTAGTGTTCAAAATGGTTCAAATGGCTCTGAGCGCTATGGGACTTAACATCTGAGGTCATCAGTCCCCTAGAACTTAGAACTACTTAAACCTAACTAACCTAAGGACATCACACACATCCATGCCCGAGGCAGGATTCGAACCTGCGACCTTAGCAGTCGCGCGGTTCCCGACTGAGCGCCTAGAACCGCGAGACCACTGCGGCCGGCTCGCCACTAGGGGCGCGGACTGAGGTATTGCACGGACGACCCACACACTCGGCTTTGAAGACGACTTCCTACTTCACGCAGAGAAGAATCTGACGATGAGTGCTTAAAAGGCTGCCTATGCCATGGATTCCTGCAGAGCACACAGGTTATAGCTCATTGCTGTTTTGCGTAACTACTGTGAAGCAAAATATTTGAAAGAAATGCTGTCTTCAAATTTATCTTATACCAAAGGGTAAAATTCTGGAAATGTGTTCCTTATCAAAACTTTACTTACTGAATCTCCTACATAACCCCTAGAAGCTTGTACTAGGAATTGTGAAGCACCATGTATACAAAGAAGAACCATTAATTACATGATCCTCAGAGTTCACAAGGAATTGAACATTAAGGCCATGTCAGTAGACTGGATGACTACTGGCATGGACTACTATGGTGTAAGGACAAAAACAAAGAAGGGAAAGAGAAACGGGTGAGAGTGGATGAGGACGGAGAAAGCGCAGTGTAGGGAGTGGAACGTAATTATATAATTATATAGTTTACAACACGCGTTTCATCTTACAGTGAGAACAATGGTAACAGTTTGAGGTCTAAAACATTCAATACGTTATTAGATAATATCTGCTGTTTTTTGCACATGTGAAACTGAAGCAAATTTGTTTTTGTTTACCGTATGACAGAAAAACTTTCTAACTGTCAAACATCATTGGAAAGAACAGTTTCTGTGCTGCTACAATGTCTCGTTGATGTTTTGTGCACTTTCTGTTTACTATTAAGCTGCCAGATGCGTTAATGCTGCTTCTTTCAGTCTTAATATGGCTGTGTTTATCCACGTACGGACGGAATTATCTGTCAATTAATGCTCTCGGTAAATTCAGCGTATAAGTTTATTTCGTTTTCAGCACAGTTAATCTATCTGGATTTTGGATAATTATATGACGATATGTATGCCTGAAACTTTGTCTCTATTAATATTTAGGTCAGAAAAACCGAATTTGCGAGTATTACATCCTTTTGCGAAAATGTCGCAATTCTTGTTGTCTGTAAAGGTAATCATTCCTTCATTTCCCGTCTGCCTGTGCGTGGTAAAAGACTAACAAATTTAACAAAATACATCTGAAACTTTTCAGACTTCCAGTGTGGTTGGTGAAACTGACTATTCCATCCACGTAGTTCGATGTTTTTATGAGTTATTGTAGTAACGACTGACTCGCTAAATCACACATACAGGTGTGGGTGCCAGCGTGCCAACATAGGCGATTTGTTACGGACTTAATTGTCATCCCGCCATACACGAACGTTCTCCGCCGACAGCATTTTTTGCACCCGACAAAAATTTATTGGGTAACTTTCATTCCTTTCTGAATTGAGGTTATTTTCCAAATTCTCATCAAACACACCACACGATATTGATATATCCATGGGCAACAATTCATCGACACGTAATTACATAATAAAATATCGCTGGTGAAATGAAATGATTAAAGAGGTACAACAGGAACGTAACGTGTTTAAAGAAGATCGCAAGACGTGAGACACGGTGAAAACGAACTCCACTGGCGAAATTTTTTTGTTCATGAATATTTTCTGGTATTTTATGCTGGTCTCTCACACCTAAATAAACAAATATTATTTGAAAACAAACAATTTCCTTCGTGGTATTCGGCCTAAGCTTCTAGATGCAAAGCGTAAGGCTACTTACTTGCCACAATTAAACAGTACTTTCGCTGAGGAAATTCAAGTAAATGATCGATATCTTCACACACTACAGGCAGCTTTCGTTTGACGCTTTTCTGATGCAATTTTTCATCACACATCCGTGAAAATGTATACATGCAATGCGTAGGCTGTTGTATTAAGACGAAAACGTCCCTGTTTTCAAAGTCGAAATGTAACTGTGAAAATTCATAGAGACAATATCGTTCATGTTCACGTATATAACAGTAAGTTCATTACGCGAACATAGCAGTCATACTACGCTTTTATCATCTGCAAACGCTACAAACTGTTCTTCTTGATTCAAATAAAAAGGTAGATCATTAACATACAGGATCTACATTAGTGGACCCCCATGTGGGACTCACCCTGTAATATCTCCCCATGCCGATGAGATGGTCTTCGTGTTACGCGGACAGCCTGTTGCATGTTTCATCACTCTATTTCTTAGATGAGGTAAACCAGACATTTGTCGAACTATGTATTCCATAAAACCTTGGCTTCGATAACAGAATTTTGTGACTGACACTATCTCGTGATTTCGATACGTCACAGAAGGAACCAAAGGGTAATTTTTTAAACACTGAAAATTTTAATATGAACCCCATAAATGTATACATGATGTTTTAGTAGAAGGGCTCTTTTGAATTCTTCTAATTGGCTAAGTATCCCATTACTTCGCAGGTGAGCGACAGTCCTAGTGTAGTTTTCGTTTCTCAAAAAAAAAAAAGTAAACAAATAAGAAATTAAAATAATTTCGTTATGAGTGACACTTGGCATCAGATATTTTCATCTGTGGAGTCACCCTTTTTAAAACGCCTGTTGTGTGTTGTGGTCTTCAGTCCAGAGACTGGTTTGATGCAGCTCTCCATGTCACTCTATCCTGTGCAAGCCTCTTCATCTCCCAGTATCTACTACAGCCTACATCCTTCTGAATCTGCTCAGTGTATTCATCTCTTGGTCTCCCTAAACGAGTTTTATCCTCCGCGCTGCCCTCCAATACTAAATTGGTGATCCCTTGATGCCTCACAATATGTCCCACCAACCGATCCCTTCTTCTAGTCACGTTCTGCCACAAATTTCACTTCTCCATAATTATATTCAATACCTCCTCATTAGTTATGTGGTCTACCCATCTAATCTTCAGCATTCTTCAGCAACACCACATTTCGAAAACTTCTATTCTCTTCTTGTCTAAACTATTTATCAACCATGTTTCACTTCCATACATGGCTACACTCCATACAAATACTTTCAGAAACGACTTCGTTACACTTAAATCTATACTAGATGTTAACAAATTTCTCATGTTGAGAAACGCTTTTCTTCCCATTGTCAGTCTAGGTTTTATATCCTCTCTACTTCGACCGCCACCAGTTATTTTGCTCCCCAAAAATCAAAACTCATCGACTACTCTCACTGTCTCATTTCCTAATCTAATTCCTTCAGCATCACCTGGTTTAATTTGACTGCATTCCATTACCCTCGTTTTGCTTTTGTTGATGTTCATCTTATATCCTCCTTTCAAGACACTGTCCATCCCGTTCAACTGCTCTTCCATATCCTATGTTGTCTCGGACAGTATTACAATACCATCGGCAAACCTCTAAGTTTTTATTCTTCTTCATGGGTTTTAATTCCTACTCCAAATTTTTCTGTTGTTTCCTTTACTGCTTGCACAGTATACAAATTGAATAACATAGTGGATAGGCTACAACCCGGTCTCACTCCATTCTCAATCACTGCTACCCTTTCAGGCGCCTCGACTCATGTAACTGCCATCTGGTTTCTGTACAAATTGTAAATTGCCGTTTCCTCCCTGCCACCTTCAGAATTTGAAGCAGAGTATTCCACTCTACATTGTCCAAAGATTTCTCTAAGTCTACAAATTCTAGAAATGTATGTCTGTCTTTCCTTAATCTGTCACCTAAGATAAGTCGCACGGTCAGTATTGCCTCGCGTGTTCCATTACTGCGGAATCCAAACTGATCTTTGCTGAGGTCGGCTTCTACTAATTTATCCATTCGTCTGTAAAGAATTCGTATTAGTATTTTGCAGCCGTGACTTATTAAAATTTCTTCGGGATTGGAATTATTATATTCTTCTTGAGCTCTGATGGTATATTGCCTGTCTCATACATCTTGCACCCCAAATGGTTTTGTCAGGGCTCGCTCTCCGTAGGCTATCAGTAGATCTAATGGAATGTTATCTACTCCTAGGGCCTTGTTTCGACTTCAGTCTTTCAGCGCTCTGTCAAACTCTTCATGCAGTATCATATCTCTCATTACATCTTCATCTACGTCCTCTTCCACCCCATAATATAGTCCTCCAGTACATCTCTGTATACCCCTTCCACCTTTCTGCTTTCCCTTCTTTGCTTCGAACTAGGTTTCCATCTGAGCTCTTTACATTCATACAAATGGTTCTCTTTTCTCCAAGTGCTCTTTAATTTTCTTGTAGGCAGTATCTATCTTACCCCTTGTGATATATGCCTCCACATACTTACATTCGTCCTCTAGTCATCCCTTCTTAGCCATTTTGCATTTCCTGTCGATCTCATTTTTGAGACGTTTGTATTCCTTTGTGCCTCCTTCGTTTACTACATTTTTATTTTTTTCTCCTTTCATCAATTAAATGCAATATATCTTCTGTTACACTATGATTTCTTTTAGTCCACGTCTTTTTACCTACTTGGTACTCTGCTGCCTTCACTATTTCATGTTTCAAAGCTAACCATTCTTCTTTTACTGTATTTCTTTCCACTTTCTTGTCAATCGTTCTCTAATGCTCTCCCCGAAAATCGCTACAGCGTCTGCTTCTTTCAGTTTATCCAGGTCCCATCTAATTAAATTCCTACCTTTTAGCAGTTTCTCCGGTTTTAATCTACATTCGTAATCAATAGATTGCGGTCAGAGTCCACATCTGCCTCACGAATATTTTAACAATTTAAAACCTGGTTCCTAAATATCTGTCTTATCATTACATAATCTGTCTGAAACCTTCCAGTGGCTCGAGGCCTCTTCCATGTATAAAACATTTTTTCATGATTCTTGAAACAAGTGTAGCTATGATTACGTTATGCTCTGTGCAAAATTCTACCACGCGGCTTCCTCTGTCAGTCCTTACCCCCAATATATACTCACCTACCACTCTTTCTTCTCTTTCTTTTCCTACTACCGTATTCCAGTCACCTATGACTATTTAATTTTCGTCTCCCTACACTATTTGAATAATTTTTTTATCTCATCATACATTTCATCAGTCTCTTCGTCATCTGCGGAGCTAGTTGGCATATAAACTTGTACTACTGTGTTTGGCGTGAGCTTCGTGTTTATTTTGGCTACACTAATGCGTTCATTATGCTGTTCCTAGTAGCTTACCCGCACTCCCATTTTTTTTATTCATTATTAAACCTACTCCTCCATTACCCCTGCTTGATTTTGTATTTATTAACCTGTATTCATCTGAGCAGAAGTCTTGTTCCTCCTGCCACTGAACTTCACTAATTCACACAATATCTAACATTAACTTATCCATATCCCGTTTTAAATTTTCTAACCTACCTGCCCGAGTAAGGGATCTGACAATCCAAGCTCCGATCCGTAGAGCGCCAGTTTTCTTTCTCCTGATAACGACGTCCTCCTGAGTAGTCCACGCCCGCAGATCCGAATGGGGGATTGTTTTACGTCCCGAATATTTTACCCAAGAGGACGCCATCATCATTTAACCATACAGTAGCAGCATGTCCTCGGGAAAAATATCGGCTGTAGTTTCCCCTTGCTTTCAGCCTTTCGCAGTACTAGCACAGCAAGGCCGTTTGGGTAGTGTTGTAAGGCTAGATCAGTCAATCATCCAGACTGTTGCCCCTGGAACTATTGAAAAGGTTGCTGTGCCACCTCAGGAACCACACGTTTGTCTGGCCTCTCAACAGATACCCCTACGTTGTGGTTGCACCCACGGTACGGCTATCTGTATTGCTGAGGCACGCAAGCCTCCTCACCAACGGCATGGGGAGTTTAACAGTTGTATATTTCAGTAACTCTGAGTTGTATTGCGTTACCCTAAGTTATTAAAAAAATATATTATAAAGCCACAGCTTTTCAGTTCCTTGCTTGAAACCCAGTGGACCCCACATGAACCTTTATTTATTAGAGTCATGATGATCTTCTTGATAAATGTGACATTAATTTTCATTCCTCTGAATGTCTTCTGTATTGTTTGTTCGATGTAGTGTTTTGCACCAGTTTTCTCATCTATTTTTAGAAAGAAATGTTTTAAATATATCTGCAGCATATGTATTGTAGTTTGCAATACTTCCTATCTCTTTAACAGATATCTTGTCATCTATGACTTCTTTTCCTGTCCCTCTTATAATTGTATTCCACATTTATTTTACCTCTTTAAGTGATTTTTAAATTTCAGAAAATATGTGCACACTCCTGAATTATTTTACAGCTGTTCTTAAATAGTTACAGTGCTGTTTATAGAAAGAACGTATGTCTGGGACATTACTAGTTTTGGCTATTTTGTACAAGTCCTTTTTGTTTGCAAAGAGCTTGCGATATCTGTAGTAAGGCAAGGATTCTTTAATCACTTGTCACTGCAGCATTTAATTATCTTTCTAGGAAACTACTTTCGAAAATGGATCAAACTCGTAAAGAAATACATCGAATTTATATTAGCATGTGGTTCCTTGTGAATTTCATTCTACATTTGTTTAAATCTTTACTTGTTCTGTCAATAATCTGCCTCGCTGTTTTGTTAGAGATTTTCAGCACTGTACTCGGAGCAAAGTAATTTAATGTACCTAAGCGTGCATTATGATTTGACATTTCTTCTACCACTGTATAGATATGTGACTCTTAACTTCCGCTTCTTAAGTAAATACAGAGTGTCCATAAATGAATTTCCCTGTTATTGATTTTAATATTATCCAACTTTAAGATCTGTACAGTGTATACTGCTTTGGTGTTTTGACGCTTGCTATGCTATACAGGGTGAAAAGTATTTAAACCGACAAACTCTGGGACGTTGTAGGGGACCTCAAAACAAATGTTTTTCCCTAATGTCATTTTTTCCTATGAGGATTATTTAAATCGGTGGAGGCCGTATTACGCTCTTCAGTTGTTAGAGGCCGCATTACGATCTCCAATTGTCAGAGAGCGTATTACGATCTTCAATTGTAGGCAACTACTGTCCACCAATGTAGTTGTGCATTGTCTCTGTTTACTAATGGAGCGATACATCTGGAGTGAGTACACTGATATGGTTGGTGCGTACTACGTAGCGCACCGCAATGGACGAGCTCCACAGCAGGTTTATCAACAACAATATCCTAATCACCGTATCCCATTCCATACGACATTTGGTGCTGTGTACCAACGTCTGCATGAGACCGGGTCATTTAGCAGATTATCTGAACAGGGACGCCGTCGCACGGTAAGTACGCTGCGATTTGAGGAAGCTGTCTTGCAGCATGTGGAGCGGGATTCTTCAATCAGCACTCGTGCAATTGCACGTAACGTGGGGACTAATCAGACGAATGTAAGAACAGTCCTTCGAGAGCAATTGTTACGTCCATTTCACTTATAGCGCGTCCACAACCTGGAACCAGTTGATTATCCACCCAGAGTACAGTTTTCGCAGTGGTACCTGGGACACTGTGAAATGCATCCTACATTTCCACCCTCTGTGTTGCTTACCGATGAAGCTACGTTCGGGCGTGATGGAGTCTTCAATATGCACAATTCGCATGTTTGGAGTGAGGATAACCCAATATACCATAGATAGTAGCGCTTATCAAGTGCGGTTCTTCGTTAATGTGTGGGTCGGTGTTGGGGGGACTGTTGAATTGGGCCGTATCTGCTACCTAGGCCATTAAATGGCAGGCACTATTACAGTTTTCTCACCAGAGCATTGCAAGAATTGCTGGAAGACCTCCCGCTCCCTACAAGGCAACGCATATGGTTCCAACATGACGGGGCGCCGGCACATTTCAGTTGTCGTGTGCATCGATTCCTGGACCGACGGTTCCCAGAAACGTGGATTGGCAGAGGTGGCCCTGTACCATGAGCAGCTCGATCCCCATATATATCCCCTCTGGACTTTTTTGTGTGGGGAGAGATGCGCAACCTTGTTTACGCAACTCCTGTTGCGTCAGAAGAAGATCTGGTTGCCCGGATAGTAGCAGCACCAGGAACAATTCAGGATACTCCTGGGGTTTATGCTCGTGTCAGAACATTATCCGACGGTTTAACCTTCGTTTACGTGTCAATGGAGGCATTTGTGAAAATCTACTGTAATTTATATTGGTTTGTGTTAATGTGTTGTCTCCTGGTCATAAAAAAATGGTAAAGTGTATTTTGGTTTAATTAATTTGCCGCCAGAGAAACCTTCCTCTACCGGTTTAAATACTCCTCAGAGGAAAAAAGACATTAGGGAAAAATATTTGTTTGATGTCCCCTACAACCTCCCAGAGTTTGTCGGTTTAAATACTTTTTACCCTGTATACACCATAATTTGCTGTAAAGTCTATTGTAATGCACCCACTGTCTTAGGTACTTCCTGTACTTTATCTACGAATATACTACTATCTGGAGCAACTCGAATAGGGATGTGTATTACTGATGTCATTGTAAGTGGCTAACAGGATGTGTTTTAGATTCCCTGAAGAAATTTTCATTGAAGTCAGCGGAAATTGGTCAATCTTCCTTCTGTCCATCAGCCAGCACAATAATTTTTCAAATTTTTTCATGAAAATTTTTCAGTCACCCGTTAGAAACTTGTAACAAACACAATTATTACATTTCCCAATCGTAATTTATTTGTATCTACATTTATGTATTTATTTACCTTTCTATGGCACTTCCTCTTTAACCCATATTGGCTGTACATGAATATGAAGCTAACGTATGACTATTTAGATCATAGTTTTCTATATTTGTCGTTTACATCTTTCTCGTTCCAACTACTAAGTTCTTACACATAAATGAATAACTCATTCACTTTATTCATTACCACCCTAACATTCAGTTGAAGCTAAATGATATCACTTTTCGCTCCATTATTAGAAGACGACCTGTGAGTTTATGGCTACTAAATTTCTTTTCGGTATATCACCTGAACCCAATAACCGCAAGGTTTTGCTGTTGTCTGCTGGTAGCCCCCTTAATGTTTGCTGCTAGTAGATCTGCTAACTTGTCCTTGCCGCTCCAATTCGAGTGTAGGCCATGAGAAGTATATCCGCTTCATCCTACAGCAACTAGTTTGGAACAGCACCATTGTCAAATATCGCATCCATCACGTTTACTCGTCATACAGCAGAGTTAACGCTCAGTATGGTAATAGTGACAAAGAACTTCCATAAAATATACACTTGCATACTCAACAGCTGCTCAAATTTGTGCCTATCACCCCTAATACTTCACTTTTCTTTTCTGAGTAAGACTGTTTCCAGTTCTTCCAACTATTATTACTTGATCTTCGTTCTTAGACATTTGTCTAAGTTTTTTGTTAACTGGTTACACCTAGACTTTGAATTCACAAAACTAGTGACCTAATACTCGGCATCTATCTTTTTCTCTAGGTGTCAGCCTGCATCCCTAACAGACTGCTACCTGGAAGGTCAGCTGGTATTCGTCCTAAACTGAGGTGTGAATGGTAATTTGGGTTGAGGACGGAGGAGTGCTAGGCCAGTCCGTGCATTTATGCGTGGTCGCTGCGTCAGGGTAGTTTAGTGGTTAGCGCACCTGCCTTGTGAGCAGAAGACCCATTTTCGATTCCTGGCCTTCGTAAAATTTTCATTCTTCGCTTTAGTCAGCGTCTACAGACGCACATCATGTCTCTGGAACCATATAGTTTAATTTGATGTCTTATTTTCCTACTCCGTTTTTAACACGATTTATCTGTAAGTTTCTTAGTAAAGATAAAATATTGTAGGTACCTATATCGCAGAATATTTCTTCTATACGATCTGCATTTCGACCCGTCTGCTGGGATCTTCTTCAGGATCTTGTGGTGTTCACGGCTTTATCACAGGCCAGTGGCCTGTTCTCCTATAAAGCGGGGAGTTTTCCCGCGTTACTGTTGTAGAAGTGGGCCTGCAGGTATAAACTCTCGACACTACCATTATTAGGCCATCGTTATTGGATAGAAAGAGACTTTTCCACTGGAGAAGACTTCTTGGTTGAAATTCTTCCTGCTGCTATTGGTGGGTCATCGTCATTGGACAGAAGCGAAAAGCGCAGACCAGGAGAGGGAGAATGTTTATCAAAAATATTGTAGTCCACAGAGCCTAGATGTTGTTTGTATTGCTCGTACACTGTAGCCGTGTATTCACTTTCTCGACAGAAAGGAGCAACGAAGCTGGCAGCCTCTAACTATTCCCTCTGCTGCAGTTATGCGTGTTCTTAGAAACTACAATACCCTCTCCGACTCCTATAAATATTGGTTTCCCTAGCCAGCATACGCACTTTATTGATATCAATACCAAAATCACAGATCACATGATGGTCCGCTACCGAAGAGTTCACACTTCGTTTTAGCAACTTACGGCATTCGTGTTCCTTTGTACATTGTTTAACAGTTCTTCCCGTTTTGCTATCTTTCGCCTATACAGGATGTTACAAAAAGGTACGGCCAAACATTCAGGAAACATTCCTCACACACAAAGTGTATTCACTTTCTCGACAGAAAGGAGCAACGAAGCTGGCAGCCTCTAACTATCCCCTCTGTTGCAGTTATGCGTGTTCTTAGAAACTACAATACCCTCTCCGACTCCTATAAATATTGGTTTCCCTAGCCAGCATACGCACTTTATTGATATCAATACCAAAATCACAGATCACATGATGGTCCGCTACCGAAGATTTCACACTTCGTTTTAGCAACTTACGGCATTCGTGTTCCTTTGTACATTGTTTAACAGTTCTTCCCGTTTTGCTATCTTTCGCCTATACAGGATGTTACAAAAAGGTACGGCCAAACATTCAGGAAACATTCCTCACACACAAAGAAAAAAAAGATGTTATGAGGACATGTGCCCGGAAACGCTTAATTTCCATGTTACAGCTCATTTTAGTTTCTTCATCCTATGATCAATGGAGCACGTTATCATGATTTCATACGGGATACTCTACCTGTGCTGCCAGAACATGTGCCTTTACAAGTACGACACAACATGTGGTTCATGCACGATGGAGCTCCTGCACATTTCAGTCGAAGTGTTCGTACGCTTCTCAACAACAGATTCGGAGACCGATGGATTGGTAGAGGCGTACTAATTCCATGTCCTTGACGCTTTCCTGACCTCAACCCTCTTGACTTTCTTTTAGGGGGGCATTTAAAAGCTCTTGTCTGCGCAACCTCGGTACCAAATGTAGAGACTCTTCGTGCTCGTATTGTGGACGGCACTGATAAAATACGCCATTCTCCAGGGCTCCATCAGCGCATCAGAGATTCCATGCGACGGAGGGTGGATGCATGTAGCCTCGCTAACGGAGGACATTTTTGAACATTTCTTGTAACAAAGTGTTTCAAGTCACGCTGGTACGTTCTGTTGCTGTGTGTTTCCATTTCATGATTAATGTGATTTGAAGAGAAGCAATAAAATGAGCTCTAACATGGAAAGTTTTTTCTTTGTGTGTGAGGAATGTTTCCTGAAAGTTTGGCCGTACCTTTTTGTAACACTCTGTATATACTTGTCCGCAGCCACGTGCTATTTCACAGAAACTCACATTGTAGAAGTTATCAGATGCATCCGTTCGGCGCCGAAATAAGGCTTTTATTTTATTCTGAATGAAGAAAGATGTCCGAAGGCCGTTTTTTCGTAGAAATTTGCTTATACACGCAGTGAATCCAGAAACAAATTGTAGGTTAGTAGGGTGAGCATGTGATTCCTCGTCATTCCTATTTGCGTAATCAATATCTCGCTTAAAAGCTGTGTCTTTGGACTGACTGTTACAGCCATTTGTGTTCATTGTTTTCTTTAAGAAATCCAATTCCTATTCGAAGCTATTGTCATCGCTGACACGGAAGGCAAGTGGAGGCAGAGTTTTGAACACTGCTTGCTTCTGGGCTGGGCGATGTTGTGAAGTTGTGTCTAAATACCTATTTGTGCTAACAGGCTTTCTACTTTGTAGCACTATTCTGTTGCACCCTACATTTATCTGCTTCTGTATGAGAAACTTCCTTCTCTAAACCTGGTAGCAAGCGATATGTATAGCTTAACATAATTTACAAATTTCTAACATAATTTTGTATTTATGGCCCTTCGCTTGCCTCTTTCTCCCCCTTTATTTGTCGTAGATTAATTCAGTTGCCGTCATCTCCAACTCTGCATGAAGGGCCGAAATGTTTACCTCCCCTCTCTCTGTTTTCCGGTCTTCGACACATAAATCTACAATGTAACGGAAGGGCCTGTTTGATCACACCAATCATCTTCCCCATTGCAATCGCTACAATGTAACCATTACCTACAATTTTCGAAAAAGACTTATGTTTATTGATCAGTGGAAACATCCAGACTTAGCACACAAAGCTGACTACTTTCAACAGCAGATACAAAGAAATAAATGAAAAATAAATTTATGGTACGTTTTTCGTACGATTATCATGAGCAAATAAACCTAAAGTACAACTGCATGCGCAATAACGAAAATAATGTTTTGCACAGTTTTATCTGATTTCACATGACACTAACAAGTACCCTAGTGCAACTGCACTAATGTAATTGCACTTGTATTTATAACAACAATAAATATTTAAATGTAAGTTCTAATCTCTTATTTATGTAATTTTCTAATCCCAAGCGTGAAGTTTTTGTGAAAGTTAGTGAATGCTTTAGCACAACTTGGCTAGCTTTAAATTTTGAAAAACCGCAGTTTATGCAGTTTTTTTTAGTGTCAAAAATGATTAAGCTAGCATACCAAAAAAGAAATAAGAACAGGGTTGAAAACTGTAAGATCTTGTGTGTGCATATTAATGAGAACCAATGTTGCAGACCTGGAAAAACGTTTAGATTCATTTACTTTTGACATGAGAATAATTACACAGGCCAACGATGGAGAAACGTTTTTGCTGCAAATACCTCATTATTATGTTTTTTAGGGTGGAAAATCCAGATAAAATACTTAAAAAACTGTATCAAACACCATTTCTTCAGATTTTACAGTTACATTTATTAAATTAAGCAACTTTTTAAACAACTTAACAACTTTTATATAGTTAAAATAACGTAAAAAGGAGGTGTAATGAATGTCGATGACGTTTTGCAGCACTGCTGAGAAGCATTTGCTGGCAAAAACATGTCGATTCTATTTTTGTGTTAGCAGATGATGTTTTGTTTACTGTCAACCTAACCTGACTTCCTGTTTCCTGTACATGTGCTCAGTA
This sequence comes from Schistocerca serialis cubense, assembly GCF_023864345.2. Classification (NCBI taxonomy): domain Eukaryota; kingdom Metazoa; phylum Arthropoda; class Insecta; order Orthoptera; family Acrididae; genus Schistocerca; species Schistocerca serialis. The sequence continues at coordinate 272,199,951 of NC_064642.1, forward strand.
CAATGTCTAATAATCGTTGTAAAAACTCTGCTGATAGTTTTAGTTATATTTGTGGAGAATTTGTGATTAAAAAACACCAAAGAGACATGATAGACTTTGTGAAAAATATTTATCTCTCATACTTTGGATCTAAACTTGATGATCAAGATAAACCTGGGTCGACGCATAAGATATGTTATGTGTGTATTGAATATCTGAGAAAATGATCCAACAAGCTGAGAAAAGCCTTTAGATTTCCTGTTCCTATGATATGGAGGGAGCCAAGAAATCATTCGGATGATTGCTACGTTGATATTACTGGTCGTAATTCGAAAAACAAAAAGGTAATAAGCTACCATTACCTTCTGTCCGCCATCCGATCAGTAGGGCAAGGTGTAGATTTGCCAGTTTCTGAACCTGGTGGTTTAAATTCTATTCCAACAGAAGTATTTTCTGATTTTCAATCTGATTTAGATGAACCAGATGATGATGATGAATTCCATTGTAATGCAGAAAGTCTAGAGCCCGAATTGTTTACTCAGACCGAAAAAAAATATTCAAATGTGTGTGAAATCTTATGGGACTTAACTGCTTAGGTCATCAGTCCCGAAGCTTACACACTACTTAAGCTAAATTATCCTAAGGACATACACCCATGCCCGAGGGAGGACTCGAACCTCCGCCGGGACCAGTCGCACTTACTGAGACCGAGCTTAATGATTTTTTTAGGGATCTGGGCGTAACGAAAGAAAAAGCTGAATTCCTTGGTTGTAGATTAAAAGAAAAGAACTTATTGGCAGCTGGAATCAGCATATACATGTAGAGAAAGAGAGAGCAGCAATTTTCCAAGTTTTTTCAACAAGAAGGTGATCTAGTGTACTGCCCAGACATTTCCGGTCTGATGAATTAATTTAGTATTGAGTACAAAAAGGAAGACTGGAGGCTGTTTATTGATTCATCCAAAACTAGTTTAAAGGCTGTTTTATTACACAATGGTAACATGTAAACATTTATACGTGTTGAACATTCTGTACATATGAAAGAAAACTATGAAAACCTAGAAATAATGCTAGATAAAATAAGCTGTTCTGCTCATGGTTGGATGATATGTGGCAATCTAAAAGCAACATGCATGCTCGTTGGTCAGAAAGGTGGCTTTACCAAATTTCCATGTTTCTTGTGTGATTGTGACAGTAGGGTTAGGGATCAATACTGGTGCAGAAAGAACTGGCCTGTGAGGTTGTCTTTAAAACCTGGTGAGAAGAACATTCTATGCCAAAATCTTGTAGATCCCAAAAACGTTCTCCTACCATCTATACATATAAAGTTAGGCCTAATAGAAGAGTTTGTGAAGGCCTCGCTTAAAGATGGACCATTGACAATTATCAATTCTGGGGGTACATAAGTGAGTTAGCTTATTATGTACACTTTCATTTATTGATGTCCATTCTGGTACAATTCATGGCTTAAGGCAAAAAGTACTCATTGCACAAAAGGAAGTATCAGAATTACGTGTGTTGTTCACACACATAGATCTTGCAGGTATGTCTTAAAGAACTGAGAATGTAAACCACAGCCCCACAGTGCACCGACTTGTATATGAAATTTTTAACAACAGTCCGTCTAAGATTAAGAATAACGGGTGTAGTCACAACACTAGGCAGAAAAACGATCTGCATTACCCCGTAATGAATATAACTCTGGCACGGAAAGGGGTGAAAAATTGCTATAAAGCGCTTTGATAATCTACCCATGGAAATGAAATACCTCACAGATAGCATTTTCAAATGTGAATTTCAGCTGTTTCTCTTCGGCAATTACTTCTACACCGTAGAAGAACGTTTGAGTAGACATAAATAGTCACAAAAAAAAAAAAAACTATAAGTACTTACCACGTTGCCGTATAAATATAATTTTTTACAATTTTTAATTGCGTACTAGCCTTTCCCCACAGCTTCGCTCTCGTATATGTTCGACTCATTTATTGCATAGTTCTCGTCCCCTCTTCCCCCATCTCTTGGTCGATCTCCTCTCCGTGTCTCTTAGTAGATACTCTCCTCCTTAGGCAGTCGTCTTCTGAGTGGATGAAATTTGAGTTAAGGGGAGGTGTAACGACGTTCCCGTGGTTTGACATGTCCACATTGTCCTTATGCCGAATTTTAGTGAAACTTGTTGCCGATATGACATCACTAACCAAGCCTATACCTGTCATGATCTTTTGAGTTCTGGCCTTCTTTTTGCATGTGTCGTCATCTTGACATTTGAAGTGTCTTCGAACACGAGGGTGGCGTCGCAGGGTGCCATGTTTTTGCATAACTATAGAGGAAGGTTTCAGGCAAATTTGAGCTAAATTTCAAAATTTAGCGTCGCCCTTTAATTTCACTGCGCCGTGTATAAAATTACATATAAAGACAACTAAAAGCCAGCTACAGAATTCTATACTTTTGTGCAATTGTTGACATATTATTTTGGAGAAAGCAATACACATCACATGTTCGCTATCTACTCCTTTCTTCTGTATGAACAGAAAATCTGTTGACATACCCAGATGTGGAAACGAGTCGTGATAATGTTTCTGTGATCATACACTCCTGGAAATGGAAAAAAGAACACATTGACACCGGTGTGTCAGACCCACCATACTTGCTCCGGACACTGCGAGAGGGCTGTACAAGCAATGATCACACGCACGGCACAGCGGACACACCAGGAACCGCGGTGTTGGCCGTCGAATGGCGCTAGCTGCGTAGCATTTGTGCACCGCCGCCGTCAGTGTCAGCCAGTTTGCCGTGGCATACGGAGCTCCATCGCAGTCTTTAACACTGGTAGCATGCCGCGACAGCGTGGACGTGAACCGTATGTGCAGTTGACGGACTTTGAGCGAGGGCGTATAGTGGGCATGCGGGAGGCCGGGTGGACGTACCGCCGAATTGCTCTACACGTGGGGCGTGAGGTCTCCACAGTACATCGATGTTGTCACCAGTGGTCGGCGGAAGGTGCACGTGCACGTCGACCTGGGACCGGACCGCACCGACGCACGGATGCACGCCAAGACCGTAGGATCCTACGCAGTGCCGTAGGGGACCGCACCGCCACTTCCCAGCAAATTAGGGACACTGTTGCTCCTGGGGTATCGGCGAGGACCATTCGCAACCGTCTCCATGAAGCTGGGCTACGGTCCCGCACACCGTTAGGCCGTCTTCCGCTCACGCCCCAACATCGTGCAGCCCGCCTCCAGTGGTGTCGCGACAAGCGTGAATGGAGGGATGAATGGAGACGTGTCGTCTTCAGCGATGAGAGTCGCTTCTGCCTTGGTGCCAATGATGGTCGTATGCGTGTTTGGCGCCGTGCAGGTGAGCGTCACAATCAGGACTGCATACGACCGAGGCACACAGGGCCAACACCCGGCATCATAGTGTGGGGAGCGATCTCCTACACTGGCCGTACACCACTGGTGATCGTCGAGGGGACACTGAATAGTGCACGGTACATCCAAACAGTCATCGAACCCATCGTTCTACCATTCCTAGACCGGCAAGGGAACTTGCTGTTCCAACAGGACAATGCACGTCCGCATGTATCCCGTGCCACCCAACGTGCTCTAGAAGGTGTAAGTCAACTACCCTGGCCAGCAAGATCTCCGGATCTGTCCCCCATTGAGCATGTTTGGGACTGGATGAAGCGTCGTCTCACGCGGTCTGCACCTCCAGCACGAACGCTGGTCCAACTGAGGCGCCAGGTAGAAATGGCATGGCAAGCCGTTCCACAGGACTACATCCAGCATCTCTACGATCGTCTCCATGGGAGAATAGCAGCCTGCATTGCTGCGAAAGGTGGATATATACTGTACTAGTGCCGACATTGTGCATGCTCTGTTGCCTGTGTCTATGTGCCTGTGGTTCTGTCAGTGTGATCATGTGATGTATCTGACCCCAGGAATGTGCCAATAAAGTTTCCCCTTCCTGGGACAATGAATTCACGGTGTTCTTATTTCAATTTCCAGGAGTGTATTGTGAAGTAAAAAAAATTTTTTTTGAGGGGAGGGGGAGGGGAGAAGTGAGTGTGAGTGTTGATGGGTAGGTACACTTCAATACGTGTTACTTGCTGATCCAAACACACAGTCGTCCAAATGCCCCACAGGAACGAGGCAGGATGGTTGTGGAGTTCGTGATAGTTTCGACTGTACCAGCAAGTTAAATGAGACGATTACCTGTGAAGCGCGTCCAACATTTCTCACAGAGCTCCCCTTTCCCCTCCAGCGGCCGGCAGTCGGTGGCGAGCGCTGTCCGTTGGAATGCGAGGGGCCACGAGTGGCGGCACAGTGGTCTCTGCTGGCGGGCTGATCGCTCTCCATTCACCCACCTACCCGCTACTCTCTACTCGTACGGCAGCAGCGGCCGCCTCGCCTCTCCGCGACCCGCTCTCCGGCCAGCTAGCCGACTACAGCGGCTGCAGCGGCCGCTCAGATTTATGGCTCAATTACCAATGGGATTATCTCCGCCAGGGATCACTCCCGCTGACTCATTTGTTTCTGCGTGCATCAGATACCGCAAGAGAGGGGCCGCGAGCTCCGGGAAAAAATGCCACCGGCGGATGGGGCACCTTTTCTGGTAGCCGCCGCCGCCGCCACCGCCGCCGCCACCTCCGCCGGGCGGTGCAGACCTGACCCGCCGCGGCGGCTGTTTAAGCTAAAATACTCGCCTAATGCAGTCGCGCCGCGTCGAGGCAAATTGAAATCTAATAACAGCGTCGGCCGGCGGTGCTCCGGGGATAGGGCTCGGCTCTCAGTAATTTACACCCTAGGCACTAAATCACATTCCACGCGAGGCGAGGCTTATTTGTTTTGGACGGTTTGTCTCCTCTCTCTCTCTCTCTCTCTTTTACGCCAGAGTGAACGATTCCTCTATTGAACTGTTTCGGTTACAGTAATGAGATTGCTTTGTCCAAATGACATAAAAGATGAACCTATTCGCGCAAGTGAGTTATTGGCAGCGGACTGAACAAAAGTCATAAATGAATACTAGAATGATAGGTTTTTATGTTTGTTGATACACCGCACCGTAGCCACGATTCATTTACATCTGACGAAGGGGAAGCGGAGGAGATGGTTTCGATAACTGTTATGGCGGCAAGCAACAGTATTGGGTGTTGAACGACAGAATGGTCTGGATGATTTACCACTGCAGTTTTTTCTTAACGGTAGGTTCTAAGCATCACCTCACCCCTGCTGCCCCTCATGTACGTATCATAATCAGTATCAGTCATGAACACAGCCTCTACTGCACGTCATTTAATAATAGTAATCAGCTCATACACGGAGGAGAAAAAATTACAAAATTGAAATGTGGGATAAAAAAGAAAGTACAAGATCTCGTTTGTGAGAGTGACTAGATTTGAGAATTTTAAATACGTAGGAAGGTTATTGCTGCAAAGATAATCAACTTAAATCAAATCAGTACATACATAGAAACTTGTAAATGGCTGACTTTCACTCTGTGTAGCTTTCTTTCTTGAGTTATCACTTTTCTGAGTGGTTTGATGCGGCCCGCCTAGAATTCCTCCCCTGTGCGAACCTCTTCATCTCAGAGTAGCACTTGCAACCTACGTCCTCAATTATTTGCTCTATGTACTCTCATCTCTGTCTTCCTCTATACCTCTCTCTCTAACATCAAGCAAGCTATTCCCTTATGTCTTAACATATGTTCTACCACACATCCTCTTATTCTTGTCAGTGCTTTCCATTTATTCCTTTCCTCTGCGGTTTTACGCAGAACCTCTTCATTCCTTAACTTATAAGTTCACTTGATTTTCAACATCCACATCTCCAATACTTCTATTCTTTTCTGTTCCGGTTTTCTCACAGTCCATGTTTCACTATCATACATTTTTGTACTCCAAACTTTCATTCTCGGGAATTTCTTCCTCAAATTAAGGCTCTTGTATGATACCAGAGGACCTCTCTTGACCGGGAATGTTATTTTTGCCACTGATTGTCTGTCCTGATTCCCTCCTTCCTCCGTCCGTCGTAAGTCATTTTGTGGCCAAGGTAACAGACTTCCATAACTTTATATATTTCGTGACCATCAATCCTGATGCTAAATTTCTCATTGTTCTCATTTCTGCTACGCCTCATAACTTTCATATTTCTTAGATTTACTCTAAATCCATGTTCTTTTGTCATTAGACTGTTCATTCCATTTAGCAGATCCTAAAATTTTCTTAGCTTCCACTAAGGATAGCACTGCGATCACCGCATGTTCTCATTGATATCCTTTCACCTCGAATTTTAATTCGCCTCTTGAACCTTCCTTTCATTTTTATCATTGCTTCTCCGATGTATAGATTGAAAGTAGGGGAGAGAGACTACATCCCCATCTTACGCCGTTTTTTAATCTGAGCACTTCCTTCTTCGTCTTCCACTCTTGTTAATTCCTCTTGGATCTTGTTCATGTTGTGCATTACCTGTCTCTACGTGCGGCCTACCCCTACTTTCCTCAGAATTTCGAACAGTCCTTACAGGTAGGCAAATCCTATGAACGTGTCTTGACTTTTCTTTGATCTTCCTTCCATTATTGACTGCAACGTCAGCACTGCCCCTCTTGTGCCTTTACCACTCTTGAAACGTAACTGATTTTCATGTAACGCATCCTCAACTGTGTCTTCCATTATTCTGTACATTATTCGTGTCAGTAACATGGATGCATGAGGTATTAAGCTGATTGTGCGATAATTCTCGCACTTATCACTTCTTACAGCCAACGGAATTGTGTAGATAGTATATCGTCAGACTCATACATTCTACACATCAACGTGAATAGTCGTTTTGTTGCCACTTCCTCCGACGATTTTTGGAATTCTGATGGAATGTTACTTATCCCCTCTGCTCTATCTGAAGTCATCCAAGGCTCATCCAAATTCTGATTCTAGTATCACATCCCCATCACTTCTGGATTGAATCCTGTTTCTTCTTCTACCGTATCACACTAATCTCGGCCATTATACAGCGGACTTCCCATTGCCCTTTTAATCTTACCGTTCTTGCTTTTAATGACACCGAAGGTTGTTTTTAATTTTGTATACGACGAGTCAGTCCTTCCGACAACCATTCCTTTTTCTACTTCTTCGCATATTTCATACAGCCATTTCGTCTTAGCTTCTCTATACCTCCTATTTATTTGGTTCTTATATGACTGTATTTCTACATTCCTCAATTTCCCTGAATGTCTTTGTATTCCCTTGTTTCATCGATCAGCGAAGCTTGTCATCTGTCACCTTCTTTGTACGTAAGTTTTTCTTTTCAACTTCCGTTATTGCACTTTTCAGAGATTTCCACTCCTCTTCAACTCAACTGCCTGCTAAGGTATTACTTAGAGTGGTTTCTATAGCCTTAGAGAACTTCAAGCGCATCTCGTCGTTCTTTAGTATTGGCGTATCCCACATCTTTGCGCATTGATTCTTCCTGACTAATTTTTTGAACTTCAGCCTAATCTTCATCACTACTAAACTGTGATAAGGGTTTTCATATGCTCCAGGGTACGCCTTGCAATCCAGTATCTGATTACAGAATCTAGGCCTGACCATGATGTAATCTAACTGAAATCCTTCTTTCTATCCCTACCTTTTCCAAGTATACCTCTGCCTCTTGTGATTCTTGAACTGAATATTGGCTATGAGTAGCTCAAGTTTATTAGAGAATTAAATTACTTTTTCTCCTCCCTCATTCCCAGTACCCAGCTCGTATTCACCCATAACCCCTTCTTCTACTCCTTCCCCTAAAACCGCATTCCAGTCTACGATGATTGTTAGATTTTCATCTCCATTAACCTAATGATTTACCTGTCCAGTATCTTCAACTTCGACGTCGGCACATACACTGGAACTATCATCGTTGGTGTGGGTTTTTTTATCGATTCTGACGAGAACAACCCTATCACTGAACCCGGGACACAGAACATTTTTATTACTAATCGAAAAGGCTACACCCACCACACCACCCCTACCACCAACCCTGTTTTTCTTCTCTTGTCTTGAACGGTAGCCTTACCATTCTTTTCTTGTTTTTCTCTAGGCGTTGGCCCCTAACATCAACAATACCCCCAAAAAATCCTACCTAACCTACAAATAAAAACTAAAAGCTAACTAGGACGGGTGATTACCACCACTTCAGGCTCCGACCACGAACAAAAATGAAATACGCCTTTGATTCTTTTGTAAAAAACTTTTTTCTCGTTCAGGATTAAGCACGCTACGATTACCATTGACGTTTTTCCTTAGTCCATCCTGTAGTATAACTTCCATCTCACCTCACATCCACAACATATCAGTATTCCTAAGGATGCGTAAACAACGATCATAAGTAATTCGAGAAGAACGAATTATACGACACTATGTGCCCTAAAACCGTGTAGTTGCTCGTTAAATAGTGCCAAAAATCTAACAACTCTGCAACGCCCTCATTAAAAAAGTATTCCAAAGCCATACTTTTTACCCACACCGTGGCATTATGACGATTGGCAGGGTAGGAAGTGATGTTAGGATTGTGTTCGATGGGCTCTAGGGACTGAGGCGTCCGTCGCAGTAACAATGCCAACACTCCCGGCAAGATGTATTGACCACAAACGTTGCTGGGTGGCGAGTTTTTCAGTCTATACCACATTCCACAGTGCCCTCACTGCAGTGGGAAGGAAAGGCAAGTGCATTCCAGCCAAACACCGGATATCGGCGCTTAATCACATTGGCAGGCAGTGTCCATTGAAAGTAGCAGTAGAAGTCCTTGGTTTTTGCGCCTAAGTGATCAGTACGACATCCAACAGATATCCCATGCCGACTAGATAGGTGCTAACGTGACACAGTGGGGCGCGATATGGCCAACAGGAATCAGCGGCCGGCGGAATTGAGGCACCACCTCCTCAATCTGTATACCAGTGGGGGTGTCCTTGTTTGAAGCACTTAGGCCACGGATCGTCCGCAGACAGAGAGCGCGCGCCAGACAGCGGTCAGTGGGAAAACGTGTTTGTGTGTGATGATACAGTTTCGGGGCGAGTCACTCATTCACAAAATATGCACGCATAATCAGGTCAAGTGATCGAAAAGTGTGGAGACGAACTTTAGTGCGGATAATATTAAGTAATTCACGATTGGTAGCTGCTACTGTAGGCTGCATGTTCCCACGGGAGGTAACTCGAAAGCATTTCATCGCGGTACCTTGGTATTGGGCATTGTCGTCTTTTTTTGTGTGTCATCCGTCTTCTGACTGATTGTACGCGGCCCATCACGAATTCCTCTCCTGTGCTAACCTCTTCATCTCAGTGTAGCACTTGCTACCTACGACCTCAATTATTTGCTGGATGTTTTCCAATCTCTGTCTCTTAACATATGTCCTACCATCCTGTCCGTTCTCCTTATCAGTGTTTTCCCCATATTTCTTTCCTCTCCGATTCTGCGCAGAACCTCCTCATTGCTTACCTTTTCAGTCCACCTAATTTTCAACATTCGTCTATAGAGGCACATCTAAAATGCTTCGATTCTATCCTCTTCCGGTTTTCACACAGTCCATGTTTCACTACCATACAATGCAGCAGTCCATATGTACATTCTAAGAAATTTCTTCATCAAATTAAGGTCGATATTTGATATTAGTAGACTCCTATTGGCCAGGAAAGCCCATTTTGCCATAGATAGTCTGCTATTGATGTCCTCCTTGCTCTGTCCGTCAATGGTCATTTTACTGCATAGGTAGCAAAATTCCTTAACTTTATGTACTTCGTGACCATCAATCCTGATGTTAAGTTTCTCGCTGTTCTCATTCCTACTACTTCTAATTACCCTGTCTTTATTAGATTTACTCTCAATCCATAGACTGTACTCTATAGACTGTTTGTTCTGTTTAGAAGATCATGTAATTCTTCTACATTTTCACTCAGGATAGCAATGTCATCAGCGAATCGTATCACTGATATCCTGTCGCCTTGAATTTTAATTCCAGTCCTGAACCTTTCCTTTATTTCCATCATACCTTGAAACGTCCCCTTTGAAGAATTATACACGACTGTGCTTAAACTGACACACAATATTTTGTTAGCGCAACGCAATCTGACTTTCAAAATTCCCTACAAAAGAATGGCCCTGACTAACATTAAACTATACCTTTCACAAATCACTTACCTCACAAAAATCTTCGCTGCTCAAGCTACTGCAATACAGCGAGCCACTACTGCCAGCTAAATAAAAGATTCAAACTATGGAAGGCACTAACTACTGATAGGGATAGTTAGCAAATGAAAGATATTAATAGAGAACAAACAATGTATTTACCTTGATATCATCATATATAAATATAGCAGTTCATGACAAATTTCAAAACTCCGCCATCTCTCTCCCCACATCCACCACTGCTGGCGGCTCACCTCCAACTGCGCAACGCTACGCGCTGTTCACAGCCAGCTGCCTAACACTACAATGGCGAGTATTACAACAATGCAAAGCAGCCACATACTGCACACAGCACAGCCACTGATTTTCATACTGAGGTGGCGTTACCAATAAAAAAACCTAAACAGCCTACTTACATAGAGAAAACATAAACTGCGTACTTACATAGAGAAAACATAAACAGCCTACTTACATAGCCCCCATGCTCCCCACAAAAAAATTTTTACAAATGGTGTTGGGCACTGGCCAATACAGATTTGACAAAAAATTTTCACAATTACAGTAACAAAGATATAAAATGCACACACTTATTGATACAATGTTGGTCAAAAGCTAAAATTTTCTCACAGTCCATAAAGATAGTCCTGATCATTCATCATGGTAAAATATAGTGTATTTCCTTTTTTTTTTTCAAAGTCTGAACAGTAAAAGAGAATGCACACAGAAGTGGTGGATTTCCATGCAGTCTTGAAGAAGTAGTGTCCTTCCATCAGAAAGACAGTGCTGACTCTTGACATGCTGACAGATAATGGGCCACAACATAGCAAACCCACAGCAGAGTCATTCGACGTTTTGAAGAACATTGGTAGGTAGGTCATCACAGAGTAGACCCACTGCAGTCCTGGTAGAGATTACGGTATTAGTGGGCCATCAAAGATGCAGACCCACTGTAGTCCTTGTAGAGATAATGGTACTGGTGAGTCATCAAAGATGCAGACCCACTGTAGTCCTTGTAGAGATAGCCAGCAGCGATCTGTTGTGACTGTGCAGGTGCACAATCACCATTGAAGAGTCTTGCGGATAATATAGCAAGTCCATAACCACCACTTGTGCACTCACAAAGTTTTTGGAATTGTCCTCACACTGTTTTTGGAATTGTCCTTAAAACCAGCAATGCTGTTATCCAGTCTCTTGCTGAATTATTAACACACGTGCAAACACTAACAGTCCCTACTTCTCACATATTGTCCACATACTATGACCAACAGAAACATGTGCAGTGAAATGTAACTTTCAAGTTAATAATATGATGAACTGGTGACAATTACAATTTTATAACATAAGAATACAATAACAAAGGTACAGAATACATTATTAAAAAGATAACAATACAGATAACATCTGTAGTACAGGCTTTACAAAAGAATCGAACTAACATATACATCAGTGGAATTATGACATGAGTACATACATAAAAGATCACAATAACTTTTGAAACATCAACTTCACACATGAGCATTAAAACAAAACAGAATTAATAATATCTAACATCGTTACAAAGTAAATAACATATTATTAATGCCAATTATATTCGAGGATAACAGTATTCCTCATCATAGTGAATGTAGCTTAATATTAAAAGAAGAAAAAATTCTATGAAACTACACAGAGACAGGAAGAAAACAAATACACAAGGGTACACAAACACATAGTGGGATAACACCAATAGGAAAGGACAGGGTTCGTTTTCAGTGTAACATTTGGTACTGCAGTCCAACCCAAAACTTCATATATCTTTCCTCTTATTTCATCCTTTGTTTCCATCAAAAAATTTCTATCTAAGCATGCTTTCTGTATTTATATGTTCACACATTTCTTACCTCAACATTTATTTCCAAGAAAATCCTACCTAAACCTGTTTTCTCAATGCATTTCTTCCAATTCATCGCAACTCATTCTCTTAGAGACTACCCCCTCTTAAGCTAACTTAAATCTACTGAGCTCAGATGCTAAACAAAGGGACGAGGCAATGCAGCATCACATAACAAATCAACACAAACAGCAATGCAAAAAAATGCAAATTGGCAAAGCTAGCAGCATAAATGAGCAAAAGTCAAATTCAATAACACTATGCCTGGCAAACAGCAGCAACTTATACCTAAACATGACATAGCGCAAGCAGAAAAAATATTACACTAAAATGGCCATGTCTAATACCTATGTCACATCTTAACATTAGAGTGATGCATCACAATTTATTCTACAAAAGAAATTACCAAGTACTTGAAAAGAAAATTATGTGTTACTGTTATTAGTTCCTTCTTATTGTTCTTTCCTTTCCAAGTGCTCCTTTTTTTAAAGAATGTGGGTCATAAAATAATTATTTAATAGATCTGTTGACAGAAAGTGTTCACATTAGCAAATGCATTTCATTTTATAAAAGCAATGCTGCAACACAGCTGAAAAACAGGTATCAAATGAAATAAGCAATTACGCAAACCAAAGCATAAAAATATCATTCAATAGTCATGTGACATTTCATAAGTTAGTAGAAATTCTCTCAACTCTCGTAGAAAGACACTTGTCATTATCAGGTTTGCAGATGTAAGAATATTTCCAAGGATAATGGCCTCCCCTTTTTTTTGTTCTACCTGTGCCGCTGAAAAGGGCTCGCAATAATGGCTTTTTCTCCAGGCGTCTGACACAGCTGGGTGCCCGCGACGCATTACGTGCAGGCGGTCACTTAACTTTCGTACGGACATATTTACGACAGCAGTTTCTGCTACCGTGGCAGTCTCATATAAAAATATTTCACAGGTCAAGAATTAGCGTTGCAAATCTGTAGAAACAAAATGCTATTGATATAACAGTGTCCAAAAAATTTTCGTCTGCATTGTAATACATTCACGCATATACACACACATTTTATAACTCTTAAAGTACGTTTCTTGGTTTCCAACATCCTTTTCATAAATCAGAGTCCCTAAACACTACTCATTATTCCTTACCTCATTATACATATACATATTCATCGACACTTCTTCAATATTTCATCATGAGAAATACGTAGCATAATAAACATTCCTCAACAACATAATACACATCGTCGTCGTAATAATAACATCATAAAACTTCAGTCAAATCTCAAAATCGTCGTAACTTCCTCCAATAATTTCTAAGCCTAAAAAAATTCTCTGCTCATGTCAAAAGTGTCAGCTGCCTCAAACGTACTTTAAAAATCATGATCTCATACCAAATACATCATTCAAAGCTCTCATAGTATCACAATGATTCCGAAAAAATATGAACAGTTTACAAAGTACAGACAAAATACAGTTTCATAAGTGTGAAGTTACCCAACTGTGGATTGCGTAAACATGTGTCACTGTTGTAGTAAAAAAATGTTTATCTCTCAGTTAAATGATCAGATAGCTGTGTAATTTGTGTGTTAGAGAAATATGGTACCGATGTGTAAAGTTGTATAAGCAAATACGATATTAGCTAGGGTTCCTTGTGGTTGCCAAACACATGGTACACAAAGTAAGCATGTACCCCCCTGAGGATTAATGTAATTATACCCTCAGGTGCTACAGATTATTGCAATGGAATGAAATGTATCACGGAAAAACTTTGTATCATTGTGTTTCAAATATCTTTGAAAATAAATGTTTTTAGTACAAAATTGATCACTCAAATACGTGTCCTGTAGCGCTAAACATGCGTCTTGCTGTAAGATAATCTCTGTGGAAGTGTCGTAGTTATCGTCCCCCAAAGCTAAGTTCTGCAGAAGTCAATGTACTGACCTCTTGATAAACAAAGTGAAATGCTTTGCGTATAGATATCATACTTATTACGCTTATTGCCGTGATGAAGAAAGTACTGTGCTGTAACGTATTGTTGTGCTACAGAAAAGGCTGTCTCCTTGTAGCTATACCATAAAAGTTACTACTAAAACATGTTTTACTTTCCAGAATAATACAGAAAAACTGTGCAGATATAAAACAGAAACACCGCAAAATCAACATTGTAAATTGTCACTCATTAGTAGCGTCGTGATAAAATCGTGTAGCTGTCACATAAACTAACTATTGTCTCATCTGGTATCTCACAGAAAGTACTTTAAATCCGGAATGTATTTTCAAGTAAACCAAAATTTTGCATTAAAATCTCATTAGCAGTACTGGTAAATGTTCTAAGTATGTGAGCCTTATAGTCGTTACGTAATCGTGCAACAAACAAGCAAGAACGCACACACACAATAACACTATGTCGTCTGTCCACAATAACAATGCATTCGTAATTTCTGTTTAAATAATTTCTCTTGGTTCTTGGCTGGATATTTAACTTCAAACATTGTTGCATGGTAACAGTTTCTAAAGCATACTAGTAACGTGAAGTGAAACGTTTTATGGCAAAGACAAAGTTAAAAGACAGATTATCTGTCAATAAATGGTTTTACATGTGAAATGTGGTGTAAACCTTTACTCTTCCTAGTACGCAGAGTTTCAACTTCAACACAATTATCATGTGGTATACGTCGGATTCTGTAAGGTCCATTGTAAACTAGAAAGAATTTGTGACTCAAGTGTTTCTTCTTATGTGACAATGAATGAGCTTTAATGAGAACTTTCTGACCAATATACAATTTCTTTGCATTTGCTTTACCGTGTAGTTTTCTCCTTTTGTCTGCTGCAGATTTTATATTTTTAAGAGCCAAATCAATTATGTCTTTGTGTCGAAGTTTACGTGTATTTGGGAAAGGTACAAGCTCTCTGATTCTGTTCGGTGGTTCTTCATTCTTTAGTACAAGAGTAGGTCGTAAAGCAGTGGAATCATGAGGCATTTCATTCAGCACATTTTGAAATAAGTGTAAATATCTGTCCCAATGCTGATGCTTTCTGTGACAATAAAGTCTGCAAAGCTTATTGATTTCTTTCATAATCCGTTCAGACGGGTTACAATGTGGTGAGTACAATGAAATAAAAACAGGTTTGATTTTATGGTTGCGAAGCATGCGTGACCAAACAGCAGATCTGAATTGCGGTCCGTTATCTGAAATGACTTTACTAACGTGTCCAACTTCACGTAAGAAATTTTTAACAAAGGCGGTGGATACAGACCGTCCTTAGCCGAGGATACCTCACTGGAATCTTCTGATTTTTTTTTCTTGTAGTTTGTGTAATTAGTGTAGATTTTGTTTATTGATAGCGCGTAATCATAGAGAGAATTCCCTTTGTAGTTGTAGTTTTTCATTGTTGTACAGTAAAACAGTTGTGGCATGCATGTAGATTTGCACCAAGTATTTCGCAACTGCGCTCGCAATTAAGTAGACATTATTTCCATTGCTATGTTATTTTATTTTGCTCTTCAAATTGTGCTTTTCTGTGTTATCGTGTGAAATATTGTGACAATTATGGCGTGTGAAAAACGTAATACTAGGCTCCAAAGTAAACAGAAATGACAGTGAAGACGAAAGCAGTGTGTTAGCGCCGCAGAGTAATGAACTAACTGATGTTCAAAGTAGTAATTTGATAATTGTGCATAGGGAAATGGAGCGGGCGGCAAACAATGGCGTGGACAGTGAAACAATTAGTGAAGAGGGAAGCATTATCGATCGATCGGTCGGCAATAGCTCGCCTCAGGAAGCCGAAATGACACGACACGATTTCGCAAATACTGTAGATTCAGGTTTTGGATCCTCACCGTTTTCTCAAATAAGTCAAGACACATTTTCTGCTTGTCAAAATGTGAATGTTTCCGGTGCAAATTCACTGCCGAAAAGCACTGAGGAACATGTTTCAGACACCAATGCACTGTTATTGCAGTTAATACAACAAATAGGACAAACACAGCAAAATTTCAAAAGTTAGACACAATGGAACAAAATCTCAAAAAGTTAGACACAATGGAACAAAATCTTCAAAAGTTAGACACTACACTTGAACAAACACGTGAAGATTTAACCACTGAGTTACATAACATTGAATCGAAATGTCAGAAAGTGTGTAATGACGTAAAAACACAAATTTGTGAGCATTTTCAACCTATTTTTTCGCGGCATGAAAATGCATTACAGAATCACGAAGCAGCCATAAAAGAACTGCAAACCATTGTTCATGAAAATCATGAGACCTTGTGGGCTAAAATTGACTCAGTTGCATCTACCGATTCGGTTACGCAACTGGCAAAAACTCAGGAAAACTTAAAGAACACAGTAGATTCGATTTCAACACAAATGGACACTCTGAAACTTGGTTCAGAAAAACACACTGAGGAAATGTGTTCACTATCGGAGAAAGTAGCCGAACTTTCGGATAAGGTCACTAACTTATCTACAAAGGTAGATGATGATCTGAATGACACAAGACCTGTAGCCTTCACTGACACAGAAGAGAGCGAACAAATTAGGAAACTGAAACAAAATCTGAATCAAATTGATACGCAACACCAAAGAGAAATCCGGGAAGTACAAGATCAGCTAACACAGGTAATACAAGAATTATGTATTTCAGAGGACACTGGCACTCCAACACGGGAAGAGGGACTTAGAAATACGGAAAAGCCGCAAAATAATAACACAGGGCATTTCGGAAGTTATGAAAGAAATTGGCAATGTGTACCGAATTTTGAAATGGAACCGCCGAAACGACGTAACAATGACCGATATGCGACTCGCCGACATGATGACTTTGACTATAAGCTGTTCATTACTACACGTAAATTCAAAACATTTAAGAATTCTGGCAACGACATTCATCCACAAGCATGGCTCCATCAATTCTCTCATTGTTTTCCTCCCAACTGGTCGTTAGAACACAGATTAGAATTTATGTGT
This sequence comes from Schistocerca serialis cubense, assembly GCF_023864345.2. Lineage (NCBI taxonomy): Eukaryota > Metazoa > Arthropoda > Insecta > Orthoptera > Acrididae > Schistocerca > Schistocerca serialis. The sequence goes on from NC_064642.1 coordinate 272,216,917, forward strand.
GGCTACTTGGAGAATGAACAAGCTGTAAGAATGCGATCGGTAATTCACGATTGCCACAGTGAAGGAGAATTTTACCATGCGTTCCTCTCGGCATATTGGTCTCAAGCTACACAAGACCGTGTAAAACATAGCATCATGATGATGAAACACTTCGAACAATCTGAATTTTTCAGTCTTGTGAAATATTTTGAAGACATGTTGCACAAGAATCAATACCTGTCAAACCCATACAGCCCCTCAGAACTCATCCGCATTTGCTTAATCAAATTACCTGAACATTTACGGCATATTATTTTGGCAGGACGTTGCAAAGACGACATTGAAGCTTTTCAGGGACTCTTACAAGAATTAGAAACTGACACAGACAGTCGCGGGATGCGAAAACAGGAAAACAATCACTACAGGTTACATCCGTCACAATTCCGTGATGACAGAAATAATAACTGGACACGACAAGGCTATTCTCACCACACAAATCGTGATCAAAATAGACACCACCCGTATGACAACCGTTGGCAGAGTAGTAATAATTACAGGGAAAGATCACCTCTCCGCAGTAATGACTATCACAGAGACAATCATAGAAACAGACAATTTGGCAACCAGAACTATTATTATCACGGGAGACAGAATAACTTCAGACGCAATGGTCCAGCGCGCAGTTACGATTCAGGGATAAATTCTCCACCACGTGACCGACACGAAAGAAACTGTGTAAACTACCGACAAAACGACAGACCTGAATTCCATCAGAACTGGCGAGCTTTAAACAGAGCTGGGCCCTCTCGGCAAGGCGAATTTGTGGAAGTTAGGCCTCCTAATCCCAGTAATGACGCGCGCCAACAAAGAAACAGACAATGACTCACACCGCAGGCAGCCGCGTGCGCCGGCTGGCTCAGAGAAAAATAACATTGACGCTAACCTTGAGCAAGATTCCAGTATTCTTTACGGACGAATACCGCATGATAATTGCATTCAAGTTGAAATTCTGCGTACCAGGAAGAGTAAAGGTTTACACCATATTTCAGATGTAAAACCGTTTATTGAAAGATAATCTGCTTTTTAACTTTGTCTTTGCCATAAAACGTTTCACTTCACGTTACTAGTATGCTTTAGAAACTGTTACCATGCAACAATGTTTAAAGTTAAATATCCAGTCAAGAACCAAGACAACTTATTCAAACAGAAATTACGAATGCATTGTTATTGCGAACAGATGACACAGTGTTAGTTTATGTGACAGTTACACGATTTTATCACGATGCTACTAATGAGTGACAATTTACAATGTTGCTTTTGCGGTGTATCTCTTTTATATCTGCACAGTTTTTCTGAATTCTTCTGGAAAGTGAGACATGTTTTAGTGGCGACTTTTGTGCTATTTCTACAAGGAGACAGTCTTTTCCGTAGGACAACAATACGTTACAGCACAGTACTTTCCTCATCACGGCAATAAGCGTAATAACTAAGTTATCTATACGCAAAGCATTTCACTTTTGTTTATCATGAGGTAAGTACATTGGCTTCTGCAGAACTTAGCTTTTGGAGGACGATAACTACGACACTTCCACAGAGATTATCTTACAGCAAGACGCACATTTAGCGCTACAGGACACGTATTTGAGTGATTAATTTTGTATTAAAAACATTTATTTTCAAAGATATTTGAAATACAATGATACAAAGGTTTTCCGTAATACATTTCATTCCATTCTTGTAATCTGTAACACCTGAGGGTATAATTACATTAATCCTCAGGGGGGTACACGCCTACTTTGTGTACCATGTGTTCGGCAAGCACAAGGAACCCTAGCTAATATGGTATTTGCTTATACAATTTTACACATCGGTACCATATTTCTCTAACACACAAATTACACAGCTATCTGATCATTTAACAGAGAGAGACAAACATTTATTTTACTACATCAGTGACACATGTTTACGCTATTACACAGTTGGATAACTTCACACTTATGAAACTGTATTTTGTCTGTACTTTGTAAACTGTTCATATTTTTCGGAATCATTGTGATACTATGAGAGCTTTGAATGATGTATTTGGTATGAGATCATGATTTTTAAAGTACGTTTGAGGTAGATGACACTATTTAAATGAGCAGAGAATTCTTTTTAGGCTTAGAAATTATTGGAGGAAGTTACGACGATTTTGAGATTTGACTGAAGTATTATGATGTTAGTATTACGACGACGATGTGTATTATGTTGTTGAGGAATGTTTATTATGCTACGTATTTCTCACGATGAAATATTGAAGAAGTGTCGACGAATAAGGTAAGGAATAATGAGTAGTGATTAGGGACTCTGATTTGTGAAAAAGGTTGTTGGAAACCAAGAATCGTACTTTAAGAGTTATGAAATGTGTGTGTACATGTGTGAATCATGTGTGAATGTATCACAATGCCACTGAAAATTTTTTTGGACACTGTTATATCAATAGCATTTTGTTTCTACAGATTTGTAACGCAAATTCTTGACCTGTGAAATATTTTTATATGAGACTGTCACTGTAGCGGTAAATATTTCCATAAGAAAGTTAAGTGACCACCTGCACGTAATGCGTTGCGGGCACCCAGCTGTGTCAGACGCCTGGAGAAAAAGCCATTATTGCGAGCCCTTTTCAGCGCACAGGTAGAAAAAAAAAGGGGACGCCATTAACCTTGCTTCTGACATTCCTTTGTAGAAAGCATCGCAAAAACGACACGGTCGAACTTGAAAACATATGATTACACTAGCTCTTAATTTACAATATTTACTGAAATGCCTAATGAAATGACAAGAAACATTTTTACATCTGCACACCTGATTATGACAAGCGTCTTTCTACGAGAGTTGAGAGAGTTTCTACTAACTTATGAAATGTCACATGACTACTGAATGATATTTTTATACTTTGCTTTTCGTAGTTGCTTATTTCATTTGATATCTGGTTTCCAGCTGTATTGCAGCATTGCTTTTATAAAATAAAATGCATTTGCTAATGTGAACACTTTCTGTCAACAGATCAATTAAATAATTATTTTATGATCCACATTCTTTAAAAAAGGAGCACTTGGAAAGGAAAGAACAATAAGAAGGAACTAATAACAGTAACACATAATATTCTTTTCAAGTACATGGTAATATTTCTTTTTACAATCAGTTGTTGTGGTGCACCACTTTAATTACTTAGACATTAAGATGTGATTATACATTTCCCTTATCTGCATTGTTGTTTTTACTGTAATATTTTTTCTTCTTGAGCTATGTCATGTTTAGATATAAGCTGCTGTTTGCCAGGCATAGTGCTACTGAACTTTAATTTGTGTTACTCTGCTAAGCCAATTTTACTACTCATTGATTTTTCATGTTGCTGCACATTGGCTCATATTAGTTGTAATTTAGCATTTTATCTGTTAATTTAGATTTGCTGCTGCTTGCTTTGCAAATTGGCATTTTTTGTCATTGCTGTTTGTGATAATTTGTTATGTGATGCTGCATTGCCTCATCCCTTAGTTTAGCATCTGAGCTCAGTAGATTTAAGTTAGCTTAAGAGGGGGTAGCCTCTAAGAGAATGAGTTGCGATGAATAGGAAGAAATGCATTCAGAAGTTATACAAAAAAAAGTACAGAAAACAGTTTTAGGTAGGATTTTCTTGGAAATAAATGTTGAGGTAAGAAATGTGTCAACATATAAATACAGAAAGCATGCTTAGATAGAATTTTTTTGGTGGAAACAAAGGATGAAATAAGAGGAAAGATATATGAAGTTTTGGGTTGACTGCAGTACCAAATGTTACACTGAAAACGAACCCTGTCCTTTCCTATTGGTGTTATCCCACTATGTGTTTGTGTACCCTTGAGTATTTGTTTTCTTCCTGTCTCTGTGTAGTTTCATAGAATTTTTTCTTCTTTTAATATTAAGCTACATTCACTATGATGAGGAATACTGTTATCCTCGAATATAATTGGCATTAATAATATGTTATTTACTTTGTAAAGATGTTAGACATTATTAATTCTGTTCTGTTCAATGCTCACGTGCGAAGTTGATGTTTCAAAAGTTATTGTGATCCTTTATGTATGTACCCATGTCATAATTCCACTGATGTATATGTTATTTCGATTCTTTTGTAAAGCCTGTATTACTACAAATGTTATCTGTATTGTTATGTTTTTAATGATGTATCATGTACCTTTGTTATTGTATTTTTATGTTACCAAATTGTAATTGTTACCAGTTCTTCAAATTAAGTAACATTTCACTGCACACGTTTCTGTTGGTCATAGTACATGGACAATATGTGAGAAGTAGGGACTGATAGTGTTTGCACGTGTGTTAATGATTCAGCAAGGGACTGGATAACAGCATTGCTGGATCTAAGGACAATTCCAGAAACTTTGTGAGTGCACAAGTGGTGGTTTATGGACTTGCTATATTGTCCGCAAGACTCTTCGATGGTGATTGTGCACCTGCACATTTGCAACAGATGGCTGCTGGCTGTCTCTACCAGGACTACAGTGGGTCTGCATCTTTGATGGCCCACCAATTGCTACAAGGACTGCAGTGGGTCTGCACCTCTGGTGGCCCACCAATACCGTAATCTCTACCAGGACTACAGTGGGTCTGCTCTGTGATGACCTACCAATACTCTTCAAAACGTCGAATGACTCTGCTGTGGGTTTGCTATGTTGTGGCCCATTACGTGTATGCATGTCAAGAGTCAGCACTGTCTTTCCGTTGGAAGGACAACACTACTTCTTCAAGACTGCATGGAAATCCACTACTTCCGTGTGCATTTTCTTCTACTGCTCAGACTTTGAGAAAAACACTATATTTTACCGTAATGTCTTTATGGACTGTGACAAAATTTTAGCTTTTGACCAACGTTGTATCAATAAGTGTGTGCATTTGAAATCTTTGTTATTGTAATTATGAAAAATTTTTTCAAATCTGTATTGGGCACTGCCCAACCAATTTGTAAAATTTTTTGTGGGGAGCATGGGGGCTATGTAAGTAGGCTGTTTATGTTTTATCTATGTAAGTACGCTGTTTATGTTTTCTCTATGTAAGTAGGCTGTTTAGGTTTTTTATTGGTAACGCCACCTCTGTATGAAAATCACTGGCTGTGCTGTGTGCAGTCTGTGGCTGCTTTGCATTGTTGTAATACTCGCCATTGTAGTGTTAGGCAGCTGGCTGTGAACAGCGCGTAGCGTTGCGCAGTTGGAGGTGAGCCGCCAGCAGTGGTGGATGTGGGGAGAGAGATGGCGGAGATTTGTAATTTGTCATGAACTGCTATATTTATATATGATGATATCAAGGTAAATACATTGTTTGTTCTCTATTAATATCTTTCATTTGCTAACTATCCCTATCAGTAGTTAGTGCCTTCCATAGTTTGAATCTTTTATTTAGCTGGCAGTAGTGGCTCGCTGTATTGCAGTAGCTTGAGCAGCGAAGATTTTTGTGAGGTAAGTGATTTGTGAAAGGTATAGTTTAATGTTAGTCAGGGCCATTCTTTTGTAGGGAATTTTGAAAGTCAGATTGCGTTGCGCTAACAAAATATTGTGTGTCAGTTTAAGCACTGTCGTGTATAATTCTTCAAAGGGGACGTTTCAACCTTCCTCGATGTACAGACTGAACAGTACGGGCGAAAGGTTACATTCTTGTCTGACACCCTTTTTCATATGATCACTTTGTTGTAGTCGTTCACTCTTATTATTTCAAGTTGTCCCTTGGGCATATTCTATATGACCCTTCTCTCACTATACCGTACCCCTACGTTTTTCAGAATTTCTAGCATCTTGTCGAACGCTTTCTCCAGGTCGACAGATCCTATGAATGTGTATTGATTGATATTTATTTTTGCATCCATTTTTAACCGCAGCATCAGAATTGCCTCTCTCGTGCCTTTACCTTTCCTAAGGAAAAACAGATCAGCATCTAGTGCATCTTCAATTTTCTTTTCCATTTTTCTGTATATAATTTCGGTAAGTAAATTGGATGCGTGGGCTTTTAAGCTGACTGTGCGATAATTCCCGCACTTGTCAGCACTTGATGCCTTAGAAATTGTGTGGATGATGCTTTTCGAAAGTCAGATGGTAAGTCACCAGACTCGTTCTACATACCAACGTGAATAGTCGTTTTGTTGACACTACCCCAAATGATTTTCGAAACTCTGAAGGAATGTTATCCATCCCTTCTTCCTTATTTGATCCTAAGTCCTCCAAAGCTCGTTTACATTCTGATTCTAATACCGGGTCCGCTATCTCTTGTAAATCGATTCCTGTTTCATCTTCTATCACGTTAGACAAATCTCCCCCCCTCATAGAGGCTTTCATTGTATTCTTTCCACGTATCCGCTCTCTCCTTGCATTTAACAGTGAAATTATCGTAGCACGCTTAAGGTTATCACCCTAGCTTTTAATGTCACTGAAGGCTACGTTCGTTTGTGTGGCCATCTTCCGCAGCAGCTGTTAACATCTATTATTATAGGTTATTGTCTTGAGCTCACCGCATTGAAGTTAAAAATAATACCACCAGACGGTTTGGCTTTCATTTAGGTAGCATCTCCGATGGTATTCTGTAAAATCAATACCCATGTTAGAACGTTTATTTTTTATTTCTTTTAAGTTAAAAACAGCCTTTTCTTTATGAAGTAGGTCTGCTCGTTACTTATGGTGTTTTTTTTACATAGTCTGCACTTTCCCCTCTTGATAGCAGTTGTTTGTGTCGTCAGGGTTCGGTTGACATCTGCAGTTTTTGGCGTTTTGCGTTTTTCCTGCGCTGCACTATTTATAATTGAGTTTCTTAACTGTTTTCCACTCATCACTGACACAGTATTTATGCCTATTCATTTGTTTCCGTTCAAGTTTTGATCGTTGTCAACCTATGAAACGATTTTGTGTATATATGTTTGTGTGTGTGCGTGTGAGAGAGCGAGAGAGACAGAGAGAGAGAGAGAGAGAGAGAGAGAGAGGGAGAGAGATAGAGAGAGAGAGAGAGAGAGAGAGAGAGAGAGGGAGGGAGCGAGAGAGGAAGTGAGAAGTGAGTGAAACTGTCTCGAATGTAGGTAGAGGCATGAAAGGGGTTTTGGATTACTTTTTCAGTGGGGGAGGGGGAGGGACGACAGGGATGGCATGAACAGTGATTATGGGACGGATCTGGGAGGAAATGGTAGTGGAGCCTGAGGTTATATTTGTACTTTTAATGTTATATATAGTGGTCAATGAGATAAAACGATGCGTGGTTTGCCAGGCTGATCTGATCATTTATGAGTTGTTTCTTTTCTATTATGATTTTTGGATGTGGTAGTTTTCTTGTGAGGTGAGGAGTTGTTTCTTTGTTGTTGTTTAACATTATGATATCCATGTCTGTGTCTCTGGTTGTAATTTCATGTTGTTATTGGTGTATGTACTCTGCAAAAGTTGAATAGTTTGTCCTGTACTTCCATGCCCTTACATTTAATTTGTATCTGTTGTCAAATGGCCTCCCGGTTTGACCTATGTATCGTTCAGATCAGTTTTTTCTATCGTTTTTGAAAATATTTCTGAATCTAGTTGTAGGTATGGTGTACTATTTTTATGCCTTGTTTCTTTGAACATATGGGATATTCTGTGTGTATATTTGTGGTTGTATGTCATTATGTACCATCTTTTGGTTTCTGTTTCTCTCACACATTGTGTTGTTTCTATTATGAAATTTTGTGTCTCTCTTCAATTGTGATTTTTTCCTTGTGTTAGTGACTGTTGGATGTTTGTTCTTTTCTGTCTCTTGATTTTATTGTTCAGCTTTGTTACTAAGTTATCTTGGTATCCATTGCTTGTGGCTATTTGTATTATAGCAATTGTCTGTATCTAATGGAATTGTAAATAGTCTGTGGAGCATGTATCTAAGTGCTGCCTACTTTTGAGAATTAGGGTGTTGTGATGTGTTATATGTAATTGTGTCTGTTGTTGTCGGTTTTCGGTATATGGCAAATGTGAGTTAGTTGTTTTGAACCTTTATGGTGATGTCCAAGATATTTAATGGTGAATTTTGCTATTTATCTATTGTGAAAAGTATCTTATTATGGACAGAATTCATGTCTGAGTGTAACTGGTCAATTATCCTGTTTATTTCATCTATCAGGTACAAGATATCATCCATATATCTAATCTAGTATAGGATGTTGCACGTATTTGGCACTATTTTGTTAAATATAACCTGTTTCTCATGGTTCATAGGTATGTTTGCTATGATTCCAGATACTGGAGATCCCATTGTTAATCCTTCCTATTGTAAATAGAATTAATTATTGAACAGAAAATAATTCTGTTCTGTTATTAGCTCTAGAAGCCTGTGTCATTGATGTATTCGAGTAGATGTGTAGTGTGTGTGTTTCAAGATTTTTTTCTATAATGTTTATTGTATCAGTGATTGGTATGTTGGAATAAAGATCTCCACATCAAACGACAGTAGAATGGCTTTGTGTGGAACTAGTATGCCTTTTATATATTGAATTAATTGCGTGGTGTTTCTTATCATGATGTGTTGTTGTAACTTCTAGTTTTTTGACAGGGTTTTCAAAATGAGTCTTGGAAGTGGGTAAGTGGGAGCGTTTCTATAAATCACAATAACTCTGATGGGGAGATTTTTCTTGTGTAACTATGGTTAGCATCAGAGGGAAGGAGCACTGAGATTTTTTTCTATCACTTTTCCTCTTTCATTGTTTTCTATTGTATGTTCAATATCTTTTAGAGTGTTTCCCTTTTCTTCATTCGGAATCTGTTTGTTGGATCTGATTTTAGTTTTATATTTTTATCATTTTATTTATAGTGATAAACTCTAATGTCTTACTGCTGTATTGCTCTTTATCCATGAGAACCACTGAGTTTGCTTATTTGCTTTTGTGATGATGGTGTGGTGTTCCTGTAGTCTGTTTCTAGGTTTTGTCAGTGTTATGGGATCTGCATTGTTGCGGTTTGTTCTGTTTTCTTTCATCTGTATTATTATGTTTTTGATTTCAATACAGACTAGCTCTCTCAATAGTCCAACGCTTACCTCACTTGCTTCGCTTTTGTTTTCCAGTGTGAGAATGATTTCTGATTCAACTATGCGACTTTCTATGTATTTTTCGTCTATCTGTGTGCTAACATTGTTTTTCAGATCTTTTCGAGTAGTTTCGTTTCTTCTGTATGCTAAACAGTGTCAGTGAGGTTGACCAGCGTTGGACAGAACTGGTGATATTCGTTAGACTAGGTGTCGTTTGTGGCTTTGTGGGATGTATGTTTAACTTTTAAATATGCAATCTTCCTTCATGAGTTTTTTTTCATTTTTTCTATCATTTCATATGTACGATCTGAAACCTTGCTAACAATATGAGAGAACAGCTGTATTATTCACAACAATCGTAAGATTAAGGTATACTTACATTATTCCCAATTTAGGGTTTGTTTCTTGGCATAAAGAGACTTGATTTCGTTGTTTAGCCAAATTTGTTGAACCATTTGATTCGTTTTTTGTGCAGTACCAGAACTGTTTTTTACCTGTACATTAATATCTTAGAGTAATATCTTACGAGTGTATGAAAAGTACCGCTTTTTCCTCCCATCTTGTTAGCAAGGTTGAAAATCGTAGATATGCACTGATGGAAAAAATGACAAAAATCAAGTTGCAAACTTAGAAGCTAAATAAACACCCAACACAGACACAAATGACACCCAGTCTAGCGAAAAACACCAGCTCTGTCCAAGACTGGTCGATCTCACTGACACTATTTTGCATACAGAAGAAATAAAAATACTCGAAAAAGATCTGAAACACAATATAAGCTAGCAGATGGATGATAAATAGATAGAAAATTTCATAGTTGAATCAGAAACCATGTCTCACACAGGCAAACAGAAAGGGAACTATTGAGGTAAACATTGGTCTGACGAGAGAGCTAGTCAGTAATGAAATCGAAAACATAATACGACATATGAAAGAATATACAAACTACAAGAGCACAACACCAGTATCAGAAATCCAGATAAAGTAAACACAGTGGTTCTCAAGGATAAAGAACAATACATCAGTAAGACACAAGATGTTAATCACAATAAGTAAAATTATAAAATTAAAATGAGATCCAACAAACAGATTACAAACGAAGCTGAGAAACACTCTAAAAGACATTGAACATACAATAGAAAACAAAGTAAAACGATACTTGAGATACAAACAAATCCCAATGCACCTTCCCTCCGATGCTAACCAAAGCTACACAAGAAAGATCTCCCCATTAGAACTATTATGAATTATGGAAATGCTTCCACTTACCCCATTGCAAGATGCATGTCGAAAATCTTATATGAGAACTACAAATTACAAGAAGACTTGACTTAAAGGATCACCACACAATTAATTCAGTACAGAAAATACATACAAGTTCCAGACACATTCAACCTCCTGTCAGTTGATTTAGAGAATATGTATTCCAATATACCAATAACTGAAACAATACACATTATAGAACAAAATCTTAAAACACACACTACATTTCTACATCTACATCTATATCTACATGATTACTCTCCAATTCACATTTAAGTGCTTGGCAGAGGGTTCATCGAACCACAATCATACTATCTCTCTACCATTCCACTCCCGAAGAGCGTGCGGGGAAAACGAACACCTAAACTTTTCTGTTCGAGCTCTGATTTCTCTTATTTTATTTTGATGATCATTCCTACCTATGTAGGTTAGGCTCAACAAAATATTTTCAAATTAGGAAGAGAAAGTTGGTGACTGAAATATCGCGACATAGATCTCGCCACGCCGAAAAACGTCTTTGCTTTAATGACTTCCATTTCCACTCTAATACATCAACGAAACAGGCTTCTAGAGCTAATAACACAGCAGAATTATTTTCTGTTCAATAATTAATTCTATTTACAATAGGAAGGATTAACAATGGAATATCCAGTGCCTGGAACCACATGTAAAATAATTATGAACCATGTAGAACAGATTACATTTCACAAAATAGTGCCAAATACGTGCAACATTCTATACTGGATTAGATATATGGATGATATCTTGTGCCTGATAGATGAACCAAACAGGATAATTGACCAGTTACACACAGACAAGAATTCTGTTCATAATAAGATACATTTCACAATAGAGAAATAGCAAAATACACAGATAAATATCTTGGACATCACTATAAAGGTTCAAAACAACTAACACACATTTGCCATATACCGAAAATCGACAACAACAGATACAGTTATATACGACACATCACAACACCCCAAGTCTCAAAAGTAGGCAGCACTTAGATACATGCTCCACAGACTATACACAATTCCATTAGATACAGAAAATTACAGAAAGAAATTAATACTATAGTACAAAGAGCCACTAACAATGGATACAAAGAGAACTTAGTAACAAAGATGAACAAGAAAATGAAGTGACAGAAAATAACAAACACCCAACAGTCACTAACACAAGGACAAAATCACACTCGAAGAGATACACAAAATTCCAAAATAGAAACAACCCAAAGTGTGAAAGAAACAGAAACTGAAAAATGGTACACAATGACATACAACCACAAATACACACACAGAATATCCAATATTTTCAAAGAAACAAGGCATGAAAATAGCACACCATACCAACAACTCAATTCAGAAATATTTTAAAAAACGATAGAAAAAACTGATCTGTATTAGAAATCAGCAATATACCAACTGAAACGCAATACATGTGATGGAAGATACATAGGTAAAATCAGGAGGACATCTGACAACAGATGCAAATAACATGTAACAGCATAAAAGTATAGGACAAATCATTCAAGTTTTGCTGAACACACATACCAACACCAATATAAAATTACAACCAGAGACACAGACATGGATATCATAATGATAAACAACAACAAAAAACAACTCCTCACCTCACAAGCCAACTAGCACATCCTAAAACCCGTAACAGAAAAGAAACAACTCATAAATGATCAGATCAGCCTGGGAAATCACACATTCCTTAATCTCATTGACCACTAAATATAACATTAAAAGTACAAATATAACCACAGGCTCCACTACCATTTACTCCCAGACCTGTCCCATAATCACTGTTCTTGCCATCCCTGTCGTTCCTCCCCCTCCCCCCTTGAAAAAGTAATCTAAAATCCCTTTCATGTCTCTACCTACACTCAAGACAGTTTCATTAACTCTCTCTCTCTCTCTCTCTCTCTCTCTCTCTCTCTCTCTCTCTGCCACACACACAAACATACACACACACACACACACACACACACACACACACACACACACACACATGCACACACAAAATCGTTTCATAGGTTGGCAACACCTAAAACCTGAACGAAAACAATTGAATAGGTATTGAATAGGTATATGAATAGGCATAAACATTGTGGCAGTGATGAATGAAACCCTGTTAAGGAATCAATTGTAAATAGTGCAGTGCAGAAAATAACGCAAAATACCAAAAACTGCAAATGTAAAATGAAGCCTACCGACACCAACCACTTCTAGAAATAGGGAAGGTGCTGACTATGTAAATAAACACCATTAAGTATAATATGCAGGACATAAAATCCCGTCTGAAGCCTGCGGTCATTTTATTTTAATAACTGGCCACCTATGCTGTACAATCGCAATAAAGTCATGAGATGTTCAATTTACTCTTTTATTAGAAAATCTTCCGCGTTTCGGGATTACACCCATCTTCAGACGTCACAAACGTCAACTCCTCCTTAACCATCCAGTCGTACAGCCTTGACAACCCAAAGAAAGTGACCAATGACATATGACTATAACTGCGACACAAGCAGTCCTGAAGCAGAGCACAGCTTGTGTCGCAGCTATAGTTATTCTCTGAGTTGTCAAGGCTGTACGCCTGGTTGGTTAGCAAGGAATTGAAGTTTGTGATGTCTGAAGATGGGTGTAATCCCGAAACGTGTAACATGTTCTAATAAAAGAGTACATTGAACATCGCATGACTATATTGAGATTGTACAGCACTGGTTACAAATTATTAACACCATAAGTAGTTTGAAGACCAACTTCATAAATAAAATGCTGATTTTAACCTAAAAGAATCATAAAATAAATGTACAAACCTGTGCATCCAATTTACAGAAAACCACAGAAGATGCTATGTAAATAAAAGGGGAACGCGATTGGTGTAACTAGTTTTAATTACATTTCAATCAGCTGAAGACAGATAACCTATAATAACAGATCACCGAAGGTTGTTTTGACTTTCCTGTATGATGTATCTGTCCGTCCGACAATCATTTCTTTTTCGATGTCTTCACATTTTTACTGCAGCCATTTCGTCTTAGCTTCCCTGCAGTTCCTGTTTATTTCATTCCTCAGCGACTTTTATTTATGTTCCCGGAACATTTTTGTACATTCTCCTGTCATCGATCAATTGAAGCAATTCTTCTGTTACCCATGGTTTCTTCGCAGTTACCTTATTGTTATCTAATTAATCCTTCCCAACTTCTGTGATGGCCGTTACAGAGATGCCCATTCCTCTTTAAATGTACTGCATACTGAGCTACTCCTTGTTGCTGTATCTATAGCCTTAGAGGCCTTCAACCGTATCTCATTATTCCTTAGTACTTCCGTATCTTACTTTTTTGCTTACTGATAGTCAATTTTGTGCCCTCACCCATGAAGTGCGAATTCCGAATGTTGATAGGGCTCCCGGCCACCTCAATGTATGGCTGAAGCCACGCTGTCAGCGTACTTAGATATTCTACCGACCTCGCCAAGAAAACTGCATCGTCCACGTAGGCACAACACTTAAAATGCACATTGCGGAGTCCAGAGCTTTGAAAACACTAACATAGACAGTGAAGTGCAGGTTCGAGTGTGACGGCGAAGAGAGAGGCTGACAGAGGGCACCTTTGTCGCACCGAGCGCTCAAAAGCGAATGATGGCGAGAGATATCCATCGACCAGGACAGCGGAAGGGGCACTGTGAATGAGATGGAGAGCCACACCATCCGATACTGGGGCACACCCGTCTTCTCTAAGGTATCCTGCAAGAAACCTTGCTCAGCTCGATCAAAATCGCGGTCTAGGACAACCGACACGAGGGCACCTTCTGAGCCGCGTTCCGACATGAGCGCCACATCATCTGTATAAGAGCTTAGCACCGAGTGTGTATTAGTGCCACTCCCAGACATGTAGGCGTGAATGGCATCCTTGACAGACGGCAGACACGAAGTATTCGTGCGATCAGCTTGTAATCAGAATTCACTAACGTGCTGTTTGCATCCTCCGTTTAGTTTTGGCACAGGGGTTACCATGCCCTCCAAAAATTCGGGGTGGGGAGTCGGGACGCGAACATGGAGTCCCAGGAGTTCGCAGCACATCTGCCGCCAAACTTCCTCCATCATGTCAGACAGGTGCTATAGAATTCAAGAAGATCATCAGGTGCGGGGATTTGTTTCCGACAGGACCATGCGCATATCTTCCAGCGTGACTGCTTCCAAGAATGCGAAGTCTCCTTGTGACTACCTGCATGCGGCAGGTCGAGCAGGACGTCCTCAACTTCTTTAGAGGTCTTTTACCTGCCAGATAGAGAATGCGATAATAATCTACGATGACAAGGGAGATGCCATTGTGTGTGTCTGAACGTTATCGTCCGCCTCAAGAACTGCTTTGATGAGTCGCCTCTTGTGATGTCTCCGTTTTCTGACGATGCGGTACAGAGAAGCATATTCTTCAGGGATGTAATCTTGCAGTCTTGCTCGAACCCGCGTCCCTTCCAATTTGGCAGCCGTGAACCTTCTAGATTTGCGCACGTGTCCAATAGACGTCCGTTTGGCGCTCTGGCGAAGGTTGTTTCCTCAAGACCGTGTAGCATAACTCAAAGGTCGATCACTGCCAAAGCACACTGTCTCGTCCATACGCCACGAGCGTGCGGAGAATAACTGGCTTGTATCCACTATCTTACTCTGGAATCATAGGTCTGACGTCGTTGTTCACATCTTTGCTCAGTATCAGTGACGGCTAGACGGCAAGCTCCTGGAGAATGTTGAAGTTACGAGACCATGGTCCTCTAAAACGGCTCGTCTGTAGTCATGGCAGAGTCACGACGCACGTGAAGGCCTGATAGTCAGTGAACGCGTAGGCCCATATCTTGGCACCGACACCATTCCAGAGGTCCGAACTGTATGAGGAAGAGCAGAATATGAACTTCATCGCCGGTGGCCTTCCAGGTCTCCAAACTTCTTACCTCGGGACTTGAATCCGCGGGCCATGTAAAAGAGCCCCTATGCCTGACACTCTTGAAAGTCTGTGACAATGCAGTGTTGAAGCTGTGAATTCGATAACGAGAGACCACCTCTGTAAATAAATCCAGATTTATTTGAATGACACTGTTCCAAAACTTTATATTGGTAGAGAACGAGGACAAGATGAACTTCATCGACGGCGCCTCCTAGGTGTCCACACCTCAGGCCTTGTGACTTTTACCTGTGGGATTACATAAAAAGGGTGCGCTTTTATCCCCCCAACGCCTGACATTTTGGAGGTCTGGGACCACATTGTTGAAGCTGTGAATCTGATAATGACAGACAACCGCTTCATATGTGGCGGGAAATGAACCACCGTTTTCATATTTGTTGCGTAACATATGGTGCTCACACTGGATGCGTAAGAGTTTGTTCTCTTTCCAGGCACGCTATAAATGTGTTTCTATCTTTTGTAGTTTGGAAGTAATAAATATTTGAAATCTTTTACTTCTTTTATAATGGTTTTTAAGGTTGTTCCGTGTCGATGCATCGCGGAACCAGATAGGGCGTACAGATTCACAAGGCAGACAGCACTGATGTGAGCGAAATTCCTTGCGGTGATGAAAAACGCTGAGTATCCGTTGCTTCTTTACCGTAGCGTGGTAGTATGTCCGTGCCATCATCACCGTAGGTAAACTGGTTGAAGTAGTGTATTCATGAACGTCCAGTCGTAGGGCAGGTCGTACCTCTTGAAGAAGCACGATTTCAATGTACGCTGCCGTAATCAAGTCCTGTACCTGCTGGGTCTTATCGTGGAACTAATGCCGTTGATATTGACCGTACCTATCCTATACACCGGCATCACTGGATAGTACGATGGCACGATGACGTATCCCGCAGTCGTTTACGCCAGTAAGTTCTACGTCGCCCATCTAATAGATCCTGTCAAGCGCAGAATTTACATTAGTGATCAGTGATCGGCTGAGACGAGATGTCCGACCGACGGTCAACCGACCGCGACCATCCGGTAGTTGTTCGAGTCTGACATTATTCTTTCCATCTCCGCCTCAGACGCCCAACCACCGAGTTGAAGGTGCGGTAAATTAGGCGACGTATGACGTTCATCTGGTACCTGAAACGCAAAATCGTTAGGGGGGGGGGGGGGGGTAGTCAATGGGTTGAGCGTCGTAACACTGTCTTCATCTTGGGTAGACATTGGCAGCAGCGAACCAGGAGCCGGTGGAGTGGGGTCCACAGCCCGGGTCGCAGAGGGATTTCCCTCATCTTCCTGCAACTTTTTACCGTACTGCTTAGAGAATCCTTCGGACAGCCTCCTTTTCTTTCGTCGTTTCAGTGACTTCTGTTGTAGGGACGTTTCTGTGTTCTGTGGATCATGAGGAACAACAGGCACCTCCAACATCTCCGTGTCCGAGTTTGAATCGACTTTAGGTGCTCTCCTCCCTCACAAGGATGAAGTGCAGACGGGGTCACTGCTGTCGAGCACGTTTACGGTTCCGATGCCGGCTGTGGTGACGTGGCCGCGGAAACCGGGCCCGCGTGGGGGGGGGGGGGGGGGGGGTCGGTAACTGAAACGATGTAGTCGTCGTGTCTCCACGAGGAATCTGTATGGGCCATCTCTGCAGACATTCAGGGCTAATATGACCTTCCTGCCAGCAACAGGTCCGCGGTCGGGTCATAAATGTAGATCGCTCGACAGCCACCAACAGTCAAGTACGACACAGTTCGATTCGCATCTGATTTAGAACAGGATACGTCTCTAACGTGTGCCAGTTTTCTTCCTCGTGACTTAATACCTCCCTGTAAAGTCGCAGCACGTCCACGACAAACGTGACCGGAACTTCAAACGGCAGCTCGGACATTCCTTTGTTCCGAACTGCTATCCCACATGGTCGACAGTCACTAATCTTACATTCCCGTCCCTGAGATGGAAACGATATCCATGGTGGAACGGCGAATAAGCCGCTCACACACTGCTTCATCGACTAACGTTTGGGTAAATGTGCTGCAGACGATCGAAAGATGAATACTGCTGACTTACTGGGGATCGATGCTCTGATTTGTATGTCTTAGGTCGAGCGTGCTGGTCATGGAACGTTAACTTTAGCGTGGCCTTTCTCTACGGAACCGCCATCGTCGTTCGAGGTGATCTGTTTACACTACTATACCACTAGCCGCGCGACTAATCATCGGTTCGCACAGGGCCCCAGGCTCTGCTTCGCAACACACCTGAGAGCCAACTGCCTCTATACCACAGGTGCTGTATGGCGACAACGTTGTGCTATCACTGTATCTATGTTCTTGCATGTTTGTGGGGTATTTACAAAGAATGAATGGTAAGGCTGATGAATTGTGTTATTATATAAATGTAAAAATGTACTTTTTGGACCGAATATGGACTTGAGTTCTGTTTCATGAAAACTCAGAGAAAATCAGTAGCTATACTCCTTGCACGACTATTACAGCAAAGGAAATGTGGATTCACGCATGCAGGCTTGTGATTAGGAAGCTGGAGATTAAACAACATTCCTTATGAGTAGCTATAAGAATGGATGCAACAGGAAGGTGGTGAACACACGATCTAAATAGAATGTCTAAATTTTCATCTGTACCCATCAGGCCACCATATGGTGTATGACACAGACGTGCAATACTATTACCTCCTTATTTCCCACCCTGTATTTCCATTCCTGTCGTGAGCGGAAAACAAATGTTAAACCCAAAAACAGGTTTATCTTCTTGGTCATTTCATGAGATATGTGCTGGAGGAAGCAAAATTATTGATGGCCCTTCTACCAACGAATCCTCTCTGGATTCCAAAAGTAACCATACTATGAGGCACAATATCTCTTTGTGGAACCCACGAGTTGGTCAGCTTGTGGGGGGAGGGGGGGGGGCTCCGTCTCTCCCTGAAGTATACATTTAAACTCTTCTTTCTCCTTCAAAGTGGACTCTGAACTTATGTCACAGGCTGCCTACCAATGCTTGATCGTGCTTTTACCACTGACCCCACTGATCCCACTTTTCCCCAATGTAGGAAAAAAAAGAAAAATCTGCTCTCTTGTCAACAGTGTGGTGGGCCATCAGTAACATCTTAAGAAATTCTCTGAGCTCCTCACACCAAGACGCAATTTGTCTCCTTAAGCTGTGGGCACATGTTATGACTCACAAATTGTACAGTATAGAAAGAGGGGGGCACTGGGGTTATGTTTTTGGCATCACGGCTGCATCTCAGTGAATTATCATCCAGTACAGGCAGATCATAATCTGGTGCCTGCCTAGCGGGTGACCGGGTATTCACTAAAAGCACAGTTCTTCCACACTCCCTAGGCTGAGGTCACTGTACGGCTTGAAAGGACACCGTCCCCTACGTCCTAAGGGACGACTGCTGATCTAGACCTGGGGTTTTGCTACAGCACTCACTGTACTATGATGGCATCTTCCCCCCCCCCCCCCCCCCCCCCATTGCACATCACTACTACATCATGCAGGATATCCAAACAGCATATAAAAGCCCTCTATTGCGACTTCTGTCATTGGAGTTGGATAGACCACACACGTTCCCTGTTTGTAAATGAGTGTGTGATTAAACTAAATGTCTTCTTTATACTCTCTATCGCCTCTATCAACCCTACCTTATTAGAGTACCAAACTGTGGGGCAATATTTAAGTGTCAGCCTAACAAGGATTTTGGGAAGTAATTTCTTCGTCGAAAAGGGGGGGGGGGGGGGGGAATGACACAGACTACCTGTTCTAATGAATGTCATTCTGGCATCTGGATCTGCTACGACGTTCTGTACACATATTCCCAGGAAATAAATGGGTATGAATGTTTTCAATGATTGTTCTGTAGTTGTTTAACCAAAAATAACTAGACCTTCAGCCTATTTATGCGCAACATCTTCCATTTGCTTGTTTTTAGTTCCACCTGCCAAACCTGGCACCGAGCGTCGATCCTCATCAGGTCATTCGACATTTCGTTAGTTTTCTAGTATTGCGATTTCTCTGTAAACGACATCATCATACAGCTCCACGACCACCCTCAAGGGATAGTCGAATAGGAATCCAGTTGCATGATGTTAGCATTGTGCATCCTCTTTCAGTCAGTTATTTCTGCTTAAGTATATTCACTTGCTATGTTTCTGAAAAAGTCGAGGCAGTTACCGGTTCGTGAACCTGCTGTCGATAGTAGCTTTCGCTCCATCATATCGGTGCTGGTGTAACCTATCAACGAGTGCTATCCCGCAACGATGGCTGCGCTGCATGCACCGCCAATCCGATTCCAGTGCTCTGCACGCGCAGTCTCGGTCTCAGCGTATGTTCCTTGCATGGCGGCTCCAAGTCTGACTAGCCACAAAAGTGCTAGTAACCGTGATTTAAGTGTTTGGATTAAGGCATAGCCATCACTGCCTTGTGTTGTATGTAAATCCTGAAATCCTTCTCTACTTTCAGTCAACTTGAAGCACACACGTTCGATATTCCCACCTTCTACCCTTTAGAGGGCTCCACAGCCCTTGGAGGGCTTTGGTCTGCATCTCAATATCCTGCCATTCTATCCGGTCAATGGCTTTCTGTCTCCATCCTCTAACACCCAGCTTTTTCATGTCGCCTTCAATTCCGTCCACCCATCTCTTTCTGGACGTCCCTTCCGTCGCCTGCCTCCAGCCATGCCATCAAAAATCTTCTTAAATGTTCTGTCTTCCTCCATTATGACCACGTGTCCTGCCCATCACAGTCTTCATATTTTAATGGTAGTGACAATGATAGGTTCTTCAGAAAGCTGTTCTAACTCTGCATTCGTACGGATGCGCCCACCGTCTTGATTGTATATTGGGCAGCATATTTTACGCAGAAACTTTCTGTCCCAAATGCTAAGGATCTCTTCCCCACTTGCAGTCATGGTCCATGTGTCGGCACCGTACATGACAAATGGTTTTACAACTGTTTTGTAAATGAAGATTTTAGGTTTTCGTGATAGAAGGGACCTCCTATGCATGGGTAGTGTGGCCAAGTAGCACCTCTTGCCTGATACTACTCTAGCTTTCACCTCGCTGCTGATGTCACTTGTCCCTGTGATAGTCGATCCGAGGTACTTGAAGTCTCTCACCCTTACAAACTCCTTGTCGGGTACCCTGAGATTTGGTAGGTTTCGCTGGTTGGTCATTGCCATATATTGATTACCAGGCCAAGTTCCCTTGCACCTCTCTCCAGCTGTTGATAGGCATCAGCCAGCACAGCAGTGTTTCGTGCGAGTAATGCCAGATCATCTGCGTAGGCTAGGTACTGCAGTGAACGGTTAAAATTGGTTCCTCATTTATTTATCTCTATCTGGCTTACGACGTTTTCCCTTTTCTAGGCAGAGGTTGAATAGCAGTGAGGAGATATTGCCACCCTGCCTCAGTGCCTTCCTCAGTTACACTTCTCTGGCGATTTCGCACTGTATTTTTACTTTACAGTCGGTTTCGCTGATGTCATCATAGTAAGTTTAACGAGCTTCATAGGTATTCCTGCCTCTTCTATCACATTCCGAATGTCACTCTTGAGATGCTATCATAGGCTTCTTTAAGATCGATGTAAACCCAATGTATGTTTATTTGATGTTCATATCATTTTTCAAGTAGTGTGTGTATAATGTATATTTGGTCAGTTGTTGGCGTATTTCTTCTAAAGCCACTCTGATAGTCTCAAATTATCTCTTCCACGTAGGGAGTAAGCCTCCTAGTTAGGATATTGAAGGACATTTTATATGAAATATAAAAGGAATATTCCTCAGCAATTTTGGCAGTTTAATTTATCTCCTTTTTATGTATGGGGCACATAATAGCCGTTTTCCACTTCATTGGCATGCTCTCCTCCTGCCAAATGTTCAGTATTAATACATGTATTGCATTCCAAAATGCTTACCCACCATATTTGAGAAGTTCCACCTGAAGCTGATCTTCTCCAGGTGCCCTATTATTTTTTAAGATCTTAATGGCTTGTTCTGGTGTTAAGACCTGTGGTCCTCAGTACATTATTTCCATCAGTTCTTCTTGTTCTAATCCTTTTACCTCTTGGGGGGTCAGTAACTCTTGGAAGTATTCTGCCCATCTGTGGAATATATTATTACCCTCCCCTAGCAAACCTTCTCATTTATTTCTACATATATTTGTTCTGATTGAAATCCAGCCTTTTCTTCTTTAATCTTTTAGTGCATTTCACGTACTTGCTTCTCTTCTCCTAGCTGTTCAATTTATTTTTTCCTTTCTAGTAGTCTTTTCTTCTGTCTGCAAAGCCTCTTAGCTAAAAGGCGCTTCTCGTTATATTCACTTAGATTTGCTCTAGTTCTTCTCTGAAACAATTTCATTCGAGCTACTTTACGTTCCTCAATTCTTCTCATACATTCTTCATCAAACCAATCTGCCTCCCTTTGAGGCCATACCTGTCCCAAAACCTTCCCAGCTGCCTCGACGATTGGGGTCTTGCATTGTTTCCACATTATTTCTGTATGTTAATTCGATGTGTCGGTATCGTTCTTAATCCCCTTCTCTATTTTCGTCTGATGCGCTATCTGTATTTCTTCTGACTTTAGTTTCTTAATGTCAAAACTCTTCTGTTTGTGGCCTTTCTGCTTACCCAAAAGTGAGATCCTTTGCCTGAACTTAATTCTCGCTAGATGATGGTATGAATTGCAGTCAGCTCCACTTTGGCTCCTAACATCCATTATGTCTGATTTGTGCCTCTGGTCAATCATTATATGGTCTACCCGATTTCTAGTTTGTCCATCTGGTGACATCCACGTTTGTCTACCTGATTTCTAATTTGTCCGTCTGGTGACATCCATGTTTCTTTGTGTGGAAAGTATGTACTGCTGACAGTCATGTTTTTACTTATAGCAAACCCTAAAACCCTAATTCCATTGTCATTTGATATTTCATGGAAGCTATGTCTTCCTAATTTTGCATTCAAGTCTCCTATTAAGAACATACAACTGCTCTGCCTTGCTATAAAACACATCCTTCTGTTGTTCATCTGCCTCCTCTGTGGATGCATGTATATTTATAATTGTTTTGTTGAGAAATGTTCCTCTTAATCTCAATATGGACGTCTGTTGATTGATTGGTTTGAAGCGCATTACAGCGTGTTTCAGTCCCTTAGTGACCACATAACCCGTACCAAAGGTATTCGTCCTCGAGCCACTAAAGGAGATTGTGAAATTTTCTGGGTCCATTATATCACTTCCCAGCCACTTAATTTCCTGGAGAGCCATAGTTGTTTACTTGCGTTAGCACCTGCCGTAGGGCTCCAGCTTGGTATAGGCTCCACAAATTCCATGCTCTTATTTACATATCTCTTATTCGATTGTTAGCATTAACAACAAGTGATTTTTATAGGGATAGATTGTTAATCTTCCACCCAACCATTTGACGGGTTGCCACTTACAGCTCACTGGGTAGCTGGTTCCATTTCCAGGGGAACATCCTTAGGCTTTGTAGATCCCTCTACTGACTGAAAGGCCGCAGTGGATGGTTGGGGGCTCCTTTGCCTTTCTTCCAAGTCATTGGCCCTCATATAATCTGGTTTTGGTTCGCCCCAGGTATTTTATTTCCCTGGAACGATCCATGTCTCAAGGACGTTTCCCTATCCACCACTTGGGGAGGCGCCTGATGGGGGACCAGCAACCTCACATGGGGCCCATTAGAGGGACGCACTGGGTACATTACAACAGAGGGCCTCGTCCTGAACGTGTTATTGTCTGCAGGGTGGGTCTAGTCATGGACCGATGGAAGCTGCGAGTAAAACACCATGAGTTATCTACTTCGTTCACAGCACCTCAAGCAGACCACCGACGTAAATTTAATTGATAAGAATCGATGTCGTTTTAGTGCTGTCTGGCACTTGCTGTGCTCTTCATTATAATGTTTGTAGCCTACATGTCAGAATGTTAAAAAAAGATGAGTTAATTTACGACTTGTTCTGTGGGGACTATGTGCACAAGTTAAAGTCTTATTATTATTATTTCCCATTGGGTTTAATAAGTGTCCCTATACAGGGTGATTGAGCTGCCCCTACCGAGTCGCTGCACTACGTGTGTATCAGGAACGGTATCCAAGGATCCCACATAATAGGTATACGTTTCATATCAGAGCTTTTGGCAACTATTAGGAAACGAAATCATACTATAATATATATCTTGCTTCTGCCATCTTTATTCAAGTGTCTCTCATCTTTCTCTGTGTAATTAGCGGTGTAGGCTTACACGTTTTAGATGTCTCTGTGAGTTTAATTTGTTTATAGTACATAATCTTTCGTAAATGGTCCAGAAGCGTTGTCTCATAATGTGTGTGTAAGTATTGGAAACAACGAAATTGACGGGAGATATCAAAATGTAAAGCTTGGAAGTAACAATTTCCCGATATATAACCTCTCAACCATTTACAGAGATTAAGTAATATTAATAGAATGAACTAACAGACATTCAAAACCTGTATGAGTACGCCGCTGATTACACAAAGTAAGATTGGAGGTAAGCACGTCAGAAGTAAGGTATATCTTGATCCAAAGATTCTGTGTAACTCATGACCTTCCTCACTTGTATTTTTTACTTTATGATTTAGTTTGCTAACAGTCGCCCAAAGGTCTCATAGGGTGCTTACATGGATTACGTCACTGTCATCTGTCTGTATACAGTTCCTAACACAGAAGCAGTGCTGGCCGCGTGAAACGAATTGGTGGGTGCAGCTGACTCACATTGTATGTATGTATATGTGCCAATACGCGTACTGATTGCATTAGCTACTATAAGTGCCTGCTTTGTCGTACTTAATCTAAAGTTAGTCCTTTCGAGAATACAGTTGTTTTCGTTCATTTATTTAATATTATCACCTTTGTGGATCAATAAATCTTTATTCAGAAATGTGAAAGCTCTTTTTGTATTTATGACCTGCCAATAGCCCAGAATTCTCTTTTTTCACATTTTTATTATGTATGTTTTATCTATTGCCGTGTTTAATAAGAGTTTTAGAAATGTTTTATTTATTAGTTTACTATCCTGTACCGTTGTAAAATAGCATCACCATGCCGGACAGTGTGCACGTAAAGAATTTTGGTAAGGGCGGCTAACTGATTACTGTAAATGGGGGGAGGGGGCATAATTTATGCTTCATAAACTCTTTTAATGCATGTTGAGCAACTGATCGTCTGATTCCACTTCTTAGGTATTTGTGTTTTGACTGAGAGAAGTTAACTTGTACAAATTACATATTTTTTTTAAGACCAGCACTGACCTCGAGTCAAATAAATAATTTAGAGTTTTGGTATGAATGTTATTTTATTGAAAATCTCCATTCTCAGCTCCCCGAATACTAATTTTTTGTAAATTACATCTTGTCTTGAATATTAAGTTACTGACATACAAACTTCTATGTTTTACATTTTTATCCACTTGAACATTTCACAATGCGTAAATGGTTTCGGCCGGCCATTGAATACCTTCGTACTAAAGGCATATGCTGCAAACCGTTTCCGTTGCAGTGACAACAGTACTATAGAATTTCTGTATTGCTAATCTGGTTGCTATAACCGGTTGGCGGAAACCTTTTAGACATATGAAATGATCATTAAACTGTGTCGTAAAAAATTAAAGATATGGCATAATGACTGACCGGCAGCCGATCAGTTTACTGAGCGGATCAGTACAAGCTGATTTTCCTTAAGAAATCAATGTTTCTCGTATTAGAAACTAGTATCCTGGAATTTTGGAAGAAGAAGAGTTCGCAGAATACTTCCGTGACTTTCTCATGCTAACGAAATACCTGTTCCCTAAACATTTTCTCTTTCCTTTTTACCTCACGTGAGTAAAGTCTCGAGTGTTTCGAAATCCCAAACTACTTCTTGATGCTATTAGTGCCGAGCATTACAGACGTTGATTAGCACCAACAGGTACGAAGTGCGACCCAGTGTTGATAATAACTCAGAGCCAGCACGGAGTGCCTCTCCTGTTGGGCCAGCGGTCGATTTTCCTGCCCAGTCCGGACAAGTACAGAGGGTGGGTATGCTAGTGATTGGGAGCTTCAATGTCAGGTGGGTGATGAGACCCTCAGGGAGATGGCAGATAAGGCGGGAAAGAATTCCAGTGTGCTTCGGTATGTTTGCCGGGAGGTCTCATCCGTGATGTGGAGGAGGCCCTGCCGGCGGCTATCGAGCGCACTGGGTGCAACCGGCTGCATGTAGTGGCACGTGCCGGCACGAACGACGCCTGCCTCTTGGGTTCTGAGGCCATCCTCGGCTTCTTTCGATGGCTGGCTGATTTGGTGAAGGCAGCTAGCAATAGACGCGGGGTGCCGGCTAAGCTGTCCATTTGTAGCATCGTACCCAGGGTTGATCCCAGTCTTCAGGTTTGGAGCAGAGAGGAAGGTGTAAACCAGACCGTCGGACGGCTCTGCGACAGCATCGGAAGCGAATTTCTCGACCCCCGCTATCGGGTGCAGAATTGTATGGTCCCCCTTAACATGTCAGGCGTGCACTACACACAGGAAGCGGCTACTAGCGTAGCGGAGTACCTATGGCGTGCACATGGGGCTTTTTTAGATTAGAGAATCCCTACCTGTTAAATCAGCCATAGTGACTTCTGAGAAGCTTGGTCCTCGCAGATGAGAAGTAGAAAAGATTAATATGATTTTAGTAAACTGTGGGAGCATCCAAGGGAAGGTCCCAGAATTAGTATCACTTATTGAAGGTTGTAATGCACAGATATTATTGGGAGCAGCAAGCAGGTTGGAGCCAGACGTCAATGACAACGAAATCCTAAGTTCAGACTGGAATGTTTACCGCAAGGATAGGTTGGTTGCCAATGGTGGTGGCGTGTTTATTGCAGTAAAATTTCGATAAAGTGTAGCGAGGTTATCACGGACTTCGAATGTGCATTAATCTGGGTAAAACTGAGTATCAAAGAACGGTCAAAAACGCTGATCGGATGCTTTTACAGGCCACCTGGGTCAGGATCTGTAGTTGTAGAGGGCTTCAGACAGAGCTTGCAGAATATCATTTGTAATTTTCCTGATCATGCCGTTGTAATAGGAGGGAACTTCAACTTTACAGGTGTAGATTGGGAGTGTTACGCCATCAAAACTGGTGCCAGAGACAGGGAATCATGTGGCATTGTTTTGGATATTCTGTCCGAAAATTACCTTGAGCACATAGGTAGAGAGCCAACTCGTGAGGGTAACGTTTTAGACCTCCTGGCAACAAACAGACCTGAACTTATCTAATCAGTTAACATACAGGAAGGTATCAGTGATCATAAGGCTGTGACGGGATCTATGACGACAGGTACTACATGGAATGTTAAGGAAGATAGGAAGATATATTTGATCATCAAGGGTGACAGGATACAAATTTCAGAATATCCCAGCAGTCAGCATAAAATATTCTGTAATGAGAACGAAGAAGTGGAGAACAAATTGAAAAAAATTCAAAATCATCGTTCAATGTGTCCTAGACAAGTATGTTTGTTCCGAGTAAGGTTTTAAGGGATACGAAAGATCCACCATGGTATAATAGCCGTGTTAGAAAAGCCGCTACGTAAACAAAGAGCACTTCATATCAGACTCAAGAGAAGTAAAAACCTAGCTGACAAACAAAAGCTGAACGAAGCGAAAATGAGCGTAAAGAGAGCAATGAGAGAAGCGTTTAATGGCGTTGTCAACCGACCAGATTTTGGTCGTATGAAAAATCAGTAAGTGGGTCAAAATCACCTATTCATTCTCACAGTGACCAAACCGGCACCGAAAACGAAGAAAACAGAGAGAAGGCCGAAATACTGAATTCGGTCATGCGAAGTTGTTTCACCGCGGAAGGTTGTAATACTGTCCATCCTTTCAATCGTCGTACGAACATCGAAATGGCAGGTATTGAGATAAACGATCGCGGAATTGAAAAGCAGCTACGATTGCTTAGTAGTGGAAAGGCTTCAAGACCTCATGAGATACCTATAAGATTCTATAAAGATTATACGAAAGAACTTGCTCCCCTTCTAGTAGTAATTTATCGTAGATCACTTGGGCAGCGAAAGGTACCTATCGACTGGAAAAAAGCGCAGGTCATTCTGGATTTTAAGAAAGGCTGCAGGACAGATCCACATAATTATAGACGTATATCGTTGACGTCAATCTGTTGTAGAATTAGGGAACATGTTTAATGCTTAAGACTCACGACGTTCTTGGATAATGGACATCTCCTCTATGCAAATCAACATTGAATCCAGAAACAGAGATCCTGTGATACTCAGCTCGCTGTGTTCCTCCATGAGATCCACAGCGCAGTAGACAACGGCTCTCAGGTTTGTGCCGTGTTCCTTGATTTCAGTTAGGCATTTGATACCGCCCCGCATTGCTGTTTAATGAAAAAAATACGAACTTACGGAGTACCGGAGCAGACTTGCGATTGGATTCAAGACATACTTGCAGACCGAATTCAACACCTCGCTCTTAACGGAACTAAATCGACAGATATGAAGGTAACATTCGGAGTACCACACGGAAGTGTGATAGGACCGTTGCTGTTTACAATATATATAAATGATCTGGTAGAAAGCGTCGGATGCCCTTTAAGGCTATTCGCAGCTGATGCAGTTGCCTATCCCAAAGTAGCAACTCAGAACACGGTAAATGGTTCAAATGGCTCTAAGCACTATGGGACATAACATCTGACGGCATTAGTCCCCTAGACTTAGAGCTACTTAAACCAAAATATCCTAAGGACATGACACACATCGATGCCCGAGGCAGGATTCCAACCTCCGTCTGCAGAAGCGGTACGGTTCAGGACAGAAGCGCCTAGAACCACTCGGCCACAACGGCCGGCCAGAAGATAGTAAGAATTTGCAAAACGACCTGCATTGAATTAATGAATGGCAGTTGACCCTGAACGTAAATAAATGTAGCACACTGCGCATACAAAGGAAAGGAAATCCACTACTGTACGGCTACACTATTGATGAGACACAGCTGGAGATAGCGTCTGTCGTAACAGGCGTTACTATCCAGAGCGACCTTAAGTGGAATTACCATAAAAACCCAGATAGTGGGAAAAGCAGACTCAGAATCATCGGGTGAATCTTAAGAAAATGTAACTCATTCACGAAAGAAGTGGCTTATAAGCCGCTTGTTCGCCCGATTCTTGGGTATTGTTCATCTATCTGGGATCCCTATCAGGTCGGGCTGATAACGATAGAGAAGATCCAACGAAGAGGGGCACGTCACAGGATCGTTTAGCTGGCGAGAGAGCGTTACGCAGATGCTAAACAAACTCCACTGGCAGACGTTACAAGAGAGACTTTGTGCATCACGGAGAGATTTACTATTGTAATTTCGGGACAGCACTTTTCAGGAGGAGTCAAACAACATATTGCTTCCCCCCACATACACCTCGCGTATTGACCACGAGGAGAAAATTCGAGAAACTAAAGCCAATACAGAGGCATACCGACAATCATTCTTCGCATGCACTATTCGCGAGTGGAACAGTGTTGGAGGGATCAGATAGTGGTGCCGAAAGTACCCTCCGCCACACACCATTAGGTAGCTTTCGGAGTATGATGTAGATGTAGATGTTCCTACAGTGCCTGCTGAAAATCTATTCTATTATTGACCAAATTAAACCATTCCCCTAGTCATGGGAACCTAAATAAAACCGATCTGCATTAGCTGGCTAGCACTCCTATTTAGTACTGCTGCGTCTTTCTGATACTTAGACTGTCTATACACACAGATGTACCCAGACGAATTTGTTTGAAAAGTTAACTATTGGCAAAGTATATTAAGTCTGGTGTATACGAGGGTGCTCAAATGCTGCGAATTTCTTGCTGCTGTCCTGCGTAGACTGTTTTCATTTTTGAAATAAGCACTTTATTTCATGCTTTTGCTATCAGCTTATTTCGTCTCGTTGGTCATTTCCAAACTATCTTATGACTGTGAATAATATTTTATCATCCACACATATCATTGGAATAAACTCCTTCTAACAGATGTGAATTTCGTGTGCAAAATGAGAAATATAGAACGAAGATGTTGACCAAACCACTAGTAGTTTTAGTTGAAATGTGAAATTAACGTAGTTTCATGTGGGGTGTGTTGGAACACTGGCAGAGGCTCGTCTAAGGGTACCATTTTTCCTCACTTTGCTTACAGAAGTCACGTATGTGATGGCTGTAACCGTTACCACCATGATCATTAGGAAGTGTTGTTCATATGGTTCAAATGGCTCTGAGCACTATGGGGCTCAACTTCTGAGGTCATTAGTCCTCTAGAACCTAGAACTAGTTAAACCTAACTAACCTAAGGACATCACACACATCCATCCCCGAGGCAGGATTCGAACCTGCGACAGTAGCAGTCTCGCGGTTCCAGACTGCAGCGCCCAGAACCGCACGGCCACTTCGGCCGGCAAAGTTTTGTTAATGACAGCATTAAGTGGAGCTTTCTCCAGACAAGTGTAACGTAAGGTATTATATAACTATAGTTATTCATTGTAATAAAAATAACATACGTAACTTGAAAATGCCAAAAGGAAAGTGTATATAGAAATTAAAATTAAAATGTTAAGTGTCAGTGACAAATTCTGGTAATATTTGCACCTGCGTATTTATCACGTCGCAGTGTAAACCAGTTTTGGTTTAGTGTGACATGTATCTGTGTCAAAGTAAAGCAAAAACGTGCGCATCAAGCTATTTTGATCCAGTGTTCAATTACAGAAAAGTTCCAGAATCTAATTTTAGAATTCTCCTGAGCCAAGTGAATTTATAGGCAGTAAAAAATGGAAAGTCCTCTGAGCCATAGGTTTGTACGTCTTGATCCTGTCAGTCGATATTATTGCAAATGTGAAAATCCTATTTGTTAATAAACTAGTTAAAAACTTTCTGTAGAATATTTTTTCATATAACTTAGCTCTATCATTCACTGCGGTAACTATCAGCTATGACTGTGATACATCTGTTTAGTTTGCATTTCATACAGTGCTGTTCCGTGAGCAGCCATTTATCAAAGCTTCGTACCTTTCTCACATCACTAGCCGCGGTTGAATGCTGCGGGATCTTCGGTCCTCTCTCGGCATAGTGAATCGCCGCTATCTACTACAATTAGCTGTGGTTGTTGTAAAAACATAAAAGCAAATTCATTAAAAATTTTGATCCCGGAGGTAGTTCATTCACAACTGGATGTAAATAAAAGTCTTAAATAAATCGGTGATGATCTTCTGGATAGGACCTGATGAGTGATTCTATTGAAAACGCATTCTAGCAGTAATAAAGAGTACACGCCATATTACATTTATTCGTTCTTAAGAGAGAAAATTTAGTTACAATTTCACCTCGCCCAAAATTCATGCTACACCGGTCTTGTTATTTAATGTTTTTAAATATGGTCTCAAGCTCAAATATTTTCTTAATGTTTTAATCCTTCCAACGACACAGTCTGTATACATACACGCTCTGCCACTTACTATATTATTAATTATTGACAGTAATTGTTTCTTCTCCTCTCTTCTACCCCTATGTCTTAGGGGGTACTTGACACAGACGATATTCACCGTTGAACGTTTCCCAAATGTAGTTTTTGAGAACATTTATCTTGAAGAACAGCGGTTTATTTACTACTTTAAAATGAACATAAACAGTCTAGACCTCAAAGAACTTTATTTGTGAGATTACCGGTTTCGGTCTGTTTTAGATCATCTTCAGACCTCATTCAGACCATATTCCATGATGGTAGGCGGTGGCGGTGAACGGGGCAGAACTATCGCTAACTGCTGTAGCGTTCGTGGAGTCGTAACGCCTGCTCAGTTGACCGACACCACCTATCGTCGTGGTATGAGGTACGAAGAAGGTCTAAAACAAACCAAAACTGGCAATCTCACAAAAAAAGTTTCTTTCGGTAGAGACTGTTTATGTTAATTTTAAAGTTTCGAAAATGCCTCTGTCTGTCCCCATCTCGTTTGTGGATTTGTGGATTCTCATCTGTAAATACTTCTGTGCACTTTTCAACTCGTCAACCCTTACGTACCGGTACTTTAAATGAACGACAGCTCAATACAAAGTTCAGCAATCAGCTATAATGCATTGCCTTTACGCAACGATACAGCATTAACCTTCGTCATTCCATTGTATGTCACAAATACAATTCCACTTTGTGCTGCGTGGTAACAGTACTTCCTTTAACACTTTTTTCTGCAATTCATGGCGTAAACATAACCCCATAACATTTCAGAAACTGTCCAATCTAACTTACTTCTGTTACAATTGTCAACTATCCACGTGCTCGCTATCACTTAAAACACAGATTATATTTATTATTAACTGGGGATAGCACGTCAATCAATTTACTATAATTTGCAAGTCATACTATTTCACATAGCAAAAATATATCGTGCCGATCTGTGTTGGATACTGTGTAGGGTAGCGGTTAGTGCACCAATTCAAACCCGAGCACTTGGAACCATTTTTTATTTAGTACGAATCGTATTTGCAGGATTCTCGAGATACCTTGTATTAGAAATGCTTGTATGGAAGGTTCGATGTACGTGTAAATAACAGGACAGGACAGGAACCAGAACACAGGCAGTACGTCGTTCCCATGGTCCGTATATTCAAGAGACCAACGTATTCCCAATCAGCCGTAAGTCAACTGTACATCAGGCACGCATAAGAGTTTTCCAGAGACGCTGCTCAGAATCCGACGAAAAAGCTGAAATGAAGCGATCGAGTCGCCAAACACTAGAGGTGGTATAGTATCATGTGTTTGCCAGAGGTATCACTTTTATGTGAACACACATCCTACGAGTGGTTCCAGAACAACGAAGAGAAGCTCAGTACGTAGGATTAATTCCAGGACGAAATGAAGAAAACTTTTGGTGACAATCAGCATTAAGTCCGTTTAATGAAACATTTATTGAAGAACGGGATCCACTGTCATGAGGAATTGACCCAATCAAACATGCAGAATATTTTTGCCCTACGCTACATTGAGAACCTGAACAAGACGAAGCTGGCAAAATAACACACATGATCAAAGGGGTGGCAGAAGTCATGAACCAAGCTCTTCTGGTAAGGTATGTCTCAAAGGCCGTTCGAAAACATTCTTCCACAAAAGCGATTTACCATGCTATGTGTCGCCAACTGAACGACGAAATGTCCTGGAGGAAGTGGAGTGTGGCACCAGTGCACCTTGAGAGAGCCTTTGGTCCTCTCCCTTGACCGTGGAGATGTAGAAGGACTGCACATTGCGTTTCAGTATTTCTTGTCGAATAACGACGACTGAACAGTCACGAAACGAAATGTCTATCCATTGCTGAACATTGATTATTTCTAGGCTGCTTGAGAAGAGTGAATTATTTCGTAGAGATGTAGGGGCGCTACTAGCAAATCAAGTCAGACTAAGGTGGCCAGGAAAAAAGTGCTTTCGTAACCTGCCGATCTGTCTGAGCTCAAAACTGTGTTGTTTGTTTTTTGTGACGCTCGATCCATCCATCTTCGAGTGTATGATGGACAGCTTCCTTCGACAACTAAAGTGGAGAATGTCGAATCCACATGACATCAACAGGTGTTCAGGCTGCAGGCCCGTGCCTAACACCAAACGTATGCCTCTTAGTCGCCCAAGAAATAAATATCTTGGGGCATCTAATTAATGGCGATTGAGTCCATCTCGAACCACAGATAACAAGAGTAGTCACAGTTTGCTGCGTATCCACACATTCGTGATGTGAAAAGTTCTCTCGGAATGTGCTGTTACTACAGGCGATTCATAAAGGACTTCTCTTTTATAGTACGTCAATTGCAAGAAATACTGCAGGGGGACGCTTAATTTTCCTGTGAACAATATGCAAGACCGGTCTTTTATTGTCCTTATGGGGGCACCAACATCTTATTCAGTCCTAGCATTGCATGATGAGAATGCCGAGACAGAACGTCACACGAATGCTGTCAGTTATGGGATAGGCGCAGTTGTAGTACAAATTAAGGAATGTCATGAAAAGGTGACAGATTATGTTTCCTGAGTCTCTCTGAGGGGAACGACTGTAAAACGGAGAAAGACTAGCTTGCAGTTGTTTTTTGGCCTTGAACAGGTCCCAGCTGTATTTATTTGGCAAGCCATTCTCCAATGGGACCTACCACCTTTACTTATGGTGGCTGTCTAGCTATCGGATATCAATGACTGAATTCTGTTTTACTATACGGAGCTGTAAAGGGTAAATGCTGTAAAGGAAGTCAGAAATTACAATACATACAGAAAATAACTGAGGACGCATGATACAAGTGTTACTCTGAGCTGAGGACGTTGCATCAGTAAAGAAATTTTTGGCGGGCAACATCAAACCAGTCAGAAGACTACTGACTAAATGACTTAAAAGAGAAAACTCTGGCCATGTCACTGATTATTTAGGCACTATATGAGCGATTGAAAAAAAATGTCAGCAACGGAAGCAAGTACTTCTGTGGCACCTGAAACCAATTCCCAAATGCAGCACAAACATGGCACCTTAAGTAGAAAACGGAAATCTATGGGTTACAGTATACACTGGCTACCTCACATATTATGTAGTCATCAAAGCAGTGGTGACTGCCATAGCCAGGTCCCTTGTAGTAGAAGCAAGTAGCATCATCTTATGATGATCTGACCGTGGAATAGTTTTTCAGTCGGGATTGGTATCAGAAATAATTTCACGTTACGACATCACCATAGGATGATCTGCCTATCATCCACAGATGAATGACCTCGCAAAACTCTGTAATAAGACGTAGTTGAAGAGAGAAATTGGGATGCATTATTGCCCTTCGTGACATTCGCATAAAACAAAGCGTAGCAAAACACTAAAGGCTTCACCCCGTTTTTTCTGTTCCACAGTCGGTAGGCTGAAACAGAAATGGTTACAGTGTCCACGCTAAACAATAACAACCAAACAGTTGCAGGATAAAGATTTATTGAAATCCTTGACCACGGTTTCGATATATTTAAATACACCTTCATCAGAAGAAAACATACACTAAAATCACATCAGTGGAGATGGATAAAACATTTCCACTTCAGGATGTGGTTTTAGTGTATTTTTTCTCCTGATGAAGGTATATTTAAATGTACCAAAACCATGGTCAAGGATTTCAATAAAACGTTATCCTGCAATTGTTACGCTGTTATCATTTACCCTGAAGATTTTCAACAGTTGCTGCGTCAGCCATGTTTAAAATTTTGGGTACAGTGTTCTCATTTCAGCTGGGTGATACTCAGATCGACTACTTGAAAGACCTCATCACTAAGTCTGAATAAGTACGACAGAGGGCTCTCATACGAGTTCTGGACGCCAGTAAGAAGACAGAGCGCTACAACACCAAGCACCGGCCAACGAGATACAGTCCAGGAGATTTGGAATGGATTTTTAAACCCGTGCAGAAAGTGGAACTATACTTAAGTCCTATCGTACCCTTCGTCATTTGTCGGACGTCACACACCGTGTCTAGAATCATGACACTTCATCTTGAAGACAAAAGCTCAGAGACGTCGTCCATGTCCTCCGTACGAAGCCCAGCTATAGTCCTGAAGCGCAGATGTACTATGAGGGCTTCCCTTTCATGGAAAACCTGCTCGACCATTATGATACTTCGGTCTGATGAGCTATCTTCGATGCTCGTCATGTTCAAGAAAATTTGACAACACGACCATGGTCGCTGACAAGGTCTGGTCTGGATACAGGCCACTCCAGTCGGCCGGTTGCTTTTCCTTCAGGGAGTAGGGTCCAGTGTCGTTTGTTGGTCTACTGCGGGTCTGTAGTTCAAACTCGACCTCCATCAGTTACTTGACGTTTAGTATGTATTATTTCTGGAAAATACTGGAAAGTAATGTTTATGAAGTTTGCATATGCTGGTGTAGTCGATGTTTGTATCAGTCACAGAATTCAGTTCTGTTCATAGCTAGGTGTTCTTCATTGCCATCCATCTAGAACACATACGTTACGAACAAAATCTGTTGTGAATCGAAATCATAATTACTGATATGACTGTTAAGCTGGTTTCTACTGAATTACTGAAACGCAAGACGCATGAAGTGTGAAATTTACCCTTTGTCCGAAAACTTTATAGCACGCTT
Source organism: Schistocerca serialis cubense (assembly GCF_023864345.2). Classification (NCBI taxonomy): domain Eukaryota; kingdom Metazoa; phylum Arthropoda; class Insecta; order Orthoptera; family Acrididae; genus Schistocerca; species Schistocerca serialis. Next base: position 272,252,301 of record NC_064642.1, read on the forward strand.
TCGTTCCCTTCTTTCATTTCAAGCAATGAGTGAGTATTGCCAGACGTTGTCTCCCACGTCACTCCTACGTTTCTATATCCCTGAAACTAACAGTACTAGCTCATCGGTATTGGTGCCGTCGCCCACATTCTTTCTAAATTAATGTTTGTGCACATCATTAAACGTATGATATAAGTGACGAAAATTAGCAAATGACAATAAAAAAATACACACGGTTGTACTTTATTTGCATTAGGACTCAGTAGGGCGAAAACAATAACGATCTGTCGTCAAAGTTACAAAATTTTGTGGCATAAATTTTTAATATTAGTAATTTTCTCCTCACAAACATTAATATACGCTCAATAGTAAATGCCTGATGGCCTAAAGTTATCGAACAATTGTAAAGTAAAAGAAATGAAACATCGCATAGCAGCGACAGAGTCTATTATTCTTTATCTTTGCCGTTCTTGCGCTGTGCCTGTAAATCTCTATGTACATGTATCGATTAATGGTATAAAAAAGAATTCTGTTGTTTCAAGACAAATGAGGCTTTTGGCGCCTCACCTTTTACTGTTTGTATTCTATGAAAGGCGGACGCGGACTTGCTGCGTTCCGCAACTGTATTTTATATTCTATGTGAAAATATTGAGTGAATATGCTAAATGTTATTTTTTTTTTTAAATCAGAAAACATGTAGTTTCTTGTAACTTATTACGAACAGACAGCATCAAGAGGACATTTTGACTGTTATGTATAAAGTATTTAACCACAATGCTCATCTATTGTAATTTAATATGAAAAGGTACGTACCATTAAAAAAAGGTGTGTTACAGACAAGTGTGCTTATTTTAGTAAATTAATCTTGATGATTTCCATCTCCTCATTTACTTGAATTATAATTATTTTGTGTTACTTCATCACCAGAAATTACGATCACGCTGATGGACCGAACGCAGCATGAGGCAGAAGGAACATTATCGTTTTCCTATTATTTCTGAACGAACTTTTTTGTGTAGTGTAGCATTTCTTTTAAGGGAAGCCGGAGGTAGTCAAATCCAAAAAATTACGATTTTTTTTGCTACTGAAAATTAATTGGAAGATTCCTCCTTAATGCAAACTTTGAATTATTGTTCTACTCGCCCTAGAAGTGGAGTTATTACCATTTTCCCCCACGCCTGCAGAGGAAATGTTCGGTCGCTGAATGCATCTAACACCCTCTCATGACTTCCTGGCGAACTGCTTGGGATTTTCTCTGCCTGTTACGCATACAGCGCCTTATGTTATGCATACAGCGCGTGTGCAAGGGTTGGCTACACTGCTTTCTGTGACAAATATTACCCGTATTTCCTTACAGCTTACTCCTATTTTCCTCAGAATTTCGAACATCTTGCTCCATTTAATATTGTCGTACACTTTTGTTCTGGTTACGATGCCACGTTTTAGTAACCGTCTATATAAGAAGAGGAAGAACGTAGGGAAAAGAAAATTAACACTAATACCAAGTTGCGATACTACAATGAATAAGAGCGCGGAACATCTTCTCTTTGCTGTTTACCTTTTCGAATTAGTTCAGTGTTGCGTCTGTTGTTGTGTAAAGCGGGTAATATGCAGAATGTACAAGAATCAGGAGGGAACAATAAAACCAATTTTTCATGACTTAGCACAACCAGAATTGTTACACAAATGTCTACACGGAAAGACGCAGAATCCTAATGAGAGCGTAAACAATTTGATTTGGAAAGTGATTCCTAAAATGGTATTTGTAAGCATAAAAACACTGCAATTTGGCATTTATGTTGCAATGGCAACCTACAACCAAGGGAACAGTGTGAAGTGTGAAGTTCAGAAGGCATTAGGATTTACAGCTGGGGTGAACACTGTACGAGCACTAAGAAATATTGACAGAGTAAGAATAAGAGGAGCAGAAAGAAGAGAAAGGCATATGACATATGATGGAACAACAGGCCAGAAAAGAAGACAGAAGAGGAAGCTTTTGGAGGATGAAGAAGAAGACCCTGATAATCCATCCTATAGTGCAGGAATGTATTGAGAAACTTTGATAGCCATTTCCCGTAAATTAGAATTTTTCGAATACAAGGAACATTTTCTCAAAATCCACTCAAGCTAGAGAGATAAAATTTTTATACAGCACTCCTAGTGGTCAAACTTACATTGTAACACAGCCATTTGGCAATATGTTCTGTAGTTTCATTTGAGTTTAATTATAAATCAATTATTTGTAAAAAATTTGGGTCATTAATAAAAAAAATAATTGGAAGGAAACTAGAAAAGATACTCCAAAATCCCTCTGTCGTAACTGCAATACTAAACCACTCTATATGTAAAAAAAATTCAAATTTTTCTATTTGGTAGTTTATTCATAAATGTTCCTCAAACTTAGTGATTTTAACATGGGCAGCATAGGCACCTCCGGCTCCCCTTAAAGTCTATAAATCTTCTGGTCCCTTAGTGTTGATCCGGGTGCGACTACATCGCGACTATAAAAATGCATCTCAAATATATATACCAATATGCTGCTCTTATTCAGGTATTTAATGCTCAACGTATGTTATTATAATAGTGTAATCAATCCCTGATTCTGTTGCCAAGTGGCCCACCAAAATATTCACTTTTTCGACATTAAAAAAAATATAAAATAACAATTCTTTTTCTTTTCGTCCCCCAAGAGCAACGCTACAATTTAAATAGAACGTGAGTATTCTTGACAATGCTCCTCTATGCCCGTTATACTCGCGTCCACGAAGGCCGTATTGAACAAGTCTCCCATCAGTTACACCACGACTTATACGGACATTTCGGAAATCTTAGGAAATCGGTATTCTGCTACATACAGTGCCAAGTGTGTGCCGAGAATACCAGACTTCAGGCAACAGCTCTAACCAAGGACAAAACAGTGCCCGACGGCCTTCATTTGACGACCGAGAGCTGCAGCGTTTGTGTAGAGTAGTCAGTGCTGACGGAAAAGCAACACTTCGTGAAATAAGAGCAGAAATCTATGTGGGACGTATCCGTTAGGACAGTGCGGCGTAATTTGGCGTTAATGGGCTACGACAGCAGACGACCGCCATAAACGCTTTTGGTAAGACCACGACATCGAGGGCAGCGCCTGTCCTAGGCTCGTGGCCATATTGGTTGGACCCTAGACGACTGGAAAACCGTGGCCTGATCAGATGAGCCCAGACTTCAGTTGGTAAGAGCTGATGGTGGGATTAGAGTGCGGCGCAGACCCCACAAAGTCTTAGAGCCAAGTGGTGAACAAAACACTGTGCAAGCTGATGGTGGCTCCATAATGGTGATGGCAGTATGTACTTGGGGTGGAGTGGGTCCTATGATCCAACTGAACCGTTCAGTGACTGGAAATGGTTATGTTCGGCTACTTGCAGACCATTTGATGCCATTCACTTACTTCATGTTCCCAAACAATGATGGAATTTTTATGAATGACAATGCGGCATGTCATCGTTCCACTATTGTTCAATATCGGTTTGAAGAACATAGTAAACAATTCGAACGAATGATTTTACCATCTTTCGAACATTTACGGGATATAATCGTGAGTTCAGTTTGAACGCATGATCCTGCACCGGAAGACTTATTATGGACGACTTACTATTTCTGCAGGGGACTTCCAACAACTTGTTGACTCCGTGTAATGTCGAGATGATGCACAGCGTCTAGAAAAATGAGGTCCGACACTATAGCAGGAGGTACCCCATGACTTTTGCCCCCTCCGTTATATTACCAAACGTATATTTCACAAAGCTCTTTATCGCCACTCTGTTTGTTTTAAGAAAAACAAATTGTAGCCATCAGCTGTTTTTATTTGAAACTTAATTTCTGCCGTTTTCTGTTTTGCGTGATCTTCACGACCGGAACCGGTAGTTAATACGGTTAAGATAAAAACAGCTTATCATTAAAATACCTTTTTGCAGTTACAGCAGCTGTTGAACGTCACCTAACCAAACCATCTATTTATTTTAATCTATCTGTCCTATGTGGAGACATATGAGAATAAACACATTATCTCAGAATCATCAGAATAAGACATTATTTGCAGTTCATGTCCATTCTTCACACTTTAAAAACGTAGCAATTATTGCATACGGTTTTTAATTTTAATAGCAAATGCTAATGATGGAATGTCTTTCTATAATCAATGAGAAAAATTCGTTATCTTTTTTTTCTTCCAACGTCGCCTTTTGCAATGTGATATAAATGGAAACAGTTCTTGTTTACTTTTCGCAGATGCTGCAATATTTCATGGCTAATTTAACAACCGACCACACATCGCGCTGCGGATTTTCCACATTAGCGGAATGGATATGGTGAATTTAAAATAACATACAAAATTTTCGATTCATGTGGTTTTTCAGTATTTGGAAACGTAATGACACCGATTTCATGCAAAGACACCGTTTATGAACTCGTAAGGTGCTGAGTTAGTGCGTACCATATGTCTGTACGAAAGTGCTTCAAATTTTTCTTTAGGTGTTCTGAAATATTTTACAGCGAGAAGTGTATAACTTGACAGTTAGCATTAGAACGTTCCCTAGTTTTGTACTTTAAACTGGATAATGTTTCAGAATGCGAATTACGATCAGCTTCTTAATTGGATTTAAAAACGCCAATAGAGATGCGGTATAGAACGTCATTCCGGGTGAGAAGGAAGGGCGTGGGTATTTTGGGGGAATGTCGTGATATCTATAGCTGCACCGCTAACATTGCTATATCCACTACTTGACACGCCGACCCTGAGAAGATACTGGATGAAGGCCAGGAAAAAGAAGCAGAGTTTAAATAACTAAATTTAATTTCTGATAAGCGTACTGTCGATGCAATTGATATACAACATTTTGAAGATATGTAGTTCGCTTTCTTAAAATAAATAATAGAAAAAGAGGAAAAGCAACAAGAAAATAGCATGTTTATTGATTTGTTACTACAATCAACACAACTGTCGGAGTGAAAACTAAGTTTGATCCGTTTGAAATAGTGTTCATTGGTAAATGAGACTTGTGTATTTTTCCGATTTCCTGCAGATTATAGTCGTCACGAATGTGTGATTTTTAAAAAAGTGGATGATGGTTATTCATGGATTTGTTTTTAGGAAGGGAAGCTTCAACTCCCTGTTATTTATAGTATCGACAATTTATTGGCCACACATCTATAGGAAACAGAAATATATTCCCAGTAAAGCTAGCTTGTAAGGATGATCGTTATAAAGGGAGTGTGCTGAACAACGACCAAAATCGTTACTTACTCCAGTAGAAAGTATGTATTATGCTGTCGTTACGTGGTATTACCAATTCCGTCACATATCGGTAACTGAATATTACAGCTGGCGTCCGCTTCTAGAGCATGGCACGCCTCCAGTACTGCTTGAGGGAAGACGATGAAATTCCAAAAGTCTCGATTTCGAAGTCAACTGAGAATTTCCATTTCGTGATTGCAAACAGACAACATCTAGTACAGGGAATTCCCGAGGACTAGGAATCGATTACAACGGTCTGCGTGATGTCACATCTACATCTACATCTACATGGATACTCTGTAAATCATATTTAACTCTCTGGCAGAGGGTTCATCGAACCACCATCACAATTCTCTATTATTCCAGTCTCTTATAGCATGCGGAAAGAACGGACACCAACATCTTTCCGTGAAAGCTCTGATTTCCCTTATTTTATCTTGTTGATCGTTTTTCCCTCTGTAGGTCTGCGTCATCAAACTACTGCCCGTGTTTTAGAACATCTCGCATGAAGGGCTTGTACATCACAAAATATCGTTGCTTCGATAACTACGTACTGAACAGGGCTTTGGGAAGAATTTTTAAGGGCATATCCACAAAATAGATCGTGCTTTAAGAGCCGTTCCATGAAATTTGCCTTTCGTCAGTAAATAAACAACGGAATGTGTATGGAACGCCCCCTTAGAAAAATTATGACTGATAGTGCTGGAAAAACTCTAACGTTATTTGATACAGAAACAGTCGAGTAAAACTCAACGTACTCAAACAGTTTTCTCTTTACTTATTCTCATCATCACTAAATTGACACACAATATTTTTAGCACAACGCAATCACATTCAATAATCCCTACAAAAGAATGGCCCTGACCAACAATAACCTATACCTTTCATGAATCACTTACCGCACACAAATCTTCGTTACTCGAACTACTGCAATACAGCGTGCGCTGTTACTGCCAGCTAAACAAATGATTCTAACTACTGAAGGCACTAACTAATGATAGGCATATTTAGCAAATGAAAGATTTTGATAGAGAATAAACAATGTATTTACCTTAATAGCGTTCAAAAGTCACAAATTCATGACATCCGCTCACAAATTTCGGACACCCGTTCAGATCGTTCTTTCTCAAAACTTTGGCATCTCTCTCCCCACATCCACCACTGCTGGCGGCTCACCTCCAACTGCCCAATGCTACATAAGTACAAAAGCTACATCCTACACTCGGACGTTGACTACCTGTACTGAATATCTGGATCATTGTAGTGAAGAGCAAGGAGAACGGTTCCAGCTGCGCATTAAGGAGATGGGGAACGTGTACCGGAGGAGAAGTATCACGGCGACTACCGTTGGATGCTGCAGAGGGACGGTAGCAAATGATCTGCGAGCAAAATAAAAAATAGAAAGTTTAAACAGTAAATCCAGCTGAGTGCTCATAAAGTTGCTCTGTAACTTTTCTAGTATTTTTAGCCTGCAATGAAATTTTATTTTAATCTTTATGCTTCAACTGTCTTTTCAAACATGTGGTATTTTCTTGTGGACAATTCTGGCATGGTGGTAGAAAATGACAGTAGTTTTCTAAATCAGTCTTCCAAATTGATTCTAGAACACCTATTTTTGAGAAATAATAGGATTTTTTAAAATGCAGACTTAAGATATCAGCTATAAGTTATCTTTGAAGATGGTGCCGTCGAAGACGACTATGGGTAAGTGATGGAGTGAACATATGTATATGTGTACGTATGTACCAGTGTCTGTATACATTTAGATTGAGGTACAGCCATTGTCGTGTTTTCACGTTCTAGTACCGTGACAAATCCTTCACATTAGCTGATCCATGAAAATACTATCCAAAATTTTTCTCGGCAACTAATGAGGACTGTGTCGACATGACGTTAAGCCCCAATTTTCCTTCTTCATTATACGACAGCACTTGGCCACATTGTTTTCCTTGTCGATGAACATGTTAGCGACAGTGACAAAGCTCGATGTCGGCATGCATACCGCATGCAGCAGTGGATCACACGTTTGTCGTTCTCGAAGGATATATGGAACCAGGAACGGAGGACGGGGTATCCTGTGAAAGGTGTATAAACTAACTCTCATTTCTGACGGTGTGATATTGCTTAATTATCTTAAATAAGTTTCACAGAGGTTTCTGTTTTACTGAAGTTGTACTGTTGCAACAGGGCACATGGAGTACATGAAATGATTGCATTTACGGATCAGTAGCACAAGCGGTTCTAAGAATCCAGGTATCGACACCCATATCAGTCCGTAGTGTAGCCTTCAAGGGAGGCAATGCAGATGCTGACTCTGGCAGCCAATCGATCGCAGAGAGGGCGAATACTGCCCCGTTATACGTTATTCCACGCCTGCTCGTCTTCTTCATGTACCTACACTCCTGGAAATAGAAAAAAGAACACATTGACACCGGTGTATCAGACCCACCATACTTGCTCCGGACACTGCGAGAGGGCTGTACAAGCAATGATCACACGCACGGCACAGCGGACACACCAGGAACCGCGGTGTTGGCCGTCGAATGGCGCTAGCTGCGCAGCATTTGTGCACCGCCGCCGTCAGTGTCAGCCAGTTTGCCGTGGCATACGGAGCTCCATCGCAGTCTTTAACACTGGTAGCATGCCGCGACAGCGTGGACGTGAACCGTATGTGCAGTTGACAGACTTTGAGCGAGGGCGTATAGTGGGCATGCGGGAGGCCGGGTGGACGTACCGCCGAATTGCTCAATACGTGGGGCGTGAGGTCTCCACAGTACATCGATGTTGTCGCCAGTGGTCGGCGGAAGGTGCACGTGCCCGTCGACCTGGACCGGACCGCAGCGACGCACGGATGCACGCCAAGACCGTAGGATCCTGCGCAGTGCCGTAGGGGACCGCACCGCCACTTCCCAGCAAATTAGGGACACTGTTGCTCCTGGGGTATCGGCGAGGACCATTCGCAACCGTCTCCATGAAGCTGGGCTACGGTCCCGCACACCGTTAGGCCGTCTTCCGCTCACGCCCCAACATCGTGCAGCCCGCCTCCAGTGGTGTCGCGACAGGCGTGAATGGAGGGACGAATGGAGACGTGTCGTCTTCAGCGATGAGAGTCGCTTCTGCCTTGGTGCCAATGATGGTCGTATGTGTGTTTGGCGCCGTGCAGGTGAGCGCCACAATCAGGACTGCATACGACCGAGGCACACAGGGCCAACACCCGGCATCATGGTGTGGGGAGCGATCTCCTACACTGGCCGTACACCACTGGTGATCGTCGAGGGGACACTGAATAGTGCACGGTACATCCAAACCGTCATCGAACCCATCGTTCTACCATTCCTAGACCGGCAAGGGAACTTGCTGTTCCAACAGGACAATGCACGTCCGCATGTATCCCGTGCCACCCAACGTGCTCTAGAAGGTGTAAGTCAACTACCCTGGCCAGCAAGATCTCCGGATCTGTCCCCCATTGAGCATGTTTGGGACTGGATGAAGCGTCGTCTCACGCGGTCTGCACGTCCAGCACGAACACTGGTCCAACTGAGGCGCCAGGTGGAAATGGCATGGCAAGCCGTTCCACAGGACTACATCCAGCATCTCTACGATCGTCTCCATGGGAGAATAGCAGCCTGCATTGCTGCGAAAGGTGGATATACACTGTACTAGTGCCGACATTGTGCATGCTCTGTTGCCTGTGTCTATGTGCCTGTGGTTCTGTCAGTGTGATCATGTGATGTATCTGACACCAGGAATGTGTCAATAAAGTTTCCCCTTCCTGGGACAATGAATTCACGGTGTTCTTATTTCAATTTCCAGGAGTGTATATGAGACGTGTGTTATGAAGAGTAGCGCCATTCCCGCTCACGCCGCGGTGAGGTACGCATAGCTGACTGTCGCTGTTGCTACTAGAGATGGCTGGACGCGGAAGGGGACGCAGAGCTGCTGCCTTGGCGAAGATGCTGCTCACGATAGCAGGGACTTCCGGCAAGAAGAAGAGGAAGACTGCAGCGCAGTGCTTTCGCTGCCAAAAGCTTGGCCACGTCGCCAAACACTGCAGCGGAGCAGTTGCGTGTTTGAAGTGTGCGCAAGCACACGACACACGTGACTCCAAGAAGCAGAAGGACGCCCCCTGCACCTGCGCCAACTGCGGTGGCGCACACGCGGCCAACGCCCGTTCCTGCGCCTACAGAAGAAATTGGCGCGGACCGGAGAAGAAGACGCAGAAGCAAGTGACCACCACACACGAAGAGGTGGTCAATTGCACAGAAGACGTCGTCACCAGGCGCCTTAGCGACGTCGTACAAGAAGCCATGTCCGCCTTCAAATCCGCCATGGTGGAAGAGAGGGCGGCCATGCTGGCGGAACTGGGCGAGGCTCGGCGTCAGATTGCTGTGCTGACGCAGGAGCTTCGCTCAGTCAAAGAAGTCCCCGCCACAACAGAGGACACCGCCACCCAGACGACTCCCCCACGTGAGAAGGAGTTCGCGACGGTGGCCACGCAGACAGACGAGCCTGCCGAAGGGAAGGCGACACAGCACAAGGAGGACACCGAAGCAGCAGCGCAAGAAGAGGAGTGGGAAGAAGTCCCATTCCTGCCGCTTCCAGACATGTACAGCGCAAGCGCTGTGACGAAGAAGATCGCTGACTCGCTTCGCAATGGTACATATCCCCACCACGACAACCCTTATCCTTTCGTTCCACCTAACCTTTCTAAACCTTCACCCCCACACCAACCAGTTGAATATCCAGAAGGCCTTGTTGGTCTTTCTAGGGAGGATTACGATCTGATCAATTCCTTCCCTATCTTCACAGAGTGGCAAATGCGCTACGTCATCTTCGCTCTGGTCCACGGAGAGTATGAGAAAGCAGGATACACTATATCCACTATCCCAACCGAGGGAGAGCCCTCAGCAACAAGTAAGAAGAAGAAGAAGAAAACTCGTCATATCGACAAAGTCAAGAAATAGGACATCGGCACTCCTTGCCAGAATAGATCCAACCAACAGTACAGACAGAAGACTACAAGATTCCCAGGGGAGTAAAGGCCAACAGGCCACAAACTTCCACACGAACCTCCTCACAGTGAGGAAGTCACAAAAGGAGAGCAGGAGGAAGAGTAGCGCGATTCAGTTTCCGTCCGTTTTCTCACAAGTGCACGATTACAGCCATGTCCGGAGATCGTGCTGGCCACAGAATTTGCTGCACATCATGCAGAGCACGTTGAGTTTCACAGGAAGTATTTGGAGAGCATTATCCTGTTGGAAGTCACCTTCCTGCTGCATTAATGGCAAAAGAACTGGTTTAACAACGTTCTGGACGTACCGAGAGCTGGTAAGCGTCCCCTAAGGTGAAAGAGAGATGTAGTTTATTGCAGCCCAGATCATAAGGCCTGGCTTGGGTCCAGTGTGTTTTGGACGAATGCCCTCTACCAGACAGCGCTTACCAGGTGTACGTCGTACGCGCAAACGACCGTCTCTTGAATGCAGCAGAATCTGCTTTCATCGTTGAAGACCACGGCGCACCGTTCCATCATCCAAATGATCCTCTGATGACACCAATAGAGCTCTGCAAGTCGACGGTGTGGGGTGTGTGGAAGACGGTCTAGAGGTGTGCGGGCCCAAAGTCCCACTCCTCAGAGTTAGCAACCGTTCGTGTCGACATGTCTTGGCTCGTGAGCCCACTTATCGGTGTTGAGGGGACTGTACGATCTGCCACGGCTGTGCGGACGTCCAGAGAGTTGTCTACCGGTGTGAGAATGTCCAAGTGACCACTGATACCAGCTTCTTTGTTGGTCCAACTTGTGTGTCACCTCCCAAAAGAAACGTCCCGCCGCTCGGAACGCTACAATTTGATTCTCTTCAAACTCGCTCAGTTGGTTGTAGGAAACCGAATGCGTCTCCGTGACATAGCTACCTTCTTGCTACCTACGTTTGCACCACAATGAGCCTCTTGGCTGCGAGAGTTCTTATTAGTCACAGGTGGCGCTCAAGTAACTACGTCACTGCACTATCTGTTGGCGGACGACGAAATCATTATCAGGACATTTACTATCCTGCAGACGAAACACGCCGTCATCGGATGGGAATCGATGTAATCTTTCCAGGTGTACTAATTTCTTTCAGGCAGCATATTTATTTTCTATGTCGACCAGCATCCTCCCCGTATCGTCTCCGAATCTGTTAGTACATGTGGTTAAATCTGCTTGTCAGAGAAGATATGGGTTGTGTATTATCAAAACAGACAGCCTTCCCCAGAAAGGTCTAACACAGCTATCTACTTACAAAACACAGCACTTCGCGCTTTTTCCCGCCGATAGTTAGGAGATTCCTATCGCCCACCTTAAAAAAAAAACGTTGTCCAGAGTCAAGCGCCTCACCTGCAATGTTTGAAGCAACACTTAGGACTCTACCGCTACCCTGGTAACACCTGTTCTTTGGAATGCATATTGTTATGATTTTGTCCCGATTAGTTCAGATCGCTCTTTTCTACATATCTACATATATTCTCCGCTAGCCAGAAAGCGGTGTGTGGCGGAGGGCACAATTCGCCCGAAAGTCATATTCCCCTCCCACCTCTCCCCCCTCTCTATTCCACTCGCGGATCGCGCGAGGGAAAAACGACTGTCTGAACGCCTCACTACGAGCTCTTATTTCCCGTATCCTTGAATCGTGATAACCGCGCGATTTGAAAGCACATCCTCGGTGAATATCGGATTTCGGAAATTAGTGGGCAGCCCCTTCTGTTTAGCGCACCGTCTATCTGCAAGTGTGTCCCACTTCAAACTTTCAATGAGATTTTTAACGCTCTCGCGATGGCTAAATGTACCAGTCACTAATCATGCCGCTCTTCTTTAGACCTTCTCAATCTCTTGAATCAGACCCAACTGGTAAGGGTCCCATACAGACGAATAATACTCCAAGAGTGGACGAAACTGTTTCCTTTGCTGAAGGACTGCATCCTTCAGGATTCTACCAATAAACCGCAATCTAGAGTTCGCCTTACCTGTTACTTGTGTAATCTGATAATTCCATTTGAGATCATTTCGAATAGTCACACTCAAATACTTGACGGATGTTACCGCTTCCAAAGACTGGGCATTTATTTTGTACTCGAACATCAACGGGGATTTTCACCTTGTTATACATAGTAAGTTACACCTACTAATATTGAGAGATAACTGCCAGTCATTACACCACGCATTTCTTTTCTTCAAATCCTGATTGATTTGTTCACAACTTTCACGTAATACTACTTTCCTGTAGACTACAGCATCATCGGCAAATAGTCTAATACCGCTGTCAATACCATCAACCAGATCGTTTATGTAAATCGTAAGAAGCAGCGGACCTATTAGGCTGCCCTGGGGCACACCTAAAATTATGATTGTTTCTGTTGAAATCACCCCATTCAGGGCAACATACCGTTCTCTGTCTGTTAGAAAACTATCCAACCGCATATGTCATCAGATAGACCGTACGCGCACTTTTTGGAGTAAGTGACAGTGCGGAACTGAGTTGAACGTCTTTCGAGAGTCGAGAAATATGGCATCAGCCTGGGAACCGTTATTTAGAGCCTGTTGTATATCATTCACAAAGAGAGCCAACTGTATCTCGCATGACCGCTGTTTCCTAAAACCCTACTGGTCTCTGCATATAAGCTTCTCAGACTCTAGGAACGTCGTTATGTATGAACACAAAATACGTTCCATGATTCTACAACAAATAGATGTCAGTTAAAGCGGCCGGTAATTATGTGCATCCGATTTTCTACCCCTTTTATAGATTGCTATGACCTAGGCCTTCTTCCAGTCCCGTGGAACTTTTGGGAGTTCCAATGATCTCTGATAGATGATGGATAAGAATGGGGCTATATTTGTAGCATAGTCAACATAAAATCCTACGGGGATACCGTCTGGGCCAGATGCCCTCCTGACGTCTAGGTATCTTAACTGTTTTACAAACCCAGATACACTAACCATTATGTCCGCCATCCTTGCGTTTGTTCGATAATTGACAGGGGGACTGGTGTTGCAGTTGTTTATGAGGGAATCATTTCATAAGCTTCGCGCGGATTTTCAGGAAGTGCCAATTGCTTCGTTTTGTTTCTCACTTAATTTCCATGAGTAATGCTCAGACTGGCTCTTTGGTTTTCTCGTACCAAGAGTGACCACGTGTCGTCGGCAGAGGGCTCTCTGTGATTTATTACCTATTGTGTCATCCATGATGAGTAAATCCGCTCTGGTTGTACTACACAAATGCTTCATTTGGATAAAATTGTACCCATGTCCTTATGTAGCGTACGCGAAAGTCGTACCAGTCATGTATGAAATCCAGAAAATTTATCAAGCATGTGACATCCCGTGCGGGTAAGCATGAAAATGTTCTCTGAGTCAACGAGTACCACACAGAGTAAACGCGCACAAATAAGTGCCCAGGCCGTCGCATAGCTTGGAAGCGCAGCAAGGCCGGTCGACTGCAGCGCGAACCGCGAAGAGACTCCTACGTTCCCATAAACGTCAGAGAGTGGCCACCACCGGAACTAATACCAGAGGCAGGAGGGACTACAGAAGAAATCATAGCTAACAACACCGTCACAGACTAACAACATGGTCGCAGCCCCACGTGACCTCCCAAACGCTGCTCTCATCTACTAGCCCTAATACCACCATACTTTAACATGCAAGTCTCCGAAGTGGCGTCAACTGAAACGATTTGCACCAGGTGACCTGCCTATCTGACGGGAGGCCCTAGCCACACGGCATTTCATTTTACCACCTTACTTATGCATGGCAGTAGCTAATAGAGGCCTAGTACAGAGCAAACAATCAAGCAAGACATGTAGTGTACAACTGACATAAATGACAAGGAAATAAATGTAGAAAGATGGAAAGAATACCTCTCAGAACTGTTGAAACGTCCAGACCCAGATGAGACGTTACCTGTAGACACTACGGAGGAAAAGAAAGATGAAGAAGAAGGTGAAGTTAGTGAAAAAGACGTGAAGATCGCAATCAAAGGACTCAGAAACAACAAAGCCCCAAGGGGAGTATAGAATAACATCAGAATTAATCAAGGAGGGAGGTGAGAGCTTACACTTAGAGATATATAAACTGATCCAGTTGATATGGGACAAGGAGACACTGGCAGTAGAATGGAAATTGGCTATAATATGCCCACTGAGCTCTGTGTGGCTCATGTTCGTGCCATCCTTATTTAACATCTTGTTTTTGTCTTAAGGCCGCCTCGTCATTACTGGTGTCACTGAATTTCTGTCTTGCCAGCCCGTGAGCGGCAGCAGCAACGCGTATCGATAAGTGCGCTGTCGTACTATCTCTGCGCAACCGATAGTATTTCCGGGTCATCGTGTGTCCGGAAATCAGTTGGATTTGGAACGCAGAAGAAGTGCAGTCGGGGACAGAGCCCCGGTGAGGTCCGCACAGCCAGTACCAGCGGAGACGACCGTTGGTTGGTCGTTCGTTCGGTCGACTCGTGCATGACGTGTATTGGGGTCAGTTCCTTCCTGTGCAGAGATGTCGGTTGCGATACCTGTGCGTGGTTGGGTCCGAGCCAGTGTCTCCGGGACGTCGTCTGTCCGAAGGAAGTCAGTGAGTGGGAGACACACCAGTAGTGGAGTCGCAACGGAGCAGCAGTCGCGGGCGGACCGGCATTCCATTCGGTCGGTTGGCGTGGAGCAGCAGGCGAGCGCCGTAGCGCGGAGTCGGGCTGGAGCCGCTGGCCGCTGGCCGCTGGCGCCATGCACTCACGGTTGGAGTGTGAGGTGCTGCTTGCGAGTGCTACGAAGTTCGTCGCCCTCCGATCTTGGACTTGACAGTTGAGTCCTCACTTAACTTACTATCGAACCACAACTGTTTACGTGTGTTCGTTTGATCCTGGTTGTTGCTTTTGGGACATTACCGCGAACAACAACGCGTGTGTATTTAAGTCAGCTAAGATTCTAGCCGTATTCCTGTGAAGTTTAACTTAATTTATTCCCTGTTATGGAACTGCACCAGCGGTATCTTCTGCCTTGTGGCCGTTGACGTTCCAGTTACTTGCCCTAGTCGTTCACGTAATTTTTTTTTTGGTCATCAGCCTACTGACTGGTTTGATGCGGCCCGCCACGAGCCACGAATTCCTTTCCTGTGCTAACCTCTTCATCTCAGAGTAGCACTTGCAACCTACGTCCTCAATTATTTGCTTGACGTATTCCAATCTCTGTCTTCCTCTACAGTTTTTGCCCTCTACAGCTCCCTCTAGTACCATGGAAGTCATTGCCTCATGTCTTAGCAGATGTCCTACCATCCTGTCCCTTCTCCTTATCAGTGTTTTCCACATATTCCTTTCCTCTCCGATTCTGCGTAGAACCTCCTCATTCCTTACCTTATCAGTCCACCTAATTTTCAACATTCGGCTATAGCACCACATCTCAAATGCTTCGATTCTCTTCTGTTCCCGTTTTCCCACAGTCCATGTTTCTTTACCATACAATGCTGTACTCCAGACGTACATCCTCAGAAATGTCTTTCTCAAATTAAGGCCGGTATTTGATATTAGTAGACTTCTCTTGGCCAGAAATGCCTTTTTTTGCCATAGCGAGTCTGCTTTTGATGTCCTCCTTGCTCCGTCCGTCATTGTTTATTTTACTGCCTAGGTAGCAGAATTCCTTAACTTCATTGACTTCGTGACCATCAATCCTGATGTTAAGTTTCTCGCTGTTCTTATTTGTACTACTTCTCTTTACCTTCGTCTTTCTCCGATTTACTCTCAAACCTTACTGTGTACTCATTAGACTGTTCATTCCGTTCAGAAGATCATTTAATACTTCTTCACTCTCACTCAGGATAGCAATGTCATCAGCGAATCGTATCATTGATATCCTTTCACCTTGTATTTTAATTCCACTCCTGAACCTTTCTTTTCTTTCCATCATTGCTTCCTCGATGTACAGATTGAAGAGTAGGGGCGAAAGGCTACAGCCTTGTCTTACACCCTTCTAAATACCAGCACTTCGTTCTTGATCGTCCACTCTTATTATTCCCTCTTGGTTGTTGTACATATAGTACATGACCCGTCTCTCCCTATAGCTTACCCCTACTTTTTTCAGAATCTCGAACAGCTTGCACCATTTTATACTGTCGAACGCATTTTCCAGGTCGTCAAATGCTATGAAAGTGTCTTGATTTTTCTTTAGCCTTGCTTCCATTATTAGCCGTAACCTCAGAATTGCCTCTCTCGTCCCTTTGCTTTTCCTAAGCCAAACTGATCGCCACCTAGCGCATTTTCAATTTTCTTTTCCAGTCTTCTGTATATTATTCTTGTAAGCAGCTTCGATGCATGAGCTGTTAAGCTGATTGTGTGATAATTCTCGCACTTGTCAGCTCTTGCCGTCTTCGGAATTGTGTGGATGATGCTTTTCCGAAAGTCAGATAGTATTTCGAGAGACTCATATATTCTACACACCAACGTGAATAGTCGTTTTGTTGCCACTTCCCCCAATGATTTTAGAAATTCTGATGGAATGTCATCTATCCCTTCTGCCTTATTTGACCGTAAGTCCTCCAAACCTCTTTTAAATTCCGATTCTAATACTGGATCACCTATCTCTTCTAAATCGACTCCTGTTTCTTCTTCTATTACATCAGACAAGTCTTCACCCTCATAGAGGTTTTCAATGTATTCTTTCCACCTATCTGCTCTCTCCTCTGCATTTAACAGCAGAATTCCCGTTGCACTCTTAATGTTACCACCGTTGCTTTTAATGTCACCAAAGGTTGTTTTGACTTTCCTGTATGCTGAGTCTGTCCTTCCGACAATCATATCTTTTTCGATGTCGTCGCATTTTTCCTGCAGCCATTTCGTCTTAGCTTCCCTGCACTTCCTATTTATTTCATTCCTCAGCGACTTGTATTTCTGTATTCCTAATTTTCCCGGAACATGTTTGTACTTCCTCCTTTCATCAACCAAATGAAGTATTTCTTCTGTTACCCATGGTTTCTTCGCAGCTACCTTCTTTGTACCTATGTTTTCCTTCCCAACTTCTGTGACGGCCCTTTTTTAGAGATGTCCATTCCTCTTCAACTGTACTGCCTACTGCGCTATTCCTTATTGCTGTATATATAGCGTTAGAGAATTTCAAACGTATCTCGTCATTCCTTAGTACTTCCGTATCCCACTTCTTTGCGTATTGATTCTTCCTTACTAATGTCGTGAACTTCAGCCTACTCTTCGTCACTACTATATTGTGATCTGAGTCTATATCTGCTCCTGGGTACGCCTTACAATTCAATATCTGATTTCGGAATCTCTGACTGACCATGATGTAATCTAATTGAAATCTACCCGTATCTCCCAGCCTTTTCCAAGTACATCTCCTCCTCTTGTGATTCTTGAACGGGATATTCGCTATTACTAGCTGAAACTTGTTCCAGAACTCAAATAGTCTTTCTCCTCTTTCATTCCTTGTCCCAAGCCCATATTCTCCTGTAACCTTTTCTTCTACTCCTTCCCCTACAACTGCATTCCAGTCGCCCATGACTATTAGATTTTCGTCACCCTTTACATACTGCATTACCCTTTCAATATCGTCGTACACTTTCTCTACCTGTTCATCTTCAGCTTGCGACTTTGGCATGTATACCTGAACTATCGTGGTCGGTGTTGGTCTGCTGTCGATTCTGATTAGAACAACCCGGTCACTGAACTGTTCATAGTAACACTCCCTCTGCCTTACCCTCATATTCATAATGAATCCTACACCTGTAATACCATTTTCTGCTGCTGTTGATATTACCCGATACTCATCTGACCAGCAATCCTTGTCTTCCTTCCACTTCACTTCACTGATCCCTACTATATCTACATTGAGCCTTTGCATTTGCCTTTTCAGATTTTCTAGTTTCCCTAGCACGTTCAAGCTTCTGACATTCCACGCCCCGACTGGAAGAACGTTATCCTTTCGTTGATTATTCAATCTTTTTCTCATGGTAACCTCCCCCTTGGCAGTCCCCTCCCGGAGATCCAAATGAGGGACTATTCCGGAATCTTTTGCCAATGGAGAGATCATCATGACACTTCTTCAATTGCAGGCCAAATGTCCTGTGGATACACGTTACGTGTCTTTAATGCAGTGGTTTCCATTGCCTTCTGCATCCTCATATCGTTGATCATTGCTGATTCTTCCGCCTTTAGGGGTAATTTCCCACGCCTAGGAGAAGAGAGTGCCCTGAACCTCTATCCGCTCCTCCACAATCTTCGACAAGGCCGTTGGAAAGGAGGCTGACTTCTTATGCCGGAAGTCATCGGCCAGCAATGCTGATTATTTATCAAAATTTAGGCAGTGGCGGGGATCGAACCCGGGACTGAAGACGTTTTGAGTGTGATTCGAACGCTACCCCTAGACCACGGGTAATTTTAGGCAGTGTATTATCCTTGTCGTGTTGTTGCTGTCTAGCGCGGCGTATAGTTCGACAGCTGAGGTGTTGTTGGTCGTTGTGGGCACCAATATTCTGTGTGTCGTGGTCTTTTTGTTGGTTGCGTGGAGCGGAACTGAATTGGTTGATAGGTCGGTCGGCTGTCTGTCGGTTGAGTTACCTCCAGATTAAGAAGTCGTTGGTCAGGCTGCCTGTCTCACCTAAATGGGCGTTAGTGCTGTAATCCCAGGCCGACCTTTGCAAACTTCTGAACGCCGTTCGTTGTATGTTATGTAGTAATTTCCCTGTTTGGATTTTAGTTATTTGGTTGATGTGTGGCTTTCAGCCGATTATCAATATCTCTTAAATTAAAGTTCTTGCCTTTCCATTAAGGCATGAGATTGTTATTCCTTATTTTATATGAGATTTTTTAAGATACGGCCTTCTGCCTTTTGATTGAAACTCCTCTTATTGTTTAGTATGCGACCTCCAGCCTAATTCCACTAAAATTAAATTGCTAAGGCCTTCATCCAATTAGATAGAAGATTTAAAAAATATTCTTGGGTGAAACCTCAAGAAGAACCTTGTATTTCAATTTTGCGTATGTCTTGTTTCTTGGATTTTGAATGTGGCCTTCAACCGATCTAAAGTTAATTAAAGGAGGTCGATTAAGGTTTTGAGTGTCTTGTTTCCTTGTTGGAATGTTGTGTGTTCATAAATAAAATTTGTATGTTGAGTGCAACTGACAGGAATTCAATCTCGCCCCTTTCCACAACATAATCCCCTCTGTCCTGCTAGCCCAGGCATTTCACTCAATATATAAAAAGAGACGCTAAATGGAATGGGGTAACTACAGAGGAATCTGCTTGTTGAGTGTAACAAATAAGGTATTGTACATCATTATCCTCAGAAAATTGCAATCATTTATAGGGAACAACATACAGGAGTACCAAGCTGGCTTTCGACCAAACCGATCGACAGTAGATCACATTTTCACATGAAGACAATTGTTTGAAAAACACTAGGAATATGATAAAGATATCTACAGCCTGTTCATTGATTTTCAACGTGCATATGGCAGTATCCACAGGAATAGCCTACACAATGCAATGCGTGACTTCTGAATCCCTCAGAAGCTAGTGAGAATGGTGCAAGCTTGTATGGAAGGGTCAAAGGCAGTAGTAAATTTCCGAGGAGCGACATCAGAAACGTTCGAGGTTGGGACAGGTCTCAGACAAGAGGATGCTCTCTCATGTGTTCTGTTCAATGTCTTCTTAGAGAAAGTAATGAAAGAGTGTAGGCAACAGGAGGGGCCTGGAGTAAAGATGGACGGTAACTTCAACTATCTCGCATATGCAGATGACATAATACTACGAAGTAATTCAAAGCATGAGTTGAAAGGAATGACCAAGAAAATCGACATTTATGTACAAAAGGTAAGCTTCAAAGTGAATCAGGAAAAAACAGAGTTCATGCAATTAGGAAAAAGACAAGAGCTGGAAGAATTTCTTGAGATAGATGGCAAGATGTTCAAGAGAGTACACCAGTTCAAATACTTGGGATCCTTGTTTACCACGGACAACAACATAAAAATGGACATCAAGGAAAAAAGCAGTGGGAATTAAATACATGCATTCCGTCAGAGAGGGGCTCGATCTCAGTGAACACTAAGATGAAATTCTACAACACAGTGAAATGCCCAACAGTAATGTACGGTTCAAAAACATGGAGAATGAGTAAGCGAGAAAAAGAAAAACTATTAATATTTGAAAGAAGAGTAATGAAGAAGATACGGAGACCAGTTTTAGATAACGGAGAATGGAGGAAGAGGGAAGACGGGGAAATCTACTTTCTGATGTGACAACCAACTATCCTACAGAAGATAAAGAGCAAAAGAATACAAAGGGTGGGACGTGAAGCACGTATGACAGATGGAAAGGAGGTGAAGATGGCACTAGAGGGGAAACCAAACACCAAAAGCCCCAATGGACGACCAATGCAGCACTGGATGAAGGACCTGGAAAACGAACAAGCAGCCCTGGGGATCGAAGACACCTCGCGGAACTGGGCATGAAACAGGAAGAAATAGAGACAGTTTATGGAAGCAGCGCGTGGTCTGCAGGGCCTGTGCTCGCTGGATATCTATCTACCTATCTATCTACCTATCTCTCTAAGGAGAACGAATCCCAGATCTAAGAACGTCTATCAATGGGTTTGACGATTACGGAATGTATTCCTTTTAACTCTCTCCAGTTCCCCTCGTAGCTTTAATGGTGGTGGAGTGAAATATTTCTTTCTCTTGTTGAGATACGCGTGGATTTGTGAAATTATTAATGAAGGATCATCCTCCTTTTATGTAGTTCTTAATTTCTATTGTCCCCATCGTTAGGTCCATCACACTGGTTATCCTTTTAATTTGGGTTTCATAGATGATAATTTATGAATAAGGAACTGTAATTTAATTTTGGTTTCAATGTTACTTCATGTACTTAATGTGGGATGTTAACCACAATAACCTTCTGTCAAAAGGATGGACCTACAAAAACGATTATAAGCTTCCCATATCATTGAGAGACGTTTTACGAATATTTCATCTCATCTCACATTTTTAACTCCCTGAATACTGTTCCCTCCGAAAATTATTCATTTCAGAGTGGAAGTTGAGGGTTTGTCCTGTTTATATGAGGCACGTAGCAAACTGTTGCTTTATTTCATACAGGTTTTTGTCGGCACTGCACAACCGGCAGGCGCAGGATATGATGCAGTTTACATAAGATTCTTGCTCCCTACCTCTATCGAGTCACCGAGAGTTTATCGAACTATC
This sequence comes from Schistocerca serialis cubense, assembly GCF_023864345.2. Lineage (NCBI taxonomy): Eukaryota > Metazoa > Arthropoda > Insecta > Orthoptera > Acrididae > Schistocerca > Schistocerca serialis. The sequence goes on from NC_064642.1 coordinate 272,273,784, forward strand.
AGTTTAATTAGCCACGGCTGCAAAATACTAACGCGAATTCCTTACATACGAATGTAAGAACTGGTTGAAGCCGACCTTGAGGAAGATCAGTTTCGATTACGCAGAAATATTGGAACATGTGAGGCAATACTGACCCTACGACTTATCTTAGAAGATAGATGAAGGAAAAGCAAACATACGTTTCTAGCATTTGTAGACTTACAGAAAGCTTTTGAGAATGTTGACTGAAATACTCTCCTCAAATTCTGAAGGTGGCAGGGGTAAAATACATGGAATGAAAGGCTATTTACAATTTGTACAGAAACCAGATGGCAGTTTTAAGAGTCGAGGGACATGAAAGGGAAGCGGTGGTTGGGATGGGAGTGAGACAGGGTTTTAGCCTATTCCCGATTTAATTCAATCTGTACATTGAGCAAGCAGTAAAGGAAACAAAAGAAATGTTCCGAGTAGGTATTAAAATGCATGGAGAAGAAATAGAAACTTTGAGGTTCACCGATTACATTATAATCCTGCCAGAGACACTAAAGGACTTGGAAGAGCGGTTGAACGGAATGGACAGCGTCTGGAAAGGAGGATATAAGATGAACATCAACAAAAGCAAAACGAGGATAATGGAATGTAGTCGAATTAAGTCGGGTGATGATGAGGGAATTAAATTAGGAAATGAGATACTTAAAGTAGTAAAAGAGTTTTTATATTTGGGGAGCAAAATAACTGATGATGGTTGAAGCAGAGAGGATATAAAATGGTGGCTGGCAATGACAAGGAATCCGTTTCTGAGAAGAGAAATTTGTTAACATCGAGCATGATTTAAGTGTCAAGAAGTCGTCTCTGAAAGTGATTGTATGGAGTATAGCCATGTATATAAGTGGAACATGGACGATAACTAGTTTGGACAAGAAGAGAATAGAAGCTTTCGAAATGTGGTGTTACAGAAGAATGATGAAGATTAGATGGGTAGATCACATGAGGAGGTATTCAATAGAATTGGGGTGAAGAGGAGTATGTGGCACAACTTGACTAGAAGAAGGGATCGGTTGGTAGGACATGTTCTAAGGCATCAAGGGATCACCAATTTAGTATTGGAGGGCAATGTGGAGGGTAAGGATCGTAGAGGCAGACCAAGAGATGAATACACTAAGCAGATTCAGAAGGATGTAGGCTGCAGTAGGCACTGGGAGATGAAGAGGCTTGCACAGGATAGAGTGGCATGGAGAGCTGCATCAAACCAGTCTCAGGACTGAAGACCATAAAAACAACAACAACATGATATTCATACAGGTATCGACGGAAAACGTTGAAACTGCAAACTTTGGCGGCTGGTGGCTGAATGTGTCACGTTGCAGTGTAGTTTCACCGCATAGCTGGCACAAATAGTAAACAGGTGACATGTCGTTACGGTGACTTTAAAGTCTTTGGGAATTTCGATCCGTGTGCTCAGGTGCACAGCAACTATGCCTGGCAGACAAGCGAGTGACTATTTGAGAGATATAATGGGTCACCATCTTCAAGGTCGGCTTCAACCAGTTCTTCCATTCGTATGTAAAGAATTCGCGTTAGTATTTTGCAGCCGTGGCTAATTAAACTGATAGTTCGATAATTTTCACATCTGTCAACACCTGCTTTCTTTGGGATTGGAATTATTTTATTCATCTTGAAGTCTGAGGGTATTTCGCCTGTCTCATACATCTTGCTTAGCAGAGGGTAGAGTTGCGTCAGGACTGGCTCTCCCAGGGCTGTCAGTAGCTCTAATGGAATGTTGTCTACTCCAGGGGGCCTTCTCTCTACTTAGGTCTCTCAGTGCTCTCGCAAACTCTTCACGCAGTATCATATCTCCCGTTTCATCTCCGTCTACATCCTCTTCCATTTCCGTAACATTGTCGTCAAGTGCATCGCCCTTGTATAGACCCTCTATATACTCCTTCCGTATCACTCTATGACTAATTTGCGTAACTCCTTCGTATTGCGTTGTTTCGTTGTCTTAGAGTTCATAATTATATTATTATATTTTTAGAAATAGCCGATACCAGCGATATTTGGGAATCTTGTACAGGTGAACATTATCTCGGCTGTTTCACTGAAAGAATTAGATATGATTTTGTATGCGATGTATTGTATTTCGGGCTAAAAGTATAAATAGAAATTAATATAAAAAGAAATTAATTTGTTACGAACGATATTTACGAGCTCTGTTTGTGGAGCTAAAATTATTCGTCTTTTAGAAATATTTGAAATTACGAAATATCTGACATACTTGAAGTTCATATCATTAATTGCACAATCTAAAGCTAATTATTAAATTTACAAAATACTGATATAACTTGGTAATGGTTCTTCTTATGTCAAGAAAGTTTGTCAACTATTTGGTTTTTAAACTCTTTGGAATGTGTTAGTACCGCAGAATGAACTAAGAGTATTGGATATGCCTCTGACGGAAACAATACTCATGTAATTTTTGGTTTTACAAAAATGGAGATGGTGAAGTCAGTGTGTTACAGAAGAATGGGATAAAATAAAAATAAAAAGTCATAGAACCAGAAAGTACTTGTGCAATCATTATGCCAACTGGAACGCACGAAGTCAAAATTGCAGCCTGAAGAATATGCCGCGAGACGTACTGCAGCCAACAACAGGAAATTGAAGATAAAATTTTTTTTACGTATCTTATGCCTCTCGAAGATTCTGAAAGTAATTGAAGAGACTGAAAACTTAATGATGATGTGTGCGAGGGTAATATTGAAGAGAGATCGTGTTGTTCTGCTCACAGAAGGTGGTCACAGTAAGCGTTGAATCGCTCTAGAAGAAGAAAGTGGTGGACCAAGACAGATGACAGAACGAGAGAACCAAACCAATGGGTAGAAAGGCACTCAGAGCCTCGGATGACTGTCATCGATTCGACGTGCAACTGGTGCTTCAGTGACCACAAGGACAATTAATAGAAGACTCACACAGTGAGGTCTGAGCTCAAAGCTCCCCTTGCGCCGACTACCATTGACCTCAGAATATCAGCACGTCCGTTTGCAATGGTGTCGGGCACAATGGGCCTGGAATCTGATTGAATGGCGTAGAACTGTGTTAAATGATGAATTCCTATGAGTCACTCTTCGAAGTGAGCCCTGATAGCCAGCGAAAACGTGTCTGGAGACGTCCCAGGTAGGAGTCGTGAACCATACTGTTGTCTGCTGTACTGCCCGACAACTGGGTGTAATGGTCTGGGGTGCCATTTTTTTTCATAACAGGAACCGTTTGGTTGGCATCAGCGGCACCCTTTCAGCGTAACGGTACATCGACGATATTCTACTCCTCGTTTTGTAGCCTTTCATGGCAAACCGTACCAGCCTTACATTTGAGCAAGGTAATGCCCCTACGCACACGGCGACAGCTTCTATTGCTTTGGCAACCCACCCCGGGCTTACATTTCTGTACGTTAATGATCCTCTGCACACGTCGAGAGTTTCTGTCGCTTGCCTTTCTGCTTACCAAAGCCTGCATTGCCCAGCAAGGTCGCCCGATCTCTCTCAAAGTGAGAACATTTGGAGCATGAGGCAGGGCCAGACAACCAGCTCAGGTATCTGAGGAACCCATTTTTCTGAAATTTTAATCATTAGCTTATCTGTATATGTGCATCACTTCTACTGATTTGCGTCCCATTAGTTTGTAAGAATTAGTATTTTACCTCTATGGTATTCACAAATGTTTGCCTATATTTGGTGAAGCATTGTGGAAATCTATGGCGCACGGTGCCATTTCGTAGCACATTTCCTCATGCAGTTGAGAAAAAGTAGTCTTGCCAATACTGGAATGAATACTTCGATCTTCGGCTCATGCTCTTTCCTACACACGCGGTTTCCTACAAACGGAAACCACAATGTTTTGAAAAGACAATTCAAAATGGAACTTTAAACTCTTCCAGGATATATGATCATGGAAAACATTTCTATCGCCATTATCGACAAAATACTTATATTTACTGACAACGGTTCCGACAGTCTTTCCTGTCATTTGCTGGTTCAAAAAAAAAAAATTTCTTTTGTTCATATTGTGTTCAGTGTGAATTGGCACCGCGTGTCAAGTTATGTTAGTAGATAAAATGTAGCACCTTTTGCAAAGATTTGCCAGAAATAAAACGTTTAAAATCAAAAAGGACCTTGTGCACATCACAATGTCCGTATAGTATCGCTACATTTATGGACATGGACACGTGCACAAGAAGCTTTTGAATTGTAAACTCTTTATTACTCACTAACCTTTGCATATGTGCTACATTTTATCCACTGATCTGACGACTTAGAATGAGGTTCCAACTCACAACGATCAAGTTTTGAAAAATAAAAAGAATGATGACCAGAAGTAACCCCTTGGAAAAAGGTTGTAGAAAATAAATTCATAGTTAGGTGGTCTTGGATACAGACAGCTCTTTACCATGTAAGACAGATCGCTCCTTTTCATTTCTCACCATGAGAAATTTCAATCGAAAATTGATTTCAGGCAAAATCGGTAAGCGGAATTTTGTCAAACAGAAGATGAACCTTATGGAAGACAAAAGCGTTTCGTTGTTTGTAAGAACACAGAATTCTTAATGCAAAATGAGGAATCAAAACGTGCAAAAAGTGAAGAACCGCTGCTACAGTATGTTTGATTCATTAATCGGAATGACTTGGTGAAGGAGCTGATTTTTTCCAGAAAATTGATCACAACATGCCAGGTAATTTTATACACAAGAAAGGGTTTTTTCCAAAGCGAAAAAAAAGTCTTAAGCAAACTTACTTGTACGTGAAACTGTTGGAGTTACTTCTACTGCTGGACAACACCGTAGATTTATAACGCACGTAAAATCCAGTGAATAAGAGTAACCCCTGAGTAATCAATAGCCAGTAACTCGTGGTTAAACGTTTAAGTTAAAGACGGCATTAATCTCTGCGGTGTTTCGTTAATACTGTAGCGTCCTGGGGGCAGGACGCTATTTCGGATGGTGTTCCGATGTCAGGTAGTGGTCAGGAACCTGACAAAGCATGACGTCAGATTTGTTGGTTCACCTAGCCAGAGGATAGATGCCTGGCTGACATCAGAAAGTTTGGCAGTAGCGTACCGCTATGGAATGCACGGTAAGCTCTCGTCTCTTAGCTGGCGGCAAGTCAGCCCAGCAGCTGAGACGTCACGGAGCTAGTCACCTCGCCTGCGTTAGCGCTCAGCCGCGTCCGCGACAAGTAGGGCGGGAGGCGAGAGCCGGGGGCACTCATGGTACAGGGAAGGCGTCTGCCGGCTCTGCTCTGAATACGTCTTGTCGTGCATAGTAATGCCGTGGCTTCCTAACAAGAGTGAGAGCCTAACAGCATCGAAGTCTCCCTCAGGCAGTAGGTGGGCAGCAGCAGTGGCTCACCCACATGATGAGGAATGACGATCTGATCCCAGGACCTGCTGGTCAGGTCTTCACAAGGCTCACTGGATAGTCAGAGCCACAGCATCCAAACAGCGTTCACTAGGTAGTTTGCGCTGCAGCTCACAACGAACAGATCTGTCCACACAGTTCTTCCTGCTCCACAGAAGATCAAAGGGTCGGTCGATACAGGCCTGCCCTTTCTACACATTGGCTGCAGAATGAATAGAAACTCACCAGAACAGAAGTAGTTTTTATACAGGACGAGCCTGTGTGCTCTGCTATGATGACGCAGCAACCATATCAATATGTCGGATTTTTCCGTTTGACCAGCTCTCTTGGTTGTTTCCAGGATCCACATATTCGCCTTTCACACACTCTTTCTGTCATGTCAGTAACTGGATATTGGTACTTGCGTCTGATTTAAGCTTTCTTGTGACAGTTTGCACAGTCACCATTATAAAAATTCCCTTTGTCGCCGTGATGACATTTTGCAACGTTGCTTCCTCATGTGTTCAACCCATTCAGCGTGACAAGGTAGCTTCGGCGTTTGCAGCGGTACTATCAGCGGTTCCCCCTCTCTGGAATTCCGACTGGCTATTGACCTGTTCCCTCGGAACAAGTTTTGTTTCTCGCAGAAACAACTGTAGTATTCTACTGTGCATCAATACCATTTCCAGTGTAACAGTGAGTACTGTGAACGACTGTCTCTCTTTTCCAAAAGAAAAATGGCGTCATTTCCAGACATGTCCTCCTACACATATAAGTAAAACAGCTTTCTAGGGGGAAGTATCTGCTTCTTTCTGTTAGCTTTTTGATACAATATACCAGTTTCTTGCTCAATTTAACTAAGCCTTTCTGGTGCAATCGAAACAATAGATTTTGAAATTGAATATTCACATCAATTACTTTGGGCATAGTCGCTCACTTAGCGAATCAGTACCAAGGACGTCAACGTGAACAGCTCTATAGAGGTCGTTTTAACAACATATGCTTATACAAGCTTCTTGGGTGTTTATGACTTGCTAATAAATTCACTAATTATGACAGTATTGTATCTGAGGTATAGGTAGATCTGTAGTAAAATGCAGACGGATTCGCAACTGATTGCTGTGTTCATTCATGATTATAATGGCCACAGTCGTTTTAATAAAGAAAGGGAAGGCACTTTACTTGATTACAATCCACAACCCTCAGTGCACCAGCCAAATAACTTAATCGCTAGCCGGACAGAGTGGCCGTGCGGTTCTAGGCGCTACAATCAGGAATCGCACGACCGCTACGATCACAGGTTCGAATCCTGCCTTGGGCATGGATGTGTGTGATGTCCTTAGGTTAGTTAGGTTTAAGTAGTTCTAAGTTCTAGGGGACTGATGACCTCAGAAGTTAAGACCCATAGTGCTCAGAGCCATTCGAACCATTTTTGAACTTAATCGCTACATGTCTTCGCTACGTTAGACCGCAGGCTACAAAGTATTGCTACTGGTAATACTAAGGTTCTATTAAATTACAAGAAATGGTGAATATCTGCGTTACTGATTATCCCCTAGCAACAGACCACCAGGGTGAATGATAGCAGGGTGTGATGTTGGATCCTAAACCTACACGACGTTAAAGGTCATTTCAAAAAGTCGATCCATTCTCTGGGGAAATTTCTTAGTGAGTCCCACTAGCGCAGGGCATGTTTGGTAGCCTCTCTGGATACGTGCCCCTGATAACAGAAAAGGACTGCCCATTCAAACTTAAATTGCAGTCGAAATCTTAGCCGTCAAAGTCGAAGGACAAGTTACAGTTTGACACCTTTGGAGAAGGGTAAAGGTCGAGGTCTCAGCGCATAGGAAACCGCGGGTACCTAAATTATGATGGTCGACAGAAGATTTAAACATTGATTCCGCTCTCCAGTGCGTTTACCGCTTACCGAAATTGTTCGAATCTTGACCGCAGTATAATTGTTTGGTATTCTACGTCACCCAGGAGCTTCCCACCTTTATCACAGAGGGGAAATAAGTCATGGGATAGCTCGTAAAGTCGCATCGGACCTCCTTTGCCCGGAGTAGTGCAGCAACTCGACGTGGCATGGACTCAACAAATCGCTAGAAGTCCCCTATAGAAATACTGAGTCACGTTGTCTCTAAAGCTGTCCACAACTGCCAGTGCAGGATTTTGTGCACGAAGTAACTTCCCGATTATGTCCCAAAATGTGGGATGCGGTTCATGTTGGGCGATCTGGGTGGCTATATCATTCACTCGAACTGTGCAGAATGTCCTTCAAGCCAATCATGAACATTTGTAGTCCGCTGGCACGGCACGTTGTCATCCATAAGAATTCCGTAATTGCTTAGGAACATGGAGTCAGTGAATGGCTACAAATGGTCTCCAGGTAGCTGAACATAATTATTGTCAATCAATGATGGGTTCACCTAGAGAAGAGGACCCAATCCATCCCTTGTAGACACAGCCCACGCCACTGTGGCAGCAGCAGCTCAGTGCCTGGTTGATAACTAGGGCCTATGGCTTCGCAGGGTCTGCGCCAGACTGGAGAAACTCCTATTAGATCTTTGCAACTGAAATCGGGACTCATTTGACGAGGCCACGGTTTTCAAGTCATGTTGGGGTGACTCCTTATTCTGCATCACTACGACATTAAGGTCTGAGTCTATATGTGCTCCTGGGAACGCCTTCCAATACAGCATCTGATTTCGGAATCAGTCTCTGACCATTATGTAATCTAACAGAAATCCCGTATCACCCGGCCTTTTCCAAGTATACCTTTTCCTCTTGTGATTCTAAAGTAAAATTCCATGTAACGACTTGACACAAAATCCTAGGAAGTTCTGGTCTTACGTTAAATCTGTAAGTGGATCGAAACAGAATATCCAGACACTCAGCGATGATGATGGCATTGAAACAGAGGATGACACGCATAAAGCTGAAATACTAGATACCTTTTTCCAAAGCTGTTTCACAGAGGAAGACCGCACTGCAGTTCCTTCTCTAAATCCTCACACTATCGAAAAAATGGCTGACATCGGAATAAGTGTCCAAGGAATAGAAAAGCAACTGAAATCACTCAACAGAGGAAAATCTACTGGACCTGACGGGATACCAATTCGATTCTACACAGAGTACGGGAAAGAACTTGCCCCCCTTCTAACAGACGTGTACCGCAAGTCTCTAGAGGAACAGAAGGTTCCAAATGATTGGAAAAGAGCACCGTTAGTCCCAGTTTTCAAGAAGGGTCGTCGAGCAGATACGCAAAACTATAGGCCTATATCTCTGACATGGATCGGTTGTAGAATCAGACCATGTTTATGCTCGCGCATCATGTCATTTCTGGAAACCCGGAATCTACTCTGTAGGAATCAACATGGATTCCGGAATCAGCGATCGTGTGAGACCCAACTCGCTTTATTTGTTCATGAGACCCAGAAAACATTAGATACAGGCTCCCATGTAGATGCCATTTTCCTTGATTTCCGGAAGGCGCTCGATACATTTCCGCACTGTCGCCTGATAAACAAAGTAAGAGCCTACGGAATATCAGACCAGCTGTGTGGCTGGATTGAAGAGTTTTTAGTAAACAGAACACAGCATATTGTTCTAAATGGAGAGACGTCTATAGACTTTAAAGTAACCTCTGGCGTGCCACAGGGGAGTGTGCTTTTCCCAGTATATATAAATGACCTAGTAGATAGTGTCGGAAGTTCCATGCGGCTTTTCGTGGATGATGCTGTAGTATACAGAGAAGTTGCAGCATTAGAAAATTCTAGCGAAATGCAGGAAGATCTGCAGCGGGTAGGCACTTGTTGCAGGGGGTGGCAACTGACCTTTAACATAGACAAATGTAATGTATTGCGAATACATAGAAAGAAGGACCCTTTATTGTATGATTATATGATAGCGGAACAAACATTGGTAACAGTTACTTCTGTAAAATATCAGGGAGTATGCGTACGGAACGATTTGAAGTGGAATGATCATATAAATTTGATGGAGACCTTATCTTCTTTCCATTTCACCTCACTGACCCACACTATATCTAGACTGCATTTCTCGTTTCAGATTTTCTAGCTTTCCTACCGCATTAAAGCTTCTGACATTCCACACCCCGGCCTTTAGAATGTTACCCTTTCGTTGGTTATTGAATGTTTTACTTATGGTCCCCTCCTGGACATCCTGATGGAGGACTATTCCGGAACCTTTTGCCTGTGGAGAGATCATCATAACACTTTTGCAATTACAGGCCGCTGGTCCTGTGGGTACACATCATGTATCTTCAACACCGTGGTTCCCATTCTCATCTGCATCACCATGTCATTGCTCATTGCTAATTATTGCATCTTCATAGGCGGTTTCTCACCCTTAGGGCGAGAGACTGTCCTTAATCTCTGTTCGCTCCTCCGCCGTCTTTTACACTGCCGTTGGCTGAGTGATGGTGACTTGTTATGTTGGAAGAGTTCGGCCGCCAAGGTGGATTATTAATCAAAATTTAAGCGGTGGCGGGTTTCGAATCCAGTGTCGAGGACGTTTTGATTACTAACCAATGACGCTTGTTTTTTTCAATTTTTTCTACTTTTTTAGTTCCTCATTATTTTATTTTATTTTATTTTTATTCGTCAGACCTCATCCACTTCAGGCTTTGGCCCCTGTCACCCATACTACCCCGAAAAACCTGTCTAACCTAAAAAAAAACCAAATCTAGTGCCACCGCCAGTTTCACCCTAAAAGCTAGCTCTAGGACGGTTGTTTGCCAGCACATCCGGCTCTGCCCATGAACAAAAATTAAATACGCCTCTGAACGTTTTGTTGAAAAAAGTAAAGGCTAAAGGAAGGGGTACAATACTTGTAGTATATTTTTAGTTGTTTTTCATTTTTTATTGTTATGACCGGCCGCGGTAGCCGTGCGGTTCTAGGCGCTTCAGTCCGGAACCGTGTGACTGCTATAGTCGCAGGTTCGAATCCTGCCTCGGGCATGGATGTGTGTGATGTACTTAGGTTAGTTAGGTTTAAGTAGTTCTAAGTTCAAGGGGACTGATGACCTCAGTAGTTAAGTCCGTCAACTGCACATACGGTTCACGTCCACGCTGTCGCGGCATGCTACCAGTGTTAAAGACTGCGATGGAGCTCCGTATGCCACGGCAAACTGGCTGACACTGACGGCGGCGGTGCACAAATGCTGCGCAGCTAGCGCCATTCGACGGCCAACACCGCGGTTCTTGGTGTGTCCGCTGTGCCGTGCGTGTGATCATTGCTTGTACAGCCCTCTCGCAGTGTCCGGAGCAAGTATGGTGGGTCTGAGGGCGTATAGTGGGCATGCGGGAGGCCGGGTGGACGTACCGCCGAATTGCTCAACACGTGGGGCGTGAGGTCTCCACAGTACATCGATGTTGTCGCCAGTGGTCGGCGGAAGGTGCACGTGCCCGTCGACCTGGGACCGGACCGCAGCGACGCACGGATGCACGCCAAGACCGTAGGATCCTACGCAGTGCCGTAGGGGACCGCACCGCCACTTCCCAGCAAATTAGGGACACTGTTGCTCCTGGGGTATCGGCGAGGACCATTCGCAACCGTCTCCATGAAGCTGGGCTACGGTCCCGCACACTGTTAGGCCGTCTTCCGCTCACGCCCCAACATCGTGCAGCCCGCCTCCAGTGGTGTCGCGACAGGCGTGAATGGAGGGACGAATGGAGACGTGTCGTCTTCAGCGATGAGAGTCGCTTCTGCCTTGGTGCCAATGATGGTCGTATGCGTGTTTGGCGCCGTGCAAGTGAGCGCCACAATCAGGACTGCATACGACCGAGGCCCACAGGGCCAACACCCGGCATCATGGTGTGGGGAGCGATCTCCTACACTGGCCGTACACCACTGGTGATCGTCGAGGGGACACTGAATAGTGCACGGTACATCCAAACCGTCATCGAACCCATCGTTCTAGCATTCCTAGACCGGCAAGGGAACTTGCTGTTCCAACAGGACAATGCACGTCCGCATGTATCCCGTGCCACCCAACGTGCTCTAGAAGGTGTAAGTCAACTACCCTGGCCAGCAAGATCTCCGGATCTGTCCCCCATTGAGCATGTTTGGGACTGGATCAAGCGTCGTCTCACGCGGTCTGCACGTCCAGCACGAACGCTGGTCCAACTGAGGCGCCAGGTGGAAATGGCATGGCAAGCCGTTCCACAGGACTACATCCAGCATCTCTACGATCGTCTCCATGAGAGAATAGCAGCCTGCATTGCTGCGAATGGTGGATATACACTGTACTAGTGCCGACATTGTGCATGCTCTGTTGCCTGTGCCTATGAGCCTGTGGTTCTGTCAGTGTGATCATGTGATGTATCTGACCCCAGGAATGTGTCAATAAAGTTTCCCCTTCCTGGGACAATGAATTCACGGTGTTCTTATTTCAATTTCCAGGAGTGTATGTAGAACTGGTAGCGATCCCTCCGTTCATCTGTGTCCGATGGGGCGTAGAGATTTACTATTCTGATTCCCTCAACTGTTACAGTAACCACTCGGGTCGTTGGGAGATATGCGACATCGAAAAGAGCATTTCGTTCTCGGAGGAGGATGGCTGCACCTATATGTTCCATAGGCGCAGCGGCGGCGTACGTCTCTTATCCATAAGACCTGTACCAAGTTGCTGTCTTCAGTTCTTGTAGCAACGCACTGTCGATGTCCGCTGCTCTTAGCCTGACGCGGACTAGTTGAAGTTAACGTGGGAGCCGTCTTTATTGGTGTTGATGGTAGCTATTCGGTATGCCTGGTGTGTAATCCATGCTGCCGATATGCTCGTAGTCGATGAGGGTTGCCATGGTGGATTGTGGAAGTCCACAGTGGTCGCAGGAGTCGTCTTAGAAACATCCCCCATTACAGTGCTGATCAAACGGAGGAACAGATCTATTTCTGCATCGTATGAAGGAGGTGAATCCCAGTCTTTTGCCCATGAAAAATGTCCGTCAGTTTCAACATTGATGAGAAGTAGCATTGCTGGTTGAGTCTGCTCAATTGCTTCGGTGGCGACGGGCGTGCTATGTTCCATGCCTTCTGGGCGTGGGTGTTACGATCTCCGTTAGATGGCTCACCGTCGTGTGGATGATACGTCTCCGTGGCAGAGGAAATAAAAGTTATCGTGTATGGAGCTAGATTAATGCGCCACCTCTTCGTCCTTGGGAAGTGGCTCAGAGGCCGATTCTGACGTCTTTCGGTTTTTTTCGTCGTTTAGGCGACTTTGGCTTCCGGAAGTGTGTATCGCTTTGTGAGGGAGTAAAAGTTTCACGTCTCTCCGGTACAAAGGCCGCTGCTGCTATGATGCGGTCTTCAGTCTCCATAAAATTCTCGCTGGTACCGTTGTGAACTTCTAGCGTGGGTGTTTCCGGCTGTAAGTGATGTTCGCGTGCGGCCCTACGTGTGTCAACGTGCTATAACGCCTCCGGGTTTATCGGCCACGAGAGACGCTCATCAACTGCGTCTTCTGAGGGATGGACGTGCAGTGTCACCGTATAGGTGACTGGAAGGGCGGTTGTGTTTCGGTCTGCTTTCGTATCGTTGTGCCGTAGTTTTGCGAAGCGGCGTTGCAGACATTATTACGGACGTGGCCGTCTTTGCCACAACCGGAACATGTTCGACGTTGTTCGTCGTAAATGACCACTGCACAGCAGCTGCTTACAGAAATGTACAATGAAAAGAGCCGTTTGAGGTCTATTCCGAGTTGTCTCACACCGTTAAGCACCGGATACGTCGTAAACTGTGCCCATGTCTCGTCTACCGTGACTCTGAACTGTTCCATAAGGGCTTAGCGACGCGATGACTTCAGCTTTATAGACCTAAAAAGGCGTGTTGGAAGTGAATAAAAGATGTCGCGATATTCAAGATGAAGGCTGGAGTTCAAATGGTTCAAATGGCTCTAAGCACTATCAGAGGTCATCAGTCCCCTAGACTTCGAACTACTTATACCTAACTAACGTAAGAACATCACACACATCCATGCCCGAGGCAGGATTCGAACCTGCGACCGTAGCAGCAGTGCGGTTCCGGACTGAAGCGCCTAGAACCGCTTGGCCACAGCGGCCGGCGAAGGCTGGAGTGCGACAGAGAGACTGTCTTTCTACCCTTCATTTTAATCTGGTTCTGGAAATAGCACTGACGAAGGTAACAAGCCTGGAGACAGGAACGCAGCTGGGTAGATGAATCAAGACCCTAGCTTACGCGGAGGATGTAGTTTTAACGTCAAGGAATGAGCAAGATCTGGCTCAGAGGACAAGAGTGTTAACGTAAGAGACAATGAGAGCAAGCCTGAAGATGAATGTGGATAAGACCATACACGCGTTTGTGACCAGGGAGAACGATGACAAAGATTTGGATGTAGATGATAAAATATTTGAAACGATTTGAAATATCTTGCGGTAGTACTTACAAAGGAAACTCCCCATCGGCTCACATATAGTGCTAAAATCAGTAACTGAACACCGATGAAGTATGAAAACAGGAAGAAGGTGAACTGAACTGTGAAAAAAGAAGCAAAATAGAAAGAGTGAACGGTTCAAGTTCAAGATGTGCAACATAGAACGAATTGGAAAAATCTCGGCGTCGTGGGGGAGGTGCCAAGTTGTTGGACTGCAAAGCGGAAGATGCGTATTGGAATCTACATCATGCTCCATTTACTTTTTCTGAAAATTATGAACATTCCATCCGGTCACTGACGTGTATGTTCTCCTTCAGCAGTCTTGGCAATTATCATAGTGTTCATTAGTTATAGAATATCAATCACCGTCTCACGTAAATGTGATGGACAGTGACAGCAAGCGAGATGTCGCATCGACCTCTCGCAGAAATGAAAACAACTAATAAAAGGTTGTGAACTACGCTACAAGAAAGGAATTCAAGCGTCAAAACTTCCAATACGGAATGCAAGAATCGTAACATGTCTTTCTTGCGTATGTACGTCTAGAGGTCCCTTTCCTACAGTTCGCTATTGCAAACGGAGGCTACACCACGACCCAAGCCTAAATTTCAATACAGCGAACAGACACGTCAGTTACTGCCCGCCATCCATGTGGAGCACCTGTTGGTCTCACCGCGGACTTCTAGTACTCAGCCACACACAATTGATATCATCAAAGTGTACGGGCCTGAAGATGACGTTGACATAAAGTCGAAACTAGTAAGCAAATAAATATGAAATCTTAAATACAGCTGGAGGAGTTTCATTTCCAATAAAAAAATTATACGAGCTGCTGTCCCACCTTCATCCAACTTAAATATGGGTGTACGAAGACGTCAATGATCGGACGGACAGATCACTATATATATATATATATATATATATATATATATATATATATATATATATATATATATATATATATATATGGGATACAAGAGAGATTCCAACTCGGATGCCCTCGTCACAGTCCAACACCATAACGACACAACCACGATGTCACACGTATTCAGATTCGCTCGATGTTGCACATGTTGAGCTTGGATCCTGCTTTGTTTCGATTTTGTTTCTTCATTCTCAGTTCATTATATTTTCTTCCAGTTTTTCACGCTTGTTCTGTGTTCAGTCAAGATATCCACTGGACATCGTACCACTAAATCTATGGGGGAGCGATGGTGAGTCTCTCTTGTCAGTGAAATGAAGAGAGATAGACCAAGAAATAATGGCAAGAGACTGGTCAATGTTTCCACAAGACAAATTGCTGAAGTTCCGGCCTCTATCGAGATCTACAAATATTAGGATCTACAGGACAGTATCACCACATGTCGTCCTGTACGGAGCAGGGACCTGGATTATGACACAAAAGATAGAATGAAAACTCCTGACATTTGAGAATGTTATTCTGAGAAAGATTTTTGGGGCAGTGAAGAATTGAGACGACTGGAGAGAAAGGAAAACCGCGAACTGTAGAAGATGCACAAGTCGCTCTACATTGTGGCTGCGATTAGAGAGACAAATTTGAGATGGTAATGGCATGTTATGGTACGAGAAGGCCAGATTATCTGGCAGGTGGTGGAAGATGACATCAGGGGAAACAGACCGAGTGGAAGACCACGGCTGAAATGCATCGACGGGACCCGAGAGGATATATGTAAAATGTGACTAGCTTTAGAAGACTACATAGAACGATGAAGATGGAGGAGGCTGATTGGTGAGGACAAAAACCGACTGCGATTTAAGCGGCCAACCGAGTTTATCATCTATAAGCTCGCGCTCCCTGTTTCGGTTATCGTACCCCTCAGGAAGACGGACCCCATCGGTTGAGAACTGCTGACATGCAACATTGCCAAAGTAAGTGCAATAGTGCGAGAACAACGAAATAGTCGTCTGAAGAGTAATTCTCTATATCAAGGTTCGTACGGAAACAGAGAGCAGACAAATGGAGCCACATTTGGAGCTAATTAGAGCAGAAGACGGCAAGTTCTAGCAAGCAGGGTCGCCTCGCTTCGCATACGTTAGAAGATAGTGCGCGGCGGTGCTGGTGGCGGCGAGGGCGGCGGAGGATGGTGAGAGAACACCAGGCGCCACTAATGATTCGGTCATTACACTGGGTCGCCAATTATTCGGTGAATATAAGCGGGTCAAAGTACCGGCGTGTAATGTAATTATTGACGTAATTATGTGTGTACGAGGCCGAGGGTGAGTGGGTCCTGAGAGGAGCGACCGCCGGGCGGGGATGGCCACTGTTAGGGTGGCCCCATTACAGGCACACACAGAACACAGCGCAATTAGGAGCCACATTGCTCGTGGCACGTAGCGCCGGCATTAGCACTGCGGTCCCTCAACTATGCGACGCACGGCGCGGACGGGGCTCGCCGACCGCGACCTTCTGACCAAATCTCTACGTAGGTGGCTGCAGCGCCTCGGAAACCAGTCACTTTGCCACTCTTTCCAAAAAAATCAAGAAGAAGTGCTTCGACATGCGAGTATAAACTGTCTTTTATCGTTCTAACACTTAAAAAAGTTTTCATATGTCTTCGGGAAAAGTGCAAGGGTGCAAAAATTTCTTTCGAAATAACTTAAGTCACCATTAGTTTATCTAAAAATAAACGTACTGCCACCGTCTAGGACTGGTTTTAAATTTAAAAAGAAAGGCGGAAATTGCGTAGTGACATTCAGGCGGTCTGAAGTCAAGGAGCTCATACGCATAAACTGAAAGCTTATCTTTAGAAGTGCGCAGCCGGCCGGTGTGGCCGTGCGGTTCTAAGCGCGTCAGTTTGGAACCGCCTGACCGCTACGGTCTCAGGTTCGAATCCTGCCTCCGGCATGGATGTGTGTGATGTCCTTAGGTTAGTTAGGTTTAAGTAGTTCTAAGTTCTAGGGGACTGATGACCTCAGTAGTTAAGTCCCATAGTGCTCAGGGCCATTTGAACCATTTAGAAGTGCGCGTCAGCGGGAACATATATCGGACACTGAGTATTAAGTTCAAGTGAATAACAGTTCTGAAGAAAGTGTTGCTTTGTCGATGAAAGTGCGTTACAATACTATCAGAGTTCGCACAGTAAATCTTAAAACACTACTACACTCCGGGCTATTTGTGCCGTAGTAGAATGAGTTTCTTGGAAAATTCCAGTGTTCTGTCGACATCTGCACAGGGAATTCTCATGGAGGCTCATAGCTCCTTTGAACGTCCGATTCACACCCCGGCTTGCTAACCAAGATGTATCTTACGCGACCAGGGATTTTTTTCCTGGTGGAAGGTCTGAAACTGGGTGCACTAAGCCTCGTTATACTGAGGTGCAACTTGAGTGAGAAGTTGCACCTCCAGTGTCTAGGAAGCTGACAACGGCCGGAAGGGCAGTGTGCTGACTCCAAGCTTGCCGGCCGAAGTGGCCGAGCAGTTCTAGGCGCTACAGTCTGGAACCGCGCGGCCGCTACGCTCGCATGTTCGAATCCTGCCTCGGGCATGGATATGTGTGATGTCCTTAGGTTAGTTAGGTTTAAGTAGTTCTAAGTTCTAGGTGACTGATGACCTCAGAAGTTAAGTCCCATTTGAAATCCAAGCCCTCCACATCCCATATGAATGAGGTCGTAGGCAGAGGATGACTTGGCGGCCGGTCATTGCTCACCGGCCCGACACGCCCATTGGACGGACTCTGATGTCTATTCTGTTGACTGGTCCGATGCCGCTCACCACAAATTCCTCTCTTGCCCCAACCTCTTCATCGCAGAGCTGCACTTTCACGCTACGTCCTCAATTATTTCTTGGATATATTCCTATCTCTGTTTTCCCCTATGACTTTGACACTCTACAATTACATCTAGTACCACAGCAGTTATTTCTTGACCTCTTAACAAACATCCCATAGTTATGTCGATCCTTCTTCTCCGTGTCTTCTATATGTTTCTTTCTCCGTTGAATCTATGTAGAAACTCCTCATTTATTATCAGTCCACCTAACTACCAACAGTTTTCTGCAGCCCCACATCTGAAACGCTACGATGTTCTTCTGTTCCTGTTTTCCCATACTCCACGATTCAATACATACATTATCAGATATTTCTTTCTTACATTAAGACCAATATTTGGTACTAGCGGACATCTCTGGCTCAAAAAGGCCCTCTTTGGCTGTGTAGTCTGCTTCTTTTCACCTCCCTGATTTGTCCTCATTTATTATTTTCCACTGAGGGTAGAGGAAAACATCGTTCTCCGGAATGCTGATGTTAAGTTTATCACTATTACATGCTATAACCTCTTTACTTTCGTCTTTCTTTAGTTTACTCCCAGTCCATATTCTGTACTCTTTAGACCCATTCCTTCGACGCTTCCTGTAATTAGTCCTTATTTTCACTGGGTATAGCCGGGACATCAGTGAATCTTCTCTTGGTTACTGTTTCAATCTGATTTTTAATACTACTCTTCCTTCATGGCTTCTTCGACGTGCAGATTCGATAGTAAGGTCGAAAGACTACATATCTGCTACATTTTTTAATCAGTCGATTAGTTCTAGGGCTTACATTCCTATTTATCCCTCTTCTTTGCATGTAGCATATTATCCGCCTTTCCTGAAGCTTACTCTTATTTTCCTCAGAAGTTCAAAGATGAAGCACCATCTTATACTGTGGAACGCTTCTTTTAGGTCAAAAAATCCTATGAAAGTCTTGCTTTCATTATCAATCGAAAAGTTAGAACTGGCTCTCTGGTGTCCTTTCGTTTCTGAAACCCAAACTGATCGCCGACTGAGAGACCCTCAATTTTCTTTTCAATTGTTTTGTATATTATTCCTGCCTGCAACTTGGTTGCATGTTCAAAAATGTTCAAATATGTGTGAAATCTTATGGGACTTAACTGCGAAGGTCATCAGTCCCTAAGCTTACACACTACTTAACCTAAATTATCCTAAGGGGAAACAGACACACCCATGCTCGAGGGAGGACTCGAACATCCGCTGGGACCAGCAGCACGGTCCATGATTGCAGCGCCTTAGACTTGGTTGCATGAACCGTTATGCTGATTCTCGCACTTACCCGCCTTTGCTGTCTTCTAAACTAAGTGGATGCTATTTTCCGAAAGTCTGATGGTATGTTTCTAGACGCACATACTCTACACAACAAATTGAATAGTCGTTTGGTTGCCACTTCGTACAATAACATTTAAAATTCTAGACGAATGTTATCTATCAAAATGGCTCTGAGCACTATGGGACTCAACTGCTGAGGTCATTAGTCCCCTAGAACTTAGAACTAGTTAAACCTAACTAACCTAAGGACATCACAAACATCCATGTCCGAGGCATGATTCGAACCTGCGACCGTAGCGGTCTTGCGGTTCCAGACTGCAGCGCCTTTAACCGCACGGCCACTTCGGCCGGCGAATGTTATCTATCCCTTCTACGTTATATAATCACAAACGTTCCATAGATCTCTTAAATTTCCACTCTAATTCCGGTTCCAGTGTCTTCCATATTGACTACCGTTTCTTCCTCAAGCACATTATCGAACAAGTCTTTAGCTTCGTAGAGGTAGTAGGACAAGTCCTTAATCTCGTATACGTCTTTAGTGTGTTCTTTCCACCTATATGGTCTCTCCTCTACGCTTACCGATAGAATTTCAATACTACCTATTATGTTGACACAGTGTCTTTTTAATTTCATCGAAGAACATTTAAACATTTCTATCTATCTAATCAATCTTTCCGACGACAATTTTACACTTCAGTTTTTTCACATATTTCCTGGAGACGTTTCGCCTTAGCTTTCCTGAACTTCCGAATTATTTCATTCCTAAATGACCTTTATCCCCCTTCATTCCTACTAAGATGACCACACTCTTTCATAACTCGTTCATATTGTAAGGTGTCAGGCAAATCCAACACCTTCCATGAAAACCCTGACATGATAAGCAAACCCAGTAGTATGTCACATAGCTCCGAATAAATCGTGACATTAAATTAACCAAAGTAATACGAGTAACGAGTGAGCAAAAGGAATACCACAGACTAACACAAGAATGCCTAAATCCATGTCATACCTTCCCACCGTTAGACAGACGGAGTTCCGAGGGGAGAAACGAGAACAGAAGACGAGAGCAGAACCGTGTTAAGCTAGAAGGCTCTACGATAAGGGACGAACACCCACTTACCAGCTAACCGACAGGACCACCCCCCAGCCCATGTTAAAAGCTAGAGCCCTCCAGAAGAACAGTATAGATCTTACGCTAACACTAAAAGGGTCTGTTGACTGTAAGTTGTGTTCATATCACTAAAGTTACAGATCATACATCAGAGCTTTTATAATTATTGTCTTCGATGGATTTAATTAGTCTTAGCAAATTGATCATGAAAAGGAACCACAGAATACCACCCAAACACAACACTGACGTATGCTACCAGAAATATTTTTCTCTGTGATTCGTGCGTAGTTTAATTTTGGCGTCGTACGTCAGCAATGAAATCTTGTTCAATAATAAATACCATCAGCACTGTTCTTAGAAAATGCAGTGTGATTCTATTAATTTTTTTCTTTTAAAAATAGAGTTCAGTACCACCGGTGCACATTTATTTCTTACACATCGGAATATTGTTTGCAGTTTCAAGTAATTTAAATTTGCCGCTGTGATAAAAGTTAAGATGGCGGCCAACAAAAGATAGAGGATTTCTTTTTTAATTAAGATTTTCCTTTGTTCAATAAATGATTAATCATTTAAATTTGTGCCACCAATTAAAAAAATTATCAAATTGTTTTGCAAATTAGTTTAACACAAACCCATGCTATTTTCAACTGGAAGTACAGACGAAGTTGTTATATAATCGCAACTAACAATGGCTGCGCTTCTTGCAGCTATGATAAAACAATTAATACAAAATTATAATTAATAGAGGAAGTGATTTTTCAATAAATAATCATAAATAGTTTTAACACATTTGGCTCTATTTGTTTCTTACCAGCAAATGAACATAAAAGTACAATAATTTTACATTAAATGTTTTTCATTCAACAGACCTCAAATCGATTCGCGTCTTACGTCGGCGACGTACATCAGAAGAAGACGACAAAAGGGTACACATCAAAAGAAAAGAATGACATAGATTAACAAAGAACGTGAGACAAATATTGTCTCTGTTTTACATAATTATTATATTTTTAAGAAATAATTACATAATTGATTTAATATTATTGAATTACGTAATTTCCCATATTCCACTCGTCGTGGATGTTACAGATTCTTGAAGATGTCACGATACACTTTACAAAAAAAGTGGTTCAAATGACTCTGAGCACTTTGGGACTTAACTTCTTAGGTCATCAGTCCCCTAGAACTTAGAACTACTTAAACCTAACTAACCTAAGGACATCACACCCACCCATGCCCAAGGCAGGATTCGAACCTGCGACCGTAGCGGTCGCGCGTTTCCAGATTGTAGCGCCTAGAACCGCTCGGCCTTACCGGGCGGCTACACTTAACAGTTGATCGTTGCACCAGTAGGGAGGACAACAAAGAAAATAACAGAACATCAAACGGTATAACCTCGTCACTGTTTTAGAAGGCAGTCTTTATGTCTCTACTGGCTGAGGGTGCAGATTTGAGCATTTTTTCATCGGAGGAGAGGTTGTATGGCACCACTCCACGGATTGGCACTTCGGTTCGCGTGCAAGATGATGAACCCAGCAGGCAACTGATGGACCCCAACTGATGGACGAGTGTGTCAGCACTACCAACAGAGACGTCCAACTAAACATCGAGGTGTTTTACGAACCACTGTGGAACTGGCATTCCACACTACGACGTGTAGTATGTTAGCCTTTCGTTAGACATCGATCACCTGAAAAGAGTGTCCGCAGGTTCCAACATTGCAGGAGTCACAGCTGTGTGCGGCCGACCGGCACGCGGGAGATCGGTTAGGCTTATACGAATTTGTCGCGATGAAGAAAGACATGGCGTCCAGCGACTCACCGTGCTTTTGTGTACTACCAGATGCTCGCAGACCCTCTGCACGCCCTATACGTATCTACGGTGCTCTGATTTTCCACCATAGGAAATTCATTGACAGCTCTCGGTTTAGGACGCACCTCCGTTACAGACGTAATTTTGAACGCTATGTATAGGGTCGCCACCTATCAGAACATCATGAAACTATAGGGAATGAAGCGTGAATATTCCAGGATTACACAACAGACCACTCACTTTTTCAACTGAAAAATGTATTGTTTTATTTATTGAGCGCTCCACGTGGATTACTTTTTCTTGTCCAATTTGTGACTTGGGCATGCATACCTGAACTATTCTTGTTGGCCTTTGCTGTCGATTCTGATGAGACGAAACCCGTCACTGACCTGTTCGCAATAGCTCACTGCCTTGCTTTCTTATTCATAAGTTCGAAAATGGGTCTGGGCACTATGGGGCTTAACTTCTGAGGTCATCAGTCCCCTAGAACCTAGAACTACTTAAACGTAAACAACCTAAGGACATCACACACATCCATGCCCGAGGCAGGATTCGAACCTGCGACCGTAGCTGTCGCGCGGTTCCAGACTGTAGCGCCTAGAACCGCATGGCCACCCGGCCGGCTTATTCATAAGGAATTCTGCTCCAGTTATACAATTTTTTGACGCTGTTGATATTACCCTTCATATTCCCAGAATGAGATTTTCACTCTGCAGCGGAGTGTGCGCTGATATGAAACTTCCTGGCGGATTAAAACTGTGTGCCCGAGCGAGACTCGAACTCGGGACCTTTGCCTTTCGCGGGCAAGTGCTCTACCATCTGAGCTACCGAAGCACGACTCACGACCGGTCCTCAGTTGGTAGAGCACTTGCCCGCGAAAGGCGAAGGTCCCGAGTTCGAGTCTCGGTCGGGCACACAGTTTTAATCTGCCAGGAAGTTTCACCCTTCATATTTATTTGAGAATAAATTCTTATCTTCTTTTCATTTCTCTTCAGTTGGCGAAACTATATCTAGGTTCAGCCTTTGGCTTTTTCTTTTCAGATTTTCTAGTTTTCCTACGACTATGAAACCGACATTGCCCTCTGCGACGGGTAGTTTGTTAGACTTTCCTTAGTTATTTAATCATTTACTTAAGTTTGTCTCCACCTTATCAGTCTCCTCCTGCATATCTGAATGAGGGGCGAACTTGTAACCTTTTGTAGATGGAGATATCATCATAACACTCGTTCAATTAAAGGCCACATGTTCTGTGGATGCATATTGCGAATATTTAATGCAGCGGTTTCCTTTTCCTTCTGCATACTCATGAAAAAAAAAGATGTCTCCTTATATCGGGAGACTTCAGACGCCATTGTTGATAACTTTTATTCAAAATTTAAGTAATGTGTGGGTGCAAACACAGTACCAACGAGGTTTTGATACTAGTGAATAAAGTTATAGCTTTCTTCTTTTCTCTTCATTTTGTTCGTCATTGTTCTTGGCAGTTGGCCCAGCCGGACATCACATGACATGCCTTCAAGTTCCTCAGTAAATAATTCACTCAGTTTTTTTTTTTTACCATTACATAGTGCAACCAGCCCTCGGACCGAACACACTGAGTTACCATGGTGGCGTCCCTAGACCACAGGTCTAGTAGCGTAGTAGAACGGTATATTTCAGTAAGTGTTACACTTCCTGATGTGAAAAAGAGCATATTGCAATCGTAACTTAATAACTTGGGGCTGTGGATTTCAAAATAAAGTATGTTAATCTCTTGTTTCTCTTAAAATGTAGCTATACATATTCAGGCATGATTGCACTGATCCCTAAATTCCAAGATATGTGGGACGGCATCTGAAGATTCTAGATCAGCCATGGATGCGGTTATCCGCACTAATGAAATAGAGTGTGCTTAGGTAGCTGTATTTATTGTCCTTGAACGCATTTAGCACATCCAGTGAGGAGGTAGAGACCCAGAATTGTACTTCTCCCGTGCTGGGGGTGGATGAGGGAGGGGGAATTTGATAAAGGGCTTTTCTGTTTGGTTTGTTGCTTGCAGCGTTCTTCACTGTAAGTGTTGGCTAGCACTCTAAACGTTACACTACGGGATTACATCGCTTGAAATATCAATTATGGCACCAGAGATAAGATATTCATTCATATCAGTAGGATATGTACAAATTTCTATTTACAGTTTTCTGCTAGACATTAATGGGAATTTCGTCCTGTTGTACTCGCACACTGTTTCTCTCGCGCTTTCACATATTTGTAATACTTGTTTAAAAATGATCCCTTCGCATAACGTCTCTTACTTACAGGCACTAATGTACGTGACCTACACTAAAAAAAAAAAAAAAGACGCTATATGTAACTTATGGTGTCGGGTAGCGATATAGATTTAAAATTTTCTCTGTTTAAGCTCTTTGCATATGGTAAAGTTCTCTCATAAGGTTTTTGAATATATCGAATGGGAGATTTTTAATAATTTTTAAATTATAATTCTGTAAGTATTTTATAAAATTCGTACAAAATTCGAAGCACTTTGCCCCGTATCTCAGCCTATAGTGAGAATTTCAAAATGCTCTCTTGACACAACGTACCAGAAATACGAATCAGCATTGCGCCTTACGTACGTTCTATCGTCAAGCACCAGTGAGACGAAAGAGAGGATTCGCACATTTAAGCGTTAGTTGACAGAAGCAGTGGCGGAGGCCTACACAGAGAAAGTGGAAACGCCCAGCGTGGTTCTTGCAAGGCCGCCGGCAGCTATAGTTGTGCCACTAGCTCCACCCAGAAATTACACTGCAAAGTGCTCCACTGTCCGCAAGTCCAGACCGGCGCAGTGGTGTTGACGCGCTCTTAGAAGAAAGCGCAGTTGTTATGCGCACTTTTCGAAAGACGGACCAGATTGATAGCTCTGAAGATACGGGAATGAAATTTTGTCCCTTACTTTATAGAAAATTATATTTAACTTTTTTATTTAATTTAGAATTTTACTTCAAAAAATTATATATTTGCTCTTTTTTCTCAGAAACTATTCAAGAGATTTCCAAATAAACTTTCTCTAATCTCTTTTCATACAGTAAATTTCGCCCTTGGTTTTCTTTACTGTATATGGCAATTTTGGCCATCATAAATTCTGAGAAAAGGTACATCAACTTAAAAAGATAATAATTTTCAGGAAATGCAATTTAAAGCTGGACGCAACGTTTTTTTTTCTTGTGTCGCCTCTTCAGAAGGCCGTAGATTTGTACTCATGGTCCTCTCTCCTTTTAGTGCTTCTCCGTTGGTTTCTGCTTTCCTTTACCAGATCTTCAACTGGCTTTTTATCTGCAGAGAAGTGCAGTAAATCTATTTTTCTCATGACTTCATGATTGAAATTTCCTATCTTAAAGACCATCGTCTCTAAAACCTTCCTCTTCTCTAGTGGGTACCCGCGCGGTCTCAGGCGCCTTGTCACGGTCCGCGTGGCTCCCAACTCAGAGGTTCGAGTCCTTCTTCTGGCATGGGTGTATGTTATCCTTCGCGTAAGGTAGTTTAAGTTACATTAAGTAGTGTGTATGCTTAGGGACTGATGACCTCAGCGGTTTGGTCCCATACGACCTTACGACAAAGTCACAATTTCCAAATAAACTGCATGGTAAGTTGCAGTTCGGACATCTGTAGCATATGAACATATGGTTTTAGGGCATCGTTTCCATATGAGTGAATTTAGAGATACATTTGGATTCTTGGTTTCGCCACGAAATACTTCTTTAGACGTTAAGGATAGACCAGACACTCGTAAGATTGCTTGAGAACATCAGGAATAAAATTTGGAAGCCCATCCTTGTGAAAGTATGGTTTGTTATCCCTGTGCGCTTGTCGACATTGAAGTATACTTACAAAAGGTGGACGTGGCGCGAAGGTCACGTCACACATTTTATAATTTTTCTGGCACTTCAGATGCGATTTAATCATTGCAACTGTTTAACCTGCCTAGTCGTCGTATATGGGGTGTCTGGGAAATCTGATTTCTCGTATCACTAGTCAACAATTCAAGCAATTCGTATTAATGTGTTTTATTACGAAATGAACAATGACTATACCTAACTTTGGCAATAACACAGAAGTGTCGGATGCACAGGGCGACATGCAAATAAATCTCTTCAGTATATATAGTTTCTAATACAAGTCAAGTAGTACAGCTGACTCTTCTATTCAAGTCGCTAGCAGTGCGGCTTCCGTAGAACTCGGCCGCGGCCAGTCGGGTGCGGCGCTTATGTTCTCTTTGCATAGAGGCCGCTGATGTCGCGTTGTCGTCCTGGAGAGGGGTCAGTCAGCGTGCAATTGGCTGACGACTTCTTCACAGTCCTCTCTGCTCTCTCGTTCAGGTGTCGCGTGCCGGCGCTTGACTTTGCGCCATAACAGAAATTTTGGAAGCTTATTGTCCATAAGGTCTACTAGTAAATAAATAATAAACTAAAATCATGGACGTCCCCCATTACGCCAGGTACGGTGATGAGGTCCCAGGACTGCCTAATGTACGAGGTCGGCAAAGAGCTGATACACGTCATCATCGTGATCATCATCGTCATCATCATAGTCATCATTATCGTTATCATCATCATCATCATCCTTTCAGGAGGTTAAGTCTTTATGTCTGTTAAGCCACATTTAATCTTTGTCTCAGTTTTCCTGGATCTTTCCGGCCAAAAGGTCTGTATGACAGTGCCACTTTCGGAATCTTTATATTCTCCATTCTTCCTAAACGCTGTTCCCACTTGCTTCTATATTCGTTTATTTTACCCAATTGTTAATATTTGTAACAGATGTAGTACATCCCGTAAATCCCTGTAACGCCCTATGAAATG
The DNA here is from genome assembly GCF_023864345.2 of Schistocerca serialis cubense. NCBI lineage: Eukaryota > Metazoa > Arthropoda > Insecta > Orthoptera > Acrididae > Schistocerca > Schistocerca serialis. Next base: position 272,300,379 of record NC_064642.1, read on the forward strand.
GTATTTCTGTAGTCTCATTATGGCTGTAGTATTTCTGTCTTAATGTCCACGTTTTACTATCATATAGAATGGTCTAAACTGCCGTCATCTTACGCTGTTTCAGCTATGTTTCAGTCTGTGCTTTTTTCACTGATCCTCTATTAGTTCCCCACATAGCCTGGTATCTTACAATTCTTGTATTCTTATCTCCATCGTGATCATACGAGGTATCACAGCCTAAATAACCTGAATGTTGAATCTATTCTAAAAATTTTTCATCCGAAGTAATGATTCCTCTTGTTGGCTGTTCGCTCTGGAAGGCCATGACTATCGATTTCAAGGTAAAAATTTCAAAATTAAATTCTTTACAAATCTTATGTGACAAATAAATAATTTCAAGATTTTAAACATGGCTGAAACAGGAACTGTTGAAATTCTTCAAGGTAAATGATAACAGCCAAACAGGTGCCGGAAAAAGATTTATTAAAAATTCTTGACCACGTTTTCGTATATCTACATATACCTTCATCAGAAGTAAAATACACTAAAATCATATCCTGCAGTGGAGATACATGAAACAATCGTGCCACTGCCTTTGGCACGATTGTTTCCTGATGCTTAGTAGCCAGTGGCCCATGTTCTGCCCGTCACACGGCAAGTGGTCGTTAAACCGAGGCCTCACACGTAAGAATACCGCTACCGTCATATATTCGCTCCTAGCAACAGGGAGAAAGAGTCTCACATGTACTGCTCACCGATTAGCAAAGCTTTATCATTTATCATAAGTTTTTTTTTTCCGCTATACCTCCACAATCTTTCGGCACGAGGTGAATGATATTACACGGTCAGTAAACTTAATAACAACAGTGACAGTCTCACCACATTGGTAGTGCCACAGTGTAAACGCATCCATCTACAATACACAACTACATCCAGATGAATGAAATGGCATTACAGCAGAACTGTTGTATCTCCTTCTTTCTTCGTTTATCTCAACGAAGAACCAAAACATTCAAAAAACTGAGTACATTTTGATGTCTGGCCAATAGTCTAACGTCCTCTGGCTGCGTTCTTCCTTCTCCTCCTCTCTCCAAAAGGCATCTTTCTTTCTTGGTGGTTTGGACTATAACCTCAGTTGCTTAAATGTTCTTCAGAGAGACGTCTGGTCTTCCAATTCTCTTTCTGTACGTCTCAGTTCTTTCATATATTTTATCACTTCCGTCGTACATAGTAACTTGGGCTTCCTCTTTTGCTAATATGCGAGAAGGTGACTGGTCAACCAGTTGCGGACATGTTCATACAGGGTCAGACGTTTCATGCTAGCTCCTGACTTCGTCGTCCCTTACATTTGTTATCATTCTACACTGATCCTCTTATCTTCCTAATTATCTTTCACTTTTGGATTTCAAGTCTGTGAATGAGAGCCTTGCTATTGCTACCAGAAACGGTGGAGCATGTACGCCACCAAGACGCATGAATGTCGGGTAGTGATTCACTTCTGGGTTGGGGGGTGGGGGTGGGGGTGGGGGGAAGGGACACAATTTGCTACAGATATTCTTGGTCAATTGGTGTGCTAGCTCCTGCTTCATTACTCGAGCTGACAATTCTATTTATTCGAAACGACTGGTTTCCAACCTTCCACCCGGGTGTTTAAACCTGTTTGATTTCTCCCTGCCACAGGTACAGCGTGCAAGGTATATCGCTTACGTGTTTTTTCAAGTAATAAATCTAGCTCTATCTGCGCGGCTAGTCGTCTGTAAACTTTCAGTCAATTCACTGAAGTTTCTGTTGAAGTATACAGAAGTGCCAAGTCATTCGTAAGTGTCGGCAACCAATATTGAGTCAACTGAGCTTCTGCCCCAGGGAGATGCGACTAGAAAGTTGCTGTCTAGCTGCAGTGTACAAATAAAGAGAAGAAGGGGAGACCATCTTCTTGTCTTACTCTTGATTTCAAAACTTCTTGAAAGTGCTCCTCTATACATTTTTTGCGATCCTGAAACGTGCGTTTGTTTGAGTGTACAAAGAAGCGTTGACTACACTTGTATGTGGTGGCAAATATGCCCTGGTACGTAGAATTTAATTTCATAATGCGAAAGAGAACGAACTTAGACACACGATATGACTCCAAAGTAAGTGGAAAGATTATCACAGAGCACACAATTCCATAAGTTCAACACAACCTTAAAGAAATTAGTGCCTGCATATCAAATATCTGCAAATATTGCACTAATGAGTAGGCTCGTGAATGGTACAGTTTACTTTCAACACGTCATAGATTTCTTCTTTAGCTTCCAGCCTTGAAATGGGACTGTCCGCCCTGATGTGTGTACATGCGTTCGAAATGCAGAAATAATTATCAGCGAGACTAAAAGCAACAGTAATTTGCTTCGTACATAACTTTGCATTAGATCACTGAGGTGACAACACGAGGCCCGATATCAGCAGCAGTAGTCCTATAGCATAACAGGCGTCCTACCTAGTATAGTACCTGAAACTTAATTACCACACAGAGATACTCTACTTCTTATTATTCATAATTCTAAGTACCATCTCTGTAGTTAAATGGTGTTTCGTCACAGTAACTGTGACTCTCATAGTTAACTTTCGTAACACAGCAAGGTAGCGGTCCACCAGCATGGCAAGATCAAATAGGTAAAGTACAAAGGATGAAATTTTTTGTCAAATTGATTGATAAGACCTGAGTTTAGTAATTCCAGTTCCAAAGAAGCAGGTGCTTACAGGTGTGAATACTGCCGAACTACCAGTAACATAATACTGACAATAATTATTTACAGAAGAATGGACAAACGGGCATAAGCCGACCTCGAGGAAGATCAGTCTGGGTTGCGGAAAATTCTGCACCACACGAGGCAACACTGACTTCATTATTTATCTTAGACGATAGGTTAAAGGAAGACATACAAATATTTATAACTTTTCTAGATTTAGAAAAAGCCTTTCACAATGTTGCATTGAATACATTCTCTGGCAGTCTCGTTCTTCGAGTATGTTTCACATTCCTTGACCCGCTAAGTTTAAAATTTTCGATTATTTTCAGTTCAACCTCATGCATGTTTTGTGCTTCGCCAATGATGGCCAAAAACAGCCCTGTTGTTTGGGCTCATATATTTCTTGTATATACCTACAAAATTCCGACCAGTTTGTAGTGTATAAAAACGATCACATGTTCCACATTATAATCTGTATAAACCAGATGCGCAACACTTTTTAAGGTTTTGTATTTTAATTTAAAACTTAACTGGCCTGCTGTTCGAAGTAATGTTTTGTAATGACTAGGGAAACCGTGCACCTACGCTTCCATACCACAGGTGCAATATATCAATGTAATAAACTATTTTCTCCTTTGCATTTTTTGTATTTTTTTTTTTTTTTTTTTGAGGATCAGTGTAACTAAGTTTCTTTTAAGGCCTTTGGCTCATGCTTCATTTTTTGGATGCTTAACTACTCCCGTTGTATTTCCGTTTCATCTAGTGGAAGCTTACAGAGGCGAGCTACCATAGCAAAGAAATAAGTCATTTTATATTGTGCTGGGTTTTAAGAGTCATCCCCTATTATTGCATCTGAGTGTGGTGGTTCGAAAGTGGACGAAAATGTTCGAAACTAGTCACTGATAAAAATGTTATATGCAAGTGTGACAGAGACCTTAATTAATAAATTCAAATGAATATATTGACTGTATGGGCGAGAGAAGAAGTTTACATCACCTAAAGTGTATTATCATCTACATTCAATTTGACAAACAAAATGAATTGTGATTCCTCTAAGAATTGATATTACACTTCAGAAAAAATTAATGTCGATGACATTATAATAGCATGGAATGAAATAAGCAATCACTAACGCAAAACCAGCTTCCGTGCAGCTAAATATAGCAACGTTTGAGTGCCTATTGCGCTTTGTGGACAAACGCGACCGGCTGTCTACACGTGGAGTAATACAAACAAGCATTTCAGTATAATCTCTCCACGTAAAACTAATTTTCGTTACAGTAAATAAATTGATTTGGTTTCACCTAATCCTTATGCACTGTAATGTCTGCCAAACGGTGCAGACTTCGATCAGACAAAACCAGCTTATTTCCCAACGTCAGAAACAAAGCACAAAATGTCTCTTAGGTATACAGTTGCAAGTCCAGACAAGGAATGTTCAAGACTATTGGCGAAACACTTCCAATGATCCAAAATGGCTCTGAGCGCTATAGGACTTAACTTCTAAGGTCATCAGTCCCCTAGAACTTAGAACTAATTAAACCTAACTAACCTAAGGACATCACACACATCCATGCCCGAGGCAGGATTCGAACCTGCGACCGTAGCGGTCGCGCGGTTCCGGACTGTAGCGCCTAGAACCGCTCGGCCACCCAGGCCGACTCCAATGATCCAGCAAAGAGGTTGCTGAAGAGCTTGCATCGATATATCGTAAGTAGTTAGAGCAAATATAAGCATCGCTAACGTAAAAAGACGGAATACACTGTGGAGAAAGGAAAATGCTGAGTAACAGGGACCTTTCAGTTTGATGTAGTTTAAGGTCTCTTGCATAAGACTGTGTAACTTCTGGTGCAGCCCTAGCTCCTGCAGATAATTGATGAGGGTAGGTCTGTCAGCGGTCACAGCCTGCTTAAAATCCACAACGACTACGATGTGCAAAAAACGACGTCGTACTTCGTGTGGTGTGACCGCCAGACACCACACTTGCTAGGTGGTAGCCTTTAAATCGGCCGCGGTCCGTTAGTATACGTCGGACCCGCGTGTCGCCACTATCAGTGATTGCAGACCGAGCGCCGCCACACGGCAGTTCTAGTCTAGAGAGACTCCCTGGCACTCGCCCCAGTTGTACAACCGATTTTGCCCCACACGGCAGGTCTAGTCTAGAGAGACTCCCTGGCACTCGCCCCAGTTGTACAACCGACTTTGCTAGCGATGGTTCGCTGCCTACATACGCTCTCATTTGCCGAGACGACAGTTTAGCATAGCCTTCAGCTACTCCATTTGCTACGGCCTGTCAAGGCGCCATATTCAGTTACTATTCTGAACAGATAATATTGTCAATCACGTACCGTCAAGAGCGACGTTCATCATTAATGGATTAAAGTCAAGTATCAGACTAATTACGCCCGCTTTCTGACTTCTAATTCCTTGTCATGTTCCCGACCTCACGTCAGTAGAGCCCTTCCCTCCTCACGCCAGCCTGCGTGAGCTAAAACGCGTGCATTTCGGCCTCCAGCTGTAGCACGGTGTTGGCTCTTCTGCCTACACTACACTTCTTCCCAACCATGTTCACTTGTTGTGGCAGTGCCTTCGGGTTCATTCTCTGTTATGTAGAAGAACATCTTTTTCTACATTCCCTCTGGTGTTGTCCCTATTGCATAATTTTCTCACATGGCGTGGTCGTTTATGTAATATGATGTCAGTATATTGACTTTGATTATGAGGCAACTAATTATTGTACTGCAGACCATTTCGGTCAGCAGTGCTATTGAACTTTAATAGGATTAATAATAAGAGGGCGTGCTGTAGCTAACCCATCCAAATTACTTATATAAAAACTTTTTAAACTTATTAAATAAAACAAATTTTATTAACATTCTGCATCTTTATTCTTCGTCTCTACATATTTATTTATAAACATAATTACCCTTGTGACGAACACATTTCTCCCGAGGAGAGACCTGTTTGTTGATACCAGCACTATTGAATGTTTGACTTGGTTAACAGAGCTACAACCTCACCTCTGCTTGCAACACTTCATCACTATCAGAGTGGTCCTCGAACGTGTTCTTTACGTTTTGGAAACAGAAGAAAATCGGATGGTACCAAGACGTAACTGTACGGAGGATGATCGATTTCAGCAAACCCAAGGCAACGGAATGTTGCAGATGTCGCAGTGCTCGGTGTGGTTTGGCATTGTTATGCTGAAGAAGGCGGTTCTTCACGCATGAAAGAACTATCCGAATTCGAAACTCGATTGGAGGACGGTGTTTCTCACCCACCGACGTAGTTACGCTGCACACCCCATGATACACGCTACAATTCGGAGCCCTCTAAGTAGTGCAAATGGGTAAACATGAAAAATAAAGATATAGAATGTCAATAACTGTTGTTTTATTTAAAATGCTGAGTTGAACATGAACAAAAACGTAACAAGGATACGGGAATGTAGTCGAATGAAATGAGGTGATACTGAGGAAGTTATATAAGGCAATGAGACACTTAAAGTAGTCGATGAGTTTCGTTATTTAGGTAGCAAAATAACTGATGATGGTAGTAGTAGAGAGGATATAAAATGTAGACTCTGAGTCACTACTTTTCAGCCCACCCTCTTATGTAAAGCGCCTCAGCGATCTATTAATAGGTATGTGAAACTGTTATGAAACAAGTTTGCTCCCTCTCAGTTGTAATCCTACGATTCCAACGAAGTTAACTGCATCGGTCTCTTCTATTTACGGGGTAAGAATATCATAATTAAACACGACCGTCACGTTTGCAGGAACTTCAGCGCAGTAGAGCTGACTGTTAAATGCAGTTGAAAATTAGAAAGTTCACAATGGAGTTCTGCTTTGAGCGTAGCTGCGCAGAAGAGAGAACTCTGGAAGTGGCTGGCAGGGCTTCAGTGGCAGAGGGAAGGGCCTTCTCACAATTTCAGTGCCGCGGGGTTTTCCGATGTGCGTGCGTGTGCTTTTCCACCTAACAGAATATTCAGGGTCAACCTGTTCCTAATATTTCCTCGTTTACTGTACATTTTGTGTATTATGTTGGTTTAGGCTGACTTTCCCAAACGCCCAATCCAAGGGTAGACTCACAGAGGAAACGGTTGATATTAAAACATAATAAGAATAAAACCGTTCATGAGAATGAGGAAGTGTGAGACACTATTACTGATACTGCCCGAAATAAGATATTGGCAAGAGATGAAGAGACGGGGAAAATAGTCCAGCCTTTTGCTTAATGCCACTAGCGTCAGCAGTATAATATCGTTAACAAGCCGTAAGAAAAATCTGGAAACTAAGAGAGAACTCAAGAGTGACGTCAGCTGCTGAATTCTATCTCGCTGTAAGGAACCACCACCGAATCGAGCATGAAATACATACAATTGTAACCCTAACTTACATTACGCCCTGGAGCCTTCCATAGTGTCATATCTACGGCTTTCATTTTTTATCAGTCGATATCCGTATCTGAAGTAGTTTATGCCATTTCTCCTCTTTACCATGCTAGGAATTATACTTGCAACAGCAGTATAGACAGCATAAAGCCAATTATACCTTTTGGGCGTATACGGTGGTTAGAAATAGTACCGATCAGTTTAATAAGTTATGATTGAAAATACTAACAGAAACACTGAGCAAACAGTAAATGAAATCTGGAATACGAATTAAAGTCCAGGAGGAGGAAATAAGAACTCTGAGGTTTGCAGATGACAGCGAATGAAATGAGGTGATGCTGAGGAAGTTATATTAGGCAATCAGACACTTAAAGTAGTCGATGAGTTTCGTTATTTAGGTAGCAAAATAACTGACGATGGTAGTAGTAGAGAGGATACAAAATGTAGACTACCAATGGAAAGAAAAGCTTTTCTGAGCAAGAGGAACTTGTCAGTATCAAATATAAAGTATTAGTAAGTGTTTACTAAAAGTATGTAGTGCAGCCATGCATGGGAGTTAAACACGGTGGAGAAACAATTTAGACGAGGAGAGAATAGAAGCTTTGGAAATGTGGCGCTGCAGAAGAATGCCGAAGATTAGTTGGTTAGATCAATTAACTAATGAAGAGGTACTGATTAGAACTAGGGAGAGAAGAAATTAGTGGTAGAAACTTATTATAAGGAAGGATGGGCTGATAGCACACACTCTGCGACAACAAGGCATCGCAAATTTGGTGTTGGAGGGAATTGCGCGGGGAAAATTACAGAGGGAGACTTAGAGATGGATACGGTAAGCATACTGAGAAGGATGTAAGTTGCCGTAGTTATTCGAAGATGAAGCGAATGCACAGGATAGAGTAGAATGGAGAGCTGAGATCAGACCAGTCTTCGGACTGAATACCAGAACAACAACACTCTATACTATATTTACACATTACTCAGAAGATTCTAACACGAATGTTTCTGATCAAGTTATGGGATAAAAGAGCGTTTAATTAATTGTAAAATCACTACTAGGATTCACAATTAATGACATACATATTATATAATCTATGTGTGAATGGTATTTTCAGGGATTATAACCTTTTAAATTCTCAGACCTTTATATTCCATTCTTATGTCAGTTCTCATATTGATTATTATGTTTTATCCGTATGTTTATTGTTCAGGAAGATTTGGTGCATTCCCCTGGATGAACCGATAGCTGGAATGTTTGAAAGACAGAAATTCCGAACTCCACGAGCATCGTGCGAAGGCAGGGTCGTGTGAGCGACATTTCCTCGTATACATTTCACTCGGAAAAGAAACCGCGTTAACGTTGCTGAATGTTTCACACATTGGCAATAATTTCGCAGCTAACCGCCTTAACGGATCACTTTATAGAAAACTGGAGTTCGGAAATCACTATGAATCAAGATGTACTACAGGAATTTCAACAAAAACAGTTTCAAATAATCTTCTCATTCATTTGTTTTTCTTCTTTAATGCTTTCAATAGTAGACGGCTGAGGAAAACGTTATTTCAATATGCATAGGAAAACATTCGTGTAGTAATCTTCTGTGGCCATATGTAGGTCAATTAAACACAGAAATAAAAATAATAAATGGATTTCGAGAACGAGGCACGGAACCGTATAGCGGAGATGTCAGACACCGTGCGATCACTTCGGTTGAAGTATTTCCTCGCTAAAAGGCACAAAGTACCTAAAAAAGTACGAACGTCATTTTCTCAGAATCGGTCGAGCATCTAGGAATAAACCGAGACACGTGTTCGCTTATTTTGACCCCTGAGCGAAGTTTCTGGGAAATCGGGTGTTCTCCTTGTTAGTAGTTCGCATCTTTATCAAGTCGTAGAATCGATAGACGGCGCTCTTCGTTTCGTAGGGCACGAATAAACCAACAAAGGCTTTCTTAGTCTTATTTTCTCTCTTTTCAATCACTGATAGATGTGCTTTCGAATGTTAACGTCACTTATCGAATTGAGAATCGCTGTCTTAACTGTGCAAATTCAAGCTGGCAGGGAATTTACTTGGCTAGGATGCACGGTTTACTGAATTCGCTTTGTGTGTTAAAAACTTAACTACATAGCTTTGCTTCTTTCGATAAATTTTGTTCTTATTCCTTGTTACGGAAAAACAAATTCATTAAATTTAGTTTTGTGAGTTGGTTGCCTATTCATTAAATTTTGATTTCATTTTTTCTACGAAAAAATGCCAAGGAAACAGTAAAGTCTTCCTGAATAAACCAGAACGGCTAGAAGACTGAGGACTATGGGGTCTTAATAATCCAAGGAAGAGCATGAGATGAGATTTCCTCCGGCTCGGGAACATGGATGTTTAACTCACTCTTTGGAAACTACTTCCAAATGCGAGAGATGAGTTAATTCGGATCGAGAGCATAACGCATTATCCTGCTCCTCATAACCCCTCAATCACAAAGCTCTTAAGTAATTTTTCTCCAAAGTATTAATATAGGAGCGGAAATTCTGACGAGAACTAGCGCTGAAGGGCGAGTATTTATATTCCTTATATTCCTTTCTAACAATTTTCCATTTCGTTTTAAAAGTGTACAACTCCTGGTTAGCTTGTGTTATGCCGTTATAATACACAAAGCACAAGGTCGGACACCCCGTATTGCGGGCATGGAACTTAGTATCAGTGGCTTTTCGCACGGCTAGCTCGATGCTCTACCGTGTTAGTGGAAACCTAGAAGCCTTTCGTTCATGCCCCCAAACATACGACTTCAAACATTGTATACGAAGAAGCTTCGTAAGTAAAAAATAGCTTCCTCGCCTTCGAAGTGTCTGGCAACGCCAAGTCTTTCAGAATGTTTCACGCAAATACAGTTATCAGCTGAGATCACCGAGTGTTTCACTTCTTATGATTGTAAGTGCAATTAACACCTGCAGTAGGACCCATAGAGATAGACAACGAAAGTGGTCGCATTAACTATCGTGAGCCTGACTAGGATCCCGCACCAATGATTAAAATATCGTTAAGGCTTTTTTCTTAATTTAAAATTGTTGTTATCAGCTGTTATTTAAATTTTTAACTCTTTCTGTTGTCAGTACACTTTTTCAGTAACCAATGTAGGATACTGATCCAGTGTTGGATCTATATGCTCGATCGCTTTCGTACGTTTAGGTCCTCATGAAGATATGCTCATTTTCTGGTCTCTGCATATAACTACATGGTATTCGGCGGGACTTAGTGAAACGCTGTGTTCCAATATGTTCTGTCTACCATAAATACGTAAAATAAACAACCTGTCCGCCATATTACGGAACTGTTTGTCCCTGCGTGTCCGCAGCGGATGTCAGCAGTGGACACTTCATAGCAAAACACTGCCATTATTAACTTTCGTACTGAGGAACAGCTCCTGAACTTGTTTTCTGTGGTCTTTCCAGAATACTATGTGGTTCGTAGTGCTGGATCTACGTCTCACAAATTGTTTCTATGGGACTCACAAACCCTTCATCTTCAAAATGACCTTCATCTAAATAATGCGTTAAATGTGTTCTAGATTTTACCAAACTTTCTTGTTTGTTGACGTGGTGGTGAAAGTGAAAAAACGTTGAAATAGTTTAGAGATTCGTAGCCTGTTGAATAACCTGAACCGTGCCTTAGCTCATGACCAGCCGCATCAGCTTTGGCACGGCGATCGTTACAAAGCATTCACTTAGCTGTCTGGTTGTTGCTCCCAGTTTCTGAATTGGATTGCCTACTCGAACGTTCTTCGTCTTAGACAGACAAACGTTCATGCTTAAATAGATTAATCCACTCATAACTTTTTTGTTTCCTAAGACAGCTGTCACCATACTACAGCTGCATTCTGCACGTAATATCCGCTGCTTCAGTCTGTTCAGGCACAGATGTGTTGTGTCGTCCGAAAAAAACACAGCCAGGGCAAAAGCACCACAGGTGCAAAGATGCGAGCTGGCGCCAAAGCCATAGAGATTCGCCACTTGCGCGAATTATACCAGCGCCACGGGCGGCGCTGAGGATGAAGTTATCGGCTTCGTCTCGGCTAACTGCCTCCGAGTATTATCCGCTAATGACCAGACGACAACGGACAGAATCCTACTCGGAAGACAAAAAAGTAGCTCTCGCCCATCTGGATATAGATCGTCATCCAGGCCTGACTTAGACAGGGAAAGTCGTTTAGTGAACTTTTAGAAGTGAACAGACGGTTGTTGTAAATTGAATTTGCTACGTACTTTGTACGATATTTGCACTTAGCCACTGAGGGCCTTTCCTGTGTTATATTAGAAGCAGTTGAGGCGTAGCGCCGTATAACGATCCTGCCTTGGAGGCGGTTAAGTGAGAGAGGTGTCTCAGAGCTGGATAGTGACAGATGGTGACGCGAGACTGGACGCTCACGTAGTTTATGTATCAGCCGATAGAGGACAATATTGAATAGGGGGACTGTGATTTTACTTTCGATTGTGCCCTGTAGAGAGCACTAAAGTAATAGAATGTTTTTCATAAACTGTTCCAGTGTTTTCATAAAGAGTTATTATGTCTTTTTGTGTATGTTAAATGTTATAAATGTGTTTTAGTAGTATGGATGATGAGTGAGTGTGGTTTAAGGTTAACATGAAGATAATTGTTTAACGAGTTATGTAGTAGGATTTAGTGCGGGAACATTTCGAAGAAGTATGGATATGGACAAAGGCTATTTTTGTAGAATAGTTTTGTAAAGTAAGTTTATGGTAAAGGGAAAGTTAATTTGGGTATAAATAACAATAGTAAATTACTTTATGCATTAACAAAACTTCAGTATATTAGATAATTACGTCGGTAAAAAGTGCAATCGTGAAGTTTACTATTTTGCGATTGGTTACGGATGAAAATCGCGGACTGACGTGGGAGAATGTTGTTTTGCTATTGGCTGTTAAGTAAACTGACCAATGGTGAAGCGATATTCTTCGCGCGCCTTTCTCTGTTGGTAGAGAAGACTTAGAGTATTCGAGGGAGGAGTGGGAGCCTAGCCATGAAACAGTTCGGACGTGTCTAGTAGTAGTTCCGATGGAAATGAGAAGTTGCCGTATCCAGCAGTGTTTCATACATCAAAAGTATAGGAAAGTGACGGCATAATTTTTCCGATGTGTGTGTAGAAATTTCGGCATTTTTAAGTGAATTTTTTGACGAGAAAAGTCATAAATTCCGCGTGGCATATTGAGCAGGTCGGTGGCTAAAAACTGACACTGCATTAGGTACCGACGAACTTAATGTTTTGCGAGCATTCTCAACAAAAAACAATCAGTATTTTTGTAGCTATTACGTTTTCAGGAAGTGCAACACAATAAACTTGCTAACGTGAGTGAAAGGGATTTTGAGTGTGAGACTAGCACGGGTTTAGCAGTGGTACTTGTTCACCTGAGTTTCAGAATATATTAATTGAGGAAAAAATTTCCAACCTTTCATTTCGTGTTTCTCCCGAAACATAGATTAGTGACTTTCATTGCAGCCTGGTTCACGTCGAAGTACAGTAGGTTTCACTCGGCTTTCCTACTGATGATTTGCTGAGACAATGTTCACAGGTAGGGGCAGGTCCGTCGCAAAGGGACGGAAGGAACCGCGCCGCCGCACAGTGTTTCAGACTTAATTATTCAACAAGTCACAAAGATAAGTAAAAATTTTTAACTCATTTGTGTGACTTCATTAATAATTTGTTGGATGTTATAGAATGTTTGTTCTCCTATCCTGTTACCTGATCCTGGGGCATAGCTGTGTAATAGCGGCAGAGAGAAACTGTCTTAGCGGTTTGCTGCACCAGAAGCCGTTTCACGAACTCACAAATTCAGTTCACTGTAACAAATTTGCCAACTTGGTTAGCACAGCAGTAGCGACGACGCTTTTACAAAACTGTCGACGAGGGATTACAAAAAGATGATTAGTCACTCCTTTCATTTCATCCTCAATTCCTGAAGGCGACGAGGCACTCAAAATATAGTGACATGAAATCACTATTAATGGTGCTACTTAATGAACATTGGCGGTTAACGCACTGGAACACAGGTATGTTCAGCTATGTAATTTTTAATACTGTTGACCCACGGAGTAGGAACCAAACTGCTTTCGCTTGCTGACGCTCCTCGTATCTAACAATAAAGTCCCAGAACGAAATAAAGTTTTATTCGCCTTACAAACTGTCCGCATTAGGTCAATTATGGCTTATTACGGATCCCATCTTTCTCTCGGTCTGCCAATATCTCTTTTCCCTTTTGGTTTAGAAATCTTAATCTGACTTCGCAGTGTCTCTGTATCGAGAGATTAGATACTGGCGGAAGTAAATCTGTGAACACGGGTTGTGAATCGTGCTTTAGTAGTTCAGTTGGTAGACCATTTTCCCGCAAAAGTGAAAGGTCCTGAAATCCTGTCTCGGTCCAGCACACAGTTTTTTTAGCTCTCGTCTCCATGTTAGTATCTTACCATAATCCATTCTTATTTGATAATATTTTTTAACTTTATCTATTTCTTCTTTTTCTTCTTCTTCTTCCTTTATTCATAGGCAGAAGCATGTTTTCTTCAGTACCGCTCATTCCATTGTTTCCCTCGACGGCATATACTTCTTTTACCAGCTGGTGAGTTATTTGTTACAATTTACACTATCAGCCGTTCATCTACCCTGTCGATGTGTTCGTACCATTTATGCGTTCTCTCATTTCCCACTCATTAATGGTGTTTATTTTGCATCTTTTTTTTAATGCCTTCACTTGTCTCTCTCTCGGCGTCTTCACCGCAACTCTCTGCTGCATTTTCTTTTCTGTGGTTTCCAAAGCCATCTAGTTTTTCATGTTTCGGATGTTGTCTCAGCTGTGCATGTTCTTGCTATTGCTTTGTATATTCTGGCAGTTTCCAACTATTCCCCCAACTAATTCCTCAAATAGTATTGAGCCGTGGTAAAAATTGTTGTTTTGAAAAGCGCGCCGCAGTGCGTGGTGTGAAGCAGTCGCCCTCCGTTTCTGGCGGTTTTGCCGCTCTGGCAATCGCAGCTTTGGTGTCTCCCTCTGGTGGGAAAGCGGAAAGGTTGGCTGTTCACGTGCATTTAAGGGGCGCTATGAGCTCGCCAGTCGCTCAGTCGGAGTGAGTCTGGGTCAGTCTCGCGTCACCAGAGGCTGGTCTGTCTCTCGTTCGCATTTGTGCAGCAGTTAGTGTCTGTCGCCAGAGTGCTAGTATGTCTGTCGTTTGGATCAACCCTTTAAAGCCGGCAAATGAGAGTCTTGCCACTCCGCCAGTAACAGAACTCAGCTAGTGGTCGCCCGGTCAGAACTGAGTTCCTGCATCTGAGTCAGCGCGTTAGTCCGCTAGTCTGATTGAGTTGCTCGGGCAACGGTCATTGGCGGTTGGATCGATCGCTTGGTCGGTCGCGCACTGAGACACAAGATGACTTGTCCGCCTTGAGCGTCGGCGCATGTGAGGTCGCCACGTGAGTCCAATGGGCCGCGCCGTATAGCGAGGGCTAGTGGCTTCGCGGTCGACACGAGAGCAACAGGAGTCAACCCACGACAGCGGGCTGGCCGGTGCGAGTTGCGACGCCGTGAGATGGGAGATCGGCGCTCCTTTCTGCGTTCGATGAAGCGGCTGGCAGCGGACGGTTCGGGAGAGCGTTGGGGGTGCTGCGCCAGGTTTTCGCCAGAAATCGTAGTTTATTAGAAGTTAAGTGGTTGGAGATATGTTGTTTCATTTACTTGTTAAATTCTACTTGTTTTCTTGGTGAGGTCACCAGACGCTTGTTTTGGGGTCGTCCCACCATTCTTCTCCGTTTGCTCACCCGCGGGAAAGTAGTTATTTATGAATTGGGTTGTCCGTTTTTCCCTTGTGGAGTAGGGCGGGGTAGAACAACCAGCGGTTCTGGTTGTTCAGTAATATCCCTGTCAATCTGCCTTACGTTAGTAGCTGCCTCTGTCATGTTTGTCGGATTTGGTGTTAACGAATTTATTGCTTGAAATGCAACGGCCGAATTCCTGAGATATGTTTTTATCTTGCCTATCATCTTGATAGGCGGTATATGTGCAATGTAGAGCATGTTTGTATATTCTATGTAAGACTGCATTTCATGGGTTTTATTTAAGTGGTCATTTTAGTATATAGAGTTGCCACCCTTCCACCGTCAGAGTTTTTTTTAATCAAGTTGCACCTTGGTGGCAAGTTAAATTTTTTTATGTTTGTGTTTTGTACCATTTCCATCCCTCCTACGGGGTGCATAACTTATGTGCTTGTCTGAGCTGTTAAAATTTTTGGTTTAAAGTAATCTGGCGTATTGCAGATTTGCACCAGTGTAGTCTTTCAAAGGCTGTTGTGAGCAGTCGTGACTACGGCCGTGTCAAAAGGGAGCGGCAAGGTTCTCAGACCGAAAGCTCATACTGTCAAAATTTGTTCTTTCTGCCTCTGAATAAATTGTAACTTGATATTAGAGGGTCCGCAGCTCGTGGTCGTGCGGTAGCGTTCTCGCTTTCCACGCCCGGGTTCCCGGGTTCGATTCCCGGCGGGGTCAGGGATTTTCTCTGCCTCGTGATGACTGGGTGTTGTGTGATGTCCGTAGGTTAGTTAGGTTTAAGTAGTTCTAAGTTCTAGGGGACTCATGACCATAGATGTTAAGTCCCATAGTGCTCAGAGCCATTTTGATATTAGAGGGTGCTTTCTGATTAAAATTTTACATCTGTTTAAAAAACGGCTTTTAGGAGTAAAATTTCCATTTGTTGAAAGAAAATTAATTTGTTTTCATCAGTTACCCACTGGCAACTACTTCCACACGCACACAGTGTGATTAAATGTGTTAATGTTCTAGATCAATCGCTAGTAAATAAAGTAAATTCTTAAGAAAAGGTTTGACAGCAAATTCACGGTTGAAGTATCATTTATCACCCCATAATTTTGATTGCTTTTGCTGCTTGTTCTGAGATCTCCGTCTAAACATTTTTACTGCTGAAAAATTCGATACCAACGTATTTAAAGGCCGTTACTTGTGTAATTTTTCCATATAGTTCCAGTCAGCATCTGATTGGTTCCACAAAAATGGTCACACATTTCGGTTTTTGAGCGCGTATTCTCTGGTTTCAAGCCACGTTCGGTGGTTAGCTCCCCACGAGATTTTTGAAGAGGTCTCCTCTGCTATTGTCAAGCGGTTGGCTGTCGTGTGACTGCCGCTGCCGTGCTTATAGAGACCCTCCCACAGAGACGGCTCTACTGCACATTCCGCACCGTATCCGGTGATGTTTTGTGGGCACGACCACCGCACATTCTTCAACTCCCGAATCATAAGATCCCAGGCCGTACTGCAATCAAACCGTATTTATTGAGGGTGTTGTCCGATATTTTGATTCCTATTGCTTCATTTATTACGCTATCGCGGAAGCCATTGGCCCTTTGAATAATAGAAGTCTCATCGAATGCAATTCGATGCCTGTTTTCCAGTTCATGTTCCGCTACAGCTAACTATTCGGAATAGCGTAGCCGAAAACACCTTTCATGTTCTATGCGGCGCTGTCCAATAGTGCAGACAATTTGACAAACATAAAACTGCCCACACCCTTATGCTACTCTTTTAAATTAAAGGTGTACTGAGGCCTACATTGTCTTTTACAGGCCTCATTAGTAGCGGACAGTGACTGTAACATTCTCATGTCTCTTTAGGAGCGGGCTAATTTTCCCTGCAATTAAGCCAAAAAAGGAGAAACGCACTCTTCATCACGTCTTCTTTGGAGGCCTCCTGCTTTCGTGGATTACATGAAACTTCTTGCGAAATTCGTCTAGGGCCTCAGAATGGACACTCCTGTGGCAGCTTGTGGCTTGCAGATACAAATGGGCGTGTGGGTGGTCTTGCAATAAACGCTGTGACCAAGATTTACGGCGGATAAAAAAGTCCTTGCATTCGGATATGGCCACTTTTAGGTTTTTGTCTGTCACGTTAAATATGTGTAAAAATTTTGCAGATTATCTTCATTGTTCCCTAGCAGAACTTCATTGTCAGCATTAGAAATTATATTTATTTCTTCGTCCCCCGTTCTGTAACCAATATTAGCCAATAATATTTTTCATCGCATCGTCCGTGACTATAACAAAAACTGGCGGTCTCAAAGAGTCAACTTATCTAAAACCCATTTTCACCTAGACATAGTTCTTGGAATAAAGTTCTTCAATAGTTTTTATGCTCGAAGGAATGCCTCGATTCTAGAGCAGGTTTTAGCACGTCTGGTACCTGAATCCTCTCAATAAAAGAAATATCAAATGGTATGTTTTATTCAAAGGACTTCTCTGCAACCTGTCTAACAATAAATACGGCATCTGTACATAACCTACTACTGTAGATCGATAACCATACTGATCCACTACAAGTGTTGTAATGTTTCTTTACTTTATTGCCATTGTTTTTGTTTTTAGATTTACCCCTCAGGTACTGGTTGGATCTTCCTTATTTCTTGTCTTGTGCGTGATAACAGTAATAAAGGTTCTTCATCCATTTGGAATTTTATTACGAGCTATAACTTTATTAACTTAGTTGGTTAATTTTTCAGTTAGTGGATATCTTCCAGACTTCATCACGAATCCCATCTTTCAATGGGCGCTTCCTATGTTTTAGCTGACTTACAGCTTCGTCTACCTCTGCCTGTGAAACACTTACGTCAACATTTTCCTGTATGCTGAATGATTTCTTTCGGTTTTATAGTAATCATTTTTGACCTTTAATAACTCATTTTAATATTCAAACCATAATACCCCGTTTTCGTCGTTCAATTGAAAAATGTCGTTTAATTCTTTCCTCTGCAGGTATATCGTCCTCAAAATTTGTTTTTGCAGCCTATAGTGGTCATTCCGTACATTTTTAGAGAAGATTATCCACTGTTCATTCTTAAAACGATTTCCTAGTGATTCTGTCTTATTACGAGTCTGTGCAATCTTGATAAGACGTGTATTTTTAGTGTTTTATATTTCAGATAGGCACACCTATTATTTTACGCAATTCTTTTACACCTTTACGAAACCATGGTGTTGTGTTTGTTTTCCTTTCTTGCTTTATAATCTTTGCACCTAAGGCATCTTGAGCTATTGCTTCAGTATTTTATATTGCTTTCATCCCAACCTCGTTCTACTTTCCAGTTTTATCTAACGTTTTCAAAGCCTTATATGCTATCTGGTGCTGGTCATGAACATTATCTTCCATGTAACCAATGCATCTGTTCCAGGTTTCCTGGTGGCCTTTCTTCACTATTCCTTTTCTCTTTATAGAATTGTTTACTTTTCAGGGTAGATTTTGAATGATATTTTTCACACATCGTTTGTTTTTCTTGTATTTTTTCCGAAATCATCGTCTGGTTTTCTGTGACGATTTAAAGTTTATATATATATATATATATATATATATATATATATATATATATATATATATATATATATACATATATATGAAACCATTTTAGACAGAATTTTATTTAACTTTTTACTTTTATTTTGATGTTTTAAGCCAGAGGAAACGCCTTCCACATTTCGTACACCACACTTTCCCTATTATCATGAGGCTGAAATGCAGTCGCATCTGGAGTCGCATCTGTTACACTATTTGTAGTACTTAATCCTTTTAGCGAGGTAAGTTCTAGTGATCATTACTGAACTTTTTCTTATCTCGGGATACAATACATATACATACATATATATATATATATAATCAGGCGGATATTCGTTGTACGGCTCCGAAGGAAGATATACACATTGACGGAAAAAGTGCTTCCGTCGAGAGCGTCGTGTTTAGTGGTATTAGTCTTGACTCCTTCTCTCGATACTTCTAGCAAAGTTTCACTTACCCTAATCTCTGCACTTTGCCTGTTCAGTTATTTTCCACGACGCATTACACTACCGGCATAAACTCGACGTGTATTCGAGTAGCTAGGTGACCACGCTGTCGCTGATTGTTACACACAGGCCCTGGACTCGGCGATCAAAGCGGCCGCCGCCCTGTGGCGCACCGTATCCAGCCCGCTGCCGTATTTGCCGTGGCGGTCGCGGTCTTGACCGCGGCTAGGTCCCCATCTGTCAACAGTCACGGACCCGCCCCTGCCCGTGGCGACTACCTGCACGACATCATGGCCAACTTGCCGCACAGGCGGTGGCGTGACTAGAGCAGAAAGGCGAGTGCTGCGTGCTAACGCCACCTGACTCATTGCACCGAGGACTTGAGCACCGGCCAACATTTCTTAGAAGCGGTTAGTAGTACGAGGAAACATGTATGAATTTGCCTTCAACTAGCTATTTGGTACACAATCTGTAAATCCTGGAGTCGCATCTGTTACACTATTTGTAGTACTTAATCCTTTTAGCGAGGTAAGTTCTAGTGATCATTACTGAACTTTTTCTTATCTCGGGATACAATTACAGACTGCATTTCAGCCTCATGATAATAGGGAAAGTGTGGTGTACGAAATGTGGAAGGCGTTTCCTCTGGCTTAAAACATCACAATAAAAGTAAAAAGTTAAATAAAATTCTGTCTAAAATGGTTTCATTTGCGAGTTATGACGCATATTGTCATTTGAGATAGGCACTACTCATGGACCAGAACAGGCTACTGATGTGTCGTGTTCGGCAGCACATCCAATGATGTTGCTTTGTAGACCCCTCTACACTGTTCAGTTGATTCTGGCACGAAATGCCTTTTATTTGCGAGTTATGACGCATATTATCATTTGTGATAGGCAGTACTCATGGACCAGTACAGGCTACTGGCTTGTCGTGTTCGCCTGCATATCCACTGATGTTGCTTTGTAGACCCCTCTACACTGTTCATTTGATTCTGGCACGAAATGCCTTTGTCTGCTTCGATGTGATCTGTTGTATGCTATGATGTAGTAATAAAGCGGCACCAGACGTACTGCGTAGATTCACTCTGCCGGTAGTTCATACACTGCAGTTGTTTTGCAGTAAATATTTGGTGTGGTGTAGTGGACAATCAGTTACTCGAACCATATTTTATTCCACAGCGACTAACAGGCTGAGTATCGACAGTTTGTCGACCATGAATTCGGTATTCTGCTTGATGTCCCATTCGCTACACTAAACATCTTAATCGTTTATGCACGATGGTGCCTCTGCACATTTCACTTAGGAGCAAGAGAGTATCTCAGTATCATTTATCTCGATGAATGGATAGTTCGTGCAGGTCCAGTATTTGAGCTCGCCATATCTCTGGCTATTAGCGCCCTGGACATCCACCTTCAAGCCTGTCCCATGGAGTTCGTGCATGATGTTGCAAGAGAGAACGTAATACAACTACAGAAGCAAAATTAAAGTGGCTGTGCAATCGTACAGAATGAGATGAATGGAGCCTGCAACTTTGCGAGAGTGATACATGGACAACGCTCTGAACATGAACGGAGTTGTGTTCAATTTTGGGTCCCTTTGTGTCCTGCTTTCTGAGAAGAATAATTTTGTGTTGCACATGTGTTCCCTACTCTACTGTTGAACTCTGAAATAAAGAAATTTCCGACAAAACTTTCTTTAATGTCTCATTCTTATTTTGATTCATACATTATACCCTTGAAGAGTATACAGTTACATTTGAATCACCCTTTATACTATTTACATTTTTGTGACTTATCCAACAGACAAACACATACAGAACATCAAGGACACTCTTCTCTACCTTCAACAGCTGATAAATTTAGCACCATCCTGCTGCTGGCTACCAGAGCACCAGGGAAATTCATGGGAATATATTAGCCGATACATAATCCATGGAGGAGTGCATTCTAACAGATGGCTCAATGCCATATCGCTCTACATGCTGTCGGCGTACAAACAGCAGTGGGAATAAAACTCGCTGAAAGTGACGGACAATAAGCTGCAGTTGGGTAAACGCACTACTTGGCTTTGAAATACCTTCTACTCACGCAGGTGAGATAGGGCACACCCACCTCTCCTTCTGGCATACAAATATCAGTACGTCACAGATTAGCTGAACGTGCATTGCTGCCAAACAGGCGGGCGGATGTTAGCTTACCAACTGTCCTGTCCAGTGTTGTTTTCTGGCAATGAGACGAATATGGCCAAATTTTTGTGAGATTTCTGACCTGCTTCGTGATCTATTAACAGGCTGGTTTGCTCTTCCTCCTTCCTTTTTGTGTTCAGACAGATACGCTTTCGTAAGATTTTTCAGCAATCATTCTATACAAACTAAGTGGAAATGGGAGACAGTGATTGTAATTATTTTATTCTAGGTATTTTTAGTTTTAATTCTTTAACTCAATTCGTCTCGGATTGTTTTACCAAGGACGCAAACAATGACGCTGATGAGCACTGTAAATAGACAGAAACACACAATTACAAGTTTTGTGTGAAAAAAATCATCTTTGAATGCAATAGCACTATACCTGTTGGCAAGAAGAAGTTTGTCATTAACGATGATAGTCTACTGACTACGACCGTATTGAATTTCGCTTTGAACTGTTGAGTATAATCACATAACCTACTTTGTTTCTGATTTTTGGAATGGTTAGGGAGGCAGAATGAACACTGAGGTTGCTGCCTACTCTTTCCGATGTGTTTCAGGACCAACATCTAATCACAGCTTCGAATTAAATTCCTACACGAGCAGAGAGAAACCAGTGACACGACTGAGTTTCAAGATAAAAAGAGACATTGCAGTTCTAAAAAGACTGAATAAATAGCTGCCAGTGGATGCATAAAAAGAACCCAGCAACGTACATGAATCGGCAGACTAGGGTTTAACACAGTAAAAACACGAAAATGAAAAGCGACAATAATTGGTCTGTAAATGAGTTCCTATAGTATCTTTTGTTGGGGTCATTTTGTACCGGACGTGTGGAGGTGCTAAGTAAATACTTAACTGTGACGTAAGTATCGAATTGAGTTTGCTAATATAATGATCCGTAGCAATGAATAGATTCGTTAGGAAAGCAGATACCATACCTAACGTCTGCGAAACACATTAATTGCATTTAAGTCACATGGCTATCGAGTTTTATTCACATGCAGAGGTCTGCATGATCACAGGTAAAAAAACGTACACAATATTCGCTAAGGTAGATCTCATGTTATTTGGAAGTAGTGGTCTCATATATACACAATCGTGAACATGTCATGTCTAACCAGAGCCCAGGGCTGAGGGCAGACGAAACTGGGAGACATAATGTTACATGAAGTAAACCGTAAGGGGAGAGCGTTGCGAAAATGCAGACGCCCCCAGACGACGTCCCAGGGCGCTAGTTACTCTTCAAGGAATTAACATGTAACTTCATATGTCGTTTAGACGTTGTGGTAGGTTGCCACCGTAGAACTTTGTAATCAACAGGAACGTATTAGCGTATAAAGCCAGCTTGATACCAGCCCTTAGAACAGAAACGTCAGTAGGCTCGCAAGGTTTAGAAAGAGAGTGAAAACGTCAAAAAACTGTTGACCTAGCAGTCTCTACTCCGGGGAGCCCGAGGGGCGGGTCTAAATGACATATAACAATAATGTTGCAAGCCTTATTTTGGAGAGCAGTTACGTTTAGCTTTCAGCTGAACAATGTTGATATCAAATACGGACTTAGTGCAACTGCATTAACATCCTCGCCTTAGGAGCAGTAGAGAGGCCTAACTAAACCGTGATTGGCAGGCGCCTGCAGGAGACCTGAAGGATTGCTTGGGTGGCCCCTAGTGGGAAAAATAATACCCCTACGCGACTCTTTAAAACCTCTAGATCAGACAGAAGAAAACAGTCAAATGCCTTCACTGTGAATTGTCCTTCTGCGCTCTGCTCTGTACCGCTCGGGAGCGCAGACTGACCAGTAACCCCTTTTCTCCATCTCCCACCTATGTCAGGACATGACAATGCTTACTAACTCGTCTCTATTAAATAATAGAGAAATACTGAGAAACGGCATTTTTGTATGTGTTTGGTTGACTGTTTGTAATTTAATTTGATCAAGGCATTAATTTATTATCACAATTATACCACCCTGAACTCAGCAAATTATGTAAAGATTGTTGCGTAAAGTTTGCATAATATATAAAAAAGGTACTGTATCAATAATATTGTATAACAATAATTCAGTAATGATACTGAAAATCGATGGTCTATAGTTCACTCTCTAGTGGGTTCTACGGCGTTTTCTGCAACTTATCTCTCATTTCACCTCTGACTAGGAAGTGAGAAAGGACTAAATTGCATCGTTGACAGAAGTCCACGGTGTACTGCAAATCCGTTTGTAACTGACTTTGTGACACAGTTCAAAAATCATGTGAAGACGTGGGCATACCACCTCCAACAGTACCGTGATTAGAAAAGTTCTCAAACAAACCTTTCTGTAGTAGTCACACTTACCTGAAGACAGAGAATTACTAATTTTAAAGTACAAGGTAATATAATTATGAGCACAACACTACTGAATACCGTCGTTACGAAAACAATAATTAAAACGCACGAATACACACAAATGTTCCACTGATACACAAAATCCTAAAAAGATGATTAATCGTGAAATGAACAATGACTCAGATATAGCCAGTGAAATGTGACTCTTCAATTACGTGATGAAAATGGAATTATTTCAAGTTGTTCCAGTGTAATGGAACATATAAATACTATAACAGCCTCATGTAAATGAAACTTCTAATGCTAAATATTTCGATGTTTTAAATACCATTATTAATAACAATAACAACACGTTTACCAAACCGGCTTAGGGGCCAATAGTATTGCACGAATATAAAATATAGAAAAACAAAATTCCGAGTACATTCTACAATTTAACTTTTAAATTTATGTAGACGTTCCGTGTCTGTACAACTTTGCGAATGGCCCTGCAGCAGCAGAACGAATGACGATGATTTTACTCACGTGAACGTAAAACTCGTGCTGTTATCTCGAGTCCTCCTTCCTCGCCGCACCTGTTGAGTACACACTCACTCAGTGTGATGAACTTCTTTGACGGCCAGTGAATGTATTGTCGAGTAAAGCTTATCATACAGAACAGCTATACATGGTGTTTCCGTAAGAGAGTGCAAAACTGTAACACGACATAAAGAATGTCCAATGAACAATTTGAGGCAGTGAACCTGGGATCAGGGAAGGCAGGTAAAGGAAATATGGAAGTAAACTTGTATACCCCTTTGTCTGACATTAATGCTTGTCGGCTTATTTACAACTAAGATGAATACAAGTTTACAACTACTGTGCTATTTATTTACATGCTCAATCTTTATTTCAAAATTTTCAAATGTGTGTGAATACCTAAGGGACCAAACTGCTGAGGTCGTCGGTCCCTAGAATTACACAGTACGTAAACTAACTTAACCTAACTTATGTTAAGAACAACACACACACACACACACACACACACACACACACACACACACACACACACACACACACACCCATGCCCGATGGAGGACTCGAACCTTCGTGACGTGGCAACTCAAATCGCAAGGCCACTCCACGCGTCATTCTTTATTTCCTGCAAAGCAACAAGGAGGACGAATGTAATTACTAGGAAGTCATGATGCAGGTTTTGTTTGCTTTACTTGTCCATAAGGTGGCTCTGTTGTATCGTATTTACGTTGTCCCATGACAGATCGCGCTGTGTGTTGTAACTGCAACCGGAACTGTGGCGGAGTTGACAAGACAGAAAGTGCAGCGGGACCCCCGCAGCGGCCCGCAAACCACAACACATGCAGGAGAGGATGGACACGATAAACGAAGGACTTTACAACAACAGAGTCACAAAAGAACCTAGCTAGACAACCACGTCTACTCGTAAACAGAACACGAAAGTAAATACGCTGTCTATGGCGAGGCGATATGTCCAAAGACGTATGCAAGTTTAAGATGACTGGCTGAGCTTTTTTTTCTTCTTTATTGTGATTTCATTCCCCTGCCCCATATGGGTAGGGGAGCGCTGTCAGCAGCACAATCCGCCGCTCTTCAGCCAAGTGACACGACAACTAAAACAAGGATAAAATGATACGTACAGAAGGAGATAAAAAAGGGGAACATGAAACAGTGTAAGAGGAGAAGATGTAGGTAAAAATACACTGACATGTAGACGTTCATGGGGGACAGTTAAAAAAGCCACCAGAAAGTTAAAAAACACAGTTGAAGATTCTTAAAACACAGAGAAGACGCTGAATGCGCATGCACAGATTAAAAGTTGGCCACAGTATTAAAAACACTCTGAAACAACACACTTAAAACCCACTTGGAGCACACACGACGAAGAATAAAACTACCGGGTGGGACCTGCCGAAGGAAAGGTCAGAGAGGATGGAAAAGGAGGGGAGAGCATGGGGCAGCTGTGGAACCGGCGGGATGAAGAGAGGAGGGGCAACCGTGAGTTCACGAAGAGGCAGGAGACACGTGGGGCGGGAGAGGAAAAGGGAAGACAGGGCAGGAGGGAGCGCAGAGACACTGAAAGGAGGCACTAGGGATGGAGGGGGAGTAGGAGGGGAAAGCCGCTCAGAACGAGGGAGGGGAAGGAGAGGGAGCCCTGAGGAGAAGGCAGGAAGAGGACCTGGCTGAGCGAGAGGCAGGCGCTTAAAGACATGATCGGGGGCGCCGCTATTGGCTGCTGGGACCACGTGTTCCATTGTGGCGCCCTCACACTAAATTCGGGCCAGGAGGCGCGCACCACCATGGCTGACGGCGCTATGGTGCAGAGACTTCTAGGGGTCTTCGACGTCCATGTCGTCTGGCGCGGATTCAAATTCTGCGGCGCGTGGTACCTGACTATGAATCCACGACTAACCCATTCATTACTCAGCGCTATTCAGACACGTACAATACAATTCGATGGGGCAGAATTCACTGACATCCACCTTGTGTATGGGGAAGTACGTTGCAATGCTCTTGCTGCTGAAAGTCTGTACAGGGAACGATTTCCTAACAGACATCATGTGCCACGACGAGCGATTACTTCTCTAGATCAACGTATGCGGGACACTTGTTCAATGGAAAGAAGAACGAGTATCGTGGTTACATAAGAACCACTCCCACACCAGATTTTGAAGACGAGCTCCTGGAATATGTTGAATCGAAATCCACTAAAAGTTCTCGTCGTATTGCACATGAAATAGGCGCTGCATATACTACTGTGTGTTGGGTACGTCTCGAACATCAATGACACCAATCTCACCTAAAACGAGTCTATGCAATGCATGTGACTGACTTTGCACCAAGGATCGTATTGTGGCAGTGGTTACTCCAACAATGGATTTATCGACCAGATTTCTCCAAATTGTGCCATTAACTGATGAAGCCTTATTTGATCGTGATGATATTTCGAGCAGCAGGACTAGCCACGTGTGGGACGAGGAAAACTCTCACGCTGCAGTAGAGTCATACCATCGAGTACGTATTGCTGCGAATATCTGGGCCGGCATTGTAGTCGGAAAATTCACTGGGCCAAATTTTCTACGTGGCTGTCTGAATAGCCACCTGTGCTTGAGGGTCGAGCAAAGAATTCTACCTGAGTGGTTGAAGAGCGTACCCCCTGTCCGTGAGAGGATGTGCATACAACATGACGGTACACCGCGTTACTCCAGTGTGCATGTCCCCAACCATCTCAATGCTGTATTTCCTGGTCACTGCATTTGGAGGTCATATTCCATGGCCTACGAAGTCACCTGACCTGAGTCCCCTTGATTATTTCCTATGGAGATATGTAAAGTCACTTTTGCATGAGACTCAAGTGGATACAGAAATGGAACTAGTTGCCAGAATTGTAGCTTCCTGTGATGTGATTCGAAATACACTGGGGTATTCGACAAGGTGCGTCAGAATGTTGTTCCTTGATGTCATGCTTGAACTGAAGTTGGCGGACGTCAGTTTCAGCACATTTTGTAAGATACAAATGGTACGTTCATTATGTCAGTGATGGTATTTAATTCTAACTAACGTAAATAAAGAAGTACACATAATGTGATTTTATTCTTATTACCTTCTCAACCTGGATTCTCCACCCCAGGTTCCCTACATAAAATTGTTCAGTGGAGCATCCTCTTTGTCCTGTTGAAGTTTTGCATGCTCTAACGTAAACACCATGTATATGTGGTGGCGTAGTAAATCGATCGTAGTTCTGAACTGCTAAAATCGGTTTACGTCGGGCTGCTGCTCTTTTGTGTCCAGCCACTATCAATATTACATGCCTAATAATAACTAAAATTGGGTGTGGAAGTGACGATTGCCCTACCTAGCACTGTTAAACATTCGGCTTATTCGTTACAGAATGAATACTGAAAAAACTACCTACACCTTGTTGAGAGTTTGTTTCAATACCATGTGAAACTACATAGTAACGAACAATGCTACCGAAAATGTATTTATGACAAGTACTGGGGAAGTCATAGAGAATTTCGAGCTATATTGTAGACGAACATATCAATAAAGCCATTCCCGGAACAACTGCGAGCTCTTTGCATCCGTGTGTTATATTTCATTTCGTACTGACATATGGTGCAAAACACATGGTACTAAGCTAATATCAGAACTCCACGTGGTAGCTGGAACTCATTCCCCATTCAGCTACTATCGCCGTCATATCCTTCGTGCTTTCTTCCTCCCTCTCGCTGCAGTCTTATCTAGAGCCTACCAAGAAAACTTCGACAAACAGTGTTAGTTTTACTTTAACGAAGGACGTAGTTTCAATGAATAACGGTCGGATGAGTTTCTTCAGAAAAAGAATATTATCTGAGATTTTTCAGCCTTTGTGCCTTTTGAAACAAATAATGTTAATAAATGTGTATTTTCGATTCTATTTTAACATAATAATTACTACTGTTACAATATCAAAGAACACAAGTAGTTCATAAGCTTGAGTACAGAGGGGAATTAATGTAGTGTTATCCAGTGTAACTCGCTGAATGTTCAGTGTCCGCTGTCCTGACACACTGATATGTTCCACAAACAGTGATACAATAGAGGAAATTACATTTAGTTTCTGTTTTGCTACAAAAGGTTGTGACGTTTCAGATAAGCATAACTTCCACTGTCTAGATTTAATTTGATCGCGAAGTCACACTTTATTGCCTTCCCCGGCTGAAGAACAGAGAACTTTTTGTAAGTCGAAATTCCTGTGGCATCCGATGTGAAAATAAATAGTATGTGGTATATCAATCATGCGGTTACAAAAGGGACACTGAATAAATAGTGAGAGTAGCTACACTATTGAAAACAATACCATCCGTTACATTGCGACTGGGCTAGATGGTCATATTTCTCAGAGCATTAATATCTGTGGCGTGTGGTGTGATTTCATGAAGCATTTTGCATTCATAAAAAAGTGATTTTTTGATGTTTACTTCTGAATCATACTATCGCTGTGAATGATGTTGCATTACTGAATAAATCCACTATCATGATAGAAGCTTGCGTAACATTTTCATTTTTCTGTTATGGTCACATGTTGCTGATTGCCAAATTGGTGTGCATGTAAGAAGGTAGATTTAGGGATGATATGCAGTGGCAAGGGGCAGTGCATCACCTGACGCTTCAGCCGGTAGCGCCATTCTGTCACGTCTGTTTGTAGCTCGCACTTCGACGTGCGGGTATAGCATTTGTCATTGATTCTCTTGTTGGTATAGATCTGGAGAAGGTAGAAAGTCACTGTAGTGTTCTTTGAAGCAGATATGAATCAGATATGAGAAATATTACGTAAACATGGGACATCGGTGTTTCTCGGAGCATAAACGGGACGCCTGACCCAGCTTTGCTAGAAAATGGAGAAGGCAACGGCTGGAGCATGTGGTGCGCAGCAGAGGTACAGAGCACATTGACGAGACCGTATGAAGTTCTCCATCCTTCTCGACCCCAGATGCGTCACGTGAGCACTTTCATACTTGCACATCATTATAGTACGACTAGTTACAGAAAAATGGATACCCGCCAGGGTAGGTGAGAGCTCTAACGCGCTGCTTCCTGGACTCGGGTAGGCGCGCCGGCCCCGGATCGAATCCGCCCAGCGGATTCACTACGAAGGCTGATGTGCCGGCCAGCCTGGATGTGGTTTTTAGGCGGTTTTCCCCTTCCCGCTAGGTGAATACCGGGCTGGTCCCCATGTTCCGCCTCAGTTACACAGCTCGCGGACATCTGAATAATTTCGCACTATTCCATGGATTACACTCGACGCAGACAGTTGGGATACACTAATTCCGTCCTGGGGGGTACGGGGTGGAGACAGGAATGGCATCTGGCCACCCCTTCAACATTAACATGCCAAATCGGATTAACGATGGCTGACCCTGCGTAACTGCGGGACAAGGCTCAAGCGATAGGTAAACAGATAGATAGTTACAGAAAAATGGATATCCGTCTTGAGTAAGTAAATGAATATGTAAATTGTAGTGAGGGGGAGAAAAAACCAGAGCTGCGCCAGTCACGAAGTGTCGTTTCATCCACTAAGCGTTTCGACAGTTAAGTAGCATCATCAAGTTTAAGTATGAACCCTCTGTCAGGCACTTAAATGTGATTTGCAGAGTATCCATGTAGATGAAGATGTACCTTTGACACAGCACTTTGTAGTGGAGATGTTAGGCTACGACTGAGAGTGTTAATTAATACGTGAAACATATTCACAACTTTACAGACGAGTCATAAATATGAGAGTCACCTACAGAGTTATAAGAACAGTATACTTCCTGAAATTCTTATTCCGAAACTCATACAGGCTTCCTACTTTACAGCCGGCCGAGGTGGCCGAGCGGTTCTAGGCGCTACAGTCTGGACCCGTGCGCCCGCTACGGTCGCAGGTTCGAATCCTGCCTCGGGCATGGATGTGTGTGATGTCCTTGGGTTAGTTAGGTTTAAGTAGTTCTAAGTTCTAGGGGACTGATGACCTCAGAAGTTGAGTCCCATAGTGCTCAGAGCCATTTGAACCATTTGAACCTACTTTACATCAGTCAGACAATGTTGTTCTTGTGTAGCCAAGAAGCCACACCTTTTTGCCAAAGAATTTAATAATTAAGAATTTACGTAACAAACAGACGGATTAGGATGTTCTGTGTTAGTGTGAACAGAATCACAGAGAATTGTGTTAAGTATACGCTTATCAACAGTAGTAAATGACTAACGTGGTCGTTTATAATATAAGGCATTTTTCTTAAAGTCGTAATTATGCAGGCGCTCCGCTAATAATAGATTTTTGTGGCGTTAAATCAGGTGTTTGTTACTCGGATGGCTGTCAGTTTAAGGAAGTCAGAAAAAATTGACGCAATTAGTTTGATTCAAGGAGCAGATTGAATGTCAGAGGGACGTAAGTACGTAATAAATAAAACCCGATTTCGGGAATGGGTCTAGGTGTCTGTGTTTGTTCAGCATATCAGGGGTAAATGGTAGGGAGATCTTAATACACTGGCGCTTATCAGCCACGAACCTTCAATGGACGCAGCTATTCAATATATCTAGCGAAAGGGCTAACAATGCCGGTTGCTCGTGTGAGAGCAGAAATTGAATCACGACCACGTTCAGCCGGCGCTCTGTCTCTGCCACCAGACCAGACAAGACCGGTCGCCACGCACCCCCTGATCGATGCGCCACCTCCCCCCCCCTTCCAACGTCATCCCCACTCCCACTCTACCACCCCGCCCCCTGTCCTACGCTGGACGACTGACTGGTCAACCGGCAAGTTCCCGCCAGCGCCGCTCCAACTTTGAGTCTCCCCTGACAGTTGGGCGTCCCCTGTGCCGCGATGCTGCGCCACTCTTTTTACCGTCTCGACGACTCTGCTCTGAAAGAAGAGCACCCACGAGGAAATATCCCTTACATCCTGTGTGTCCGGACCCTTTTACCTTGTATCTCGTGGACACCAGAGTGGAATGGCATTTCCCTGGCACCGAGACAAAATGAATTTTACGCTTTTCCAACGTTACATCACGTCGTCGTAAAAAAGGATCTAGCTTAAGGCACAGTGAGCTGCTGACACCATAGTATACATGCATAAGAATCACATATATTGAATACAAATACACCAGATACGAGTATTATATGCACGAAATGTACTCGCAGTTGCGAATATCAATAATCATCAGCTTTATAATGCAATGACGAAAGCCACTGCAGTATCGTATTTATCCGACAATACCTGGCAAGCGTCATTCAAGTAACATGTCACTCCCATTTGGGAAGATGCCAGGTGATCAAAAAGTCAGTATAAATTTGAAAACTTAATAAACCGCGGAATGATGTAGATAGAGAGGAAAAATTGACACACATGCTTGGAATGAAACGGGGTCTTATTAGAACAGTAAATAAATAAATAAAAGTATTGCTAGATGCGTGAAAGATCTCTTCCGCGCGTCGTTTAGTGATAATCGTGTGCTCAGCCGCCACTTAAGTCAAGCTTGGCCTCCCAGGTCCCCAGACCTCAGTCTGTGCGATTATTGGCTTTGGGGTTACCTGAAGTCGCAAGTGTATCGTGATCGACCGACATCTCTAGAGATGCTGAAAGACAACATCCGACGCCAATGCCTCACCATAACTCCGGACATGCTTTACAGTGCTGTTCACAGCACTATTCCTCAACTACTGCTATTGTTGAGGAATGATGGACATATTGAGCATTTCCTGTAAAGAACATCATCTTAGCTTTGTCTTACTTTGTTATGCTAATTATTGCTATTCTGATCAGATAAAGCACCATCTGTTGGACATTTTCTGAACTTTTGTATTTTTTTTTGTTCTAATAAAACCCCATGTCATTCCAAGCATGTGTGACAATTTGTACCTCTCTATCTACATTATTCCGTGATTTATTCAGTTTTCAAATTTATACTGACTTTTTGATCAACCGGTACATCATGGATGTTCGAGTGCAGTTTGTAGACACATGGTTGACGACATATGGAAATTTGGGACTGGTCTGATGCATGCTTTGATAGCCTAATGGTGAGGCGACCGCTCGTGATAAGCAGGAAAATCTGGGTTCGAAACCCAGTCCGGCACAAATTTTCACTGTCGCCATTCCATTTGTAAGTAGGCTGTTTATGTTTTCTCTATGTAAGTAGGCTGTTTATGTTTTCTCTATGTAAGTAGGCTGTTTATGTTTTCTTATTGGCAACGTTACGTAGCGGTCAATATGAAAATCACTGGCTGTGCTGTGTGCAGTCTGTGTCTAGTTTGCATTGTTGTCTGCCATTGTAGTGTTGGGCAGCGGCAGCTGGATGTGAACAGCGCGTAGCGCTGCGCAGTTGGAGGTGAGCCGCCAGCAGTGGTGGATGTGGGGAGAGAGATGGCGGAATTTTGTAATTTGTCATGAACTGCTATATATATTATGACTTTTGATGATATCAAGGTAAATACATTGTTTGTTCTCTATTAATATCTTTCATTTGCTAACTATCCCGATCAGTAGTTAGTGCCTTCAGTAGTTTGAATCTTTTATTTAGCTGGCAGTAGTGGCGTTCGCTGTATTGCAGTAGCTTGAGTAGCAAAGATTTTTGTGAGGTAAGTGATTTGTGAAAGGTATAGTTTAATGTTAGTCAGGGCCCATTCTTTTGTAGGGATTATTGAAAGTCAGATTGCGTTGCGCTAACAAAATATTGTGTGTCAGTTTAAGCACAGTCATGTATAAATTGTTCAAAAAGGGGACGTTTCATACATTATACAGCTGGTGGTTGTTCTTATTCGCAACTACGAATACGTCCCGTGTATTTCATGTCGGCTGTTCGATGGAACATTGCGACGTAATTTGGACTAGCACAGGCACTGCAATAATATATGGGAAAATTCTAGGTCAGTTCCAATGTGCACACCAATAACGCAAAGCGTAGGCAGGCATGTTGTAAAGCATGATAATGAACGAACTGGTATCCATGTCGCATGAGTGATGCTGTAAGTATAGCGCAGAGACTTCCCAGTGACTTTTAATGCTGCTACTCAGAGAGGCTACTATTGAAGTAAAACTTCCTTTCCTATCACGGATTCGGGATGCTTATGCTACTGCGAGTTTAATGGCCGTAGGCAGTGGGCTACAAGCCCAATTATTAAAGGGTCTATGAATCTAATTCTATCTGATATGCATTAAATGCGGTTGTCTCAAGATATGTGAAACCATAGATATCTTACCTGAGTACAGGACTATCAAGTGGTGGGAACGGAGAAATTTCTGAATTCACTAATCAGTTAACTCATAAATTAGTCAAAATAGCGTAGAGCTGCAGAAGATCCAGTGGCCGTCGGTTTCAAATATCTACTCGAAGGCAACGGTTGTGCGGAGGGACACCGGCCTCTCAGACAGCCAGACGCCTGGCGCCACGCCAATAGCGCCAACCTGTGCGTGGGCGGGCCGAACAGCCCCTCGGATGAGAGCCTAAGCGATTGTCGCCAATACCGCCCTCGCTCTTGTTGGTATCAGCGACCTTTTGCTGTCGGAGGAAGCGCACACTGTGTAAGCATCCGAGATTACAAAACTGAGAGACGCTCTCTTGCTCTCAATTCGTGGCAGTGCTTGGTAGGGTCATATGGTGGCAACATATTGTAAGGTTTATTTCCACGACCGGCAGTCGTGTGGCGTATACGCCAATTTACACAGCATGTATTGGTTTCCAAAGTAATGGGAGAACCTGGCACCATAAGGCTCATTTTTGATAGAGTAATTCACGGTAGAATGCTCATAGCAAAGCCTACTGTCCTTAAGATGTAAATATTCAGTTAGAACCGCGAGAGATCGGCCTCTTGGTTTGATAAATATTAGCTCGGTAGTCGTCGTCGTGCTACCCCTAACATTGTGCTCGCAATGCGTTTCGAATTAGGTTCTTTACTATAACTTGTCATTCAAATCCTGGAGTTCATCTTTGTTAAGCTGTATCAAAACTCTCTCTAGCGGCTGAGATAGTTCACATAATATTTTTTCATATTTTCCGTCTTTCCGTGAAATTGTGACTTGGCCCACACAAACTTGTGGATCCCCTGTGTAGCCCTACATTGTGCACTGGCTGGTTACCACCTACTTGTATCGAGACTGCCTCTCTTTTCATATCTGATTTTCTTTTACGTGTCTGTTAATAGTCTGTATTATCCCTTTGTTGTCTTCATTCTCCAATTTATGTCTGTCAGCAATTCTCTTCTTTGCTTACTGGTTTTCCACCTCAGCTGTAGATATTTATACAGATGTAAAGCAGTCTTTAATCTTGCAATAGGTGGTAACTGTCTTTCCACTTAGTTATATGTGCCTCAATCGACTTATATTTCTCTTCTATGCACTTCATCGTAATCATTTTGCTCTGCCCATCACTCTAATTTTAAAACGTTTGCGTGGTATTTCACTTGCTTTATTTGTTGTATTTTTATATTTTCTTGTTTCATGAACTGAATTCAATATATACTATGATATCCAAAGATACTATGCCTTCTAATTTTATCTGTTTCATACTCTGCTCCTTTCTCTGTTTCGTCTCTGAAATCTACTCATTCGTCCTCTAACGCGTTCCTTTTCCATGTGCAGTCAATTATTGCCAACGCTCCCTTTGAATTTCTCAATAAACTCTGGTTCTTTCATTTCATCCATATCCCATTCCAACTATTTTCTGTCTTTTAGAAAAATCTTAACTTTTAATCTACAAGTGACAACCGTTAAATTAAGGTCAGAGCCCGCATGTGACCCTGAAAATGTCTTACTGATAGGTTGATTGTCTGCAGTTCTCCCCCAAACATGCAACCTTCTTTCATAATTCTTTAACCAAGTGCTGGAAATGATGAAATTGATGAAATTAAGCACTATGCAAAATTTTACCAGGCGGCTTCAGCTGTCATTCCTTTCCCCCAGTCCATATTACCTTACTAATTTTCTTGTCTTCCTCTTGCTATTAGCGAATTCCTGTCAACCACTTTCCCCTCTCATAATTATCTGAATAATTTCTTTCATCCCATCATACATTGTCTCTATGTCATCATCTGTGGAGCTAGCTGGCATATAAACTTGTACTGCTGCGGTGGACATTGTATTTGTGTCTACCTGGCAACGACAATGTGTGCTCTTCATAGTAGCTTACATCTTATACTATTTTCGTTTTCAGTTTTCATTAATAGACCTTTTCCTACATTACCCTGTACTCCCTGACTGGAGATCCGTTCATCCTGCCACTGAACTTAACAAATCCCCACTGTATCTAACTTCAGCCTATCCATTTTCCCTTTTTAAATTCTCTAACCTATCTAGGCGATTAAGGAATCTTACGTTTCACTCTCCAACCTGTGGATGTCCGTTTTCTTTTCTCTGATGACGACAGGTCATAGCAATCTATAAAAAGGGTAGCTAATTGGATGCACATAATTACCGTCCAACCGGCCAATTTCACTGACATCGATTTGTTGTAGAATCATGGAACATATTTTGTGTTCAAACATAATGACCTTTCTAGACTCTGAGAAGCTCATCTGCAGAAACCATCACGGTTTTAGGAAACATCGGTCATGCGAGACATAGCTGGCCCTCTTTGTGCATGATATGCAACAGGCTCTAGATACCTGCTCCCAGGTTGATGCCATATTTCTCAACTTTCGAAAGGCGTTCGACTCAGTTCCGCACTGTCGCTTGCTACAGAACGTGCGCGCTTGCGGTCTATCCAATGACATATGCGGTTGGATAGAAAGTTCTCTAACAGACAGGGAGCAGTATTTTGTCCTGAACGGGGTAACTTCAACAGAAACAAGAGTAACTTCAGGTGTCCCCCAGGGCAACGTAATAGGTCCTCTGCTTTTTACGATTTACATAAACGATCTGGTTGATGGTATTGACAGCGGCCTTAGACTCTTGCCGATGACGCTGTAGTCTATAGGAGAGTAGTACCACACGAAAGTTGTGAACAAATCAATGAGGATTTGCAGAAAATAAATGCGTGGTGTAATGACTGGCAGTTATCTCTCAATATTAACAAGTGTAACCTACTGTGTATACCAAGGCGAGAATCCCCATTAATGTATGAGTGCAAAATAAATTATCAGTCTTTGGAAGCGGTAACATCCATCAAGTATCTGGGTGTGACTATTCGAAATGATCTCAACTGGAATTATCAGATTACACAAGTAACGGGTAAGGTGAACTCTAGATTGCTGTTTATTGGTAGAATCCTGAAGCGATGCAGTACTTCAACAAAGGAAATGGCTTACAATACGTTAGTTCGTCCAGTCTTAGAGTATTGTTCGTCTGTATGGGACCCTTACCAGTTGGGTCTGATTCAAGACGTTGAGAAGGTCCGAAGAAGAGCGGCGAGATTCGTGACTGGTACATTTAGCCATGGCGAGAACGTTACAAATCTCATAGGAACCTTGAAGTGGGACTCACTTGCAGATAGACGACGCGCTAAACAGAAAGGGCGCTCACTAAATTCCGAAAGCCAATCTTCACCGAGGATGTAGAGCATATATTATTACCACCAACATTCAAATCGCATAATGATCATCATTCAAAGATACGGGAAATAAGAGCTCGTACTGAGGCGTTCAGACAGTCGTTTTACCCTCGCGCGATCCGCGAGTGGGACAGAGGGGGGGAAAATATGTGCCCTCCACCACACACCGCTTGGTGAAGAGCGGAGTACATATGTAGTTATGTAGATGTAGATACTTGTCGATAGAGCCAATCAAGAGATCCGAATGGGGGACTGTTTTACGTCCAGAAAATATTAACCAAGAGCATGCCAAAACCATGTAAGCATAAAGGAGAGATGCTTGTCCTCGGTAATATCAGCGGATGTAGTTTCCCGTTGCTATGAGTCATTAGAAGTCCGCCTCAAGGTCGATCCGTCAGTCATCCATAATGTTGCCCGTTCAAGTACTGAAAAGACTGCAGCCCCTCTTCAGGAACCATGTTTGTCTCGCCTGCCCACAGACCCTTCCGTACTGGGTAGTACGTACTGTACGGCTGTCTGTACCACTGAGACACGCAAGCCACCATAGCGTGGCAGTCTCTGTTGTTTATGGGTCAGAATGAAGACATACTGGTACAAGAATTAAAAAGGGCAATAGATGGCAGTGGAAATAAACGGTAAACATTGGTCAGAAATTAAGTCGATAGAGATGGCTACAAAAGGCTGTTACCTTAACGTGAATTCCAACCACAATAAGAGCATGATAACAGTACACACTCGAGGGTTTACATCGAATCTCGGAACAAGACTGGACATAGGAAACAGCCAAGAATTAATAAGAACATGAAAAAAAAGGCTTAACGGACGTATTAAATGTGGCCACGTGGAATGAAAAGGGACTACTATCATACGAATGTGAACTAAGCAAAATTCTTAAGGAATATAAAATAAATATTTCCGTGAACACAGAAAGCAAGGTGAAGCTTATGAGCAAAAATGAGCGGGAGAACTGTCATGGTCTACAGTGGAGTGACACAAACAAAAGGAACGCGTTATGGAGAAGCACTTATAACGGACAGGAAATGGATGAAAAAAAAGAAAATATCTTTAGTAAATAAAAGACTCATAACCGTAAGATTAAAGTTGAACAAAGGACGTATAACACTAATACGAACTGGCCCACCAGAAGAAGGAGAGAAGGATGGGAGAGACCATGTTATGAAGAGCTTCAGAAAAATCTAAGTAATGCAATTTATAAGGGCCATGTAATTTTAGTGGGAGATCTAAAACCCCAATCTGAAAAAATTCCAATTCCCAGTTTAAAAGACACTTACAGGGGGAATACTGTAATCAGTATGGGGATAAATTAAGTAAATTAATAACATTCAACTAATTGTAAGTAGCGAACACCTTCCTTATGAAGAAACGCATCCACAAATTTACATGGATTGCACGAAGTTACCGTTCGATTATGCAATAAACTACAAAAAGTTTACGCCAAGGATAGAGACACTCGTGTACGTAGAGATAGAAATCTAAATACAGACCACTACTTCGTAAAATCAAAATTCTAGCATTGGTCAAGATGGAAACAGCTAATAACAGAAGGTAAAAATAAAGACAAAAGTTATTCAAACAAAACATTTAAAAAAGAGAGCTCTCTCAACCTGTATCAGGATATATTCATAAAACAGCTCAATGAAATATCTATTAGTGAAGACATAAACGAAGAATGGTTTAATATAGGAAACTGCTCTAATACAGATTTCAACTGACGTTCTAAGTGGACCATATTGAATAAATCGGAAAAACAGGTAAAAATATTTGAAACGAAGAGTTGCAAAAAACCATCAATGAATGCTTACAGAATAAACCGTTAGAAATTAAAGAGCAATGTCACTGGAAAAGAAATGAAGCCAAAACGGTAGCAAGATTAGCACATAGGGCATTGTGAAAGACCTTTATAGGCTAAGGTAACTGTTATACCCATGGAAGATAGAAAATAGCATACAAATTAACGACACCTTAGCAAAGATGAAAGAGATACGGTAAGTCTAGATGTAATACAAAAATCGTACTGTCATACGATCCATAATCGAAGAAGCATATATTAAAGGTCTGCTGCTAGGAATATATTGTATAGACCTGGTGGAATTGCACACTCATAAAAAAATGGGTAACCTAAAATCACCAGGGCTAGATAGAATGAATGCCGAAATGACAAAACACAGTGGAAATGTCTTAGAATTAAGAATGCTGCAAGTGTTCTGAAACGGTAGATAGCTTGGGCGTGGGAATGCTTACCAACTAAGCTTCAATATCAACTACCAAAGCACATACATTACAAGCAAAATTTAATTTTACACACACACACACACACACACACACACACACACACACACACACACAAATACTGAAAAACATCTCAATGTGATAATTGTAATAAAATAGTACGTTGAGACCAACAGTGCTCTGAACATTGGAAAACATCTTGAGTAAATAATTAAAAATCACGAAGGTCAGTAATAATTTACAATCAAAAAGGACGAGGAAGAATTTACATTTTTTAGTAAAGCCAGAAAACTTCTCAACTCACAATAAACACAAAAATATTAAGTTACACAGCCTGAATACACACTATTTTGTTTTAGGAGGCAACCTCATGCCAGACTAACAAACTAATCTCCTAGCCGTTGCGACAGCTAAGTAGAACAACACCATGAAGAAACCAGAGAGCAGCACCGTGCAATTGCCAACTAGGCACTAGACAGAACTCCAGTCACACTGCTATGCTCCCTCAGAAGTACCAAACATACTGAATAGTCTTCATCAGTAATAGATATACTGTTGAGCACCGACAACTAACAATGAGATTTCACTGTACTGTCTCTTATCAGCTAATTCCACTGGCGTCACAAATGAAAGTGACGCTCTCATGTAACCGTCATTAGCACTTACAAGCTTATCAGAAGGTAACATGCGTTGTCCATAGCAGCGCACCGTTCTTTGCACGCAGCAAAGCAAAATGTGAAGAGAAAGAGAGAGAGAGAGAGAGAGAGAGAGAGAGAGAGAGAGAGAGAGAGTCAGCGCTGGATGCATGTCAGTTGCTAACTGCCGCTGCTGTTACCTGAAAAGGTGTTTTTGAAATGCTCAGTAATTGTAGCTGCAATCATTCCACTTGTATATATCAACCACACAAAACGAAAAAATTCTTACACTGCAAGAAATATATACCTGTTTCCTTCTCCCGAGCCGGCCGGTGTGGCCGAGCGGTTCTAGGCGCTTCAGTCTGGAACCGCGTGACCGCTACGGTCGCAGGTTCGAATCCTGCCTCGGGCATGGATGTGTGTGATGTCCTTAGTTTCGTTAGGTTTAAGTAGTTTTAAGTTCTAGGGGACTAATGACCTCAAGATGTTAAGTCCCATAGTGCTCAGAGCTATTTTGAACCTTCTCCCGATTAAAATCAATAAAGAAGTTTTCGGTAGGCTTGTCTATATTCTCAATTCTAGAAAGCATTAGATTTATTAATTTTACAAATATCGCTTTACTAACCAACCACTTAATGTTGCAGTCCATGTTATTCTAATTAAAGTATTCTTTTATTCTGATCCCCAAGACAGACTCATGGTAACATTCCTTGGGAAGCACTGTGTTATGTTCCCCATCCCGACGATCTGTAGAGAAGACTATCATCTTTTTAATCCAGTAAAGTTTCAAATGTTACTTTTGTTTAATGTCAGGGTACGCAATCAAGTAATCAAACAACATTGGTAACCAAGTCGAGATCATATTAACACACTGCTCCTTACCTCCCTCACTGATGGCTTCCCTATTTGCTGTGCGCAAAACTCGTTCTTGTTGTCTTTCACAGTCCCGTGTTCAGAGAAATATAATTTAGACTATCCACAACCACATTATCAATGCCCCTAATATGTTTCACATCAAATTTGAATGCAGAGACCCATACAACCCGCCTTACTATTCTACCTGTCTTTTACGGTCAACAGAGAAACCAACATTGGGCCTGATTATCAGTCGCCGGACTGAACCGCACTTTCCCTAGGCAAAACTTAACCTTTTCCAGAATGAAATTTTCACTCCACAGCGGAGTGTGCGCTGATATGAAACCTCCTGGCATATTGAAACTGTGTGCCGGACCGAGACTCGAACTCGTGACCTTTGCCTTTCGCGGGCAAGTGCTCTGCCGACTGAGCTACCCAAGCACGACTCACGCCCCATCCTCACAGCTTTATTTCTGCCAGTACCTCGTCTCCTACCTTCCAAACTTTACAGAAGCTCTCCTGCGAACCTCGCCGAGCTAGCAGTCTTTCAGGAGACGAGGTACTGGCAGAAGTAAAGCTGTGAGGTGGGGCGTGAGTCGTGCTTAGGTAGCTCAGTCGGTAGAGCACTTGCGCGAGAAAGCCAAACGTCCCGACTTCGAGTCTTGGTCCGGCACACAGTTTTAATCTGCCAGGATGTTTCATATCAGCGCACACTCCGCTGTAGAGTGAAAATTTCATTCTAGAAACATCCCCCAGTCTGTGGCTAAGCCATGTCTCCGCAATGTCCTTTCTTTCAGGAGTGATAGTTCAGCAAGGTTCGCAGGAGAGCTTCTGTAAAGTTTGGAAGGTAGGAGACGAGGTACTGGCAGAAGTTAAGCTGTGTGGACGTGGCGTGAGTCGTGCTTGGGTAGCTCAGTTGGTAGAGCACTTGCCCGCGAAAGGCAAAGGTCCCGAGTTCGAGTCTCGGTCCGGCACACAGTTTTAATCTGCCAGGAAGTTTTTTAACCTTTTCCAGCATATATAGAATAGCTAACGTGTGCAGCTCATATACAGAACATCTTTTTCTCAAATGTTGATTAGGCCCGGGAAGCATATGCTGCTGGCCTCCTCTAGTGTTCTTCCAAATGTAATAACACGGCGGTGCTACGACTCCCCAGCTTCAGGAGGAGTAGTTCCCAGGATGACTGGGAGCTATGGTTTCGGAGAGATAGTGGAATCGCACCAGGACGAGCAGAGACGCGTTGACAAGTTTGACATTCACTTTCATTCCGCCAAAAAATACACACTGCCTCTGCTGTTCTAGTCGACGATGGCGCAGATTGTGTACGTGTGTCAGCGCGAACGCCAGCGCCGGAATCTGCTGCTACGGCAGCCCGCCACTCCGTCCCCGCGTAGTAACGCCTCCTGTCCTCGCCTGGGCGGCGTGGCTGGTAGCGTGTGTCGGCCGAGTCGGAAGCATCGCTCTTGCCCTCCGGAGTGCGGCTGGCTGTTTTCTCAAGCAATGCTCGTGCTTACCACTGCTGCTGCCGCCCTCCCTCGCTTGGTCGGAAAAAGAGGACAGCCCTGGTCCCAGAAGGCCATGAGATCACGTCCCAGCTCCGCCCTCACAGACTGCAGCTAGCAGTCCATCCGCAGAGTAGAGGCTGGCTGTCTTCTGCCCCTTACACCAGTGCAGCGCAAAATTTTGGAACTCGAAACGGCTGTATCGCGTCTGTACGGTGGAGCTAGGCGGTTGATTCAGCGGATCGGCTGGCCACCGAAATCGTGATTTGCCTGTAACTTAGTCGTCATTCTCTCCCGTTACAGATGAGGACAGAACGGCAACACGACTGGATGCCTTGAGCGTCTGGGCTTCATTATTTATATAAATGATATGACTTCTAGTATTACAGGTGATTCAAAAATATTTCTGTTTGCTGATGACACCAGCTTGATAGTGAAGGATCTTGTGTGTAATATTGAAACAGTATCAAATGATGTAGTTCATGAAATAAGTTCGTAGCTTGTGGAAAATAATTTGATGCTAAATCACAGTAAGACTCAGTTTTTTCAGTTTCTAACTCACAATTCAACAAGAACTGATATTTTGATCTGACAGAATGGGTATATTATAAGCGAGACGGATCAGTTCAAGTTCCTAGGCGTTCGGATAGATAGTAAGCTGTTGTGCAAGGCCCATGTTCAGGATCTTGTTCAGAAACTAAATGCTGCTTTATTTACCATTACAACAGTATCTGAAATAAGTGACACTTCAACACGAAAAGTAGTCTTCTTCGCATATTTTCATAGGCATATGTGTTATGGTATTATTTTTTGGGGTTATTCTTCTGATTAAAAAAGGGTATTTTTGGCTCAAAAACGAGCTGTTCGAGCTATATGTGGTGTAAGTTCGAGAACCTCTTGTCGACGCTATTCAATAGTCTGGGAATTCTGACATTGCCCTCACAGTATATATTTTCTTTAATGTCGTTTGTTGTTAGCAATATTAGCCTATTCCCAAGAGCTAGCAGCTTTCACTCAGTTAATACTAGGCAGAAATCCAATCTGCATGTGGAATGTACTTCAAAAAATGGTTCAAATGGCTCTGAGCACTATGGGACTCAACTGCTATGGTCATAAGTCCCCTAGAACTTAGAACTACTTAAACCTAACTAACCTAAGGACATCACACACATCCATTCCCGAGGCAGGATTCGAAACTGCGACCGTCGCGGTCGTGCGGTTCCAGACTGTAGCGCCTTTAACCGCTCGGCCACTTCGGCCGGCTGAATGCACTTCCTTGACTCTTGTGCAGAAATGAGTGCAGTATTCTGCACCATCCATTTTCAATAAGCTACCTCAAGAACTCAAAAATCTTTGCAGTAGCCCAAACTCTTTTAAGTCTAAACTGAAGAGTTTCCTCATGGTTCACTCCTTCTATTCCGTCGAGGAGCTCCTCGAAGAGCTAAAAAATTAAGCCAATACCAGTGATACATTGTTGATTTTCTTTATTTAAACTTACGACTTGTCACCTGAATATGTTTTTCTTATATTTAAATTTATCTGTTTCTAATATCGTGTTATAATTTCATGTATTGACTCGTTCCATGACCATGGAGACTTCTCCTTAATTTGGTCCCACGGAACAATAAGTAAATAAATCAAAAAATAAAATAAATTAGTAAATTATTTATAGTCCTTTTTCTATGCCTCTGGTGTAGTCCCTGACGAGTAGGGTGCTCCCTAATAACTGTAACTTCAGCTATT
The DNA here is from genome assembly GCF_023864345.2 of Schistocerca serialis cubense. Lineage (NCBI taxonomy): Eukaryota > Metazoa > Arthropoda > Insecta > Orthoptera > Acrididae > Schistocerca > Schistocerca serialis. Next base: position 272,343,834 of record NC_064642.1, read on the forward strand.
TGTAGCCGTTCCGGCTACCGTATGCAGGTTGCTAGGCGCTGTTGTGACTGTAATGTACAGGTTAAATCATAGCACGTCTGTGTCCAGTGTTGCTCCTGACATTTCACACCCGTTTCCAAAGTTGTTTATAATGCGTGCCAGGCAGCGTACTTTGCCTGCGAGCGGTGTCATAAACCTGCCTCGCGGAACTGTTGGCTCCTAACAACACAGCGAGCCACCCGATGTGTCCATTGGTCCATTGACTCCTACCTTGTGCCTGAGTCTGAGCAAAATTTTCAACAGTTATCCAAATCGATGGCTATACCCATTCAATGCTCAGCAGTGACAATCCCTGGAGTAGAGGAATCTATTTGAAAGATAACGTATCTAGAAAATCTGGGACCAAAGCACAGGGCCATTGGGTAAACCCTTTTCTAATACTCTAAAGCTTTCTGTCACTCAAAGCCTCTCTTTCGTATTTTTAACGGAGCATCTGCGCAAAACTGGGTACGAACTTGTGAAATAAAATCGACATCCCAATGAATTTTGTGGAGGAAGATTCGCGAAAGCCCCAGAGAGCTAGACTAGTCCGTTTTCACCCCTTTCCCAGACACCATGTCTCGAGTATAGACATTTCATTGTGAGCTAAATTAACCTTTGACAGTCGTATCTACAATCCAGCTTATCACAAATTCTCCAACACTTCTTAACATTCCCCTCACGCTCTTCAAAAATTTACTCTAAATATGGATAAATGGTTCAAATGGCTCTGAGCACTATGCGACTTAACTTCTGAGGTCATCAGTCGCCTAGAACTTAGAACTAATTAAACCTAACTCACCTAAGGACATCACACACATTCATGCCCGAGGCAGGATTCGAACCTGTGACCGTAGCGGTCGCTCGGTTCCAGACTGCAGCGCCTAAAAATGGATACATCATCTAAATAACGATACATTAACTTAAAGTTTGATGAACCAACAATATTATCTCACAATTAAGAAAACATGGCAGCTCCAGTTGACAAACCGAAGAGAATACAATTAAACTCATGGTTCTAGTCCATGTAGAATGCAGTAGCTGCCTTCAGTTACTAAGCCAAAGGGATTTGATGACAAGCTAGAGCCCCCGCAAACCATGAAAAACGTGTATCCACATCCGACAGTGGAACTGACTGCAAGATCACTTTTTATTTAAAGCTCAATTTTCGAGCACTGGCCAGAAACCACCGATTTTGCGTTTAGATATCAAGAACATGGGCGATGAATAGAGCGAGAGCGACGGCTTATATCCCTTGATCCAATAGTTTATCAATAATTTTCTCGCAACTCCTTCAGTTGGGGTTAAGATAGCCGATAATGTGCCTGCCTGACCGGTTCTTCGTCGGTGAGCTGTATCTGGTATTCATATTCTTTGATTACACCTAACATACTCGTCAACACTTCTGGAAACAGGTGGATGACCTGATGCAACCCGGCAACATGTGGTCCGCCAACTTGTTGCCAAGGTTGTTTTGACTACGCGGGGAAGTTCTTACACATCCTTCCTAACTGCCGATCTCTCTCATGTGATTTACGTGTTTCTGGAGCCCTGAAGAACGACGTTCGTGACCGTCGATTTGCTTCGAACAAAAAGATGCACATCTGGGTACCATCATGATTCTGTAGGCAACCGCATTTTGTGGAAATCACAACACCAAGAAGAAAATCAATGAAGTCATTTTATTTAATACCATTGGTTAGGTACATGACACGTGACAAATGATTACCTTTTTGAGTCTGTACACGTCCTTTGTGTCCTACTATTCATTATGTCATTTGGCCACAATGTGCTGCAATTAGAGCTGCTATAAGTCGTGACATTGAATCAGTAAGGCTCTGAATAAGTTCCTGAGGGATTTCCCTCCACGCAATTTGTATCCGAGCCCACAAATTCATCTGATCCCAGTTATTGGAGGACCGTGACGCACCAGGTGCCGACCAACCATATCCCAGTCATGTTTCGATGGGCGGCATGTCTGGCGAACGTGCAGGCCAGGAAAGCAATGGTACCCGTCGCTCGTCGAAGAAGGCCTGTACATTCCTCTCAATATGAGGCCGGGCATTGTCCTCCTGAAATGTGGCCAGTGGAGATGCCTGAAAAAGGTGGGTTATCTCAGGCTCCACAACCTCCGTTAGGTATCTGTTGCTGTTCGAATTGACCGCAATACGTACTAGGCGAGATCGATTGTTGTAACCAATGGCGCCCCAAACCATCACACCTAGTGTTTGTCGGCTATGCCGCTCCACAATGCAGCCTTCCAGATTGCGCTCACCACGGTACCGCCAGACACGTATGCGACCATCACTGTAGGACACGATGAAGTAGGACTCATCCGAAAAGATTACATGTTGTCACTTCTCACCCCAGTGACGGTGTCCACGTGCCCATTGCAGTCGGAGGAGCTTGTGGTTTCTGGACAATGGAAGCCGACATAATGACATGCGTGCAACCAGTCCAACCTGTAACAGACGGTCACGAACCGTCGATGCAGATAAGTTCACACCTGTTGCATTGCTCCAGCGATGAGCCAACTCTGGATGACGCTGTAGGGTCTTTAATGGCTATGCGGACAAGATGACGGTCATCACCGAGCTGTGCTCATGTTTCGTCCCAGCTCCCACTCGTCACTGCGTACTACCTTTCTCTATCCATTGCTTCCGCATAGTCATCATTGTCATAGCATTATGCAATATGCAAGCCGAAAAGTCACGGTATGACAACCCCGTTCCCCAAAGGCCGATCATTCTGCCCTCTTCGCACTCGCTCACATGCCGATAAGGCTCCCTTTGACGTCGACGAGGCATACTATCACTCACTGTATTGTTTCGACCTTGTGTGACACCTCTGCACCGACTATACTAGGCGCTACACCGACCCTATAGGACCGACACGAGAGGCACGAGAGGACTCTGCTCGGCCTACGTGTATTCCATGTCGCTCCAAAACGTATCTCGTGTTGCTTGTACACCAGTCGCCACTTCCATCAAGTGTGGCACTATTAGGGTAACTCTTTCTTGGTGACACACACACACACACACACACACACACATATATATATATATATATATATATATATATATATATATATATCCCCCGGAGACTTAGATGACGCTGAGACAAGTAATTTAATATGAGACACATCGGGTTGAATTTCAGCAAGTACTCCAAAAATGGATGAGAAATATTGAATATGTAGCGTCACCAGATGACCTTGCCGAACGTGCCGCGGTTGGGCTTAGGCGTAAAGGGATGACTGTGCCACGCAGTACTTCCATTCGAGCAAATGGTGCAAATTTCGTTCACATTTGGAAATGATCTGTTGTAAACCTAAAATTTGGATAGTTATTGCCTTCGCTGTAATCAAGTAAATGCTGTTCTTATCCTGTATCTCTTTCCTTTCATCCCTTATTTTATTTATTTAAAGGGATTGTTTAGTAAAGAAAACATAGGTCATTTTTAGTAACGACGAAATTCGGAAACTTGTATTCATTTACTTGTGACTCAGTGCAGTAGGTTTTTGTTGTTCTGTTGTTTGTAATAAATCACGAGATCAAAAGTACTTTAGGCTAGACACAACACTCTAACCATGAGCGCCGCATGCAAAAGTTGCGCATGTGAACCAAGAGCCACACCGAAGTGAATGCTTGACTTGGATCGGGATGCGACAGACGATAAGCTCAAGCGCTGCCAGTACGGTGAAGTACTTCATGTGGTGACGTCACATGTTTATCGTGTGCCATCCACCTTTGGGATATTTCCCGACATTTGTGACCCCATGTGTCATACATTAAAATACTGTTTTAATGTCATCCACGTCGCTTCGATGACTTTTAAACGTTAATAACAAAGAGCTTGTCTAACGGTTGTGGTAATAGAGTACAGTCTCTTAAAATAACGGAAAAAAGGGGACGAGGACGAATCTTCCTTTTTAGTAAAACCAGAAACTCATCTTACACTAAATACGAAATACTAAGCTGCGCCTCCTGAAGAAGCACTATTTTATTTTAGGAGACAATCTCATATCAGGCCAACAAACTAACCTCCTGGCCCGTTCCACAACTAAGAAGAACAACGTCATGAAGAAACCAGATTCTTGAAGAACAAAACCACCTAATCCGGTACAACATTGCATTCCTGTCACACTGATGTGCTCCCACAATAATATCAAATATACTGAATAGTCTCTGTCACTAATAGAAACACTCTTGAGCACCGACAACTAGCAAACGACGTCCATTGCACCGTTTCTTGCAGTCTAATTCCACTTGCAACCACAGATAATAATCATCCAAATATGTAACCGCAACTTCCACACACTGCCTCATGGGAAGGCGACATGCGTAGCTGCACTCCATCCTCCGTCCACAGCAGCGTGGGAGACAGAGAAAGGGTGAGTATATCCAGTCATGAAGTTCGTCACTTGCGAAGTGCCGCCAGTGTTTCAATGCGACGCTCCTAGTTTGTATATCCATCGTTCTCGTCCACCGGCTGACTTAACTGCCCACACCACCACCCGACGCTACGTCCACTTCCCCGTAGTCCGTGCAGTGTATTATGTCACTTTACGGTATAAATACTAGTTCAGGGCATAGTATGAAAGGTTTTTCCGTGATGGTGATTGTACTACCGTGTGGCAAGTTTAGTCGTCGAGCAGGAGGCCATTTGTCCTCTGGAGGCGCGGACGGAAGGCGCCTTCTGCCGACAGTGCGGTGTGCAACGTGCTGCAGTGGCGTCGGACGCGGACGGTGCTGACAACACGGCTTGCAGCGGACTAAATACGCGAGCTACAGAAGTTCATTGCGTCAAACGCCTCAGGGAGCAGCGGCCGCCTGGGCAGACGAAGTCTACGGAAAACTCGTCCTACACATATCAAAAAACAGTTTTGCATCACCCCGATTCCCAGAACTCTTGAAGTTAGACGCTGACTGTGGATATTGTATCACAGACACAGTCCCTTTCACTGCTCAGAGACGTCACTAAACCACCCCAAAGACGTAAACAGCCATGCATGTGCAGGAACTATTAGACGGAGGGGATCTGACAGCCTAGCAGTTCCAGTCATTCCACTAGGAAGCAGGTACACGGCTCATGTTGTCTGTAGTTCAACCATGTGTAGACGGTCAGTGCCGCGGTTCTATCGCGTCCGCATTGTTACTTTGTGCCAGGAAGGGCTCTCAACAAGGGAAGTGTCCAAGCGTCTCGAAGTGAACCAAAGCGATGTTGTTTGGACATGGAAGAGAGATAGAGAGGAAAAGGAACTGTCGATGACAATAATAATTTTTTCATAATGTGGGGAGAAAGCAGAAAGTTTGAAGGAGTATATAAATGGACTGTACACGGGCGATGTACTTGAGGACAATATTAGGGAAATGGAAGAGTATGTAGATGAATATTAAATGGGAGTTATGATACTGCGTGAAGAGTTTGACAGAGCACTGAAAGACCTAAGTCGAAACAAGACCCAAGGAGTAGACAACAATCCTTTAGAACTACCGACAGCCTTCAGAGAGCCAGTCTTGAGTCTTGACAAAACTCTACCATCTGGTGAGCAAAATGTATGAGACAGGTGAAATACCCTCAGACTTCAAGAATACTAAAATAATTCCAATCCCAAAGAAAGCAGGTGTTGACAGATGTGAAAATTATCGAACTATCAATGTAATAAGTCCCGGCTGCAAAATATTAAAGCGAATTCTTTACAGGCCAATGTAAAAACTGGTAGAAGCCGACCTCGGGGAAGATCAGTTTGGATTCCTTAGAAATATTGGAACACGTGAGGCAATACTGACCCTACGACTTATCTTAGAAGCTAGACTAAGAGAAGGCAAACCTACGTTTCTAGAATTTGTAGAGTTAGAGAAAGCTTTTGACAGTGTTGACTGGAATACTCTCTTTCAAAATTCTAAAGGTGGCAGGGGTAAGATACAGGGAGCGAAAGGCTATTTATAATTTGTACAGAAACCAGACGGCAGTTATAAGAGCCGAGGGGCATGGAAGGGAAGCAGTGGTTAGGAAGGGAGTGAGACAGGGTTGTAGCCTCTCCCCGATGTTATTCAGTCTGTATATTGAGCAAGCAGTAAAGGAAACAAAAGAAAAATGAGGGGTAGGTATTAAAATCCATGGAGAAGAAATAAAAAATTTAAGGTTCGCCGATGACATTGTAATTGTCTCAGAGACAGCAAAGGACTTGGAAGAGCAGTTGAACGGAATGGACAGTGTCTTGAAAGGAGGATGTACGATGAACATCAACAAAAGCAAAACGAGGATAATATAATGTAGTCCAATCAAGTCGAGTGATGCTGAAGGAATTAGATTAGGAAATAAGACACTTAAAGTAGTAAAGGAGTTTTGCTATTTGGGGAGCAAAATAGATGATAATGGTCGAAGTAATAGTCCAAGTATATAGGATATAAAATGTACACTGGCAATGGCAAGGAAAACGTTTCCGAAGATGAGAAATTTTTTAACATCGAGTATACATTTAAATGCCAGGAAGTCGTTTCTGAAAGTATTTGTATGCAGTGTGGCCATGTACGGAAGTGGAACATGGACGATAAATAGTTTTGGACAAGAAGAGAATAGAAGCTTTTAAAATGTGGTGCCACAGAAGAATGCTGAAGATTAGATGGGTGGATCAAAAAACTAATGAGGACGTATTGAATAGAATTGGGGAGGAGAGGAGTTCGTGGCAAAACTTGACTAGAAGAAGTGATCGGTTGTTATGAAATGTTTTGAGGCATCAAGGGATCACCAATTTACTATTCGAGGGCAACGTGGAGGGTAAAAATCGTAGAGGGAGACCAAGAGATGAATACACTAAGCAAATTCAGAAGGATGTAGGCTGCAGTACGTACTGGGAGATGAAGCAGCATTCACAAGATATCGTAGCATGGAGAGCTGCATCAAACCAGTCTCAGGACTGAAGACCACAACAACAACAACAAAAATGTGGGGCCAAAGTCATAATATATTTCTTTAAAGTCGGTATCGCCATTAGACCTTTTTACTCGCAGTGTTACATTACACAATCATGACACATTGTCTAAGGGTTAATATTTCTGGTAAAAATCTACTGCTTTGTTTTATCACTGAGTATACCATCTTTTCGATGACAAGCCTCGCTCAGGCCGCCCAAGGGCTACTACTGCAGTGGATGACCGTACCTACGGATTATGTCTCAGAGGAACCTTGACAGCAACGGCACCATGTTGAATAATGCCATTCGTGCTGCCACAGGACATCGTGTTATGACCCAAACTGATCGCAATAGGCTGCATGATGCTCCACTTCACTCCCGACGTCCATGGTGAGGTTAATATTTGCTACCACGGCACCATAGAGCGCGGTACAAATGGGCCCAACAACATGCCCAATGGCTCTCTTTACAGAGGAGTGTCGCGTATGCCTTCAACCAGACAATCGTCAGATACCCGGTCTGGCTGAACGCCTTAGACACACTGTCCAGCGAGTGCAGCAATGTCGAGTTCCCCTGCTGTTTTGAGGTGGCATTATGTGGGACCGAAGTACGCCACTGGTGACCATGGACGTCGCCGTAACGGGTGTACTGTGCGTAAATGATATCCTCCGACCGATAGTGCAATCATATTGGCAGCACACTGGCGAGGCATTCGTCTTCATTGACGATAATTCGCGTCCCCATCGTGCACATCTTGTGAATGACTTCCTTCAGGATAACGATATGGCTCGACTATAGTGGCCAGCATGTTCCCAGGACATGAACCCTATTGGACACGTCTAGGATAGATTGTAAAGGGCGGTTTATGGACGATGTGACCCACCAACTACTCTGAGGGATCTACGCCGAATCGCCATTGAGAAGTAGGACAGTCTGCACCAACAGTGCCTTGATGAACTTGTGCATAGTATGCCACGACGATTACAGGCATACAACAATGCTAGAGGACGTGCTACTGGGTATTAGAGGTACGGGTGTGTACAGCAATCTGGACCAACACCTCTGAAGGTCTCGCTGTTTGGTGGTACAACATGTAATGTTCGGTTTTCATGAGCAATAAAAAGGGCAGAAATGTTTTTTATGTTGATCTCCATTCCAATTATCTGTACACTTTCTGGAACTGTTGGAACCGACGTGATGCAAACCTTTTTTAGATGTGTTTATTTTCAACCTGCGTGTGGCCCTTACTTCCTCGCGCTTCTGTAACACTGGCATTGGCACACTGCCGGAACAAAAAAGCTGAATCAACAGTGTTTAGACAGGACTGTTTTTCACTTCATTAGACCCAGATATCGGGAACATTACCTCAATATTTGAAAGATTTTAAGCACGTCCACTTCGGGCTCACTGCTAGCTTAAGATCAAAGTCCGAGCAAACACACGGACACAGGGGCGTCTGCTGCATCAAACACCGATGAAGGCGGCGGGACACCGAAAGTAAACGCTATAGTAGCAACAGTGGGGCATGGGAGTGACAACACACCAACACGGGAACAAGTAGCCATAAGACAAACAAGATCAACAGGGCACACTAACACCCAGACGTCCAAACATGGAATCAACAATAATGATAGTTGCACACGAAATTCTGATGAATTTTCAATTAGAACCAAAGCAGAAAATTGTGTCCACCACAATTAATGTGTCAGTTAGGAACAAAATACGGGCAGTAGCACTCGGTCAAATCAGACTTCGTGGACAAAATGATTAAGAAATTAAACCCAAAAACTGCATACGGAATTAGCGATGGCAAATGCCCCTAAGGCAATAGACAGAACTCAAGTTTTGTAAATGGAGATCGCAGCCTTAAAGGAAGGAAAACAAAAATTATGCACTGAAACGAGGCCAGCACCATCGGCTTTCTCTGTAGTCGTGGTAGCTGGTCCAGCCGCCAAACTGAAAAGCAGGGTTGAAGATCAAATCGAATTAGGAGAAAATAAACAGGCAACAATTCAGAGAAAAACCAGATATCTAAAGCCACCAGGGAAACTTCAACTAAAGGAATAACTCCTATATTTGATAAACTAACGCCGGCCGAAGTGGCCGTGCGGTTAAAGGCGCTGCAGTCTGGAACCGCAAGACCGCTACGGTCGCAGGTTCGAATCCTGCCTCGGGCATGGATGTTTGTGATGTCCTTAGGTTAGTTAGGTTTAACTAGTTCTAAGTTCTAGGGGACTAATGACCTCAGCAGTTGAGTCCCATAGTGCTCAGAGCCATTTGAACCATTTGATAAACTAACGCTTAAAATAATAAGAAACATAGCGTACACAGTAATTCTTGAAACTGAGACACAAGCAGACAAGAGAAAGATTATTTAAGGGACATCAAACTTCAAGGACATTCTGTTGTGGCTTGGCAAGAGAGCCAACCCACTATGAGAGGAAGCCGAAAGGTATGCGTTTTAGCTCACGCAGGCTGGCGTGAGGTCTGGAACAGGTCAAGGAAATGAGACTAACAAAAAACGTACGTAGCTGCTGGAATACTTAACTTTAATCCATAATTGGTGAACATCGCTCTTGACGGTACATGTTTTACAGCATCAATGGTAACGTAATGGCGCCTTGCTAGGTCGTAGCAAATGACGTAGTTGAAGGCTATGCTAACTATCGTCTCGGCAAATGAGAGCGTATTTTGTCAGTGAACCATCGCTAGCAAAGTCGGCTGTACAACTGGGGCGAGTGCTAGGAAATCTCTCTAGACCTGCCGTGTGGCGGCGCTCGGTCTGCAATCACTGATAGTGGCGACACTCGGGTCCGACGTATACTAACGGACCGCGGCCGATTTAAAGGCTACCACCTAGCAAGTGTGGTATCTGGCGGTGACACCACACATTCGATGCTAAGAACCCAGGAAACTAAGACCACTACTGGCAGTACATAGCGTTCCAACAACAAATACAGATAGACCCTTTTCTCGAAGAACTGTTTGAAGTAAAGCCAACGACCACATCACCAAAGAGGAATTTCAAGATGAAGTCGAAATACGATTCAAAACAGGTCCGTAACGGAAAAGAACGGTAAAAATGTTCTAGAGGTGACACCAGGGGTCAGATTACAGTTATTACGGAGTGTCTGGGTGTACATACAATTTACGTGTCAGTACAAAAGTGCTTCAACTGTTTGGATTTTGACCAGTCATCTAGAAGATGTGACAGGGAAGCCCTGTGGAAAACGTGCAAAATTTGCTCATAAAAAATTCGAATGTTGGAAAGAAACAGCTGGTGGCCGTCCTCCTAGAGAAAACAACAGAAGAATGTGCAAAAAATCTGGGTGATTAGAATGACCTACTTACAACGAGCAATACAAAATAAAAACAGAAAAAACGACGTATGATGTCACCAACAGTGTCAACTAGCACACACCAAAGCAAAAGCAGTCATACAACGCTCTTTGGAAATCTAGGTAGGAATTCAGAGACCAACGACGGAAATGTACACACGTCTTCTCAACGAAACACTTATATGAACAACAGCATCCTACGTCACAGAAGCAAACAAATCACCAGCAAGCGAAACAAGAGCGTGGCGACCTGCAGTGTTAGGAGGCAACCGGGTCAGGCTGAACGCCTTAACACACTGTCCAGCGAGTGCAGGAACTCGGAGGTTCCCTGCTGTTTTGGGGTGGCATTATGTGGGACCGAAGTACGCCGCTGGTGTTAATCGAATTCGCTGTAACGGCTGTACGATACGTGAAAGCCATCTTCTGACTGATAAGGCAACCATATCGGCAGTATAATGGCGAAGCATTCGTCTTCATGGACGACAATTCGCGCCCCCATTGTGCACATCTTATGAATGAATACCTTCAGACTCGACTAGAGCGGCCAGCATGTATTCCAGACATGAATCCTATCGAACATGCGTGGGATAGATCGAAAAGGGCTGCTCATGGACGACGTGACCCACCAACCACTCTGAGGGATCTACGCCGAATCGCCGATGAGGGGTGGAACAATCTTTACCTACAGTGCCTCGATGAACTTGTGGACAGGATTCCACGACGAATACAGGCATGCATCAGTGCAAGAGAACGTGCTACTGGTAATTAGAGATACCGGTGTGTACTGCAGGCTGGACCACCACCTCTGAAGGTTCGGTGTATGGTGTTATAATGTGTGGTTTTCATGAGCAATGAAATGGACGGAAATGATGTTCATGTTGATCTCTATTCCAATATTCTGTACAGGGTTCGGAACTCTCGGAACAATGATTATGCAAAACTTTTTTGATGATTATGTACGTTTTAATATGTAAAATCACAAAATCTACCATCTGCTGTATAATATCTGACAAGAGGTCTTCACTTCACAAATAAATAAATAAATGTCCATATAGTTTTCTCTGCACCACCAGCACTGCCAACAACCCTTCTATGTATTCGATGTCCAGAACTGTTCGCTGAAGGACTCGTCTTTGACATGTGCTTGGTAAAATATGGTGTAGGGGAGGAATGGAGAAGGTCATTTCTATATATAAGAAAGTCGAAATAAGCCATATATCTACCTACAGCAGTATAAGTATACCGAGTAATACTTGCAAAACCTACGTCAAAATAATAAATGAATGGCTTTGTAATACCTCAGATATAATTTTAATGGTGGAACAAGAAGGTTTCCAGAAGGAGAAAGCATGCACACTGAAACACATACGGAAGAGAATAAAATTCAATCTCGAACTATCCTAGCGATTATGGACTGCCATAAATTACAGAAACAAGCTACGGGCGATAACTGAACAAAGAGGACTCCATAAAAATTTTATCTAAGATCCAGAGAAAAAGCCTGTGTATGAACACCGGAATTGGAGTTAACATGGTAAAGAGATAACACATTGATATGATAAGGAAATGGAAAAGAAATAGAATATCAGCAACCGTAAATGCTGAGAGAAATGAATACAATGAAGGGCCAAACAAACTGGTACACCTGCCTAATATCGTATAGGGCCCCCGCGAGCACGCAGAAGTGCTACCCACGATGCGGCATGGAATCAACTAGTGCTGGAGGAAACCTACACCATGAACCCTGCAGGACTGTCCATAAATCTGTAAGAGTACGAGAGGGAGGAGATGTGTTCTGAACAGCACGTTGCAAGGCATTCAAGATACGCTTATTAATATTCGTGTCTGGCAATGATGGCCATAAACTCAGAAGAGTGTTACTGGAGCCACTCAGTAGCAATTCTGAAAGTGTGGAGTGTCGCACGGTCCTGCAGGAATTTCCCAGGTCTGTCGGAATGAACATTGGTCTTGAATAGACGCAGGTGATCAGACAGGATGCTTAGGTACGCGTCGCCTGTCAGAGTCGTATCTAGACGTTTCAGGGGCCCCATTCACTCCAACTGCAAACGCCCCACACCATTACAGAGTCTACACCAGCTTGAACAATCCCCTGCTGACATGCGGAGTCCATGGATTCATGACGTTCTCTCTATACCAGTGGGGTATAAAACTTTGTGTCATGGGTACACGAGTGGGCCTTCGGCTCCGGAAACCCGCATCGATGATATTTCGTTGAATGGTTCGAACGCTGACACTTGTTGAAGGCCCAGGCTTGAAACCTGCAACAGTTTTCTGAAGGGTTGCTTTTCTGCTACGTTAAACCAATCTCTTCAGCCATCGTTAGCCCCGGTCTTGCAGGATGTTTTTCCGGCCGCAGCTGCAGATTTGATCTTTTAACGGATTCCTGACATTCAAGGTACACTCGTGAAATGGTCGTACGTAAAATACGCACTTCATTGCTACCCGGTCTAAGGCGCTGCAGTCATGGACTGTGCGGCTGGTCCCGGCGGACGTTCGAGTCCTCCCTCGGGCATAGGTGTGTGTGTTTGTCCTTAGGATAATTTAGGTTAAGTAGTGTGTAAGCTTAGGGACTGATGCCCTTAGCAGTTAAGTCCCATAAGATTTCACACACATTTACACATTTTTTTTTTTTTTTTTTTTTTTTTTAACATTGCAACCCCTGAGACGCTGTATCCCATCGGTTGTGTGCCGACAATATCATCACGTTGAAACTCACATAAATCTTGATAACCTGACATTGTAGCAGCGGCATCCGATCTAACAACTGCGCCAGACACTTGTTGTTTTATACAGGCGTTGCCGACCTCAGCGTCGTCTTCTGCCTGGTTATATATCTGTGTATTTGTATAAGCATACCTATACCAGGTCTTTGACGCTTTAGTGTATATTCATATGAGGTTATTAGTGGATGATCAAGTTATGATACAAAACAGTAAAGATTCCATACATTACATAAACTAAATGAAATAATCGCTGTGTCCAGTTTATATATATACATATACATATATATATATATATATATATATATATATATATATATATAAAATAAGCTAAAGGCAAGGCCTTTTTAGATTTTCCCCTATTACATACAAAGATAGTCCTCAGCAATAAACCGATTGAACAGGTAGCAAATTTCCAATATTTAGATTATGGCGTGGCATATGAACAAGACTATGTAGTACGAGATATATGTGGCTCAATAAGGAGAACACTTGCAAAGTTACTGTCCCTCTCACGAAGATAGCCGCTTATCTCCAATTATTTCCTTTAATTTCGTTAATTTTTCCGGCTATAGGTCTCGACTGTAGGAACTTTACATGGAGAACAACTTTCGTTACGAACTAAACCTGACCACGTGCGTGAAAGGAAACCTATACCATTATACACTTCAGACATTAAATTTGTTCAGTTGAAAAATTGATGCGGTATAAAACAGTAAAACAAGGAAAGAAACGCAACTGAAATTTTACAATGTCATGACAGTGATCAGTTAATAGTATCGAGACGGGGCAGGGGGGGGGGGGGGGGAGGGGGTTAGTTTAGACGTGGGAAACAACGATTTACGACAACTGACAACTACAAGCATCACATATGATGTCTGTAACATCTGCACTAGAGGAGACCCACTCGGGATTGAAGTAATAAGGGAACTCAAACACACAAGGCAATCGAAAAAAGAGAAAAATGGAAAGAACATCAACTTCATATGCATCCACAGGGAGTTACTAAGCTAGTAACGAAATGTAAAATTTAGGACAAGAGAAGTGTGGAAAGACCGAGGAAGTGGAGTGAGACTGGAACAGGCCCGAGGCCTAGCCCTGGAGAGGCAGAAGAAGAGGAAGAGGGAGTAAGTCCACTAGTAGAAACTAAAGAGAAACTGTAGAAGAAGATAACGGTTATTGAATGTAAAGTAAATTATCAAAAATCGTAAGGATAGCGGATTTGCGTATACGAATTGATTAGCAGAAGGCAGTAGAAGGAGCTGTATCCACGAGCTATAACAGTACTGATGACTTTATAAAAATAACTGGGTGACAAACGTAAATCGGAAACACTAGTTTAGCTGCTGATGCTATCGCTCCGGAATTGCTTTCACATCCTCCCAGGAAGCACTGAAATAGTACGGCAAGTCTGCAATCTCCGAAACGGATCACATTCACTGCCTGCGCACCGGAGCATCTTCCGTCCGATAAAACAGCTCTCATTTTCTACGGGAAGTAACACACTCAGTGTGGACTCGATTGGAAATCCTGAGTTAGACGGTATGATATTGAAAATGTTTACGAGCAATATTTCCTTCCTGCATTGCGGTTTAGGAGATGCCTCACTGCCTGGTTGTGAATGATAGTTGTATCTCGACATGCTTTTATCTGAAAACAAGCAATGAAGTTCACTCTTTACCCATAATACGATACTTTGCCAAGGATGCGCTTTAAAGGAACGTAAGTCCATCAGGTAACATATTAGTAAGGCCGAGAAACAACACACTGCGGCTCCATACCGCTGTAGCTGGTGTGGAACTGGTACAATTAACGTAACTGAGTGTTCTGTGAGACATGTCTGACAGGGAGAAATGGAAAGGGGAAGGTGGGAAATCATGATTCCCCGGCGCACAGGACGCTGCAGTATTGCAATGGCGGAAGTTGAAAATTTGTGCCACTTAGGGGCATGAACCAGGATCCTAGACTTCTCTAGAACGGTTGCGGTAACCGTCTCGGCCTCGCAGAACTGATACAAGTGGTCCTTCCCCGCTGACGTGTCGAGTAAGAGGTGTGTATGTGTGCCAGTTGATTGTATGGAATCAACGCCCATGATAACACCACAGTTGAAATTGCCAGATTTGTTGGTGTATCAACACGGACTGTACAATCGGGAATTTCGTAAGTATGAAGTAATCGGATTAAAAAATCTGTAAGATAGGGATGCCGTTTATCACCCCTACTGCTCGGTTACATGTTAGGAAGGAAGGACAGAAATTAAGAAAAAAAAGGTTCATAAGTAGGAAAAACTGCTGTTAGCTCTATACCTTGAGGAAGGAATGACAAAAATTGAGAAAAAATGTTTATGAGTGGTACAAAAATTCTCGTTGGAAGGATATCAATGATAATTTTGTCTGATCCCTTTGCTATTCTCAGCGAAAGTGAAGGAGAATTACAAGATCTGTTGAATAAAAGGAACAGTGTAGTGAATGCAAGATATGGACTGAGAGTAAGCCACAAAAAGGCAAACTAATAAGACGTATCAGAAGTGAGAATAGGTAGTAACTTAGCATCAAAATTCGTGACCAAGAAGCAGACGATATCTAAGAATTCTGATGCCTTGCAAGCAAAATAAACCAAAACAGACGAAGCTCGAGGACTTAGGAAGAAGACGAAATAGTAGGAAAAGACGGCATTCCTAGACAAGAGAAGTATATAGGTTTCAAACGTAGTCCTTAATTTGAGAAAAAAATTGTGAGAATGTGCATTATTATGGAGCACAACATTGGTCGTGAATTATGAACAGTGGGAAACGCTGAACAGAAGATACCCGAAGCGTTTGAGATGTGGTCCTGCAGCACAATGTTGAAAATCTGGTGGAGTGATAAGGTAATGAATGGGGAGGTTGTCCACAGAATCAGCGAAGAAAGGAACATTTGAAAACCACTGACAAGAAGGTGAGGCAGGATGATAGGACAAGTGTTAAGGCGTGAGGGAATAGTTTTCATGGTGCTAAATAGAAACATACAGGGTAAAATATGCAGGGGAAAACAGACATTTGAATACATCACCAAACGCACACACACACACACACACACACACACACACACACACACACAACAGAAAAACAAGTATCCAGTGGTGCTTCACTTCTTGGCACGGCCTTCATGGTACACCAGAAGATGATCACTTCAATCAGAGAAGTCACCTCCATAAACCAGACCGTAATGACAAAGTAGCTACATTGTGCAAACAAGAAATATACCATGATCAACTACGCGCCCTCACGAATGGGGATAATAAACCAGACCCGAAATCAACAGAGAAGTTCTGGGCGACATTGTGACCAAAATCCTCAAAAGCGACAAAAAGGTGTGCTATGTGGCTTCAACGCAGAAATCGGCAGAGAAAAAAGTCAGTAGAAACTGTAGAGATTGTAGGAACGTATCCCGCACACAAATATGCAAATGAAACTGACATGAAACTCATCTAAACATACCAGCAGAATAACCTGAAGATAATGTCAACGTCCATCAGGAACTCGCAGCGAAAACAGAAAACATTGAGTTACCTATATCATAGATGGAGGAATTCCAAATAGATAATGAAGCGGTAGCCTACTCACTCCAGAAAGAGATCCAAGACATTGAAATTCGCAGAGGTGCGAATGTTAATCCACACCACTGCCTAACTCTAATCAAAATTGTACGCACACCAAAGAAAATCCATAAGAAAAAAACACACACAAAGAAGTTTGACACACAGAAAATATCATACAATCCAACGTAAAGCAAGAATGGGAAAGACAAAAGCAAACACTTGGGAAATGGTGAGACTCAGAATCTGAAAATGCATTAGAACGAGGCAAGAAAACCTTCTAGGAATACAACAGTAGAATATCTCCGGAAAACCTGTATCACCTGAAGGAATCAAGGAAGCAGACAGCAAAACTCAGTAGGTAAGCCAAGGGAAAGTACACGAAGGAGCAACTGGACCTTCGAAGGATACACACTTCAAAACTTAAGCTTCAAAAAATAAGATGGGAAACTCGGATTACGTAATGAAGAGAACTGTCGGAAACTGGTATGTCTGTTCTCTGATCCGCTTAACGACCCTGAACCTCAAAGAAGATTCCCAACACCGAATCACACCTCCACTCACCCAGAATCACTCCCATCAACACGCGAAGAGATCCACAGACTTACGCTTTTATTAAGGAAAACAGGACATCCGGTGACTACGGCATGATTGTAAAACTATCAAAGAACCTTGGAGCTAAGTCTTTACAGAAACTTGCAGAAACAACCGTCACCCTTTGGCAAACAGAAAAACTTCCTGATAGCTGGAAATGTGTACTTATCGACCCTTGCACAAGAAAGGACATGGGGCTAATATGAACAACTACAGAGCAGTCTCCCTCTTTTCCGAGTTTACCTCCTCCTCTTGTGCTTCCTGAACATAAGACTCCGTATTACCATATGAAATGTGTTGCAGAACGCAGTCTTATCCTCTCTCTTTCCTGATGCCTCCCCCATATTCTCCCTTAACCCGTTCTTCTGTTCCTTCCGCTACAACCGTGTTCTAATTCTACGTCTCCGTTTACACACTAAATACTCCTGTCAGTACTGTCTTACAGTTTCTCTATTTCTTCATCGTCTTCACCTGAACAAAAGTTGTCGCCCTGAGTTAGCTGTCGAATCTGACAAGAACAAACTTATCACTGAACTGTTCGCAGTATTTCTCCCTTGCTCCACTTTCCTATTCATAACGTATCATACATCTCTTATATCATTTTCTGCTGCTGTTGATTGTACCCTACATTGTTGTGACGAGATATCCTTATCTTTTTTTTCCATTTCTCTTCACTGACACCACATTATCTAGACGGACGATATCCATTTTCTGATTTTCTAGTTTTTCTACTACGCTTAAAATTCTCACGTTCCGGCCTCCGACTCTTAGAACGTTATCCCTTCGTTGATAATTCCACCGTTTTCTCATGGTCACCACCTCCACCTTGGCAGTCTCTCCCAGAGTTCGGCAACCTTTTGCTAATGGCGACACCACCATGGCAACTTCCAATTACAGGCCACATGTACTGTGGCTGTAACTGTCTTATGGTTTTAATAGCCTTCTGAATCCTCATGCAGTGGATCTTTACTTATTCTTCCACCTATTAAGACAATTTCCCTCCCCAAGGACTAGAGAACGCCCTTAACCTTTGTCCACTCGGTCGTGTTCCTTGACAAGATCGTTGGCAAAGTGAGGTGACTTCTTATGCTGGAAGTCTTCGGTTGTCATGCTGATGATTTTCCTTCGCTATTTAAGCAATGACTGGTTTCGTACCTACGGCCCATTGCGTTTTGAATACAAATCAAAGGCGCCAGCAATTGTCAGTTGCTGCACATAGACTACGGTTAGCCGGGTCAAATGGATGTAGCTGGCGGTAGTTAGGTGGCCTGCACAGGACAAACTAGCTTGAAGAAATGCACCAACCAGTCTTAGGTCTGAAGACCACAACCACAAATTTTAGATTACAAATATTAAGATTTAGGAATTCAATCACGGTCGCTTTTCTCATTAAGATGACTGAACTGAAGGACAATAAGAAAAATTACCACAGTCTAAACCATCCGGGAAACGCGATGAACGGTAATCACTCTTTGCAGTATCCGTGCTTTTCTTACATCACCTCAGTGTGTTAATCTGATTTATTTCATGTTCTTTGGGCAACATGTATTTAAAAAATTTCTGAGTTAATTGCTGAAACTGTAGGGCCATGATATAATAACGATGATTACAGTTAATAAGCTCGTTAAATTTAATTATTTTCAGACTTAACACAAAGTGAGAAGCGTTTTAAGTATATTAGTGACAAAGGTTATTCCACATATTATCCAATCAAAAGCATATGGACACCCTATGAGACATGAAATTGAGCACTAGGTAACAGGAGAGGCGAAGCAGCCAGTATAAAAGAAGGCGCCGGTATGTCAGTAGAGGAGCGGCAATAGTAGGGTGAGTCGATTAGCAGAGTTCATTGACTTAGGAACTAGCCCCTTGGTGTCATCTACGAACTAGCCCCCTTGGTGTCTGCCCAAGTTGACTGTCGGTGATGTAACTGTGAAGTGGAAAGTGAAGCAACAAGCAAAGCTAAACTAAGAGCAGGTAGACCACATGTAATGATGGTCGGGGACCGCGAGCATTGGGGAAGGTAGTTGAAAAAACAGTAAGACGTCTTCGGAAGAAATCACTCGTGCTTTCCAAAGTGCTACTAGCAATCCAGTCAGCACGGTAACAACGGTCGACAAACTCTTCGTAAATAACACATTGCTGTAGTCAGTGCTAAACAACGCTTCACGTGGCGTAAACAGCATAAACGGGTGGTGTGGAAAGTAAATGGTTGGAAACCAGTGATTTGGAATAATGAGTTAGGCTGTAATCTGTGGCAGTTCACGGCAAGGGGTGGATATGGCGGATCCCGGGACACCGTTATCTACGTCATGTACGGTGCCAACTAGACAGTATACAGGAAGTCGTGTCGCGATATGGGAGTGTTTTACGTGCTTAAGGAAGCGCTAAAAGCGGAAGAATTTGGACACATTTTACACCATTGTGTATTGTAGACAGTGATCCACTGACATCTACTACTAGGTTTGACGTCTTCTCCTTGGTTTTCCTAAAGTTTAATCTGTATTCCTTATCATTTAACTTCAAGTCGAGACATTTTCTCATGACTATGTGGCCTTTCTTCAGTGCAGTTTCCAGGTTGCTTTTCGTATGTAGTGTTAGTGTTCACTTGCATACAGTGAATGAGGCTTGATTACTGTGTTGCAGTGTCTGATCTTTGTTCGAATGGACATGCAGTTCTTATTATATATGTCTTGAGTTCTGTCGTTTTGTTGCTGTTGTAATGTTATCCGAAAGTATGGCCAAGTCATCTGCGAAAGATATGTTTGAGAATTAGATCTTGTCCCGGAATCGTTGTAGTAGCTTTTGTTTCCAGTGTCCTTGGATATTCAGACCTTTTTTCACTCCCCCATTACATTTTCCAAGACTATGTTGAACAATAGTAAGAATAATCCGTCGCCTCGGTTTTGATCTTGAAGAGGCCAAAGATTCAACCCATGACTTTAATTTTCGATGTCGTGTCAGCCAACGTCTGTGTGATTAGTCATAGAATTTTTGGCTCGAGTCTCTGTTCTTATAAGATGTCGAACATGGATCGTCTGCCAACAGAACCGTAAGCTTTGTTGAAATCTATCGAAGTGCAAATAATTTGAGTACTCCGGGTAGCCTTTTATTTCAGAAATTCTTTCAGGTTCAAGATTTGTTCTGTGCATGAATCACCGGGCCTCTTCTAACTGTTCATGTGTTTCCGGAGTAAGCACGCTGGGAAAGTTCTGTAGGTGACCTGTAGGAGGGAAATGCCTCTGCACTTGTTCTATTCGCCCTATTTCCTTTCATGTGCAATGGGTTGATTCCAGATAGGTTACATCACGGTTGGAAAGAGTTTCCAAAATCAGATATTGGAATGTGAGCCCCACCAAGTTGCAGATGTAGCACCATCTCACACGTTGAAGAATAGACTGAAGTTCAAGAGAATCGCCCGGAAGAATTAGTGTAGAAGGAAGTGAGATACTAAAGTACTGACGAATGATTTTTTGCGTTTGAAGTTCGCTAAAGATGTGGATACTATGATAGGGAATATCCCAGTAATAGTTGAAAAGAGTCCACATCTGTAAAAATGGAAGTGAAAGGGGCTGCCAGTGAGACATGGGTACAAGGAAGGTAACACCGTGTAATCCTTGGATAACAGAATAAATACTTCATTGATCGACGAAAGGAGGATGTACATAAATGTTCAGGGAAAGACAAGAATACCGGTCCATTAATATATGTTACTTAGGAATGAAACAAACAGGAAGTGCAGGACAGCCGAGGAGAAATAGTTGCAGTAAAAATTTGAAGAAATTCAGAATAGAAATTATCGTCGATAGGACTGACTCAGTATACAGAAAAGTCGAAACAACCTTCAATGAAATTAAAAGCACGCTCGGTAACATTAACAGTGCAATGATAATCACACTGTTAAGCGACAAGGAAAGAGCGGATAGGTGGAAAGAGTACGCTGAAGCCGTCTATGAAGGGGAGGACTTGCCTGATGACCTGGTAGGAGAAGAAACTGCAGGCGTTAGGGAAAACATGGAGGATCCAATATTAGTGTCAGAAAGCAAAAGAGCTCTTGCAGACATGCAGAAGAGGTAGATAAAATTCCGTCAGAATTATGAAATCTTGCAGCAAATGGGGAGTAGATTATATATGAGGATGACGTCGTACCATGAGACTTTCGTAAAAACACCATCCAGAGAAATCCGAAGACAGCAAGGACAGAGAGATGCGAAAACTGTCGCACCATCAGGTTAGAAACTCATACTTCCAAGCTACTGACAAGAATAGTGTATACAAGAATTGAAATGAATCTGTTGGATGACGATCAGTTTGCATTTAGGTAAGCTAAGTGCACCCGAGAGACAGTTCTGATTTTCCCATTGACAACAGATGCAAGACTGAACAAAAATTACGATACGCTCATAAGATCTCTCAATCATGAAAAAGCGTTCGACGATGTGAGAAGGTGCGAGGTGTTCGAAATTCTGAGAAGACTAGGAGAAAGCCACGAGGAAAGACGGGTGACATACTGTATCTCTAAGTACCAAGACGGACGATAAGACCGGAAGACGAAACGTTCGGATTAAAAGGATGTGAGACAGGGATGGAGTGTTCCACTCCTGCTGTTCAATCTGTACATCGAAGAAAGAAAGACGGAGATGAAGGGGACATTCAACAAAAGCATTCTAAATCAGGGTGAAAGAATATCAATGAAAAGTTTCGTTGATGATGTTGATATCCTTTGGAAAAATGAATAATTACAGGATTTATTGAATAGAAAGAACAGTGCAATAGTTCAGATCATGGATTGTCAGTAAACCGGAAAAAGGCTAAAGTAGTAAGAAGTAACACGAATAAAAATAGCGATTAATCTTATATCATATTGGTGAATGCGAATCAGATGAAATTAAGGAATTCTGTTACATGTGAAGCAAATTAAACCAAGATGGACGAGGCTTGGAGGACATAAAAAGGAGACCAGGATAGAAAATGAGGGCGTTTCTGGCACAAAGAAGTCTACACGTATCAAACATCGATCTTAATCTGCGGAAGAAATTTCTGAGAATGTACACTAGGAGCACGGTTATTATGGTAGATAAATATGGACATTGGAAGACCCGGAACGGAAGAAATCGTCTGAGACGTAGTGCTACAGAAGGATGTTAATATCAGGTGGTCTAACAAGGTAAAGAAGGAGTAGTTCTCCACAGAATCGGCGAAGAGAAGAACACATAGAAAACATTAAGAAAAAGAATGAAAAGGGCGATAAGGCCTATGTTAAGGCATCAGGGAATAACGGAATACCTTCCATAGTACTAGAAGGAAAAGTAGAGGGTAAAAACTGTAGGGAAAGTCATATACTGGGATACATCTATCAAATAGCTGAGGACGTAGGGTGCAAGCGCTAGTCTGAAAAGAAGAGACACGCGTAGCAGAGGAATTCGTGGCATTGAACCAATGCAGCCAAGCGTTGACTCTCTCTACAATATTCTTCATCCCATTCCTTGCTGCCTCATGATATGTCCCATTAACCATACCCTTCTTTTAGTTGGGCATACATTTCTATTTCATTATTTACATTCAGAACCTCCTCATCTCTTCCATCTACTTTTCAGCGTTACTCTGTAGCACCACATTTTGAAAGCTTCTTTTCTCTTCTCGTGCGAATTACCTAACTCCTGGGTTTCCTTTCTATTTCAAAACTACAATCCAAACAGATACATTCAAAAAAGATTCCTAATACTAAAGCTTATATTACATGGTAACAAATTCCTGCTTTTTAAAAACATCAGTGTTGAAACTCCCTAGCAGATTAAAACTGTCAGCCAGATCGTGACTCGAAATCGGGACCTTTCGCGGGCAAGTGCTGTTGGGTAGATCAGTTGGTAGAGCACTTGCCCGAGAAAGGTCTGAGTTCGAGTCTCTGTCCAGAACACAGTTTTAATCTGCCAGGAAGTTTCGTATCAGCGCGCGCTCCGCTGTAGAGTGAAAATCTCGTTCTGTAAACAACCACCAGGCTGTGGCTAAGCCATGTCTCCTCAATATCCTCTCTTCCTGGAGTGCTAGTTCTGCAAGGTTCGCAGGAAAGCTTCTGTGAAGTTTGGAAGGTAGGTTACTAGGTAGTACTGGCAGAATTAAAGCTGTGAGGACAGGTCATGAATTAGTTTTTAGAGCACTTTCTCGCGAAATGAAAAGGTACCGAGTTCGAGTCTCGGTCCGGCACACAATTTTAATCTGCCAAGAAGTTTCATATCAGACACTCCGCTGCAGAGCGAAAAACTCGTTCCGCCAGTCTGTGTTTTCTATTTTTATTACTTCGGCGATCATCAGTTGTTTTGTTGCCCAAGTACTAAAATTCATATATTGCCTTCATTATTTCATTTCCTAATCAATCTGCCTCAGCATCGACTCTTAACTTTCACAGCGTCTGACTCGAACAACAGCAACAAGTGAGGATCTTATTGATTAGACTGAAAATGCTCCTTCGTTGTAGGTGCTGTATATATTACTGCACGACTTGGTTCGGAGACCTATACTATCATCATCGTCTGCCACGCAATGGTTTGTTAAGACATGTGTGTGGAACGGGCAGGTCAGTTAATCGCATAACATCTGCTCTTATGCGAGATTTAGAAAGGGCAGATCATCGAGAGGAGCGCTTGCCTCACCATTACACAAAGATTTCCTTGATCTTTCATTACAGAATGAGGTGCGGTTTGATTCTTTCGAATTGTCTAAAAATGGAAACAAGTCTCAAGGATGTAGTAGTGCATTAACGTCATTTTCAAGTATGTTACACACTTTAAGCGGAAGAAACTGTTATACATCACTCCATCGGTAAGCCAATGGTGGCTCTAAGTTGGTGAGACGTCTTCTGGTGGGTGTCTTGTAACTTTGTCACATTATTGTGCCTTGAAGCATGATCGCTTTTATTGTTGTTTCAACTACTTTCCTATTTCATTAGTTTACCAAAGCTAAAAATTAAGTCAGTGGTGGAAAGTAAGGTACGAAGATTAGAATGAGGCGAAGACATATTTCCGGATGTGCATAAATAAGATAAACGACTTTTCCCATAAATACAAACTGGAAATAAGCTCCCTCAATTTAATGCAGAAAAAATACGGTAGAAGATCGTATCTGATGGGATCCATAGTAAGGACAAAAGAGTACAACGTTCGTCGTTTCATTCTTTAGAAGTGTAGCATGACAGCACAATTCACAATTCAGATGTTATTGTTCTCCCGTCTTATTTCTGTATGTTAAATAAACGCCTGCCGACGCTGACAGAAAAAGTGATTCAGCTCAACGTGTGTATCCAGAATACTTAGAATCTCCTGTGCCTTTTAAAATGTTTTCCTGTCGCCTAAAACAACGCTTTGTTATGTGCGAAACCATTAATTTTCGCTTAGACACTTAATAGGTAGTACGGAATGCTCTACTATAATGCATGAATAATTGTAGTTCCCATAAAGGATAACGAAAAACAAATTGTTCCAACTTCATGTCTTGCATAATTTGTGTTGTTTGACTGAAAACTGCGTTCTCAGCGGTCTTTCAAGCAACAAAGAACTTTTTGTCACCGGACAAATGGAGGTAAGACTAAACACATATTTTTGATGCAATACACTACAGCGTGCCGTCGCTCCAGGCGTGTAGTTTGTTAAGCTGTTCAGTCAATCACAATGGCACATGTTTCGATCTTAAAACTTCTCATTCCATCAAAACTGTTGATTATTTTATTTTCTTCTTTTTTTCTCAGGCAATTATTAAAAGCATCGGTAGACTTGGAAAAATGCATGATGTCACGGCGGCCTCTTGTAAATATTTTACTCACAACCGGCTTGTATCATAGGCGATATTCACAGTGCAGTGCTGTTCACAGGAAGCCAAGAACACCAAAACAAAATACAATGTGCAAAGAAAAAAACGATCAAAAACTTCTGACACGAGACTTCGTTTTTCTTCTTTCTTCGTTGGCAGTACCACATGACATACCTGTCGTATATGTAAACGAATGACAGGGTAGAGTCGAAAACCTAAGAAACGTTAACATATATCATACCAGTACTGCAGCAATAGCTCAATGAACAACAAGAGAAATCCTGCAGTCCAACAAATACAATCCAAGAAGTGACACAGCTAAGAGGGATCATACAAGCAAAGGTAGTACATGTAAAAATTAAGATGCATCATAACGCCGTGACTTAAGTAGTATAAAAGAGTGAACAATAGCTATGATGGAGCCAGGGGCTTTGTAAACGTAAGATTTATTCCTGAGCACAAACACAACATCCAATTCAACGGTCCAGATATAGGAAGGTAACATAAAAAAATCATCTGCTAGAAACTAAATTACATTCAGATGCGTCAGACATATCAGGAACATTACCAGGCTTCTGTATGAAGCCATAAACTAACTACATATTGACACTTGCATTGAAAACAATACGCAAAAATACTCATACGTTCTTGTAGCGCAAAAAATCAAAAAACAATAAAAAATGTGAATAAAATCTCTATGTCGGGCCTCCATTGTGCCTATGCTACCTACAGTATCTCTCAGAGTACACATCCAAATGTATACACCGGGTCTAATCGATTACCAGATAAAACAGGTAAATATAATGTCATATTTACATCCAACTGACGAACGGTTGAAAACAGTGCGGGGTAGAATATGGGCACGTAGACCTAGATGTAATTTAAAAAGTAGTTTTAACAGTCAACTGTAAGGAAAACTGTTGAACACTTAAGAGAATATACTAAGTGCGAAAAATAAACTTAAAATGAAATATATTGAGGACATCATACACTGTGGGACCAACACACATACAGAGTGAACGTAAAACATTAAGTACGCACATATTAATGTATTCTTATGTATCAACACATAATAATCAGATTGTTGAAATCATTAAACGGAAACGAAAGCTCAATACATGTAGTCCAAGCACATACCTAAAACTATAAATCTGCCAAAATAATCAAAACTCATGCACCATCTACTGTGCTCATTTCAAACATGAAATTAAATCACACAGTCTGAGACTTGAGTTTCTGCTGGCTTATACAGTCTTCAAATATCTTACGGGAATACATCTGGGTGAGGCCGTCGACAAGTGATGAGATTTCGACAGAAGCACACCCTGACATTTGAAAGGCAAAACTGCAGTAAGTGAGAGCTATGCAAAGAAATTTAATATCTCGGATTTCAGAGAAACTCTGAAAAGGTAACACCCACACCGTCCCACCCACTCACCCACCCACCCACCCACACACACACACACACACACACACACACACACACACACAACGTGTAAACATTAGCGCTATGACAAATCAAAGATGACCGACGTCGGAAGTTATTGATAGTTTAATTAATAATCATCGGATGACGTGACATAAACTCTGTCCCTCTCCTTTTAGGCATGGGAGAGAGAAGGTTTCACTGCAGAATTTACACAAACACCACTATATCTATATATAAGATTAACTGCTGGTGTAATTGAACAGTTTTCTTAATAAGACTGTGTCAACAGCAGGAAGTGCATGTCACTATCTATATTCCATAGGGAGACGGATGCCAAGAAAGTGTTCTGCAACGGAAAATTTTCTCCGATGTTGTAAGCGATTGTGCCGCTTATCCTAAATGAACCGGTCCTCCGCAGTTCTGGTAGTCTGAGCTATACATGACGTGCCACAACTTCAAGTAATACAATACATAAACGGCTTAAGCAAATCAAGATCATTTTTTATGAATCTGAAAAGGACCTTGATCGTAGATGGTGGCCTAAAAACACACTTTACATCATATACAAGCAACCCTGTACGAAATTCTCCCTGCGTAAGGAAAAGAGGCCTCAGACTTCAGTATTATCCTCAGTCAGTCGGTGCACAGCTGGTCGATAGCGCAACGCACGGCTGATCGGTCTTTAGCCGTAACCATCCTGACGAAAGGTGACTTCGAGGTGGGCTAACTCAGTGGACAAACTCTCAGGTTGTGAGACGCCATGAGCCCGGTGAACCAAGGTACGAAGTTCCCCTTCATGCTGAGCCGAATGGTGGCATCCGTCAGCCTGCAGATGTAACTTAGTGTGGGTAGGCATCCTACAAACGACATTTCCCACCGTACCAGTCACCTTTCATCAAGGAATGGAAGACAACTATCGTTTTCCACCTCCATCATGAAACAAATATAAGGGTGGATTCAAATCAAATGTTCTAAAAAGTCGTTCAAATTCTCACTGTCATGAGGCTAGACGACAAGGTATCGTCGATATATATGAAAAAAAAAAGAAAAAGAAAAAATTTAAGTTTGAAAGCCGACTCCAGGGCACGTTCCTCGATATCTTCTATAAACAAGTTGGCAAGAATACATGATAATAAAAGTCCCATCGCAATCCCATCAGTCTGCTCGTATAGTACTGGTCATTGAATAATAAGTAAGTGAAATTCAACACATGTCAAAATAGGCTTGTTATTTCAGCACGTAACCTAACCGCAATCAACAGTAACGAAACAGACAGAGGGACACGAGTGAAGAGAGAGACCACATCAGTACTTACAAGTATATCAAAGCCATTCAAATGTATTCCTCCTAAGCAACATAAGAAATCCGCAGAGTTCTTAATGCGTTTCTCACACCAACATACTACAGGGCTCATCAGATTAGCAAAGAGGTTTGCTACACGACATGTCGGAGCATCAATTTTACTCTCAGTCGGATAAAGAGGAACTACTTCCATGTGTATCTTAGAGAGCTCATGTAATCTACGGGTAACAATACAATAAAATTTAACGCTCTTGATAGTCTCTTGTGACAATGAACTTTTCTTCAGGAGGGTGTTAGTCTTTCAACACTCTTTGTAAAGTCAGTGCCCATCCTGAGAAACGCTGAATCCATGGTCATATATTTCGGTTGCGAAAAGTGGGTATTGGGATGACCTTGAAAAGTAGTTGAACCTAGTGTGCCAGTAGGCCACATAACGTGATAAAAGCGATACTGAATAACTTCATAAGTATACCAAAACTGATGTCGTACAGAAATAAATATTATCACATAAAAATAACAATGAATGTAACCAATTAATATGATCTGCAAATGTTATTGCAATCTCTGTACTTTTGCAGAAGGATCACTCTGTCTCCCCTTTCGTTTCTTCGCAGTGTAAGGAGCCATTTTGTGACGAGGCATGAAAACGTGTAAGTTTCATGTAACATTTGGTCTAAATATAATCAAATGTTACTTAAAAATGTGGTAAAATTTTTATTTTCCAGCTCCTGTACTCATGAAGCTGCAAAATTAATGTCCTTATGCAAATTTTATAGGGGAACATTGGTTCAGAGATCAGCGCCATTGTTCTAAATGAGAATGATCCACAAACGTAATAAATATCTTAATATTTGCTAATTTTGACAAATAAAAATGAATGTAAATGTAGGAGAATAATCTTGATTAGCGGTTCTTCTTTGTAACAATAAAAGTAATCATTTTTCCAGTATTGAGCCTTATTTGAGTAAAGTGACTTCAGAAAATTTTTTGATCCCCACATAACAGGAATTGCGAGAATCTCCTTATCCTTGCGTTTTCATGAAATTAAAAAATGATTTTCAAACGTCAATGTAATTAACAAAACATACAGCCATAAAGCCGGAATTTTGTGTGTTGGTATGTCTTTTAGTATAAAAACATTGTGTTGGGCAAACTAACTGAGATACCACAACTGAGTCACTGACGTAAATAATTATCCAGTAGTGAAGCAGCCAGAATATCACTAAATTCAACTTTTCATAATATATAAAAACCAATTCATAAAAGAACCACCACAATGGCGCCCAAAGCGTGGGGTTCGAACTACCAATTTACATAAATATCCCTGTTGTGGAGGTACAGAGAGCACCACCACAACAGGAGCCCTAAGTGTGCAGCACGAACCACATACATAAATATATCTTAAAAGATATACCGACAGATATATAGCTGTATTTAGTTTTTGGTTAAACTCAGAATGTCAAACTTAAACTTAGATGTAAATGTATATTTTGTGTATGTAGAAATTCCAGGTGGTAGATATTTTACCTTTGTGAAAATAAACTGTTTCATATACCACTTCCATCAAAATCCTACAAGCAACCTATCCATGTGTGAGAAGTGGCTACAGTAACTGATCCTTGGGCTGCAGCTTTGAGAAAAATACAAACAACCAGAACAATAAACCAAAGACTTCTGAAGATGAGAGTGCATATACAAGTGCTGCTGGCTGATGGATGACAAGACATAAATGAGTAAGGGGCCAGGCACTCTTCACAGTGAAAAATTTTAAATTGTCTACATATTTTAGTTCATTTGTTGGTCTCCCTCTACGATTTCTACCCACCACGCTGCCCTCCAATGCTAAATTTGTGATCCCTTGATGCCTCAGAACATGTCCTACCAACCGGTCCCTTCTTCTTCTCAAGTTGTGCCATAAACATCTCTTCTCCCCAATTCTATTCAATACCTCCTCATTAGTTACGTGATCTACCCATCTAATCTTCAGCATTCTTCTGTAGCACCACATTTCAAAAGCTTCTATTCTCTTCTTTTTACCCAAGAGGACGCCATCATCATTTAACCATACAGTAAAGCTGCATGTCCTCGGGAAAAGTTACGGCTGTAGTTTCCCCTTGCTTTCAGCCGTTCGCAGTACCGGCACAGCAAGGCCGTTTTGGTTAGTGTTACAAGGCCAGAACAGTCAATCATCCAGACTGTTGCCCCTGCAACTACTGAAAAGGCTGCTGCCCCTCTTCATGAACCACACGTTTGTCTGGCCTCTCAACAGATACCCCTCCGTTGTGGTTGCACCTACGGTACGGCCACCTGTAGGTTGCAGTAAGTACTAGGAGATGAAGAAGCTTGCACAGGATAGAGTAGGGTGGAGGGCTGCATCAAACCAGTCTCAGGACTGAAGACAACAACAACAACAACAAATTTTAGTTAATTTGCGTTTGCATATTTCTGCAGTGTAGTCAAAACGATTCATTTACTAAAAGTAGTGAATAACAGTACAATTTGAGTGTCTGACATAGATAGTTTAGTGCAGTGCATGGTTAATACGAGTTAGATTGGCGGGTTTAGTGTAAAGTAATTTAAAGTAAAGTGTGTACGATGTAACTTCAGACTGTAGATCACAAGATAATTTTGCAGTGTTTTTTGATAATTAACAACTGAGTATAGGTAATACTTGCAATGCAGTTGCAGAAAGTTCTGTATAGGTGTACTAGTTCAACTGATGTACAGAGTCAAGTTTTGAGGAAATTTGAAAGAATTTTAGTTAATGATGGACCTACGAAACTAAAAGAAATTGAATTTAAGTAGAAATTTATAAATTTTGTGTGGTTTTTTCAGTATATTGTGAGACAATTTCACTTAAGGTGTGTGTTATATTTCTGGTGTTTTTGTGTGTGTCTTGTGCATATTGTCACTGAATAAATATGGGTAGGCCCTGTAGAGAGAGACATATCGAGAGTGAAGCTCTATCCGATACGGAAGTGGACGATAAAGTCCACGAGCTCCAAATAACTGATCCATCGGAGAATACCAGTTCGCAGATTTCTCAAAAGGAACCAGAACTGGGACCAACAGCTCACGATTTTACTGAAAATACTGAACAAGCTCAAGTGAGCACACATGTTCATGAGATTAGGCCAGAAACGAAGGCTGGTGTCACAGTAGCAGTAGGTCATAGTCCTGATTTTCTTGCTATGTTATTAGCACAATATGGTATCCGGGACAGACACCGCGAGGAAAAAGAGACAAGAACGCATACAACTCGAACAAGCAATTTTACGTCAGGTAAAAGACGTGTTACAATCAGAACGTAACCAACGTGAGAAAAGGGAAAGGGTACAAGCCAAAGCTCGAAGAAAGAGAGAAGGTTGAAGCTCTGGCTAGGCAGAAAGAAGAGAAAGAGCGTGATGCCCTTCTTGTTCACATATTAAACGACCTTTTAGAAGAACGAGGTAAGGCTATCATCTCACATCTGTCGCAAGAGATGAATGTGATAAAACTACGAGATTCGTAACTTTTACAACAACACAGAGGTATTCCGGAAAAATCAATGAATTCGACGATAGAATAAATAAGCTAGACAATGCCCATGCTGTGCTCGAGGGTTAAGTAAAGATTATTAGCCAGACGGTTGATGACCTCGCACTAAACTTTGACCAACACATTAACGAGTGTGTCGATGACGCGATGGACCGACTGCAGGTCCACCCGCCTGTGAGGTACACTGCACGTGCAATGGAAACTCGACAGCTTTCCTGTTAATATACACCGTGACGAGAAATTAGTATACGATAATCAGCCCAGCCACACTCCACCGACTTTTACGGGCATTGTTGGTGACGCGGATTCAGGCGTATTACCAACCCTTGCCCAAGTAAAACTTGAGAAATCGTAGGTAAAACAGACAGTTCTAGATACACAATGATGAGAAAAAGACTGTGCACCTTATCATTTTTATAAAAAGTTTTAAAAAAGTTTTGCCTCTCTCATGGACAGAGATGCAAAAGATTCAGTTTGTCACATCCTTTATAACAGGAGGTGCAGTGCTGTGGGCATTAGAAACGGCCGAACAGGGGACGTCGTTTTCAGATTTTGAAAACTAATTTCTTCCAAGATTCTGGTTACGATCTGTACAAAAACGTTTAAGAAAACAGGTCTACAATCATGAACTATTCAATCCTCGCCAGGGGAATTTAACAACGTACCTTCAGAAACATCTTAACAAGACACGCTATTCGGATGAACCGATGTTGTCAAGAGATGTAGCGGTTGTTGTTATTGTCTGTTCTCGACCAACATACTATAGACACTTACAAATACACATGTGACTGTAGAGCGTATGGCCTTATAATGTTTCCCTTATAGCCAGTGTATTTTGTAGTACTGTCGGTGAGAAATGCAATGCACGGTGGGTTGCTTTTCACGTCGTGCGAGTGGCGAGTAGGCGCGTAGCAGTTCAGGACTGCTCAGCTGATCGGCGCCGGGCGACGCCCACTTGATCGCTGACATCATACACCGTGATCAGGTGACCGCGCACTACACGTTTGCACAGCACCAATCGCCTCCTCCTGCACCGCTGTGGCCACTGCTTCCTCTGGCGTCGAATCAACTCGTTTCCTCCAAAAAAGGTTAAAATAGCTCTGGGCACCATAGGACTTAACGTCTGAGGTCATCAGTCCCCTAGAACGTAGAACTACTTAAACCTAACTAACCTAAGGACATCACACACATCCATGCCCGAGACAGGGTTCGAACTTGCGACCGTAGCAGTCGCGCGGTTCTGGACTGAAGCGCCTAGAACCGCTTGGTCACAACTGTCGGCTCGCTTCCTCCCTCTACCAGGTCACAGTTCGTAGTAATAGATGGAAAGTCATCGAGTAAAACAGAAATAACATCCGGCGCTCGCCAAGGGTGTGTTATAGGCCCTCTATTGTTCCTGATCTATATTGACGACATAGGAGACAATCTCAGTAGCCGTCTTAGATTGTTTGCAGATGATACTGTCATTTACCGTCTTGTAAAGTCATCAGATGACCAAAACGAATTCCAAAATGATTTAAATTGTACGAAAAGTAACGATTGACGCTGAATAAAGAAAAGTATGAAGTTAGTCAAAGAGTACTAAAAGAAATCCGCAAAATTTCGATTACGCGATAAGTCCCACAAATCCGAAGGCTGTAAATTCAACAGAATACTTAGGGATTACAATTACAAATGCCCTAAATTGGGACGATCACATAGTTAATGTTGTGGGTAGAACCAACCAAAGACTGCAATTCATTGGCTGAACACTTAAAAGGTGCAACAGGTCTACTAAAGAGACTCCGTACACCACGCTTGTCCACTCTATTCTGGAGTAATGCTGTGCGGCGTGGGATCCGCGTCAGATGGGACTCACGGATGACATCGAAAAAATACAAAGAAGGGCAGCTCGTTTTGTATTATCCCGAAGCAGGGGAGATAGTGCTACAGAAACAAAACGTAAATTGGAGTGGCAATCATTAAAACAAAGGCCTTTTTCGTTGCGACGGAATCTTCTCCTGAAATTTCAATCACCAGTTTTCTCCTCCGATTGCGAAAGCATTCTGTTCGCACCCACCTACATAGAGAGAAATGATCATCTCGATAAAATAACATAAATCATGGCTCGCACAGAAAACTTTGGGTGCTCGTTTTCTCTGCGCGCCGTTAGAGAGTGGAACGGTAGATAGGCAGCTTGAAGGTGGTTTATTGAACCTTCTGCCAGGCACCTTGTTGAGCAGACTAATCACGTAGATGTAGATGTACCAGGTTGCGCACCAAAAGAACCCGTCTTTTCGAATTTCCGAATCATTTTCGCCAGACCCACGGCAGTCATCGGACTATCGCCTTTCTTCAAAGCCTTTAGTGTCTGGAACTTAAGCTAAGCGACGTGTGCCAGTCGTCATTCTTGTACTACAGCTTTACAAGCAAACAGCGATTCTGCATTGAGACAGTCACTGGGAACGTCGAAGACGCGAAAGGAGGAAAAGCTGTGTACCCAGCGTGTTTATACCAACTTCAATGGGTAGTGTGAATGGCAGGTGTTTCATTTACGTATTCTGACACATACAGCGCCATCTATTGATCCATTTTCAAACTATTTTTTTTTCTTCTGCCCTGCGTTCTCCCCCTTCTCCGATAATATTCCGTTGTAATTTGACGTCATTCTGACCAGTGGTGTTATTTCAATGGAGTTTTCAAAGTTTAACTTTAATCACCCTGTGCTTTGCACTTACGGACCACGAAGATAAGAGACGAGAAGTTAGTGCTCATACGGAGGCGTAGAGTCAGTCGTTTTTCCTTCGCTCTGTTTGCGAATGGAATAGGAGGCGGAATGACAAGTAGTGGTATAGAGTAATCTCTTGCCACGTACGTTACGGTGGCTTCCGGATTATCTATGAATATGTAAATGTAGAAATAAACTTGTCTACCACTTTGCCTAGCATTATTATTTTCCAGCTTATTTACAACTAACATGCGTACAAGTTTACACGTACTGTGGTGTTTGTTTACATGTACAGTCTTCATTTCCTGCGAGGAGGACGAGCATGATTACCAGGCAGTTATGATGCAAGTTTTGCTTACTTTGCCATCAGGTTTTAACTCTGACACAGAAAAACTAAAATAACGTAAACATAATTTTTTGTTGTTGGCATGTTCATGTCTGCGGTAATCGTACACACTGAAGTCGCCGAGCCACACAACCATTGCATGCCGCTCTGTTGGTCAAAAGAAAACGTCGCAGCTCTTTGATGCAGTGAAGTTGCATTCGGTAAAACGATTTCTGCATTTGAAGGGGAAAGCTCCGTAACGATCCATGCTGAGCAGGCACAAGCGTGTGGGAACACTGCAGTATCACACGGCGCAGTGCTTCAGTGACGAAACCGATTCAAGGCCAAACAATCAAACCTGAACGACAATTAACAAAGTGTCAGATCATTTATCTATGAAGACTTACGAATACCAACAGAGGTGGAGGTCCTGCGGCTCGGATATGGGATATCACAATCAAGGTTATACCGCAAAAAGTGAAAATGAGTCGTGGATCAGTGTTCAACATGTTGCTCAACATTTTGAACGTGACAAAAGTAACCGAACCGAATCGAGAGCGGAAGTGTTGGCGTCGTCAGGCAAATCCAAATGACGTCTGTAGTTAACTGATCACTATGACTCTGAGACCAAAGATCAAAGATAGCAG
This sequence comes from Schistocerca serialis cubense, assembly GCF_023864345.2. Taxonomy (NCBI): domain Eukaryota; kingdom Metazoa; phylum Arthropoda; class Insecta; order Orthoptera; family Acrididae; genus Schistocerca; species Schistocerca serialis. Next base: position 272,378,770 of record NC_064642.1, read on the forward strand.
GGATACAGATGCTCTCACCACCACCGAAAAAGAGGATCCAACCACCATCGGAGAATGTGACGCTGACAGTTTTTGGGGCTGCCGTACATCCACACCTACATCTTACTCCGCAACCCACCTAACAGTATATGGCGCAGTGTACTTTTGGTATTGCTAACTCATACCCACCTCTCCGTGTTCCACTCGCTAATGAGCTCTGTATTTCTCGTCGTTGTCATTCCGCGAGATGTATATGGGAGATGTTATCCGAGTATTACCGGGAAGTGCTCTTTTAAACTTTTTGTGGCAACTGCAAAGCACAACGCCTTTCTTGAGCCCCCGGTGCCAACAGATTATGCTCGCAAGATGTTCATAACAAGAGAATACTAACAAAATGTCTGATCATTCCGAAAGTCGTCGTCCGAATCTTTTCATTAAGGAATATTTGCCCCAAGACAACATACAACTCGCGCGGCCCCTCCCTCTTCTTTCCGTAATCCGCTGACATGGCAGCCCATGACTTCCTCTTTTCTCAGACGAAGAAATCATTGGTGGTAGAAATTTGCAGGTTAAGGACAATGTGATTGTCGAGCTAAAGCCAAACAGAGATTTCTTATACAAGGTCTCCACGAAGTAATCCATTGTTAAGGAGAAAGTGTTGCATTGGAGAGTGGATGTATAGAGAAATGTTAACATATTCGGAAAAAGTGTCGCATTGTAGAGTGGAGCCATAGAGAAAGGTTAACATATTCGCAAGATTTCATGGTCGCAACTAGATCATTCCGATGTGATAAGTAAAACTGTACGACTATTCGTTATATATTCAACACAACTGTTTATTTTGCTGAGTTTGCAAAAAAATAAGTTTGCAGTTGCAGTCGATGAACTGTATCCTACCACTCGAAGCAAATTTTGCGGATGTTTAGCTCGCAAAGCAGATACATATAAATAGGAACAGCTATTTGTTACACCTGCTTAGGCCGTAGACTGTTTTATCCTGAGTAAACTGATTCGTTCACAGCACGTGCACTCTCATTTCTATTTCAGCTCCCCAGCCCCCGCCACCCCGCACGTACGATGGCCAGCACACGCAGCCAGCACTGTGCAGAAATGTGGCGAGATCTCGCTCCGGATCCCCGCCGGCGTAGTTACTCGGCGCGCTGGATGGCACAGATAAAAAAGCCTGAGGGAGGGCGCCGGGGGCTGCGTCCGCGGCCGCGGCCGTGGGCGCCGAGGCGGGGGGCCGCCGCAAACCGAATTCACCACGTCAAGTGGAGGCGCTGGGGAGGCCGGGAGTGGGCTGCAAAATACATAGCTGTCTCGAAAAAGGAGTGGATTAGTGGCACCGTGAACAGGACGGATGAGTCAACTACAGCGTCATCCTTTACAGGAAGTCGAAATACGTCACAAACGCAATGCCGACCCTTAGAATAGCAATACAATGAAGTCGACATGCAAAAAACCTCGAACTAGTATGAAGTATACAGTCGAGCGTAAACGACACTACACATCGGACTCACTCATCTTGCAGAAGTATGTGATTAGATAACCAAATTTCATTACTTACCATTTAAACTGCAACAACACTAAGAATAAAAAAAAACGAACTTGTAGATACTTAGGGTGCAAGGCATTGTAGAAAAATAATGTGATTAATTTTGCAGGTGATTTGGGCGTACATAATTTGCTAACTTGCTATGCAGAGCTGCCATCACTGGCAATAATACTGGTTGTAAGCCGAGAAGTGCGAAAATTATCTCACAATCAGCTTCACCGATGATGTATCCAGACTGTTGACAAGAATTATATACAGAAGACTGCAGAAGAAAATGGAGTATCAGTTGGCTTTAGGAGAGGTAAAGACACCAGAGAGGGAGTTCTTACATTGCGATTGATAACGGAAGCAAGACTGAAGAAAAATCGAGACATTATCATAGTTACTTTCATGTTCCATGAATCATTGCGCACGATAAATCTTCATGATGTGGAATGAGTCATTTTACAATCATAAAATAGTTCAAATGGCTCTGAGCACTATGGGAATTAACTTCTGAGGTCACCGGTCCCCTAGAACTTATAACTACTTAAACTTAATTAACCTAAGGGCATCACACACATCCATGCGCGAATCTGCGACCGTAGCTGTCGCGCGGTTCCAGACTGCACCGCCTAGAACCGATCGGCCACTCCGGCCGGCTTTTACATTCATATTGCAAATTAATTTGTACAGGTTCGCCGATGACATTGTAATTCTATCAGAGACAGCAAAGGACTTGGAAGAGCAGTTGAACGGAATGGACAGTGTCTTGGAAGGAGGATATAAGATGAACATCAACAAAAGCAAAACGAGGATAATGGATTGTAATCGAATTAAGTCGGGTGATGCTGAGGGAATTAGATTAGGAAATGAGACACTTAAAGTACACTCCTGGAAATTGAAATAAGAACACCGTGAATTCATTGTCCCAGGAAGGGGAAACTTTATTGACACATTCCTGGGGTCAGATACATCACATGATCACTCTGACAGAACCACAGGCACATAGACACAGGCAACAGAGCATGCACAATGTCGGCACTAGTACAGTGTATATCCACCTTTCGCAGCAATGCAGGCTGCTATTCTCCCATGGAGACGATCGTAGAGATGCTGGATGTAGTCCTGTGGAACGGCTTGCCATGTCATTTCCACCTGCCGCCTCAGTTGGACCAGCGTTCGTGCTGGACGTGCAGATCGCGTGAGACGACGCTTCATCCAGTTCCAAACATGCTCAATGCGGGACAGATCCGGAGATCTTGCTGGCCAGGGTAGTTGACTTACAACTTCTAGAGCACGTTGGGTGGCACGGGATACATGCGGACGTGAATTGTCCTGTTGGAACAGCAAGTTCCCTTGCCGGTCTAGGAATGGTAGAACGATGGGTTCGATGACGGTTTGGATGTACCGTGTACTATTCAGTGTCCCCTCGACGATCACCAGTGGTGTACGGCCAGTGTAGGAGATCGCTCCCCACACCATGATGCCGGGTGTTGGCCCTGTGTGCCTCGGTCGTATGCAGTCCTGATTGTGGCGCTCACCTGCACGGCGCCAAACACGCATACGACCATCATTGGCACCAAGGCAGAAGCGACTCTCATCGCTGAAGACGACACGTCTCCATTCGTCCCTCCATTCACGCCTGTCGCGACACCACTGGAGGCGGGCTGCACGATGTTGGGGCGTGAGCGGAAGACGGCCTAACGGTGTGCGGGACCGTAGCCCAGCTTCATGGAGACGGTTGCGAATGGTCCTCGCCGATACCCCAGGAGCAACAGTGTCCCTAATTTGCTGGGAAGTGGCGGTGCGGTCCCCTACGGCACTGCGTAGGATCCTACGGTCTTGGCGTGCATCCGTGCGTCGCTGCGGTCCGGTCCCAGGTCGACGGGCACGTGCACCTTCCGCCGACCACTGGCGACAACATCGATGTACTGTGGAGACCTCACGCCCCACGTGTTGAGCAATTCGGCGGTACGTCCACCCGGCCTCCCGCATGCCCACTATACGCCCTCGCTCAAAGTCCGTCAACTGCACATACGGTTCACGTCCACGCTGTCGCGGCATGCTACCAGTGTTAAAGACTGTGATGGAGCTCCGTATGCCACGGCAAACTGACTGACACCGACGGCGGCGGTGCACAAATGCTGCGCAGCTAGCGCCATTCGACGGCCAACACCGCGGTTCCTGGTGTGTCCGCTGTGCCGTGCGTGCGATCATTGCTTGTACAGCCCTCTCGCAGTGTCCGGAGCAAGTATGGTGGGTCTGACACACCGGTGTCAATGTGTTCTTTTTTCCATTTCCAGGAGTGTAGTAAAGGAGTTTTCCTATTTGGGGAGCAAAATAACTGATGATGGTCGAAGTAGAGAGGATATCAAATGTAGACTGGCAATGGCAAGGAAAGCGTTTCTGAAGAAGAGAAATTTCTTAACTTCGAGTATAGATTTAAGTGTCAGCAAGTCGTTTCTGAAAGTAATTGTGTGGAGTGTAGCCATGTATGGATGTGAAACATGGACGATAGATAAATAGTTTGGAAACGAAAAGAATAGAAGCTTTCAAAATGTGGTGCAACAGAAGAATGCTGAAGATTAGATGGGTAGATCACGTAACTAATGAGGAGGTTTTGAATAGAATTGGGGAGAAGAGGTGTTTGTGGCACAACTTGACAAGAAGAAGGGACGGGTTGGTAGGACATGTTCTGAGGCATCAAGGGATCACGAATTTAGTATTGGAGGGCAGCGTGGAGGGTAAAAATCGTAGAGGGAGACCAAGAGATGAATGCACTAAACAGATTCAGAACGATGTAGGTTGCAGTAGGTACTGGGAGATGAAGAAGCTTGCACAGGATACGGTAGCGTGGAGAGCTGCATCAAACCAGTCTCAGGACTGAAGACCACAACAACAACATGTACTCTAAACATCACCATATAATTGATTTTCCCGAATGTGGCATAGACTTTGTACACGTGGAAAAAGCGTCTGACAATTTAAAATGGTGCAAGATGTTATAAATCTAGAGAAAAATAGAAGTAAGTGCTAGGGGAAGAGGGGTAATATTTATCAACATGAAGAAGAACCATGTGGGAACTATAAGAGTGGAAGACCAGTAACGAGGCGATAGAATGAAAAGCGTGTAAGACAGGGATGTAGACTTTCACCCCTGCTGATCAATCAGTGAGTCGAAGAGGCAATGACGGAAATTAAAAAGACAAATACAAGACTGGGATTAAAGTTCAAGGTGAAATGATATCAATGTTAAGATTCGCTGATCACATTGCCATCCTTAATAAAAGTGGACAGGTTTGAACCTTGGTATTACCCAATTCATTAGAAAAGCAAATTTACAATCTCACCACAGTTATTTAAAGGAAATAGGAAGCCCGGGATCACTCGTGACGTGCAAGCTTGCGATTGTTTACAATTTTAATTAGACTCAAAACAGACTTTTTTATAAACTTCAGTTTTGACATTTGCCCTCTTACTGATGCAATGCACAAATCTTCGCTTTGACTAAATTACATAAACACGAAAACGAATCATATTATTTTGCGTCTGCAACCAAAATCATTGTTAATAGGCACGGTGAATAAACAATCACAAACAATCGTTCTTGTTTAACCACGTCTCGAGAGACTATTAACATTATACACTTCCAGCGAAAGTTACACATCCACATAACACCACAACTTCATAAAGAACAAAGAGATCTTAACACTTAATACAACTGAACTGCCCACATTAAGGTCCACAGTGAAACATGCTTATACTAAACATACAATGTGGGCCAAAACTTGCACATAGGACTAATAACAAGTTGCACTTTCATTAAAGATACACAAATGATTAACATAAGTGTTAAATAAGAAGTGTTAGTAATAAATCAAATAATAAGTGACTTACAGAAACGCCAATATTAACAAGGTGGCCTCACTTAATTAACGGACATAATGGCTCAAAATGATTCCCAAATTGCACTTAGCTTTAGACAACAGCGTTAAAACCCATAGCTGTGTTTGGAAGTAGTAACACTACGGCCGGCAGCCAATACGAGCGTTCACTCCCCACGGCTTGTGCACAGGATCACATAGCAGGCGGTATATATTTATATATAATCCGACCGGCCTCACAATGGGCGGTCCTGACAAGAATCCATAACCGCGCCGACTCCAGGGAACGAGCAGTCTTAACAAACGACCTGCAGCACAAATAAATAGGAATGAAACCAAGGTCAAACCACAGCCACACTGGAATGTGTAATAAGCACGCCCCCCCCCCCCCCCCCCAATTCTTAAGGAGCAATACTCTAAAACTACCCGTCTCCCAGTGAATTAGCAGGAAACTTAGAGAACACTTCCAGTTGCCTTAAGGCACTTTCAACATTAAATAAACATACCAAATTCAGCCGTGACATATGATTACACCATTAACTCTACGGCTGCCGGCCAAGTACACAACCGCAGCCAGTCCCAAAGCGGACAACATGTCCTAAAACAAGTTGAAATTTGCATGAAAACCGCTTAAAACACACACTCCACGGCTGATCAAAACGGAATGAGGAACATCAGCGTCCTTAAAATAGCCACTGTCGAACCAAGTTCAGAGTCATCTGCGGCAGCTACCCATGTCACAATAAGTTTCAACAATCTTCTAAGTTAAACACAGAATAAAAGTGATACGTAACTTGTAGCTTGCAAAATTACGAGCTGGGAAGCTGTTCAGCGTGAGACGACGAGCCCACCACAACTTTGCACGTTAAGGCGCCCAATAATCGGCACCGTACATCTGGCGAGCGCCAAAAGACAAGGGCAGCGAGCACGACGAGGCCCCCGTGCACCACTGACGCGGGCTTCGTTTTCAACACAAGATGGCTCGTTGAACGCAGACCAGAGAGTCCCTCTTCACATGTTCAGCCTCAAAAGCCGCCGGGGGGAGCAGTCAAAGATAGCAGGACAGCCGAATATCGATATCAGCGATGCAAGTAGGACACCCTAGCACCAGCCGCCACGGCTTAATGTTGAATGGAATGGTCTAATGAGTATAGAATATGAGCTGACAGTAAATCGAAGTAATACGAAAGCAATGAAAAGTACCAGATGAGAACAGGGAGTAAGTTAAAATCAGGCAGGGTACACCAAGCAGATGAAGGTAAGGATGTCTGCTACTTAGACATCAAAATAACCCATGACGGACGAAGCAAGGAGGACATAAAGCAGACTAGTACTTACAGCAAGGGCAGCTGTGGCTAAGAGAAGTCTACCTGTCTCAGTTTGAAGAAGAAATTTTGCACCACAGGATTGTGTCAAAGTGAGACATGGTCTGTGGAAAATGCGGAAAAGAGGAAAACAGAAGCATCTGAAATGTGATGCAGAAGAATACTGGAAATTAGTTCACTGACAACGTATAAAATTAGAGCGTATTCCGCAGTATCGGCAAGAAGAGGAACAAATGGAAAACACTGACAAGAAGAACGGGCAGGATGATAGGTCATCTGTTGAGACATCAGGGATTAACTTCCATGGTACTAGAGGAAGTTGTAGAGGTTAAAAACTGCAGAGAAAAACAGAGATACGAATACATCTAGTAAATATATGTGGACGTTGGTTGTGAGTACTACTCCGAGATGAAGAGACTGGCACAGGACTGGAATTCATGTCAGGGGCCACCAAACCAGTCAGAAGACTAAAATCATGTTGGAACTGCAAGGATAGCGACTGATTTAAAATCACTAGACACCTAAATATGCAGTTTAGTGAAAGAGCCATGACACAGTCGGCACAACAGCGTCAGTCAGAGATAAAACGCGACGTGTCAAAGACTACAACATAACAATGGCCTTGACAGCAAATTAGTTATGCTTAAAAATTATGTGTTAGTTATTAAACACTGAGTTCTCAGGCATTCGGGCAGATCTGTCGCAAATAGACTTCTCGGGTTTGCCGCCGATTCATACGAGGTGCAAGTCCTATAATATTTCTTCTATACAAGTTTTAGACATCATCTTCAGGTGGTGGTGGTAGATGCTGTTCTCACTGCTACAACACACAACTGATGATAATGAAGTCTTTTTTTCATTATATTCTTTTTTACCACCTTGCTCCATATGGACCGGGAATGTGTTCTCAGCTGTACAGTTCTCTACTGTTCAGAGAATCGAATTAAAAAATCGTTACAATGAGACATTCAAACTAAATTTGGGATTGTTGACTTTGGGATTGTTGACAGTTGAAAAACAGAAATATATACATTTTAAAAACACATCACAGGAAGATGAAAATTCTTCTGATAAAAACACCAAAAGCATAGTACTTTCACTTAAAATCTAAAAGACCTGCACTAAGATGTGAGATATTTTTGTAGCAGTGAGTATGTTCCATAGGTTTGAGAAGTGTGAGGAGAAAGATAGGACTCTATTAGATCGGGAAACTATGGAGATTACATTTAGGAGCTGAGGTGGACTGTGTAAAATACGTTTGGTGGGAATGACTACGGGTGAGGAATAGTGTGTCGTGTGGGTAGGCCAGTGGTTGTAAGAGGAAAGGGATGGGGATAGATTGAGAGGAAAACGAGAGAGGACCCCTGATGTGGAATAGGAATGGTAGGGAATAGTTAAATTTGGTAGCAGGTATAGATGTCGAGGTGGATGCCGTTCTCTGGGAGAGATAGTAGATTGACATTGCGTTCGGGTAACACGTGGAGTGTTTTTAGGTCTAGAGACTGTGGAATGAGTTTGTGAAAGCGCTGAAACATATAACGGTTGGTGAGCAGACGGGAGAAAATGGGCTGAATGAAATATAGTTTACAGATAGTAAAGGCGATAAGGAAGTGTTCGATGTGGGTAAGGATGGTTGGTAATGTGATGAGATGGTAGAGGATCCAGGTCGGTTCACCCACTGTTGAATACTGCTCAGCAGTGTGGGATCCGTACCAGATAGGTTTGATAGAAGAGATAGAGAAGATCCAACGGAGAGCAGCGCGCTTCGTTACAGGATCATTTAGTAATCGCGAAAGCGTTACGGAGATGATAGATAAACTCCAGTGGGAGACTCTGCAGGAGAGACGCTCAGTAGCTCGGTACAGGCTTTTGTTAAAGTTTCGAGAACATACCTTCACCGAAGAGTCAAGCAGTATATTTCTCCCTCCTACGTATATCTCGCGAAGAGACCATGAGGATAAAATCAGAGAGATTAGAGCCCACACACAAGCATACCGACAATCCTTCTTTCCACGAACAATACGAGACTGGAATAGAAGGGAGAACCGATAGAGGTACTCAGGGTACCCTCCGCCACACACCGTCAGGTGGCTTGCGGAGTATGGATGTAGATGTAGATGTAGATGCAGAAGCGGCGGTATCGACATATATCCGGTCAGGAGTACGCAGTACGACTGTTCGGTAAGATGCTCCCGCTTGGAGGAAAGTTGAAATCTTTGCGCCCCCTGTCGGATCCACAGGAAGACTCACCACGCTTGCGCTGTGGGCAGAGACTTTGCTGTCGGACGCCCCTAGTTGAAAACTGATTTAAGTTTGAGCAGTGCACTGCATCGAGTCATAAAACTGGAAGTTGTTTTTTTTTTTAGTTTTAATTTAATTGCAGCCATTGCTGGATCATAGGTGGTTCATCGTTGTAAACATCTATACCTGTCGATTAGATTATCTGCCGTCTTCAAATGTATGGCCTCCTTGTCGACACAGTCTCAGAGAGATGGAAACCACGACCCCGTCTACAGACCACAAGTGGCCCATCGGGACCATCCGACCGGCGTGTCATCCTTGGAGGAGGATGCGGATAGGAGGGGCATGGGGTCAGCACACCGCTCTCCCGGTCGTTATGATGGTATTCTTGACCGAAACCAGTATTATTCAGTCGAGTAGCTCCTCAATTGGCATCACGAGGCCGAGTGCACCCCGAAAAAAGGCAGCAACGCATGGCGGCCTGGATGGTCACCCATCCGGTGATCTCATGGGAACCGGTGTATCCACTGCGGCAAGGCAATTGCCTCAGAGAGATGAGGCCTTCGATAAGACTTCGATCTTCTCGTAACACATGAAATGTCACGTGCCCAGGCAATCCTCTGTTACCGCAGATTTATCAGGTTGCCCAACAATGTATGACCAAGCGGTTTAACAAAACGTTTTTGCACGTTTCGGCTTGTCTGCTCAGTATATGGTTTCCCACATTGTCATGGGATCTTATGTACGCCACGTGTCCTAAGGCCAAGATCGTGTCTGACCGAACACAAGAATTTTTTCAGTGTTCCTGGTGGCGGGAAAACGCTCATCATATCGTATCTCTCGAGGATTCCTTCTATTCTTGAAGACATGGCACCAGAATACGACAAGCCCGCCGTTGCAATGGGTGCCCCTGGATCATCATTTGCATTCCTGCTCTGAACCTGCTTAAAATGGAATGCATGGATTGTCTATCAGAATAGCCGTTCGGTTGGAATGCCGTTCTTAGGTGTTGTAGCTCACCAGGCAGTCTGTCGGTATCTGAAACAACATGTGTTTTATGTGCCAAAGAGCGTAAGACACTACCGCGCTGTCCCGGACGATGACAGGTTGTGGTCTGTAAATATAACTCTGTGTGAGCTGGTTTGCTGTAAACACTATCACCCAGGGTACCGTCGGATTTTCTTCAATCTATGACATCCAGGAACGGTAAGATGCCATTTTTCTTCACTTCCATAGCGAACTATATTTTCGGAAGGGGTGAGTTCAGATGCCGGAGAAATAGGGCAATGTCTTGGTTCACTAGGGCCTACTATAAATTTACCGTTCGCATACCGTCGGAAGCAGAAAGGTTGCTGACTTGCCGACTGCAGCGCCTTTTCGTTAAAGTTTCCCATAAAGTAGTTGGCTACCATGGAAGACAGAGGACGTCCCATGGCGGCACCGTCCGCTTACTCAAAATTTTGGTTACTGTGTAAGAAGCTGAGGTAAGTACATGTTTACACAATGCCACAATGTCTTTCTCAACCTTTCTGCCGACAGACTCTAGCGAGTGCGGCAGAGGTATTTTCGTAAATAAAAATACAACGTCAAAGATAATGAAAATATCCCACGTTTATAGCTTAGGTGTCTTCAGGACTCCTACGAAATCCTCTAAATTCCATAGATACTGGTCACATTTTCCTACGAGAGATCCAAACATTGAAGAAAGATGTTTAGCTAGGAAATAGGTGGGGTCTCTAATGTTGCTCACTATTGGACTCTGTCTTCCATGGTGGCCAACCGTTTTAGGGGAGACTGAGGAAAAGGCCCTACAGTCTGCAAGTCTCCAACATCCCTGCTCCTGACGGTATGCAGATGATACATTTATCGTGTGGTCTCACAGAATAAAGACATTATCTACGTTTCTCCAGCGTCTGAAATCGCTTCATCCCAGTATACAGTTCACCATAGCCGTGGAGAAAGGTAGCATCTTACAATTCCTGGATGTCATGGTTAGAAGAAAAGCCGACTGTACTCTGTAAGATCGTTTCTACTGCAAACCAGCTCACACATAATGACATTTACAGATCGCAAGCTGTCATCACTCTGCACAATGCGGTGGTGCAATATTGTATTACGCTCTTTGGTACGTAAAGCACATATGGTCTCAGATGCCGACACTCAGCCTGGTGAACTGCAACAACTACGAACGGTATTCCAACAGAACGGTTATTCTGGTACACAGCAAAGCATTCCGTTCTATGCAAGTTTAGAGGAGGGATGTATGGTAAAGAAGATCCAGAGGCACAACTTGTAACGGCGTTCTGGCAGTATTTTGGTGGCATGTCTCCAAGAATAGAAGGAATTCTCAAGATACACGATATGAAGTGTGTTCTTCGGCCACCAGGAAAATTGACGAGTTTGTTGTGCACGGCCAAAGACGATCGAGCCGTTAGAAAACGTGGCGTACTTAAGATCCCACGCCCATATGGGTAATCGTATGTTCAACAAGCGGGCCGAACAGTACAAGAACGTTGTGTTGAACAGCTTGGTCATGTACGCCTGAGACAGTCTGATAAATCTACTGTAGCGGAACGTCTAAACACGGGGAATGGCATGTTTCACGAGAGGACGCAGTGCACTGCTGAGATTTAATACAGTTTCTAAGCACAGGAAATGTCCAGCAGTACAGCCTTTGCCCGCAGCACACGCATGGTATTCCTGGGTGGAGGGGGGGGGGGGGGAGGAACTATGAGCGCCACTTGCTTCAAAGGGCGAGTGTCATTCCTCGCACGCACATTGCCTGGTCCAACCTGATAAGTTTCGACGCCATAGCGCGATTATCCGTAGTTGCTTCTTGTAGCAGCGACAGCGGCATCTGTTGTCGGACAGTTGACTCGACGGTATACTGTAGGATTTGCACGACGTGACCCGACGACAAGTTTATTTGCTATTATTAAATCGATGGCCTGTATTACAATACTAGGCAGAGAAGATTCAGATCAACACTTCTTCTGAGAATGTAGTCGTGAACTGTGTGGATTCAGTGATTTTTTGAGACCGAAACCGTCTCACATAACACGTTTCCAGGAAACTGTATTTCCACAGATTTCTTCGGAAAAAACCTTAGAAACAGAATAAGAGTGAAGGTATCACAATTTCCAGGAAACTCTGATGCTATCCTTCTCTGTGATGAATACTCAGTGTCGAGGACAACATACTGGGATATTTTACTTAACAAATCTTCGAGTCACTCACGTATCGAAGAACCTAGTCCATATGCTCGTACCTTCGTTAACTCTAGTGTCTTAGAAATAATAAATTTACCTGCTGCATTTCATCCATAATTTTCAAGACATCTTGAGAGGAAAGGGCATGCCGAGATTCGAACGAGAGACGCTTTCTAAATCCATGCTGATTTGTGGATAAAATCTTTCCAGTCTCCACTAAATTTGGTGTATTCGACCTGAGAATACGTTCAAGAATTCTGCAGCAACTCGATGTTAAGGATACTGGCGTGCAATTTAGCAGGACCTTTTCTTTTACTCTTTCCATATACAGGATCATCTATACGTTTTTCTGGTCGCTTGAACCTTTGCGCTGGGCAAGAGATTCGCGATAAACGCACGCTAAGTCCTCAGTGAACGCGAAGAAGAGTTACAGTGAACAGTCCAATGAGTACATACTGTAGAGTTATTGTAATCCGAAGAAAGAGAGTAACAACTAGCAGCAAAGAGATTGCCGATATAGATTTGCGATATCGAAATTGGTGGCCACAAAGTAGATGAGGTGGAAGTATTCTGCTAATGTCTCCTTAAAATCATGAGGCGCAGTTTTCAGAAAAGATATTTTCTTGTAAAATAACCGCACCAAGTCGTTAAAAGGTTTTATTTTTTACTCTGCAACTATATTAGACCTAACTGTTCATGTAGGAATTTAAATTTTTTTTAAATATATGGTGAATATCAAATGCCTATAATATTAAAATGTCGTCCATGATTAATTATCGCTATGACCTTCGAGGCTGTAGACATGAGGTATTTACCATAAAAAATTTAAAATCGTAAGAGTTCTGCCAAAAGAAGTCTGGTTAGGGTGAAGTAAGCTCAGAGTAATAAACGGCCACTTGTGGTTATTTTATAGGAAAATGAATTCTGCTGCATTGAAAGCAGAATAACCCATGACGAAATAAATAAGGACACAAAAAGCAGACCAGCAGACGAAAAGTGGGACATTCAGGGTCAAAATATCTCCATTAGTATCAAATTTGGTCCTTCTAGACGCGGTATTCCTCAGAGGTTGTAGGTAGTTATAAGCTAGTCCAGTCTTGTGTGGTTGACTTCACTAGTTCAGTTTTATTTATGTGGATGTTCCACTGACACTAAGTACGATTTCTCACTGCAATATGGAACGAATCAAGTTTACAATTTTACTATCCGTAAATCCTTTCTGTCACTGGGTAAGTTGTAACACTTTTTTGCGGTTAAATACATTTCTCTTTTCTGTTTCATACTAAGGCTAAATGTAGATCAATATAAGTCGCTTTTCCTTCTGGCATTCTGTATACCAACGTTATTATAGTCTTCGAATTGTTGACAAAAATGATCATTAAGGATGAAATGACTAAATTTCATGCCGTCTACGACCACACACATATCGGGAAGGACTCACGTAAGATGCAGAATTTTTTTTATTATGGGCCGCAATTGTCCGTATATTCGTAGATAGTTCATGTCGTGGACTGTGCACTTCTAATATTATGTTATCCCGGACGATCACATAGGATATTCTTCGTAATTTTGCCACATCCATGGTCTCGACAGAAGAATATGCCACCACGCTCACTAAAAACTCTGACCCGTAGCTTCAGGAGAATCCTCATAAATGATGTCCAAATCTTAAAGAAATAATAACGGTCTTTATGGATATAGGAGAACAGAAGGGAAACAAAAACATCCAATTTTCACATTTAACTCCGATAAAATAGCAATTTTGGTAAACATTTTTGGAAAGCAGTGATCAATTAATTGTTATATTTTGATTAAAGTTCAGTCAACTGATCAGTTGACTGCGTAGCAGCGAGGAGAGCTCCGCCTACCATCCTAAGGGAGCCATGGGTCTGATGATGGTTTTATAGAAAGAACCGAAACCGGTTACCTGTATCATTAAAACTTACATGACGTGATCAAGACTGAACTTTAATCAAAATATGATAAAATAGCAGTTGGTTTCGAGAATATGTGGACGTGTTTCAGGACTAACCATACCTCACAATGGTAGTTGTGACGTCCACGTATGTCCGAACTATTTGTAAATTCAGGTCTATAAAAGTAGTTGAGAAAATTGTCCAAACTTTTATACTGATCAAACAGAGGTAATGTTGAGCCTCCGTCTTAATGCTGAGTCGATATGTGTGATAATCTCTCTGCTACTTTTGCCGCACATCTAAAGGAGTCAAACACTTCTCACAAGTAACACGACGAAAGTTCTGCGCAAAATACACAAAAGCTAATTAACGGACGCACTGGAAGAGCTGTTAATTCCAGACACTTAAGAAACCATTCCGATAGTCCTATAAATATACTGAAAGATCTCCTAAATGTAGAAGGTTATCCATAACTTTTTCGCACTTTAGCGACCGCGTATTTTAGCGTCTCAGGTCTCGCCTACATTTTCATGGTGACAATACACACGACGCCGCAGACAGGTAACTGTGGGAGGTACCTTGATCCTAAGATATGATAGATTTTATAAAAACGAATTAACAAGTATTTTTTAATTCAGTGGTTCTCAACAGGTCGTCCGCGGACTCCCAGGAGTCCGCGAGCTATGCCAGAGGGGTCCGCAATATGCTATTAGAATAAAAAGAAATATTAAATATATTTCGTATGATAACAGATGTTTTGTTTTGGACGCTTCCTGCTTGAGCAGAGCTTTAGCGAACGCTAACTTCTGCATCTAGCGTCTTCCTAGAACCAACTGACACTGGCACTCTCTAGGGCAAAACTAGAATTAGACAGAGGCAAATAGTTCTGCTGTATGCCGTTGGATTGCGCGCGCTGCCTCTTCGCAGCTGACAACTCACTGTCACATTACACAGAAACTCGCATTTCAGACGACAATCGGCCATTGTTAATCTATTGCCAGTGCTTTCACAGACCGCGCCGTTTACATATTCAGGATTCTTTATTAAAACAGTAGTGTTTGTAAAGCGTTGTTTTTCGCGGAAGCTGCAGTTCGCGTAGTTAAAAATGGACCGTTTGTTAAAACGAGAAAGGTCTACAGATGAAGAGGAAGATAATGCTTTTGCTGTTTAAGCAAGTAAGTCAGTGACTCTCGAACCAAAGTTGTCAGTGCCCATTGAACCTAAATCGTCGGCGTCCCTTGAATCTAACCCTTCCAAGGTCAGTGTTAAGCTTACTGGAAAACTTAAAAAAATATATCTCTAATTACTTGGAAATCGGTTTTACGTTCACTGGACCTGAGCAACAGCCTAAACCTCAATGTGTAATTTGCTATGAAAGCCTTTCGAATGAATGTATGAAACCAGCAAAACTCCGGTGCCATCTTAAAACAAAGCACCCAGAGTACAAAAGAAAGTCATTTGATTTTTTCAAAAACAAATTAGCAGAGTTGAAAACATCTCGTAAAACAATTACCAAACACTGTGATGGAAATGTAAATTAAAATGCAACCCTTGCGTCTTATGAGGTGGCTCAACTCGTTGCTAAATGTGGGAAAAAGCACACAATTGCTGAGGAACTTATAGTGTCATCAGCAATAATACTTGGCAAGAGAATGTTAGGTGATGCAGCTGCTAAGGTAATAGGAACGCTTCCACTCTCAAATAATACTGTTCAAAGACGAATTACTGATATGGCAGTTAACATCGGAGAAACATCACTGGCTAGACTTTGCATGATTGACATGTACGCTGTACAATTGAATGAAAGCACAGACGTATCAAAAAAAAGCTATAATGTTGGTTTTCGCACGATTCTTAAGGGAGGACCAAGTGTTCTAAGACTTTCTTTTTTCATGCGAACTACTGCATACAGCTGCAGACGATATTTTTACTGTATTAAATAATTATCTCAGTGAACACGATGTCACCTGAAAAAAAATGTGTAAGCTTGTCGACAGATGGAGAAAAGTCAATGGCTGGCAAAAAAAAAAAAAAAAAAAAAAAAAAAAAAAAAAAAAAAAAAACAGAACTTCTAGCTCGTATCAAAGCAATAGCCCCTGAGGTGAAATGGACCCACTGTCGTATCCATCGTGAAGCCTTAGTAGCCAAAAGATTGCCTGATCGTTTGCAAAAGATCCTTAACGAAGTAGTTCAAATCATCAACTACATTAAAATTCGACATCTGCAATCCAGATTATTTTCTTTGTTGTGTAAAGAGATCGGCAGTGAGCATGAGCAATTTCTTATTCATACGGAAGTAAGATGACTTTCTCGAGGTAGGATCTTGTAAAGATTTTTTAAACTTAGAGACGAGGTTCGTGGCTTCCTTCTTGACACAAAGAACACGGATTTTCTTACAAACTTCTCTTGGCTTTGCTCAGTTGCGTACTTAGCTGATGTGTTTGAACACGTGAATGTGTTAAACTTGAGGTTTACAAGGAAAAAATGTAGACATGTTCAGGGTTGAGGAAAAGATTAGTGCTATGGTCAAAAAGTGTCAGATCTGGGTGTCAAGGATAGAAAATGAGTTACAAATGAGTCCCAAACAAACTTCAAAACAATTCTCGGAGTCATCAGAGGAGAGTTTGCCTGACCAGAGTAAGATCAATGTAGCCGAGCATCTACGCAGCCTAGCCACCACTTTTAGACAGTATTTCCCTGAACCTGACGACAGATGGATTCGAAATCCATTCAGTGTGTAGAAATAGACAAAATGCAAGGCCTCACTGAAGAAGAAAAAGATCAACTTGAGGATCTGTCCAGCTGTGGTACAGTGATAAACGTTTTCTTCGGCGATAAAATTACAGACTTCTGGCCATCAGCACGCAAGGACTACAAGAAACTGGGAGATAAGGCATTGGAAAAGATCCATTTGCAACCACATATCGGTGTGAGCAAGCATTTTTTCCATGTGTTTCATGAAAAACAAATATAGGAATTGGCTCGACATGCGGTCAGATTTCAGAGTGAAAGTTTCAAGTTTGGAACCTAATATTTCAGAAATAAGGCACTCAAAGGTGAGATTGAACTCATCTCATTAACAATTGAAATTAAAACTAACTGTATACTGTTGGAGTACTCTGTTGTAACTGTATTCTTTTCAAATAAATAATGCCTTATACCAAATTAGTGTTTTCTTATTTTTCACACATGTCTACTCAATGCAATCTCATGTGTAGTACACTTGAAAGACCAATACATTCAGTTTTAATTTTTTCCTATCGTTTTAAGTTCATGCTCAATTTTTATTTTTTTAAGGAGTTTGTTATACTAAACACCCAGATTTGAAGGCAAAGATTTTGAGAAATATTCAAAAATTTAACAATAACAATGATGGCTAAATTGAAAAAGTTTTAAGCTCAATATTTTTTCAATAATGAATGTGTCAATGTTTCCTCTGAGTACCAAAACTAGAAAACGTATTAAAAGGCTCTTAATTTGGCGTTTTAGGTACCTGATACTGCGATATGACAAGGTACTAATCATGCTCGATGAGGGGGTCCTCGAGAAAACCTTGTTGGGAACCCATGTGTTAATTTATTATGCTTGTAGATGTGCCGTCATTAAACTGAAGTCACTACTCCTGTATGCACGACACTAGACACTCATGGAGGATTTACATATCGCTTTCATATTTTTAATCTTAAGAGTAACATTTGCTTTGTCCTTTTTTTTTTAGGGGGCGGGGGGGGGGGGGGGATTGTCATCAGCCTTCTGGCAGTTTTGATGCCGTCCACCACGAATTCCTCTCCTGTGCCGACCTCTTTATCTCCGAGTACTACTTCAATGTAGGACGCCCTCAATTAATTGCATGGTGTATTCCAGTCCCTTCATTCCTCTACAGTTTTGGCCCTCTACAGCTCACTCTAGTAATGTGGAAGTCATTCCCTGATGTCTTAAGAGATGTCTTATCATCCTGTTCCTTCTCCTTGTCAGTGTTTTCCACATATTCCTTTCCTCTCCGATACTGCGCCTAACCTCCTCATTCCTCACCTTATCAGTTCACACAATTATCAACATTCATCTCTAGCACCACACTCAAATGCTTCGATTCTCATCTGTTCCGGTTTAGCCCATGGTCCATGTTTCACTACCATACAATGTTGTCTTCCAAACGAATGTTCTCAGAAATTTCTTCCTCAGATTATGGCCTATGTTTGATACTAGAAGACTTGTCTTGGCCAGGAATGCCGTTCTTGCCAGTGCTACTCTGCTTTTTGTGTCCCCCTTGCACCGTCTGTCGTCGGTTATTATGCTACCTAGATAGCAGAATTCCTTAACTTCAACTGCTTCGGGGACATCAGTCCTGATGTTAAGTTTATCACTGTTCTCATTTGTGCTACTTCTCATTACTGTCGTAGACCTTCGTTTTAATCTCAAACCATATTCTGTACTCATTAGATTGTTCATTCCATTCAGCAGATTATGTGATTCTTCTGCACTTTCACTAAGGATAACAATGTCATCAGCCAATTGTATCGTTGATATTGTTTCACATTGAATTTTAATTCCAGTCCTGATCCTTTCTTTTATTTCCATTACTGCTTCTTCGATGTACAGAATGGGCAGTACATGCAGAAGGCTACATCCTTGTCTTACACCCTTTTTAATCCGAGCACTTCGTTCTTGGTCGTCCACTCTTGTTATTCCCTCCTTGCTCTTGAACATATTTTATATTACCCGACTCTCCCTACAGTTTTGCCCTATTTTTCTCAGAATTTCGAATATTTTGCACCATTTTCCATTGTCGAATGCTTTTTCCACGTCGACAGTTCCCATGATCGTATCCTAAATTTTTCTTTATGCTTGCTTCCATTATGAACCTCAACGTCAGAATTGCTCCTCTGGTGCCTTTACCTTTTCTAAAGCCAAACTGATCGTTATCTAGCGCATCCTCAATTTTCTTTTCCATTCTTCATATTATTCTTGTCAGCAACTTGGATGCATGAGCTGTTAAGCTGATTGTGAGGTAATACTCCCACTTGTCAGTCCTTGGAGTCTTCGGAACTGTGTGGATGATGCTTCACCGAAACTTAGATGGTATGTTGCCAGATTCATACATTCTGCACACCAACTTGAATAGTCGTTTTGTTGCCACGTCCTCCAATGTTTTTAGAGGTTCTGATGGAATGTTATCTATCCCATCTGCCTTATTTGATCTTAAGTTCTCCAAAGCCCTTTTAAATTCTGATTCTAATGCTGGATGCCCTACCTGCTCTAATTTGACTCCTGTTTCTTTTTCTATCGCATCACACAAATCTCACCCCCTCCACCATATAGGCTTTCAATGTGTAAGTAGGCTGTTTAGGTTTTCTTATTGGTAACGCCACGTAGCGCTCTGTATGAAAATCACTGGCTTTGCTGTGTGCAGTCTGTGGCTAGTTTGCATTGTTGTCTGCCATTGTAGTGTTGGGCAGCTGGGTGTTAACAGCGCGTAGCGTTGCGTAGTTGGAGGTGAGCCGCCAGCAGTTGTGGATGTGGTAGAGAAATGGCGGATTTTTGAAATTTGTAAGACTGGATTTCATGAACTACTATATATATTATGACTTTTGAACACTATTAAGGTAAATACATTGTTTGTTCTCCATCAACATCTTTCTTTGATAACTGTGCCTATCAGTAGTTAGTGCCTTCAGTAGTTTGAACCTTTTATTTAGCTGGCAGTAGTGGCGCTCGCTGTATTGCACTAGTTTGAGTAACAAAGATTTTTGTGAGGTAAGTAATCTGTGAAACGTATAGGTTAATGTTAGTCAGGGCCATTCTTTTGTAGGGATTTTTGAAAGTCAGATTGCGTTGCGCTAAAAATATTGTGTGTCAATTTAAGCACAGTAATTCAATAATTTTTCTAAGGGTACGTTTCATATGTCGACCCTTAGCCGAGGATACCTCACTGGAATCTTCTGATTTTTTCTTGTAGTTTGTGTAATTAGTGTAACTTTAATTTATTGCTAGCATGTAATTGTAGAGAGAATTTCCTTTGTAGTTGTAGTTTTTCATTCTTGTACAGTAAAACAGTTGTGGCACGCGTGTAGATTTGCACCAAGTATTTCGCTGCTGCGATTGCAATTAACGAAATATTATTTTCAATGCTGTGTTAATGTGTTTTCTTATTTTGCTCTTCAAATTGTGCTTTTCTGTGTTGTCGTGTGAAATATTGTGGCAATAATGGCGTGTGAAAAACGTAATACCAGGCTCCAAAGTAAACTGAGAAATGACAGTGAAGACGAAAGCAGTGTGTGTGTAATGAATTAACTAATGTTCAAAGTAGTAATTTGGTAATTGTGCATAGGGAAATGGAGCGGGCTGCAAATAATGGTGTAGACAGTGAAACAATTAGTGAACAGGGAAGCATTATCGATCGATCGGTCGGCAACAGTATGCCTCAGGAGTCCGAAATGACAGGACACAATCTTGCAAATACGGTAGATTCAGGTTTTGCGTCCTCGCCGTTTTCTCAAATAAGTCAAGACACATTTAATGCTTTCCAAAATGCAAATATTGCCAGTTCAAATGCATTGCCGAATAGCACTAAGGAACATGTTTCAGGCACCAGTGCATTGTTATTACAATTAATGCAACAAATGGGACAAAAGCTTCAAAAGTTAGACACAATGGAACAACACCAGAGACAAACACAGCAACAGTTAGACACAATGGAACAAAATCAGAGAAAAACGCAGCAAAAGCTTCGAAAGTTAGACACCACACTTGAACAAACACGTGAAGACTGAGTGACATAACATTGAATCGAAATTTCAAAAAGTCTGTAATGACGTAAAAACACAAAATTGTGGGCATTTTCAACCTATTATTTCGCGTCATGAAAATGCATTACAGAATCACGGAGCAGCCATAAAAGAATTGGAAACCATTGTTCATGAAAATCATGAGACCATGTGGGCTAAAATTGACTCAGTTGCATCTACCGAGTCGGTTACGCTACTTGCAAAAACTCAGGAAAACTTAAAGGACACAGTAGATACGATTTCACCACAAATGGACACTCTGAAACTTGGTTCAGAAAAACACACTGAGGAAATAAGCACAGTATCGGAGAAAGTAGCCGAATCTATGGATCAGCTCACTAACTTATCTGCAAAGGTAGATGATGATCTGAATGACACAAGACCTGAAGCCATCACTGACACAGAAGAGTATGAACAAATAGAGAAATTCAAATAAAATCAGAATCAAATTAATACGAAATACAAAAGAAAAATCCTGGAAGGACAAGATCAGTTGGCACAAGTAACACAAAAATTACATATTTCAGAGGACATTCGCGTTCCAACATGGGAAGAGGGACTTAGAAATACAGAAAAGCCACAAAATAATAACACAGGGCATTTCGGAAATTATGAAAGAAATAGGCAAAGTGCACCGAATTTTGAGATGGAACCGCCGACACGACGTAACACTGACCGATATGCTACTCGCCGACACGATGATTTTGACTATAAGCTGTTCATTACTACACGTAAATTCCAATCATTTAAGAATTCTGGCAACGACATTCATCCACAAGTGTGGCTCCATCAATTCTCTCATTGTTTTCCTCCCAACTGGTCATTAGAGCACAGATCAGAATTTGTGTGTGGCTACTTAGAGAATGAACCAGCTGAAAGAATGCGATCGGTCATTCACGATTGTCACAGTAAAGGAGAATTTTATCATGCCTTCCTCTCAGCATATTGGTCTCAAGCTACACAAGACCGAGTAAAACATAGCATCATAATGATGAAACATTTCGAACAATCTGAATTTTCCAGTCTTGTGAAATATTTTGAAGACATGTTGCACAAGAATCAGTACCTGTCAAACCCATACAGCCCCTCAGAACTCATCCGCATTTGCTTAATCAAACTACCTGAACATTTACGACATATTATTTTGGCAGGACATTGCAAAGATGACACTGAAGCTTTTCAGGGACTGTTACAAGAATTGGAATTTGACACTGACAATCGCGGAATGCGAAAACAAGAACACAACAATTACAGGTCACAGCCGTCGCATTTCCGCGATGAAAGAAATAATAACTGGACATGACAAGGCTATTCTCACAAATCGTGACCAAAACAGACACCACCCGTATGACAACCGTTGGCAGAGTAGTAATACTTACAGGGAAAGATCACCTCTCCGCAGTTGTGACTAGCACAAAGACAAACAGAGAAACAGACAATATGGGAACCAAAATAATTATTATCAAGGGAGACAGAATAACTTTAGATGCAACGGTCCAGCGCGCAGTTACGATTCAGGGAGAAATTCTTCACCACGTGACCGACAAGAAAGAAACTATGGAATCTACCGACGTGACGACGGACGATATGATCGTAACGACAGACCTGAATTGCATCAGTACTGGCGGGATTCAAACAGGGCGGGGCCCTCTCGACAAGGTGACTTCATAGAAGTTAGGTCTCGAAATCCCAATAACGACGCGCGCCAACAAAGAGACAATAGGCAATGACTCATACCGCTGGCAGTCACAAAACGTACTTCTGAAACTGACGACGCAGCTGCCGTAGCCAGTAATTACGTAAAAATGGAAGACATTAGGGACATCTTACTCCAGGAACACGACGTGAAACATAAGAACATTGCATATCCTGTGATTCACATTACAGTAAATGACGTAAAATTTACGGCAGTACTTGACCAAGACAGTCCCATTTCAGTAATTAGTGAAACAGCCTTTAGCAAATGCAACAAATCGAACGATTGCCCCACACTTCCGTTACGTAAGATTAAATTACAAGGTGCAATCGTTGGAAAAAGTGTAGATGTACGCCTACAAACCAACTTAGAATTCCTTTGTGAAGGCTACAGCTTCTCTTTGAACTTTCTTATTGTTCCATTATTGTCGACGGAAATTATATTGGGAGTAGACTTTTTGAATGAATACAAAGCAATCTTAAACTTTCACGATGCTGAAATAAGTTTAGAGAAAGAAGGTATGTCAATAGCTTCGAAATTTGAAGATTGGCTCTGAAACCATGACGAAGAAATTAATCGGCTTTACCTCCTGTTAGACAACAGTTCGGTATTTTCGGCGGAATTTGACAATAACAAATACTCTGCAAGTACTGGCAGGGACGATATCGACAGCGCATTTGATACTAATGAGTTAATTCAGAATAAAATTCAAACAATTGAGAATTGTAATGACACTGATAGGCAAGACCTTTTTGAGATTTTACAAGCACATTCCACAGTTTTTTACTCACAAAACAGGAACAATCAAGGGATTTCAATACCAATTTCGTGTTCGTGAGCATAATAAATTTTGTGTTAGACCATACGTAATTCCGGCGCATTATAGGGACCGTGTTAGAACAGAAATACAATCTATGCTTGACGAGCGCATTATTGAGCCTGCAGTAAGCTCATACAACAATCCATTACATGTTGTTGAGAAGAAAAATGGATCGATCAGGCTTGTCTTAGATTCGAGACAAATCAATACTATCATCATTCCTGAAACAGACAGGCGACAAACGTTAGAAGAACTTCTTCAAAATTTTAATGGTGTAAAAATGTTGTCCTCTATTGATCTCAGCTCCAGCTTTTATCAGGTCGAAATTCAACCAGAATGTAGAAAATACACAGCTTTCCTTTGTTTCCGCGTTTGTTATCAGTTTCGGAAACTTCCTTTTGGTTTGAACATTTCTTTGGCAGCATTCATTCGCGGGCTAAATTCCATATTACCTGAGTTCTTAAAACGTCACATCACCTTATATGTGGACGATATTCTGATAGTAAAAGCCTCATGGAACAACACAATCGCATCTTCAACAGCGTGTTACATATTTTTGCAGAATCTGGAATTACAGTTAACTTGGAAAAGTCTGAATTCGGTAGGACAAAGGTGAAGTTTTTGGGACATATTATTTCTTCTGAAGGCATTCAGCCGGATCCTGAAAAGTTAGAAGCAATCAGAGCCATTCCAGTGCCATCCACAAAAAAACAAGTCCACAGTTTTCTAGGTCTCGTAAATTTTTACCGTCGTTTTCTGAATATGCA
Source organism: Schistocerca serialis cubense (assembly GCF_023864345.2). Taxonomy (NCBI): domain Eukaryota; kingdom Metazoa; phylum Arthropoda; class Insecta; order Orthoptera; family Acrididae; genus Schistocerca; species Schistocerca serialis. The sequence continues at coordinate 272,402,929 of NC_064642.1, forward strand.
AATTCTAGTTACACCAAAACTTTGTTCTCTCACTGGAACAAATACTATTTGGAACTGGGACGAACAAGCACAGTTGGAATTCAATTCTTTGAGAGAAGCGTTACTTAACGCGCCAATACTAGCTCATCCAGATCTGTCACAAGATTTCTGCCTTAGCACGGATTCTTCTAAAGTCGGTTTTGGTGCCCATTTATTTCAAGAAGCCATAGAAAATGGCACTACTGTTCAGAAAACCATTGCTTTTACTAGCCGAGTGTTAACAAAATCTGAAAAAAATTATTGCGTTACTGAATTACAAGCTTAAGCTATCGTTTGGGCATTTAACAAATTCCGTTTCTTTCTTTCTGGTAAGCACGTAAAAGTATACAGTGATCATCGTCCATTACAATTTCTTATGTCTTCAAAATTAAATCATGACAGGTTAAAACGTTGGGCATTGTTTGTGCAAGAATTCCACTTCACAATAGTCTACATTCTCGTCAAGGGAAACATTGTTGCGGACGCACTGTCACGCGCACCGGCTGGGCTTGAGAAAAGTAACACAGAAGGCAACCTCGAGAAAAATTTCAGTATTCTTTACATTCAGAAAGTCGCCTTTGAAAACTTCATCACCACATCTTTAAAGGGCATTGCTCATGAACAAGATAAAGATCCGAATTGGAAAGACATCAAAAGTAAGTGGTATGAAAAGACACACACACAGATTCGGCATTATTATCTGGTTAGAAACAATATACTGTTCAAATGCTGCACTGTTGATGACAAGCTCTGGGTACTTTGCATTCCAGACGATTTTGTTAATAAGCTCATTTGGTACATTCATTTCAGCTATGCACATTTTGGTCCACGAATATGTTATCATATTCTTCGGACGACTTGTTATTTTAACAATATGGAAAAGAGAATTCGAAGACTCTTGTCTATTTGTAAACTTTGTCATAGGGCTAAACCATCTACTGTTTCACATCGTGCTCCGTTGTTTACTATCATTCCTTCTAAATTATAAGAATTTGTTGCTCTTGATCTCTTAGGACCCCTTGTCAGAACATCTAATGGATTTTCGTACGTTCTAGTCGCTGTTGAACTTACTTCAAAATTTGTTTCTTACACTCCGTTACGTAAAGCCACTAGACGGTCTGTATCCAACGGCTTTGTTAAAAATTTCTTACGTGAAGTTGGATACGTTAGTAAAGTCATTTCAGGTAACGGACCGCAATTCAGATCTGCTGTTTGGTCACGCATGCTTCAGAACCATAAAATCAAACCTGTTTTTATTTCATTGTACTCACCACATTGTAACCCGTCTGAACGGATTATGAAAGAAATCATTAAGCTTTGCAGACTTTATTGTCACAGAAAGCATCAGTATTGGGACAGATATTTATACTTATTCCAAAACGTGCTGAATGAAATGCCTCATGACTCCACTGCTTTACCACCTACTCTTGTACTGAAGAATGAAGAACCACCGAACAGAATCAGAGAGCTTGTACCTTTCCCGAATACACGTAAACTTCGACACAAAGACATAATTGATTTGGCTATTAAAAATATAAAATCTGCAGCAGACAAAAGGAGAAAACAACACGGTAAAGCAAATGCAAAGAAATTATATATTGGTCAGAAAGTTCTCATTAAAGCTCATTCATTGTCACATAAGAAGAAGCACTTGAGTCACAAATTGTTCCTAGTTTACAATGGACCTTACAGAATCCGACGTTGAAACTCTGCGTACTAGGAAGGGTAAAGGTTTACACCACATTTCACATGTAAAACCGTTTATTGAAAGATAATCTGCTTTTTAACTTTGTCTTTGCCATATAACTTTTCACTTTACATTACTAGTGTGCTTTGTCAGACTTATAATCCGTTAACATGCAACAATGTTTGAAGTTAAATGTCCTGACAAAAACCAAGATAACTTATTTAAACATAAATTACGAATGCATTGTTATTGTGAACAGACGACAAAGTGTTATTGTGTGTGTACATTCTTGCTTGTTAGTTGCACGATTACATAACGACTGTAAGGCTCACCTACCTAGAACATTTACCAGTACTGCTAATGAGATTTTAATGCAACATTTTGGTTTACTGGAAAATACATTCTGGATTTAAAGTACTTTCTGTGAGATACCAGATGACGCAGTGGTTAGAGTATGTGACAGCTACATGATTTTATCACGACGCTTCTAATGAGTGACAATTTACGATGTTGCTTTTGCGGTGTTTCTGTTTTATATCTGCACAGTTTTTCTGAATTGTTCTGGAAGGTAAAACATGTTTTAGTAGTAACTCTTGTGGTATAGCGACAATGAGACAGCCTTTTCGCAGCACAGCAATACGTTATAGCACAGTACTTTCTTCATCACGGCAATAAGCGTAATAACTAAGATATCTATACGCAAAGCATTTCACTTCTGCAGAACTTAGCTTTCGGAGGACGATAACTACGACACTTCCCCAGAGATTATCTTACAACAAGACGCACAGTTTAGCGCTACAGTACACGTATTTGAGTGATTAATTTTGTACTTAAAACATTTATTTTTAAAGATATTTGAAGTACAATGATACAAAGGTTTTCCGTGATACATTTCATTCCATTGCTGTAATCTGTAACACCTGAGGGTATAATTATATTAATCCTCAGGAGGGTACACGCCTACTTGGTGTACCATGTGTCTGGGAAGCACAAGGAGCCCTAGCTAATATAGTATTTGCTTATACAACTTTACACATCGGTACCATATTTCTCTAACACATAAATTATACAGCTATCTTATTATTTAACTGGGAGAGACAAACATTTATTTTACTACATCAGTGGCAGATGTTTACGTAATTACACAGTTGGATAACTTCACACTTATGAAATTGTATTTTGTCTGCACTTTGTGAACAGTTCATATTTTTTCGGAACCATTGCGATACTATGAGAGCTTTGAATGATGTATTTTGTATGAGATCATGATTTTTAAAGTACGTTTGAGGTAGATGACACTATTGAAATGAGCAGAGAATTTTTTTATGTTTTGAATTTATTGCAGAAAGCTACGACGTTTTTGAGATTTGGCTGAGGTGTTATGGTGTTATTATTACAACAACGATGTGTATTATGCTTTTGAGGTATGTTTATGATCAATAAGCTGATGCTATACGAGGAATTTGATTATGCTATGTATTTATTATGATGAAATATTGAAGTGTCGCCGCAAAATTGACGTGTCGATGAATATGTACATGTGTAATAAGGTAAGGAATAATGAGTAGTGGTTAGGGACTCTGACTTGTGAAAAAGGATGTTGGAAACCAAGAATCGTACTTTAAGAATTATGAAATGTGTGTACATGCGTGAATGCACTACAATGCTGTCGAAAATTTTTTGGACATTGTTATATTTATTGGATTTTCTTTCTACACATTAGTAACGCAAATTCTCGACCTGTGATATTTTTTTAGGTGAGACTGTCACTGCTGTCGTAAATATTTCGGTAACAAAGTTAAGTGACCTTCACGTAATGCGTCGTGGACGCCCAGCTGTGCCACCTGCCTGGAGAAAAATCCATTACGCGGAGAAAAAAAGAGAGACCATTAACCTCGCTATTGACATTCTTTTGTAGAAAGCATCGCTAATACGACACGCTCATTACTTCGAAACATATCGTACTTTGTGCTACTTACTGAAATGCTTATGAATTGATGGGAAATATTCGTACATCTGCACACCTGATTATGACAAGTGTCTTTCTACGAGAATTGAGAGAATTTCTACTAACTTATGAAATGCTTCATGACTACTGAATGATATTTTTATGCCTTACTTTGTACATAGTTGCTTATTTTATTTGATATCTGTTTTCCAGGTGTGTTGCATCATTGGTCTTATAAAATAAAATTAAATGCATTTACTAATGAGAATACTTTCTGTCAACAGATCGATTAAATAATTATTTTATGATACACATTCTTCGAAAAAGGAGCTCTTGCAATGGAAAAAACAATAAGAAGGGACAAATAACAGTAACTGCATATATAATTTTCTTTTCAACTACTTAGTAATTTTTTGTAGAATTAGTTTTTGTGGTGAACCACTTTAATTACTTAGACATTAAGATGTGAGTATACATTCCCCTTACTGCATTGTTGTCCTTAGTGTACTATTTTTTCTTCTTGTGGGTTTGTCATGTTTAGATATAAGTTATTACATTTACTGCTGCTAGCTTTGCCAATTTGCATTTTTTTCATTGCTGTTTGTATTAATTGTTTTGTGCTGCTGCATTGCCTCGTCCCTTAGTTTAGCATCTGAGCTCAGTAGGTTTAAGTTAGCTTAAGAGGGGGTAGACTATATAAGAGAATGAGTTGCGATGAATTGGAAGAAATGCATAGAGAAGTTATACGAAAAAAGTACAGAAAGCAGGTATAGATAGGACTTTTTGGAAGTAATGAAGAACGAAGGGAGATCTCCAAGAAGTAAAGAAAGTTTTGTTTGCAAAATACTGCCGTAAAACAAACCCTGTCCTTTCCTTGTGTTATCCCACTATGTGCTTGTGTACCCTTGGGTATTTGTGTTCTTCCTGTCTTTATGTGTTTATCTGATGAGAGTTACATTGTAGAATTTTTCTGATAATATGTTATTTACTTTGTAAAGATGTTTAGATATTATTTATTTTGTTTTGTTTTAATGCTCATGTGTGAAGGTGATGTTTCAAAAGTTATTCTGATCTTTTATGTATTTACTTATGTCATAATTCCTGTAACACTGATGTATATGTCTATTTCTATTCTTTTGTAAAGCCCGTATTATTACAAATGATATGTGTACTGTTATGTTCTTTAATGATGTATTTTTTACCTTTCTTATTGTATTCTTATGTTATAAAATTGTAATTGACAGCAGTTCATCAAATTAAGTTACTTGTAAGTTACATTTCACTGCACACGTTTCTTTTGGTCATAGTATTTGGACAATATGTGAGAAGTAGGGACTGATAGCGATTGCATGTGTGTTAATAATTCAGCAAGGGACTGTTTAACAGCATTGCTGGTTCTAAGAACAATTAAAAAAAAACTTTGTGAGTGCACAAGTGGTGGTTTATGGACTTGCGATATTCTCCGCAAGACTCTTCGATGGTGATTGTGCACCTGCACAGTCGCAACGGATGGCTGCTAGCCATCTCTACAAATACGACAGTGGGTCTACACCCATGATGACTCACCAATACCAATATTTCTGCAAGGACTTCAGTGGGTCTGCACCTCTGGTGGCTCACCAATACCATAATCTCTAGGAGGAATACAGTGGGTCTGCTCTGTGATGACCTACCTACCAATATTCTTCAAAACGTCGACTGACTGTATGGTGGGTTTGCTCTGTTGTGGCACTTTACCTGTGTGCATGTCAAGAGTCAGCACTGTCTTTCCATTGGAAGGACAACACTACTTCTTCAAGAGTGCATGGAAATCCACTACTTCCATCTGCATTCTCTTTTACTGCTCAGACTTGGAGAAAAAAAAAGAAAACACTGCAATTTTACTGTGATGAATGATCAGAACTGTCTTTATGGACCGTGAGAAAATTGTAGCTTTTGACCAACATTGTATCAATAAGTGTGTGCATTTGATTTCTTTGTTATTGCAATTATGAAATTTTTTTTTCAAATCTGTATTAGCCACTGCCCAAAACAATTTGTTAAATTTTTTGTGTGGAGCATAGGGGCTATGTAAGTAGGCTGTTCAGGTTTTCTTATTGCTAACGCCACGTAGCGCTCTGTATGAAAATCACTGGCTGTGCTGTGTGCAGTCTGTGGCTAGTTGGCACTGCTGTATGCCATTGTAGTGTTGGGCAGCTGAATGTTAACAGCGCATAGCGTTGCGCAGTTGGAGGTGAGCCGCCAGCAGTTGTGGATGTGGGGAGAGAAATGGCGGAGTTTTGAAATTTGTAAGACTGGATTTCATCAACTACTATGAATATTATGACTTTTGAACATTATTAAGGTAAATACATTGTTTGTTCTACTGTGCCTATCAGTAGTTAGTGCCTTCAGTAGTTTGAACCTTTTATTTAGCTGTCAGTAGTGGCGCTCGCTGTATTGCAGTAGTTCGAGTAACGAAGAATTTTGTGAGGTAAGTGATTTGTGAAACGTATAGGTTAATGTTAGTCAGGGCCAGTCTTTTGTAGGGATTTTTGAAAGTCAGATTGCGTTGCGCTAAAAATATTGTGTGTCAGTTTAAGCACAGTAATTCAATAATTTTTCTATGGGGACGTTTCAAATGTATTCATTCCACCTATCCTCTCTCTCTCCTCTGAATTTAACAATGGAATTCTCATTGCACTCTTAATGTTACCACCCCAGATTTTAATGTCACCGAAGTTTGTTTTGACTTCCCTGCATACTGAGTCTGTCCTTCCAACAAACATTGCTTTTTAGATTTCCTCACTTTTTCAGTTTTCATCATTTGCTTATATTCTCTGTAACAGAACTTCCGTTGGGGTCCTGGACACTTGTACTGTTGTTTAGTTATTTCAGTCATAGCGTGTACACTGAATATCACATGCGCTTTAGTAATATACGTAATTTTAATCTTGGGCTGTACTGCCGTACTAGTAATACAATTTAATTGCGCATGTGATCTCAAAACCGAAGAAATAAACTGCAGATATGATCTATGTCTGGACGTACAAGCGATTGGTACGCAGATATATGGTCTCTACGGATACCAGTGCCACCATAAGTTACTAGTAATACCGTTCCCTGCAAACACTTACAACCACCAACTATTAACATACAGCAAAAAAATCTCAGTAAAAAACGTGGTTCATGACAAATTTCCCAAGGGAAGCTACATAAGATAAACTTCCCATACTTCGTGGTTCAACGAATGTATGAACGTGACACTAATACCAGCTTCTCCCCACGATCCTTAACCCGTCCGCAAACCCCATCACTTACAATCTAGTCACCTCCTCTTCCTAACTCACCTCCCTGCCATTTACGTATTCATTCTGCTCCAATATAAACCCAAAATTTAGAACACGAAAATATTAGTATATCAAATGTTTTAAATGGCTCTAAGCACTATGGGAGTTAACATTTGAGGTCATCAGTCCCCTAGACTTAGATCAACTTAAACCTAACTAACTTAAGGAAATTACACAAATTCATGCCCGAGGCAGGATTCAAACCTGCGACCATAGCAGCCGCGTGGTTCCGTACTGAAGCGCCTAGAACCACTCAGCCATAGCAGCCGGCTAAAGTATATCGGTCAATATTTGTCAAACTTACATATATCACAAATCGTACTTATCAAAATCATCGCTCCACTGCCACACCCAGTGCTAATATCACCCCTTTGTCCCGTCCTCGCCACAGACAACCACAGCTTCCATACCACTCACCGACTTCTACCGCCGTGGTCAAGACTGCCAACCACGAGGTAGCAGTAGAGGAGATCCTGCGGTAAATCATATGTAGCCATAACTTAGAAATCTGAAATCTTGTCCGGTGTCCGTAACAATCACAGAATCACATCTCTTCTCCGGCTTTTCACAGATCCCCAGTCACCATTTAACACCTAATAAAAAATAGGGTCTTTATTTGCGTTGAACGCCATAAATTGGAACTATCCAAAGCTTGACCCTCTCTGTCCGTTTCCTTTGCTGTCTCCTGTGCGAAGATAACCACCTAAACAAATGTAAAAAAAAAAAACTACCTACCGGTTTTCACAGAAAATCTCCCCTTTTTCCCGAAAATTGGGCTAACCCTAAAATTTCTCCAAAGTTTGACGCCTGCAGTGAGCCCAAACCCAAAATACGTGAAAGGAATCTTGAACTCACTGTCGCATCCATCCTGTTGATACAAAGTCTACCTCAACCACCCCTTCCTACCCACTCACCAACTCAAAAAAAAAAAAAAAGTCAGATTTGTAAGAACAATCCTCCAAAACATCCATCGTTTCGAACATCTCCACACTGTATACTAATCTCCCTAGCTGCTTCGTCTGTATTCTACCTCAATACAACTCCCATCAACTCCACAACTAAGCCCACTTGATTAGTTACCTTACTTTAACATATCAACTTCCGTATTCTGATACTCTGTTTTCGTCAGTCCTCTGGCTGATTTTATATAGTCTGCCATGACTAGTTTACTAACTACAGCTGACGCCACAGCAATGTCATACTGCTTGCTGCTGCGTTTCTATCAACACTTCTCTATCAACATGTCCCTACTTCCCTTGACCTCCAAATCTCTTTGGCGCTTCCCAGAATAATTTCAATTGCCTTCCTACCCCAGACCATGAATTCTTTCTTATTTCAAATCTTGCTTCAAATCGTAATAAGCCGTAAGCATCCCATCCCAAATGTGACCTACCACCTCTACTACCCAGTGGGTATCCTGTTCACCTTATAACACCTGCACGTACATATAACGTACATCTCACTTTATTCTCCATACACTATTCCCTTTAACACTTCCCTACAGCCCAGTTCCTAATCACAATTACGAGCAGCCCACGTTATATCCATGACACACGAAAACGTTCTCATAATGAAGAGAATGCACGTCACCATCATCTTGCCTATACAATTCAACTAATCTTTAACTTTTTAAATTATGCGACCTGATAAAATAAATGAAACATCCCAAAGACATGGTTGGTTGTCGACGTGTGCTGGTATACAAATACTCCACCGGCGGGTATTAAATGGTTAGAGTCGTAATTCTCTGTGACAAGTAGTACGACCACCAGAAGGCTGTTAGCGTTTAGTGTGTTTACCAGACTTCGTAGGGTATACAAGGCGCGTGAGAAGCGCCAGATATTGAAAGAACGCAGTAAAGTATGCGAACATACCTTACGGAGTTTGGTAGGAGCCTCATTGCAAGCCTCCGTTGGTGCCGCTGGAAAAGTCATGCAGTATCCAAATTTATAGGGAATTTGGATGTAACAGCTTTGTGATGTTAGATTGCATGGGAAAATGAGTGCAGGCATACTCTTCGCCAAGGCTGCGTTCGACCACGCTTGACAAACACTAGGGAGAATCGTCGTACTATCGACCAAGCACATCGTAACCGCTTCATATCAGTGTCTGCCATTCGAAAACAAGTAACGACACGCTGTAGCATTCTATCGTCCCGCACCAGATTAACAGCAGTCAGACAAGGGAATTATCACTGTGTTTCCTGGCTACCGTTAACATCACAAGCTAACCGAATCCGTCAGGAGTGGTATCATGACCGGGAAGAATGGTCTGCTGATGAGTGGCGTCGTGTTGTGTTCAGCGATGAATGAAAGCTCTGCGAAACGCTGGATGACCGATGTCGGTGAGTACGGTGGCGCCCCAGGGAGGCGTACTGTTATTCCAGTTTTGGAAAGGCACAGTGGCGTTACTTCTGGTGTCACGATGTGAAGATCCATCGTGTGTGACTGCAAGTCACGGCAGGTATTGAGTGACGGAACTATAAGAGCATAACGGTACGTCACGGACATCATATGTCCTCTTGGGTTACCTTTAATTTGACAGTAACGTAGTGCCTTTTCAAGAGAACAATTCCCATTCACACATCATATGTTATTTTGAGGGACTCCTGTGTGCAGCAAAATCTCGGATTTGTCTTCCCATGCGGCTGCTATGCTCGCAGGTTCGAATCCTGCCTCGAGCATGGATGTGTGTGATGTCCTTAGGTTAGCTAGGTTTAAGTAGTTCTAAGTTCTAGAGGACTGATGACCTTAGATGTTAAGTCCCATTTGCCTTCGATAGAACTTGAGCAGAAACAAGCTCCAACGCCAACTCTATTCGAGTGCAAGACATCAAGGGACGGTTACAACAGCTGAGGCCCATTGTCCCTCAGGAGAGGATACAATGCTTTATGATACACATCCCAACCCAGTCAGTGCTTACTTCCAGACCAGATATGTTGGAACGTGGTATTAATAAGTGGTCTCATATTGCCGAGTTCTTTGTAAGTTTTGGTCGATTTTGTAATCACCGAAATGAAATCACATATCCTCTCAATCTGGGAAGTTTCATTTTGTTTCCTGCTCCCCTTCTCGATGCTTCACATTTTTTTTTTTTTTTTTGTCAGGCAATGCATTTTGCATTAATCTGGAAATTGTATATAATCCAACAGCTAATTTCTAGCAATTTCACCTTTCCCCACCCACTGTCTGTAGCGGAATTAAATAACAGACAAAAAAATGGCCCTGAGCTCTATGGCACATAATTTCTAAGGTCATCATTCCCCTAGAACTTGAAACTACTTAAACGTAACTAACCTAAGGACATCACACACATCCATGCCCGAGGCAGGATTCGAACATGCGACCGTAGCGGTCGCGTGGTTCCAGACTGTAGCGCCTAGAACCGCTCGGCCACCCCGGCCGGCAACAGACAAAAAAGAACAGAACGCCAACTTTGCCATAAAAGATGCTGATGATCTTACAAACAAAATATTTACTAACTTACTGCAGTGACTGTTCTTTTTGTTCTGTTTAGTAACTGGTTTATGACGTAATTGGTGCACGGTAGGCCTAATATTGTTTTTTATAGAAAAATAATTTAGACTGGGCATCTGGAAATGGCCTAATACCGGAATATGACAACTGTACAGTTTCAAAAAACATAGAATCACCAAAAAAGTCTTAGAAATTGTAGCTGACGGTTTGAAAGAATCGATATCAAAGGCAACGATTCCTTCTGTCACTTTGGACCTGTTAGCGTTCCTAACGTTGGGTGAGACGACGTCAAGCTGTCAGGAGAAGCCACTGAAATCCGCATTAACCGGCCGCTCTCATTAGCAAGTCGCCACTTGACATGGGGAGACCAAACCCAGAGCCGGCGAAGTCGGCGTTATGCGATCCCGGCGGTTGCAGTCCGCGCCACTTACGAAGCTGAGCTCGGAACTAAACGGACGGGTCAGCTTGCAGAGGTCTCGTCATTAAACTTGGTAACCGCATTAGCAGGCAATTACTCCCCGAGGTGCGCACCTGCTCGCCGACGAAGTGTGACGCGGCGCGGGCGTACTTAATTATTGCGGTGATTACCAGTAAGGCCGGAGCTTGTTAGTGGGCGGGGCCATTACACCGGCACACCACGCTGCGTAATTAGGGAGCACCGGCGCGCTCCGCGGACCGGCACCGGGCCGCGCCGCGCCACGCCTGACGCCGTCACATCGGCGTCGGCGACGTAAGCGCCACTGCCGGCTACCGTGTGAGCATCGCACCAGTCAATTAGCGCCGCCAATGAAACTTGCCTCGTAGTAGACAACATCCCTATTTCTGTCACTGGTCGTTTACTCCCTATCCAGAGACTCTCGATTAGCCACAAACGTTATGATCATCGTCAAATCATCATCATCATCAAGTTACAGACCTGTGTACTGTTACTTCTTCGAGGAAAATTTTCCACCCATCTGGCGGTACGTAATCGCCTGGAATTGCACTGATGGGTAAAGACCATGACTACATTCCATTGGGTAACTGAATGGAGCCTATCGGCGGTGCAGACATCGGACACAGTAAGGAATGTACATAAAAGCTAAACTAAACTTCTCCCGAACAGGCCATGAAGGCCCAAAGGTACCAACCGGCCGACGTGTCATCATCAGCCCAGAGGCGTCACTTGATGCGGATATGGAGGGTCATGTAGTCAGCACACCGCTCTCCCGGTCGTATGTCAGTTTCCGAGACCGGAGTCGCTACTTCTCTATCAAGTTGCTCTTCAGTTTGCCTCACAAGGGCTGAGTGCACCCGGCTTGCCAACAGCGCCCGGCAGACCGGATGGTCACCCATTCAAGTGCTAGCCCAGCCCGACAGCGCTTAAATTCGGTTATCTGACGGGATCCGGTGTCACCACTGCGGCAAGGAATGTGCGTACTAAGACATAAAAATCGATGCACGACGAAGGAATTATCCGAATGGGTCGGAAATCGGTAGATGTGATGCTCATGTACAGACGAACAAATGATTGCGATATCAGAATAATTCGGTGATTTTTTCAGGAGAATGAGCTTCACAAATTAAGCAAGTTGTTGGATTGCATCCTGAGGGATATCGTGCCACGTTCTGTCCAGTTGCCGCGTTGGATCGTCAAACTCTCGAGCAGGTTGAAGAGCCCTCCCCATAAAGCTCCAAACGTTATCAATATGGGGGAGATCCGGCTCCTTGCTGGCCAAGGTATGGTTCGGCAAGCTAATTAAATAAGCGGTAGAAACTCCCGCCGTGGACAGAGGGGAATTATCTTGCTGAAATGTAACCCCAGGGTTGCTCGTCATGGATGGCAACAGAACGGGGTGTAGGATGTCGACTGACCGCTGTGCTGTAACGGTGCCGCGGATGACAGCCAAAAAGGGTCCTGCTAAGAAAATAAATGGCTTGCGAGATCATTACACATGGTTGTCGGCCAATATAGCCGGCTACAGTCAGGCTGATAACCCACCGCCGTCCGTGGAGTCCCCCGGCACATATTCACTGGTAAATGGAAATGCCGTGTGGCTAGTGCCTCCCGTCGGGTAGACCGTCCACCTGGTGCAAGTCTTTCGAGTTGACGCCACTTCGGCGACTTGCGTGTTGATGGGGATGATGAAAAGGATAACACAACACGCAGTCCCTGAGCAGAGAAAATCTCCGACCCAGACGGGAATCGAACCCGGGCCGTTAGGCATGATATTCCGTAGCTCTGAGCACTCAGCTACCAGGGGCGGACTTATCCACTGGCCATGGTGTCTGAATTCGAAGTGGGACTTGTCATTGAAGATAATTCTACTCCAGTCAATGAAATTTTAGATCCAAGACACTTCTCGAGACGCCAGGGACAGTGGTGGAATACCAAGCTGACTGTCGCCCGCTATAGGTCCCGCCAACCAGGAGTGGTGACCTGTGGTGCCACTGCATTTCATTGCAGGATCCTTTTTGTTGTCATCCGCAGCACACTTACAGCACAGCGGTAAGTCGACAGTATTCTACGCCCTGCTTTCTTGCCCTGTGATTGCATTTCAGCAAGAAAATGCCCTCCGTCACACGGCGATTGTTTGTGCTGCTTGTCTTTGTGAATGCCATATCCTACCTTGGCCAGCAAGGTCATCGGATCCCCCCCCCCCTCCCCCCAATGAAGAGCTTTTGGAGCATTTTTGGCAGGGTCCTTCCACTAGCATTGGTTTTTGACATCTAACATGGCAATTGGTCAGAATTTCGCATCACATCCCTCAGGAGAGCATCCAACAACGCGATCCATCAATGCCAAGGCGAATAATTGTTTCCCTGCTAGCATAAAGGCTACAGTTGGACCAACGCGTTATTGAATTGCTCAATTTGTGAAGCCCTTTCTCTTGAAAAACTGAAACTGTAAATTATTTAAAACTCTTTATGACACTACTTTAATGAAGCCATAGTCACAGTATAAAATTTTTTCTTTAAATAGAAGGGGTTACAATACCGGTTTCAACGAACTACGTCGTCATTTTCCAATGTAAAAACATCAGTTGGAGAATACGTAATGAGAATTATGACCATACATGTGACAACAATTACGAGTAATAATGAGACCAGGCAACTGTGGCAATGGTGGCACAACCAAGTCACTACAATTTGTACCTGTGCTTGCCCAAATGTTCATTCCATGTCCTTATGTAGAACAGGTGAAAATTACACCATGCTCAAATTTTTCAAGAATTATTTTAGTCACACTCCTTAATACAATCGTGTCAGAATATAGAATGTAAATCTTTTTTTTTTTGTCTCTACATATCTCTTCCGACGTCCATCCGTTCGAAAAGTTCCTTCATGGTGCGTCGATTTATTCTTTTATTTTGAAGAGTGTATAAGAGTGAAGCAGAGGCGTATGGCGATTCATTCTGACTTCAATACGGGCCGCAGTTGTGGAAATCCAATGGCATAGGTGATTTTGACGAAGGAAAGGACCCCTTTGCTACTGTAGAAAAGACCAACTTGAAAATAAAACACGGGAAGACCAACTGTAAACGGTGGATGATGATTTGATGTTTGTGTAAGATCACGCCTATGTAGACGCTCATGTCAGTTGTAGCACACAAAATAGAGCAATTCGTGAATTTTCATTATCTTATATAAGGTTGCCAGAGTTAGAACATGCAGTGTGCAGTAAGGTAAATATAAATTAAACTATAGAAACGATTCTTGTCTTATTTGATTAGTCGCCTATTCACGTTGCGAGATTAGCTGACATCAGTCAACAGCCAGTATTATAAATAAAATGTTATTTTGATATTCTTCCACTAACGTTGACGTCGTAACCACCATCCAAAGTGCTAATATTTTTTATATCTCAGGGGCATGCTTTACCGAAAAATTTTTCAGAGTGTCATTAAATGCATTAGGTCAGGCGATAGTGAATGAATTTTTCGTTTAAAAGCTGTTGTCGACTTTTTTCACTTTCTTGTCCATGAAGTTCAAGCTAAGAAGCGAGCTTTCATAATGAAATCTATAAACCAAACCCTGGATCAAAGCAATATATCAGGTTTGTAAATGAATATCGAATTGATAGAGCAAAGTTGAAAATCAGTTTTGGATGATTACATCTGTGCTACTTGTATTACTAATAAAAGTCTCCTTGACGCATTTGAACTATATGAAGATTTTAGCCGATCATCGACAACCCTTCATTCTTGAAGTTTCCCCTAAAGGCGACTGCCGCTTCCAGCAAGAAAGCATTCCGTAGCAGAGAGCCAGAACCGTGTTACAGTGGAGCCTCATTTGCTCATCGTAATTTAAGTGCTCCATGTTTCAATAAATAATTGTGAGTTAATAAGAAGATGGTCCTTTTGATACCATGGATGATTCCACCCACGTCATTACATGCTGTGTTAGTGCTCCACCTTTTTGGGACCATGAAGTTGACGAAGCTTTAAGTTTTGTTCTCATTACTTTCTTCCTATATTTAAACGGAAACACACACTCACCAACTGCAATCGTCAATAGAGGAAGTTGAAATGTCCATTATTCCGTTTATCGTATTATAATAGATAGACGACAGTATCTAAATAGTTCTTGTGAGACATCCAACATTACCGATGACAAGTCACTTAGCAGTTGTGCTTCAGCATCGCTACGATCACGTTGCAGGTAATGTTTGTTATTACGTACTACCTGACTCTTCCTCCATCTCCTCCTTGTTTTGTTGCAGTTTCATAGTTGCCACTGTTCACACATCCAGATTATTTAACAGTATTTGAGCGTTTATTTGGGGCTCAGTAGAATTACGCTACTTATTATTTTTACAACCTTAGTGCCATCACGATAACTAATGAAAACGAGAAACAATACTGAAGCCCTTCTGGACCTTGAATACTGAATATCGGGTCACGATACTATCTACTAGTAGTGGGAAATGTACTGATATTGCAATCCTGTACTTTTGCAGCAGGATGCCTTCCCTGTTGATGAAATTGTCAGTGCTCGGTGAACAGAAATTTCCTTGTTTGTGTACGCGTAAGTAAACTACATTGAAGAGCAAAAGAAACTGGTACACCTGGCTAATATCGTGTAGGGCCCCGGCGAGCACGCGGAAGTGCCGCAACACGACGTGGCATGGACTAGACTAATATCTAAAGTAGTCCTGGAGCCACTGACACCGTGAATCCGCAGAACTGTCCATAACTCCGCAAGAGTACGAGGGCGTGGAGATCTCTTCCGAACGGCACGTTGCAAGGCATACCAGATACGCTCAATAATGTTCGCGGAAGTGTTTAAACTTAGAAGAGTGTACCTGGAGCCACTCTGTGACAATTCTGAACGTGTTGGGTGTCGCATTGTCCTGCTGGAACTGCCCAAGTCCGTCGGAATGCACAATGGGCACAGGAGGACACAGGTGATCAGAAAAGATGCTTATGTATGTGCCACCTTTCAGAGTCGTATCAAGACGTATCAGGGGTCTCATATCACAGCAACTGCACAAGCCCCACACCATTACAGGGCCTCAACCAGCTTGAAAATTCCCCTGCTGAGATCCAGGGTTCATGGATTCATGAGGTTCTCTCCATACTCGTACACGTTCATCTGCTCGAAACAATTTGAAACGAGACTCGTCCAACCAGATAACAAGTTTCCAGTCATCAACAGTGCAATAGTGCTGACGGGCCTAGGCGAGTCGTAAAGATCTGTTTCGTGCAGTCATCGAGGGTAAACGAGTGGACCTTCGGCTCCGAAACACCGTATCGTTGATGTTTCTTTGAATGGTTCGCACGCTGGCACTTGCTAATTCCCCAGCAGTGACATCTGCAGCAATTTGCGGAAAGTTTGCACGTTGAACATTCTGTTCAGTCGTCTTTGGTCCCGTTCATTCAAGATCTTTTTCCGGGCGCAGCCATGACGAAGATTTAATGTTTCAGCGGATTCTTGATATTCACGATACATTAGTGAAATGATCGTATGGGAAAATACCCACTTCACCTCTACCTCGGAGATACTGTGTGCCATTGCTCGTGCGCAGAATATAACACATTAAAAATCAGTTAGATCTTGATAACCTGGCATAGTAGCAGCAGTAACGGATCTAGCAACTGCGCCAGACACTTGTTGTCTTATATAAGCGTGGCCGACAGCAGAGCCGTATTGTGCCTGTTTACGTATCTCTGTATTTCAATACGCATCATATATCAGTTTCCATGGTGCTTGAGTGTATGTTCTTTTGAGTTCCGTAGACAGATTGGGAGCTAGGTAGGTATTCATCCAATAGTGTTGCAGTGAAACTATTTCCTCTTGAGCTTTCCGTTAGGCAAATAGTTCGCAAGATGGATTTATAAAGACTGGCGGATGCCTACAAATGGAAGTACCAATAATTTGTATTCCTCGTGGTATGTATTTTGAATCGTGCACACATTGTTTCAGTTTTATTACCAGATGATCCGGAAATGGTTTTTTGTGCAGTTATTGAATGCAAAGCTCTTTTGTTTTCTTCAGCAGTCGTTTCTTCTCTTTGTCACTTGATAATATAATAAAATGTGTTTAAATTACCCTCCCCATACGCTGAGAACAAAAACACTTTTGTGACATAGCAGCTATTAGATGCTTACAGAATGAAGGCCTGTTGAAGATACTGCAAGTAATAATGCCCTTCAGAAAATACCCGTCTATTCTGGAAAAACTGTAATAGAGGTGTGAAAGTGATTGCAAAATACACATCATGAGAAGCATCATAACCAATTTCGTGAAAGAATCAATGCCAAACATAAAAATTCCTCTGAAATGTTCCCGAGTCGACAAGAGACGAAATTTTTGTATGTGAGGGTGAAATGCATTTCTTGAGGGAAAATGTATTTTCCTAACTGCTTAAGTGGAACGTGTACAAGTAAAACGGCTCCACTTGCAGTCATTGAGCAACCATAAAAGTGTGCTCCTTTAATATGATCTTGGGCAATGCATTTGATGAGATTAGTCTACGAAATCTTCTCAGTCTACTACGTTGACGTGCTGTTGAAAGATCAGAAGTAGGGACAGAAACCGCTTTTCATACAGGTCTTCTCAGTGTAATATTTGGCGGCAGTCTACGGCGTAGCACAGCAAATATATTCAAGGTAAATATTGTATACAGGCTACAATGAGCATCGAGGAAGTTTGCTGGCATTTTCGGATCGGCGGTGCAAACCAAGCTGGTGGCATATCAGTTTATATTGCGTGTATGTAATAATATTGGTAGTAGCCTTTATGAAGTTCCTATGAAATTATAGAGACAGCGTTGGAATGCGTACACGAGATGAGTAATCAACATCACGTGAAGAGGTCGCTGAGCACTACAACACTTGTGGACATTGCCGACGAACAACGGCTGAGTGTCCTCTTCACAGGAAAAGAATCGTGATTTCTCTGTACTCTCTGGCGCACACTAGGCAGGATGAGAATCCAATTCAGTATCAGAGAGTAGCGTTGTGTTTCGGCGTGTGTACTTGTGTGAAGGACTCTTGGGGTCCACTTCACTGAATCGTTACTACTCAGACCTGCTGGAATACATTCATGATCACGTAGTCAGCAGAGACACCTCACTACGAAAGCTTCAATTATTATTAAATGCTCTTCAAGGAAAGAAATGCAGGTACGAGTGAAAGGCAGAATCTAATTAATGCAATTACTAATGCCAATCACAAAACTATCAGAATTTTACTGAACCTGTTGCAGCTATGTTTATGCTGATATGTTTTGGAGATCTTATAGCTAAGTGTTGTGCTCACTGAAATACGTAATTTAGTTTCGTTTCTCTCTTCAGTACATTGCACGTCCATAACAGACGCTCAGTTACAAGCAAAACAAGTTACCAACCGCTGAGGAAATTTCCATTCTTTATGATTTTTAATTTTGCCAGAGCTCAGAACTGAGAAATTATATGGAACAGTCCCTGACACTACACAGTCAACTTGCACTCTTACGTAGTGAACTCATAGCAGCTGATCACGTTTTAAAAACTCGTGATACTGATTTAAAAGCAACAAGCTTTGCATAATAACTTAGAGGAGAGCGCAAACAATGTCTTAATACTGAAGTCACGAAAAGCTATATAGGCATGTGTAACGTTGGAGTTGGCTGGAGAGCTGAGGGTTGAGAGTTCAGCGAGCCTGGCCTATTTTTATTACCTTTTTCTTGACAAATATCTATCACAATATGGAAGCACATACGATTATAACCCTTGCACTTGATCACAAAAGTAACCTTCAATCTAGTAATATCAGAAATAAACAACATTACTCACAGGTCTAGATGTAGTAAAAATTCATACTTAAAATCGGCACAGTAATGCGTGATAAAAAACTGGCCAATTGGGAGTGGGACTCGCGCACTCAGGGCTCTGTGCATGTTTAACTATACCATCCTGCAAATCGAAAATCTCAACCATTTATGCCTGTTTTCGATATAGATATCGGTCCCGATAATTCCAAAACCGTATCAAAACCTTTACAGTACTTCTTCAGACTAGCCCAGACATACAAAAGAAGAGAGCAGTGGACTTCACTTTAGAATTTCACTTTATATATATCTAGATCAGGAATATTTAACACAGTTTTTTTTTTATTTTTGCTTACTAAAACATGTCTACGACTTACATCTTATGTGCGCACGCAGTAGTGTTCGTCTGTTATTGCTCTGGCGGATGATCAAGGCAATGTATAAATCCGGCTGTTTCCGGATTTTTTTATACCATGAAACCTTGCCTCTTGCAAAATTTCGTTATTCAGCTTCAATGGGAAATATCCTATGGCTTTCGAGTAGGGAGTTTGCTAGTATCAAAATAAGTGACATATATACCCGAATCTATTGATTGAACTGACTTGGAAACTTAAAATTTATAGCTGCCAAGTGACCGTAGACTCCAGAGTATGGCCAATACCGTGCATGGAAAGGAAGTGACGACTCTCCAGTAGATGTAGGCGTGCACCTCGAAGTACACTCACATCATCCAAACGAGGCGAGGCAAACTACATGCTTGGCAAACTCAGGCTGTGAATCAGAAGGACTTCCTGAAAGAGTCACCCGTCAGTAGAAAGACCGCTAGTAAGAACATTGTGCGGATTTAAATGCCGTTAAAGACGCCACAAGGGTGCCATCAACCAAGGCACCAGAGAAACTGTAGCTCGGGGGCGAAACCCAAATACATTTTGCAAGCAAAGTTTAGGGTATGGTCATGCACGTAAATCAAGTAGAAGGCATCTTCCTGCTGCAAATTTCTTTGTTTGGTGACAGACCAACGATACTGTGCACTTAACTGTAAATTCCGACACAACTTATGGAAGGTAAACTTTTCAAACACTGTTATGGCTGTTTATGTAACTCAGCATCCTATCAATCATACAATCAATATATTCTGTTCTTCCATTGTATTCAGCCTAAAGAAGGTTAGTGCTGGGCTTGTAACCACATAGTGAATGTCTTGACTGCTTAATCAGATAAGACATATAATTAGTGGTCTGGTCCACAATTAATGTGTCGGAAATTCCAAACTTAATCGACCAGTTGTTACCTACTTGTGTCTGAATGGCCAAGGAATATCCATTCCTATCATTTTAAATAGGTTTTCTTGTCCTCCACCAAAATTTCTCAGCTACATGGTAATTTATTCTCCATAACCTCCTGATTTGCTAAAATCTGAACAAGTGCTTTCCTCTGCACTTCAAGCTGTGGAACTACCACACATGGTTCTTACTTTGTTATGAAGTGTGACACTCTTCTATATACTTGGCAGTTAGCATCAGAAAATCTGTGTTTCTTGCCACTCAACAAGGCTCCTTCCAAACACATGCATGTCCCCAATCTTAATACTCACGTTATCAGAATTACTGAGTTTCTTGCCTGCGTAATGTATGACTTTGCAATCAAATTCACTTAATTTCGGAGGTAGAAGTGTTAACCTACCTGAAGGGTCTTTAAATCTTAGCAGCTACATTAACACAGCTTGGTCTGTCACAACTTTAAATTTTTATCATAATAGTCAGTATAGAAAAACATAATACTATGAATGGCAGCCAACTAGTGCTTCTCTACAGTTGAATAATTTTGCTCTGCTTTATTGAATTGTCTTAATACATATGCTAATAGAGATGGGCGATTTAATCATGAACTGCTTCGAAGAGCCAGGTCCTCTTAATGTGTGAGTGATGACTTGGGGAAAAGGAGCATTAGCTCCTCTGACTCGAAATGTCTCTCTGGAGACATTAATGAGCAGAACGAGGATTCTGTAGAATACTGATTCAACAGTACTCCACTCACATGCTGAAGGAAACGTTCTTGATGCTGCAAAAAATGTGCTGTGGGCCAGGTACAAGGGCATTATACTAATAAGTGCAGTTGTTCTCAGCCATGAAAAGAATAATACATGAAGAAGATAAGCTCTTCAGGACACTGAATAAAGGTAGAAAAGGCTTTGCACCATATACCACTTGTAGGTGATAACTGTTTACAACTTACCACAGTGGTGTAGCGGAATTCGAGAAGCAACAATTTCATATACGATACTTGAGGTCTATCAAGTGGGGCATGATCTCAAACTGCCACACAAAAACTACCTAATGTCTAGCACATTTGTGTCATGCAGGATTTTCAGTATTCTCTCACTCTGAATACAAAGTAACCACTGTGTATTCTCAGTGTTTACTGTCGATCATCAGCTGATACCATATTCTAGGCGATACTAATCACCAACCAATCCTGTACTTTGGGCAACCCCTGTCACTAACTGATCCCATGTGCCAGGCGATCCCAATTGCCAGCCGAATCTGTAATTCGGGCAATCCTGGTAGCTAGCCGATCCCTCACTCCAGGTAATCCTGACTGCCAGCCAGTTCCGCACACCAGCCGATCCGGATCGCCAGATGATGCTCATCGCCATCTGATCCCCTGAGCCGGGTGATCCCAATAGCCAACTGATCTCACTAATTTGGCTTCCATCTCGCTTCCTTGACTCAGTTTCTCTCCATGTGAGTTCTGCTTTTCTGGATGTTGTTGTGTACCATAATAACAGTACGTAATGTCATAATTATTATTACATATATTGTATGACAGTGCACATATGTATTGTTTTTATTTTTTTATTTATTTTTTAACGTGATCAGATTCATGCTTTGAGAGCACCTTCTTAAACGTAATTTTAAAACTTACTCCATCACAGTTACTTAAGAAATCATAATATTTTTAATATCAGAAACCTTCTTCTTTTACCTGCATGCCTTAGTCATTTGTGTCTTACACATTCTTGGTTGAATTTATTGATATTTCCACCTCTTTCTCCGTATTCCTAAAGACCTTACACCCATCGGCTAATAATTCATCAATAATTAAGATATTCAGTCATTTTCCATTTCTGTGGCGTAGTCCACCTCCCCTTAACAAAAGTTTAGGGCGTTGTTCAACTCTGTCATGATTGGATACTGAATAAGCTGTTTCGCATCCTCTGGCACTATTGCGATTATGACACAGACAGAGTGTTGTAAACTTAACTGACAGTGAATATTGTTAAAGATACGTAAGCCGAGAGAGTACACACATGAGTAGTGCAGGTAAGAGCAAACCTTTCTGGATCAAAGGTAAATGACAGTATAAAAGTTTAAAGTTAACCAAACCTAGAAAATATATGCACCACTAGTGCTGGTAAAGAAAAGAAATCTAGAACAAGGTTAAAAAAGAAGGAAAGCAATTTTTTAGGGCCACCGAAGAAACCTAGGTAACAAACACACCAGCATTGTGCTAAAAGCAAGCCCTTATAAACCAGATACTCCCAAACCTTGCATCTTAGCCAGCCTGAAGTTATCAGGGTGGGGCGGTTGAGTGATTGAGAGATGGATTTGCAGGTCCTAGCAGCGTCCTTAAGCTTGGAAAGTCAGGAAGTGGGAGCAAGCCCAGCAGCTACCTCCCTGTATCAATTCTTTGATCAGGCGTCTGGGGCCCAGAGTTCAGGTAGCCCTCCGGCTAATCATTTCGCTAGACTATCCAGTTCAATTACGTGTCTACGCAGCGGTATTTCAAGAGCTTCCACTCGATGCCTTGCGGCAAATCCTGCAGTTTTTGTGGCTGTTGGTGCGATCTGAGTTTCATGCAGATGACTTGGGGCACCTCATCATGTGATATTAGCATTATTTTACCCCTTGATAATGGTACCCTGAGTGTTTTTATATCTAAAGTCCTGAAGTGGGAAGGCTCAATAGGACAACTAACGTGACTGATTGTCAGTAGGAAGCTCTCTCCGCAGGTGCAGTAAGAGCTTGAACGCAAGTATTACTGGCGGGTGCAGGTATCATTAGAACCGCTGAGCCAGTATTATGAGCGAGTGCGCCTAGCCACCTTGATATGTAGGTTTCGGATCTCAGTATTATATCAAACATTTTGGAGGGCATGAGTCCCGAGGACAGGGTCACGCTCGGCCTTTTCTTCCCGCCCCACTAACTCCCAGGAATTGCTAAAATTAGTTGATTTCACTGAATCTTTGTCATATGCAATGAGGAACAGGGGCGTGAGGAGCTCTTGGAAATTCCTCTACCTACATCGAGAATCAATAGGGCTCCTTAAGGATCCACAAAATTTTCTGGGAAATGTTTTCGGTGCAGCGCCTACGATTACGTGATGCATGAGTGTCCCTTAGCACGAGCTCCTAGACCCAGAAAATGATGCAAGGTGAAGAAGGAGGGGGCACAATGGTGAGCGCGTATTCAAGCTCCCTCCGGATCGGCCCTTGCCATTATCTGTATCCATCTACGACAATCTCTTGTGTGCGCGCTGTTGGAGTCTACATCTACATCTACGTCCACATTTATACTGCGCAAGCCACCCAACGGTGTGTGGCGGAAGGCACTTTACGTGCCACTGTCATTACCTCCCTTTCCTGTTCCAGTCGTGTATGGTTCGCGGGAAGAACGACTGTCTGAAAGCCTCCGTGCGCGCTCTAATCCCTCTAATTTTACATTCGTGATCTCCTCGGGAGGTATAAGTAGGGGGAAGCAATATATTCGATACCTTATCCAGAAACGCACCCTCTCGAAACCTGGCGAGCAAGCCACACCGCGATGCAGTGCGCCTCTCTTGCAGAGTCTGCCACTTGAGTTTGTTAAACATCTCCGTAACGCTATCACGGTTACCAAATAACCCTGTGACGAAACGCGCCGCTCTTCTTTGGATCTTCTCTATCTCCTCCGTCAAACCGATCTGGTACGGATCCCACACCGATGAGCAATACTCAAGTATAGGTCGAACGAGTGTTTTGTAAGCCACCTCCTTTTTTGATGGACTACATTTTCTAAGCACTCTCCCAATGAATCTCAACCTAGTACCCGCTTTACCAACAATTAATTTTATATGATCATTCCACTTCAAGTAGTTCCGCACGCATACTCCCAGATATTTTACAGAAGTTACTGCTACCAGTGTTTGTTCCGCTATCATATAATCATACAATAAAGGATCCTTCTTTCTATGTATTCGCAATACATTACATTTGTCTATGTTAAGGGTCAGTTGCCACTTCCTGCACCAAGTGCCTATTCGCTGCAGATCTTCCTGCATTTCGCTACAATTTTCTAATGCAGCAACTTCTCTGTATACTACAGCATCATCCGCGAAAAGCCGCATGGAACTTCCGACACTATCTACTAGGTCATTTATATATATTGTGAAAAGCAATGGTCCCATAACACTCCCCTGTGGCACGCCAGAGGTTACTTTAATGTCTGTAGACGTCTCTCCATTGATAACAATATGCTGTGTTCTGTTTGCCAAAAACTCTTCAATCCAGCCACACAGCTGGTCTGATATTCCGTAGGCTCTTACTTTGTTTATCAGGCGACAGTGCGGAACTGTATCGAACGCCTTCCGGAAGTCAAGAAAAATAGCATCTACCTGGGAGCCTGTATCTAATATTTTCTGGGTCTCATGAACAAATAAAGCGAGTTGGGTCTCACACGATCGCTGTTTCCGGAATCCATGTTGATTCCTACATAGTAGATTCTGGGTTTCCAAAAACGACATGATACTCGAGCAAAAATCATGTTCTAAAATTCTACAACAGATCGACGTCAGAGATATAGGTCTATAGTTTTGCGCATCTGCTCGACGACCCTTCTTGAAGACTGGGACTACCTGTGCTTTTTTCCAATCTTTTGGAACCTTCCGTTCCTGTAGAGACTTGCAGTACAAGGCTGTTAGAAGGGGGACAAGTTCTTTGGGGTACTCTGCGTAGAATCGAATTGGTATCCCGTCAGGTCCAGTGGACCTTTCTCTGTTGAGTGATTCCAGTTGTTTTTCTATTCCTTGGACTCTTATTTCAATGTCAGCCATTTTTTCGTTTGTGCGCGGATTTAGAGAAGGAACTGCAGTGCGGTCTTCCTCTGTGAAACAGCTTTGGAAAAAGGTGTTTAGTATTTCAGCTTTACGCGTGTCATCCTCTGTTTTAATGCCATCATCATCCCGGAGTGTCTGGATATGCTGTTTCGAGCCACTGACTGATTTAACGTAAGACCAGAACTTCCTAGGATTTTCTGTCAAGTCGGTACATAGAATTTTACTTTCGAATTCACTGAACCCTTCACGCATAGCCCTCCTTACGCTAACTTTGACATCGCTTAGCTTCTGTTTGTCTGAGAGGTTTTGGCTGCGTTTAAACTTGGAGTGAAGCTCTCTTTGCTTTCGCAGTAGTTTCCTAACTTTGTTGTTGTACCACGGTGGGTTTTTCCCGTCCCTCACAGTTTTACTCGGCACGTACCTGTCTAAAACGCATTTTACGATTGCCTTGAACTTTTTCCATAAACACTCAACATTGTCAGTGTCGGAACAGAAATTTTCCTTTTGATCTGTTAGATAGTCTGAAATCTGCCTTCTATTACTCTTGTTAAACAGATAAACCTTCCTCCCTTTTTTTATATTCCTATTAACTTCCATATACAGGTATGCTGCCACGGCCTTATGATCACTAATTCCCTGTTCTGCACGTAGATCCGTGTCCTCGTCGAATTATAATTGGTATTTGGAGTTTGGGCATCTGTAAAAATTATCTGCCGTGGGCCCCTGCCCTCAGAGATATCATGTGGCCAGTGGGAAAGAATTGCCTCTGATATACAAGGTGAGTGGTGGTTTATCCATTTGAAATTTCGCACGGTCCGTTGCGGTCTTGCTTGTTAATGATGTAGCGCTGAATTTGTTGCTCGGGTATGATTTTACGTAGAAAACGGGATTAGTTCTCGACTTTACGAGTCGCACCTTGTCTTTTAGGTTTTCACCTAGTGACAAGATAGCCTTTGGTCTTGCTGTTGGACAAGTGTGGAGGATTCGGTAAACGGTTGTTCCAATGAATTTGATTTGGCCCATCTTGAGCCAACTCAGGCAGGGCAATCGTTAAATTTATTAGGGGAGTTTTCCGAGGTTTTCTCTAACATCTTGGGGGTCATTAACCTCATACACTACCACATACACTTCCACCTAGCAGACGATATTCCTTATCGCCTCTCGGCCACCCATGATGAAAACTTGAGACAAAAATTGGCAAATATGTTGAATGAGTATTAGCTGTCTGCAAGTCCCTACGCGTCACCGATTTTTCTCGTTCCTAAAGCTCAGGGCCAGGACTACAGGCCTGTGGTTGACTATAGCCTCCTTAATATGAGGGAAGTCTTAGAAGTGTCCCCTTGCCGGATATTCACAAGTGCTTTACGCGGTTTTCGGAGGCTAAGTGGTTCACAGTGCTTGATCTCAACGAAGTTTATTATCAGTTTCTCTTACCGAGGAGTCTAAACGTGTCACCGCGTTCTGCAGTGACTGGAGCCTTTATAAATTAAACTATCGAAACTTCCTGGCAGTTTAAAACTGTGTGCCGGACCGAGACTCGATCTCGGGACCTTTGCCTTTCGCTGAAAAGTGCACTACCATGTGAGCTACCCAGGCATGACTCACGACCCGTCCTCACAGTTTCAAGCCCGCCAGTGCCTCGTCTCCCACCTTCGAAACATCACAGAAGCTGTTCCGCGAAAAACAAAATATCGTTTGGCTTGTCCATTGGGACGGCCGTTTTTCTCGTTTGCTAGATCATGTTCTGGGCGACCCGAAGTGTTCCTGTGCCTTTAATTACCATGATAATGTTGTTATTTATAGTCAATCGTTTAAATATCACACTTCCCATCTTCCAGAGGTTCTCTCCAAGTTTCCGGATGCAGTATTGATCGTTAAGCAATCCACGATTACATTTGGTGTACTTTCTGGGCTATTTAACTTCCGAGAACGACATTAGGATTGAGCAGGAACGAACTGGGGCGTCGAAGAAATTTTCTCAGTCTTCAAGTAGGAAGGAGGTAGCCAGATTTATTAGTATGGAGAATTGTTTTTGCCGTTTTGTCCCAGATTTTGTCCAGATGAGATCCCCTGAATAAATTTCGTAGGAAGACGGAGAAATTTGTCTGGGATGAGAGTCAAAAGGCAGCCTTCGAAGCTATCAGGACCATTGTCACCAACTCGTCGGTCTTACCCGTTCCGGATTTCTGCAAAATATTTATTGTTCAAACTGATACCTCCAACGCCAGTATTACTGCTGTGTTGTTACAGCGGGATGGAAGTATAAGACGCCCATTAGCTTTCGCGTCTCGAGTATTGTCTGGTCTCGAAATGAATTACTCCGATTGTGAGTAGAAGGTGATGGCTGTGCTTTTCGCGTTAGAGAAGTTCCAGTTCTATCTAGAACATAAGGAGTTTGACCTAGGGACGGACAGTCTCACCCTAATTTGGGTGTTGGTGCTACCCAGGAAAACTGGTAGGATTGCGAGATTTCATTTCCAGATGCGACAGATAAAAGGGACTAACAACCAAGTCGCCGACGTCCTCAGTCTCATGTTTCTAGAGGAGAGAGCTGTCGAGAATAAGAGCGCTAGTGAGTCTCATACGGCTATGTGCTCTGTTTTAGGTCCACAGTCGTTTGTAGTCCTTAAAACGAAACAGGATCAATATTTGTTGAGTTGTCCGTTGAGAAAGCAACTCTTATCTCGTGGTTAGTTTAGCGACTACACCATCAGGATTGTCGTATTATGTAAACGCATTAACGAACCCGGGGACTTCAAAATTTGTTTGTCTCAGGATGCTGTGCCTACTGTTTTTCATTATTTTCCTAATTCTCTAGTGGGAGGCATCTGGGCCTCTATAAGACCTTGGGAAAGGTTAAGGTTTATCTTATTGACGGTCACCTCACTTGTTTCAAATTGTATAATGATATCGGGCGATTAATGGGTGAGTGTGAAGCTTGTAAGCAGGCTAAACCCAATAATAGCCCTTTGAAATGGGGACAAACTCTTTATTGATTACGCAGGGCCTCTTTCTCCTACCAAGCAGGGAAACCAACATATTCTGGTGGTTCTTGACGCGTTTTCCATATTTGTATGGTTAATATCTAGCCGTGGGATCAAGGTGGCCATTACAATTGCACATCTGATCAACATCTTCAGCTCGTTTGGGTCCACTAAGTCTCTTGTTAGCGATAACTCTCCAGCGTTTGTTTCCAACCAGTTTAAGCAGTTTTGCTTTCGTAATGCTGTTAAGCATCTAACCACCAAGCCGTATTATCCCCAGGCATCGTTTGCTGAGAGAGGGACTCGCAACCTTAGATCACCTTTTATAATTTACCATCATGAGTCTCAGGGTAAGAGGGATATCACCCTGCCTTGGCTCAGTTTTGAATTTCACACTTTTGCATCTAAGGTAGTTTCCGCAGATCTCTTGTTTGTGTATGCCGTCAATTTCCCTCTGTCCAACTTGTAAGATCTCAATGAACTCTTGCCTTCCCCCTTTACTCCCGAAGTCCTTAGGAAAAGTTCTGAATGGGCCAGGAATAACATGAAGCTAGGCAACCGGCGCCAGGTATGGCGATATAATAGGAATAGAAACCCCTTTCATGGCAAGGCAGAAGATGAGGTATTCGTGAAGAACCATGCCAGTCAGATGATGTGTGTTGCCGAGCTCGGGAAGTTCATTCCTCGTTTCAAGGCCCCATGCCCTATCAACAAAATTCTGGGTCCAGCTGACTTGCTTGTCAGGCATGTAACCACTAGTAAGGTCCTCGGAATGCACCTTAATCAGCTTAAGGCCTTTAATTAACCGGCCGACCGAAGTGGCCGTGCGGTTCTAGGCGCTACAGTCTGGAACCGCGGGACCGCTACGGTCGCAGGTTCAAATCCTGCCTCGGGCATGGATGTGTGTGATGTCCTTAGGTTAGTTAGGTTTAAGTAGTTCTAGGTTCTAGGGGACTGATGACCTCAGAAGTTAAGTCCCATAGTGCTCAGAGCCATTTGAACCATTTTTTAATTAACCTTCCCTTCCTCCTTCTGTAGGCTGGACCGGGATGTATTGGTTTACGGAGGCGGAGGTTGAGCTGTGGCTAAGTTGCTGGCGTCGCCTTTCGAATTCCATGCGCCGCTAGCTCGATTTGTCGTGTGATATCCTCTGGTACGAGGCCACAAAGATGTTTGCTCGAGGTATTTAATGGAGGATGGAGCGTGTTGTGGCGTGACGAGTCCGGGAGCGGTAACGGAGCGAGGAGGTTGGTGTGAGAAGTCCGCCTGGCGACTAAGGCGAGCACCTGCGCAAGCGTCTTGAACATGGAGTCCGGTGAATGGTTGCTGGGCATATTTGTGGCCCGATTTGAATCCGTGGCTGACTTCGAATGCGATCTTCACGCATAGTCTGGCCAGCCAGCTCTGAGACGTGGCACACAAATGACAGAGTTGAAACCAGTTTCGCTGTACTGAATTCTGGGATCCTTCTGCAACTGTCAAGGTTCCAGTTTCGCTGTGCTGAGTTCTGGGATCCTTCTGGAACTGGCAAGGTACAGCATCGATTCGTGAACATCACTTAAGTTCTGTATTTTGAGGTCTTAATAGTTATTTTCTAATTGAAACCTATACATAACTTCGATCATTGCGATATCTTAGCTAAGCTATTTCATCACCAGTTGGTTTTTTGAATTGTGGCTGTTGTTTGTTTATCTTGAGTCAATACTGGCCTAAGTTGTTTATCAACAGGATATCTTAAACTGAGTGAGCCGATGGTGTTACCTGAGATGGAAAAAATGGTTCAAATGGCTCTGAGCACTATGGGACTTAACTTCTGAGGTCCTCAGTCCCCTAGAACTTAGAACCACTTAAACCTAACTAACCTAAGGACATCACACACATCCAGGCCCGGGGAAGGATTCGAACCTGCGACCATAGCGGTAGCTCGGTTCCAGATTGTAGCGGCCAGAACCGCTCGGCCACGCTGGCCGGCGCCTGAGATGGAGCTGCCGGCCGCGGTGGTCTCGCGGTTCTAGGCGCGCAGTCCGGAACCGTGCGACTGCTACGGTCGCAGGTTCGAATCCTGCCTCGGGCATGGATGTGTGTGATGTCCTTAGGTTAGTTACGTTTAAGTAGTTCTAAGTTCTAGGCGACTGATGACCACAGCTCTTAAGTCCTATAGTGCTAAGAGCCATTTGAACCATTTTTTTGAGATGGAGCTATAACGTGTTTCTTCTCTGTTGTGGCCGGGACACCTGTCGTCAAGCGGTACCTACATGGTTGGGTTTTAGGCGTACTCCATTCCAAACGTCATCGGAAACCAGATAAGCATCCTTCTCTGGTAAAACGGTCAGGTGCCGGTTCCTAAATACCTTCGGGCATTGCAGGTGTCATCGCTCTGATAGTAATATTGACACAGGAAGTGCCTGCGTCGCAAAATTTACATTTGCTGAGATTGGCAGGCTAGTTTTCTATTGGGCGTTTCGCCATCGTTGTAGAGGCGGTACCTTGCAGTGAACCTGGTACACCATTTGGCTAGTTATTGTTGCCTTCACGTAATTAACCTATCTGTGTTAATGTTTAATTTGCTGGTCTGTACACAACGAAAAATATTTTCGAAGCCGGTCCTCTCGTTGTAACCTTTTGTGGCCTTCCTATTTGATGTAGTCTTGTGTTTATCGCGTATAAGCCTTCTAGTGCAGCCCTAGTAAGTAGGCAATTTAAGCTCTTGCTTACTTAACTGAAGCAGTTATTCATGAAGGCCTGCCTGTTTTGACTTTGGTAGTCTTACTTCACCGAAGCTGTTAGTAAAGAAGGCCTGCCTGTTGATATTTAGTAATTTTACTGAACTGGAATTGTTATTAAATAATACGTGGCTGTTTTAATTTTGGTAATTTTACTTAACTGAAGCTGTATTACTGAAGGCGTACCAGTGTTCTGGTTGGTAATTTTACGTAACTGAAGATTTTATTATTGAAGGTCTCATTGGTTGGCAACGGGTAATTTTGTTTAACTGAAGCTGCTATTACTGAAGGCGTGCCTACTTTCTATTAATAAAATTTTCTTAACTGAGGCGGTTATTAAAGATATCCTGACAGTCTTTCTAGTGATTTCATCTAACAGATGATGTTATTAAAGAATGCCTGCCTATTTTCTATTCGGTAAGTTCACTTAACTAAAGCTCTTATCATTGAAGCCTGCTGGTATTCTATTTGGTAATTTAACTTAAATGAAGTGTAATCA
Source organism: Schistocerca serialis cubense (assembly GCF_023864345.2). Taxonomy (NCBI): domain Eukaryota; kingdom Metazoa; phylum Arthropoda; class Insecta; order Orthoptera; family Acrididae; genus Schistocerca; species Schistocerca serialis. The sequence continues at coordinate 272,433,918 of NC_064642.1, forward strand.
CTGAAGGTCTGCCCCTTTTCTTTTTGGTAGTTTTACTGAACTGAATCTGTGATTACAGTAGGCCTGCCTGTTGCTATTTGGCAATTTTACTTAACTGAAGCCGTTGTTATTAAAGACCTGCCAGTTGAAGGCCTGCCTGTTTTATATTTTTAATTTTAATTAATTGAAACTGTTATTATTGACACCGTGTCTGTCCACTATTAATTAAATTAAGAGCTATTTTATAATTTGGGTTAGCTGAAACTCTCATTAGTCAGGACCTACCGGTTTTTATTGCCCTGTTATTGACATCTGATATCTTACTCAGTCTGTATTGTAATTAACTGAAATTGTGATTGCCAAAGACGTACCTGTTTCAAGGTATTTATGTCAACCGGGTAATAACAGGAAATAACACGTGATGGAATATGGGCCCTAAGGCGTAACCTTCCGCCTTAAAGTGCCTTTATCGATAATTTTGGGTTTCAGTGTTGTGTCACGTTTGTTGGTAACAATCCAAGAGGAAAGAACAGATAAGTGCACCTTATTAACGGAGCATTCACAGTCATCTTACCTCTTCTCTTCGTATGCTTTACCTTCTCGCATAATGTAGGTTATTTGACAGTCTGCTAATGGCACAGTTCTTCACTCGACCTAACCGGATCATACTCCTCTAGAACGTCCAGCTTGCAGTAAATTAGCCTTTGTCAGATTCACCTCGCCAGAATAAAAATATCCGCATTTACCAAAGGCATATGATCTGCATCTACTTCCTTCTCACGCACCATATTTTCGCTCATGAAACAATCCGACGTATCCATATCGTCATTGCATTTCAAGAGTTATACAACACCCATCTTCTTACTCGGTAGGTACGTACCTACACTTGCCCTCACTATCTGTACATCTCGATACTGTGTAATGCGAACTGAGTATTAGTGCAATTGTCTGCAGTTTATTTCGTACCACCTTCGTGCTTGATGAACCTTTCGACGATGTAACACTTGGAGTAGCTGTTTTTAGCTGGAATAATGTTTCCCTGAGTTCCATCGTATACTGCGAAAGACATATTGTAGTATGATGGTTATCTAGAAACCTAGACGCAGGATCGCGAGTTACGTCTCATGCCAATACTTCCATATATTACCGAAAATTCGTTGCTTTGACAATAAAACGGAGCAATGTTGCCTCAATAACGCCATGTGAGTGTACACTACTCGATGTTACCTATTTCATGCTTGCTTTAGTCTCTTCACACCTAGGAAGCACAAGCTAGTTACCGCCATTATCGCGTTTACTTGTTTTTTTGTCATTTGTCTTATCACTGGTATGATGCGGTCCGCCACGAATTTCTCTCTTGTGCCATCTTCTTCATCTCAGAGTACCACTTGGAACCTACTCCCCAATTATTAGCTGCAGGTAATCCAATCTCTGTCGTCCTACAGTTTTTGCCCTCTGCAGCTCCCTCTACTACCATGGACGTCATTCCCTCATGTCTTAACAGATGTCCTACTATCCTGTCCCTTCTCCTTATCAGTGTTTCCACGTATTCCTGTCGTCTCCGATTCTGCGCATAATCAACCTCATTTCATACCGTATCAGTCCACCTAACGTTCAACACTCGTCTGTGGCATTACATCTCAAATACTTTGGTTCTCTTCTGTTTCGGTATGCCCACGCTCCATGTTTCACTACTATACAATTCTGTACTCAAGACATACAATCTCAGAAACTTCTTCCTCAAATTAAGGCCTATGTTTGATATTAGTAGATATCTCTTAGCGAAGAAAACCATTTCTACCATTGCTAGTCTGCTTTCCATGTCATCCTAGCTCCGTCCGTCATTGGTTATTTTATTGCCTACGTAACAGAATTCCTTAACTTCAAGTACTTCGAGACCATCAATACTGATGTTAAGTTTCTCGCTGTTTTTATTTCTGCTACTTCTCATTACTTTCGTCATTCTTCGATTTACTCACAGTCCACATTTTGTACTCATTACATTGTCCACTGCATTCATCAGATCATGTAATTCTTCTTCACTTTCACTCAGGATTGTAATATCATCAGCGAATCGTATCATAGATATCCTTTCACCTTGAATTTTAATTCCACCCATGAACCTTTCGTTTATTTCCGTCATTGCTTCTTCGATGTACGGATTGAACAGCAGCGGTGAAAGACTACATCCCTGTCATAAAGCCTTTTTAATCCGAGCACTTCGTTCTTCGTCGTCCACTCTTATTACGCTTCCCTCCCTATAGCTTGTACCTATTTTTCTCAGAATTTCGAAATCTTGCACCATTTCACATTGTCTAATGCTTTTTCAAGGACGACAAATCCTATGAACGCGTTTTTATTTTTCTTTAGTCTTGCTTCCATATGTAACCGCAACGTCAGAATTGCCTCTCTCGTGCCTTTACCTTTCCTAGAGGTAAACTGATCGTCATGTAGCACATCCTTAACTTTTTTCCAGCCTTCTGTATATTATTCTTGTCAGCAATATGGCTGCATGAGCTGTTAAGCTGATTATGCAATGATTCTCGCACTTGTCAGCCCTTGCAGTCTTCGGTGTTTTGTGGATGATAGTTTTCCGAAAGTCAGATGCTATGGCGCCAGACTCGTTCATTCTACACACCAACGTGTGTATTCGTTTTCTTGCCACTTGCTCCAGTGATTTTAGAAATTCTAATGGAATGTTATCAATCCCTTCTGCTTTATTTGATCTTAAGTCATCTAAAGCTCTTTGAAATTCTAATAATGGATCCCCTATCTCTTCTAAATCGACTCCTGTTTCTTCTTCTATCACATCAGACAAATCTAGCCCCTTATAGAGGCTTTCAGTGTATTCTTTCCACCTATCCACTCTCTCCTATGCATTTAACATTGGAATGCCCGTTCCACTCTTAATGTCACCACTCTTGTATTTCATTTCACTGAAGGTTGTTTTGACTTTCTTGTATGCTGAGCCTGTCCTTCCGACAAACATTTCTTTCCCGATTTCTTCACATTTCTCATGCAGCCATTTCGTCTTAGTTTCCTTGCATTCCCTATTTATTTTATTCCTCGGAGACTTGTATTTCTGTATTCCTGAGTTCCCTGGAACATTTGTGTGCTTCCTCCTTTCATCTATCAACGGAAGTATTTCTTCTGTTAGCCACGGTTTCTTCGCAGTTATCTTCTTTGTACCTATGTGTTTCATTCCGAATTTTGTGGTTTCCCTTTTTAGAGAAGTCCATTCGTCTTCAACTGTACTGCCTAATGAGCTATTCCTTATTGCTGCATTTATAGCCTTAGAGAACTTCAAGCATATTTTGTCATTCCTCATTACGTCCATATCCCACTTCCTTGCGTATTTCTTGGTTCAAATGGCTCTGAGTACTATGGGACTTAGCATCTAAGGTCATCAGTCCCCTCGAACTTAGAACTACTTAAACCTAACCACCTTAAGGACAATACACACGTCCATGCCCGAGGAAGGATTCGAACCTGCGAGCATAGCGGTATCGTGGTTCCAGACTGAAGCACCTAGAACCGCTCGGCCACACCGGCCGGCGCGTATTGATTCTTCTTGAGTAATATCTTAAACTTCATCCCATTCTTCATCAGTACTATATTGTGACCAGAGTCTATATCTACTCCCGGATATGCCTTACAATTCAGCATCTGAGTTCGGAAGCTCTGTCCGATCATGATGTAATCTAACTGAAATCTTCCTGTATCACACGGCCTTTTCCAAGTGTGCCTCCCGCTCCTGCGATTCTTGAACACAGTAAGTATTCGGTAATACTAGCTGAAATTTATTGCAGAGCTCAATAAGTCTTTCTCCTCCCTCATATCTTGTCCCAAGCCCGTATTCTCATGTACCCTTTTCTTCTTCCCCCACAGCGTCATTCAGTCGCCCACGACTATTAGATTTTCATCCTCCTTTACGAATTGTATTATCCTTTCAATATCCTCTCTATCAATTCATCTTCAGCTTGAGACGTCGGTATGTATACCTGAACCATAGTTGTTGGTGTTGGTTCTCTGTCGATTCTGATAAAAGCAACCCTATCGCTGAACTGTTCACAGTAACACTCTCTGCCCCCCCCCCCCCCAACTATTCATAAGGAATCCTACACCCGTTGTACCATTTTTTCCTAATGTTGATATTAGTCTGTACTCATCTGACCAGAAATCTTTTTCTTCTTTCCATTTCACTTCTATAACTCCCACTGTATCTAGATAGAGCCTGTGCATTTCCCTTTTCAAATTTTTCTAGTTTCCCTACCACCTTGAAGCTTCTGACATTCCACGCCCCGACTCGTAGAACGTTATCCTTTCGTTGATTATTCTATCTTTTTGTCATTGTCATCTCCCTCTTGGCAGTACCATCCGGAATATTTTGCCAATGGATAGGTGATCACGACACTTTTTCAATTACAGGCCACATGTTACTGTGGATCCATGTTACTTGTCTTTAATGACGTTGTTTCCATTGCCGTTGTCCATTGCTGATTCTTCCGCCTTTAGGGGCTGTTTCCGACCCCTAGAACAATAGAGTGCCCTGAACCCATGTCCGTTCCTCCACCCTCTTTGACAAGACTGTTGGCAAATCGAGGGTGAGTTTTTATGCCAGCCCAAGTCTTCGGCCACCAATGTTGATTGCTAATCAAAATTTAAATAGTTGGGGCTTTCGAACGCGGGACCGTTCACGATTTGATTACTTATCAAAGACTCTGTTCCTAGACCATGTGCGCAATCGTTCGCTGCGTTCACCAAATAGCACTCTGCCTCTGCATATGCCTTTGCAGTTCCGTGTTTCATCGGGTACGCCGTTAGGCTGCCGCGGAATCTCCATTAGCGTTTAGCTAATGCTTTGAATGATACTGTCTACTCTATCTGTTCTCCTGGCTGTCTTGTACCCGATATCCCACTACTCAACGTTCATAACCCTCAAGCCCGCGGCACTGCTTCTTAACGTGACGCGTATTACACCTGGCATTTCATTCCCGAGGAGAAAATGATACTCTTACCTGGTTCTCCGTCGCCATGTCGATCTCTTCTTGTTGCTTAGCACCGAGAGTAGTGGCCGCTAAATCGTTTGAGTTTACCAATCTTACTCTCCATGACATATCTGATGGAAGTCCCCTTAAAAATACATCTAAAGCCCTTTTCTCTGCTTCCTGCAGAAAAATTATGTCTCCTTCTCTGCGTATACTCGTAGCTGTGAGCATTGATTTTTCTAATTTTGTCCACGAATACCTCTTCCGACTGACTTCGTTTCTAAGATAACTCTTTACTCTGAGCTCTAGAAAACCTTGAGATATTCTGCCTCTGGTAACGTTAATAAAGTCCTCTGATATGCTGCTCAAATGTCTGACCTTTATTCAGCCGTTGTTGATACTTTACGTATGTTTTTACATCCAAGAATGGCACACCTGACCAATTAACTAACCTAGCAGCAGCTTCTAAGTCAACATTAAACGCTGACACATCCTTGGTGGACCTATTCTAAAAACGAGTCGGTAGAGCAGCTACAACACAGTGCACAGAAAGGATAGGTGAGCTAACCAGAGCGGTTGCTTCCACTACCTCCGCTTGTTTATTCCTATTTACGGACTTTAAACCGTCTACCTCTCTTTGCACTGGTTCATTTTGCGCAGAAAACTACCTCGTGAAAACTTCAACCTATGCCTGAGTCTTCATTCCATTTTGTTCCCGTAAATTTCACAACTTTTATCTAACGCACAATACAGCTGAAACATGGATACAAGAGCGAACTACACTAATCCTTACACCAGACTGTAGCGAAGTGTGATTCAGAACATTGATGTACTTCGTCGCCATACCGTCGGTCAATGCTACAAAACGCCGCTACCGCTTGTATACATTGGAAGTAGTGCCATAGCAAATTACAATACTCACGTATCGCCTTTCATAAATAACACTCCCTGTAAATTCCCATAAACTGTGAAAGATTAGCAGGCTTTTGCAACTGTACAAACTTTCATATTCTTTTCCATCCTGTACATCGTACCCTTAAGCAAAAGAATCGAAAAAGCCAAAATAAGCGTCATTCACTAATGCCAGACTTCTTGAGTGAATGCTGTGGGTGAAGTCTAAGTCCTGGATCCAGGTTCAGGCACCCATTAATAGTTCTGACAACTAATTTAGGGAGAGGGATGAGGTCTTTCCTGTAGTGGCGGAAACGACTGAGGGAAGCATGGGAGGTAATGGTACCTACTTCGCCAGTTCGAAGATAGGGACTAGTGGTGATTGGAATCATGAAACACTATTACAATGTGCCTAGTTTTAGGCTCTTATTCGTGTTAGCTACTGAAATATTGTCCCAGCTGGTGGAAAGGTTGACGACCCTGGGATGAAGTAGTTAACTTGCAGTGAGAGCATGCCAAAGAATGACTGGGCTGTCAAGGCTGCTGGCCTGTCTGGATCCACGAAATTTGGTACAGGATACTAGAGTGCTCAATCCGCCACTCTAAGCATGATCGATGTGGAAGACGTCTGCCTGACCTGGACAGTGTTCAGGGACAAAGTGGTTCACAAGGACTAGACTGTGGCGATAAGGTATCCAGGCATCTAGCCGTCCGGATCCCAATATACGATCTACCAGAGAGGTGAATACCAGCAGGTGACACAATGGCTTGGAAACAATAGATGGTCTGCATGCAGTCTTCCGTTCAGCTGGATGTCTGCAGCTTCTGGAGCTTACATCCAGAAAAGGTAATTGGCTGCATCATCTTGAAAGGACTTCATCGTGGAGTTAGGAACAGGGGCCTGTATTGCAGCTTAGCATCATGTATACACCTGCAGATTGTCTCCGAATATTGAACCAAACTGACAATGAGAGACTGTTTCGAGGGTTGTATTTATGAGATTCTGCTGGTCAGTATTCCTACTGCAGCATCCCCATTCTAGAAAAGCCAAGAGGTTTTGGTAGCTGAAGCCGCCATTGGCTGCTGATGACTTCATTCATTCTGCTCTTCCTGTTTGCTTAGCTCTTGAAGGAGTCTAGTCGGACCTGTAATATTACCGAAATTTAATCTTCATAGCCGCTGACTAGCCTATTTCCCTGTATCAGCTTTACGAATTAGAATTCTTGGACTCTGAATAAGTCTTCTTACTTCATAATGCGTGGTCACCACAGTGATTGCACCCCTCGCTCTCTCTATAATTTTATTTTGGTGCATTGGTTCCAGATATTACAGTCCCCCAGTCTAGGGAGTTGGGCAATGCTCTTCCTTTCCATGTGTTCCTGCGTTACCAGACAACACATATTAATTTTTACCTGACTTCACAAATTAAAACATTCTGTGGTTTAAAATTATGATTAAAAATATATAAATTCATAATCTTCTGCTCCTAGTGAGCATTCACGATAGCTGAATCCATGGTTTCTCTTAAAGTGTTGGGAATAAACATCAATAAGTATCTAGCTGGGCTCACTGGGAGTGGTATAATAATGTGGTTTATGGTTTATAAACATTTTAAGAAACGATAGAAACACATACGTCGACTCAGGCCAATCCCAGCACTCTATAGCAATACTTAAAATACTGAGGTGTGACGGTCGTCGCCTAACAACAAACGACACATAGATACGTCAATACATACATTAATCCTTGTTCCATAGATCATGAATACGGCATATCGTATCACTTTAACTTAAGTTTTATTTGCGCAAATTAATTAATTAATTAAATTTTTTAAAGTTACTACTTCATATCTAAGAATTCATCTATTGAGTAGACGGAGTTGTCATTCAGAAGTTCTTTTAATTTGCTTTTAAATGTTGGTTGGCTATCGGTTAGACTTTTAATACTATTTGGCACATGATCAAAGAATTTTTTGGCAGCATAAATCACCCCTTTCTGTGCCAAAGTGAGATTTAATCCGGAATAGTGAATATCATCATTTCTTCAAGTGTTATAGCAATGAACTTCGCTGTTATTATTGAAGTGGGATGGGTTATTAATGACAGATTTCGTAAGTGAATACATGTATTGCGAAGGTACTGTTAATATCCCGAGTTCCTTAAATAAATGTCTGCAAGTTGGTCTTGGGTGGGCTCCAGCTATTATTCTGATCACACGCTTTTGTGCAATGAATACTTTCTCTCTTCGTGACGAACTGCCCCAAAATGTGATGCCATATGAAAGCAATGAATGAAAATAGGCATAGTAGTCTAATTTACTGATTGATATGTTTATAACCAAAATTTGCAATAACCCTAATAGCAGAAAGAAGTAGCTGAACCTAACTGTTTCAACAGATCATCTATGTGTTTCTTCCAATTCAATTTCTTATCAGTGCACACACCCAGAAATTTTGAGTATTCTGCCTTAGCAACAGATTTCCATTCATAGTCTATATTCATCAATGGTGTTATGCCATTTATTCTACAGAATTGTATAAACTGTGTTTTCTCAAAATTTAGTGAGAGTCCATTCGCATTAAACCACTTAATAATTTTCTGAAAGACATTATTTGCAATTACCTTAGCTGATTCTTTCTTCTTGGGTGTGATTACTGTACTTGTATCATCATCAAAAAGAACTAGCTTTGCATTATCATGAATATAGAATGGCAAGTAGTCAATATATATTAAGTTCAATAAGGGACCCAACACTGAACCCTGTAGGACACCATTCTTGATACCTCCCATGTTAGAGGACTCAGCTAGTTTTTGCAGACTATCTGTACTGTTAATTTCTACCTTCTGCATTCTTCCAGTTAAGTATGAATGAAACCATTTGTGCACTGTCCGACTCATACCAAAATACTTAAGCTTATCTAGAAAAATTTCATGTTTCACACAATCAGAAGTCTTTGAGACATCACAAAATATCACAATGGGTGATGTTCAGTTATTCAATGCATTTAATATTTGATCAGTGAAAGCATATATAGCATTTTCTATTGAAAAGCCTTTATGAATACCAAATTTACATTTCTTTAGTACTTCATTTTTACAAATATGTGATGCTGCTCTTTAATACATTACCTTTTCAAGAATTTTGGACAAAACTGTCAGAAGTTAGATGGGGCGGTAGTTGTCAGCATCAGATCTATCCCCTTTTTTATGGAATGGTTTAACAATAGCATATTTCAGTCTATCTGCAAAAATGCCCTGTTTCAGTGAGCTACTACATACATTGCTAAGAATCCTACTTATTTGTTGGGAACAAGCTTTTAGTACTCTGCTGAAAATACCATCAACTCCATGTGAGCTTTTACTTTTGAGTGAATTTATTATTTTCCTAATTTCAGTAGGAGAGGTGTGTTGAATTTCAATTTTATCAGATTGTATGTGTACTGCCTCTTCCATATGCTGCTTTCCATTTTTAATGAATAGCTGGATCCTATTTTCTCTACAACATTTAAAAATTGATTATTAAATTTGTTTTCTACTCCTCACTTCTTGTTTACAAATTGTTTCCCTGTGCTCTCAGTAGCCCTGTTTACCTATTCATAGTATTCCAAATTGTTTTAATTTTATTATCAGATGTGCTAAGCTCAGATATAATCCACATACTTCTGGACGTTTTAGTAACTTTCCTTAATAATGTGCAGTAGTTTTTTACTGTTTTGCTGTTTTGCTGTTTCAGGATCATTTCTCCTCCGAGCTATAAGATACATTTTCCTTTTCTGGTTTCTTACAGTTATATTTCACTGTTTTCTTAGGGAAACTGTTTTCAAACATACTCACAAAGGTATCATGAAATAGGTTAAATTTTAAAATAGCATTATGTTCTCTGTACACCTCATCCCAGTCTGACTGTTGCAAGCTTTCCCTAAAATTTTGAATTTTAAATCGTTAATGGACTACACTATTTTGGAGGACTGTTTTGCGTTACTGTGTGAAGCTGTAGCATATACTTAAATAGCTATGCATCATGATCAGACAGACCACTGTCAACAGGAAAATTATTTATTTGATTACATTTATCTTCGTCTACAAAAACGTTATCTATCAGTGTGCTGCTTTCCTGTGCCACCGGATTAGGAAGATCAATAACTGATGTCAAATTGAAAGAACAAAGCTGTACTTCAAAGTCAAGCTTTCTATCGGACTCTTTCAGAAAATCTACGTTGAAATCCCCACAAATAATAATTTGCTTTCCTTTGACTAAAAGGTAGCACAACAAAGAATCCAAGTTTTTCAAAAATAGTCGAAAATTTCCCAATGGGGACCTTTACAAGGCTACAATTGTACAAGTGCCATCATTTAGTTTAAGCAAACGTGCACATGCTTCTACATGGTGCTCTATGCATATTTTTTTAGTTTCCAAATTTTTAACACTATGACTGATTTTAACAAATGTGCAACTGTTCCTTTCTCCATGGTGTCTCTAGTTACATGTGCTGAAAACTTATATCCGCCTACATTTACCATTTCCATGCCTATGACTATATGATGTGCAAACAGATATAGTACGTCTATTCCACCATCCGTTTATAGATAATCTAAGCAAACCATAAGCTCATCTACTTTGTTTTTTAATCCCCTGATATTCTGATGCAATTATTAACATTATTTTCCACTGTGCATTTATGTGAATCTTGTGACATACTAACATTATTTTTCACTGTACAGTTATGAGAATCTTGTGATATTTTCACATCTCCAATACCTGCCTGTCTGAACTTCTCATTAAGCTTAATTTCAATCAATGTAGGATGATTTGACACTGATCTTAGCCTAAAAAAATACTCTCATGAATTTCAGTGCCGCCACCCCTCTTAGATTCTAGGTTCACCAAGACCAAATTCAGTCACATAGTACTGAAATCCACAAAATGCCTCTCATTTGCCAGCATCACCCCAATATGTGACGCTTATGGACTGTGTTCCAGCGTTATATGAAGCGGCCTGGAACAATACATCAGAGAAGGCTGTGAGAACACGTCAGCCAATAGTATGCTGACTAGGACTGTATCACGACACGAGCGGCCCCTATATGAAGAGAATAAAAGCGCCCCTCCGTGCTAGCCGCGGCCGTACTAGAAGACGAGCTGTGATCCAAACGATTTTGCTGTGACTTGAGATCTATATTAATTGCTTGCATGGAAGTTCTGTATATCGAAGGACATTGATTATTTGCATGTCGCCAGTTGCTTGGACACATCTTTGTAAAAAGGCAAAGTATTGTCAATTTAATTTACTGCTCCATTAATAAGATTTGCTTGAGTCGTTGTCTAACTATCCGAGAAAGCTGCTTCGTAGGCACCCTATATTAGACGAGTGGATCGGACACGACAGACTGCTACAGACATAACAAGCAATTCTGGCGTATCAATTGTAAACTAAGTGTTAAAGAGTAGATACTCATTGTGGCAATAAAAAGCAACTCGAAAATCATATTTTCACTTGTGTTTGTAATGATGATCCATTAATTCCTGTGGAATACACTTCCATCATTGAGGCATCCGAAAAGTACTCAAATCATTTCATGAAATTTGTTGCCCCATGTCAATAGAAAGTCAAAAATATTCCACTTTACACTTTCCAAAGATTCCTCTCCTTCAATCGTGGGCTATATGGTTTTAGTTTACGATAGCATATACAATATCTATAAATCTAATGTGATTCACACCTTATCACAAGCGGTTACCATCCAAGCAACAGATCAGAAAATACAGTCTCAGTACGTAGTACTGTATCGTTTAACCGTAACAACACTGTGGAATAAATGAATAAAATCAAGACAGGGATTACCTCCGCTACCAAGAACCTCCATCAGCTACCCGAAACTGCTACAGCAGGTTACTCAGCCTACGGACAACAAAAATCAACAAAGAAAATCTGTAAACATATAGCTGTGTAAAATAGCTGAACGCACGTTCAGCGTGATTACAAAACACAGCACATAACCACCTCCTGTACATACTCGAACGTGTCCTGAACGTGAAAACAAAACGTAATGCAGAAAGCTCATTTTTACTCTCCCGTAGTCGCAACGTACAATATCATTGTTGCAATGAAAGCGCGGTATACCAACACACACACACCACCCACTGGCTGCCTTCGCTGCCTTCCGTAACCTCCAAAAAATAACATCAGCCTAACGTTTGTTAGTTGCCCTCCAATCGATGTGGACAACCAGGGCAAACTCTTAAGGCTCTCTGCATTACAGCAATAGCAAATATCCACATTCCGCTTCTCTGGGGGTCTCAGTGCCCCGCGACCACCAGAGAAAAGAGACGTCATCGACCTTTCAAGCAGATGATATCCATGACAGCTCTGCCGTTCCCCATATTGACCACTATGTCCAGATAGGCTGCCAACATCCGCGGCAGCCCACGTTGCAGACTCGATCCTTCATCTCGGTCGCTCTGCCACCAAGCAATTTCTGACACTTCTCCAACTTTGGTCCGCATCTACAATTTCGACTCACCATTCCGCACCAGGAACAAGTGCGGACAATGCCCCACAGGAAAAACGGTTCAGCTACATAGCTCGTGGAAGACCAAGAAAGAAGTTCTGGAATTAAAAAGCCTGTAAGAAAGAGATGTAGTATTTCACCCCTATTGTTCGATTTACACATCGAAGAAGCAATGGCAGAAATAAAGGAAGGGTTCTAAAGTGGGATTTAACTTCAAGGGGAAAGGCTTCAATAATAAGATTCAGTTATGACATAGCTGTCTTCAGTGAAACTGAACTGTGTGTACTCTCGAAAGTGGTTGTATAAAAACCGTATTACACTGTACAGTGACGTTAACGAGCCACCTGTCAAAAACCTAACAACCAAATTTTCCAGTGCAGGCCGCTGCGACACGCGCAGGGGCACGGTTGATGAGATTCAGGAAGAGATTCTAGAATGCGGTTAGGTCGGGCAGTTTAATGGCCAATGAAGTGCGCTAAACTCATCCTGAGGATCTTCGAACCACGCGCGTACAGTGTGAGCTGTGTGATACGTTGCTTTGTCTAGCTGGCAGATGCCATCGTGCCGAGAAAAAGCAAACGACATGTAGGAGTGGACATGCTCCCCAAGGATAGATGCATATTTGTGTTGATCCGTTGTGCCAACCAGGCAATGTCTGGAAAACGTTCCTCAAATCATAAATCTCCGACGATTGTTTCAGCGTGTTTGCTTTAATACGTTTCACGCCAAACAGGTAATCAGGACAATGGAGCGTAAACCGTTAATCATCTGAAAAGGCCAACTATCACTGTGCGTCCAGCTGCGGTATGGTGTGCAAATTCCATCTTACGTCTCCAATGAACAGCAGTCAGCATCGATGTAGTGAACAGGGCAATGCTGCGGAGGCCCGTACGCAGTAACGTTTCCTGAACGGTCACTGAGGAGACACAGTTGTTTTCTTGGAACTACCTCTGCTTCTAACGATGTGCATTATGTCTTATAGGTGGATACTGTTTGAAAAGTCTGTCTCCCTGACATTTACTTTATTTGGTATATGTGTAATTAATCTTTAAATTTTAAAGTGTTCAGTAGCTGAAGTTGTGTAATTATTACTGCTCCTTTTAAAATCTGTTCTCTGCAGTGAACTCCTTCTACGAGTTTTAATAATTAACATGGTAACTGCAAAACCATTGTTCTCGAATTGAATTATGTGAAAGCACAGCTAAGTTATCTAACTCAGGCTTTGGTTCAAATGGCTCTGAGCACTATGGGACTTAACGTCTAAGATCATCAGTCCCATAGAACTTAGAACTACTTAAACCTAACTAACCTAAGGACATCACACACATCTATGCCCGAAGCAGGATTCGAACCTGTGACCGTAGCGGTCGCGCGGTTACAGACTGTAGCGCCTATAACTGCTCGGCCACCTCGGCCGGCAACTCAGGCTTTAAGTTGTGTATTTATTACCTAAGCTCGAGGAAACTCATGTTCGTTTCGAAACCTTATTTTCCTGAGATATAGTTACTGTGTACATCTGTTGCCTCTTGTTATCATGTGGACTACAATCACGTCGTTAAGCTCTTATTTCTTCTAGCACGACGTCACCATAAATTGTAATATAAAGTAAACACATGCGTTATTCACCCAGCGAAATTTAAAACTTTTTTTTGTTTTCAGTATTGAAGTTAGAATTTCTGTATAGTAATTTATTTCAAGAAATATGTATAATATCACTTCGGCTCAGCGATTCACTACTTCCTCCCCGCACCTACCACCACAGGAATATTGTGAACCGTTATCTAGATGCGGACTGTGACAAACTGTGGTCTGTTCCCCAGGGTTGTATTGAGAAGAGACTAAGATGTTAAACAATCAAGCGAAATGTAAACAGACAGAAGTTGGCCGTCAGTACTCATCTTTCGTGCACTTTACGAATTATGTGTGACAAATGTTAGATTCCCAGCATATAACTGCATCTCGCAAATTATCAGTCTCCTTTTTACGAATGTTAAACATAGGCCATTATCGAGACCTTGCGTTATGTCGTTGTGAATCTATTAACAACTTTGTAATGAATGCTTATTTATAGGTATGAACTTCACAGCTCCAGAATCAGAATTAATGCTAGTAAAAGTGTGAAAAGGTTATCACTTTCAAGAAAGAACTCATTTGTAGCTAAATATGAAAAACGAGTAACTCATCACCTGTGGAAGGTCACATAATCTAAACCACCAACATTTGTGGATAGCGAAATATTTGACTGTTAATTTGGAAACAGCATTACACACACCAGTGAAACCGGATAGCATTAGTATGCCATTTATTGATTACTACGGACAGGTAAAACGTAACAGGAAACAGTAAATGGTAATCAAGTAGTACTGAAGTGCTGAAATTTAACGCCATACGCTGTAACACGAGTCATTATACAATCAAACGCTAACAACTCTCATTACGGAGTACAGCGAAAAATATAATTGCTTGCATAGCATAATCTAACCAGTTTCTTGACGAACCGTCTGGATGGTGATTGGACTTAAAATTTACCTTTGTTATTTTCAAAATGTGGCATTTTATATGAATATCTTACAATCTAACATGAATAAGAGAGAACGTAAGTGTTGTATGAGTGTATGTGTGTGTTTGTGGTGTGTGTGAGAGAGTGTGTGTGTGTTGATGTGTGCAAGCTATGCTTGCTTCTAACACAAAGACTTAGGTAGAGAATCTATTCAGTAGCGGGCAACGGCATTGCTGCCAGACATGATGTATTCTGTGCAATTCATTTTAGCCAAGAACAGGGTAGCTGGAGTAGCGCTCACTTCACGTTCTTAAGGATCTACATACAGGGTGACAATTACTGAATTACATGTAAAAAAAACCGTTGATTAGTTACAAACTACGGCGTGCATACTTTTATTGAACGTCACTTAAGATATTCGGATTGATATTATGACATGTTCGATATGCCTGCCATCAGTGGCGATGATTTGGTGCACACGAATAGCAAAATTATGCATGGCCCGCTGAAGTATCGATACATTGATACTGTCGATACCTTGTGAATGACTGTTTTCAGCTCAGCAATAGTTTTGTGGTTATTGCTGTACACCTTGTCTTTAATATTGCCCCACAAAGAGGAGACGAATGTGTTTAGATCGGAGAATGTGGCGGTCAATCGAGGCCCATGCCAGTGGCCTCTGAGTACCCCAGAGCCAGAATGCGGTCTCCAGAGTGCTCCTCCGCGACATGAAGCAGGAGAGTGTTTTATGTCGTGGAGGAGCAGCCCATCGAAGCGGGAGAGTGTTTGGATCGAGCCGAGATCCGTCTTGCATGAACATCTTGTCGAAATTAGGATTACTTTCGATAATGGGGATGAAATCGTCTTCCAAAACCTTCTCGTACCGTTCGGTAGCCACCGTGCCATCAAGGAATATCGCACTTATTATTTCGTGACTGGACCTTGCACACAACACAGTCACCCGTTGAGGGTGGAGAGGCTTCTCGATCGCGATATGGGGATTCTCAGTCCCGCCAAAAGTCAGTTTTATTTAATAGAGGTAAACTAAATTATTATATCGCTTTTTGTGTCTTTCTGGATATTTAATTATGTTCAAGAGTAAAGTTTTTCACAAAAATTACAAAGGGATGGTGAAGTAAGCCAAGCAGTGTATCGTGTGTGAGATACAGAGGCGAGCGGGTTGCCGGCACTTACCCCAGTTCACTGCTTGTAGCGCCACATTACCTTAACGCGTCTGCGCGTAGCGTGCAAGTATTGAACCACCATTAAGTACGAAATTAAAAATCAAAAGTTATGTTTGAAACTTCGTTAAAATATAGTTTAGTGTAATAATGTTCCAAATACTAAGTCCTTATGTTTTATACTTGAAAGTCTACTTAAAAATTCCGTTTTAAGAGAAAAATAAGTGGCGCTAAATAATGAAGTTAGAAAGACAGATTTTGGTGAGAAGTTGCAGTTAGAGCTTATAAATAAGTGGTGCAGGTCTCCAAAACCACATAACAAAAATTAGCACCAGAATCCACGTTTCTGGGAAAAATAAGAGGCGCTAAATGATGGACTTAGAAACATTAAAATTTTTTAATGCTTCAGTTCACCACAGAAATAATAACTGAAAGACCACGTTAAGCTACCTCTTATATTTTTTGAATAATTAAGTAAAAAGTAATGTTGTAACTAAAATGTACCAAAGTGTTGTAGATTAAGTACCTGTTATTTTAACGATAGAGGATTTTGGTTAAAGTGGATGATAAAACATACCAAGTGATAGACCTATACTAAATTTGAGAGTTGTTGTATTAATAACAGCCGATATAAGTGTTAGTAAATGTATGGCTCAGAGGTAACGATCTACCGTTAGTTCCACTATGAAATTTCTAGAAGGTAATGTTTTCATTATAGCAAGCTGAATCTTTTTAGGTGACTTCAAAAAACTTAACTGAATACAAATAAAAATTGAGAGGTTTGTGAAATAATTTGTAACTATATTATTAAAGTTTATGTGCCCAAGAAAGCGGTCGTTCGGAGGCTGCTGCAGGATATATGAAGATAGCTTCCCGGCGGGGTCAGGGATTTTCTCTGCCTCGTAATGACTGGGTGTTGTGTGATATCCTTAGGTTAGTTAGGTTTAAGTAGTTCTAAGTTCTAGGGGACTGATGACCATAGATTATAAGTCCCATAGTGCTCAGAGCCATTATGAAGATAGCTGTAGACAACACACGTTCTCTCGGCCGTCCGTTCCGGCACCTTTATAAATGCAGCCCGAGGGTTCATTTCGCATTCATCTTCTGTAAGATCCACGTCTGTTAAACGTCGGATCTCGCTCTGCCTCAGATGACATCAGAGCCGAACTGTGTCAAAGCGCGTATTTTGCGGTAAAAACAGATAGTGAACTAGCGGGTACTGTACACCGTCCTGGATCGCTTAGAATTCGCCAGAGTAACTGTTACTGTGCCATCCGTGTGAATTACCTATTCTGCGTGGCAAGTGGTGACTATTTCCACTTCTATGATGAGCATTAATTTTGAAAATTTATTGCAAACTTTCATTAGTTAATTTTAGTCCGGGCGAAAGGCAATCTGATAGTAACGTACCGTATAGGTCACCTCTGAACAGGTAAATGTGTTGTTAGAATAAGAAGACTAGCCAAAAGTGGATTTCCAAGTACAGTATGTGAGAAACTTTACGTAGTATAAATTTTGACTGGAACTTAATACTTTTATTTTAAATCATAGTCCTGATACAGCAAAGAAATAGGAGAAACTTTTCTTTCAGTTGGCTGGACCAAAATGTGGCCTTGCAGACTGGAAACTAATGTCAGTATGTTTCCCTTTCTGGATGACCGCAAAATTAGTTGCCAGGCTCGCGTGAGTAAGATGGTATTAATAACTTTTACCCGCCGCCCAACAGTGTGATACAGATATCGACGATACCTTCGTTCTGTGGAGCCATGTTGAGGAACAGCTGAGTGACTTTGTAAGTCACCTGAAGAGCTTCCATGTCAACATGAAGTTTCCCATGGAGGTAAAATAGTACCAACAGCAACCATTTCTAGATGGGCTGGAACCCGAGACACCGCATGTACCAAAACCCGAAAGTAACAATACCTGCACAAACTATAAAATCACCACCCGAGCCAGTAAAGGGGCATAGTTAATACGCCTGTAACGCGAGAAAGACGAATACGTGAGCCGCTGCATCTCAGATTTGAGATGAAAGATCCGGAAACCATTCTGAGGAACTTTGGGTACTCCATCAGTTTCATAAGAAGTATCACAGATTCAGATACTCAGCGAAGGGAGAATTCAGAAAAGGAAATGTCGAGTACCGCCTTTCCGGCGAGAAATAACTGCTAGTCAGACACAAGTACGTTGAATGTTGTATCAGCGAGCGTGTAGAGTGAGGAAGGCGCGCGCTATGTGTGAGCTTGACTTATTGCCCGGAAACTCGGCACGAGCACTTCGGAAACTGTATGACTCGTCGGTTGTTCGAGGAGTGCTATGATGAGTGCCTTCAACACGTGGCAAAACCATGTCCAACATTATGGGGTTGGGCGGCCACTCCTTATTACAGATGTAGGACATTGTAGGCTTGGAAGATTGATTAAACAAGACACTGCTGTGGAACTAACATCAGACTTCAATTCTGGATAGAGCGCAAATATTCTCTGCACAGACAGTGCTCCGAACGCTCCTAATGATAGGCCTAATAAGTCGATGACCCATGCATGTCCGCATGTTAAGACCACGACTTCGGCAACCATGACTGAAATTAGCGCACGACCTTCGGCACAGTGCATTAACACTGTGGCAGGGAGTTGCATGGTGTGATGAAACCCTGTACGTTCTTCATGATGCCGATGGGAGGGCGCAAATCCGTCGTCTTCCATGCGAATAGTTTCTTGACATCCGTACTGCGGTCGGAGACAAAATGGCGGTGGCTCCATTACGCTCTGGGGAACTTTAGCGTTGGCATCCATGCGTCCAGTGGAGCTCGTATAAGAGATCATGACCGCGAAGGAGTATCGTAAACTGCTTGCACACCACGTACACCCCTTCATGTCATTCATGATTCCCGACCGCTGTGGTAGTTTCCAGCAAGGTAATGCATCATGTCACAAGGCTATGAATGTAATGTAGTGGTTCGGGGAACACATTAGCAAGGTCCAGGTGATGTGCTGTCCCCCCAACTCGCCAGATCTGAACACGATCGAACACATCTGGGATGTCACTAAACGTGACGTCAGAGCTTATCGCCCCATCCCCAGAATATACCTGAATTAGGTGATCTGTACGTGCAGATGTTGTACCAGCGACCTGCCAACGCCTCATTGCTATAATGGTACGATGCGTCGTCTCTGTTATCCCTGCCAAAGATGGACATACCGGCTGTTAGGTAAGTGGTCCTAATGTTTTGGCTAATCAGTGTATAATCAGCGGCCGCGAGCTTGCCTCCAGTCCACCTCGAGCAACGGAGGGTGAACGTCTGACAATGCTAGCCTTTCGTGGTGGCGAAACGTCAGTAAAACCATCAAACAAACGGCGGCCGATGAACTCAAGACAGAAGCCAACAGGCATTATATCAATAATTGGCCACAAAAGTCGTAACCATGTTGTACATACAGGAACACCAGCCCACACTGTATTTAACTGTGACTCCTATAAAAGTAAGAGGGGATCAACAGAGACTAACCAACCACTATACGAACATACAAGAAACAACGAATTGTGGACAATAATAGAGGCTGAGGAAAAAAAATAAATTTGCCAGAGTACGACAATTCCATAACCGCTACCATCCTGCACAGCATCAACATAGGAGCTTCAACGTGAATAACGAAATGATAACAAGTATATCTAGTGTTGTGAAAGGTGTGAAAGCTGCTGCTGCGTTACAGGACGAGTGTGGACAACCTAGATCGCAGCGACACATGAGGCAGAACCAAAGTGCTACATAAGAGACACGTCGGCGTAGATTTCAAATCCACCTCGGCGACGGAGACGAGGAGAAGCGCATCAGAGGGAGGTGTGTAACACTTAATATGTAAGATTCCCAATGTTCTTGCGAGAATGTTTTGAGACACATACAGCAAAAGACAAAAAAAGAAAATAATAATAATTAACACATACACTAAAAATTTATTACAATGGCAGAGAAAGATGCTCTGATGCCATTCCAGAGCATATTTAAATTTATATATAAATGCTTCAGTATTGGTAGTGAAACATAATATGTTCAATGGTACAAAAATATGTACATTCTTTTCCTTTCCCTCGTAACTATTGCTTACTGCTTACTGTTATTAATACTGTCCTTATTTTCAATATTGTTATTATAATACCATTATTATTATTCATATTATCATCCCAGATTTTATGCTGAGACATCACTTTGAAATCAAGCAAATCGTATCACAACTTCAAAAAACTGTTAAAACACGACCTATTGTACACAGAGGGAGAGTAGGTAAATAAATAAATCCATTGGGCATGGCTGTCGTGTGCTAAGATCGACAGAATTGCCACCAGCTGTGTGCAGACACTCAAGTTTAACCTTTTAGTTACTGTAATTGCCAAAGATTATAAAATCAGAATTCAAATATTTTACGTTAATGTTTGATAAACCATTACTGAATTTATGAGAAATCTTTTCTTTAATAGTAATAAATATCATTAAAACGCATAGTTTTCGAAAGACTTGTAAGCCCTGACAGGACTACACAGGTGACATACATGAAGGGACCAAGAAGTCCCAAAAGAATCACATAGTCAGGATTATTGTTTCTGGTGATACTTATGAAAACAGTTCTTTTCTTTTACTAACACAAACAAAAATACTTTGCTCTGAATGGGGTATAGACTCCAATTTTGTGGGTGATCAAAGTTCACATCGGACTCTTGAAGTGACAAGTGTTGGCCAGTAAGATTGTGTATTCTGAAAACATACATCGTGTGGTCCCGAAAATGCTGTCTTCGTCTCCCTGGAGCTGTAAGAGGAAAATTTTGACCTTCTTTGGACCTTTCGCTATTTTGGAATTTTCCTTTCAAACTTGATTAACCCAAGTGTAGTCGTATGTTTGAAAACAATCGGTTGACATTTTTGAAAATAACAAGTGGAAATGTCACTTTACGTCACAGTATGAAATATCGACATTCACAAACTTCATTTCCACCATTAGATAAAACTTCTGTATCAATACTTTTTTGACTTTCTGTCTATTTGATAAAGTGACCTCATCGTGACAGCTTCATCCAGCCTACCCACGTCATCATTGCAGTTTTGTACTACTGCTAGTGCCTCACTTCAATCTTCGTTCCACCTTTCTAGGTTCTGTATACAATTCATATCTTATTCCCCGATAATTTAAAAGAAAGTGAACTGCACGATTGTCCATCCACATTCTGTGAAACACGAGCTCATACCTGAAGAGATACAGTCTGGATATTTTCCATATTGTCTACTTCTTCCTCATTAGCACTTAGTTCATGTCCTGTAACATTTTGTGAAGTACCAGCGCAAGCCTGAAGAGTATTGACGTTATTATTCTTCGAATACTACACTTCATATCCTCTTCCCAGTCATCACTACATAAGATAGTGTCTTAAAACACCTGAAAAATTTTCTGTTTCGGTACGATTTTCTTGGTCTGTAAGACCTTTTCTGTAATAGGTAGCCATAGGCCTGAACAAAATAAGTTCACAAGAATTTTACAAGTCACACAATACTTGTATCGCTTTTTTTGTAAAATGCCATATTGTCCTTAATAAGGATATGTTTTTATTAGGAAAGGTCCTGAAACAGAAGGAACTGTAAACGTCAAAGCAAAGCAACCAAAGTCTGTCACCTCAACTTGGGAAGTCAGCGCCGTGGATCTGACGGGACTGCTAAGTCCCAGTAGTATTTTACAATCGGACATTACAACATTGATATTTTATCAAAATTAACATTAATATGGACGAAATGAGCTACACAGAAATTATCACTCAACTTCGTTCACATATGAACCTTGCTCTTAAGCTGGCCGCGGTGGCCCAGCGGTTCTAGGCGCTTCAGTCCGGAATTATGCGGCTGCTACGGTCGCAGGTTCGAATCCTGCCTCGGGCATGGATGTACGTGATGTACTTAGGTTAATTAAGTTTAAGTAATTCTAAGTCTTGGGGACTGATGACCTCAGATGATAAGTTCCGTGGTGCTTAGAGCCATTTGAACCATTTGACCCTTGCTCTTATTTACGTAACCTTGCAGCATTGTTTCACACACCTAGCAGCCATTTGCAACATGACTGTTCACATTTCAGGCTGACTGATAGGCTTCGGAATGGCGTGCAGGCGTTACTGGCATCCAGCGTAAGATGGAAAACTGTATGGAAATGGACGTTTCACTCCCCACGGTTCTAACGGGATTTTGAGTTACATAAATCCACACATAATCTGCCGGGACCCCCAAGTTCCAGCAGTAAATAAAGAGTCAATTATTTTATCTTAGTTTCTCTTTTGTTTGTTAAAAAAATGGTTCAAATAGCTCTGAGCACTATGGGATTTAACATCTGTGGTCATCAGTCCCCTAGAACTTAAAACTACTTAAACCTAACTAACCTAAGGACATCACACACATCCATACCCGAGGCAGGATTCGAACCTGCGACCGTGGCGGTCACGCGGTTCCAGACTGAAAAGCCTAGAACCGCACGGCCACACTGGCCGGCTTTTGTTTGTTGTTTTTTAGTTTTGTGACTGGCTTGACGCCACACGCAACAAATTCCTCAGGCGTGTAAATACAGGAGTATGTGTTTATCGTCTGGTCAAGATGATTACGATGATACACTTTCCATGTACGCCAGTGCTGATCTTCGGTTGCTTCACACACAGTGGTTAGCGACAGCGCCGAGCATCATTGCAGCGGCCTTGTTGCCTTGACCGTGTCTGCAGACTTCTGCCTCCACTGCTGGCGGGCACCCTGGGGGCAGCCGCCACCGCCGCCGCCTCCGGCAACCTCCCTTCGGCGAGATCTAGCAGCGCCGCGTCGCGTGCCCTGAATAGCGCCTAACGAACGGCACGGCGCTCCCCTGCAAGTCTCCCATCACCCGCTGCTGGACTGTTTAAATAATCCGACAAGATTTCAGTTACAATTACGATCGCATTGTGCGCCCTTGAAACCTCTGCGGCCAGTCTCGAGGGCACCTTCAAAGGTCAACCGCATCCTTAATTCCAGCATTTAGAATGCTCCGGACCGTACGGACGTATTTTACGACGATTTAATTGAAGTCGTGGAAAGGAGGGTGCCTACTCTCATGTCTACACCTTCAGCTAATATATGCCGTGTGAACACGGGTGTCGTGCTGCGACTTCCGAAAATAAAACATGGAAGCTAACAACAGGCCGTCAAGTTCAGTTCCTAATGCCTACCCACTTTTCATTTACACAACTGCAGAGGAACAGTCCATCACTCTGAAGCTTCATAATAAAAATAATTAAGTATAAATCAACATCTCTGCTAACGTGTAAATCTACATCACAACTTCCAAAGTTAATATGCACCAGAGTGAATATTTAGTTCCAGTATCAGTGATGCCCACCACGAAGTTCTTATTTTAATTCTTAGTAATATAATAGCTCCTAATTTTCCAGCGTACTTTTGTGATACTGAAACCTTAATGGTTAACTTCTCATGTGTGGCCCCAGTTTCATATCCCGTCAGTAAAATTAGCTTTATACGCCGGAATGTTTGTAAACGTGCTTAAGGCACATGGTATAGAATACTGAGACAGTCGTAGAAAACAGATGCCACATAGTAAATTTCACAAATAAAATTCATTCGGAAGTCACTAAGGATACTATACATAGATGTAGCGGAATTGGTATTACGAGTCATATTCTCTCTCTCTCTCTCTCTCTCTCTCTCGCTCTCTCACACACACACGCATACACACAGTTGTACGCGCACGCACATGAATGGAGACACACACTGCACCACTCCACTACACGAAAGATAAGCAGACTAGGTGGCATAACCTGCTGCACATTTGTGCCATCTGCTAGTGAAACAGTAGTCACAGTTTGAGAAACTTTGTGATACAGAGCTACTTGTTGTTGACCTACTTAAACTGTAGCTAGTAATGTGCCACCGTGCGGCCGTAAAAAATTTCAGCTTTGTTCTTTCTATCTAGGTAATTTTCAACAAACCAAAAGTAGTTTCTTTATTTTTTGTTAATAACTTTTCTGGGTGTAAAGCATGCACAGGAGAATGTTAACTCTAGTGCTATCTAAGCATTTCTGGCTGTGCTGTATTAGCGTGTCACTTTGAATTAAGTTACTTTTCAGGGTGTAAAGTATGCTCAGCAGTAAATTACACTAGTGCAGTCTACGCATTTTTATATCGATGGCTTCATTTGGATCTAAAATGCACTTGGTATGTAAAGAACGCAAAGAGTGAAAAAATAAAAATAAATGTCCTCTGTTTTCTCAGTTCATTCGTTTGCCTCCGACACATTTTTTAAATCCGTGCAATCTAGTTTTAGTGTTAAATGTTAAATTTTCAGGAAAGGGCGCTAATCTGATTCGGACCCCAATTATATACGACATTAACAATTACTGGAATGGTACATTTTCCTTTATGGTTGTGGTTCAAAATGGTTCAAATGGCTCTGAGCACTATGGGACTCAACGTCTGTGGTCATCAGTCCCCTAGAACTTAGAACTACTTAAACCTAATTAACCTAACGACATCACAAACATCCATGCCCGAGGCAGGATTCGAACCTGCGACCGTAGCGGTCACGCGGTTCCAGACTGACGCGCCTAAAACCGCACGGCCACACCGGCCGGCAGGTTGTGGTTTTCAGCTCATTTCCGTAATAGGCGAATTAATGCCACACTGCTTTCCTGAATCTCTCTGGGAAGCCTACTAAGTAATAAGTTAAAATACAGAAATACAAAAAGTTAAACTCATACAGCTTCCTGACAACTGGAATTTGCGACCATTGTCCCAATAAACTATGGCAGTTTCTTCACGTTTAGCTGTATACCAAATTCTTTATTTAAACCTAGGAAAAGTGGCGGCTTTTACGATGAAGCTGTTTTCCAGTAGACCCGTTTATTCTGCTGTAGTCTACGGATAGCGTCTTTGATTCATAATCAAAACGTCTTCGGTCCCGGGTTCGATCCCCGCCACTGCCTAAATTTTGATAAATAATCAGCATTGGCCACCGAAGACTTCCGGCATAAGAAGTCAGCCTCATTCTGCCAACGGCCTTGTCAAAGAGGGTGGAGGAGCGGATAGAGGTTCAGGGCACTCTCTTGTCCTAGAGGAGGGAAATTGCCCCTAAAGGCGGAAGAATCAGCAATGATCAACGACATGAGGATGCAGAAGGCAATGGAAACCACTGCATTAAAGACACGTAACGTGTATCCACAGGACATTTGGCCTGTAATTGAAGAAGTGTCATGATGATCTCTCCATCGGCAAAAGATTCCGGAATAGTCCCCCATTCGGATCTCCGGGAGGGGACTGCCAAGGGGGAGGTTACCATGAGAAAAAGATTGAATAATCAACGAAAGGATAACGTTCTACGAGTCGGGGCGTGGAATGTCAGAAGCTTGAACGTGGTAGGGAAACTAGAAAATCTGAAAAGGGCTCAATCTAGATATAGTAGGGGTCAGTGAAGTGAAGTGGAAGGAAGACCAGGATTTCTAGTCAGATGAGGATCGGGTAATATCAACAGCAGCAGAAAATGGTATAACAGGTGTAGGATTCGTTATGAATAGGAAGGTAGGGCAGAGGGTGTGTTACTGTGAACAGATCAGTGACCGGGTTGTTCTAATCAGAATCGACAGCAGACCAACACCGACAACAATAGTTCAGGTATACATGCCGACGTCGCAGGCTGAAGATGAACAGATAGAGAAAGTGTATGAGGATATTGAAAGGGTAATGCTGTATGTAAAGGGGGACGAAAATCTAATAGTCATGGGCGACTGGAATGCAGTTGTAGGGGAAGGAGTAGAAGAAAAGGTTACAGGAGAATATGGGCTTGGGAAAAGGAATGAAAGAGGAAAAGACTAACTGAGTTCTGTAACAAGTTTCAGCTAGTAACAGCGAATACCCTGTTCAAGAATCACAAGAGGAGGAGGTATACTTGGAAAAGGCTGGGATATACGGGAAGATTTCAATTGGATTACATCTTGGTCAGACAGAGATTCCGAAATCAGATACTGCATTCTAAGGCGTACCCAGGAGCAGATATAGACTCAGATCACAATATAGTAGTGATGAAGAGTAGGCTGAAGTTCAAGACATTAGTCAGGAAGAATCAGTACGCAATTAAGTGGGATACGGAAGTATTAAGGAATGACCAGATACGTTTGAAGTTCTCTAACGCTATAGATACAGCAATAAGGAATAGCGCAGTAGGCAGTACAGTTGAAGAGGAATGGGCATCTCTAAAAAGGGCCATCACAGATGTTGGGAAGGAAAACATAGGTACAAATAAGGTATCTGCGAAGAAACCATGGGTAACAGAAGAAATACTTCAGTTGATGGATGAAAGGAGGAAGTATAAACATATTCCGGGAAAATTACGAATACAGAAATACAAGTCGCTGAGGAATGAAATAAATAGGAAGTGTAAGGAAGCTAAGACGAAATGGCTGCAGGAAAAATGTGAAGACATCGATAAAGATATGATTGTCGGAAGGACAGACTCAGCATACAGGAAAGTCAAAACAACCTTTGGTGACATTAAAAGCAACGGTGGTAACATTAAGAGAGCAACGGGAATTCCACTTTTAAATGCAGAGGAGAGAGCAGATAGGTGGAAAGAATACATTGAAAGCCTCTATGAGGGTGAAGATTTGTCTGATGTGATAGAAGAAGAAACAGGAGTCTATTTAGAAGAGATAGGGGATCCAGTATTAGAATCGGATTTTAAAAGAGCTTTGGAGGACTTACCATCAAATAAGGTAGAAGGGATAGGTAACATTCCATCAGAATTTCTAAAATCATTGGGGGAAGTGGCAACAAAACGAGTCGGGCGATATACCAATTGACTTTCGGAAAAGCATCATCCACACAATTCCGAAGACGGCAATAGCTGACAAGTGCGAGAATTATCGCACAATCAGCTTAACAGCTCATGTATCGAAGCTGCTTATAAGAATAATATACAGAAGAATGGAAAAGAAAATTGAGAATGCGGTAGGTGACGATCAGTTTGGCTTTAGGAAAAGTAAAGGGACGAGAGAGGCAATTCTGACGTTACGGCTAATAATGGAACCAAGGCTAAAGAAAAATCAAGACACTTTCATAGGATTTGTCGACCTGGAAAAAGCGTTCGACAATATAAACTGGTGCATGCTGTTCGAGATTCTGAAAAAAGTAGGGGTAAGCTATAGGGAGAGACGGCTCATATACAATATGTACAACAACCAAGAGGGAATAATAAGAGTGGACGATCAAGAACGAAGGGCTCTTATTAAGAAGGTTGTAAGACAAGGCTCTAGCCTTTCGCCCCTACTCTTCAATCTGTGCATCGAGGAAGAAATGATGGAAATAAAAGAAAGGTTCAGGAATGGAATTAAAATACAAGGTGGAAGGATATCAATGATACGATTCGCTGATGACATTGCTATCCTGAGTGAAAGTGAAGAAGAATTAAATGATCTGCTGAACGGAATGAACAGTCTAATGAGTACACAGTATGGTTTGAGAGTAAATCGGAGAAAGACGAAGGTATTGAGAAGTAGTAGAAATGAGAACAACGAGAAACTTAACATCATGATTGATGGTCACGAAGTCAATGAAGTTAAGGAATTCTGCTACCTAGGCAGTAAAATAAACAATGACGGACGGAGCAAGGAGGATATCAAAAGCAGACTCGCTATGGCAAAAAAGGCATTTCTGGCCAAGAGAAGTCTACTAATATCAAATACCGGCCTTAATTTGAGGAAGAAATTTCCGAGGATGTACGTCTGGAGTACAGCATTGTATGGTAGTGAAACATGGACTGTAGGAAAACCGGAACAGAAGAGAATCGAAGCATTTGAGATGTGGTGCTATAGACGAATGTTGAAAATTAGATGGACTGATAAGGTAAGGAATGAGAAGGTTCTACGCAAAATCGGAGAGGAAAGGAATATGTGGAAAACACTGATAAGGAGAAGGGACAGGATGATAGGACATCTGCTAAGACATGAGGGAATGACTTCCATGGTACTAGAGGGAGCTGTTGAGGGCAAAAACTGTAGAGGAAGACAGAGATTGGAATACGTCAAGCAAATAATTGAGGACATAGATTGCAAGTGCTACTCTGAGATGAAGAGGTTAGCACAGGAAAGGAATTCGTGGCGGGCCGCATCAAACCAGTCAGTAGACTGATGACCAAAAAAAAAATAGTGAAGCAAAGTCAGATGATCATTTGACATTGCTCCACCACAGCACAATTACCAGATCCACTATAAAATGGCTTCAATGTAAAAGATGAAACCGGTCGTGGACTTAAATAAGGGACCTGTTGGCAACTGTACCGTGTATTCGTTAACCGTAGCAATATTTCTGGAAGACAGTTGAGAAATCAAAGGTGACAAATCCGTCACAAATACTCAGAAATGGGCTCTACAATGCTAGATATTCCTGATTAGCAAAAAGAGATGAAGAAGTAGCGAATACATGGCTAAAATTGAAGATCATGTTATCCGAATGTTTGGAGCAGTAAATTACAGAATTTCATTCGTCATACTAATGTCGATTTCGCACTCAGCACACCTGATGAAATGTCTTGTTGATGCCTAAATTCATTTCTACATTTTTTGAGCACTGTAACTCTACCTGTTTTACTAAACCTCTAACCCGGATTCCAAAACCAATTGCAGGTAGACTATTCAACGGCTTCTGGGGATAAAAAAGATTAATTTTCAATATTTCGCGTGATTATCTACCGAATTCAAACAACTAATATTGTGTCATAATCTGATCATTATGAGGTATAATTTCATGTTAAAAATTTAGCACTGTAAGACAGGTATTACAGTTACAAAATTAATGTAACTATGCAGATGTTTGCCTAAACGATAAGGACATATCACTTCATGTTGTTATAATACTGCCGTCTTCTGAAGAAGATAGATTTATATGTATTGAAACCTAGGTAAAGATTACTTTATCCTTTGCAACTGGTCGGCTGTTCTTAGTCTGAGTTACAAAATGTGTGTTTCTCCTGTGGCAACGTAACTGGTGGCGCGCAGGTTCCCAGACTGTGCTCATGTAGTACTTGTTGGTGAGAGCATTTGTTGACATCCAAAAATACCTTACTTATAATTTCAAACCTTACGAAACATCATCTCGCTGACACCACCTAAAAATGAAGAAAGGAAGAAAGTTTCTCTCTCACTTTATTTTCGCTGTTCATGTAATCTAACTTCAGCCTCAGGCATGACGTTTGTTTTAATTTGCTATTTCCTTAGACCAATTTTTTTGTGTCGCCAGTCTTCTTACTAGTTCGATGCGGCTCATTACGAATTCCTCTCCTGTGCCAAACTTCTTATGTCAGAAAGGCACTTGCAATCTACGTCTCAAGTAGTTACCGGATGTACTCCAATCTCGGTCTTCCTCTATAGATCCGTATACCACTGAATGAATCTGAAAAATTATGTCACTGTACTACACATGTTAAAGAGATATGACGTTAGAGATATTTAGATGCGTGAAAAAATAGCTTTTGTTGAAAACGGTGCATATTAAAACAACAGTATTAGGCCAGATGTTTTAAGTTATTGCCTCTTTACTACTAATTATAATCACAACACACTTTGAAGCCAAATTTTTCATATATCTAACATTATGGGTGGTGTCTGTTGTTCTATATCGTGTCTCCCTACCACTTCCGCCCAACGACGCTCTGAGCGAGTTTTTTAGGGAATTGACTAGTTTGAACCCGGGACCTGTTGCTGGTGAGGAGACGTCAGACCGCACATGACATGTAGAGTTCAGAAGAGTTCAGTGAGACTAGCGATGATATAATCAAATACTTACTGATTTCAGCGTCAGCTCCACTTCAGTCCCTGTAAAAGAATCTTAATACTAACTACATTTAGTGGAAGGGGTTCAAGGCTTTCCTATTTTTAGTTAACCGGTAAAATAACGTCGAAAAAGCGGTTAAGTTTACCACTGGAAATTTTATTCTACTCACAAAACATTGTTTATAAATTGCACTATTGATAAAAGGAAATGTTTTAGTACAGGATGGTAAAAACCAACTGCGTTCAACAAAAATGTGAACGAATATTACCTGAATGGGTTTCCAAGTTCTACAATGGATCGAAGGATGACCTATGCCATATCACCTCTATAATCTAGGTTTAAATTAAGTTTCACAAAAGAGAAAACTATCAAAATGATCTACAGTGACCCTCAAATATATTTAATTATTTATTTAACTTGTCGTAAATTACAGTGGCTGTTGTGGCCTCTCAATAATTATGTAACAGAAAAATCATCGCGCTTCAGATTTTAACTTATGTAGCAAATGTGAATACCATGAGCTTTAATTGACGATCGACACTAGTATTACGCAAAACGGGGATGTAACAGATGAGACTTCGGCAGTTCTGAGTGAAGCGTTATGCGCTGAAAATGAGACATCGTGTGCGTTCATTACCTTGTCGGTGTTCATCAGGGGGCGGCGGGCAGCACAGCTCCGCTCACCTCGCCATCTCGGAAGCAACTCTCTCCTAACTTCTCCTTACTACAATTTACCGAAGTTGGTTTAAAAAAACTATTTGGCTGTGTTTTCATCTGACCAATCTGGGTCTCAGTGTTAACCTTAAGCCGGCCGAAGTGGCCGTGCGGTTAAAGGCGCTGCAGTCTGGAACCGCAAGACCGCTACGGTCGCAGGTTCGAATCCTGCTTCGGGCATGGATGTTTGTGCTGTCCTTAGGTTAGTTAGGTTTAACTAGTTCTAAGTTCTAGGGGACTAATGACCTCAGCAGTTGAGTCCCATAGTGCTCAGAGCCATTTGAACCATTTGTTAACCTTAAGCTCCACCTACAAAAATTCTGTCCATCCAATGAGAAACGTTATAATTTTAGTGGTGGGGCAATGTTTTTAAAGTTTGCAACGCAACAGAGACGCAAAAAAGTCTCACGCTAAAACTTGCAGCTGGTGTGGTCCTTCTAGTATTATCGTAAGATCTATACTGTTCTTCTGGAGAGCTGTAGCTTTTAACATGGGTTGGGGGGTGGTCCTGACGTAACAGAGACGCGAAAAAGTCTCACGCTAAAACTTGCAGCTGGTGTGGTCCTTCTAGTATTATCGTAAGATCTATACTGTTCTTCTGGAGAGCTCTAGCTTTTAACATGGGCTGGGGGTGGTCCTAGCGGTTAGCTGGCGACGTGGGTGTCCGTCCCTTATCGTAGGGCCTTCAGCTTAACACGGTTCTGCTCTCGACTTCTGTTCTCGGTTCTCCCCTCGGAACTGCGTCTGTCTCACGGTGGGAAGGTATGACATGCACTTAGGCATTCTTGTGTTAGTCTGTGGTACTCCATTTGCTCACTCGTTACTCGTATTACTTTGGTTAATTTAATGTCACGATTTATTCGGAGCTGTGTGACATACTACTGGATTTGCTTATCATGTCAGGGTTTTAATGGAAGGTGTTGGATTTGCCTGACACCTTACATATATCACTAAATGTACGTGCAAAACTGTATCATTGTACCGCACATAATGCAGAAGACATGATAACTCAATCTCTGAAATGCCTGAAAACCGAGATTTTGTTTACAATAGAGCGCAAATTGCAAAGACTGCGTTCATCTAGTGCATCATAATGAGAGCACTTAGCAACATCCAACAAAGTTTAAGCCCAATTTCAAATCTTTCTTAACCTTTTTCTCGGTTACTCTGCTGTGCCGACTGCAAGCACATTCGTGTTACAATGATCTTTGGCTCGCGGCGGTGGTGTCACTTGTAGACCATTGTGAAAGCCGTGTCGGGAGCGCACGGAGGAAGGGCCGTTTGAGCTGGGGATGACACGGTTAGGCAAGGTCTTGTAATATGAGAGGGGATTGGCAAAGGTGGCTGCAAGAAGTGTGTTATGTCTGTGATCGGCAATGCTTGCGGTCCCTGGACGTGGTGGTATCAGACTCGAAACTTGGTGCATGTATTGATTGAACTGGAACTAACTAACTGGATTATATCGGCACAGGTAAACTCGCAGGAGGGGAGTAATTTCCTTGTCGAGCCACGACAGTACAAGGAACGTTAAACAACTGGTACGTTCCCTCTGAGACTTGAAGTGCTTGACTTAGCTACATTGTTCTCGAGAGATGTCTGCTCGGTTTGTGACTCTAGCAACTGCATTCATTGTTACAAGGGTATTCTACCGTAAGCTGAAACAAGTTACTGACAGAGAACTCACCGAACGCACCTCCGTTTTGGACATTGGTAGTTAATCGTGTAAGTAGACAAACGAGCTTATATCTACGAGCATTTCATCACCATTTGTAGTTGGCATTAATCGATAAGTCATCAAACAAAGTTTAACTTGATGTTTAGTCCATTAACTCATCATTCCATTTTAAGAAGTGTTTCGTAATTGCTACTCTTTCGAGTCCACACTTTCATTTCATCGGATTTGCGAGATATTTTAGAAAATAAGTAGAATTTCGTTCATCACTAACTTCATGGGATATAATATTAATTTTTTTAGTTCTCCGTTTTATTAAAATTTTACCTTCCCCAGTGTGAGTTGCTACAAGACTATCTTACTTAATAATTACTATATCGAAGAATTTATTGAAAATTTCTTATTGAAATGAAATAAACCTCTGGTTTATTATAGTTAGTGTCGAGTCGCGGTCTGATTGAATGTAATACGCGTAGGTTCCAACTGGTACAATAGAAGTTGCAACGGTTATTTGATGAACGATAGTGGTTTTTCTTTTTCAGATGACCATATTTATTGTTTTGTATAATTTATTGTGCTGGCCATACGGAATTTATACAGTGAATCTTCTATCCAGTGCACGAACTCAGCCTAAGTGCCATTTGTTGCAGTATGATATTGTAAACAATCTATACAGCTTTCGTTGGGGGATATACCCCTTTTTCTGTAATTATTTTACCAACTACTCGTATTTTCATTAATTACAAAAATATTGTTTTAGTAAAATTATTTAATTACTCTTAAAAGCATTACATCATTTCACCCTCAAAAATGGTTTATTACTGACCTGTAAGTTTTTTAATTTTACAATGTTACAGACCGGGAACAACTTATTCTAAAAAATTAATTCATTTATCAAATGTACGTTTTAAACTAATAAACGTTTGAACTTGTCATTCGGCACATCATTCGTCCAGACCTGTCTCTACATAA
The DNA here is from genome assembly GCF_023864345.2 of Schistocerca serialis cubense. Classification (NCBI taxonomy): domain Eukaryota; kingdom Metazoa; phylum Arthropoda; class Insecta; order Orthoptera; family Acrididae; genus Schistocerca; species Schistocerca serialis. The sequence continues at coordinate 272,467,152 of NC_064642.1, forward strand.
TCCGGAAGTATAGTCCTTAGGGCCATATATGTAACATATTAAGTCATTTATAAAGCACTCCGAATCAGACATTTGACGTTGTTTTGTGCATGGGAGTCTTCAAAGTCTGTGCGGTTAACTGGTTGATCTCTAAATCCAAAACCCGAAATGGAAAAACTTTGAGACTTATGGATATTGTTTAGCATTTCCATATAAAGTACCCCTGGTGTTCGGTGGTTCATTACAGAGGAATGGAAAAGGAAATTACGATGTGTTAGATGACGATCAGCTTGGCGTTCGGAAAGGTGATGACAGCAGAGGGCTGTTCTGACTTTGCGATTGATAACGGAAGCAGACTTAAGAAAGAAGAAAAAGAAGACATGATTGTAGGATTTGTTGACTTATAAAAAGCGACAATCCGAAACGTTGCAAGATTTTCCAAATTATGAGGAAAATAGGGTTAAGCTGTAGGGAAAAGTGCGTAAGGAACAACATGTACAAGAGCAAAGACGAAAAAAAAGAAAGAGTGGAAGACCCACAACGAAGTGTTCGGATAACAAAGGGTGTAAGACAGGGATGTATTATTTCGATCCTAATGCTCATTTTATGCATCGAGAAGTAATGATCGAAAAAAAAATGGTTCAAATGGCTCTGAGCACTATGGGATTTAACTTCTGAGGTCATTAGTCCCCTAGAACTTGGAACTACTTAAACCTAACTAACCTAAGGACATCACACACAACCATGCCCGAGGCAGGATTCGAACCTGCGACCGTAGCGGTCACGTGGTTCCAGACTGTAGCGCTTAGAACCGCTCGGCCACTCCGGCCGTCTCGAAATAAAATAAAGCATCAAAAGTGGAACTACAATTCAATAGGACAGGATATCAATGATAAGAGTCGCTGAGAACATGGATATCCTTAGTGGAAGTGAAGAAGAATTACACGATCTGCCGAATGGGGTGAACAGTCTAATGAACAAATATTGTGGACTGAGAGTAAACTGTAGAAATACGAAAGTAATAAGTAGCAGAAATGATAACAGCGAGAAACTTAACACCAGGACTGGTGGCCACGAAGTAAATGAAGTTAAGGAATTCTGCTACATAGGCAGCAAAACAACCCATGATCCACGGAGCAAAGACAGTGTCAAAAGTAGGCTAGCACTGGCATAAAGGGCATTCCTAGCCAAGAGGTCTACTAGTATCAAAAATATGTCTTATTTTGAGGAATAAATACTTGAGAATGTACGTTCGGAGCACGGCATTTTATGGCAGTAAAAAATGGACTGTGGGAAGACTAGAAAACAATGGAACCAAAGATTTTGAGTTGTGGTGCTGCAAGAGAATGTTAAAAATTAGATGGACATAGGTTGCAAGTGCTAATCTCAGATGAACAGGCTGACACAGGAATGAAATCAGTCAGAAGACTGATGACTAAAAAAAAAAAAAAACTGAGCAACAGAACGGCAAAAACACAAGATTCTTCGCGCCCTTGTTGTCGATGTCTTCCGCTTCTGTGATTTCGCAAAGATGGCTCCCCAAATCCGGTGGTAGTTGTAACTCTTCTCCTTGAATACATTCCGTAAGTGACTCTGTTCTTTCGGCAGGTTTTCACCATCTGAGACGGTCTCCGCTTGTTGTACCTAGGTCTTCAGAACGCAAACTTCCTGCGGACGATGGTGATAGCGGTTTGCGTGCTAATATGGGTCCGTGTGGGTGCATTTCTCACAAAAACTTTGCCTAGGACACCCATTTGCTTGTCGGCAGACGACGACGTCAAGTGAAACCAAGACACCATCGTTCTTTACCTGCATCGTGAACTCGGTGTTGTTCTGGACACTGTTGAAGTTGTCCAAGCATTCTCCCAGCTTTTCACGTCCACGAGACCAGACACCGAACGCGTCGTCGACGTAACGATAAAAGCAACTAAGCTTTGCAGGAGCCGTCCAGGGCGATGTCCTCAAACTGCTCCATAAACAGTTTCGCTATAACTGCAGTTCATAGGTTTCCCATCGCGACGCTGTGGGTCTGATTAAAATATTCTCCATCTTGAAAAAAGCACGATGAAGTCAGAATGTCATTAAATAAACCCACAACAGCGGCTCCAAATAATTGGGAGAGCAGACCTATGGAAACCTAGACGGTAACGCGCTTGAAAAATGACACCACATTCAATCTGACAATAATATCTCCTGTTCAAAGACGCAGGCATTTCATTCGACTGATGAAGTCGGTCGTATTCTTTACGTGGTGCACACAGTGATGACCACTGTGTGGAGTTAGGATGCTGGCCAGATATTTCGCGTGTCTGTAAACTGCCGATCCAATGGTAGAAGGCCATACAATATACGTCGTCGGCGTGCCCGAAGGAGGAGATTTTTTTAATGACATTCTTTTTAGTGGAGACCTCTTCAGAATCTCCGACATCTTCCTCTTTATTATGGATGTTGGGTCTCTTGATAATTTTTGATATGTTCCCTCCTCCAGTACGAACCCAATCTTCCAGTCGTATTCGGCTCGTTCCAAAATGATGGCTGCATTGCCCTTGTCAACTGGCGGAACTACAAGGAGAGGACCTTTAAGACTCTTACACTTAGCTCTTATCATGTTCGAGGTAGAATTTTGAACGAATGTGCCTCGTTTCTCGACGAATTTCTTCTGCAGCATTCGGGAGGACGACGGTTCAAACCCGCGTCCAACTATCCTGATTTAGGTTTTCCGTGATTTCCCTAAATCGCTTAAGGCAAATGCCGGAATGTTTCCTTCGAAAGGGCCAAGCCGATTTCCTTCTCCATCCCCTTCTAATCCGAGCTTGTGCTCTGTCTCTAATGATCTCGTTGTCGTCGGAATATCAAACACTAATCTCCGCCTCCTGCTTCTCCTCCTCCTCTTCTTCTGCACTTTCACTGGGGATGTTTCGAACTTATTACATCAGCGAAAGGAATACACAGTGGCGATGTTGCAAAATCAAGTCCCTTCTTAATATTCGGCATGGCATTTGCTTCGACATGTCTTACCCACGCGTTGATAATGGGCCATTTCATTGCTTTTCGTTCTGCCGCCTGCTGTTGCTGTGGAAGCCGGCTGAATTTCCGCTTTTGCCATTCACTGGTTGCCCTCTGTGATTACATTTGTTGTGCTACGGTGGCTGCATCAGTCCATTCGCAGTCCAGAGCAGAGAGCGACTCTGCAGCGGCATGTTGACAGTCATCAGTTCGCGGCCGTTTGTATAAAGCTGCCTTCTGGTGTGATATACTCTCTTCCGCAGCAGGGCGAAGCTGGCACGACGAAATATTCTCTTGGCAGCAGCAGTGGTGATTCGTGACTCACGAGACCAAAAACGTGGAAGCGTCTTCTCTTCAGGCGGAGTAGTAAGCTCTCGTACACACATTCACACCCAAACACACATACACCCATAACCACCCACCCACCCACACACATACACACATACAAACACACACACACCCACACACAAACACACACACACTCTTTTCATTTTTTTTTCAAGCTGCTAGAGATTACTGCCCCCCCATGAACCATGGACCTTGCCGTTGGTGGGGAGGCTTGCGTGCCTCAGCGATACAGATAGCCGTACCGTAGGTGCAACCACAACGGAGGGGTATCTGTTGAGAGGCCAGACAAACGTGTGGTTCCTGAAGAGGGGCAGCAGCCTTTTCAGTAGTTGCAAGGGCAACAGTCTGGATGATTGACTGATCTGGCCTTGTAACAATAACCAAAACGGCCTTGCTGTGCTGGTACTGCGAACGGCTGAAAGCAAGGGGAAACTACAGCCGTAATCTTTCCCGAGGGCATGCAGCTTTACTGTATGATTACATGATGATGGCGTCCTCTTGGGTAAAATATTCCGGAGGTAAAATAGTCCCCCATTCGGATCTCCGGGCGGGGACTACTCAAGAGGATGTCGTTATCAGGAGAAAGAAAACTGGCGTTCTACGGATCGGAGCGTGGAATGTCAGATCCCTTAATCGGGCAGGTAGGTTAGAAAATTTAAAAAGGGAAATGGATAGGTTGAAGTTAGATATAGTGGTAATTAGTGAAGTTCGGTGGCAGGAGGAACAAGACTTCTGGTCAGGTGACTACAGGGTTATAAACACAAAATCAAATAGGGGTACTGCAGGAGTAGGTTTAATAATGAATAGGAAAATAGGAATGCGGGTAAGCTACTACAAACAGCATAGTGAACGCATTATTGTGGCCAAGATAGATACGAAGCCCACACCTACTACAGTAGTACAAGTTTATATGCCAACTAGCTCTGCAGATGACGAAGAAATTGAAGAAATGTATGATGAAATAAAAGAAATTATTCAGATTGTGAAGGGAGACGAAAATTTAATAGTCATGGGTGACTGGAATTCGAGTGTAGGAAAAGGGAGAGAAGGAAACATAGTAGGTGAATATGGATTGGGGGACAGAAATGAAAGAGGAAGCCGCCTGGTAGAATTTTGCACAGAGCACAACATAATCATAACTAACACTTGGTTTAAGAATCATGAAAGAAGGTTGTATACATGGAAGAACCCTGGAGATACTAAAAGGTATCAGATAGATTATATAATGGTAAGACAGAGATTTAGGAACCAGGTTTTAAATTGTAAGACATTTCCAGGGGCAGATGTGGACTCTGACCACAATCTATTGGTTATGACCTGTAGATTAAAACTGAAGAAACTGCAAAAAGGTGGGAATTTAAGGAGATGGGACCTGGATAAACGAAAAGAACCAGAGGTTGTACAGAGATTCAGGGAGAGCATAAGGGAGCAATTGACAGGAATGAGGGAAATAAATACAGTAGAAGAAGAATGGGTAGCTTTGAGGGATGAAGTAGTGAAGGCAGCAGAGGATCAAGTAGGTAAAAAGACGAGGGCTAGTAGAAATCCTTGGGTAACAGAAGAAATATTGAATTTAATTGATGAAAGGAGAAAATATAAAAATGCAGTAAGTGAAACAGGCAAAAAGGAATACAAACGTCTCAAAAATGAGATCGACAGGAAGTGCAAAATGGCTAAGCAGGGATGGCTTGAGGACAAATGTAAGGATGTAGAGGCCTATCTCACTAGGGGTAAGATAGATACCGCCTACAGGAAAATTACAGAGACCTTTGGAGATAAGAGAACGACTTGTATGAATATCAAGAGCTCAGATGGAAACCCAGTTCTAAGCAAAGAAGGGAAAGCAGAAAGGTGGAAGGAGTATATAGAGGGTCTATACAAGGGCGATGTACTTGAGGATAATATTATGGAAATGGAAGAGGATGTAGATGAAGATGAAATGGGAGATAAGATACTGCATGAAGAGTTTGACAGAGCACTGAGAGACCTGAGTCGAAACAAGGCCCCCGGAGTAGACAATATTCCATTGGAACTACTTACGGCCGTGGGAGTGCCAGTCCTGACAAAACTCTACCATCTGGTGAGCAAGATGTATGAAACAGGCGAAATACCCTCAGACTTCAAGAAGAATATAATAATTCCAATCCCAAAGAAAGCAGGTGTTGACAGATGTGAAAATTACCGAACTATCAGCTTAATAAGTCACAGCTGCAAAATACTGACAGGAATTCTTTACAGACGAATGGAAAAACTAGTAGAAGCCAACCTCGGGGAAGATCAGTTTGGATTCCGTAGAAACACTGGAACACGTGAGGCAATACTGACCTTACGACTTATCTTAGAAGAAAGATTAAGGAAAGGCAAACCTACGTTTCTAGCATTTGTAGACTTAGAGAATGCTTTTGACAATGTTGACTGGAATACTCTCTTTCAAATTGTAAACGTGGCAGGGGTAAAATACAGGGAGCGAAAGGCTATTTACAATTTGTACAGAAACCAGATGGCAGTTATAAGAGTCGAGGGACATGAAAGGGAAGCAGTGGTTGGGAAGGGAGTAAGACAGGGTTGTAGCCTCTCCCCGATGTTGTTCAATCTGTATATTGAGCAAGCAGTAAAGGAAACAAAAGAAAAATTCGGAGTAGGTATTAAAATTCATGGAGAAGAAATAAAAACTTTGAGGTTCGCCGATGACATTGTAATTCTGTCAGAGACAGCAAAGGACTTGGAAGAGCAGTTGAATGGAATGGACAGTGTCTTGAAAGGAGGATATAAGATGAACATCAACAAAAGCAAAACAAGGATAATGGAATGTAGTCTAATTAAGTCGGGTGATGCTGAGGGAATTAGATTAGGAAATGAGGCACTTAAAGTAGTAAAGGAGTTTTGCTATTTGGGGAGCAAAATAACTGATGATGGTCGAAGTAGAGAGGATATAAAATGTAGGCTGGCAATGGCAAGGAAAGCGTTTCTGAAGAAGAGAAATTTGTTAACATCCAGTATTGATTTAAGTGTCAGGAAGTCATTTCTGAAAGTATTCGTATGGAGTGTAGCCATGTATGGAAGTGAAACATGGACGATAAATAGTTTGGACAAGAAGAGAATAGAAGCTTTTGAAATGTGGTGCTACAGAAGAATGCTGAAGATTAGATGGGTAGATCACATAACTAATGAGGAAGTATTGAATAGGATTGGGGAGAAGAGAAGTTTGTGGCGCAACTTGACCAGAAGAAGGGATCGGTTGGTAGGACATGTTCTGAGGCATCAAGGGATCACCAATTTAGTATTGGAGGGCAGCGTGGAGGGTAAAAATCGTAGAGGGAGACCAAGAAATGAATACACTAAGCAGATTCAGAAGGATGTAGGTTGCAGTAGGTACTGGGAGATGAAAAAGCTTGCACAGGATAGAGTAGCATGGAGAGCTGCATCAAACCAGTCTCAGGACTGAAGACCACAACAACAACAACAACAACAGAGATTACTGTACTTCATTGTTTATTTTATGTTAGTTGCTGAACTATTGGGTAGAATTTGTCATGTTATCCGCGACTCTGTGCAATATTTAGTCACTGTGAATGTTTGGGTAGGTGTGACAAAATCTCTGAAACAGATAACGCTCATTGCTTAACGATACTAAATTGTGGTTAGGGAAACCAATCATCTCTGACTTCATCTTGTGTGTGAATGGGTTAGTTTGGTTTCTGGCTGACAAAGCTGTAGTGGTCCGGCATGTTATTCGTGAAGACCAATTTGCAGTGTCATAATTTTTTCTGCTCCGTGTCACGCTAAGCTCTTCATTGAAGTACGACACTCCCCCTCTAGAAATATTGGCAGAGGTGACGTGGAGGTAGTGAGCGTTGGTGCGACAATCTCTTACTTTGACAACTTTGCCTGTCGAATTAACTTTCATTTTTTATGTGATCTCGGTGTTCGTCAGTACTACATTTGCTATGTGTGATAATGGCTTTTTACAAAGCAAAGATTTCATGTAACTACATGTGTAGCCTGTAGAGAATTTGTACCCGAGCGGCGGTAGTGGAGGCGATGGAGACCATGGAGAGACAGGGAGTGGGAGCCATAAAGGCTGAGTAGCAGCGACCTGGCTGTGCGAGTGATTCTGGGAAGCAGCACTCAGTAGGCTGTACTTGCTGAGGGTCTACATCTACATCTACATTTATACTCCGCAAGCCACCCAACGGTGTGTGGCGGAGGGCACTTTACGTGCCACTGTCATTGCCTCCCTTTCCTGTTCCAGTCGCGTATGGTTCGCGGGAAGAATGACTGTCTGAAAGCCTCCGTGCGCGCTCTAATCTCTCCAATTTTACATTCGTGATCTCCTCGGGAGGTATAAGTAGGGGGAAGCAATATATTCGATACCTCATCCAGAAACGCACCCTCTCGAAACCTGGCGAGCAATCTACACCGCGATGCAGAGCGCCTCTCTTGCGGAGTCTGCCACTTGAGTTTATTAAACATCTCCGTAACGCTATCACGGTTACCAAATAACCCTGTGACGAAACGCGCCGCTCTTCTTTGGATCTTCTCTATCTCCTCCGTCAAACCGATCTGGTACGGATCCCACACTGATGAGCAATACTCAAGTATAGGTCGAACGAGTGTTTTGTAAGCCACCTCCTTTGTTGATGGACTACATTTACTAAGCACTCTCCCAATGAATCTCAACCTGGTAGCCGCCTTACCAACAATTAATTTTATATGGTCATTCCACTTCAAATCGTTCCGCACGCATATTCCCAGATATTTTACAGAAGTAACTGCTACCAGTGTTTGTTCCGCTATCATATAATCATACAATAAAGGATCCTTCTTTCTATGTATTCGCAATACATTACATTTGTCTATGTTAAGGGACAGTTGCCACTCCCTGCACCAAGTGCATATCCGCTGCAGATCTTCCTGCATTTCGCTACAATTTTCTAATGCTGCAACTTCTCTGTATACTACAGCATCATCCGCGAAAAGCCGCATGGAACTTCCGACACTATCTACTCGGTCATTTATATATATTGTAAAAGCAATGGTCCCATAATACTCCCCTGTGGCACGCCAGAGATTACTTTAACGTTTGTAGACGTCTCTCCATTGATAACAAAATGCTGTGTTCTGTTTGCTAAAAACTCTTCAATCCAGCCACACAGCTGGTCTGATATTCCGTAGGCTCTTACTTTGTTTATCAGGCGACAGTGCGGAACTGTATCGAACGCCTTCCGGAAGTCAAGAAAAATAGCATCTACCTGGGAGCCTTTATCTAATATTTTCTGGGTCTCATGAACAAATAAAGCGAGTTGGGTCTCACACGATCGCTGTTTCCGGAATCCATGTTGATTCCTACATAGTAGATTCTGGGTTTCCAAAAACGTCATGATACTCGAGCAAAAAACGTTCTAAAATTCTACAACAGATCGACGTCAGAGATATAGGTCTATAGTTTTGCGCATCTGCTCGACGACCCTTCTTCTGGTCGATGCCCTCTCATCCTTCCTCTTAAGTTCGGAGAGAAGGTGCCAGTTCGGAGAACATTTTACCTCGGCCGGGCGGCAGTCTTCCGTGAAGGCAGTCAGTTGGTGGGTGGAGGAAGCCATTTAAGAGAGACTGCTGTAAACTGATCTTTTCGTGCAAACTGTGGGAACGTCATAAACTCCGCCCATTCTCATGTTAGAAGTTGAGATGATATAGATACGTGTTTTGTGGAGGCTAGATTGTAACTGCCCTGACGCCACGTAGTCGCAAGGCTCTTTTAGCGAGCGGCAAAAACATATATTTCACGTGCACGACTGTCTCTGAAGTTTAACTGCCTTTTTTCAGAAGGTGCAAATGGTCGGACAGGAAAGATAAGATCTGTCTACAAATGAAGGACTCTCGTCCCATCCAAGTAGATGTTTTCTGCAAAGCATAGTGTGACGTCCCTTCCCTCCTTCTTCACCTGCCGGGAGGAGACGCGACTCGTAACGATGTTCGCCCCCGTCGGTATGACGTGGAACAGCATTTGTAACTCTCGTAAGAACACGACTCCTTGCGTAGTTTAGGAATATTATGTTATCTGTCCGCAACAGTCTTCTCAGCTTGTGCGAACTTTTAAACCGCAATCGTTTATTTTTATTTTTATGCCCGGTTAGTTCCGTGATGAAATAGAATCTTGATTTCATCATTAAGGCCGATTTTCACATCATACATAGCGAGGACGAAATTTTGCTGACTGCTATTCCGTTGCTATGCCGTTGCTACCTCAAATTATTAACAAGGGTTCGACGTAACTCCAGAGATAACTTACGTTGGAGTATATATATATATATATATATATATATATATATATATATATATATATATATATATATTAATACGCCGTAATACTGGTTTAAACTAATAAATTTTCACTGTCCATTATTCATGTACTCACTTAATCACTTTAAATGTTTAAAGAGTCAATCAACTTACATTATTACACATTGTACTGGCCATTCAATGAGTTAGGCGACACTGAGATTTATCTTTTGACTCAGATTTTACTGTTCTATCTGCAGTTAATTGTTTGTCCCTACAACACATGCACACCGATATATCATTCAAGATTAACTTCTGTTCAGTTCAGTAATCGTGAGGCTGACGACAACTTTTGACTAATCGGCGTACTTGTCTTTCTTAGTGTCTTCGTTTTATAGTGTCCTATTCAAGAGCACAAATTGTCTCTCTATCGTTGATCCACTGCTCTCAAGGTCTGTAACTGTTCATCAGTACAAAGGCTAAGTCCGATAAACCAATAACAATAACACTCAAATGAAGTCTTGTTAATGTGTGTGAAATCTTATGGGACTTAACTGTTAAGGTCATCAGTCCCTAAGCTTACACATTACTTAACCTAAATTATCCTAAGGCCAACACACACACACATGCCCAAGGGAGGAATCGAACCTCTGCCGGAACCAGCCGCACAGTCCATGACTGCAGCGACTTAGACCGCTCGTCTAATACCGCACGGCAAATGAAGTCGTAACACTCGTCTTATTACATTGTCGCGTTGAGAACGGTAAAGATTAATTTTTTTCAGTCGAATGACTAGGCAATACTTCAATCTCTATCTCACGAATTATCAAACTTCAAAAACTGAAACAATCTAATAGCGTTCGCATCCAGACAACTATCGCAAAAGTACTCTAGAGGGACTCAAGAGCAGCAAACTAACTGAACATTTCCATACCCGAGTTGCATTGCAGTCGCACTTAATTTCGTTTTCGATGCGGCTACAACTCTCTTCCATGGTAAATGTTATCATTGACTGAATTACTTTCTTGGGTTTAACCTTCGTTTATATGATTTTGAATTTATTCTATAGATGTTTGATACAGAATCTATGATAGTCCTTTCCTTTTATCTCCCCTTTTTGTATGCTATTGTCAGTATTTGAGTGATATAGGTATAAATCAAAATATTACCAGCGTAGATTTTATCGTCAGTAGTTGCAGTCACTGTCAGATGACTCACTTCCCTACTTTAATTTTCCACGAAGTTTGTTAATTGGGGTTTTCTGTCCTGGCAATGGCAATGGCAATGTTTGCCGGGAGAATAATGCCTTGATAGTATAAAATCTCCTTTTTCTCACAAAGGAGATCTGGAGTCGGTGACCGGCTCAAGATATGCAAAGTGGAGACTTGCTGCCCCATCGTGGGAAACCCGTTGCTGTGTCTGGGGTGGCTACCAGACCAACAGAACAGTCCAGAGGGGAGATTCAATGAGCAGAGGATAGTCCGATTGGTTTCTGCAACGTAGGAGCAGTTTCACTTTCGCTGTTTCAGCTCCAGTACCGAGGCTTGGTGCAAAGCACTAGTGATTTTTTCTTTTCTTCGTCTTTTGGTATTCCCCTGGTGGGTGAGACTTGTGGTGAGCTAAGAGTCTGTGGCAGTTTGCATATCACCTCAGACATATCGTGTATCATGAGGGTGAACTTACTCATCCGTCAGACTTTCGACAATTCCAGCACTCACCGTCGTGTCAGTGAGTCAAACTGATTTGGCTAGAGCAGCGAACGAGTGCTTCTCACACTGAAATCTGCGGGGATTTCAGGCCTCTAATAAGGAAGTGTCCCACGTTCTAATAACCAGAACGCCAGTCCGCGCAGTCTGCAAATTTTCGTGGTTATATTACATTACAGTAGCGGCAGTGCACTACTCCTCGCCTACAGTGCGCCGTTTTCTGCAGCGGCGTGAATCAAAATGAAAGGGTAAGCTATTGCTGCAACGGCGTAGAGTTTTAAATGATATTCACAGCTCCCTGTTCCCATGTGAACCACAGTTTGTAGTATACTTAGTTGTAGGTTATTCCATTTGAATATAGCTGTGACTCACAGTGGATTCGCCGCGCGGGATTAGCGGAACGGTCTAGCGGCGCTGCAGTCATGGACTGTGCGGCTGGTCCCGGCGGACGTTCGAGTCCTCCCTCGGGCATGTGTGTGTGTGTTTGTACTAAGAATAATTTAGGTTAAGTATTGTGTAAGGTTATGGACTGATGACCTTAGCAGTTAAGTCCCATAACGCACATTTGAACATATTTTTCACAGTGGATTCATGTAATCAAAGATTGCATTGAAAAGGTATACATTCAGGGAAGGATTTGTATAGCTTCCACCGCAATGTATGCTTCGCCAATCAAATAACATTCCTTTTCTGGTTTGTGCTTGTCATTTTTGTATAAGAATCATCAGCTGGTTATAGATACAAAACGATTAATAAAACCTGTCATTATTTTGTAAACTTAAATACTTGATTGTTGTCATTCATAGTCCCTCAACCATTCACTGTTTAATTTAATTGTGTTGGTATATGGATACACCAGTAATTTAAGGTTCAGTCTTATTACCTTAATTAATCTGATTATTAATTTGAGTTCTCAAAGTGGCCGCAGGCATAGGTGACAAAAGTGCCATGAGTAAGTTCACTAATTTCATATATCAAAATTAATGGTGCAGCTCACAACTTGGAGATTATTGAGAAGATTTTCTTTACGTAAAAATAATAATATTTACCATTACCCTGATACATATTTATGATTAAGGAAGTGACGTCTTGCACTGCGTAGGACACAACAGATGCTTGTGCCTATGGTGCCCTGAGAAATCTGAGTAGTGAAACGTGCTTAAGAAAACGGACATTATACTGCATATTTCTTATACATGATCGACGTTCGACTTCTCAACTGTGATCTTCTTTAGGATGTTGTGGTGTCCACCTTTGACTGAACACTCAGTATAACAACTCAGAAGATTTTAGGTTCAAGTAAGGGTTCTGATGGATGAAATGAACAGTGTAGTGAATGCTGAATATCGTCTCCGAGTAAGCAGGAAAAAGACAAAGGCAATGAGATGTAGCAGAAACGAGGATAGCGAGATATTTAAGATCAAGACGGGGTATCATGATGTAGATGAAGTTAGCTAATACTGCTTCCTTGGACGAAAAATAATCTATGACAGATGAAGCAAGAAGGACATGAAAGGCAAACTAGCATGAGCAAAAGTGCATTTCTGGTTAAAAGCAGTCTACGAGTGTCACACATAGCCCTTAAATTGAGAAAGAAATTTCTGAGAATATACATGTGGAGAGCAGCACTGTATATCATCTGTATAACAATTGTAAATTGTGGTAGTTGGGAAAGTACCAGAGCTCCAAGCGCCAATAGAAAGCATTGATACTCAAATCGTTATAGGCTCTGAATGATGGCTAAAGCCGGAGAAAAGCTCAACAGCGATTTTTGCGAAAAATCTAATAGTGTCCCGAAAGGATAGGCTAGACACAGCTGGCGGTGGCGCGTTTGTTGCTGTTACAAGTAGTTTATCTTGTAGCGAAATTGAAGTAGATAGTTCCTGTGAGTTAGTATGGGCAGAGGTCATTGTTGGCACTCTAAACAAAATAATAGTTGGATCCTTTTACCGACCTCTAAATTCAGATGATACAATTGCTAACGAGTTCAAAGAAAAGTACCCGACTCATACGATTATAGTTGGTGGTGACTTAATTTACCATCGATATGTTGGCGAAATTCCATGTAAGCATAAAATATCATCCGAAATTGTGCTAAAAACATTCTCTGAAAATTAGTGCGACCAGTTAGTTCATGAGCCCACGCGAATAGTAAACGATTATGAAAACACACTTGATATTTTAACAACAAATAATCCTGACCTAATAATAAGCACCAAAATAAACACAGGTTTGGCATAGCGATATTGAATATTGTAACCATGAAATCCTAAAAAAATAAACGAAAAATGTATCAACTCAAAAAATCAGGTGAAAATCCACTTGATGCCTTCCTGAGAGACAATCTCCACTCCTTCCAAATTAACAATGTAAGTGTAGAGCAGATGTGGCTTGAATTCAAAGAGATTGCATAGGCAGCAATTGAGACAAAAAATGGCTCTGAGCACTATGCGACTTAGGTGCTGAGGTCATCAGTCGCCTAGAACTTAGTACTAATTAAACCTAACTAACCTAAGGACATCACACACATCCATACCCGAGGCAGGATTCGAACCTGCGACCGTAGCGATCGCTCGGCTCCAGACTGTAGCGCCCAGAACAGCACGGCCACTCCGGCCGGCTGCAGCAATTGAGAGATTTATACAAAATAAACTAAGAAACGACCGAGCTGATCCTCCTTGGTACAACAAAATCGATCAGAACACTGTTGCATTAACAACGAAACAAAACTGCCAAATTTAAACACACGCAAAATCTCCCAGATTGGCAATCTTTTACAGAAGCTCGAAATTTAGGACGGACTTCAATGCGAGTTGCTTATAGTAGTTTGCACAAAAGAACTTTGTCTCTAAACCTGGCAGAAAATCCAAAGACATTCTGGTCGTATGTGAAGTATACTATCGACAAAAAACAATCAATGCCTTCTCTACACGATAGCAATGGAGATACTATTGAAGACAGTGCGGCCAAAGCAGAATTTCTGAACACAGCCTTCCGAAATGTCTTCACAAAAGAATACGAAGTAAATACTTCTGAATTCGAATAAAAAAATGGCTCTGAGCACTATGGGACATAACATTAGAGGTCATCAGTCCCCTAGAACTACTTAAACCTAACTAACCTAAGGACATCACACACATCCATTCCCCAGGCAGGATTCGAACTTGCGACAGTAGTGGTCACGCGCTTCCAGACTGAAGCGCCTAGAACCGCTCGGCCACAACAGCCGGCGAATTCGTATCAAGAACAGATGCCAACATGAGTAACATTGAAGTAGATATCCTCGGAGTAGTGAAGCAACTAAAATCACTTGATGAAAGCAAGAACTCTGATGCAGACTGTATATAAACTAAGTTCCTTTCAGAGTATGCTGATGCAATAGCTCCATACTTAACATCATATACAACCGTTCGCTCGACGAAAGATCCGCACCCAAAGACTGGAAAGTTGCACAGGTGACACCAATATTCAAGAAAGGTAGTAGGAGTAATCCAATAAATTACAGGCCCGTATCGTTAACATCGAAAAGCAACAGCACTCTGGAACATATATTGTGTTCAAACATTAAGAATTACCATGAAGACACACCGCCAACACGGATTTAGAAAACATCGTTCTTGTCAAACACAACTAGCTCTTTATTCACATGATGTGTTGAGTGCTACTGACAAGGGATTTCAAAACGATTCCGTATTTCTGGATTTCCGGAAGGCTGTTGACACTGTACCACACTAGCAGCTTGTAGTGACATTACGTGCTTACGGAATGTCGTCTCAGTTGCGTGACTGAATTAGTGATTTCCTGTCAGAGAGGTCATAGTTCGTTGTAATTCACTGAATGTCATCGAGTAAAACAGAAGTGATTTCTGGCGTTCCCCAAGGTAGTGTTATAAGCCTTTTCCTTATGTATATAAACGACTTGGGAGACAATCTGAGCAGCCGTCTTAGGTTGTCTGCAGAAGACGCTGTCGTTTGTCGACTAGTAAAGTCATCAGAAGATCAAATCATTTCAAAACGATTTAAAAAAAAATATCTGTATGATGCGAAAATTGGCAATGACCCTAAATAACGAAAAGTGTGAGGACATACACATGATTCCTAAGAGGAATCCGTTAAACTTCGGTTACAGGACAAATCAGTCAAATCTAAAGGCCGTAAATTCAACGAAATACGTAGCATTAGCAATTACGAACAATTTAAATTGGAAGAAACACATATAAAACGTTGTGGGGGAAGGCTAACCAAAGACTGTGCTTTATTGGCGGAACACTTAGATAATGTAACAGATCTACTAAGGAGACTGCCTACACTATGCTTGTCCGTCCTCTTTTGGAATACTGCTGCGCGGTGTGGAATCCTTACCAGATAGGACTGACGGAGTACCTCGAATAAGTTCAAAGAAATGCAGCACGTTTTGTATTATCGCGAAATGGGCGAGAGAGTGCTACTGAAATGATACAAAATTTGGAATGGACATCAATAAAACAAAAGCGTTTTTCGTTACGGAGTAATCTTCTCACGAAATTCGAATCACCAACTCTCTCCTCTGAATGTGAAAGTATTTTGCTGACGCCGCCTACATAGGAAGAAAAGATCACCACGATAAAATAAGTGGAATCAGAGCTTGTACGGAAAGATCTTGATGTTCGTTCTTTCCGCGCGCTATACGAGATTGGAATGATGGAGAATTGTGAAGGCGGTTCGATGAACCCTCTGCCAGGCACTTCAATGTGATTTGCAGAGTGTCCATGTAGAATGAGATGTAGATACACGGTAGTGAATCATGGAAAGTGAGAAAACCGAAACAGAAGAGGGTCGAAGCGTTTGAGATGTGTTACTACAGAAGAAAATCTGATGGTCTGATAAATTAGGGAATGAGGAGTTTCTGTGCAGGATCGGAGAGGAAAGGGAAAAAAATGGAAAACACTGACAAGAAGAAGGAACAGGATGGTATGACATCTATTAATTCGCTAGTGAATGACCTCCGCGGTACTACTGAGTGCCGTAGAGGGTAAAAACAGACAGAGATTGCAATACATTCAACAAATAGTTCAGAAGGTGGTGTGGAAGTGCTACTCAGAGATTATGAGGTTAGTGTAGGAGACGAAATCGTGGCCTGCCAAAAATGGTTCAAATGGCTCTGAGCACTATGGGACTTAAATTCTGAGGTCATCAGTCCCCTAGAACTTAGAACTACTTAAACCGAACTAAGCTAAGGACATCACACACATCCATGCCCGAGGCAGGATTCGAACCTGCGACCGTAGCGATCACGCAGTTCCAGACTGAAGCGCCTAGAACCGCTCGGCCACCCCGGCCGGCACATGAAACCAGTCAGGCGAGCAAAGGGTCTGTACGTCTTGCAGTGATGAGGACCTGTCCTGGGTGCTCGGGGTATTCGTCATGCACAAAGACAGAGACAGTGCTCCTGTCGTTCCTTTCCTTGCTGTATCCCGTATCTTTAGGGTATCTGCACGTTAATCTCTATCTAGCCTTGTCAGTGGTAGAGGGCGACTGGATGCCCTTTCTGTCTGCAACACCCTCTCCTCCCTTCCTTCTGGTTGGAATTAGTGTGCCTCATCAGTCTGCGTGTAGCGTTGTCCCACATGAAAATACTAGTACATTTTCAAAGAGGTTATGATTTGTCTAGCCGCGGTAGGACTTTTGTACAGACCGATGTTCACCTACTCAGATATGACTAAAGCGCCTAAGCGTAACACACAGGCTGGCCGGCACTCTGAGTCTCCTTGTTAATCCGCTGGATGGATTCAACCCAGAGACGGTGCACTTCTCTGAATCCAGGAAGCAGAGAGCTAATACGCGCTGATGTCCTGGCCCGCCTCACTCGGGTCGGGGAACACCCTGCAGAATATTCTCTCACATTATCACACCAGGGTTCCACTTAAAATTAACAAGATTAAAAGCACAACGCCAAACCGAAACCCTCATTCTTAAAGAAACTGTGTTATTTCAGATTTAAATACGACTGATAATCGCCGTTGAACTTACTCTACAGATGTAAAAACTTACAAGTGTATATAAGATGTGAATTGACAGAAAAATAGATGTTTACTCGGTGGAAAATAAGAATACTTCCACCATATCACAGACGTGTCCCTGTCTATATGACACTCTGAAATCGTTGCGGGAGTAGGGGAGGGGGCAGAAGTTCAGCTTGATCTGCGACTACTCAGCTACTGGTTATAGCTCATCTCAGGAGGACTGGTTCCAGCTGGGTCTAAAGTATATGTCGAGCAATGTCATCCCAAATATATTCAGGACGATTCATAATAGTTGCAACACAAATTGAAACACACTCATAGGATTCATCGATTTAGAAAAATTCTTCTGCAAAATAATATGGGCTTAGATGCTCTAAATTCTCAGGAAAATTGTTGCGTACTACAGGAAAATGCGAGTAGTGTACAGTATGTACAAGTAACATTACGAAAAAATAAGAATGAAAATCCAAGGACGAAATATTCATATTACAAAGAATATATGATATTAATTTAATTTCAGTATATGATATGTTCCCATCACAATCGACAGCAAACCGACTGCAACACAAACAGTTCAGTTATACATGTCGACGTTAAGAGCAGGGAAAGAAAGGTGAAAAACTAATGACCATAGCCGACTAGGACGAGGGAGTAGAGGAAGGAATACAAGAAAGAGTTATGGGGGAGTATGGGCTTGCTGTTAGGGATAAGAGAAAAGAAAGACAAACTTCTGCAATAAAATTTAGGTGGAAATGAATACATTGTTCTAGAAACACAGGATCAGGGAGTGAGTATGCTTAGAAACGGCCCAGGGACACTGATAGATCCAGGTTGGATTACATCGTGAACAGACTAAAATTTCGAATTCCGATACTGAACTGCAAGGCATATCCAGTGGCAGATACACTCATGACACAATTCTGTAATCGTGGGGAGTACAATAAAATGTAAGAGGGTTTTCAGGAAAAATCAACTTCGAAACAAGTAGAATATTGAAGTACCGTGTTTGTGGTTCTCTAGGGCTGTATGTACAGCGATAATGAATATCACGGAAAACCCGTGGTTGAATAGCAATGGCCATCTCTAACAACAGCTAGAGCACAAACTGAGCAAATAAACGGTGCCAAGAAAGTATCTCCTGAGAAATCTTGGATAACAGAAGAAATACTTCAACTGACTAACGATACAAGCAAGTTCAAAAACGTTCAGGGAAACTCAGGAATACAAAAGCATAAATAATTTTGGAATGAAGTAAATAGGAAGTGCTGAGAATGACTGCAGGAAGAATGAGATGCTACCGAGAAAGTATTGGCTATCAGAAAGACTGAATTAGTACCCAGGAAAAGTCTAAAGAACCTTTGGTGAGATTAAAAAAGCAAGGGCGTCATCATTAAGAGTCTAATGGGAATTCAATCGTCAAGCAGAGACGAGAGAACGGATAGGTGGAAAGACTACATTGAAGGCTTCCACGAGAAAAAGGTGTGATGACGCGATTTAGGAAGAAAAAGGAGTCGATGTACAAGAGATAGAGGATCCGGTATTACAATTTAACAGAACTTTGGAAGACTTGTAATCAAATAAGATAGAACGGATAGATAACATTCTTTTTGGAGTTTCTAGAGCCATAAGGGTGGAGGGGAAGGGGGGGGGGTGGGAGAGCGGAAAACAAGCGACTATTTCAGTTGGTATGTAGACTCTATGAGTCTCGATACATACCATACCTTCGCAAAAATGTCCAAATAATACCGAAGGTACCAAGGGCAGAGAATTTGACAAGTATTATAAAATCTGATTAGTGGATATTTCATCCAAATTGATTACATGAATAATATACAGAACCAGGTAAAGAAAACTATCTTATATATGACGATCAGTTTAGTTTTCGGAAAACTAAGGGCACCACACAAGCAATTCTGGTAATGAATTTGATGAAAATGAATAAAATCAAAATGAGTATGTTTTCACAGGACGTGTTGTGCTGGGAAAAGCGTTTGCCAATAAATGTGGTGCAAGATGTTCAAAATTCAGAGAAAAAATAGAAATGATCTATTGGGAAAGGTGCATAATGGGCATAAACGATATGTACAATGAGAAGCAAAAAGATTGCCCAGCGCGAATAATTTAAAGTCCAAGAACAGAGCACTGCACATCCTCATGTTCAGAAGTGTCAGTGTTCACTACTCAAGCGGTCTGTGGAGCTTCAACTTGGTGTTCAGAAATGGTTCAAATGGCTCTGAGCACTATGGGAGTTAACATCTGTGGTCATCAGTCCCCTAGAACTTAGAACTACTTAAACCCAACTAACCTAAGGACATCACACACATCCATGCCCGAGGCAGGATTCGAACCTGTCCCGCGGTTCCGGACTGAGCGCCTAGAACCGCTAGACCACCGCCGCCGGCAACTTCGTGTTACATCGTCAATTAGAAGCAATATAACTGGATACAGTTTACATCGAGAATCATTGCAGTTTAACTCATCGCATCACTTCTTTTGAAAATCGTTGTTCGAATACGTAGAAACGGTTGAAATTTAACAACCCCACGTCCGTAGAATCACTACAAACACGAGGATTTCACATATGTTTCGATGGTAGCACGGCTTTAGCGGCCGAACAGCCCTGACGCACTTTGTGTGTCCGCCTGCAGTGCGGGCCCGCTCGCCTTGTTTACTTCCTTCGGCCGACACTAACGTGACGCCGTAGCACGAGGATTGGCTGTCACGCTACTTTACACCCAATTCATTAATGTTTATGCGCCGCCGGGCACCACCAAACGTGGTAACCGGGCCAGGTTCTACTCCACTGACATTGCTGCTTAGCTGGCAATTTTAATTGTGTCCTTCATCCGAAGGACCAACTCCCGCACCACACGCCTTGTTTAAAGCTGGGTATGGTAATTCGCGATCTTCAGTTGTGCGACACGAGGGAAAAGATCCACGGAGACAGCTGTGGACACACGCATCTTACTAGTTATTTGACTGGAATGCAGATATGAGTCACAAGTTCTTACACACGGAATGGTGCCCTCTGAAAGACGAATCTGCTCTTTTCTGATCATAGAGGCTACATTTGGCTCAAATGGCTCTGGGCACTATGGGACTTAACAGCTATGGTCATCAGTCCCCTACAACTTAGAACTACTTAAACCTAACTAACCTAAGGACATCACACAACACCCAGTCATCACGAGGCAGAGAAAATCCCTGACCCCGCCGGGAATCGAACCCGGGAACCCGGGCGCAGGAAGCGAGAACGCTACTAGACTACATTTGCACGATGCATCTCCACCCTCAACAGATCTGGCATAGTATAGCCTTTGGAAGATTAATGTAACACTCCTCCAGGACCTGAACTGCCATCGGCAAGTCACCACAACGTGGGCCAACTGTCAGCGACGTCACTCCCGATACGAATCGACTTTGGCGTGCTGGATCCTCTGGGCCAAACTGACAGATCCCAAGTCACATAAAGTTCGGAAAGGTCAAAGCTACGTGGCACCGGAAGACCCTGGACTTTTATTACTCGGTGCTTACGAACCTCGGCGTTCTATTCCCTTCGCCGGACAGAACGAGAACGACAGAGAATCAAAGCTCCCTTATTGCAGTTGACTAAGTGCCGCTTAGCAGGCACCGTAGTGCGCTCGCAAAGACACGACCAAACAGCGGGAGAGATCCCCACGATGGACCACATTGTGGCGGACAAGCGCCGACACCGCCGACAGTTAGTCACACGCATTACACACTTGAAGGTCACTGTCGACTGGAGGGAATTAATAGCGATTTTATCGGAATGCCGCCTATGAGCGGCTATCGTCTCCTTCAGTTTCAATGTTGCCTTCGACATATTGTACCACAACCTCCTATTACAGTTGATGGGTCGCCTGGGATATCCTCCAAGGCACACCGATCCCCTGCGGCTCCTTCTGCCAGGAACCAGCTATCAAGTCCAGGTCAACGGTAGGACGGTGGGTCCAACACCCATCAAGCGGTGTCTACGATAGGGTTGCTCCCTTTCTACCTATCTTTATCAATCGCGCTAGAGTCACTCCTTGGAGGTCTTAACGAAAGGCTATCAGCCTGCGGGACTTCACCCTCCGTTATAGTGCGTTCGTTCCGGCAATAAAGTCCGCGATCGAGCGAACGATATGAACAGACTGCAGGCAGTCTTCTGTACATGCTGGACGCTGTAGCCCTCTCGCATCAATTACGAAACTGAGATATTTTGGAGTCAAGTTTACAAAGGATGTGCGTGGAACGGCAGCAACAGATTGTACACGCGACAGTGCGCCAGAACCGCTTCGGGACGTGACCCAGCTGCAAAGTGTGCAATACCTGAACGTCTATGTGCCATCATAACTCAATCACTTGGCACAGGTCTTCCTATCAGAGGCAATACATCGCAGACATCAAGCGGCCTTCCGTTACTTCCCATCCACAGAACCCACTATGAATACTCAGTGGAAGGCTGGGACAGGTTAATGTCCGGGCACGGGCAACGACCCTTTGCGTGAGCAGTATCTTGAAACGATGGACGCCTCCATCAAGGGTCGGGTATTGGACGTCCTGATGCCGGTCTTTGACGTCCCGCTGACGTCGGTGGCGCACGTCGCGTCGCAGCTCTCCCATGTATCGACATTCACTCTGGAATACAGCTTTGTGGCCTCAGATCTCCCTACAACACGCCAGCCGAAGGCAAAAGATTGTTACACCACTCCTCTGCGGGCAGATCCACGAAAGCTGGTAGAAACCAAGTACCCAACCGTCAGTTGGCCACGAGTGTGGAAAACGATACACCACCACTTTCTGCAACCACCGTGCGCGCCACGTCAGTAACAAAATAATGCGAGGAGCCACCGACTCCATGCTATCGGATTAAAGGACTCCCCACTTTTTCCAAACCGTCGCCTCCTACACACTGATGGACATCGCTTCATGTTCTTAAATTGACCCCATGCGTACTCATGGGACTGAGATCAGGCGAATTTGGAGGCGACGGAAGGCACTGAATAATATTCTCCCGCCTTTCAAACCACCTCGAATTCCTAATATTAGTGTGTGATGCATTATAACTATGTTGGTAAGTGATGCGCACTTCGGGTTACCGAACTCGAGCTCCAGGGATGGCCACATTTTCAAGGAAGTGTTCATAGCGTGCTAAATCTAACTTGCCTTTGGTACTTTTTAAGGTTCCTGCAGCCACATAAAACATCCAGCCCTAGCATTTCACACTCATTCGTCCGCTTCTAGCACGTGTGGCCACGAAGCGCACGTCATATCGTTGCCCATCTATGCGGAAAACTTGAGCAGGACTTCTGCTAATGGACTCAGTTTTGCACCCTTTGGAGAAAATTAATTTCCTCCAATTGACCTCTTCCCAGGAACTCGTAACTGCTAGTCTATCCACAGCTTGTTCGTCAGACAACGGTTCTTTGATAAGAACACTGCGGGACACGATTCAATTGTTATTTAATCTTCTGAGAGCTATTCTCGATAAGCCCGGGAAAAATAAAAGCTTTCCTTAGTTTCCGGATTAGTGACAAAGGAGCAATCTGGGTAAACCTCACCTGTTCCTCATTTTTCTCCAAGTAGAGACTCGTGGTCTTCGTTTTGGGCATCTCGCTACTTCACCATTACCTGCAAATCGCCTAATCCATCTCTTTGTGGTGGAAGCATCATCACAATGGCCGCATCATGTCTCAGATGTGCTAACATCATTTTCAAAGACAGCAATTATTCACCCGCGAACATTCAGATCAGTAATTTTGAAGCAGACCTATGACGTATGCCAATCAGCTGATACGTTTCTCTTAGCTGAAAACTATAGAGACACCAGATGGGGATCGAAGTGATTACAAATAATTACGTACATTTTCAATATTTTTACTGTGACAATTTTTCCGTTTGTTTAAAGATCAGTCTATTATAAAATGGGACCAATAACAAGGTTAAACCTAGAAAAGCCTACAAAAGCACAAATTGTTGTGAATTAAGGCTTAAAATATTACCTGCACAGGTCTAAAAAAGAAAAGTGGCAGTTGACTCTAGTTAAATTCGAAAGTTCCTCCTTTAGTTTCGAAAACCGTCAGCCTATGCTCTCACCCATTTTTTGTTGCTCATCTTATTTTGTTGGTTATCATTCGTTGCATTTGTTCGGGATGGACGTCCCACGGCACCTGCTTAAGCTCTTCGCTTATTCATTCACAAAAAGTTTCTTTTTTTTTGTTTTTATTGTTACAGAGGGCAGCCATCCCTCTGACCGAACACGCTGAACTACCATGCTGCCACAATTGAAACACATGTGAAACGCTTGTCGGTGTAGTACTTCTATAGACGAGCTGTTCTTATATTTCAACCATTTGTACGTCCGCGAATAATTAAAATGCAATGAATCTTGACATTTACTGTACCCTTATTATTACACTGCTTGCCGTTGGTGATGTAAACACCAAGCTGAAGGTCCACAGATCTCTCGAGATGTGAACACCGGAACTTCCGAACTTGGGCATGCGCAATACTCTCTTCTAAGACTAAATTATTCTGGTCGGGCAGTCCTTTTGCCTCTCATTGTATAAGAACCATGAACCAAGAATGAATAATAAGGATTCAAGGCCAAGAAAAAAATTCTCGGATTAAGATGGATGTACAATACCAGTGGAATGTTTTGCTCCTACAGTCCAATCTGTACCTCAGTCACGGAAATAAAATATATATTCGAAAATGTAAATACAATTCATGGTCAAATGATATCAATGACACGATTCGCTGACGACATTACTACATTCAGTGAAAGTCAAGTAGAATGACAGAATGTTTTGAACGAGATAAACAGTTGAATGAGTATGCTTTTGAGAGTATAATGAAGAAGGTGAAGGCAATGAGGAGTAGCAGAAATGAGAACAGCGAGAAACTTAAGATCCAAATGGAGGATTACGATGTAGACCAAGTACGCTGTGTACAACCGCGAGCTTGACGAAGGTTTCGGAAAATTTCCGTGGGTCATCAGGCGAATGCTGCACCTGGAAATCTCTTTCCAATAATTACCACTCCGGATTCCCTCTAACTTACTCCCAGCCTGCTCCGATTGGATCTTTGTTTGGAGTCATAAACCTTTGGACGGTTTAAATCATATTAAATACTGTCTAGTGTCAACCTATTCATCTCATTGTACCACTTGGATTCTACGTACTCAGTTACATTCTGAATACACTCCTGGAAATAGAAAAAAGAACACATTGACACCGGTGTGTCAGACCCACCATACTTGCTCCGGACACTGCGAGAGGGCTGTACAAGCAATGATCACACGCACGGCACAGCGGACAAACCAGGAACCGCGGTGTTCGCCGTCGAATGGCGCTAGCTGCGCAGCATTTGTGCACCGCCGCCGTCAGTGTCAGCCAGTTTGCCGTGGCATACGGAGCTCCATCGCAGTCTATAACACTGGTAGCATGCCGCGACAGCGTGGACGTGAACCGTATGTGCAGTTGACGGACTTTGAGCCAGGGCGTATAGTGGGCATGCGGGAGGCCGGGTGGACGTACCGCCGAATTGCTCAACACGTGGGGCGTGAGGTCTCCACAGTACATCGATGTTGTCGCCAGTGGTCGGCGGAAGGTGCACGTGCCCGTCGACCTGGCACCGGACTGCAGCGACGCACGGATGCACGCCAAGACCGTAGGATCCTACGCAGTGCCGTAGGGGACCGCACCGCCACTTCCCAGCAAATTAGGGACACTGTTGCTCCTGGGGTATCGGCGAGGACCATTCGCAACCGTCTCCATGAAGCTGGGCTACGGTCCCGCACACCGTTAGGCCGTCTTCCGCTGACGCCCCAACATCGTGCAGCCCGCCTCCAGTGGTGTCGCGACAGGCGTGAATGGAGGGACGAATGGAGACATGTCGTCTTCAGCGATGAGAGTCGCTTCTGCCTTGGTGGCAATGATGGTCGTATGCGTGTTTGGCGCCGTGCAGGTGAGCGCCACAATCAGGACTGCATACGACCGAGGCACACAGGGCCAACACCCGGCATCATGATGTGGGGAGCGGTCTCCTACACTGGCCGTACACCACTGGTGATCGTCGAGGGGACACTGAATAGTGCACGGTACATCCAAACCGTCATCGAACCCATCGTTCTACCATTCCTAGACCGGCAAGGGAACTTGCTGTTCCAACAGGACAATGCACGTCCGCATGTACCGCGTGCCACCCAACGTGCTCTAGAAGGTGTAAGTCAACTACCCTGGCCAGCAAGATCTCCGGATCTGTCCCCGATTGAGCATGTTTGGGACTGGATGAAGCGTCGTCTCACGCGGTCTGCACGTCCAGCACGAACGCTGGTCCAACTGAGGCGCCAGGTGGAAATGGCATGGCAAGCCGTTCCACACGACTACATCCAGCATCTCTACGATCGTCTCCATGGGAGAATAGCAGCCTGCATTGCTGCGAAAGGTGGATATACACTGTACTAGTGCCGACATTGTGCATGCTCTGTTGCCTGTGTCTATGTGCCTGTGGTTCTGTCAGTGTGATCATGTGATGTATCTGACCCCAGGAATGTGTCAATAAAGTTTCCCCTTCCTGGGACAATGATTTCACGGTGTTCTTATTTCAATTTCCAGGAGTGTATATTATAATCTCCGTCCTACAGTTTTTATCCAGGACAGTTGCCTCTTGTACATGGAAATAATTTCCCGATACCTTGAGGCTTGGCCTATAATGAGGTCCTTTCTTCGCGTCAGTGCTTTCCGCATGTCTTATTCTTTGCCAATTCTGTGGAGAACCTCCTCATTCCTCATTTTATCAGTCCACTTAGTTTTCAACATCCTCCTACATTATTATATTTCAAATGCTTCGATTCTCTTCTTTTCCCGTCGTTTTTCCCCCAAGGACCGAGTTCCTTTACCATACAGTTGTGTGCTCCAAAGACAGATTCTCAGAAATTTGTTCCTCATATAAAGGCCGTTGTTTGAAACAAGCAGGCTTCTCTAGCCCAGCATAGCGTTCGCAACCTGTGCAAACCTGCCTCTTCCATCCTCCTAGCTTTAATCGTCATGTGTTATTTTGATTTCAAGGGGAGATGGAACGTTGTGACTAGTGTGTGAAAGAGGGATATATCTCGGGACGAATTTCATCGTAGGGGACTGGGTGTTGGTTGAAGGATGGACAACGCAACAATATACACGGAAGCTGGAATACGCTTGCAGTAGTGTCGTAGAAGGATATATGGGTAGATGTTTAGTATGTGAAATATTATACGTCGGGACTGGGTTTTGCGATTAATCCTAAGGTGCACTAGGTAGGTAAGAGTCTGTGGGAAGTGGATGAGTTGGTATGCGATGCTAGTTGGGGAAGATAGGCGGGTGCGGAAGGCGAGGCGGAGTGATTCTCTTTCCTGGATTTCAAGGTGCTTGTATAGCTTAGTGGATGCGGAACTCAGTCAGTATTTGCATAGGTAAGGATAGAGACGTAAGATATTCACAGGTAAGGATAACAGTAGAATAAAGTCGATCCTAGGTGCGGCCTGTTATTAATTCTAGCAAGTTTCGTGGTTTTGTAGGATGGTAGGGAGGTGTGCGTTACATGTTAGCTTTCTGTCGAGAGTTACTCCTCAAACCTTTACTGTATTATTCAGAGGGATAGACTGGTTAAAGATATAGACATAGGAGTCTGGACGATGTAAATATCACACGGTGCGACAAAAGACAGGAGATTAAAGCAGCGTAAGAAGGGGCATTGGAAAGCTGGAGGGAGTGGTGACTACCTAGATAGGCAGTGTCGCCACCACACCGGACACGATTAACTGGCAGAGCATAGGTTTGTAGCTTGAAATGAGCAGTCGAGAATGACACGCCCGGAGAAAGGCTGGTTGGATAACTAGGTGGACAAATATGGCAGATTTTCGTTTGTTAGTTGATTGGAGATGAGGTGGGTAGGGCAAATAAGCTAGTCGTTGGTGGAACAATTGGGGTAATAGTCACACTGGATGCTGGGGCTGGGTAGGTGGGTTGCAAAGTGCTGTGGGATTCGTTAGCTATGGATGGTTTCCAAGAATCTGCTCAGAACTGATGTTGTTGACAAGTACAGTACTCGTCTGTCACTTAAATATATAACTGCCATTGAAGCAGACTTAAATGAGATTACGTTCCAGGCTTTGACAATGGTGTTTCCATATGTGCGTAAATATAAAAACTCATGATTTCCACAAGTGTATCAGATAAGTGCACAAATATCTTGAAATAACATGGGTGTTATTGTACGTGCAGTTAGAGGGAGTAGTAGAATTGGGCTGAGTTGTGAGAGATCCATACTGTTCGACATTTACTGAAATACCAGAAACAATTGTACAATGAATTTACACATTTCAAAAATGGCACTACGTTTAAAATTGCAAAATGTAAAAAGTATTAATAAATTGATAGTCTGTAAATCAGGCCGAAATTCAATGGTGTTACAATAAACGTAATAAAAGTTCCAAAATAGGTGACAGAATCCAGGTATACACACATATTACTACGATAGCTTCAATAATAAAATTTCAGAGGGCTGCCCACCAAAAAGTGCATTTAGCCAAGTATTTCAAAATGTGTAGTGTACTCGAAATAAAATATTGTACCTACACCAGAGCGCCACATGCAGGTTTGCTACAACTGTGCGGACTCTTACAGTAAGAGTGCTCTAAATAACTAAGCACACAGTCGGGCCAATGAGACAGTTATAATTTCTTAATAATATTACCAGACATAACCAACATCAAGGAAATTCAGAAGCACAAAAAATGACCAAATACTCTTACCGCTTCTCAAAATAATTTTGACTTTTGTCAAGAGCGGATTTATGTCAATAACATTAAGCAAAGGAACAAGCATTCAACTACAATCTTTGCAGGAGGAAACCAAATCGAGATAGAAGCTTTGTAGAAGAAACATGCTCAGGTTTTTCCAATTATACTTGCTCACATCATCTGGAAACATGTACAAGAATGTTCACTGTTCACTGAATGCTATGGTACAACTACAATGCATAAAAAAGAAACCGTACCTAGAACCAAGAGTAATTCCCTAATAGGACTGAGCATGGAGGCAATTATAATTAACAGCTCTAGCAGATATTAGAACAGTATGTACACATAAACAAATCTGGTCTCACCTACGAGAAACTTAATAACAACTGTCACTGTGTGACACAACCACTCACAATGCTCATAATACAGCCGTAAGTTGTGCTTTCCAGAAAGCGTCAGGACAAAGCCCTATAGCAAACAGAGCAAGGCGCTCTGCTCGGCCAGCACACTCTTCTTGTCGGCCGCCGAGTGTACAACGGCTACCTAGGCGTTCCGTCAGATCCATCCTGCAAGATGGTGCTTCTTGGTTGTCTCTGGCGTGCAGTCTTCTGATGTGATCAGCATAGCGCCGAGCCTTCCTTGACCACGCAGGACAGACGGCTCAACAGTAAACTGCACCGGGCGTGCCTGTTGCGACAGAGCAGACGACTGTTCTTAATGACTGTCAGCCATGGCTGCGCAGGCATGCGGTGAAATCCTTCCAGCCCGTTCGTTGGGCAGTGCCTCCAGGTTCCTTGTGCTGTGCCCTATTCCGTGGTGCCCAGCATTCTCACTGTGTTTTATAATTATGTACCATGTCCATGGCATATATCTATAGGTTCGACCAGCTGGTCTGTACCGTAGACTGGACACTGCCGAATTAAATTGTTGCGAAGAATAATCAACGCGATATGTCATATTTGTATTTACATGTGCACGCCACTACAACAATCTTCTTCTTCTTTTTCTCCTTCTTCTTCTTCTTCTTCTTCTTCTTCAACCTCTAGATATCCACTCCTGGCAAATGCTTCTTCCAAAGACTTTAATTTCGATCTTTGTAGCGTGGTCTGTATTGAGTTTTTCCGTACATGTCGTTGGACGTCGGCTCTCCACCTCTTTCGGACGGCACTGGATAAGTGTTGTGGTCCCTTTGAAGTTATTCCTGGCCACGTGTCCTGGGCGAAGCCACTTCGTTCTCGCCATCCACTCGTTATAGAATCCCGGTGTTATCCGTATCTCTTCGTTCTTGATCCTGCCTCTGAGACTCACTCCACGCATTGCTCTCTCTCTCTCTCTATTGTCCTTAGAAAGACGAGGCGACATTTTGCGCTGCTGGATGTTAACTAAAACACTATTCATCCGTCTAGTTTCTAAAATTATTTTATATGGTTATCAGTTTCGGCGATTTACTACCCTATCTTCAGGTCTCTGACCGATGTGTAGTAAGATTCACCTCGATTCTGGTCAAAACAGTGCCAGCAGTACTGGAATCAGTAGATTTCTGCTTGCTATAGCAATCACTTCAACCATCATCTGCAGATGTATCGAACAGCCGAGTTCCGCAACTATTTCTGGAAAGGTGGACATATAAAGAATTGTGCTGCTTGTTCTGCCATTCTTTCGAGCCGGTGTGTTGTAACTTTCAGGATGCATGTGTCATAAGCTTTCCTCTTCAAATTATTTGGATAGCTACTTTTCTCAGCATGCAAACAACATACGCAAATGCCAACCTGGTGAGGTCAATCCGCCGAGTGATCTCTGTGTCAAATTATCTTTCCTAAGCTGAATCTTTTCCTCTCAGATAAATGTATTCAATTATTACATCCACATCATGGATTTCGATGGATACTGTGATACTGACGGGGCTCATGACTTTAGTCTACTGTAAGTAGAGACCTACAGTTCGCGAATGATTTTGAGTTCTCTTATCACTGCTGAAGATCGTGGGTCGTTGATAAAGAGGGCGACATCATCTGCAAAGCAAAGATAATCGAGTCGCTTTTCACCTAAGTAAATACCGTTCTGTACCCAGGATAGACACGTCAACTCCACCTCCTAAGACAAGGGGAATAACATTCTCACGGGAATCTTTGCAGTGACCGGTGTCCCCTTATTGAGTGGCATTCTCGCAAACGTAGCGGATTACACTGATGCATCTGTAGTCAGTGCGGGCTCTGTTCATTGCCCTCATTACTGTCGCAGTTTCGATTGTGTCGTACGACTTTTGGTAATCCATGAAAGACATATGAAGTGGAATATTGTACTGGGTACACTTCTATATCAGTGCGTATCCTGCTTGCATATTCCCAGTTGTACTGGAACTTTTTCCGAATACAGCCTGTTCGAGTCACTGGTTAAAGCTAACTTTACTACAGGGGCTCGTAACGATTTTTGTTAGCAACGTGTAGAAACTAAATAAATAATTTGTATTTTCAGTTCTCGATGTTCGTGGTGTCACCCTCTTTAAAGAGGAGAGTGACTTCTACTTTTTTCTGTGACTCAGGAATCTTCACCTACTCGAGACATTTTGTTAAATGATTGAGAAGTGCTTATTCAAATGTTTGTCCTCCAGTTTTAAGCATTTCACCTATATGTCTTCTCCGAGCGCCTTACAGTTCTTGAGATCTTTCAGAGCTGTTTCTTTTTTATTGTTGTCCATAGGTTGCAGCTCTTTCGATACCACATTCACTTCCACAATGAATGACTCTGTAAAATCACGTTGTTATGACTAAGCATTATTAAATGGCACATTGAAAGGTGGCTACACTGAGCCACAGCGCCAGAGATTGCGCCAAAGAGTATTATTCAGCCGCCTCCACTGGCAGTGCTTGGGGAGAACTCGTAGTAGTCAGTGCTTGTTGAGATGTCGTAGTGAAGAGTGCTTGTTGAGAACTCGTAGCAGGGAGTGCTTGCTGAGGTGTGGTACTGAAAAGTCCTTGTTGAGATGTGGTAGTAGAGAGTCGGTGTGGAGATATATTGTAATGATTAGAGTGATTTTCGCCAATATATGAAGGTAAAAGAAAAAAAATTTCCTTTTCTTTTTATTATCTCAATGTCTTAAATAATGCAGCATTACAGGTTCAGTCAACAAAGCATCTGGCTTGTGTTCTTGTATTAGAGTGTAATTCTGGTTTTCTTGCGCAATTATAGGATTTCTATTTTTTTAATTACTTCAGTATAAATGATATTTAAAATTTCTTGTCTTATTGAAGAAGAACCGTGCCAGATGTGTACGTTGAATCACTCTTCCACATACAGAACAGTTACAATTCTGCTTTGTTGTTTCGCAGGTTTTACAGTTGCTGGGGACCTAATTAATTAATTGTGTCAACGAAAATTTTCATTTCATTCTTTGTTGTTGTTCTATGCAGTGAGATTGCGTACTAAGACTAGTCAGGGCCAACCGTTTACGAGACACAGCGTAATCGGACTAACAGCCACCAAAAAATATAAAAATCATTTTTAAATTTAATAATTAAGCCCCCATGCACGTGGCGACCGCTGCTTCGGATCGTCCCTTGGAATCTTCTGATTGTAAAAATAGTAGACAGTAGTATTGTTGTAGTAATTTGTAGTTTAGTAATTGTAGTCTATATTGCATGTGTAGATTTGGTAATTGGCATTCTTCTAATGGTATTTTTCTAAATTTATTTTTTTTGTCTTGTCTACGGGTTTGATAATTTAGTGCAATTATTTCAATTGTTCGTTAATCGTGTTTGAGGGAAGCATATCGTGTGAATGATATTGTTGATGATAAAGAGTCATTGTGTGTAATTTTCGTACAGTGACGAGTTTTGTATATTTTGTAAATGATTTCGCGATCAATGAAAAAGGCAAGAATGATGAATAGCCAGAATAACGAATTGTTGACATGGCGAACTCGCCAACACAGGAGAACAGTATCATGAATAATGAAGTGGAAAACAATGTAATAAGTCGGGAAAATAGTCCGGAACCATTTCAAAATTTTTCTCAATCAGAAAATTCACAGAATACGAGATTAACGATAGAAGATTCTGAAATAGTATCGAACACAGATAGCTTTATGGCTATGCAGAAGGAAGTTAGTTTTGCGGGAAATGTTAGGGGCGAAAAGAATTTCGAACCGGGTAATATGGGGCAGTTGATGGGTGCTATATTACATTTGGAATCACAGATGGGAAATTTGGGATCACAAATAAGAAGAATTAAAACTGAGATGGGAACTTTGAGATCTGAATTAAAAACAGATAGGGGAACAATGGAGCAGTTTCGATCTGAATTTAAAACAGAGATAGGAACAATTAAAACAGAGATGGGAACTTTACGATCTGAATTAAAAACTGATATGGGAACAACACGGTTTGGATCTGAATTAAAAACAGAGATGGGAACTTTGGAAACCCGGTTAGATTCACGAATAGGGACATGTTTCAAAAATATGAAAGATGAATTAAAGAAAGAAATCAGAGAAGAAGTACAACCGATTTTGAATGCTCACAATAATAGATTAATTGCAGTAGAAATCAGACAAAAGGAACAGGATAGAGAACAGGAGGAAAGAGATCGCGTGATAGTACAGAAATTTTCAGAGTTAAATTTACAACGCGCACACGATAAGGAAGAAATATTTGAGAGAATCGAGGAATCCGTACCAAATGACAGAATAAATAACCTAACACAACAATATGAACAGTTAACTACCAAATGTGTTAATACTGAAAACTGAGTCGTGACACTTACGGAAGACGTAAATAAACAGAAAGAAAAAATAGGTGACTTATCGGAAAGAGTTGAGGAGATTTCAGATAAATTGACAAATCTTAGTTTACATGGGGACAGAGATTCGGATGATACAGCTCCATTACCATTTGCAGAAACCGAAGAGTATCAGAACATAAATAAGCATGTTGAAAATCAGGGAGAATTTAATGAACGTGTTAAAAGGGAAGTTGAGGCATTACGAAAGCAACTCAAACAAATCGAAGGCGAAATTGTAGGAAAAGACAGCAAAAGAAATTTGGAATCACAGATAGCAGAGGGGTTTGAAGAAAATAATTTGTTTCATTTACGGGATGCAACAAGAGAGCGCCAGGCGCGCGAACTTGACAATAATCGATATTGGGACTGGGACAGACGCGGTAGGTCTTTGTCGCCACGAGGCGAAAACTTTGACTATAAACACTTTTTGACTGTTCGGAAATTTAAGATCTTCCGCAATTCTAAGAATGACATACATCCATGTTCATGGTTAGATCAATCTATGTACGCACTCCCACCAAACTGGCCATTAAGTCACAATTTAGAAATTATGTGCAGATATTAATGTCCTCAGGAGATTCACTACTCTTAGTGAATATGTGCCGTAGCGAGCATAGGGCCCCGAGCTGTAGTGGTGCTATTTCCCTTTTAGTTTTCTGCACCGCTGCCTACTCTTTTACTATTCTTTGCATCTGTCAAACCAACTCTTCGCACTGGACTCGCATTCGGGAGGACGACGGTTCAATCCCGTCTCCGGCCATCCTGATTTAGGTTTTCCGTGATTTCCCTAAATCGCTTCAGGCAAATTCCGGGATGGTTCCTTTGAAAGGGCACGGCCGATTACCTTCCCCTTCCTTCCCTAACCCGAGCTTGCGCTCCGTCTCTAATGACCTCGTTGTCGACGGGACGTTAAACACTAATCTCCTCCTCGTCCTCCAACTCTTCGACTATCAATCTATCTAGAGAGTAAGTAAACATTAACCGGATATGACTATTTTTCCCAAAAGTGATTTCGGAAATTACCGTTTGGACTTACTGTACCTTCAGCAGCATTCATTCCTAGTTTAAACGAAATTTTACCTGTTTATCTTCGTGACAATATTACTTCTTATGTTGACGACATTCTTATTGCTAAACATTCTTGGAGTGAGCACAACAAAATTTTGGATTCATTGTTACGTATCTTTGCAAGAGTTGGCATTACTGTGAACTTGGAAAAATCTGAACTTGGTCGTTCTCAGGTGAAATTTCTCGGTCACATTATTTCTACAGAAGGTATTCTTCCTGATCTAGAGAAATTAGACGCTATTCGTAATTATGCTGTTCCTACCACAAAACGTGATGTTCGTATTTTTCTTGGTGTCTGTAATTTTCTTAGACGCTTTGTTAAATTGGACGATTTGGCCACACCTCGTTTATGTGAACTATCTGGAAAGAAATCTAGTTGGTGTTGGGATGAGGAAGCTCAGTCAGAATTTGAACAACTCCGTGATGCTTTAGTTGCTGCTCCACTTCTTTCACATCCGGATTTATCTAAAGATTTTTGTTTGGCGACGGACTCGAGAAACCAACAGTTTACGTAAACATGCAGAGAATACAAGGATACCGCGCTGTGTTTTGGCGGCGGCACATACTCAAAGCAACAGTCAAGTCTGCGCGCCGCACAAGGCAGTCGTTGACCGCAAACAATTGCTTCCTACGTCACGCGCCTACAGCTGATCGAGTGCTCAGTGCGAATGCACTGACAGCCGTAAACAAATACACAGTCTAATTTCTCCGAATAAATTCAGTATAAAGCTATAGTGACTTGATGAATTATGTTATTAACGTTCAGTATTTTTCAGGATACGGTTCTATAAAATATTTAAGAACTTCAGGTAAATTCTGTGTGTCTCCGACGTTAAGAGGACTTGCTATCGAGAAAATTTCAGAAAGAATGTAATTTCCAAGAAGAAACTAATAAACTAAAAAAGGTAACTATTAATTGAGTTCATTTTTCAGGTAACAAATTTCCACTTAGGTACGTACTTTAGACGTAATTTGCTGCTCGCAATTACGTGATTCATACTTTGTGCTAATTTCATGTTCTATGAATTTACTTGTGAAGCGACGTGCTTGCGTACATTTGCTGATTTTTGTCAATGTTTTATTAATGAACAGGGTTGTTATTTTTAATTATTATGCATCACTTGGCTGCACTGCTTTTTCACTGATGTCATATTTTTTTAATTATGTGCCTGCTGTGCTTATTTATTTAAATTATAATTGTCACCTGATTCGTTGTGCTGTTATGTATGTAAGTTATACTTTGTGATTTATCTGCTTGCGCCTTCATGTTTACTTATTAAGATTACATATGAACATTTATTTGCCTATGCTGATATGATGCTAATGACCTGTTTATTATGTTAGATAACATATTTGCTGCCTTGCTTATGGATTGCATATTTACACATTTCTGTTTTGTTGTCGTAACTACTCTTTAATTTGGTATTTAGAAATGCTGATATACTGTGTATGAACATAGAGTTTAGGTCACATTATTGTATTAATTATAGATTGTTCGCTTGGCAGAGCCTCGTTGTAAGAATTATGCTGCATCCACTTGTTGACATTCTGTTCTCTACTGGTATATTTCCACGCTATTGCATGTTTTGCTTACGCTCAGTGCCTTATATTTTTAAGATAAGAAAATGAACTGCTATAATTCGACATAAACGACATTAGTACAAGAAACTTCATAGAAGTCACATGAGCTGGAGGTTTTATGAAAGCTGTATAAATGTATGCTAATAGGAAGGAAGCTAACGACATGACATACCAAAACTAGGTTTAGACCATTGACAGTTATTACACTGCATTTTTCGTGAGCAATTGAAATAGGAAGTGACACTTCACACAAGAAATACTCCACATGTTTGCTTCTGTTGCCATATTTCTTGAAGTGGTATACACACTGTGAAATATTATGATCATTCACACAACGTAATCGTACTTAATTACTGAGAGTTATTCGAACTAAGTCTGTTAGAGGTCATGTATGAATTTCTTTGTTTATATTTCATAATGAGTAGAAGATTTGGGTCAGATGTATTACACAGAGGTTGTGTGTTGACAATGTGTCTTCGGATTGTATGGGATGATGAGGTTTGCATTAGGATTTTATCTGTACTAGTTCGAGGAGACTGACTAGAGGAAAGAGTTGTTATGGAAGTGAAATGATATTGGTAATAAGGTTTATATGTATCGACGTATTGATGAGGTATTATTGAGGTATTGAGATTATATGAAGTTGATGATTATTGGAGTTTTTGTGGACAAGAGGTAAGGTAAATGATATTGATGATAAGATTTATATGTATCGAAGTAAGAGGTATTATTGAAGTATTGAGATTATGTGATGCTGATGATTATTGGAGTTTTGGTGTACAAGAGGTAAAGTAAGTGAGGTGCATATTCTTTTTTTGTTGGTCTATATGGAAGAAGGAGGATGAAAATAGCAGACTAGAACACTCAAGTAGAAGGAAGATAGTCTATACACACACTTTGTTAAATCACTAAGCAGTATATACTTCTTTTTGGAGAGAGGAAGTATTTGCATATCTTGGCTCACTGACAGTTGTTCAGCAACAGTACATTTGATTTGGCTTGGCAAACATTGGTCTTGACATGATGACTATGACGTTGACTAACTATTATTGACTGTTATACATTGCTGCCACTCCTACTTGATACACATGTCGAACATCAAACCTTTGACATAAGTGCTTTTACACAGTTAACACTATTCAATTACAAAGTAGTACTTAATGTGGATGAAAGATGAGTGAGTGTGTTTTGTGTGTTTTCCTTTCCTAATCCTACCCACCTATCTCCTAAATATTATTTTATTTGTATGTAGTGGCTTGCACTGACACCCATAAATATTATATGTTTATTGATATTTGAGTATTTGTAATAGTTAATATGACAATTATCTGATATCATTTGTGTGTTTATTAGAATTTGTATGTTTAGTGTAAGAGCATTGTAAAAGCATTTGTATGTGCATTCAAACTATTGTTCATGCCTGAACTGTCTGATTAGTGATGGTGAATATTATGAACTGTTACCTGCACTTGTTCAACATTGATGTGTGACACTTAGAAATGTTTAATTTCGGCTGATGAACTGTGTGATTAGTGATGGTGAATATTATGGACTGTTACCTGCACTTTTTCAACATAATGGGTGCCACTTAGAAACGTTTAATTTCTGCTGATGAACTGTGTGATTAGTGATAGTGAATATTATGGACTGTTACTTGTACTTTTTCTACATGATTGGTGCCACTAGGACATGTTTAATTTCTGCTTATAAACTCTGATGAACAGTGTGATTAGTGATAGTGAATATTATGGACTGCTGTCTGGACCTGCTCATCATTGCTAGGTGCCATTGATGAACTGCTTCTACTGAGATAATGTCACTTTTTGGTGTCTGCACCTGCTCAACATTGCTGGGTGCCACTGATGGACTGCCTCTACTGAAATAATGTTACTTGTTGGTGTCTGCACCTGTCAACATTACTGGGTGCCACAGACGGAACTGCTTCTACTGACATAATGTCACTTGTTGGTGTCTGCACCTGCTCAACATTGCTGGGTGCCACTGATGGACTGCTTCTACTGAAATGTTGTCACTTGTTGCTGTCTGCACCTGCTCAACATTGCTGGGTGCCACTGATGGAACTGTTTCTACTGACATAATGTCACTTGTTGGTGTCTGCACTTGTTCAACACTACTGGGTGCCACTGTTAGAACTGTTTCTACTGAAATGATGTTACTTCTTGCTGTCTCCACCTACTCAACATTGCTGGGTGTCACTGATGGATTGCTTCTACTGAAATATTGTCACTTGTTGGTGTCTGCACCTGTTCAACAATGCTGGGTGCCACTGATGGACTGCTTCTACTGAAAAGATGTCACCTGTTGGTGTCTGTACTTGCTCAACATTGCTGAGTGCCACTAATGGAACTGCTTCTGCTGAGAAATGTGACTTGTTGCTGTCTGCACCTGTTCAACATTGCTAGGTGCCACTGATGAACTGCTTCTACTGAGATAATGTCACTTGTTGGTGTCTGCACCTGCTCAACATTACTGGGTGCCACTGATGGACTGCTTCTACTGAAATAATGTCACTTGTTGGTGTCTGCACCTGTTGACCATTGCTGGGTGCTACTGCTGGAACTAATCATTGAAAGCATTTTATGTGAACATTTGTATAAACTGATTTTTTGTGTATTGTGTAAACTATTATGTAAAGTCACATGTATGAAAGACGTTGCATTGCTTACTGTATTTTATATATTAGGTTATTGAAAGGTCAGTGCAAAGCGAAAATTTTATCTAATTATGTGATATTTACGTATTAATATTATCTTTTATTTTTGTCTGTATTTTGTGGACGAATTTGGTGGTATTTTCACCACCAATGCTGGCAAAAATACCATCAAATTCTGGCCCGTGGAGGAGGGGCATATGAAAGGTGGCTACACTGAGCCACAGCGCCAGAGATTGCGCCAAAGAGTATTATTCAGCCGCCTCCACTGGCAGTGCTTGGGGAGAACTCGTAGTAGTCAGTGCTTGTTGAGATGTCGTAGTGAAGAGTGCTTGTTGAGAACTTGTAGCAGGGAGTGCTTGCTGAGATGTGGTACTGAAAATTTCTTGTTGAGATGTGGTAGTAGAGAGTCGGTGTGGAGATATATTGTAATGATTAGAGTGATTTTCGTCAATATATGAAGGTAAAAGAAAAAAAATTTCCTTTTCTTTTTATTATCTCAATGTCTTAAATAATGCAGCATTACAGGTTCAGTCAACAAAGCATCTGGCTTGTGTTCTTGTATTAGAGTGTAATTCTGGTTTTCTTGCGCAATTATAGGATTTCTATTTTTTTAATTACGTCAGTATAAATGATATTTAAAATTTCTTGTCTTATTGAAGAAGAACCGTGCCAGATGTGTACGTTGAATCACACTTCCACATACAGAACAGTTACACTTCTGCTTTGTTGTTTCGCAGGTTTTATAGTTGCTGGGGACTTAATTAATTAATTGTGTTAACGAGAATTTTCATTTCATTCTTTGTTGTTGTTCTATGCAGTGAGATTGCGTACTAAGACTAGTCAGGGCCAACCGTTTACGAGACACAGCGTAATCGGACT
Organism: Schistocerca serialis cubense; assembly: GCF_023864345.2. Classification (NCBI taxonomy): domain Eukaryota; kingdom Metazoa; phylum Arthropoda; class Insecta; order Orthoptera; family Acrididae; genus Schistocerca; species Schistocerca serialis. The sequence continues at coordinate 272,506,235 of NC_064642.1, forward strand.
AACAGCCACCAAAAAATATAAAAATCATTTTCAAATTTAATAATTAAGCCCCCATGCAACATCTGTGAAAACTGGTGTCTGCAGGATGTAAATTACTGTCATTATATTAAAGTTAAGGGGAAAACGGAATTGTTAATTTGTAACTTCGTGGCTGTGACATCCGATATTTAAGAACGTTATTGACTGAATAATAATGTCCTTTTGTTATGTAGATGGTGTCAAACGACACTACAGATTAACCGCTGGACGTAGACCTCGTCTGCCACTCTACGTTGAATAGTCCATTACATAAACAGCTTCTCTACCTGGTGTCTTGTATAGGTGCTCTGTCGTCAACAGCTGTGGGGACATAAATTATTAATACTGCAATGAGCAACTAAATTAGAATTCACTGCTCAGCGACCTCTGAAATTACACATCGTCCTCCTGTGACAGAGTTGAAACGGTACCAAAAGCTAGCTGAGCAAACAGCGCACACCTCAAGGAGCTGAATTCTCATTGAGGGATAGTACGTTTCGTAAGTCACCTAAGGTATATCTGATAAAAACCGTAGCTTTACTCTATTATCAGGGATTCTTTTTTTTTACCATAAGCGACGTTCGCAAAACATCTGAGACATATCCATTTATGATCTCGGGTGCGCTTATGTTTATCGATGGCCATCCCAAATGTGTGCTGAGGATACAAACAGACCGCTTAGGGGGAACAAATAAGTGGCACTGTCAATCACGAAGTTCAAGGATTATATTATAGTTCTCTCTAATTAGACCTGACAGATAAAGGACGCTCACAGAGTTGGTCTCCTGGAGAAATTAAACCTTTAAGATTCGAATTTCTTCTGCAGGAAGGAAAATCTTTCTCTGTGTGGTAATGCTCTTAGATGATTTTTTTAATGATTATAGATGCAAGATTTACACAAAAATATGTACACGTTTCGAAAACAAACTTTGTACATTTGGCTTCATTTTATGGACTAAAATAGCTAATTCCGAAATATTCTCAATTGTAGAAAATAGAATGACCATTCAATAATTACCATGCAAAATAACAATATTCATTTATTGCAGTGAAATATAGCGAAACAACCACATCCGTGTATTCTGTAGGTCACGAGCTGCCGCGCACTACTACACTGACTCTCTAGTATTTCGGTGATGATGCCCAACACTTGGCAGCACTTGCGCATGGTGAAAAAGTTGAACATTCGCTAACGTGTGTCTCAGGTTTCCTTTGGTAAAGAATACTTGTAACGCAGCTAAGACACAGTAAAAGTTAGTGTATGCACTTTTAGCGTGAGGGTCATAAAGGGTTACGACGCTGTCGAATTTAATTTGCTGTTCTGCAACGTTAATTAGGTCAAATTCGGAGTATTCTCATTGCAAACAGCTGTAATAGTTATGTAAATACACAATGTTACGACATAAGATAAATAATACCTTCTACTCATTTGACGTGATTTACAAAATATTGTGGACGACGATTACTGCTATAGAGCTGTGGACAATGATTTTTGGTTGCTCCATGGTGAATCGGCAGACACGGACAATACATCGAGATTATGAACTCATGTATAAGTTTTTGCGAATTTCCTGTGCTACCAGACGGATATCCAAGTTTCATTTGTGAAGTGTACCGCACTCTGCCTGTCTCCCAAATCTATAAAGTGGAAGTAAAGAATCATTGTAGTTTTCCCAAGCGGAAGAGCAATCATTAAGAGTTTTGCAGCTGATCAACTAGATCTTCGAAACCATCGGTGCGGCAGTAATTAATTTCAGGTTTATACGAAGAGTAACTCTGCAAAGGTTACATCGTTGAAGCTAACTTAAACTGCGATTCAATAATAGTAAAAATAATAACAAATCAAAATGTTCAAATGTTTGTGAAATCTTACGGGACTTAACTGCTAAGGTCATCAGTCCCTAAGCTTACACACTACTTAACCTAAATTATCGTAAGGACAAACACACACATCCATGCCCGAGGAGGACTCAAACCTCCGCCGGGACCAGCCGCACAGTCCATGATTTCAGCGCCATAGACCGCTCGGCTAATCCCGCGCGGCCAAATAATAACAATCATAATCATCATAATAATCAACAATCTAAAAGCAAAGATTGAAGATTAAATCCAAAACAACAATTCTCTCCTAAGGTCGACGCTGAATAATAATGAAACACCCACAGTATGTAATCAGTTAATTTGTTTGTAAACAGAACGTAGTTCCATAATTTCACAGACCAGGAATTCATCCAGTGCTTTGAGAACGGATCAGACATTTATGTTCTGAACAATCTAATGGAATATCTACTTACTTTACAGTGACGTCTTCAGCGTATGCAGTCGCCTGTTATATTACTACCGTTATCGTCATTTTATATTTATCGTGTGCTTCACTGATTACAAAGTTGACTCATATAAGAACGTCCAGTTTGATGCAAGAGCAGACGTGAGTCCACTAATTCAGCCAGGTGAAGCAAATTCATAAATAAATTAATAAATAAATATACCGATCTATGGAGAGATAAATTCCTATTAGCAGTTTTTACTTCATTGTTGCATTATGATGTTTCTAAGATGAAGATGTATGTCTACGCAGTTCTATATACCGAAGATCATTTTTCACTTCCCAGAATGATCCGTCAGGGAAAAAGCATTAAGATACCGCACAGATCCCTCCAATTCCCAACTACTAAATATTTCATTCGCCTAGCAAACCGGCGTTACTCGTCTCCGTGAGGTACTCAGGGGACCATTCGCGTTGCATTATGGGTAACATCCGGCGTGGATGCATGGCGAATACGAATGTCGTAATTTTGTATTCCGGCCAAGGCAGAGCTGCCAGATGTGCTTATGAACTGGCTGCCGACGCTTCTGTATCGAAACACCACTGAGGCATGAATAATTTATGGCATCGAATATTACCTGACACAGATCCTACACGACACCGTGTACCGAGCACGGGGAATATGTAAGTGCTGATATGCATGCGCTGCCTTCTTCATCCTGCCTTATTCCCGACCGCGAAATTGAAATCCTGACGTCTGAGATGAGGAGGCACGGCAGAACAGATCTCAGCGTCACTGCGAGTTGTGGCAGCTCAGTGTTCGCAGTTAATGACGTTGAAATGAACTCCAGTTTAACCGAACCTAATTTAATCTGCAAGGGGAGATGTCGTAATAGAATGGAGTACATCCTCATGTGTTCTGTTTCCATACTAAAACATGATATTTCACTGTTTCATTCGCTCTATACCTTTGCAGTGTGTTGATTAATTCTATGGTACGTGTGTTGCAAAAATATCTCACTCCGAAACTTTCGTTAAACCGCACGTTTCACCTTCGAATACGTCAACTACTTACGCATTTAAATTTGTGATCTGTCACGGGATGGCTCTGTTTTATAGCGCGTAAAATTTTAGCTTCCTTACCACAGTTATACTTTTACACAATAAAGATTTATTTAGATGCACGTGGACTGAACGCTTCCTAGGTACTACTGGAGCATCCACTCAACTTTATGAAATTTATTAGCGCCTCAGTTGATTGTCTGCATATCACAGTCACAGTACGACGTAAAACTAGTGCATTAACTGACAAAGATAGCAATTCCTGTAGACATTGTGGAAGATGGAATAGAAACAGCGGTTTCGAAGCTTTCAGTTCAGTAATTAAGCAGAATATGCAGCGCAAACCTGATCTCCACCGCCAGAATTGGGGAGTGGGGAGGGGGGCTATTCAAGGATATTTTCGGAATATGTTGGTATTGGGGATCCACGGTGTCCGGTGGGCGATTACTGAGAAATTGCGGGTGATTGTATTTCGACCTTGGTGATTTTTGTTTTATGAGCATTAGACCGTGCTCCAGCGCTTAAGTTTCGTGTCCTATTGCCGGGGGCTCTTATAGCGGTTTCAAACTTCAACAAAGTCATCGATCGGAAATGTTTAAACCTATCCAAGGAACACTCGGCTCGCGATGGCTTCAATTCAACTATATTTTCACAAAAACTATAGCAGATCTCGTTACACAACGTCTTACATCAACTTACTTTCTGTGAGATGTCAAATTTTATGAGCAAACTACGAGTAACTGAACGCTTTACAGAGAAAGACAGAAAAAGGGGGAGGAGGGCACAAGCACACACACACAACAAAACCCCTGTGATTCGGGGGCACATTTTTCAGGTTAGAGTAGAACCTGAAAGGAGTCTTGAAATAAATTAGAGTAGGACCATTCTATATGTGAAAGTTTCCAGGAAAGTAAAATCAGTTCGTTTCATCACAACGTTAAGAGCTGGAAAATAAAGTAATCCACTTTTTGTATGTCTAAGAGATGTTGAATGTTCCGAAGTTATGAAGGTTGCTTGCCTCTTCGAACACTGTGTGATCGGATGGACGGAGACATATAGGGGAATAAAGAATAGCGCCATTTTCATGTAAAGTTAACGTGGAACAAGGAGGATCTGCAATACATGAGAAAATTGGAAACAAAGTGAAAAATTTTGACACCAACAATATTTATGTAGATCAGAAGCTACACACATCTTCTTGTGAGTTGTTAATGCACAATAATGCTCTTGTAATTATAAAAGTGTACAGACCCACTGAGGGAACTTTAAGCTATTTGTGAGAAATGTATATTTCTTATTGAGCTACCTGTCTGAGAGGAGCAAACTGTTGTTAGTTTGTGGAGATTTCAGTGTATATTTATTAAAGTAATCTGACAGGAAATGAACGCGAATTATTATTTGGCTATTTCAGTGTGAAGCCAGTAGCAAATTTTTCAACTCGCGTCCAAATAAGTAATAGACCCCAACCGGTGCATAGACTGTATTCTGACTGACACAACTAGTATACAAGTGATTAATGGACTTTCCAATCACGATTCATAATTAATGTAAATAAAGTGGCACAGAGGCATTTCATACAAAGCTGTGGATTGCCTTATAATATTGAGATAAAATTATTTACAACAAAGCTAAAAGAGACGATGTAAGGTGAAATATGAATGGGAAAGAGATGCCAGTGTCAAATGTGTTTCACAGTAAGTTGGTGTCAGTATTTGAAAGAAACTTTACTAAATAGTTATCCAAAATTTCCACTAAATGCAAGTACTCCAAGTCATTAAAACATCATATAACAAAATTGGGGGAATGTATATAAGGACCATAAGTCAGGATCTGATATTACTTGTATTCTCCAAAAAATATAATGATATTATAAGGTTAGTCATTAAAATGTCCAAAAATATTCTCATCATGACCTAAATTAATAATGTGGTTCATAAGATTAAGACCACATGTCATATTGTGAAGTGGGAGACCGGAAAACCAGTGAGTGCACAAGATACTATCACATTTAAAATCAACGGTAATTTGGTTACGATAATCCACAAGTTGCGAGCATTTTCTAGTATAATTTTCAAAATGAAGCAGCAAAAAATTTGATTACATGCATCAGTTTCAGAATCAAGGGAATATATCAGATACGTGGTTTGACAAAACTGCTAGCACCAATGACCTTAATTGAAATAAGTAGAATTACAAAATTTCTGAAACAAAAGCTCGTATGGTTCTTATGAAATTTTAAACAAAAATAGTAAAAGTTTTTTAAACTTATTAGTTAATGTCGATAGTGATACATGTAGTCAATCACTGCTGGAGGGATTCTTTTCAACACAAAATGAAATGAAGGATAATTTACAAAGGGAGCCCCATAGGGTTCAATTTTGGGTCATACACTATGTGATCCAAAGTATCCAGAAACTTGGCTGATAATGACTTACAAGATCGTGGCGCCCTCCATCTGAAATGCTGGAATTCAGTGTGGTGTTGGCCCACCCTTAGCCTTGATGACAGCTTTCACTCTCGCAGTCATTCGTTCAGTCAGGTGCTAGAAGGTTTCTTGGGGAATGGCAGTCTATTCTTCACAGAGTGCTGCATTGAAAAGTGGTATCGATGTCGGTCGGCGAGGACTGGTACGAAGTCGGTGTCCCAAAACAGCCCAAAGGTGTTCTATAGGATTCAGGTCAGGACTCTGTACAGGCCAGTCCATTACGGTGATGTTATTGTCGTGTAACAACTTCGCCATAGGCCTTGCGTTATGAACAGGCGCTCGATCGTATTGAAACATGCAGTCGCCTCCCCCGAATTGCTTTTAAACGGTGGGAAGCAAGAAGGTGATTAAAACATCAATGTAGGCCTGTGCTGTGACAATGTGCAAAACAACAAGGGATGCAATCTCCCTCCATGAAAAACATGACCGCACCATAACACCACCGCCTCCGAATTTTACTGTTGGCACTACATACGCTAGCGGATGACGTTCACCGGCATTCGTCAAACCCACACCCTGCCATTGGATCGCCACATTGTGTACCGTCATTCGTCGCTCCACACATCGTTTTTCCACTGTTCAATCGCCCAATGTTTACGCTCCTTACACCAAGCGAGGCGCCGTTTGGCACTTACCGGCGTGATGTGTGGCATATGAGTAGCCGCTTGACCATGAAATCTAAGTTTTCTCACCTCCCGGCTAACTGTTATAGTACTTGTAGTGGATCCTGATGTAGTTTGGAATTCCTGTGTGATAGTCTGGATAGATATCTGCCTATTACACATTACGGCACTCTTCAACTATCGGCAGGCTCTGTCAGTCAACAGACGAGGTCGTCCTGTACGTGTCCCTTCACGTTCCGTTTCACTGTCACATCGGAAACATGGGACCTAGGGATGTTTAGGAGCGTGAAAATCCGGCGTACAGACGTATGACATAAGTGACACCCAATCCCCTGACTAAGTTCGAAGTCTTTGAGTTCCGCGGAGCGCACCATTCTGATCTCTCACGATGAATAATAACTACTGAAGTCGCTGATATGGTAGCAAGTGGCAGCGCAATACACCTAATATGAAAATCGTATGTTTTTCGGGGTTCCCGGATACTTTTGATCACATAGTGTATTAGTGAATTATCTTCTGCTTAACATCCATCAAGCCAAAAACGTACTTTTTCCAAATAATAAATATCATTAGAGGGAAACCAACAGAAGGTATCGTTAATTACGTTTTACAAAGAATTATTAAGCAATTTTTAAAAATGCGCTATCGCTAAATTTTGAGGAAACTGGTTATATTCAGTGGAATCAGGTTATATTCATTTCGTAACAATAAACTGGCTCATGCCAACAGATCACGTACCAAATGAACATGAGCCAGCAAACAGAGTAAAATGCTCCAAATTTTTGGGTGTGGTTATTGATGAAAACCCGTACTAGAAGAAGCGTTTTACTGGGCTTCTAAAAGAATTAAGTTCAGTTACTTTGCCCTTCTTATAGCTTCTAGAAATAGAAAAAAAGGAATACGGCCCCTAATATATTTTTCAGTTTACTATTGGAAAATAGAAAAAGTATTTAACTTTTGGATGTACACGTAACCTGACGTATTTTCAGAAAGCTCATTCAATACAGTAGATATTTTACAAAAATTTCAATCGGCATCTCAAGCAGAAATTACGAATGCTTAAAACATTGTTGGAGTGGGCTATAAGAATCTGTGAACTTCGATCACTTAAGAAGTGTTTGCAGAAGAAACAGATACGTTCAGAAAGAGATAAATAGTGTCAACATCCTGAAACATATTAAGCTGCTAGTGAAAGAGAACTAACTGAAGAAAAACTTTTCCTCTCATTCGCAAACAGAGCGACCGATCACATCGTCAGAGTTTTAAGGACACACGGAACTGGCACAGTGTTCAAATTAACATTATACAGCCTAAGACAAAAGAAAAAGAATGACGCACCACGGAGGAAATCAGTAGATGTGAGTACATATAGAGACAAACAAATGATTATAGCTGCAAAAATCTGGATGATTTATTCAAGAGATGGAACTTCACAATTTGAGCAATTCAATAACGCGTAGTTCCACATCTGACCCTTATAAAAACAATTGGTTAGCGGAGTTGCTCGGTGTCCTCCTAAGGAAAATCGTGCTAAAATCTCTCCAACTGGCGCGTTAGATCGCCAAAACATCTGATGGTTATACCGCCCTGCTCCATAACGCTCCAAACGTTCTCAATTTCGGAAAGATCCGGTGACCTTTCTTGCCAAAGTAGTGTTTGGAAAGCATGAAGAGAAGCAGTAGAAAGTCTCGCCGTGTGCGGGCGGACGTTACCTTTCTGAAATTTAAGCCGAGGATTGCTTGATCTATAGGGCAACAAAACTGGGCGAAGAATATCGTCGACGTACCGTTGTGCTGCAGGGGCGCCACGAATGAACACCAGAGAGGTCCTGCTCGATACGGAGTCACATTTCAGGAGCAGATGGAATAGTTTAAATAAACTGCTCATTATTTCAAAAGTAATCACCATACTTGTTAATACATTTATCCCGCTGTGAGGCAAGACGGCTAATGGGTTCATGGGAAAATGTTTGCGGTACGCTGCCGAACAATAATTGTACCAAGGCTTGCACCTCTTCGTCGGTAGCAAGTCAACGGTCACGAATATCTATCTTCAGGGCTCCAAAAATATGAAATTCGCATGGGAGAGTTTGTGACTGTTTGCAGAATGTGTAAGGGTTTGATATCTGGCAACGGAATGGTGCCGTCCAGCAACATTCGTGGGTTCTGGACTAGAAGACGCACTTTTGTTTTTGCAAAGTGTTCACGTACCACTCTGCGTTACTTGTATTGTCGCGTTCCAGAAAGTCAAGCAGTAATCAAAGAAAAGGTCATCATGACTTTCCAGAAGATAGCGTCCTGATTGTTTCGGTTAGCTGCAGACAGTTCGCTGGCAAGCCCTTACCCTTCCTCCAAACAGTCCCCATCTCTCCTCACGAGATCCCGTATTTTCTGGAGCCCCGAGGATAGACATTCGTTACTGTTGATGTGCTTAGGACGAAGATGTAAGCGCCTGGGTACAATCATGATTTCGTAGATAGCCGCAAACACTTTTCTGTGAAGGTGTGAAGGTGTAGACTGTCATGTGTCACATTAGGATAAATGTAGCCGCAGTTATGGTGAATTCTTTTGACACAAGAAATAGTTTACTTCCTTTTTTCCATCTCTCTCGTTGTAGTTTGATTGCCCCTTAAGGGTAACATAAGTGTTGTTCCGCATGGATACGAAGGGCTGCTTATACAACTACATGGATGTGACCCATGTAGTGATATCCCCTTTGAAAAACTAATGAATTTCTGTGCTGATAAACCTCTTACGTTATTTGATTTTCAAACAGCTGAGCAAAACTGAACGTACTCAGACCTTTCTCTCTTTACTTATCACTAAACTGACACACAATTTTTTTTAGCGCAATGCAATCTGACTTTCAATAATCCCTACAAAAGAATGGTCCTGAGTAACAATAACCTATACCTTTCATGAATCACTTACCTCACAAAAAACTTCGTTGCTCAAACTACTGCAATACAACGTGCACCAATACTGCTAGCTGAATAAAAGATTCTAACTACTGAACGCACAACTACTGATAGGCATAGTTAGCAAACGAAAGATTTTAATAGAGAACAAACAATGTATTTACCTTAATAATGTTCAAAAGTCATTATGTACGAGGTGCGGCTAGAAAAAAACCGGACTGATGCTGGAAAAAACATTTATGTACAATTATTTACAATTTCATGTTATCTCCTTCAATGTACTCTCCTCCTCGGTCTCTACACCGGTCCATACGAATTTTCCACTGTTCATAGCAATGCTGCAGATCATTTTCGGTAAGTCCATACATTACTTCCGTCGCTTTTTCTTTTACTGCTTCAACAGTCTCAAATCTATTTCCTTTCAACGCTGACTTGACTTTAGGGAAAAGAAATAAGTCACAGGGGGCCAAATCAGGTGAGTAGGGTGGATGATCTAAGATGGGAATGTTGTGTTTTGCTTAAAACGTCTTCACTGATAACGCACTGTGAGCTGGGGCATTGTCTTGGTGAAGGATCCATGACTTTTTTCTCCACAAATCGTTCCGTTTTCTCCGTACTCGCTCACGTAGGGTAGCCAGGACGCTAATGTAGTAATGCTGATTCACTGTTTGTCCCTCTGGTACCCAATCAATGTGCACAATCCCTTTGATGTCAAAAAAAAAAACAATCATCATTGCCTTGAATTTCGATTTTGACATTCGTGCTTTTTTTTGTCGTGGAGAACCAGGAGTTTTCCAATGCATCGATTGGCGCTTAGTTTCGGGATCGTAAGTAAAAAACCACGATTCATCGCAAGTAATAACATTTTGTAAGAAGGTGGGATCACTTTCAATGTTTTCCAGGATGTCAGAACAAATCATTCTTCGGCGTTCCTTCTGTTCAATTGTGAGACACTTTGGAACCATTTTTGAACACACTTTGTTCATGTTGAAACTTTCATGAAGAATCTGCCTAACACTTTCCTGGTCAACTCCTGTTAACTCAGACACTGCTCTGATTGTTAAACGGCGATCTTGTCGAACAAGTTTACCGATTTTTTTCAATGTTTGCATCAGTTTTTGCTGACAATGGTCTGCCAGTGGGAGTGTCATCACTGGTGTCTTCGCGGCCATCTTTAAATCGTTTAAACCACTCAAACACTTGTGTTCGCGATAAACAATCATCGCCGTACTCTTGTTGTAACATTACAAACGTTTCACTTGCAGATTTTCCTAGTTTGAAACAAAATTTGATGTTAACACGCTGTTCTTTCTGTACACTCAACATTTTCCGACGCACAGACAAAACGTCAACTACTTAAAACAGACGCCACGGGCAGACTGAGTGCAGGAGGCAGATGAAACTCGAGCAGTAGGCGGAGCGAGAGTCACGTGACAGGCCACGCGACTTTCAGCCTTATTGCATTCGTTTTATTGTTTCACCAGTACTAGTCCGGTTTTTTCCTAGCCTCACCTCGTATATATATATATATATATATATATATATATATATATATATATATATATATATATATATATATCAATTCATGATATCCAATATTATATATTTACTCTTTCTGATGGACACACGTCCAGATCGTCCGCTCTCAAAATTTTGCCATCTCTCTCCCCACATCCACCACTGCTGGCGGCTCACCTCCAACTGCACAACGCTACGCGCTGTTCATATCCAATTGCCCAACACTACAATAGCAAATACTCAAACAATGCAAACCAGCCACCGACTTCACACAGCACAGTCAGTGATTTTCATATAGAGCGCAACGTGGCGTTACCAACATAAAAATCTAAACAGCCTACTTACCATACTGATGGAAATTAAACCATAAAAATATGATTGCAGAATAACCTTCGATTTACACATAGTTTTGGTATGTCTCACTACGAATATGTCAGCAGTGGTGAAAACATCAGAAATTTACTCGGTCTGATGTTCAAAATAAACTTGTACGATCTCGGAATCACAAGGGGCCAACTTCACATACGACAAAATATGCACTTTTTTGTTGTTTTTTTTTTTTTGTTTGTTTGTGCGCGAGGCTTACCGTTACGCAACTTTTCTTTTCTTCATAAGGAAGGAAAGTAAACATTTGCTCCAATTTGTAATAAGAATAGAATGAACAAAGTATATATCATTTCTAGGCTGCCGTGGCGCAATATAAGAAATGAAATGTCTTCTTGAGGTTTTTTTTCTTTTTTTTTTTTTTTTGAGCCAAGTGGTAAACAGAAATTTTTTATAGTACACAAAAGAATATCACTTCATAGTTGAAGGAAAGTTGCTCCGCTGCTCTGCGAGAGAAGGGAAAATCTGAAAACGAAAATGGGAAAGAAAAAAGGCCTTCAGCTTTGGTGAGCATCTGAATAGTATCGTAAAATTTCGACAAGAACTAAAGTCCCAGGAAGCAAATGGGATTCATACATACAGGTCACTGGCAACCTCTGCTATCCGAAATATTGTATTTAACCGTTAATTATGATGTTCAGCATATTTCCAAATATCCTCCTGTAGTCACAATGTTGTCTCATTTTAAAGTGTTCAATTTCTATGTAAGAATAATAGTCGAGGAAAGTAGCATGCCTATTCTGCACAGTAAACGATGCTGTGTGGCCCATTATCCACGTTGCAGCGTTGTTTTTTTCTCGGGGATATCTCAGTTTTTGTGGCTGAATGATCTCTAAATGATCTACCCCACAGGGCGTCGTACGGTCTATCACCGAAAATCGTTGACGAAGAAATGTAGTAATTTCTTCTGCATGTCCGCACGTGAACCTATGAAGAAGCGTATCGACCCTTCCGCATGCGTCAGAGTTGGGCGTTGGATGAAGGCCAATTTTATGTAGCTTTTCATTCGTGGCTACTTTATCGTTGACTGTTAGATACCAGTCGGCTATGACGCGTGACGTTAACACGTCGCTGTGCACATTCCGCCATACTATACTCCAATATGTATGTAGATGTTTTTCTTCGAGACGATTCCTGTGGTTTGTTGTCATGAGAAGGCCATAAAGCTTCCTGTTCGTCAGGCTTCCGTTATCGACGATGTTGTGTCGAATGTAGCTCATTTCCATGTAGTACAGTCGCCCATGTCGGTAAGAAAGTGAAATGCCGGCGATATTAACTGGTGGGTCAAGGCTATGAGGCTTCCACCGCTGAATGAGGTTTGTGATGATACTGGTCCTCCGGTTACGGAACTCCTTCCTGACGCGATTTAGGAGCAGGGTGACACATTTTTTGTGTACTTTAATGAGGTTAAGGCCACCTCTGAACCAAGGTAAGGTTAAGGTATCGAATTGAACTTTGAAAACGTGCCCCCTAAAAAGAAACCAACATAACGCTTGGTGTGTACTCTTGGCTAGATGGTCGGATATTGGAAGAATTTGCGCCAAATAATTCAACTTGCTCGTAATGGCAATCTCGATGGTCTTAACTTTCTGTAGTACGTTCAAGTAACGGTCGGAGTGAAGTATCAAAGCAGCACGTAATTTGTTAAGCATGTGTGACCAATTCTTCGTCAGGAATTTGTCTGGTTTGGCCTCAAAGGTAACACCGAGGGTTGTGTGATAATCCTTGACCTTGCACCAAGTAACATGGGATATGTCTCCGATACCATCACCGATCTGCAAAGCTGTGGTTTTAGTTTATTTAGTATTGATCCTGAAAGAAATGTGAATGTTTGTAAAAGAGTCTCCGCTGACAGAAGTTGTTGCGATGATGACACAGTTACGCATACATCGTCAGCATACGCAATGCATGGGATGGTGACAGACTCGACGCTAAGCCCGATCCCGCTATGCGCCAGGTTGTTCAGTAGCGGCTCTACTGCAACTGCGTACAAAATCATTGACATAGGACATCCTTGGCGGATAGATTGCTCAATGGAAACTTCTTTTGTAAAATGGCCATTAATGAGAATCCATGAAGAGGCGTTTGTAGTAAGTTTGCGAATTAATTCTATGAGATGAAGTCCAAATCCTAGTTTCTTCATGCTTTTAAAGAGGAAGTCATCACGTACACGGTCATAAGCCTTCTCAAAATCTAGAAAGATGAGAGTGCCCCGTCCTTTGGTTTCAGCATATGAACAGATGATGTCCCTCAAATCGCAGGCAGCTGAGATTGCAGTTCGGCCTTGCACTGCACTGTACTGGTAGCTGTCCAAAACCTTGTACATAACGGTTTGCATCCTTAGCTTAACCGATCTGGTGATGATTTTGAAATCGGCATTCAGGAGTGTGATGGGTCGCATGTATTCGACCTTCCTGCTCTTCCCTTTTTCCGGTAAGGGCAGGATGAAACCTTCCGTAAATGCCTTGCGTATGACTTCCAGGTGCCAGAGTTCATTCGCTATTTCGAGGAGTGTCGGACCGAGGAGGTTCCAGTAACGCTGGTAAAACTCAGCGCTTAGACCGTCGGGTCCTGGTGACTTCCCTTTCCTTGCACTGTGGACCGCCAGTCGGATTTCGTCCTCTGTGAAAAGAGATTCCAGATGTGCATTATCCTGTTGTGACAAGCGACAGCTGAAGGTCCTAAGAAAATCGTCGCACGAGTGTTCATCAACGGCTTGCTTCTTGTAAAGTTGACTATAATAGTCGTAGACGTGAGAGATGATGTCACGTTGCTTCGTGATGGCATTCTCAGCGTCATCGACGACGGCTTCAATCAACAAGCTTTACACCGTTTCGTCGATCTCAGGATGTGGTACAGAGAGGCCCGTTCTTCGGCGGCAACGTCCTTGGGGTGGGCTCGCACGATGATGGCTTGCATTCGTTGGCGTTGTATCACCGTGATTTTCGCTTTATATCGTTTGATCTTTACGTCGACATCGCGAGAAGGATTGTTAGTGCGACTGTACAGTTCTCTCAAACAGCGGTAATAAAACTCAATAGTCTGTTTCTGCCAAAAGCTTTTTTGTCGGGCGTAGCTCATGAGGGTGAGCTTAGCACACTGAGAGAACGCTATCGTAACGACGTCGTTGCCGCTGGAGCTGTTGCCACGTTATGGTCACCTCCTCTTCAAGTTGGGCATCCTGCAGAAGGCTGACATTCAATTTGCAGTAGCCTTTCCCGCGGTATATTTGCTGGCGTTGTAGGTTAAGGTAACACTGATACGCACAATGGTCGGAGATGTTGACAGGAGCTATGTCACAGTTCACAGTGTGTCGCTGGAGGGCATAGGACACACAGATCCTATCCAGCCGACTGGCAGAATGACTGGTTACGAAGGTGTACGCTACCCGTTCACCGTGCAGTTGTTGCCAGGTATCGTGAAAACGCATGCCATGAATTAAATGTTCAAGTTCGATACATGTGCTCATGTTAGGTGTTTGGTCTCTGTCGTTAAGCACACAATTGAAGTCACCACCGAGGATGAGATGTGCACGATAAGCGCTAAGAAGAATGGGAACCTCGTTTTTATAAAATTTTGAACGATCTCTCTTATGAGTGCTACCTGAGGGGGCGTACACGATAACAATCTGCTCACCATTCACTCGAAGAGAAATGCCACGACCACTAGGCAGCCGCTGCACTTCCGTAAATGGTATACCGTCGCGCAGAAGTATGGCAGTGCCCACAGCATCCTGGAGATTGATGTTATCAATGAGAACGTAACCGGGCACTTCTAAGACTGTGACTACCTCCTGTAGGAGGGCATTGTCAACGCTGGTACCATACAAGAAATCAGTTAGCGAACGGAGTTTCACCGCACTTTGAATTCTATTGACGTTAAGTGTGGTAACGTTGCAGGTTTGGCTATCGCACATGATGGTTCAGAGGACAATGAGCTCTGTGTTGGATCGTCCTTCTCGACGGCTTTGAACCAAACTCGTTGGGAACGTCTGCAGTACGAAACGAAATGTCAAAACCAATAACGGGTCAGAGAGTGGAAATGTCGCAGCGCGATGGTCATGCGCGAGAGCAGCTACTGCTGCATCTCCTCGTTCTGCTGCCACCACGGCTCATTGCTGTCGGGGTGCTTCGCGGTGCGCGCGCCGCCCTGCCCGCCACCGCCGGCTGAGTCTGTCAGCGTGGTCGCATCCGCCTGGCCACCACGCGAGGCGGCGACTGACGTCAGCGAGTTCCTGCGGGAGCGCTGCTGCAGCTGCTCGCTACTCTGTTCGCTCTTCCTCTTAGCCGTTACGGTGCTCTGTTCCCTCTCAGCGCTCAGTAGTGCCTTCAAGCGCACGGAGCAAGAAGATTGAGGTTCAGTCTCGCTGCCACTTTCTGACACGTGTAAAGGTCTCAAATCATCCGACCTTTCCTCTTTGCTACTAGTCCCTTTGCTTCTCCTTCGGCGGCCTTTCTTCGTTTCTGCTGCAGTCTCTACCGATAGGGGTGGTTCGGGCAAACTGATCTGCACCCGCTCCTGTATCTCACACGGCTTAGTTTCAGAGGTGGCTGGCGCATCGTTGCTATCCAGCGGTAACTGCCCCGGTGAGGATGACGGTGCCGAATCGACGTCCGTCCTACCGCGAATGTCTTGGGCACTGCATTCCACCTGAACTGGCATCTCCACCTCGCTAACACGTTCCGGCTGCCGAGGTGGTGGTACAGTCCCCGCGACTACCTCACTCAATAGCGGAACAAGCTTTTCACTACCATCTGTAGGACGTTCCCGTGGATGTTGAAATGGACGTCGACGTGTACAGTTCATCCGCAGATGTTCTAGTGAATGGCAGGTCGAACAGGTAGGGGGTTGACCAATGTAAGTTACCTGTGCACGACAGCCGCCAATGGCAACATACGAAGGTATATGCTTTTTTAAGTCTACACGTACACTTCGCACCCCGCTGTTAACTTGGTAGCGATATGCACTCGACCATTTTTCATTTGTAACTAACAAAACAGCGATGTACAGTGACAGAGAACGTGAAATCAGGTCATTAGGGCACTCAGGTGGCACATTAAATACCCTGACGGTTCTCACTCCGTATCCCGAAGGCACGATTTGGACATTACTAATACTGCCAACATTATAATGCAATGGGCTCACACCAGCATGCTCCTCAACGAATTTCTCATAAGTGTCACTCGAAATAAATTTGATAAATAACGAGTACTGCACAAAGTCCAACTGGAACGTGTCGCCTCTATCTTCCAGCAATTTCAGATCCTCAAAGATCCACTCATGAATTTCAAAAGCCGTCGGTCGCAAGGCAGCACGATCGAAAACACACTGAACGATATTCGCTCTGTTAATTGTCGACATCTTACTTACAATAGTTATACAGAAACAAACGTTAACAGCGCTCGCTCACGCTGCTCAGCTCTCCACCTCAGCACTGCTCGCGACGTAAACACTGGCCCGCGCTACCGCCCGTCACCGCGCGATGTGCACTGGCTGAGTGCCTGAACACGACTGACTGAGTAAGCGTCAATTTCCAAGTTAAGACTGTCAGGAAACTATAAGAAATGGAAGCATAAATTCTGAAATAAAAACTCGCATAACCAGAATGTACTTTCTTGTAACTTTAGTCGCAAAATTTGATCATTTGATCTACCTCTTGTCTACCTATCAGGTTCCTTTAAGAGTAAGCGGATACAAAGTACAACAGCTCCATACTTCTCAGTCATATACAACCCCTCGCTCTTCCAAGGTCCGTACCTAAAAAATGGAAACTTGCACAAGTGACACCAATACCAAAGAAATGAAATGAGAGTAAACCGCTGAATTATGGACCCATTATCAATAACGTCGATTTACAGTACGATTTTGGAACATGTACTGCAGTTTAACACTATGAATTACTTCAAATGAAACGACTTATTGACATACATCAGGGATTCATAAAATATCTTTGTTATGAAACTCAACAAGCTCTTTATTCTCTCAAAGTAATGAGCGCTATCGACATGGAATGTCAAACTGATTACATATTTTTAGAATTCTTGTAGGCCTTCACACCGTTCCTTACAAGTGACTTGTAATCGAACTGGGTGCACATTGTGTATCACATTATTTGTGTGACTGGTTTCGTGATATCCTGTCAGAAAGGTCACAGTTGATAGCAATTCATGAAAAATCGTCGAATAACACACAAATGACGTCAGCTGTTTCGCAAAGAAGTGTTACAGGCCCTCTGCTCATCCTGATCTACGTAGACATAGGAGACTACCTGACCAGCCCTATGGAAGTATCTACATCTACATCTACATCCATATTCCTCAAGCCACCTGACGGTGTGCGGCGGAGGGTACCTTGAGTACCTCTATCGATTCTCCCTTCTATTCCAGTCTCGTATTGTTCGTGGAAAGAAGGATTGTCGGTATGCCTCTGTGTGGGCTCCAATCTCTCTGATTTTATCCTCATGCTCTCTTCGCGAGATATACGTAGGAGGGAGCAATATACTGCTTGACTCCTCGGTGAAGGTATGTTCTCGAAACTTCAACAAAAGCCCGTACCGGGCTACTGAGCGTCTCTCCTGCAGAGTCTTCCACTGGAGTTTATCTATCATCTCCGCAAGGCTTTCGCGATAACTAAATGATCCTGTAACGTAGCGCGCTGCTCTCCGTTGGATCTTCTCTATCTCTTCTATCAACCCTATCTGGTACGGATCCAACACTGCTGAGCAGTATTCAAGCAGTGGGCGAACAAGCGTACTGTAACCTAGTTCCTTTGTTTTCGGATTGCATTTCCTTAGGATTCTTCCAATGAATCTCAGTCTGGCATCTGCTTTACCGACGACCCACTTTATATGTTCATTCCATTTTAAATCACTCCTAATACGTACTCCCAGATAATTTGTGGAATTAACTGCTTCCAGTTGCTGACCTGCAATATTGTAGCTAAATGATAAGGGATCTTTCTTTCTATGTATTCGCAGCACATTACACTTGTCTACATCGAGATTCAGTTGCCATGCCCTGCACCATGCGTCAATTCGCTGCAGATCCTCCTGCATTTCAGTACAATTTTCCATTGTTACAACCTCTCGATATACCACAGCATCATCCGCAAAAAGGCTCAGTGAACTTCCAATGTCATCCCCAAAGTCATTTATGTATATTGTGAATAGCAACGGTCCTAGGACACTCCCCTGCGGCACACCTGAAATCACTCTTATTTCGGAAGACTTCCCTCCACTGAGAATGACATGCTGCGTTCTGTTCTCTAGGAACTCTTCAATCCAATCAGGCAATTGGTCTGATAGTCCATATGCTCTTACTTTGTTCATTAAACGACTGTGGGGAGCTGTATCGAACGCCTTGCGGAAGTCAAGAAACGCGGCATCTACCTGTGAACCCGTGTCTGTGGTCCTCTGAGTCTCGTGGACGAATAGCGCGAGCTGGGTTTCACATGATCGTCATTTTCGAAACCCATGCTGATTCCTACAGAGTAGATTTCTAGTCTCCAAAAAAGTCATTATACTCGAACATAATACCTGTTCCAAAATGCTACAACTGATAGACGTTATATAGGTCTATAGTTCTGCACATCTGTTAGACGTCCCTTCTTGAAAACGGGGATGACCTGTGCCCTTTTCCAATCCTTTGGAACGCTACGCTCTTCTAGAGACCTACGGTACACCGCTGCATGTAGGGGAGCAAGTTACTTTGCGTACTCTGTGTAAAATCGAACTAGTATCCCATCAGGTCCAGCGGCCTTTCTTCTTTTGAGCGATTTTAATTTTTTCTCTATCCCTCTGTCTTCTATTTCGATATCTACCATTTTGTCATCTGTGCGACAATCTAGAGAAGGAACTACAGGGCAGTCTGTATTTCGGCCTTTAGTCTGTCATCCTCTGTTTCAGTACCATTTTGGTCACAGAGTGTCTGGACATTTTGTTTTGATCCACCTACCGCATTGACATAAGACCAAAATTTGTTAGGATTTTCTGCCAAATTGGTACATAGAACTTTACTTTCGAATTCATTGAACGCCTCTCGCATAGCCCTCCTCACACTACATTTCGCTTTGAGTAATTTTTGTTTGTCTGCAAAGCTTTATGTTAGCTGTTTATGTTTATGTTTGCTGTGAAGTTCCCTTTGCTTCCGCAGCAGTTTCCTTACTCGGTTGTTGTACCACGGTGGCTCTTTTCCATCTCTTACGATCTTGCTTCGCACATACTCATCGAACAGATATTGTACGATGGTTTTGAACTTTGTCCACTGATCGTCAACACTATCTGTACTTGAGATAAAACTTTTGTGTTGTGCCATCAGGTACTCTGAAATCTGCTTTTTGTCACATTTGCTAAACAGAGAAATCCTCCTACCTTTTTTAATATTCTATTTACGGCTGAAATCATCGATATAGTAACCGCTTTATGATCGCTGATTCCCTGTTCCGCATTAACTGTTTCAAATAGCTCGGGTCTGCTTGTCGCCAGAAGGTCTAATATGTTATCGCCACGAGTCGGTTCTCTGTTTTAGTGCTCAAGGTAGTTTTCAGATAATGCACTTAAAAAAATTTCACTGGATTCTTTGTCCCTGCCACCCGTTATAAACGTTTGAGTCTCCCAGTCAATATCCAGCAAATTAAAATCTCCACCCAGAACTATAACATGGTGGGGAAATCTACTCGAAATATTTACCGAATTATCCTTCAGGTGCTCAGTCACAACAGCTGCTGAGCCTGGAGGCCTGTAGAGACATCCAATTGCCATGTTTGAGCCTGCTGTAACCGTGACCTTTACCCAAATTGTTTCACTCTCCGGATCTCCGTCAATATCCTTCGATACTATTGCACTTTTGCTCGCTATAAACACGCCTCCCCCTTCACAGTCCAATCTGTCTCTGCGGTATACATTCCAATATGAGTTTAGAAATTCATTGCTGTTTCCATCTGGTTTCAGCCAACTTTCTGTCCCTAGTACTATGTGGGCATTGTGACCGTTTATTAATGAGAGCAGTTCTGGGCTCTTTCTATAGACGCTCCTGCAGTTTACTATTAGCAGATTAATATTGTTATTCCCTGGTGCATTTTGTCTACTCCTACTTTGATGTGTCTCAAGAGGCGTCTTGTCGGGCCTAAGGAGGGAACTCTCTAACCTAAAGACGCCACATGTGCACTCCACACGTACTGCGCTACCCTTGTAGCCGCCTCCTGCGTGTAGTGCACGCCTGACCTTTTCAGGGGGACCCTACTTTTCTCCACCCGATAGCCGAGGTCGAGAAATTTGCATCCTAGATCTCCGCAGAATCGTCTGAGCATCTGATTTAAGCCTTCCACTCGGCTCCAAACCAGAGGACCGCGATCGGTTCTGGGAACGATACTGCAAATAGTTATCTCAGATTCCACCTCGCGAGCAAGGTTTTTCCGCTTTCACCAACCTCGCCAACCGCCTGTATGAACTGAGGATGACCTCTGAACCCATTCGGCAGGAGTCATTGGTGCCGACATGAGCAACAATTTGCAGTCGGGTGCACCCAGTGCTCTCTATCGCCGCCTGCAGAGCCTCCTCCACATCTCGGATGAGACCCCCCCGGCAAGCAGACAGAGTGAACACTGGCCTTCTTCCCCGACCTTTCCGCTATTTCCATAAGGGGATTCATCACCCGCCTAACGTTGGAGCTCCCAATCACTAATAAACCCCTGCCCCCGTGTACCTGCTCGGACCTTGCTGAAAGAGCGGCCACATGTCCACTCACAGTCAGAGCGGGTAGTATTTGCAGATGATGTGGTCGTTTACCGTCTTGTAGAGCCATTAGATGGGCAATTTCAAAATGATTTAGACGAGATATTTGTGTGGTATGAAAAGTGGAAATTCACTCTAATTAACGAATATTTGTAAAGTCATACACGTAAGTACAAAAAGAAATGCGCTAATCTTTGGTTACAAGATAAATCCATAAGTCTAAAGGCTATTAATTCAACTAAATACTCAGTGCACACAATTACGAATAACTTAAATTGGAACGACCACATAGATAACGTTTGGGTAAAGCAAACCAATGACTGCGATTTGTCGGTAGAACATTTAGAAGGTGCAACAAGTCTACTAAAGTGATTGCTCACACCACGCTTGCCCGCCCTATTCTGGACTACTGTTATGCGTTGTGAGATCCGCGTCAGAAGCGACTGACGGAGGACTTCGAGAAAGTTCAAGGAAGGGCAGTTCGTTTTGTATTATCGCGAGATAGAGGGGAGAGTGCCACGGACATGATGTGTAAATTGGAGAGTCAATCATTAAAACGAAGGCGTTAGTCGATGCGGTAGAATCCTCTCGTGAAATTTCTATCACCAAATTTCTCATCCGATTGCGAAAACATTCTGCATGAGCTCACCTACATAGGGAGAAATGATAACATAAAAACAGGTCGCCCAGATATATTTAAATGTTTGGTTTTTCGGCGCACCGTTCGAGAGTGGAACGGTAGAAAACAGCTTGAAGGTGGTTCTATGAACTCTTTTCCGGGCATTTACTTGTGAATTGCAGAGTAATCATATAGATGTAAATATCTTGACGAGTGTAGCCCCAACGCTCATTGTTTCTCTCATTCTGTGTTTGTGTGTGTCTGCGTGTGTGTGTGTGTGTGTGTGTGTGTGTGTGTGTGTGCGTGTGTGTGTGTGTGTGTGTGTGTGTGTGTGTCTCACGCACATGCACATGCACACACACACACACACACACACACACACACACACACACACACACACACACACACACTCGAACGGAGAAGGAGTGGGCGTGGGAGGAGAGAGTTTATTATCACGTTCATAACTTCTGTGAGGGGTAATTAGTAGTTGCTGATTTGTTTGTGTGTGAGTTTTTTATTACTGACTATGAACACCTGTACTTTAATGGCACAGTAGCAGAAAATTATTCCGTATGTACATCGTCGTCAAAGAATGAACGAGGCAACTTGCTACGCTAACGAACTATACTGTATGTCGTGGCGCATTTGAGAGCGACTGTTTTTGGGTTCTTGAACTGTGTCCTGACGCTAGGGCAATGTTGATCAAAATTTTTCTATTCTGTGGCTGTGGAGGAGCATTTTACTACTTACGTGTTTTTACCTAAGCCAGAAAATACAGACACAGATTGTGAGACGTCTTTTGTGTATTTGTGTAATTAGCAGACATGTACAACTGAACGCAGTTTGTCATGAGGACATTCTTGGATAGATGTTTCTCGGTGCATTTTCCGTGTCAGAGGTGCTCGTGAAGAAGCTTTCAACAAATTCCTCTGGCGTTATCTTCAGAAGTTAACGGTCATACTAATAGGCCGTGTATGTAGACGGTCGGATTATCTCTTAGAGACGTCAAGAAGTAATTTCCTTGTGCTGCCACAAAACTAAGCCTGCTATCTACTATATAGCGGAATGAGCATTGCTACTTATGTTCCTCCGTGACAGATATTGCTATAATCTTTGGCTGCATGTCGAAGTTTCATAAATATGTGATGTATCGATGACATAATTCGGTACGAAAGTATCACACGTCCCGCTGATACGCCAAGTAGCTTCTGGCGATGACTTCAGAGGTAGTCGTTAAAAGCTAGAGTTTGCAACAAATCTGAGCTACGACAAATTTTACCGGCATTTATGGATGATAAACTAGAGATCGCTGCCGTCGAGGCAGGTCTCCGTTAAGTCGATACGAATTCGTTGCAATCGCTGCTCATTATTTTAATGCACGTCGATTTCCGTGGGCCTTGTTTTTCATTTGAATGTTTCCCAGGAGATCCTCTTACGGACAGTTTGGCAGCAAAATCTGTGCTGTGTAACTTGTTGACATTGGAGGTACGTAGAAATGAAATGTGCTTGCGGCATATTTCGAGATTCCCCTTCAGGGGAATTCGGCTACCTGTTCTTTTATTTGACGCCGCTCTGGCGAGCTGCGTATCGATGGTGATAATATGATGACGTGGACACATAGGAGCCAGTCCCAGATGGAAGACAATCTTTGACATGGTCGAGAATGGAACCTCAGCCATCGCATGGATTCAGCCGCACGGTCCGCCCAGCTACGAGGCGGACGATATGTAGGAAAGAGGCTCTCCTACGCCAATTTAGGGACAGTGTTGAAAGCCCAGGCCTAACAGCCCATGTAGCTCTCTCACTGCTAAACAGCAAACGTCTAAAGTGCTGGCCAAAAATCACTACGTCTGACTGAACAACTTCAAAATGACGGTTACAAATCAAGAGCTCCAAGAATGCGTCAATGGAATCAAGAAACAAATGAACCGCTACAACAATAGTTCTCCAGAGCTACAACCTCAACATACAGGGAACGGGATTAAATTGAAGAGATTGGACGACACTAAACGGGATGCACACTAGACGTGGAAAGTGTGCAGATCCACTACATAAAAGTGACTGACTGGTGTCTGATCTGGCTCAAGACAGGCCACCCAGTATCGTTGTAGCAAATGTCGTTGGCGCCCTTGTAAGGGAAACGGCACTGACTTCTTGAAGATATCTGCATCAGCGATAGAAGGGACTGAATACGTGACGCTGAAACATAATTTCTCTTATGTCCACACCGTAATCTAAAACTGTTAATTCTTTCATATTTTTGTGCGTTTCTGTCCATTATTATTGAAACTGAGGAAACGATTTTTTTCTTCACGTTTATCGAGATTTTGGTGTTCATACAGAAGAAGGCGATAAAAGAGATACCTAAGAGATTTCATGTTACACCGATAAATACAAACACGCAATCTAACTTTCTGAAATATTTAGCACCAAACTTAAGCTACAAAGTACACAAATCAACAGGGACCTAAATGAATCTAACAACTGATTATGAGAAAAAAGCCAATAAAGCAAAAAGGTGTTAGCAGTTAACAATAATTTCACTGCTTCGTAACTTTTTTGTGCCTATCTACGCCGGCTTAAAATTTTGACTACTTGGAGCAGACAGTGTGGAACGAGAACCAGTGGAAGATATGACCCTCCGCTTTTCTGATGAGTCATGGCAGCGAAATTATGTTTATAAGTCACCTGGTTGTATGGTGTCAGTGCAGAAAGACGTGTTGATTATAGACGTGATAGAATAGCGGCGAGGAGTCATCGTGTTGGATATGCCCATAACTACACTGTGAATGAAGTTACCACGTATATTCCTGTATTAAAAATTACTCTCTAGTTGGTCTACAAGGTATGGTGTACCACTCGCGGTCGTCTAATATGGTGTAAGAACATTTTTCGTAAAAGAATGCAAACTGCCAGGAATCAGAGACGAGTGCCATTGGCCTCAAGACAAAAATAAGTTCGATCCGAGACAGAAATTACCTCTGTCGGTGAATGCAGGAACATCTCAACCACCCAGACTTGAAATTGTGTAAATGAATCCATGAAATGGGCATTTGGAGTCGGAGACCTGGCAAATGGCCATTCTTTAGAGAGTCACATATGGTCGTATGTCTTTAGCGGTAAACCCACACAGAAGCTGGATAGTAGGTAACTGAAATCCCCAAACGTACTTCGCAGAGTGAGCTTCCTTTGTTTCAAATTATGAAAAATCTCCAGATCACCGACTGCCCACTGAAGCATTTAAAGTGATGTGGGTAGTGGGTGCAGTTTCTTGATGTTTTGGTGGCGTTTTTCATTCCAAGACTTGGGCCCGGCCATTCAGGTTACCATGGACATGAACGAGATTGTGTACTGTAACTTCCTCTGTAAACAAGCGCCGCCCTATGTCGTACATCTTCAAGTTGAATACTCTGAGCACACTCACAGGATAACAACAGCCGCATCCACAGAGCTGCAAGCATAGCTTCCTGGTTTGACTCACATCTTATCACTATATGCACATCCACTGTCTCGCTAAACAAGTCGATCTTTGTTCTTGATCCTATAAAAATGGTTTAGGACTATTTCGAACAGTGATTTGAACGTAGGAGTCAAATTATTTGAAATTTAATATCGCTATGCAACCTAAACATCAATGAAAAGCTGTATCTGGCTATAGCACATCTGAAGAAGCTTGTGGACTCTCTTGCCCGTCGAATTCAGGCCATTACCAAGGTTAGTGGCGGTTTTACATGGTGGTAGCGTGCTGTCCTCCTGGTGGTGACAACCCTTTAGTTTGTGTACGTATTCTTTAAAAATGTGTTCGCATTATCACAGTTACAAGCACAACACTTTACCAAATGAACTCATGTTATCAATTTTGATTTTGTGAGTGAAAATTAACTTAGCCTTTTATTAAAAGGAAGCATATATTATAGAATAAAACTAGATTGAAAGTGCTTTTGTTTGAACTACACTACGAGCATAAATCAGTTGTTAACACAATTTGTACTATGAATTCATCGCGTTATTTGTTCTCTGTGTATAATTAATTTTATATGTTGCTGTAGGAATTTATTAAGAGACTTCGGCTGCACTTATATATTTGTTGTTTTGTTACGATGAGTGGTGGCTATTGTATGTGCATTAAAGTCAGCTGCCCTAATGTGTCATCTTTTTGGGTAAGCTATGAGGAGTGCCCCACCGTCTCCCCATCAAAGCTGCTCCAAAGCACGATGCGGCGGTACGCACAGTGTCGCTACCAAGCTATGCGTACAGAGGGGCGCTGGCATGAGTGACGGCCTACGTACCATGCTACTGAAGAATCTCTACGTAATACAGAAGGTACAGCATGCAACAAATTAGTTTTTTGACATGATTTATTTTTAGTGATATAAAAAATGATGTACCATTCCGCACTTCTTAGGGGTCGATTTTATTTTCTACTTTCTAAAGTAGCCTACGTTCTTCATCAAGGGTTCCAGCTATCTCCTTATCAGATTTCTTGGAAACTGGTTCAGCGATTTAGTTGTGGAAACACGACAGGCAAAGTTACACAGGCAATTACTCATGAGAGTATTTAGTTTGGATTGAACACGGTGAAAATTGCATAAGCAATGTACTCGATACATTGAACCGACCACGTAGCACATATTTACAAATAAAAGAACTTTTACAGATACGATAAGTCTAAATGTCAATGAGTAAGCAGGTTTTTCAAAGAGTAAATATTTTTCCCTAATACGTATTCTTCAACGCAATAAATATGTCGTATTACACACTTCCTAAAGTAGCCTATGTTCTTCTTTACAACTGAAGCATTCTCCACAGAAAATTTCAGAGAAATCTGTACATCGGTCTAATCGTGGAATCCTCACATTATTTTCGCATTTGTAATAGCAGTATTCATAAAAGTGTAAATTACGATACATTTTTCTTCGTGATTCGGTTCTGGAAAAATGAAGCCTATACATTGTTCCAAGCTACGCTCAAGTCACCTGAGGAAACCCCATGAATAATCGTTCAGTAGTTTTGGAGATTAGCGTGTTCGAACAGACAATTAGATACACACAACGGTTTTCAATAAAAATTTAAACCACTATATCATTTTCGTGATGAATTTTTTATAGCTAAAGCCTATACGTTGACCCTAGCGAGACTCAAGTCACCTGTGGAAACTCTATGATATTTCGTTTAGGGGCTTTGAAGAATATGGTGCCCGGAGAGACTAACATACAAAAACGATATTTTTACAGTCTCATTATTAGAACAGACATGCGTAGGTAGTCCGGTAAAGCATTGTGGGTAGCTTGTTATGGTAGCTATCTGGTGACTGTAGCGCGTAGAGCAACATGTAGCTGTATGTCATGTAACTGATTCTAGCTCAGTCAATGAGTTTACGAATTTCCAACGTGCTGGAATAGGTGTGGGTCAGCAACATCTGTAAATCAGTACAACGCAGAATCAGTCCACTAAAAATTTTACTTTTTGTTGTTCAATCGATGACTAGCTTCGGGCCAAGACCAATTTTCAAATTTTCGTAACGTAGTCGAAAATAGTATTTCAGAAGATGTGAAAACCACGTCAAAAATGTGCAACGAACAATTGCAGTGCATGCAGATGCCTGTATGCGCTGTAACTGTTTTCACATTTTCGTAAATACCATTTTTAACTATGTTACAATGATTTGAAAATGCATCTCGACCAGAAACTAGTCATGGAGCGAATAAAAAAAGTAAAATTTGCAACTTTGGATTGGCTTTTCGTTGCACTGGAGTCATTGACTTGTGGCATTTTTGTTTCATTGGAGAAACTGACTCCTTTACTGTTACTGTGTATAGCCGAGGCTCATGCATTGCAAATTGTCTTATAGAAAAGGTAGTATTATAATTCTGTTTATTGTATGGGAGATATTTTGTTGTGATCATTGTTGTAAGTCATGGCGAAGTATCTTTAAGAGCTACAGAAATATACATTATTTCACGGAAATTGTATTACTATTCCGTTACCCATGAGTGCTTTATTATATTTAATAAATTAATTGTTACACTGAGCCCCACCACTGCACACCTACCAAACCGAAGCCCACAATGAGCACATCATTGTCATTGTTAGTGGGCCAATATAAAGGAAACACTGCTATATGTCAGAATCGGTTATTATCTCCCACACATTATAGGAACGAATTTTTCCTGGTGGATTATAACATCGAGAATTTACTTTTGATCTACTTTCTACATAATTCCGGAAAAGGTTCTTCACGAAGTAGTCCGTACATTCTCTCTTGAAAATAAACAATGCCCATTGAAGAACAACTGTTATTAAAACACAAGGACGCCTAGAAGGAAGAGAATTTTATGTGCTTAAGTAGCTCAAGTAATTACATGATTAATTTCGTATTAACTGAAAACAAGCACTGAAACTGGTATCCACTGACTCCTCAAACCTCTTTGGAAATAAAACGTGACGAATTCCTTTGAGAATCAATAGCTGTCTTTATTACAATATAATAAAACGTTTCTAACCCACAAGTTCACCGAGGAGAAGATCTATTCACTGACACATGGGCATTTGTGATGGCAAGACAATAGAGCTCCAGTGCCCTGACCACACATCGTGGACAGAACGTTCGAAGGCATGTTTCTATCCCTGAGAGAGCGAATTTCTCAGCACGTATTGCCCAAAGGTACTGAATTATTCATGTGCTGATGTCGTAGCAGCCGTGAAAACACTTCTACACAAAATCTGCTAGTTAGCAAACTACGTTAGAGGCGTTTGTTTAAGAAATGGACAGTTCATGAATTTCAATGGCCTTTAAGGCTGTTTCTTGAAGTGTGAGAGCCGTGCGGTGAATATTAAGTGCGAAATTGTCGCAACACCTCCGACGCCGCAGTGTGATAAGTATCGCTGGCACCTTGTGCCCTGGCGTTACTGATAGCTATAAGTCGATACCACCCTGCTTCATCGTACTGCCAAATGATGCGAAACTGTACATCTCTAATATGAACATCAACAGCTTTGCAATTATCGATACACCGAAACTTTCATACTGTAGGTGTCATGTTCTCAATAATGACTGCAGTTGTTTGGTTCACGTTGAAAATTTGCAGCTATTCGAATAATACATCTGTTCTTTCATTAGAAATTTAAAGATCAGTATTATATATTCAGTAATTTAGTTTAAAAATACAGTATAGAGTACGTACATCACTCTAATAAATCCAGTAGCTGCGAGACACTAGTTTATTGTAACACTGACTGCAGAACTTAAATTAGAAATGTGCTTAAGGCTATTAAATGTTATTGGTTTTGGGAAAAAAAGCACTCCAATTTGCCTTCAGTTTTTGGACTGTTATTATCTTGCTTAGTGTGTTACTTTGTGAGCTGTTATTCAGTTCCGAACATGATAGTAGTTCATCAAAAATATATTGAGTCTGTGAGCAGGTATTAACGACTGACTGAACCGTATTACAGAGAACGTTTGGAGATGACACAGTTCACTAATGAGGGTTTGTTAACTCGCATTATGAAAATAATCACACCCTCTAAAGCACGCATCTGTGGTGATGTTCGACTTCGGGGTGTGGGGGTGTGAAGTTGGATTCCTGGTTGTCGAAGACATTTTCAGCGTATTTGGCCGCCAAGGGGAACAAATATCACAGCGTAATGTTCCTAATTTACAAACCCTGTAGCAGTCTCCTGGATTAAGTTCCAAACTTCTAGACATAGTCTCATGGAGTGACGTCATACCTCACATGTTGATTCATTCGTCAGATGAGAGCGATAAGCTCGGTGACCCCTTGGTAGCACTAGAAATCTATGGAACACGTACTGGCATCAGGTTTCACCTTCACTTTTAATAACAGATACACAACTCCTCTCCCCACGCCCTTCCACCACAGTCACCGGTCTGTACAGTCACAATTAAGACATAACACTCATCCTTTGCACAGAAAGGCCAATTTGAGGAAAAAAGGATAGCTTTCTGTAAGACATTATCGTGGCCTATGACTATTAACAGTCTAAGGTAATGACGATGTTTAACAAAAAGCTATCTTTGTTTTCCTTTGACGGCGTCTTTTAAAGAGTGTTATAAGATTGGGACTCACAGCCAAGGAAATATGTTGAAGAAATCCATTACGATTCATGCAACTAGAACACAAAACCAAAGACAACACAACGAAGAAGGCTTAAAACCTTTAGGTCCTGGGCAGCGAACAGGTATCCCCATGAAAATAAATGCCATAAACGTCCCGAAACGTACAGTTTTTTTGCTACAGGAGTAATCACTTAACATAATTTACCACTCTCCAGTGAATGCTGTGTGATGAAACGATCACAGGGTTATTATTTCAAAAGAAAAATAATTCATTGTCATCATAATTTCTTTACTGTGATTAAGCGTTATAATTACCTGTTCCAGTCTCGAATATCCACCCATCTCTTACGAGGTCTTCCTAGTTCTCATTTGCTAGCCTTCCAGTCAGACGATAATTCATATTTTTTGATCTAATTTTTTCATCTCATTTTACTCCTATCTTTTCATTAACTGAAGAGATTTTAAAAGGCCGGCAGAAGTGGCCGTGCGGTTAAAGGCGCTGCAGTCTGGAACCGCAAGACCGCTACGGTCGCAGGTTCGAATCCTGCCTCGGGCATGGATGTTTGTGATGTCCTTAGGTTAGTTAGGTTCAACTAGTTCTAAGTTCTAGGGGACTAATGTGACCTCAGCAGTTGAGTCCCATAGTGCTCAGAGTCATTTGAACCATTTTTGAGATTTTAAAATATGGCCCTATGGTTTCATTCCTTATGTTATCGATTTTATTACAGCCCATTACCTATTTCATGAACTTTATCTTTGTATGCATGATTTTTCTTTATTATTGCCTGTGATTCAGAACTATATACAGGAGGGATACACCAACAGGTTTATAGAATTAAATTTGCGTTTCCATTCTTATTTTTCCTTCCCATTGTTGTTCCAGCTGCTCCGCAGATGACTGTAGATTTTCTTTCTTCTCAGTGTCTTTGTCATAGTTAAAACTTAAGACACATCCTAAATAATAGAAATCGGATATTTCTGTAAAATTTTCTCATCTGCTATTATTTTCGATCTGACTGGATGCTCACCTTTGAAGATCATTACATTTGTCTTACCCGCAAATATAATTAAATTTTAGTGTGTAGTGTTTTGGCTCAATTGTTATACTGCTCTTAATAAAATATCACCTTTTTTGTTTGTTTATCACGTCATCAGTACATAATAGAGTGTGTAGTGATACGCTAGATGCTATTTTATTTCCTAACTGTGAAACGTCCCCTTTGAACAATTTATACACGAGACTGTCCTTAACCTGACACACAATACTTTGTTAGCGCAACGCAATCTGACTTTCAAAATTCCCTACAAAAGAATGGCCCTGACTAACATTAAACTATACCTTTCACAAATCACTTACCTCACAAAAATCTTCGCTGCTCAAGCTACTGCAATACAGCAAGCGCCACTACTGCCAGCTAAATAAAAGATTCAAACTACTAAAGGCACTAACTACTGATAGGGATAGTTAGCAAATGAAAGATATTAATAGAGAACAAACAATGTATTTACCTTAATATCATCACAA
Source organism: Schistocerca serialis cubense (assembly GCF_023864345.2). Taxonomy (NCBI): domain Eukaryota; kingdom Metazoa; phylum Arthropoda; class Insecta; order Orthoptera; family Acrididae; genus Schistocerca; species Schistocerca serialis. Next base: position 272,537,459 of record NC_064642.1, read on the forward strand.
GTCATAATATATATATCAGTTCATGACAAATTGCAAACCTCCGCCATCTCTCTCCCCACATCCACCACTGCTGGCGGATCACCTCCAACTGCGCAACGCTACGCGCTGTTCACAGCCAAATGAAAGATATTAATAGAGAACAAACAATGTATTTACCTTAATATCATCACAAGTCATAATATATATATCAGTTCATGACAAATTGCAAACCTCCGCCATCTCTCTCCCCACATCCACCACTGCTGGCGGCTCACCTCCAACTGCGCAACGCTACGCGCTGTTCACAGCCAGCTGCCTAACACTACAATGGCGAGTATTACAACAATGCAAAGCAGACACAGACTGCCCACAGCACAGCCAGTGATTGTCATACAGAGGTGGCGTTACCAATAAAAAACCTAAACAGCCTACTTACATAGAGAAAACATAAACAGCCTACTTACATAGCCCCCATGCTCCCCACAAAAATTTTTACAAATGGTGTTGGGCACTGGCCAATACAGATTTGACAAAAATTTTTCACAATTACAGTAACAAAGATATAAAATGCACACACTTATTAATATTATGTTGGTCAAAAGATCAAAATTTCTCACAGTCCATAAAGACAGTCCACATTGTTCATCACAGTAAAAATGCAGAGTTTTTCTCAAAGTCCAAGCAGTAAAAGAAAATGCACATAGAAGTAGTGGATTTCCATGCAGTCTTGAAGAAGTAGTGTTGACCTTCCAACGGAAAGACAGTGCTGACTCTCGACATGCAGACAGGTAATGGGCCACAACAGAGCAAACCCACAGCAGAGTCATTCGAAGTTTGGAAGAATATTGGTAGGTAGGTCATCACAGAGCAGACCCACTGGAGTCCTGGTAGAGATTGTGGTATTGGTGGGCCACCAGAGGTGCAGACCCACTGCAGTCCTTGTAGAAATAATGGCGTTGGTAGGTCATCATAGATGCAGACCCACTGTAGTCCTTGTAGAGATAATGGTATTGGTGGGCCACCAGAGGTGCAGACCCACTGTAGTCCTGGTATAGACGGCCAGCAGCCATCCGTTGCGACTGTGCAGGTGCACAATCACCATCGAAGATTCTTGCAGAGAATATAGCAAGTCCATAAACCACCACTTGTGCACTCAGAAAGTTTTTCTTTTAATTGTCCTTAGAACCAGCAATGCTGTTATCCAGTCCCTTGCTGAATTACCAACACACGTGCAAACACTATCAGTCCCTACTTCTCACATATTGTCCATATACTATGACCAACAGAAACGTGTGCAGTGAAATGGAACTTACAAGTTAATAATATCATGAACTGGTGACAATTACAATTTTATAACAGAAGAATACAATAACAAAGGTACAAAATACATCATTAAAGAACATAACAATACAGATAACATTTGTAGTAAAACAGGCGTTACAAAAGAATAGAAATACACATATACGTCAGTGTTACAGGAATTATGACATGAGTACATACATAAAAGATCACAATAACTTTTGAAACATCAACTTCACACATTAGCATTAACACAAAACAGAGTAAATAATGTCTAAACATCTTTACAAAGTAAATAACATATTATTAATGCCAATTATATTCGAGGATAACAGTATTCCTCATCATAGTGAATGTAGCTTAATATTAAAAGAAGAAAAAATTCTATGAAACTACACAGAGACAGGAAGAAAGCAAATACACAAGGGTACACAAACACATAGTGGGATAACACCAATAGGAAAGGACAGGGTTCGTTTTCAGTGTAACATTTGGTACTGCAGTCCAACCCAAAACTTCATATATCTTTCCTCTTATTTCATCCTTTGTTTCCACCAAAAAAATTCTATCTAAGCATGCTTTCTGTATTTGTATGTTCACACATTTCTTACCTCAACATTTATTTCCAAGAAAATCCTACCTAAACCTGTTTTCTGTACCCTTTTTTTTGTATAACTTTTCAATGCATTTCTTCCAATTCATCGCAACTCATTCTCTTCTATAGTCTACCCCCTCTTAATCTAACTTAAATCTACTGAGCTCAGATGCTAAACTAAGGGACGAGGCAATGCAGCAGCACAAAACAATTAACACAAACATCAATGACAAAAATACAAATGCCAAAGCAATTGCAATATTACAACTAATATAGGGCACTGTGCAGCAAAAAAAAAAAAAAAAAAAAAATCTGGCTTAGCAGAGTAACACAAATTAAAGTTCAGTAGCACTATGCCTGGCAAACAGCAGCTTATATCGAAACATGACATAGCTCAAGCAGAAAAAATAGTACACTAAAGATAACAATGCAGATAAGGCAAATGTATAATCACATCTTAATGTCTAAGTAATTAAAGTGGTGCACCACAAGAAGTTATTCTACCAAAAAGTTACCAATTACTTGAAAAGAAAATTATGAATGCAGTTACTAGTTCCTTCTTATTGTTCTTTCCTTTCCAAGTGCTCCTTTTTTAAAGAATGTGGATCATAAAATAATTATTTAATAGATCTGTTGACAGAAAGTGTTCACATTAGCAAATGCATTTTATTTTATAAAAGCAATGCTGCAACACAGCTGGAAAACAGATGTCAAATGAAATAAGCAACTATGAAAAGCAAAGCATAAAAATATCATTCAGTAGTCATGTGACATTTCATAAGTTAGTAGCTCTCAACTCTCGTAGAAAGACGCTTGTCGTAATCAGGTGTGCAGATATACGAATATTTCCCATCAATTCATAAGCATTTCAGTAATTAGCACAAAGTGCGAGTAATCATATGTTTTCAAGTAACGAGGGTGTCGCATTAGCGATGAAAGGCACACCCTAATGGCTTGTTCTCCAGGTGTTTGACACGTCCCAGGTCCCCCTTTTTTTTCTACCTGTGCCGCTGAAAAGGGCTCGCAATAATGGCTTTTTCTCCAGGCGTCTGACACAGCTGGGTGCCCGCGACGCATTACGTGCAGGTGGTCACTTAACTTTCGTACGGAAATATTTACGACAGCAGTTTCTGCTACCGTTGCAGTCTCATTTAAAAATATTTCACAGGTCAAGAATTAGCGTTGCAAATCTGTAGAAACAAAATCCTATAAATATAAGTGTCAAAAAAAAATATTCGTCAGCATTGTGATACAGTCACACATTTCATAACTCTTAAAGTACGTTTCTTGGTTTCCAACATCCTTTTCATAAATCAGAGTCCCTAAACACTACTCATTATTCCTTACCTCATTATACATATACATATTCGTCGACACTTCTTCAATATTTCATCGTGAGAAATACGTAGCATAATAAACATTCCTCAACAACATAATACACATCGTCGTCGTAATAATAACATCATAACACTTCAGTCAAATCTCAAAATCGTCGTAACTTCCTCCAATAATTTCTAAGCCTAAAATAATTCTCTGCTCATGTCAAAAGTGTCAGCTGCCTCAAACGTACTTTAAAAATCATGATCTCATACCAAATACATCATTCAAAGCTCTCATAGTATCACAATGATTCCGAAAAAATATGAACAGTTTACAAAGTACAGACAAAATACAGTTTCATAAGTGTGAAGTTATCCAACGGTGTAATTGCGTAAACATCTGTCACTGATGTAGTAAAAAACATGTTTATCTCTCAGTTAAATGATCAGATAGCTGTGTAATTTGTGTGTTAGAGAAATATGGTACCGATGTGTAAAGTTGTATAAGCAAATACCATATTAGCTAGGGCTCCTTGTGCTTGCCAGAAGGCGTGTACCCCCCTGAGGATTAATGTAATTATACCCTCAGGTGTTACAGATTACAGCAATGAAATGAAATGTATCACTGAAAACTTTCTTTGTAATTCAAAAATCTTTAAAAATAAATGTTTTAAGTACAAAATTAATCACTGAAATGCGTGTCCTGTAGCGCTAAATGTGCATATTGTTGTAAGATAATCTCTGTGAAAGTGTCGTAGTTATTTTCCTCCAAAAGCTAAGTTCTGCAGAAGCCAATGTACTTACCTCATGATAAACAAAAGTGAAATGCTTTGCGTAGAGATATCTTAGTTATTACGCTTATTGTTGTGATAATGAAAGTACTGTGCTGTAACGTATTGTTGTGCTATGGAAAAGGCTGTCTCCTTGTAGCTATACCACAAAAGTTACTAATAAAACATGTTTTGATTTCCAGAAGAATTCAGAAAACTGTGCAGATATAAAACAGATACACCGCAAAAGCAACATTGTAAATTGTCACTCATTAGTAGCGTCGTGATAAAAATCGTGTAGCTGTCACATAAACTAACCTCTGTGTCATCTGGTATCTCTCAGAAAGCACTTTAAATTCAGAATGTATTTTCAAATAAACCAAAATGTTGCATTAAAATCTCATTAGCAGTACTGGTAAATGTTCTAAGTATGTGAGCCTTATAGTCGTTACGTAATCGTGCAACAAACAAGCAAGAATGTACACACACAATAACACTGTGACGTCTGTTTACTATAACAATGCATTCGTCATTTCTGTTTAAATAAGTTCTCTTGGTTCTTGATTGGATATTTAACTTCAAACATTGTTGCATGGTAACAGTTTCTAAAGCATACTAGTAACGTGAAGTGAAACGTTTTATGGCAAAGACAAAGTTAAAAGCAGATTATCTGTCAATAAATGGTTTTACATGAGAAATGTGGTGTAAACCTTTACTCTTCCTAGTACGCAGAGTTTCAACTTCAACGCAATTATCATGTGGTATACGTCGGATTCTGTAAGGTCCATTGTAAACTAGAAAGAATTTGTGACTCAAGTGTTTCTTCTTATGTGACAATGAATGAGCTTTAATGAGAACTTTCTGACCAATATACAATTTCTTTGCATTTGCTTCACCGTGTAGTTTTCTCCTTTTGTCTGCTGCAGATTTTATATTTTTAAGAGCCAAATCAATTATGTCTTTGTGTCGAAGTTTACGTGTATTCGGGAAAGGTACAAGCTCTCTGATTCTGTTCGGTGGTTCTTCATTCTTCAGTACAAGAGTAGGTGGTAAAGCAGTGGAGTCGTGAGGCATTTCATTCAGCACGTTTTGAAATAAGTGTAAATATCTGTCCCAATGCTGATGCTTTCTGTGACAATAAAGTCTGCAAAGCTTATTGATTTCTTTCATAATCCGTTCAGACGGGTTGCAATGTGGTGAGTACAATGAAATAAAAACAGGTTTGATTTTATGGTTGCGAAGCATGCGTGACCAAACAGCAGATCTGAATTGCGGTCCGTTATCTGAAATGACTTTACTAACGTGTCCAACTTCACGTAAGAAATTTTTAACAAAGGCGTTGGATACAGACCGTCCAGTGGCTTTACGTAACGGAGTGAAAGAAACAAATTTTGAAGTAAGTTCAACAGCGACTAGAACGTACGAAAATCCCTTGGATGTTCTGACAAGCGGTCCCAAGAGATCAACAGCAGCAAATTCTTTTAATTTAGCAGGAATAATAGGAAACAACGGAGCACGATGTGAGACAGTAGATGGTTTCGCCTTTTGACAAAGTTTACAAATAGACAAGACTCTTTGAATTCGCTTTTCCATATTGTTAAAATAACAAGTCGTTCGAAGAATATGATAACATTTTCGTGGGCCAAAATGTGCGTAGCTGAAATGAATGTACCAAATGAGCTTATTAACAAAATCGTCTGGAATGCAAAGTACCCATAGCTTGTCATCAACAGTGCAGCGTTTGAAGAGTATGTTGTTTCTAACCAGGTAATAATGCCGAATCTGTGTGTGTGTCTTTTCATGCCATTTGCTCTTGATGTCTTTCCAAATCGGATCTTTATCTTGTTCATGAGCAATGTCCTTTAAAGATGTGGTGATGAAGTTTTCAAAGGTGACTTTCTGAATGTAAAGAATACTGAAATTTTTCTCAAGGTTGCCTTCTGTGGTACTTTTCTCAAGCCCAGCCGGTGCGCGTGACAGTGCGTCCGCAACAATGTTCTCCTTGCCGGGAATGTAGACTATTGTGAAGCGGAATTCTTGCAGAAACAATGCCCAACGTTTTAACCTGTCATGATTTAATTTTGAAGACATAAGAAATTGTAATGCACGATGATCACTGTATACTTTTACGTGCTTACCAGAAAGAAAGAAACGGAATTTGTTAAATGCCCAAACGATAGCTAAAGCTTCTAATTCAGTAACGGAATAATTTTTTTCAGATTTTGTTAGCACTCGGCTAGCAAAAGCAATGGTTTTCTGAACGGTAGTGTCATTTTCTATGGCTTCTTGAAATAAATGGGCACCAAGACCGACTTTAGAAGAATCCGTACTAAGGCAGAAATCTTGTGACAGATCAGGATGAGCTAGTATTGGCGCGTGAAGTAACGCTTCTTTCAAAGAATTGAATTCCAACTGTGCTTGTTCGTCCCAGTTCCAAAAAGTATTTTTTCCAGTGAGAGAACAAAGTTTTGGTGTAACTAGAATTTGCATATTCAGAAAACGACGGTAAAAATTTACGAGACCTAGAAAACTGCGGACTTGTCTTTTTGTGGATGGAACTGGAATGGCTCTGATTGCTTCTAACTTTTCAGGATCCGGCTGAATGCCTTCAGAAGAAATAATATGTCCCAAAAACCTCACCTTTGACCTACCGAATTCAGACTTTTCCAAGTTAACTGTAATTCCAGATTCTGCAAAAATACGTAACAGACTGTTGAGGATGCGATTATGTTGTTCCCATGAAGCTTCCGCTATTAGAATATCGTCCACATATAAGGTGATGTGACGTTTTAAGAACTCAGGTAATATGGAATTTAGCCCGCGAATAAATGCTGCTGAAGAAATGTTCAAACCAAAGGGAAGTTTCCGAAACTGATAACAAACGCCGAAACAAAGGAAAGCTGTGTATTTTCTGCATTCTGGATGAAGTTCGATCTGATAAAAGCTGGATCTGAGATCAATGGAAGACAACACTTTTACACCATTAAAATTTTGAAGAAGTTCTTCCATCGTCTGCGGCCTGTCTGTTTCAGGAATAATGATAGTATTGATTTGTCTCGAATCTAAGACAAGTCTGATCGATCCATTTTTCTTTTCAACAACATGTAATGGATTGTTGTATGAGCTTACTGCAGGCTCAATAATGCCCTCGTCAAGCATAGATTGTATTTCTGTTCTAACACGGTCCCTATAATGTGCTGGAATTACATATGGTCTAACACAAAATTTAGTATGCTCACGAACACGAAATTGGTATTGAAATCCCTTGATTGTTCCTGTTTTATGAGTAAAAACTGTGGAATGTGCTTGTAAAATCTCAAAAAGGTCCTACCTATCAGTGTCATTACAATTCTCAATTGTTTGAATTTTATTCTGAATTAACTTATTAATGTCAAATGCGCCGTCGATATCATCCCTGTCAGTACTTGCAGAGTGATTGTTAGTGTCTAGTTCCGTAGAAAAGTCTGAACTGTTGTCTAACAGAAGGTAAAGCCGATTAATTTCCTCGTCATGGTTTGAGAGCCAGTCTTCAAATTTCAAAGCTATTGACTTACCTTCTTTCTCTAAACTTATTTCAGCATCGTGAAAGCTTAAGATTGCTTTGTATTCATTCAAAAAGTCTACTCCCAATATAATTTCCGTCGACAATAATGGAACAATAAGAAAGTTTATAGAGAAGCTGTGGCTTTGACAAAAGAATTCTAAATTGGTTTGCTGGCGTACATCTACACTTTTTCCAAAGATTGCACCTTGTAATTTAATCTTACGTAACGGAAGTGTAGGGCAATCGTTCGATTTGTTACATTTGCTAAAGGCTGTTTCACTAATTACTGAGATGGGACTGCCAGAGTCAAGTACTGCCGTAAATTTTACGTCATTTACTGTAATGTGAATCACAGGATATGCAATATTGTTATGTTTTATGTCGTGTTCCTGGAGTAAGATGTCCCTAATGTCTTCCATTTTTACGTAATTACTAGCTACGGCAGCTGCGTCGTTAGTGTCATAAGAACGTTTTGTGGCTGCCAGCGGTGTGAGTCATTGCCTATTGTCTCTTTGTTGGCTCGCGTCGTTATTGGGATTTGGAGACCTAACTTCTACAAATTCACCGTGACGAGAGGGCCCTGCTCTGTTTGAATCCCGCCAGTTCTGATGCAGTTCAGGTCTATCGTTACGATCATATCGTCTGTCGTCATGTCGGTAGATGCCATAGTTTCTTTCTTGTCGGTCACGTGGTGGAGAATTTCTCCCTGAATCGAAACTGCGCGCTGGACCGTTGCGTCTAAAGTTATTCTGTCTCCCCTGATAATATTTATTTTGGTTCCCATATTGTCTGTTTCTCTGATTGTCTCTGTGATAGTCATTACCACGGAGAGGTGATCTTTCCCTGTAGTTATTACTACTCTGCCAACGGTTGTCATACGGGTGTTGTCTATTTTGGTCACGATTTGTGTTGTGAGAATAGCCTTGTCGTGTCCAGTTATTACTTCTTTCATCGCGGATTTGCGACGGATGTGACCTGTAATTGTTGTGTTCCTGGTTTCGCGTTCCGCGATTGTCAGTGTCAATTTCTAATTCTTGTAACAGTCCCTGAAAAGCTTCAATGTCGTCTTTGCAACGTCCTGCTAAAATAATATGTCGTAAATGTTTAGGCAGTTTGATTAAGCAAATGCGGATGAGTTCTGAGGGGCTGTATGGGTTTGACAGGTATTGATTCTTGTGCAACATGTCTTCAAAATATTTCACAAGACTGGAAAATTCAGATTGTTCGAAGTGTTTCATCATTATGATGTTATGTTTTACACGGTCTTGTGTAGCTTGAGACCAATATGCTGAGAGGAAGGCATGGTAAAATTCTCCCTCACTGTGGCAATCGTGAATGACCGATCGCATTCTTACAGCTGGTTCATTCTCTAAGTAGCCACACATAAATTCTAATCTGTGTTCTAACGACCAGTTGGGAGGAAAACAATGAGAGAATTGATGGAGCCATGCTTGTGGATGAATGTCGTTGCCAGAATTCTTAAATGTTTTGAATTTACGTGTAGTAATGAACAGCTTATAGTCAAAATCATCATGTCGGCGAGTCGCATATCGGTCATTGTTAGGTCGTGTCGGCCGTTCCATCTCAAAATTCGATGCACATTGCCAATTTCTTTCATAACTTCCGAAATGCCCTGTGTTATTATTTTGTGGCTGTTCCGTATTTCTGTGTCCCTCTTCCCGTATTGGGGCGCGAGTATCCTCTGAAATACGTAATTCTTGTATTAACTGTGTCAGCTGATCTTGTACTTCCCGGATTTCTCTTTGGTGTTGCGTATTAATCTGATTCTGATTTTGTTTGAATTTCCTAATTTGTTCGCATTCTTCAGTGTCAGTGAAGGCTACAGGTCTTGTGTCATTCAGATCATCATCTACCTTTGTAGATAAGTTAGTGACCTGATCCGAAAGTTCAGCTACTTTCTCCGATAGTGAACACATTTCCCCAGTGTGTTTTTCTGAACCAAGTTTCAGAATGTCCATTTGTGTTGAAATCGAATCTACTGTGTCCTTTAAGTTTTCCTGAGTTATTGCAAGTTGCGTAACCGAATCGGTAGATGCAACTGAGTCAATTTTAGCCCACAAGGTCTCATGATTTTCATGAACAATGGCTTGCAGTTCTTTTATGGCTGCTTCGTGATTCTGTAATGCATTTTCATGCCGCGAAAAAATAGGTTGAAAATGCTCACAAATTTGTGTTTTTACGTCATTACAGACTTTTTGACATTTCGATTCAATGTTATGTAACTCAGTAGTTAAATCTTCACGTGTTTGTTCAAGTGTGGTGTGAAGATTTTGTTCCATTGCGTCTAACTGTTGCTGTGTTTGTCTCTGGTGTTGTTCCATTGTGTCTAACTGTTGCTGTGTTTGTCTCTGGTGTTGTTCCATTGTGTCTAACGTTTTAAGATTTTGTTCCACTGTGTTTAACTTTTTGAGATTTTGTTCCACTGTGTCTAACTTTTTAAGATTTTGTCCCATTTGTCTCTGATTTTGTTCCATTTGTTGCATTAATTGCAATAATAATGTATTAGTGTCTGGAATCTGTTTCTCTACGCTTTTCGGCAGTGCATTTGCACCGGCAACATTCACATTTTGACAAGCAGAAAATGCGTCTTGACTTATTTGAGAAAACGGTGATAACCCAAAACCTGAATCTACAGTATTTGCGAAATTGTGTCCTGTCATTTCGGATTCCTGAGGCGACCTGTTGCCGACCGATCGATCGATAATGCTTCCCTCTTCACTAATTGTTTCACTGTCCGTGCCATTGTTTGCCGCCCGCTCCATTTCCCTATGCACGATAACCAAATTACTACTTTGAACATCAGTTAATTCATTACTCTGCGGCGCTAACACACTGCCTTCGTCTTCACTGTCATTTCTCAGTTTACTTTGGAGCCTAGTATTACGTTTTTCACACGCCATTATTGTCACAGTATTTCACACGACAACACAGAAAAACACAATTTGAAGAGCAAAATAAAATAACGTAGCAATGGAAATAATGTCTAGTTAATTGCAGCTGCGAAATACTTGGTGCAAATCTACATGCATGCCACAACTGTTTTACTCTACAACAATGAAAAACTACAACTACAAAGGAGATTCTCTCTACAATTACGCGCTAGCAATAAACAAAAGCTACACTAAATACACAAACTACAAGAAAAATCAGAAGATTCCAGTGAGGTGTCCTAGGCTAAGGGTCGACATATGAAACGTCCCCTTTGAACAATTTATACACGAGACTGTCCTTAACCTGACACACAATACTTTGTTAGCGCAACGCAATCTGACTTTCAAAATTCCCTACAAAAGAATGGCCCTGACTAACATTAAACTATACCTTTCACAAATCACTTACCTCACAAAAATCTTCGCTGCTCAAGCTACTGCGATACAGCAAGCGCCACTACTGCCAGCTAAATAAAAGATTCAAACTACTAAAGGCACTAACTACTGATAGGGATAGTTAGCAAATGAAAGATATTAATAGAGAACAAACAATGTATTTACCTTAATATCATCACAAGTCATAATATATATATCAGTTCATGACAAATTGCAAACCTCCGCCATCTCTCTCCCCACATCCACCACTGCTGGCGGCTCACCTCCAACTGCGCAACGCTACGCGCTGTTCACAGCCAGCTGCCTAACACTACAATGGCGAGTATTACAACAATGCAAAGCAGACACAGACTGCCCACAGCACAGCCAGTGATTGTCATACAGAGGTGGCGTTACCAATAAAAAACCTAAACAGCCTACTTACATAGAGAAAACATAAACAGCCTACTTACAACTGTACATCATCTATATACTCCATAACTAGGACGCCAAAATACAAAGTGGGTGATAGACTATACCCTTTGTATATTAAAATTTCCTCCTATATTTCCGAGTCTGAACTTCTAAAGTCTGAGGTATTTACACTTTTAAGCTGTATGGTATTAGTAAAGTGTTTCTAATATTTTCCATAAAGGAGGTCTTTTAACTCTATCAAATATTTTCTCGTAATCGATTTATGACAAACGTACATCTAAGCCCAAGTACCGAAGTTTTTCACTAAATTGTCTTATTATAAGCCCATTACAATTACACGAGCGTACCTTGCTGACGTCCGATTGTTTTTAATTAATGAAATCGTGATGCGGAGGAAATCCCAAAAGAACGGAAAATGGATACTACAATCCTGACAAACAACTAAAAAGTACCGAATCTTGCGACGGACATAAAAGAAGAATGAATTTTTATGGGGATATCCACACACTTCTATCAACAAGACTCAACCAAAAATGGCTCAAAAACCATACCCTGGATCCAGATCAAAAGAGATATACGTCCATCGGACATTATTGACGAAACTTATACAGACAAAAAAAGTAGAAAATGGGAAATTCTGCCAGGCCAGGTGCAAAGTTGACCAAAGAAAGAAAAAGAAGCCATGGAGAGAAAATGAGAGCTCGTTCGAAACTCTAATTCATGAAGTACAGCAGCTTTGTGTGCTCCGATAGGCTCGAATAGCACGTAATTATATTAATAATAGCTTCCTTCTCTGTTTGTATTACACCATAAATTTATGGGATGGCGTATTCATTGATTTTATGTTAATATATCAGGCTAACGTTTCCAGCATCGTTCTCTGTTTTATGAATATGTCTCACAAGTTTAAAGTCTACATTCTGTCTTCCGTAAATGACATGCTCAACAATAGCAACGAATCTCTCGCAAGATCCTCTGTGCTAACGTCTTGCTAATTACTTTCTTTTAGTAGTTTTCTGTTTATTCACTTCTCAGTTTCGTCCATTTTCGTAAGTAATCGTTACAAGATATTTTTATCTTTAATTTATTGGCTATTTCAGCCTTCCATATATTCAAATCCCTTCTCCAGTTTGATGCTTTACTTTTTCCTAGTAAGTCATTAACTATTTAGCAACACTAAGTTTAACCATTAATATAATAGTGGAATGAAACGCCAACTTCCAGAAGAAAAAGTAGAAAGAGTAGAAGAAGAGATAGTATGTGCATAATATGAAACGTCAACACCGTTCCGCCTCGTGTGTAGCCAGCACTGTTTATGACATCAGTATGTGGTTTTAAATTACCTAATTAGCAGTGGTAACGTAAATTATTTCAGTTCTTTCAATGGCAGGAGGACGAAAGATGAAAGACATTGTTGTTTATATTTTATCGTGTAGTGCACGAACAGCATGTTATGGAATATGTATTTCTACAAAACATTATAGCTTCTTCGTCCAAATTACGTTCGTAATGGTAAAATATGATTATGTGATACGTTATCGCCTAACCAAGCGGAGGAAGGACTTCTGTTTTTTCTTTAACATTTTTTAAAAAGATTGCACATCCATCTCTGTAGCTAAGAGCTCAGCGTGGCTGACGGTCATGCGGAAGATTCGGGTTCAGTTCCCGGTACTGCCAGGGAACTGGATATATTCAGCCTTGTGATGCCAACTGAGGAGCTAACTGATTGAGAAGTATCGGCTAGTACGTTTGAAAAGCCGACATTGTCCGGGAGACGGGTGTTCTGAACCCACCTTCCTCCATACCGCACCCGCATGACGCAAGATGCGAGAGTGTGTCACGGTGGTCGGTCGGTATCATGTGGTCCTCAGTGCTTGAATTCAGAGTTACCTTTTTAAGTTACCTTAAAAAAGTCAGGTAATTCAGACCCATTTCGTACAGGAAACGAAACTAATATTCTCCAGAGTTTTCACGCAACCGGATAGTAAAGATTTCAGGAGACACACATCTCTTTATATGTTTCGAAACGAAGAAGAAACTTCAAAAGCCGAGCCTGGGAGGGGGATTGGCAACAGAAAGATTTTCCTAAAGGCGTACCCTTTTCTTTTTTTTGTATTTCAGATGAGAACGAATAGTTTACGAATTATCAATAAATGGCAGCCAAATACATTACATCGGACTTCAATTAAAAACAGAAGTAGACAAAGAAATTACGTAGACTGAAGGTGTAGGGGAAGAAAAGAAAGGAAAAGGATGGAACTAATAATACCAGCGGTATCGGGACTTTATGCAAAATCACTGGCGGCAAGTAAAAATATGTTATGGACGGAGACTCGAACCCGAGAATTCCAGCTAACTAGACAGCTGCATTAACAACTGCGTCCCCCTGAAACAGAGTTCATGGTAAATGCGTTTACTAACTCGGCACGATCCCCAGCCGACTCACACTCCCACCTAACCTAGCGCCATCTGCCCGCAATCCCCGTCCATGTCCGCCAAACTCGCTAATTTTAGATCCCCACTGTAGTTCGAGTGTAACTCTATATCCACACCGAAGGTTGTGAATTCATTGTCCATCGAGGTGACTCAGTCACATGAACGCGTGATTAACGTCTGTTCTTTCGGAGATGTCCGAAAGTTTGAATAAGAACGAAGGAAATTGCATCTGTATATTCGTAAGTATGCATAGGTTAGTTTTTTTACATAACTTCTGTGCAGTGATCCAGATGCTAGGATGCAGCAAAACAGCAATGAAAACACGGAGAGGCCCATGGGGTAGGCTACTGCATGAGTGTAGGATAAAGAGCCATCAGCCTGTCGGCGAGATGAAGTATTTTGTGCGTCAAAATCCTTACTTCTCGACAAACTCTCCTCTTGGTTGTACACAGTTTTACGTTTTGCCCGAGATTATATACCAGTGTTAAATTACGATCCTGGTTCAAATGGCACTAAGCACTATTGGACTTAACATCTGTCATCAGTCCCCTAGACATAGAAGTACTTAAACCTAACTAACCCAAGGACATCACACACAGCCAAGCGGGAGGCAGTATTCGAACCTGCGACTGTAGCAGCAGCGCGGTTCCGGACTGAAGCGCGTAGAACCGCTCGGTCACAACGGCCGGCTACGATCCTGGAAGAAATGGGAAATTCTCCTTCTACGGCTGTCAAAACATTCCATAAACTCAAAGCATTCAGACTGATCATAATGCAGAATTATTTTGATGAAGTCAGAGTATCAATGTTCGAAAAACTGGTATATGTTTCAGAAAATCGTTACTGAAATTTGTCGGTTTTGACGTGGCCCTAATCCAGTTTTTTTCACACGGATGAGCAAAATTACTGTGTCCACTGTCCATCGCAAAAGTCAATGCTACGAGTTTGTGTCGTAGGCACGTAGCCCTGTATGGAAACTATACAAGCGGTGGTGAGACGAATTGAATAACGACGATACGGGTCAATAAGTGGGAAGTCTATTGACATAAGTGACAAATGGTTCAAATGGCTCTGAGCACTATGGGACTCAACTGCTGTGGTCATCAGTCCCCTAGAACTTAGAACTACTTAAACCCAACTAACCTAAGGACATCACACACATCCATGCCCGAGGCAGGATTCGAACCTGCGACCGTAGCAGTCGCACGGCTCCGGACTGCGCGCCTAGAACCGCGAGACCACCGCGGCCGGCGACATAAGTGACCCTAATAAACAGTAGCTTATTTGTTTGTAGGCTTCCACTGCCAGAGTCAATTTGGATAAAATCATTTGCGATATTAGGCACTTCGTTATGAAGCACTAATACGTCACTTGGTCCGAGAAGCAAGCAGTTTGTAGCCCTGAATAGGACCTCTGCAAATTCGGTCGAAACATCGGCAGTTTAGTTCTTTTGGTGTTTCTAAATGAGACGACTTAATACCCAAAATGATTTTGTTCAAAAAGGCCAAATTATTATTGTGCGGCACCTAGAAGAAACTTCGGGAACGGTGAAGCTGGTCGGCTGCTCGCTTGCTTCTGTCGCCAGCATCTATGCATTGTGGTTAAAGAAATGTGCAACCAGTACTAGGCGACCATGCGTTGGCCCTCCACGTCTCCTCACAGAGCGTGAAAATCGGATGACACTCTGAAAGTTAGGACTAAGTGCAATTTTCGACCTACCTGAGGACATTTTTCTCCACTTACGTAGTGAAACAAATGCCACTATGGATCCCACAGGTATAGTCTACATATCTCGTAAAACACGTGAATTTCGAACGGCTGCTCACAGTGATTTATGCTGAATATTCTCCATTCAAAGGATAAGCTCTATAGGATACAGAGGAAAGCTCATAGCAGCAACATTATTTGTTCAAAATATTGGTTATTGAATAAGAAGTAGTTAAAGGTGGGCACTTGCTTCAAGGGATGTATGATACTGTATGATATGAGTATGATATTCTTATTATGTACTATTACATGTTAATTTCTATCAGTTGCAATGAATCTAACAAATGCACATGTGAACAGATAGACTACATAAAAAAATCATTAATACGTCAGTTGATTATAGGGACAAGTTACTGAGTCGAATAGTGGAATCTACCGGTTTATGGAAGAGGCACTTTACTTGTCAAAAGGCTCAAAGGTGAAGCCAAAGATTTCGCTATGGTACTATGAATCTGCGAATGTTGCCAACAATGAGATGATACGGAACATTTTCTTTATACATTTTTGGACGATTAGAGACCTTCAGTGGAGCCAGTACAGTTTTTAACTCTTTGTCAGATGCTTAATAAAATGACTGAATGTTATGAGAGTGGATGTCTTATTTGAACTGTTTTTATAGAATCCTCCTGCAGGAGATAATACTTCGAGAATCCATAATTTCAACGAATAGGATATCATGGAAAAAATAATGAGCGGCGTTGAGCTTGTCGACAAGAATGTCCTCTTTTAAGGACCTATGCGCTTATCCTATGTCAGAGATGAACTACTTGGGTCCGAGCGTCCTACAGTATCTCGCCATACATCTTCAGCAGTCTGCCTGGAACGTTTCATACAGCCCTACCCATCGCCACTCACCAAATTCCTCATTGGTAAACAGAGAAACAGGATTTCACTTCAGTAAGGCATTGGAACCAGCGTTGGCGGCGCTACGTCGTCGTCGCCTGCGGGAAAACTAATCCTGCAGTGACACATCGAGGGGTCTCAGAGGCAGGGTGGCTGAGCTGAGCATAAGCAGTTTGCCTGGCAGCGCGGGTCCGTGGTACGTATTTCCGTCAGAGGCCCCTGTGAAGGTCCTTCACTCCACCTACTAGCACATTCTTAGAGAGTTACGTATAAACTGGTTCACCACTATAGCTCCCCGGAGTCACACCTAGTGATGATAAGCCGCAGACTTGTTGAAATTTTGTGCAATTTTCACAATAGGAACCGCCACCACAGGCTAGAATCTTTAGAGTTTGCTTTCGGCCAGAACCCAATTGTGAGAAGTAATTCTCATAGCTAATTACACGGATGATTTCCTCTTTGTGAGAACTAATTCAGATCCTAATTCAGACCAAAATACTTTACGACAGTACCGAATTATTATTTTTTTTCCATACTCTAAGAGGCTTTTTGTATAAATCCGTTTAACTCGTATTACCACTTTCTCCATGTTAGGACGATGTCTTTTGGTCTTGTCTTTGCATTATACACGCTACTGGCGTGGGTAGAAAAATCTCATCGTATGAAACGAATAAGTCAGAAAACATGACTAACAACAAGGCTTATCTGGTAAAATTCATCACATTACCACAGGTTGGGAAAATTCCCACAAGAAGGCAGTGAATTTACGAAACAAAACGCCTGTGAACAGCTGGCTGCAAGTATTTTTCAGGCGGAGACAATAGTGGCAGGAATTATCGATAAGATGGGACATTCATTTCTTCGTAGATGACAATTTTACGTCAATATTGTAGCCTGAAAGCTCTGCTTTCCTGTAAAGCAGTTCAGATAACTAAAAATGGTTCAAATGGCTCTGAGCACTATGGGAGTTAAACCTAACTAATCTGACACCACACACATCAATGCCCGAAGCAGGATTCGAAACTGCGATCGTAGCGGTCACGTGGTTCCATACTGCAGCGCCCTAATCTGCACCCCCCCCCCCCCCCAACCCCTCCCCCCACCCCTATTCTTCTGATTTACATTTCGCAGGGTCTTAGTTAACCGTTACATATCTGTTGTTTATTATTGTTCTTTGCACATCAGAAAAAAATTAAAATACATCACCTTCAGATTTCATGATTATAAGCATTTTCGCATACAGCCTACTGTGCTCCAATGCTATTTGGGTTGTGCAATTTATTATCTTAAAAATATTAAATTGTGGTACTTGTAGAACAATTTACTTACATAGTCCAGATTTACTCACTAAACATCACAGAAAAAACGTATCAAACGAATCCAGACATATAAATTGATATCAGTGCCTCCTAGATTTGACTGCGTACGTCCCTTAGCGCAGCAAATATTATGTGACGCAGGTCGCATTCGATGCACACAATTTCGACCTGTAGTAGTCGATTAGCTACTGTTTTATAGTTGCAGATTCCCAAAAGGGATTTGAGATCTGTAGTTAGGAGCAATGTATTCTTCGACTGGACATCCCTACTTTACTGTGCCTTCCTTCTCAATTATCTCTGCAGCATGTATTAGTAAGAAATCACATAAAATATTTGAAAAATGTTAAGCTCCAGACATGGGCCTGTTATTGTTTGTCACACTGAATAAAAGCGGTTTGTTCTCTCTAGGCTTACAATCTGTTATGAGCTTAATGTGGAAAATATTGTTAACTGTGCGTAATAGTGTATGTTTTTAAAGTTAGAGGCATATACCAAAGTGCTTATATAGTTAATTAGATGAAAATATATTATATTTATGTGGTCTCACATGTTAAGTTTAGATATTTGGCCTGTTTTCAGCTTTATGCAGGGGTTTATGAAATTCTGATGGACATCAAAAGTTGAAAGAATTGTGAGTGTTGCTGATTGATCTCTAAGTGTAATTTGATTATGTAATCGTTTCTCTTTCCTGTCGCGTTCGTATGTAGCGAACACTGAGATATGGTCTGTAGACGAACCAGACAGTGGAACAGAAATACGTTCTCAGGCAGCTCCTGTATTATGAACTTCATAAAATATTTACGGCTCATCTCAACCACCTTACAAAAAGTGTACGACAGATCTGTTCCACCTGGTACACAGGAATTACGCGGCAGGTGAAATAGCGTCGAAAGCAGAGACCGAAAGTATCTCAGCATGACCCTGATTGACAACATAATTTGGTTCTCACTTAAGAGCAACATAGTGCAATCAGTTTCAATAAAAGTAATAGGCTATTATAATAAAAGGTTGAGTTATTCCCAGCAATCAGCAAAGCAATGCTCAATTCGCGTGAATAGCCGATCATGTTGGCACGCCGCTTCCAGCATTCGTGGAGGGGTGCCGGCACGGATCGAACAGACTGTCGTATTAACGACTTAAGTCGGTGCGCTAGACAGCCTGAATATGTTTTGTAGGTGGTTGTCCACATCAAATTACATGAATATAGGGATGGTATCAACGCCCTGATCCAGTTACACTATTCACAGCATTTAGAAAACATTCTCACACTTTCACACGGGACTACACGAGACGGAGGCAAATGAGGCACACAAACGTTGTCCCGGGAACAGGGGGGTGGTGGGTGGGGGTGGGGCTCAAGGGTGGCGACAGGATGGGTTTCCGGTTAACATCTACCACTAACATTGTCAAGACCGGATGAACATGACGACACTATCAAAGGAACACGATAACCGCAACAAAAAACAATACAGAAAGAAGCAGCGAAATAGTCTCTGCTTTCGACCTTTCAGGAATGAGAACGATCATTCCGAGGATGAACTGAGGAGGCAAAATAAACTCTGCGAGTACTAGTTTTCAATAATATCCCAATATGCAAATACAGTCCTGGAGGAAGCCCGTCACAGTCAGTTGATGATTGCTCATTCATGACGCCATAACGAAAATCCATCTTATACAGCACAAAAAATGCAAATACGTCGTGGGCAGAGTTACTGATGTAAATGAAGGGTATCTTTTCGACGTACCTGGCGGCTTCAAAGACATTTAAATCAAAACATCTTGACATCTTCGGGCATTTTACCTCGTCATATTAATACCCACGCCTTTGTGAAGTAAAGTAGCATGATACTTTACGTCATCCCCCCCTCCCCCCTATGGCCAATCCACACACATAAATTTTGTACCCGCATAAAACGTTTTTGGCTATTATATGTATGCTCTTCAGCAGCATGATATCAAATACGAGTATCGTTTACTATGGATGGCGAATCATCTGGATTTGTACACAGGATCGGGTACTTTGCCTTATAAATTGCCAGATGCACGATTGGCAACACCTCGCAGCACAGAGACCTCACTATAATGGGGAAGTAGCTCTAAACAGTAAAGGAGCGCCAGTACATCAGGATGTTTTGATTTAAATATCTTGGAAGTTGCCAGTTAAGCCGAAAAGCTGTTTTCCTTCTTTTACTTCCGAAACTCTGCCCTGGAGATGTTTGGCTTCTTTGTTTTATGATAGGGTCGTTCTTCATTCTGGTTCCCAATTTTTACTGTACCATGATATTGACATCAGACCGCCATAGCTTGGCAACTGACGTAGATTTTTTGCTAACTGGAGCGACGGCTGATTCTTTATAGGATATTTGTCTTTCGAACTATGTTCCTTATGTCGTTACATAGGATAAACCTTTCTCAAAAACAGGACAACTATTAATTACACATATTTGTTTACCTTCCAACAAAATTTGAACCGATTCACACAAGTTTAGAACACAGATGTGGCACGAATAAAAAATCACAAAACGGTCCTCTTTGCACGTTAAGTCCGAATACAGCAAAATATTTGAAAACGAGTTCTCAATTTTATTGTAAGAATGCAGTTTTTATTTAGTTGATTCACTTTGAACCGTTTCCACGCATTCAATTCACCTAAGAACCAATTTTACATTTTACAGTTACCTCTAATTTAAACCGTCCTATGTCGACAAAGGATAAAGATTACCGGATTAGAAAATTCCCATTGACCTTATCCATTTATCTATTTTCGTTCAAAGTTTGAAACGATTCCTACAAGTTTAAAGTATAGACGCGTATTTGCTCGTCAAATCCGAACGATGCACAAACGAATGGTGCCATTAGCTAAGCGTTAAATTCAGGGCAATTAACATATTTTGGAAAACGTATTAATCGATTCGTAGAATTTTCCTCGGCGTCTGCTCCGGATTGTCCTTCAAACCTCCCTTAATACACAGTAAAATACACACATCCAAAAAACGTTTGCATCCCCTCGGTTCCTACAGTTCCGGAACCTGAAAAGAAAATTGGAATAGAGATCAACATAAACAACATTTCCGCCCATTTTATTGCTCATGAAAATCACACACTGCGCGTTTTACCACCATATAGCCAGACCTTCAGAGATTGCTGTACACACCGGTACCCCTAATACCCAGTAGCACGTCCCTTGCATTGATGCATGCCTGTATTCGTCGTGGCATACTATCCACAAGTTCATCAAGGCACTGTTGGTCCAGATTGTCCCACTCCTCAACGGCGATTCGGCATGGATGCCTCAGCGTGGATGGTCGGTCACGTCGTCCGTAAACAGCCCTTTACAATTTGTCCTTAGTATGTTCGATATAGTTCGTGTCTGGAGAACATGCTGGCCGCTCTTCGAGCGATGCCGTTATCCTGAAGAAAGTCATTCACAAGATGTGCACGAAGGAGGCGTGAATTGTTGTCCGTTAAGACGAATGCCTCGCCAATACGCTGCTGATATAGTTGCTCTGTCGGTCGGAGGATGGCATTCACGTATCGTACAACCATTACGGCACCTTCCATGACCACTAGCGGCGTATGTCGGCCCCACATAATGCCACCCGAAAACATCAGGGAGCCACCACCCTGCTGCACTCGCTGAACAGTGCGTCTAAGGCGTTCAGCCTGACCGGGTTGCTTCCATACACGTCACCGACGATTGTCTGCTTGAAAAGATTTGCGACACTCATCGGTGAAGCGAATGTGATGCTAATCCTGAGCGGTCCATGCGGCATGTTGTTGGGCCCATCTGCACCGTGCTGCATGGTATCGTGGCTACAAAGTTGGACGTCGCCATGGACGTCGGGAGTGAAGTTGCGCATCATGCAGCCTATTGTGCACAATTTGAATCGTAGCACGACGTCCTTTGGCTGCACGAAAAGCATTATTTAACATGGTGGCGTTGCTGTCAGGGTTGCTCCGAGCCATAATCCGTAGGTAGCTGTTATTCATTGGAGTAGTAGCCCTTGGGGGGGGGGGGGGGGGGGCTGAGCGAGGCATGTCATCGACAGTTCCTGTCTCTCTGTATATCCTCCGTGTCCGAACGACATCGCTTTGGTTCAAGCCAAGACGCCTTGACACTTCCCTTTTTGAGAACCCTTCCTGGCACAAAGTAAGAATGGGGACGCGATCGAACTGCGGTATTGACCGTCTAGGCATAGTTGAACTACAGACAACACGAGCCGTGTACCTCCTTCGTGGTGAAATGACTGGAACTGATCGGCTGTAGGACCCCCTTCGTCTAATAGGCCTTGCTCATGCATGGTTGTTGACATCGTTTGGCGGGTGTAGTGACGTCTCTGAACAGTCAAAGGGACTGTGTCTGTGATACAATATCCACAGCCAACGTCTGTCTCCAGAAGTTCTGGGAACTGGGGTGATGCAAAACTTTTTTTGATGTGTGTAGTTACTGAAAGACAGATGTTCGAATGGTTACACAAATGGCCAATGGTCCGGGGTAAGGGAAAAGCGTTTTACCCCAGACGGCGATTCTGAACACGGCCTTCTCAGAAATCATTGTTTCAGTGCTTCCGTGCTGTAACGATAATGTTTACTCTTCTTATTCAGCGCAAGTACTCGGATTCTAGCTATTTGTTTCTGCATCAGCTAAATATTATCAAGCTTAATCTTTCCGATACTAATAACAGTAATTGACGAGCTTCACAATTTTCTTAAATTCGGGCTCAAGATATTTGGTCCTAAATAATATTTCATTATCTGCAGAAAAGACGTGGAGAAACAGTACCACGATGTCAGAGTGATCATTTATTATTTCCAAACAGAATAAGAGACAATGCTATTTTGTTTCATGAGAAATTGTCTACGAAACACTACCCCGTCTAAATTTCCTAATGGTTCGCATCCATTATCTCGTAAACTCTGTTTCTTTAAAAACTCAGACATGGTTTACTTTTGTATGTATACTACAGAAAATGAGAACGTAGCTTTCAGCATGAGGAGACTGTAGTTGCAGAGTGGAGATTAAGCTGAAGACGATGTGCAGAATTTTACAATCCACACTGATAAGCCAGTAATATTTTTTGCCTCAGTGAAGAAAACTAGGCAGCCAGACCTCACCAGCAGACATGGAGATGTGTTTATGATAAGAATTTTCTGTTTAATAACTCGGTTCTGTGGAATCTGTATTTGAGTGGTACACAACACACGCATATGAATACTTCCAGTCAACAAATACAAAAGCAGGGACCTTTCAAACCTCCGTCTTAAAAGTATTTGCGTATTTTCGAAACTCCGTGTGTTAGCTATCTCTTTGTTTCCCGGCTTGTATCTACAGTCAGTAGACACGAATTCAGTACTTGCAGTTCCAGTAGCGATCACGCAGGTTCACTGGCCAGCGTAGCGCGAGTGCTTCGGCATCATCAGCACTCCACCGCCCTATGTCGGAGGCTTTCTGCGGTCTAGAATCCGCCTTGCGCTTGTCTTTCGCTGGCGATCCTGTTAGCTACTGATTTGTCCAAACGCACCTCGTGATCCACAGTCGTAGCTTCAGTTACCCTTCATTTGTATTCTATCTTTACAGGAACTATTCTACGTATCATATATCATCATCTGACACCTCTGGCAGTTCAAGACCGACGTAGGCAGACAGGGTTGTGGGCACGGGTGTGGCGAGAGACGCCACTGACGAAAGAACCAACGTTACAATCATTTATAGTGACGTACGAGGACCATGGAGAATGTGATTAGGAGGTCTAGATGTCAATTTTCACTCTCCTACTGCTGAGTAGGAATCCAGGCTCCCTAGCCAACGTCCCGACTGGCGCTGAGTGGAAATTGGCGCGTTAGCCCGCCGTAGCTGTCGCGTGCAGTCTACCCAGCCACTTCGGAGGCAACTGCGGCTAGTCACGCGATGTCGCCTGTTGCTTGTATCACTCCACTGATGTGAAATGGAACTGGGTTCTAGGAATACGATACCTAAATCAGTCTGACAAAGTACAGATGCATTTCGGTCAAGAATAAAGCAAACTACATAGAACCATTTGACTTCAATCGCTTTCCCGTGTTCCGTACTGAAAAAGATGGAAACGCTACTCAGACACGAACGTTAAGATACCGGGTGGTTATAATTAAAGTGGAGTTACACACAGAGGTCCAGTGCGGGTTATAATTATCGTATCACAGCGAAAATTGGACGATATTCTAACGCATTAAAGAGGAACTGACTCACGTTGGAAAAAAAAAAAAAAAAAAAAAAAAAAAAAATTAGTTCCAATTTTCACCACCAGGTGCAAATCCGGCGCCATGAATGCAAGGAAAAATTGTTTCCGTATGCAATTGATTAGGAACGGGACATAGGCAGAGTAGATCAAACAAGTGAGAAAGCCATAATGTTGATTTTAACATTAACCAACGCTTACACAGTTTGTTCAACATGTGCAACGACGACGCCTACTGGATGCTGCTGCCGTAAAACGACATGATCAACAGTTGCTCGCAGCACATCCGATGGAATCTGAGCAACGCAATCCTTAATACTGGCCTTCACATGAAGACCGAACGTGTTCTTTTAGATATAGCCAGAAGAAAAAGTACTTTGGTTCAGTTCAGGTGATCTTGCAGCCCTTACATCTGGAAACCTCTGGAGACAGCGCGTTCATGCAAGGTTGCATCAAGCAGATATGTCACTGGGCGAGTGACATGAGGTGTTTACTCAGACTGCACAAAAACAAAGGTTTCACCACAGATGCGTTCTTCCAAAGCAGGTATCATGTCTCGACAACGTGCAGACGTCACAATACACCTGACAGGCCCTCTGGGTGTATTCTCTTCAACCTGTAAAGGTGCTTGTGAACCCTCACTGCACAGTCACGTACGGCTAGTGCAACGGCTCTTCGCGCTCAACATGCGGTTTAACCGTACCCTAAATTCGTCAGTTCAGTGCATTCACTGCACCGTGTAGTGTAAAATGTATATCCTCATTTCAGAGAATATTACTTCGATCCGAGCCAGAAACCGAAGAGGAAATTCAGAACGTTACTGCAGATGATGAGGTGTCAGTTGCAGCCCCATCTGGATCTTGTGCAGATACCGGTGCAAAATAGACCGCAAAACTTTCGGTGCTGTTGACCATAGGGTCGACAATTCCAGTGAAACTGCACAAGCACTAGGACTACGTGAGGAACATGCTGCATAGTTAGTTACAGGAAGAGCCATCTCGACAATAACTCACACAGGAAAGGGAAAATCTTTTTTTATGTAAGTGTAAGTACTGACTAACAGCACAAGACAGAAACAGTACTTACAAGTCACGTATAAAATAAATATCAAGCGACAAAACCTTAGTCATAAAATTTTTGAAAAAGAATTCATGGAAGGCGAGCCACCAATGGGCTGCTCACACATGTCAAGCCACAGGTAGCACCAGGTAGCATCAGAATGAGACACCCTTATAAAGAAAACTCGTAAAAGAGTTACTGCCCTTGGCACCTCTACCACTGAATCCAACCTAAAGTAGTTTTCTTCTATTCCATTCTTGGGGCCCATCTCCTATCACACTCATTCGTAATAAATGTAACTGTAATGCCGCCTTTTCAACCAATAATAGTTTTAAAAAAAATTATATTCATAATTTAAAATGGACTCGTTCACCTTTGGGAAAATCTGGTGTCTATAAGATTTTCTGCTCTTCTTACTGCATAGGACAAACAAGACGTGCCTTTACAGTCAGATAAAAAGAACATCTTATAAGGAAAATGGCACTAGCACCCAAAACTCGTCTTCTGCTAACCACCTTCTGATTACGGGTCACGCGCCTAAAGCGGTTCACGATATCAACATTTAGCACATCGAGAAGAAAGGGCGTAGATTAGATGTTCTCGAAGAATTTGAAATTTTTAAACATCTTTCCCAAAACGATGGCCTCATTCTTAATGAGCAGCTACAGTTACGTAATAAGAAATTTTTCAACGGTATAAAGTCGTTATTTGATATTTGATTTCGTGTTCCCTCGTGCAGTTACCGAAATACTTTTTCTATCCCAGTCGAGTAATTAGTTTTGTTTATTAAATGGATTATATTGGCTGCATTTCATGTTATATCGTTTTCCTACACGCTGAATCATTCAGCCCCGTTTGTAATTCTATAACGGTGTTTTCAGCCCTTCGACTGTACTTGTAAGCTCTTATGTAGACAAAATGTTACCATGTCTGCTGCTGTCAGATAAAGTATTGCCTTTTACTTCATGTACTACATAATGTTCATCATAATATTAGTCTGTCTATATTCTGAATGTTAAGTAGCCAGTTTGTATTTATGGCTACTAGATGGCCCTCTTACTGTAATAACGTTCACCTGCCCGCAATTGCAATTGCTCGACATGTGTGAGCAGCCAACAGCAGCTTGCCCCCCACTTCAAAAATTTCGTGACTAAGGCTTTATCGCTTGATATTTATTTTATACGTGACATATATGTACTGTTAGTCAATACTTACTCTTATATATAAAAAAAAATCCCATTATATTTGTACTTATGTTATAGGCCACTTTGAATGTTTAACTTCTGATGAAGGCACTCACCGTAGTGAAGAAACCAAATCAAAAGACTTAATTTTTGCGACCGAAGGCTATTCCTGCTTTAATTTTACTCTGTAAACGGTCGCTGACCACGCAGCCGTGTTCAAAACTTTACAATTTGTAATAATTTCTTTTTTTTTGTCAGCGTAAATCGTTTCCCCATTAACGCATTAGCGCATCTACCAGCCACACTGAACTTTTGCGAGTGGCAGCACTTTTATTATAACCACCCGGTATTAAACATGATCGTGGTCGTCGAGGCTCTATTTCTGTATTGCTGTTGCATTAATTGTCTTGTCAGGGCAGGAAGGTACAATTACTCGAAGCAATGGGAGAAATACGCAGCGGCATGGGTCTTGCAAAGTACACACCTAGCGGCTCTTCTCGAAGAAAACAATATAGCCTGGCACGACCATCAACGTAAAGTGATTGAAATAATGATGTATCAGATCAACAAATTCATGTCGCTTTTTCCGGTCGCCAGACTCGATGAACATCAGGCGTGGGACATGTCGTGGATGTCATAATGCAGCAACTCAGAGAGATTTCTTCGTGATCTACAAGATCAGTACGACGTGTGACAGATACCCAGATCACAAATACTCACACATAGTGTCTCAAAATGGGTCAAATGGCTCTGAGCACTATGGGACTCAACTGCTGTGGTCATAAGTCCCCTAGAACTTAGAACTACTTAAACCTAACTAACCTAAGGACATCACACACATCCATGCCCGAGGCAGGATTCGAACCTGCGACCGTCGCGGTCGTGCGGCTCCAGACTGTAGCGCCTTTAACCGCTCGGCCACTTCGGCCGGCTAGTGTCTCAAAGTACAGACTTATTCAAAAGTATTTTCTGCACGCGAAAACCGTAAGACGTTCAAAATATTGGAATATAACAGTGAATAGAGCATCTCTCCAACTTTTTAATTCATGGTTCTGACATCGTTTCTAACGTGACAGAGGTCAATACGTGCGTGCAAATAACTGAAATTAAACAAACTGCCTTGAAGGGGCAACAATAACCCGCTTTGAAAATTCCTCACTGTGTTGCCTATCTGCAGGAGCGAACAAGTTCGACGCGACATTTCACAGAGAATAATTTGTGTACATGTTCTGACACACCTGCCCACCACAGGAACTACACCATGGCGTGTATTACGAAACGAGACTTCGAGAGATGTTCAGTCCACTAGTTTGGGTCATTTTGCTATATGTCCTGTAATTTTTCCTGCAGGCCTCCTCTTCAATACTTATGAGTAACCTCGTATTGCTGGCAAAGCTGCAGCATATTGAACATGTTAGTCAGTCCTGACTGTGTAATACACAGGTTGAGTGACGCCCAAGCATACCCTACACTATCTCAAATGAAAACACTGTAGGCCTGAAAAGCGTGATTGTGGTAACTGGGAGCATTTCATTGTTAATTCACTCTACCATATGCTACAACTGTTGCTTTCTTAATTCATCTCCTATCCAACCTACGCAATTTCCAAAATAAAAAGATTTGTAAACCTGAATAGCTTGATTGTGGTAACTGGATGCACTTCGGTCTTAAGACACTCTACCTTATGCTACAATGCTCCACATGCAGTTGCACGTGCGTCCGTAAACGGATCAAGAGCCGGTGTAGGGCTTACTGGCTGTTGGTGATATAAACGTCGATATCGGTAATAGCTGCAAAGGTGTTAGCAAAAATAGAAGCCTTGTACTGTTTTCTTTCACATTTGCTATAATATTTCAAAACTTTTCTTCATACTTGGAGTAAATATTGCAACGTGGTAAAACTTATAACATAATGCTTACTTTTGTGGTTGAAATAAGCAAGAAACATCTAAAAATGTGCGAATAACAATGGTCATAGCAACGTTATTTCATTAGTAATATAGCTGGCACTCCACTTTTGGGAATTAAAAAAGGATTTTAGCTTTCCTCTTGCACGAGAACGCGTGGCACTGAGTGATTAGTCGAGGTCATTAAAAATCTACGAGCGATTTACACTTTGTCAGTAAATATCGGTGTGCACATCGCTAGAATGAAGAACCTTCCCTGTTTGCAATCTTTCATGCATCACCAATTGTAGGAGTATACTTCACTGAAATTTTCCAGCTGCAGCAAACGGAAAATAGTGATCCATTTATGGACATTTCATATTTACAGAATAATGTGCATAACTCTTTTTTAATAGAACGAGGTTTCTCTTCTAGGTTGACAATACAAGGTTCGCTTCCTATTATGGACCACATTTCTACAGTTGTCGGTGCTCATGGTCATAATTGGTTTAGAATTGTATATTTTACATATGTTATTACATATATTACACTGAAAAGGAGTTTTTAAATTTTCCCCTCCCACAGATGTCTGTCATAAGGCATTGATTTCTTCAGAAGAAAGTATATTTTTTGTACATCTAAGGTAGAGAAGAGGATTTTAAGTACTGGTGGCATTGTTTCTCAATTAAAACGAATGACCAGCTAAACACGTGAAAGGGACACGAACACTTGATAACCGGTAATTTCACTCAATGCTTTCCTCCAATGCTTATTGAAAAAAGTACAGTACCTACCTTTTCTTGGAACAGACAGAAATAAAAACTATGCATCATATCTAGGCATATTTAAACACGTAGGCCTACGTCAGTGCTATCATATAGTTTTACTGCCAGTAGATCCGTTAGGAACACTTCATAAACAAGACGTATCTACATAAATTTTTTGCTGCATGTTTTCGTAAAATTACACAATTTGCGACCTACTCTAGTTGTAATTAGTTGATTTCTATTTCCTGAGAAGGTGCTTTTAGTTTCTGCACACGAAAAATACATTCCTAGTGCCTGTGTAGGTGATCATTTGTTACTACAAGCAGTTCTCTGAGCAACATGGCATGAGAAAATTGAGACCGTTTGACTGTCATTTGGTTCTTTATGTTAGAAATTAAGAATTTCGTAACGTTAGCAACACTTCTTCCATATTTCTTAGCATGGAAAATACTGGCCAAAGTAAGAGTGAGGCTGCTATTCTACTGCGAAATTATAAGAATTCCAGTAAACGCCATAGCACTTATTTTGTAAGACTCGTATAAAATCTGCAGTTTAGAGTAGCACATCATGGAACAAGCTAGGGAATGGGAACTAGATACCTTCCTTGTTAATTCCTTACATTGCTGTCAAAGCAACCCTCGGCAGCCCGTGTGCGGCTAAAGCGAAAACCTCTGGCAGCGGCGATATTTCAGGCAGCCACTCGATGAAAAGAAGGTTGAAGTTAGGTTAGTACAGGCCAGCGAGTGAGCGAGGGGTAGGTAGAAATGTAAAGCCGTCTGGCGCCGTGATCACGCACAAAATTCTGGCCTCTAGTTTACATAGGGTTACTTTATGACGCCAATAATTCTGGGGGGCGTGGTAGCCGGCTTGAGATAAAGTTTGGCCGGGGGTGAGAGGTATCGGGGCAAGGCTGGCCGGGCAAACAGCGGCTGGAGGGTAGCGGGGGGTGGGGATAGGGGAGGGTTGTGCGTGTCGTGAGCAAGGCGCCGCGTGAGGGCATCTGGCCCTACAAGGACCCTCTCAAACCAAGACACTGCCGCAACAGCTCACGTATTGAATAGGCACGCCATAATACGTCTCGAAATGATCGACCCTTCGCGCAGAGATCCTCGTTTGGTTGTGTCGTCCGTCGAGCATCGTAAAATTGTTTCATTTTATATGTTAATACACGAGAGAAATGTGATTAACCTAAGTTAACTCCTTTTGTGCTCTATGGGTTGACGGTAATGACTCACTAACAGCTTTCTTAAGCGTCGCTGTTCTTCATCTGCGCTATGAGGCAGAGTCTAGCTTGACAGTGCGAGTCGGGATGCGGAAGCGGCTGTAAAGGATTCTGTTTCGTTGATCATATTCTACGGTATTCTTTGACCGCAGTAGCGTTGTCGCTGCATAACACAGTCGTACTTGCATATGGCCCTGCAACGTAGCTGATAAAACATGCTGCTGCAGGTACAGAGTGATCCACATAAGCTTGAATTACGTCAGTAGATCATAATTTCCCTCCACAGTTCTTGTAGAAGCGGGAAAGTTGTTGTGATGATCTCAGTAGTTCTGAGAAAAATCAGAAGTACCGTCCGTTATTGGTAAACTGATAGTTGTCTATGCGTATGAGTTCTTTTCCCGGCTCGTGTTAGCTCGTAGGTCGTGGTTTGTGAAGCCTGTGTATGTGTAATTTGGGCCGTGTGACAATAACGAGCGAATTAGTGATTCGTTCGCAGTCTTTAGCTGGCAGAAACATTTCGGGTGTGGGTTTTTTTATTGTAAAAACGTATTTGAAGAGAGATTCATTGGTCACAACCCAATGGACACTCCGGAGAGAATCGAATGTGCGTGAAGTTCCAACAAGGCAACAATGTTATTCACAGTACGAAAGCTGTAGACAGCTGGTGTACTAAACAGTGGCAAGGGTAAGTATAGGCCATCGTTGACTGCACAGGTTGTTTATAATATTCGAAGACGCTTGGAGAACTCTACAATGTAATGGTTGCGACGGTTGAGCCAGGAGACGGGCATTTCATATGGCTCCTGTCAGACAGCTGCGAAGAAAGCGGCATTGTGACCATACAGAGTGCACATTATGCTAGCATTGCAAAAAATAGATCATGAGAAAAAAAATTCAAATGTGTGTGAATTCCTAAGGGACCGAACGGCTGAGGTCATCGGTCCCTAGACTTACACACTACTTAAAGTAATTTATGCTAAGAACAACACACACACACCCATGCCCGAGGAAGGACTGGAACCAGCGACGGGAGATCGTTGGAAAAGAATGCATTACAGTCGATTGTTTCAGGAGTTTCTTATTCAACATCCAGAAATGCTCTCAATAATTTGGTTTACAAATGATGCAAGGTGCCATCTGTCAGGTGACATAAACACACAAAACAGCAGATACTGAGCTAGTGTAAGCCTCCATACCACCCATGAAACACCACTGCATGATGAGGAGATTGGAGTGTGGCGTGCGGTGTCAGCTTTCAGGATTGTCTTTGCTATATGTCTAACGTTTCCACGCAACTCGTAATCAGTTTCACTGGTGACTGAATAATCTCAAAAAATCTCTGCCGACCCCCCCCCCCCCCCCCCCCAATCTGCTGACCTAACATCACCACACCAGGTTTTTCTTGCGGAGAGAATGTTAAAAGCTGAATGTACGAGAATAGACACGGAGAAACTCTGAGCTCCGTAAGACCATTGCATATAAAATAAGGAACATTGGTGTAGATACACTTCATAGAACGTTGCTACATGAAGGAACAAGTACAGATGCTCGTCGATGCCGGTGGAGGGCACTTCCAGCATTTGCTGTCAGGACTCTGAAAGTGTGATGTAATCTCACAATTTTGTCTTATCGTCTCCAAAAATTGTAATTTTTTTGCCGCTATTGATTCAAATGTTGAGCCTCGTTAAAGTAGTTCAGATTTATATTGATAGTAATGTAGTTGCTGGAGTGTGCCTGAAGTGTTGTCTGTAATGTCTTTCTGAGATCGAGAATGTTTCGTTTGACCAGGCGATGCCTGTTTTTGTCTTTGTCTATTGATGCTCTCCTGTAACATTCACTCTTTCCCATGCTGGCAGCATATGACGACAAAATAACATGGTACATAATCTCCTTATTTTACACTCTTGTTTTTTCGTATTACATGGAAAGGCATAAGAATAGGCAGAAATATACACATTTGAGAAATGCAATGTCGAAGGCGATGAACTTATAAATCAGTCATAGGCAGGCTAGTAACTAACAACTGTCGCAGTTTAGCACGAGCGCTACACAAATTCATCCTGCGAACTGCTGCCACCTGGCAGTAACTAGCTTAACTACGCAAATGCACGTAATCCGCACATCACTCACTGCCAGTTGATTGCTTTAGATTAAGTTTATTTACAACAATTATTAAATAAATGAAAATTAATGGAGAGAAGGATTTATAATGTAAACTCGTATTAAGCAAATATCTAAAAACAATTACAAGCTGAAATCTCGAGCAATGAAATACAATGCCCTAATTACCTGTATAATATTTTTGTTATAAATTGTATTGTCAACAGGCCTTGAAATAATGATTACTATTAATCAGTGATGGTGGGAGCTACTGTTCATCATACTCTTTTTGGAATATTCTGATGCTGTGGAGAAATTAATGTAACTTCCAGAAAAGAGCGAGAGAGAGAGAGAGAGAGAGAGAGAGAGAGAGTCTGTATTTGGCCGTAAAACTGGTAAGAAAACCTAGTGTCTTCTCCTAATAA
This sequence comes from Schistocerca serialis cubense, assembly GCF_023864345.2. Taxonomy (NCBI): domain Eukaryota; kingdom Metazoa; phylum Arthropoda; class Insecta; order Orthoptera; family Acrididae; genus Schistocerca; species Schistocerca serialis. The sequence goes on from NC_064642.1 coordinate 272,569,948, forward strand.
TAATTTAGTGTGACACTACACAGTATGCTACAGAAGTATCGATGTAATACTCCGGTTGTATTTTTGAAAAGATTCAGATAGGAGTACCTGTGGATTGTGACGAAGATTTTACTAAGGTTCAACTGCAAATTTAATGATTTGTAATTGTTTTGGTAACTTACATACTTGTGTTTCGTTATGCTACAATTTGTGTGTCATATATTTCAGTCTGAGAGCGTATGAATTGTTGGTGAATGAACATAGAAATTTTAACAAAATACTTAACAAAGACAATAAGTTTTTCTGGTCTGCACCAATTACTATTGGTGCATTGACGAGTGAACATCATTTACGACAGTCAGTAGAGTGACGTTTTTGCTGCTTAATCCAACTACGTGAGAAAGATATTTTACGTGTAGGAAACCTGGTTTAAAAACGAGGTAGTGAGCAGTGCGACTAGTGTGTTATATCTAATTGCTTTCAGGAATATAGAGCTTTTCTTTCAAGTTACTGAGGACGTAGTAAGGAAAACCAACATTCAAAACAATTACACGAATCAAAAAAGTAATTTTTTGCAGGAAATATAATAGCAGTATTTTGGATAAATATAAAATTTTTGTGAATTACGTCACTGTCACTAACTTAACAGTACCTCATAGCCGATTCAGCTATTTATGTTACGTTTAACGTGTATACACACAATAATTTAGTAAAATTATTATTTTTGGATTTTAAATATGTAATTTTCTCAATCGAGAATCACGTTGTAGGAGGTTTTGTTTAATATAATGTTTAAAAACGTAAATTCATTATGATAGGTCGAATAAGTAGACCGTAACAGAATGACACTCGATAAGGAACGTGTGTACCAATAGAAGCTTACAATAGGAGTGTCGCAAGCGCTGTGGTGCTGAATCACGTGACCTGAACGGTAAAAATAGTAAATTTTCGTTATAGTTCTAGAGTTGGCGTCCGTAGACTGAAGTTAAAAGGTTTCTATGATTGCAGTTGTGATGGAAGAAAATGACTGTAATGGAGTTTCTCCTATTTAAACAAAGTGAATCTCTAACTGCTACTGATTAACACTGATATTTACACACACTGACAAACATTAAATATACAAACTCAATGGACTCATGACACGCATCTGAGTAATTGATATCTAAAAGCAACCGAATTAATTTACTGTTATCTCAACAAAAATTCAAACACTGTTAAGTTTAAGATCGTGTAAGCCTACCAATGTGTCTGCTCTATTATTCTGTGTCTACTGATATTTAAAACATCCTAGTTGCTTTGTGAAGTAAGTGGAAACAATTTTCACCTACCTGTGAAAAGGAAGTTACTGTGTAATATGCCATACACCCAGTAACTGAACAGTGGACTAACTGCGTTGTGATCACGTGTTTGGAAAGTTCTTGTGTCATATGATCCAGATTTAATCTGACTAATTCTCCGATGAAATAATGGATAAATCGCCAGACGGAAGTCTGTTTTAATTAAAATGGATCGAAGCTGTGGACATAGGCGGAAATGATGAAAAAAGTTATCACCATCACGATATCCTTCCGAGTGTGTTACAGTCACCTGTTCAGGTCTCTACCATCTATCTTGCGTACGAGTTCTACATGGTTGTCTTCTTCTAGTCGGCCTATAATTCATTACCTATTTATGGCAATCTGTCTTCTGTTAATCTATCAACACGATTCTTCCACTTTCTTCTATTCTTTTCTAGCTTGTCATCAACTGGAAAGATGTCTAATTCGGATCTTATTCTTGCTTTTTTGTTATTGTCCATGATTCGGAACCATGTGGAACAATAGGCATGGTAATAATTTATGAAATTTCATTTTCTTTTACTTAATTGTTTTTCCTTCCCAAAGTCCTTCCAGTTGTTCCACAGATAGCTTGATATTTATTATCGTTCCTCTCATTGACTCTGTCATAGGTAAAACGAATCTCACGTCCTAGGTAACAGAAGTGAGATACATGCTCTAAAATTTTCTCATTTATTATATTTTCGATCTGACCGAATGCTTCAGTTAGGTTGCCACTACTTGTGTCTTCTTTGCAGGTATAGTTAAATTGTGGCATATAAGGTTTTGGCTCAGTGTGTATACTGCTCATTGTGCATTATCTTCTTTTTCCTGTATAGTTATGTAGTGATTAGAATATAATTGAGTATTTAATAATGTGTAAAATCCTGTTCTAATTCCTAGCTGTATTTCATCTATTCATTTCAAAACTATGTCGTAAATGTAAGAATTAAATTAAGTGAGCCAACACCCTTGTCAAACATCTTGATTTAATAAAATTTCATCTGACATCTTTGAACCTAAAATTATAACTGTTTTTATATTTACATACAGGGTCTTCACAGTACTAATAAGATGTTTTCAATATTATCCACAAAAGTCGCTATTCACTCATCAAATGCTTTCTCATAATCAACCAGTGCTAAACACAATGCTAAGGCAAATTCCAAACTTTTTCAATAACGTGCCTTACTATGAATGTACTACACTTCAGGAGTCTGATGAGTAACCTGAAATTATGGGATCAGTGATAGTTTCTAATCTTTGATTATCGATTTTCATCGGAATTTTATAGCCTGCATTTAGTAAACTTCTTTCTTCATTGATTTCTTGCAATATCCTTTTGACTGATTTAAATACAAAAATAACGACAGCGGTATTCCATTCTTCAGAAATGGAACAGTTCCTTCAGCGAATATTTAAAAATTGAAGAAAGCAAATTTCTAACATGATTCCTATACATGTTAATAATTCAGCATTATTTCTATCTAGACAGCAGCTTTTAAATTTTTACTATGTTTAAGGCTGCTTTAAACTCTATCATGTTTGCTTGATACACAGAGATATAATCCGTTTTTATGTAATAACTTTCTTCACTATATGCATCATACAACAAATTATTGTATTGAAATAGCCTTTGGTTTGCTGTTATTATACTTGTGTTTCGCTATAACTTCCTCCATTTGGTCATATGTTTCATACATTCAAAGTTATATTCTGTGTTTCCTGTATTTCATGTTCAACATGAGGAATAAATCTTTCCCAGGATTTACTGTGGTATCTCTTTTAACTTTTTTTGTTTTATTTCTTTTCTGTTTGTATATTTCATGGTCTTCGTTCATCTGTAATTGTAAATAGGCAATACAAGCATTTTGTTTCTCTTTAACATTGTTGCAACTATTAGTGTAACCCACTTTTTCAGATCCCTTTTCCAGTCTCAAAATTTTCCCTTGTATTGAATTAGCTGTTTCAACAATATATATTCTTATCCTTCCCATTCTTCTTCAATGTTGTCTTTAGTTTCAACCATTTGCATTTTGTGAGGCAATATTTGTTAGTATAAATTCCTCATGCTTTTTTTCCTGTAGAAGATAAGTGTAAATTTCAAATTTTCATTTCATTTAGGTTTCCTTGCTTCTTCCACCTTGCCCATATTTCAGTCTCTGAATTACCTTGGAAGCAATGAGAGGCTATATGGTTATCTATAAATACATGAATGTCTCCAGTTTGATAAATTATGTTTTATAATGTATTATGAAATCAATTATTGACTGCAAATCTCTGGAATTCTCGATGTATTATTGTCTTTTTTTCTGAAGAAGGTATTTGTAATTTTTTGCTCATTAAATATAGCAAAACCTCTTAATGTATTACCATTTGCTTTAAAGTTATTTCAGCCAGTGTGTAGGTTGCTTCTACTATAGGTGCTTTCCAATTATTGCGTTTCGCTCTCCTCATATCAACAAATGATAAGTATTGCTATATTTACTTACAGGTTTTTGCAGCTCTTCATAAAATATTTAAGGATCTTTGTGTTTTCCTTCTTCAGGTGCATATACTCCGAAGGTAAATAAATGTTCTCTATCACTCTTAAATCTGTCAACTACTATACTTTCACTTACATACTGATAAAAATCTTTTTCGTTTCAAATTTTCACCTATTAGAATGCTTACTTCGCTCACTGCCCGTTGCTTTTGTTCGACTTCAATGTAAATTAATGTACAATTATTTTAATCTTTTGCTTCTCTCAATTTCCTCCTTTTTCTGATATTACAGCAATGTTTATATTTCTTTGTTTCAAATTTTCCATAAGCTCTAATTAATTTGCACAAAAACAACCTCCTATATTGGAGGTACCTGCCCATAAAATATCTTTAACGCTAATTCGTGTCCCTTTATTATGGGCTTGTCATAGGAAATGGAAATGCCTTGTGGCTAGGGCCTCCAGTCGGGTAACCTTCCGCCCGGTGCAAGTCTTTCGAGTTGACACCACTTCGGTGACTTGCGAGTCGATGGGGATGAAATAATGATGATAAGGACAACACAACACCCACTCCCTGAGCGGAGATAACCTCCGACGGGAATCGAACCAGGCCAGTAGGTATGACATTCTGTAGCGCTGACCACTAAGCTACCAGGGGCGGACATGGGCTTGTCATTGTCGTTGCGAACTATCTGTCTTATTGTTTAGAATCTTACGAGTTGTAGATATTTTAATGTCGATGGTTAACCGACCCATCGCAAAAACCCCACTAGGTGAAACAGTTTCGGGAACTTGAGAGCACTTATTGTGTGAGAGATAAATGGGTCGCTAGGGAGGAAATGGTCACTCAGCTGGTCTCTAATGGTGACGACGGACAATTTGATACCATATTTTATGTCAGGGATCAAACAAGTGGCCAAATAAGTACTCGAAACCAAACACTGTATAGGGTAACTTAAATCAGAATACCTTCTCCTAGGTATACTAGCAACCAGGGCTTAAGACCGTTACATCCACTTTTTTTCTCTGTTAAGAAAACCCTAGCAGAGAAACCTGCTGCTTCCACTCTTAAGGCATTCTTTGGAGAGACATGCTTCATGTTGCTTCATCGACTGTTGCAATCTTCACAGTAACCCTGGCGAGGTACTGTCAACCGGACCATGTGAGCTATGGTTTCTGAAAGAGGTGTTAGTCCTCCCCTCCTTCATTCCCAACCTAGCTATGGACAGGCTGCGGACTATTTATGGCGAAAATGCGCGAAACAACTCTTAAATAGTGTTAAGATTAATTTGATTCAGCTTCCACGCTGCTCTATCCTGTGCAGTCCTCTTTATCTAAGAATAGCTATTGCAACCAACATTCATTTGAATCTGCTGACTTGGCTTATCTCTTGATCAACCTCCACAGTTTTTACCCTCCTATACTAAACTGACGATTCCTTGAAGTCTCAGAACAGTTTTAACCGTTTACAGCTACCTCTAGTAGCAAGGAGGTTGTTCTCTGAAGCCAGTCGCTGTGGCAAAGCGGTTGTAGGCGCTTCAGTCCGGAACTGCGCTGCTGCTATGGTCGGAGGTTCGAATCCTGCCTCGGGCATGGCTGTGTGTGATATCCTTAGGTTCGTTAGGTTTAAGTAGTTCTAATTCTAGGGGACTTATGACCTCAGATGTTAAGTCCCATAGTCCTTAGAGTCATTTGAACCATTTTTGCCGTGCGGAGTGGCCGCGCGGATAGAGGCGTCATGTCACTGATTGTGCGGCCACTCCCACAGGATGTTCTAGTCCTCCCTCGGGCATGGGTGTGTGTGTTGTTCTTAGCATAAGTTAGTTCAAGTAGTGTGTAAGTCTAGGACCGATGACCTCAGCAGTTTGCTTCCTTAGGAATTCACACAGATTTGAACCATTTTTGTTGTATGATGTCTTAACACGTCTCCTATCATCCCATACCATATTTTTGTCACTATTTTCCAATTTATTTGTTTCTTCGTAGATTGGGCGGTGAACCTCCTCATTCCGTATCTTAACAGTCAAACTAATTTTCAACGTTCTCCTCTAAGTCTGCAATAGCTATATATCTTGTTCACGAGGTGAAACAGTTTCGTGAACTTGAGAGCACTTCTTGTGTCAAAGATAAATAGGTCACTAGGGAGGAAATGGTCACTCAGCTGATCTCTAATGGCGACGATGGACAATATGATGCCATAGTTTATGTCAGGGTTCAAACAAATGACCAAAGAAGTACTGGATACCAGACACTGTATAAGGTAACTGAAGAAATCACATAAAAAGAGAAGGGCCTTTTCCATCCTTGACCCTCTCGCGCTAACGTCCTCCCTCCCCACAATTTTATTGCACTTCATGCCTCTCGCCTTTTTCGTCCAGTTCACTCTCCCCCCTTCCCCCCTCTCACATCGACTCTCCACACAAATTGTAAACTCCATCACCACTCTGTCATTTTTATCACACAGTGTATAAGCACACAGCTCCCCAACACAGGTAAATAGAACAGCACATAATAATAGCACACAGTATATATATATATATATATATATATATATATATATATATATATATATATATATATATATATATACTCCTGGAAATTGAAATAAGAACACCGTGAATTCATTGTCCCAGGAAGGGGAAACTTTATTGACACATTCCTGGGGTCAGATACGTCACATGATCACACTGACAGAACCACAGGCACATAGACACAGGCAACAGAGCATGCACAATGTCGGCACTAGTACAGTGTATATCCACCTTTCGCAGCAATGCAAGCTGCTATTCTCCCATGGAGACGATCGTAGAGATGCTGGATGTAGTCCTGTGGAACGGCTTGCCATGCCATTTCCACCTGGCGCCTCAGTTGGACCAGCGTTCGTGCTGGACGTGCAGACCGCGTGAGACGACGCTTCATCCAGTCCCAAACATGCTCAATGGGTGACAGATCCGGAGATCTTGCTGGCCAGGGTAGTTCACTTACACCTTCTAGAGCACGTTGGGTGGCACGGGATACATGCGGACGTGCATTGTCCTGTTGGAACAGCAAGTTCCCTTGCCGGTCTAGGAATGGTAGAACGATGGGTTCGATGACGGTTTGGATGTACCGTGCACTATTCAGTGTCCCCTCGACGATCACCAGTGGTGTACGGCCAGTGTAGGAGATCGCTCCCCACACCATGATGCCGGGTGTTGGCCCTGTGTGCCTCCGTCGTATGCAGTCCTGATTGTGCCGCTCACCTGCACGGCGCCAAACACGCATACGACCATCATTGGCACCAAGGCAGAAGCGACTCTCATCGCTGAAGACGACACGTCTTCATTCGTCCCTCCATTCACGCCTGTCGCGACACCACTGGAGGCGGGCTGCACGATGTTGGGGCGTGAGCGGAAGACGGCCTAACGGTGTGCGGGACCGTAGCCCAGCTTCATGGAGACGGTTGCGAATGGTCCTCGCCGATACCCCAGGAGCAACAGTGTCCCTAATTTGCTGGGAAGTGGCGGTGCGGTCCCCTACGGCACTGCGTAGGATCCTACGGTCTTGGCGTGCATCCGTGCGTCGCTGCGGTCCGGTCCCAGGTCGACGGGCACGTGCACCTTCCGCCGATCACTGGCGAAAACATCGATGTACTGTGGAGACCTCACGCCCCATGTGTTGAGCAATTCGGCGGTACATCCACCCGGCCTTCCGCATGCCCACTATACGCCCTCGCTCAAAGTCCGTCAACTGCACATACGGTTCACGTCCACGCTGTCGCGGCATGCTACCAGTGTTAAAGACTGCGATGGAGCTCCGTATGCCACGGCAAACTGGCTGACACTGACGGTGGCGGTGCACAAATGCTGCGCAGCTAGCGCCATTCGACGGCCAACACCGCGGGTCCTGGTGTGTCCGCTGTGCCGTGCGTGTGATCATTGCTTGTACAGCCCTCTCGCAGTGTCCGGAGCAAGTATGGTGGGTCTGACACATCGCGGTGTCAATGTGTTCCTTTTTCCATTTCCAGGAGTATATATATATATATATATATATATATATATATATATATATATATATATATATATATATATATAAGAGAAAATAGTGGCAATGTTGGCAATACTACGTGACATGATACAAGTTTAGAAAATTACATATAAATATTGAACAGTGGTATAGAAAGTGCCATGCTAAACGTCAAAAACGCCTAGTTCTGCAAAGCAGCGTAAAATGAGAACCACAGTTATCAGTGCCTAACGAAGAAACGAACCAGAAACGTGCTAGCAAACGGCATTTCTTGATGTAGGCGAAAATCCGAGCAGAAATTAGCGTAAGTAGAAGCCAACAATTCGTTAGCAAACTGTTATTCAATCTTGAAAACAAATTAAACTTTACACATCTTCAATTGCTTTAACTGATTAAAGAGAAATGCCTCTGGGGAGATAAATACGCCTTTTGTTGTAGTTGTAACTACGGAAAAAAATACCCTCAGAAAGTATTTAACTATTATTTTAGTGACATTAGGGGTTAAATTTTCAAAATATCAGTGAAATTCTCTCCTCTCTTGCGAGACAGACTATTTGGGGCTCACTAGTTACCACGTGGTACGGAAAATATCGAATTTACCAAGAATTTTTTCTCGATGAAGTTACGAGTAAGGCATACATTTCCATGAATTCCAAAACGGTTAGGAAGAACGCGTCTAACAAATGACCACAACAGCATGTGAGCTCAAACAAGTGGAAATGACAAGAAATTCCAGGAAACGTCATGGACTGCAAATACAGGGACTGTATGCACAGAAATTGATATTAAAATACTACAAAGTTTACAAAATGTGTGAGTAAATCAATGTTATAAACTATTTGGCCGAAGGCCACGTAGACGCTGTAAAAGCCTCTCTGAAGAGAGTTAAATGATCAATTTCATGAACTAATCTACAGAATTAATTCCAATAATTAAACTGAGAGTAGGTAAGTGATGGTTAAAGCGACACAGCAAGTATTCCCGTTCTCTCACGCTAGCAACGTATCAACCACGTTCTCCAATGCCGGTGGCAAGGTCCATCAAGTGTTTGCCAGCAGCACTTCGTTTTCCTTTTCTTCCGAGCCTCTGACGCCCCACTTTACCGATGGTTACAGGCTGCAGTTCAACAATCAGTGCTCTTACGGAACAACAATTGACGAGACATGTTTGACCAACACGAAAGCTAGACAACGCGCAAGGAACCAAGGACTATTAACGATATATGGAAAACACTCTCCTAGCTCCAGCGTACGAATTGTACTGCAGGTGACAGAGATCGCGAGAACCCTCCCCTTACCATAATGCTGATCACACAGCTTTACTCCCTCTGATGCAGCATAGCTTCCTAAGATACAAAGTGCTACCAACAGTTCAACAGGTGCGAAGTCGAAAACTATCCGAGAATTGTCAGACTGTTTTAAATAATGAAGAGACTGCTACTGATTAATTTGTCTCTTATATTTATCTGCATAAACTAACGAAAAATGCTTTTTGCTATGCACATTATTAATACAGATGAATAATGCAACGAAAAAAATAGTTTAAATGAAACAAATCATCACAAATTGTTACCATTTGGAAGGATAATGCTTCCGCCTTTGGAACCGCCTGTGCCTGCGATCACTCTGCAGATTTACTGAAGTAGCGTAACCGGAAGAACTTCCAAGAAAATATGAAAATACAGCAGTTGACGTAGATACATAACGAAATTTACATAAAAAAATCCTTCAGTGTGATAATTAAATCAACACATATGACAAAAGCATTAATGTAGGAACTAACAAATTATCAGATCTGTAAGTTTCCACCATAAGATCAACAAGGATCACATTGAAACTAGCTGCAAATCTCCCTGTCTTAAGAGTTCTTTACTGATTATCGATCTTCCTGCTAGTGGCTGTTTAACAGATGTAAAAATCCTGCATCAAGCAAGGTTAGAGCTGAAAACTAACAAAATCTTCTCCCTGAAATGTAGACACCTCACCACCATCCTAGCATACTACTCAGGCATACAACGCTCCCTCGATGGCCCAGTGATGGCAAAGACGGAGAATTCGCCAAGTATATGGCAAAGTAAGCTGCAGTTTCTGTTGGAACGAGCTTCCTGGACTCAGAAACATGAAATTGAAACCCACAAGTCATCCTTTAAGTGACAATCATTCACATTATTTAATCAAAATGACGAGATAAGATCGAGTGAATATAACAGCATAATTCTGAACCACTCCAGGAAGTAAATCGAATGTCATGTTGTTGCTAACCGTTTCCTACCAAGTTGTCAATTCTCCATTAGACTAGGGACAGGCAAAATACATTTGCTCAGCTGATGTTCTTGAGCTGGCCAGCGTACGGGAAGATCCCGCTTCAGGATGTTGTGCCACCGGCTTCCACTTTGTTGACTGGGAGCAGAAATACCTAGTACAGCTCAATGAGTATAGTTCACATTTCTGTAACTATGTTTTGAGCCTAAAACATATTTATGAATAATATGTAGATGCACCGACTCTAACATCATCAATGCACAACAGGGACAGTCTGGAACCGAGCGACTGCTACGGTTGCAGGTTCGACTTCTACATCGGGCATGGATGTGTGTGATGTCCTCAGGTTAGTTAGGTTCAATTAGTTCTAAGTTCTAGGCGACTGATGACCTCAGAAGTTAAGTCGCATAGTGCTCAGAGCCATTTGAACCATTTTTTGCACAACAGTTGAAATTACTTGGCCTCCTCTCCTCTTCAGTAGCTGTCGTAGGTGTTTTTATTTTTCTGCCTGAAGTGAACTGCAAACTAAAAAATTCATGTACCGGAAGATGTCTGCTGTTTTAGGTTCAACACATGCCATTGACAATATGAATAAATAACGTTCATTTTTATATTATATGCTGGAAAATAGTTTGCCTGGTGAATATTTTCATTGGCACCACTTCTAACACAAAATAACACAAATAAAACAACAACATAAAACTTATTAGAAAACCTGAACATACACAAAGAAATACCATAATCTGAGAATAACATACAGTTTCAAATCAGAACAGCAAAACATGCAATGGCCGGGAAAAAGGTTCGAAAGCCTAAACAAAATTAAACATTTCAATGACTGCAGTGTATCTTCTATTCCTGATTCTGATAACATGATAGGAGAAGCATTTATGATGTGAGTCCGAAACAAGCACCAGAAAGTGTTCACAGTAATGTCTCCAGTACGTCGTTCTTAAACGAAAATGACAATCATTCTATAAAATCCAAAGGCGCGGAAAGTATCGTGTACTGGTAACGGCTACAATATAACTGTTGGTGAAGCTCTGTCAAAAGAAGCGAAAAGTGTCTGACAATAGAGCTTTTCAGTTTTCAAACAGCTTAAGACAAAGAGGTATCTAAGTAACAAAAACAGGTTGCCGGATGTGAGCGTGGGACGGAATTTTTATGTGATGCGTTGCAGTTGGCGCAGTTTTCCAGTTGTTTCACGCTAACAAAGGCTCTGGCTATTGCAGAGCTCATACGAGAACTATCGAAGTGTAATTGGTACCACAGTTTACTATGTTAAACATTACGAATCCGAATTAGTGAACAACGCTAAGTAATTTTATTTCCTACTTACGATTACTGGAATAGCTCAATAACTCCTTTAAGATAGATCCTACACACATCACGTCACCTAGTCAACAACTGCCCATCGGCTGTCGTTTAACTAAATGGTAAGGGCCATATAAATAGGACAAAACCGTAACGACAATTAGACACTGGAACTATGTACTTCACCCTATATAACACCCGGGATTAACTAGAGAAAGCTGAATATCAATAAGGTAACGAATATATATCAAATGAAGTTGATGAATCAAAACATTTCGAGATAAAACCCAAATTATAGCGTCCATAAGTATTCCTCTCTTAAAATCGCCCCTACACAGGTAACAAACACATAATATGTGTCTCGGATACCTCTTTGAGTCGCTTTAGGCATTATGACGGTACTGGGAACTACGCATTGAAATGTGAATAGTTTGGCTCGAGCCCCTACGTTCTATAGCACGAAAATATATGTAATCGTTACGCTCAGCTTAGTTGAGTGGCCCAGAGATGTGGCTAGTCTCAATGTCTGGCTGCGTTTTAGTCATAGGGTGCCAGCTCAAACCTGTCGTAAACTCAGTTTTTGAGCTGTAATAAAATATAACAAAACAATGCAGGCAGGTATTGCGGTGAAATTTAAAATACTGAGTCACTCACGTTGATTTATAATTTAAACAAGTAGTTTACACTATTCAATATATTCACTAAACACTATAAATGCAGTTTGAGGGTCTTTTACGTAAGGGCGGCCGTTAATAACTCACGCTACAACAGTTCACTATGAAATTCATATGCCGTGATCATGACACTCGACAGTCTGTTCACAGTTTACAAAATATACTGTTGTATGCTGTTCTAAACCACTATATTGCGCTTCACTTGATCGCTTTCGATCGTCGCTACATACATACTTCTGCTAGAACGTGACTACCAGCGCACTATTACCCCCAGATACGCGGCAAGTCCGGCTCTTAGCGACGCTCAGAACCAACTGTCTTTCATCAAAGATGGCCGCCCTATGCAACCGTCGAATCGACTGCCTAACTCAAAACAATGTTTGACAAAAATTGCGAATATTCTAAAACCAAACACAAAAATACCTGTGATATATTGAGAGATATGAAAATTTTCCGTCCAGTAGCAATTTAAAGTCCAATATTTTGTATCTGCCAACGCTTTTTCACAAATAATGTTCTTGTGGCTTGATATTGCTTTTCCCGGATTTTTGGTACTTAACATATAACGTATAAAAATACGTACTTAATTACTCATCTACCTCTTTAAGCTTTAGAATGCAGCCGCTAGTTTCGTCTCTTTAAATTTATTTATTACTAAAAACGCAGTTTCTCTATGCCGAATCAGACCTCTCATTCAAAAATGGTGCACACTATGCTAAAGCGGTTATCATCGTTCGTTGAAGGTTTACTAGCCGTATCCATAAACACTTTGTTCATATTAATCGGCCAAAGCATTGACGAGATATTAGCTTTTGAACTTTCATTAATTTACGATTCTTTAGGCCATAATAACTTTTAAACTATTACATATTTTTTGGCGAGTCTAGATAATTTAGCTTTATATATTCTTCTGTCCATGAGTGCCAACTCGCACCTCCGTGCCAGTTTTAGTTCTATTTTCATCAATTTTTTCTTGGTATATAAATTTCTTGAAGCGAGCCAACACGGCCACATGCGCCCCTGCCAGGCGTCCACTCGGGTTTTTCCGACGGCGCGTACATGCTAGCCGCTCGCCACGGCCCCGTCGCAACCGCCAGCCACGTCCTCTGAGGCAGGAAACTGCCGCTCTAATCCCCCGCCACAGCTTGTACGCTCACAGCATTTGCTTCAGTAACTCAAGGTCGTGGTGGGCAATGTACGTCACCTGATACTATCGTTATTGCAGTCCGATGCGATGCAGTGTACGGTCTCACTAAGTGGTACCGTTTGTAACACGACGGCCTATTGTAAAGGGAAATGAAACTTTATTTAATTACAAACACGCCACTACTGGCGCACAGGCGGAGCTAAGATCGGGTCATATTTATGTTGAGAGCTGAAATCAGCTTGAAAGAAGCTAGGACCACACCATGCCCCACAAATGGGCTTGTCTCTGGATTTCCACCGGGCGCTAAAGTGACCGCGGGACCGAGAAAACCCGTCCGTTGGGCAGTGCAATGGCTGCTCATTTCTCATGACCGCTTTTCGCGTCCAGTGTAAATTAAAGCTTACCCCAAAATTAATAAATACTGAACCATATGTGCCACTGAAGAACAAGTAGGCTCTTTTGAAAGGAAAAGATGGACGATTACGCATTAGAACGAGGGCCTGTGATATCATATTACATTTATAATTTATTGTAATTCCAGTTGTAATTGTTATAAATTATTCCTGAACGGTAAAAGTGAATATCTTGGCAATGCATTATGCGGTTGCGACAAACGAGGTATCTATCTCGTAGAACTGTATCGGACTGTTGATAGCAGATTTACTGAAATTACTCACACATTTAAGTGAAAGATCGAGAAATAAAGGATATCGCGCAATTAAAAACCGCTTTGAAACTTCCTGAGGGATTAAAACTGTGTGCCCGACCGAGACTCGAACTCGGGACCTTTGCCTTTCGCGGGCAAGTGCTCTACCATCTGAGCTACCGAAGCACGACTCAGGCCCGGTACTCACAGCTTTACTTCTGCCAGTATCTCGTCTCCTACCTTCCAAACTTTACAGAAGCTCTCCTGCGAAACTTGCAGAACTAGCACTCCTGAAAGAAAGGATAATGCGGAGACATGGCTTAGCCACAGCCTGGGGGATGTTTCCAGAAGTGAGTGCAGTGGCAGTACTGCAAACTTTGCATATATAGGAACTTTATCTAATGTTTTGTTGATATTTATCATTATAAATCCGCAGATGGAGGAAAACCATAGAAATTATTGTTTATAAATAAATTATAGCAGAGAAATTTCTCGGAAAATTACTGTGTAATTTGATACATAATATGTGTATAAAAGGTTAAAATTTGAGCATTTCAGCAGTTTTCATGTTCAGTAGCTTGACTGATTTCAGTGGTGCTTCACCGAGGTTTCCTGTGTGAACAGCTGTGGCGGTCAGGCTGTGTCAGTCTGTATTTCTACAAAGTCTTATGTGATGAGCGGTGAAATAGCCGCTAGTTCGCCTGTGTGAATTATTCAGAGTTCCTGTTTTCGGACAGCGAAATTTTTCGGCGTCTGATGGACTTGTTATTTTTTTTTGGGTTGCCTGTAATACGAACCACACTAAGAAAGTTTCAGTACATCTCAATTGTGGAATAAGTTTTACGTACTGTGGAACTTCAAGGTTTTCCAAAGACAGCATACGGAATTAATGTTTATTCAACCGCTTGTAATATCTTAATAAATTCGGGCAGGCTCTGAAATTAAGTGAACTGCGAGTTTCGATTTTTCAGTTTGCTTACTGAAAATAAACTTGAATTAACAAAACTTAAAAAAAAGAAAAAAAAGAAAAGAAAAAGCACGTGAGGGCGTAAGTGACTTTTGCATAGGAAATCCTGTCTGAATTGTATTAAAATCTTTTATGAAACAATGAGTACATTGCGACGAACATGAGTAGACGCCCTATGGATGAAACGTAGCTACATTTGTAAGTCCTACGACATTTATGTGGGGGCATTGAAGTGTTTGTGCTGTGAAATGTGTGGGTAAATCTTCTCCTGCGATAGCAATTGGGGGCTCCGATGAAATATAGAACTTATGAACAGCTCAGAACTTTGATTTTAGCGAGTTTATGGGAGAAACTGTTTCGTCATCCACACCATAAGCACATTCCCATACAACCAATACTCTCACCTCCGTGACACTCTTAGTTCTGTTTTTATCAAGTTATAGCGGTAGTTTAAAAATTTGTAGTGGGATCTGGGTCAACGCTCTTCGCCTTGCCTCTAAGGAAAGGTAGGTAATGAGTTACTAATGAAAGAAAACTTGTAAGACCTGTCGTGAGTCATTATTGGGTTACTCAGGCGGTAGAACAGTTGCCTCCTTAGAGCAAAGGGCCCAAATAAGAGTATCAGTCAGGCACACAGTTTTAATCTGCCAGTAAGATATTCTAACCTAATAGTTTGGATAAGGCTCATTAGTCTCGTCATGACCAACGAGACGAGGATACACAAGTCATCAGCTCTATACCACTGACACCTTTGTAGCAGTCGGATAAGCTTCACACATGGTCCAAGCTCGCACAACTGATCTAGAAACATGTACCGATTCCTGTCTCCACATAACGCCTAACTAGCACCCAGCAATTTCACCGGAAAGCACGGCGAACAAGAGTAGCCCATCAAAGGTCACTCTCTAACACAGTCGAAACACTTGGTGAAAGAAGTGTGGACATAAGAGGGCACCTGTTTAGTATTACGTGTCAGTATTCATGGGTTTCCGAGAAAGTGATAGTCAAAGGTTTGATGCTACTCTCACGTTCAGAAAAAACGGAACACCTTGAACGACTAGAGACAGCGTGCAAAAATGATTAACATTTCAGGCACCTTGCTTGAAATACTATCCTGCTGCCTAATAGACGCAGGGTGCACCATGAGCCCCGATAACTTGTTCCATGCGTGATGGCACCGAGGCATACAAAGCGCGTCTGGCGTCTTGTGGTATAGCCAACCATGCTGCATTCATCTGGTTCCAAAGTTCATCTGCGGTGGTCCGCAATTGGTCAAACTGCTACACCATATCCCACTAGCATTTGGTTGGAGACAAAACTAGTGATCTGGCGTGCAGGGCAAAAGGCTGACATCCTGTGACAACAAGAAGGCAAGTGTTGGTGCAACAACATGTGGTCGTGCATTGTCTTGCTGAAACATGAGGTCTGGGGTGTTGTGCAGGTAGGCTATGGCTATGAGTTACAGGATATCATTCACTTAGGTCACACTGTTCACAGTGCCGTGGACACGCACCGACTGTGATTTGTGGTTGTATCCATAGACCTCACACTGTAAGGCCTTCAGTTGGCGCAGTTTGTCTTGTGCGAATGCAGTTATTGTGATGCCGCTCCCTCTGTCTATGGCGAACCAAAATGCGGCCATTACTTTCAAACAAACAGAACCTGGATTCGTCACTGTCTGAAGCCGTTCCGATCCCCAGTGACGTCGTTCCTCACACCATTGCCACCTCGCATGTTTCTGCACATTCGTCAAAGATAGGCGGAGAAGTGGATGACACTCACGTAATCCATGCCGTAATAAACGGCGACGTACTGTCACCAATAATAGTGTATGATATGTTACACTGTTTCACTGCTGCGTCAAAGCTGAAAAGGACGCAGATCTGTCCTGCAGTGCCATTCGGATGAGGTGTCGACTTCTTGGGTGGTTGTGTAGGTTGTGCCACTTGACCCACCTCGTCGTTTTCTAAGGCCTTCCGTGAACCATTCCGCACACACCCGTTACACTACCGAGACACTTCGTCCCACGCCATCAACAATGTTTTGGATGGATGCACCACATTCTCTCATGGCAATAATGAGGCCTGTTTCAAATTCACTAGTTTGACGGTACGATTCACACAAACCCCTGCGAGGCATCCTGCACATCTGCTCAATTCACACTGACCCATAACCTTCGGAATATAAACGAGAGCCGCAAGCTAATTTTACAAGAAAAGTGGTGTTGCGCCTCGAAATCTATGTTGACCTTGAATTTGCGGGCCGATATTGTTCAAATGCTAATCGTATCTGCAGAACATACCAATGCACATGTCCTGTGAATGTGAACATCCTATCTCTAGTCGTTCAAGGTGTTCTGTTGTTTTCTTTTTCTTAACTCGAGTATAGCATCATACCCTTGACTCTCATTTTCTCGGAAAATATTAACTGTTGGCACATGAGACTAAATAGCTTTTCAACTACTCTCACACTACTTTCACAAAGCGAAGTTTCAAGTGTGTCAGAGAGCGACTTGTGGCGGTTTCCTTCGTTAGCCGTGCTTTGTGATGAAATTGCAGGGAAGAAACTGGGCGTAACTCAGTTTGAGGTGTACCACGTTTATGAAATTCGTAGTTCATTCACTGTACAGCCCCTGTTAGGTGAGATAACAAGGGTTTAATTTTATTCATAACGCTACAAGACCAGATTTATCAAAAATTTTATTCCATTTATTAATGTTCGAGGCGACAAAGGAAAAACTGCGACCATCATAAAATGTTTGACTGGGTTCCGGTATGCGCTTTCACCAGGCCAGAGAGGAAACTTAAGAAGGAAAGACATGCCTTTGCAGAGTTATATTCGTAGGGCAAGCGCAAGTATACATGTCCATTTTGACAAAATGAAGAAAACCCCAACAGTTGTTGAACCAATAACATTTTATTGTTTACGACTGCACAAAGGACTGAATACATTCATCGAGTAGATAAGCTTCTCACTTCAACATAAGATTAAAAGGTCGTCACCACAGTTGGATTCGATGTTCACGTTAAATGTCAGTAGGACAGAATACGACGAACATAAAAAAGGACCCACTACGGAATTAGTCCTCGAAGCATCCATATAAGTACAAAATTTCTGCCAGTAGGTCCCTGCTTGGCGGATTAATCAGTGTTCCGCTGAAGTATGAGGCATATCATAGGAAATTAGATAATAACGGCGTAAGGTCGCACGGAGTAATGTACAAGAGAATGGAAAAGAAAATTGAGGATCTGTTGTATGACGACCAGTTTGTTTTTAGGAAATATAAAGACACAGTGGAGGCAGATCTAACGTTGTGGGTGATAATGGAAGCAAAACTGTAGAAAAGTTAAGACGCATTCGTAGGCTCTGTCGAACTGGAAGACACTTTCTATAGTGTACAGTGGTCCGAGATTTTCGCAATTCTGAGATATATGGGTGTAAGTTTTATGGAAAGACAAAGAAAGGTAATGTACTAATACAAAAGAACCAAGAGGAAACAATAGGAGTGCAAGACCAAGAGCGGGGAGCACGTATTGAAAATTGTGTAAGACAGGGATGTAGTCTTTCCTCCATGATGTTCAATTTATATATCGAAAAAGCAATGACGAAAATAAGAGAAGGGTGTAAGCGCGGGATTAAATTTCAAGGTGAAAGGATGTCAATGACAAAATTCGCTGATGACATTGCTATCCTCAATGAGAGTGATGAAGAAATACTGGATCTGCTGAGTGGAATGAACCGTCTAATTAATACGGAATATGGATTGAGAATAAATCGAATGTAGACGAAAGTAATGAGAAGTATCAGAAATGAGAACATCGAGAAACTTAACATCGTAATTGATGATCACGACGTAGATGAAGGAATTATGTTAACTAGACAGTAAGATAACGCATGATGCACGGAGCAAGAACACATAAAGCAACCAGCACTGGTAAAAAGGGCATATCTGGCGTAGAGAACTCTATTGTTATCAAACATAGGAATTTGAGGAACAAGTTTGTGAGAATGTACGTTTATAGCACAGTATTCGATGGCAGTGAGATATGGGCTGTGGGGAAAGTGGAACCGGAAACAATTGAAGCATTTGAGGTTGGATACTAGAGGAGAGTGATGAAAATTATTTGGACTTACAAGGTAAGGAATGAGGAGGTTCACCGCAGAATCAGCGAGCGAAGGAATATATGGAAAACACTGAAATGAGAAGGAACAGGAAGATAGAACTTCTGATGAGACACCAGGGAATAGCTTCCATGCTACTAGAGGGAGTTACAGAGAGTAGAAACTTAAGAGGAAGACAGATATTGGAATACATCCAGCCAATAATTTAGGACCTGTCTTTCAAATGCTACTCTGAGATGAAAAGGCAGGGAAGTGAGGAAATCCATGGCGTATTGCATTCATTCATTCAAAAGACCATTGAAAGAAAAAGTTAATAACCTCCTAAGGACATATTTTTCGTGCTCAGTAAAAAACAAAAATACTTACAGAATACTTACAGATGCAGTAATATCTAATATTTCAAGATGTGCTTAATTTTGATAGGCTGTGAGCTGGGCAAAGTTGGCCCCTAATCTCACGGTGAAGGGGTAAGTAGTGCACCTCATCCCTGGTTGGAGGGTGTGAGAGAGGGAATGTTTTGATGTTTCCCTCCAAGAACTGACAACTGACGTAGGTGTGCGAACGCTGCAAGCAGTTCCTTCGATATGCATTACAGAGACGATCATCTTCAAACGAGATTTATATTTCTAGCAATGAATATCATATTAAGTTAATGCTGTTGTAATACAATTCTATGAATAGAAGGTAAACAACATTCAAAACATTCAGTAAATATTGCACAAGGCTTTTAAAAATAGTACATTTGCTGTTAATAACCAAATAATGACGCGCTCACACAGACACAACCACACATCGGAGGTGTCGCAACTTTTGGATCGCAGCGAGTGGTAGATATATGAAACATAGAACATTCAACATGAAGTGTTTCAAAGGTCTGGACTTTTAATGACCAGTACTAAGGGGTCGGTGGTCTTCTAATCGCACCCTTAATCTGTTAGGTTTCATTTGTTACTAATTTCCGTAGGATACTAATTGACAAAATGAACCGTACCTATGCGGTCAAGTTGCTGGCCCACGAAGTCAGTATTATCTCTTGAACAAAAACGTTTGACGACTATTGTTCAATATACACCTGTCAGGCGCAGTGGTACACTTCTTTGTCCTCACCGAACAGCCTGTGCTGACTTCACCTTTCTGGCTCTGTGACCCCACCTAATTGACCGGTAGCCCATAATAACGACAGAGGCTGCATTTTGGTATTTTCTCATTGCATGATAGCTTCTTTGTTACGTTGTTGCTCTTCCGTTGAAGGCCTTTATGCCTCTCTCACCATGGGTTTCTACGTTACAAGAAAGTTCTCATTTTCGTCGATGTTTATAAGGAAGTACCTATATATTTGCATTGTCTACAGAGGGTGGTCATTTATTCTGATTTTGGGGGTTCTCGGTATTCATAACGTTCCTTTTAGTACACATAATCTTCTCCGTGGACTACTATCGTTAATTTATTTTCTACACAACGGTTACTAGGGGTACGGCACACAGTTTTAATCCGCCAGGAAGTTTCACAGGTTGATGGTTCAAATGGCTCTGAGCACTATGGGACTTAACATCTGTGGTCATCAGTACCCTAGAACTTAGAACTACTTAAACCTAACTAACCTAAGGACATCACACACATCCATGCCAGAGGCAGGATTCGAACCGGCGACCGTAGCAGTCTCGCGGTTCCGGACTGCGCGCCTAGAACAGCTAGACCACCACGGCCGGCTGTCACAGGTTGACTTAGATAGAATTTCTGTTTGGTTTGATGAAGGGCAGCTTGCTCTTAACACTTAAAAATGTAAATTAAGCAGATGAGTAGGAAAACGAATACTGTAATATTCAAATCCGAAATTAGAGGTGCGCTGCTGGGCACCATCACATCGAATAACTATCTACGCGTAACGTTGCAAGGCGGTATGAAATGAAGCGAGCAGTAAGGATGGTAACACGGAAGGCGAAGAGTCGACTTCGAAACACTGGGACAGTCTAAGGAAGATGTAGCCCATGTACAAATGAGACTGGATATGGAATATTCGTGGGATCTATTCTTGGGTACTGCTCGAGTGTTTGGGCTCCCCACCATATTGTATTAAATGAATATTTTGGAGCAATTCAGAGGAAGGCTACTAGATTCACACAGAAGCGTTACTGTGATGTTTCGTGAACTCAGACTGAAATCTCAGGAGGAAAGACAATATTCCTTTCGCGAAACGGTATTGACGAAATTTAGGGAACAGACATGTGTAGCTGACCGTAGAACAATTCTACTGCAGCCATAGCACATTTTTAATGAGGACCGCGAAGATGAAATAAGACAAAGTGGGGCTCAATCGGAGGCAGATTGGCAGCCGTCTTTCCTTCGCTCCGTTTGCCAGTGGAACAGGAAATAAAATGACTAATAGTATTTCAAGGTACCCTTCGCCACGCACCATACTCTGGCTTGCGATTCATGTATGCAGATGTAGAGTAATACCACTGAGCCGCTCTCCTAGTCGCCGCTATGCTTGCCGGCGATGGTCATCAGGGTCTGGACAGAACATTGTTTCACAGCTGAACACAATGCGACGCCATTCATCAGCAGTTCGTTTCTCCCGGTCACAGCAGCGCCCCAAGGCCCTTGTGTTTGTGTTGTGGTGTTAAGTGTTTGTATTGTCGAGTCAACAGTAGGCTAGGCATGAAACGGTAGTTCTCTATCCAGCCAATGTTGCGGGATGACACAGAACGTTTATGGGAGCCCATTACTTGTTCTCGGACGCCTGGCAAAGATGTGAAGGAGTTACGATGTGGACGTCCCTTATGGTGTTCATAATGCTCGACCGGAAGCTTGACGAATAGTAAGCCTGGTCTCACTTTCCCATGCAGCCCCACATAGGGCGACTGTCACGTCCGAATGCACCGCAAGTGAAGATACTGCACAATTCCACCAGCCATCCAAACAGAGACTCAAAATGAGGGCACATGCAAACTCTTGGTGACAACACAGTTTCATAGGAGCACACGGTATCCCCGTGTCCTTCACGGTAACCACTCAACATTAAGCGTTCACACCACTTACCTACCCAACGAGATCTGATAAAAAAACTAAATACGAAGAATACAACTGCATTCCTGTGGCTGTTCTTCCTGTCGCAGAAATTGCAACTCTGCTGATTCACACATATACCAAAGGTGTGCGCACTTACGAAGTTACTTTGACATCGGACTGTCTATTCCAGGTGATTTACTTTTTTATCAAGCTGTGTATTTCCTGTAACGCCACACGAGCGTACGAACGTAGTGGTATAAACCGACGCAGGAAGAGACGTCCTCGCATGTGAGGTCAATAGCTGTACATTCCGATAGGACATTGGTGTAGCGACCGATCGGAGCCTCATTGTCTTCTTAATCAGTCTCTGGATATGCGTCTACAGGAACGCCACGCAGCTCAGCAGCTGTCTTCAGTCCTGCGCTAAAAGTTTTCCAGGCGTTAACGAGAATCATCCATTTAGCAGTCTCGTTTCTTGCCTGCTGTGTGAACGTCTGTTAACTTCTTTGGGTGGAGGGTTATCAGTTTTATGACTGGTTTTATGTGACCGTCACCTGTAATAGGAAAATTTTCTTGTAGATACAAGTTATGCATCTCTAACACCATGGCACACATTATGCATCCTTAATATCAGTGTCTCATTTGCCTTCTGCATCGTCATGTCTTTGGTTATTGCTAATAATTCTCCTCTTTAGAGATAGTTTTCCATCCCAGAGACAACAGGGTTCGCTGAAATTCTCTCACCTCCTGCACGCTCTTGACAACACTGTTGCCAGAATGACGATGACTTGTTGTGCAAGGAGACTATCTTCGTAACATATAATCAAAATTAAGAGATGATAAGCTTAGAATATAATGCTGCTTTACAAATAAAGTGGGCTGAAGGTATTCGGTTGTCTTAAGCTGTGAAAAGAAACCACGAAACAAAAATGTGCATACATTATCCGAAGAGTTTCATCCGAATACCACTCTGGTGGCTCCGGAACTGTTCCACCTCTCTAAACAACATTAAAAGTACAAAACATTGAGACGGCCGGCGTGAGAGAGCGCTTCTAGGCGCTTCAGTCTGGAACCGCGCGACCAATACCGTCGGAGGTTCGAATCCTACCTCGGGCATGGCTGTGTGTGATGTCCTTAGGTTAGCTAGGTTTAAGTAGTTCTAGGAGACTGATGTTAAGTCCCATAGTGCTCAGAGCCCTTTGAACAAAACATTGTATACGGCGGTAGTACGTATCCTTATTAAAATCTAGGAACACTATTCTACAATTACAGCTATCACTAGGAGATTAAAAACATAGTGTCAAATATAATGTCTACAAGTTACGTAAAAACTATGTAGTGATTAATATCAAAAGTTTTGATACTCTGTATCCAACGTAAAATCAGTGGTTGAGCCAATGTAAATGTCCTCTCTTCCATCTTCCACGAATAATCCCCCCCCCCCCCCCAATAACAATGGACCTTGCCGTTGGTGGGGAGGCTTGCGTGCCTCAGCGATACAGATAGCCGTACCGTAGGTGCAACCACAACGGAGGGGTATCTGTTGAGAGACTAGACAAACGTGTGGTTCCTGAAGAGGGGCAGCAGCCTTTTCAGTAGTTGCAAGGGCAACAGTCTGGATGATTGACTGATCTGGCTTTGTAACACTAACCAAAACGGCCTTGCTGTGCTGGTACTGCGAACGGCTGAAAGCAAGGGGAAACTACAGCCGTAATTTTTCCCGAAGGCATGCAGCTTTACTGTATGGTTAAATGATGATGCCATCCCCTTGGGTAAAATATTTCAGAGGTTTAATAGTCCCCCATTCGGATCTCCGGGCGGGGACTACTCAGGAGTACGCCGTTATCAGGAGAAAGAAAACTGGCGTTCTACGGATCGAAGCGTGGAATGTCAGATACATTAATCGGGCAGGTATGTTAGAAAATTTAAAAAGGGAAATGGATAGGTTAAAGTTAGATATAGTGGGAATTAGTGAAGTTCGGTGCCAGAAGGAACAAGATTTCTGGTCAGGTGAATACAGGACTATAAATACAAAATCAAGTAGGGGTAACACAGGAGCAGGCTTATTAATGAGTAAAAAAATACGAATGCGGGTAAGTTACTACAAACAGCATAGTGAACGCATTATTGTGGCCAAGATAGACACGAAGCCCACGCCTACTACTGTAGTACAAGTTAATATGCCAACTAGCTCTGCAGATGACGAAGAAATTGAAGAAATGTATGATGAAATGAAAGAAATTATTCAGATAGTGAGGGAGACGAAAATTTAATAGTCATGGGTGACTGGAATTCGGTAGTAGGAAAAGGGAGAGAAGGAACCGTAGTAGGTGATAATGGATTGGGGCTAAGAAATGAAAGAGCAAGTCGCCTGATAGAATTTTGGACAGAGCACAACTTAATCACAGCTAACACTTGGTTTAAGAATCATAAAAGAATGTCGTATACATGGAAGAAGCCTGGAGATACTGACAGGTTTCAGATAGCTTACATAATGGTTAGACAGAGATTTAGGAACCAGGTTGTAAATTGTAAGACATTTCCAGGAGCAAATGTGGACTCTGATCATAATCTATTGGTTATGAACTGTAGATTAAAACTAAAGAAACTGCAAAAAGGTGGGAATTTAAGGAGATGGGGCCTGGGTAAACTGACTAAACCAGAGGTTGTACAGAGTTTCAGGGAGAGCATAAGGGAACAATTGACAGGAATGGGGGAAAGAAATACAGTAGAAGAAGAATGGGTAGCTTTGAGGGATGAAGTACCGAAGGCAGCAGAGGACCTAGTAGGTAAAAAGACGAGGGCTAGTAGAGATCCTTGGGTAACAGAAGATATATTGAATTAAATTGATGAAAGGAGAAAATATAAAAATGCAGTAAATGAAGCACGCAAAAAGGAATACAAACATCTGAAAAATGAGATGGACAGGAAGTGCAAAATGGCTAAGCGGGCATGGCTAGAGGACAAATGTAAGGATGTTGAGCCTTATCTTACTAGGGATAAGACAGATACTGCCTACAGGAGAAATAAAGAGACCTTTGCAGAAAAGAGAACCACTTGTATGAATATCAAGAGCTCAGATGGAAACCCTGTTCTAAGCAAAGAAGGGAAAGTAGAAAGGTGGAGGGAGTACATAGAGGGTTTATACAAGGGCAATGTGCTTAAGTACAACATTATGGAAATGGAAGAGGATGTAGATGAAGATGAAATGGGGCATACGATACTGCGTGAAGAGTTTGACAGAGCACTGAAAGACCTGAGTCGAAACAAGGCCCCGGGAAAAGACAACATTCCATTAGAACCACTGACGGCCTTGGGAGAGCCAGTCACGACAAAACTCTACCATCTGGTGAGCAAGAATTATGAAACAGGAGAAATACCCTCAGACTTCAAGAAGAATATAATAATTCCAACCCCAAGGAAAGCAGATAGTGACAGATGCGAAAATTACCGAACAATCGGTTTACTAAGTCACGGATGCAAAATACTAACGCGAATTCTCTACAGACGAATGGAAAAACTGGTAGAAGCCGACCTGGGGGAAGATCAGTTTGGATTCGGTAGAAATATTGGAACACGGAGGCAATACTGACCCTACAACTTATCTTAGAAGCTAGATTAAGGAAAGGCAAACCTACGTTTCTAGCATTTGTAGACTTAGAGAAACCTTTGACAATTTTGACTGGAATACTCTCTTTCAAATTCTGAAGGTGGCAGGGGTAAAATACAGGGAGCGAAAGGCTATTTACAATTTGTACAGAAACCAGATAGCAGTTATTCGAGTCGAGGGACATGAAAGGGAAGCAGTGGTTGGGAAGGGAGTGAGACTGAGTTGTAGCCTCTCCCCGATGTATATTGAGCAAGCAGTGAAGGAAACAAAAGAAAAATTCGGAGTAGGTATTAAAATCCATGGAGAAGAAATAAAAACTTTGAGGTTCACCGATGGCATTGTAATTCTGTCAGAGACAGCAAAGGACTTGGTAGAGGAGTTGAACGGAATGGACAGTGTCATGAAAGGAGGGTATAAGATTAACATCAACAAAAGCAAAACGAGGATAATGGAACGTAGTCGAATTAAGTCGGATGATGCTGAGGGAATTAGATTAGGAAATGAGACACTTAAAGTGGTTCAGGAGTTTTGCTATTTGGGGAGCAAAAGAACTGATGATGGTCGAAATAGAGAGTATATCAAATGTAGGCTGGCAATGGCAAGGAAAGCGTTTCTGAAGAAGAGAAATTTGTTAACATCGAGTACAGATTTAAGTGTCAGGAAGTCGTTTCTGAAAGTATTTGTATGGAGTGTAGCCATGTATGGAAGTGAAACATGGACGATAAATAGTTTGGACAAGAAGAAAATAGAAGCTTTCGAAATGTGACACTACAGAAGAATGCTGAAGATTAGATGGGTAGATCATATAACTAATGAGGAGGTATTGAATAGGATTGTGGAGAAGAGACGTTTGTGGCACAAGCTGACTAGAAGAAGGGATCGGTTGGTAGGACATGTTCTGAGGCATCAAGGGATCACCAGTTTAGTATTGGAGGGCAGCGTGGAGGGTAAAAATCGTAGAGGGAGACCAAGAGATTAATACACTAAACAGATTCAGAAGGATGTAGGTTGCAGTAGGTACTGGGAGATGAAGAAGCTTGCAGAGGATAGAGTAGCATAGAGAGCTGCACCACAACAACAACATGGGGAATTCTAATGAACAATGGGTAAGTAAATGACGCCAGGGCACATTTCCACAGAAACCACTCTTAGCATTGTCACATTTCTATATAACAGACGACGCTGGGAGTTTATGCTGAGTTTCAGAGACAGGTCGCTGCGAGTAAAAAGCATGCTGCAGAACTCGAACGTATTTCGACGGCTCCGCCACCTTGGGCAAGTCACTGGACGTGCAAATGCTGAGGAGGTTGCCATGCCGGTGCTGTATGCCAACTATCCGACGGTATGCCGTGATGTCTGAGCGCTTTATGAGCTCCCACGACCCACAGAAAACACTGCTCATATTCGCTTCGTTTTTTTTATTTTATTTTTATTTTTTTTCTTCTGGGGCATTGGAGTTATTTGTGTAAAATTGGGACGTCGCCGGTGCTATGTGTAGGCGCAAAGGCTGAGGAAGTGGCGGCGTCGAAGCTGTGTGTAAACACCACGAAAGTACAGGATTGTGCGTGACAGCTTAGACCATTAGAAGACTCAAGACACGTGGGGACGGAGGAAGAGCGGTGCAACCTAGTTCTACCTGACGAACGTCGAAGATGATGCATGCCCGCTGAAATTCTTGACGCTATATTAATTTACTTGTAAACAAAATAAATAAAATATTAATGTACCTGTAAATAAAATAAAACAAATCTCAAATGAGTAAAGTGTTTCTTTTCTAACTGCCACAGCGATAGATGTGGAATATGTAGTGGTTTAAGGCTCAGTTTTCAACAGATGCCCAAAAGTATTTCCTCTCACGCTTATAAATAAATGGAGCTCATACAAAAAGTGTTTTGAAATACTTTATGAAAATAGCGTTAGTTCTGCCAGCAACGGTGATAGACCAATGGAAAAAAACACCAGCGTCTGGGAGACGTCCCAGAGAGTCAAAAATAATTCTGCTGATGGTTGAAAAGCCTACCGCACAAACAAAGGAATGGGTTCCATACATATTATGTTGATTACATCTGTGTCAGTAACATTCTGCCCTGATCGTTTCCTTTAAGATTACACAAAGCTACATGTTGTTCAGATGTATGGGTTGTCTGTAAGCAAGCCCATATGATTCTTGCTTATATCGGCCTCACTTATACAGCCTGTACCTTACCCTGCAACTACGGTACACTGGCGGCACATTAACCTATTACCCATCGTGGCACCGAGGTAATTAACATTTCAGCTACATTGCGCTCGCAGGCGGGATCACACACACACACAAACACACACACACACACACACACACACACACACACACACACACACACACACATCGCGCCTCAGTTCTTGTCAGCGAAAGCAGTATGGTGAAGGCAATTTAATTTTTAGCCTTGGACCTTGTGATGTTACAAAATAAAAGTGATGTTGTTATTCAGTACAAAATTTGCAATTTGAGATTTCGATTACTGTTTTATAAATCACAAATGGCGTAAGAATCATGGATTGACCATTGTCATAAAATATTACATTATGAAATGTGAATAGTTTTTTACTTGCAGTTTCTCGTGGCTTGAAGCAGTCACAGCAAGCGTGCTATTGATTAGGAAACTGCATTATCGTCTTTCTAATTACTTCATGATCGCAGGTACGATCATAGCCGGTTGTGAAGTTATTGTTACGACAAAACTATTTCCTGAGGGACCAGAAAGTTCTTAAGGGCGCGAAAACAACTGTAACATCACACAAAAGGGAAATTCAATATTAAAGCTGATGCAAGATGACGATAAAACAGTTTTCTTTTTATCAATGTAACACGCACATTGGACTGCTGCACTTGATGTCTGTAATCCTAACAAAATGCATAATTAAAATGAAAATAATACTGAGGAGATGATAGGAATGAGCACTGCTAAATGATTCAGTATTCCTATAACAAATATTTATTATAACTAAAACATATATCGTACCTTAAGCTTAGTACTACAATGACGGTAGATTTTTATGTCCGTATCATGTCCATTGAGCGCTCTTTTATATAGTCATTGTCCTTTTGAGTCACTCGTGCGTCGTCACGATATGTTATAACAGTTCTTCTTACACTTCACTCAAACTTAGACGGAACACGTTTTTATTTAAATAGTAAAAGAAATTAGATCAGACCCCCACAAATCTGCTTCGATCTTACTTAAGATAAAAAACAGTACAAGTCTTTTAGCGCTCAAGGCTTCATTTGTTCTCCAGCGAACAAAATAGTGAAGGATCGCATATCTATCCGTATTTTTCTGTTTATATTGCCGCCCAAAGACGACCAAATTACATTATTTAGAAAATTCCACCGTCGCTATGCGACGCCTTATTATACATTAACTATTATTTATTAACAAGTATTTGCCTTCTGGCTGAAAGTATTAACTACTCGCATTTGCTGTTTTAATGAAGTCAAAAATAGCGAATATCACAATGCCTCCCATGAGGAGAGAGGGAATGCCGAAGGATTACCTCCATCCTCATGTCCTCATAAGATATTCGTGATTTTTGGTGTGACATTTACATAATGTTACTGGCGTACAAAGAACATAAATTGAAATTACACTTATAAACAAATATCAGATATTTATTATTTTTCAAAATAAAGTTTTTCACTCTTTGTTCATCAGTCACTTCATTCCATAATACCAAGATTAACATTTATGTGCATATTTAAGTTTGGTCCATATTTGCTTATAACAATAAGTGAACGTTCATTTCACACTTCAGGGGATAAAATTCAGAATTTACATTCTCTTGAGCTTAAAAACTAATACATGAGGACAGTGAGTGCTTATTTTCACTAAACTAGAGTGGACAATGTTCGAGCATCTTGTAAGTAGGCTGTTTAGGTTTTTTTATTGGTAACGCCACCTCTGTATGAAAATCACTGGCTGTGTGGTGTGCAGTCTGTGGCTGCTTTGCATTGTTGTAATACTCGCCATTGTAGTGTTAGGCAGCTGGCTGTGAACAGCGCGTAGCGTTGCGCAGTTGGAGGTGAGCCGCCAGCAGTGGTGGATGTGGGGAGAGAGATGGCGGAGTTTTGTAATTTGTCATGAGCTGCTATATATAATATGACTATTGAGGTAAATACATTGGTTGTTCTCTACCAAAATCTTTCATTTGCTAACTATGCCTATCAGTAGTTAGTGCCTTCAGAACTTTGAATCTTTTATTTAGCTGGCAGTAGTGGCGCTCGCTGTATTGCAGTAGCTTGAGTAGCGAAGATTTTTGTGAGGTAAGTGATTTGTGAAAGGTATAGTTTAATGTTACTCAGGGCCATTCTTTTGCAGGGATTTTTGAAAGTCAGATTGCGTTGCGCTAAAAATATTGTATGTCAGTTTAAGCACAGTCTTGTATAATTGTTCAAATGGGAGGTTTCATATGGCGACCCTGCCAGAATACCTCACTAGAATCTTCTGATTTTTTTCTTGTAGTTTGTGTAATTAGTGTAGCTATTGTTTATTGCTAGCGCATAAGAGTAGAGAGAATCTCCTTTGTAGTTGCAGTCTTTCATTGTTGTACAGTAAAACAGTTGTGGCATGCATGTAGATTTGCACCAAGTATTTCGCTGCTGCGCTTGCAATTAACGAGATATTATTTTCATTGCTATGTTAATGTGTTATCTTATTTTGCTCTTCAAATTGTGCTTTTCTGTGTTATCGTGTGAAATATTGTGGCAATAATGGCGTGTGAAAAAAGTAACGCTAGGCTCCAAAGTAAACTGAGAAATAATAGTGACGACGAGCGTAGCTTATCAGCGCCGCCGAGTAATGAATTTACTAATGTTCAAAGTAGTAATTTGGTAATTGCGCATAGGGAAATGGAGCGGGCGGCAAACAATGGCGTAGGCAGTGAAACAATTAGTGAACAGGGAAGCATTATCGATCGATCGATCGGCAACAGCTCGTCTCAGGAATCGGGAATGACAGAACACAATATTGCAAATACTGTAGACTCGAGTTTTGGGTTCTCACCGTTTTCTCAAATGAGTCAAGAAACATTTTCTGCTTGTCAAAATGTGAATGTTTCCAGTGCAACTTCACTGCCGAAGAGCACTGAGGAACATGTTTCAGACACCAGTGCATTGTTATTACAATTAATGCAACAAATGGGACAGCAGCTTGAAAAGTTAGACACAATGGAACAACACCAGAGACAAACACAGCAACAGTTAGACACAGTGGAACAAAATCTCAAAACGTTAGACACAGTGGAACAAAATCTCAAAAAGTTAGACACAGTGGAACAAAATCTTAAAAAGTTAGACACAATGGAACAAAATCTTCAAAAGTTAGACTCATTGGAACAAACTCTTGAACAAACACGTGAAGATTTAACTACTGAGTTACATAACATTGAATCGAAATGTCAAAAAATCTGTAATGACGTAAAAACACAAATTTGTGAGCATTTTCAACCTATTTTTTCGCAGCAAAATGTATTACAGAATCACGAAGCAGCCATAAAAGAACTGCAAACTATTGTTCATCAAAATC
Organism: Schistocerca serialis cubense; assembly: GCF_023864345.2. Taxonomy (NCBI): domain Eukaryota; kingdom Metazoa; phylum Arthropoda; class Insecta; order Orthoptera; family Acrididae; genus Schistocerca; species Schistocerca serialis. Next base: position 272,601,042 of record NC_064642.1, read on the forward strand.
ATGAGACCCTGCAAGCTAAAATTGACTCAGTTGCATCTATCAATTCGGTTACGCAACTTGCAAATACTCAAGAAAACTTAAAGGACACAGTAGATACTCTGAAAATTGGTTCAGAACGACACATGGAGGAAATTAGTTCATTATCGCAGAAAGTAGCCGAACTTTCGGATCAGTTCACTAACATATCTGCAAAGGTAGATGATGATCTGAATGACACAAGACCTGTAGCCATCACTGACACAGAAGAGAGCGAACAAATTAGGAAAGTGAAACAAAATCTGAATCAATACGCAACACCAAAGAGAAATCCGGGAAGTACAAGATCAGCTGACACAGGTAATACAAGAATTACGTATTTCAGAGGACAATCGCGCCCCAATACCGGAAGAGGAACTTAGAAATACGGTAAAGCCACAAAATAATAACACAGGGCATTTCGGAAGTTATGAAAGAAATTGGCAATGTGCATCGAATTTTGAGATAGAACCGCCGACACGACGTAACAGTGACCGATATGCTACTCCCCGACACGATGATTTTGACTATAAGCTGTTCATTACTACACGTAAATTCAAAACGTTTAAGAATTCTGGCAACGACATTCATCCACAAGCATGGCTCCATCAGTTCTCTCATTGTTTACCTCCCAACTGGTCGTTAGAACACAGATTAGAATTTATGTGTGGCTACTTAGAGAATGAACCAGCTGTAAGAATGCGATCGATCATTCACGATTGTCACAGTGAAGGAGAATTTTACCATGCCTTCCACTCAGCATATTGGTCTCAAGCTACACAAGACCGAGTAAAATATAGCATCATAATGGTGAAACGTTTCGAACAATCTGAATTTTCCAGTCTTACGAAATATTTTGAAGACATGTTGCATAAGAATCAGTATCTTTCAAACCGATACGGCCCCTCAGAACTCATCCGCATTTGCTTAATGAAATTGCCTGAACATTTGAGAAATATTATTTTGGCAGGGCGTTGCAAAGACGACATTGAAGCTTTTCAGGGACTGTTACAAGAATTAGAAATTGACACAGGCAGTCGCCGGATGCGAAAACAGGAAAACAATCACTACAGGTCACATACGTCACAATTCCGCAATGACAGAAACAATAACTGGACGCGACAAGGCTATTCTTACAACGCAAATCGTGACCAAAACAGACACCACCCATATGACAACCACTGGCAGAGTAATAATAGTTACAAAGAAAGATCGCATTTCCGTAGTAATGACTATCACAGAGACAATGAGAGAAACAGACAATATGGGAACCAAAACAATTATTATTACGGGAGACAGAATAACTTCACATGCAACAGTTCGGCGCACAGTTACGATTCAGGGAGAAATTCTCGACAACGTGTCGGACAAGGAAGAAACTACGGAATCTACCGACATGACGACAGACGATATACTCGTAACGGCAGACCTGAATTGCATCAGAACTGGCGGGATTCAAACAGAGCAGGGCACTTTCGACAACGTGAATTTGTAGAAGTTCGGTCTCCTAATCCCAATAATGGCGCGCCAACAAAGAAACAGACAATGACTCGCACCGCAGGCAGCCACCTGCGCCGGCTGGCTCAGGAAAAAAAATAGCATACACGCTAACCTTGAGAAAAATTCCAGTATTCTTTACCGACGTAAACTGCATGATAGTTGCGTTCAAGCTGAAACTCTGAGTACTTTGAAGAGTAAAAGATTGTACCACATTTCAAATGTAAAACTGTTTATTGAGAGATAATCTGCTTTTTAACTCTGTCTTTGCCATATAACTTTTCACTTTACATTACTAGTATGCTTTGTCACACTTCGAATCTGTTAATATGCAACAATGTTTGAAGTTAAATATCCAGTCAAGATCCAAGAGAACTTATTTAAACAGAAATTACGAATGCATCGTTATAGTGAACAGACATCAGAGTGTTATTGTGTGTGTACATTCTTGCTTGTTAGTTGCACGATTACGTAACGACTATAAGGCTCACATACTTAAAACATATACTGGTACTGCTAATGAGATTTTAATGCAACATTTTGGTTTACTTGAAAATACATTCTGGATTTAAAGTACTTTCTGAGGGATACCAGGTGACACAGTGGTTGGTTTATTTGACAGCTACACGACTATATCACGACGCTACTAATGAGTGACAATTTACAATGTTGCTTTTGCAGTGTGTCTGTTTTATATCTGCACAGTTTTTCTGTTTTATTCTGGATAGTAAAACATGTTTTAGTAGTAACTTTTGTGGTATAGCTACAAAGAGACTGCCTTTTCCATAGCACAACAATACGTTACAGCACAGTACTTTCTTCATCACGGCAATAAGTGTAATAACTAAGATATCTATACGCAAAGCATTTCACTTTTGTTTATCATGAGGTAAGTACATTGACTTCTGCAGAACTTAGCTTTCGGAGGACAATAACTACGACACTTTCACAGAGATTATCTTACAGCAAGACGCACATTTAGCACTACAGGACATATGTTCGAGTGATTAATTTTGTACTTCAATCATTTGTTTTTAAAGATATTCGAAGTATGATGATACGAAGTTTTTCTGTGATACATTTCATTCCATTGCAATAATCTGTAACACCTGAGGGTGTAATTACATTAATCCTCAGGGGGGTACACGCTTACTTTGTGTACCATGTGTTTGGCAAGCACAAGGAGCCCTAGCTATTATGGTATTTGCTTATACAACTTTACACGTCGGTACCATATTTCTCTAACACAGAATTACACAGCTATCTGATTATTTGACAGAGAAACAAACATTCGTTTTACTATGTCAGTGACAGATGTTTACGTAATTACATAGTTGGATAATTTCACACTTATGAAATTGTATTTTGTCTGTACTTTGTAAACTGTTCATATTTTTTTGGAACCATTGTGATACTATGAGAGCTTTGAATGATGTATTTGGTATGGGATCATGATTTTTATAGTGCGTTTGAGGCAGATGACACTTTTGACATGAGCAGAGAATTTTTTTAGGTTTTGAAATTATTGGAGGAAGCTACGACGATTTTGAGAGTTGACTGAGGTGTTATGATGTTATTTTTACGGCGACGATGTGTATTATGCTGCTGAGGTATATTTATGATCAATAAGCTGATGCTATATGAGGAATTTGATTATACTACGTATGTTATGATGAAATATTGAAGAAGTGTCGACGAATAAGGTAAGGAATAATGAGTAGTGGTTAGGGTCTCTGGTTTGTGAAAAAGGATGTTGGAAACCAAGAATCGTACTTTAAGAGTTATGAAATGTATGTAAATGCGTGAATGTACCACAATGCCGACGAAAATGTTTTGAACACTGTTATATTCATAGGATTTTGTATCTACACATTTGCAACGAAAATTCTCGACCTCTGAAATTTTTTATATGAGACTGCCACTGTAGCGGAAACTGCTGTCGTAAGTATTTCCGTAAGAAAGTTAAGTGACCACCTGCACGTAATGCATCGTGGGCACCCAGCTGGGCGACAGCCGCCTTGAAAAAAGCCATTAGCGTGTGCCTTCCAGAGGCACAGGTGAAAAAAAGAAAAGGGAGGCAATCACCCTCGCTATTGACGTTCCTTTGTAGAAAGCATCGGAAAAACGACACGGTCGAACTTGAAAACATATGATTACACTGTGGAGCTCTTAATTTATGATATTTACTAAATTGCCTAATGAAATGACGAGAAATATTTTTATGTCTATACACCTGGTTATGACTACTGTCTCTCTAGTTGAGAGATTTTTCTACTAACTTACGAAATGCCTAATGACTACTGAATGATGTTCTTATGCTTTACTTTGTACATAGTAGCTTATTTCATTTGATATCTAGTTTCTAGCTGCACTGCAGCATTGCTTAAAATAAAATTTAATATATGTACTAATATAGTTATTTTATGCCTACAGATCAAGTCAATAAGAAATTTATGATCTACTTCCAAGAAAACGAGGGCACATAAATAGACATTTCCCTTCACAGGAATTGCATAAATAATTTCCTTACGATTTGGTAACTTATGTGCTAGTGTAAGTTCTCGTGATGCATCACTCTAGTGTTAAGATGTGACATAGGTATTAGACATGGCCATTTTTAGTGTAATATTTTTTTCTGCTTGAGGTCTAGGTTTCATTATTTCATTTGCTGCTGCTGTTTGCCAGGCATAGTGCTACTGAATTTTAATTTGTGTTACTCTGCTAAGCCAGTTTTACTACTGATTTATTTTTCTTGTTTGCTGCTCGTTGCCTTATATTAGTTGTAATATTGCAATTGCTTTGCCAGTTTGAATTTTTTGTCATTGATGTTTGTGTTACTTGTTTTGTGCTGCAGCATTGCCTCGTCCCTTAGTTTAGCATCTGAGCTCAGTAGATTTAAGTTAGCTTAAGAGGGGTAGACTGTATAAGAGAATGAGTTGCAATGAATTGGAAGAAATGCATTGAGAAGTTATACGAAAAAAAGTACAGAAAGCAAGTATAGATAGGACTTTTGGGAATAATGATGAACCAAGGGAGATCTCCATGCAAAATACTGCAGTAAAACAAACCCTGTCCTTTCCTTTTGTATTATTTTGCTATGTGTGTATGTACCATTGTGTATTTGTCTTTTTCCTGTCTTTAAGTGTTTAGCTAATAAGAATTATGTTGTAGAATTTTTCAAATACTATGTTATTTATCTAGTAAAGATGTTTAGACATTATTTATTCTGTTTTGTTTTAATGCTCATGTGTGAAGTTGATGTTTCGAAAGTTATTCAGACCTTTTATGTATTTACTTATGTCATATTTCCTGTAACACTGAAATATATGTTATTTCTATTCTTTTGTAAAGCCCCTATTACTACAAATGTTATCTGTATTGTTATGTTCTTTAAAGATGTATTTTGTACCTTTGTAATTGTATTCTCATGTTATAATATTGTAATTGACACCAGTTCATCAAATTAAGTAACTTGTAAGCATACATTTCACTGCACACGTTTCTGTTGATCATAGTATATGGACAATATGTGAGAAGTAGGGACTGTTAGTGTTTACACGTGTGTTAATTATTCAGCAAGGGACTGGTTAACAGCATTGCTGGTTCAAAGGACAATTCCAAAAACTTTGTGAGTGCACAAGTGATGGTTTATGGACTTGCTATATTATCCACAAGACTGGTGATTGTGGTGATTGTGCACCTGCACAGTCACAACAGATGGCTGCTGGCCATCTCTTCAAGGACTACAGTGGGTCTACATCTTTGATGATCCATCAATACCATTATTTCTACAAGGACTGCAGTGGGTCTGCACCTTTGATGACCCATCAATACCGTAATCTCTACCAGGACTACAGTGGGTCTGCTCTGTGATGACCTACCCACCAATATTCTTCAAAACTTCGACTGACTCTGCTGTGGGTTTGCTCTGTTGTGGCGCATTACCTGTCTGCATGTCGAGAGTCAGCACTGTCTTTCCGTCGGAAGGACAACACTACTTCTTCAAGACTGCATGGAAATCCACTACTTCTGTGTGCATTTTCTTTTACTGCTCAGACTTTGAGAAAAACACTGCAATTTTACTGTGACGAATGATGAGGACTGTCTTTATGGACTATGAGAAAATTTTAGCTTTTGACCAACATTGTATCAATAAGTGTGTGCATTTGATATCTTTGTTATTGTAATTATGAAAAAATTTTTCAAATCGGTATTGGACACTGCCCAAACCAATTTGTAAATTTTTTTGTGGGGAGCATGGGGGCTATGTAAGTAGCCTGTTTAGGTTTTTTTTATTGGTAACGCCACCTCTGTATGAAAATCACTGGCTGTACGGTGTGCAGTCTGTGGCTGCTTTGCATTGTTGTAATACTCGCCATTGTAGTGTTAGGCAGCTGGCTGTGAACAACGCGTAGCGTTGCGCAGTTGGAGGTGAGCCGCCAGCAGTGGTGGATGTGGGGAGAGAGATGGCGGAGTTTTGTAATTTGTCATGAGCTGCTATATATATTACGACTATTGAGGTAAATACATTGGTTGTTCTCTACCAAAATCTTTCATTTGCTAACTATGCCTATCAGTAGTTAGTGCCTTAAGTACTTTGAATCTTTTATTTAGCTGGCAGTAGTGGCGCTCGCTGTATTGCAGTAGCTTGAGTAGCGAAGATTTTTGTGAGGTAAGTGATTTGTGAAAGGTATAGTTTAATGTTACTCAGGGCCATTCATTTGCAGGGATTTTTGAAAATCAGATTGCGTTGCGCTAAAATTATTGTATGTCAGTTTAAGCACAGTCTTGTATTACTGTTCAAAGGGGACGTTTCAATCTGTTGACTCATTGTGGTTCAATTACATTTTAATAGCGCAGCACTACATTTCGTGATGCTTTCACTATCGATGTTAGCTGTCTACGGCGTTCATCATGCAGTACATCTGTCCTTTCCACTGTGGTGCCAGGAATTCAAGTGGCTTCCCGGGTTTTTATTTACAATATGAAACAGAAGAAATGGAAAATTATTAGTATAACTTACAACCTATTGGATACATTTGTTAAGGATCGGGACTGGTCTGGAGTTCAGGGTCTTCCTACAGTGCACATTCATTTTCCTTGCCCATCATTTTAGCAATGTTCAGTAGTGCCGGTATTAATGACTTTAACGTCTGAGTAATCTGACAATCTATTTCTCACTCATCTTAACTTCAACTCAGGAAAATTGCTTAATTTACGTATGAAAATGTAGTCACACAAGTGTGCAAACGCCTTTCCTCCAGTATGTACGATTGAAATGGTGGCGGTTAGCGGTTTATAGTTTGGATTGTTTCGTCACCCACACGTCAGCCACTCACAGCGGCTGCACAGTGTTGCGTGAGCTCCAATACTCAGTATCCGTTCGCGCTCAAGTTGTAACAGAGCTGCGGTCGTCGATCGCTCTTTTTTTTTGTGAACTTCGTATCACACGAGTGCATCGATACAAACACCTCGCGCGCGTTTTCCATCGGAGGAGCCGGACATAGAAGCTGCCTCCATACTTCCCTGTCAGCTGCCTCCCATGAGGCTCACAGGCAAGTGACGACGAATATTTCAGCTGTCGCTGCACTTATAACAACACGGAACTTTGCGTTGCACCTGTTGCCGTAGCCTTGACTCCTTTTTACACATGCAGTACAGCACTACCACTAATACACACTGAACAGTTATTTTTATTATGCACGTCACACTTTAGTGTGCATCTTCAGACAGCAGTCGTGCTCAGTTCCTTCGTCAATAGCGTTCATTTACAAAACAATCAGTTTTGCAGGTTTCCTCCATTGGTACAGAAAGACTTATATTCTGCTATTTACAAAAGATCACTTACGAGCTAATATTTACAATTAATGGTCACTCCTTTCGTTAAGTCCAGTGAACAACTGCTTTATGAATGGACCCTTTGTATCTCAAGGTTTACTTGTGAACCTAAAAATATTCTTTCAAACTTTCTTTTAAGGGCTCATCTGCTCATTATGAAAACTACAGATATCGCAACACTCGTTGCATTTATTCTTTAGTGCACCCAAGATCATTTTCTACTGCCACTTAGCATATCTACTACTTTACGAATACGCATTTAACGCTGAACCCTTTCTTTTGTGCTTTCCTTTGTGCTTGCCAAATTTTTATATTTGAGGGCGGACAGGATAACAATAAGTCTCCCTCTTCGCTTCATGTACTCAGCAATCGTTCTCTGTAAAAAGAAATAGGGTAACACGTGTCTACTTCTTTTCGCATGAGTGGAATTACCCACATTTCACTGGGTTCACGCAATCTGTCCATAAAAAACATTACGAAAGCTAGCGAAGTTAATCGCGCTACTTGTCTCATTTCTCATAAGCACTGCTTTGCCTCCAAGCACACGTGCCTTGTACAAGTCGACCCTTGGTCTGGATTAATGAACCAGGATCAAAAGGAAAGGGCACAAGGAAAATGGATTTCATAAGAGGAGTGTCTCAGGAGACATTTTTACAATAAAATCTGCATGTAAATAAAATTATCAAAATAAACATAGGCACATATATAAATTTTAACCTCTTTCATTACATCATGCTTTGCTACTTCTACATCTTACTCTCGTTATAGTCAGTATTAAGTTTAAATATCACTGCATCGCTTGTTCTTTAGATTGGCCTTCAAATAGGGTATTGAATGGTCGCTAGATTACACTACAAATCATCTGAAGATCTTTACTTGGACTTATTTATAATACAGGGGGCTTGCTGTGTGGTTATTTAGTACCTTCATTCTACTGAAATCAATTCGTCAGCTAAAATTCCTCATATACTCTTTAGATTGGGCTCAGATCACAGGGAAATAGTTTACTTTCATAGCAATTAATGGTTCGTGGAGTACTTATGCTACATTATTGATGCTTCATGGTTTCGCTCTATTTGTACTGTATTTCACCTAACTTAGTTTACTACAGCTTATTGTCTCCTTGCGTGACACTTACCACTTGTTTTCTCACTAAACAGTACGGTTTAACTGAACTTTAAGCTGAGATATTTCCTCCACTCCTGTTCACTGTATGGACGTTTTGAACATGTATTTTTTTTAGCAGGTAATTTGGGGTTTACAAAAGAACTTCAAATACCTGCATTACTAAAAATAAATCTATAAATCTTCTTGTACCTTGAGAGAAGTGCTTATTTACGCATCCTCCTCCATTTCTCACCTTTACATATTTATATTGCTCCGGACAATCACCTCGCAAGCACTTTTTTTTTCTTTTGTATACTAACTTAAAGTTAAATTGAAATTCTTGGTGCAACCTCAATTTCCTGCTACAGCTTGTTGAAGAAATATCAGTTCAATGTCCATCACCATAACAATTTTTGCATACTTAACATTTAATACTTAAAGTTTACATGTAGTAGCCGTTACCATGTAGTCAGTGCGCTGTTCAACACAATACTTATCATTATCTGTTCACTCAAGGAAATTTCCAGTACGCAAGAAGTGAGAAACCAAAACTGATTCTATCTGCAGTTGAAGCTGCGTCTGTAAACTAACTCTCTGTTTCAATGGACCAATCACTCCCGGTGTGGAGCAACCCTGAATCGGCAATGATAAAACTTTTGAAACAGAAGACACCTGTCTGAAGAGACATGATGACATCACATTGATGTTTGCTCCTGTATCAACAATGGCTGTGACAGGAATGTTGGCAATAGAAATCTTAATCGAAGCATGGACCTGTTAATCATAAATGTCATTAATGTCTTGTGCATCTATGTCAGGTGGAAGGTCATCTCGTAAGTCGGCCTCATGGTCGTACCGTACCGCATTAACATACTCAGAATCAGAGTATTCGTTAGTACCCCCACTGGAACCGCAGCGACCTCTAGGAGGCTGAAAGGCGCTGCCTCTAATTTTCCGCATGATGTTTAGTCAGTTTGGCATTCATGGACTTAAGTGTTTGTTCCGTTTCATATTGGTGCTGGTTATGTGGTACAAATGCCGGTGTAAAGGGGTAAAATCCACTGGGTGCATTCACTTGTGAATAGAATACTTGAGACGGATGATGTCGCCCGATCTTTTGGTTGCCGGCAAAACCATTTCCTTGTGAAGGAAAGTTCGCATTTGGTGCCGTTTGAAAATTGTTCCGCGGTCCTCTATCCTGTGAAAAGTTGTTCTGATGTGCTGGGTTGCCTCCGCCTTTCCAGTGCCGCTTACTATTTTTCGACCTATAACTTTGATTGTACACTGGCCCATTTGAAAAATTACCAATCGTTTGTGGAGAATTTCCGTATTGCTCAGGCGCAGAATTAAAGGGTGGGTTTCCGTACTGATGTTGTACCTGGTGGTTGTAAATTGGGTGGTATCTCTGCTGATTACTGTAATTGGTTTTCTGCTTCCGTTTAAAGTTATTGCCGTTTGCGTTTTCATAACGGCTGGCAGGTTGGCAACAGCGGTCGCAGTAGCTCGCTCTCTCCTTCGGCGCATTGTTGTCCGCGTGCAATGCATTCTGCTGGCTGCCAAGGGAGAATTTGCCGCTGCCAACCTGGAGCGCACATCCTCGCTAATTAAATCTAAGGAATCGAGCACAGAAATGAATGAATCCGTGTCTTCTTCGGACACATTTACTAGTTTCTCTCTAATAGACACAGGGACTTTGCTTTTGAGAATCATAATTATGTCCTTGGAAGAAATAGGAGAATCCCAGAATTTAATTTTTGCTAGATACTTCTGAAAGTATCGCCGGAGACTTCCATGCTTCTCATTGAAAATTTCCGCACCATACACCTGCTTCCTAAATCTTTGCTGTACCCCATTACCCCAAATTTTGTCAAGAACATTTTCTCAAACTCTTTATAATTCCTACACGTATCTACCATTTCCGTTCCCCATAATGCTGCATCACCGGAAATAAAGGCAGTGACGAACGCTGTCTGTCCAGCTCCTGGGAAATATGCCGGAAAAATTCTTTAGGAACACGATGGGGTGTACTTCTCGCTTCTGCGGATGAAAAACAGGAAAATTGCGATGCTCAATCACACTTTCCTCTTGCATTAAACTCACAATTGTGGGCGGATCATTTATTTTCCCCACTCGGGTTCAAATGGTTCAAATGGCTCTGAGCACTATGGGACTCAACATCTTAGGTCATCAGTGCCCTAGAACTTAGAACTACTTAAACCTAACTAACCTAAGGACATCACACACATCCATACCCGAGGCAGGATTCGAACCTGCGACCGTAGCGGCCGCGCGGTTCCAGACTGTATCGCCTAGAACCGCATGACCACAGCGGCTGGCTCCCCACTCGGGGCTCAACGGGACTGTTGTTTGCATGTAATCAGGCGGTGAACGATAAGGAGTTGACTGACATTCGTCACCGTCTAATGAGTTGTTCCCTATAGTTTGCGTACGCGTGTGCGGATTTTCTACCCAGTTTCTCAGCATTCTGACTTCGTCCACTACTTGCTGCTTCCACTCGGGAAGATCCCATGTAAGTGTCCTCCGAACCTGTCCCAATTCAGAAATCACTGTGTCACCCGACTTACCGGGAGCACCTAAGATTTCATTTGTTACATCCTTGACAGTCTCCCTAAGCTCCTCCCTGACCTTCTTTTCGATAAAAATATCTTTACCCTGTATCCATTCACTGTAGTGTTCCGACAATGTCTCCGCGTGTGCTTTCACGGTGTTCTTAACCTGTTCTTCGATATTGATTGAGTCTGTCTGCCTAGACAGATCCTCTACTGCACTTTCAATGTCAGATACCGCATTTCTAACTGAGTTTATTTCTTTGGTAGCCACCTCAATATTTGTGTTTAATGTTCCAGATACTTCAGCTATTTCACTTTTCACCTGTTTCTGCATTTTCTGAATCTGATCACTGATCTTAGTTTGGACCTCACCCAGCTGGGTATTTGATTCAGCCGTAATTTCTTTATACAGATCTGTTTTGATTGTGCCAAGCTGTGATTTTACTGATTCGATTACAGCATCTAATCGCGCGTTAACAGTCTCATTCTGTGTTTTTATAGTCTCATTTACTGCGTCAAACTGTTGTTTCAGCATTTCCATTAACGCACCGAAGTCATTTGTAGCTGCAGCGGGAAGAGTTTGGACTTTAGTGTCACTTTCCCCAGTTACAGACATGGTTAGATCAGTTTCCACACGGGAACCTACCGTTCGCGATCGTAAAGGGTATGGAATACTGTTGACGTTTTCACTCCCGCCTCCTGTTGTCACCTGTCTCTGTTTACTATCTGCCATTTTCGTCAGTATATCACGTGCTACACAAGGCTTTGTCAGTGACGTGATGAGTCCGCTAAGAACACCGCTCTCGCGTGAGCAACAAATGAAATTCTATCTGGCGAGATGACAAGATGGAATCTAAACGTTTCAGAAAAATGAATAAAGAAGCTCTCCACTGCAAATTGCACAAAATATCCATCATTTTGAAAATGTAGTATAGCTATACTAACAATGGAGAAAAATAGTGTCTATCATCAGACTACGAGGAATTTTACTTTGGAAGATAAAATAAAGCAGATTTTCTATAGCGGGAAGGAGACAGAGGGATGTGGATCGACTTGGAAAAGCAACGTTGCTACTGTAGCACTACACTGCGTATGCAAAACTCTGATGGCTTGGTTACCGCTATGTTGTCTCTGTAAATTCGCATCTCTTTCCTTTTCCTATCTCTCGATTATCAAACTGCGTTATTGACCAGCATATTTTCCGTCATTCTCACAGAAAGATCATGTGTACATGAAACGACAGAACATTTATTAACACAAGCACATAGATAATTTTCCAAGAATTTGAACTAATTTTTGGCCCGGTCCCTGTTCGGGCGCCAAGTGCGATGCTAGAAAATAAAAGTGATGTTGTTTTTCAATGGAAAATTTGGAATTTGAGATTTCGCTTACCGTTTTATAAATCACAAATGGCGTAAGAATCATGGATTGACCGTTGTCATAAAATATTGCATTATGAAATGTGAATAGTTTTTTACTTGCAGTTTCTCGTGGCTTGAAGCAGTCACAGCTAGCGTGCTATTGATTAAGAAACTGCATTATCGTCTTTCTAATTACTTAATGATCGTAGGTACGATCATAGCCGGTTGTGAAGTTATTGTTACGACAAAACTATTTCCTAAGGGACCAGAAAGTTCTTAAGGGCGCGAAAACAACTGTAACATCACACAAATGGGAAATTCAATATTAAAGCTGATGCAAGATGACGATAAAACAGTTTTCTTTTTATCAATGTAACACGCACATTGGACTGCTGAACTTCATGTCTGTAATCTTAACAAAATGCATAATTAAAATGAAAATAATACTGAGGAGATGATAGGAATGAGCACTGCTAAGTGATTCAGTATTCCCGTAACAAATATTTATTATAACTAAAACATATATCGTACCTTAAGCCAAAAACAGTTGCTGCAACAGTTACTGTCGCAGCCATGTTTAAAATCTTGTCGTACCTTAAGCTTAGTACTACAATGACGGTAGATTTTTATGTCCGTATCATGTCCATTGAGCGCTCTTTTATATAGCCATTGTCCTTTTGAGTCACCCGTGCGTCGTCAGGATAAGTTATAACAGTTCTTCTTACATCTCACTCAAACTTAGACGGAACAGGTTTTTATTTATTTAGTAAAAGAAATTAGATCAGACCGCCACAAATCTGCGTCTGTCTTACTTAAGAAAAAAAAAACAGTACAAGTCTTTTAGCGCTGAAGGCTTCATTTGTTCTCCAGCGAACAAAATAGTGAAGGATCGCATATCTATCCGTATTTTTCTGTTTATATTGCCTCCCAAAGACGACGAATTACATTATTTAGAAAATTCCACCGTCGCTATGCGACGCCTTATTATACATTAACCATTATTTACAAACAAGTATTTGCCTGCTGGCTGAAAGCATTAACTACTCGTATTTGCTGTTTTAATGAAGTCAAAAATAGCGAATATGACAACCTCCGCTTCTGTATGGTGTATTTTTTAACTTTTTCCACGTGCCTGTTTTCAGCTGTCTTCTATTGTGTCTATAGCGACTGAAGTATAGTCGTTTTGTAACTCCTCTCTGTCTTTCCGCTCTATGGTTTTGACTTGGGCGCGTCTGATCTCAGTTGTTTATACTCCCTGAAGCAAAACGAAAACCGAATCAAACACACATACTGTCTTTAACTGCCCATCTCGTCTTGTGCCGACTCCACTGTAGCTTGAATGGATCTTTAAGTTTGTTTTATATGCCCGACTTCTAATTTCACCACACAAGTCTCCAGGGTTGAGCAGTTATTTCCCGATGTCTGATTAAGAAGACAATGCGGCTCCGATCGGTCGCTAAACCAATGTCCTATCGGAATATACAGCTATTCACCTCACAAGCAAAGACGTCACTTCCTGCGTCGATTTGTTCGGTTGTTAAAACAAGTCGTTTGTGTTCCGTCCTGCTGTTCGGTCGTGCGCGTATCTAAAAGGAATTAATTCGGGGACTATAATAGACTTTCACATAATAGTTACGATTCGATGTTCCAACAAGAGGGGTTAACGTCAGTGTTAATTTGAATCGTGGGCGACAGGATTAGTTTTGACAGATACGTGAAAACGGACGTAACGAAAGTTGTTCACATATCATCCATGAGAGTGACTTTTTATTTACTTAACAATTGTGGGCTCATTAAAAGCTGTCACTGGATATGATTCTACAGGGACGCCACGTAGCTCAGCAGCTGTCTCATTAAAAGCTATTATATAATGATTAGGATCAATCCCTCTTTCCTCATAGACAGTGATCATTCATTAACATTTACGTCATAAGAAAAAGGATTATTAATAAAAGTGATGTTAAACGACAATTACGTGTTATTCCGTTAGTGTGGAACCGACGTAATATCTCTGAAATGACTTTGATATATAATTTGTGTTAAATACTGAACTGAGATAGGAAGTAAATTGAAATTAGTGAATAATTGATACTGAGACTACAGAAGCAGAAGCGCTTAAGGTTTCTCTTCTCTAAAATGGCAAAATAGGTACGAACTTTAACTAAACAGTCGACATTATGTATTGCAAAGACATTAGCATTTCATACTTATTTTGACGACGCGCTGTTTTACAAAGGAACGTTGAGTCTCTGTACGAGTAATAAAATTAAATCTAAAAACATAATTAATAACGGTGACCTCTGCTTTAACAAACTGTATTGCGTGTCCTCAGTCCTGCGTATAATGGACGGCAACGAAACCACTCCTTTCCCTGGGGCGTTGATTCCCGCACATTTCTCCGTCGATAACGACAGTCCTCGGTGGCATGAACAACTGAAAGACGTTCTTGACAATCTCTGGCACTGCTAACATCCTCAGACATTTCAACTCCCTCTAAGGACATTGTGGGGCAGCATCCACATTGAATTTGATCGTGCGCCTTTTGAGTGCAGAGAGACTGCAATTTTTACTCTTGTGTATAGATTAGAACCACTAGGTACCGTTCAAAATGCTTTTCCAGCCCTCCTGTTGCACGCCTTTAATGGCGTAAATTCGGAGGGTTGCGACACATGCGTGAGTACAATGGCAAGGGTTTCCTCAAACACTTCCCAGTTCAGCAACACACTCAGTGGTACACTACCACGTTTATTAAGGCATCAGAACGCTGTCTTTGTTGGTTATGAGAGCTTAGTCATAGTCGGGATTCGTGACTGAAGACAGTTCTACTCCAATCACTGAGTTTTCAGGCCGAAGATGTGTCTGGAAAGGCCTCGGAGAGTGGTGGAATATCAACAAGACTGCAAATGCCATTGGTCTGGGGTGCCATTTTCTTTCATAGCATTACCCCTTTAGTTGTCATCCGCAGCACAACGGTACATCGACGATATTGTACATCCCGTATTCTCGTCCTTCCTGAAAACTCTTCTGGGATTACTTTTCAGCAAGACAATGCCCGCTGGCACACAGAGAGAGTTTCTTCTACTGTCTGTCTTTGAGCTAGGCAGACCGTACTTTAGGTAGCAAGGTCGCCGGACATCTCCCAAACTGAGGAGTTTTGGACCAATATGAACACGGCCCTTCTAACATCTTGGAATTCTAAAGATCTAACGCCCCAGTTGGGCAGAATTTGGCATTATTTCTCAGGAGATCCAAAATTCATCCAATCAACAAGAAGCTGAATAACTACTTGTTTATGGGCCAGAGGTGGACCGACACCTTACTGACTTGCTGAATTTGTGATGCCCTTTCTCTTGAATGAATCATACAATTCTTCTGAAATTGTAATTATTTGTTTGTGTGTGCACGTGCACCACATCCTTTATTGTGTTTATTCATTTGGAATCCCGAAGGAACATGCTACTGACTTGTTGTACTATGCCATATTGTTACGTCACAAATTTGTGATTTGTAGTTAGAAACTACACTATCCTACACAAAATTTCATCTACTACACTACATAGTACTACCCTGCTGTGCATGCTACCAGAACGAAACCAGATCCCCTCATTTACGTAGATAGATAGCTCCTGCTGCATTGAGCCGAAAGTCAGTATTCACAGGGACTGTGCAGCCGTGCCACCTAAGCTGTGGAAATTGGGAGATGGCTGTCAGGGTCTCAGGAAACCATTCCTGGTCCTCCCTGACGCTCATATCCTCGATGGTTCCTGAAGGTCGTTACGAGTGGATAAATCTGTTGTGGTGGAACTCATTGTCCTGTTGTACAGCCTCTTCTTGGTTGTCTCTCTGCCATGTAAGCAGATTTTTGGCTGTCAGCAAGCTCAGATTGGGCCACAGCTAATCATTCGTTATTATGTTGTAGAGTAGTATGTTAACATAGACATTTCTAACCCGGTTTGTAACATCTTGTCTATTGACAGATTCCCAGATGTTGTGGTCTGGAGTGTTTCTTGCTCATCCACAAGTGTCTGCGGCGTGTTGGCGTATTTTCAGTAAGTCGCTGGTATATGGACCAAGTCCCTTCACGGCCGATTGAAACATAGTGTCGGATTGGCACTCGAAACTGGAATCTTTGCGTTTTGAAAGCAAGTGCTCTACAGACTGAGTCACGCAAGCACGACTCCCGACGCACCCTGACGGCTTTACATCCTCTAGTACCTCATCTCCTATCTTAAAAACTTCACGGAAGTTCTCCTGCGGCCCTAGCCGTCCTGGAATAAAACATAATGTAGAAGCCATGTATGAAAGTGAAACATGGACGATAAATAGTTTGGACAAGAAGAGAATAGAAGCTTTTGAAATGTGGTGCTACAGAATAATGCTGAAGATTAGATGGGTACATCATATACGTAATGAGGAAGTATTGAATAGGATTGAGGGGAAGAGAAGTTTGTGGCACAACTTGACTAGAAGAAGGGATCGGTTGGTAGGACATGTTCTGAGGCATCAAGCGATCACCAATTTAGGATCGGAGGGCAGCGCGGAGGGTTAAAATCGTAGAGGGAGACCAAGAGATGAATACACTAAACAAATTCAGAAGGATGTAGGTTGCGGTAGGTACTGGGAGATGCTTGCACAGGATAGAGTAACATGGAGAGCTGCATCAAACCAGTCTCACGACTGAAGACCACAACAACAACAAAACCACGTAGCGCTCTGTATGAAAATTACTTGCTGTGCTGTGTGCAGTCTGTGGCTGGTTTGCTTTGTTGTTTGCTATGGTAGTGTTGGGCAGTTGGCTGTTAACAGCTCGTATTGTTGCACAGTCGTAGGTGAGCCGCCAGTAGTGGCGGATGTGGGGAGAGAAATGGCGGAGTTCTGACAGTGGATGATCTGGACGTGTGTCCATCAGAGACAGTAAATTTGTAAGACTGGATGTCATGAACTGATATATATATTATGACTTTTGAACACTATTAAGGTAAACACATTGTTTGTTCTTTATCAAAATCTTTCATTTGCTAACCATGCCTATCAGTAGTTAGTCCCTCCAGTAGTTAGAATCTTTTATTTACCTGGCAGTAGTGGCGCTCGCTGTATTGCAGTAGTTCGAGTAACGAAGATTTTTGTGAGGTAAGTGATTCATGAAAGGTATAGGTTACTGTTAGTCAGGGCCATTCTTTTGTAGGGATTTTTGAAAGTCAGATTGCGTTGTGCTAAAAATATTGTGTGTGAGTTTAGTGTTGATCAGAATAAGTAAAGAACGAAATGTCTGAGTACGTTAAAATAACGTAAGGGGTTAGCCAGCACAGTAATTCATAAATTTTTCTGAGGGGACGTTTCAGTATACAAACTGAGCAACTAAAACTACGTACCATGTTGGGCGGCAACAACTGGTAAGGAAAAGACATTGCCTAAATACTACGTTAGCGGCCAGGGCTGGTAACCAGAACACTAACGGCCACAAGGCCGAAAATTTCGCTGACGCACTCGAATTGTAGTCCCAATACAGTTCATTGCACAGGATGGCGGCTAAATTTCAGCAACAGAAACACTCGGGGTTGCTCACAGGGAAACCTCCCAAACAGCGAACCACCGAAACGAACCACACAACATGAATACACGTGGCTTCGGTAGCTTAAACTACTACTCAACTTTGACGTCCTGAGTCGGTGAACCACGAAGCTCGTAGCGATCGGACAGCTCCATACACGCTCCGACACTGCGCAGGGGCCGGCAACGGACCCAGCCGACTGCACCGCACGGAGATCCTCCCTGGTCCGCACCAACCGACCGAATGCCTGCTGGTACGTCCGCGAATTCTTCTCCGTCGCGTCTGCGCTGCTGGTGCGTCTCCCACTGACTTACAGACACACGACAGCGGAGATACTGGCTCGGACCCATTCATGCAGAGGAAACAGGCCCACTGGCTAAACGACATCGCTGCGCCAGGAAAGATCCAAGCCAAGTTCCAGAGGACGGTTATTGAAGAGGCCCAGAAGCGCTCGGAGAACCAGTTACACGTCGCCTGATGAGACGACCCACCTTTCAACGCCAGTATGCCGACGAAATTTAAAATAGTCGTCAGTGGATATAACGCCAACTACACACACAACCTGACAAACACTGCACGAAGACCTGAACAATACCCAACAGCTGCTAAGCACAGACGAAGACAATCGGGAGTCGATGCACACAAACACAGCCGACTCATGAACGATTGGCGAGCCAAACGCGTTGTCCGGTAGGACTACCGACCGACGATCCACCAAGACCGTGGCCCGACTCAAGTGATTCATGGCGGCAATGGTCGGGCGAGCCATGTCGACGCAGACGTCACTGCTGCTCCAACCCGACTGCACTAGTGCCGGATTGTAACTCCCCGACTGGCAGGTCCGGACTGCGCTCCACACGCGTTCCAACTGACTGGCCGACCCGAATTCGCTATCCGATCTCCTTACGACAGACAACGACCGAGAAGTAATAACAATCAAGCAAAGATACTACGAGATGGGATGTATCGATACGCGCTACTAACGTCGCTCACGGTCAGGCAAATCAGCAACTCAGTGACAGCAGTAATTTAAATTAACGTAGTGAGGTGAAAGTACGTTAAAATACACGTAAAATACATGATGGCGGGAACACGAGCCATGCCGGCTCACAGCCTATTGCGCTCAGTTTGAGTCATACCATGACGTCCTGTGGCTGCACGAAAAGTATTATTCTACATGGTGTCGTTGCGGTCAGGGATTCTCCTAGCCATAATCTGTAGGTAGCGGTCATCCACTGCACTAGTAGCCCTTGGGCGACCTGAGCGAGGCATGCCATCGACAGTTCCTATTTCTCTGTATCCACTCCATGTCCGAACAACATAGCTTTCATTCACTCCAAGACGCCTGGACACTTACCTTGTTGAGAGCCCTTCCTGGCACGAAGTAAGAATGCGGACGCGATCGAACCGCGGTATTGACCGTCAATGCATGGTTGAACTACAGACAACACGAGCCATATACCTCCTTCCTGGTAAAATGAATAAAACTGATCGGTTGTCAGACCCCTTACATCTAATAGCGGCTGCTCATCCGTAGTTGTTTACATCTTTGGACGGTTTTGGTGATGTCTCTGAAAAGTCAAAGGTACTGTGTCTGTGATACAATATCCACAGTAAACGTGTTTCTTCAGCAATTCTGGGAACCGAGCTGATGCAAAACTTTTTTGATGTGTGTATATCAGTGGTAATCTAACTGGCTCGCGGATCATATGCGGCTTGAATCAAGTATTCGTGTGGCCAATGGTTTTCAGTCGTATTTTACAATAATGTGACAATCGTATGAAACAACTTTATTTAACAGTAAGAACTTTATGTGAGTGCAGTTTTCTAGCTCAGCAACAAACAAAAGCTCGATAGTGACGTTTCATGATATGCTTAATTTTGATTGACTTTGGTTCATTCGGTCTTGTACTGTATAAAGTTTACCTGTTGCCTCAGATTGATGAATAAGTAGCAGAGCTCCTGAGGAGTTATTGTGTGTGAGACAGAGTTTTATTGTTTTCTATCCAGTACTAACAACTCATGGGCGTGCGCAAACTCACCAAGCAGCTACAGTTATTTAAGTTTTTACATGGAAGTAACATAGATTTGTGAAGGAATGTTGCAAGGACCATCATCTTGAAATGCGTTTCCTATTTCCGGAAAGACATATGATATTAAATTAAGGATCTTGAAAATGAAAAACAGTGAGTAAAAGGAGTGTGACACTCAGAGTATTTAGTAAACATTGGCGATCGTTTCTCATATTGCATAAGACATTTAAATATAGTATTGTTACTGTTATTTATCAAGTAGCCATTCACTCACACAGAAGGCACAACAACACTTCGTCAGTGTTATAACTTCTGGGTCACTGAGGGTGGAAGCAATAAGACAAATTTCGACACCAAGCGTTCCGAATGGTACCGACTCTTAACGATCATAACCAGCGGCTGGTGGCCAACTTATCGCACCCATCTGTAGCTAGTCTACCAACAGCTCATGTAAAACTAATTTATATAGATTAGCAATTAATAGTAAGATCGGTACAGACACGGCACAAGGTGCCGGCCTACAATTTGAGTGTTGGTTCCTCAGCAAAGACTTTAGGCGACTACTGACACGGGGAATCAAATATTGACACAAAAAGATAGCATCACAAGCAAAGTGAAATGGTACAAGAGGAAATTGGGTGATACCCTCAGTCGAATTGATGGTACAGGTAATGAAGCAACAAACCTTTTCAAAAAATTCAATAGCCCACATAAAAATATCCAGTTCACCCTGAACATGAAGAAAACAACACTATACCTTTTCTTGTAATGAAAACATTAAAACAGAACCGAAAGATATCTTTCATCTTAATGGACCCACAAATTTGCACTTCAACACACAGAACTCCAAAAAGAAATAGAAAACATGAAACGTATTGTAATAAACAATGGATGTGAAGACTCATTCATTAAAACAATGTCACAACAGTTAAATAATAAACTGAACACACATCTTCAAACTACACTCACAGCTAATAGCGCTCCAGTAGTTAAATACGTAAAAATGCGGTACTTTGATGAGATGATCAAAAACAGACACGTAGAAATCAACTAAATATGAAGCTTATTCACAATGCAAAACCACCAGATACAGATTTCGATGCATCCAGCGTTTACAAAATTACCTACAGCCAAAGCAGCAAATAGGCCAAACATTCAGAAATTTTAGAAGTAGATTTAAAGAACATATAGAGTGCTACAGAATTGGTGAAAGTAACAAATCGACAGTAGTGACCCAGGTCACTGTTTGAAAATCGAAGAAACTTACAAATTTTGCGCAATACTGGGAAAAGTAAGAGAATACATGTCAGGGAAGATATGAAACTTTTAATTCATACTACAAAATATGGAGATACTATTCTTGATGAGTTAACCTGTTTCAAGAACCCTTAATTCAGCAGTAGTCTTGAGCCAGTTCTAATGCAGTAGATATAAGATTTGCTAGTGTAAAAAACTGACTACAGACACTCAATCTTCTGAATATCACTGAAAATTGTGATAATCGATACTCATTCACGCTATAAGGCCTCCGTATTGTATTAATTGTACAGTATTTACATGTATGTAGAAAAAACTGTGACTAAATAGTGCGAAGTGAAATGTCACAATATTACATAACACGTACGCAATTGTACCAAGAATGGAAGACGAAGCTTTGGGACGCCAAAATTTTAAGTTTCCTGATGCATTTTCATTTTTTAATGACTGCTTATCCATAATTGTAACATATTGTTTCCATCGATACAGTGTATGCCAGAAGATGAAATTATATTACTCCGAAACTGGTAGTAAATAATAAAATATTATTGGTTCAACAACTGTTGCTCTTTTCTTCATTTTCTAAGACTTTCTTATAATGGTTCAATAATTCTAGCTTTGTAAGTAGTATTCTCAAGCTTGTACTTAAAAAGTTTTGATGAAAGTGATGGAATGCTCCGACTGCAAACCAGTAAAACAACTACAACGAAGCGACTTTTCCTACATTCAGTGTTTCCACAAGACATCGGCGTACATAATGTCCTGTACACTCATAATTCCACGAACTTCCAATACTGCACAGACCAATGACGGGATTGTAGCACTGCTGTCAGTGAGAACCATACTTTGTTCATGTAATCGATATCAACAGCAGTAAATTCATGACAACTGCGACCCATCGCATTACGAGACAATTTTGTCGCTGGCTTATCTTCCTGAGGAGCGACAGAGGCCTACTTCAATATTCCGCAATAACGTCTCACTGTTTCCTAAAGTACGCTTTTGGGTTCTTCAGATCCTGTGAAAAATATGATCGTGTGAAGCGCCTCTGGCGCGTTTCCACTTATAAGTAACATTAACTATGGTAAAAACGATGAAACTAATCGCACATTTAACGTATGTGACGGAATGCTTTAAGTTGTGGGCCTTTACATTCACCCCAGTTCCAAATCTCTGTACTTCCTGTGTTTATTCTATCTAAAGCAAATACGCCTCTAACCTTGGTCTGTTATAATCTTCATCTCGATATCTTAAAATGTTCTTTTGTGGTCTTCGGTACGAAGAATGGTTAGAAGTAGGCTATCCACGCAAGGCTATCCTGTGCCTCTTCATGCCTGCTTAAGTACCGCAAAGTATTTCTATTTGAACCCGCTTACTTCAGTCAGTTCTTCGTCTGCCTCTACAATAATTACCCCTGTCACTTCTCTTCAGTGCCAAACTGACTATTTCTTGATGTCTTAAGACGACAAGTCATGCTCATTTAAACTCGGATTTAACAGACAATTTATTATTCTAGCCTACAAATTAATTTGCCTGGAGCCAGTTTCAGGTACTTTTGTAATAACACACCAAATTATTACATTAAAAAACCTTTCAACTGGCAAACTACATCTACATCTACATCTACATCTATACTCCGCGAGCCACCTTACGGTGTGTGGCGGAGGGTACTTATTGTACCACTATCTGATCCCCCCTTCCCTGTTCCATTCACGAATTGTGCGTGGGAAGAACGACTGCTTGTAAGTCTCCGTATTTGCTCTAATTTCTCGGATCTTTTCGTTGTGATCATTACGCGAGATATATGTGGGCGGTAGTAATATGTTGCCCATCTCTTCCCGGAATGTGCTCTCTCGTAATTTCGATAATAAACCTCTCCGTATTGCGTAACGCCTTTCTTGAAGTGTCCGCCACTGGAGCTTGTTCAGCATCTCCGTAACGCTCTCGCGCTGACTAAATGTCCCCATGACGAATCGCGCTGCTTTTCGCTGGATCATGTCTATCTCTTCTATTAATCCAACCTGGTAAGGGTCCCATACTGATGAGCAATACTCAAGAATCGGACGAACAAGCGTTTTGTAAGCTACTTCTTTCGTCGATGAGTCACATTTTCTTAGAATTCTTCCTATGAATCTCAACCTGGCGCCTGCTTTTCCCACTATTTGTTTTATGTGATCATTCCACTTCAGATCGCTCCGGATAGTAACTCCTAAGTATTTTACGGTCGTTACCGCTTCCAATGATTTACCACCTATGGCATAATCGTACTGGAATGGATTTCTGCCCCTATGTATGCGCATTATATTACATTTATCTACGTTTAGGGAAAGCTGCCAGCTGTCGCACCATGCATTAATCCTCTGCAGGTCCTCCTGGAGTACGTACGAGTCTTCTGATGTTGCTACTTTCTTGTAGACAACCGTGTCATCTGCAAATAGCCTCACGGAGCTACCGATGTTGTCAACTAAGTCATTTATGTATATTGTAAACAATAAAGGTCCTATCACGCTTCCCTGCGGTACTCCCGAAATTACCTCTACATCTGCAGATTTTGAACCGTTAAGAATGACATGTTGTGTTCTTTCTTCTAGGAAATCCTGAATCCAATCACAAACCTGGTCCGATATTCCGTAAGCTCGTATTTTTTTCACTAAACGTAAGTGCGGAACCGTATCAAATGCCTTCCTGAAGTCCAGGAATACGGCATCAATCTGCTCGCCAGTGTCTACGGCACTGTGAATTTCTTGGGCAAATAGGGCGAGCTGAGTTTCACATGATCTCTGTTTGCGGAATCCATGTTGGTTATGATGAAGGAGATTTGTATTATCTAAGAACGTCATAATACGAGAACACAAAACATGTTCCATTATTCTACAACAGATTGACGTAAGCGAAATAGGCCTATAATTATTCGCATCTGATTTATGACCCTTCTTGAAAATGGGAACGACCTGCGCTTTCTTCCAGTCGCTAGGTACTTTACGTTCTTCCAGCGATCTACGATAAATTGCTGATAGAAAGGGGGCAAGTTCTTTAGCATAATCACTGTAGAATCTTAAGGGTATCTCGTCTGGTCCGGATGCTTTTCCGCTACTAAGTGATAGCAGTTGTTTTTCAATTCCGATATCGTTTATTTCAATATTTTCCATTTTGGCGTCCGTGCGACGGCTGAAGTCAGGGACCGTGTTACGATTTTCCGCAGTGAAACAGTTTCGGAACACTGAATTCAGTATTTCTGCCTTTCTTCGGTCGTCCTCTGTTTCGGTGCCATCGTGGTCAACGAGTGACTGAATAGGGGATTTAGATCCGCTTACCGATTTTACATATGACCAAAACTTTTTAGGGTTCTTGTTTAGATTGTTTGCCAATGTTTTATGTTCGAATTCGTTGAATGCTTCTCTCATTGCTCTCTTTACGCTCTTTTTCGCTTCGTTCAGCTTTTCCTTATCAGCTATGATTTGACTACTCTTAAACCTATGATGAAGCTTTCTTTGTTTCCGTAGTACCTTTCGTACATGATTGTTATACCACGGTGGATCTTTCCCCTCGCTTTGGACCTTAGTCGGTACGAACTTATCTAAGGCGTACTGGACGATGTTTCTGAATTTTTTCCATTTTTGTTCCACATCCTCTTCCTCAGAAATGAACGTTTGATGGTGGTCACTCAGATATTCTGCGATTTGTGCCCTATCACTCTTGTTAAGCAAATATATTTTCCTTCCTTTCTTGGCATTTCTTATTACACTTGTAGTCATTGATGCAACCACTGACTTATGATCACTGATACCCTCTTCTACATTCACGGAGTCGAAAAGTTCCGGTCTATTTGTTGCTATGAGGTCTAAAACGTTAGCTTCACGAGTTGGTTCTCTAACTATCTGCTCGAAGTAATTCTCGGACAAGGCAGTCAGGATAATGTCACAAGAGTCTCTGTCCCTGGCTCCAGTTCTGATTGTGTGACTATCCCATTCTATACCTGGTAGATTGAAGTCTCCCCCTATTACAATAGTATGATCACGAAACTTCTTCACGACGTTCTGCAGGTTCTCTCTGAGGCGCTCAACTACTACGGTTGCTGATGCAGGTGGTCTATAGAAGCATCCGACTATCATATCTGACCCACCTTTGATACTTAACTTAACCCAGATTATTTCACATTCGCATTCGCTAATAACTTCACTGGATATTATTGAATTCTTTACTGCTATAAATACTCCTCCACCATTGGCGTTTATCCTATCCTTGCGGTATATATTCCATTCTGTGTCTAGGATTTCGTTACTGTTCACTTCCGGTTTTAACCAACTTTCCGTTCCTAATACTATATGCGCACTATTTCCTTCAATAAGAGATACTAATTCAGGAACCTTGCCCTGGATACTCCTGCAGTTTACCAATATTACGTTAACTTTTCCTGTTTTTGGTCTCTGAGGACGGACGTTCTTTATCAACGATGATAATGTCCTCTCTGGTAAGCCGTCAGGTATTTTATCGTTTCGCCCAAGGGAGGGTCCCTCTAACCTAAAAAACCCCCGTGTGCACGCCACACGTACTCTGCTACCCTAGTAGCTGCTTCCGGTGTGTAGTGCACGCCTGACCTGTCTAGGGGGGCCCTACAGTTCTCCACCCAATAACGGAGGTCGATGAATTTGCAACCATTATAGTCGCAGAGTCGTCTGAGCCTCTGGTTTAGACCCTCCACACGGCTCCAAACCAGAGGACCGCGATCGACTCTGGGCACTATGCTGCAGATATTAAGCTCAGCTTGCACTCCGCGTGCGATGCTGGTTGTCTTCACCAAATCAGCCAGCCGCCGGAAGGAACCAAGGATGGCCTCAGAACCCAAGCGGCAGGCGTCATTCGTTCCGACATGTGCTACTATCTGCAGCCGGTCACACCCAGTGCGTTCAATAGCTGCCGGAAGGGCCTCCTCCACATTACGGACGAGACCCCCCGGCAAGCACACCGAGTGCACACTGGCATTCTTCCCCGACCTACCCGCTATTTTCCTGAGGGGCTCCATAACCCGCCTAACGTTGGAGCTCCCTATAACTAATAGGCCCGCCCTCTGTGACTGTCGGGACCTTGCCGGAGAATCGGCCACTGGCCCAACAGGCGAGGCATCCTGTGGTGGCTCGGAAACGATGTCATCACCACTAGGAAGCACCCCGTACCTGTTGGAAAGGGGCAAGGCAGCTGCCACGCGGCCAGATCCCACCTTCACCTTTCGGCCAGGCACGCGCGAGCCCACCACTGTCCGCCATTCACCCTGGAGTGATGGCTGACCGGTAAGATGCTCACTGCCGGAAGACGCAGCGACATCAGGGTTTCCATGTGATTCCAAGGCCACCGAAGTAGGCATAGGTCTCACCACAGTTGCCCCAACGCCACTACGAGCCGACGCCTGCGCCTCGAGCTCGATGAGCCTAACAGACAAAGCCTCCACCTGCCCCCGAAGAGTGGCCAATTCTCCTTGCGTCCGCTCACAACAACCACAGTCCCTACACATGACTATTTACCCTACTCTATACGGTGACAAATTCCCAAGATAATCTTCTGATGAGCTACTCTGATAATCAAGAAACACTCACTGAAATACGAGACGCGAAAACTACGCTAGGTTTTCCCAGAAAAACTATTTAAAAGCTAAGCTCAGCAAATAAGTACAAAAACGCTTTATACAAACAGTACTCGCTGCTGCTGGTGCTCTCGCTCTGGCTGTCACAAGACAACTGCTGATTCAAGTGACTAGTGGCTAACGGCCGCGAAACAAACAAAAGACGGTTTTAGGGCGCTTTCTGTTCTAAACGATCAAGAAAACACTAAGAAATCTAACACGAAAACTACGTAAAGTTTTATCAAGAACTGTTAGTTACTATGCAGAGCAGATAAACACAAATAGAATCCCTTCCTTAGTGGAAGGTCGTAAACAAAATGCAAAATAAACGCTTTATACAAACAGTACTCGCTGCTGCTGGTGCTCTCGCTCTGGCTGTCACAAGACAAGACAAACTAAGAGCCATTTTAACCTTAATTAAAGAAATTTGGCGCATATCATAATTCTAATGTCACAACTGATTTGATGATATCGGGAAATATTTAGCACATTGTTCTGTATTAACTGTGACATGCACTGAGGAGCTTCAGACTGCTTCAATATGGTATTAGTGTGTGAAATTAAGGTTTACAACAAATCGTATATTAATCTTTCATGGTCCTGCATAACAACTTGAAAGTGGCAGCAGGTTGAAATCGATAGTGGAATTAATTGATAATCACACCCTAGAAAGTTACCTGGCGGTATTGTTGTCATTTAATACATACAATACAGTTATGGCGTCAGCCACATACAAAGTGTTTATTTTCACGTTAGTTACAACTGATAATTTTCAACGATGAAGAAAAGAATATGTTTTTGCTGTTGCCACAGACCCACGTCAGTTGTAAACACTGGAAGCTACGGTGTTCAGCATTAAGGTAATTAACCAAGATGCCTGAATGATAATCTCATAAACTTATTTTATCCATTATGGTGACTGTTGTTAAAAACTGGACGTTTTATATTGATACTGCAAACAGTCTATAATAACTTTGTTTAAACACTTTGATTCCTCCTTTAACCTTGGAGCCACGGCAGGCTCAACTAAAGATGGTTAGTATTTATAGACACTTTGTCTTACAGGCATCTGCTATAAAATACAAAGAATCTTATTACCTAGCTGTCCCAGAGGGCCTGCGATTTGGTGCACAGAAAAACGATATGGGAAATCGTGACAGAATACGAAATCCCCAGGAGACTCATCAGCTTGGTCAAAAAATGTGTGGAGTAAGCAGTATGGAGGGTAACGTACTGTGGCTTGGTATCGGACTGTTTTCAGAACAAAACTGGACTGAATCAAGTTAAAGGGCTATCCCTACTAATTTTCAAACCTGTCGTGGAAAAAGTGGTAAAAAACCAAACGAGGAACAAATGCAAACATCACATGTAAACAATCAAATATACTGGTCTATGTAGGTGACATAGTTTTAATAGGAAATAACAATGGTGCAATTGAAGCGCTGTTCAAGAAGCTAAATCAAACCACCACGAAAATACATTTAAAAAATAATGAGGGAAAAACAGAACAATGAACATACGCATGGAAAAAATGACTACAGGACAACGTGATAACCTCAATATAGAAAACTACACTTTAAAGAGCGCTCCAAACTTCAAATACCCTGATTTACACATAAAAGATTGAATACTAAAGCAGACTTCGGCATGCAAAGAAGGTTTACGTGTCCCTCCAAGAATTTCTTTCCTCCAAACTCTTGACCAGGGATACAAAGCTGAAATTCTGCCACACTGTCATCAGACAAGTACTGCTATACGGAGCCGAAGCATGAAGCATGACCAAAACGAGGAGCATCAACTCTCAGTCCTCGAAAAAAAGTTTGATCAAGCAACACAAAGATAGGTTTGTAGATCCAATGAAGAACTAGTTAAGGCAGCCGACCAGCCTTCGGTAATGAACACCGCCAAAGCGAGACCTTTGCAGTGGGTAGGCCATGTTGTCACCAAAGAACCACGGTAGAATAGTCCATCAGATATATGATAAGAAGATGGAAGGCTCAATATCCCCTGGAATACCAAGAAGCAGAAGGCAAGTAGAGGTGACCTCAGACTGCAGAGTGTTGAGTATCACCGTATGGGAGGAAGCAGCACCAGACAGGTAGGGCTGAAGGCGGACAGTGAGAGTGGCGCGAGGTCTTCACCTCACAAAGAAGCCAACGGAGTGGGTGAGCGAGTGAGTGATGTTTTAAGAACTGGTTCTAATTCCGTCTTGTTTAAGAAAGTCACTGCACGTAGTTTTGTTTCAACAGGAAACGTTAGAGCTTCATGTCCAGTCTCTTACGGGAAACGGAGTGTCATATACTTCAGCACTAGAAGCAGTTGCCAGCAGCTATTTCCTGCGTTACTTTAGAGGCGTACGTGTCCCACTGTCTTTCGCGCGGCGGAAATGGCAGTCTGTTTCGTCGAAGGTCTTCCATTTTCTCTCGTTCGAAGTTCGGAATTTCTTCCGGCTACTCTGACCCGAGTAACGTACTGCCACGGCGCGAAACAAAAGTTCGCAGAGAAGAGGAAGTAGAACATGGCAAACAAAAGAGCAACAACGGCAGCACACGGTCCCTCCGAGCGTCGCACAGTAGAAACGTCCACGTACAGACGCAAAAGCGGCGGTGCGGGCCGTGACAAGCGTGCAGCTGCGCACGCGGCGTGCAACATTAGTGCCCTGCGGAACTGTCCGCTGCTACCTCGTTCGCTCTTGTTTTTGTGAGCAGCTGCGACCGCACGGGCGACACTGCGCATGCGCTTGCATTTATTAGTCCACGTGCGAGGTAGAGAATGGGTCGGGGCGTGCAGCTGAAGGAAGGAACGGGTGCCCTTACTTCTGCGGTGGCTTTCTTTGTCTTCTCCAGAACCCCACTTCCCTGTGTGAGTTTGATGACTGTGGCGATAAATAAAGAAAATAACCCTACTTGGATAGTCAATGTGGGAAAAGACATAGCATGCGACCGTTGAAAAAATTTTGATGAAGATTTGTGATATACAACGAAACTTCCTCGGCTTGAAAATCAAAGTTCTTCTTCCTCTGCATCTACATTAAAATTAGTCTTGTACGGTACAGGGAGAAGAAAAGATGACTGCTGGTTCCTCGAAACTTTGCACACACTGGATGATGATGATGTTTGGTCTTGAGGCGCTCAACTGCGCGGTTATC
This sequence comes from Schistocerca serialis cubense, assembly GCF_023864345.2. NCBI lineage: Eukaryota > Metazoa > Arthropoda > Insecta > Orthoptera > Acrididae > Schistocerca > Schistocerca serialis. Next base: position 272,631,036 of record NC_064642.1, read on the forward strand.
AGCGCCCGTACAAATTGCCAAACATTGTTCAATCCAATCTCGCCAGTTTCATGAACGATGAGGAAATGATGGGGACAACACAAACACTCAGTCATCTCGAGGCAGGTGAAAATCCCTGACCCCGCCGGAAATCGAACCCGGGACCCCGTGCTCGGGAAGCGAGAACGCGACCGCGAGACCACGAGCTGCGTACCACACACTGAAGTGGGCTACTATATCGACTACTAACCTCGTGAAACAGTATGAAGACTCTCAAGTGAAAGAGTTCGGAGGCAGCAACGGTAACGCAGTGCCTATAAATTACGATACGATGGTGCACTGAAAAGCAATGCCTCCTAAATCTTTATTGTGTTCTCAATTTAGGTTGTAGTATTACATGTCTTGCATGATACTAGGTCGACCTTCCAAACCCGCTTCGCTGACGCAAGCTGCAATCGTCTGCCGCCCGACAGCTCTGAATAGTTTTTATTTACTTTTTTCCTTTATTGAGTTTCGATTTCCCGCGAAGGGGGCGGGCTGGAAGCAGCTTAATACGCCGCTCTTCAGCCTACATCGTTTTTAAAACATAAGAAGAAGATAATAAACAAATATGGCGAAAATTGTGGAAGTTAAAACATAAAATAGAGGGTTGGTGATGCTAATAAAATACACAGCAAGCAGACAGATAGAATAGTAGACAGTCAACTAAAAAAACACGGCGACAGTCTGGTTTCTGCTCGCAAGAGATATAAAAATCACACCCAGAGACAGTATGATTTCTGTTCGCAACACTTCAAAAAAATGGGTCAAATGGCTCTGAGCACTATGGGACCTAACATCTGAGGTCATCAGTCGCCTAGAACTTAGAACTACTGAAACCCAACTAACCTATGGACATCACACACATCCATGCCCGAGGCAGCATTCAAACCTGCGACCGTAGCTGTCGCGCGGGTCCGGACTGACGCGCTTAGAACCGCTCGGCCACCGCGGCCGGCACACAACACTTCAGGAAAGATGCACAACACTTAACACTCACTTGAAACACTGCTCTAAAAAGTTTGCATGAAGATGATACACCACAGCCAAGGGCAGATGGGAGGGGGGACGTAGACAGATGAAGGGAAAAAAGGGAGGGGAGAGGAAAAACGAAGTGGAGGGGGGGGGGGGAAGAACCGAAGGTGGGAGAGGACTGAAAACGGGGGGGGGGGGGGGGGACAGAGCACGCGAGAGGGAGTGGGGAAAGACCGAGAGGCGAATGCAAAAGGCAGAGAGCAGGGAGGCAGAGAGAGGGTAGCTGGGGAAAAAACAGGATGGATGGAGAGGGAGCCCAGGAAAAGGACAGAGGAAGGGAGGGCGTGAGGTGAGGATCAGAGTTGATAGGAGGGATAAATGGAGGGAGAGAGGGCATCATCTGGAAGGGGGAGTCGATCGAAGCCACATTGGGAAAGGAGATGAAGGGTGTAGAGGTGGAGGGTAGGGCGGACACCACGGTGAAGGCACGGCAGAGGGCGGGGGTTGGAGAGGAGAGGAGCAAACAGGGGATGAGGGCATCAAGGTGGCAGGAGTTGACGCGGATATGTTCGAGGAATAGGAGCAGATGGGGGAAAGGAATCAGGTTGTAGAGGATCTGTGTGGGAGATGGGAGGGGTGTACAGAAGGCGAAGCTGAGTGCATGGCGTTCCAGGATCTGAAGGGACTTATAGAATTTGGGGGTGGGGGTGGATATGCAGGCGGGCATAAGAGAAGATGGGGTGTATTAAGGATTTGTAAGTGTAGAGGATGGCAGAGGGGCTCAACTTCCATCCAGAGAGGAGTTTGAGGAGTTGGAGGCCGTTGTGGGCCTTGGAATGGATGGAGCGGAGATGAGGGGTCCAGGTGAGGTAACGGTCAATGGTGAGTGCAAGGTTCTGAATAGTTGAGTGTAATGTGGCGGTGTGTAACCTAGCTACAAGGTGTGTGTGAGAAAAGTAACGAGACTGACAACACCACGATCAATCTGGTAACGCTGTATTGTTTCACTTGTGTAGACCTGTGTGTTCACCAATTCCAAATACTCAGCCCGAAATTCTGTTCTGTGCAGCCATCAATTGATTTTTGAGAGCTTCATCAGTGAAGTTGTCTTTTTGCTGTTACAGTATCTGCCGCAATTTGGCCCCCCGCATTTTCAAATACGTGCGCCACTGGTTACACAGCCGCACTTCCTACAGCTGCCACCGTGGCATGAGGCCCATTGCCAATGAGATGTAAGCATCCTTTCTCCGGAGTTCCAGCGCCAAGTATATTTTAGATAGAACGTTCATGCACTGACGCTGACCACATTTTGTGTGTTTACCAGCTGCATAATATTTACAGACTTTCATGGAGGCAAGGGCTCGACATCTTATGAATGAACATCGTTTTGAAGAGTGGCGGGTTTTTAATCTTTTGTATCTGTGTAAGTTCCTACATTCAAATCTACTGTTAGAAACTCACACTGAAAATACAGGAACAAAGTTAAGTGTTATTTTTACTATTTGATATTTGATGTAGAATAAATTAATATCTGAATTCTGTGTTCATGAACGGCATCTGTTCCTCGCTTTTGTATCCACTAAAGAACCCGACAGCATGCAAAGGAAGACATAATAGTTTTCTCTTACGAATGTGGAACAGCGAAATTTAGAGCAACGTTATGCCATCAAGTTTTATGTTAAACTTGGGGTATCTGCGAGTGTGACCCATGAAAAGTTAAAACAGGCCTGTGGGGAGCATTCTTCATCAAAACCATTTTCCAACGCGTTCGTGCTCCTGTGATATCAGACCGATGCTTAGCAATAAGGGTGATGGGTGACTTGTTAGACTTTAAAAGCTTCACCGTAAAGTAAATTTTGATCGAAGCTTTGTACATGGGAAAAGCTTGTGCTAGAATGATGCCGAAAAACCTGCCAAATTAGCCGATGGAAAATTAAAGAATTTGTGATCTTCTTGAGGGGACTGACCATGACTACGATTGGTCTAGTCGTGTGATTACTAATGATGAAATGATGAATTGTTGAGTACGATCTTGAGACAAAGCGGCAAAGTGAGGGGTGGCAAACTGAGACATCTCCCCGACCGAGAAAAGCTCGAATGAGCAAATCGAAGATCAAACCAACGTTTATTTGCATTTTTTTTTTGGAGGACGCGTATCGTGCTTAGAGAATTTGTTCCGCTAGAACAATCTGTCAATCTTATGTTTTACAAAGATCTCCTTGAAAGGCTCAGAAAAAGGGTGAGTCGATTGAGGCCGGACATGGCAGACAAGTGGATGCCGCAACATGACAACGCCTGTGTTACACGTTCACTTCTATCACCGAATTTTCTACCTCAAAAGGCATTCCAGTTGTTCCACATACCTCCTATAGAACTGATATGAGTCCTTGTGACTTCTTCCTTTTCCCGAAGTTGAAAAACGTCTTAAAAGTACGTCATTTCAAAATCATGTGTCAGAGATGTTAAAAGTGTTACCAGCTGAAGCCTTTCAGCGCTACTACCAAGACTTGGAACGACTCCACCGGGATACAGCTGCCAAACGGATGCCCAATACTGTTGTTTGCAAAAGAATACATAAACAAAAATTTTAGTAGATAAAACATCATCAGTATCATTACTTTTCTCACACTCCTCGTATGTCGCTGCGCAAGAGACAGAGAGCTGTAATAGAGTACTTCATAAAACGTACCTCCAATTGAAATCGTTAGAAGCATGAAAACTGTGTACGTTATGATTGTTTCGACATTTGTAACGTGCGACGTTGGATTGTTCGTGCTCGTAATGAAAGAAACGGTGCTGCTAACTTCAACGCATGTGACAAATCTCGGCGTGGACTACCGCGTACAGCAACTGGAAGACTTGACGGGATGGGGATCATTTACTTCTGGAGTGCCGTCTCCATCAGCATGACAATGCCAGACCACGAACGGGCGCTGCTGACGCTTTGGGTCCACTGTCATCGATCATCCTCCATACGACTCCGACATGGTCCCATCCGATTGTCATCTGTTTCCAAAACCTGAAGACTAACGTAATTTCTGATAACATTTCTCTTGAATCAAATAAGGGCGTCCACTTAAACTAAAATTAAACGAAGCCCCGTCCGAACAGGCCTCCAAAGGCCCAACGATACCGACTGGCAGCCGTATCATTCTAAGGCCACAGGTGTCACTGGAAGTGGATATGGAGGAGCATGTGGTCAGCACATCGCTCTCCCGGCCGTATGTCAGACCGGAGCCGCTACTTCTCAATCACGTAGCTCCTCAGGTTGCCTCAAGGGCTGAGTGCACCCCACTTGCCAACAGCGCTCGGAAAACCGGATGTTCACCTATCCAACTGCCCGCCCAGCCCGAAAGCGCTTAACTTCGGTGATCTGATGGGAGCCGATGTTGCTACTGTGACAATGCCATTGGCCCACCTAAAATAATCTGGATTAATAACAGCAGCTGATGATCGTGGAGCCACACTGGCATCGCTTATCATCATCGTATAAATTCTCTAAAGATGGTCACATTCTGACCGAAACCGGATACTGTTACAAATGGATCAGAGCACTCTGGGACTTAACATCTGAGGTCGTCAGTCCGCTAGAACTTAGAACTACTTAAACCTAACTAACTTAAGGACATCACACACATCCATGCCCGAGGCAGGATTCGAACCTGCGACCGTAGCGGTCGCGCGGTTCCGGATTGAAGCGCCTATAACCACTGGGCCATATCGGCTGGCCACCGCTACAAATAAATATTTCATTGTGATCAAGGCTGTTTTCAATCCATTTCAATGTTAAAGAACACCTTGGAGGACTTCACTGTGATAGTGATGAAGGAGTGTAGGCAGAGGTGATTTTGTGGCTGTGTCAACAAAATGAAATATCCTACAGCGGCGGTATCAAGAAAATGGTCTCTCGTTTGGAGAAATCTGACTATACTGAGAAATAAATACGTACACATTATGAATAAAGATGATGAATGTTAATAAAACTTCTTTCATTTAAAAAAGGATTGTAAGAGTTTTCTCACAAAAAAATCGGAGACGTTACTTCTCAGCACGCCATCGTAGAAAGTTCCTGCAGTTGGTTACAATAATAGAATCCTGAAAAACATGTCTAAAGCTGGAGGTTTATTATGGAAAACACTTGCATAAAAATTTTCAAATAACGGCATCTGTACAACGAATGTAGAGGAGTATGAAAGAGCACCAGCAATATTCACCTTTAAATGTAGAGCAATACACAGACATATTAGGAAAATCGCCAAACAATTTTCATATAACTTCATTTCACTCACGTACCATATATTTTCTTCACTGCTAAAAGATATCACGAAAGTGAAAAGTAGAAAAATTATCTCTGAGCGTGCGATTCCACAGACGGTTTCGAATCATCACGAAATCGCATCATGGGTTAAAATAAACTAAGCTCTGTCGCTTCGTTTACGTCCGCATTTAACCTTCGTCATAAAGAGATACCTCAAGCAGCGTTTATGCGTTAAAAAAAACTATATTTGACAGAGCAATGAATTCCTTTCATTAGCATTCGAGTAACAGTGGAAACTTTGGAATGTTGTAAGATAATATTCAAAATTTTCCCAAGTTTTACACACTATTCGTGTCTTACACCTGTGTCAAAATGTTCGTGTATGCGTTAAAGATCATCCGATGTTGCAGTGAGGAAGGTCTGTGACACAGTATCTAGTAAAAGACAGGCTACGGCATGGTGCAGTGTCTTGGTGCCCAGTTGTATAGCCCGAACAATGGGACCGTTTCAGCGACTTTTCGTATAATAAAGGAAGCTAATGGAGCTCTGTCATGCTCTTGACAGTGACCGTGACTTAGGATGAACAAACCAGAGAGAAGATGAAATTAGTCAACAGCAGCCACTTTGGTATTTACATACCCAGTTCCATCATTTCGGAGGCCTAGGGTGGCTGTGTTCGAAATTCGCAGCAAATCTGACAGATCTGAGAGTGCTTAGCTCAAAAATGGCTCAAATGGCTCTGAGCACTATGGGACTTAACTTCTGAGGTCATCAGTACCCTAGAACTTAGAACTACTCAAAGCTAATTAACCTAAGGCAGGAGGCAGGATTCGAATCTGCGACCGTAGCAGTCGCACGGTTCCATACTGTAGGACCTAGAACCGCTCGGCCACCCCGGCCGGTGGATGCTTAGCGACAGGATACTATTTCCCAATTCAGTAACATATCCCAACTCAGTAACATGTCAAGAACTTAATTCTGTGGATTGTGATCATTTTTAAAAAAATTACAGTAACCTAAATGCGCTGAATAAAAGATTCTGATTCGCTATTCTCGTAAGATAGAAAAAAATTCCAAATGTTAACGATAAACTCAAGCTTGGAACTAAAATTACTAAATTTGTACTTCCTCTGAATTTATAGTGCTTCTGTGCGATGGCGAGTGACTACAGGCGCGTACTCGAAAGCCGGCCGCGGTGGTCATGCGGTTCTAGGTGCTGCAGTTCGGAACCGCGGGACTGCTACGGTCACAGGTTCGAATCCTGCCTCGGGCGTTGATGTGTGTGATGTCCTTAGGTTAGTTAGGTTTAAGTAGTTCTAAGTTCTAGGGGACTGATGACCTCAGATGTTAAGCCCCATACTGCTCAGAGCCATTTGAGCCTACTCGAAAACAGCTACGGGTGTAGATACGAGAAGCCGAACCCAGAGCGTGTTGTTGTTATGGACATCAGCGATAATACACAATACGTAACGAGAAAATTTATCAGCTAACATGATAAAAGGTTATCAGATCCAATCAAACTAAGCTTTACTCAACATTAAGGAGGCAGGTGTTAGAGAGGAAAATTCTGAGAAAGTACGTTTCTTTTAGCACAGTATTAAGCAGGAGCAATAAATATTACTAACACATTACTCAGTGGCCAATACAACGCAACTTTGATGCCCAATCACATGTTAGCCAATTCCACAGTATATTTTCTGCGTTTTGGTGTGCGTTACACACTCCTCATGAGGAAGAGTCCTCAGGCATCAGTAGTACAATAGTGCAGTTTCTGGTGCATTATTATCTAACTTACGGGATTAACCCCTGACACCTGATAAGAATTTCATCTTCGATAATTAGGCTCTTACGTAATTGACTCTCTCTCTCTCTCTCTCAGAACAACTAGTGTACAATGGCGTTCAAGTATTGGAGCTTCCTGTCAATGGGAGATTGAGCTTCGGTGGCTCCAGGTGGACTTCCAGCTCGTAATATCAGCTGTGTCAGCAGTGACAGCGCTAGTAGCCCACCACCACCACCAGTATCATATTTTCATAAATTGGCAATGTTGCAAAGAAAGACAGTTTCACCAGCAATTGGCAGAAGCAAGTAGCCAGTAAATATTGGCCAAATATATTCGTAATATCGTAGCCATTATAATTGTTTATAATTGTTTTCAGCAATCCGACGCTGACACTGTTGCTGTTATAATTGTTTACAATTATTTTTCCACCAGAAAAACGTAAGAAAGCATGGAGCAAGCATAAAAATAAACGAGCCAGTAATGAGCTGCATTACCTGCTTACCTGCTCACCAGCATATATCGAGAGAGGACTAGGGTCTCAGGCGACAAGTTAACTTTCTGCATCAGCAGTCGGTGGTGTGGAGAGGTAGTTGCAAAAACTGATTCATCTTTCCGTACGTTGGTCATCTACCTGTCATGATGCGATGTGAGAGGCCGTGTCGATATCCACTGGTGTGGGCAGGCAATTAAAATATTTAATTAATACTTCTCCATTTTAATTATGTGTCTGGTTGGAGACTGCCTGTTCAACTTTTGTAGTACTCATGAGGTAACGAATGTTATTGAAATGCGGTAGGGACATAGTGTTGAGTGGAAAGGTACTGAGCCATAATGAATTTATTAACGTTTCTGAAATCACTAATGGATTTATTTTTAAACGCAAAAATCCAAGAATAACGTTAACAGAATGACTAAATTTCAAGAACACAATTGATAGCAAACACTTCAAAACGGTAACAGTATAAAATCACTTCCTTTTAGTAAAAAATATTAAATGAAGTAAAAAAAATACATTTGCGTTAAAACAGCAAAACATATGATCAAATGATTATGTCATAAATATCACCCATCGGCTATTGCCAGTAATTATTAAAAAGCCATTGCCTTCAAAGCAGCCAATATGACTGACAAATTTAATCCATATTTATGATAATAGAGGCGGTGGCAGAGGCAACGCAAGTAGCGATAATTAATCCTTCTCTACTAACATAGGACGGCGGTTGCCGCTACCACACTACTAAAAACCTACATTAAAATTTTAATCATCGTACACATGTATCTTTAACGAGATCACAGTTAACAAGAGATACAATCACCTATCCTGTAACACAGAGACTACTCGTTAATTATTTAGTAATTATTAAACATACCACAAATGCTGACATTCTTCTCTAGTTTTTTTTAGATGCAAATAACTTAGTAAACAGCTCGAGCTCGTGAGGCTAGCCAACAGGTAACTGTAGACATGCCTCAGAAACAAGGTAGCTAGATTCAACAATTTTCACTGACTATCAGGTACAATTCGTAGATCAGAAGAATTACATCTGGATTCTGTACCCTTAGAGTCTAAAATCAGTTTGTAATAGTGACAGCCGCAAACCCAAACACATTGACAGAACTGAACTCAAGTAGTACCCTGCAAAACCTCCGTAAACAACCCATTTATATACATAACGACGGGCAACCGGAATACGGGGTCAAAATAGCTACAACACGACGCCCAAGTGACTTGCACACTAATCGGATGCTCACCGTGATTCCTCGTAAAATCCAGCGCCCGTTGACAAACGCTTGCTTAGAGAGCGCCGAGAGAAGGCTGTAACGAAAATTACTCGTAGTCGGAAACCCACGGGTATCATTCAGCAGACGCCACCGAGTCCAGTACTTGCAAAGGTCAGAGCGGACTCCAGCCCGGCACCACAATGGACACAAAATGCTTGCAACTTCAGTAGCAGAGGACACGACGAATACTGTGCGCCCTGCCGAAGTAGTCTTTAACGAGCCACGTCCACGGCTGCGACCAACACTCGGCCCTGCCAAAACCGCAGTGAAAAAGGCACCACTCTTGCCAACGGGCCACAGCAGAAGCTTGGCACAACAACGCACCGCCTCACTTGCCCTCCTCGTCGTCCGAGCCACACACTCCTCTTCTCCACGTCGCCGCAGCCCGTAACTACCTTCTCTTCCGACCCGCCGTCAACCGGCGACAGTAACGCTCCATGTGCTCTTGCGGCCAGAGGGATTCCGAATCCGCGGGGATTATGCGAAATTAAACGCTTATGTACGGCGAGACAGAGGGATTGCTGTAAGATCATCTAAATCCTTCTCCCCCATTCTAAGAAAGAACGTTTAACCAATACTGCAGCTCAATGTGCTAAAAAAAGCCTGCCGCGGTGGCCATGCGGTTCTAGGCACTGTAGTCCGGAACCGCGCGACTGCTACGGTCGCGGGTTCGAATCCTGCCTCGGGCATGGATGTGTGTGATGTCCTTAGGTTAGTTAGGTTTAAGTAGTTCTAAGTTCTAGGGGACTGATGATCTGAGATGTTAAGTCCCATAGTGCTCAGAGCCATTTGAACAATTTTCTAACAAAAGTACGCCGATAAACGAGAAGCTCAGTGTCACAATAGAACGCAAGCATTGCACTTAATACACACTTGACATATTCTCCCCGGGTTAGTATTTATGACGTCATGATAGAGATTCAGAGAAACATCTAGAAAGACGGCATGGCTCTGACTGCCGCAAGCTGCTGCAGGAAACATCGTAACACGACAGTATGATCTACTGCACACGTAGTTATTCAGCTTTCTCTCCCCACCGTGGTATGGGTACGATATGCAGTTTATTTATTTGAAAAACACATGCGTCGCAGTCCCTTAGAATCCACACACGAGCAGCCTGCAACCTCGCTGCAGAGGAATTGGCGCTGTAGGCTCTGAGTGGTGGATCCGCCCCTTTCCCCTCGTGTGCCAGGGGCCAAGACACAAGCGAGCCGGACGCTACTAGTCTAAGGAGCAACGAGCAGCAGCAGATGTTAATATAAGCTGTCACCAATCCAATTGAAGCACAGCCCGACAACACTTAGCTAACCTAACGGCAGAAAGGTCACTGGCTGGTTGAAACATTACTAATTTTTTGTGACAACAACTAGTGTCTGTTTCCACAAAACGAAACGGTACAACATAACAGCATTTCCATCAGTCGTCCTGATTTGGAGAGAACACCTAACTGAAATACTGCAGACCGATGTACAAAACCTTGTGAGGCCATCCCTACAGTACAAGACCGTATTAAAATGTGCTCATTCTCATATTGGAGCGAATGAAAAAGGCATAAAATGCTTCCAGCTGATGATACCGTGTGTGCATCACAGCGCTACAAAATACGCACCTAGAAAGCTGAAAAGCATCTCATACAGCCCTGTAAGGTAGTCCAACCTTCAAAATCAACCTGTGATGTACAGTCTCAAAGTTTAATAGTAATTGGCATCAACCGACGAACGCTTTGGTTTGTGGTTATTACTGGACAATCTTGCAACTGACACTGGTAGTATAAATTGAACCGAAAATGACACCCTACTTTTCTACAAGAAGGAGCAATTAAATGCGTTTGTACCCATTACAGAGTTGTTTTGAGAGAATATATTCGTAGGTAAAATCTGTGATCAAGTGCACTGTGAGCTCAGCTAGAGAAAGAATGATCTTTAATGGTACAGAAGGAGATGTGTAGCCATTTTAACTGGGATCTGAGTAGTATACTCTCCAAGTTCTACATTGACATGGTATAAAAGCGAAATTACAGTTTCTCCTGCACGAGAACAACAGCGTGACAGCAGGACGAATACTGAAGAAAGTCATCAAGAAAGCACTGGAAACAATTTCGAGGAAATATAAAAATCCTATGACTAAAACATACAGAGTGTAGTTTATGGGAATTAAACATATAGGAAATTAGGAATTTATGATAAGGTCTTATGAGACCAAATTGCTGAAGTCATCGGTCCCTAAACTTACACACTCCCTAATCCAACTTAATCTAACTTATGCTAAAGACGACACACACACCCATGCCCGATGGAGGACTCGAACCTCCGACGAATGGAGCCGTCAGGACCGTGATAAGACGCCTCAGACCGCTCGGCAAAACTGATTGTTCTAATCGAAGAGCTGCCTCTAATATTTTAGGAAGTAATATATGACTAATACCTTTTGTATTTGGACATAACGCAAGATTTTGCCAGAATATTTTATAAGAGGGAGATTGTGATAACATAATATCAGGCTGTAATTTCTTTACGGACAGGGGAGGAAACCAGCAATGTGATTATGGACGACGATAAGACAGTTCCGATAGACTGTCTAACGTGGGTGACCTCCATTTGTAATGTAAAGCTATAAATTTATATGTCAAATCACAAGCTCAGGTGTGAATAAAGTTATGAGTAACTGCCTGTTTTCATAAAGGGTGGTTAAAGAACATGGAATTACCAAGCTGGAGTCCACAATATATGGATCATGTTTTTGCCCATATGCAAGACTGTTGAAGTTTACTTAGAATGTGCTCTGTGACAATCACATCTATGTGGTTTCAGCCAGAGAATGACTTACAGAAAGTAGCTGTGTTTTTTTTTTTTTTTTTTTTAAGTAACCCTCCTCTTCTTCCGAAGACTTGTGACATAGCATAATTTACGCGAAATAGTTCCAATTACGAAACATCTATATCTGATGGTACTGTGCAGTACAATGTCCTGGGGTAAAGGATTGGGCCATCTCCTCCCCACCCCCTTGAAGTAACATATCATTTCTGTCTTATATATTCCTTGTCGGCCTTAGTGTTAAGAATCTCCAGGCAGAACATAGTTTATCAGCTCTTCTAGATCATGTGAGAGTCTGAAGATTTACTTATACACCATGCAATTTTCGGGTATTCTTATTGGTCCTGCAGAAAGTTATTAAACACAACACAGTAATTGATCCGTAAGTCTTTCGCTAGCGGACATCACATGGATGTAATTGGCACGGCGCACATTGTAGATACTGTTTCTTGAAGTTTAAAACTTTTAAGTAGCCTCGCACAGTGTTTAACAGACGATATATTCTCTACTGTATATTGTTCTCTTCAGTTTTGTGATACCATATTCTTTAGCCACACTTCATTAAAATTCTATCAAGCAGCATTGCTATGCTGGTACTGCGAACAGCTGAAAGCAAGTGGAAGCTACAGCTGTAATTTTTCCCGAGGGAATGCAGCTTTGCTGTATGGTTAAATGATGATGGGGTCCTCTTCGGTAAAGTATTCCGGAGGCAAAATACTACCCCCATTCAGATCTCCAGCAGGAGAAGTCGTTATCAGGAGAAACAAAACTGACTTTTCAGGGATATAGTGGGAAATAGAGATGCTCGTTGGCAGGAGGAGCAAGGCTTCCCGTCAGGTGACTACAGTGTTATAATCAAGTAGGTGTAATACAGGAATAGGTTTAATAACGAATAAAAAAATAGAAACGCGGGTAAGCTACAACGAATAGCATTGTGAATGCATTGTGTAGCCCCAAGATAGACACAAGAAGGCCACGCCTACCGCAGAGGTGTCAGTTTATTTGCCAACTAGCTCCGCAAATGATCAAGAGAACGAAGAAATGAATGATGAGGTGAAAGAAATTATTCAAATAGTTAAGGGGGACAAAAGTTTAATAGTCATAGGGGACTGGAATTCGACAGTAGCAAAAGGAATAGAAGGAAAAGCAGTAGGTGATTATGTACTGGAGGTAAGGAATGAAAAGGAAGCTGCCTTGTAGAATTTTGCACAGAACATAACTCAATCATCGCTAACACCTGATTTAAGAATCTTGCGTGAATGAGACACTGGAACGTTTCAGATTGATTTTATAATGGTAAGACAGAGATCTAGGAACCAGCTTTTAATAGTAAGACATTTCCAGGGCAGATGTCATCCCTAACCGCAATTTATTGGTTATGAACTGTAGTTCAAAACTGAAGAAATGGCAGAAAGATAGGAATTTAAGGAGATGGGACCTGGACAAACCTAAATAACTAGAAGTTGTAGAGAGTTTCAGAGGGAGCATTAGGGAACGATTGGCAAGAACAGGGGAAAGGAATACCTTAGAAGAAAATGGGTAGCTTTGAGAGATGAAATAGTGAAGGCAGCAGAGGATCAAGTAGGTAAAAAGATGAGGGCTAGTAGAAATCCTTGGGTAACATATGAGATATGGAATTTAATTGATGAAAGGGGAACATACAAAAATGCAGTAAATGAAGTGGGCGAAAAGGAATACAAGCGTCTCAAAAATGAGATCGACAAGAAGTGCAAAACGGCTAATAAGGAATGGCTAAAGGACAAATGTAAGGATGTAGAAGCTTATGTCACTACGGGGAAGATGCCGCCTACTGAAAAATTAAAGATACCTTTGGATAAAGGAGAACCCCTTGCATGAATATCAAGAGGTCAGATGATAAGCCAGTCCTAAGCAAAGAAGGGAATGCCGGAAAGTGGAAGGAAAGGGTCTATACAAGGACGATGTACTTCAGGGGACTTACTCACAGTTGAAGATGAGATGGGAGATATGACACTGCTTGAAGAATTGACAGAGCGCTGAAGGACCTGAGTAGAAACAAGGCCTTGGGAGCAGAGATCATTCCGTTAGCACTTGGAGAGGAAGCCATAACCAAATTCTTTCATCTGGTTGACAAGATGTACCATACAGGCAAATATCATTATACTTCAAGAAGAATAAAATAATTCCAGTTCCAAAAAAGCAGGTGCTGACACGTATGAAAATTACTGAACTTTCAATTTAATAAGTTGCGGTTTGCAAAATGCTAACGGGAATTCTTTACAGACGCATAGAAAAAAAAAAAAAACCAGACGTAGAATTTCACAAAAAATCCTTCATAATATTAAGTGTATATCGAGCACCTGCATTTAACTTTAATCTGTTCGTAAACCACCTTGAAGCTGTACTGGCCCATTTAACAACCAAAAACAAAGAAATAGTGGTTCCTGATGATTTTAATGTAGATTTCCTTAAAGACTCTCCCAATCAGAACTTAATTGAGTTAGTAACACTATCATTCAACTTAATTCCCACTGTAAGTTCCCAACTAGAGTAGCCATTTTCTCACAAACAGCCATTGATAATATATTTATAGAAAAGTCCAATGAGCACAATTATATTATAAAACCAACAGTCAATCGCCTCTCTGATCATGACATGCAGTTCCATCTGTTAAATGTTAACACTGAACAGGGTATAAAATCTGTTAAATCTGAGCCCAAGAGGGTTATCACTAAGCCAAAAATTGATTATTTTACGACACTCCTCAGAGACATTCACTGGACTGATGTTTACAGTGCTAAGGGCATGAATGAAAAATGTAACACTTTTGTTAATAAAGTGCTTACTTATTCGAAGACTGTTATCTCCAAAAACTTACCAACGTTAGAGCTAAGTCTACAAAGAAGCCATGGATTACTCAAGGAATAGGGGTATCCTGTAAAACAAAAAGAAAACTGTATCTGCCAATTCGTAACAGTTTCTAAGTTGATGCTATAGCACATTACAAGAAATACTGCAAAATATTAAAGACTGTAATACGGACATCAAAGCAAATATATTACAAGGAAAATATAGTCATATCAGATAACAAAATAAAGACAATATGGGATATAGTGAAGGAGGAGACCGGTAGAACCAGACATAAAGAGGGACAAATTGCATTGAGAGTAAATGATACATTGGTGACAGATGTGTATAGTGTTGCAGAACATTTAACAAACATTTCATAACTGGTACTGAAAAGATGGAGTTGTCAGGTTTTGTAGGTGCTGCTATGGAATACCTCAGACCAGACATTTCAAGTAACTTCCATAATATGAATTTGACCCTCACTACACCAGCAGAAATAATGTCCATCATAAAATCTTTAAAATCAAAAAAATATAATGGGTATGGTGAAATATCAACAAAGCTAATTAAAGATGTGATTCTTAATTAAGTAACATATTGAGCTAACTGAGTAACCAGTCGTTTATCAGTGGAATATTTCCTGAAAGGTTAAAATATGCTGAAGTTAAGCCACTGGTTAAGAAGGGAGATAAAGAAATAGCATCAAATTGCCCTCCAATTTCACTTTTGCCTGCATTCTGAAAAATTTTTCAAAAAGTAATGTACAATCATCTTTATAGCCATCTTATCTCAAATAACATACTGTCAAAGTCACAGTTCGTATTTCTAAAGAGTTCTAATATTGAGAAGTCTATCTACATTTGCAGTGAAAATGTGCTCCATTCATTAGGAAAAAAATTGCAGCCAACTGGTATATTTTGTGATCTGTCAAAGGCATTTGACTGTGTAAATCCCAATATCCTTTTAAGTAAATTGGAATATTATAGTGTAGCAGGAAATGCTGTAAAATGGTTCAAATCTTATATCTCTAACAGGAAACAAAGGGTGTTATTAGGAAAGAGACATGTATCAAGCTATCAGGCATCATCCAACTGAGAACTAACTACATGTGGGGTCCTAAAAGGTTTCATTTTAGGGCCCTTACTTTTTCTTGTGTATATAAATGACATTTCATCAGTAACATTACCAGATGCCAAGTTCATTTTGTTTGCCGGGGATACAAACATTGCAATAAATAGCAAATCAAGTGTAGTCTTGGAAAGATCAGCTAATAAAATATTTGTGGACATTAATCACTGGTTCCTAGCCAATTCCTTGTCATCAAACTTTGAAAAAACACACTACATACCGTTCAGAACTTGTAAGGGGTGTCCCACGAGTATATGCCTAACGTATGATGACAAGCAGATAGAAGAAGTGGACAGTGTTAAATTCTTGGGATTACAGCTTGATAATAAATTCAACTATGAAAAGCACACCACAGAACTGCTGAAGCGTCTTAACAAGTCTCTATTTGCAATGCGAATTGTGTCAGACATAGGGGATATAAAAATGAAAAAGCTGGCATACTATTGTTATTTTCATTCCATAATGTCATATGGGATTATTTTTTGGGGTAATTCATCAAGCCAAGCTAAAGTTTTCTGGGCACAAAAACGTGTAGTAAGAGTTACATGTGGTGTGAACTTAAGAACATCCTGCAGAAGCCTGTTTAGGGAGCTATGGATAGTAACTGTGTGTTCATTGTAAATAAGTGTGTGTGTGTGTGTGTGTGTGTAAGTACAATCTAACTTGTGCACCATTTCAGTTCAGTAATGTGTTCATTGTAAATAAGTATTATAGTAGTTGTTTTACACGTTTATTACCTGATAAATAAATTTAAAATAAATTATTGTTTTTAAATTCAGTCCATTAGTATTTGTAAAATGATTCTTTCATATAGTGTTCATTAAAAAATGACGATAATTCCACTTGGGACCTGTGGAATGGTACATTAGCTTATTTGTTTTAGTTGTAAATATTTGTCATGTATTGTTGTTTTTCCGACATGTTCTACATCCTGGAGGACCTCCTCACTATGGATCAATTGGAATGAAAGTAAATCTAATCAGATCTAATCTAAGCTAAAAGTCAACCTCGGTGAAGATCAGTTGGATTCCGTAGAAATGAAGGAACACGTGACGCAATACTGATCCTACGACTTATCTTAGAAGCTCGGTTAAGGAAACGCAAGCCTACGTTAATATCATTTGTAGAATTACAGAAAGCTTTTAACAATGTTGACTGGAATACTATGTTTCAAATTCTGAAGGAGACAGGGATAAAATACTGGAAGCGAAAGACTATTTATTGTCGGTACGGAAACTAAATGGCGGTTAGAAGAGTCGAGGGACAAGAAAGTGAAGCAGCGGTTCAGAAGGGAATGAGACAGACTTGTAGCCTATCCCCGATGTTATTGTCTCAACATAAATCAATCAGTAAGGGAAACGAAAGAAAAATTTGGAGTGGGAATTAAAATCTAGGAAGGCGAAATAAAAACCTTGAGATTTGTGGATGACATTGTAATTGTGTTAGAGACGACTTGGAACGACAGTTGAACGAAGTGGTCACTGTCTTGAAAGAAGGGCATAAGATGAACATCAACGAAAGAAAAACGAGGATGATAAAATGTAGTCAAATTAAATGGGCTGATGCTGATAGAATTAGATTAGGAAATGAGACGCTTAAAGTAGCAAATGAGTTTTGCTATTTGGGCATAAAAATAACTGAAGATGGCCGAAGTAGAGAGAATATAAAATTCAGACTGGCGATGGCTAGGAAAGCGTTTCTGAGGAAGAGAAATTTGTTAGCATCGAGTGTAAATTTAAGCGTCTGGAAGTCTTTTCTGAAACTATTTGTGTGGAGTGTAGCCATGTATGGAATGAAATATGGAATATAAGAATTTTAGGCAACAAGAGGATAGAAGCGTTTGAAATGTGATGCTAAATAAGAATTAGATGGGTAGATCGCGTAACTAATGAGGAAGTACTGAATAGAATTGAGAAGAGAAATTTGTGGCACAACCTGACTAGAAGATGGGATCGGTTGGTAGGACACGTTCTGAGACATTAAGGGATCGTCAGGTTAGTATTAGAGAGACGTGTAGAGGCTAAAAGTCGTAGAGGAAGATCAAGAGACGAACACAGTAAACAGATTCAGAAGGATATAGGTTGCAGTAGTTACTCGGGAATGAAGAGGGTTGCACTGGATAAGGTAGCGTTGAGAGCTAATCGAATCAGTCTTTGGACTGAAGACCACAAAAACATCAACCAGTTAATGGTAACTCTGTTAACAAGGACTTGTGACTTATGATAAAAATTTATCTTTTTACACTAGAACTGGTGGTCACCTACGTTAAAAAATACAAGTGTCATAGTCGATAATCGCATTGCTGATTTCTTCTCTCCTAGCGGAAGTCACGGTTTGATACTAACTATCCACACATTTTTCTTGAAAGACTTTCGTTTTGTCTAAACCCAAAAAATTTTAGTCATCAACACGTAGCAGCTGCAGAATTCCAAAGAAGTCTTCCATTTTAATGGCAGCTAATTCTATTTCATATGTCATCGATCCAGGATCTTGACTTCTCGAAACAGTTCCCAGTGTTTCCTTTCGAATTTCTACCAATATTTGTCCTGCTGTCACACTGTTGTTCCGGTGTAGGAGAAATGGTTGTTTCTGTTTGATTCCATGTCTCGCTGTGAACTTGGGAAACATAGATAATAGTTCACTGCCTTACACATTTACTTCTTTACCATTACAGAACGTTCTTTCTCTAACTGTTCCTTACAGACCACTCAATCACAGATTTCAACTACCGTAAGAATATAGCAAAACGTCTCTGCAACTAGCTTCGGCAGATTTTAAGAATTCTGCTTCTTGCTTAGCAATGTGCCATTTTCGGTGTAATTTATGCTACCAATATCAGTTACAAGACTGTCCAGTAATAACGAAAAGCCAAAGGTTTTTGGTTGATGTCAATAATAAAGCAACTCTCTGGGCAGTTTCTGTCCTATGTTCGAGGCTATAAATCACACATCAGAGTTACAAGGGCGGACTGCTTTGAAGGGTTGTTTTAGACGCTGTTCATCACTCTGGATGCGCATCTTATACCGCTCTGATACACACATGCAGTGTCTTCCGTTGGAAGCATCACAATTTCTTAACTTTGTTCTCACCAATATGAGAACAACCTCATTTTAACATGTCAAATCACTATACGGATGTCCTTGCTACAGCTTATACATCGACCTGCGATACCTCTGCAAGTCAGGGTGATTGATACATATCCTATTATATCTTTCGGGACATTGTTTGTATTTTCTAGTACTTTACTGTATGGGAAAACTATGCTAGCAAAGTCAATATGTTATTACCGTTTCATTTCGTGGAAACATCCAGGAATTTTTGTAATAAGGAATTAGTAGAGTTTGAGTACAACTCACATTACTATCTCCTACTGCTCTTTTCTCCTTAGCCCGGCAGAGACCTTCCTACTTATCGCTCAGAGGAGCCCACAGCGCCAGTTTCTCTACAAGCTGCTTGCCGACAGGTTGCGTGTGGGCGCCGGGGGACTGCGACATACGTATTTTTAAACAAATGAAGTTCATTTTTTCACTATACTGTGGCGAAGAGAGACCGTGGAGTGCCTATGAGTAGAGCAGAGCTTGCAGCCGTGTTATGATGGGGCCTGCGCAGAGTAGCGGAATGCAGCGGCCAAGGCTATGCGATCTTTGTTGATGTTTATGCGGCGAGGGTGAATTAGCAACGCACATTTACTCAGTTGCTTGCATTCTTTTGTGACGCTGTGCTTCTTGTTTGTTGGTGAATACCTTGTTAGAATAATTCGCTGCAGTACTGTTTACACTTTATTTGTTAGAATGGAGCAGGAAGTGTCTGTGGATCTTACAGCAATACCCGTATCTCTCCAGATAATAACACTTGTTAACTTGTGGTTAGAAACAAAGTATAGACGAACAGTCAATCTAGAACCTGAGACACAATTCCAGTGGAGAAAACTCAATATTAATAATACTAATAACAATGCTGATGGTGCTGCTGCTGCCGTTGCTCCGGCTCTTATCACATCACGACAGGTAGAGGAAACTCAATCAATTTTTCTATCTATTTTCACACAGCACTGCGTGCTAACGCAATAAGTTAAATTATTTTTCAGAGCCAACCTAGTCTTTTTCTCAACATATGCTGATGAGCTGGCGATGCAGCTTGTTACTGCCTATGCTATAATGCCGCTGTTTCATGTTCTTTACCGTTATACTGCTCAAAGCAACATTGCTGTTGGGTGGTGAAAAACAGTTATTATTTATAATTAGAACAGTACCAATATGTCTGATTTCTGGAAACTACTATAAATAATTATATCATCTGAAACATCGCAAATGTTTTTGTTGTGGTGTTCAACCTAAAGACTGGTTTGATGCTGGTCTCCACGCTACTCATCCTGTGCAAGCCTCCTCATCTCCGAGTAACTACTGCAGCGTACAACCTTTTGAATCTGCTTACTGTATTCATCTCTTGGTCTCCCTCTAATATTTTCACCCCCTCAGGGGACTCAGCATTTATGTGCTGGGTACGGGCTTGGCGAACCCGGGGTCCCCGAGCTGTGGACTGGTGTGCGCCGCCAGTCCTCTGACACCGTAAGCTCTGGGCATGCTTCAGCGACCACCGTGTGGCGCAACGGTGGAACGTTGTGTGTCGCAGGGACCGGGGATCTTGGCTTGATTGCCTGGATCGCGAGGATGGTACATACCTCTCTAAAAAAACCGTCAATCTTAAGGTGTGCTGCGCGCCGATAAGATGCATGGCTGTTGAGGTGGAACAGTCGCTAGCGGGCGACCTCTGAGGAACCTGCCGCACCTCAGTTGTATAAGGCTTACCCAGGCATGCGGGGCTCTGTCTGGGCTGGCGTTTCGTTCCCTAGCTGCTCGTGGGACGCACATGGCAACCACGTATTTCCCTTCACCAACTTCGCAATCAGCCAAGCGCATGAGGGAGGCTAGTCCTCCAGATATGCAGATGGAAAAGAGTAACAGGGCTCATGGAGTCGTAAATGACAATGTTTTCATCGTGATTAAGAGGAAGGAGGGCTCATTTGAAAAAGTGTCTCCTTTCTACATACATAAAGGTTTAGAAGGACTCGCAGGTACACTGAAATCTATCAAACGCCTGAGGAATGGTACCCTGTTAGTTGAGACTACTAGGGCATCGCAAGTGGAGCTGCTTCGGAAGTCACCCAAGTTAGGCGAGTATGATATTACTGTCGAGTTGCACAATTCCCTCAACTCCAGTAAAGGCGTTGTCACCTGCCGTGATTTAATGGATATCGATGTCGACGAGCTGAAGCAAGAATGGGCAACACAGGGGATTGTAGACGTGGAACAAAGGACACGTAGGAATAATGGAGTTATTGAGAAATCTGCCACTTTCATTGTGACTTTCAATTCGCCTGTCTTACCTGAATACGTTCTGGCTGGTTTCCTCCGACTTAGGGTTCGGCCTTATATACCTAACCCTATGCGCTGTTTCAAATGTCAGCGATTTGGCCATACGACAATGAGTTGTGGGGGTGAACCAACCTGCGGTATCTGTGGCAAGGCAGCTCATGAAGCTGGGACCAACTGCACATCTCCAGCGCTGTGTATAAACTGCTCTGGGAGCCATCCCGTCTGGAGCAGAGACTGCCCCGTCTTTGCGGAAGAACGAAAAATTCAGGAGATCAAGGTGACAAAGAGGCTACCTTATGCGGAAGCCAAAAAAAGAGTATAGGGCTACAAAACCCTCTGTCTTTGCCACGTCCTATGCCTCCTTGGTGCACAACCGTGCGTCGCGAGTAGACGCTTCGACGCAGACCATGTCCAGCGTCGCAGTATCCTCCACCAATACCTGTACCTGTGTTTGTACCTGCCAGAGCACTCCCACTAACGATATAGCTATTCAGGCTGCTCCGCCTGCACCCACCGCTATTGCAGAGAAAGCTCCAGTGAAACCTTCGAAGGCCCTCCAGAAACAGAGTGCCTCTCCACTTCCCCCATCCCCAGCTTCCACAAAGAAAACGGGACCAGGGAAAGGGGCACGGCGTTTGATGTCACACCTGCCAAAGGCACCATCGGATGTCGTCATGGCATCCCTGACTGATGAAGAGGACATCGTCATGGATTTTGATACCTCTTCCCCAGAACCTGGCAGCCCCTCTGCTGCCACTCGCTCTACAAGTGCCTCACCAGCGCGGCGCAAAGACAGGGGGGAATATAAACCGAAACGCTGATATGGCTCCCATACTTCAGTGGAATCTGAATGGAGTCAGACCTCGCCTTGCAGAATTGCGGCTGTTAGTACAGGCAAACCCCATTTGCATCTCTTTGCAAGAGACACATTTTAAAGAGACTGACACGCCTGTACTTACGGGATATCGCATGTACAGGAAAGACGACCTGACTGGTAATAGGGCTCAGTGTGGGGTGGCAGTGTTCATTAAGGACACATTCCACTCCTCACCTGTGACCTTAACCACGACGCTACAAGCGGTTGCAGCTCGGATCCTGGCCCAGGTTCATGTTACAGTGTGCTCCTTGTATTTACCACCCACTGAGCTCCTTGACAGTGAAGCCCTTTCACGGCTCATTGATCAGCTGCCCCGTCCCTTTCTCATTTTAGGAGACTTTAATGCTCATAATGCATTATGGGGTTCCAACAAAACCTGCCCCAGAGGCCAGATGATTGAGCAGTTGCTCAGGACTTCCGACGTCATACTGCTGAACACAGGTCAGGCCACGCATTTTAGCACCGCTTCAGGTTCGTCTTCTGCCATAGACCTCTCTATTTGTTCGCCTGTGCTTGCGGACATTGCTCAGTGGGTCGTCGACGACGACCTTCATGGCAGCGACCATTACCCTATCTGGCTCCATCTGCCAGTTGAAATGGGTCGTGTCGCACAGCCGCCGAAATGGTTGTTCCGGAAGGGAAACTGGACGCTCTACCGGCAGTTGGCTGTTTTTGAACGATGTGAAGGCGTCCAGGATTGGGTGGATCACATTACGGCGGTGATGCACCATGCCGCTGATGTATCCATACCAAAGTCAAAGGGAACACCTGTGAGGCAGCCTGTCCCTTGGTGGAATGACGACTGTCGTACCGCCATCAGAGACAGGCGGGCGGCTTTGAGGAGATTCCGTCGGTGCCCCACTGCTGCGCATCTGACAACTTTCCGGATAGCACGGGCGCGGGCGAGGAAAATCGTTCAGGAGAGTAAACGGAGGTCTTGGCGTGAGTTCCTGAACTCCATCAATAGGTCCACATCTTCAAGAAAAGTATGGGAAGCCATTAGGAGGATCTCAAGGCGATACTCTCGACCGCCACTAGCCGCTATACGTGAGCGGGGGTGTCTCCTAACATCTCCGAGAGACATCGCCCGGGCGTTGGCAGAATCTTTTCAAACTATTACGGCCGATTCTAGCCAGGACCCCGAATTTCTGCGCTATCGGGGTACACAGGAGAGGGCTGGTTTTGATTTCCGTTCACAGAACACTGAGGAATACAACCAGCCTTTCTCTTTGTGGGAGTTGGACTCTGCACTGTCCATATCTCGGGATACCGCACCTGGTCCAGACCTGATATCGTATAGCATGCTGCAGCAGTTGGATCTGCGGTCAAAGGAAGTCCTCCTTCAACTTTTTAATGAAATTTGGAAGACAGGCGACTTTCCTAGCTCGTGGAAAGAATCGATTTTAATTCCGCTTTTAAAACCAGGGAAGGATCGGACCGAACCCAGTAGCTACCGTAGCATTAGTCTCACGAGCTGCGTCGGAAAGACATTTGAGCGTATGGTCAATAGGCGCCTGGTGTGGGTTCTCGAATCTAGATCCTTACTTACCCGCTGCCAGTGTGGATTCAGGAGGTATCATTCCACCCTAGATAACCTGATCCTACTCGAAACAGCGATACAAGCTGCTTTCCTACGTAAGCAACACCTTATCGGGGTTTTCTTCGACCTGGAGAAGGCGTACGATACTACCTGGAGGCATACCATTTTGCGGCAGCTTTATGAGTGGGGTTTCCGTGGGCGTTTACCCACACTCATCCGATCCTTTCTGTCGGACAGGTATTTTAAGTATAAGGTTGGGAATGTCCTGTCTGACCGTTTTAAGCAGGAGAACGGTGTCCCTCAAGGAAGTGTCCTCAGTGTGACAGCTTTCGCAATTGCCATCAATAGTATTGCGTCCACAGTACGACGGCCCGTGCAGTGCTCCTTGTTTGTGGACGATTTCTCCATTTTCTGTGCGTCTTCCTCCGCCACAGCTGCTACACGCCAATTACAGCTGACACTCGTGCGATTGGAGGAATGGTCTAAGACCACGGGCTTTAAATTCTCTTTGGAGAAGACCATTTGTGTAGATTTTAACCGTTCCCGTTCTCTTTTTAATCTCCCTGTTTTAAAACTAGGAGACACTGTTCTCCCCTTTATGGAGAAAGTGAAATATCTCGGGCTTATTTTTGATGAGAAGTTCACATGGTTGCCACACTTAAAGGATCTAAAGGTCCGCTGTTTCAAGGCTTTAAACGTCCTTAAATGCGTCAGTCATAGATCCTGGGGCGCTGACAGGGCACGTCTGCTCCAACTTTATAAGGCCTTTGTGCGACCTCGACTGGAATACGGATGTCAAGCTTATGGCTCTGCAAGACCTTCCTACCTCAAAATGTTGGATGTGATTCACCATGAGGGTATTAGGCTTTCAACGGGGGCTTATCGCACGAGTCCGGTTGCTAGTCTGTGTGTCGAGGCGGGAGAGCCTCCGCTGTCCATTCGGCGTCTTCTCCTCGTGGTACGGCACGCGTACAGGACCAAGTCCACTCCTCTTTCATTGGCGTCCGACACCTTTTCCCAGCCGGCACTGGCACGTCTCTTCCGCCACCGTCCGGCGGCAACAAAGCCGTTTGGCATCCGTGCAAAGGAGAGTCTCGAGTCGGTACACCTGGAGGGCATTAAGGTCCTCCACCAGGAATGGAGTAGGGGATCTCCCTGGCGACTACAAAGGCCAAGATTACTTCTTGATCTGGCTGCTTACAGGAAGTATTGTACCCCGGACCACCTTTTTAAAATTAAACTTACTGAGATTTTAGAACGCCATTCCGATTTTACTACTGTTTACACGGATGGTTCTAAACAGGGGGATTTTATGGGCTGCTCTGCTGTGTTTCCCGATACTGTCCATCGGATAGGGCTCCCAGAGCAGTTCTCAGTTTGCTATGCAGAACTGTTTGCCATTCTGCAAGCATTAGAGCATATGCGCCGACATCGTGGCACGAAATTCATCATCTGCTCCGATTCCCAAAGTGCTCTACACGCTCTTGAACAGATGTACCCAGCAGATCGGATGGTGCAAGAGGTGCAGGACGCACTCCTGCTCTTGCAACAGCAGGGTAAGGATGTGATTTTCTGCTGGGTTCCAGGGCACATAGGGATTCCTGGAAATGAACTTGCAGATGCGGCTGCCAAGGAGGCTTGCTCCATCACACCTCCTGCTCGCTGTTCCGTCCCCCTGCAGGCCATTACGTCTTTCGTGACTCGGAAGGTCATGCGTTGGTGGGAGGCTCAGTGGCTGGACGTGAGGGATAATAAGTTGCGAGCGGTGAAGGATTCTGTCCGACCGTGGCTCACCTCCTTCCGACAACGCCGCGCTGAGGAAGTAGCCCTTACACGGCTTAGAATAGGACATTGTCCTTTGACACATGGTTTTCTGTTACGTCGTGAGGAGCCACCAACGTGTCAGACATGTGGGAGACAGTTGTCGATACGGCATATTTTAACTGAGTGTGTTTTATATGCGGGTTTGAGGGAAGATTTCCGTTTCCCACCAGACCTACCCTCTCTTTTAACTAATAATGAGGCGAGTGTCGCTAGAGTTTTACGTTTTTGTGTGATGTCTGGCCTTCTTCCCAAAATATTGGGATTGAAGTCTTAATGTGCTGTCCAGTGGTTTGGTCACCCATTATTTTTAAGTGGTCACTCAGCCACCGTTACTTCCTTTTCCCTGTTTGTACTGCTCTTTTATTTTTAGTTTTATCTCCTTGTTTTGATGTGCTGTGTCCAATCTTGCAATTTGAACAATACCACTTCTCTCACGATTCGGCTCTGAATTGAACTTTTGGGAACGGGCGCTGATAACCTCGCTGTTGTGCGCCCTAAAACACTAATCATCATCATCATCATCTAATATTTTCACCTCCCACGCTTCTCTCTAGTACAAAATCTGTGATCCCTTGATGTCTCTCAATGTGTCCAACCAACCTATCCCTTCTTCTAGTCTGGTTGCGCCACAAATTTCTCTTCTCCCCAAATCTATTCAGTAATTTCTCATTAGTTACGTTATCTACCCATCTAATCTTGAGCATTCGTCTGTAACACCACATTTCAAAAGCTTATATTCTCTTTCTATCTAAAGTTTTTGTCGTCTATGTTTCACATGCATACATGATTACATTCCCTACAAATACTTTCAGAAAGGACTTCCCAATTCCTTATACTATACTCGATGTTAACAAATTTCTATTCTTCAGAATCGCTTTTCTTGCCACTGTCAACCTACACTTTATATCCTCCCCACTTAGACAATAATCAGTTATTTTGATTTCCAAGTAGCAAAACTCATCTACTAACTTAAGTGTCTCGTTTCCTAATCTATTTCCCACAGCATCACCTGCTTTAATTTGACTACATTCCATTACCCTCGTTTTGCTTTCGTTGGTTTTCATCTTATATGCTCTTCTCAATACACTGTCCATTTCATGTAACTGCTCTTCCAAGTCCTTTGCTTTCTCTGACAGAACTATTGTCTCGCGTGTTCCTACATTTCTCCTGAATCCAAACTGATCTTCCCCAACGTCAACTTATATCAATTTTTGCATTCTTCTGCAAATTAATCGTGACTTATTAAACTAATAGTTCTGTAATTTTCGCACCTGTGAGCACCTGCTTTCTTTGGAAATGGTATGATTATATTCTTCTTCAAATCTGAAGGTATTGTAAGGTGTCACGCAAATCAAACACCTTCCATGAAAACCCTGACATGATAGCAAACCCGACAGTATGTCACATAGCTCAAAATAAATCCTGACATTAAATTAACCAAAGTAATACGATCAACGAGTGAGCAAATGGAATACCACAGACTAACACAAGAACGACTAAATGCATGTCATACCTTCCCACCGCGAAACAGACGCAGTTCCGAGGGGAGAAACGAGAACAGAAGCCGAGAGTAGAATCGTGTAGGCTAGGAGGCCCTACGATAAGGAACGGACACTCACGTCGGCAGCTGACCGCCAGGACCACCCCCCAGCCCATGTTAAAAGATAGAGCCCTCCAGAAGAGCAGTATAGATTTTACGATAACACTAAAAGGGCCACACCAGCTGCAAGTTTTAGCGTGAGACTTTTTCGCGTCTCTCTTACGTTGCAAACGTTAAAAACATTGCCCCAGCACGAAAAGTATAACGTTTCTCATTGGATAGGCCAAATTTTGTAGGCGGAGCTTAAGGTTGACATTGAGACCCTGGTTGGTCAGTTGAAAAAACAGCCAGATACCTTTTTTTAGACCAACTTCGGTAAATTGTAGTAAGGAAAAGTTAGGAGAGAGTTGCTTCCGAGACGGCGAGGTGTGGACCAGCGCCGCCTGCCGCCCCCTGACGCTGCCTAACCAACGACAAGGTAATGAACGCACGCGATGCCGCATAACAGCGCATAAAGCTTCACTCAGAACTGCAGAAGTCTCATCTGTTACACCCCCTTTTTGCGTAATACTAGTGTCGATCGTCAATTAAAGCTCATGGTATTCACATTTGCTATGTAAGTTAAAATCTGAAAGTGATGATTTTTCTGTTGCATAATTATTGAGAAGCCACATCAGCCACTGTAATTTACGACAAGTTAGATAAGAAATTAAAGATAATTGAGGGTCACTGTAGACCATTTTTATAATTTTCTCTTTTGTGAAACTTAATTTAAACCTAGATTAAGGATGTGATATGGCATAGGTCATCCCTCGATCCATTGTAGAACTTCGAAACCCAGTCAGGGAAGATTCCTTCACATTTTTGTTGAACGCAGTTGGTTTTTATCATTCTGTATTAAAACATTTCCGTTTATCAATAGTGCAATTTATAAACAATGTTTTGTGAGTGGAATAAAATTTCCAATGGTAAACTTAACTGCTATTTCGACGTTATTTTACCAGCTAACTAAAAATAGGGAAGCCTTGAACCCCTTCCACTATATTTAGTTAGTATTAAGATTCTTTTACAGGGAGTGCAGTGGAGCTGACGCTGAAATCATTAAGTATTTGATTATATCATCGCTAGTCTCACTGAACTCTTCTGAACTCTACATGTCATGTGTGGTCTGGCGTCTCCTTACCAGCAACAGGTCCCAGGTTCAAACTAGTCGATTCCCTAAAAAACACGCTCAGAGCGTCGTTGCGCGAAAGTGGTAGGGAGACACGACTTAGAACAAACAGACACCACATAGAATGTTAGAGTATTTCGCCTGTCTCATACATCTTGTTCACCAGATGCCAGAGTTTTGTCATGGGTGGTTCTCCCATGGGTATCAGAAACAGTAATGGAATGTTGTGTGCTATATCACAAATACATTTGGCCTGTATTTACTGGCTGCTTGCTGCTGCTACTGTGGTATCGTTCGTTATCTGGTCGATCGCACTTTCAAATAAGCGCGCTGCCAGTTACGCAGCCGCGTTTCCTCTAGCCGCCACCGTAGCATGAAGACGCTACCACGAACGATTATACTACTGTCAATGAGATGCAAGCATCCCCATTCCGAAGCTCCAGTGGCGGGTGTATTTTTGATGGATCATTCATGCAATGGTACTGACCCCATATTATGTGTTTGCCAGCTGAATAATATTTACAGACTTTCGTAGTGGTCAGGGCTCGACATCTTCTGAGTAGGCCTGGTATTCAAGAGTGACAGAACTATAAATGTCTTGTAACTGTATATATTTCTACATCCAAATCTATTGTCAGCAAATGATGCAGCAACTACAGCAACAAAGTTACGTATTATTTC
The DNA here is from genome assembly GCF_023864345.2 of Schistocerca serialis cubense. Classification (NCBI taxonomy): domain Eukaryota; kingdom Metazoa; phylum Arthropoda; class Insecta; order Orthoptera; family Acrididae; genus Schistocerca; species Schistocerca serialis. Next base: position 272,659,630 of record NC_064642.1, read on the forward strand.
TACTATTTGGTACTAGGTGAAGAATAAATTAATAACTGAATTCTCTGTTCATGAATAGTATGTGGTCCTCACTTCCGTATCCACTAAAGAACAAAGCAGCGTGCAAGGAAGTTACTGCTGCACAAATTGCCATTTTTTGCAAGTTAGCGAATTTATGTTACTTTTATAGCTACTGGAGGGCGACTGGCGCTGGTACTACTCACCCAGTTGATATTTTGAACTGGCCATCCACCTGAAGCCATCGAAGCTCAAGCGCCAATCGGCTGAGAGGTCCAATAGTCAAACGCCACTGGACACCAAGAATTTATGGATGACTGTGAGGAGAGAAGCGAGGAGAGCGGAAAATAGAGTCCAGAGAGAGAGATAGAGAGACGGAGCACAATTACTTAATAGCGTAATGAATGGCGCTATAATTCTTATCAGGGCCAAGTACATAAGTTACGTGTAGATCAAGATGCACCAGAAACAGCGCAGTTATTGGGGTGGCATGCCACCATAGCTTTTACCGAGAGATGGTGCAAGAGATGGAGCAATCCTTATGCAATGAATACTGTGAGATAATGTATTTGGCATCGCGGAGTTAATATTTGTCAAACGGGCTCTTGATTTCCTAAAGGTTATTCATACCTGACTAGCGTTATTTTCAAAGTGTAGTTGACTGATATGGTTTCTGCGGTCTTCATTCAGAAGTCTAGTCTGATGCAGCTACTCACTATAAAGTCCTGAGCACCTACTGCAACTTAGCAATTATGTGTATCCATTTGTCTGGTGTTTTCTCCTTTATGCTTTGTAGTGGAACAGACCCCTCCCCACTCACGCAAATGACAAAAAAGGAAAATGTTTATTTATTTTTGTTCAAATGAAAGTACGCAATTATTTTTCAAAATATCATTTTTGTAAATTCACATTAAAATAAATAAATAAATTTTCTTGTAAACGCGCTCTTTGGTCGGAAGCAGCGAACTCGAGGCATTGCTATCTCTGAACTATGAGGTGCGGTAGCGTTGATAGACGTCCGCCAGTCGAGAGCGGCAGTTGTTACAATTAAGACCTCTTACTGTGATAACACGTAGAGCAGTTCATAGGAACAGTGCTAGTGACTGATGTGTTCTTGTAAACGATATTGACCAGTTTGAAGATTCGACAATGCCAGATTTCACTGCAACTCAATTTCGCATGGTCGTAAGTAAGTACTAGCAATAAATGAATATGAAAAACAGCAAGATCAAGAGTTAGAAAAAAAAATCTTTTCCATACCTACCTACTTCAAGAATCGGAGGGAGAAAATCTACGGAGACAATACCCTGACCAGCAGCTATCAAGAGAAAACGAAGATCTACACAGCCTACTGTAAAATTTGGTAAAAATGGATTCTAAAATCAAATTCACTCTGTTAAATCTCGAAAATTATCCAAGGTTCTTAATTCTGTAGTAAATTGACCCATGTTGTCCGATACGGTCGTGAAAAGTTACATTCTCAATACTGCATTAAAAACACTTTCTTTTGGCGACTTAGAAAACTTTAATAGAAATTTGTTCACATAGAAATAAATTTTCTTTTGGCAATTTTACTTCGGATCGAAAATCAGGGGTAGTCTCATTCACTAGTTCCTATCCCCCAAACCTTTAAAAAATAAACTACCTACCAAAAAACCAAATTTACTACAGAATTGGCTACCTTTTGACAGGACACGAATATGAGAATGTGTAAAATTTTATAAAAATTGTAGACTTAAAGAAAGTATTTATTGATTCTGTCTTTGTCATTGTTAACATAACGTCAATTTCTGTTACTAGTAACAACTTCAAAATTGAGTGCAATATTTCTGGATGAGCAAGGCACATAATATAAAAGGAAAATTAGTAATATATTAAAAAAGGAGACGGAAAAAACGGTGAAAGAAGTACATAAGTGCATTATTATCAGAAGACACCAATGGTGAGTGATAAAATGCTAATTCATATTGCTTCTTTACGCAAGTCGTAACATCTTGTAGTTCATACTATTCCGCCTATATCTATCGCTTAAACTGCTTTGTGTGGTTGGAGAATGCGTGTGACGTAAGCCGAAATGTCAGAGAGCATTGTCTTTAGGTACCCAGTGTTAGAGCACGCTTGGCGGAATACGCGAGTGCAGTGTAGTTTTGTAATACCTACATTCACATTTTTGACAAATTTGAAAGTGAAAAACATCATCTGTAGTGTAAAATTTGTGTATTAGTAAAAAATCTTAACATCAATAATGTCGCAATTGTCGAGTAACGATTCGGAAGCCATGTGGCGCACTACAGGTGACGTCACAGGCCACGTCATCAACGTGTTGCTATGGACACAGCTGACCTACATGTAAACAACATGATAGACGCGACAGTCAATATTACTGATTTGGACATACGAAGTATGGAAGTGTTTAGTGTTAACAAAGATACGCAACCGATCAAAACAGCTTCGGACACGTTAAGTTCTGGTAGTAGCCGTAACGGGCTTGGCCCAGAAACTTACGATAGTCTCAAAACAATGAGGAAAAAAATTTACGTACCGAACAGAGATCAAACACAAACACAAATTTCGAGTGCATGTGAATTGCAGTACACACAACCTGTAACTTCACAACCCGACACAACACATTCTGAACAGCAATTAGGCGATGTAGCAGGAAATGGAGCGTTTGCGGCCTTGCTCACTTTCCTAGGAGACAGACTCGCACAGATCACACAAAAGATAGACGAGTGGAGCAAGAAAACTAGGGATGACTTAACACAGAAAATGGATGAAACGAGTAGGGACTTAACACGGTTAAATCAGAAGGTAGAAGAATCAAAGAGGGATATAACGCAGCAGATAGGAGGGGTAAAAGACGAAGTGCAGAGCCTCACAGTGCAGTTAAAACACCTCACTGTGGAGCATAATGAATTTAAAAACCAATTAGGTACACTACATCAACAACAAGAACAATTACAGTCATCACAGAACAAATTGATTACTGACGTAGGAAACATGAAAACCGAAGTAAACAGTATACAAGAGAATTACGGAAACATTCCAACAGAGGTTACAAAACTGTCAGATCGAATAGGATCACAAGAATTAGAGCAAAAACAGATCAAGGAAGATCTAAGCTTAGTAAAGGAAAGTCTAGAAGACACTACAATGGCACAAAAGGTGGTGCATGAACACGGCACATGCCTTACAGGTTTCGAAAGACATATAGCTGTGAAGGAGACAGAAGTAGTTGACAGAGTAACGAAACAGGTTAAGACTGCCCTAGAGCAAACCAAACAAACATCTGTAGACACAAACACACAAACAGAAACACCTACAACCGTCACTACTGACACTGCTATAAGGAAACCACAAAGCATTGATTTTGCTAATGAAAAGAGTATTGTACGAGTACAAGATCAGGTACAGCAACGGTACACACCACAAGCGAAAGATAGAATTTCACCAGCTGTTAGCTGTTTACACAACATGCCGTCAAGTAGCAATTATACACCGCATTGCTCGTGTAGTCATTCATCAACACCACATGCAACTTTCATAGACAAAAGCTTGCTGAAGTACAGGCACTTCCAGGTATTTTCTGCGGAAAATAAAAAAGTTCACCCTGTTGTCTTCCTCAAATCATCCCACAGTACTGGAGTGAGGAGCAGAAAATACAGTATGTCATTGGGTACATACAAGGGGAAGCTGCCTTATGGGCGAATGAAATTGCAGAATACTGCCACACCTATTCAGATTTCGAAAATGCATTCCTAGGCAAATTTCGGTCCCAGGGAATTCAGGAACGATTGCGGAAAGAGGTATTCCACCCTGAACCATTCAATCCAAAAAGCGGAGGATTGCGTAAATATTTCGAAAAATATCTAAATAAAACTCGATATTGGGATAAAGCCATATCTTATGTTCACGTTTCGGAAATTCTTAAAGAGAAGTTACCAATCCCGATCAGAGAAAGACTCGCCACAGTACCGGCAGATAATGTTGACTATTTTCTATCAGTACTGGACACCTTTGACCTGATTCACGAGGTCGGTCAAAGGCAGAACAGCAACAACAGCAATAACAGTAACCGCAACGGCAATAACCGTAACGGTAATTACAATCACAATAATAATAATACACCCGGCGGGCAAACACAACAACCTAACTACCCGCGGGGGCAGAATGGTCAAACATATGGAAACAAACCGTGGAACCGCAGTGAAAACAGATATAATCCCGGGTATCAAAACGGCAGAAAAAGGAACGGGGCCAGATTTCAGCCAAATCCACATGGGCAAAATAATAACACACAGAACAATAACAGAAACAACAACACTTTCGGAAGAAACAGGCGAGCCACATATCCAGCAACTGGCAATGCGTGGCAAGCGCAAACGCCAAGTGTAAATATTATTGAATTGAATGACAAGAACACAGCCAGTACACCCGTAATAGCTAACGGCAGCATTGCCAACACCGCGGAAAACAGCATGCGACACTGCTCACCCCCGCAGCAGTAGTCGACAGCGGAGTAGGGGGCAATAACATGAAAACAATAAATCTTATCAGATATGACATGAACACGGAGATGGAGGAAGATTTGTGTTTTGACGGAACAATTTGTGCACATCGACAAGAATATGAGGTACAAGCGTTGGTTGAAGGGACACTAGGAGGCGTACCTCTGAAAATTGTTATGGACACAGGCGCATCCGTAAATACAATGTCAACCAGCTTGTTCGAACAGATTAACAAGACAACAGTATTGCCTATCTTTCCAGTGCAGAATTGCAAAATATTAAGTGCTATGGGGAATAAGTCAAAGGGAGTTAAAATACAGATACTAGCACCTGTTACACTGGCGAATACAGAAATAAAATGCTCATTTTTAGTAGTTGAAAAGCTCGTAGTAAACTGTATCCTAGGAATGGAATTTTTCAGACAACACCAAGTTACACTGGACATAGCCATAGGTAAATGCACATTTCAGTTTGAGGGACAGGTATTTTCTGTGGACATGATAAGAACACCTGCAATGCATAGTAGATATTGTCATTTGGTTGATCTCGAGCTAACACTACCCAAAATTCTATTTACAGATCAACAGCAACACTATCCTGGAGGTGACACAGAACATGTGAGCAAACAAGAAATTATAGAGAAGGTACATGAGTGCAACAGCTTAACACCTGAGCAACAACGTGAACTTTGTGATGTACTGTGTATACCTAAACAAGTATTTAGTGAAAGACCAGGAGTAGTGAAGGATTACATGTACAGAATGGACGTTAAACCACATGAAACCTTTTGCCATTCTTCTTACGCTATACCATGGGCCAAGAGAGCGGCAGTAAACAAAGAGATAGAACGAATGCTGAAATGGAAAATTATAGAGCCATCTCAGTCACCTTACTGCAGTCCCCTCTTGCCAGTTACCAAATCTGACGGTAGAGTACGACTTGTTTTGGATGATAGAGCCATCAATAAAATTGTTATCCCGGTAAGAACAAAACCAGGTAAGTTGGACGAGCAACGACTAATGCATTATGGTGTAAAATTTCTATCAACTATCGATCTGAAAGCATCGTACTGGCAAATAGTAATGCATTTAGGTAGCCGTAAATACACAGCATTTGTATGTGATGGGAGAAGCTATCAATTTTGTGTAGTACCTTTTGGCCTGAATGTCAGCGCAGGAGTATTTATAGCAGCCTTGGACCAAGTACTTGGGCCTGAATTACGTAGTCATGTAACAGTATATGTAGATGATTTACTCATTGCTACAGCCGCTTCGAGAGAACATTTAGATTTACTAAACAAAGTGTTAACAAAATTTTCAGAGTATAGAGTTACTATAAATCTTAAAAAGTCAAGATTTGCCAGGCAGGAAGTGAAATATTTTGGCCACATCATTTCTGAGGAAGGAATAAGACCAGACACAAGTAAAATATTTGCAATCAGGAATTGTCCTACTCCTCAAACAAAGAAACAGCTTAAAGCATTTCTAGGATTAGCATCATTCTTTAGGAAGTTTATGCCACACCAAATTTTAAATAGTGAAGCTCTGTTAAATCTATTGAGAAAAAAACAACACATGGATTTGGACACACGAATGTCAGAAAGATATTGATGCTATCAAACAAACGTTAGTAAATGTAGACTTATTACATCACCCAGAAAATGACACAGGATTTCTGTTTAGCCACTGATGCAAGTTTTCAAGGCCTTGGTGCTACCTTGTTTCAGATACGTTTAATGGACAACACACCAACTGTATGTATTATAAGCTTTGCTAGCAGGACATTAACTGAATGTGAAAGGTCATACTCAGTCACTGAATTAGAAGCACTAGCTGTTGTATGGGCATTCAGGAAATTTAGATACTATCTGTGGGGTAATCACGCTAAAGTCTTTTGTGACCACCAAGCTTTATCATTTCTATTGACATGCAGACTATTACATGCCAGGTTAGCTCGTTGGTGTCTTTACTTGCAAGAACTTCAATTCGAAATAGTTCATATGGATGGAAAGCAAAACGTTATAGCTGATGCTTTGTCGAGGTTACCTCAAAATTTAACAGAATTTACAGAACTTACAGAACAGACCACATACTTTAGAATCCTATTAATGTATAATGGTACTTACAGACCTATTATCTAAAACTTTGCAAAAATATGAAATTCCCGCAAGACAAAGACCCAAGATGGAAGTCAGTAAAAGAACAACTAATTAAGGGAGAGAATAACAAGATCTCTACACACTACTGTTTATCTGAAGGAGTTTCGTTTTATAGGCGTACACTCACTTCAAGGCATTGGTGTGTATGCATACCTGAAGACTCTGTGGAGAACTTTATACAATACACTCATCGGGTTTGGGGGCACTATGGTGTTTCCAAATGCGTGAGTAAGATATCCACTTATTGCTACCTTCCAAACATGCGTAGGCGCATTCAACAGGTACTTAGATATTGCACAATTTGTCAAAAGGTAAAACACGACAACAAGGGCACAAGAACAGAGTTACATCCTATAATACCAGAGAGGCCTTTATCAATAGTAGCTTTAGATGCTGCAGGACCCTTACCCACATCAAAAGGATGTATACACAAAATATTTGAAATTGTTTGCCACAAAAACTGTTACCTTACAGCCCATCATTAAGAGAATCAAAGAAGATTACATTACACGAGTGGGCAAACCACAGGCAATTCTTACTGATAACGCAACGACTCTCACGAGCCACAGATGGAATAGTCTTATGACAGAACAAGACATAAAACACATACTCATTTTACTCTTTCACCCAGAAGCAGATCCGGTGGAACGGGTATTCTAAGAATGGAACAGATTCATTAGAACATACATCCCACATAAACAGACTAAATGGTAAGAATTTCTTACACCATTCGAAGAAATTTTTAACAATTTACCACACACATCTAAAGGCTATACACTAGCCGAACTAATGTTTTCTCAACAGGAAAGAAATGAATGGATCAACCCTTTACCTAAGTTAACCAATCATGCAGTTACTTTGGAAGAAAAGATCAGAGAACCACTGGTACGCTTAAAAGAACAGGGTCAAAATAGAAAGAGAGCATTTGACAAAAGACATAGAAACAGAACAGAATACAAGGTAGGAGAGGAGGTACTACTTCAGACACATCCTAAGTCTACCAAGGTTAAGCGAACAAAAAATGTCAGAAACTTTATGCTGGTCCATTTAAAATTAGTAAAATTCCACACCCGGGAGCATACTTGCTAAGCTACCCAAAAACTGGGAAAATAAAGGGATTATATCCATATAAAGATTTAAGGAGGTATTTAAGACACACAGAACTTAGTAAGAGAGAGAAAGAATAATCTGATTTGGAAGCTATGACAATATCAGGGAAAAGACACATGTGTAAATAGTAAACTTTACTTTAGGCAATAAGTTACATTTAAGTAAGAAAGTAGACTAAGTAAGGTATTGTAGACAACAGGAGGAATAGTGGAGTGCTAGAGACACACACTACATGTTCTAAACATTTCATGTACATAACAAGTCAAGGTTGGACAGTAAGTTCACACTATGTACAGCCAAAAATAGGAATAAGGAAAGCTATGTACAAAAGATGGATGACAAATTACAAGAGAAAGGAAAGCCCACCACCATAACACTAAAGCTATAGCTAAGAACATGGTGTACAATATTTACAAAACCCACCTTAATTCTGTGTAAAAGGCAGACAGTAAGAGAAGGGAAAACACTTAACACTGAAAACAAATGTCATCTCAAGCTAACATTATACACAAACACTTGCAAGGTAAAGCCTAGGCAAACTGAAGCAATATTAAGCACAAATTACAGTAAATGAGAGGAAAAAGCAGAAACTATATAGTATACACTTCTTTTCTTTCAGATGGAAGTGCCAAGCAAGTAAGGAACAATATAAAGACACAATAAATGCATATGAAAAGCACAAAAGGTAACATAAGTTGAAGTGTGAGCAAAAGGTAGTATTCTGAAAGCTGAATAACAAGGAGGAATATTTTGTTGTAAGGAAAAGGCAAACTGTTCAACTATTATAGACAACACTTATGTCATACACATGGTAACTGTCAGGGAGAGATATAACTTGGATTTTTGTGAGAATTTTATATGTGAGTGAACACTGAGGTAATCCTACAGGGAGCCTTAACTTAGTTTTAAGTATTAGAGGAAGGAGGAATTTACAGTGGGACCAGAGGACAAAACCCGGCCCACATTAATGATGGTAGTATTAAGGAAATGGAGGTGTTGGTACCTAATGAGAGGGCCACACCCAATATTGTAGATTTAAGGTGAATAAGCGTATAATGAGAGTAGAATATGTGTGAGAGTATGAAGCCACAGTGAACCTCTGACTTGATAAAGAAACCATGTATGTTATGATAATAAGCAATGACAAGTGTAAAGAATTTTCCATTAGAAAAGCACAGAATACACCACATATAACCACACTTATGTTGAGAATAGCTCAAATTTGAAGCCAACTCAGTAGGGACCACCTCAAGGTACAAAATAACACAAGAAGCAATATGCATTTTTGCGACATTTCTTATGTGTATACACACAGTTATCTGTAGTTGAGAAAACAACAAATTAACATTCCATAGCCTAGCTAACATCATAAGATAAGCTACATGAAACCTAAAGAGTCACTAATATTTGAATAAGATTATTGCTCTTACTGTAAACTAGTAACTAACCTATGAAGTTAATAAGCAAACAATACCTCAGGAATGCTAAGAGACTGTATGACATATCTGCATTTAACAGGAAGAATATGCAAAAGCAATATTTAAGCAAGATTAAGCTACAAATCCTTTTACACCCAAAACTATATGCATGTACACACACACATTATAGTAGGAAGCACACATGAAGGACTTGTACATAGCCATAGCAGAGAATATGACATGATTTTTGAAACATGCAATGGATAGCCATGCACAGCATGAAGCTCTGAAAATATACCTTCTTAAATATTGTATGTTAAGAGTGTACATAATACATTAATAGAAGAAGCATGGAGAGTAAAATTAAGGTAAGTTTCAAGCTTGTTACACGAAAAAACGCTGATACACAAACGATGCTTAAAGTAAAACGCAGACCTCAGATATGGTGAGAGACGAATTTTGCACTCAGTTGACGCAACTTGTAGAAATCACTGGTGTACAAGTGAGAAACAAAAAGTAAATGTGGAGTGAATGTAAATATTTATGGTTAAAAGTTCTTCTTTGTAGGTATTGTAGATTGGTGGTTTTTAGCATGTTTCTTCACCTTCTACTTGTAGTGAAAAAATAACACGACTTGCAGTAAAAAGTGGTGAAGACCTTTGTGAATAGCGAAGTAGCAATTGAACCTTGAGAATGGAACTAATGTACAACAGGAGTTCACTCTAAAAGAGAGAAAATAAGAAAGAAAAATCAAAGGTTGAAAAAGTTCAGCTCTTTAGGATAAGATATTTAAATTTCATGTTTAAAAATGTATGTGTAAACAAAGCTATGTAACATGTATGTATTAAGTATTAAGGATAACTGATGCCACAAAAGAATAATGACAAAAGAATGAAGGATTTTTCATGTAAAACAAAAGTATATATGAACTGGAATTTCAGAAGTATAATTATTTGTCCTCTTGTTTTGCATATTTTCATGACGATGTATGTCATAAAAAAAATGTTGGCATGGAAGAAGACAAAGTGAGCCTTGTGACAAGAGTATTGGAAAAAAATGTGTGTGAAAGGAAAAAGTCTTTAAGTTATTGTGAAAAATCATACCTCTCAAGGGAGGAAAGTGTAGAAAAAGGCATGTGAGTGTTAGCGCTTGTGTTACGTACCTGTGAGGTGATACTACGGACTGGAAGTTCGCGCTTCAACCCTGGAGCACACCAAGGGGCGTCGTAGCGGGTACTTTGGGTCCTGACGCAACCAAAGCGACTTCTAGTAGCAATTACCACCAGGAATCCAGCACTTTCACAGCCTCCACATGAAGGGACAACGCGGTCATGCGCGAGGACAGGAATGACAGTGTGGGATAAGACAATGCGTGCCTTAGACGCACGAGCTAAACTATGGTCCCACGGAACAAAAACCTGCCGACCGCCAACCGTAAGCGAAACAATGGGTATCCAATCCCAACAGGACGGATCCGAAGACTCGCCAACGCGAGCAAAAGAGGAAAAAACGCAATTGTAAAACCAAAAAATCTTTTATATATATATATATATATATATATATATATATATATATATATAAGAACACCGTGAATTCATTGTCCCAGGAAGGGGAAACTTTATTGACACATTCCTGGGGTCAGATACATCACATGATGACACTGACAGAACCACAGGCACATAGACACAGGCAACAGAGCATGCACAATGTCGGCACTAGTACAGTGTATATCCACCTTTCGCAGCAATGCAGGCTGCTATTCTCCCATGGAGACGATCGTAGAGATGCTGGATGTAGTCCTGTGGAACGGCTTGCCATGCCATTTCCACCTGGCGCCTCAGTTGGACCAGCGTTCGTGCTGGACGTGCAGACCGCGTGAGACGACGCTTCATCCAGTCCCAAACATGCTCAATAGGGGACAGATCCGGAGATCTTGCTGGCCAGGGTAGTTGACTTACACCTTCTAGAGCACGTTGGGCGGCATGGGATACATGCGGACGTGCATTGTCGTGTTGGAACAGCAAGTTTCCTTGCCGGTCTAGGAATGGTAGAACGATGGGTTCGATGACGGTTTGGATGTACCGCGCACTATTCAGTGTCCCCTCGACGATCACCGGTGGTGTACGGCCAGTGTAGGAGATCGTACCCCACACCATGATGCCGGGTGTTGGCCCTGTGTGCCTCGGTCGTATGCAGTCCTGATTGTGGCGCTCACCTGCACGGCGCCAAACACGCATACGACCATCATTGGCACCAAGGCAGAAGCGACTCTCATCGCTGAAGACGACACGTCTCCATTCGTCCCTCCATTCACGCCTGTCGCGACACCACTGGAGGCGGGCTGCACGATGTTGGGGCGTGAGCGGAAGATGGCCTAACGGTGTGCGGGACCGTAGCCTAGCTTCATGGAGACGGTTGCGAATGGTCCTCGCCGATACCCCAGGAGCAACAGTGTCCCTAATTTGCTGGGAAGTGGCGGTGCGGTCCCCTACGGCACTGCGTAGGATCCTACGGTCTTGGCGTGCATCCGTGCGTCGCTGCGATCCGGTCCCAGGTCGACGGGCACGTGCACCTTCCGCCGACCACTGGCGACAACATCGATGTACTGTGGAGACCTCACGCCCCACGTGTTGAGAAATTCGGCGCTACGTCCACCCGGCCTCCCGCATGCCCACTATACGCCCTCGCTCAAAGTCCGTCAACTGCACATACGGTTCACGTACACGCTGTCGCGGCATGCTACCAGTGTTAAAGACTGCGATGGAGCTCCGTATGCCACGGCAAACTGGCTGACACTGACGGCGGCGGTGCACAAATGCTGCGCAGCTAGCGCCATTCGACGGCCAACACCGCGGTTCCTGGTGTGTCCGCTGTGCCGTGCGTGTGATCATTGCTTGTACAGCCCTCTCGCAGTGTCCGGAGCAAGTATGGTGGGTCTGACACACCGGTGTCAATGTGTTCTTTTTTCCATTTCCAGGAGTATATATATATATATATATATATATATATATATATATATATATATATATATGTGTGTGTGTGTGTGTGTATGACAAACAATACATATAAAAGTGTGAAAGGTACTGTTCACTATCCGTATGCACCGAGGAAAGTGACCTTATGCGTCAGTGAACAGTAGGGGGCGGTGTAGTGGAACAGAACCCTCTCCACTGACGCACTTGACGAACAAGGAAAATATTAATTTTTTTATTGAAATGAAAGTACGCAATTAATTTTTTAAAATATCATTTTTGTAAATTCATATTAAAATAAATACATAAATTTTCTTGTAAACGCGCTATTTGGTCGGAAGCAGCGAACACAAGGCATTGCTGTCTCTGACCAAAGAGGTGCGGTAGCGTTGATAGACGTCCGCCAGTCGACACCGGCAGCTGTTGCAATTAAGATCTCTTACTGTCATAACACGTAGAGCAGTTCATAGGAACAGTGCAAGTGACTGATGTATTCTTGTAAATGATATTGACCAATTTGAAGATTCAATAATGTCAGATTTCACTGCAACTCAATTTCGTATGGTCGTAAATAAGTACAAGCAGTGAATGAATATGAAAAACAGCAAGATCAAGAGTTAGAAAAAAAATCATTTCCATACCTACCTACTTCAAGAATCGGAGGGAGAAAATCAACGGAGACATTACCCTGACCAGCAGCTGTCAAGAGAAAACGAAGATCTACACAGCCTACTGTAAAATTAAGTAAAAAAGGGATTCGGAAAGCAAATTCACTCTGTTAAATCTCGAAAATTATCCAAGGTTCTTATTTCTGTAGTAAATTGACCCATATTGTCCGATACGGTCGTGAAAAGTTACATTCTCAATACTGCATTAAAAACACTTTCTTCTGGCGACTTAGAAAACTTTAATAGAAATTTGTTCACATAGAAATAAATTTTCTTTTGGCAATTTTGCTTCGGATTGAAAATCAGGGGTACTCTCATTCACGAGTTCCTATCCCCCTAAACTTTAAAAAATAAACTATCTACCAAAAAACCAAATTTACTACTGCTTTCAGTCACTGAGCCAACACTGTCAGAAGTCTATTACCACCACATTTAAGTGGATGAACTTCTCTTGCAAAGAATTGCCAGACAGTACGTGATTTTCACTCCGCAGGGGAGTGTTCGCTGGTACGAAACTTCCTGGTAGGTTAAAACTGCGTGGCAGACCGAGACTCGAACACAGGACCTTTGCCTTTCTCGGGCAAGTGCTCTACCATCTGAGCTACCCAAGCACGACTCACCCCCAGTCCTCACAGCTGTACTTCCGCCAGTACCTCGTCTCCTATTTTCCAAACTTCACAGGAGCTCTCCTACTTCCCAAACTTCACAGAAGCTCTCCTGCGAGACGAGGTACTGGCGAAAGTAAAGCTGTGAGGAGGGGGCGTGAGTCGTGCTTAGGTAGCTCAGATGGTAGAGCACTTGCCCACGAAAGGCTAAGGTCGTGAGTTCGATTCTCGGTCCGACACACAGTTTTAATCTGCCAGGAAGTTTGAATTGCCAGACATCTGTCCATGTGAGCTTATCTTCTCCAGACACTCACTGGAATTGTTTCCTTCAGTTTGTCTTCATTTATAAAAATCATCGTTTATATATATGTAGAGGTGTTGGACAGAAATACAGAAACACTGCGCAAAAGGAGTGAAAATAAATGCGAACGTTAGCCAAGCCTGCAGGTTGCGCTGTTGTGTTTGCCCACGAACGGCAGTGGTGAAGTGCCCTCAATAAGGTGCAAGCGTCAGCCGTGGTCAGAACAGCGTTCTGTGTATTTGCACGTGCATTATGTCGCAGTTAAGCGAATTCGAAATTTGGCAGACTTGTGTGTGCTCTTATGGTGGATCATTCCGTTACCAAGGAACACTAAATGTTTGGTGCTTTAGGAGGCACCGTATCGACTATTTGTACCGCGTACACATAAACTGCTAAAACTTCATCTGTTAAGTCACAACACGGATGGAAACGAGTGATCGCGGCAGATGGTCATTGGAGAAGTCTTTGTAAAACTCAGTGGCGCACCCTCGAACCCTGTCAGCACGAAAACAACATGAAGGAAGTACCAAAAGCAGGGAATAGTAGAGCGAGCTGCAAAAGCGAGATGCAAAGGACCTTAGAAGGAAAACGGAACGCGGAAGCCATAAAACATGCACCAAGGAGCAATGGAAGAAAGTCATTTTGTCGGATGAGTTTTCTGTCACACTGTTTCCGGCTTCTGGCCGAGTTTATATCGAAAGAGTGAAGGTATCAGTTGTCACTTGGCTAGCGATATAGTGATATTCCATAGGTTCCATTATTACACTGCAAAACTGCTTCTAGTCCACTACAAGTTAAGTGGTTGTTTTTATCTAACATTAGAAGAAGTAACAGTGCACACACAGACAATTGTTGCGTGTTTACATAATGGAAAGATCAAAAACTGTTCAATGAAAGTATTACAGTTGTGCGGAATCTACGTTTTGGAGTCCAGATAGTGTGGTAAACTGTAGGAGAATTAGTTTATGAGCTATTAATTAATTTCACTTTGATTTTGAATTTCTATGGATTTTAATTTTCTTGCTGTCTATTGGAAATTTGTTACAGAATTTGCGCTGGTGTAATACTCCATTCCGAAATCTAGACGGACTACATGCCTTACCTGAAAATAGCGTCCATCCTGTAAAAATACATGGTGTATGTAACATACAGCATGTATGGGTGCATGCCTAATGTTGTCTCCCCAGTGGAAATCTCCTACCTACGAACGATTAAAATTACCCTGACATTCAGAACCTGCACCTAGCGATTTCCAAATGGCTCTGAGTACTATGCGACTTAACTTCTGAGGTCATCAGTCAACGATTTCCATAAACGAAATATCGTATAGTGGCTTTACTTCACGTCAGTTTAGCACATCAAACCAATCTTTCCTATCGGGATGATACTATAATGAATCAGAAGCTGGTATTGTAAATTATTTATTCTCCAAAATATGTAGGCTGCAAAAAAAGTATAAATATGAAGTACACAATTTTTCAGACCTAATGTAATTTCGAGACTGGCGGGAGATATGCTTCACTTCCTTTAAACCGCAACCGCTATGTTGGATAGACGAAATTGGCTGATTCTGATTAGCTGTGAGAAATTAACGACCTACACCCTGACAATCACTTTCACAAAAAAAATTCAGTATCAAGCAAATGAAACTCAACATATTTGCTATAAGTGTTTCCCTCTCTGCTGAACCGGAGTGATCACATCACCTATTCAAGTAAGGACAGCAGATCTACTGCAACGATGAACCGCTCGTTGGGGCATTGACCACTGTGCAGATGATGTACGTGGTGTACCTTGTAGTGAGTCACCCTCCTCTAACATTGCCTTTTTTGTACAGAAATAACCGATACCATGTACATTATCATTTCTTGCATAGGTTAAAATTACCTCGGCTGTTTCACTGGGAGAATTCATATGATTTTGTGTACGAAGTATTTTTTTTCACGCTAAAATGTATAAAAAGAAATTAACTTGTTACAATCGATATGTACTAATGGTTGAAAGTGCTCTTCTCTTAAGAATAATTGAAATTACAGAATATATGGCACACTTAAAATTCATATTATGAATTGTGCAAGTATTCATCCATAAGGATGTCCTTCTTTGTGAGTCAGACTCCACAGAGAGCTAAGGAGTCGTCACTCCAGCGAGCACAATAACATCTCTGTTTAGAGAGAAACGACTTCACTCCTCGTATCAGAAGCAACCCTTCTAAAAATGTAATCACCGGGTTTTCCACAGTTGCTCCCGCCAGTGAAGTCTGTAGATCAGTACCCAGAGGGAGGTGTCTTCGATCGACCCCTGCAGGGTAGTGCCTCTCCAAGTCATACAATACTATCTCCTGGACACGGCGTCTACACCTCTGCTCATGTGACGAATGCCAGCGGCCATTACAAAAACGTTACTTCCATCCACGTGGATCATTAATCTGACAGCCAACCGCTGTAAGTTTCAGAAGATTTTCTTGAAGTTTCCATTTCCTTTCCTACACCCTTAATATTCCGCCAATCAAATAAGTGTCTCTGATTTTCGGTGACAGGTGTGCCCCGGCGCTTCCCGTAAGTAGATTCCTCAAAGGTCAGCTAACGACTATCTTTTGGGACCCCCCACATTTCTTCACACTAAATGCTTGTATTTCAGCCTTGTTCCACCGATAACGCTCTTTCTCCAGGTGCGTTATTGTGAACTTTTTCCATTGCAACAAAGAGCGATCTCTCACCCACACTGACCACGCCATATGGGTTCTTCGGCCTCCAGTACAGTAAACCGCCACCCCCTCGTTTTGCAGTCTCTCTCGGCAGTAAATTTTCTCCCCTGCCGAACACAACCAGTCTCTTGCCATCTCTCTTTAGCCGATAGCGGCTTCTGAGGAATGTGTGGATCAAGCGGCCATTTCTGTCGATATTACAGAAACATTTACTACGTGATGGTATCCAGTTTCAGCCGAGGAAATGATTAACTATCAGGTTGTGCAGCCCAAACCAAGATCTGAACATCAATCGAAAGAAACGTACAGAATATTATATGTATGGGGGCAAAATGTTGGTCTCTTTCAATCTCTAGCGTTGTAGTTCATCTTAAATTTACTTTTGTTATTAACCACGTATACCTTTTGCGAGTGTATGTACTGGCATGTGTCAAACTTCCAAGGTCCCTGAAGAGCCTTCTGCAAGACTTTCGATTGTCAGCAGTACAAAACTCCTTGCTGCCCCCTTTGGTAGAGTAAATACCTTCTTGAGCTTAAATTAATTGTCCCAAATGATTATCCTACATGACAGTATGACTCTATGTATATAAAGTCAGCTAGGAATATCGTCTGCAGGTCAACAGAATAAGACTCGCTCGTAACTGCAAATCAGATGTTATTGGCGTACTGCTGGTCCAATGTGGTAGTGCGACAAAATGGTGGGCGGCTATTTCGTGTTGCAATCACACCACACACTTTGATGTTGGCGAGGCGTATTGGCGCTTGCTTACACGTTCCCACTTGTTTTGACGGCCCGTCTCTGGCGTTGTCAACATGCTTCCGTCCATTCACGCAAAAGACGAAGCTGTTAAACACACTTTTACGCTATCTCTCTCCCTTACCTTAATCAGATATTGCTAGCGCTGTCGGGTAACCTCCGAATTTGAATACATCCGGGCCATTCTTTCTGGACTTTGTCATTTTCACGCACTTTACAAGTCGTAATCGAATCAGAAAATGATGTAACCTAAAGTAAAATAATTATTGGACATTTTAAAGCATCGAACATAGACAATCACTACAAATCAAAGGCTCTCCACTTTTTACAATTGCTAAATGAACAGTTTTCATCAAATGAACCATAAAGGAACGCTGTTATCTATCTGAAAACAACTTCAATTACCACATTGCTCATCACCCTTTTTCTTCATCCAGCCAATGTAGCGACGGCATTCAATTTTCGAAAACACGTCCATTTGGGTCATACTCCTGCTCCGTTGTAAGTTTGAAATATGATATTTTGGCATGATGACATGGTCTCATTTGACAGTAAGGTGATTCTCTTTATATTTCGATCCATGAACACTTCAGACAAACCAAGGTGTTCATTTACAGCGTGAGTGTAAACTTCTCCAGAGGACGACTTTTACTACGAAATGTAAGATAAATACATTGTCTGTCAGAAAGAGGTTTATTTCCTCTGTCATTTTAGGACAACGCCCTGCGTACTTTTTCTATAAAACACAACACAATATGATTTTGTTCATTAAGACTCAGATACGAAACTAACTTCCACATTCCGATCTTAGAAACCCTCATTAAATATTGTGGTATGATATCAAATGTTTCAGTTTCGAAGCAGCAATAGCCATGGAAAAATTACCTAGTCTTGAGGCCAGCGATCAGTGTCAGGCTCATATCATGTACTGCCGCAAGGAGATCAGGAAAACTTTATAGATATCTCTGCATGAAATTAAGAAATTCTGGCCGGCCGCGGTAGTCTAGCGGTTCAGGCGCTCAGTCCGGAACCGCGCGACAACTGCGGTCGCAGGTTCGAATCCTGCCTCGGGCGTGGATGTGTGTGATGTCCTTAGGTTAGTTAGGTTTAAGTAGTTCTAAGTTCTAGGGGACTGGTGACCACAGATGTTAAGTCCCATAGTGCTCAGAGCCATTTGAAGAAATTCAGTCCATGGAAACGAAGTAGATCCAGTGATTTTTTCCTTGGCAGCAGGACTGGGCTGTGATGCAGTCGCCTCATGGTGCCAGCTGAGTACCTGCCTGATAGAGAGATAGCGCCACGAAGGTCCGAACGTCTAACGGCTGGTAGCGCTCCTTGCTGACTCAATACCTCTGCATACTGCGTCCGATGATGAATGACTGACAAGGGCCACCTTTGATCTCGAATACTCGGAACCGCATGAAACCATGCTTAGACCAACACTCGATCACAAAACAACGTTGGCCTATGTCATTTCCATGCAAAATTCCACACTGGTCTGCTAGTGCCATCAGACGGTGGCACTAACAAGTGCTCGAGTTGCGTGAATGGTATAGCCGCGGTACGGATGTGCCTCTTTGAGTGTTCGCCTGCATGTCGCTGTGTAAACTGTATACAGTAAAATCATGAAGAGAATTAATCCTACGAATGTGGTTCAAACATCAGAGAAAAAGTTGCGGCTTTCTGAATATGGAAATGAAATCGCGGTCGAGGATAGAAAGTTCTCGGGTATAACGTAATAATTTAGAAACATAAAGGCGATGACACAAAAGTACCTGAAGCTACGCTGGGTAGATAACCGATTTTGAAGGACGGAAGAACTTGAGCCTGATTGTTGTTATTTAAGTGGCACACAACGTTCATCTACAGAGCAACAGGAACAGTCCAGTCACAGTGAGTATGAACTATTTCCACCTAGACAGTAGAAACCCAGTGTATCAGAAGGTATTGATGACGTCGTACTAGAGAACATTTATGTATTATAATCGTGGCTATGGTTCTTATAGTAAACTAATGAGGCGTCGTACGTCCATTAAAAGTAAGTCAAACAGCAGATCAGTTCTGAATAATGTGTCTAGCAAAAGGAGAGCAGAACTCGTTTGACAGGAAACAGATATCACAGTTACAAAGTATAAAAGAGCATGTAATATCCTAATTTGAAGAAGCAAGGTCGTATGGATCTATAGTCCACTATTGGCGCCTGGAAATGTAGGCACTGGAAGCGTCTAAAACGTTTGGCTTGGACAATCTCAAAGTTTCAACTTCGTTTGGTAGCAATCTTAAGGCTGAATATGCCATTTCATCCGTGGCACATAACTACATTTTTCAAACATAAGGACATAGAAGACGATAATAGTATACGTCAGAAGACTCGCCAGATTGTGGAGGGAGTGAACATGTTTCCATCATCAACAGCGTCTCATAGAGGACATAAAACTACAGCTAGTGTGCTGCAGTTTGTCCACAGCTCTGTCCACAGTTACACAACCGATGTGGCATTATCAGTGACAGGCAGATTAGCAAATATGTTGTACATCTGCTTTTAAGAGGCAAAAGGTAGTCTTTGCCCAGTCATTTCAAAGACACTTGAAGCAACATGACCACGAAAATTTCAGGTGGAGGTAATCAAAAGTGGAAAAATGACCAAACAATATATGAAGCGTTTTCTCGCTTTAGTCCTTGGCGAATACGTATCAAGTGAAAAGGGCCTACTGCTGTGTGACTCTTGGTCCGGTCATACATATTGTACCTTTATCGATGCAAGTTTTCCAAAGAAAGAAGTTATCCCGAAGATATTACCACAGAAAACAACAAAATATTACTAACCTCTTGACATTTACTTCTTTCGGCTAAGTTCTGTATCGGAAAGGTTGCTGACTTTTTAGGACTGCAATGTGCCAAACCACTAGTGAAGATACTTGATCGTTATTCCATCATAAAATTTCACTCTGTGATTCACAATCAATTTTCTGAGGCCAAGTATACGAATGGGTTGCTGTACGCTCTGTGAAAAGCAAGTTATGACATTTACATACCTATATCATCATTTGAAAGTAAAAGAAATGTAGCTTTTGATATCTGACTGCTCGAATCCAAAAGTAATTTTAAATGTAAAAACATGGCTTTGTTGGGGAGTGTACATTGTTCTCTTCCACTTTGTTTTAATCACTCCATCGATATCCCTTATCTACATTATCAGGACTAATATAAGCACCATTAGGTTTATAGGACACGGGTGTTTTGCACTATTAAAATTATTTTAAGCAGTGAGTTCGCAGCAATTTTGGTTAGAAACGTAGTGATACACTGATGTCACTGAATGACATGTAGGTTCTCTCCCATGGTACATTATCATGTTACATTATTTACCTCTATTACAATGTCACTTGTGGTAGAATGGAACGATTTG
This sequence comes from Schistocerca serialis cubense, assembly GCF_023864345.2. NCBI lineage: Eukaryota > Metazoa > Arthropoda > Insecta > Orthoptera > Acrididae > Schistocerca > Schistocerca serialis. Next base: position 272,680,239 of record NC_064642.1, read on the forward strand.
CATGGAAATGACGTATAATGCTGTTTTTTTAATGATCGAGTGTTATTCTAAGCATAGTTTCGTGCGGATCGGAGGGTTCCGTTCGAGGTCAAAGGTGCCACTTGTGAGGCTGATACGGTGTTCGGTCAACCATAGCGTGTTCCTGTGAACCAGATCATAGAGTTTCTCTTTTTCCTTTTATTTAGTCGGTTTTGTATCGAATTCACTCTTCTTACCTGCTAAGGAAAGTGTGATCCAATATACAGTTTTTGAGCCACATCTTATGTAATCTATCAAATCTTCTACGGAAATATTTAGCGTATAACAAAATTAATAGTTGATAAAACACCCACCCTTAACGATAGGAGAGTACACAGCCCTAAAGAAGCGGGTATGGTTATTATTCTGCTTTCTGCTTAGCGAAACATAATAATAATAATGATAATAATACTATATACAAATTACTGACTTCTAAATAGAGACCTTCTTGTAAGTTAGTAATTCAGCTACTGACTACTGTACCACGATATTTCTTGTTGCTGTTGTTGTGGTCTTCAGTCCTGAGACTGGTTTGATGCAGCTCTCCATGCTACTCTATCCTGTGCAAGCTTCTTCATCTCCCAGTACCTACTGCAACCTACATCCTGCTGAATCTGCTTAGTGTATTCATCTCTTGGTCTCCCCCTACGATTTTTACCCTCCACGCTGCCCTCCAATACTAAATTGGTGATTCCTTGATGCCTCAGAACATGTCCTACCAATGGATCCCCTCTTCTAGTCAAGTTGTGCCACAAACTTCTCTTCTCCCCAATCCTATTCAATACTTCCTCATTAGTTATGTGATCTACCCATCTAATCTTCAGAATTCTTCTGTAGCACCACATTTCGAAAGCTTCTATTCTCTTCTTGTCCATACTATTTACCGTCCATGTTTCACTTCCATACATGGCTACACTCCATACAAATACTTTCAGAAATGACTTCCTGACACTTAAATCTATACCTGATGTTAACAAATTTCTCTTCTTCAGAAACGCTTTCCTTGCCATTGCCAGTCTACATTTTATATCCTCTCTACTTCGACTATCATCAGTTATTTTACTCCCCAAATAGCAAAACTCCTTTACTACTTTAAGTGTCTCATTTCCTAATCTAATTCCCTCAGCATCACCCGCTTTTGTTGATGTTCATCTTATAACCTCCCTTCAAGACACCATCCATTACGTTCAAATGCTCTTCCAAGTCCTTTGCTGTCTCTGACAGAATTACAAAGTCATCGCCGAACCTCAAAGGTTTTATTTCTTCTCCATGGATTTTAATACCTACTCCGAATTTTTCTTTTGTTTCCTTTACTGCTTGCTCAATAGTTTTTATCTCAGTATTAATTTTTATCGCTCATTTATAGCCGTGATGCAGAAATTATAAATTACAATTACATCGCTACCACTTATGCGGATTTTCCTAACTCTCACCGTACAGTATCTCGAATGTAATCTGCCATTTACTTCTTGGTCTTCTTTACAGATTAACCAGATTAAAACTTGGACCATTGGAGCTAGTTTTGATGGAAGTGGAGGACTGAGTATTAGTTGTCGACGGTGAATTCAACCAAATCTCTTCACTTCTTTACACTGTTACAAATAATAGAAACATGAAGCTCCCCAAGATGGCCAGCGCCCGACGACCGCTGGATGATGGGTAGGTGGGGGCGCCCTCTCGATCCTGCTGGCAGAATTCCAAATCTGAGTCGGCTATTAGGGAGGCATCCCGCAGGAACGGCTGGTGGGACATGACCCTGGCCGAAACTGGAACACGTTGCGGCAGGATCACTGAAATTACCCCGTCTGTTACTACTTTCGTCCTACAAGTGATTTAGTATTGAGTAAATGTCTGGAGCCGATGACTATGACAACAACAACAAAACTTATGGTTGCATTAACATAAAAATAAGGACTCAAAGTGGAATAAATAGGTAACTACAGGGTGTTTCAAAAATGACCGGTATATTTGAAACGGCAATAAAAACTAAACGAGCTGCGATAGAAATACACCGTTTGTTGCAATATGCTTGGGACAACAGTACATTTTCAGGCGGACAAACTTTCGAAATTACAGTAGTTACAATTTTCAACAACAGATGGCGCTGCAAGTGATGTGAAAGATATAGAAGACAACGCAGTCTGTGGGTGCGCCATTATGTACGTCGTCTTTCTGCTGTAAGCGTGTGCTGTTCACAACGTGCAAGTGTGCTGTAGACAACATGGTTTATTCCTTAGAACAGAGGATTTTTCAGGTGTTGGAATTCCACCGCCTAGAACACAGTGTTGTTACGACAAGACGAAGTTTTCAACGGAGGTTTAAGGTAACCAAAGGACCGAAAAGCGATACAATAAAGGATCTGTTTGAAAAATTTCAACGGACTGGGAACATTATGGATGAACGTGCTGGAAAGGTAGGGCGACCGCGTACGGCAACCACAGAGGGCAACGCGCAGCTAGTGCAGCAGGTGATCCAACAGCGGCCTCGGGTTTCCGTTCGCCGTGTTGCAGCTGCGGTCCAAATGACGCCAACGTCCACGTATCGTCTCATGCGCCAGAGTTTACACCTCTATCCATACAAAATTCAAACGCGGCAACCCCTCAGCGCCGCTACCATTGCTGCACGAGAGACATTCGCTAACGATATAGTGCACAGGATTGATGACGGCGATATGCATGTGGGCAGCATTTGGTTTACTGACGAAGCTTATTTTTACCTGGACGGCTTCCTCAATAAACAGAACTGGCGCATATGAGGAACCGAAAAGCCCCATATTGCAGTCCCATCGTCCCTGCATCCTCAAAAAGTACTGGTCTGGGCCGCCATTTCTTCCAAAGGAATCATTGGCCCATTTTTCAGATCCGAAACGATTATTGCATTACGCTATCTGGACATTCTTCGTGAATTTGTGGCGGTACAAACTGCCTTAGACGACACTGCGAACACCTCGTGGTTTATGCAAGATGGTGCCCGGCCACATCGCACGGCCGACGTCTTTAATTTCCTGAATGAATATTTCGATGATCGTGTGATTGCTTTGGGCTATCCGAAACATACAGGAGGCGGCATGGATTGGCCTCCCTATTCGCCAGACATGAACCCCTGTGACTTCTTTCTGTGGGGACACTTGAAAGACCAGGTGTACCGCCAGAATCCAGAAACAATTGAACAGCTGAAGCAGTACATCTCATCTGCATGTGAAGCCATTCCGCCAGACACGTTGTCAAAGGTTTCGGGTAATTTCATTCAGAGACTACGCCATATTATTGCTACGCATGGTGGATATGTGGAAAATATCGTACTATAGATTTTCCCAGACCGCAGCGCCATCTGTTGTTGAAAATTGTAACTACTGTAATTTCGAAAGTTTGTCTGCCTGAAAATGTACTGTTGTCCCAAGCATATTGCAACAAACGGTGTATTTATTTCGCTGCTCGTTTAGTTTTTATTGTATTATTCAACCTGCCACTTTAAATAGTACCAGCATGCCCCTTAAGGCCTCTGGTGTGCGATGCCCACGCCAGGAACCCTACAACTTAAACTACTACGTATTTATGTATCACAGACCTGAAGGGTGGGAGGCAACTTAAATAGCGGTGTTGAAATTTATCAATCATGGAACTTATATGACAGAAGAAGCAGAACAGAAGTTTTAGTAACAAAGGTTTTAAAGTTTACTATACTTCAAAAAAAGTCTTGAGGCAGGCTAGCTCGTAACTACCCTGCTCAAACACAGATACGTTACTGCCACATAAGCCGCCCACTACGCTCACAGAATCACAAAATCGGCTACAGATGCCCACAAATTTAGCCATAACTAGTCGTAGAGTTACATGCAAGGGTGACCACCGAACAGTTCTAGCGTAACAGATCATAGGGACTTGTGCAGAACAATTCCAGTAAACCAATGTGACCGTACCCAGATCAATACTTACGGTCAAGCAACATAACTTAAAATAAGGAACTGCCGTGGTGTGCCAGTACAAGTGAAGCGCCATGCATTACGCAAACTTGCTCCGCAACAACAGCTACAAAAGGCAAAGAAACAACATTGCAGAAACCTTTAAAATCGCTCAACAGAACCAATACCAGTTCCAAACAAGACAACTGGTCTAACAATGCCTGCGCTGTCGAGAACAGTCTGACCATGCGACTAAACAACACAGGCACGCGTCAGTGTCCCATACTCAATGTGCCACCGTTTTGGAAACGACATGATGGAGGCAGCACACCAGTTCTTCCCTTTTTGATTAATCCGATGGCAACACCAAAGTAGTGTGACGCTTCTAATTAGTGGAAAAAGTTATTACAGTGATATAAGCTTAACAAGGAATATTTACGCTGAAGAGTCAAAGAAACTGTTACACCTGCCTAATACCGTGTAGTGCCCGCGCGAACGCATAGAACTGCAGCAACTCTACGTGACATGGAATCGACTAATGTCTGAGGTAGTACCGGAGGATACTGACACCATGAATGCTGCAGGGCTGTCCATAAATCAGTTTGGTGGCCAGCGGAAGTGTTTAAACTCAGAAGAGTGTACCTATAGTCACTCTGTAGAAATTCAGGACATTTAAGGTGTTGCTTTGTCCTTCTGCAGTTGCCCAAGCCCGTCGGAATGCACAAGGGACATAAATGAATGCAGGTGATCAGACAGGATGCTTACGTACGTGTCATCTGTCAGAGTCGTATCTAGAGGTATCAGGGGTCCCATATCACTCCAACTGCATACCCCCACACCATTACAAAGCCTCCACCAGCTTTATCAGTCCCCTGTTTACATGGATTCATTGGAAAATCCCCACTTCGTCACAACCTCTGAGACGCTGTGTCCCATTGCTCGTGCGCCACCTATAACGTCTCGTTCAAACTCACTTAAATCTTTATAAACCGCCATTGTAGCAGCAGTAACAGATCTAACAAATGCGCCAGACACTTGTTGCCGAGTGCAGCGCCGTATTCTGCCTGTTTGCATATCTCTGTATTTCAATACGCATGTCTGTAGCAGTTTCTTTGGCGCTTCAGTGTATCACAAGTAGTGTACTCAAACTATAGATTTCTCAGTGACATATACAAAGTGCATGGACGGCTATATAAGGAAAGGACGCCATGGTATCTTTCTTAACGTTTGTCTTTTTGATCTTGTTTCTTAGGCCTTGTCTCGTCTTGCCATTGTCTGCATGCCATTCGTTGGGTAAAAGCTTTCTGCCAATTGATGTAAGTTGAATTACCGTTAAATACTAGTTATAAGTATTGAATTTTAAAAATTTGTTTCCTTACCATGTACGCAAATATCGCCAATGACTTGTACGAATGGAATATCGTGTGATATTTTAATTTATTCCCAAAACTAGCTTCAAATGGGTTTTCTTTAATTTATCACGCTGTTCGTTATTAACATCCTGCATTTTAAAGTTATTTTCTAAGTCCGATTTTCGGTTAACACAGTACAGTTACCTTTGATTGTTGAAAATTTGTCTTTACTTTAAACAACACTTGCAGAGGCTTGCTTCAGCCTGACGTTTCAGAATTAAATGAATTTTCTATTTATTTCGATTCAGAAAGAAAAATATTTTATATCCATACCAGAGATAATGTTTCGTATCAATAAAACATACTTGTGATCTCAGAATAATAATTCCTGCCCTCACGATATTTTCACTTTACGTAAAGTGTACATATTTTTGAAGTGCTGTTTCCAGTTTAAATATAGGTATGGAAGTTGCTAATAATAGAAGGTATTTATTCTTGCTCCCCAAATAGTTGTTTAGAGGGATACTTTCCGAATTTTCCGTAATAAAATCAGATAGGGTCTAGTTTAACAGAAAAAATCGACGCGTATCACACTCTTCAGAGGAACTACTAACTCAGCAACGGTCGTTTCCATCATTTTACGACGACGAGTACGTGTTATAACACAACAGACTTAGCAACTCCACGTTGCCGTCGTAGCCAGTCCTTTTAGTAATCCACAACGACAGCGTCACACTTCTTGAGGCCTTCTCTTTTTACAAACTGAAGTAAACGTTTTCGAGCAGTCTTTCACCGCATTAAGCTACCGTTACCCATCTCGCTGACAACGATGAAGCTACATACAACATAGGGCAATCCATCACCGAATAACCACAACTCTTGGCTACAAATTACGCAGTCCTATACATCGACAATGGTCAGTGCAACTCTGTTTGTTTGCCGTAGTGTCCCTATTCAACGTTGTGCTCGTAAACACAGGCAGTCGGAAACTGAGAGCGTGTACCACACTTCGTGGCCAGCGCTGACGCCGTTAGCGCCACTGCACTGCAATGCTCGCGCGTAGGATGTCGACACTCGTGGCGCCAGGGCGTGAATTCCGAATTTTCGGGAAAGGAAACCGACCGGAACAACATGTGAAATTTGTTTCCTGACCCGAGAGGTACGACGCAGGGGTTATAAGGGTCAGTTTAGGCAAGATATGTGATGAAAATTCATTTCCGCTTACCCTGACCTAGGCTTACTTAATCGGTTAAGGGAAAAGTTGAAATAGTTTCCTTTGCAAGGCTGATTCGGTTCACCGCCAACTCCAGACGGACGTATTGGTAAATATCTACTGATCTTCTCATCGTCCGTTTATTTTCCTGAACTTTCCTTGTCCTCCATAATCAAACATCTGAGTTTACCTTTCGAGACTACCTCACACCTTAACTTCTGCCTCTGTTCTTCCCGGAGTGAAGGAAAAAAGCTGTCGTGTAACTGAGACCTTGAGTTGTTGGATTGCATCCCACAAAATAGTCACTGCATTCCATTCCTGGCACGGAGAAAAGTTCCAACACTTTCGCAAGATTAATAACAGCAACGCCTTTGTAGGTAGCTAAAAATTTTATCACAATAATTTTTACCTCGTTCACTAACTATTCAGCAAAACTGAACAAAAAAAAAAATTACAGTCCGTTGACACTACACATATACCGTATACAGGCTGATTCACGTAAGACGTAAAACCCCTTTTGCTTCGTGAACGGTTACACACATCGAAACGCGGTTTTCAGCAAACGTTGCAGCGTCGAGAGGCACGTATGTTATTATGTGGTTAATGCTTTTGGTGTTGTTATCACTGCAGATACTAAACCAAGTACTTTATCAAATGAAACCGTATACTTTTTAAAACTGCATTCGATAGTTCTTGAGAAGTCAATTACAATGATATAGGGATGAAACCTTTTGTAAAAGAAATTCTAGAAATTACTTAGAATGTGAGAGTAGAGTAACCTGATACGGCGTTGTCGGTGCAAACACTGCCAAGCAGGCGTCTCGGATCAGACTGGAATATTGTATACCATAAGGTAATCATGCGCTTCGATGATAAAACTTTACTTCCCTTTGAAAGAATTTACGACCTAGATACAGGTTCACCTACGAATATTGTATATGGAAATACGACATAGGCTAGAATATTGGGTACTACGTAGGAAAACTTTTTCAAATTTGTATATGCTTGCAGATTTATGTTAGCTGAAACAGCGAAATCAATTGTTCATTCTTCAAAAACAAAGAAGTCTTATACGCTGCAAAAAGCGAATTATTATACAGGGTGTCACAAAAAGGTACGGCCAAACTTTCAGGAAACATTCCTCACACACAAATAAAGAAAAGATGTTATGTGGACACGTGTCCGGAAACGCTTAATTTCCATGTTAGAGCTCATTTTAGTTTCGTCAGTATGTACTCTACCTCCTCGATTCACCGCCAGTTGGCCCATTTGAAGGAAAGTAATGTTGACTTCGGTGCTTGTGTTGACATGCGACTCATTGCTCTGCAGTACTGGCATCAAGCACATCAGTACGTAGCATCAACAGGTTAGTGTTCATCACGAACGTGGTTTTGTAGTCAGTGCAATATTTACAAATGCGGAGTTGGCAGATGCCCATTTGATGTATGGATTAGCACGGGGCAGTAGCCGTGGAGCGGTACGTTTGTATCGAGACAAATTTCCAGAACGAAGGTGTCCCGACAGGAAGACGTTCGAAGCAATTGATCGGCGTCTTATGGAGCACGGAACATTCCAGCCTATGACTCGCGACTGGGGAAGACCTAGAACGACGAGGACACCTGCAATGGACGAGGCAATTCTTCGTGCAGTTGACGATAACCCTAATGTCAGCGTCAGAGAAGTTGTTGCTTTACAAGGTACCGTTGACCACGTCACTGTATGGAGAGTGCTACGGGAGAACCATTTGTTTCCGTACCATGTACTGCGTGTGCAGGCACTATCAGCAGCTGATTGGCCTCCACGGGTACACTTCTGCGAATGGTTCATCCAACAATGTGTCAATCCTCATTTCAGTGCAAATGTTCTCTTTACGGATGAGGCTTCATTCCAACGTGATGAAATTGTAAAATTTCACAATCAACGTGTGGGCTGACGAGAATCCGGACGCAATTGTGCAATCACGTCATCAACACAGATTTTCTGTGAACGTTTGGGCAGACATTGTTGGTGATGTCTTGATTGGGCCTCATGTTCTTACATCTACGGTCAATGGAGCACGATATCATGATTTCATACGGAATACTCTACCCGTGCTGCTAGAACATGTGCCTTTACAAGCACGACACAACATGTGGTTCATGCACGGTGGAGCTCCTACACATTTCAGTCTAAGTGTTCGTACGCTTCTCAACAACAGATTCGGTGACCGATGGATTGGTAGAGGCAGACCAATTCCATGGCCTCCACGCTCTCCTGACCTCAACCCTCTTGACTTTCATTTATGGGGGCATTTGAAAGCTCTTGTCTACGCAACCCCGGTACCAAATGTACAGACTCTTCATGCTCGTATTGTGGACGGCTGTGATACAATAAGCCATTCTCCAGGGCTGCATCAGCGCATCGGGGATTCCATGCGACGGAGGGTGGATGCATGTATCCTCGCTAACGGAGGAAAATTTGAACATTTCCTGTAACAAAGTGTTTGAAGTCACGCTGGTACGTTCTGTTGCTGTGTGTTTCCATTCCATGATTAATGCGATTTGAAGAGAAGTAATAAAATGACCTCTAACATGGAAAGTAAGCGTTTCCGGACACATGTCCACATCACATATTTTCTTTCTTTGTGTGTGAGGAATGTTTCCTGAAAGTTTGGCCGTTCCTTTTTGTAACACCCTGTATATCTATATGTTAGACGTTAGATTCGACCTCTCTTTCCCTGTCCGAGGCTGTATGGTTCTTAGAGGTAAAACAAATGCCGTCGGACAACTGTCTCTATCTACACTGCCTTAAGTTGTGTCATATGGGATACATTTGTTGGACTAAACATTTTATTAAAAATACTTTGGTAAACACAGGGTAAAATAAGTATTCTTCTTTTCATGCTGAACGTAATGACAGTGGCACGTGCAATACCGCTGTCAACTTATTTGACATTGCAGTGCAACTTCGTACACACATAAATGAAATAAACAGTTTACTAACAATGATTTGGTAACTACTGAAGTCACATATCATGTATTTTATCGTCGAAAGTAATAAGTATATCCTTTATTTGAGTATGTGTTCAAACTGTTGACCATGGACTGAAAGGCACATTTGCAATCGCCGTTCGAAAGAACGATGAACAGATGTGATTACAGTGGATGACATGGTAGAGCAAGCACTGGTGCTTCGACGAAACTGCTTCTTTGAGTGATTCCCAAAGAAAGAAATCCAAAGGAGTCAATTTGGGGGACCTCTCAGGCCATTTGACATCAGAATTTCATCCTACTCAATGTCCACTGAAGCTCTCATTCAGTATTTGCGTTGCAACACGAGACGAATGAGCTAGACAACCGTTGTGTTGCAGCCAAGTACACTGTACACCTATACTGCCGTGTCAAGTGGTACATCTTCAGAATGTTCGTCAGAAAGTGTGCGAACGAATGTCCATTTAGAACGCCTGAGACGAAGTAAGGCCCCACAATGCAATTTCCTATGATGCCGCGTCATACGTTTACGCTCCCTGGCCGTTGATGTTGCACCTGATGAAACCAGTGAGGATCTGCGGCTGCCCAGTAGTGCATGTTATGCAGATTCACATCAGCGTGGTTGGTAAGCATTGCTTCATCGGTCAAGAGCACACGTTGGAAAAAGGTAGGGTTGTCTCTCAATTGCTGAAGGGCAAACCGACAAAATTCTGTTCGAGGCTCGAAATCACGGTCGTGGAGTGCCTGATATAGTGACATGCGATAGGGACGGAAATTCTGTCGATGCAAGACGCGAATAGCAGCTGTGTGGCTGATTCCACATTTCTTGGTAATACGTCTGGTACCAATGTGTAGATTCACTAGCGTCGAAGCCAGAACAGATCCTACGTGTTCTCTGTCAGTAGCAGTCTTCTTTCTTGTCTCTTTTTGATGTTCAAGCAGGCTTTCCCCACTAGAGTCTTAATCATTCGTGCAATTGCCTGGCACGTCGGACGCTGGCGATGGGGATGGGTAGCCCTATACCGCTGAGCTGTTTTTACGGCATTTCTTTTACGTTCACCATATAAAAGTAGTGAGCTTTGCGGCTCAGCTTCCATCGAATTCCCAGGGTCTGTATGTCCTTTGCTTGTTCGCTTGTGCGGTATTCTTATTCTGGTGGAGGCGCTGGACTCGCGGCAGCACCTCGATTACAGCGATGGTGGCCGCAATAGGGCGCAATCGGCAGCACGGCGGACGAAATAACGGATGCTGGCCAGTCGGATAGAGCGGCTCTGGCCGGACGGCTGTGGCAGGGGAGTTAATACGCGGCTGCCGGAAAGGGCAGGAAGAGGTCCCATCGGTTTTTGGAATGAGAGGTCCACAGGTGTCTGCGTTTGGTTGAAGGGGACCATCTTCCGCCGTTCGTTTCTTCACTACTTGGCGACCTTCTTTAACTTGTGGTATTCGGTGGAGTGGCTGTAGTGCTGTGATCCCGGACCGAATATTGATCCTACTTATGAAACTGATTGATGGCATAACTAAAGCCCCTAAAGAATGAGCCTGGTAGTGTCGCCTTGGTGGTAGTTCTTTTACACTTATTAGATTTATCTGAATGCCCGCCCGATGTTCTATTCTAGATATTTCCTGACATCGTAGAGGTAATGGTTACGTATCTTTAAACTCCATCCTTGAACTGTGTGAGTTGCTGTCTTCTCTGGAGTTGATCTTAGTCTGGCGGCTGTTAGTTTTAACGTCTGTGTCTCTCGGCCACCTCTTGAGTGGTTTTAGGTCTCCGTAGCGTCTCTCTTGTGTTTTGATTCGACACGGCCGCTTGTGGGTAGGGGGCCTTGTTCTTGCCTATTGCCTTTTGAGCCCCTGGTAGCTCAGTTATTCCATATTGACTGTTGTTTCACAAAGCCACTGCGATATTTCGCAACGGTCTTATATTCAAGTCCCATGTGTATTTCTTAAAGCTACTTCTGGGTAAGTGGTATGGAAACGACCGTTAACACACGCCCTTAATGTGCTTTACATTTTTGCTGGCATTAAGGCCACGCGTTGCAGAAGATAGAGCGACAACCGTGAGATGACGGCTCCGCAAACGGCTTACCGAAACGAGAGTTATGTAAAGCAATATACGTTCATTTGCTAAGTTCTCTCTCAGAAGGTTGTTCTTTTTCCTTAAATATTTAATTCTTTAAGAATTTTTCTCTTTGTTTAACTGAAAGAAACTGTAACATTTTATTAAGTATGGTGGATTCACCGAGAAATAAATATTTTATAGTATTTATACATAACTGGGAATTTGCCTTGAAAACACACTTTGGGGGTGTCTCTCAAAAGGTTGTTTTTAAATGGTTAACACCTTAAGAACTTCCTGTTGTTTATTTAATTGAAAGAGATTGCAAGATTTGATTAAGTATGCTGGAATCATACATACAGCTGTTATACATAACCGGGAGCTTGCCTTGAAAGCACAATGGGGTGTTCCTTAAATAAAATTGTTTTTCTTAAATGGTTAATACATTTTTTTAAAAAATCGTGTTGTTTGTTTATCGCTAGACATTCTGGACTCACTGGAAGTTTTAAAGAATTTGAAAAGACTTTTTTTGCAGTCTCTTAAATTGTTTTTGCTCTTAAATGGTTATCACTTCTTTCAAAAATCGGGTAATTGTAAACCTTCCTCAAGTGCTTCAGTGGGCCAGTAGTTTACACTGCCGTTGTTTCTATTTAAATTCTTTAAACCTTGTTGTTATATTTTTTAAAATACCGCAGTTCTTTTCTTACTGAAAAAGTTTGAGTCTTGTTTAAATAAAGTGTGTAAACTAAAGGGTGAAAGGTATTTTCCCTGAAGTTTGCCTAGCCGTTCCACGTTCGCTTAGCTTTGTTTCTAAAACTAATATTACGTTTTGATTGGCCATGTCAATTTGCTACTCCTTTTGTTTCATGGGGCGGGTGGGAGCTGACTTTTAAGCACTTTCCCCTTGATTGCTTATTTAGTGATATGAAGTTTAAGCCAAAATTTTGTAACTTTTACATTTTTGATTTTCAGGCCCCCTTCAGTATGGAGGCGTAGTGTTGCCTGGGTCTCAAGTTGTTAAAGAAAGAGCAGATCGCCTACAAAGCTAAGATTAGCTCTCAAGCTGGCGAAGGAAGTGTTACCGATCTCACTGCGATAGTGAGGGCTGCGTTGGATAGGCCCCCTTGTCGTAATTGTGGAAACTGTTCCTGAGGGTGCGCAGCTCGTGGTCGTGCGGTAGCGTTCTCGCTTCCCGCGCCCGAGTTCCCGGGTTCGATTCCCGGCGGGGTCAGGGATTTTCTCTGCCTCGTGATGACTGGGTGTTAGGTTTAAGAAGTTCTAAGTTCTAGGGGGCTGATGACCATCGATGTTAAGTCCCATAGTGCTCAGAGCCATTTTGTTCCCGAGGTAGGTGACGCGCTACCACATTACACCGCTGTGTTGGCCAGTTTGGAACCAATTGCTAATGAGGCTGACAATAAGAAACAATTCTCAAATTTGACTATGAAGACACAATGTCTAATAAAAAAATTCTTGAGCTAGTAGCACTCACGGCTAAAGGCCTTACTGACCAGAAATTCAAATTATTTGTCGGCTGAAGGCTCCAATTGTTATAACTCAAAAACAGTTTGACGGCTGAAGGCCCTAATAATAATAACTCAAAAACAATTTAACGGCTGAATGCCTGGACAGCAGATTGTTAAAAACAGTTAAACTACTCGAAGAGATACTAAAATATTAAAAAAAAAAAAAACACATCAAAAATTTCATAATTAAGAGGCAATATCTAATTAAAATTCTTTAGCCAAATTGCATTCACGGCTGAAGTCCTTATTGACCAGAAATTCAAATTATTTGTCAGCTGAAGGCCCCAGTAGAAATAACTCAAAAATAATTTAATGGCTGAAGGCCTGGACAAAATATTGTTAAAAACAGTTAAACTTCTGTGAAGGCCTGGACAGTAAATTGTTAAAAACAGTTAAACTTCTCCAAGAGATACTAAAATATATTGTTTTTAAAAAAACACAATCATCAAACTTTCACTATTACGAGACAATATCTAATTAAACATTCTTACGAGAAACATTAACGGATGAAGACCTTATTGACAAGAAATTCAAATTACTTGTCGGCTTAAGGCCCCAATAGTATTAACTTAAATTTAAAATATATTTTTTAGACAAAAACAGTCATCACAATCTGATCAAACCAAGAGAAAAGTGGACCTCAAGCAGTGCTCCAAGAATAGGCCTGGGAATGTCACTCAACTTCCTAACCGATGAGACAGGCAGCCAAGAGTTGTATTCACTTAACTGGATGGCATCTCAAACTAGTAACAGTTTAAACGCAGACCAACACTCTTGCAAAATCTACCTAATGTCTGATAACCAATACAGCGATGGAATAATCCAGACAAGGCGGAACCGGCGGACAGTACTGTGTCTTCAGGATCTGGTGTTTAGAACATCCACAAGCTGAAGGATCCACTACATCCAAGATAGTCCCAAAGAAATAACATATCCGGACCACAATCAAGCCGGCCGCGGTGGCCGAGCGGTTCTAGTCGCTACAGTCTGGAACCACGCGACCGCTACGGTCGCAGGTTCGAATCCTGCCTCGGGCATGGATATGTGTGATGTCCTTAGGTTCATTAGGCTTAAGTAGTTCTAAGTTCTAGGGGACTGATGGCCTCAGATGTGAACTCCCATAGTGCTCAGAGCCAGTTGCTAGCCTTTAGGCACAACTATTCCACTGGAAAAATCGGGTTAGTTATTTTGGCCATCTTAAGCCTGGTGCCGATGAGGTGCCAGTTATTCAACAACTACAGGGTGTTGTAAATCAGCTTGTTTTAGAGGATGTACCTAGATCGACTGTGGACGAGGTTACTGACACCCAAGTTGGTTTGAATAATCCTGGTCAGGAGCTTACTTCCCCTCAGTGTTTTGCTATGAGTAATTGCAGCAAATTATCGCACCTTATGGGAAGTTTTTTGAGGGCAATTAATATACTGTCCATTCGGTCAGTGAGTGACATCGAGGCGGTGCTAGGGTCTTCGGTTACATTTCAGCGTCATGCTGAAGCTCTGAATTTGCTTCACGATCAGATTCTTCACTTACTGTACCCGCTAACTACTAACTAGTCAAATGATTGCTGACATTTTGCTCAAGAGAAAGGGGTTGAAAGAGTTACATCAACAGGTGATCAATTTCAAACTGTCCCGCATTTGAACAACGAGTTGCTGTGCAAGCATTATTGGCGGTTGCAATCAAGTAATGAGCCCATGATAAATATATTGAGCTGATCCGAACCGCTCTTTTGGCTTCAGAATTTCAAGTTTCTGAGGGTCAAATTGCCGATAACGTACTCGAAGGGATGAGGCCCGAGGATCGATCGCGCAACATCTTTGCTAGCAAACTGTCATTTAAGTGCTGTGGTTTCCAGCAATGAGGGTCTGAATTACGCTGATAATCGTCGGGTTCAATCATCTAATGGTAGTTTGGGAGCTAGTAGCTCTTCGGTACAACGTACGTTCGACTGTGTCGTACGACAACGATCTAAAGTCTGTTTTGGCTGTCGGCACGTGGGGCATTTTTTCGTTAGTGTCCTGTTCAACAGAAAGGGGTAGACAGTTGACGGTGTCGGAAGTCCGGAAAGGAGTTCATACCATCCTTTCTCAGGCGTTGTCGTCGAATTGGGGGCTTAGTAGGTGACCGCTTTATTGGTGCTCATTAGAGTAATGAGACAGATTGCACACTTGTTGATTTTGGGATCTCGGTATCGCTAATGGACTATCATTGGTATCTCGAGTATCGATCTTTATCTAAGTTTGTTCCCTAGGTCCTAGAAATTCTTCTCGATCTGTAGCGGCCATCAGCTACTTTTAGCTTGTGAGTTTGCGGTTTGTTTGATTATTGAGAAGTTTTACTCGCCGGTTAACTCGTTTGTGGCTAAGAATTTGCCCGTTAATTTGATCCTAGGATGTGATTTTATATCCAGCGCGGGATTAATGTTGGATGGTCAACAACAAGCTATTCATTATAAATTTCATACTGAGGAGAAAATAGGTTTGCGCTTGAGTGATATTTCGTAGCCGATGTGTTCTGTTTCGCCTGCAACTGAATGTTATAAACTGAGTCATTTGGGGCCACGAAAAAGTGATTAAATATCGCAGGTGTTCGATAAGTTTCCGGTAGACCTCAGACAGGCTTGGCATGTCTAACAAATACCAGTACAGAATCCAATTGACTCATGATGTTCAATTTCGTCAATCGCCCTATAGGTTATTCCACCTTCCCCCTCCAAGATGGAGCCTGTGTGGCATGACAGTAGATTGCGTGAAGGAGACATAAGACATCTTACCTCCACCTATGCGTCACCAATGTTCTTGGTAACTAAGGGTAGTAAGAGGGAGTTCCGACCAGTAGTTGATTACTGGTTGTGAACGGAAAAGTTATCTTGGAATCTTCGTCTTTACCTAATATTCATCATTATCTCAGATAGTTCTCAGCACAAAAGCGCACGGTGTTCCATTTATCTGATGACCGCCTGCGCGGCGCTGTGGATGCCAGGCCGCGAGCTCTTGGTGGTCCGGCTATCAGATGCCGTGTCGGCCGTCTACTGCTGCGGTACGACATGATTACTTTTAAAACATAGGCAAATAAATTTTGTACTCACCCACGTCACGGAAGGAGACGCTGGAACTGCCAGCCACTATTTTCCAAGCATTTATGACATCCGCTTAAGAAATCACACGTTGTAATTTTCTCTGAGACATTGGATAAACTGATACACGTTTATTATCCCAGAGCTCGTCTGTCGTGTGAGGATTTGTTGTGTACACTTTGTCTTTCAGTGCACCTCACGAATAAAAATCGCACGGAGTTAAATCAGAACTTCTACCGGTCCAGATAGTTTTACTATTCACTCTTTCACCGAACTATTGTGAACTGAGTGCAAAGAACTATTGGCCGTAAGAGCCCTTGCCGAAAACTGTTGAAAAAATGCGAAGCTTCGTTCTCTTTCACTCAGTTCATTAAAAAACGGCCGAAAAATGTTCTGCCCACATCTTTCACTTGTAACTGTGTAAATAAAAAAATTGTACTATTATTCTGTCACTACTAACTTGACAGCATACGCCTCTTTTTCGATCGTGAAGAGGTTCACCATGAAGCACGACAGGTCTATCTGCGCTCCAATGTTGACAGTTCTCGGAATTAATGGACCCGTGTAAATTGAACCAAGCCTCGTCTGAAAACAGAATGAGGTAAGGGTCCATTTCACCGTCATGCACTTGTTTTAAAACCCATTCGCAAAACGTAGCCCTGTGCGCAGGATCACCAGGTCGAAGATTTGTACTACCGATACTTTATAGTGACTTAGCACAAGCAGCTTAACACCCATTTTACAGAGGTGCACGATATTTGTGTTTCCTGCGATAGACGTCTAAGAGACTTTCTAGGGGAGTTTCTCAGGCTCTATACAGTGTCATCGAAACGAGTCGCTTCGAGTACCGTACGCCGTGGTTTACGCTGCTTGTCTTGAACACTTCCCGTTTCACGAAATTTATTTACTGACTTGTTAACTAGACCATGACTCGGAGTTCGAACACCTGGAAACTTCTGGGAGCGGAATCTGCACGCAATACGAGTCGAAAATAAACATTCGTTGTGGAATTGAAGAGTTTGCTCATGCCATTGTTGCGTTCTCAAAATTCACTGTTTCGCTGCTCGAATGACAGTGGCCGACAAGGCGCGTATGTCTGTACAGCCTTCAGACTAAAGACCACAAAAAAGGAGACCCGTGGGACTCATTTGTCCAGCAGGCCCCGGGCAGGTGGTTCCCGGATAAATGAAACGGTATTTCGTCGTTTTGCATTTCAACCAAGCCTACTACCAAATTTCGTTGTCATACGATTCCAAGTACATTACTGCCTTCTGGACTGATTAGAATCTACTTGAATTTTACAGAGTTCCGTTTGGTTTGTCGAAGGGAGCAGCTGTTTCATCTAGGTTACAATATCGGGTGCTCGGCGACTTAAAATTTAAGTGTTTATACAACTCTTTATACGATGTTTTTGTCTATAGCTCCACATTTGAGGAACACTTCCTGCGTTTGGAAGCAGTGTTAGAGAGTTTTATGGAGGCACGTTTGACCGTGAAACCTTCTAACGTCAGCTAGGCGCGCTGGCAATTTTCCTTTCTAGGCAATTTAATGTATGGTCTCCGGATCGTAGGATAGATCAGGAGCGTACGAAAGATCTGCGAAAATTTCCACCTCCTGTTAATAAAAAGGAGGTTACCAGATTCATTGAAATGGCCAGCTATTTCAGCAAATATGTGAATAAATTCGCATAATTGGCCGCCCCTCTTAATGAATTGCGAAGAAAGGAGTTAATTTCCGCTGAGATCAAACTCATCAGGCGTCTTTCGAAGCTATTAATCAGGCTCTTAGTAACCCGCCCGTCCTGGTTATCTCAAACTTCGAGATGCCCTTTGTGGTCCAAACAGGGTCTCCACACGCGGCGTGGCGGAAGTCCTCCTCCAACAGCAGAAAGGAGACCTGTGACCTATGCGACTAGAAGGTTGTACCGGCAAAGCTTAAGTATTCTGTCCACGAATGGGAGACGCTAGCGGTGCAATTCGCTTTAGAAAATTTCAGGTTTTACCAAGAGCATCGTGAATTTTTACCTGAAGCTGATAACGCTTAGACGGATCGTACAGCTCGCTTGGACGTTCGAATTTCGGCTTTCGAATTCCAGATGACGCATACCCGTAGCATCGACATTCAGGTATCTGACGCTTTGAGCCGGATGTTTGAGGCTCGGGTTCTGCAGTCAGAGAAATATTCCGGTCTGGAGGATTGTGTAGGCCGGATAGTACCTGAAGTCTCCGAAATTTTCGGGGATCTCAGGCAAAGACAGGACAGTGATCCCAGGACTCATTTCATGCACAAAGGCCTGGTATGTTGTCAAGGGCTGGGTCAGGCCGTCTAGCCTTCGTTCCGGTAATTTCATTATATGGTGCCTGGAGGGCATCTACGTTTCCACAAAACTATCGCTAACAATAAGCACCATGTGTCTTGGGCTTATACAAAGATGTCCTGTGGATGGTGAGTGATTGTGAAGTCTGCAAAACAGCCACATCAAATTCTAGCCCTGGTAAAGGTCCTCTGCAATCCAATAGGGAAACCTATCCGATAAATAAGTGGTTCATCGGTTACATTGCTCCTCTGGCTCACACACACAATGGTAACTGGTACATATTCGTGGTGGTGGAACTTTCTCACGCTTCTGTAGGTTAATCCCTAGTCTCGGGATTATTTTTTCTATTACTATTCGACATCTCTTGGGGATAATTCCCATCTTTGGCCCGTCGAGGTATTTTGGCCCGTCGAGGTATTCGGTCAGTGATAACGCCCTGGCTTTCAAATGTACAGGCCTTAGGAGATTCTTTTTGAACAGGCTATTCGTCATGTAACAAAACCCCCTATCACCCTCCAACATCTCTTGCGGAAATCTGAAAGGGATCCCTATTGCATTCCATAGTAATTCGCCGAGTAAGTAGGATTACTCCATGGGGTGGCTTAGTTTTTCCTCTAATGCAGCCCTGCATGCGTCATTGAAAGCTGGCCCCGTTTCCCTTGTGTTGGGCTGTCAAGTTATTTCACATCTATCCAACTTGTGGTCAGTTAACGATTTGCTCCTGGATCGTATTAACGCTAAGGTTCTGTAGGAGAACTGAAGGAAGGTGCACCAAAATATTCAGTGGACACATCAGCGATGGGCCGATCGCTATAATCAGAGGTGTATAGAATTTAGGGATAAGGTAGGTGATCGGGATTTTGTGGGAAGTCCCAGTGTTAGTTAATCAGAAAGGGGGAAAGGGCTATTCTAGTAAGTTAATACCTCGCTTATTGGGTCCTTTTGAGATCGACGCTGATTTGGGTCCAACAAATTTGATTGTGCTCAGTCTTGAGTCAGGTAAGTTGTCTAGGCTTCATGTCTCCGAAGTTAACGAGAACCTCTCTCAACTGTCAACACACAGGAGAGAGAATTCTGTCGGTTTGGTTGCAGAAGTTGACCCACGCGACTATGAATTCGAGGAGTCTGTCGTTTGTTTGTTCGTTTCTGAGATGTTCTTGTTCTGGTCGATGCTCTGGCCTTGCAGCGGGATCTCGATTTCAGCGACGGTGGCCAGGAGAGTGAGCGATCGGCAGTAGGGTAGACGGAGTGAAGAAAGCGAAACAGCCAGGTGGAGCGGCTTTGGCTGGATGGAAGCAGTAGCGGGAGTTAATATGCGACTGCCAGGAAGGACAGAATAAGGCCCCATAGGTTATCGGAACGGGAGGCACAAAGGTGTTAGTGTTCGTCCTTCCTGGTCACTTTTCCATTACTTAGTGACCTTCTTTAACTTCTGGTATTCGGTGGAGTGATCGTGGACACGAATTTTCATCCTACTTACAAAACTCTGACTGATGGCTTAGCTGAATTCCTGAAGGAAAGAACCTGGATAGAGTCGCCTTCGTTGCAGTTGTTTTATACTTATTCAGTTTATCTGAAGGCCCACCCGTTGTTCTATTCCAGATATTTCCTAAGAATTTATATGTAATTGGTGCATATCCGTAAACACCGCCGGCCAGTGTGGCAGATCGGTTCTAGGCACTACAGTCTGGAGCCGCAGGTTCGAATCCTGTCTCTGGTATGGATGTGTGTCATGTCCTTAGGTTAGTTAGGTTTAAGTAGTTCTACGTTCTAGGGGACTGTGACCTCAAAAGTTAAGACCTATAGTGCTCAGAGCCATCTGAACCATTTTGAACCTTAAACTCCACTGTGGAAACTGCTATATTCTCTGGAGTTGATCTAACTTGGGCGGCTTTTAATTATAACCTTTGTGTCTCTCGACCACCTCATGAGCTGTTCTGGGTCTCCATAGTGACTCTTTTGTGTTTTCCTTCGATACGTCCACGTGTGTGTTGCGGGCCTTGGTTTCTGACTGTTGCCTTTTAAGCCCCTGATAGCTCAGTACTTGCATATTGACTGAGGTTTCACAAAGGCACTGAGCTATTTCGCATCGGACTTATATTCAACTCCCATGTGCATTCATGAAAGCTACTTCTGGGCTAGTGGTATGGAACCGACCGTTAACACATTCCTTTTGTGTTTTCTAATTTTGCCAGCGTGAGAGCCACGACTTGCACAAGACGGATGGAGTGGAAATTACGCTCCGACCTGCGACAACAAAGGGATGACGGCACTGCTCACCAAATCAAGATTTATTTAAGACATATCACATGTATTTGCAAACTTGTTTTTCAAATGGCTATTTTTTTTTTCTTAAATGGCTCATAATTCTCCTGCTGTTTATTTAACTGAAGGAAATTGCAAGATTTTTTCTTAAGTATGAAGGAATCAATGGAAGCAATGATACTTAATAGGAAACCGGCCTTAAAAGCATAATTTGGGGATGTCTTTCAAAGAGATCGTTTTTAAAAAGCTAATACGCTAATAATATTTTTTTTTTAAGGGAATAGCAGTCTCTTCAATAGTTTTTTCTCTTAAGTTGTTAAGACTTCTTTTAAGACGCAGTTGTAATTATTTCGCAAGCGCTTGAGTAACCCTGTAGTTTACGCTATGTGTTTTTTTATTTAAATTTCTTTAAACCTGTATCTTAAATTTCTTAAAATACGAGAAATATTTGTTACAGAAAAATTTTTGGTCTTGTTTAGATAAATGTCAAACAATAAGATGAAAGATGTTTTCCCTGAACGCTGCCTAACCGTTCCACGTTTTCTTTCCCTTGTTTCTAAAACCATTATTACGTTTCGATTGACCAGGTCAGATAGCATATCCAACTTCTCCTCATTGGTGTTCATGTCAACATGCTCTCAAATTCTAGGACATTTCTCGAATTTCTTTACGGCAGGATTCAACATCAGCATTAACGAACGCTATATCACTGTAACTTCCTTTTCAAGAGCTATCTAATACAGTTATAAAATGTATACGGCTTCATTTAAGAAAACGTACTTGCTTCAGTACCTCCATTCATACCAGCACTAAACACAATAACCAAATAAAAAAATTAGTGTATCCCTAAATATATATATATATATATATATATATATTACTTGCACGTAAGCCTGGACGAGAGGTCGGACATGGCAGCATCGGTCATGTTATAAATTAGTAATCCCCGGGATGACTACAAAAGAAACACTTTGGCAGATATCTGTAGCAAACATAATAAAAAAAAATTCCATGTCTTATAAGTAAACAACTGCTCGTCTCTTCTGCACGTTTTTGATGTGCAAGTCATGTTGTCGAAGATTTTCTTCTCTTTTGACCACATCAACAGCTATTTTGGAACTACAGTGGGGTCAGAGTGATTCATAGTCACCGCAGGAAAGTTGCAGTTGAAACCAGTCTTTAATATACAACTACACGATAAATGAAACATTGGTGGACACACTAACCACCGTAAAATATCTGGGAGTGACTATCCAGAGAAATCTTAGTCGAATGAGCAATGAAACAGATAGTAGTAGCAGATACCAGAATGAGATCGATAGGAGGTACCCTAAGGAAATGTAACTCATCCTCGAAAGAAGCGGCTTATCAGGCGATTCTTCGACCAAATCTTGAGTATTGTTCGTCAGTATGGGACCCTTAGCAGGTAGGACTGATAGAAGGGATAGAGAAGATCCCACAAAGTGTGGTGGGTTTCCTCAAGGAAATGTTTTGTCGGCGCGAAAGCATTGACGGGATGCCCAACAAACCCCACTGGGCAGATGCTACAAGGGAGGCGCTGTGTATCACGGAGAGCTGTACTGTTGATTGTTTATCTCACCTACAAATATTAGGGCCTATTTCACAGTCTGCTGTGCATCGCCAAGTTGACGCATTGTTTGGAATTTCGTTATCTTATAACTTCCATTTTTTGGCAGTGTTTGAAGTTATGCAATCATCCACTGTTTGCCTTGAAATCATTTTAATCTATATACTTACATGTCCATATCCATATAAGTATATAGTTCTGGCGATACCGGCCATGACCTCCATCTTGTGTGCGGATGCACACATATTCCCCGAACTCTTACGGGACTTGGAAGAATGTCTTCCACGAGTAATGAGTATGTTGCGGTGGGACACTACGAATGTAATGTGTGGGCGTACAAGGCGAGAATGTGAGTCTCACGGGAGGCGTGCGCAAGATAGTCCCTGCAGTCGCACAGTTATCTGTGCCTTCGGTGGCTCAGATGGATAGAGCGTCTACCATATAAGCAGGAGATCCCGGGTTCGAGTCCCGGTCGGGGCACATATTTACACCTGTCCCCGTTGATCTATATCACTCCCGTGTGCAACTGACGGTATTAATATAATTCTAATATCATTGTAATCTATGTCGCACGTAGTGTGACGTGCATAACGTACTAGATCACTATCATGTACACTCTTTGACATAAAACTCGACCGGCGGCCGGCCGCTGCAGAGGCTAAGTCCGCGCCGATCACGACATGGGACCAATAAACGGGCCAACTTGCTAATTCTCTAAGTCCGGCAATCTGCACAATCTGGCAACACTGTAGACTGCGGCACTTCCTGGAGGAAGTCTTGTCCCACATAAGAGAAACCTTACACTGTTTACGCCCGTGGTATAGCGGTACCGTGCGTTGTATCTGTCTACAATGTCTGTGGATCGGAACTAGCTGGGATAAAAAAAAAATTTATGGCCTCTTCCGACTGAATGCTGAAAACATGAATGTAATGGTAATGCAGATTCAATCTATTTCACTTTCTATCACACCTATAACAAACTTTTATCCAGTAACCATTTTGCGGCCGATTTCTTGCAGAGTGTCCTCCTCTGGACGTCGCATGTGGCAAAGCTCCGGGATCCATTTGCTGGCTACTGGCAGCGGCCGTGGTGACAGCAGCGGCGCAGCACTCCCCCGTTCTTTATCGAAAGCGCCTGCTACCACTCATCACTTTTGATAATTTAAAACGCTTTATTATTATTAAATGTTGCTTGATAGAAGATTTCCACGATTTCTATTCACGCTCGAAAGCAACATAGCCCGACGCCCTGATTTGTAGATGGGTACTGTATTACATTCAAAAATATTCAAATGTGTGGGAAATCTTATGGGACTTAGCTGCTAAGGTCATCAGTCCCTAAGCTTACACACTACGTAACGTAAATTGTCCTAAGGACAAACACACACAACCATGCCCGAGGGAGGACTCGAACCTCCGCTGGGACCAATTGCACAGTCCATGACTGTATTAGATTAAACGGCAAGAGCTGCGTATGGGCAGAAATTAATTTGACAGACTTAGACGAAATTAAACCACCTCACTATATTCGATGAATTTATAAATGCTTCATACCTCTTTCTTTTCCTTTCAAAGTCCATTATTTGTGCAACTTTTGGCCAATATTCGTATGTTTTCGTCAAACCAGAGTGAGCGTCTGTGGAGTAAAGTGTATTACAGTTTTTGTTTCACTCCTTATGGTAAGTCTATGCGATAAACTGTGTAAATACCTTCCAATGCATGCTCTGTAGCAGTGCAGGAACACTGCACATTTGGAGTTCCATGTATGGATTCAGGAAGTATTTAACGTTGATCCAAAGTGATAGTTAAAGTCATCGCATTTAAAGCGGAAAAAGTTATCGATTTCGAGGTTTCATAGAATGGAAAGGAATTGCTAACGCCGGTGTCAGCAAACGTCTGCAGTTAAATGCTATTGCAAAATTTAGAAGATAGGAGCTATATTTATCTACATGTTCACTTCATAAACAACCTCCTGACATGTTAGACCTACATGACGAACAAAGCTCAAATTCGAATCGTTGACAGTAGGTTTGAATCTTTTCGGAAACTATTTTATAGTGAAGCACCTTGGTATTTGCAAAACAGACATTCATGATATTAACATAATTTACTAAGTCGAAATTGCAAGAAGATTTATGTGTAAAGGCATTCTTCAGATTTAGCAGTTTGCAACTCAATTAGTTAAAATGGAAAATAAAACATTGTGTTCCGCGGCCTTCACCGAGATTGGAACTGGCATTTCATATAGAACTAGCATCGCAGCGCATAAGGGAATCGCTGAGCTAACGACACAATGGCGGCAACAGGAGGACTATAGTCACTGCGATACTGCCTGAGCCTCAAAACGCAACATTACACACATAAACAGGTGTTACTTATGTGAAGAATGCCGTTCTTGGAGTACAGAAATTAAATATACTTCCTAAGTGTCTCATCTTACAGTGGATTATATCGTATGAGTCTTCGATGTGAGAAACGAATTCCAAGTGAATTTAGCGACGTAATGCCGGGCTACACCCGGAAGTAAATGCACTCTCACAGTGTTGACAAATATTTGCTACGACGCTACCAATTCTCAGCTCTCTTACGAGACAGCTCTTTAGCGAAATGCTTATCGCGATTGTCCGATACGGTTCTTCAGAGGGGAGACGCGCGCGCACGTTTGGTTTTTATGCGGCGTTCTCCCCTGATAGTTTCTGACGTCGCCTTGTGGGCTATGTAAACTTTTGAGGCATTCAATTATCATCAATCCAGAATGTATTAAGTTTCAGCTTCCGGCGTGGAAGAAGGCTGTTGACGCCGACATTATACCATTACAAAGCAGGGAAAGGAAAACGGATGATTCAGTGTTTCTCATTCAGCATAAAGCATGTGAGATAATTTTCCGTAACGTTCATAATCATCTCAAAATACAAACGAAGTAAAAATACATCGAAAGCTTATTTTAATTTAATATAATGTAAGATATCAAACACTTTGCACCGCGATGTCGAATGTGTCCACGTGCAATCTTTTGCAGCATACATATAGAATGTCATGATTACCACGAGAATGAAGAAATATGTTAGTATGGATGGAAGCAGGAAGAGAAGCAATCAACAAACATTCGATTCCACATGGCATTGATTTAATTTGAGATTTAAGAAGAAGTAAAGCGGGATATTACTTTCGTTAACACGAAAGATATGCCGCACATATGGACAACGAGGGAGTCTGTGTCTTCACACGTTTCCTCCTTGAAATGTGTATGCTCTATTATATACTAAGAAGCCTGATCATTGTTTCCGTGATGTTATCCTCTTGTTTGGCCCCTAAACGATGGACGTATTCCAGATGCATGTCTCTGCATGAAAGCAGTTGTTCGAACCCTTCCTGAGTTGTTTTTTTGTGTATTTGCTTGGACTTCATTAAGCAGACCCCCTCGAGGGTTAGGTCTCCAAACTAAACCGTTTTTTATCCACTGGCATAATTAATTCAGACAACATCAGCACAAGACATCAAACAAAGCATTCCATTTAGAGATGCAACATTCGAACCAGCAGCTGACCCAAGAGTAATTCCCGGTCATGGTCCGAAATTAACAGCTCTCTGCTACTGTGGCATAGTCTGTACTACATTTTTGATTCCGCAGCACCTGTTTATCTGGTAACACTGTTAAATCAACAGGAGTAGTTGCAGAGTTGTGCCAGCGTATCTGTCCTGCTATTGATATCTTCATGTATCTCACTTCTCCTGAAGCGTTGATCACGAGGTGCCGAGGCAAATGGGTGTATTCTGCATGACGTGACATTCATTATTCCCTTCTTTCATAGCTACTCTTCCTGAGCATCGATACCAAATAGGGATGTGAAAACTCTTGCGTGTGAGGGAATGACAATAATAATCGTAACAAGAACAAGCAAGTAATGAATGAAGTTTATGGCAATGGAGAACAAGAATAGCTGTGAAAATGAAAATCTATAAAAATAAGCTGATCGTTGAACTGACACAATGGAAATATCTTCTAGCATTTTGTTACTGAATTTACTTCTGGAAGTTTGCAGAGAAAAAGGAAAATTTGCTACTTCTCGCAGGTGTAATATAATGTGAACCAGCAACTACCCTTTTCTTAGAACACGACTCAAGCAGGTCCCCAAGTAGTTACCAAGGTACTGCTGCATTCTGCTCCCTGATATTGTTCTGATTACGGTTCAAAATGGTTCAAATGGATCTCAGCACTATGGGACTTAACTACTGAGGTCATCAGTCCCCTAGAACTTAGAACTACTTAAACCTAACTAACCTAAGGACATCACACACACATCCATGCCAGAGGCAGGATTTGAACCTGCGGCCGTAGCGGTCACGCGGTTCCAAACTGACGCGCTTACAACCGAACGGCCACGCCGGCCGGCTCTGATTACGGTTAATGTAGATAGTTCTGATTATGAAATACAAAACATATTGCAGGTTAGTTCCTAGGATCGTAATATTAAATTTGCGTTGTAGATTGCACTTGATCATGACGACTTACCCGATGACCCATCAATATAAAAAGACAATATTATGAGAATTTAGCAGGATTACTTAACATGAATTCTGAAATTGGGTGACTGACCGCAAAGGTGCTCAACGTCGTCAAGAATATACAAAGTCTCAATCGCAGTAATAATATGAAGATCGTCTTAGACAGCTCGCCACTTGCACATTGTTATCTCCACCCCACTCCAGACAGCCCTCGGTGAAGCTGCACTAAGTTGCCGATGTAATTGAAGGCCTTCCAACCGACAACAGACCACAGATTGAAAAATACAAGCGAATTCTCTTGCAGTTTAAGCATATTTTAACTAAACCTCAAATAATTGTCCTATTCAAAAAAGTAAAATGTTACACACTGTTGACGTCAAACGGACATTATCTACGTTCTGTCTTGTGTCCTCTCATCTATATTATCAGGTGTACTATCAAAATGATTAGATATAATGGTTGCTAATGTAAAGCGTTGATACCAGATGGTGGGTTCACAACAATATTGATGCAAAAATAAAACACAAGTTCGCAAAAGTGCAGTTGTGCATTTTCGTACGTTTTCCCCTCCAGATCTACCACAGACAATGCATACTAACAAACTTGGTCATTGTCCCTGTAATTTTTGCCCTCTTATTTCAGACCAAGTTGATGAAAAAAGAAATATTCGTGACTCTCAAAAATAGTTCAAATCGCTCTGAGCACTATGAGACTCAACATCTATGGTCTTCAGCCCCCTAGAACTTAGAACTACTTAAACCTAACTAACCTAAAGACAGCACACAACACTCAGTCATCACGAGGCAGAGAAAATCCCTGACCCCGTCGGGAATCGAACCCGGGAACCCGGGCGTGGGAAGCGAGAACGCTACCGCACGACCACGAGCCGCGGACTCGTGACTCATAGATGCTTCGAATCTGTTCAATAATTTTATCAGTAATTTTGATGTGACTTAAGATTAGTGAGGTCTACGATCATGGCAACTCCTGCCAGTTTGCTAGGACACACTTACATGTGACAGGTAGCACCTGATTTAAAACTTATCGAAAGGAATTGATAAGACACATCTTTTGCAGCAATCCTCGAACTGCTTTAGGAGGCAACTACCGTTTTATAAAGTCACTACATTACAACTATGATGCCAAGGAATTCCTGCATAAACTCACTCATTGCCATAATCGCGGCTGTAGTAGATAACTGATAACTCACAATGTGAAGGAGGAGACCAGGGATAGATTCTGCATGAAATGACTTCGTACTCACAAAATATTATTAACTCAATAAAATATCATCACAGGGAATATTCACAGTATTTCATACAGATGACAAGAAATGTCAGGCGAATTTAGCAGGATAAATCAGTCCCACTGCTGCAAATCATTGTTATGCCAACAGGGTTGCCAAAGGATGCCTACAGCGTTGCAGTCTGGACCACGTTGACAGCAAGAAGAACGTGTTTTCGTAGCCTGAATATTTCATAATAGGATCCAGACATCCAGTCTATCGCGAGAGAGTCTGCTCTCCAAATTTTAGATATGTTGTGTGGCCATGTGCCTACGATTTAGTAATAACCCTCTGACTGTTATTCCCATTTATGTGATTCGGATGACGAGAAAGTTCTACCATGGGTTATCTATACGTCTATTGAAAGCAAGCGACATAACATAATAGCAGGAAGTCTGTTATATACTTTCAGATAAGGTTTTCTGAGGGTCAGATATATGTGACATTAACATCCTTACCCCATCAAAAAGGATTTCTTGTTATTGAATTTTACATTTATTTTATTCCTGAAGGCCTCAGGTTTCTTGCTTCCCACATAGCAAACAATGGGTACCACTCTCGTTGTCGCATGTCATAACCTAATTCCGTCAGTATCATCTGGTTTAACTTCGACTACAGTTCGTTATCCTTAAACATATGCCTTTACTTCAAAAGCTACAAGTATCACCTCTAGGTAATGTTCACTGCGGGATTACTCAAGAAGCTTTCCGAATAGAAGCGAAAATCGTTTAGCGGATGAGAATTTTATTTCGTGGTACACCTCAGAACGAAAGAAACAAAATAACAGTAAGAGCAGCAGGCTCATCATATCGAGCGTGGGCACTGTCAACGCAGCGCCCTGAGTTTGGCCGTATTCCTCCGAATTTACTTCCTGATAGCCCAAAGGCGCTGTAATTCAAACATATCAGCCTATTCGCACGGGAATTACTATCCACATGTAATTGCTAGAATATCTTGCTACGTCGGATATCAGGTATCTGTTATCAGACGCTCGATCTGAGCTGTTGATTTTTATTGAACCAACCTGCTGTGTTTAGGAAATTGATCAGAGCAACTGGATGAGTTTATTATTTTGGTATAATGTATGAAAACCCACTTTTCCCACTTATCTTACCCTAAATAGTCAAGGATTGGATTGAGAGCCTTTTGTCCGCAGCTCGTGGTGTGCGGTAGCGTTCTCGCTTCCCGTGCCCGGGTTCCTGGATTCGATTCCCGGCGGGGTCAGGGATTTTCTCTGCCTCGTGATGACTGGGTGTTGTGTGATGTCCTTAGGTTACTTAGGTTCAAGTAGTTCTAAGTTCTAGGGGACTGATGACCATAGATGTTAAGTCCCATAGTGCTCAGAGCCATTTCGGTTGAGAGCAAGGTAAATAGTATGCGTTGTGGATAGAATGGGAGTGAATATTGAAACGAAATTATTCGAATCATGGGAAGGCAATGATATATCAACATGCAGTGACATGAGAGTTTTCTGAGGTATAAGTCTGTCTCTGACATTGGAGAGAAGGGGGCTAGGTTTGTCGGTATTCTTACGTTAAGCTCACTGAGTAGAAAAGCGCGTGTGATGGAAGAAGACAGCCGGGAGTTTCAAATGCTTGAAATTCTGGAGCCTTGATTGACCAGGGTGCACACCACCCTCGCCGTAGGCAGGGGGAGAGCGGTAGCGTGGTAAGAGAAAGACACTTCCCTGGGAACGACTGAAGCAGCCGGATGGACTGAGGAAGTGGCGGAGCAAAACGCTCTCCGCAAAGCGAAAGGAAATGAGATATTAAAGGCTCTAATGTTCCACTTTACGTGGTAACATTCACTTTCAGAGTATATTTAATTTAATATAATATTTTTGAGGGAACCAAATTGTTTATAGACAGGTAAAAGATAGGAAAATGTTAGAATACTATGTCGCGACCGCGAAGAGTAACTTGAAAGTTAACGGAATTTGATATTTCGATTGAGTAATTCGGTGAACAGTAAAGTGTTACAATTCAATTGTAATGCAGGTACGACACAAATAAGATACATGTGACAGGCTATTATAGTCTAAAGACCTGGCACTCACCACATGGGGCTGATGAAGAAAATGATGAAGACAGGATGACTGAGTGCTAGGAACCATTAGAATATAAGAAGGAATGTGTTGATTTACCATAATTCTTTTTAGTAATGGTCAATTTAAATTGATGATTCTCGTTAGTTTGTTTCAAAATCTAATCTGGAAGTGTAGGAAAATATTATCTCGTGGCTTTAACTAATCAAGCTGCTAACAGAAATTCATGGTAGAAAGTAATGCTCTTAATTTTGATCTGAAATAATTAGTTTTCCCAGAAGCCATTTGTAGCTTGCATGTGTTTTAATTTGTAATTTGACGAGTTTCTGAAATTCATGGATAAAGGCAAGGTTGCTAGTTTAATATGAAAGAATATGAAGTCACTTTTTGGGGAATGAGTCAGTAGAAATTTACGTGTGAAGCGGATTTTTAGAAGAACTGGATTTGAAAGACACGTAGGAACCAGTGAGATCGCTTTCCTGAATTAAAAAAAGGGGAAACAGCATAATAGTAATTCGTGTTGCCATGCTATCCACGCTATACACGATCTGTAAGTACTGTGAAACGTTTTGTGTGTGTATTTATGTATCGTTTGGAGGGGAGGTTTTGGATGGTATGTTATTTAATGGTGCCGACATATAATTAGGAAATCAGTCTAGGTAACTTGTGGAGGGCATTTTTTCAGTTGAAATAACGTGCCGCGCACGAATGTGAGGGGAACGTAAATTTCGGAATCGCGACCGCGTGAACTTTCCAGCCATGCATGACTTAGTTAACATCGAGGCACGTCAATAAATGAGAGGTGTGATTGAAGAAGTTAGACTTTTTCTAGTACTGGTCCGCGTAGAGATACGATCATTGCTTTGCCCAATGGTAATAAGACTGATAGTGTGTTGCTGTGACGTTATGAATCAAGCATTATGGGCTATCCTCCATTCCTTCCCGTGGGTGAGAAACCATGGGAAGTAAAATATCTTTATATGTGCTGTTACAAGATCAGCTGTTAGGAACTTTTATCCTGTATGTTACTGGTAATACCGTTATTGTGTTTTTAGAGATGAAAGTAAGACAGAATGAAAAGAAATAGCTTACAGAACGGAGGAGGAGTTATTATGCAGGTCCAGTTACGATTCCTGTAACTTACGTATTTTCTTTAAACAGAGTCGGGTGATTAACAGTGTACCAAATTTGGGGTTAATACAACAAAATTAAACATTTATCCGTTGCGCGTACATTTCTTTATTTATTTCTTTGAGTAAAGAATTTAATTAGTAGTTGTTACGTGCAAGAATCACGTAGTGACACATTTAATGAAAACAAACATGGACCATTTAGCATTAGCAGGTTTCCGGAACACTTTAGGACCTCGCAACTGGTTTGGCTTTTATTTTTCTTTCAGTACCCCACCCATCCTCCCTCGTTGTCTATGATTGCTCGAAGGCGTCGGGGAAATGATAAGGCTAAATTCATCGAGAGATTGTGATGATCTTTAATCTCCCACCATGTATTCTATATATTTTCCCACAGAGTTTCTGAATTCCTTGACCCAGGTGGTAACGACTTCGTAACCTCCGCCCACATGTTTCCCCCGGCCGTTGTGGCCGAGCGGTTCTAGGCGCTTCAGTCTGGAACAGCGCGACGGCTACGGTCGCGGGTTCGAATCATGCCTCGGGCATGGACGTTTGTGATGTCCTTAGGTTAGTTAGGTTTAAGTAGTTCCAAGTTCTAGGGGTTGATGACTTCAGATGTTACGCCCCATAGTGCTCATAGCTATTTTTGAACCACATATTTTCAGTGGGGTTGAGGTCTGGTGATTTTGGCACGAAAGGCAGAAGTTTTATTCTCTGCTGACCTTGGAACCAGTTCTGGACGGCTCTGCTATTATGAATCGGGCTATGGTCCTGTAAAGAAATGATTTTCCATTGACTTAGAAATTAAATACTTCTGACTAATACTACGAATTTCCATACTGCGAAAAAATTCGACAACTGCATTGGCTGTGTAGTCTAAGCTACAGGTTTATAAATTATTCGGAGGATTCCACATTGCAAAATCCTTTGCTGATAGCTGTTGACAAAAACCTACATTGACAAGGGGAGGGTGCTGGGACGGGGATCAGAATATAGTTCAAGGCGTCAGTTATAAGACGCAGGTAGGACTTCTTTCAGAATATGCCGTCCTCCTATGCTTTGGTAATGATGGGGTGGGGTGTAAGTTGTTCAATACAGTGCAGCTGTAATCGTCATGCGCATTGCCCGAACAGTCCAGCGTATACGAAACCACATTCCACTGACTCATCTTGCAGAAACGCTGATATTTCATCTGCCACGTCTTTTTCACACTGCGAAATACCTTGGGTTCCTCTCTCACGAAACGTCAACTTCGGCAACTGTTGATGCAGATATAATGCAATGTTTGCTTTGTTTATCGTTGCCATTGCTCTGCGGTGTATCAAAACCACTAGCACTGCAGCACTGTTGTGAGTTACTCGCCGAGCAAGCAGTTCGAACTACGCCCTGTAGCCTGACGCTGTGCTCACCTTTGGAGATCCCCAGTCCCGCCCCCTGTTGCCACAGGCTGCCAATATTGTGTTTCCGTGGCACACAATATGTGGGCCGTCGAATGCTGTAAACATCATTGCCCTTTGCGAACTCGCACTCAAGGCGTTCCTTGTAAACATAACACGTAGCAACGTTCCAGTGCACATCACTAGTAGCAATACGAGTACTTTAGATTGTAATAGGGTTTCGTGCATACTTTTTCTCCCCAAAAAAAGAACAATATTGTGAAAGACCGCAATAGCGTTATTTTGAAACGAAGATAACAAACTTCCGTTATCCGTATATCGAATAGCTACTAGAAACGTACTGCTTTCTTTAAATGAAACACTAAACATAATCTGGAAAGTGAAACGAAATATAAATTATATGCTGTCGTACTGTAATCTTTCTCTGCATACCTATAACACCCTACATTCGTACGTTCGAACAATGACAGACACAGTTTGAAGCTAACGCCTTCAGTAATCGTACTAAGAACAACAGAAATTGCATAGACAGGCAGTCTGCTTTCATACAAACACTGTTAAACGTTATTAAATTAGAAAGGAACTGTATTTTTGCTTTTATGATACATCCTGTATAGCAACAAATACAAAGAATTACAAGGGAAGAGACGAACAACTGAGTGCTTTCTTCCTAAAGTCACACACTACAACACTAACAGTGTATGAACGATGAGTATTTAATGAAAAAATTCATCGCTGCTGAGTCATAACAATCAAAATAATACAAACAGCCGCCGGCCGGAGTGGCCGATCGGTTCTAGGTGCTACAGTCTGGAACCGCGCGACCGCTACGGTCACAGGTTCGAATCCTGCTTCGGGCATGGATGTGTGTGATGTCCTTAGGTTAGTTAGGTTTAAGTAGCCCTAAGTTCTAGGGGACTGGTGACCACAGCAGGTACGTCCCATAGTGCTCAGAGCCATTTGGACCAATAAAAACAGCCGCTACACAGAACTACAGATAATTATCACACATCCACAAGCTTTCATGTAAGTGCAAATACGCTGAAAAAAAAAATCGAGTTCTTTTTCAGGTTAAGATAGCTACGACGGGATTTCATAAAGAAAGATTCACACGCAGTCTCACGCCGAGACTACTGCGCTACAAGACTGGCGCATTGTCAGAAGATAGTACATGTTCCGGGTTTCGACCAAACACAGTCCTGCTGTGGCACGGGTAACAGGTGCATCGCAGTGTGGGTGTGAAATGGAGCAGCAGCTGGAAAATTACCCCACAGGTGAAGCACGTAGAACAGCACGGTTCTTATGGGCAAATAGTCTAAACTGCAGATCGATTGAATGTGAAATTATTGAATTCTGGCGGTAAGTGAAATGCTACCAATGAATTGACTGAAGCTGCTCAGAAGAAATCTACTGTAATTTCGGGGAGAGGGGATGGGGGGTAGGAGACCACGCAGGACTACTCTCATTAATAAACTGTCACAATGCCCACATAGTACTAGGGACAGAAAGTTGGCTGAAACCAGATGTTAACAGTAATGAAATTCTAAACTCAGATTGGAATGTATACCGCAGAGACAGGCTGGACAGTGAAGCGGGAGGCGGGTTTATAGCGATAAGAAGTGCAATAGTATCGAAGGAAATTGACGGAGATACGAAATGTGAAATTATTTGGGTGTAGGTCACGGTTAAAGCAGGCTCAGACATGGTAATTGGATGTCTCTATAGGCCTCCAGGCTCAGCAGCTGTTGTGACTGAGCACCTGAAGGATAATTTGGAAAATATTTCGAGTAGATTATCCCACCATGTTATAGTTCTGGGTGGAGATTTTAATTTGCCGCATATAGACTGGGAGATTCAAACGTTTATAACGGGTGGCAGGGACAAAGAATCCAGTGAAATTTTTTTAAGTGATTATCTGAAAACTACCTTGAGCACTTAAACAAAGAACCGACTCGTGGCGATAACATATTAGACCTTCTGGCGACAAACAGACCCGAACTATTTGAAACAGTTAACGCAGAACAGGGAATCCGCGATCATAAAGCGGTTACTGCATCGATGATTTCAGCCGTAAATAGAAATATTAAAAAAGGTGCGAGGACTTCTCTGTTTAGCAAAAGTGACAAAAAGGAGATTTCACAGTACCTGATGGCTCAACACAAAAGTTTTGTCTCAAGTACGGATAGTGTTGAGGATCAGTGGACAAAGTTCAAAACCATCGTACGATATGTGTTAGACGAGTATGTGCCAAGCAAGATCGTAAGAAATGGAAAAGAGCAACCGTGGTACAACATCAGAGTTAGAAAACTGCAAAGGGAACTTCACAGCAAACATAAACATAAACATAGCCAAAGCCTTGAAGACAAACAAAAATTACACGAAGCAAAATGTAGTGTGAGGAGGGCTATGCGAGAGGCGTTCGATGAATTCGAAAGTAAAGTTCTACGTACAGACTTGGCAGAAAATCCTAAGAAATTTTGCTCTTATGTCAAAGCGGTAGGTGGATCAAAACAAAAATGTCCAGACACTCTGTGACCAAAATGATACTGAAACAGAGGATGACAGACTAATGGCCGAAATACTAAATGTCTTTTTCCAAAGCTGTTTCACTGAGGAAGACTGCACTGTAGTTCCTTCTCTAGATTGTCGCACAGATGACAAAATGGTAGATATTGAAATAGACGACAGAGGGACAGAGAAACAATTAAAATCGCTCAACAGAGGAAAGGCCGCTGGACCTGATGGGATACCAGTTCGATTTTACACAGAGTACGCGACGGAACTTGCCCCCCTTCTTGCAGCGGTGTACCGTAGGTGTCTAGAAGAGCGTAGCGTTCGAAAGGATTGGAAAAGGGTACAGGTCATCCCAGTTTTCAAGAAGGTACGTCGAACAGATGTGCAGAACTATAGACCTATATCTCTAACGTCTATGAGTTGTAGCATTTTGGAACACGTATTATGTTCGAGTATAATGACTTTTCTGGAGACTAGAAATCTACTCTGTAGGAATCAGCATGGGTTTCGAAAAAGACGATCGTGTGAAACCCAGCTCGCGCTATTCGTCCACGAGACTCAGATGGCCATAGACGCGGGTTCCCAGGTAGATGCCGTGTTTCTTGACTTCCGCAAGGCATTTGAAACAGTTCGCCACAGTCGTTTAATGAACAAAGTAAGATCATATGGATTATCAGACCAATTGGTGATTGGATTGAACAGTTCCCAGATAACAGCACGCAGCATGTCATTCTCAATGGAGAGAAGTCTTCCGAAGTATGTGTGATTTCAGGTGTGCCGCAGGGGAGTGTCGTAGGAGCGTTGCTATTCACAATATATATAAATGACCTTGCGGATGACATTGGAAGTTCACTGAGGCTTTTTGCGGATGATGCTGTGGCATATCGAGAGGTTGTAACAATGGAAAATTGTACTGAAATGCAGGAGGATCAGCAGCGAATTGACGCATAGTGCAGGGAATGGCAATTGAATCTCAATGTAGACAAGTGTAATGTGCTGCGAATACATAGAAAGAAAGATCCCTTATCATTTAGCTACAATATAGCAGGTCAGTAACCGGAAACAGTTAATTCCATAAATTATCTGGGAGTACGCGTTAGGAGTGATTTAAAATAGAATGATCATATAAAGTTGATCGTCGGTAAAGCAGATGCCAGACTGAGATTCATTGGTAGAATCCTAAGGAAATGCAATCGGAAAACAAAGGAAGTAGGTTACAGTACGCTTGTTCGCCCTCTGCTTGAATACTGCTCAGCAGTGTGGGATCCGTACCAGATAGGGTTGATAGAAGATAGAAGATCCAACGGAGAGCAGCGCGCTTCGTTACAGGATCATTTAGCAATTGCGAAAGCGTTACGGAGACGATAGATAAACTCCAGTGGAAGACTCTGCAGGAGAGACGCTCAGTAGCTCGGTACGGGATTTTGTTGAAGTTTCGAGAACATACCTTCACCGAGGAGTCAAGCAGCATATTGCTCCCTCCTACGTATATCTCGTGAAGAGACCATGAGGATAAAATCAGAGAGATTGGAGCCCACACAGAGGCATACCGACAAGCCTTCTTCCCACGAACAATACGAGACTGGAATAGAAGGGAGAACCGATAGAGGTACTCAAGGTACCCTCCGCCACACACCGTCAGGTGGCTTGCGGAGTATGGGTGTAGATGTAGATGTACATGGACCACAGACCCATAGATGACACATTACAGGGACTGATTATCAGCAATCGTAGATTTTCAGAAACTGGTAACATTCAATCAGTTTTTCGGGAGTGGCTCCGTGACCAAGAAACGGATTCCTATTGTCGTGGAACTGAAAGGCTGGTAGAACGTTCCGATCGTCGTTTCAAGTGACATCGTGACCTCGTTGAATAATCCTGTCACTAACAAGTGTAATGCATGATTCAATAAAAGTTACATACATTGTCTTAAAAATGTGTCCGTCCCCTCGTAGATAGCATTGTTGTGACAGCATCGGCTATCCTGTGTAACATGAGAGAGGTGTGGAGGTGTGCAGCAAATTCCCGGCGAGTTCACGCTTCGGCTGCCTCAGCTCTTGGAGCAGAGATGCGTGGTGCGTCGCTGTTGCGTTCCGTTCCGTGCCGTTGCGTTCGGCTCAGGCGGTTTCCGGGAAACGGGTGCGTGCTGATTGGGAGGGACAGCGCGGTACGGAGCGACCAGCCGTTCCCAGAGAGGCAGGCGTAACCTGGTCGATATCAATCTAGACAGCCCTGCCTGCCTCCAAACCGAAGGGTCAGCGCGAGCGAACTTGCGGAAGCGAGGAAAGCGGGCGTGGGGAAGCGAAAGGCCGTACACATTATGAGACAATGTTTCCTGTGCAGAAACAAATGTTTGTACAAAGCTGAATGATCAAGAACTCTATGACGTTTGATTTCTTTCGGAACTTGTCAAAGTGTATTTGACTTCCAATGTATCTCACTCGTTTGTCAAAAAAATTTTCAGAAATGATGTGGACGCTACGTATATTGCTGAGCGTAAACGATCAGCCTTAGCGTATACAACGTACCACATTGATGGAGGGTAAAACAAGACAAATAATTTGATACGGGATACTTGTTGTCTATCACCGCGGGAAACTACTTCAAAATGGCCTGCAAAATCCAGCTAACCTCCGTAGACGCACGCTGCAGGTGATTTTTGTTATTCTCTCGCCCTCTTACGTTACCTACTTACTGGATCCTAACTGTTTGAAGCTCATTTCTTTTCATTCCTAAATCGTCCTAGAATATGGGACACCACTTGTTCTTGCTCTTTCGAAGTGTCAAACTGTCTCTCTGTGTCCGTATTACTCCAGAATTCTGTGATCTTCAACAGTATAAAATTAATCATTAAATTGTTTTGTTTCTGTGTCTTTACTGCAGGGCTACTGTGGTTGTAGGGGTTAAATTTTGACCGAATTGTAAACAAAATAAGTTTTTGCATGACGTTCTCAACGTTGATTTCGTAGCTCCTAGTAGCTTCCGAGACCTCACGCGAGGTCAGATTCGCGGTCGCGGTCAAAATCCACGCACTCTTGTCAAACGTCTACAAACATCATACATGACCAAAAGAAAAATATAATAACCAGTCACCCGCAGCGTCGATAATTACTTGGCATTTCCGAGGCATGCTTGGAACAAGTTTCCGTATATTGAGACCTCCAAATGCATCGAATTTGTGTTGACTTCTGTTTGAACTGCAGATCTTTTTTCCTTGCAGCTTACGTTTGACGTCAATAGCATTAGCTTCAGCCGACACTGAGAGCCAATACTATACCTACACGCCTTACTCCGGTTTCCTGTCTCTGCAAAGACTGCTGCGGTGTTTCGGATCATTGCCCTCCTGTAGTATCCACTTCAATTATGTCGAGAAACCAAATTTGGAGCCAGCCGCGGTGGTCTCGCGGTTCTAGGCGCGCAGTCCGGAACCGTGCGACTGCTACGGTCGCAGGTTCGAATCCTGCCTCGGGCGTGGCTGTGTGTGATGTCCTTAGGTTAGTTAGGTTTAAGTAGTTCTAAGTTCTAGGGGACTGATGACCACAGCAGTTGAGTCCCATAGTGCTCAGAGCCAACCAAATTTGGAATCGGCATTAAACATCTCTGATAAATTTGCATTATCTCCTGTGCCTTTAAATTATCGGCAAGGACGTGCAGATTTTCAAAATCTAATTTTGAAAAACACCCCCAAATTCGTATCTGCGGACATTGTATGAAGGGCAAATGTTCCGTCTGTAGGGTTGTGAAATAAGTAAGACGATATCTTTCACCGTTTGTGTGTAATACCGACCACACTCTTACTTGACAGACTGCATTAAGCTGGAAGCGCTTTTGGCGACCCCTGGTTAACTGTCTACTATGCCACACTATCCAAATAGACTAAACAAGTGTCGCCGGCCTCACTTTGACCCGCCAGACAGGGTTAACTTGTCTCGTCTCCACTGTCAATAATTAAAACCCATGTTGGCACTTGATGTCTTTCAGGTAAGATTCCTAAATTAGACCACTCTACTGCTGAAATTCACCGATATCAATTCATCAAAACCCCTTTAACTACTCAATTGCTTCTGCTGTTTATAATTACCTTAGTAAATACACGGGAACACAACTCAAAATCACCTAGGAAAATTCACTCCACAAAAACATCATTCTCAGATTTCTACATCTGGTCTACAGACCAGAGTAGTCCTAGCCAAGTTCTTCTCGTTCACAGAACCCGTACTGCCCAGATAGTTACTAGCTCCGCGTTTTCTCTGAGCTCTCAACTCACCGAAAACGTCCACAGTCATTACTCCGCAACATTCACAGCGACCTTCAGGAAAATATCTCAGTGGTAATCCACGCACGGCAACTCATTTTCGAATGACCAACTTTTGAGAATATCAACGGTCTCTATAAAATATATTAAAGCAGAAGAGAGAGCAGTCTTGACCGCAATAAAGTATTTATTGGCTTTGATAACCATTGTAGGGGAAATTGATGATTTTCAGACCATACTTCACCATGAGGGCAGGCGGTGGCAGTGAACGGAGCAGGTATCGTTGTTGACGTTTGTGGATTCAAGACGCCACCTCCGTTCACGGCCGCCGCCTTCCGTCACGGTGCAGTACGGCCTGAAGACCGAAATCGGTTACAATTGCCTATAAATACTTAATTGAGTCACGACATTTTTAAACTCAAGTTTGAAGCTTTTTCAAATATTTTGTCGGCTTCCATACCGCTAATTCCCTTGATCAAGGAGGATTGCTCACTCCATATGTTCCAAATGGTAACAACGTTAAAATGCAAACTCCCCCCCAGAGGGACCGCGACTTATTTGTTAACTTATTACCTAATTATACACTTGTTACCTGATGTTTTTAAACAGGTCGTACAATTTACAGTTTTCGTTTTTTGTAGTTTTTTTTCCTTTTTATCTACAAGACTTCGCAAAGAATAGCACTTCAAAAAAAATCATTTTAGGTTGATATATAAACGCAATATTGTTGTTTTAAGAAGAGTATAAAAGGATGATAGGATAGAAGAGAGATTTGTTAGTGCCATCTCCGATTGTCACTGGCGGTGAATGCCTCGGAATGGTTTCTTTGAGCTGTTGACCGCCAGTCGCAAGAAAGAGTTTGGTTAGTACTCTTAGTAGAGAGATAGTATTGTTATTCTTATGCAATAACTTTAGGTGCTGATCCGTGTACAAAATCTGGTGCTTTCTTAGCTAGATCGCCAGCTCCGTACACTTATTTTCAGTCACATCTCGCCTTCTTCCTCCTGTTTCTCGTCAGTGTCACTGTTTTCGCTAGTAGAGGGACCACTCAGCTTCGCAGTCAGCACTGTGACACACAGTCACCACAGAAGCATCAGTCAGACGAGGGCAGAGAAGTATCCCACTTAGGCTGTCTCGAGCAGCAACTCAGTGGATGCACTGCATGTGGTGCTCAGAGCATGCCAAATAGATATCACGATCAAATACAGAGCTGCAAGGCACTGGCTAAAGATGGGCAGATTGGACAAAGTACACACAGTAACCGTACCAATACAGACTAGACGTCTCCTTAACATTTTGCACTTGGATACAAGGCAGGGTGAGTAGGATGTAAGTGATTATGGACGTAGACTGAACAACTTCCTTCCCGGCATAAGAGAGTGGTTGAGAATGGAACATTTCGATCTCAGCCACGGTATGGTACATTTCTTAATCGGACAGGGACCTTATGCCGTACTTGCTTCGGCGGTACATATACTACAATTGGAACGATACATAGAAGTGTAGCATGGCCATTTGAACCTTATGCCACCAACTTAAACCGCATGAATCGCAGACAGACACCTACATGCACATGTGGGGAAGGAGGATCCCCAGAAAACACTGTCATCTGCGAGTAATACGCGAACAATAGTCATATACTACACTTAAGATTGCACACAAACAGACATACATATATACACAGCAATAAGAGGCGAAGAACAACTGGCACAACTAAATGAATTGACAAAGTGTATTTCAAAAACAACACATGATAAGTACCTATGGACATAACATAGCAGACATGCCTATGTGCAACGTAACTACGATCTCTGGAGAGCAGACGACGAGATTCACCACAGTGACAGTGAAAGTAGAGGGACTAGGCTGGCGTCAGCCATTTTGTTTGTGCGGGTTGCCTACATCAAAGACCGGTTTGCACTCAGGGACAAACCTACTGTTCTTATTTGTTTGACAGGTACATAACGTATTGTCTCCTCTGATTGACAGGGACTTCACCTATTGTTCTACTAAAAGGGTCTCTCCTTTTGATTGAAAGGCACTTAATCTATTGTTCCTCCACCCCTTCCCACTCCCTTCCCCCCCTCATAAAACCTCCCCCCTCACTGCTACAAGTAAATTTTCAGGTATGAGTTATTGTAATAACTCCTATCACTCTTATCAATTTGATTAACTACTTATTTAAATTAATCAATTACATAACCTCTCACCTACAGGTAAACCCCCTCCTATCCATCTTCCCCCCCTCCTCCCCTGGAAATAGCGGGAAGTTCTAATTCCATCAGGACAATGCAACACACCATGGCTACCTCCATCATCCTAAGAAAATGGCGGAGAATAGGGCACTTTGACTACCTCCAATAACCCAAGTCATCCGACCACCAACACATCCTAGGAAATGGCAGGAAGAGGTCTCGACCTGTGTTGACCTAGTACACGGTATTGCCACCAGAGGGCATTATCATCCATTCCACGACGTAATCCTGTATGGCGGTCTGGCGTGGGGGAAATGGCGGGAAGCAGTGTGGTCGCCATGGGGTCCATTGTCCAACATACCTACTATGCAGTAATGCCACCAGAGGGTGCTGTTGTCCACTACATAACATAATCCAAAATGGCGGAGGAAAATGGAGGGAAAGAGTGTGGTTGCAGTGGGGTCTGGAGTCCAGCTGACTTAGTAAATAGTATTGCCACCAGTGGGCCCTGTCATCCATTCTGTGATGTAACACAGCATGGCTGTCTTGTGGGGCAAATGACTGAGCCTGCACTGGGCTAATGGAGAGAGGAAGGTCTTTACTTTATTTATTTTGGAACAATTTGTTTAGGTATGGATTTTAGGATTTTAGATAGTATATTTATCACACTGATACAATACACACACTATAGCATGCTTGGGGTCTCGGCACATAGCCAACAGACCTATAAAATACTCATAAATTACCGAAATAACGATCTGCAGATATGCAAATAACTCCTAAATTACCGAAATATTTTCAGTACATAGCACACAGACATGCAAACTTCCCGTAAATAATGCAGTACGCTGATGTGCAGACACAACTTAAACTGTCGAAATAACGCATATCACAGCCTACATACCTGCTTGCAAAATAATGCAACAGACACACAAACCACGTGCACAGGCACCGCTCACCGTCCCCTGTCCACTGGACTGCACAGGATGCCACTGCGCACGCTCCCAGATATCAGGATGCACCAGCAGCCCCCACAAAGTGACGCAGCCATCAGCTGCCAAGCCTTGCACAGGTAACCACTGCTGACGTTACTGGACAGGAGCGAAGACCTATTTGCAGAGCGTAGACGCTCCAAGGGCACCCACATGTCGATGCCACTGTGAGCTGCCGCCAGATGGAAACCACGCCGCTGCTGCAGGTGAAAGTTGGGTCTATTTTCGGGTATACAGCTAGTGTTCTTCGAGTGTCATACTGACGTCACAGAACTCCAAGGCATGCTGACGCCGGTCCCATACATGAGACGTCTGTGGGCAGCACATGTGTTTACCATTGCTGATATGATGCCTGTGGATACTGACGTCACAGAATAGCACAGGGTTCATTGTTCCTAGCGATCCTAACAGGACATGTGAGCTGCATCTAGCCGAGCACGCGTACCCAGTGTGGCTGACGCACTGCGCGAGATGTTTTATCCTGTTATCAATATACATCTCAGAAACGTTAAACGTTCTCACCGCTAAAAAACCTGTGCAACCTCACGAAAACACCGTTAATTATAAAATCATTCTAGTTGTTTGGAAAGAGAGCACTCTCTGAGCTCAGACAGGGAGAAATCAGCAAACAGAATTCGGAGTACTTCCTTACAGAAGAGAATAAAATGGCCGGAATTTTCGGTATCCTACAGCTGCAGGTCTGGAGATAACCTAATGCCGCAATGGCGGATGAGTGACGGAATCCCTACCAGAGATGGATGGTCTGCTTCAACTTGTCTTTGAACACTTGCTTTCTCAGAACTTTCTGTATAAACCTTGCCTCCATTGAGCTGTGCATGACTCGTTTTCATCCCATTTATTGTTTGTCGTCTTCTCTTACGGTACTGCCACCTCTTTTTCTTATTCCATTTACTGGCGTCACTAACTTCCTGTCTTACCTGCCCGTGAGTGGCAGTAGCAGCGCTTATCGATAAGTGCACTGCCGTATCATCTCTGGAGCGACCGATAGTATTTCCGGATCGTCGTGTGTCTGGAGTTCAGTTGGGACCTCAGTC
Organism: Schistocerca serialis cubense; assembly: GCF_023864345.2. Lineage (NCBI taxonomy): Eukaryota > Metazoa > Arthropoda > Insecta > Orthoptera > Acrididae > Schistocerca > Schistocerca serialis. Next base: position 272,723,896 of record NC_064642.1, read on the forward strand.
GGGATGCAGCAGCAGTGAAGTTGGGGACGGAGCGCCAGTGAGGTGCGGAAAGCCAGTGCTCGCTGACCACTGGCGACACACATGAACTGTCTGACAGAAGGAGATTGGAGCGGGAACGACCGTTGGTTGATCGTTCGGTTGGTCATCTCATCGGGAGACGTTTATTCGCTCCTTTGACCGTTACTGGGCCTCGTCAGTTGGTCATCTTGCCAGACGTGGGTCGGTTCCTTCCTTATGCAGGTATGTTGTGGCCAATGCACAAGATTACCTCTGCATGGTTCTGAGGCAGTTTGCCCGTGTCGCCGTGTCTCTGAATTCCTAATGGACATCGATTTGAGTTAGGTTGGAGCTACAATCAGCGTCAGATAGCCAAGACTCGCTTGACGGTTGCCGACATAGGTAATTTCAGTAGGAACGACCTGTGTTGGTAGTTCGGTCGGTCATCTCATTGGACGACGTGTATTTGGTCGCCGACCGCTTGTGGAAACTCTCTGTGTGTCGAATTGATTTGTTCTAGTGTTCTACAGTGATTGCTTTTACAATTGTTCAAGTTCTTGTGCAAGTGTGTTTACGTGGAACCGTGTGTAGCGTCTGGGATTTCTACTGAGCAGATAATTGCTGTCTGCGTACTGGAGTAGGCAGTTTGTCGGTTGCAACAGAGGGAATTGATTAGGTTGTTGGTTGGTTCTTCAGCCATCCCTAGGTCGTGTTGCAACCTGATTGTTTAGTGTTAGGCTTTGCTGCCTATCTCACCTAAAGTGTTGTTAGAGTTTCCTCCCGTGGCTAACCCCTGGAACACTTCTGAGCACCAGTTTGTTGTTTGTAATTGTCATTTTATTTGGTCACAGGTACCGTGCCAGGCCTTCAGCCATGTATTAATATTGTCTGTTTTATGTTTAGTAAATGGCCTTCAGCTGAACTTCATAACAACTTTAAGATTAGGCCTTCAGCCGTGTTTCATTTAAAATTCTTGTTGCTCTGTATTTAGGCATTCAGCCGCGTGTGTCTCAGAATCTGTGGCTTTAATAGGTAAATCCATGTTTGTAAGGTCTCTCTTTAATTATCCTGAATTCTTGAAACGGCCTTCAGCCGTGTTCTAAGGTTGTCTTTAATTATTCTTGAGTAATTGTTTGGGCCTTCAGCTGACAAGATACTTCAAATTTTCGTAAGACGCCATTCTGTTGTACTCTGTGAAAGCTTATCTTTAAAGTCTCTCTTTTATTATGGTAAGAAAATTTTTTTAACTGGGCTTTCAGCCGAAGAATTGACTTGAATTTTCCATGCGAGGATTTTAAAGAGTTTACTTTGGTGATCTGAAATATTATTTCAGCCTTTAGCCAAGAAGATATTGTTACTGAAGTAAGGCCTTCAGCCGTTACTTTAAAAGCTGGTGTTTTAAAAGCATTTAAACTTATTATGGAGAAGTTTCTTGGGCCCTCAGCCATGAATTGATCGTTGTTGTTTTAAAGAGAAAACTGTACATTGGTCTGGGGAATAACGATTGGTGTGTTCCTGTATAACTAACTTTCCACAACCTGATTTTCTCTGCCCCGCGAAAGCAGATTTCATCCATCTTGTTCAAATCAGTTTGTATATGCTCCTACATCCCGGCACAAAGGATGTCTTGTGAATGAACAGATCATTATGATTGTATTTTGTACAGATCACCAGATTGCACCAACAATTAAACCTTGCAAAGTGGCCTACAAATCGCCAAATACAGAAAGACTCCTACTCAATCACACTGCTCTCCCACGGAGGACAGGAGCTTCAATATTAGAGCACAAAACAGATCTCCAACCAAGCAATATATCACCATGTACCGTGTCGATGTAGTAAACATACAATGCCGACCGCGGTGGCCACGCAGTTTAGGCGCTGCAGTCCGGAACCGCGCAACTACTACAGTTGCAGGTTTGAATCCTGCCTCATGTATGGATGTGTGTGATGTCCTTAGGTTAGTTAGGTTTACATAGTTCTACGTTCTAGGGGACTGATGACCTCAGATGTTAAGTCTCATAGTGCTCAGAGCCATTTGAACCATTTTAAAAATACAATTCATATCCGGTGCCATACAAAATCAGCCCTTTTACATCAGTCATACATATACTGCGAAGACAGACAGCACAATATATATATATATATATATATATATATATATATATATTTCCCTGCGAGGTCGGCAGTCATTCAACCCCGACGGGCGACCAGAGTGCCCTCTGCAGTCAGAAGTCACTCTCGAAACTGTTCTACAAGTTCGGGCTCGTTCCCCCTATGCACAAACGGATTACTGTTTCTGGTCCAGACCTGCTTGCTTGCTTGCTTTTCTACACCCATCTGCAGAATCTGGGATTACAAGAACACGTGTATTTTCACATGGTTTCCCATAATGTTATACCATTTTCGCGGTACTTCTCGATATCAAGCACACTCAGCAGCATCCTACCAATCACTCGCACAATATAATTCCGGAGATGTAGACTGGAAATTATTTCTCTACAAACCCGAAACTAGCCATGTGGGACATGCTGTAAACCACTGACTAACTAGAAACTTCTCACGTCTGCGAAGACATTTACTTGGAAACTCGAAAAAAATAGAGAAAACTGATATTTCTACTGTGAAATACCGATGTAGGTGAAGTAGCAAATTCCAAATGATACTTATTATTTGGAAGGTCAACTAAGGGGTTTCTCATGTCTAAGGAGCCAGCAGATGTGTCTTCCACATGCTAGATGCACACACCACTATCGATATTCTCTCAAGTAAATAAAGGCGCGAAATGTGCAGAAGCAGTCAACGAACAATTTACATGGGAGGGAATAACAGTCCAGCGCAAACGCACCTCCATATTCAATCTTCTCAAATTTCCACGCGCTCATGAAAGCTATCCAACACATACTAAGTATTAGTTCGCTATTCGGTCGTCTAGAGTTAAGTCATCAACATTCCTACACTACAACAGGTCTCTACATTCGGACAGCTCCTACCGTTAACGGGAAACGTGGATCATCCCCGCACAGGTCACCAGCGTTCCAAGCCAAGCACACAGAGGTAGAATCATCATCCTAAGAAACCGGTCACATATATATATATATATATTCCTGTACTTACAACTAAATGTTACGATCGCGGCCTCAATTGAACGACATTCGACAGTGAGCGAAGTATCAGAAATGTACCCTGTCGACGGCTGTGATTCTGGAAATAGAAATATCAGTACAATTCTTATGACTTGACGTACTCTTCCCTTTGCTATCATAGTACTCGTCGTCAAATCCATGCCTTCCTTACGAATGGACATAGTAATTTCCTTTGCATATGTCGGAACACAAACACATACTTTATAAGCTGATGCTCAAGGCGAACCTATCACCTACTAAGTATAATATCTCGTGAGTAACTGATCACTGGTGATATGAAATAATACTAATCAAAAACCAACGATGGGTGGAGATGTCTCATAAGCGTTTCTTGCATGTGCTACCACTGTGTCATAGGAAGAGTGGTTTAAAATCGCCTTACAAACCGCCAGATGATAAAAAACCCGATCTCCACAACTACTGTATATTACTGTCACAAGCGGTCTTGCTTCTACATGTGCACACAACTATCCACGTTAAAAGCTATACCAGCTCCATAAGTCCATGTATGGCATTACCTACGAATCACATCGTTTTTTCCACACAAATTCCGAGATGGTGATCGTCTGAGTGTATATTATCAGACCAGTAGTCCGGTTATATGTAGCCCACGATGCAACCTCGTCATAAAATGGCTGAATTTTGAAAGTGATTCGGCTAAGGAACGTTGTATGAAACAGCTATTTGCAACCCCCTCACGCCGCCGCCACTAGATATTTCTCCAGCATTTGTAATGTACTCTGTCTCGACACTATGTCAGAGGTTCTGCGATATATCCACTGAGTTATAGGCGATGACTGATTGAGAAGGATCATAAACAGTAGTAGATGGTGTGCTGATCGAGGTCGTAAGAAACGTACACTAGGTTTTCAGATCTCTAGGGCTACGATATCTGCTAGAAATTATGTATATGATTTGGGATCAAGTCTTCCCATTCAACCACCTATCTGCGTTGGATCCTGTGTAGAATACCTGTAATGATTACAGCTATCTGCGACACATGCACTCACGCAAACATAACAGAAAACAGAGCGGACGCTCTGCAAATTTGGAACATGTGGGGTGGAGGCGACTGGATACAATCTACTACAGTGCTATACTATACCTCCCGATCACTGCATTTGCGCTAGGTGTTGTCAGCTGTACTACATTTACAAGCAGTTTTAGTACAGGGAAAGAGACGTTCGGTCATGATCGCATTGGTAGAACTGACATTAAAAAAATCGATAAAATTATGGAAAGTACGTATATATTGATGGAATATACACCGAAATGCGGGGAAATTGAGGAAGTACTTGCATGTCTTCTGCTTGTTGCAGAACAATTTGTACATGGGAACAAGCATGCGACAGCAAGAGGTATCCGAGAAAACATCGACATGGAAGCGAAAGGAACCAGGGAAACATTTCTTGTTTTGTGTGGCACTATCACGTCACAGGCCTACAGCACCTTCTTGCTTCCCACTGTTGCAAGCAATTCAGGGATGGCGATTGCATCTTTCAACACGATCGAGCACCTGTTAGTAATGCACGAACTGTGGCGGAGTGGCTACACGACAATAATAGCCCTGTACTGGACTGACCTGCACAGAGTCCTGACGTGAACCCTATAGATCATCGTTGGGATGTTTTGGAATGGCGACAACGTGCCATGTCTCACGGACGACATCGACACCTTTCTTCAGTGCAGCACTCCGTGAAGAATGGGCTGCCATTCCCCAAGAAATCTTCCAGCATCCGACTGAACGTATTCCTGCGAGAGTGGAAGCTGGGAAGCTGTCATCAAGACTAAGGGTGGGCCAACACCGTATTGAATTCCAGCATTACCTATGGAGGGCGCCACGAACTTGTAAGTCATTTTCACCCAGGTGTCCGGATACTTTTGATCACATAGTATATGTGTATCTAAAACGCCTGTCGATAGCATCTCGTCGCTGTTTCCACTTCCGAGGGCTCAGAGAATACATACAGATGCCTAGAAAGTAGTGTCTCCCACCAAAGTACGAGGGCCTAGTAAGACATTTCGCCTGAATCTATGTATTCCACATCACGTAGCTGTCATGCGTTTTATTCTAAAAGACGATTCTCAGCCGCATTCTACAAGGGCAATGAAGGTGCTCCACAGTGTTTTCAATGGGATGAGTCTGATTATTCACAATACAGCCCGTAATTCTCTACATCTCAGTTTGATCTCTTCTCACACGAACCTCTGGCTATGAAGACAACAATTTGGCACAAACAACGAGCTGTAGGCCAGCGTAGAGAATTGTAGAAGCTCTTCTGTAAAGTTTGGAAGGTAGGAGACGAGATACTGGCAGAAATAAAGCTGTGAGCACGGGGCGTGAATCGTGCTTGGGTAGCTCAGTCGGCAGAGCACTTGCCCGCGAAAGGCAAAGGTCCCGAGTTCGAGTCTCGGTCCGGCACACAATTTTTAATCTACCAGGAAGTGTCATTATTTCTTTTTTTGAGACATTTCGGAGCCAGTGCCAAATTCCAAATAATTAAATTCTTAGTTTGCTCGTATGCAAAAATAAAGCTGTCACTCGACTTAAGGTATCAACTCCCTACACTTTCCATTTTCGGTTAGCTCCAGAACAGACGGTGAACGCTTCTATAAAATTTCAGATCTTGGGAATAGGGACCTGGATGTAGGCGTGCACACCTCAATATGTATAGTATCTTCTTGACGGTGGTTTTTAATGTCATATGACAATAACTTTCTAAAATGATACACATATACTAAGTCTCTGTACTGCCAGAATGGGCATAAATTATCCAGCTTGTAAGTTGATACTTTTCAGTCTATTGTACTGTATATTCACATCTTATTTCCGAAATTTCGCCTCAATTGCTGTGATTTTCTTCTCAAAATGTTGTGTGTTTCTCAGAAAATTCAGCTAGTGAATGGGAAAAATTTCTTAAAATAAATAATATCCCGCGGAGAAGACTTCTGCAATGCCTGCGGAAATAAACATTAAAGACAACTCAGCTAGCAGATCCGGTAATCTTCTTTATTTCACTTTAACGAATTTTGTGCTTTGGTACTTCTTCGAACGGCTAAATATAATTTTAACGTCATAAGTTTTTGTTATATTTTAAATCCCTTAATTTACTCTGCCCTTTTTATATAGTGTAACGCATAGTGCGTCGGGTTGCGAGAAAGGAAGATTACACTGGATTCGTGCCTCCAAGGAACACCTCTATGCTTGATGTATGCAATATCTGAGTGTTGATTTTTGGCGCATTTTCGCGACCTTCTAGGAAAACTCCATGCAGATTTATTACTTAGCCGTAAAAGTGCAATACACAAACAGTTCATAAACAAATACTCATACACATAACATAAAATAATTTTTACGCACACTATATCTCATACCTGCGTGATTACTAGACGTGAAATTAATTCTTTCTGGAGACAGTTAGTTTAAATGTTTTCTCATGACATGACTGGTTTCGGGGCACTAATTTCAATATTTAATGTTGAAAAGGTGATTAATGAATCTTTGCGATTGAGACTAGATATTTCCAAACTTCTAATGCCGTGCGAAAAGATTTGAATATTGCATGGGTGTAGAGAATGAGTTCCACAACAAAGGTTATATAGCTGTCAGAAATGTGTCTTAAAACAAAGTGATTGTTTTGCGACAAAATTGGCATTCAGCGCAGAAGTATAACAGCGAAAAATCGAAGTGGTAGAGTATCCATCATTTGCAGTTTCTGATAAACTGGAGAAAAGCTCGAAAGAAGAAAGCAGAATGCTAGTAAAAGAAAACATAGTCTGATTTTCTGTACCGTTGTTATCGCTCTGTGTGTGTGTGTGTGTGTGTGTGTGTGTGTGTAGTAATAAAAGAGTCGAAGAAGAAACGGTCGTTGGAACCATGACAATGAAACTTAGTTAACGAATTTCAATAAAAACGCTTGGGAGTATGTTGTTTGAGAAGTGTGTATTATACCAAAAAGTGGTGAACTACTCTCAACAGTAGTGACAATTAACCCTTGAACCTTTAAGCTGTGCAGTAAGTATAATTTTTATGCCCCAAAAATTAACAGAAAAACCTAATATCACCGGTTAAGATTCGTAGATATAGTCTCACGCACGCTCATAATCCAGAGCGACTGAGAAGTGGGTTTGCAAAGCTACTATTAGAGTAGTAAATAATGAATAACGATTTATCAAAGAGATAAAGAATTCAACTAGTGTTAGATTTCTGCATATAGCGTCTAGCTGTGAAAATGAGAATATTTCCATAGTTTTGAAATCGATGAAAGAAAGTTGAAAGGAGTAATATGTCATCAGATTCAGCACGTAATTTATAGACAACATTGCTACCTATTGTAATATATTAGGTCACTTCACAATACATTTACGACTTTAAACAGAGTGTAACTCATTCACATTTTAGGAGAGGATGATAAACTAACCTACCGTATTTCAGATAGTAAGGATAATGTTGGTCATTATATTCATCTTCCAATTAATCAAGTTTTGGCAAACTATCAGTTTCCATTTTAGTGGGTGAACAAATACAGTACGTTGCTTAAAAGCGGTGTAATCGCGACTAAATGGTGCACAAATGTAGCCAGAAATGCCGTAATTTGCCTAACCACTTCACCTGAACTTCAGCAAAGCAAATAATGAAATGAGCTCACCCAATCCTTTAATCACTTTAGAAACTCCACACCAGTCCAACACGTCTTCAGACGAAACCTCCATTTTCCCAAGTCGCAAAAAGGAATAGAACTCCCCGGATACGCAACCAAGGGCAAATTCTGTTTCAAACAACGACCACACCCGACGTCACAAATAGCGGAGGCTTCGTGTTGGTCGAAAGACAAACTGACATGCCACAGATACGAATCGACGTTGGCGACTACGCAAAGGAGTTCCTCGAAAACTTATATCGATCAATCGAAGCTGAGTACAGCTGATACACGCAAGGTATTGCATACATAATTGTCACGATCCGCTGAAATCTAATTTTAATGGGATTTAATGAATTCTCCTAATGAACAAGCTATTATCATGTTTAGAAAACCGTTTCAGCCGTTTTTGCGATTATCCATCATCAGGTTAATGTTCGTATCTTATACAGCAAAAATTCATCCTGTGTTTAAAGCCAATTTGTCAGGAAGATCATTGTAATCTCTATTAATTGGATAGCAGGAAAGGGAAGATAGCTGTTGACGATCTCGATTGACAGTGGTTTTCACTTCCTGTTTGCTGATATTCGTAATTGAGGGATAATTGTAACGAAGCACCAAACGGGAGATAACGAGGGAATCTGGACTTTCTTGTGAAGAAACTATTCCTGTTGACGGTTTGGTGTGTGGATCGTCTTCTTCAGGACACCCTTAGTATAATTTTGAACTTTAATCATGGATGGTTAAATATTTCCCTTTTTGAAGTAGGGAATCATCGTGTTTACTTAAAGTAACAACCAAGGAAATTAGAGGGTTATTTGTATCGTGCGAAGTGAATATTTACTTAGATTCGTTGTTTCGTTTTTGGCTGAACAAATTATTGTTTTCCGGCACGAATATATATAGATGTGACGAATTTTAGCTCTCAATAAAATTTTGGTAGGTTGGTTTCGAAGTTACCAATCATTCACAAACTCAGAGCAGTACCATACAGTAGTATCCTGTTTTATTCTGCGATCTGAATGAATACCCACAAACCATAGAAAATGATGAGAGTTTGGGGTTTACTGGCATAGTCAACATGTTTGACTTACCTTCTTGTTTCTGCAGAGATCCATCTGTAGTGATAGTGGCTGTTGGTTTCAAAATCTCGTACAACTACTCCAGTAGTATTTTTATTTGCTCGTAGGAGTCTTGCATGTCTGCATGAATGTCAGAGCTTATTGCTTTCCCTAGAGTATCCATCCCATCCTCTTTAACAAAGATATTGCTGATAATAAGGGATACCCACCCCTCTCTTAAGGAACCATGTTAAGATTATTCTTAGTGTATGATGTGTCAGTTGAGACGAGAGGGAGTATCTGTCAAGGTAGTAGACGTTTGTCTTATGGAACGTAATTCACTCTTCGTTTTCTACCCCCCACCCCCTTCCCCTGCCACGTGCACGTTACCACGTTCATTAATCCCCTTTGAAATCACACATGGAAAGAGCAATGCTCGAGAAATGAATAAGTAACATTTAACAAAACACACTTCCTCGATGATCGCACTGAATTCCATTTATTAATTTACGTTGCGCCAATTTCAAATAATTAATGGGATCCTTTATAAGTAAACGTTCGTAGAGCTTCTGGTTGGCAATTCACGCAGTGGAAACGGGATGTACCCTAAGGTGACAGATGTAATGGGGTAAGCGATATGTTCGTGTGCTGTACTGGTGTTTATGTACTGGTGCCGCAAGAAGATGCAAATAACGTGGATTATTTCGACGCGTGTGGCTCTTTCACCTGTACCAATTCAAGCGTTTAATTTTACACGTCCACGGTCTCTCGCTACGATTACCCCTGTAACAGTCAAAGTTGATTGGTGTATTAAGTCTCCTTTGCATAATGTGTATTTACCTCGTCTTTCTTGAAGGAAAGGGTGTACCATCCAACTCCGTGATAAAGAATGCGGTTTATTTATATCATAAATGTTTCCGTGTTTTTCGGAGTTTGGAAGCTGTTGTGCATCCACTTATCATTTTCAGAATGAAATTTTATAAATGAAAGAAAATAGCCCATTTTCCAGAAGATATATTGTAAACACCTTTACACAAATATGTATTGTTGTCTAACATACAAGCAATACGTCCATTCAGAATCACGGACGGGAAGAGACAGATTGTTGAAAAGTGAAAAATCAGCTTAAGGAAACATTAGAATACAGGTATATGTTCATCTTTATATTCATACGTATCTCTGATTGGCGCGGGCATGTTTATATTGCGTCTTTTCCCCGCACAGTGTTCCAGTACTTTTTACATTACATATACTTTATGGCTAAACCAAAATACGATCTGTGACAATACATATAGCTGTAGTTTGCGTGCACAAGCTATTAAAGGCAGTACATTGGCGAAGCTGTCATTTGTGCACGAATAATTCACGTGAAAAGGTTTCCGACTTCATTATGGCCGCACTACGATGATCGACAGACTCTGAGCGCGGAATGGTAGTTGTAGCTAGACGCATGGGACACTCCTTTTCAGAAATCGTTAGCGAATTCAATATTCCGAGATCCACACTGTCAAGAGTGCGCCGAGAATAGCAAATTTTAGGAATTACTTCTCACCACGGACAACGCATTGGCCGACGGCCTTCACTTGACGACCGAGAGCTGAGGCGTTTGTAAGGAGTTGTCAGTGCTAACAGATAAGCAGTACAGCGTGAAGCAACCGCAGAAATCAGTGTGAGGCGTACGACGATCGTATCTGTTAGGACAGTGCAGCGAAATTTGGCGTTAGTGGGCTAAGCCAACAGACGACCGAGGCGAGTGCCTTTTCTAACAGCACAAAGTCACCTGCAACGCTCTTCTGGGCTCGTGACCATATCGGTTGGACCCTAGACAACTGGGAAACGGTGACCCGGTCAGTTGAGCCCCGATTTCAGTTGGTAAAATATGATGGCAGGCTTCGAGAGAAGTGTAGACCCCATGAGGCCGTGGACCAAAATTGTCAACAAAGCACCGTACAAGCTGGTGGTGGCTCGATAATGGTGTGGGCTGTGCTTACGTGGAATGGACTGTGTCGTCTGATCTAATTGAACCGGTCATTGATTGGAAAAGGTTATGTGCGGCTACTTGGGAGGATGAGCTGCGCCCGAAACGCGTCAATGGAATTTTTTTAAGAACAGATATGTCGTTGTTAAGCGAACCACTACACCAGTATACAAGGTGTGCTCGCTTATGGCACGCTCCGTCACGTCGTTCCGTACTATACTGTACCACTGAAAGTCAACAATGACTGAACATCGCAAGGAATGTGGCAAAACTATACTATTTTGGGAAGCTCCCGTACTGAATAGTCCACTTATGTTTAAGGGGAAGAAATGAGTGACGACTGAAGCGAAGCAGTTTGCGAAGATCAAATGTGACGAGTCACAAACCTTACCATTGCCTTGGCTGCCGGGAATATCCACCGTACGGGCCGAAACCGATCGCGAGGACGTCCCATCAGCAGCAGCAGTATACATACCAACGCAAGGCCCACAACACAATCATTTGTCTCTGTGGCCGTCTGGTATACCTGGAGAAGAACGCTGCTCTGCCTTGCCCTCATTCACCGTCACAGCGAATAGAAATATAATACTGAGAAAAAAAGTCTTTCCCTCAAAGCGGTACAGACTACGATTACACAATTCCTCACAGGCTTAGCTAATGGCACAAATTCCTCAACCTACTTCCTCCTGGAGAGAACTCCAACCCAAATCTCGCGGCATCTGGTAGACTTCCAGAGTCTCGCTCGTCAGAGGCTCAGTGAAGTCTGTTTCACTCCTAAGAGACCACTGTAGCCTGTACATGAACATTATGTCAACTTCGAAATAAAAAACACTATTCAAAAATATGCCAGTCTAGGAGACCGTCAGTATCTTACAGGGATGTGTAACATCTGGCATCCGACAGCTCGAACCACTGTCTCCACCTGCTTCAAGTGGAAGGAAAGTTGTACGAACAGACGAATGGCCCAGCATGTGGTCCCCACTCGCGACTATAGGACATTTTATGCAGACCCTACAAGATTCAGACCTCCAGCTTAGACCGTCACGTCCCAAATGCTGGCTCGCTTTAGTACATAACTAGCTCCTTCGTCATATGGCCACACGGGGGAGATTTTGTACATCTCCAACTCAGACAGCAGCACGTCAGGATCGAAACCACAGAAGAAACGGATAATAACAGCTTGCTTTCCGCTCTCCATGTGTAAGTGTATAGTAATTTTATTAGTTCAAGGCGTGTACAGGATAACTTCTTATACTGATACACTCCTGGAAATTGAAATAAGAACACCGTGAATTCATTGTCCCAGGAAGGGGAAACTCTATTGACACATTCCTGGGGTCAGATACATCACATGGTCACACTGACAGAACCACAGGCACATAGACACAGGCAACAGAGCATGCACAATGTCGGCACTAGTACAGTGTATATCCACCTTTCGCAGCAATGCAGGCTGCTATTCTCCCATGGAGACGATCGTAGAGATGCTGGATGTAGTCCTGTGGAACGGCTTGCCATGCCATTTCCACCTGGCGCCTCAGTTGGACCAGCGTTCGTGCTGGACGTGCAGACCGCGTGAGACGACGCTTCATCCAGTCCCAAACATGCTCAATGGGGGACAGATCCGGAGATCTTGCTGGCCAGGGTAGTTGACTTACACCTTCTAGAGCACGTTGGGTGGCACGGGATACATGCGGACGTGCATTGTCCTGTTGGAACAGCAAGTTCCCTTGCCAGTCTAGGAATGGTAGAACGATGGGTTCGATGACGGTTTGGATGTACCGTGCACTATTCAGTGTCCCCTCGACGATCACCAGTGGTGTACGGCCAGTGTAGGAGGTCGCTCCCCACACCATGATGCCGGGTGTGGGCCCTGTGTGCCTCGGTCGTATGCAGTCCTGATTGTGGCGCTCACCTGCACGGCGCCAAACACGCATACGACCATCATTGGCACCAAGGCAGAAGCGACTCTCATCGCTGAAGACGACACGTCTCCATTCGTCCCTCCATTCACGCCTGTCGCGACACCACTGGAGGCGGGCTGCACGATGTTGGGGCGTGAGCGGAAGACGGCCTAACGGTGTGCGGGACTGTAGCCCAGCTTCATGGAGACGGTTGCGAATGGTCCTCGCCGATACCCCAGGGGCAACCGTGTCCCTAATTTGCTGGGAAGTGGCGGTGCGGTCCCCTACGGCACTGCGTAGGATCCTACGGTCTTGGCGTGCATCCGTGCGTCGCTGCGGTCCGGTCCCAGGTCGACGGGCACGTGCACCTTCCGCCGACCACTGGCGACAACATCGATGCACTGTGGAGACCTCACGCCCCACGTGTTGAGCAATTCGGCGGTACGTCCACCCGGCCTCCCGCATGCCCACTATACGCCCTCGCTCAACGTCCGTCAACTGCACATACGGTTCACGTCCACGCTGTCGCGGCATGCTACCAGTGTTAAAGACTGCGATGGAGCTCCGTATGCCACGGCAAACTGGCTGACACTGACGGCGGCGGTGCACAAATGCTGCGCAGCTAGCGCCATTCGGCGGCCAACACCGCGGTTCCTGGTGTGTCCGCTGTGCCGTGCGTGTGATCATTGCTTGTACAGCCCTCTCGTAGTGCCCGGAGCAAGTATGGTGGGTCTGACACACCGGTGTCAATGTGTTCCTTTTTCCATTTCCAGGAGTGTAAATAGTCGCACGTCACTTTTTACCATCACGCAAGAAGAAGGACTCAAACCCGCATGCTACACAGCTTGACTAAGAGGATACCCTGAATTGTGATGTAAGGCTCTAGAAGGAGGTTTTGCATAAATATATATCCTATTTCAGGACCATTGTCTGCGACAAGAGAAGAAAGTTGTATTGTATCACAACAAAAAACAGAAAGGGAGAAATAGACGAAACAAAACCTCATGGAATGACTACAGCCGGGTTTCACTGAACGATCGGGAAAGTTCTTCGCCGAATAGGCATCAGGACGGTCTGCAGAAACAGCAACGAAATAAGATATGTGCTAGGCTCCAATGAAGTGTCTGTGGAAAAGGTACACACGCATGACATCCAGGAAATGAGCCTTTTGTTGATTACAAGCAGGCTTTTGATTTTTTTGACGGAAGGACAATATTTCGAGAATTTCGTGTGAAGTACAAATTAGCAATTCTCGCTCGTAAAACACTTAAATACAGTATTGAAACTGACATTTATGGGAGCAATAAACACTAGGGTGCAGAAAGGTGATAGCCCATCACCAGTTTTTTCTAATAATATTCTAGGAAAGTAAAATGAGTATTTGGAATCAAGAAATTAAGTGTATAATAATTCACCAATGGATTGCGAAAATTAAAGAAAAGAAGTGGAATAAACTCTGTTGTATTTAAAGATGACTTTACTGTAGCTACGTCTTGAAAGTGTGTCATCCGCCATAATGAAAATTAATCTCTTATAAAAAGTTGAACAAACATTAAAAACGCACCGAAACTTCTTAAACAGGTACTGATCAAATGGAGATCGCTAAAAAGTTAAATATCTGGGACAGGTGATCCAAGAAAATCGTTTGAGAAAACTTGCTACAGAAGAAGGGATACATAAAATGTGAAAAGAAATTTACAGCAAAAACACCTTCCTAAAAATACAAAGTAAGGCATTACAGTACAGTAGTCTAGCCAGAATATCTGTATCCCATAGAATCTGTACTGTTAAACTATCTAGGGCGTTCAATAAGTAACATAACACATTTTTTTTTCTTGGCCAATTTCGTTCAAAAAATGCAGAATTTGTTGCTGGACGTCGTGAAATATCCTTGCTTCAACCCCTGTAGTTTCATAAAGTTCCGATACGTGTTGGAGCTATATGTACCCTTCAAAATGGCTTCTGTAGCCGAGATGAGTTCCAAGCACAGGGTTGTCATTAAGTTGTTTTGATGGAAAACCATAGCATCATAAATATACTTAGGCTCTTGCAAAATGTCTACAGAGACCAGTCAGTGAAGGAAAGCACAGTCAGTCTTTGGAAGAGGCGTCTTGGTTCATCTCAAAACGGTCGCGCAGACGTGGCCGATCTCCCGCCTGCTGGCGGCTACACATATTGTGACTCGTGCATATTAGATTGTGCAGACACACTCATTCCAAGTGACTGACAGATGGCAGTCAAGTACCTCGCTGTACAACTGGACGTCTCTGTTGGCAGCGCTGACACACTCGTCCACCATTTGGTGTACTCCGAGGTCTGTGTCCGCTGGGTTCGTCACCGCCTATAAAGAACAACGAAGGAACATCTGTGCGAAACTTCTTGCTCGTCACGAGGTTGACCTGAAATATTTTGTCGAATGCCATACCACGTTTCCTCCGAAGAACAGGTTCAAAGATTCACCGTAAGCCGGTAAAGTCATGACAACGTTCTTCTGGGTCACTGAAATACTCTGTTTGATGTCCTCCCTCATGAGCAACCATCAACTTGCTACCCTCCGGAAATTGAAGAAGTAACTCCATCGTGTTCATTGCCACTCAAATGCAAGCGAATTTCTCCGTGATAACGCAAGTCTGCACACCTGAAAGGATTACATAAAACCTCACAAAACTTGCACCTTCCGATTCTCATCTGTTTGGCCTAATACAGGATGCACTCTGTGGTTAGTACGTAGATGATGAGGAAGTTATTGATGCAGAAAGATGTTTGCAGCAACGCCTATCATCAGAGTGATACCTGGCGGGCATACGTGCCCTCCGAGTAAGGTGGCGTACGGCCGTCGAACTGAACGTAGATTACGTTGAGGAACGGGGATTCCTAGCCAAAAGAGTGGGGAATAATATGGTGCATTGGAATCCTGAATAAAACCGACCTGTGTTACTTGTTGAATGCTCCTTGTATAATTTAGTAAATTATTAATACTAGAAGGGAAAGCACTAGGATATTATTAGGCCCACGAAACATTATGGAAGGTTGTAGTGATTATGGAATTAATCGAAACCTAATAAACGTATCGGATGTAATAAAGAAACGAGGAATGGTGAGTTTTGTATAGTTATATCAATCCAAGATAGTAAGTAACCAAAAAGACCTCAAGGTATTCTATGAGATAAGAAGGCAAGAAGAAATTGGATCCACGAAGTTTTTAGATAAGGAAATGCAAAGTTGGAAGAAACAACGGTCAGGGAACTGCCGCCAACAGACTACTGTACGAGGAGTATAAAGCTACACTATGTAAGAAACCAAACACAACGCTAGCCCAGTGGTAAATTCATTGCCCAGGTAGCTTGCGACAACGACCGAAACAATTTTTAAGCAATTTGACGACACAGTCAGAGAAACCTACCCTCGCATAAACTGTATTAAGCTGTCTTAGTATAAGTGACAGCAGAAAACAAAATGGTTCAAATGGCTCTGAGCACTATGGAACTTAACATCTGAGGTCATCAGTCCCCTAGAGCTCAGGACTATTTAAACCTAACTAACCTAAGGACATCACACACATCCATGCCCCAGGTAGGATTCGAACCTACGACCGTAGCGGTCGCGCTATTCCAGACTGTAGCGCCTATAACCGCTCGGCCACTGCGGCCGGCCAGCAGAAAACAGTCACGACGTTTGGAAGTAACCGATTGTAGACTGAGATGTATATGCATTCACTGCGGGGGGTACACACAGACCGTCGTACGAAGTACTTTTGAACATGTTTTCTAAAATCTGTCTTGAGCAGCTAGTTCAGCTGCCAGTACGTTATGGAAATATCTTAGACCTTTTACCTACAAATTGATCATACCTTATCGACAACGTCAGAAACAGAAAAGGAGATTAGCAATCATGATATCGTTTTAGCAATGATGGTTACGAAGGTTAATGAGTCGATTAAGAAGGATAAGAGAATTGTTGTTAGTATCTCAGTTCCAGTAGGATGGACGTAGAGGAGTCATGGGCAAAGTATAATCTGACTGTAAATCGTGGTCTGCTGATTTATGTCCCTATTAAGTGGATTGTGGGCGAAAAGACTCACCATTATTTAATAACGAGATTCGCAGAATGCTGAGGAAGCAGAGGCTGTTCCACTCTCGATTCAAAAGAAAACGTTCCGGCCGAAGTGGCCGTGCGGCTAAACGCGCTGCAGTCTGGAACAGCAGGACCGCTACGGTCGCAGGTTCGAATCCTGCCTCGGGCATGGATGTTTGTGATGTCCTTAGGTTAGTTAGGTTTAACTAGTACTAAGTTCTAGGGGACTAATGACCTCAGCAGTTGAGTCCCATAGTGCTCAGAGCCATTTGAACCATTTTCAAAAGAAAACGCGCAAGGACGACAAGTATAGTTGAGATTCGTGAATGTGTGATAAGATCTGGCAGAGAACCCGAGGAAATTCTGCTCCTTTGTGAAATCGCTATGTGGATCTGAGGCTTCCACGCAGTAACTCTTTGACCAGTCTGGTGTGATACCTGAAAGTAGCAAAACGAAAGCCGAAACTTTAAATTTCACGTTCTAGAAATCGTTTAGGCAGAAGAATCGTACAAGCATGCCGTCGTTTGACCATCCAACTGACTTCCGTACGGACAAAATCCCTGGTGTACCACGTGAAATGGTTAAAATAAAATAAATCACCAGGTCCGGGTGGAATCCCAGTTCGATTTGTCAAAGAGTGGTCTACAGCTTTGTCCCTTTACCTATTTACCTAGCTTCATTTATCGTGAACCTCCCGTCCAGTGCATAGTCCCAAGCAACTGGAAAAAACGCAGGTAAGTCTTGTGTGTAAGAAGGGTAAAAGAACAGATTCGCAAAATTACAGACCAATATCGATAACATCGGTTTGCTGCAGACACCTTGGACACATTCTCAGATCGAATACAATAAATTTCCTCGAGACTGAGAATCTTACATCCACGAATCAGCATGATTTTAGAAAGCATCGCTTCTGTGGGTCTCAGCTTGCTCTTTTTTCACATGATATACTGGGAATTATGAACGGAGGGCAACAGGTAGAGTCCATATTTCTAGACTTCTGGAAAGCTTTTGAAACGGTGCCCCATTGTAGGCTGTTAAAGAAGGTAGTACATATGGAATGGGTTCGCAGATATGTGAGTGGCTCGAAGACTTGTTAAGTTATAGAACCCAGCATGTTTGAGTCAATGGCGAGTTTGCATGAGAGACAAAGGTATCACCATGAGTCCCCCAGTAAAACGTGATACGACCGTTATTGTCCTTTAAACACAATATTATTTGACGGACAGGATGAGAAACAATCCACGATTGTTTGCTGATGGTGCTGCGGTGTCGAGGTTGAGTGGTTATAGCAGGGTAAAAGATGACAGACAAAATTTCTAGTTGGTGTGATGGATGCTGTAAATGACGAAAAATACGAATGTGTAGGAAATAGAAACCGGTAATTACGGACACAGCACTAGTATCTTTCTGCTTGACATAGTCCCGTCGTTTAAAAATCTTGGCGTAACGTTGCAAAGCGATATGAAATGGAACGAGCATGTGATGATTGTGGTAGGGAAAGTGAATGGTCGACTTCGGTTTATTGGGAGAATTGTAGACAAGCGTGGTTCATCTACAAAGGAGGCTGCATATACACTGAAGCGCCAAAGAAAATGGTATACGCATGCATATTCAAATACAGAGCTATGTAAACATGCAGAATAGGTGCTGTGGTCGACAATACCTCTATAAGGAAAGTGTCTGGCGCAGTTGTAAGAACGGCTACTGCTGCTACAATAGCAGGTATCAAGATCTGAGTGAGTTTGAAGACGGTGTTACAGTCGGCGCACAAGCACACAGTATCTCTGAGGTAGCGATGAAGTGGGGATTTTCCCGTACGACCTTATCACGAGTGTACCGTGAATATCAGGAATCCGGTGAAACATCAAATCCCTGATATCGCAGCGGCCGGAGAAAGATCCTGCAAGAACGGGACCAACGACGACAGAAGATAATCGTACAACGCGACAGAAGTGCAACCCTTCCGCAAATTGCTAAGGATTGCCATGCGGGGTCATGAACAAGTGTCAGCGTGCGAACCATTCAACGACGCATCAGCGATATAGGCTTTCGGAGCCGAAGGTCCACTCTCGACAAACTCATGAATCCATGGACCATGCAGGGGATTGTTCAACCTGCTGGAGGCTCTGTAATGGTGTCGGTCGCGTGCAGTTGTTGCGATATGGGTCCCCTGATACGTTTACATACGACTCTGACAGGTGACACGTAAGTAAGCATTCCGTCTGACCACCTGCATCCATCCGTGTCCATTGTGCATTCCGACGGATTTGGGCAATTCCAGAACGGCAATGCAACACCCCGCACATCCAGAATTGCTACAGAGTGGCTGCAAGAACACTGAGGTTAAACGCTTCCGCTGGCCACCGAACTCCTCAGACATGAACATTAAGGAGCATATCTGGGATGCTTCGCAACGTGCTGTTCAGAAGAGATCTCAACTCCCCCGTACTCGGATTCATGGTGTCAGATCCCTCCAGCAGTCAATAATTCAAGAACAGTCTTAATCGCATTTATTATTGTTATAAAATCGCCAACCGGTTTCAACCCGACGTAGGGGTCATCTTCTGGGCGTTTACACCCTTGGTCGACTACTGGTGGTGTCACTCCTGCCTACATAACTGCAGACATCACTATACTCCCTGTCTCCTTTTACAGTGGTCAGCTCCCCATCACACGGGGTGTCCTGATGCTTCCGATGAGACAGTGTACGAGGTAATTACGCGACGTATAGATCCGGCGATTAAATAGCGGAACGTTTATAGAACAGACCGGATGAAGTGTCATCATTCACAGAGCCTCCAGCAGCTTGAACAGTCCCCTGCAGGATCCGTGGATTCATGAGTTTGTGTCCTGCCGTTATGAGACCACCAGCAGTCTACCAATGGTCTAAGCGCCCAGAAGATGACCCCTACGTCGGGGTGAAACCGGTTGACGGTATTATAACAATAATAAATGCGATTAAGACTGTTCTTGAATTATTTATTAATCATACTAATCGCTGCTTCTCTCCACAACCATGTTGTCCAAAAACCCTCCGGCGGTACTTCAGAGATTATTCGAGTCCAAGCCACATCGTGTTGCGCCACTTCTGCTTGCTCGCGGGGGCCCCTCACGATATAAAGTTGGTGTACGAGTTTCTTTGGCTGCCTCTTCGGTGTAGGATGATAGGACTACTCGTTCTTAAGTATTTCTCGAATGCTTGGAATTCGTTCCAGGACAGATTAAAGAAAATCCAAGCAATTCAGAGGCAGGCTGGTAGATCTGTTACTGGTAGGTTCAAACAACACGCAAGTACTACCAACTTGCTTCGGTAACATAATTGGGAAGCGCTGGAGGGAAGGCGACGTTCTTTTCAAGGAACACTGTTGAGATAATTTACAGAACCGGTATTTGAAGCTGACTGCAGACCGATCCTACTGCCTCCAACATACATTGCGAGTAACGACCAGGGACAAAAGACACGAGAAACGAGGACTCATACGGAAGTATATAGATAGTCGTCTACTCTTCGCTCTGTTTGCGAGTGGAACAGCAAAGGAAATGTTTAGTAATGGTATGGAGTGCCCTCCACCATGCGCTGTACGGTGGATCACAGGATATCTACGTAGACGTAGATGAGCAGAAACGTACCTGGTCGCTGTAATGCTGCAATTAGTTAAGCGAATTTAACAGTACGAAAGCTTTGCTTGATAGACCGCAGCATCGCAACTCACGAGAACGTAATAAAAACAGCTTTGACCGAGCGTTGTAATTTTCCACGTAAAACTGTAACAAAACGACAAAGAGTACCACTCGCAATTTAATTGCCAGCAAATTGCGAAGCCAGGAGGAACACGGTCGGTCGGAGTACAGGCTCTGTCCGTCCTCTGCGCCTTTGCGGTCTGCTGACGCCCAAGGGGCGGAGCAGGGGGCGCTGTCACTGCGGTCGCCGAAATACGTACCGCTGCCACCGTACGTCCGGAACGCGATATAAAATTAAAACCCTCGATCTCCCCCACCCCGTTCCCCTCCTCCCTCGCCTCTACCTCTTTGTCGAGGGGTCCACCTCCCACACGCACACGCGTGTGAGGACACGCCTGTTGTCAGGGAACGACGCGTCTCCGTTTCCACGCAGCCACCATGCGAAATTCAACATGTGGTAGTCGACCTATCAGCAGGGTGGGCCGCTGTACCTGTGGTTGCCGACGGTCCCGGTGTGCCGGTGGGATGGGGGAGGGGGGGGGGGGGGGTGGCGACCGTGTGCATGTGCGGGGTGAGTTGCCAGTGTGTGTGTGTGTATGTGTGTGTGTGTCGGGTGGAGTTGGGGGGGAGGGGAATCTAGCGGTGGGGTGGGAGAAGGAGAGCAGTCAGAGACGACGGCAGCACGCGTAGTATATCACGCCGGCGGCGGACTGGCACGCGGGGGGCAGCGGGATTAATAGCTAACACGCGGGCCCGGCTAATGAGGCGGCGACGACGCGGCAGGCTGCGTTGAGTGGCGTGCTGCTGCTGCCGTGTCCCTCTTTAAACATTCCGTGGCTGTCCGCCACCGCGGCTGCTGCTGCGGTTGTAGCCCAGAAACGATTTGCGATCGGCGCTGCTCTTAGCGTGTCAGTCGTGGCAGATGATGGCTCTTCTCCGCCGCTGTTCACTTTCAAAAATTCTGTTAGCGCTCATTTCTCCAGCTAAATACGATAGTGCCTTTTCAGGGTTCCGTACTTTCCGTACCTCAGTCGGTAAAAGTGGAAATGATCACTTTGTTGTTCGTCTATCTGTCTATCTGATTGTTAAAAACCCTCTTCTTAAGTAAGAGGTAGACACATCAAGTTGAAATTTATGCCACATAACAAGGTCTACGATACCTTGGAGATGTAAAAAACCGACTTTTCTAAACGACTGCAATCGAAAGATAGGGCCTTTATGTTAAATATTTTGAGATAATCAGCAACCAATTGCATCAAAGAAATTTTAGCTCTTAACAGATTTCAGGCACTTAGTGCCTTTCATCAGAAGGCTGTAGAGGAAAATGTACCACAAACAAACAGGACTGAGGCAAGAATTTTAAAAGTATAGAGATAAAATACGGTACACGTTTATAACTATCGCATTATTTGCGCGTGCCAAGAAAAAGATGCATGCAGTATATTTAAATGGTTCTAAAAGAATACACGAGCAGTAAGTAATTCAATAAATAACCTTTTAATTGAATAAGAGCTCGTAGATGCTTACATATGCTTTAAAGTGACTATGTGAAAATGTTATAAAGACGCCAAACAAAAATATATGTTATGCCAGAACTGGATATAATCAGCTAATGACATGCTTCTCTTGAAGATGCGAGGGTGAGATTACGACAAAATGCTAAAAGAAGAATGTACATAACTGTGCTTTTCATAAGACATAAACTAAAATGTAAATGCATATTAGCAGCGCAGTAAGTGATATAAAAACATAATGATAAATAAATTAAGTGAATATCGATGACAAGTGGCGAAATCCATAGGAAATGTGGGAACTACTCTCCTGACATCTGTAGTAACATCAACAACATGCGCGTCAGTAGAAACAGAGAATGAAGCGCATCTCGAGGCTGGAACTTTTTACAGGAGTAGGAGAAGAGACAATTCCCAACCATTAATTAATAAAAAGTATCGGAAAGTGACTACGGAGGAAAAGAAGCGTGGGAAGAATTATATTATAAATACATGCAGGTGGCAAGTACGTTTCCTGAAACAGTTGTATAAGGAGGCATTTCTGCCGATAGTATGGTACTGTAAGTTTAAGAACACATTGCTGGAATGGTGTAGGGGTGTCAATAGCGTGGCACCAGGAAACAAGGCCAAAAATGCACCCGAGATGAACCAAGGGGCGAGAAGCTGTAACTGGAGTAAATGGACAAAAAATTACTAGACAGTAGATAAAACGAAGAGTCAAAATTAACAATAGCAGATAGGAAACATGGACACCGTTGTATTCTTTTGATACGTTGGAACAACTAGTTGAGAAACATATGGAAGAAGGGTAAAAAGTGTCTGAAACATATTAAGAAGTCTATTTTCTTTTACGTAACTGGTTGATAACTACTTCGGTATATAGAACCACAAAAAAGTATCGCATTATTAGCGAGTGGCAACAATAAAGTGCATGCAGCATATCTCGGTGGTCCTGAAAGAATACAAGAGCAGTAAGTAATTCAATACCGAATCCTTTAATACAATAAGAGCTCGTAAATGCTCATATATGAGTCACAGTGGCTTTACAAAAACATTGCTGGATAAAATACTAAACATACTCTGAGACTTGAAAACTCATTCATCAAATCATAACGTGTAGGCTTTCACGACCGGCGTCTTCTTTAGCTAAAACTTCCGGGCTGAGAGGCCCTGGTCGATCTGTAAAACTTCTTCTTATTGGCATTTCGTTGCCAACTATGTGCAACACCTTCCGAGGTGAGTCTACGTCTGGGTGCCAGCCCGTGGAGGTCCCGTTTATATAGAACACATAGAGGGCCCAACCAGCCCTCCGAGTCCAGCTGTCGCTAATCTATTCATGGAATTTTTTGACCACCAGGCGCTGCAGTCGGCCAGTAGAAGCCCTTGTAAATGGTATCGGTATATTGATGACACTTTTATGGTGTGGAATCACCATGAAGAGGAATTGTTTGGTTTCTTGGTGCAACTAAAAAGTATTATTTCAAAGATACAATATACTATGGGGAGAGAGAGCAAAGAACAGTTACATTTTTTTTGGAAGTTGTTGTTGTTGTGGTCTTCAGTCCAGAGACTGGTTTGATGCTGATCTCCACGCAACTCTGTCCTGTGCAAGTTTCTTCATCTCCCAGTGCCTACTGCAACCTACATCCTTCTGGATCTGCTTAGTGTATTCATCTCTTGGCCTCCCTCTACAATTTTTACCCTCCACGCTGCCCTCCAATACTAAATTGGTGATCCCTTGATGCCTCAGGACATGTCCTACCAACCGATCCCTTCTTCTAGTCAAGTTGTGCCACAAATTTCTCTTCTCCCCAATTCTGTTCAATACCTCCTCATTAGTTATGTGATAATTCATTTAATCTTCAACATTCTTCTGTAGCACCACATTTCGAAAGCTTCTATTCTTTTCTTGTCCAAACTATTTATCGTAAATGTTTCACTTACATACATAGCTACTCTCCGTACAAATACTTTCAGAAATGAATTCCTGACACTTAAATCTACACTCGATATTAACGAATTTCTTTTTTTCAGAAAGACTTTCCTTGCCATTGTCAGTCTCCACTTTATATCCTCTCCACTTCAACCATAATCTGTTATTTTGCTCCCCAAATAGTTCAACTCATTTACTACTTGTCTCATTAACTAATCTAATTCCCTCAGCATCACTCAACATAATTCGACTACATCCCATTATCCACGTTTTGCTTTTGGTGATGTTCATCTTATATCCTCCTTTCAAGACAATGACCATTCCGTTCATCTGCTCTTCTGGGTCCTTTGCTGTCTCGGACTGAAACACAGTGTCATCGGCGAACCTCAAATTTTTATTTCTTCCCATGGATTTTAATTCCTACTCTGAATTTTGCTTTTGTTTCCATTGGTGCTTGCTCAATGTACAGATCGAATAACATCGGGGATAGGCTACAACGCTGTCTCACTCCCTGCGAAACCACTGCTTCCCTTTCATGCTCCTCGACTCTTATAACTGCCATCTGGTTTCTGTGCAAATTGTAAATAGCCTTTTGCTCTGTAGTTTACCCCTGTCACCTTCAGAATTTGAAAGAGAGTATTCCAGTCAGCATTGTCAAAAGCTTTCTCTAAGTCTACAAATGCTAGAAGGTAAGTCGTAGGGTCAATATTGCCTCACGTGTTCCAACATTTCTACGGAATCCAAACTATTCTTCCCCATGGTCTACTTCTACCAATTCGTCTGTAAAGAATTCGCGTTAGTATTTTGCTGCCGTGATTTATTAAACTGATAATTTGGAAATTTTCACATTTGTCAACACCTGCATTCTTTGGGTTCAAAAAATGGTTCAAATGGCTCTGAGCACTATGGGACTTAACAGCTATGGTCATCAGTCCCCTAGAACTTAGAACTACTTAAACCTAACTAACCTAAGGACAGCACACAACACCCAGCCATCACGACGCAGAGAAAATCCCTGACCCCGCCGGGAATCGAACCCGGGAACCCGGGCGTGGGAAGCGAGAACGCTACCGCACGACCACGAGATGCGGGCCGCATTCTTTGGGATTGTAATTATTATATTCCTTTTGAAGTCTGATGGTATTCCGCCTGTCTCATACATCTTGCTTACCAGATGGCAGAATTTTGTCAGGGCTGGCTCTCCCGTTTCATCTTTATCTACATCCTCTTCCACTTCCATAATACTGTCCTCAAGTACATCACCCGTATATAGACCCTCTATACAGGGTGGACCACCAATGTGATCTTGACCAGGCCAAATATCTCACGAAATAAGCGTCAAACGAAAAAACTACAAAGAAATTAACCTGTCTAGCTTGAAGGGGGAAACCAGATGGCGCTATGGTTGGGCCTCTAGATGGCGCTGCCATAGGTCAAACGGATCTTAACTTGGTTTTTTAAAATAGGAACCACCATATTTTTATTACATATTCGTGTAGTACGTGAAGAAATATGAATGTTTTAGTTGGACCACTTTTTTCGCTTTGTGATAGATAGCGCTGTAATAGTCACAAACATATGGCTTACAATTTTAGACGAACACTTTGTAATAGGTAGGTTTTTTAAACTAAAATACAGATCGTAGGTACGTTTGAACATTTTATTTCGGTTGTTCCAATGTGATACTAGTACCTTTGTGAACTTATCACTTCTGAGAACGCATGCTGTTACAGCGTGATTACCTGTAAATACCACATTAATGCAATAAATGCTCAAAATGGTGTCCATCCAGCTCAATGCATTTGGCATCCGGGGCGTCAGATCCGGTGAACGTGCGGGCCATGGTATGTTGATTCGACGACCAATCCACCCGTCATGAAATATGCTATTCAATACTGCTTCAACCACACGTGCTTCAACCAGATGTGCCGGACATCCATCATACATCGCCATTCTGTCATGGAGTGAAACATCTTGTAGTAACATCGGTAGAATATTACGTAGGAAATCAGCATACATTGCACCATTTAGATTGCCATCGATAAAATGGGGACCAGTCATCATACCTCATCGTAGATTTTCCGTTGCCCAAAAGTGCATATTATGCCGGTTTACGTTACCGCTGTTGGTGAATTACGCTTCGTCGCTAAATAGAACGCGTGCAGAAAATCTGTCATCGTCCGTAATTTCTTTTGTGCCGAGCTGTAGAACTTAACATGACGTTCGAAGTATTCCCCATGCAAATCCTCGTGGATAGAAATATGGTACGGGTGCAATCTATGTTGATGTAGCATTCTCAACACCGACGTTTTTGAGATTCCCTATTCTCGCGTAGTTTGTCTGCTACTGATGTGCGGATTAGCCGCGACAGCAGCTAAAACACATACCTGGGCGTCATCATTTGTTGCAGGTTGTGGTTGACGTTTCACATGTGGCTGAACACTACCTGCTTCCTTAAATAACGTAACTATCCGGCTAACGGTCCGGACACTTGGATGATGTTGTCCAGGATACCGAGCAGCATATATAGCAACCGCCCGTTGGGTATTTTGATCATGATAACCGTACATCAACACGATATCGACCTTTTCCGCAATTGGTAAATGGTCCGTTTTAACACAGGTAATGTATCACGAAGCAAATACCGTCCGCACTGGCGGAATGTTACATGATACCGCGTACTTATACATGTGTGACTATTACAGCGCCATGTATCACAAAGCGAAGAAAGTGGCCCAATTAAAACATTCACATTTCTTTACGTACTACTCGAATATGTAATAATAAATGGTGAATCCTATTTGAAAAAACGCAGCGCCATCTAGCGGGCCAGCCAAAACGCCATCTGGTTCTCCCCTTCAAGTTAGACGAGTTTCGTTACTTGTAGTTGTTTCGTTTGATGCTTATTTCGTGAGATATTTGGTCCCCGTCCTTATCAATGGACCACCCTGTATACTCCTCCCACCTTTCTGCTTTCCCTTCTTTGCTTACAACCGGGCTTCCATCTGAGCTCTTGATATTCATACAAGTGGTTCTCGTTTCTCCTCAGGTCTCTTTAATTTTGCTGTAGGCAGTATCTATCTTACCCTTAGCGAGATATGCATCTCCATCCTTACATTTTTCCTCTAGCCGTCCCTGCTTAGCCATTTTGCACTTCCTGTCAATCTCATTTTACAGACGTTTGTATTCTCTTTTGCCTGCTTCATTTACTGCATTTTTATAATTTCTCCTTTCATCAATTAAATTCAATATATCTTCTGTTGCCCAAGGATTTCTACTAGCCCTCGTCTTTTTACTACTTGCTCCTCTGCTGCCGTCACCACTTCTTCCCTCAAAGCTACCCACTCTTCTTCTACTGTATTTCTTTCCGCGATTCCTGTCAATCGTTCCCTAATGCTCTCCCGGAAACTCTCTAAAAACGTCTGGTTCTTTAGGTTTATCCAGGTCCCATCTCTTTAATTCCCACCTTTTTGCAGTTTCTTCAGTCCACATCTGCCCCTGGAAATCTCTTACAATTTAAAACTTGGTTCCTAAATCTCTATCTTACCCTTATATAATCTATCTGAAACCTTCCAGTTTCTCCAGGCCTCTTCCATTTATACAGCTTTCTTTCATAATTCTTGAGCCAAGTGTTACCTAAGATTAAGTTATGCTCTGTGCAGAATTCTACCAGGCGGCTTCCTCTGTCATTTCTTACCACCGTTCCATATTCACCTACTACGTTTCCTGTTTCCTTCTCTTCCTTATCCCACTATCGAATTCCAGTCACCCATGACTATTAAATTTTCGTCTCCCTTCAGTATCTGAATAATTTCTTTTATCTCATCATACATTTCATCAATTTCTTCGTCATCTGCGGAGGTAGTTGGCATATAAACTTCTGCTACTGTGGTAGGCGTGGGCTTCAAGTATACCTTGGCCACAATAATGCGATCACTATGGTGTTGGTAGTAGCTTACCCGCAATCCTATTTTGGAAGTGTCAGTAATGAAACGGGCAGATGGGAGTCTAGGGCATAAAGTCTATAGAAAAGATACACAAAGCGACCGCTACATCTATAAGGATTCTAACCATCATCCCAAGCAGAAGAGAGGCGTCATTAAAACTTTGGTGGATAGAGCTAATAAGCTCTCTGAGCCAGTTTATTTTCAAGTTGAACTAAATTATTTGTGAACGGCTTTTAAGGCAAATGTATACGCTGACAACGAGACTGATAGAGTACTTCATCCCAGAATAAAAGTGTCTGACGACATTCAGCAGTAACTGTCAGCTGGAAAAAATTTTCTTACATTTATTCGCAATATTACGGACCGTATTGGGAATGTTCTAGCCATGTTTCAAGTTGAAACAATCTTTAGACCCACCAAGGAAGTTAGTGAGTTTTAAGGATCGGCGAAAGACGTGAAACACATCTTAGTAACTCCTGGGGTGTATAAAATTCCGTGGAGCTGTGGAAAGGTTAATATTGGAACAACGAAAAGAAGTTCCAATACCCACTTAACAAAACACAAAAGGAACTGTCGACTAGGTCATACCGATAAATCAGCTGTAGCGGAATATGTTTTCAAAGACGGTGGTCATGAAACAAATTTTAGTGAGACGAGCGTGCTAGCCAAGAGATCGCATTATTATGCACATATGTGAAGGGAAGCTATAGATTTCAGAAACACCACAATAATTTTAATACAATAGAGGGAGGCTTAAAGTTAGACAGGATACGGCGGACGACTTAGCACCAGCGATGTGACAATCGATTACCTTCAATCGAGAATAATGACGTTAGTCAAGGATAGACTTACAGTCGGCCCCAGATGACGTATGGTGGTGCTCTCTATGCGCTCTATATGAAGGGGACCTCCACGGCCTGGCAGCTAGTCGTTGACTCACCTCGGAAGACGCTGCCCGTAGTTGGCAACGAAACGTGGGGAAGAAGATGTTTAACAGATCGACCACGCCCACTCAGCTCGGAAGTTTCAACTACTCACTCATCAAAATCTATAGGGTACTTACCGTTAGCCTAGAATCATTAGCCGGCCGGTGTAGCCGAGCGGTTCTAGGCGCTTCAGTCTGGAACCGCGCGACCGCTACGGTCGCAGGTTTGAATCCTGCCTCGGCCATGGATGTGTGTGAAGTCCTTAGGTTAGTTAGGTTTAAGTATTTCTAAGTTCTAGGGGACTGATGACCTCAGATATAAAGTCCCATAGTGCTCAGAGCCATTTTAGAATCATTAAATTTGGCAAGAATCAAGGTTCACAGTAGAAATGAAGGTAAATATCCGAAAATTGTGTATTTATAATTATATTATAGGAAAAATTATTTGCCTTTTTCGCAGGAAGGTACAAAAGTATCACATTGAATTTAGTGCCCCATACTACGGTATATAGTCTCTTGGCGATGTAATAAATGTAAGCTTCTAAATCACTGCAGTTAAAAGATAGGCCATTTATGTTACATAGTCTGATGCTCGTAAACTCACACATCGAAACCAATAGGGTATTTCCGTCGGCCTATAATCATGAAATTTGGCAAGAAGGAAGGCTTCCCCATAAAGCTAAAGGGGAAAAGAACCTAGGAGTGTTAGATTGTGTTTATATAACAAGAAAAGAATTTT
Organism: Schistocerca serialis cubense; assembly: GCF_023864345.2. NCBI lineage: Eukaryota > Metazoa > Arthropoda > Insecta > Orthoptera > Acrididae > Schistocerca > Schistocerca serialis. The sequence continues at coordinate 272,753,432 of NC_064642.1, forward strand.
TTTTTTCATTTGTTACCCGGTTCCAAATTGAACTAAACACATTCCCGTACCAATGACGATAGCAGACAGAACTAGTAGAGATTCTCGGTTCCCGGTATGGATGGAATGTCTGCATACATAATTACGTTTGTGCATAACTGCTAGAGCGCGAGCCCTTCTCACACATGACCATTATCTTTCTATCGTTAAATTTTCCGTCTAATTCCTCCAATTTGCATTCTAGATGAGACGAGTGTGCTACAACTTTTAAAATTTCATGTATCGTCAGGACTCCACTCTTTGCTTTTGAAACGTCCCCTTGGAAAAGTTATTGAATTACTGTGCTGATAAATCTCTTACAGTATTTGATTTTCAAACAGCTGAGCAAAACTGAACGTACTCAGACATTTCGCTCTTTACCTATTCTGATCAATACTACACCGACACACAATATTTTTTTTTAGCGCAACGCAGTCTGACTTTCAATAATCCCTACAAAAGAATGGCCCTGACTAACATTAACCTATACCTTTCACAAATCACTTACCTCACAAAAATCTTCGTTACTCAAGCTAAGGCAATACAGCGAGCGCCACTACTGCCAGCTAAATAAAAGACTCAAACTACTGAAGGCACTAACTACTGATAGGCATAGTTAGCAAATGAAAGATTTTGATAGAAAACAAACAATGTATTTACCTTAATAGTGTTTAAAAGTCATAATATATATATATCAGTTCATGATATCCAGTCTTACAAATTTACTGTCTCTGTCCAGATCATCCACTCTCAAAACTCCGCCATCTCACTCCTCATATCCACCACTGCTGGCGGCTCACCTCCAACTGCGCAACGCTACGCGCTGTTAACAGCCAACTGCCCAACACTACAATAGCGAACAACAACGCAAAACAGTGACAGACTGCACACAGCACAGCCAGTGATTTCCATCCAGAGCGCTACGTGGCGTTACCAATGAGGAAACCTAAACAACCTACTTACATAGCCCCCATGCTCCTCCACAAAAAATTTTACAAATTGTTTTGGGCACTCGCCAATACATATTTGTTAAACTTTTTTCACAATTACAATAACAAAGAAATCAAATGCACACACTTATTGATACAATGTTGGTCAAAAGCTAAAATTTTCTCATAGTCCATAAAGACAGTCCTGATCGTTCATCTCAGTAAAATTGCAGTGTTTTTTTTCTCAATGTCTGAGCAGTAAAAGAGAATGCACATGGAAGTAGCTGATTTCCATGCAGTCTTGAAGAAGTAGTGTTGTCCTTCCAACGGGAAGACAGTGCTGACTCATGACATGCAGACAGCTAATGGGCCACAACAGAGCAAACCCAAGAAGAGTCAGTCGAAGTTTTGACGCATATTCGTAGGTAGGTCATCACAGGGCAGACCCACTGTAGTCCTGCTAGAGTGTATGGTATTTGTGGGCCACCAGAGGTGGAGATCCACTGCAGTCCTTGTAGAAATAATGGTATTGGTGGGCCATGAAAGATGGAGTCCCACTGTAATCCTTGTAGAGACAGCCAGCAGCCATCTGTTGCGACTGTGCAGGTGCACAATCACCATCAAAGTGTCTTGTGGAGAATATAGCAAGTCCATAAACCACTCAGAAACCACTGATAAAGTTTTTGGAATTGTCCTTAGAACCAGGAATGCTGTTAAGCAGTCCCTTGCTCAATTATTAACACATGTCCAAACACTAACAGTCCTCTTTTTTTCACATATTGTGCATATACTATGACCAACATAAGTATGTGCAGTGAAATGAATGCTTACAAGTTACTTAATTTGATGAACTGGTATCAATTACAATTTTATAACATAAGAATACAGTAACAAAGGTACAAAATACATCATTAAAGAACATAACAATACAGATAACATTTGTAGTAATAAGGGCTTTAGAAAAGAATAGAAATATACATATACATCAGTGTTACAGGAATTATGACATAAGTAAATACATAAAAGATCAGAATAACTTTTGAAACATCAACTTCACACATGAGCATTAAAACACAACAGAATAAATAATGTCTTAACATCTTTACAAAGTAAATAACATATTATCAGAAAAATTCTACAACATTACTCTCATCAGATAAACACATAAAAACAGGAAGAACACAAATACCCAAGGGTACACAAACACATAGTAGGATAACACAAGAGGAACGACAGGGTTTGTTTTCAGTGTAACATTTGGTACTGCAATCCAACCCAAAACTTCATTCCATAGATCTTTTGTCTTATTTCAACATTTGTTTCCACCAAAACATCCTATCCAAGCATGCTTTCAGTATTTATATGTTCACACATTTCTTACCTCATTATTTATTTTCCATTATCTTACCTCATCATTTATTTCCAAGAAAATCCTACCTAAACTTGTTGTCTCTAAACCCTACTTTTTTGTTCATATCCTCTTTGAAAATACTTTTTTGGCCAAACCATTTTCTTATAGCTTCTCAATGCATTTCTTCCAATTCAACACAACTCGTTCTCTTATATAGCCCACCCTATCTGAAGCTAACTCAAATCTACTGAGCTCAGATGCATAAACCAAGGGACGAGGCAATGCAGCAGCACAAAACAGTTAACACAAACAGCAATGACAAAAATGCAAATTGGCAAATCAAGCAGCATTATAGAAATTAGGAAGGCAAATACAACTAATATGAGGCAATGAGCAGAAACAAGAAAAATAAATCAGTAGTAAAACTAGCTTAATACAATGTAAAATTCAGTAGAAATATGCCTGGCAAACAGCAGCAGCAAATGCAATAACTTATACCTAAACATGACAAAGTTCAAGCAGAAATAATCTTACAGTAAAGATGGCCATTTCTAATACTTATGTCACATCTTAACACTAGAGTGATGCATCACCTTAATTTACACTACTAAAAAGTTACCAGTCATTGACAAAAATTATGTATGCCACTTCTGTCAGGGGAAATGTCTTCTTGTGCTCCCTCGTTTTTTTTTTTATTTAAGTAGATCATAAAGTTATTATTTACTGGATCTGTAGGCATAAAAATCTATATTAGTACATCTATTAAATTTTATTGTAACCAATGCTGCAGTGCAGCTAGAAACTAGATATTAAACAAAATAGGCAAATGTATATATAAAGCAACATATGAAACATCAGTCATTAGGCAAATGGCGTCTCTCAACTAGAAAGGCGATAGATATAAAATGTTTCTCATAATTTCATTAGGCATTTTAGTAAATATCATAAATTAAGAGATCCACAGTGTAATTATATGTTTCCAAGTTTGAGCATGTCGTATTTGCGATGCTTTCGACAGGGAAATGTCAATAGCGAGGTTAATGGCCTCTTTTTTTCTCCACCTAATGGCTTTCTTTTGTCAGACGACTATCTCCCAGCTAGGTGCCCAAAACTCATTATGTCAAGGTCACTTACCTTTCTTACAGAAATATTTACGACAGCAGTTTCCGCTACAGTGACAGTCTCATATAAAAAAAAAAATCACAGGACAAGATTTTGCGTTACAAATCTGTAGAAAAAAATCCTATAAATATAACAGTGTCCAAAACATTTTCGTTGGCACTGTAAAACATTCACACATGTACACACATTTCCTAACTGTTAAAGTACGATTCTTGGTTTCCAACGTCCATTTTCACAAATCTGATTTCCTAACCACTTCTCATTATCCCTTACCTTATTACACATATACATATTCGTCGACACGTCAATCTTGCATCAACACTTCAATATGTCATCATAATAAATATGTAGAATAATCAGATTCCTCATATAGCATCAGCTTATTGATCATAAACATACCTCAACAGCATAATACACATCGTCGTCATAATAATAACATCATAACACCTCAGCCAAATCTCAAAAACTTCGTAGCTTTCTGCAACAATTTCAAAACCTAAAAAAAAAATTCTCTGCTTATTTAAATAGTGTCATCTACCTCAAACTTACTTTAAATATCATGATCCCATACCAAACACATCATTCAAAGCTCTCATAGTATCACAATGGTTCCGAAAAAGTATATGAACAGTTCACAAAGTACAGACAAAATACAATTTCATAAGCGCGAAGTTATCCAACTGTGTAATTGCGTATACATGTCTCACTGACATAGTAAAACAAGTTTGTTTCTCTGTTAAATAATCGGATAGCTGTGTATTTTATGTGTTAGGGAAATATGGTACCGATGTGTAAAGTTGTTTAAGCAAATACCATATTAGCTAGGGCTCCTTGTGCTTGCCAGACACATAGTACACAATGTAGGCGTGTACCCCCTGAGGATTAATGTAATTATACCCTCAGATGTTACAGATTACAGCAATGGAATGAAATGTATCAGGGAAAACCTTTGTATCATTGTAATTCAAAAATCTTTAAAAATTAATGTTATAAGTACTAAATTAATCACTCAAATACGTGTCCTTTAGCGCTAAATGTGCGTCTTGCTGTAAGATAATTCTGTGGCAGTGTCGTAGTTGTCGTCCTCCGAAATCTAAGTTCTGCAGAAGTCAATGTACTTACCTCATCATAAACAAAAGTGAAATGCTGTGCATATAGATATTGTAGTTATTACGTACATTACCGTGATCAATAAAGTATTACACTGTAACGTATTGTGGTGCTACAAAGAAGCTGTCTCATTGTAGCTATGCCACAAATGTTACTACTAAAACATGTTTTACTTTCCAGAAGAATTCAGAAAAACTGAGCAGATATAAAGCAGATACAGCACAAGAGCAACAATGTAAATTGTGTCAGACATTAGTAGCGTCGTGATATAATCGTGTAGCTGTCAAAGAAACCAAATACTAAGTCATCTTTAATCTCACAAAAACTACTTCAAATAAGGAACGTCTTTTCAAGTAAACCTAGATGTTGCATTAAAATCTCATTAGCAGTATATGTTCTAAGTATGTAAGCCTTATAGTCGTTACGTAATCGTGCAACTAACAAGCAAGAATGTACAAACACAGTAACACTGTGTCCTCTGTTCACTATCACAATGCAGTGGTAATTACTGTCTAAATATGTTCCCTAGGTTCTAGACTGGATAGTTAACTTCAAAACATTGTTGCAAGATAACAGTTTCAAAGTGTGACAACGCATACTAGTAACGTGAAGTGAACGAATTTATGGCAAAGACAAAGTTAAAAAGCAGATTATCTTTCATTAAACGGTTTTACATGTGAAATGTGGTGTAAACCTTTACTCTTCCTAGTACGTAGAGTTTGAACTTCAACGCAATTATCATGTGGTATACGTCGGATTCTGTAAGGTCCATTGTAAATCAGAAAGAATTTGTGACTCAAGTGTTTCTTCTTATGTGACAATGAATGAGCTTTAATGAGAACTTTCTGACCAATATATAATTTCTTTGCATTTGCCTTACCGTGTAGTTTTCTCCTTTTGTCTGCTACAGAATTTATGTTTTTAATAGCCAAATCAATTATCTCTTTGTGTCGAAGTTTACGTGTATTCGGAAAAGGTACAAGCTCTCTGATTCTGTTCGGTGGTTCTTCATTCTTCAGTACAAGAGTAGTTGGTAAAACAGTGGAGTCATGAGGCATTTCATTCAGCACGTTTTGAAATAAGTGTAAATATCTGTCCCAGTGCTGATGCTTTCTGTGACAATAAAGTCTGCAAAGCTTACTGATTTCTTCCATAATCCGTTCAGACGGGTTATGATGTGGTGAGTACAATGGAATAAAAACAGGTTTGATTTTATGGTTCCGAAGCATGCGTGACCAAACACCAGGTCTGAATTGCGGTCATTTATCTGAAATGACTTTACTAACGTGTCCAACTTCACGTAATAGATTTTTAACAAAGGCGTTGAATACAGACCGTCCAGTGGCTTTACGTAACGGAGTGCAAGAAACAAATTTTGAAGTAAGTTCAACAGCGACTAGAACGTACGAAAATCCATTCGATGCTCTGACAAGGGGTCCCAAGAGATCAACAGCAGCAAATTCTTTTAATTTAGGAGGAATGATAGGAAACAACGGAGCACGATGTGAGATAGTATATGGTTTCGCCTTTTGACAAAGTTTACAAATAGACAAGACTCTTCGAATTCTCTTTTCCATATTGTTAAAACAACAAGTCGTTCGAAGAATATGATAACATTTTCGTGGACCAAAATGTGCATAGCTGAAATGAAAGTACCAAATGTGCTTATTAACAAAATCGTCTGGAATGCAAAGTTCCCATAGCTTGTCATCAACAGTACAGTGTTTGAGAGTATGTTGTTTCTAACCAGATAACAGTGCCGAATCTGAGTGTGTGGCTTTTCATGCCATTTACTTTTGATGTCTTTCCAAATCGGATCTTTATCTTGTTCATGAGCAACGTCCTTTAAAGATGTGGTGATGAAGTTTTCAAAGGCGACTTTCTGAATGTAAAGATTACTGCAATTTGTCTCGAGGTTGCCTTCTGTGTTACTTTTCTCAAGCACAGCCGGTACGCGTGGCAGTGCGTCCACAACAATGTTCTCCTTGCCGGGAATGTAGACTATTGTGAAGTGGAATTCTTGCAGGAACAATGACCAACGTTTTAACCTGTCAAGATTTAATTTTGAAGACATAATAAATTGTAATGCACGATGATCACTGTATACTTTTACGTGCTTATCGGAAAGAAACAAACGGTATTTGTTAAATGCCCAAACGGTAGCTAAAGCTTCTAATTCAGTGACGGAATAATTTTTTCAGATTTTGTTAGCACTCGGCTAGCAAAAGCAATGGTTTTCTGAACAGTAGCGTCATTTTCTGTGGCTTCTTGAAATAAATGGGACCACGACCGACTTTAGAAGAATCCGTGCTAAGGCAAAAATCTTGTGAGAGATCTGGATGAGCTAGTATTGGCGCGTTAAGTAGCGATTCTTTCAAAGAAATTAATTCCAACTGTGCTTGTTCGTCCCAGTTCCAAATAGTATTTTTTCCAGTGGGAGAACAAAGGTTTGGTGTAACTAGAATTTGCATATTCAGAAAACGACGGTAAAAATTTACGAGACCTAGAAAACTACGGACTTATCTTTTTGTGGATGGAACTGGAATGGCTATGATTGCTTCTAATTTTTCAGGATCCGGCTGAATGCCTTCAGAAGTAATAATATGTCCCTAAAACTTGACCTTTGTCCTACCGAATGCAGTCTTTTCCAAGTTAACTGTAATTCCAGATTCTGCAAAATACATAACAAACTGTTGAGGATGCGATTATGTTGTTCCCATGAGGCTTCTGCTATTAGAATGTCATCCACATATTAGGTGATGTGACGTTTTAAGAAATCAGGTAATATGGAATTTAGCCCACGAATGAACGCTGCTGAAGAAATGTTCAAACCAAAAGGAAGTTTCCGAAATTGATAACAAACGCCGAAACAAAGAAAAGCTGTGTATTTTCTATATTCTGGATGAAGTTCGATCTGACAAAAGCTGGATCTGAGATCAATAGAAGACAACACTTTTACACTATTAAAATTTTGAAGAAGTTCTTCCATCGTTTGCAGCCTGTCTGTTTCAGGAATGATGATAGTATTGATTAGTCTCGAATCTAAGGCAAGCCTGATCGATCCATTTTTATTCTCAACAACATAAAATGGATTGTTGTATGAGCTTACTGCAGGCTCATTAATGCCCTCGTCAAGCATATATCGTATTTCTGTTCTAACACAGTCCCTATAATGAGCTGGAATTATGTATGGTCTAACACAAAATTTAATATGCTAACGAAAACGAAATTGGTATTGATATCCCTTGATTGTTCCTGTTTTGTGAGTAAAAACTGTGGAATGTGCTTGTAAAATCTCAAAAAGGTCCTGCGTATCAGTGTCATTATAATTCTCAATAGTTTGAATTTTATTCTGAATTAACTCATTAGTATCAAATATGCCGTCGATATCATCCCTGTCAGTACTTGCAGAGTGATTGTTAGTGTCTAGTTCCGTAGAAAGTTCCGAACTGTTGTCTAACAGAAGGTAAAGCCGATTAATTTCTTCGTCATGGTTTGAGAGCCAATCTTCCAATTTCAAAGCTATTGACTTACCTTCTTTCTCTAAACTTATTTCAGCATCGTGAAAGATTGCTTTGTATTCATTCAAAAAGTCTACTCCCAATATAATTTCCTTCGACAATAATGGAACAATAAGAAAGTTCATAGAGAAGCTGTGGCTTTGACAAAAGAATTCTAAGTTGGTTTGTTGGCGTACATCTACACTTCATCCAAAGATTGCACCTTGTGATTTAATCTTACGTAACGGAAGCGTGGGACAGTCGTTCAGTTTGTTGCATTTGCTGAAGTCTGTTTCACTAATGACTGGAATGGGACTGCCAGAGTCGAGTACTGCCGTAAATTGTACGTCATTTACTGTAATGTGAATCACAGGATATGCAATGTTGTTATGTTTTACGTCATGTTCCTGGAGTAAGATGTCCCTAATGTCTTCCATTTTTACGTAATTACTAGCTACGGCAGCTGCGTCGTCGGTTTCATACTTACGTTTTGTGGCTGCCAGCGGTATGAGTCATTGTCTATTGTCTCTTTGTTGGCGCGTATTGTTATTGGGATTTGGAGACCTAACTTCTACAAATTCACCTTGTCGAGAGGGTCCTGCCCTGTTTGAATCCCGCCAGTTCTGATGAAATTCAGATCATATCGTCTGTCGTCATGTCGGTAGACTCCATAGTTTCTTTCTTGATAATCACGTTGTGGAGAATTTCTTCCTGAATCGTAACTGCGCGCTGGTCCGTTGCATCTAAAGTTATTCTATCTCCCTTGATAATATTTATTTTGGTACCCATATTGTCTGTTTCTCTGATTGTCTCTGTGATTGTAATTACCGCAGAGAGGTGATCTTTCCCTGTAATTATTACTACTCTGCCAACGGTTGTCATACGGGTGGTTTCTGTTTTGGTCACGATTTGTGTTGTGAGAATAGCCTTGTCATGTCCAGTTATTATTTCTTTCGTCGCGGAATTGCATTGACAGTGTCAATTTCTAACTCTTGTAAGACTCCCTGAAAAGCGTCAATGTCGTCTTTGCAACGTCCTGCCGAAATAATATGTCGTAAATGTTCAGGTAATTCTAATAAGCAAATGCGGATGAGTTCTGAGGGGCTGTATGCGTTTGACAGGTACTGATTCTTGTGCAACATGTCTTCAAAATATTTCACAAGACTAGAAAATTCAGATTGTTCGAAATGTTTCATCATTATGATACTACACTCCTGGAAATTGTAATAAGAACACCGTGAATTCATTGTCCCAGGAAGGGGAAACTTTATTGACACATTCCTGGGGTCAGATACATCACATGATCACACTGACAGAACCACAGGCACATAGACACAGGCAACATAGCATGCACAAGTCGGCACTAGTACAGTGTATATCCACCTTTCGCAGCAATGCAGGCTGCTATTCTCCCAATGGAGACGATCGTAGAGATGATGGATGTAGTCCTGTGGAACGGCTTGCCATGCCATTTTCACCTGGCGCCTCAGCTGGACCAGCGTTCGTGCTGGACGTGCAGACCGCGTGAGACGACGCTTCATCCAGTCCCAAACATGCTCAATGGGGGACAGATCCGGAGATCTTGCTGGCCAGGGTAGTTGACTTACACCTTCTAGAGCACGTTGGGTGGCACGGGATACATGCGGACGTGCATTGTCCTGTTGGAACAGCAAGTTCCCTTGCCGGTCTAGGAATGGTAGAACGATGGGTTCGATGACGGTTTGGATGTACCGTGCACTATTCAGTGTCCCCTCGACGATCACCAGTGGTGTACGGCCAGTGTAGGAGATCGCTCCCCACACCATGATGCCGGGTGTTGGCCCTGTGTGCCTCGGTCGTATGCAGTCCTGATTGTGGCGCTCACCTGCACGGCGCCAAACACGCATACGACCATCATTGGCACCAAGGCAGAAGCGACTCTCATCGCTGAAGACGACACGTCTCCATTCGTCCCTCCATTCACGCCTGTCGCGACACCACTGGAGGTGGGCTGCACGATGTTGGGGCGTGAGCGGAAGACGGCCTAACGGTGTGCGGGACCGTAGCCCAGCTTCATGGAGACGGTTGCGAATGGTCCTCGTCGATACCCCAGGAGCAACAGTGTCCCTAATTTGCTGGGAAGTGGCGGTGCGGTCCCCTACGGCACTGCATAGGATCCTACGGTCTTGGCGTGCATCCGTGCGTCGCTGCGGTCCGGTCCCAGGTCGACGGGCACGTGCACCTTCCGCCGACCACTGGCGACAACATCGATGTACTGTGGAGACCTCACGCCCCACGTGTTGAGCAATTCGGCGGTACGTCCACCCGGCCTCCCGCATGCCCACTATACGCCCTCGCTCAAAGTCCGTCAACTGCACATACGGTTCACGTCCACGCTGTCGCGGCATGCTACCAGTGTTAAAGACTGCGATGGAGCTCCGTATGCCACGGCAAACTGGCTGACACTGACGGCGGCGGTGCACAAATGCTGCGCAGCTAGCGCCATTCGACGGCCAACACCGCGGTTCCTGGTGTGTCCGCTGTGCCGTGCGTGTGATCATTGCTTGTACAGCCCTCTCGCATTGTCCGGAGCAAGTATGGTGGGTCTGACACACCGGTGTCAATGTGTTCTTTTTTCCATTTCCAGGAGTGTATGTTTTACTCGGTTTTGTGTGGCTTGAGACCAAAATGCTGAGAGGAAGGCATGGTAAAATTCTCCTTCACTGTGGCAATCGTGAATGACCGATCGCATTCTTACAGCTGGTTCGTTCTCTAAGTAGCCACACATATATTCTATTCTGTGCTCTAATGGCCGGTTGGGAGGAAAACAATGAGAGAATTGATAGATCCATGCTTGTGGATGAATTTCGTTGCCAGAATTCTCAAATGTTTTGAATTTACGTGTAGTAATGAACAGCTTATAGTCAAAATCATCATGTCGGCGAGTCGCATGTCGGTCATTGTTACGTCGTTTCGGCGGTTCCATCTCAAAATTCGGTGTACCTTGCCAATTTCTTTCATAATTTCCGAAGTGCCCTGTGTTATTGTTTTGTGGTTGTTCCGTATTTCTATGTCCCTCTTCCCGTATTGGAGTGCGAGTGTCCTCTGAAATACGTAATTCTTGTATTACCTGTGTCAGCTGATCTTGTACTTCCCGGATTTCTCTTAGGTGTTGCGTATTAATTTGATTCTGATTTTGTTTGAATTTCCTAATTTGTTCGCACTCTTCTGTGTCATTAAATACTACCGGTTTTGTGTCATGCAGATTATCATCTACCTTCGAAGATAAATTATTTAGCTGATCCGAAAGTTCAACTACTTTCTCTGATAATGAACTAATTTCCTCCATGTGTCTTTCTGAACCAATTTTCAGAGTATCTACTGTGTCCTTTAAGTTTGCCTGAGATATTGCAAGTTGCGTAACCGAATCGGTAGATGCAACAGAGTCAATTTTAGCTTGCAAGGTCTCATGATTTTCGTGAACAATAGTTTGCAGTTCTTTTATGGCTGCTTCGTGATTCTGTAATGCATTTTCATGCCGCGAAAAAATAGGTTGAAAATGCTCACAAATTTGTGTTTTTTTCGTCATTACAGACTTTTTGACATTTCGATTCAATGTTATGTAACTCAATAGTTAAATATTCACGTGTTTGTTCAAGTGTGGTGTCTAACTTCTAAAGATTTTGTTCCATTATGTCTAACTTTTGAAGCTTTTGCTGTGTTTGTCTCTGATTTTGTTCCATTGTGTCTAACTGTTGCTGTGTTTGTCTCTGATTTTGTTCCATTGTGTCTAACTTTTGAAGCTTTTGCTGTGTTTGTCTCTGATTTTTTTCCATTTGTTGCATTAATTGCAATAATAATGTATTAGTGTCTGGAATCTGTTTCTCTATGCTTTTTGGCAGTGCATTTTCACTGGCAACATTCACATTTTGACAAGCAGAAAATGTGGCTTGACTCATTTGAGAAAACGGTGAGGACCCACAGTCTAAGTCAACATTATATCCAATATTGTGATCTGTCATTTCGGATTCCTGAGGCGAGCTGTTGCCGACCGATCGATCGATAATGCTTCCCTCTTCACTAATTGTTTCACTGCCTACACCATTATTTGCAGCCCGCTCCATTTCCCTATGCACAATTACCAAATTACTACTTTGAACATGAAGCAGGCAAACAGGAATACAAACGTCTCAAAAATGATATCCACAGGAAGTGCAAAATGGCTAAGCAGGGATGGCTAGAGGACAAATGTAAGGATGTAGAGGTTTGTCTCACTAGGGGTAAGATAGATACTGCCTACAGGAAAATTAAAGAGACCTTTGGAGAGAAGAGAACAACTTGTATGAATATCAAGAGCTCAGATGGCAACCCAGTTCTAAGCAAAGAAGGGAAGGCAGAAAGGTGGAAGGAGTATATAGAGGGTTTATACAAGGGCGATGTACTTGAGGACAATATTATGGAAATGGAAGAGGATGTAGATGAAGACGAAATGGGAGATAAGATACTGCGTGAAGAGTTTGACAGAGCACTGAAAGACCTGAGTCGAAACAAGGCCCCCAGAGTAGACAACATTCCATTAGAACTACTGATGGCCTCGGGAGAGCCAGTCATGACAAAACTCTACAATCTGGTGAGCACGATATATGAGACAGGCGATATACCCTCAGACTTCAAGAAGAATATAATAATTCCGATCCCAAAGAAAGCAGGTGTTGACAGATGTGAAAATTACCGAATTATTAGTTTAATAAGTCACAGCTGCAAAATACTAATGCGAATTCTTTGCAGACGAATGGAAAAACTGGTAGAAGCCGACCTCGGGGAAGATCAGTTAGGATTCCGTAGAAGTGTTGGAACACGTGAGGCAATACTGACCTTACGACTTATCTTAGAAGAAAGATTAAGAAAAGGCAAACCTACGTTTCTAGCATTTGTAGACTTAGAGAAAGCTTTTGACAATGTTAACTGGAATACTCTCTTTCAAATTCTGAAGGTGGCAGGGGTAAAATACAGGGAGCGAAAGGCTATTTACAATTTGTACAGAAACCAGATGGCAGTTATAAGAGTCGAGGGGCATGAAAGGGAAGCAGTGGTTGGGAAGGGAGTGAGACAGGGTGGTAGCCTTTCCCCAATGTTATTCAATCTGTATATTGAGCAAGCAGTAAAGGAAACAAGAGAAAATTTCGGAGTAGGTATTAAAATTCATGGAGAAGAAATAAAAACTTTGAGGTTCGCCGATGACATTGTAATTCTGTCAGAGACAGCAAAGGACTTGGAAGAGCAGTTGAACGGAATGGACAGTGTCTTGAAAGGAGGATATAAGATGAACATCAACAAAAGCAAATCGAGGATAATGGAATGTAGTCAAATTAAGTCGGGTGGTGCTGAGGGAATTAGATTAGGAAATGAGACACTTAAAGTAGTAAAGGAGTTTTGCTATTTAGGGAGTAAAATAACCGATGATGGTCGAAGTAGAGAGGATATCAAATGTAGACTGGCAATGGCAAGGAAAGCGTTTCTGAAGAAGAGAAATTTGTTAACATCGAGTATAGATTTAAGTGTCAGGAAAGTATTTGTATGGAGTGTAGCCATGTATGGAAGTGAAACATGGACGATAACTAGTTTGGACAAGAAGAGAATAGAAGCTTTCGAAATGTGGTGCTACAGAAGAATGCTGAAGATAAGGTGGGTAGATCATGTAACTAATGAGGAGGTATTGAATAGGATTGGTGAGAAGAGAAGTTTGTGGCACAACTTGACTAGATGAAGGGATCGGTTGGTAGGTCATGTTTTGAGGCATCGAGGGATCACAAAATTAGCATTGGAGGGCACTGTGGAGGGTAAAAATCGTAGAGGGAGACCAAGAGATGAATACACTAAGCAGATTCAGAAGGATATAGGTTGCAGTAGGTACTGGGAGATGAAGAAGCTTGCACAGGATAGAGTAGCATGGAGAGCTGCATCAAACCAGTCTCAGGACTGAAGACCACAACAACAACAATTTTGAACATTGGTTAATTCATTACTCGGCGGCGCTAACACACTGCTTTCGTCTTCACTGTCATTTTTCAGTTTACTTTGAATCCTAGTATTACGTTTTTCATAAGCCATTATTGTGACAATATTTCACACGACAACACAGAAAAGCACAATTTGAAGAGCAAAATAACAAAACACATTAACATAGACTTGAAAATAATATCAAGTTAATTGCAAGCGCAGCTGCGAAATACTTGGTGCAAATCTACATGCATGCCACAACTGTTTTACAGTATAACAATGAAAAACTACAACTACAAAGGAAATTCTCTCTATAATTACGTGCTTGCAATAAACAAAAGCTACACTAATTACAGAAACTACAAGAAAAAATCAGAAGATTCCAGTGAGGTATCCTCGGCTAAGGGTCGACATATGAAACGTCCCCTTAATAAAATTATTGAATTACTGTGCTGATAAATTTCTTACATTATTTGATTTTCAAACATCTGAGCAAAACTGAACGTACTCAGACATTTCGCTCTTTACCTATTCTGATCAACACTACACTGACACACAATATTTTTTTTAGCGCAACGCAATCTGACTTTCAATAACCCCTACAAAAGACTGGTCCTGACTAACATTAACCTATACCTTTCACAAATCACTTACCTCACAAACATCTTCGTTACTCAAGCTACTGCAATACAGCGAGCGCCACTACTGCCAGCTAAATAAAGGACTCCAACTAGTGAAGGCACTAACTACTGATAGGCATAGTTAGCAAATGAAAGATTTTGGTAGAGAACAAACAATGTATTTACCGTAATAGCGTTCAGAAGTCATAATATATATAGCCGTTCATGACATCCAGTCTTACAAATTTACTGTCTCTGTCCAGATCATCCACTCTCAAAACTCCGCCATCTCACTCCCCACATCCACCACTGCTGGCGCCTCACCTCCAACTGTGCAACGCTACGCGCTGTTAACAGCCAACTGCCCAACACTACAATAGCGAACAACAATGCAAAACAGCCACAGACTGCACACAGCACAGACAGTGATTTTCATACAGAGCGCTACGTGGCGTTACCATTGAGAAAACCTAAACAGCCTACTTACACTTTAACGTCGAAAATTTTAATGTACTGCACAGTTGTTGGCTCATTCTTCTTCATGGAGATCAGCCAGCCTCAGTTATCTGCTTTGCTGTTTTATTTTCACTGAATTTATTCATATTTTTTATTTTTTGCTAGTTAAGTGACATTATGCATGATTTTCGTATTTGAGTGTGTGTGTGTGTGTGTGTGTGTGTGTGTGTGTGTGTGTGTTTGTTTGTGTGTGTGTGTGTGTGTGTGTGTGTGTGTGTGAGAGAGAGAGAGAGAGAGAGAGAGAGAGAGAGAGAGAGGGGGGGAGAGAGCGTGTTTTTAATGTACTCTTATATTTTAATATAAGGCAGACAACTTTGCTTCCATCGCTTTGAAACAGATGGTGCATGTGATACGGCATATGTGTCATACAATAAGTTTAGGCGTTTGTCAACAAAACACCATCAAGGTATTAGTAGATTTTTGATTGCATCATAAAGTCATTATCTATTGAATATGCCAACTTATAACACCAGTTCTCCTCATTTGAGGAAAGTTTTAATATTCTGCTTTAAAGCAACGAAATCTGTAGCTGAGGCTAATAAAATGGTGGGTAAAACCTATCGTGAGGCACCTATTAGTGAAAGAACGAGCAGAGGATAATATCAAAGCTTCAAGAAGCCTGGCATGGCGGTGGAAGAGAGAAGCTTTCGGAACCTACTGAAACCGACGGAACCATTAACAGGAGATCATTATCGAAAATAGCTGATGCGTCTGAGCCGAACACTGGAATACGATCGGCCACAATACAATGATAGACGGGAAAAGATCATTTTGCAGCATGACAGTCGCAAACCTGTGTCGCGAAATCCGTCAAAACATACTCGCAAACGTTAAAATGGAGAACCCTACCCCACTTACGGTATTCTCCAAACAATGCTCGCTTTGACTACATCGATCGATGGCACACGCCTTGGTTGATCAACACTTATGGTCCAGTGAACAAGTACAAAATGGGATCAATTCATACATTTCTTCAAAAGACGCCCGTTCTTCCGTCGCAGGATTCGTGTGCCGCCCGAAAAACGGGAGGAAGTAGTGGATAGCTGTGGCCAGTACTTTGAATGGTAATTTTTTTGTAAATTTTTCACATTGAAGCCTGGAACTTCAAGAACAAAGAGCGGAAGCGAAGTTGTAGACCTAATAGTAGTTGAAGTTTTATTATTCTGCCAGCTTTATCCACACTCCACTCATAAAATTTTTGTGCACGCGCTAAAGATCTTGCTGTTGTGCTCCAAAAACACTTTATCATCATCATCAATATTTGCATCCCAATTTACTCCATCCTTTTTTTGTCTCTCCTGTGCTCCGTTATTATTGAGCACCAGGAAGAATAGCTAGTAACGAAATTTCTGTTATTATGGTCATACAGTATCATACAGAATCACTTTATATGTTTCGGGGATACACTAGGTACTAAATTTAGTGTATAGAGCTGACACCTCAGGCGGGAAATATGACTGGCTGTAGGATCGAAAGGTGTTGGGATCACTGAAACGGATACGTCATTTCCATATGGCTTCAGTTTTGCGACACCAACAAGTAGGATGTGCCAGTGCTACCATCAGACGTTATCACGCGTGAAAAAATTGGACAACATGTTAGAGAGGGCTGTAGTCGACAACCTTCGTAGACAGGGCTGCGTACGAAATGATAGGCCTGACGTCTGAATTACCGGCTGTGAGAGCAACATGATATAGTTTATTATTAAAAAAATCGTTTTTTGTTGGGGTGGGCCGTTATAAAGCCCTGGAACAACTATGCCACACCCAAAATTATTTGATTAAATTTGACACTGGCCGTCGAAGCCTATGAAATTATACAACGATAACTGTGTTGTGAACTGGATGGCACTACCACGACAGATGCTCGACAGTCACGATAGCAATATGGAAACGTGCGTTCTCCTTGTACCCTCCACACACACACTGATGTGTCCACCTTCGTATTGTACACTGAACCAGGGCACATTAGAAAACACAACGCAGTGCCACTGTCGTGACGGTGCATTTAGTGTTGTAGTTGAGCCCACAATTGTAGGCGTGTCTCTGCCTGCTGCCGCTTCAGGAGAATCGCAACACTGGTTGCTGCGATGACAATCGTGGTGTTCCAGTCGTCGTCGCTTTGTCCATGTCTTATATTTACCCAATTATTCAGATCTACTCATACACTTTCCCTGACTCAAGATAATGTGTCTGTGCAGACCTCCACAGTCGAGCTGACAAAGCGGTTGTCCTCTCGGGCGCTAGCTGCGTGGGGGTTATTAAGATCTGCACGGCTTTCAGTATGGCTCCCCTTAACTCAAAGATCCCATATTCTGATGACAGTCCTCGTGTAACATCAACACTAAGATTAAGTCCACATCTTATTCGTCCAGAGACTCAGCTTGAAAGCTAGAGGGCATGTAAACGATGTGTATGTAATCGTTGCAGGAGTTCCGTTCCTCATTTATTTTACTCGCTGTTCATTTCGCTCCGTCTTCTGGTCCGTCGTCTTGTGTTGGCATCTGAGTGAACTAATTCAGCCGTCGCTCCATCTGTCTATTTGGACGTACAACAATCTAATCCGAATCGCTGTTTCGTTTTGTCATAATCACAGACACTAATATAAAGGAATTTACTGTATAAAGCACTACATTCTGAGAAGTAAAATTAAAGAGCAAGGAAAAAAATCTTTCAGTGTAACTGAGTTTTAGATAGAGAATATCTGAATGCTTTCACCATTTTGTATTTGATTTGACTGTTCGAGATTCCGTTATGTTCGTGGCTGTTCTCGCCCTACCTATGAGGTGCACTGTATTCATCCAGAGAAGTATATTGCCACGAAATACGCACCTCCCCGAACTTTTTTATTGCTGTAATTCGAGAGAGTCTAATACGTAGTCTCTAGTGAAGTTAATATTATCAATTATTATTAATATTATTATGAGAATTTAATTATGTATAGGTGTTTAAAAAAGAATGACCTGATTTATTGACAAAAACATACTAAAACATGGAATGAATAGCAAAATATTCACAAAATCCTAAAGTTTTAGCTGTGCTGTTACAAAAGCTGCGCGTGTCCACCAGCAGCAGCGCAAACAAGATCTAGACTTTAGCTAAATTCCTCATTAACTTTACACAATGTATCTGCATTTAAAGAAGTCATGATGGCGGTTATTCTGCTCCTCACTTCTCCTACTTCACGAAATAAAGGAGCTTATGAACAAACTTTCCTTCACATAGCCCACAAAAAGAAAGAAAAGAAAATCGCATGTGGAAATGTCTTTTGATCTCAGAGGAAAAGTATGCAGGGCCATGTCTCGGGGCCCCGTGCGCCCTGTCAAGTTTTGAGGAAGAGTGTCATTGAGATATCACATACCTCGTTGTGCCAGTGTCGTGGAATCGCATGAGGCATTGACAGTTCTCTGCATGCGCTACGATTAAACTTCCGTGGACTCCACTCATACGTATGCTTAATTTTTTCCACCACGTCATCAAAAGTGTGAGGCCAAGCTTGACTCGTACCTTTGCACAAGCTTCCTGTTTCTTCAAACTGGCGATACCAAAGCAGGCGCATCAATGCTGACACGCGGACGAAAAGCACGCTATACCGGAATCACTGACACACTCTCTGCAAACTGCAGCAAACGCCTTCAGTTGAGCGGACGCCATCTTAGTTCTGACTTCAGATTGAGAAGACGTACTGACTGAGATCTAACGTCGATTTTCTGAGACCCTAGGCCACACCCATTCAAACAACACACACTTCCTTGCTAGTACGTCCTATGTTTCGTAATTATTACCGTCCAGAATCAGGTCATTCTTTTTGAAAAACCCTGTATTTAGTAATAAATTCATAGCAGTTTTATTTACGACTGTAACATAAAACTAACATCATTTAATTAATGCGTTATTATTATTGAGCAGTACTGACCAAAATGAATTTAATTTTTAACATAAATCTTGTTTTTTTATGCGGACGATACACCGAGATGCCGACCGACAGAAGGAGTAGTATGACACCAAGATAAACCGCAGTCTCGATAGGCTTTGATCCTGCTGCTATGGAATTTCGATACATTATGGTAGACGTTGCCAACTTCGAAATTTTTCCTTATAGACAGAATTTGGATGACGTTCTTCCACCGACCTATTTTGTGCGCTTCTGCAGAAACGCCAATCTTTTGCATATCAATTTATGTAGTAAAGTCGATGCCAATTTGACGTTGTTGCATCCCGCATTCGTGGTGCTACAATTTTAATGGCCAAATGTCGATGTTCTACTCGCGCCACACGTTTCTGTTCGTGTTGCTAACAGCAATCGTATTTGGATAGGTACCGCCAGAGAGAAGACTTTTAATGTTGAGATGAGGCGTGCTTCCTTAGCTGTTGGAAAATATGTTGCCAGTAAGCGTTAAATTTCCAAGGTCTGATTTCCGGTCTACTGCGTACTTTTATGTTGATGGTACCCTTCATAACTCCTCTGCACAGTGAGAGACACGTTTGCGGGCCTTTCCTTTATGAATTTGCCTTTCCTTGTGATAACTTTTCTCCCACGAATTCATGCAGAGAATAGCGATGTAGTGCTGAATTTCCGACAGATTAGTACGTTGAAGTAAAACATTGGAAGCCACATCAGTTTCCAGCACCTCATGGCAGGTGCGACAATCAATAAAAATATGTTTCAACAACAATGGACCTGTTTACCACATACTATATTGTTGAAATATCATGTATTTCAATATCCATTCAGTTCGCATGAAGCCCGTGTTGTGAATGCATCATTTGTGAAAGTAGATTTTTTTTTTATTCTTATATAGAGATGGTTTAAGTGATGGCGATTCAGAGGTTTTTGGAAAAACCGTAAAATTCCTAACAAGTGGAAAAAATGTGGCGAAACAAAAACTCGATGCGGAAGAAGAATATATCACATATACAAGAGAAATGCATTCAGGTCCAAAATCAGGCCCTAACTGCAAGTGCAGTAAAAAATGTTATGATTTGCTCTCTGAAGATGAAAAGTCAGCTATTTTACGTAATTATAATGGTTTAGCTATGAAAAGTAAGCAAGATGTTATCTCTATGCCCTGATGTCTCCCACAGTTGTTTCTCGTCGAATACCCCCACAGAATAATGTTCCCAGGAAACCTTTACTATGAAATATAAGGTAAGTAAAATGTTAATGATTTTTTTTTATATTTACGTCTATGATCAAACTGGTTCTCTGTTTCTGAATTTCTGAACTCTTATACAAAATACTTGTAATAATTTCTCTCTGTCTCTCTCTCCCCCTTTTGCCCCTCTGTACTGTCCCTCTCCCCTTCGTCTCTCTTTCCCTTTCTCTCTCTCTCTCTCGTATTCTGAGCCAGACTTATTCTGTAAAATTAATTATTATTATTCATATAATACTATGTATCGTTGTGGAAATGGAAGAGGATGTAGATGAAGACGAAATGGGAGATAAGATACTGCGTGAAGAGTTTGACAGAGCACTGAAAGACCTGAGTCGAAACAAGGCCCCGGGAGTAGACAACATTCCATTAGAACTACTGATGGCCTCGGGAGAGCCAGTCATGACAAAACTCTACCATCTGGTGAGCACGATGTATGAGACAGGCGAAATACCCTCAGACTTCAAGAAGAATATAATAATTCCAATCCCAAGGAATGCAGGTGTTGACAGATGTGAAAATTACCGAACTATCAGTTTAATAAGTCATAGCTGCAAAATACTAACGCGAATTCTTTACAGACGAATGGAAAATCTGATAGAATCCGACCTAGGGGAAGATCAGTTTGGATTCCGTAGAAATTTTGGAACACGTGAGGCAATACTGAAATTACGACTTATCTTAGAAGAAAGATTAAGAAAAGGCAAACCTACGTATCTAGCATTTGTAGACTTAGAGAAAGCTTTTGACAATGTTAACTGGAAAACTCTCTTTCAAATTCTGAAGGTGGCATAAGGAATTGTTTATGAAATGTTCAGCATCCCCCACTCTTCACACTTTGTACACGTGATCCGGCCTCTGGCGATTCTCGCGCCACTTCGTGAGCGCTTTCCGGGTTTCGGCCAGTCAGTCAGGCCGTGTCCGCTGCTCGCGGCTCCTCTGAGCTTGCACGGTATGTTCTGATATTTTTACGTGGCCCTATTTCCGCTGATTGTTCATGCTAAAATTCCGCTCTTCGTCTTTCGTGTTTGGGGAAGTTTTATCAGCATCGTATTTTATTTTTATTTTCTAGGTCACTGCCGCTCCCATCATTTGAAAAACTTTTAGAAAAGGATTTCTAAATTTTAACTACCGCTTCCACCAGATGATGGTATATTGGAGGTGAATGGTGGGGAGTGGCTACAGGGCAATGTTCAATGTTACTATGTTATAATTTGCGTATGTTAGTACTTTCTTGTTTCATTCAAAAAACTAGTTCTTTAAAAGTTTAATTTATACCTCAGAATTGGGGAATCGAATAGTTTATGTGAGCTCTCATTATATTACTTTTTGTACAGATTGCCTGAGGAAGCACCGAAAAGTAGAGCGAAACCGGTCGCAGATTTAACAAAAAACATTCATACAGCCAGTGCGGAATTTTCTTTGGAAAAATGTCGAAGTTTGGATGTGGTTGCCCGTCCTACAAAACAACATGCTCTTACTATCTTTTCTACTGCCTCGTATTGCGGGAGAAAGCGTCTTTTGGCGCTGGCCTTACATGTTGTAAACGGCCGGCCGCGGTGGTCTCGCGGTTCTAGGCGCTCAGTCCGGAACCGCGCGACTGCTACGGTCGCAGGTTCGAATCCTACCTCGGACATGGATGTGTGTGATGCCCTTAGGTTAGTTAGGTATAAGTAGTTCTAAGTTCTAGGGGACTGATGACCACAGATGTTAAGTCCCATAGTGCTCAGAGCCATTTGAACCATTTTTTGTTGTACACGGCTGATAGAGCTTCAACATGTTCCCATTTCTAACGAATGGTGATTAATAATGAATCGAAAAACAGGAACGCTCATAAGCTACAACGAGCAGCGTAGTGAACGCATTATTGTAGCCAAGACAGAAACGAAGTAGACCCTTACCACAATCGTACAAGTTTACATGCCAACTAGTTCCGCAAATGACGAAGAGATTAAAGAAATGTATGATGAGCTTAAAGAGATTATATAGACAGTGAAGGGAGCCGAAAGTGTAATATTCAGGGGGGGGGGGGGACTGGAAATCGATAGTAGGAAAAGGAAAAGAAGGGAGAGTAGTCGGTGACTATAGAATGAGGGTAAGGAATGAAAGAGGAAGCAGCCTGGTAGAATTTTACACAGAACAAAACTTAATCATAGCTAACACTTGATTTAAGGATCATAAAAGAAGGTTGTATATGTGGAAGCGGCCTGGGGACACTGAAATGTTTCAGATAGATTATATAGTACACCAGTGGCTGTAATCATGTGGCTGTGTCTCCATAGAAGCCCCCGCAAATATGTTGTTGAAAAGACAGACTTCATTCTAAATCGCAGACAGCTTTTCTACCAGAAAGTGTAACGCTATGAGCGACTCACATGTGTGCCTGTAGAACGAAGACCGTTTTCTATGCAGGGTGACCGTAACATAGTTGTTATGATCATGTTTTTAATAGCGCAGAGCTTATGTGAAACGTATGTTTCCAGCGTTACAACCCTTCTATGGTTAGCTTCAAATCTCAGTTCTGAATAGTGTACCTCGGAAAGAACATCTTCTTCCCTCCAGAGAGTCCCATTTTAACTACCTGGAGAGTGTAATGTGACTACTGAAAAAGAAAAATTGCTCTCCATAAGTTTAACTAACTAGTCTATGAACTTGATATCAATGACATGCCGCCTGGCATGTGGAGGGGAAGGGTACGGTGCAACGGATACGATTCTTGATTTGGAGCGGCAAACAAGCGTTTTATCGTTGCGGCGATAACATTTAACGATA
This sequence comes from Schistocerca serialis cubense, assembly GCF_023864345.2. NCBI lineage: Eukaryota > Metazoa > Arthropoda > Insecta > Orthoptera > Acrididae > Schistocerca > Schistocerca serialis. The sequence continues at coordinate 272,776,501 of NC_064642.1, forward strand.
TTTCAATCTCCCACTACACAGGCAGAGACAACCATCGTAGTAAAATCAGATGTATTACCGAATTTGCTTGTATAAACCCGATATTTACAACTTCTCTGTGCTGGTACATTAAGAGACTTCGTATGCGGCGAGGCATTTGGCTATTTTAAGAGAGAGTCGATTGTGAGGATGCACCCTGTGACACAGGTACAGCATGTTCCCGACGCTCCACCATGAACCAAAAATGAGTTTAATAATGTCGTCCTATGATGCATCATGTAACAGATAAGAAATTTTTTCTACCTGATGAGAGAATACTTAGAAGAAGTGTAGTGTATGAATTACTGTTACAGGATTTTCACTACAAGTAAGGATACTTCAGCGATGTGAAAATGCCTGTATGCAAAGATTTCCTCTGTCTTCGAAAATAAAGAGAGAAATCAAATTTTTTTCTTGAAAATTCGAGGTTTATAGTCAATAACATCGCTGTCTCAGATTGGGTAAAGTGGATTCTTAAAACTGGGAGGTGGAATTGGTTAGAACTGCTGTACACGTCCAAGCTGCAGCTGCTTGTTTCACAGTGCATCGTAGATGGCAGCGTGGGCAATCACGAGGAGGCGGCAACCAGATGTAATGGATTAGGTTAGCTTGTGACTGGTGGTTAGGTTCAAAGAATGTGACGACCAGTCTGATGTCGCCCACAGCGGCGAGGACTGGCGAAGTGATCAATGTACCAGGTGAGTGCGATAGATGTGGACATGTGTACTGCGTGAGAGAAGATTCAAAATGATGCGTGTTTGTGCTGGAAGTATTGATAAGATCCGAATTCTTACCATTCCAATCATCCCCGGATTCCCTCCGTGGCCGAGATGGTGCACTCTGGCATACAGGCGTGTTCACGACTGCAGTGTGATCGAGGCGGTAGTTTTCACCGAACTCTGAACGCTGATGAGGGGTTTGGCGCATGGCGTGTGGACTTCTGGACATGAGCACGAGGGATGTGCTAGTGTTTTAGCGATCTTTGATATCTAGCCATGGTATCTACTGCTACAGACTCGATCGTAGTTTAAGTGTTTAGCGCTAAGTCCTGCTCAATATATTGTTGTGGACTCTATCTCGCAGACGTACTTTTTGTTGCCTCTATCCTATCACACATCACACCTCTTCCTCCATCCTTCCTAATGTAGTGGAGAGAACCAGTTTAGGAATTCTGCAGTACTTTAAAAATCTACTTGCAACGTCAAACTCCCGATTGATCCATTTATTGTTTCCTATAGTTGTGTTGTGAGCACGCATCTGTACAGACCCTCTTGCAAATTGTTTAAGTACATGGCACGCAACTGAGCTGAAATTTGAAATTTTCAGCTACCTACAATGTGATGGACCTCCTAACAAATGTCTGTGCCGATATCCACCAATAGTAGGCAAGTGGGAAAAAATCCAGTAGGGTTTGGAAACCAGCTGGTTGCTGGATTGAATCCCGCCAAATATTCCAATATATTCCAATACATCCACCTACACGCAGCAAGAAAAATTGTTCCACACGAAGGATATATATTTAATTAATTAGTCATTCAGAGTAAGGGTATATTTACAAGGCGTCCACTGTTGGGAATTTACCAGGTAAATACTGCTTTTTTTGCGATTCAATCATAGTGGCAGTGGTACCCAACAGGACGAGAGACAGGGAGAGAGAGAGACAGAGAGACAGAGAAAGAGAAAGAGAGAGAGGGAGAGAGAGAGAGAGAAAGAGAGAATGTGTTTCGATGGGAATTCCTTAGATGTCAATGTCAGAGGGTAGCCACCGTCTCACACTTTTGTTCGTGGATGAGTATGACATTTGGTCTGTCAGTTGCACAGCCCCAGACCACAAGTGGCCTGCGTGGGCATTGGTGCAATCTGGCACTATGTGTGGACCGGCAGATGAGGAGGGTGTTGTAGATGGCGCATGCTTCGCGATCCAAATATTTTTAACAGTGTAATTACCTCTGATGACAGTCGCATGACGCTATTCCTTGTGCAATTGGAATAAAAAAGCGCTCGATTTAATTACTTCTTTTCGATATATTTTACAAGACCTGCACCTACCCAAACAGCAGAGAGTCACGAATAAGAGAGATTCAAACCCTGCAGATTTAATTTTTTATAAACAAACAATACACCCTCCGCTATGTAATTCAATTTCCTGTCATGAGATCCTTCCACTCCAGGCACATAGCTGCCTATTTCAAGGTAGGGGGAGGGGGGAGGAGGGGTGTGTTGGGGGATTTACCAGAGAGGGAGGATTTGATTAATATATCAATTTTATTAATTAGTCGGTCAAATTGGTAGAGTGAGAGAGGACTACTCGAATAACTCAGGCCTGAACGTGTACCTGTATCAACATGGTTGACGGGGGAGGGTTTGAGGTTTCCAGAGGGATTGGGAGGAAGAGGGGGAGGGGAAGAGTTTGGGGTTGGGGTTTCTCAGAAGGACCTAGGGGGTTATAATCCACTTAGTGGAACAATAGATTAAGGATCTGTCAATCAAAATAGAACAATACCTTATCCCCTGAATGTATACTTACCCCTGATGTAGGCAACCCGCACTAATAAAACGCTATGATGCCCACATTGTTCCTCTAGTCTCATGTAGCCGCCTGATACAGGTAGTGGGCTCTTGACCAATTTAGCGGAACCCAAAACCCAACCACACTATGACGCAAGTCGAGGAATCTGCAGCCTACATGGCTGCAGAAGCTTTTGACCCTCTGATTCAGACTCTTCTGCTTCGCTCTGTACCAGGCGTCCACAATCTGGTCATGTCGACTATGCTGGAAATGGTGAGCTCTCGGTTCATCTCAGAAGGAAGACTGGTAGCCTTTACCAGTTATGGTTGCTGCTTTAAACCAGAAAGTATCTCTTCTGGTCGAAAGCGACACACATCTTGGTGTGGAAGGGAGCCCCACATTCAGTTGGCTGCACTTTGTGTTCTCATGGCATCCGGAAGAACCCGTTACACGTCTCGAATGACTCCATCCAGCATGCACACGCAGTGCACATTGGCTTTCTTCCCCTCCTTGGCAACCGAGTCCGTTAGGGACGCCACAACTATCAATAACCCCATCCTCTCTGACTGCCCTGATCTTGCAGGCTGAGAGGATTCTTCTGAAACAGGACAAGAGACGGCATCTGATTGTGGAGGGTGTATATATGTAGGATTGGTGGGGTGAGTTGTAAATAATGTAGGTAGTTTAGGGGTGTTCAGTGTGATTGAGGAGAGATGGGAATTTGATGAGTTGATAAAGGGTCCTTGTGTGCAGAAGGTAGATAAATGCAGCCCGTGGGGCAGTATGCATGATGTTCCAGTATGTGATGGGTTTTATAGAAAGTGGGTGGGACAGAGATCCATGCAACATTCGCAAATCAAAGGAAAGTTGGGATCAAGGTGTGGAGGACAGTGGAGGGGTGGCGTCCCAAGTTTGTCCTATAGGCAGTCTTAGTGCATTGCGGGCTTTCTGGGAAATGCTAAATCTGTGATTTAGTATATCACTGGTATATATTGCTAGACATAAATGACAACGTTTTGGTACATACAGGCTGCACCCTGAGATATCAGGACTGGGAAAATGGTCCCTCTTGCCTCCCACCTCCGCCTCCCTTGCTGATACCTATACGAGTACATACAGTATTTCGAAAAGAAGTTTTTATTCACCTGACGACTTGTCCCCTCCATCCGTAAAAGGACAATGTACAGTGGTCCACCAGTCCATGGATGACCAACAACATTCTCGCCATTGCCACTGTGAGAACTGCAGTGAACGTTGCCTTGATTGGTCGGCGATCGTAACTTCATCGCCCAAACGTCTTGTCTGTTAAATGGCAAACGTGCACGTTTTCCGCAGTGAACGTTAATTTAATTATGAATAACTAACGGCTGTTGTCATTCACAAGATTTCTAATGCACGCGAAGGAATAGGCACTGCATTCAAATGCCTTCTCCTTAGATAATATATACAGTTTATATTTCCGTCTCAAAAGTATTTAATCCTCCGTTCGTCACTGAAATAAATCTGCTCTGGATGTAACAATTGGTTTACAGCTGTTCAATTAAAAACTGCATCGATAGGTATTCAGATGGTTAAATTTATTGCATGTTTCGTTACCCGTACCAATGACATAGCAATGTTAATTGTTGTGATTTCCATTCCTAAAACACAAGGTTCAGGGGGAATCTAAATGGCAGTGAACAGCAGTTAGTCGATGAACGGCAGCCACGGCCAGGAACCAAAGAAGTTGTGGAACTGGGGAAATCTCAGCGCGGTGCCTGTTTGCGGGTTTGGCAGCCGGCGCGGCTGCTCTCAGCACGGCCTGCGGTGCCTTCTGACGTAAATTCCGACGGCGGAGACGCCGCCGCCGCCGCCGCCGCAGCCGCACCTCCACCACTCACAATGAAAAACGATTTCCTTCCCTCGAAAAGCGGCGCCCTCGCGAACGGTGAGCCGAGCGCCACTACTCGGAAACCGATTCCCAGCCGCGTCGAGCAGCCGACAGTTCCCTCCTGCTAGAGGATTTTGGAACATACACTGTGTTCGAACATTATGAGTTACCTCGCAGAAAACGATCTATTGACACCTAGCCAGCACGGATTCAGAATACGCCGTTCTTCTGTAACACAACTAGCTTTTTATACACTTGTAGTGAAAGCTGCTATCGTCAGGGGCTCTCAGTCTAAGTCCGTATATCTACATTTCCGGAAGTCTTTCGAGACCATTCATGACACGCGATTTCTAATCTGTTTGTGTACCTCAGTAGCGCCGCCTCAGTTACGCAACTAGAATCGTCATTTCCTGTCAAATAGGCCACATTTTATAGTAACTAAGGAAAATTCATCAAGTAAAACAGAATCTTGTGTTACTCAAGAAAGCGTAATAGGCCCTCAGCTGTGCCTATTTAAATAAATGATTTATAAGACAGTCCGAACAGCCTTCTTCATCACAACATCAAAACCAATTGTAAAACGATTAAGACAAGATGTATGTACGGCGCAAAAAGTGGCACTGTTACACGTTAAATCACAGAAGCCTGAACGTCAGGTCAATGCTTATGGATTATAATGACGAGCAACTGACACTGGAACGATCACTAGATTAGATAGTGGGGAAAGCGAACCAAAGACAGCCTTTTGTTGACAGAACTCTTAGAAGATGCAACACATCTACTAAAGAGCCTGCATACACTACGCTCGTCCGTCCTGTTCTGGAATACTGCTCTGCGGTGTGGGATCTGTGCCTTATAAGATTGACAGAGGACACTGAAAAATTTTTCGAAGGGCAGCTCGTTATGTATTATCAATGAATAGGGGAAAGAGTTTCGCGGATATGAAACTTGGGTTGTGACGGCAATGTTGAAGATAAAACCTATTTTCGTTGCGGCGAGATATTTTCAAGAAATTTCAATCACAGACTTCATCATCATATTGCGAAAATATTTTGTTAACGCCCGCCTACGTAGGAATAAAAGTACATCATAATAACATAGGAGAAATCAGAGCTCTCAAGGAAGGATTTTACTCTTCGTTTTTCCCTTGCGCTTTTCGATAGTGGAACGGTAGAGAAATGTTCTCAAGGTGGTTCGATGAACCCAATGACAGACACTTAAGTAGGAATTGCAGAACAGTCGTGTCGATGTAGATGTTAACTACTGGTTTTCATTTCTTCTCACTAAAATTATATTTTACACATTTATGTGCAATTATTCAGATTATGGCACAGACATGTAACTATGCCCTGATATGCCAGAACATGATTTGAATACTATACATATATTTAATACAGACTAAGTGCGGATACAATATTTGATAAGTCCTCAATGAGGACAAATTAATAGTTGCTTGTTACTCTAGGAGTGACAGTTCGAAAGGTAAACTGAATGACGATCAAAATGTAAGATGACCCACCATAAATTTAACTTTTACTTGAATATTTTATTATTTCATTTTTTATGTTATTTTACGCAACTTGTTCCGTGGGTCCTAACTGAAGAACTAATCCTCGTAGTCATGGAAAGTGTTAGTACACGAAGTTAATGTAACAGTATTTAATAATAGGTAAAATGAATTTCACATTAATACTTTGAGACGACAAGTCGCTGAGTACATAAAACAATAATCAATAATTGCCAGGAATTCCTCAACAGAATAGAAGGAGTCAACCATGAAGAAATTCTTCAGTCAGGCAAGTGCGTGGATTACTGCTAATATATTTTAGTTCTTGTGATAGCGGGTTGAAAATGGATGCAGTGGAATATCACATGCTATTCTGCTAAAGAGTCAAAACAGTGCAATCTAAATACAGACTGGATTTCTACCTCGTATTATATGACTGAAAGCTGCTAAATCTTGGGAAAAATTTACATTATTAACAAAAACAACAGTAAACAAAGCGAATGATGAGAGACCAGTGTAAGAGTTCCCAGACACCTTAACAGATGTCGACAAGAGGTATGTCAGCTTAACACCGCATATTGCTGAAACTGAACCCATGACAACAGCGAGCAGCGAAATTTTCTCCCAACCAGAAACCTGTCAAGTCTGCGCCCAATACCTACCCCCTTTGAGTCACGGGTTACCTGCGCCGAGACCGTCGTAATTACTCTAAACTACCTGTTCACCAGACACGACCGAACTGCGCACCGATAGACCTCCTCTACAGCAGCAGCCAACTGCCTGAGGAAACAGCCTTATTACCGCTCTAGCTGTCACAACAGTTCCGATATGGAAGGTTCAACTACCATTCGCGTTAAGCTACGTTGCGCTATGAAGGTTATTCTTATATAGCGAAGAGAACGAATGCTGGCGGGACTGTGACGTGGTGCTGTTCAAGATAGAAAGCAAACCACTGCCGACGAATGCTCAAGACCAAGGATTCGACTGTGCTTTTTAGCTTGAGAATCAATGTGGAGCTCCGGATGAAGCTCCGCTGGAAGTAAGTAAGACTTTGAACCAGATGAAGATATGGGAACGAGAGGAAGGGGCTTCAATTTCCAAAATGTACTCGGAGGAGCTGGGTTGCCTGCATAATCGTGGGTATGATTTTGACACTGGAATGCCCGAGCAGTAAGCAACAATGAGAACTTCAAGCTACCAGGGGAATGACAGAGATCGACACACTAGAGAAAACACTGATCTCAAAGCAGAATTACTAGGTATCTATGACAGCAGCAGTTTTCTGTTAAGCACTGATAAGTTAGAAGAAAGGATAATAGTTTCTAGCGGAAGAGCAGGTAGAGAGGATCTAATACGGAAAATTCCCCATCGCCCCCCTCAGATTTAGTGGTGAAACTCAACATATATCAAGCATGAAAACAAGAAGAAAGTGTACTGGACTATGAAGCAAGAAGCAAAATAGAAACACTGAACGGCCCAAGCTCGTGATATGCAACATCAAGCGATCAGCAAAAACTATCAGCATATTAATAACAAGATGAACCTCCTCCTTCGCAGGCCAACACCGTGACCACATAACAACGACGCTGCGGCTGTTCAACTTCTTTCGATGTTGCACATGTTAATCGTGGGCCATTCACTTTTTCTGTTTGGCTAATTTTTCACAGTTCATTACATCTTCTTACTGTTTAAACAAGACTTTATATGGATGGTTTGCTTAAGTGCGGTAGCATCGGAGTTGAAATACTGAGATAAATGTCTATCCAGTTGTCTTTGCATTATTGCCAAACAAAGTAGGGTATTTACGTTCTGCCGTTGCAACTACAAGAATATGAGTGTTTTTTTTTCCTTTTTTTCACCATATGCGTTTTGCTTTACTGAGACAAAGCATCATCGGTGGTCTTTAATTAAAGATACTTGTTATTTGATTTATTTTTGAGATCGAAAAACAAGTCATCAACAATATGCTGTTTTTTATTTACGGCGATTTCTACTTGGTTTCTCGCCGGGAAATTCCGTGTGGAGTTTTTCTTTGTTAGACACTGCTATTTTTAGTTTCTCTGCAGAACCGAAAATTGGACTACAAGTATCAGTGTGCAACAAAAAAAGACAAAAAACAGAAAAAAACACATTTTCTTGTAGTTGCAACGACAGAACAAAAATGCCCTAGGAATTGTAAAGCAGTTACGGATAATTTGGCAACACAGATAAAGAAATTCACAGAAAAGAGACTTAAATCCTTCGTTTCCGAAATCTGATAGAAATTATTCCAGAATTGAAACCTGCAAACCTGACCGTAGATTTCGAATCAGCAGCGATTTCTTCGATTGAAGTTTTCTACCTATAGCCGAAGTGCTTGGGCGTTATTTCCACATGAAGAAGTCTCTCTGGAGAAAAGCGCTAGATCTAAGAATTACTCATCAATATAAATAAAATGAAGAAGTGAGACAACAAACCTGCATGTGTGCTGCGCTGAGATTTCTGCAGCCTGAGGATGCACGTTACGACTGGCTCGAGATACATTCACAGGCACTGAATGTCCACAGTCTTTCTCAGGTTTTTGACTACCCTATAGATAGATGGTTGGAAAATGAAGAAAATCCTATCAACCTTTGGAGCAGCTACGAATGGTGCCATCGAACGGTCGACGCTGTAGAAGGCTGGAACCAAAAAATTAATAACCTGCTTGCTAAACCAAATCCTAAAATCATTGGCATAATTAGGTGTATGAAAACAGAAGCAAAAAATCCAACCTGCGCGTTAATGAGAGCAGAGCTGAGTATGGAAGTTAAAAAAAAAATTTAAAAAAAAACGCTTGGAGAAAATTGTAAAAATGTAAGAAGAGGATGGTGAGATCGTGGATTACTTGAAAACTATTTCCTACCTACAAAAGTTTGACTACATTGATCAGAAGATGTATATAGATAGAAATAGGTAAGAAATGTAAGTAGCAACTTATAAACAAAAAAGTTAAAAAAAGATATATTGACCATGCTTATAAGCTGATTTTAAACACGTCATAATGACAATAATTTTTTTTAGTCATTTAGCCTGTCCCAAGCATGGAGAAAGTGTGATGAAAATCCGATTACTTTTAAAAACCTGGGCTCATTGCAGTGACCAGTCATACCGAATTTGGTTTTCCGTGGTTTTTCAGATCATTCCAGGAAAATGGTGGGATGGTTCCTTAAGGAGGGCACGGTAGCTCCCTCCCCCATCTATAACCACACATCTGGGAGAAAGCTAAATGTCTAACGATAATAGCAGTCGATTCGATGAAAGACGCCAAAAGCAAAATTTGGTTTCGCTAGGTCCTTATGACGATGAATGAATGTATTCTGCACTAAAGTTAAACGTATCAGTGGAAAGTAAATTTTGTTGCTGTGAGTGAACTTGACATTCCCTTTATAAAGGTTATAATACACACACACATACTTTAATGACGTAAAGATAAGACTCATGACATAATCAAATGTTATTCAATGTCTTGGTAAAGTTTGCTGTGATCAGTTTCTAACTTGTACAGAATGTACAAAGAATTCTCTATCTGGTTACCTACACATCCAATATTTTACCATGGTTCACACTAACGTTTGTGCAGTGGCGTAGCTAGGTATTTTGGTACCCAATGAAAACTTTTTGTCAGCTCTCCTCTTAGTTGCCATCCTCACTATGTCTAAAATACAACACCTCTGTGCAAGAATTTTTTCGAATTCGTGATTAATTAAACTAAATATAATGTTAACTACTTCGTAAACAGTTTTTTATTGATGAAAATGATTAAGCACAATGCATTAAAAAAATCCAAAAGTTTAACTGATTCTGAAGGAAGCAGGACAAGTAACCGAAGCTCACTTAGTGACAGGTGACTACCACGTAGCTTATAATTTCTTCCTTCACTCTTCGGCTGCAAATTTTGAAATTTTCTCATCAATATCTATATCTTTAGCTAGCCGATTTTTATTGAATAACTTCTAAATCACATGGTCGTGCTTGACTCATAGTGGAACCAAGATACTTCTTAATTGATCTGACTTTTGAAAAAAGAAAATACTCTTACTCACAGCTATCGAAACAATCGAAGCTAAGAAAAATCTTAGTGCCACAATAAAGTTGGGAACAGTTTCTGGAGAAAAATCCTCTTAATCGTGTAAGTTGTGGAAGGATACCATCTTCAGGAATATTATGATAACTGTCAAATGGTTTTCGTATAATAGTGGGAAGTTTCGTTCCTCGAGTTTTAATCAAATGACTAGCATCTGAAACAGCATCCGACATAAGTTTTGTAACGTGTACCTATTTCTTGTAGAATCCTTTCGATGCCCTCTTAATATTGTCCTTCTCAGTTCACAGCGTTCTGTTAGTATGGATTGAAAATGCGAGCTCGGAAACTTCTAGGTAGCGTCCGTGAACTCTTCTACCTACCAGGCAACGTGGTTCCTTCCTCGATCTTCTGTGTGAGCAAATTTCAGTGGGCAAAGTTTTCGGTACACTTCTGAAACGGTCCACTACTGAGCCAATAATAGCTTTTGTCAATGGAAAGAATTGTGCCAGAGTGTAATGCCGTATGTCATAAGCGAATGAAAACAAGCAACGTGGACTAACTTTCGTGTTGGACTATCATTTATCGCTGCTACTGTTCTAATGGTGAATATGGCAGCATTCAGAGATTGAACAAAATCCTGAATATGTGCTTTCCATAAGAGCTTTCCATCTATCCGAACGCCCAGCAACTTGGAGAGTTCAGATTAACTATTCATATGCCCACTCTATCTAATCAAAGTGTCAGCTTTAGTTGAATTATGTATTAGAAACTACAATAACTGAGTCTTAATGTGATTTGGCAGCGGTTTATTTTCTACAGGCCGTGAACTTATGTCTGGAACTGCAGCATTCGCTACATTGGCTATGTTGCACTAATATCCTTCACCACCAAGCTGGTGTCATCAGCAAACACAAATATTTGAGAATCGTCTGTCATATTACAAGACATATTATTTACATACAGGGTGGTGAGAACCAGTGTGAAAACTTGTCAGGGTGTTGCTGTGTAGTTGTGCAGAGAAATTATTCACAAGAAAATAATACATACGCTGCGCTGTTCCTGACTTAATTAGAATTTAAGTTAGCCTGTCGAACCGTTGCTCAGGCTGATTCAAAATGCCCGCCAGAAATAATTAGTGTCCATTGCTATCATAGCGCAGATGATAGCGCACGAGACTTCTCTGCGTTTGGCTCGGGTTCGATCCTTACTACTGTCACATGTCCGATTTTTGAATCGTTATCTTGTTCGGTTTTAGGAAACCCAATACGTTTGGCGACACCATCTCTTGAGGGAAACTCGAATTCGCGAGTTCAACGGCCTGATTGGCTAGTTTCAATACCATTACAATCTTTTCAAGCTGTTTCTGATCACCCTGTATGTAACAAACTGAAGTAGTTCCCGCACTGACTCCTAAGACATCACTTTGTCTCCCCCTCCCCCTCCGAACACCGACCCCCGTCTAACCGCTCACAAATCAGACTCCACATCACAGCCTTTATAATTACTGTGGAGAATGACCTTCGGCTGTCTGTTGTTAAATTTAGAGGCGAACCTCTCGTAAAAGTGGAAAAATGATCTACCTTCTGCCGTAATAACACATTCAGACGCTTCAGAAGATGCATAGTGTGCGCAACATTTTGTTTAACCTCTCTTTTTTTTTCATCAGTCTACTGACCGGTTTGATGCGGCCGGCCACGAATTCCTTTCCTGTGCTAACCTCTTCATCTCAGAGTAGCACTTGCAACCTAAGTCCTCAGTTATTTGCTTGACGTATTCCAATCTCTGTCTTCCTCTATAGTTTTTGCCCTCTACAGCTCCCTCTAGTACCATGGAAGTCATTCCCTCATGTCTTAGCAGATGTCCTATCATCCTGTCCCTTCTCCTTATCAGTGTTTTCCACATATTCCTTTCCTCTCCGATTCTGCGTAGAACCTCCTCATTCCTTACCTTATCAGTCCACCTAATTGTCAACAATCGTCTATAGCACCACATCTCAAATGCTTCGATTCTCTTCTGTTCCAGTTTTCCCACAGTCCATGTTTCACTACCATACAATGCTGTACTCCAGACGTACATCCTCAGAATTTCTTCCTCAAATTAAGGCCGGTATTTGATATTAGTAGACTTCTCTTGGCCAGAAATGCCTTTTTTGCCATAGCGAGTCTGCTTTTGATGTCCTCCTTGCTCCGTCCGTCATTGGTTATTTTACTGCCTAGGTAGCAGAATTCCTTAACTTCATTGACTTCGTGACCATCAATCCTGATGTTAAGTTTCTCGCTGTTCTCATTTCTGCTACTTCTCATTACCTTCGTCTTTCTCCGATTTACTCTCAACCCATACTGTGATCTCATTAGACTGTTCGTTCCGTTCTTCTTCACTTTCACTCAGGGTAGCAATGTCGTCAGCGAATCGTATCATTGATATCCTTTCACCTTGTATTTTAATTCCACTCCTGAACCGTTCTTTTATTTCCATCATTGCTTCCTCGATGTACAGATTGAAGAGTAGGGGCGAAAGGCTATAGCCTTGTCTTACACCCTTCTTAATACGAGCACTTCGTTCTTGATCGTCCACTCTTATTATTCCCTCTTGGTTGTTGTACATATTGTATATGACCCGTCTCTCCCTATAGCTTACCCCTACTTTTTTCAGAATCTCGATCAGCTTGCACCATCTTATAATGTCGAACGCTTTTTCCAGGTCGACAAATCCTATGAAAGTGTCTTGATTTTTCTTTAGCCATGCTTCCATTATTAGCCGTAACGTCAGAATTGTCTCTCTCGTCCCTTTACTTTTCCTAAAGCCAAACTGATCGTCACCTAGCGCATTCTCAAATTTCTTTTCCATTCTTCTGTATATTATTCTTGTAAGCAGCTTCGATGCATGAGCTGTTAAGCTGATTGTGCGATAATTCTCGCACTTGTCAGCTCTTGCCGTCTTCGGAATTGTGTGGATGATGCTTTTCCGAAAGTCAGATGGTATGTCGCCAGACTGATATATTCTACACACCAACGTAAATAGTCGTTTTGTTGCCACTTCCCCCAATGATTTTAGAAATTCTGATGGAATGTTATCTATCCCTTCTGCCTTATTTGACCGTAAGTCCTCCAAAGCTCTTTTAAATTCCGATTCAAATACTAGATCCCCTATCTCTTCTAAATCGACTTCTGTTTCCTCTTCTATCACATCAGACAAATCTTCACCTTCATAGAGGCTTTCAATGTATTCTTTCCACCTATCTGCTCTCTCCTCTGCATTTAACAGTGGAATTCCCGTTGCACTCTTAATGTTACCACCGTTGCTTTTAATGTCACCAAAGGTTGTTTTGACTTTCCTGTATGCTGAGTCTGTCCTTCCGACAGTCATATCTTTCTCAATGTCTTCACATTTTTCCTGCAGCCACTTCGTCTTAGCTTCCCTGCACTTCCTATTTATTTATTTCCTCAGCGACTTGTATTTCTGTATTCCTGATTTTCCTGGAACATGTTTGTACTTCCTCCTTTCATCAATCAACTGAAGTATTTCTTCTGTTACCCATGGTTTCTTCGCAGCTGCCTTCTTTGTACCTGTGTTTTCCTTCCCAACTTCTGTGATGGCCCTTTTTAGAGATGTCCATATCTCTTAAACTGTACTGCCTACTGCGCTATTCCTTATTGCTGTATCTATAGCGTTATAGAACTTCAAACGTGTCTCGTCATTCCTTAGTACTAGTGCCCCGCAGAGATAAATATAACATAGCATCTTCAGTTGATAAACCGCTTCTGAAGCAAACTGTGAGTTTGTCAGCAAACTATATGAACTGACATGAAGAATATCTTTATGTATACAGCGCTTTCAATAACTTCAGTAAACACCAATTGGATAGAAATAAGTCTAAGACTGTTTATATTATACCTTCTTCCTTTTTTATAAAGCGCTTTCACTACTGCGTATTTTAGTCGTTCAGGAAACTGCCCATTGCGGAAAGAAGAATAACATATTTGCCGTAATTTCTACACGATTATATGTCTAACATATGTAAGACAGTGCTTTAGTATTCTACTACATTTTCCGTCGTATCCATGAGAGACCGTAGACTTCAGTGATTCAATCATTAACTCAGTCTCCTCTTTTTCAGTATATCGAGAGTGTACTTCAGAGAGGTGACTTGGAAAACTATTTTCTAACAGAATTAAGTGATTCCCTGTAGAAAATAAGTGCTTTTTAAATCACCTGCTATATCAGAAAATTATTTTTAAATACTACACATATATCTGACTTACAGTACGAATAACAGTTCTTTAGGAATTACTGGCTCGCACGTTTTGAAGGCTGATGTTGACGAAGAAATGTCACTAAGAGATCAAAATGAGGTCTTTCCGACGATAACCGGCAGTACATCACTGACATAATCCTCTAATGACAGACAGGTTTTAAGAGTGCAACTGAGTGATCGATATCCGGCACCCTGTGCTTTCATCTTCCGAGACGTTCCAGGATATACGGCACTTGGAAGGTACGTTGGAGATGTGGTGTTGAATTTTGGCGTACCGCCACTCTAAGGGTATATACCCACTGATGTGACACCGGAAAAACTGTCTTGATGAGACGGTGGTCACCTAACACTCCGAGAAGCATTATAGTTTTGTATATCAAAGTCTTTCAGAGGATTTAATACTGCTAAATGGGGCAGAACTCATCAGTTGTCTGATTGTAGAAACGTATGGTGTGATTGTAGTGAGCCTCGGGCATGGATGTGTGTGATGTCCTTATGTTAGTTAGGTCTAAGTAGTTCTGAGTTCTAGGGGACTGATGACCTCAGAAGTTAAGTCCCATAGCGCTCAGAACCATTGTTTGTACTTGTAGTGAATTCTTGATTTTTCTGTAATCTTCAAGTATACATTCACAGTGCAGAAACACTGTTGCTCCAAGAATATCAAGTCACTATTCCATTTGAAATAGCACGTGTACTCAGAGCGAGGTGACATAATTTTTTTTCCTTCGAGTCATCACTCTTCTGACTGGTTTGATGCGGCCCTCCAGCCATTCCTCTCCTATGCCATCCTCATCATCTCAGAGTAGCAATTTCAACCTACGTCCTCAATTATTTGCTTTATGTATTCCAATATCTGTCTTCCTTTCCAGTTTTTGCCCTCAACAGTTCCCTCTACTACCATGGAAGTCACTCCCTGATGTGTCCCTTCCTCTTCTTCTCCTCAGCGTTCTTCACATATACCTCTCCTCTTCTATTCTGAGCAGAACTCCTCATTCCTTATCTTATCAGCCCACCTAATTTTCAACATTCATCTGTAGCATCTCATCTCAAATGTTTCGATTTCCTTCTGTTCTGCGTTCCCACAGTCCATGTTTCACTACCATATAATGCTGTCCTCCGAACGGACATTATCTAAATCTTGTTCCTCAAATTAAGGGCTATGTCTAATACTGGTAGAATTTATTGTCCAGGAATGCCTCTTTTGACAGTGCTAGTCTGCTTTTTTTTTCCTCCTTACTCCGTCCTTCGTTGGTTATTTTGCTGCCTAGGTAGTAGAAATCCTTAACTTCATCTACTCCGTGACCATCAATCCTGACGTTAAGTTTCTCGGTGTCCTCATTTCAGCTACTTGTTATTACTTTCGTCTTCGTTCGACTTACTCTCATTCCATATTCTGTACTCATTGGACTATTCATTCCATTCCGCAGATCATGTAATTCTTCTTCGTTGTCACTTAGGATAGCAATGCCATAGCGAATTGTATCATTGTTATGCTTTCACCTTGGATTTTAATTCCACTCCTGAACCTTTCTTGTAATTCCATCATTGGCCCTTCGATGTACAGTTTGAACGGTAGGGATGGAAGAGTACATCCCTGTCTTATACCCATTTTAATCCGAGCATTTAGATCTCGGTCGCCCACACATATTGTACTCTTTTAACTCTTGTAAATATTGTATATTACCCGTCTCCCCGTACAGCTTACCAGAATATTTCTCATAATTTGTAACATATTGCACCATTTTCCATTATCGAACGCTTTTTCCAGGTCGACAAATTACATGAACGTGTCTTGATTTTTTGTAGCCTTGCTTTCATTATTAACAGCAACGTTAGAATCGCCTCTCTAGTGCCTCTATCTTGCCTAAAGGCAAACGTATCGTCGTCTAACAGATCTTTAATTCTCTTTTCCATTCTTTTGTATATTATTTTTGCAACCAACTTGGGTGGCTGAGCTGTTAAGCTGACTGTGCGATAACTCTCGCCATTGTCAGCTCTTGCAGTCTTTGGAATAGTGTGGATGATATTTTTGCGAAAGTCATATGGTATGTCGCCAGACTCATACATTCTACACATCAACATGAATGAATAGTCGTTATGTTGCCACTTCCCCCAAGGACTTTATAAATTCTGATTGTTGTCTACCCCTTCTGCGTTATTTGATCTTAAGTCCTCCAAAGCATTCTTAAAGTCTGATTCTAATACCGGGCCCACTACGTCTTGTAAATCGACTTTTGCCTTTTCTTTTGTCACATCAAATAAATCTTCCCCGTTACAGAGGCTTTCAATATAGTCTTTCCATCTATCCGGTCACTCCTCTACGTTTAATTTAGCAATTCCCGTTGCACTCTTAATGTTACCAGACTTGATTTTAATTTTACCGTAGGTTATTCCGACTATGCTGATTCAGTCCTTCCGATAATCATTTCTTTTTCGATTTCTTCACATGATTCTTACGGCCATTTCGTCTTAGCTTCGCTGTACTTCCTATTTTTTTCATTTCCCACCGACTTGTTTTTCTGTATCCCTGAATTTCCGTGAAAATTTTTGTGATTTCTTCTTTCATAACGCAACTGAAGTATTTCTTCTTTTACCTATGGTTTCATTGCAGTTATCTTCTCTCTGACTACGTTTTTCTTTCTAACTACTGTGAGTGCCCTTTTAGATATTTCCATTTCTCTTCAATTGTGCTGCCTACTGAGAAATTCTTTATTGCTGTATCTACAGCCTTAGAGAACTTCAACAATATCTCGTCACTCTTTAGTATTTCCGTATCCCACTTTTTTGCGTACTGATCCTTCCTGACTAATCTCTTAAACTTCAGCCTACTCTTCATCACTGTTACATTGTGATCTGAGTCTATATCTGCTCCTGGGTTCGTCTTACAATCCAGTATCTGGTTTCGGAATCTCTGCCTGACCATGATGTCATCTAACTGAAATCCTCGCGTATCACTCTGTCTTTTCCAAGCATACATCTTTCTCTTGTATTTCGTGAACAGAGTATTCGCTATCACTAGCTGAAATTTTTTAAAGTACTCAATTACTCCTTCCCCTCTCTCATTCCATTTCGCAAGCCCATATTCTCTTGAAACATTTTCTTCTACTCCTTCCCCTACAACCAAATTCCAGTTCGCCATGACTATTCGAGTTTTATCATCGTTTATGTACTGTATTACTTCTTATACTTGCTATAACTTTTCATCTTCAGATTGTAACGGCGACATGTGTACATGAACTGGTTTGCTGTAGATTCTGATTAGAACAACCATATCAGTAAACTCTTCACAGTAACACACTCTCTGGCGTATGCTACCTTACTATTCATAACGAATCATCCGTCCGTTATACCATTGAATTTACCCCGTACTCATATGAACATAAATCCTTCTCATCTGTCGATTTCACTTGACTGACCCCTACAATATTTAGACTGAGTCTGCCGGCTGTTGTGGCCGAGCAGTTCTAGGCGCTTCAGTCCGGAACCGCGCTGTTGCTACGGTCGCAGGTTCGAATCCTGCCCCGGGCATGGATGTGTGTGCTGTCCTTAGGTTAGTTAGGTTTAAGTAGTTCTAAGTCTAGGGGACCGATGAACTCAGATGTTAAGTCCCATAGTGGCCAGAGCCATTTGAACCATTTTGTTCAAGATCAAGTCTCTGCATTTCGCTTTTCAGATTTTCTAGCTTCCCTACCACGTTGAAGCTTCTGACATTCCACGACCGACTCGTGGAACGTTATCCTTTCTGTTCGTTATTCAATCTTATTCTCATGGTCATCTCCCTCTTGGCGTTACACCCCCTCGCTACCCCACGGCGATCTGAATGGGGGACTATTCGGTAATATTTTGCCATCGGAGAGTTCGTCATGACACTTTTTGAATTACAGGTCACATGCCCTGTAGATTTATGTTACGTGTCGTTAATGCAGTGGTTTACACTGCCTTCTGCATCCTCAGGACGTTGATCATTATTGATTCTTCCGCCTTTAGGGGTAGTTTCCCAAGCCAAGAGCAAGCGAGTGCCCAGAATCTCTTTCCGCTCCCCCAACCCTCTTTGACAAGGTTGTTTACAAAGCGAGGGTGACTTCTATGCCGAAGGTCCTCGGTCGCCAATGCTGATTATTAATTTGTGTGTATACGTTGGCGGGTTTCGATCCCGGGACCGAGGCGGTTTTACTAATCAAAGGTGCAACCCCTGGATAATGAGTAGCATGATACTAGTACTTCGTATTAAGGTACTGCGTCCTTGGGGTAGATTATTCCAGAGGTAACTGAAATACGTACTCAGCATTGTATAATTTGTATATAAATCATTGTATTAATGCCAGTAACTATTATGATTCGTATAATTCAACCTTCATTAGGTAATGCGATTTCAGGTCTAATCTGTGGCAGCAATAGATAAACAGATGTGAAACAAACCAAAATGAGTTCTCCTCTGCAGTGGAGTGCGTGCTGATTTGAAACTTAGCGCATTACTGTAACTGTGTGATGAATCACAACTCGAGCCTTCGACAATTGCCTTTCGCTGGCAAGTGCTCCAAGCACGACTCAAGACCATTCCCCCTTCCCCTGCCCCCCTCCCTCCATTTTCTGACAGGCACTGAAACGTGATTCTTATTCACCGGTATCAGGTAGCAACTTTTAATTAAAATTTCCTCCCCTGCACGGAAATTACATGATGTGTGTACAAGTGCAGTTTGTGACGCATGACTGACGACAAGTGGAAGTTTGTGTCTTGCCGTGAGTCGTGTACGTACAGCAAAAGCAATTAAGGAGACCGCTAGCGTGAAAATTTTCACTGCCGTCATTCCCTTGTATAAGCAGACGTTTATTATTATTCACAATTACAAATACATTTCATGTATCTCTCGCACACGTTGAGGGACTATCATCCCAGGAAGAAAGGATGATCCCGGCTAGCGTCCTGATCGGACATACCGTTTTATCCCGGCAGTTCGTTTCAGCTAAATAAATATTACTATATCCTGCCTTCCGAGTGCTATTCTTGTTTCCATATTAATGTAAATGCGATATTATGGAACAATAATTACATTCCTAGTGATTTTAACATCATGACACCTAGCTGTCTGGATCCTGAGCCTGTTTTTAGCCGTAATGAATAATTATACCATATTTGTCAAAACAGAAGCTCCTTGAATGCTAAATAAATTAGTTTAATCTGTTTCGTGGTAGTCTAGATATCATTCGTTTTCTTGTGCTTTTTCTCGCATTGGCGAACGAAAGACATGGTTATGGAACGGATATGGCATGGTTAGCTCACGGCGTGGCCGGGCGTCGTCACCCCAACCCCACTACCCACCCCCCTACCCCACGGGATGGAATATGTGTATCCCAACTGTTTGCGAGTAATTCATGTGAAGATAAGCGAATCATGTAACTGAGGTGGGACTTGAGTACCACCTCGACATTCACGTTATGAGATGTGGGAGACCGCATAAAAACATCAGCCAGGCGAGCCGGCACACCGACCCTCCTACAACTACCGGGCGGGTTCGGTTCGGGGCCGGCACTCTCCCCTTAGTTAGTACACTATGTACGAAATGCGTTATTCAGATCTAGATACGTTATCTTTAGCCACCAAGCGCGACGCACCGTGAAAACGCTTTCAAATTAATCTAAGCGTTAAGTATAGCCAAAAATCAATATCAGCCAAGATTAACCAAGTTATTGCTGGGAAGGTAATTACGTAACTGAGTACTCCGACATATGAAACAATTCCCGTGCGAAATACGTAAGCATTAATTCAGAAACACAAAAAAGCACTTTGGGAGCAAATGAAACACAGTAGACATTAATAAATCGAGCACTGTACTAATGCGCTGAATAGACACGCAGATGCTTCACACAATGCGCATTTATCAGTCACCTCGAAAGCGGCGAACAAAAAAAGAGCCAATGCATTCACTCACAAAAAACGTATCAGCTGGCTCATTCTGCGTTCAGACACATAGACATAAATCATAGCACATTGTCATAATAATCAATGTGTAGCCGGGTTAGCTCAGCCACGATTGTACAAGTGGTGATCAACAGACTTAAGCAAAGTGAGAGAACTTGCTTAATGTAGACTAGCGTGAAACGATTTTTAAATACGGTGCTTTTTATGGAGGCACAGTACTGGCTAGTACTTGCTAATTTTCAAATTTAACTTTGCAGTTTTTAACTCCAATAATGTGTACCTAATTTCTGCACAAAGGAACTGATTTTAGTAAAAAGGACAACGTAACAACGTCGATGACATACTATGTATGTATCTATGTATGTTAATAGTTAAAGCAAAGCAAATGCTGCACATACAGCAGGCCATAGACACGAATGAATGGTACTGTTATGTTTGGAGGGAAAGAAGATTTGTCTGGTAGCACAAGAAATAGCATCGTTTCTTCTCTTCAAGTTTGAGGACAAATAAGAAATACTATTTTGTAGTCAGACAGCTGTTAGAGACTGAAGAGGTGGATGGAGCGGGAGGGACGTGGACGCAGGACCAAAAATTTAATATAAGGTCGAAGCTATGATGGAAGCGGCACTCGTCAAATCCTGTTTATTGCAGCACAGTAGTCACTTTTATTTCGTTGTATCAGGCCACTGTTTCCTCCTGAAAAACTTTTTTGGCATAGTATTGGTGCTGAAGCTTAGGCAAAGGAATTTTTATCTGAAGATTATTTCCTAACTATGGAAACATGTTTAAAGGAGGACCTATTGGAAATAGCTCCGATAGGTGGTTTTCAATGAGCAAGAGAACACCTGGTAGTAACAAACAAAAGGTGGTCATTAACATTTAAAATATTTTCTGGTTGCAAAGCTGGGTAATAATTCTTCTTTCTAGTGAGGAAATATTCGTTGGAGAGTTTTCTGCGATCATCAGAAATGACGAAATACATTAGCAAATTGTGGGTACGGTACCACCACAGATGCGCAGTTTACTATGCACAAATGAAAAGATGTTCCTGGCCGGGACTCGAAACTGGATTTCTAGCCGTACGCGAGCCTTAGCCGTTTCTGCTGTCCGAGAAAGTTTCACGGACAGACCCAAACGTCCATTGCCAATGAACTGCTACAGCGTACTGCACAAGGTAATTGGAAGAAATATGCAATGAGATGAACAAAGATGACACTTGTATTCAAGTTAGAGCACAATGTCGAATCATAAATAAGAAATACTATTTTGTAGCCAGACAGCTGTGAAAGTGTGAAGGGGTGGATGAAGGGGGAGGAAGGGTGGTTTATAATGGTTAAAATGGTTCAAATGGCTCTGAGCACTATAGGAGTTAGCATCAGAGGTCATCAATCCCCTAAAACGTAGAGCTACTTAAACCTAACTATCCTAAGGACATTACACACATCCATGCCCGAGGCAGGATTCGAACCTGCTACCGTAGCAGTCGTGCTGTTTCGGACTGGAGTGCCTAGAACCACTCGGCCACAGCGGCCGACTACGATGGTTCCTTGGACAATACTATAGATGTGACATGGTAGTTATTAGAGAGTGTGATGAGCACGGATGGTAATGCATGTTCTGCAATGTGATCCCATGCTGGCCTTAAGATGTGTGAGGAGTTCTGCTGGGTGGAAAATCCATTCCTCCACCAGCGCAGTTCACACCTGCTGGATGGCCGTTTCGTAGATTCACTCGAACGTGCTGCTGTACGTCTCCCCAACCCATGCTACAACCGCCCAGTGGGGATTAAGACGGGCAGGCCAGCCAGTGCGCCGAATATCCTTAAGTTCCAAGAGCTGCTCCCCCCCCCCTCCCCCCCTGCGCTGTTCAATGCAGTCGCACATTGTCATCCATAAAAATGAAGTCAGGGTCAAATGCAATCTTGAAAAGACGCACATGGGAGAGGAGTACTGTTCTACAATGACGTTAATCAGTGTCTGTACCGCGTTCAAAGTTTTGAAGGCAAGTTCGTACATGCAACATTTGTGGTATCGATAGCTACGACGTCACGGCGTAGGTACAAGTTCTTAGGTTGGCACTACGACACCGACACCGACGACAGCGCCCTCTAGCCGACGCTGTGCAGCTCTACGAGCGACGCTCCAGATTCAGCCCATTTGTTAACGAGCAGACGACCAAGCAACATTGTTTCTATTTCATAGTGGGCGAGCCACTACAGATTTTCCTATGTAACTTCTAGTAGCTATTAGCTTTGATACATGAACGGCTTCGCACCTACGTGCTCATCTGCACGCAAAGTTAAGTAATATTATAATTTGTATATGTTCATAAACCAGTAAAAGAGATTTAACCTATACGCAGTACCGAAGTACTTTACCTTTTCCTGCTCCTACTCGCGTCCTTCACTCTCGGCCAATTTTGCAGATACAGTTCACAGGAGCAGATCCACGCGCCGCCTATCCAGGCGGGATACAAAACAACATGAAGCTTCCCCGCACCATAAAAACTGGGCGAACAACACGATCATGTTCGACAATGTTCCTGGTTGCATTACGTGTTCCCCTCGCCATATCAGGGTACGGTCAGAATATGCTCTCATCGGGGAAAAGGACGAGACCTCACTCCTCGTCGGCCCAGTCCCTATGCTCTTCATGCCATATCAGACGGCGCCACCGATGAGTTGGTGTGAACGGAACACAACGTACTTGTCCTGGTCAAAGAGACCACTCCCATGCATTCGCCTTTGCCAGTATATATCGTAAGATTGCGTGGACAGCATTCCTGTTAAATGCTGTTGCAGTTGTACCACCTGTTTGAGATGGATCTCTTCTTGCCTCTTGCACATTGTGGCGATCGTCTGCTGCTGTAGCTGACCATTCTCTACCACGTCCTCCCGTTTGGAGAGCAGTGTCTGTAGTTCGGAACACTCTCCAGCACGTGAAACAGTGCTGTGACCAGTACCAAACTCCAGGATACATTCGTCATCCATCGTCCTCCTTCCAGTTTTCCGATGATTCTTCCTAGTGTCACGTCGTCCAAATGTGGTCCCCGGGTCATGTCGTACTGAAGAACACCACGTCAGTTCACTGTAGCTGTTCGCTAATTGTCACACGCTGTCTTTTCCCTTTCCCTTCAACTGCCTCGGTTGCTCAGTGCGGCCCATTTGATGACACAGTTGCCTGCCCTCACGGTATGTCACATCCAGATTTCTGTGCACGACTGGGATACCTCAGCCAACATGCTCCCGCACTTTCATCCATTTCGGCTGAGTTGTTAAAATTTCTCCATCTATCTTGTCCTTGATTTGTGGAGCAGTGGCCGGCCGGAGTGGCCGAGCGGTTCTAGGCACCACAGTCTGGAGCTGCGCGACCGCTACGGTCGCAGGTTCGAATCCTGCCACGGGCATGGATGCGTGTGATGTCCTTAGGTTACTTAGGTTTACGTAGTTCTAAGTTCCAGGGGTCTGATGACCTCAGAAGTTGTCCCATAGTGCTCAGAGCCATTTGTACCATTTTTTGCAGTGCAGTGTACATAGGGGACCGAAATGTAGCAAGCGTCACAGATTCCAATGGAACACATTAATTACAGAACTCCTGAGGACGCTCCAACGCGTATCAGGGAACTCAATAAGTCCTTTCATAAACGTGTGTCGTAAATAACTTCAACCATGCACTATGTAATGTATTGCTTAGTCCATACAGTTATTCATCATGAGTCGGTCCACTGCCATAGAATATACTTTTCACATGATGCGTCATCCGTCACTCAAGGTGGCTAAGTTAGCGGAGTACAGATTTAGACTGATGGCGTGTCGCAGGAGCAGATCCCGTGGGGCCGGAGCCGATACACTTTGCTGGCGTCTCTGTTGTCTCCCCACGGTGAAACTCGTGGGCGGCTGCGTCACCGGTCAGTTGGAAGAACCGCTTGGCGCCTCTTGATCGATCGCGCTGCCGTCCTTTCTGGGGAGAGATTCGTTTCCGCAGAACTTCTCGGGTCCAGTGACAGCTCTCGCTCAGGACGACTTTTTTATCGCCACCTCTGAAAGAGAGACAGCCGGCAGCAAATGTGTTTTATTTGTCCAGCCTTTGTGATCTTGTTGGCTGTCCTGCTGAAACTGAATTAAAGGACAGAGCTATTAAAAAAATTTTGAGAAAGGTTACGTCGGTCTAGTGATATAGATCACTAGTATCGCCTGTTGTCGAAATTCGCACACTTGAGTTTCTAAATTATTGAAACTCGAATGTTTTTATATACATAATTAGTTCAGTGTATGATAAATTGTGTCGTGTATCCCAGTGTTACACTCCACGTAAAGCTGTGTCTATAATTTTAACCTTAGAACTGATGGTGCATTGTGGTAACGAGTATTACTGGAATTACTCTTTGATTTATCTTTCATTCCTCGATCATTAGAAGTGAGTTCTGGACACAGTGATTTGAAATCCAAGATTTGTGTCAACGGTGGCTAATTTACTTTTCCCGTATAACAACTCAATTTCAATACCGCTGTATCGCATAAAGTAACCTCACATGTAAAATGTTTTGCATTACAACATCCTCAATGTAGATTGATCAAACCGCATTTATAACCCTCAAAGTTATTTTAGAACAATGTTCAGTGCATATTTAAATGTATGTTTCAAAACAACAGTAGAGTTATCACCTTCAATGTCCACATTGTTTCTATTACTTTGTCTACGCAAAAACTGTCTCTCTCTAGATCTTCATCCTTTAGTCCGATTAGTCCGAACTGTTAGTGTTGTTTTATGAGGCATAGCCCAAAACAAATAATAATGCATATTAAGGTAAGGCGTAGCTATTCAAAATGAGAAATGGGAAATTATGGGCTTACTTCAAATTTTTTGGTGATGCTGACTAATGAACACAAAGTTAGGTCGGTTTACACTTAAAACAATTAAGCGAAAACAACCAGCCCAATAAACAACGTTATGTAGTATACGTTAGCCCGAAAGTCTTCGTTAGCAAGAAATTTTTTTTCAACTGTTGACAACATCAGCAACCTAACGGTTGTGGCATTGTAGCTGTTCGGTATGCGTGTGTTACCGCAAATGAACCACCTGCAACATTTAAACATTGTCATCCCCAGATTGTCATTTCACGAAATGTTATTAGTTTCTTGTCTCATTTCTGCCGTAGTATCTGATCAGTACGTTGGGTACAAGTTGATAGCAGTGTGAGAGGAAAAGGTAAACTTTTCTCGTGTTGGTCTTTCTACTTCATTTTATCATTCATAATGGCTACGTACACATAGGATTTTTTTGTGACGTCTATGATTAAGTTCCTTTCGAATTTATAACTTCCATGGGCCTCCTTACATAATTAATATTAAGCATCGGTACTTCAATTATTGACGTTCACTTATTAATGTTATGATAACGCGATTACTACAACCACATACAGACTTGGTATAAATAAGTTGTTTACATTTAACTATTATCGGTCTTGGATTTATAAATATCCATCGTCAGATGATTCTTCATCTTTCATGCTGGGTCCTAGCTTTGTGTTTGTTAGTTAAATAACTACGTAACAAAAGTTTATGTTCTTATTACTCATGTGAAGTTGAGAAACTGTTATTACGTCGATTTTTAGTGAACCGTGTAGTAAATACATAGCGCACGAGCAACAAAGCGAAGTTTAAAAATATACCGCAGACGTACTCGAGTAATGCGTCGCTACGGAACATACAGTACGTCATTAAACAATGAATGAAAGCAAAGTGAGTTGTCAAAATGAATCGTTGTAGGAGAAATCTTAATGCAGATTTAAGAAAACAGGTAAACAAATGCTTTTTGCTATAAATGAGGTTGGGTGGTGTATACATGTTGTATTCATCTGAATTAGAGGAAGCCCTTACTAAGAACACAATGTTGTTTTTGAAATATAAATTACTCTGACTTAATTGTCTTACAACATACACAGATAGTCTTTCTTTCTAAAGAATTTCTATCAAGTGGTTCAAATGGTTCTGAGCACGATAAAGAATTTTTATCAAAATGAATTGTTTATTGCATCCAGACATGCTTCATTTATGGGTTTGAATTTATGTTTTTGGTAACCAAATAATAACACTATTACAGTCAAGCTATTTTTTCGACAAAAATCTACACCGATTTTACGGGGGTCAAACAAAAATTAGGCAACACTGCAAGAAATGAATGCTTCAACATAAATGCATATGCTTGCTTAGCCAGCAGGTTGTGCTTCTGCATTTCACCACGAACAGTGCCTTTCCAATGTCCTCAATGCTAGTTGTTGTTGCGTTAACCTAACAGCCAGAGAAGTGAGTAAGTACAGACCTCGTACACAATATCGTATATTTAGCATTGACATTGTAAATGACATTAATACTAGTTCATCTTCATGGTACACTTTTTACGTACATACATTCACATCTTCTTACTTTGATCCTTCGAGTGTGACTGACTAGAGGATATCCGCTCCAGAGGCAGGTCAATATTGAAAATATAAGCAGTAAAGAAAGAACTATGAAATATAACGGCAAAATGTCCCTGCAAATAGAAAACTGTTTTAGGAAGTCTGATGTCGTATGTGGCTTTCAGGTTAACAACATTCTAAAACAGCGAGCAAATCATAATCTAAAAAGGAGGTATGAGAAATTTGATGGCTCTGGAGTTTAAGGTTTACAAAGCCTTGACAGCCACGGAACAAAACTGCTTTGGGATAGAATTTATCTGAAACTGACCATTCATTGAGAACAGCATACCTGTTCTCCACAGGATGGAAAAACGCCGTGTTATTAGCTTGTCAGGAGAACTCGAAATGCCGGCCGCGGTGGTCTCGCGGTTAAGGCGCTCAGTCCGGAACCGCGCGACTGCTACGGTCGCCGGTTCGAATCCTGCCTCGGGCATGGATGTGTGTGATGTCCTCTGGTTAGTTAGGCTTAAGTAGTTGTAAGTTCTAGGGGACTGATGACCACAGATGTTAAGTCCCATAGTGCTCAGACCCATTTGAACCAT
Organism: Schistocerca serialis cubense; assembly: GCF_023864345.2. Taxonomy (NCBI): domain Eukaryota; kingdom Metazoa; phylum Arthropoda; class Insecta; order Orthoptera; family Acrididae; genus Schistocerca; species Schistocerca serialis. The sequence goes on from NC_064642.1 coordinate 272,803,626, forward strand.
TTTTTTAGAACTCCAAATGTAAAAAACTGCTCAATTGGCGTAGCGACTTCGTGCCAAATGCCTACTTCGCTTTGTTACACTGTGCTCCAATGCAATCAATCTTTTTCTCTCTTTTTCTTTTTCTTTTTTGTAATATGTGATAGGTACAATACAGCTGCACCGGACTTCCGCGATCTAACTGTGTTGGTGAGGCAATAAATTTAACCACAGGGCAGCGACGCTGCATCACTGCAATACACTTTGGAGGTGTGGCGGTGGGACTTGGGGTCCTGTACCACCCTACAACAGTGACAGTACACATCAATCAAGCATAAAAACTTAGTCAGACATGGGCAGTTAGGGTGGGAAAGTAGTGGACGTAGAGGGTTAGGGTTGTTTTGGGGAAGGAGACCAGACAGCGCGGTCATCGGTCTCATCGGATGAGGGAAGGAAGTCGGCCGTCCCTTTGAAAGGAACCATCCCGGCGTTTGGCTGGGGCGATTTAGGGAAATCACGGAAAACCTAAATCAGGATGGCCGGTCGCGGGATTGAACCGTCGCCCTCCCGAATGCGTCCAGTGTCTAACCACTGCGTGGACGTGGAATGGGGGACTAGCGCCGCCAAAGGATGCATCCATGGTGGGCGTGCCAGGCCTATCGTCAGCCATGGTCGGAATCCGATTCGTCTAGTATGGTTAAAGGAACCGGATGCCGATGCCAGTGGCGTGGAAGTGTGGTCCTAACTTGGCGTAACCCATCGACAGTGTCCCGCAGGGCATTCACTTTCTCATAGAGCCGCCGCGCGTTGTTGCGTGTGGTCGTCTTGAGGGGGACGACATCCGCTTCCTCATGGAGAGTCGCAATTCTGGTGAGTAGTGGGGCATGCAGGCTCCAACTGAGAATCTGACTAATCGTGGCCCCTGCAGTGGAGCCATATGTGAGGGCAGGCAGGATAAATGCTCGGTAGATGCGGCGTTTGGTATGCAGGTTACGTTCCCTACTGCGGAATAGGGTTCACAAAGCCCTGCCCAGTTTCTTCCGCTTGTTGGCAACATACTCCGCGTGATAGTGCAATGGCAGCTTGTGGTCCATCCGGACGCTTAAATAGGTGGTTGTTGGGGACCTATAGTCGAAATTTTGAGGCGGAGTACTGCGCGCCGTTTTGTGAAACAGACTGCCATAGTTTTGGCGGCATTAAGAGCTATTTTATTTGTCCGACACCGGGTGATGGTGGGGTTCACCGGTCGCTGGAGGCGTGCGACGACGGCGTCAGTGATCTGGCCAGCGGTACTTAGTGCTATGTCGTCAGCGTGTTGTGCCAGATGGCACTCGGGGATGACCGGCATATCATTCACATAGATATTAAAAATAATGGGAGACAATACCGATCCTTGTGGAATGCCCGCCGACAACTGGCGAATGCCAGAACGCATTCTCCTTTCAGCCACTAGGGAAGTCCTACTGCAGAGGAAGTCATCCACAATCTTGACAGAGATATCCGCTATAGGGGTCTGCGTCAGCATCTTTTGCTGTAGGTTGTCGTGTCAGATCTTGTAGGCGTTCTACAAGTCCAGAAAAACGGCAGCTGTCGACTTGGCGATGGTGAAGCCTTTGCTGAGTTTTTTAGTGATTCGTAGCACCTGAAGTTCGGCAGGGAGGTAGAAGGAGCCCAAACTGTTGAGGTCGAATCGTCCCAGCCGCCGCCAGAGTTTGCGAAATGCGGTGGAGGATCACAGATTTAAGGATCTTCGCAATGGTATTTAGGAGGCTTATTTATTTGTTTTGCTTTAGGGTGCAAAAAAACTAGAGTCACACACGCCCAAGTCAGAACTAGAGAACACTAACACAAACGACTGTATGTCAGTCCCAATTGACGTAATATAGCTACAAACCGTCACGTGGAAAAAGTGCCAAAAAAGACACTATACAGAAACGGAGGTTCAAAACTAAAAATTAAATGACCTTTGCCATATTGCTTCGGCTGATATAAAGTAAAACGCGGTCGATATCCCGCGCGTCATTCGCTAAAACGACGCCATTTAGCAAATGACCATGGCTAAAAAGGCAGAGGTACCTGCGGACTGAGGTACGAGGACTGCAGCCTAGGCAGCAGCGTCAGCAGCCTCGTTTCCTGGCAGACCGACATGACCAGGAACCCACAGAAACACTCCACTAAGAGTGAGCAAGTGGCAGTTTCCCTGGACCCGCTGCGCTTAGGGATGGGCAAAGTACAGCACACACAGACTTTGAAGGGCACTGGGTGAGTCTGAGCGGAAGACACAATTGAAAAGCCTATGTCGCCGGATGGGCTAAGAGCTCGGCTGTAAATACTGAGGAGTGTGCTGGAAGCCCATATCGAAAGACGCGGGTGCCAATGACGAAGGCACACCCGACCCCATGGCCAATCCGAGAGCCATCAGTGTGTACAAAGTTACTATCGCGAAGTTCCATGCGAAGGTCGTGAAACTGAAGGCGATAGACCGAGACTGGAGTAGTGTCCTTAGGAAGTGAATGAAAGCCAACGGTAACATGGGCCGCTTCACGAAGCCAAGGTGGTGAAGGGTTCACACCCACCGGGAAAGTTGCAGGTAGTGTGAAGTTAAGCCGCCGTAAGAAGTGCCCAAAGTGGACTCCAGGAGGTAACAGAGAAGACGGAGCAGCCCCATACTGACGAACGAAGAAATCATGAAAGAAGGACGCATAGGAGGGGTGGCCATGCATGACAGACAAACGGCAAACATGCCTACTGAGGAAAAAGGTCACGGCGGTAGGACAGTGATAGTTCAGCAGCTTCAGCATACAGACTCTTAACCGGCCTAGTGTAAAAGGCACCCATGGTGAAACGGACGCCACGATGGTAGGTAGGGTAGAGATGGCGTAAGAGGGATGGGCGTGAAGACACATAAACAAAGCGCCCATAGTCGAGTTTCGAACGGACAAGGGACCGGTACAAACGGAGGAGTGTGGTTCGATTGACACCCTTGGAAGAACAATTGAGGACACGTAGGACATTGAGGGATCACGTAAAGTGGGCTACCAGGTGAGATATATGGGAGGACCAAGAGAGTTTGTTCAAATGTTCAAATGTGTGTGAAATCTAATGGGACTTAACTGCTAGGGTCATCGGTCAAAAAGTTTACACACTACTTAACCTAATTTATCCTAAGGACAAACACACACACCCATGCCCGAGGGAGGACGAACCTCCGCTGGGACCAGCCGCACAGTCCATGACTGTAGCACCTGAGACCGCTCGGCTAATCCCGCGCGGCCCAAGAGAGTTTCCTATCGAGCATGAGACCCAGGAATTTCGTAGTTTCAACGAACGGAAGAGGAAAAGCAAAAGCCATTGTCGATGCTCCAGGAGTAAAGGCGATCAAGACAGCGCTGAAGGCGCCACTCAGTGAAACACGTCCGTGGAGAACTGCAATAGATGGCAAAATCGTCAACAAAACGGGAGGCGGAGATGCCCGGTGGCAGACATGCCATTATAGGGTTAATAGCGATAACAAAGAGGACAACGCTCATGACGGAACCCTCAGGCACACCATTTCCCTGGATAAAAGGTGTCCAACAAGACAGAAAACACGCGCACCTTGAAAACTGGGTCTTGTAAAAATGCACGAAGACAACAAGGCAGGCGCCCACGGAAGCCGCACACGCAAAGAATATGGAGGATATCAGTTCTCCAGCAGGTGTCGTATGCCTTCTCCAAATCGAAAAACACGGCCACAGTCTGAGATTTCCTCGTAAAACCATTCATGACATGGTTGAACAAAGTAACGAGATGGTCAATTGGAGAACGCCACGCTCGAAGTCCACAATGTGCTTCCGTTAGCAAATGGCGAGACTCGACCCACCACACTAGCCAGGCATGAATAATATGTTCCTTCATGTTGCAAACGCAGCTGGTAAGAGAGATGGGGCAGTAGCTATAAGGGAGGTTTTTGAGCTTATCGGGCTAAGGTATGAGTCTGACAATGGCTTCACGCCAGCGTCAGGAAATGTGCCCTCTACCCAGATGTGGTTGTACGTGTTAAGCAGAAAGGGCTTGCCCGCAAGAGAAAGGTGCTGCAGCATCTGAATGTGAATCGCGTCTGGGCCAGGGTTGGAGGATCAAGATAAACTGAGAGCATGATCTAGCTCCCTCATAGTAAAGGCGGCATTATAGCACTCACGATTCGGAGGAGTGAGGAGTATCGCCCGACCCTCCTCCACTTGCTTCCGATGGAGGAAGGCAGGGTGATAGTGGGAAGACCTCGAATCTTCCGCAAAATGGCGGCCCAAGGTGTTGGAGATAGCAATACGGTCCACGATGACATCGTTAGCTACTGTCAGGCCGGATATTGGGGAATGGATCGTGGATCCAGAGAGCTGTTGGAGGTTTCTTGGCCCACACGACAGAGGAAGGTGTGGAACTGTTAAAAGAACTAGTGAATGAAATCCAGCTAGCTCTTTTGATATCCAGAAGAACGAGAAGACACTTTGCACGCATCTGTTTATTATTAATGCAGTTTGACTGCATACGGTAGCGGTTAAAAACGCGGAGAGCACGTCTCCGTGCGCGAATTGCGTCGTGGCATACCTCAGTCCACCAAGGGACTGGGACACGATGCGGTAACGTTCTGAAGCAGTAATGATAATGTTTGTGAGATATTCCAGCTCGTCATCACAACAAGAGAAATCTCGTTCTTCGATGGTCGACAGGGAGGAATTAAGCTGCCTGTCAGCCTTAGGAAGCTGCCATATGGGTGTGAATGCAGATGGGACAGGAGTTAGCAAACGGACAGCACGCTGGAAATGGTCGCTCGAATAGGTGTCAGAAAGAACGGACCACTCAAGACGAGGGGCAAGATGGGCAGTGCAGAAGGATAAGTCCAAATTGGAATAAGTATGAGAGGAGTCAGAAAGGAAAGTGGGTGCTCCAGTGTCAACACAGAAGAGTGACGCTCATTAAAGATACCGAGTAGCCAAGCTGGGGGGGGGGGGGGGGGAGAAAGCTGCGCAATAAGGCAATAAGTTGAAGGAAGTCAGCCCTTGTGACAGGGAATGATGGTGGGACATATATGGTACAGAGGGAAAAAGTCAGATGGGGAAGGAAAAGGCGAACTGCCACAGCATTAAGATTGGTATTCAGGGAAATGGGTTGAGTATGAATGTCATCTCGTATGAGCAGCATGACGCCCCCATGAGATGGAATACCGATCTCATGTGGAAGATCAAAAGGTATCGGTAAGAAATGTGAAAGCTCAAAGTGGTCGTGAGGGCGCAATTTCGTTTCCTGAAGGCAGATTACAGGGGGACGCTGCGACGCTAAATGCAGCCATAAGTCCTCTTTGTGGGACCAACGGCCGCAAACGTTCCACTGGAGGAGAGTCATGATGATGACGAGATCGAGGGTTGTCACCTCGGTGGCTGACGAGTGACAGCTCGGGAAGAGGTGCTACTACAGCACACAGAAGCATCAGCTTGTTTGTGCAGTCGGTATGTGGAGTCCAACGCTGTACAACAGTTGTTGGTGTGTACCGGCGACACAGAGGCTGATCGGGCTAAGAAATCATGTGGCGATACCACTGAAGAGGATCTTCGATGTGGCGAAGCAGAAGAATGTTATGGCCTTTGGTGGACTTCTTAAGCCTTTCCGGTTGGATGAAGACTCAGGTGGTGTTTGGCTGGAGTGATGGAGGAAGTCTTCACGAGAATACTCCTTCTGTCCTTTCTGGCCTACTGGTTGTGTAGCTGGTGGCTTCGCCCCTTGAGGCGAAAATTTGATGGCTTGTGGCACAGCTGGGTGGGGGGATGGCTATGCAACCTTGACACTGGACGATTTCACAACCTCCGAGCTGAATTGGAGGTTGCATGCCGACATGACCATGTCCTTCATGGAGCGAGGGATAGCAAGAACAGAACTATACGGACCAGATGGGAGAATGCAGGATTCGCGACTAGCCAGTAACTTACGAGCGACTGGATAAGGCACCTTTTCCTTTACCCAGATCTCTTGAACAGCTCGATCATCAAGATACACTGGACAATCCCGAGAGGCGGTGGCATGGCCGCCACAGTAGTTGATACATTGGGGAGTAATAGGTGGACAATCGCCCTCATGCACATCCCTACCACAGGTGACACATGTGGATGGGTGTTGACAAGATGTTCTAGTGTGCTTGAAACGAAGACACTGATAACAGCGCATTGAGTTTGGAATGTACGGCCGGATGGTAATAATTTCATTTCCAGCTTTGAGCTTGGACAGAAGCACCACTGTATCAAAGGTGAGAAAAAGGGTACAGGCGGGCACTAAGAAAGAATCTACCATTTTCATTACATGATGGCAGCATTGACACCTTGATGAGAGAGGTAAGATTGTACTTCAGCCTCGGTTACACTGTAAAGCAGCGTTGTGTAAATTACACCACGGGAAGAACTGAAAGTTCTATGGGCCTTCACACGAACAGGGTAACAATGGGGAAGCGTCATTACGTTTACTTTTTGTAGAAGTGGGAAGACGATTGACTCATCACGAGGAAATCATCCATGATGGCCAGCGTCTCCAATGGCACACTCCTTCGAATTGGGGGCCCACTTCACAAGGGGGCGCACCTGCCCTAAGGTGATTGTTCACACCTCAGGTCAGACCTGCCAAACATCTGACAGAGGGACCAATCGGCAATTTGGGAAGGTTATAGCTGAGGCAATTACCTCCCCCTGGATCTGGCCTGTACCAGGGGATACGTGCAAACAATACCTGTCGACCTGGGCCTGAAAAATACGTGTTACCATGTCATCTGTTATTTGTCAGACATGTGGGTCGGTCTTCAGGAGCGCACACGGAGAAAGAAGAGAAAGGAGGATCCTCAAACGCCGAAGTTGAGGAACGAGAGTAGCAGGGAAACAGAGACAGGAAAAGGGAGCGAAAAACAAGGGTGAGACTGTTCGCTCATCAGGAACAGAATGCAGAAGGGAAAAAGAATAGCAAGAGGATAGACATGCAGGACGGAAGGGAAAAAATGCTGCTAAGGCTAGGGCCCCATGGTAGCCAAGCACAAACACACCAAAGATTGGGAAGCCACATGGTAGATTTAGGAAGCTGATGGGCCTGTTGTTGGTGGGGACTGCATGGTCCAGGAACCGCCTGAGGATTGCAATCAGCTTGGCTTGCTTCCACTGAAGGGGGAAAAGAGAGACATGAGGTAACAGTTTCAAATCTTGGTGAACAAGATGAGAGGCAAAGATATTCATTTAAAATTCTGTCCAATTCAGGACTGAGCAGCCACGTTTCAGTCATAGGATCTGGTAGACTTATGCAATGGACGTCAGTTGGGGGCCAGACAGAGGTGGCAGACTGCGAAAAGTGGCTATAGCTTTCAGGACATCACGTTCATCCTGTAGTTCGTCCAGAGAAAGATCCTGAGCAGGAGGGTGGTTTTGGGCCTCGAATGCATCCACCAGCACTTCCACAATTTGGAGCGTATCATATGACAATATTTATACTATGAGAATACGATGGGCAGTCGCCAGCATAGAACATTGCAGGGCGCTAATGACAGCCCAATCAGACTTATGGTGTAAGAGGGAAGTGGACATCCAGTTCTCCCATTGTTCAGACCTCCAGTCAGCGGCCCAGTGGTAGAATTCGCGCTGGAGGTGTCTCATTTGCCGTTTGTCACGAGGATCGCGAAACTGCTTCCACCACCGACGGTGGCGGTACTTTTGCAGCTTCAGCTTCCATAACAGGGAAGCAAATCGTCCAGGTGGTTAAGTCTGAGGTACAGTGGAGATGGAGAGCTCCACTGCTTTCTGTATTTTGGCAGTAAGGTAATCCACGGCACGGGCTATATTGGCCAGTGTTGTCAAGTCGAAGTCCTGCCGACTGGTGTTATTAAGTACCCTGGCAAACTTGTCCCAATCAGTGAGAGTCACAGTAGAACGAATATCAAACAAAAGAGTAGCATCGGTAAAGTGCCGGAGTACTGGGTCATGGTCGGAGGCCACATCATGGAGAACTTCCAGTGAAAACTGAGCAGTTTGTTTTTGAATATGGTCACATCCAGAAAGTCTGGCTCACATTTTGAACAGACTGGTATATGGGTAGGTTCGTGGGGCCATAGGTCTACAGTGCTAAGGTATCCTCCAGGTCAAGGAGCTTACTTTTCATTTAGATAATGCCTGCCAGCAGGTGGTGACAGTTTATACAGCTTGTCTTTGTGCTTGTACAACTGTACCTTGGTCAGTAAGGTTATCTTATCTGTCCTCAATTGAAAACGTTTGGAGCATTATAGGCAGAGCCCTTCAACCAGCTCGGGATTTTGACGATTTTACACACATGTTGGACAGAACTTGCTAAGATATGCCTCAAGGGGATATCCAAGAAGTCTAGTAATCATAGGCCAAAACGAATAACTGCTTGCTTAAGCGCTAAAGATGGACCAACGCTTTACTGACTCGTGGAATTTCTGAATTTCCTTCTCCTGAAGAAAATATCCCATTTTTCTCAAATTTCAATCATTTATTTGTCTGTACTTGTACATCACATCTACCGATCTCAGTCTTATTCCGATAATTGCTTTGTGTTGAATCGTTTATTGTCTTAGAGTCTATATGGATTATCGTATGAGACAATTCTAAAGTTTTAATTTACAATTAGAAATATTAGAAATATTTGTCGTGGCTTATTACACTTTATTATGTTGCTAGGAGTGCTGTTTTGCACATTCGGGAAGTTAAACATTCTGACTACAAGACAACAAAGGAGATATACTTTGTTCTTTCTTTCTGCGATGTTATAACCCATTTCCGTCGCAAGCCAAACGACTATCTATGGTGTCAGCTTAGCTCGTGTAACGAGAGTCATCTAGCAGCCACAAGTCTAATTTGTCAGTGTAAAAATGCTGCCAACAGAAGGAATAAACGTCATCTTATTTTTTATAGTAGAACTGAAAAGCAGTACTGTGGCTGCCAAAGAATGGTAACTAAAAATGAAAGACATTTTGTACAAAACCATATCAAATATGGTTCTGCAAGGCGAAAGCTGTCATTGTGAATAACAACGTAGTTCACATTGTGTAAAGAAGGTTTACAATTTTCGTTCACTTCTTACCTTACGTCTCCCAGGGCTGGTTCACTCACGGTGAAGTCTCGTTGGCGCATTGTTGCTAAATTTAATTTGCGAATTAAATGAGTGTAATCACTCGGAACCAAGCCAAATTTTTAATATTAGTAATTTTGAAAGCTGCGAAGGTTATTCGACGTAGTCGTTTTGTGCAACCATTAGGAATTGTACTTAAAAGTAAATGTTGTCAAACAACTTACCGTTGCATTAAATAACTTCGATACACAAAGATAGGGATTTTCACATTTGCTCTCAAAACAAAACATGACCATTTACAATAGTATACGTTGTTCGAAATAGGGCATTAGTTCGCAGTACATGTAACGAATTTTCATTCTGATATTTTGTTAGACTGTCGGGCATTCTGCAGCAACGGCCATCGGTAGTACCATTGTTGCATATTACAATTTGAATTACAATTAACAGTAAAAGCGCGAAGAAAATTAACCAAGACAGACGTTCTAACAGGATAAAGTAGTAGCGGAATCATTACTTAGTTCTACTCATCAAAATCTCTATGTCATGGTACGGTTTAATAACAAATCATACCTTCACGATTCTTCTAAATGTCAGTGCTCTTGGTGCACGCTAAATTAACACGTCGTATTTGAACATAAACCAGCTTTTTATTCATTTAAATAACAGTCACAGTAGTTTATTAAAAATGTAAGGTATTATTATTCTTGATAAGAAGGACGTGATGTAAAACGACGATACTGCAAGCCCAAAAACTGTGAAGTGTAGTTAAACTTAATTGTAATAGAACAGCAAGCTTTTGTGGAGTCTACCTTTCCGGATTTCACATCTTGCTCTAGGGGACTGAGCGATGAGAGGATACGGAAAAGAGGTCTAATAAACTTACGTCCGGAAATTCTGGCTTCCCTGCTACAGAGCATTTATTCAGTCATGAATTGTTACAGACACTGCGATCTAATACGCGCTGTACCATGCAGAGGAGGCAAAGTCACCCGCAAGAAACGCCCATAGTTCTGGCCCGTCGGGTGACGCGGAGGGAAGACTGGTCCCAAAATACTGTCGCCAATTATCTCGGCCCTTATATTCCGGCTGCCCATTGCTGGTAGATCTAGTTCGGTCACAGACTTGGATAGCATCAGTCCTGATTACTAGGAAGACGTTACTTAGCTACGTTCTGCGAGTCGGAATTGTGTGTAACAGTACTTGCATGTAGAGGGCACTCGAAGCACAGGAAGCAAGTTAAGTTACACGAATCTTTTCTTTTTAGAAATAAAGCGTATATACACATCACTTTGGATTCCTGCCACCGGCCATCGAAACTTCTGTCTTTTGTTTGTGTTTATGATGACTCCCACTGTAGCCGACACTACAGTGCACCTCACCAAGTACCATATTAGGGGGGAAGATGATTATTCATCACTTTTTACATTACAAAGATGTATTTGATCTCTACTACAAAGATATGTTTGACATTAATGACTAGCTGAAGCACGGTATTATTAGTTTCGATTTTAGGCCAAGTTGGTTATGTTCCACGGGTGGTATAAAAAGTAGTTTTGAGTAAGGCTGCAACATTTATCAGTCGGTAATATTGTGCCAAGTAATTCCAATTTTTTTTTCACATCAAAATTGATGTCAAAAAAATAAGTTAGCAACACACACAAAATTCTAATGTCAAGTGTCACAATGTTATTACCGTTATTACTACTTCTCCCTGTCGCCTAAAACGTGTCTGTGAATTCTAATCCCTAAAGGGTCATTAATATTTGTCAAATTACGTAAAGATGTTGGCATTTCGATCACAGGCACACTATAAGCTGTTGTTCTGGTGGTGCAGAGATCTAACATTCATCGCTTTCTGTTTTTATATGTTTTTCAGTAGAACAAAATTATTTTATCTCCGTCTATGATCGCAAAATTGTTAATTGCTTAGACCACCGATGTGATTTAAAGCAGGTCCTGATATAATGAAGCCATGCTGGTATCGTCAATAGATAGTACCACATGTCACTAACTGTTATATAGGGCGGAAAGTAATGCATCATGTTCTAGACTAGGAAAATATGATTCACGTTATTGACTTGCTTATATAGATTTTTAATTACGACTTTGAACCAGGACCAAGATGCAGTTATGTTTCACTGGTGTTCTCATTACCAAGACCACATTTTCCAGTCTTTTAGCACAACCGACCATACTAAAATGATATGTTTTGATGACATTATTAATGCGTTGTATCACATAAACTACAGATTTTCGTAACACGCAAGGAACATCACGTAATGCATGAAACATGAAATGAAAACACAACACTACACGGTCAAAGAAAATGGTGTCGTGGTTCCACACAAAGAGGAAAGGTAGAAATCTCGAAAATATGATAATGCATCAAAATAAAATTATATATCAGTGATGTACATATTTCGGGTACAAAACATACGCTGTTTGATTGTCCTGATTCGAAACTACATTTACACGTTTCTGACTGAGAACGAAAATTCTATCTTGCACCAAAATGTAATAGTTTGTCAAGGTTCCTAAGATTTCGAGAAGAAAATATACGTGCCACTACTGCCATAAAAAGCTAATGAGTCATGTAGTAATAAATTCTATGTTCCAAAATTGGTTTATTGAAGACAAAAGAAGAGTTCCTACAATCCACTGTAGAGCTGATACGTAAATGACCCATATGAAAGTAAGGGAGAACGGAATCAAAGAACAGTTGAAGATGTTTCATTAAAATTGTAAGTCCTAACATAACAGCTGTCCTATTGAACATCGCATATGCTGTACTGTTGGATCCACATTAGGCCACTGTTTTCAATAATAATAATAATAGTAACAGCAATAGTAGTGGTCCATTCGCGGCAAGGTACAGTCCAGGTATAATATACTGTAGAGATGAAATGTTCATTTATCGATACATTTTTGTGTGCATTAACAAGTTATCGCAATGAAGTCGTTACACATATAATTCTTTATCGTCATTGGTAGGTCGATAACATTTACCCGTTGGACCCCACACAAAAGAATGAATTTTAAAAGCCAATCAGTTCAGCATATGTGCGAGTATCGGAATTGTCAGCTTTTGTAGTACCAGGGAATAAACCATAGAGAAACATTCTGAAATCGTGTTAGGAAATTTTTAACTTCCGTAAAAATGTATACATCTCAAAGGAAGCACAACGTTATCACGATTATTATTGCTGCTATTGTTGCTTTGCAAAGAAACATGATCCACTGTAGCTATACCAGTGTTTTGTAGAAGACGAGAAACAAGTGACGAGTGTCGATGTCAGTACGGACAGACTCCTGGTTTGCCGCCGCTGCCCCATGACTGGTGGCTCTCGCACGGTATTCAACAGGTTCGTATAGCTTCCAACCTTTATTTTCCTAAAATATTTCAAAGACGCAACATATTAGACAATCATTTGTTACATGTAAGTATTTGCCAAGTCCTTATGGAAGGTGAACAAAATCGACGGCTAGTTGGATGTATGCTTCTCTCGTAACACTTGGCGTGACAGCAAAAGGAATCTTTTGCACCGTAATTAATGCACGCAAACTTACTCTCTGGATTAGAAACACAGACAAGTAATTAATTCGGCGCCACATACCATTAGCAGACAGAATCTGGATTATACACTCCTGGAAATGGAAAAAAGAACACATTGACACCGGTGTGTCAGACCCACCACACTTGCTCCGGACACTGCGAGAGGGCTGTACAAGCAATGATCACACGCACGGCACAGCGGACACACCAGGAACCGCGGTGTTGGCCGTCGAATGGCGCTAGCTGCGCACCATTTGTGCACCGCCGCCGTCAGTGTCAGCCAGTTTGCCGTGGCATACGGAGCTCCATCGCAGTCTTTAACACTGGTAGCATGCCGCGACAGCGTGGACGTGAACCGTATGTGCAGTTGACGGACTTTGAGCGAGGGCGTATAGTGGGCATGCGGGAGGCCGGGTGGACGTACCGCCGAATTGCTCAACACGAGGGGCGTGAGGTCTCCACAGTACATCGATGTTGTCGCCAGTGGTCGGCGGAAGGTGCACGCGCCCGTCGACCTGGGACCGGACCGCAGCGACGCACGGATGCACGCCAAGACCGTAGGATCCTACGCAGTGCCGTAGGGGACCGCACCGCCACTTCCCAGCAAATTAGGGACACTGTTGCTCCTGGGGTATCGGCGAGGACCATTCGCAACCGTCTCCATGAAGCTGGGCTACGGTCCCGCACACCGTTAGGCCGTCTCCCGCTCACGCCCCAACATCGTGCAGCCCGCCTCCAGTGGTGTCGCGACAGGCGTGAATGGAGGGACGAATGGAGACGTGTCGTCTTCAGCGATGAGAGTCGCTTCTGCCTTGGTGCCAATGATGGTCGTATGCGTGTTTGGCGTCGTGCAGGTGAGCGCCACAATCAGGACTGCATACGACCGAGGCACACAGGGCCAACACCCGGCATCATGGTGTGGGGAGCGATCTCCTACACTGGCCGTACACCACTGGTGATCGTCGAGGGGACACTGAATAGTGCACGGTACATCCAAACCGTCATCGAACCCATCGTTCTACCATTCCTAGACCGGCAAGGGAACTTGCTGTTCCAACAGGACAATGCACGTCCGCATGTATCCCGTGCCACCCAACGTGCTCGAGAAGGTGTAAGTCAACTACCCTGGCCAGCAAGATCTCCGGATCTGTCCCCCATTGAGCATGTTTGGGACTGGATGAAGCGTCGTCTCACGCGGTCTGCACGTCCAGCACGAACGCTGGTCCAACTGAGGCGCCAGGTGGAAATGGCATGGCAAGCCGTTCCACAGGACTACATCCAGCATCTCTACGATCGTCTCCATGGGACAATAGCAGCCTGCATTGCTGCGAAAGGTGGGTATACACTCTACTAGTGCCGACATTGTGCATGCTCTGTTGCCTGTGTCTATGTGCCTGTGGTTCTGTCAGTGTGATCACGTGATGTATGTGACCCCAGGAATGTGTCAATAAAGTTTCCCCTTCCTGGGACAATGAATTCACGGTGTTCTTTTTTCCATTTCCAGGAGTGTAGTTTGGTAACATGTTCTGCGATCAATTACTGAAATCGTTTACTACCGTCAAGTCTCTGAGAGTGATTTTAGCTAAAGCAAGCGCGTACATCTCACCATAGGGATGGCATGCTATAGATTAAGATTTAACATACGGGTGCTTTACTAACGAAAGAGATCGTTTGTGTATGAAAATTACTACTTTTGTTTATGGTCTTATTTGTTTATGGTCTTATTTCTTAGAAAACGGAATATGTGGAATCATATCATGAGAGTTTTCGCCGCATATACACCATAGGATGCAACATAGGAGTCTGTCTTTTTAACATTTAACAGTGCAAATAGTCTTCAAAAGCTCCTCGTTTGACTGCCTTTAATGGGTCGAAAGAAATATCTCACATTTACACAGCTGCCCTTTCGTTTCGACATTATTCAGGTATTAGGAAGAGAATTATCTTCACATAGTGCGTCGATAATCACTGTTCAGGAAATCGTAGTTGGTATTCTGGACTGCGCCTTCTTTTTAATGTGGTCATGAAGTCGGATCCTTGTCAAGTGTAAATAATCTTGGTGTCACAGTAAAGAATACAAACTACAGTATGAAGCTGTGTCAGCCTAACACATGTATTCAAGAATGGTAAGACTCTTAACACCAAGCCTTTGGTGATGCTTGTGTACAAACAAATGCCGTTTAAGTTTCATATTACTACAGCTCGCAAATTGTGGAGATCTTCAGACATAAGAACTATGCTGTCGACTATCAGTATGTATTCCTTTCCTACTCAATCATTTTTATCCAGTAGACCATTTTCTCTTTGCCTTGGTACTTAACGAATATGCTCCTTTGTTGTGTGTGCACAGCATCTTTCAATAAATCCCCAATCATAAAAATGTCAAAAACTTGTATATTAAATTTACACACATGAGAAAAAGTTTCGCATCACCCAGGTTCCCAGAACTAGTGAAGATAGACGTTGTCTGTGGACATTTTATCAAAGACACAGTCCCTTTGACTGTTAAGAAATGTCACTAAACCCGCCCAAAGACGTACACAAACATGCATGACCAGCGCCTATTAGACTCAGGGGGACCGACAGTCGATCAGTTCCGGTCATTCCACCAGGATGGAGGTACACTGCTCTTGTTGTCTATAGTCAACCATGCCTAGACGGTCAATACCACGGTTCGATCTCGTCCGCCTTGTTACTTTGTGCCAGGAAGGGATCTCCACAAGGGAAGTGTCCAGGCGTCTCGGAGTGAACCAAGGTGATGTTGTTTGGACATGGAGGAGATACAGAGAGACAGTAACCGCCGATGACATGCCTCGCTCAGGCCGCTCAAGGGCTGCTACTGCAGTGGATGACCGCTACCTACCGATTATAGCCTAGAGGAACCCAACGCCACCATGTTGAATAATGTCTTTCGTGCAGCCACAAACTGTGGGGAATAGGCTGCATGATACGCAGCTTCACTCTCGACGTACATGGCGAGGTCCATTTTTGCAACCATGACACCATGCAGCGTGGTACAGATGGGCCCAACAAAGTGCCGAATGGACTGCTTAGGATTGGCACCACGTTCTCTTCAGCTATGATTGTCGCATATGTATTCAACCAGACAATCGTCGGAGACGTGTTTGGAGGCAACGCGGTCAGGCTGAAAGCCTTAGGCACACTGTCCAGCGAGTGCAGCATGGTGGTGGTTTCCTGTTGTTTTGGGGTGGCATTATGTGGCGCCGTAACGGTTTTACGATACGTGAATGCCATCCTCCGACCAAGAGTGCAACCATATCGGCAGCATATTGGCGAGGCATTCGTCTTCATGAACGACAATTCGCGCCTCCATCGTGCACATCTTGTGAATGACTTCCTTCGGGATAACGACATCACTCGACTAGAGTGGCCAGCAGGTTCCCATGAGATGAATCCTATCGGACACGCCTAGGATAGATTGAAAAGGGCTGTTTATGGACGACATGACCACCAATCACTCTGAGGGATCTACGCCGAATCGCCGTTGAGGAGTGGGACAATCTGGACGAAAAGGGCCTTGATCTCCTTGTGGACAGTATGCCATGACGAAAACAGGCATGCATCAGTGGAAGAGGACTTGTAACTGGGTATCAGAGGTACCGGTGCGTACAGCAATCCGGACCACCACCTCTACAGGTCTCGCTGTTTGGTGGTACGACATGCAATGTGTGGTTTTCATGAGCAATAAAAAGGGCAGAAATTATGTTTATGTTGATCTCTATTCCAAATTTCTGTACAGGTTCCGGAACTCACGAAAGCGAGGTGATGCAAAACTTTTTTTGA
Organism: Schistocerca serialis cubense; assembly: GCF_023864345.2. Lineage (NCBI taxonomy): Eukaryota > Metazoa > Arthropoda > Insecta > Orthoptera > Acrididae > Schistocerca > Schistocerca serialis. Next base: position 272,820,052 of record NC_064642.1, read on the forward strand.
TGTGTGTATTATTTGGTTACTATTTATGAAACCGTATTTAGTGGAAAATCGGTGTAAACTCCCTACTTCTAACGTTCCGTTCTGATTATGTATCACTGTTTCGCTGCTGATTTTGAAAGTAACAAATTCATTATCTCTCTGAATTTGCACTACTCGTATTTTCCAAGGGCGATGTTCCACATCCATCACTGACAGAAGTTCACGTTTCACAGATTTACAGCCTGCCAAGAAGAATAACATTATGTTTCTCCAAGGGTCAGTCATACACGATCATTCTCAGGGTCGGAAACAATCTTCGTAGCATAACTACGGATAAGCTGTCAAAAGTTGACTGTTGTTCGAACTTTAGATGCTTTGTACTGTACCATGGTATATTGCGAGAGGTTTAAACGGAATTCATAATTTTGCGTTGCCATGTTTTTTCTTACTTTTCAACTAGTAGTGTGATTGAGAGGTGTACGTGGTACTTGTGTCGCATTTTCTGATAAAGCAAGGATTAATGACACAATCGTAACTTGTGTGTGATTACACAATTTACTATGGATGATAAGAGTTTTTTTAAGCAAGTATTATTATAGTAACTAATTCGACACTGTTTGGTTATTTCTGACATCATGATTATTTACGTTCAGGCATGATAAAAATGAAGCATTCTGCGGCTAAAGATGATCGTTTATCGGCAAAATTATGGTAAAATACATTCAGTTGAGTAACGGCAGGTGTTTTCAAGAAGACATACTTTAAATTTATTAGTTCTGAACAAATCAACGTGCATCAAACTGTCGGACTGTGTCAAAATGCAAGAGGGGTGAGCTGTGGAACACTACGTCACCAAATGCTTGGAGTTAAGAGTCTTATAAGAGCCTCACCATTCTTGAATAAATATTTTCGGTTGTATTCTGTATTCTGTAGTGTGACGCAACGATTATTTACACTTGGAAAGTATTGCGACTTGATGACCACACTAGAATGAAAACGCAGTCCAGAAGAAGAATCAAGACTGCTGGTGGGGAAATAATATTTCTCTTTACTAGGTTACAGATTAGAGTAACTGCCAGATCACTTTTACACTCTACCGATAAATATGGGAACATGCATTTATACAACATCGAATTACACAGTTTAATTATCTCTGGATTCCGAATGAATAACTGAAATCAAAGCCTTGCGGCTATGTTTAGTCATTATTCCTTCGAAAACGTGAAATCACATGCAGTCGTGTTGTATATTATGCTACATATTTTAATATTACGCAAGCGTTCATAAATTAATGAAATACTGCGTATCCGAATAGGTCATAAAAATCACAAATTTTGTTTGCTTTTAATTTCAAATTAGTGGAAGGAAATTTACTGACGAAAACCATAAATATAATTTTACTTGTTCCAAGAGCTATATCCTAAAGGCTGCAACTTAAACAGGTCAACATAAACTAAAGAATAGAAATTTACACACGTAGCATTATGTTCCCGTTGTAAAGAGTTGCCATTTACCATTAACAGCTCAGTGAGTAATTTCGTCCTTAACATAATGTACAATTTTTATTTGTTACCAATACTCATCCAGAGGCAGTTCGAGAGTTTACTTCTTCCACCCACCACACACTGCAGTTCTCAGGACCGAAAGTCCTTTTCACCGTGTGCCTCCTAAGAGCGTCTAATGTGTTCTCAGTGAGACTTTCCCCATTCTAATGATTTTCTCACGCTCCCTTATATTAAGGGAGCAGGCGGTTCTAACATCACATGGTTTGTCCTCCTTAAAAATCTCTCAGTGGCAGTATAAGGTCGAACAGAATTCCCCCTTACCTCAGTCATGTGTCGCTCTTTGTGACTGATCCGGAGAGGGAGGAAGCAAATGCAGTTCTGACAGTGATCACAACATTAGATGAGCCCTAGAGCCAAAGTACGTCACATTTTTCATGTCTCAAAATGTGCGACTGTAACCTATGTTAATTGCCCCTGTATCAGTTGGCCTCAAGAACAGCTTTAAGACTGAACCAAGATACACCTTCGAACACCCCACTGTTTCTCCCACCATTGAAATGATGGAAACACGATGGTGATTTGACCCGCTACTGAGTAAGAGTCAGTGTAGTAGTATATATGGGCTTTTTAACTTGGAGACCGACAATATGCAGCCAGCGCTTAGCGGAGGGTACGCCATACTGACGTTTCCGATTTTTTTCCTATTCATATCACGTAACGAGTAACGTAAGAATCTACATCTACATCTACATTTACATTATTACTCTGCAATTCACATTTAAGTGCTTGGCAGAGGGTTCATCGAACCACAATCATACTATCTCTCTACCATTCCACTCCCGAACAGCGCGCGGGAAAAACGAACACCTAAACCTTTCTGTTCGAGCTCTGATTTCTCCTATTTTATTTTGATGATCATTCCTACCTATGTAGGTTGGGCTCAACAAAATATTTTCGCATTCGGAAGAGAAAGTTGGTGACTGAAATTTGGTAAATAGATCTCGCCGCGTCGAAAAACGTCTTTGCTTTAATGACTTCCATCCCAACTCACGTATCATATCTGCCACGCTATCTCCCTATTAGGTGATAATACAAAACGAGCTGCCCTTTTTTGCACTCTTTCGATGTCCTCCGTCAATCCCACGTGGTAAGGATCCCACACCGCGCAGCAATATTCTAACAAACGAGTGTAGTGTAAGCTGTCTCTTTAGTGGACTTGTTGCATCTTCTAAGTGTACTGCCAATGAAACGCAACCTTTGGCTCGCCTTCCCCACAATATTATCTATGTGGTCTTTCTAACTGAAGTTGTTCGTAGTTTTAACACCCAGGTACTTAGTTGAATTGACAGCCTTAAGAATTGTACTATTTATCGAGTAGTCGAATTCCAACGGATTTCTTTTGGAACTCATGTGGATCACCTCACACTTTTCGTTATTTAGCGTCAACTTCCACCTGCCACACCATACAGCAATCTTTTCTAAATCGCTTTGCAACTGATACTGGTCTTCGGATGACCTTACTAGACGGTAAATTGCAGCATCATCCGCGGTCAGCCTAAGACAACTGCTCAGATTGTCACACAGGTCATTTATGTAGATCAGGAACAGCAGAGGTCCCAGGATACTTCCCTGGGGAACACCTGATATCACTTCAGTTTTACCGGATGATTTGCCGTCTATTACTACGAGCTGCGATCTTCCTGACAGGAAATCACGAATCCAGTCGCACAACAGAGACGATACCCCATAGACCCGCAGCTTGATTAGAAGTCGCTTGTGAGGAACGGTGTCAAAAGCTTTCCGGAAATCTAGAAATACGGAATCAACTTGAGATCCCCTGTCGATAGCGGCCATTACTTCGTACGAATAAAGAGCTTGCTGCGTTGCACAAGAACGATGTTTTCTGAAACCATACTGATTACGTATCAATAGATCGTTCCCTTCGAGGTGATTCATAATGTTTGAATACAGTATATGCTCCAGAACCCTACTGCAAACCGACGTCAATGGTATAAATGAAAATTCTTGTACCTGCGGGTGTGGTGGGTTACCTTTGTAGTTGGCACGTCATAGAAATCAATGTCTTAGTCCATACTAGATTGTCAAAATTCATGACTGGCTTCGGCTCTGCAACCGTGAACAGATGCGAAGAACACAGCAGTAACACGTAGATGCTTAGTTAAAACATACTACATGCCTACATGTCGCTGCTGTACTTGTTGCCAATCCACTGCCTTCCATAATTTAATCAATAAAAAAACACCTGTAGGTATCCTAATCTCTGTAATTTAGTGATCCATACACGAGGTATGCATGCTGCCAGGGGACTGATGACCTTCGCTGTTTAGTCCCCCTAAAACATCCCAACAACAACAACATGCTGGCAGCGTAATGGTTGCACAGTCTTCTTCTAAAACAGGTTTTATAAATTTTATCCATTATGGTTTCACGAAAACTACTTCATATCTCTTACGAGGATCCACATTTAATTTTTCTTACATTTTAATACGTTATGATATTAATTGCATGATTATACGTGATTTCACACCGAATCTGACAGTACCTCCAGAAGTACGAATAGAATCGTCATCTCTTCACACAGTTGGACAACCTATCGATCTCTTATACCTGCTTTGATAGCAGCCGGTTTCTTATGTATTGATGTCACACTTTGACCACTACTACGAAATTATACGTACTTTGACCCGCATAAAGCTAATCAACTGCCCACTCACAGATGAAATCACGTTGCTACTCGACAAGTGGTGACCGTATCTGACAACGTTCCCCACCTAATGACAGCAGCAGATTTGTGACTGCGCTCCGACAGCGCTTGGCGTGTACAGCTGGCCGTAGCATTAGTCTAAAATATCTTTGCTAATCCATATACACAAACGCAGTGCACTGGAGGAGTTCGGAGTCTTACTGAGTCCTAATGTACTGTCAAACAGTGAATAACTGCCAATGGCAGTCACGAAAGCTAGAATTGGTAGGTTTCATGAAGTGGTGGGTTTCATGTGGAGTATTTCTACTTAATAACATAAATAATAATGAGTTACGCGAATGCACGCGATCATCTTTCACTACAGTTATGACCTGTGCTGAATGGAACATCTTCAGTTACCTACACACTTACTACATCCAGCCGAAAAACGGACGTCGCAACGTAGACCTGCTACTGTCGTGCTTTCAGTCTTGCACTTGCAAGCGTGCCAGTTTTCATCAGACGACTAGACAAGTATTCTTAACAATAATTCTAAATGATCGACGTGAAAGGCTAAATACGCTGACACGTACAGTGCTGGATAACAGTCATACTAAGTAGGCGTACGTCATACAGCTCAAGGAAGCAGCCATCATTTTTTATATTACAATAGAGGTTACACTAGCTTGCTTTCATTCGTATCAGCACATTTCTTTTGTCTCTTAATGGCAAGCATTGTGGTTTACGCCAGATTGTCATTTTCTCTCTTGTAGATGTTTACCAGTTCAGCTCAGCAGTTACTATAATAAGAACACTTTTCGTGAAAAAGCTTTACAGTGAAACAACTATTCTAACATATTTGTGCTTAGCACTGAAAGGAGAAATTAATGCATGGAAGTTTGCTTTTGTGATGAAAATATCAGCAGCTACTTCTTTTTTTTTAGTGCATTATGAATAAAGTAACGTTAGGAAGTTCTTTACTGAACTCTATGGGGAGCATAGGTATAAACATGAGGATACTAGCGATACCGCGTTTCACCAATTAACGTATTTTCGCTGTTTTATAAATGCGATTCAATATGAATGACCCAAACACAAAATTTAATTACGTAACAGACTCAAACACAAGTAACATTTAAAGAAAATGGTACTTAGAGTGCCTTCTTCATTATACGTGAAGCTAAACAACAACTTTATTTCTATGCAACTCAACTAGTTTGTGGTCTGACGCACGAGCTGTAGCCCAATCCAAAGTTGACACACATTTAAAAGTCGCGTACCGCTTGCGACAATGGTTAATTTCATACAACTTCTACTGGAGTATTATCGCAGCATACATCCTCTCAAAACAAAATTTCACTACTGGCCATTAAAATTGCTACACCTCTAAGATAACGTGCTATAGACGCAAAATTTAACCGACAGGAAGAAGATGCTGTGATATGCAAATGATTAGCTTTTCAGAGCATTCACACAAGATTGTCGCCGGTGGCGACACCTACAACGTGCTGATATGAGGAAAGTTTGCAACCGATTTATCATACACAAACTGCAGTTGACCGGCGTGGTCTGGTGAAGCGTTGTTGTGATGCTTCATGTAAGCAGGTGAAATGCGTACCATCACGTTTCCGAGTTTGACAAAGGTCGGATTGTAGCCTATCGCGATTGCGGTTTATCGTATCGCGACATTGCTGCTCGCGTTGGTCGATATCCAATGCCTGTTAGCAGAATATTGAATCGGTGGGTTCAGGAGGGTAATACGGAACGCCGTGCTGGATCCCAACGGCCTCGTATCACTAGCAGTCGAGATGACAGGCATCTTATCCGCATGGCTGTAACGGATCGTGCAGCCGCGTCTCGATCCCTGAGTCAACAGACGGGGACGTTTGCAAGACAACAACCATCTACACGAACAGTTCGACAACGTTTGCAGTAGCATGGACTATCAGCTCGGAGACAATGGCTGCGGTTACCCTTGACGCTGCACCACAGACAGGAGCGCCTACGATGGGGTACTCAACGACGAACCTGGGTGCATGAATGGCTAAACGTCATTTTTTCGGATGAATCCAGGTTCCGTTTACAGCATCATGATGGTCGCATCCGTGTTTAGCGACATCGCTGTGAACGCACATTGGAAGCGTGTATTCGTCATCACCATACTGGCGTATCACCTTGCGTGATGGTATGGGGTGCCAATGGTCACACGTCTCGGTCACCTCTTGTTCGCATTGACGGCACTATGGACAGCGGACGTTACATTTCAGATGTGTTACGACTCGTGGATCTACCCTTCATGGAACAAAAAATTAGGCACCTGCCGGAAAAATTACGGTAAAACCCTCTAACTGTAGCCTTGATAAGGCTTTCCATAAGGGGAAGAAAAAAGATCCACAAGTTTCTTTAGCTTGGCCGCTCAGAGACCATTAGATCCCTCACAGCTGTAAAAATGCGACGATGTTGATTACTACACCCACCTAATTTCCCATATGGTTCCAGACATTGTACATGGGATTGCGATCGAGCTGATTCAGTTAGCTGGTCGATGTGCGTCAGGGTGGTTGAGTGCCCCTCAAACAGGTAACATATGGGCGGAGCCTTGAGAATGTGAATTATGTCATACTAGAAAAGTATCCACAGCATACTCATTACCAAATTGTAGACGCAAGAAAAATATTTAGTCATCGAGAATGTTGAAATAAACATCCTGGTACATCACTTTCCAGATAGTCACAGACATTTTACCTGGAACTAAAATCTAGTGATTTAGTTGGCTATTAAAGATGCATTCGGGTGATTGAGTGTCCGTCAGACAGGTAACATACGCGTTGAGCCATGTGAACGCGGCTATTCTCATACGAGATAAGTATGCGCAATATAGCTGTTATCAAACTCTACAAGAAAGAGCAAGTGTCACCGAGAATGTTGAAATAAACGTTCAGGATCACGGTAACCTGATTCGGTGCGCCATAGTCATGGTACGAAATACATTTGTACTCGACACTTTACATGTTCTGAAAAGAGGTGAAGTTTAGTTTGTACACCATACTGAAGGCCTCCAGTCAGTTACCACCCAGTTTCTGTGCTATTTGGCCCATTGACGAATAGCAACAGTATATGCAATTGTGAAGACAGTCCTTTCGCGAGGTAGCGGTTTCCAAATGTCCATTGCGTACAGTTCCCTCCGCAATCGTTCCTCATACCTGTTGAAATGAACTTGCGTTCACTTACTCTAGCAAACCCTGTGAGGTTTCAGATGGATAGTATTTGGCTAAAAATGACACTTGCCTCAGGTCCCTGTCTTGTAGGTTCTTTTTCCGAATACTACTCTTTACGCCGTTTTATGTGGCTTCGCGTGGTGCGCTGTTACCTATGCGTACCCCGCATTGATATACCTCAAAACATACATAGCGACCGACCATCATGAATTATCTCGAAGAGAACGCCCTATTAACACACAGTCGACACGGATTTAGAAGACATCGATCTTGTTAAACATAACAAGTTCTTTGCTTTCACGAAGCGTTGAGTGCTATTGAAAACTTGTTTCACATCGATTCCTTATTTCTAGACTTCCAGAAGATTTTTGACGCTGTACCTTATAAGAGGTCTACAATCAAATCGCGTGTTTATGGAATATCGTCTCAGTTATGCGACTGGATTCGTGATCTGTAAGAGAGGTCACAATTCGTAGTCATTGACACAAAGTCATTGAGTAAGACACAAAATATTTCTGGCGTTCCCCAAGCTAGTGCTATACGAGGTTCAAATGGCTCTGAGCACTATGGGACTTAACATCTATGGTCATCAGTCCCCAAGAACTTAGAACTACTTAAACCTAACTAACCTATGGACAGCACACAACACCCAGCCATCACGAGGCAGAGAAAATCCCTGACCCCGCCGGGAATCGAACCCGGGAACCCGTGCGTGGGAAGCGAGAACGCTACCGCACGAGCACGAGATGCGGGCTAGTGGTATACGACCTCCACTGTTCCTTTCTATAAAAACGGTGTAGGAGACAATCTCAGCAGCCGTGTTAGGTTGGCTGCGGATGATGCTGTCGTTTACCGTCCAGTAAAGTCATCAGAATATCAAAACCAACTGAAAAAAGATTTCGATAAGACATCTGCATTATCGGGAAACTGGAAATTGACCGTAAATAATGAGAAGTTTGAGGTCATCACATGAGTGCTACAAGGAATCCATTAAACATAGGTTACACAATAAATCTGAAGGCTGTAAATTCAACTAAGTACCTATAAATACCTAGGAATTACAATTACTAACAATTTTAATTGGAAAGAACACAGAGAAGCGGCCTAAAGACTACGATATATTGGCAGAACACTTAGGAGATGTAAGAGATCTACTCAAGAGAATGCCTACACAACTCTTGTCCGACCTCTTTTGGAGAACTTCTGCGTGGTTTAGGATCCTTACCAGATACGACTAACGGAATACACGGAGGGAAGAGTTCAGAGAAGAGAAGCACTTTTTGTACTACCGAGAAACAGGGGAGTGAGTATCAGGGTCATGAAACAGGATTCGGAGTGCCGACCTACTCAAGGAGAAACCATCTTCATAATAAAACAAGCGAAATCCGAGCTCGCATGGAAAGATACACGTGTTCGTTTTCTGCCACACGCTGTTCGAGAGTGGAACAATAAAGAATTATTGTGAAGGTGGTTCGATGAACCCTCTGCCATGTACCTAAGTATGATTTGCAGAGTATCCGTGTAGATGTATAAAGCAGAAAATTTCGTTCACGATTTGTTCATGAGGACGTCTGAAAACAGTACCTCCCATCTCCCTTCAGGTTTCGTCTTCAGTCGATCGCAGATTCCATACAACCTACTGAGGCATATACATGTTTCGTAATCAAGACTTATGTCAGCGGTGGACGGTCATATGGCCACTCCGAAACTGACATACATTGTCTGTAGCAACCAAAGCGCCAGTGTGCTCTTTTACGAGGGCGACTAGTATTTAATCCAGGGATCTTATCTCGCAACAGAAGCCTTTCGTTTACCGTAACGTGCTGGATTATTGAAGACTGTAAACGTGCAGAAAACCATCAGTCATCTCAGTTTGTGCAACGACTTACATTTGAGCATCCTTGTATTACACAGCGATGAGGAACGAATGGTTATTCCGAAGAATGGCTCGACATGCTGGACATGAGCTGTCAGTTACTACTTTTTAATACGACAGTATGCCATCTTAGGAAATTTATAACACTCGTAAGTAAGATTGACAAATATGGACTGTTATATGCTTATATCTCTTGTTATGTATTTCATTGTTACTGTCTAAACAGCTTTCAGGAAACACTTGATTATGGCACTTTGAAGCCGAAATCATGATTGTGTAAGTGTAAATGTAACACTGTAAATAAACAACAGTGTAATGGCGGTACTGACTTAAAAGAAATATATTATGACTGTGGCCCCACGTTATGAAAAAACTGTTAAATGTCAGTTAGTTGTCGGTACTAATGCCGGTAACGCAAAGAACGTTTATATGATTGATGTGCTCACGCACAGTGTTGGCCTAAACATTCACATCTTGACCATTACGTCAGACAAGTACCTCCTGTATCACGGCTACAGACTGATGTCGTATCGAAAGTGTAAATCTGAAGTATGTAAAGTGTGGTAACAAGAAACAGTGTCGCTTTCTGTGCTTTATTTCATAATCCGTGCGTGTGCAGCCCGCCTCAGATACTGCGGAAAAAGAAACAGCTGGAAAAATCTGCAATGGTAACTTATGTTTATCGATAATAGTTGGTTTTGCCCTTACATCAGTAATGGTCTTTTGGGGGGACCGGCTTCGATCTGTGGGGTGGGAACTTCAGAATTACATTAGCGTTGACCTGCAGCACAGAGGACCACTATCGTTGGATGACTATAGCCTATAACGACCTACATGTAATGGAAAAACACTGTACAGTTGTAAGTAGGCTGTTTATGTTTTCTTATTGGCAACGTTACGTAGCGCTCTGTATGAAAATCACTGGCTGTGCTGTGTGCAGTCTGTGGCTAGTTTGCATTGTTGTCTGCCATTGTAGTGTTGGGCAGCGGCAGCTGGATGTGAATAGCGCGTAGCGTTGCGCGGTTGGAGGTGAGCCGCCAGCAGTGGTGGATGTGGGGAGAGAGATGGCGGAGTTTTGGAATTTGTAAGACTGGATGTCATGAACTGCTGTATATATTATGACTATTAAGGTAAATACATTGTTTGTTCTCTATCAAAATCTTTCATTTGCTAACTATGCCTATCAGTAGTTAGTGGCTTCCGTAGTTTGAATCTTTTATTTAGCTGGCAGTAGTGGCGCTCACTGTATTGCAGTAGTTCGAGTAACCAAGATTTTTGTGAGGTAAGCGATTTGTGAAACGCGGTAGGTTAATGTTAGTCAGGGCCATTTTTTTGTAGGAATTTTTGAATGTCAGATTGCGTTGCGCTAAAAACATTGTGTGTCAGTTTAAGCACAGTCATGTATAATTCTTCTAAGAGGACGTTTCATACAGTGCTGAAGATTTACAAGTATAATTCCCTTTCTTTAGATGGAAGTAAAACTCAGAGAGAAGAAATCTTTTAGCCAGAACTGCCAACGCACAAACGTCTTACACATGCCTAACCGCTCTCCAAAATGCTCGTTAACTGTCGTCGCCAGTGCAGTCACGAGTGAGCTTCCGTGAGACTTGAGGGGGCGACGTCTCGTCTACCTGAAGCATTCGGTAACGAATTGTGACAAGTGGCAAAAAATAACACGGATATTCTCCTAAAATATGACGTTTCATGCCTCGTTGATTGTCTCTATGCCCTGTTTCCGGTATTCGTAATGACCGAAGCAACTACAATGGCTAATGAAACTGTTCGACTACCTGTTATGCAGATTTAAATACTCACGTACTTTAAGAAGACGTAGTGACCAATTAAACGGACAGTACGGAGGACTAACAATGATTAGGCTTAGTGTTGACTGTAATATAGTTTTGTGTGCTGTATTTCAAGGTGAAGGAATTGGGCTCATGTTGGAAATGCGTCTTACTCCTGGCCAGATGAGGCTGCTCCTAAGCGCAGCAGCCGCTGCCTGTGTATATAGCAGAACAGCCACTTTTTAGGAGGCAATTAAGAAAATGAGAAGGGCTGATCTCAGGTATGCTACACGACGGGCAAAGTATCTCGGTCAATATTCCCTGCTCTGTGTGGATTAGTGGCAGATGGGACCTAGGAGCAGAGGGTGTATCAGTGGTCCGGGTGCAGAGGACGGTGTCAGAGATTTTGGGCTAACTCGCCGAATCGAGTCTGCATAGGGTGCTAGTAATTAAAACCCCTGGATTGATAAGAATGCGCCTCAGCTTTCATGGGTTGCCCTGACCATGTCTTTTCTATGAGCCTTCCGGAGAATGCTGTTTTGGGCAGCGAAAGACAACTTTTTGCTTAAGTTTGCTTAATGTGTTGCGTTATATTGTATTGTGTAATGCGTTCTACGATCCTACCGCCTCTTTCACATTTTTATGCATCAGGTGTGAGACTGTGAAAGAAAAACTTTGGCCCCCTCTTCGTTATAGGACCGACCACAATAATACGTAACATGTCCCTGAAGTGAAAATAAGAAAATTGGCTGCAATTATATATACTAATTTAGTGCTACTGCTATGCTGTAAAGAACTACAAAAGCTTTAGCATAATTGTTTCAGTTCCCTCTTTTTTGACTGCAGTGGCATTAATCACATTTCACATAACGACTTCACTAAATGTCTGTCAACCGTCTCATAGAAAATTTCTGTATAATCAGATAGTGATTGTTCACAAGGGAAAACACTATCAAACGTTCGTATTTTAGTAAACTCAGACTGAACTACTACGGTAAGGTATTCAAAATTCGACAGTAACACCCTCACACAGCTCGTATCATCGTAAGTCCGTCACTCACAGCGATAAAGATATCAAGAGCCCTCTCGTAGGATCTGAGACATTACAGAACGTCCGTGGTGTGATGATACGTCGGTAATAAGAGCTTTCGCTCCTTACTTCAATCTGTCGGGTAGTACCCTACATGACAGAGCCCCTACTCGGCAACACAACCGTAAAACTGTGCACAACGTTAACTATTTAATATTTTGGCCCTAGTAGTGAGACTGATACAGACATAATGTAACAGATGCTCCACTGTTTCAGCTATCTCCCCATAAATACTTTAAAAAGGGTTGCAGGCTCTCATTTCCACTGAAATTAAAGAGTCAATGTTAATGATACAGATTTACTATCAGAAAAACTCTTAAACACACTGAGCTAACATAATTAATTTTAATTAGAGATGGGATGAAAAGTCCTGTAGCGCAGTGGACGAAGTCTAGAATGAGTGGAGTCCTACGTCACAGTTACGCTTGGAATGTGGATAACGCAATCTGACTGTATTCATTGAAATGACAGAGCTTCTGAACAGCCAACTACACGTTAATGCCCCAGTATATATCGAGCTACATTTGTTTCTGTTTGGAGGGGCGAACACCATACGAGGTGAAAAATTCCGCTCTAATATTCCCACCAGGCCAGCGCAGTGGAATGCTTATCACGCACCATTGGGAGTCTGCAATGCAGCGAAATGCATGCCACAGTAACGACTTGAACGAGGTACCAGCCTTCACTGTTCCTTACAGGACCCGAAACTGCTTCTCTAAACCAGACACGAAATTGCAGTACCTCAGACACAAATGAATCGGTGTCAGAAAATTCACTCAGGTTTACCTTCCGGTATCAAACGGAAAATCAGCCAGTTACCTTGAAGCTGACCTGGAGTACATGATGGGCCTTGCGGCTGCCCCACAACACTTATTCGGGCAGTCTGATCAGGAATTGTCTTCGGCTGTCTAATGGTCACCCATGTCTTTTACTCACAACATCCAAGACGCGCATCTCCTCTCTGATAAGCGGCTTCCAAAATAGTGTGCCCCATGTGCAGATACTTCAAAAAATTGAATTCTCCAGGGGCGGTCTGTGAACTGTGTTATTCGCCACTAGCGAATATTTTAATGTCGAGTACTGCCTCCCTCTAACAGATGGGCAGATCCCCTTCGACCAAATCTCTCTTTACTGCGACATAGAACATGTGCTCTCCACTAAACACCTCAACATCGCCAGTCAAAAGATCGCTTCTCTCTCCGTAGAAGATACTGGCGTGCGAACCAGAATGTCCTTCAAACAATGCAAGAATTCTAGAAATATCTGGGTGGCAAATGTCTAGCTGCGCCATCGCATTATTCAAACTGAGGCAAAAAGTTTTCTTTCACTGTCTAAAACCGCATTCTCCGGAAGGGTCATAGGAAAAGCGTTGTCAGTGCAACCCATGAAAGCTGAGACGTACTCTTGCCTCTACAGGAGTCAATTACTAGTGCCCTACGCAAACTCAGTCTCGTTAATTAGCCTAAAATCTCCGGCACCGCCCTGTGACCCGAACTGCCTTTAGTCCCGCTGATCGCATAACACTGGTATACCTCCTGCTGCAGAGGCCCATCTGCCACCGTTTTACCCACAGAAGGAAGTGTTAACCGAGACTCTTTGCCTTTCACCCAGAATAGCGGAGATCGGCCATTCATATTTTCTTTATTGCCTGCTAGAAAGTGGCTGTTCTGCTATCTCCATCAGCAGCGCTTATCACGCTTAACAGCATCCTTATCTGGCCATGAGTGAGACACATTTCCAACATGAGCACTATTTGTGCACCATGAAATACAGCACACAAAACTACGTTACCATCAACACTAAGCCTAATCTTCGTCAATCCTGCATTAAGGTCACAACTGAGATCAGTTTGGTGAAAGAGGGCAAGTCCAAAAGAATAGCCGCATTTCGAAGTTTTCCCCACTACTACACCTGATGGTACAGCCACAAATCTGTGTGCTAGTCTCTAATTTTATAAAATCATTGTATACAGTGTAACGACTCAAACACTGGCAGCTGGGGCCACATCCCAAGGGATTTCACACCGACTCCGGTTGCCTGAGAGGACGTCCTGGGCCATTGATCCTGCTCCATATGTTTCGACATGACATCAAAATACGGGGCTTCCGCAGCCATAAGCGTGCAGAAATGGGATTTAAACCAGCAGAACAAGGTGGTCAACAAATTATCACAGCTGGGCCATCCGATGATGCAGAAGGTGTGACTGTCATCGCTACATCTCTGACTGCCCGTGTGTCCCACCACCCTGTAGCCGTCGGACACCCGCCACCATCCACTTTCTACTCACAACATCCAAGACGCGCATCTCCTCTCTGATAAGCGGCTTCCAAAATACTGTGCCCCACGTGGAGATACTTAAAAAAATAGAATTCTCCAGTGGCGGTCTGTGAACTGTGTCATTCGCCAATAGCGTATACTCTGTATACTCTTTGGCTACTGGAGAGAGTCTGCTACAAGATCGAGTGGAGCGAGTGGTGAGTGGTCAGTGAGTGGGAGCCTTGATGGCGGACGCCCTGAATAAAGAATGAATTATATTTGAGATTCTCCATGGAGTGGCTGAGGACAGAGAACGATTTTGAGATGCTTTCATAACATGACAGAGATCCACCTATCTCCCTTAGAGTGCTAGTGAAAAATGTATCTCAGGAAAGTTTACAGCAATTTCAACTAGATATTGTGGCAGCTGGCCTGCTTCTATTGTCAACAAAAAATGCCTACATCGGCACCACCATACCTGTGTGCTGGGTCGGCGGATCATCTGTCACCTGCAGTCTGTGTGTTTCAGATGTCTGTTCATGCCCAAAGTCAACTGTTTGGCTGCCTTCTTCACCTACTCTGTCGTCAGCTCTAGCGGGGAACCATTTGCCCACTGCTGCCCTGCAGTATGAACCCATTACCAAACACATGTATGAACGTTCATTATCTCCTATATCATTGAACCTATATCAACCAAACTAGGTACACTAATCAGTTAACACCAGGATAAAAGCACTGTGGCAGTGAGATCCACTTACCTCCCTTGGAGTGCTAGTGAAAAATGTATCTCAGGAAAGATTACAGCAATTTCAACCAGATACTGTATATGAAGTATTCATTGTATACACAGTATTACAAGGTTTATATGTTGGGAGAAATGGCAATTTTATCTGGATTTTTGGCATTATGAGCGTCTTTATACGCCTGACGGAAGTTGAAATAAAGGGATGCCTCAACACATGAACTGTACGTTACTCTTTGGCTACAAGAGAGCGTCTGCTACGAGAGAGGGTGGAGAGAGTGGTGAGTGGTCAGTGAGTGGAAGCCCTGATGGCGGACGCGTTGAACAAAGAATGAATTTTATTTGAGATGCTCCATGGAGTGACTGAGGACAGAGAGTGATTTTTGAGATGCTTTCATAGTATGACAGAACGTTGAGAAAAAGATGAAATCGAAAGAATTATTTGCTGTACGAGCTAGTTGTGTCGCTACTGTAGTGCAAAGATTATATTTTGATCAACAATATCTACGTTTTGGTATCCAAGGCAAATCATCAATCGTATATTCAGAATTCCGATTATTTTTCACATTCCGGCTATTCAGTTAAAAGTATGTCGTAAGAAGAGTAAAGAGTATGTAGAGTAATGATTGTCCGAATCACTTTTCACAGTTCATAATAACACCGAGGTAAGAAGATAGTATTCAAATAAACGTGATCCAGCTTCGGGGTGACAGTTGTTAAACTATATAAAGAAAAATCTAAATTAGTTACAAATTGTGGCGTGCACACACTTCATTCAACATGTAAACGTCACCACAGATACTCAGATTTAGGTTATGACATGTTCGATATGCCTGCCATCATTGGTGATGATGTGGCGCAAACGAATAGCGAAATTCTGCATGACCCACTGGAGTGTCGAAACATCGATGCAGTTGATGACCTCCTGAATCGCTGTTTTCAGCTTAGCAATGTCTTTAATATAGCCCCACAAAAAGGACTCGCATGTGTTCACACCCAGAGAATATGGCGGCCAATAAAGGCCCATGCCAGTGGCCTCTGGATACCCCAGAGCCAGAGTGCGGCCCCAGAGTGCTCCTCCAGGACATAAACACTCTCCTCCTTCGATGGAATCGAGCTCTATCTTCCATGACCCACATCTTGTCGAAATCAGGGTCATTTTGGATAATGGGGATGAACTCGTCTTCCGAAACCTTCACGTACCATTCGGTAGTCACTGTGCCATCAAAGAATATCACACCGATTATTCCATGACTGGACAGTGCACACCACACAGTCACCCGTTGAGGGTAGAGAGACTTCAGAATCGCGAACTGCGGATTCTCAGTCCCCCAAATGAGCCAGGTTTGCTTATTGACGAACCCATCCAAATGACAGTGGGCTTCGTAGCGAATCGGTTACACGAATGCGTGGTGTCTGTTCGAACATCACACATTCATATAATTGATTCGCTTCAAGGGGGCAACGAATCCACTTTTATCAGTGCCGATGCGCAGTTACGTCTGAACTCCTGCGGGGATCTCACAGTAGCGATAATGGAGAACAATGACAGTGACTGCTGATAGGTAGCGCTGTGTGGGAGTGTGGGACGGTATAGAGGCGTGGCGATATACACTCCTGGAAATGGAAAAAAGAACACATTGACACCGGTGTGTCAGACCCACCATACTTGCTCCGGACACTGCGAGAGGGCTGTACAAGCAATGATCACACGCACGGCACAGCGGACACACCAGGAACCGCGGTGTTGGCCGTCGAATGGCGCTAGCTGCGCAGCATTTGTGCACCGCCGCCGTCAGTGTCAGCCAGTTTGCCGTGGCATACGGAGCTCCATCGCAGTCTTTAACACTGGTAGCATGCCGCGACAGCGTGGACGTGAACCGTATGTGCAGTTGACGGACTTTGAGTGAGGGCGTATAGTGGGCATGCGGGAGGCCGGGTGGACGTACCGCCGAATTGCTCAACACGTGGGACGTGAGGTCTCCACAGTACATCGATGTTGTCGCCAGTGGTCGACGGAAGGTGCACGTGCCCGTCGACCTGGGACCGGACCGCAGCGACGCACGGGTGCACGCCAAGACCGTAGGATCCTACGCAGTGCCGTAGGGGACCGCACCGCCACTTCCCAGCAAATTAGGGACACTGTTGCTCCTGGGGTATCGGCGAGGACCATTCGCAACCGTCTCCATGAAGCTGGGCTACGGTCCCGCACACCGTTAGGCCGTCTTCCGCTCACGCCCCAACATCGTGCAGCCCGCCTCCAGTGGTGTCGCGACAGGCGTGAATGGAGGGACGAATGGTGACGTGTCGTCTTCAGCGATGAGAGTCCTTCTGCCTTGGTGCCAATGATGGTCGTATGCGTGTTTGGCGCCGTGCAGGTGAGCGCCACAATCAGGACTGCATACGACCGAGGCACACAGGGCCAACACCCGGCATCATGGTGTGGGGAGCGATCTCCTACACTGGCCGTACACCACTGGTGATCGTCGAGTGGACACTGAATAGTGCATGGTACATCCAAAACGTCATCGAACCCATCGTTCTACCATTACTAGACCGGCAAGGAAACTTGCTGTTCCAACAGGACAATGCACGTCCGCATGTATCCCGTGCCACCCAACGTGCTCTAGAAGGTGTAAGTCAACTACCCTGGCCAGCAAGATCTCCGGATCTGTCCCCCATTGAGCATGTTTGGGACTGGATGAAGCGTCGTCTCACACGGTCTGCACGTCCAGCACGAACGCTGGTCCAACTGAGGCGCCAGGTGGAAATGGCATGGCAAGCCGTTCCACAGGACTACATCCAGCATCTCTACGATCGTCTCCATGGGAGAATAGCAGCCTGCATTGCTGCGAAAGGTGGATATACACTGTACTAGTGCCGACATTGTGCATGCTCTGTTGCCTGTGTCTATGTGCCTGTGGTTCTGTCAGTGTGATCATGTGATGTATCTGACCCCAGGAATGTGTCAATAAAGTTTCCCCTTCCTGGGACAATGAGTTCACGGTGTTCTTATTTAAATTTCCAGGAGTGTAGTTCGCGCAATTTCGATAAACACTGTGCGCGGGTTGAGCAGTAGCTTTACGCAACTGCCTAGTAAACAGAACATCCCGGGTTCAAATCGCAGTCCAGCACACATTTTCACTCGTCGCCGTTGATTGCATCTAACGTCCCGACGCAGCAGACGTCAACAGTCCCTCCCATTTCCTTTCCTTTCTTCCCCCGTCCGCCTTCAGTTTACATGTACTGTACCATTGCTGCGTGGTGTCCCTTCTTTCGGACATGTTCACCAAAGAACAGACATCACTCATTCATATCATCATTGCAGTTTAAATGCGATGTGTGTGTGTGTGTGTGTGTGCGAACCAACTGGAAAAAGTTAATACAGAATTACAATCTAATAAATTGCCGAAGAAGTGCACCAATAACTTGGCTACATTGCTAAATGCACGCTAATGCGCCAATCTAAATTTTAGGTACATCAAGTATTCTTTTATGATGAAATCTACTACATAAAATCAATTATTATATATCTACGAAAGTAATCGAAATAATTTTGTCATAATACCCTGAAGAAGTGTGGTATTTTTCGCTACACTACATTTTTCTGCTGGTGTCACTGGTGTTTATTGTGTATAACGCGCCATTATATATTTTGTGGATTGTTTAAAAAATGAAATTCCAATAGCGTGAAATACAACTTTAAAACAATGATAATCAAGAATGTTATAAAATTTGTCTCTGTGTCCTAAGCATACCACCCACCGTCGATTTTTTGTTCAGTAATGTGAAAATCGTATATGAAAAACGTTTCTAACAAATAGGTCTGTGGCAGGCTGTATGTGAATTTGCACTGCCGAAGAAAAGCAATCTTCAGTACCTTTTGGGAGCCCGAATTTTGTTTTAGAGTGTGTGAAGAAATTGCCATTAATTTACTAAAAACATTGCAAATTCTTCAAACTTTTTGTGAGTGTAGCCTCCGAGCCATAATAATTACTTTTAAAAAGGTTTACGACACTATGTTTGCTTTTTGAACATTCCTCTTTTGAAAGATATAGCTGTCAATATACAGAGGGTAAGAGTTGTTTTGTTTGTGACCATAGCTCCAAACGGAGCATTGCTATCATATCGCTTCTTTTATATAATTATGCTCGACTCGAAGTCCCTTTTTATGCACTGAATTTTTAGTCAGCTTTTTTCTCTCGCCAGTTACACGTGCCTCTACATGAATGCTGAACTGTTGGACCGAAGTCCAAAGGCAGTACAGAACTCGTACAAAGTCGCAGTATGTCGCAGCATCCTTACAACAACCAATCTGGAGACATGCTAAAGAGCCCAAGCAACTGCCTCCATCGTATACCTGCAGAGAGACGCTCGTGAGTATCACTTCTCGTAATTTAGCTTCGCTCCGAGGCAGATGTCTCAGGACACTTGACTTCCTTTGCCTTTGTCTATGCATTACACCGCATGTGACTTGAAATATTATTGTTCCTTTATATAATCTATCTTTTGTCAGCCACACCCATTTCCTATGAGATTGGATTTGAGGTAGCTTCACATTCCCTGGTAGGTGCTACTGTGAACAGTAAAATTTGCAAAAAACGCCTAGATTACATTCATTACATTCCTGACTCTCGAAAAAGTACAAAAGTAGCGCTTTTACGAAAAGGGAATGAGTCAGGAGTTGTATAAAAATATGAGAGCACCAAAAACACATGTTATCATAGCTAACACTAGGCAGGAAAACCACTGACATTCAAAACAGACGCCAGTCTTCTCGGAATGGATTAACACAGGTCTTGCATGGTTTTCAGGGTACCCTTATACAGTTCCTCCTGCAAATTAGTATCAAGTTCGGTTAACGATGACGGACGTGGATAGCTATCGCGCACGCTTCTCTTCAAAGTACACCACAAAGGCTCTGTAATATTGTGATCTTCTGATTCTGATCGCCAGGGCATATGCAACAGTTGATTCCCGGGCTGACGAGAGCGATCCTGAGCGGTGCGAATTGTCGTCTTGAAACACAGTATCACTATTGGGGAAAAAACATTGTACCATAGGAAGCACCTGATCAAACAAAATCGTTACCTAAATATTGGCAGTAATGCGACCTTGTAGAGTAACCTTGAGGCCAATAGAACAGCACCATATGGCTGCCCGGACGACCACTGAACCGCCGCCATGTTTCACCCTTGGAACATAAACATCACAAGTAATTGGAAACAGTGTGTAACAAGACTCATCCGACCAAATTACTTTCTTCCATTGTTCCATAATCCAGGTTTTGTGCCTTCAGCACCACTTTTTCCTTTTAGAGGCATCTTAAGCACTGAATTCGTTTTGGAATTCCAGTCCACCCTGCAGTTCCATGTTTATGGAGTTCCCTTACTGTTGTTTTAGTGATAGGATTCGCGACTGCAGCGTTGAGCTCTGCAGTGTTCTTGCTGCTGTCGTCCTCTCATCATTCGTCACAATCTTCTTCAGTGACCGTCCGTCAAAAACACAACCACATTCTCATCCCCGTTATGAATTATCAGATGATGTTTTTCCACTTTCCCCATATGCCCTATAAACTTCGATATGGTTTTTCTTGAAACACGAAATACCTCAGCTCCTTTCGTTACGGAAGCACCCACCTTACATGCACCAATAACTTGCCCACGGTTTAAGTTGCTCCGACGTAATGTGCTCTTAACTGCACAGAACACTTTGCTGATTACGACTCACACTTGCAACTCCTTGACGTACTTCGATGTCAGTCCGCAGCTCGTGGTCGTGCGCTAGCGTTCTTGCTTCCCGCGCGTGTGTACCCGGGTTCGATTCCCGGCGGGGGCAGGGATTTTTTCTGCCTCTTGATGACTGGGTGTTGTGTGATGTTCTTAGGTTAGTTAGGTTTAAGTTTTTCTAAGTTCTAGAGGACTGATGACCATAGATGTTAAGTCCCTTGGTGCTCAGAGCCATTTGAACCATTTTTGAACTTCGAGGTCAGTTACAACGGCGGAACTTGCATTTACGTTCAAGCACGCATTTTTCGCTGTGTTTCCATATTTTTGTCCGAACACTCTGTCATAATAACATCGCAGTAGAAAAGAAAAGGAATCGTGATTCCACAAACGTGTTTATCGCTGTACATCGACAGTTGTACGTAAGAGTAACACCGGTGGGTTTCCATGGTGACGATGGTGCACAGTGCGTCTCGCCGATACAGGATGTCTGTCACTGAAGGGAGATCGCGATAAGCGAGCATCAAATCGAACGCGGCGTTCCGGGCTGCATGAATGCACAGGCGGCGCAGACCCGGCGAGATAGCGCGCTGGCCGGCGCGGCGGTTTGCTCCCCATTATTTGGGGCGCGCGCTCCGCTTGCGGTCGGTATCCGCCTCATCGCGCAATCCGGTGTTAATAGCCAATCATTGCGGATGAGCGTCAGATGTGGCTATTGTGACTCGATTAAACTGCGAAAGCAGCGGCCGCCGTTTACTGAAACAGGAGCAATTACCCAAGTCCCGCGGTTCGCTGGTGAGTGAGTGAGTGAGCGCAGTCGGATTCCGGCTTTCGCCGGACGAGCCCCGTGACGAATGAATGTCGGCGATGGCGGACATACGCTGCTGCAATTTGACGGCCAAACAGTTGACTGTGAAATACATTAACCTCTTCCGAACCGTAGGATGGTTTAATGTGGCTATTTATGAAACTGAACTGAATGAAAGGGAAATAACGTGAAACAAAAGGTCTGTTCGTCTCTCTTGTGGAATGAGGACGATTTACAAAATTACGGACAAGTTTCAAAGCCACCCAGGTCAGTGAAATGTGGGAAAGGGAATGGCGTAGTCGAGATGGAAGAGTGGCATTATGTATGAAATGCGCCGACGAAGCAATGGTGTAATAAATACGCTCTCAGGACTGAAACCAGTACTGATAATTAAGGAACACTGCAATATGGCTACTCAATTACTCTTTTTCCTTTCATGAAACGATAATCGTTATGGCTACATTATGGTATGCTGCTGGGTAGCTTTTGGACGTGGGCACTGACGCGTCAACTGAGGACGTAACACTCCAGCCACTTTCGCTTTTGATGTTCCTTTCCCAATTTATAATACTATTTCGTCCAGAAACATCAGAGAATGATTTTGTTCCTGGCATATAAGCGAGGTCAAAAAATGGTTCAAATGGCTCTGAGCACTATGGGACTTATCTTCTGAGGTCACCAGTCCCCTAGAACTCAGAACTACTTAAAACTAACTAACCTAAAGACAGCACACACATCCATGCCCGAGGCAGGATTCGAACCTGCGGCCGTAGCGGTCGCGCGGTTCCAGACTGTAGCGCCTAGAACCGCTCTGTCACTCCGGCCGGCTAAGCGACGTCAGCGCGTTAACAACGGTGGCAGCGTGGACCGACAACTGTAGACCAAAGATTTGCATTCGACCAATCAGTTGAGTAGGAAGTGGTAATTACAGTCCAATTAAAATTTCTTGGCAACTGACATTTCAAGAACTGGAGCTGGTTTCTTCCAGTCAGAGCATTCAACCTCACGACCAAACCGTTCACCGTTGCCGAACTCCCACAGTCGATATCTTCGTTTTCACTTCCTTGTAGGGCTTTCTTTTTCCACACATTTGGATCCAGAAACCTAGATCGCACCCTTTACTTTCGTATTTTATCGCACATGATAACCACACCAAAAACTGAATACACATGTACACAACGGTGCTAATGAAATACACACGATTCAAATAGATCATAACCTAGCCCGCGCAGTCTCATGCGTCTTGTCACGGTCCGCGCGGCTCATCCCGTCGGAGGTTCGAGTCTTCCCTCGGGCATGGGTCTGTGTGTGTTGTCCAAAGCGTAAGTTAAAGTTAGATTAAGTAGCGCGTAAGCTTAGGGACCGATGACCTAAGCAGTTTGGTCCCTTAAGTTCTTACCACAAATTTTCTGATTTTTACATAACGTGGCACCAGTGGATCCTTCCTCACAAGACGCTATTCAGCGTCACATATACCATACTGAAGAGCCAAATATGCTGTTACACCTGCCTAATATAATGTAGGGCCCCGTGAGCAATCGGAACTGCCACAACACGACGCGTTGAAATAATGCTGGAGGGAACTGACACCATGATTTCTGCGGGGTTGTCCATAAATCCGTAAGAGTACGAAGGGGTTGAGAGCTCTTCTGAACAGCACATAACACATCACAGAATATGTTCAATAATGATCATACCTGGGGAGTTTGGTGGCCAGCGAAAATGTTTAACTTCAGAAGAGTGTTCCTGGCGCCACTCTGTAGCAGTGCTGGAAGTATGGGGTGTCGCATTGTCCTTCTGGAATTACCCAAGTCCGTCGGAGTGCACAATGGACATGAATGAATGCAGGTTATCAGGCAGGAAGCTTATGTACGTCTCACCTGTCAGAGTCGTAACTAGACGCATCAGGGGCCCAATATCACACTAATTGCTCACGCCCCTCAGCATTACAGAGCCTCCACCAGCTTGAACAGTCCTCTGCTGACACACAGGATCCTCGGAGTCATGAGGTTGTCTTCATACTCGTACATCTCCACCCACTCGATGCAAACTGAAACGAGACTAATCCGACGAGGTAACATGTTTCCAGTCCAATGTCGGTATTAAGAGGCCCGGGAGAGGCGTAAAGCTTTGTGTCGTGCAGTCATCAAGGGTACATGAGTGATGTTCCGTTGAATGGATCGCAAGCTGACACTTGTTGATGGCCCAGCAATGAACACTGCAGAAATTTGCGGCAGGGTTGCACTTCCGTAGCGTTGAACGATTCTCTTCTGTTGTTGTTAGTCCCTTTCTTGCAGTATCTTTCCGGTAGCAGCGATGTCGGAGAGTTTTGATGTTTTACCGGATTCCTGATATTCGCGATACATTCGTAAAGTGGTCGTACGGGAAAGTCCCCACCTCATCACTATCTCGAAGCTGCTATGTCCCATCGCTCGTGTGCCGACTACAACACCCCGTTGAGACCCAATAAAATCTGGATAACTTGCCATTGTAGCAGTGGTAACTGATCTAACAACTGCGCCAAACACTTTTTGTCTTATATAGGCGTTGCCGACCGCAGCTTCATAGTCTGCCTGTTTACATATCTGTATTCGAGTACGCATGCCTATACTACTTTCTTTGGCGCTTCAGCGTATAATCACAGAAATCGACTTACATTTGATACGCTTCGCGCGGAACTGCCGAGTTTTTTAAGGCTGCAAGCTCATCGTTGCGACTGGGACATCAGAGATATAGTTTTAATAACTTTACGCCATCGGGCGGCGCATTACAGTGGTAAGCGTATAAATCTGACGTGTAGATGGTCATGGGTTTGAATCTCGTCAGATGTAGCGAAACTTTTTCTATATTTAAATCTAATCAAAGGACTCTGATTATTATTTTTATTCCGTTAACTGGTTTAATTCTAATTTTTAATTCGAATAATTTGCCGCATCATTTTCATCATCTTATTCACTTTTTCATTGCTCTTATTTTTCTTCTTATCATTCTTTTCTCGTTTGGAATTTGCCTTGTGCAATAAAGTGTCCAACAGGAATGCCCATCAGCTGATAATTTGGCAGCTCGTGTAGCGAATGTTTCAGGTAACCAATGAAACCGAGAAATTACAGTCTGATTTTAGAGTTGAAAAAGAAATTTTTCTGTAATGAATATGACCGTGGAGGTTAGCTTTAACCGCTGTAAACAAAGTAATCGTGATCTTAGTTCTGCCGAATACTGTCGACCCGTAATTTGTCGGTTACATTACACGTCACGAGGTTGTGGCTAGGTTAAGACATGAGTTTAAAGCCAGAGCTACAAAATGTGTAGTCTGCCACATTCAGACATTCGTCACTTAAAATCGGTTATCGATATAGCAATTCGCAATTTCCGTCATACCCAGTAGCAGCCGCTTCCAACTTTGCAGATTAACAGAATTTGTAAAGCGACCCGTCGCCTGTATGTGTTAATTATAACCGAGCAGGTAACCCGCAGCCGCTGTCGCAACATTGCAGCGGTAAGTAACAGACGTCATCTTTCAAGTAATTTTAATTGGACTATAGTGAACGTGCGGATATAGTACGTTAATATTGTGCCACAAATCGCAATGGAGTAACATGCGTAAATCAAGTGTTCTAGACAATCTCCAGACTGCTACGAAGGGAGAAGAGTGTGTAAAGTTCCTCGCGCGCACCGTTACTCCTGAACAGAAACAACGACGCGTAGACATCTTGTGCGATCTGTTAGAAATGCAAAACACGTCACTTGTGACGAGGCTTGGTATTATCAGTACAAACCTACCAGAAAAAACGGAGACAGTGGAAGCTCACTTCAAGAGTTAACATTCTAACGACATAGTTGACATTCAAGTAAATTTGATGCACGAGGTGGACAACACCGTAAAACAGAATTTTTCTGGCACTTTCACTTGGTGAACGTTCCGTGCGTTGTACTGTAGTTCGGAGAGGCTATTCGGAACACCTGACTCATTAAAATCAGCATATTAAATTCTGTCTACCTTTTCTTATTCAAGTCTCGAATCTTTTAGGACTGAGGAGTATTAATTTGGGTAAATTCCTGATGTCGGACGATGTGTAATCGACTGAACGGAAAGAATAGTTTCCAGGTCTGGAGCCAGTTATGCGGTACAAATGGTCATTCCATAACTTTTGATTCAAACAGACAATGATTCAAACGGTTTCTTCACACGGTAATTTCTGAAATCACAACTTGTTGTTATTGTTGTTGTGGTCATCAGTCCGAAGACTGGTTTGAGCCGGCCTCTGTGACCGTGCGGTTCTAGGCGCTTCAGGCCGGAAACGCGCTGCTGCTACGGTCGCAGGTTCGAATCCTGCCTCGGGCATGGATGTGTGTGATATCCTCAGGTTAGTTAGGTTTAAGTAGTTCTAAGCTCTAGGGGACTGATGACCTCAGATGTTAAGTCCCATAGTGCTCAGAGCCATTTGAACCGTCTGGAACCGCGAGACCGCTACGGTCGCAGGTTCGAATCCTGCCTCGGGCATGGATGTGTGTGATGTCCTTAGGTTAGTTAGGTTTAACTAGTTCTAAGTTCTAGGGGACTAATGACCTCAGCAGTTGAGTCCCATAGTGCTCAGAGCCATTTGAACCATTTGAACCATTTGAACTGTTAGTTGCCGGCCGGTGTGGCCGTGCAGTTCTAGGCACTTCAGTCTGGAACCGGGTGACCGCTACAGTCGCAGGTTCGAATCCTGCCTCGGGCATGGATGTGTGTGATGTCTTAGGTTAGTTAGGTTTAAGTAGTTCTAAGTTCTAGGGGACTGATGACTACAGATGTTAAGTCCCATGGTGCTCAGAACCATTTGAACCATTTTTTTTAACAGTTAGTTATTTGCTTCCCAAACAGCAAAACTCATTTACTAGTTTAAGTGTGTCATTTGCTAATCTAATTCCCTCAACATAGCCTGATTTAATTCGAATACATACCATAATCCTCGTATTCCTTTTGTTGATGTTCATCTTATATCATCCTTTCAAGATACGTCCACTGCCTTCAACTGCTCTTCCAAGTCCTTTGTTGTCTCTGACAAAATTGCAATGTCATCAGCAAACCTTTTCTTCTCCTTGGACTTTAATTCCTAGTTCCAATTATTCTTCTGTTTTCTTTATTGCTTGCTCATTATACAGACTGAATAACATCGGGGATGGGCGAAAACCCTGTCTCACTCCCTTCACTACCATTGCTTTCCTTCGTGCCTCTCTACTCATATAACTGCAAGCTGCTACAAATTGTAAACATTCTTTTGCTCCCTGTGTTTTACCCCTGCTACCTTCAGAATTTGAAAGAGAGTATTGGAGCCAATATAGTCAAAAGTTGTCTCTAAGTCTACAAACGCTATAAAAGCATGTTCGCCTTCCCTTAACCTATCTTATATGAGAAGTCGTAGGGTCAGTATCGCCTCGCGTGCTCCTACATTTCTCTGGAATCAAAACTAATCTTCCCGGAGGTCCATTCTTCTGCAAATAATTCGTGTCAGTATTTTGCAGCAGTAACTTATTGAACTGATAGTTCAGCAATTTTCTCACCTGTCAGAACCTGATTTCTTTGGAAATGGAATTATTAAATTCTTCTTGAGCTCCGAGGGAATTTCGTGTGTCTCACACGTCTTGCTGACCAGATGGAGCAGTTTTGTCAATGCTGGCTCCCCCACGGCTATCAGTATCTCTAACGCAAAGCTGTCTACTCCCGGTGCGTTGTTTCGACTCACGTCTTTCAGTGCTTTGCCAAATTCTTCACACAGTGTCATATCTCCCTTCTCATCTTCCTCTACGTCCTCTTCCATTTCCATACGATTGCCCTCAAGTGCAACTCCCTCGTATAGACCCTCTATATACTACTCCCTCGTTTCAGCTTTGCCTTCTTTGCTCAGGACCGGTTAGCCATATGAGCTGTTCAAAAATTGTGAAATCTTATGGGACTTAACTGCTAAGGTCATCAGTCCCGAAGCTTACACACTACTTAACCTAAATTATCTTAAAGACAAACACACACACCAATGCCCGAGGGAGGACTCGAACCTCCGCCGGGACCAGCCGCACAGTCCATGACTGCAGCGCCCTAGACAGCTCGGCTAGTCCCACGCGGCCCATATGAGCTCGTGATACTCATACAGGTGGTTCTCTTTTCTTCAAAGTTTGCTCAAATTTTCCTGTTGGCAGCATCTATCTTACCTCTAGTGATATATCCTTCTGCAACCTTACACCTGCCCTATAGGCGTTCCTGCTTAGTCATTTTGCACTTCCTGTCAGTCTCATTTCTGCCGGCCGGGGTGGCCGAGCGGTTCTAGGCGCTACAGTCTGGAACCACGCGACCGCTACGGTCGCAGGTTCGAATCCTTCCTCAGGCATGGATGTGTTTGATGTCGTTAGGTTGGTTAGGTTTAAGTAGTTCTAAGTTCTTGGGGGCTGGTGACCTTAGAAGTTAAGTCCCATAGTGCTCAGAGCCATTTGAACCATTAGTCCCAGTGCTTAGACGTTTGTATTCCCTTTCGCCTCGTTCATTTATTGTATTTTATATTTTCTCCTTTCATTTATTAAATTCAATATCTCTTGCGTTACCCAAGGATTTCTACTAGCCCTCGTCTTTTTACGAACTTGATCCTCTGCTGCCTTCGTTATTTCAATTCTCAAAGCTACTCATTCTTCATCTATATCCCTATCCCCTGTTCTTGTCAATCGTTCCCTAATGTTCCCCTGAAACTCTCTACAACCGCTGGTTCTCTCAGGGCCCATCTCTATAAAGTCCCTCCTTTTTTCAGTTTCTCCAGTTTTAATCTGCAGTTCATAATCGATAAATTGCGGCCCGACTCCACATGTGCCCTTGTAAATGTCTTACAATTTAAAATCTGGTACTAAAACTCTGTCTAACTATTATATAGACAATCTGAAATCTTCTGGGGTCTGCAGGTCTCTTTCACATATACAGTCTGCTCCCACGAATCTTAAACCACGTGTTAACCATGATTAAATTATGCTCTGTGGAAAATTCTACCAGGTGGCTCCCTCTTTCATTCTTTTCCCCCAGTCCATATCCACTTACTACTTTTCCTTCTCTTCCTTTCCCTATTATAGAATTCCAGTCCCAAATGAATATTAAATTTTTGGCTCGCTTAACTATCTGAATAATTTCATTTATCTCATCATACTTATCCTCAATCTCCTCCGCATCTGTGAAGCTAGTAGGCATATAATCTTGTACTACTGTGATGGGTATGGGTGTTGTGTCAATCAAGGCTACAATAATGCATTCATTATGTTGTTCATAGTAGCTTATACGCATTCCTATTTTTTTTTTTCGTTATGAAACCTACTTCTGCATTACCCCTTCTTAATTTTGTATTTTTAACTCTGTATTCATCTCACTAGAGGTCCTCTTCCTCCTGCAACCAAACTTCAGTAATTCACACTACACCTAACTTTAATCTTTACATTTCCGTTTTTCAATTTTCTAACCTACCGGCCAGATTAAGGGACCTGACATTCCGCACTCCATTCCGTAGAACGCCAGTTTTGTTTCTCCTGATGATGATTCCCTCCTGAGTAAACCCCACCCGGAGATCCGAATGGGGGACTATTTTACTTCCGCAATGTTTTACCCAAGAGGACGCCATCATCATTTAACCATACAGTAGAGATGCATGTCGTCGGGAAATATTACGGCTGTAGTTCCCCCTTGCGTTCAGAAGTTCGTAGTACCAGCAATGCAAGGCCGTTTCGGTTAATCAAAATATGTTCAGGGTTATAGAAGACATTTTCCACATTTTACTCCACAGACTGATATTATACCTTAATATTTTGTTTCCAGACCTCTTCCACTTGAAAGTTAAATTTTTGGGAGACAAACTCTCAAAAATATTACAAGTTAATATTCATATCGGCTCTCCAGCCAAAACATAACGCCATCTTGATACAGTCCACCAGGCTTCCATCTTCAATTGAGTAAGCCATCGCACATACTCGCGGGAACTGAAATTAAACCACAGCGGCGGTTCCTTTGCACACCGTCTGTAGGTCCACCACTCAAAAGTGGACGTATTTGCTGATATCTCACAACAAGATCTGGGATAATTTAAAGGAAAGACACATGGAAATAGGACCCACATACCTCGTCATTTGTTGTTTCATGCTCTAACGCGTGACTGATTTTGTTCTGTCTACCTACCACAGTTGCGCAAGGATGCTCTGCGAGTATTTTAGGAATTTACTATTGAACCTACGGCCTACAAGAAACGAAGATACCATCTCACACATGCACAGTTCAGAAGTGTGCGGTAGTATGGACCGTGATTTAACCAGACAGTGATCTTAATGTTGGCTCCACTACACTCCCTGTAACAGAGCGGTTCTTGGCGCTTCAGTCTGGAACCGCACAACCGCTACGATCGCAGGTTCGAATCCTGCCTCGGGCATGGATGTATGTGATGTCATTATGTTAGTTAGATTTAAGTAGTTATAAGTTCTAGGGGACTGATGACCTCAGATGTTAAGTCCCATAGTGCTCAGAGACATTTTGAACACTCCCTGTAAAGCAAACATTATCGCTAACAGAAATTAGTGTATGGGTTCAGGCGCAACTATATGTTCGCAAAAACATTAAAATCTTAGATTTTCGTTATTAAGGTTTATTTTTTCTCTAAGTATGACTTCATTGCATAGCAAGGATAGCAAAATTACTAGGATGGTAAAATATTGATACTGGGTGTTCACAACTGTGAAGCGAAATTCCTAATTACACTACTGGAAATGGAAAAAAGAACACATTGACACCGGTGTGTCAGACCCACCATACTTGCTCCGGACACTGCGAGAGGGCTGTACAAGCAATGATCACACGCACGGCACAGCGGACACACCAGGAACCGCGGTGTTGGCCGTCGAATGGCGCTAGCTGCGCAGCATTTGTGCACCGCTGCCGTCAGTGTCAGCCAGTTTGCCGTGGCATACGGAGCTCCATCGCAGTCTTTAACACTGGTAGCATGACGCGACAGCGTGGACGTGAACCGTATGTGCAGTTGACGGACTTTGAGCGAGGGCGTATAGTGGGCATGCGGGAGGCCGGGTGCACGTACCGCCGAATTGCTCAACACGTGGGGCGTGAGGTCTCCACAGTACATCGATGTTGTCGCCAGTGGTCGGCGGAAGGTGCACGTGCCCGTCGACCTGGGACCGGACCGCAGCGACGCACGGATGCACGCCAAGACCGTAGGATCCTACGCAGTGCCGTAGGGGACCGCACCGCCACTTCCCAGCAAATTAGGGACACTGTTGCTCCTGGGGTATCGGCGAGGACCATTCGCAACCGTCTCCATGAAGCTGGGCTACGGTACCGCACACCGTTAGGCCGTCTTCCGCTCACGCCCCAACATCGTGCAGCCTGCCTCCAGTGGTGTCGCGACAGGCGTGAATGGAGGGACGAATGGAGACGTGTCGTCTTCATCGATGAGAGTCGCTTCTGCCTTGGTCCCAATGATGGTCGTATGCGTGTTTGGCGCCGTGCAGGTGAGCGCCACAATCAGGACTGCATACGACCGAGGCGCACAGGGCCAACACCCGGCATCATGGTGTTGGGAGCGATCTCCTACACTGGCCGTACACCACTGGTGATCGTCGAGGGGACACTGAATAGTGCACGGTACATCCAAACCGTCATCGAACCCATCGTTCTACCATTCCTAGACCGGCAAGGGAACTTGCTGTTCCAACAGGACAATGCACGTCCGCATGTATCCCGTGCCACCCAACGTGCTCTAGAAGGTGTAAGTCAACTACCCTGGGCAGCAAGATCTCCGGATCTGTCCCCCATTGAGCATGTTTGGGACTGGATGAAGCGTCGTCTCACGCGGTCTGCACGTCCAGCACGAACGCTGGTCCAACTGAGGCGCCAGGTGGAAATGGCATGGCAAGCCGTTCCACAGGACTACATCCAGCATCTCTACGATCGTCTCCATCGGAGAATAGCAGCCTGCATTGCTGCGAAAGGTGGATATACACTGTACTAGTGCCGACATTGTGCATGCTCTGTTGCCTGTGTCAATGTGCCTGTGGTTCTGTCAGTGTGATCATGTGATGTATCTGACCCCAGGAATGTGTCAATAAAGTTTCCCCTTCCTGGGACAATGAATTCACGGTGTTCTTATTTCAATTTCCAGGAGTGTATTATAACGTTCTTTAATGGTAATGTCGTTGATGACCATGTCTGGGTGTCGATAAAAATACAAACCAATTAAATACAATTAGGGCCAGAGATATTAATTATGTTAAAATGCAGGGTGAAATCCCCAAAATTGTATGAAGGTTGGTAAAGAGCAATCGAAAAGACAATCGTAAATATGTTCCACTACAGGTCATAGTTGAACATACAAAATAACTAGGAGAGATAGAGACGACCACAGTTCTGAGTGCCGACTGAATATCACTTCCCGGCGTGGTGTGGGCAAGAGTGTGTTTACCTTGCGTCGGCGGCGGCAGTGGCGGCTGTCAGCGCAAGCTGTGAACCTGAGAATCTCTTCTACATCTGTCTTGACTGTAAGGATAGAGGGTACTTTCCGGCCTCAATATTATGTAAAAATTAACACCTATTTCTTCCTGGTACAGTTTTTAATGTAGGTGTTTTACAGATTTTTTATTGATATCAGGTAATGCAGCACACGTTCTAAGCAAATCAGAAGTAATTTGAATATTTTTGAACCTGCTTAGGGTTATTAAAAAAATTACAAAAAAATTGAGGCAATTTTTTCCCAAAATGCTTCCTCAGATTTAGGTAGCACTTAATCCAATGTTATACATTTGAAGGACACAAACTTTTTACCAGATATGCATGACATGATGGCTTAGGTGCTAGCCCTATTTAATTCCACCAGTTATGCATATTACAAGAATAAAAAATATCACATCTTACATTTTAATTTTTATAAATTTTTTCCTAGTTCAAATGTTATGTTTTCTATAATTTAGTTGATTCTGCGGTAAAGCCTATGTCTACTGCAGAAGTATGGACTATTGCAAGTTACAGAAAAAATTAGAGCAATGCTTTATAAACTTTAGGAAATATTTGTACCTGAATTCTAAAAAATACAACTAGCGGGAAATTGTGAATGAAGATATGAGTCCAATTAAACTGTGCCTCAGAACATTTCTGAAGCACAGTCTTCATCCTGCAGCATTTCTTCACCTTCAAGCTTCCTCTTTGCATTCCTTTTAGCACTTCTTGCTCCTTTGGTAACGCGAAGAGCGAATCTTTCAACTTCATGCAGCCATTGTCAGTCACACGCAAGCCGTTGAGCTTCCATTTTATGCCTAAATTTCTCAAGACTTCCAACCTTCCTATCACTGCATCATTGAAACATGTCACTGCATCTAGTACACCTACTTTTAATGTATTTACTTCTATAAATACATTCTTGGGTGGTCTTTCCTATATGCAATGGTTGAAACTTCCATTTCTATTCTGAGTGCCCCATGAAGACATTTACTAAGCAAAACAGGGTCAAAGTCTCTAAAAATGGGTTTCATTTCATTCGTAACAGGCTCAGGAAAAGAATGCTTATGATGGTATATTTGACCACTTTCTTTTGCTTTTTGCTAACCACACCAAGAATCTGCTCCTTTAGGGCAAAGTCGGTGAACAGGGTGCTCATCTGTGGAAAACTTATGAAAGTAGGTGTCGCATACAGCTTTTCTCACTGCTGTAACATCATTCAGAGGTGCAGTTCGTCTAATGGTCAGTCAATAATAACTCTGAAGAAGGCCTATTTCAGTTTCTGTCAATGTGCCTCAGCCAGACAGAGATTTTCCATCAGATAGCAACTTTCCTTGCATTTCTCTTCGTAGCATCCTCAATCTACCACCCATCCTCTTTTGCATATATCTACAACACTCCAGGTTTGTTACCAAGGTATAGCTTTAACATTGAACTCATTAATTTTACTGAAACTTTTAAAGTCCCCATCGCCTAGGTACTTCGTATATAGAGTTCATTTTCAATTAGAAAACCTATAATGTATACGACAATTTAATCAGGAAAGACTATAGAATTTAATAAAGCCATAAATAAATTTCGGTTTCTCCACCATTAAACACCTGTCGGATACATTTCCTAAATTTTCCGTGAAACCGAGACTCCTAGTTATTCTCTAGCTAAGTTAATTTGCATGCTAAACACTGCTTGGCAGGAATAGCGCATACGTCGTTGCCCTCAAATTGGTTGCAAGCATTGTCAGTACTAGTTGCAATTCTTCTTACTGGGAGGCTTTGCAGTTTAACTCCTTAACGAATTACGACAAGGCTGTGAACAAATGTTCACATAATGAATGACTCTCGTAATCGTTTCAGCACAGTGTGAGTCACCTAGCTCGAACACTCGACGATTTCTGCAACGGAAGAGCCTATTACTCTGTCCACAATTTGCCTTTTCACAGCTTGTGGCCACGCATTTCCTTTCTGGCCAACCAGAGCGTTCATACTTTCTTATAACTCCACCCACTAAGAGTTTTTGTAACCTGGCAGAGGCATTGTATCTTTGGTAGGGCAACGTTAACCTTTATTATGTAATACTGAGATAAACAGATTTCTCTTTCATGCGACTTTTTAATGCATGTGCTACAATGAAACACTTATGTCTTGAGTTGTGTATCTCCAGACGTTGTATCTCTGGACGTTTTATCTGGCCTCTCCCAACTTGTTTCTGTAGAAAGGCTTTCCGAAGGGTCGTCATTAAAAGCAGGGACAAGGGACAGCTTTGGCCGATGGCCTACGCAATGGCGGCGGGCATCTCATTGTGTCCTCTAGATGCCCCCTGGCGAAAGATGTGAGCCTACATGGGACAGGCATTGCTGTCGTAAAATTCTCTTTCCCTGAGAACTGTCTCTCATGGCTCAGCTCGCAGAAATTATTTGCTTGCAATTACTGATGTTAGTGTTAGTGATTTGTATTCATGAAATGCTGACTTATTTATTACATCAGCATTTTAACAACATTTGTCCAATTTCATGTAACTATGTCATGTGGTATATTGAGTTAAACAGAATTGTTTCAGGAATTTAATGTAAGGTATGTTATATACAATTCCTTACAATGGAATACAGTTTATTGATTAACAGTAATTATTATAATCACCATTTAATCAATCTATTTAAAAGAATAACAACGCCCTCAATAGTTAAAAAAAATTAACAGGTTTCATGTCATTAATAACGATCTTTAAAACTGTTTACCATTAAGAATAGGGCTTGAAAACAGGAGTATACAGCAGTCTCCAAATAAAACTAAGAAGTCACATCAACTAGGTGTGGCTGCCATTGAATTTTATCAGTAAAATGAATTACGAATGATTTGCCACTATATGTACTAACAATTCCCAAGCATGGATAACACGTTGAGCAAGTGGATGAGACCCATCCAAAATACGGAAAGGAAACAGACGTCAAAAAAAAAAAAAAACAAGTCACACCTCCTCTGAATGTGGCTGTTGGACAGCCCTTAACAATAAATAAGCCTTAATAAAGAAATACAAACATGCTGGAAAGGCATACAATTTAAATGTGACTCACAGCCAGTATACACCAGCAAAAACATTGGCAATGAGACTTTATTAAATATACAATTGGCTGTGACACAAAATAACCTGAGAGATACAGCAGACAGCTATCACAGCCAACAGGAAACGAGCAGGCAAGTTTCACAATGAGTGTGGTTAGCTAATGAGAGTGGATGAAAGAAAAGGCTCAACAGTTCATATTTGTAAGTAAAATACCTTAACATGTAACACACTCCAGAAGTAATAATAAGGGTTCAAGGTTTAAACCAGTAGTTAAAGGGCAGGTATAGTGAGGAGGAAATTAGGACTTGTAGAATACGCTTTAAATCTCATTACCTTACTGTTTCACTAAACGGGATAGATTAAATGTTCCAAATTAATTGGCGAAACTCTGCCATGGCATGTATCAGACCAAAAGCTTTACTGTAGTTCAGCCAACACGATGTGGCTGGTAGAGGCACCAGACTGCATGCCAACTCAGACATCGTGCAACGATGGAAGGGTCGCAGCAGGAAGAAAACACGTCTGTGTTCTGCCCCCAGGGAACTGGAACGTGTCGTCTGCTGGCAGACATCAAAATGGAACAGTAAAATTCCCAAATGAGGCTACAGACGAGAATGCATTAGAAGTTGGTGATTTTAACTAATAGCAAGCTTAATACTCCTTTAAATGTAAACTTGAAGGCGGAATATCAGCACCTGCTAACGCTGTGACAAGGGCACACTTGTCTACAAGCGTGCCTTGCCTCCGAAACAGATTATGTTACAAATTTAATTTCATGCGAGCGATTTATAACAAAGGATACTCGCACACTGGCACCGAATGTGGCAGGGATCAACAAATTACCATCAGTTACAAAGACCAATGATAATACACACAATTACTCCGAGGCGCATTAATATAATATGTCCAATTCCACATTAACACAGACGTGGCCTTAGGATAACAAGTACCCAAAAAATTAAATAAAGCAATTAATTCCACTCATGGGCCATGATTTACAGGATTCCATGCACGTGCTATTGCCTCCAAACCGTACGGGCGACATATGAGGTGCTGTAAAATTTAAGCTTGCATATAAGACCGAGAACTTGCCGAGTATGTTGCACACGATTTCAGCTACTCTTCCCGCGACTCGCCACTATCAATCTTTAAGCGAGCCGGCAAGTCTTACCTCCGACTGATTTCACCACTTACAGCTTCTTGTGGCCCCGACTGGACAGCTGGAGTCTCTCAAAACCAACAACTTGCCAGCCAAACCAACAACACACGCCTCAAGCAAAGACCCTATCACCAGACATATGATCAGACCGATATCGGCACCCCAAATTGTTAGCTGCGTCAGCGGAGTGCCATGCCACCAAACTTAGAGTCGCCATCGCTTAACTGCCCTCTAGCACAAAGCCTGACAGTGGAATTTTGGTGAAAATCTGCAGAAACGATACACCAATATCAAACACTGTTGACACTTTTTGATCACAGAAACAAAGACCATTGTTTTTTTAATGCCAAACTAAACAGGGTTCCCACTCTTACCTTAATTCTAGTATAGTCAAGCAGCCAGATTTCAATACACGGTCCCAATAACGTGACTCAGGGGCAACCACTTGTGTCTCATCATACAGCACTTTATGTCCTTCAGTAAGACAATGTTTCACAACCACAGGTTTCTCTGCCTGAAATAAACACTTCTGGCGATGGCGCTCCACACATCGTCTGTCCAGTACTGGTTTTCCCCACAATGGTAGGGAATTTTGTACACACCAGGTTTCCTCAAACACAAATCACCCTTTACTGAGCCAAAGAGCACACAGTTCAAGTGCCGCCATTCTTGGCATTGCAGACACTGAAAGATACATGATGGTGGGAGTAGGAAATTTAAAAGAATAGAAGATGATGGGGAGAATATAAAAATGCAGCGGGTGGAGTCGCAGAACTGACAAATCCAAGAAGCCGTTGTTGGGAAATTAAAACAAAAGAACTATATGGTGGATATAGCCCAATTGTGCTTTGTCACTCTTTCCCATCCCTGTTCCCCTTATCCCTCCAGATTAGATTAGATTAGATTTACATTCATTGCTATTGATCTGTTGAGAGGAGGTCCTCTAGGATGTAGAACATGTCAGAAAAACAATAGTACATAACAAATATTTACAACTGAATCAAATAAGCTAATGTACCTTCCTCAGGTTCCAAGTGGAATGGTCGTCACTTTTTTAAATCAACACTATATGAAAGAATCACTTTACAAACACTAATGCACTGAATTTAAAGTAAAATTTTTTTATTTATTTGTAAGGTAATAGATATGTAATAGTACTACTATAATTTTTATTTACAGTCAACACATTACTGTACTGAAATAGTGCAGAAGTTAGATTGTACTTACACATGCACACACACACACAAACACAAACACTTATTTAAATAAACACATTACTGCACTGAAATTGTCCTGAAGTTATATTGTACTTATAAATATATATATAAACAAATCAGTTGGTTCTCCTGAGAAATTCATCAATGGATTAGGCGTTGGCCACCAATAAATCCTTTAGGCTTCTCTTAAACTGAATTTCATTGGTTGTTTAGCTTTTTATAGCTGCAGGCAAGTTACTGAAAATGTGTGTTCCTGAATAATGCATAGATTTTTGTACTAGAGTAGTGACTTTAGATCATTGTGAAGATTATTCTTATTTCTAGTATTGATTCCATGAATTGAGCTACTAGTTTGAAAAAGAGATATACTTTTAATGACAAATTTCGTTAAGGGATAAATATATTGGGAAGCAGTAGTTAGTATCCCTAGTTCCCTAAACGGACTTCTGCAGGATGTTCTTGAGTTCACATCACATACGTTTTTGTGCCTGGAAAATTTTAGCTTGGCCTGATGAATTACCCCAAAAAATAGTCCCATATAATATTATGGAATGAAAGTAAGCATAGTATGCCAGATTTTTCATTTTTATATCCCCTATGTCTGACACAATTCGCATTGCAAATAGAGATTTGTTAAGATGCTTCAGCAGTTTGTGGTGTGATCCTCCCAGTTGAATTTTTTATCTAGCTGTAACCCCAATAAATTGGCACTGTCCACTTCTTCTATCACCTTCTCTTCGTAAGTTAGGCATATACTCGTGGGACACCCCTTACAAGTTCTGAACTGCATGTAGTGTGTTTTTTCAAAGTTTAGTGACAAAGAAATGGCTAGGAACCAGTGAATAATGTCCACAAATATTTTATTAGCCGATCTTTCTAAGACTACACTTGATTTGCTATTTATTGCAATGTCTGTATCATCGGCAAACAAAACTACCTTGGCATCTGTTGATGTTACTCATGAAAGGTCATTGATATACATAAGAAAAAGTAAGAGCCTTAAAATGGAACCTTGTGGGACCCCACATGTAATTAGTTCCCAGCTGAATGATGCCTGACAGCTTAATATATGTCTCTTTCCTAATAATGCCCTTTGTTTCCTGCCAGAGATATAAGATTAGAACCATTTTGCAGCATTTCTGTTACCCCATAATATTCTAATTTACTTAAAAGGATATTGCGATTTACACAGTCAAATGCCTTTGACAAATCACAAAATATACCAGTTGCCTGCAATTTTTATCTAATGAGTTAATCACATTTTCACTGTAAGTGTTGATTGCTTTCTCAATATAAGAACCCTCTAGTAATCCAAACTACGACTTTGACAGTATGTTATTTGAGATAAGATGGTTATAAAGCCGACTGTATATTAATTTTTCTAAAATTTTTGAGAATGCTGGCAAAAGTGAAATTCGATGGAAATTTCATACTGTTTCTTTACCTTCCTTCTTAAACCGTGGCTTAAATTCAGTGTATTTCAACCAATCATGAAATATTCCTCTGATAAACGACTAGTACCACAGATAGCTTAATATGTCACTTAACTCAGCAGAATCACATTCTTTAATTAACTTTGTTGATATTTCATCATACCCACTAGATATTTTTTTGATTTTAAAGATTTTATGATGGACATTATTTCTGCTGGCGTAGTGAGGGTCAAATTCATATTATGGAAGTTAGTTGAAATGTCTAGTCTGAGGTATTCCACAGCAACATCTACAGAACCTGACAACCCCATAATTTCAGAAACAGTTATAAAATGTCTGTTAAAAAGTTCTGCAACACTGTACACATCTGTCACCAATGTATCATTTACTCAAAATGCTATTTGTCCCTATTCATGTCTGGTTCTACTAGTCTCCTCCTTCACTATATCCCATATTGTCTCTATTTTGTTATTCGGTATGACTATCTTTTCCTCATAATATATTTTCTTTGATGTCCTTATTGTAGTCATTAATATTTTGCAGTATTTCTTGTTATGTGCTATAGCATGAACATCAGAACTGTTTCGGATAGACAGATACAGCTTTCTTTTTGTTTTATGAGACACCCCTATTCCTTCAGTAACCCATGACTTCTCTGTGGAGTTTTCTCTAACCTTGGTTAGTTTTGGGGGGAAAACAGTGGTCAGATATGGTAAGCACTTTATTAGCAAAAGTGTTATTTTTTCATTCATGCCATGAGCACTGTAAACATCAGTCCAGTGAATGTCTATGAGGAGTGTCCTAAAGTAATCAATTTTTGGCTTATTGATTACCCTCGTGAGCTCAGATTTAACAGGTTTTATATCCTGTTCAGTATTAACATTTAACAGAAGGAACTGCATTTCATGGTCTGAGAAGCCATTGACTATTGGTTTTGTAATATAATTTTGTTCATTGGACTTTTCTATAAAGATATTATCAATGGCTGTTTGTGAGCGATTGGCTACCCTAGTTGGAAACTTAACAGTGGGAATTACTTTAAATGGTAGTGTTACTAACTCAAATAGGTTCTTTTTGGGAGAGTCTGTAAGGAAATCTACATTGAAATCACGAGCAACCACTATTTCTTTGTTTTTGTTTGTTAAATGCGCCAGCACAGCTTAAAGCTGGTGTATGAAAAGATTAAAGTTACCTGCAGGTGCTCGATATTCACTCAATACTATGAAGGATTTTTTCTGAAATTCTACTTCTATTGCACATGCTTCCATATGCTATTCCAGGGAAAATTTATGAAGGTGTATGTTCTTAAATTTATGACAGTTCCTGATGAATGTGTCAACTCCTCCTTTTTTTCCATTTCTGCTCTACAAAAGTGAGATTAACCTAAACCCTGTAACACTTAAAAGTTCTATACCAGAGGTCACACGATGTTCAGAGAGGCAGGTTATATTAGTTGGGATTGAGGACTCTAATTCATCTATGCAGATAATTAATTCATTAATATTGTTTCTCAGTCCTCCAAAATTTTTATACAATAAAGTTAGCTTACATTTGACATCAGCTGAGTTAAAATTGGATGGAGTTGAAATATGCACTGAAATTCTTATCCAGTAGCTGTTTATGCTGATGTAATAAGCTAGAATTATGTTTTTTGGTTTCTTTTTCAAACTGAAGGTTTGTCTCAGCCCTAACCTCTCTTAAAATTTGATGTCTTTCTGTCCTCCCTACCCTCCAGCCCTTCCTTTCTCTGTCACAACTCAGTATTTCAGTGGACATCAAAAGGAAACCGCCAGTGAAAATGCACCTGCCAAATTATTGTAATTCACATGGCATTAACTGCGCAATTATGTTGCCATGTTTGAAGACCTTCGCCATTATTTACATTACCAAAAGTATGTGATCTTCACCCGAATTGTGTGAAACAGAGTAATGTCCCCAAAAAAGTAAGGAAAGTTGCTTATGCTATAGAATTTCCATATTGAAAAGCACATAATTTCCACCTGAACTGCGTAAAAGTAGCTTCATGTTGAAAAAAGTATTGCTAATTTCACAATATGTCCCCAAATTTCATTACATTTGCTGAGCTGAACTTCATTAATTAGTGTCATGTAGTACACAGACACACCCACACTAAATCTCTGTCTCTGTCTCTCTCTCTCTCTCTTCTCTCTCCCTCCCTCACACACACACACACACACACACACACACACACACACACACACCAAATGACACAATGCTTCTCAAGTGTCACAATGTTAGCTCTACTTTTAAAATGATACATAATAAGTGAATTTCTTCAGAATTAAATGCTTATATCAATGTTATTTCCACATTTTGTCAAACAAAATACACCAACAACACACAGAATCTTCCTGGAAGTTTCAACACAAGGAATGTTTACATGAAGTGTTACAATGAAATTTAACCTCTAAAATACCTGTCAAATGTATACTTCTAAAATACCTTTCAAATGTAGGCTGCATCACTTGTCATTAAAAGATCCAACAATGGGCACCTCATGCTCTAAAAAAATTTTCGGTAACATGCCGCCTCACCATGCATCGTTATAGAGTGGCAAAAGACAATAGGTAGAACATAATGCGCCAAGTTCAACACTAAATAGATATAATCAATGTTACTAATTGTCTAAAATGGCGTTTATTGCATTTAAAGTAGGTCTACTACAGGATATGTACTTCTAAGGAGGTTGTAACACCATAGCTCTAATGCTGTACTGATTTATTTTGCTTTTGTTTCATTTAATGTTATATTGCTGTGCTTCTGTAAATGTGTGTGATTGAATCGATAAAATAAAATTGT
Organism: Schistocerca serialis cubense; assembly: GCF_023864345.2. NCBI lineage: Eukaryota > Metazoa > Arthropoda > Insecta > Orthoptera > Acrididae > Schistocerca > Schistocerca serialis. Next base: position 272,861,924 of record NC_064642.1, read on the forward strand.
ATACTGCTTTCTTTATACAAACTTTGATGTCATGGTTTGGTTCTATGCTGTGTAGCATATCTTCCATTTAAACTCTTTGTTCCTTTTGGAGGGAACAAAACGTATTGTATATAATTGCAATTTTGTGTGAATAATTTTTTGTAGAAATGTCTATAAGTGCAAATGTTCTGTTTTGTTTAAAATGATTGTTTACAGTTGTGCAAACTGCTGACCTTCACCTAGGGTTCCTAGTTAGTTTGTATGTAAATGGTGTAGTGGTTCCCCTCAGGAACGGAACTGTGTAGCGTGCGCAAATTGTGGTTGGCCTAGGTGGAAAAGGTGGAACAGATAGTCAGTCGGGGACAAGCTACGAGTCGGGGACGAGCTACGAGTCGGAGACGAGCCACCAGTCGGGGACGAGCTACAAGTCCGTGCACTGCCATGTAAAAGATGCATATTGTGCTGATTCAGAGAGATGCTTTTCCTGCTTTCTTGCAAGGCCTCGGATGGATGGATAAATAGCTGGAAATATTCTGGAATTTGTATCTATCATCGCCACCAAGAAATGACCGAGTCCAGCAATTCTGCCTCCAATTCCACCTACCAACATGCAGCTGCCACCACACTGCGCAATCATTGCAACGTTATACTATAATGATGTACAGTGAAGGATCAGCTCAATGGATGTGCTAATGTGCTGAAATATAAGGTAATTTATATCTGAATTTATGTATCTACCTTGATTTTTCTCCTCATCATAACACCTCTCAGGGTCCTCTCCATTTGAACTAAAGTGATTACCGAGTGTCCTTCCTGAAAGTACATTGAAACCCAGTTTTCTAATTAATGCCTCTTGAACATGGTAAAGAGAAAGGTAAAGTTAATGTGGCAAGAGAGTGAGTTAATGTTAATGATGCTTGCTGAAATAATTTTCCTAGTATAACTGCTTATTAATGTGTTGTTGCCAACTTCATATTAAAATTTCTTAAGACTAAGGCTTATAAAGTTTTGCTTAGTAAATGATCACATTACTGCCTGTTGTTAATCGCAGAAAGTGAGTCAGTATCTTACATAAATGTTAATTTTATGTCTCACGGTGGTAAAAGTGGAAAACTGCATAGTAGGAAATTATATGTTCATGATTACTAAGTGTTTGTCTGTCTTGTGTATTATAAGTGCATATTAACAGTATAACAGGATCCACAGTTTGTGTAGTGTGCCAATGCTACGTAACAAACAACAGAAAGATCTCTATTTATGAAAACCATAATCTATTTATTAGAAAGACAGCGAAAAGTTACCTGTCAGTGAATTTCAACTAACTTTAATTTTAAATAGTAAAGTTTTTAACTGGGAGAGACTTAACCTAAACCTGTGTCCAATTTATGATCCTAGAGGGAATGTTAATGGTAGTGTTATAAAGACCACTCAGTTTGTGTAAGCCCTGAAAGTGATAGTGTTTATCTGTACCTGTTATAATTTTGCAAATAGTTTGTGCTGCTCTAACTGTTAGTTTCAATCTTATCGTAAACATATGTATGTGTCACAGTTCACTGCACTCGCGTGTGACAAAGTATAGGGTGTGTTTATCCATTAAAGTTACTAATAACTATTTTCTTGAACGAGAATGTAAATCATTCTCTTGCCTAGTTAGGCTGGCGACCGGTTTTGTTATCCGTTAAACAGTGCAGATAGGCAACATTTTGTTTGTCACTGTTTAAATATTTACGTAATTCTTACTTTCATTTCCGATAAGCCACCTCCGGAACAACATGGTCAACATAACAAAATTCCTCTCAGAGGGTAACACTGCTCTGTTGCTTTATACCATAATTGCTAAAACAAAATAGATTTATTTCAAAACCTGTTTCCAGCTTTAAGGTTATGGTACAGTAGTAGCAGACAGAAGTGTTATATGTGGCGCCGCGTGACAGGACGTTGTTCAATTTTCGCCTACAAGCGAAGAAAAAATTATAAGTAGTTAGCATTTTACAAACATAGAGGGAACATAAAACGTCCAGCGGCACGAACCTGTACATTATTTGACAGAACGTATAGTGAAAGGTCAGTTTAAATTGAAAATAAAAGGTATCAGTACTTAATAACAGCTAAAATGGATAGCAAACTAGAAATAAATCTAGACACGCGAGAACAGAATGCAAACGAGAGCAGTTCAGACAGCACACCAACAGATGGCATTACGCGCGAGTGAAATTACGTACGTTATCACGCAGACGTCAATAAACAGGTCGAGGACATGTGTGTCGCCCGTACTAAGCAAGACAGTATGCATGATGTTGTGGAAGACAGTGGTTATGTTAATGAATCGCGGGAAATGTTTGAATCATCAAAAACTGAAAGGAAAGTAGAACATGAACATGAAAATGTAGCAGAACCTAAAAGTGAAAAGAATTTACATATGGTAGAATTGTTAAAAATGTTGTCTGCACAAATTGCAGCACAGGGACAACAAAACGCTGCGCAAAATGACAATGTTAAGGCACAAATCGAAATGCAGGGTACCAGACTTAGTAAACAAATTGAATAAGTTAACTCAAGGGTAGGAACAGTGAGTAATGAAATCAAAAGTATTAAAAGCGAAATTACTGTCATCAATGGCAATATTGCCAACATACAAGGACAGATTGATGACATTAACGAAAGGTTTGACACTGAAGTAATTAAAATTCAAGATCAAATAGAACCCTTAGTCTGTACTAAAGTGGATGAAAAGGTATTCAGTATTAAATCCGAAATACAAACAGAATGTAACGTGGAATTTGCACAGATTAAACAATCTGTAACAGAAACAAGTAGAGAATTAACCAAACAGATTGTTACTTGCGAACAGAAGTTTGAACATAACACTTTGCAAATCCAAGGCAAAATGTATGACTTAGAAAGAAAAATACAATCAGGACCTACACATTTTACTGAAAGAATGCCTTTCAGTAAAATATTAGAGGGCGAAGAAAAATTCGACCCTGCAAAGAGGCAAAACGGATGGCACCCCCTAGACTTTGTGAAGAATGGCGAAAGAAATTTTCCTGAATGTTTGTCTGACCAGGAAAAAATCAATGTTGTGATAAGTGCATTAACGGGAGAAGCAAAAAGATGGGGGTTGAATCTGGATACTAACCAGATGTCTTTTGAAACCTTTAAACAAAAATTTATTGACGAATACAGGTCAGAACAAAAACAAGACCAGTTGTGGCGTGAATTTTTAATGGCCAGGTTGTATGACATCAGAGGCAGGCAAACCATGAAAGAGTTTTGCGAATCATGGTACAGAAAGCTGATACATCTGAAGGCTAGGAGAACTGAACCCGAGATTGTTTGGGTTCTTTGGCAGAAACTGCCTGAGGATTCTAAACGATATGTTGGGAGTACACACAGAAGTTTTTCTGCATTTCTGGAAAGGGTAGAGGATGAAGATCCCTGGCGAAGGAACTGCGAATCTCGTCCCCATAATAACAACAATTATTTGCGAGAAAGTAATGAGCATAACGAACGACCTGAAAACGATAGATTTCATGTAAACACGATTCAAAGAGGTCGTGCGAGAGGCAGGGGAAATTATACTACGCGCGGTAGAGGATACATGACGCGGAATTTCCAAAATAGAGACGGAATGGAAAACTGAAAACCGCGTGTGTTACGGGCCGGATTCACGATGAAACTGGATTTGGGCCCAAAGAAAAGACGTCAAATCATAAATTCGAGAAGGAAAGATGTAAAATACGGGGCAGGAAGGTTAAGGACGCGCCTATGGAAGACGGGCGCGGAGTGATACATAGTGGCGTTCCCAGTGCGAAGTCACGTGACCGTTCGTGCTCGGGTCAGCGCTTGCTGGAGCACCGTACATTGCACTTGGCAGCACACACAAATGGCAGACGTCAGAACAAGATGGCTGCCGTAGAGAGAAACAGAAGAGACGGGATCGGACAATTCCGTTGGCTGGTTTCAGTAGTAGACGGATGTACAACTGAAAATAGAGTTAATATGTCATGTGATAAGGGTAACTCAATGTCGAAATCGTGCGAAAAGACATTATTAAAGGAAGAAAGGGTGACAGTAAAGGAGAATGAAAAGGGGAATATTTGTACTGTTAATGATGTGTTTGAGGTAAAAGGCGTAGATATGAGGGAGGTTATGATGAATAAAGAGGAAAGGAAAGTAGAATATGCCATGCAAAAGACGTGTGCACAATTAATAATAGGTGAAAGTGATGCAAAGGAGGAAGTTAGTGAACATGACATTATAAGCAGCGCAGTTGAAGTTATTGTTGATGGAAAGGTGTTCTGTGATTCTAATGCACAAGGGTCTAGTAGAAATTTCACACGATTGTCTGAAACTGACAGTAAAGGAAACAGTGAAATGAAGGTTATCGAAGTATATGACGATTATACTAAGTATGAAGTTAAGGCTGAAATCGTTCAAAGTGATACAACAGTAGTGCCTGACTGTCCAAATGATGTGCATTGTGTAGAAAATGAATCGAAAAACGAAGTGGCTGAAACATCTAGTGATAATCTGATCCACTGTCTAAAAGTTGCTTTCCTGCTCGAATCTGATGACGAAAATGAAATCTGTGATAGTTCAGGTGATGAAGGGTATATGAATACTGATAAGGATGAATATACTAACTTTCCCTATTGTTCCAAAGTCACGTATTTAAGTGAATCTGATGGTAAGGAAGGGAGTAGTGATGACTCCAGTGAAGATGAATTCTCAGGTGTAAACGAAAGTGATTATACGTTTACTGAAAGAGGGTATGAAAAAATTAGTGACATTTTTTCACAGCAAACTAAAGAATGTGAAATTGGGCCAAAACCGAAGGAATTATTCAGTAATGTAACACAGGGACAAAATTTACAGGAATCTCCAGATGATACTATACTAGGGCAAGCCTTAACATATGTTTTGAATGGGTGTGAATTACAGGAACAGAAAGAACCACCTGATAAAATAATAGCAGGACAGGAGATGTTGTATCTTGCTAAAGACTTTGAAATTCCTAGACCTAAAAAGCCACCTTTTGAAACAAAACGTTGGCAAGATCTGAATGGCATAGTGAAAGATGTAGAAGAGAGGAGGCCTAAAAAGCCACCAGATTTAAGTGACTGTTTTATGATCCCTAAAAGACAGCCTTGTTAATAAAGAGACTGGGGGCAGGATGCTGTATTTGTATATATTATTTATATTATGGATGACTTTAGTATTATTGTTGTATCTGAATGTTACCTGAAAGTTAATTATTGTTATGTTGTCCTTGGGGTCTGGGGCAGGTTGTTTATTTATTGTAGTGTACTGTTTGACTTTGCTTAGGAGCTGTTTATTTTCAATTGAATACTTATTGTTGCCAGCCTAATTATGAAATAGGGCCATATAGTGTGACAAACCTGAAACCTTTATGAATAATGATGCTTATGGTAACTTAATGGAAGTGCAAAGAACTCCACAAGATAATAATTTATTTCTGATATACTTAAAAATCCGAAAAGGTTTATGTTTGCAGTATGTTGTTCACTTAAACGTACATGTTCTCAGATGAGGGTTGTTAACCCTCAGGGGGCATGCACTCTTTGCATTGTCAGGTGCGTGACGAGCACCAGGGACCCGAGTCGTTGCCAGTACTACTTCCGTTTCTTTTCGTGCTGCCAACCTTCCTCTTCATCATTCAGAAGTTTTACTATCTTCTTTCCTTCTTCTCTATCACAGTAAACAAAAAAGATAGAAATAGTGTAAGATCTGTGTTGTTTGAGGACAAGTAAATGAATAATTAAATTTGGTACACTAGAAAATGACCAAGAATAATGAATGTATAGTGGATATTGTAAAGGAAAAATGTAATGGGAAAGTAATTGGAAAGAGAAATATGGATGAGAAAAGGTAAGAATACTGAAAACAAGGTAAATGAATACTATAATATGACTGAATGTAAATGTTTTTTCGAAAATATGGGCAAATATGGTATTGAAAAACTGTATGTGTGTTTAATCTGAGGAGATAAACCTGACTAATGTATGTGAAAATAGGTATGAGAGGCATGTGACTAGTGCCACAAAGGGTTGGCAGAAATCACTTGCAATAGGATATAAAATTATTGTCCTGATATTGACATATTTGATAACATAAATGTGTAATTAAACTGAATATTGACTTTAAAAGCAATATTACTGAGTAAGAAAATGGGAAGAAAAATTACTTATGCGGGACTCTCAAATAACTCCTGAACATTGCCATTAAACCAAAAATGTCATTTAAAATTCACACTATTAATGATGTGTATATTGCCTGATTTTGTCATGGTGTAAAGGAAGATTTAATAATCCCAGTGTCTAATTCCTGTTTCAAAGTTGCAGGTTTCATGTTTTACACCATTAATGCAATTGGTAACAAAGATGTGACATAATGATAAAAAACTTATAGATGATGACAATAAACTGCTCAAAAATATGTCGTTGGGCAGCAAAACAAGGCAAAACAATTAAAATGCTGTGATCCTAAAGCTAAGGACTACAAAATATACTATGTGAGCAGTAGCCAAAGGACTTGTCATTGTGGGGCAAAATGTTAAGTGGTCACGAACTGCCAAACCTAGAGGATGGGGCAGTGTACTAATTGAAAAATGTTTGTTTTAGTGTTCTTAATCTAAATTGTGTTTTTGTGCCTAAATGTTTATAGATAAAGACTGCTAAACCAATAATGGGCAGAATGTGTAACATGGACTGCTAGTGCTGAGGCAAGCAGTGAACTTAGTTAGGTTTATTGGTCAGTGTGTTATGAACTGACTATTCTTTCTGAAGTCAGTCAAAATTTATTAAAAAATATATATACATTCTTATTCAAATGGATGTAGATGTTTTGATGCTAGGTTTTTTGGAATAACTTAAAGTTTAGGACTGTCTGTTTTAAAACACAGCAGTGATGATTAAAGATAGGTTCTGAATAGGTTAATGTGTTTATGTGCAACAAACATTTTGGAATGCTATTAATGAAGAGCAGCTTTAAAGAATTGTTTTGAGAAAACCTTGAAAAGTTACTTTTGTATTTAAAGAGTCAGTTGGAAAAAGTTCTCATAGCTGTTTTTTGTAATTATTAGTACATAAGTGGATGTAAACTGAATTCTTCAATATTTCATTAATTGCTGAACTTTGCAAAATGTACTATGATCATTAATATGCTTGTGTGTCTGAAAATTTACATTCCTCTAAAATTATTGAAAGACAAATTTCTGCTTTGTTGAGTTAAAATGTTCTGTGCCGTTGCCTATGTGTTTATTATTATTATTTGTGCTGTTGTCTATGTGTTTATTATTATTATTATTATTTTTATTTAAGGATATACCTATTCTACTAATGTGTAGATTATTTTGTGTACTGTTTGTCTTTTATTTGAACTGTATGTATGTGAAATGAACATGCTTAAAGGTATCCTGTGTAATGATGAAAATTAATTTCCTTAAACCAGTCTGTGGATGAAAATTACTGTAAATGCTTTACTTTGAAAATATTTTTGGAAGAAGTGTATGAATCTCCTTAGTGTATATACTGTATATTTGTAATATGTGTATTTTTTTTGTCCCAACTGAAGTTGGATGGTAAAATTTTTGTTTTTGTACCCAACACCACTTAGGTGTTATAGATGTTTCCTTGTAGTATCCCTTAGAGGAAACTTCAACGAAACATGGGGCATGTGTAACACCATAGCTCTAATGCTGTACTGTTTTATTTTGCTTTTGTTTCATTTAATGTTATATTGCTGTGCTTCTGTAAATGTGTGTGATTGAATCGATAACATAAAATTGTATACTGCTTTCTTTATACAAACTTTGATGTCATGGTTTGGTTCTATGCTGTGTAGCATATCTTTCATTTAAACTCTTTGTCCCTTTTGGAGGGAACAAAACGTATTGTATATAATTGCAATTTTGTGTGAATAATTTTTTGTAGAAATGTCTATATGTACAAATGTTCTGTTTTGTTTAAAATGATTGTTTACAGTTGTGTAAACTGCTGACCTTCACTTAGGGCTCTTAGTTAGTTTGTATGTAAATGGTGTAGTGGTTCCCCTCAGGAACGGAACTGTGTAGCGCGCGCAAATTGTGGCTGGCCTAGGTGGAAAACGTGGAACTGATAGTCAGTCGGGCACAAGCTACGAGCTGGGGACGAGCTACGAGTCGGAGACGACCTACGAGTTGGGGACGAGCCACCAGTTGGGGACGAGCTACAAGTCCGTGCACTGCCATGTAAAAGATGCATATTGTGCTGATTCCGAGAGAGGCTTTTCCTGCTTCTTTCCAAGGCCTCAGATGGATAGATAAATAGCTGGAAATATTCTGGAATTTGTATCTATCATCGCCACCAAGAAATGACCGAGTCCAGCAATTCTGCCTGCAATTCCACCTACCAACATGCAGCTGCCACCACACTGCGCAATCATTGCAACGTTATACTACAATGATGTACAGTGAAGGATCAGCTTAATGGATGTGCTAATGTGCTGAAATATAAGGTAATTTATATCTGAATTTATGTAACTACCTTGATTCTTCTCCTCATCATAACACCTCTCAGGGTCCTCTCCATTTGAACTAAAGTGATTACCGAGTGTCCTTACTGAAAGTACATTAAAACCCAGTTTTCTAATTAATGCCTCTTGAACATGGTAAAGAGAAGGGTAAAGTTAATGTGGCAAGAGAGTGAGTTAATGTTAATGATGCTTGCTGAAATAATTTTCCTAGTATAACTGCTTATTAATGTGTTGTTGCCAACTTCAAATTAAAATTTCTCAAGACTGAGGCTTATAAAGTTTTGCTTAGTAAATGATCACATTACTGCCATTAATCGCAGAAAGTGAGTGAGTAACTTACATAAATGTTAATTTTATGTCTCGCGGTAGTAAAAGTGGAAAACTGCATAGTAGGAAATTATATGTTCATGATTACTAAGTGTTTGTCTCTCTTGTGTATTATAAGTGCATATTAACAGTATAACAGGATCCACAGTTTGTGTAGGGTGCTAATGCTACGTAACAAACAACAGAAAGATCTCTATTTATGAAAACCATAATCTATTTATTAGAAAGACAGCGATAAGTTACCTGTCAGTGAATTTCAACTAACTTTCATTTTAAATAGTAAAGTATTTAACTGGGAGAGACTTAACCTAAACCTATGTCCAATTTATGATCCTAGAGGGAATGTTAATGGTAGTGTTATAAAGACCACTCAGTTTGTGTAACCCCTGAAAGTGATAGTGTTTTTCTGTACCTGTCATAATTTTGCAAATAGTTTGTGCTGCTCTAACTGTTGGTTTCAATCTTATCGTAAACATATGTATGTGTCAGAGTTCACTACACTCGCGTGTGACAAAGTATAGGGTGTGTTTATCCATTAAAGTTACCAATAACTATTTTCTTGAACGAGAATGTTAATCATTCTCTTGCCTAGTTAGGCTGGCGACCGGCTTCGTTATCCGTTAAACAGTCAGATAGGAAATATTTTGTTTATCACTATTTAAATATTTACGTAATTCTTACTTTCATTTCCGATAAGCCACCTTCGTTAGGAACAACATGGTCAACATAACAAAATTCCTCTCAGAGGGTAACACTGCTCTGTTGCTTTATACCATAATTGCTGAAACAAAATTGATTTATTTCAAAACCTGCTTTCAGCTTTAAGGTTATGGTACATTAGTAGTAAACAGAAGTGTTATAAAGGCAAGCAACATTTACTAATCAAAAATACGATCCATCTATCTGAAACGTTTACTGACTGTATTTCCTACATAAACTACTAAGTAATACCGAAATTTAATGTTAATTCTAAGTAAAGCTTTATAAAGAAACACACATTATACTCAATGACAAACAAACTGATTGAGTGCAGTATTTGGAAAGAAGAAGGCATTTTGAGAGATATCTTTATTGTGTTGTAACGCATAATCTGCACATTTTAGTAGTATACACACATTTGTTTTTAATGCTCTAAATATGAGATACAAAACCGACAAAATGAAACAAGGGAACAAGACAGAGATGAAAGGTCGATATACTCGCTTTTTGAACAAAATACCATTATTTATCATAATAAGTAAAGACATTAGGTACAAAAACGTGTGGGTTGTTTACTAAGATATGGAAGTGCAATTACAGAACTCTGACCATAAACAAAATCTGAACTGTGCCCTTAAGTAAAACTGTATTATGTCTCATTATAAGTAGGATTCCCAGTACAAAACACATATACTACAATTTTCGTAACTTCATTGTTCCATAAAAGTAGCAATATTGTAAGTTGCCACCACTGGTAAACCACAAAGGTTTAGCAGTACTTCTCCACAACCAAAGTTTGTCATCAGTACCTTATCTAAATTGCCTGTATTACTCATAAAAATATGAGTGTCTCACTGTCAGCAGTGAAGGAAATTATAGACTGGTTGTTGTTGTTGTTGTTGTGGTCCTCACTCCTGAGTCTGGTTTGATGCAGCTCTCCACGCTACTCTATACTGTGCAAGCTTCTCCATCTCCCGGTACCTACTGCAACCTACATCCTTCTGAATCAGTTTAGTGTATTCATCTCTTGGTCTCCCTCTACGATTTTTAGCCTCCACACTGTCCTCCAATAGTAAATTTGTGATCCCTTGATGCCTCAGAACATGTCCTACCAACCGATCACTTCTTCTAGTCAACTTGTGCCACAAACTTCTCTTCTCCCCAATCCTATTCAATACCTCGTCATTAGTTATGTGATCCACCAATCTAATCTTCAGCATTCTTCTATAGCACCACATTTCGAAAGCTTCTATTCTCTTCTTGTCCAAACTAGTTATGGTCCATGTTTCACTTCCATACATGGCTACGCTCCATACAAATACTTTCGGAAACGACTTCCCGACACTTAAATCTATACTCGATGTTAACAAATTTCTCTTCTTCAGAAACGCTTTCCTTGCCATTGCCAGTCTACATTTGATATCCTCTCTACTTCGACCATCATCAGTTATTTTGCTCCCCAAATAGCAAAACTCCTTTACTACTTTAAGTGTCTCATTTCCTAATCTAATTCCCTCAGTATCACCTGACTTAATTGGACTACATTCCATTATCCTCATTTTGCTTTTGTTGATGTTCATCTTACACCCTCCTTTCATGACACTGTCCATTCCGTTCAACTGCTCTTCCAAGTCCTTTGCTGTCTCTGACAGAATTACAATGTCATCGGCGAACCTCAAAGTTTTTATTTCTTCTCCATGGATTTTAATACCTACTCCGAATTTTTCTTTTGTTTCCTTCACTGCTCGCTGAATATACAGATTTAATAACATTGGGGATAGGCTACAACCCTGTCTCACTCCCTTCCCAACCACTGCTTCCCTTTCCTGCCCCTCGACTCTTATAACTGCCATCTGGTTTCTGTACAAATTGAAAATAGCCTTTCGCTCCTTGTATTTTTCCCCTGCCATTTTCAGAATTTGAAAGAAAGTATTCCAATCAACATTGTAAAAACCTTTCTCTAAGTCTACAAATGCTAGAAATGTAGGTTTGCCTTTCCTTAATCTAACTTCTAAGATAAGTCGTAGGGTCAGTATTGCCTCATGTGTTCCAATGTTTCTACGGAATCCAAACTGATCACCCCTGAGGTCGCCTTCTACCAGTTTTTCCATTCATCTGTAAAGAATCTGCATTAGTATTTTAAAGCTGCACGCCCTCGGGAAAAATGACGGTTGCAGTTTCCCCTTGCTTTCAGCTGTTCGCAGTACCAGCACAGCAAGGCCGTTTTGGTACAGGCCAAATTCGACGATTCTAAAATGCACCAAAGAAACCTAAATAAATAAAAATACGTTCTCTAACATTGGAAGACACACATGGGCACGTCTGAAAATATAAAGTACAGTTTAAAGTGCAATTATTGACGAGAATATTTCCAGCTTTTTACCAAAATAAAAATATTACTGCCACATAGAAAATTCTCACCTAAAAACGATATTCAAGTCAGCCGGACATGATACTGACATACTGAGGTACTGACCCATATACTGAGGTACCTTTATATTGCAGTTCAAATATGTGTCATGTTCAGCTGATAATGATAAGTTACGCTGTCATTCTGTGTAAACTACATGATATTTTGGTGGAATATCATACTGAAAAGTACTAATACACATTTATATAGCTAAGAAAAGAAGCTTTCCATAATTTCAATCATGAGTTTATTGAGTCAGTCAAACATCATAGTAACCACTTGGTAGGATATTAAAATTATCTTCCAGTATGAAAGAATTTCATCTGCTGCTATCACACAGTGGAAACTACTGGACACTTCTCTCCATGCATAACCATGTTACAACAAATTGCAGCAGGTTGCCCCATATTACAGTAACAATGTAACAAAATGCTCCATGATACGCCAAAAGGTAACATATGATCAGCAAATTGACATTTTACAGTCAAATTAGAGCAAAAAATATAATAAACTCTCCCTCCTTATTGTTACATAAATAAGCAATGTATTGTTTGATGTTGCAGCAAATATGTAAGAGATAACTTATCTGTTAACATGATACAGCAAAATTGTAGAAAACTGCAACAAGATACAGTTAAAATGCAACAAACTATCTCCAGCATTACACGAAGATTGTAACATGATGCCCAATACATCACAGTTTAGCAGCAAACATGGGACAAACTGTTTGGTGCATCGCCATGTTAAATCCCAAATGAATCAAACTTCACTCAGACATAATAAAAATGTACCAAAAAGCTCTATACATTACCATTAAGACGTGGGATTTAGGGAAAGCATTGAATGGTGTGGACAGGGCCTAACCAGTTACCGTTGGTTGCACAGTAAACACCTACACCTTATTTAAGGAAATAATTTTTTTAAAACAATCATTTTTTTAAAAAAGTGACTGCAACAAAAGCTACACTGACGGCTGAATGCCTTATTAAGAGAAAATTCAAAATTATTTGTCGGCTGCAGACCACAAGGAATACTTAAGAACAATTAATGACTTGCGGCCTTTCAAAGTAATATAGAGAATGAAATGAGGTTGCCCTCAACTACATACCCTGCGACTCAGAGTTTAAATGTAAAAAGTATTTGTTGGTTTAGTTGTCTAGGGGCTGGGATACGAATTACAGGAAAAATATTGCAGAGTCTACAGTGCCAGGCGGTGTGGCCGAGCGGTTCTAGGCGCTACAGTCTGGAACCGCGCCACCCCTATGGTCGCCGGTTCGAATTCTTCCATGGGCATGGATGTGTGTGATGTCCTTAGGTTAGTTAGGTATAAGTAGTTCTAAGTTCTAGGGGACTGATGGCCTCAGATGTTAAGTCCCATAGTGCTCAAAGTAATTTTGAGTTTACAGTATACGATAAGAATTCACACATCAATCGAACGGTCGAAGGTTTCTATCACTCGACAGTTGCGAATTATGAATGTGACATATAAATTTATAAATCAAAGATAGCATTTAAATAAAATCTGCATGTACTATCTTAACGACTTTAAATGATGAGTACGATAGTAGAAATACTTTTGAGAATGCAGTATATTACGGCAAAACACTTGTTGGTGTCGATGGTCCAGCAATTAAGTAAAATATAAGTTGAATAACAGGGAAACAATAGATTCCTACTACACGTAATTAGTTACGAACAATAACACAGTTGCGAGATATTCACTTCCGAACGCATACTAAGACATCCCTGCAGAAGCCACGGAAATCATACAGGACCACAGGTCGGCATTTCGAAATATTTCTATGCTCCGCGACTACATGCAAACTGCTCCACTGTCCAAATCTTTCCGCCGACTCCGCGTCTGTCGCGCCGTCGCGTCCAGCGCTTACCGTGTCCTGTGCCGTACTGTCCCTCGCGCCGCACTCTCAAACTACCTCATGTCCTCTTCGGAAACGATGCTCCTTCCCAAACTCCATACGTCTCTCTTAGTGACGAGCGCTGTGATTAGCTAGAGCGCTCCCTCCATGTCTCCAGGCCAACGTGCACTCACAAACATATTAAAACACATACCAAATACTGGATTTACATTTAAATAACTTAAAATTAAATAAATATTCCTATGGCTGGACCATAACACCTTCTAACACACGTTATTAAATACCTGAACAAATTAAATAAACATATATCATAGGAATATTGGTTCAAATGGCTCTGAGCACTATGGGACTCAACATCTGTGGTCATAAGTCCCCTAGAACTTAGAACTACTTAAACCTAACTAACCTAAGGGCATCACACACATCCATGACCGAGGCAGGATTCGGACTTGCGACCGTAGCAGTCGCGTGGTTCCTGACGGAGCGCCTAGAACCGCTAGACCACCGCGGCCGGCCATAGCAATATTAACAAAAGGTAGGCCAATAGCCTAGTGCCTCTGTACTTTCTAAAATACAGTAAATATTTAACCAATTTCTTCATGAATAGTACATATCAGATATAAATAAAGACATAGATGAATAAATATATTTATAAGCATGCTGCTACCGTTTTTTCGTATTATTTAAGTTACATGCCTGTAAATTATACCAATTTATGTTATAACACTAATAGCTTTCTAAAGACATGACAATTGACGAAATGGCATGATGCGTCTAGATTTTGGAAATTCGTTGCGGGGTGTTACTGGTATAATTTACCGTCAGATACTAAACTTTAAACTAATAAAGATATTGAAAATCTGATTTCAACATCAGAATCGTCGTGCAGATAATAGTAATCTACATGTTTCTCTTTGAGGTATCATGATTCATCTGGCTACTATTAATTTCTATACGAACTGTGAAATGTCTGCCATGATGGTTTCACAAAGTCGGCCATCTTTGGCACTATCAGCATACAAGTCTCTTTCATTGACGCAGCGTCACCATGGAAATCCCAGCCACGTGGCTGCCGGATCCCTCTTGCTTCAACCAACGTCCGGCACCACGTGGTCAGCCTGCCAAGCAGCCCGCGCCCGCCGAGCCGTCCGTGTGGCCACGCCAACTCACAACTTAGAATATTTTCAGGGCGCTGCAAATCGCCTGTTACCTCACAGGCTGAAGGATGACAATTACACATTAAAATACCAAAATAATTTTTAAACAATCTTTTTAAAAAATTGACTGTAACACAAGCTACACTGATGGCTGAAGGCCTTATTAAGGAAGAATTCAAATCATCTGTCAGCTGAAGGCCACGAGCAAAACTTCAGAACAATTAAAGGCTGAAGGCCTGAATTAAAAATGTGGAAGACAATTACAGGTTAAAATACCAAAATAATTTTCAAACAATATTTTTTTTAAAAATTGACTGTAACACAAGCTACGTGGACAGCTGAAGGCCTTACTAAGAGGAGTTCAATTTACTTGTCGGCTGAAGGCCACAAGCAATAGGAATAATATAAACAAAACATTATTTATAAACAACTGACACAATCAGACCAAATAAAAAAAGGCAGTGATTCACAGACAGTTCTCCAAGGATCAACCTGAGGAAAGTTGCTACAGCTGCGTAAGTGGTGATACAGGTAGCCAAGAGTTATGCTCACCTAACAGGATGGCAACTCAAACTAGGGACAATTTAAATGCCGATCAATCCTCTTATCAAATCCACCTAATGTTTGATAATCAGTACAACAATGGAATAATTCAAGCAAGTGTGAAGTGACAGACAGCACTGCGTCTTCAGAATCTGGTGTTTAAAACATCGAAAGGTAAAAGGAACTACTATAACCAAAGTAGACCAAAGAAACCACAATCCACACCGCAATCAAGGAGGCTGTCGAACTACACGTCATGAGGGACAGCGCCGGCAAGCCGAGGGAAAGTACACTCCCGCAAAAATACGCTAACCCCCAGGGCAGGTAAGTGGGGCGTCAGCGGCCACTAGGCAGTAAAATACCGTTGGTTGCATTTCACCAAATAATAGCACAAAATTGAAAAACTAATAACAGTCAGTAGAAGACGGCTAATAGATTCCGCCAACTCGACACGTCCCACTTGCTGCTGTTCGACTCACGGCGACCCTCCAGCAGCAACGCATGAACAAATGGCGTTATCACAAAAATGGAGGTTTCGCAACTGGATTATTGTTCACTCAACTCAACCTGCTGTGTCCGGTGGACAACGAGGTTCTGGCCCTCGCAACTACAGCCCCTCGATCCGGCAATGCCTACGTGCCGCCAGCAGTCCCCGGCCCTGCTGGACCTCTCTGCTGCTCCGTCCCAACCGAACTACCGACACACCCGATCCAGAAAACACGTCCTTCCAAAGATAGTACGGGTACTAGACGTCGACAAACGCTGCTGTTGTCACTCGCAGACAGATAACACTAGCAAACGTAGTGGCGCCAGTGAACAGAAGAAGAAAACGAGACGCCACTATCCCTATTACATGATGCCAACCTACGAACGGCACCAATGGGAGCCGCACACAGCTCAACCATGCAACAGCAAAATTGAAGCAAACTGCCCCTTCATATAATTTACATGTAACTACAACTTAAAAGATCTTATAAACACTGACATGCTACAGCAAAACTGTGATGAACTATCCTGTGTTACAGAAAAAAATATAACAAATTGCACCACTTTACATCAAAATTGTAACAAGACAGTCAATGTTACAACAAAAAAATTAACATATTTCCCAATGTGACAGCAAAATTTTAATACATTGCCCAATACACTGAAATATTACAGCGAAGGCGGATACTATTGGGCCAATAATAGTCCGTTTAAAGGATGGGATTCTGAGATTTAATTTACAGGATGCTTACCCCAAATATAAATACAATAGGAGGCAATAAATTTCAGTTTTGTATGACAACAAACATTACCAGAATCGTTATTGAGGACAGTAATGCTAAATATGTAGCCCAAGTGCAACTGAGGGAACACATTGATGGTCTGTTTATGTATATAGCCTGTTATAGCAAAATGGTACATAATTTGTGCCCCATTTACTGGGTTTCTGCTAAATTTAACGAATGAATTCATTATATCGAATGCAACTAAGAGGAAAGAAAGTTGTATGACGTATGGTGACTACCATTTCCCCCCAGCGAATGACAGGCAGTGATGATCAGCTGATAGATAGTGACTGCCTATACTCTGAAAACAACTGGGGAGCAATGATGGTGAATCTGCAGGGTGACTACCATTATCCCAGACACAAATGGGGTGCCATGATGCTCAGTGAACAGTGAGAATGCTATTATCCCGAACCCATCTGAGGAGCAATGATGATAGTGGACTGTGGTGTCAGCTAATAACTGTTGCCAGCTACTGGTTGTCAGTGCTGGGTGTGTAAGCTTTTGGAGTTATGATCAGCAGTATGCAAGGTGGGGCGAAGATAGCTCAAAATAATTAGATCTTGACCCACATTAAAGCAAAAATTCTAACAAATATCCCAACATGATTGCAAAATTGGAACAATTTAGCCTACAACACTGCAAAAATTGTAACAAATTGTCCCACGATAGAGCAGACACTCTAAAAAATGGCCTGTTGTTGAAGCAAAGTTGTAAAAATTCACCTTTTCGTTACAGCAAAAATGTAACCATACACACGCAGTGTATATGCACATATCTTTGCACAAATGACAGATGGGATAACTTTTTACAAGCTTACTGTAAAATGGGGACATTTGTTGATATTTTTATAACAACGTTGTGGAAATTTTTAAAAGTCTTATGTAAGTTGGGCCATTTGTTACAAATTTTATTGCACTAACATAGTGCAATTTGTGACAAACTTTGCTACAACCTTGGGAATTTTTTACATGTTTCCACCATCATTGCCTCATGCTGTAAATTGATTATCACTGCTCCATTCTGTATTGACGATCACTGTTCAAACCTGGAGACTGACCGTCGTTGTCCCCCACAACAGTATCAAAAACGTGCTCAGAATAATGACAACCAGACACTGCACATTCACATAGCCAGCGACAATTTACTATCACTCGCCAGTATCTTATACGGTCGACTCACGACTTTCTGGCCAGGTGACGCAAGCCACATAAAAAGAGCAAAGCCGGATAGGCATAAATTCTATAAATTATCACATCTGACCTTGGCTATACCATTCAAAACATCCTTTTTTAAAAACTCACTTGTATTAACGTTTTCTGACTACTTATGTAATACAGTCTAGTTACAAGTCTTTGTCATGTGCATACAGCACCCTTCACAAATTATTGCATGAAACAGAAAACGTTTTTCATTGTAAAGTGAGAACATGTTGATTACAGAGACTAAAATGCCAGGTGTCACAAAAAAGATGAAAATTACAAGATTTTAAGCATATCTTTTGTAGATGACTGTTTCCATTCTTTAGCCCTCTTCCATGCTGCAAAATCGTTCTACTTACACAAAGAGAGATACCTGCTGGCATCGCTTTCTTCTGCGTACTAATGTACTACAGCACTGTCTGAATCGTCTTGAACTATTGCAGATGTGGGATTATGTTTCTCCTGTCATTTTAGTTTATCGCCTCTTCTTATGTTACTTACCCCTGTGTCGCCATTTCCAAATTGTCGTTGTCTGTTAGTTCATTATGTTCATCATTTGTCATTCGTTCTGTGAAGTCCTCTGCTTTGACACCCTCACACCACAGTACGTTTCTTAGCAACGGAACAATATCATCGTTTCCATCTTTGACATCGGTTTCACTCATTTATTCAAAGCGAAAACATCCACCCTCGTTGTCTAAAGGAATTTTCCAAGACTTTACAAGTGATGTGTTCAGGATCGCTCATCACCCTTCAGCCAACCAGCTCATGACACACAGCAAGTAAACCCTCCTCAGCATGGTTACACAGTCTCCATTAATATCAATCAGTGACATGAAGAAATAGAGAAGGCTTTGATAATACTTCTCCGTTAGCATTTCAAGGATGTCCTGGTCCATCGGTTCATCACTGGCAGGAGTCGAAGGCACATTACCAAGAAGCATCACAGCTGTCCCTGGTAGATTGTTACCTTTCAAATATTTCTCTACAGCTGGTATCAATTCCTTTTGGAACCAGATTCTGAATAGTTCTAAATTAATCCATACATTCTTTTCATGAACGTAGTGTGGGTGCATTGATTCCATATTTTTCAGGTTTTGAAAGCTTTAGGTTTCCGTGATTTCCCTAGTAATGTAAGTCTAAGCTTGTGGTTGCCACTTCTTTTGCTACAAGTTAGTAATATACCTCTTTCTTTGCGTTTTTTCAATCTGAGCTCCACAATTTCCTTTCTTGAAAGAAGTGTTTTTCTATGGAGCATACTGTAATTTAAATCACTCTTTTCGTAACTGGACAGCTGTTGGTCAGAAATTCCCAGCTCACTAATTAATTTCGGAAGATAGTCTTTACGTAACGATACTGCCTCTGTGTAAGTGGATAAAGCCTCTCCACTAATGTTAATTTGCCGAATACTGAACGGTTTTTCCACCGATACAGCAATGCATCACTGAGAAGGAATTCTGAATTTTCTCCTTCCATTTCCCACTGAAAGTGCGTTGCTTTTTCCTGCACTATCAGCCCACTAATAGAAAAATCTTTTCGTCTTAAATGTTAATGCCACAAAAATAATGCTTCTTCCACATCTTTATGCTTAACTTTCAGCTTTGTCTTCCATACTTTTATTCCACTTCTACTAGTTGGGGAAGCACACCGCTTGTCAATTTCTGATGTATATTTCCTCCTGCCTCCAACAATAAATTTTACTGCCCCTGCTTCTGAAGCAATGGTTTTGGTTGCTGCCAATCAATCCAGTTACATTACGGCACATGATTTCTGCTACATACTAACTACATTTTTTTTAATCGCGCATTTCAGATTCTTTAATTGTGAGTCCAGATGTGCTCCAAGTACAAATATGCACAAAGCATTTTGAAAGGTTCCACAGCATGTAACCGCCATCAACTTTGATTAAGCTTTGGAAAAGTTCAGTATGTACAACAAATTATTCCTCAATTTATCATATAGAGGTATTATAATGACAATTTTTAAGCAGACCAGATAGTATGGACACCAGATAGTCACAAGCTGGATAGCCAGGAGTCTGCTGTACCTCAAGGAGGTGAAATCCCTAAATGATAATGCAACAGTAGTTGAAGCCTGCAACAGTTAACACCACCAATCACCCCTGTGGGTGTCACCACTTATTGTGACTTAATATACTATCAATATTCCAAATTGCTTTCGAGATAATGGAACTCACGCTGTACTTACTCAATTGCAAGTGTCATTCCATATGCATTCAGGGTAATGGTAGTCACTGAGTAAATTGACTGTCATCGCCTAATTTATATGGAGACTAATGGTAATCACCATGTCAACTAAGCACCATTGTCCCAAGCTGCATTCAGTGTAATGGTCTAAAGCCTGTAAACTAACCATCACTGCCCATCCTGTAAACTTACCATTAATATTTTACAGTTTTTCTGTAATATGGTCCTGTATATAAAGTGACAATCGTTGTTTCCCCGCCCCCCCCCCTCCCTCTGTTACATTTGGATTAATTGTAGTCACTTTGTGAAATGACAATTATTGAGCCAACCTGTAATCCAATATTTCCTCAATAGTATTTGCCTCTGCTGGAACACAGTGATGTAAGTGACAATTTGTTACAATTAAACAATCATCGAGATATATGGACCATTTCACTGCAGTTTTAATGTGACATTTGGGGCAATTTGTTATATTCGCTGAAATCCGCAGGGTCTGGTACCGTTTTGCTGGAACTTATCGATGTTTGGGTAGTTTCTCACATTTTTATGTAGTATAGGTTTTGTAAATCCTCATCGCCAGTTTTGTAAACGCTCGTCGCCAGTTTTGTAAAGGCCTCGTCGCCACCGCTGTGGAGGCCGAGTTACCACTGTTGTTAAAGTAGGCCGAGTTTGAGAGTACGTGAAACAGCTTCTGGTGCAGTACGCCGCTAAGATGATTCCTCCTTGCCACTTATACACAGCCATGCCCCAGGGTGAGGTAACAGGATAGGAAATTAGTAACAAGCCACACAAATCAGTTAAAAAGGTTTATTTATCTTTGTGACTTTTCGAATGATGAAGTCTGCATCACTTCATGTAACATAACAGAAAAAGGCATCAATGACTAAGTGCGAATAATCATAGGTAAACTCCACAGTACATAGCGAATGAAATTTACAACAACTGTCAGTTGAGGTCTAAGAGTTCACTAAACCACATTCTCTGGCTGTCAGTCATGGACGATGATCTATAAACAAGTGAGCGAGAGCTGCTCTTCTATCTTCCGTGTAGGTTTCTGCCCGTTGTCGTCCGGTCATCGCCGGATTCTACTCGGCCGGCAACTGGAAGAGGTGAAGTTGATATCTTCATCTTCAACGCCGCCTGTGTCGCTGGTGGAACTCGCGCAAGTGGAGAGTCTCTATGGCACTCACACCAGCTCGCATCTATGCGCGTGTGGTGCTTTTGTCCTGGTTGTGTCTAGTTCCAACGACATAGCAATGGTTAAGTTTATTACATGGTTTTGTGTAACATGGGGCATTTTTTGCAGTTTGTTGTGACATGGAAATGTATGCAGTGAAGTATGATGCAGTCTCCACTGAGTGACGGCAGAAGACGACACACACTTGTGTGGTAAGGTAAACTGAACACCCAAGCGTAGGCTTACTACAAGGTTTAACTGACTTTGAATGTAGGTAATTCGAAAATATGGTGAACCGCATTTCTCAATTATAAGAATGTGTTTTACAACTGTTCAGTAAGCTACTTCATCGAAGTGTCATTTAGTTTCCGCTATGTGTCTTCATTATTTTACTTTATCGGTAGACTAAGAAAAACATTTTTAACTGCAAGATTAACTAGATACCCAAGCATTATGGAAACCATCGTAAAGTTCAGCCAAACTTGGGTGTCGTTTTTAGCACAACTAAGAATCTGCTTTAGACAAATTTAGACACTGGAATAACACTGTTTGTCTCAGTATTACGATGGAACTAATGTTGTCAATAATGCATTATCAGCTTTAAGATATAAGTTTGCAGCAAAACCCATGTCAATTTGTGATGTTAGAGAAACCATTTTCACTTAACTTGCATCTTAATGTGTGGTGCAGATGTCAAATTAAGCTGATCTACTAACACAAATTTTTGTCAGTAGTGCTAGTAGTCTTCACTGAGTGACAACATAACTTAGCATTATCGGCAGAACATGATAAACGTTTTAACTGCAATATAAAGTTAATACCCTAGCATAAGGATCACTATTATGTTCAGCAGAGATGAATATTAATTTTATCTGAACTGAGACGATTTTTGACAAAATTAAATTCGGCAATAATATTTTCATTTTCATGCATGAATCACACTAACCTTGTCAATAAGTGTACTTTAAACTGTATATCAGATGTGCAGTTGTGCCAGTTTGAGTGTTCATTGTTATAGAACCAATTCCTATTTATTTACACATTTTCAATGCTCGGTACATGCGTCGAAATAAGCTCGACTAGTAACCTATAACAATAAATAATAAGTAACACAGACAATTTACGCGTGAAAATATTTAACTGAGTGCGCTGTGCCTTGCAAACTGTGGTACAGATATCGATCTATGATTGTCAAACAAGGGCTGCCAAAAATTGCATGGGGGCTTAATTATATATAATGAATGCAAATACTTTTAATTTTTAGTAGCTGACTGTCCGGTTAAGCAGTCTCGTGAACGGTTAGCCCTGACTAGTTTTAGTACGCAATCTGACTGCATAGAATAACAACAACGAATGAAAGAAAATTTCTATTAACACAATTAAATAATTAAGTCCCCAGCAACTATAAAACGTACGAAACCAAAGCACAAGTGTAACTGTTCTGTGTATGGAAGTGTGATTCAACGTACACATCTGGCACGGCTCTCCTTCAATAAGACAAGAAATTTTAAATATCATTTATACTGAAGTAATTAAAAAAAATAGAAATACTATAATTGCGCAAGAAAACCAGAATTACACTCTAATACAAGCACACGAGCCAGATGCTTTGTTGACTGAACCTGTAATGACGCATTATTTAAGACAATGAAATAATGAAAAAAAGGGAATTTTCTTACCTTCATATACAAGGTGATTCAAAAAGAATACCACAACTTTAAAAATGTGTATTTAATGAAAGAAACATAATATAACCTTCTGTTGTACATAATTACAAAGAGTATTTAAAAAGGTTTTTTTTCACTCAAAAACAAGTTCGGAGATGTTCAATATGGCCCCCTCCAGACACACGAGCAATATCAACCCGATACTCCAACTCGTTCCACACTCTCTGTAGCATATCAGGCGTAACAGTTTGGATAGCTGCTGTTATTTCTCGTTTCAAATCATCAATGGAGGCTGGGAGAGGTGGCCGAAACACCATATCCCTAACATACCCCCATAAGAAAAAATCGCAGGGGGTAAGATCAGGGCTTCTTGGAGGCCAGTGATGAAGTGCTCTGTCACGGGCTGCCTGGCGGCCGATCCATCGCCTCGGGTAGTTGACGTTGAGGTAGTTACGGACAGATAAGTGCCAATGTGGTGGCGCTCCATCCTGCTGAAATATGAATTGTTGTGCTTCTTGTTCGAGCTGAGGGAACAGCCAATTCTCTAACATCTCCAGATACTGTAGTCCAGTTACAGTAGCACCTTCGAAGAAAAAGGGACCAAAAACTTTATTGGCTGAGATGGCACAGAAAACGTTCACCTTAGGCAAGTCACGTTCATACTGAGTTGTTTCCCGCTGATTCTCAGTGCGCCATATACAGATATTGTGATGGTTGACTTTCCCGTTAGTGTGGAAAGTTACCTCATCACTAAACACAATCTTTGAAACGAAAGATTCATCTGTTTCCATTTGAGCAGGGATAAAATCGCAGAAATCGATTCTTTTAATCTTATCAGCTGCAGACAGTGCATGAACCAATTTGAGACGATAAGGTTTCTTAACTAACCTTTTTCGTAGGGCTCTCCATACAGTTGATTGTGGAATTTGCAGCTCTCTGCTAGCTCTGCGAGTCGATTTTCCTGGGCTGCTTTTCCCTTTGCACAACACCCATTCTCTGTAAACTGTTTCTACCAACGTTTAATACACCACCTATCAGGAGGTTTTTACACCATACTTCGTTCGAAATGCACGCTGAACAACTGTCGTCGATTCACTTCTGCCGTACTCAATAACACAAAAAGCTTTCTGTTGAGCGGGCGCCATCTTAGCATCAACTGACTCTGACGCCTAGTCAACAGCGCCTCAAGCGAACAAATGTACAGCTAAATGGAACTTTGTAGCTCCCTTAATTCGCCGACAGATAGTGCTTAGCTCTGCCTTTTGTCGTTGCAGAGTTTTAAATTCCTAAAGTTGTGGTATTCTTTTTGAATCACCCTGTATATTGACGAAAAGCACTCTGATCATTACAATATCTCCATTCGAACAACATCGGCTGTCTAGCGCATCAAACAACTGCATAAAACATGGAACAAGCACTCCTTACTACAACATCTCAACACCGACTCACTACTACCACATCTCGATAAGCACTGACTACTGCCACATCTCGACAAGCACTCTCCACCACGACTTCTCGACAAGAACTGCCAGTGGAGGCGGCGGAATAAAACTCTTTGGCGCAATCTCTGGCGCTGTGGCTCAGTGTAGCCACCTTTCATATGCCCTTTCTCCACGGGTCAGAATTTGATGGTATTTTTGCCAGCATTGGTGGTGAAAATACCACCAAATTCGTCCACAAAAATACAGTAAATAATTAGAGATAATATAAATACGTAAATATCACACGATTAGATAAAATTTTGGCTTTGCACTGACCTTTAAATAACCTAATATATAAAATACAGTAAGCAATACAAATTCCTTCATACATCTGACTTTACATAACAGTTTACACAATACACAAAAAATCAGTTTATACAAATGTTCACATAAAATGCTTTCAATGATTCAAAAAACAAGTAGTTGATAGTTCCAGCAGTAGCACCCAGCAATGGTCCACAGGTGCAAGCAGCAAGAAGTAACATCATTTCAGTTTAAAATAGTTCCAACAGTGGCACCCACACCGACAAGTGACATCATTTCAATAGAAGCAGTTCCATCAGTCGCACCCAGCAATGTTGAACAGATGCAGACACCAACAGGTGACATCTTTTCAGTAGAAGCAGTCCATCGGTGGCAGCCAGCATTGTTGAACAGGTGCAGACACCAACAAGTGACATTATCTCAGTAGAAGCAGTTCATCAGTGGCACCCAGTAATGTTGAGCAGGTGCAGACACCAACAAGTGAAATTATTTCGGTAGAAGCAGTCCATCAGTAGCACCCAGTAATGTTGAACAGGTGCAGCCACCAACAAGTGACATTATCTCAGTAGAAGCAGTTCATCAGTGGCACCTAGCAATGTTGAACAGGACCAGACAGCAGTCCATAATATTCACTATCACTAATCACACTGCTCATCAGAGTTTATCAGCAGAAATTAAACATGTCCTAGTGGCAACAATCATGTAGAAAAAGTGCAAGTAACAGTCCATAATATTCACTATCACTAATCACACAGTTCATCAGCAGAAATTAAACATTTCTAAGCGTCACACATCAATGTTGAACAGTGCAGGTATGAACTACAGTTTGAATGCACACACAATTGCTTTTACAAAATTATTATCAATGCTCTTATTAGCAAACAAATTATAATAAACACACAAATGATATCAGATAATTGTCATATTAACTATTACAAATACACAAATATCAGTAAACCTATAATACTTATGGGTGTCATGCAAGCCACAACAAACAAGTAAAATAATATTTAGGAGATAGCTCGGTACCAATTATCTGGGATTAGGAAGGGAAAACACACAAAACACACTCACTCATCTTTCATCCACATTAAGTGCTACTGTGTAATTGAATAGTGTTAACTGTGTAAATGCAATTCTGTCAAAATTTGATGTTCAACTTGTGTATCAAGTTGTAGTGGCAGCAATGTATAACAGTCAATAATAGTTAGTCAACGTCATAGTCATCATGTCAAGACCAATGTTTGCCAAGCCAGATCAAAATGTACGGTTGCTGAACAACTGTCAGTGTGCCAAGATATGCAATTACTTCCTCTCTCCAAAAAAAAAGTATGTACTGCTTATTGATTTAACAAAGTGTGCGTGTAGACAATCTTCCTTCCACTTTAGTGTTCTAGTCTGCCATCTTCATCCTCCTTGTTCCATATAAACCAACAAAAAAAATATGCTCCTCACTTACTTTACCTCTTATCCACCAAAACTCCAATAATCATCAGCATCACATAATCTTAATACTTCAATAATACCTCTTATGTCTAAACATATAAACCTTATCATCAATATCATTTACCTTACCTCTTGTCCACCAAAACTCCAATAATCATCAACTTCACACAATCTCAATACCTCAATAATACCTCTTCATTACGTCGACACATATAAACCTTATCGCCAATATCATTTCACTTCCATAACAACTCTTTCTTCTAGTCAGTCTCCTCGAACAAGTACAGATAAAATCCTAATGCAAACTTCATCATGCCATACAATCCGTAGACACAATGTCCACACACAGCCTCTGTGTAATCCATCTGATCCAAATCTTCATTATGAATTATAAAATACATTTTGGTTACCTTGTCCATCTTTGGAAATGTCGTGTGGCTAGGGCCTCCCGTCGGGTAGACCGTTCGCCTGGTGCAGGCCCTTCGATTTGACGCCGCTTCGGCGACCAGCGTGTCGATGGGGATGAAATGATGATGATTAGGACAACACAACACCCAGTCCCTGAGCGGAGAAAATTTCCGACCCAGCCGGGAATCGAACCCGGGCCCTTAGGATTGACAGTCTGTCACGCTGACCACTCAGCTACCGGGGCGGACTGTCGATCATTAAATATGAGAAATGCATACATGACCTCTTTCAGACGTTAGTTCGAATAACTCTCAGTAATTAAGTACGATTATGAAGTGTGAATGATCGTAATATTTCACAGTGTGTACACCACTTCAAGTATCATGGAAGAAGCAAACATGTGGAGTATTTTTTGTGTCAAGTGTCACTTGCTATTTCAATTGCTAACGAAGAATGCAGTGTAATAACTGTCAATGGTCTAACCCTAGTGTTGGTATGTCATGTCGTTAGCTTCCTTCCTATTAGCATAAATTTATACAGCTTCCATAAAACCTCCAGCTCATGTGACTTCTATGAAGTTTCTTGTACTAATGTCGTTCGTCGAATTATAGCAGTTCATTTTCTTATCTTAAAAATATAAGGCACTGAGCGTAAGCAAAACATGCAATAGCCGGTAAAAATACCAGTAGAGAACATAATGTCAACAATTGGATGCAACACAATTCCTACAACGAGGCTCTGCCAAGCAAACAGTCTATAATTAATACCATAGTGTGACCTAAGCTCCATGTTTGTACACCGTGTATCAGCATTTCTATATACCAAATTAAAGAGTAGTTATGACAACAAAACAGCACAGCAGCAAACATATATCTTACGTAATAAACAGGTCATTAGCATCATATCAGCATAAGCAAATAAATGTTCGTATGTAATCTTAATAAGTAAACATGAAGGCGCAAGCAGATAAATCACAAAGTATAACTTACATACATATCCACAGTCAGCACAATTAATCAGGTGACAATTATAATTTAAATAAATAATCACAGCAGGCACATAATTAAAAAATATGACATCAGTGAAAAAGCATAACAGCCAAGCGATGCATAATACACATAAGTAACAACCCTGTTCATTAATCAATCATTGTCAAAATCAGTAAACACAAAGTATAAATCACGTAATCGCGAGCAGCAAATTACGTCTAAAGTACGTACCTAAGTGGAAATATGTTACCTGAAAAATAAACTCAATTAATAGTTACCTTTTTAGTTTATTAGTTTCTTCTTCGAAATTACATTCTTCCTGAAATTTTCTCGATAGCAAGTCGTCTTAACGTCGGACACGCACAGAATTTACCTGAAGTTCTTAAATATTTTATAGAACCGTATCCTGAAAAATACTGAACGTTAATAACATAATTCATCAAGTCACTATAGCTTTATACTGAATTTAATCGGAGAAATTAGACTGTGTATTTGTTTACGGCTGTCAGTGCATACGCACTGACCGCTCGATCAGCTGTAGGCGCGTGACGTAGGAAGTAATTGTTAGCGGTCAACAACTGCCTTATAAAATGTAGATATAAAATGTAGACTGGAAATGGCAAGGAAAGCGTTTCTGAAGAAGAGAAATTTGTTAACATCGAGTATAGATTTACGTGTCAGGAAGTCATTTCTGAAAGTATTTGTATGGAGTGTAGCCATGTATGGAAGTGAAACACGGACGATAAATAGTTTGGACAAGAAGAGAATAGAAGCTTTCGAAATGTGGTGCTACAGAAGAATGCTGAAGATTAGATGGGTACATCACATAACTAATGAGGAAGTATTGAATAGGATTGGGGAGGAGAGAAGTTTGTGGCACAACTTGACCAGAAGAAGGGATCGGTTGGTAGGACATGTTCTGAGGCATCAAGGGATCACCAATTTAGTATTGGAGGGCAGCGTGGAAGGTAAAAATCGTAGAGGGAGACCAAGAGATGAATACACTAAGCAGATTCAGAAGGATGTAGGTTGCAGTAGATACTGGGAGATGAAAAAGCTTGCACAGGATAGAGTAACATGGAGAGCTGCATCAAACCAGTCTCAGGACTGAAGACCTCAACAACAACAACAACGACTGCCTTGTGCGGCGCGCAGACATGACTGTTGCTTTGAGTATGTGCCGCCGCCGGAACACGGCGCGGTATCCTTGCATCCTCCGTGTGTTTACGTATAACTGTTGATGTCTCAAAAGTATGTCATTCCACAAAAATTTTAACGTTTGATATATGATGTATTCCCTTAGAGCGTCGAGATTTAAGAGTTTCTACTTCGACAGTGTTATCATGAATAATTTTGCGAATTCTATATGGACCGTTATAAAGCAGAAAAAATTTGCGACACAAGCCCTTTTCTTTTGTGAGACAAACGATGAGACTTAATTAGCACCTTTTGACCAACTGACAAGGTCTTTAAGCGACCAGGACGTTTTGCTGATTTCTCTCTTCTAGCAGCCGCAGATGCAATATTTTGTAGGGCCAGGTTGACAACTTCAGAATGCCGCAGTTTCCGTGCAGGCGGGCAAGGAACTATTTCAGAAATGCGATTTGTCGGTGCCTTATTTTTTAATATCAATAGAGGCGGTAAAGAAGTTGAATCATTAGGGAGTTCATTCAGAATGTTTTGAAAAATATGAAGATACTGATCCCACGTTCTGTGATTCTGATGACAATAAAGTCGACACACTTTATTCATTTTCTTCATCCATCTCTCTGAAGCGTTAGATTGAGGGTGCAAAAGTGAAATGAAAATTGGTTTAATCTTACGACGCCGTAGAGTACGAAGCCAAATTTTAGAGTGAAACTGTGATCCATTATCTGATGTAACCTTATCAACATGACCCACTTCTTTAAGAAAATGTTTGATGAAAGCATTAGATACTGAATGAGCTGTTGCTTTGCATAAAGCTGTAAAACACACATATTTTGACGTCAATTCCACTGTTACCAAAATGTACGCAAAACCATTAGTAGAACGAACTAATGGACCGAACAAATCGACTGCAGCTGTGTCCTTCAATTTCGCTGGAATGATAGGAAACAACGGTGCTCTGCGAGAAATAGTTGGCGGCTTAGCCTTTTGACATAATTTTCATTTGGCAAGAACAGATCGAATGCGTTTTTCCATATTACTGAAGTAGCTATTTTCTCGTAATTTATGAAAGCATTTTCTGGGACCTAAGTGTGCATAACTGAAATGTGTGTACCAAATCAATTTTTTAACCCACTCATCAGGAATACAAACTAACCAAACAGAGTTGTCAACCGATTTTCATTTAAGAAGAACTTTCCAGATAGTTCGCAAAAACGAGGTGTGGCCAAATTGTCCAATCTAACAAAGCGTCTAAGAAAATTACAGACACCAAGGAAACTACGAACATCACGTTTTGTGGTAGGAACAGCATAATTACGAATAGCGTCTAGTTTTTCCGGATCAGGAAGAATACCTTCTGTAGAAATAATGTGACTAAGAAATTTCCCCAGAGAACGACCAAATTCAGATTTTCCCAAGTTCACTGTAATGCCAACTCTTGCAAAAATACGTAATAATGAATCCAAAATTTTGTTGTGCTCACTCCGAGAACGTTTTTCAATAACAATATCGTCAACATATGAAGTAACATTGTCACGAAGATAAACAGGTAAAATTTCGTTTAAACTACGAATGAATGCTGATGAAGATACAGTAAGTGCAAATGGTAATTTCCGAAATAACTTTTACGGAAAGTAGTCATATCCAGTTATTCTTTACCGACTGTCTAGATAGATTGATAGTTGAAGAGTTGTTCTGATAGACACAAAGAACAGTAAAAGAGTAGGCAGCGGTGCAGAAAACTAAAAGGGAAATAGCACCACTACAGCCCTGTGCACGCTACGGCACATGTTCACTTAATGTAGTGAATCCCCTGAGGACTTTAATAGCTGCACATAATTTCCAGTTTGTGACTTTGTGGCAAATCTGGCGGAAGTGCGTACGTAAATTGATCTAACCATGAACATGGATGTATGTCATTCTTAGAATTGTGAAAGATCTTAAATTTCCGAACAGTCAAGAATTGTTTATAGTCAAAGTTTTCTCCTCGTGGCGACAAAGACGTACCGCGACTGTTCCAGTCCGAATGTCGATTATTGTCAAGTTCATGCGCCTGGCGCTCTCTTGTTGCATCCGGTAAATGAAACAAATTATTTTCTTCAGAGTCCTCTGCTATCTGTGATTCTAAATTTCTTCTGCTGTCTTTTCCTACGATTTCGCCTTCAATTTGTTTGACTTGCTTTCGTAATGCCTCAAATTCCCTTTTGACGCGTTCATTAAATTTTCCCTGATTTTCAACATGCTTATTCATATTCTGGTACTCTTCGGTTTCTGCAAATGGCAATGGTGCTGTATCATCTGAATCTCTGTCCCCATGTAAACTAAGACTTGTCAATTTATCTGCAATCTCCTCAACTCTTTCCGATGAGTCACCTATTTTGTCTTTCTGTTTATTTACTTCTTCCGTAAGTGTCGCGACTCGGGTTTCGGTATTGTCACATTTAGTAGTTAACTGTTCACACTGTTGTGTTAGGTTATTTATTCTGTCATCCGGTACGGATTCCTCGATTCTTTCAAGTATTTCTTCCTTATCATGTGCCCATTGTAAATTTTACTCTGACAGTTTTTGTACTATCACGCGATCTTTTTCTTCCCGTTCTCTGTCCTGTTCCTCTTGTCTGGTTTCTGTTGAAATTAAACTATTATTGTGAGCATTCAAAATCGGTTGTACTTCTTCTCTAATTCCTTTCTTTGATTCATCTTTCATGCTTTTGAAACATGTTCCAATTTGTGAGCTTAACCGTGTTGCCATTGCTTCCATCTTGGTTTTAATTGTTCCTATTTGTGAGCCTAACCGTATTGTCAAAGTTTCCATCTCTGTTTTAAATTCAGAACGAAAATTTAATATTGCACTCATCAGCTGCTCCATATCTTCTGTCGTTAATCTCGTATTCTGAAAGTTTTTCGATTGTGAAACATTTTGAACTGTTTCTGGACTATTTTCCCGACTTATTAAATTGTTTTCCACTTCATTATTCATCATACTGTTCTCCTGTGTTGGCGAATTCGCCATATTAACAATTTCGTCATTCTCACTATTCATCATTTTTGCCTTTTTCATCGATCGCGTAATCATCTACAAAACATACAAAATCCGTCACTATACGAAAATTACACACAATGAGACTTTATCTCCAACAATACCATTCACACGAAATGCTTCCCGACAAACATGATTAACGAACAATTGAAATCTTCATAATTGTACAAATTTGTCTAACTCGTATACAAGACAACAAAAATTAAATTCTGCAAAAAATACCATTAGAAGAATGACAATTACCCAACCTACACTTGCAATATAGACTACTAGACTACAATTACTAAACTACACATTACTACAACAATACTACTGTCTACTATTTTTACAATCAGAAGAATTCCAGCAGCGGTCGCCACGTGCATGGGGGCTTAATTAAATTTTATGAATGCAAATACTTTTAATTTTTAGTAGCTGACTGTCTGGTTACGCAGTCTCGTAAACGGTTGGCCCTGACTAGTTTTAGTACGCAATCTGAATGCATAGAATAACAACAAAGAATGAAAGAAAATTTCCGTTAACACAATTAATTAATTAAGTCCCCAGCAACTATAAAACGTACGAAACCAAAGCACAAGTGTAACTGTTCTGTGTATGGAAGTGTGATTCAACGTACACATCTGGCACGGCTCTCCTTCAATAAGACAAGAAATTTTAAATATCATTTATACTGAAGTAATTAAAAAAAATAGAAATACTATAATTGCGCAAGAAAACCAGAATTACACTCTAATACAAGCACACGAGCCAGATGCTTTGTTGACTGAACCTGTAATGACGCATTATTTAAGACAATGAAATAATGAAAAAAAGGGAATTTTTTTACCTTCATATACAGGGTAATTCAAAAAGAATACCACAACTTTAAAAATGTGTATTTAATGAAAGAAACATAATATAACCTTCTGTTGTACATAATTACAAAGAGTATTTAAAAAGGTTTTTTTTCACTCAAAAACAAGTTCGGAGATGTTCAATATGGCCCCCTCCAGTCACACGAGCAATATCAACCCGATACTCCAACTCGTTCCACACCCTCTGTAGCATATCAGGCGTAACAGTTTGGATAGCTGCTGTTATTTCTCGTTTCAAATCATCAATCCCTAACATACCCCCATAAGAAAAAATCGCAGGGGGTAAGATCAGGGCTTCTTGGAGGCCAGTGATGAAGTGCTCTGTCACGGGCTGCCTGGCGGCCGATCCATCGCCTCGGGTAGTTGACGTTCAGGTAGTTACGGACAGATAAGTGCCAATGTGGTGGCGCTCCATCCTGCTGAAATATGAATTGTTGTGCTTCTTGTTCGAGCTGAGGGAACAGCCAATTCTCTAACATCTCCAGATACTGTAGTCCAGTTACTGTAGCACCTTCGAAGAAAAAGGGACCAAAAACTTTATTGGCTGAAATGGCACAGAAAACGTTCACCTTAGGCGAGTCACGTTCATACTGAGTTGTTTCCCGCTGATTCTCAGTGCGCCATATACAGACATTGTGACGGTTGACTTTCCCGTTAGTGTGGAAAGTTACCTCATCACTAAACACAATCTTTGAAACGAAAGATTCATCTGTTTCCATTTGAGCAAGGATAAAATCGCAGAAATCGATTCTTTTAATCTTATCAGCTGCAGACAGTGCATGAACCAATTTGAGACGATAAGGTTTCTTAACTAACCTTTTTCGTAGGACTCTCCATACAGTTGATTGTGGAATCTGCAGCTCTCTGCTAGCTCTGCGAGTCGATTTTCCTGGGCTACTTTTCCCTTTGCACAACACCCATTCTCTGTAAACTGTTTCTACCAACGTTTAATACACCACCTATCAGGAGGTTTTTACACCATACTTCGTTCGAAATGCACGCTGAACAACTGTCGTCGATTCACTTCTGCCGTACTCAATAACACAAAAAGCTTTCTGTTGAGCGGGCGCCATCTTAGCATCAACTGACGCTGACGCCTAGTCAACAGCGCCTCAAGCGAACAAATGTACAGCTAAATGGAACTTTGTAGCTCCCTTAATTCGCCGACAGATAGTGCTTAGCTCTGCCTTTTGTCGTTGCAGAGTTTTAAATTCCTAAAGTTGTGGTATTCTTTTTGAATCACCCTGTATATTGACGAAAAGCACTCTGATCATTACAATATCTCCATTCGAACAACATCGGCTGTCTAGCGCATCAAACAACTGCATAAAACATGGAACAAGCACTCCTTACTACAACATCTCAACACCGACTCACTACTACCACATCTCGATAAGCACTGACTACTGCCACATCTCGACAAGCACTCTCCACCACGACTTCTCGACAAGAACTGCCAGTGGAGGCGGCGGAATAAAACTCTTTGGCGCAATCTCTGGCGCTGTGGCTCAGTGTAGCCACCTATCATATGCCCTTCCTCCACGGGTCAGAATTTGATGGTATTTTTGCCAGCATTGGTGGTGAAAATACCACCAAATTCGTCCACAAAAATACAGTAAAAAATTAGAGATAATATAAATACGTAAATATCACATGATTAGATAAAATTTTGGCTTTGCACTGACCTTTAAATAACCTAATATATAAAATACAGTAAGCAATACAAATTCCTTCATACATCTGACTTTACATAACAGTTTACACAATACACAAAAAATCAGTTTATACAAATGTTCACATAAAATGCTTTCAATGATTCAAAAAACAAGTAGTTGATAGTTCCAGCAGTAGCACCCAGCAATGGTCCACAGGTGCAAGCAGCAAGAAGTAACATCATTTCAGTTTAAAATAGTTCCAACAGTGGCACCCACACCGACAAGTGACATCATTTCAATAGAAGCAGTTCCATCAGTTGCACCCAGCAATGTTGAACAGATGCAGACACCAACAGGTGACATCTTTTCAGTAGAAGCAGTCCATCAGTGGCAGCCAGCATTGTTGAACAGGTGCAGACACCAACAAGTGACATTATCTCAGTAGAAGCAGTCCATCAGTGGCACCCAGTAATGTTGAGCAGGTGCAGACACCAACAAGTGAAATTATTTCGGTAGAAGCAGTCCATCAGTAGCACCCAGTAATGTTGAACAGGTGCAGCCACCAACAAATGACATTATCTCAGTAGAAGCAGTTCATCAGTGGCACCTAGCAATGTTGAACAGGACCAGACAGCAGTCCATAATATTCACTATCACTAATCACACTGTTCATCAGAGTTTATCAGCAGAAATTAAACATGTCCTAGTGGCAACAATCATGTAGAAAAAGTGCAAGTAACAGTCCATAATATTCACTATCACTAATCACACAGTTCATCAGCAGAAATTAAACATTTCTAAGCGTCACACATCAATGTTGAACAGTGCAGGTATGAACTACAGTTTGAATGCACACACAATTGCTTTTACAAAATTATTATCAATGCTCTTATTAGCGTACAAATTATAATAAACACACAAATGATATCAGATAATTGTCATATTAACTATTACAAATACACAAATATCAGTAAACCTATAATACTTATGGGTGTCATGCAAGCCACAACAAACAAGTAAAATAATATTTAGGAGATAGCTTGGTACCAATTATCTGGGATTAGGAAGGGAAAACACACAAAACACACTCACTCATCTTTCATCCACATTAAGTGCTACTGTGTAATTGAATAGTGTTAACTGTGTAAATGCAATTCTGTCAAAATTTGATGTTCAACTTGTGTATCAAGTTGTAGTGGCAGCAATGTATAACAGTCAATAATAGTTAGTCAACGTCATAGTCATCATGTCAAGACCAATGTTTGCCAAGCCAGATCAAAATGTACGGTTGCTGAACAACTGTCAGTGTGCCAAGAAATGCAATTACTTCCTCTCTCCAAAAAAAAAGTATGTACTGCTTATTGATTTAACAAAGTGTGCGTGTAGACAATCTTCCTTCCACTTTAGTGTTCTAGTCTGCCATCTTCATCCTCCTTGTTCCATATAAACCAACAAAAAAAAATATGCTCCTCACTTACTTTACCTCTTATCCACCAAAACTCCAATAATCATCAGCATCACACAATCTTAATACTTCAATAATACCTCTTACGTCTAAACATATAAACCTTATCATCAATATCATTTACCTTACCTCTTGTCCACCAAAACTCCAATAATCATCAACTTCACACAATCTCAATACCTCAATAATACCTCTTCATTACGTCGACACATATAAACCTTATCGCCAATATCATTTCACTTCCGTAACAACTCTTTCTTCTAGTCAGTCTCCTCGAACAAGTACAGATAAAATCCTAATGCAAACTTCATCATGCCATACAATCCGTAGACACAATGTCCACACACAGCCTCTGTGTAATCCATCTGATCCAAATCTTCATTATGAATTATAAAATACATTTTGGTTACCTTGTCCATCTTTGGAAATGTCGTGTGGCTAGGGCCTCCCGTCGGGTAGACCGTTCGCCTGGTGCAGGCCCTTCGATTTGACGCCGCTTCGGCGACCAGCGTGTCGATGGGGATGAAATGATGATGATTAGGACAACACAACACCCAGTCCCTGAGCGGAGAAAATTTCCGACCCAGCCGGGAATCGAACCCGGGCCCTTAGGATTGACAGTCTGTCACGCTGACCACTCAGCTACCGGGGCGGACTGTCGATCATTAAATATGAGAAATGCATACATGACCTCTTTCAGACGTTAGTTCGAATAACTCTCAGTAATTAAGTACGATTATGAAGTGTGAATGATCGTAATATTTCACAGTGTGTACACCACTTCAAGTATCATGGAAGAAGCAAACATGTGGAGTATTTTTTGTGTCAAGTGTCACTTGCTATTTCAATT
The DNA here is from genome assembly GCF_023864345.2 of Schistocerca serialis cubense. NCBI lineage: Eukaryota > Metazoa > Arthropoda > Insecta > Orthoptera > Acrididae > Schistocerca > Schistocerca serialis. The sequence goes on from NC_064642.1 coordinate 272,898,576, forward strand.
GCTAACGAAGAATGCAGTGTAATAACTGTCAATGGTCTAACCCTAGTGTTGGTATGTCATGTCGTTAGCTTCCTTCCTATTAGCATAAATTTATACAGCTTCCATAAAACCTCCAGCTCATGTGACTTCTATGAAGTTTCTTGTACTAATGTCGTTCGTCGAATTATAGCAGTTCATTTTCTTATCTTAAAAATATAAGGCACTGAGCGTAAGCAAAACATGCAATAGCCGGTAAAAATACCAGTAGAGAACATAATGTCAACAATTGGATGCAACACAATTCCTACAACGAGGCTCTGCCAAGCAAACAGTCTATAATTAATACCATAGTGTGACCTAAGCTCCATGTTTGTACACCGTATATCAGCATTTCTATATACCAAATTAAAGAGTAGTTATGACAACAAAACAGCACAGCAGCAAACATATATCTTACGTAATAAACAGGTCATTAGCATCATATCAGCATAAGCAAATAAATGTTCGTATGTAATCTTAATAAGTAAACATGAAGGCGCAAGCAGATAAATCACAAAGTATAATTTACATACATATCCACAGTCAGCACAATTAATCAGGTGACAATTATAATTTAAATAAATAATCACAGCAGGCACATAATTAAAAAATATGACATCAGTGAAAAAGCATAACAGCCAAGCGATGCATAATACACATAAGTAACAACCCTGTTCATTAATCAATCATTGTCAAAATCAGTAAACACAAAGTATAAATCACGTAATCGCGAGCAGCAAATTACGTCTAAAGTACGTACCTAAGTGGAAATATGTTACCTGAAAAATAAACTCAATTAATAGTTACCTTTTTAGTTTATTAGTTTCTTCTTCGAAATTACATTCTTCCTGAAATTTTCTCGATAGCAAGTCGTCTTAACGTCGGACACGCACAGAATTTACCTGAAGTTCTTAAATATTTTATAGAACCGCATCCTGAAAAATACTGAACGTTAATAACATAATTCATCAAGTCACTATAGCTTTATACTGAATTTAATCGGAGAAATTAGACTGTGTATTTGTTTACGGCTGTCAGTGCATACGCACTGAGCGCTCGATCAGCTGTAGGCGCGTGACGTAGGAAGTAATTGTTAGCGGTCAACAACTGCCTTATAAAATGTAGATATAAAATGTAGACTGGAAATGGCAAGGAAAGCGTTTCTGAAGAAGAGAAATTTGTTAACATCGAGTATAGATTTACGTGTCAGGAAGTCATTTCTGAAAGTATTTGTATGGAGTGTAGCCATGTATGGAAGTGAAACACGGACGATAAATAGTTTGGACAAGAAGAGAATAGAAGCTTTCGAAATGTGGTGCTACAGAAGAATGCTGAAGATTAGATGGGTACATCACATAACTAATGAGGAAGTATTGAATAGGATTGGGGAGGAGAGAAGTTTGTGGCACAACTTGACCAGAAGAAGGGATCGGTTGGTAGGACATGTTCTGAGGCATCAAGGGATCACCAATTTAGTATTGGAGGGCAGCGTGGAGGGTAAAAATCGTAGAGGGAGACCAAGAGATGAATACACTAAGCAGATTCAGAAGGATGTAGGTTGCAGTAGGTACTGGGAGATGAAAAAGCTTGCACAGGATAGAGTAGCATGGAGAGGTGCATCAAACCAGTCTCAGGACTGAAGACCTCAACAACAACAACAACGACTGCCTTGTGCGGCGCGCAGACTTGACTGTTGCTTTGAGTATGTGCCGCCGCCGGAACACGGCGCGGTATCCTTGCATCCTCCGTGTGTTTACGTATAACTGTTGATGTCTCAAAAGTATGTCATTCCACAAAAATTTTAACGTTTGATATATGATGTATTCCCTTAGAGCGTCGAGATTTAAGAGTTTCTACTTCGACAGTGTTATCATGAATAATTTTGCGAATTCTATATGGACCGTTATAAAGCAGAAAAAATTTGCGACACAAGCCCTTTTCTTTTGTGAGACAAACGATGAGACTTAATTAGCACCTTTTGACCAACTGACAAGGTCTTTAAGCGACCAGGACGTTTTGCTGATTTCTCTCTTCTAGCAGCCGCAGATGCAATATTTTGTAGGGCCAGGTTGACAACTTCAGAATGCCGCAGTTTCCGTGCAGGCGGGCAAGGAACTATTTCAGAAATGCGATTTGTCGGTGCTTTATTTTTTAATATCAATAGAGGCGGTAAAGAAGTTGAATCATTAGGGAGTTCATTCAAAATGTTTTGAAAAATATGAAGATACTGATCCCACGTTCTGTGATTCTGATGACAATAAAGTTGACACACTTTATTCATTTTCTTCATCCATCTCTCTGAAGCGTTAGATTGAGGGTGAAAAAGTGAAATGAAAATGGGTTTAATCTTACGACGCCGTAGAGTACGAAGCCAAATTTTAGAGTGAAACTGTGATCCATTATCTGATGTAACCTTATCAACATGACCCACTTCTTTAAGAAAATGTTTGATGAAAGCATTAGATACTGAATGAGCTGTTGCTTTGCATAAAGCTGTAAAACACACATATTTTGACGTCAATTCCACTGTTACCAAAATGTACGCAAAACCATTAGTAGAACGAACTAATGGACCGAACAAATCGACTGCAGCTGTGTCCTTCAATTTCGCTGGAATGATAGGAAACAACGGTGCTCTGCGAGAAATAGTTGGCGGCTTAGCCTTTTGACATAATTTTCATTTGGCAAGAACAGATCGAATGCGTTTTTCCATATTACTGAAGTAGCTATTTTCTCGTAATTTATGAAAGCATTTTCTGGGACCTAAGTGTGCATAACTGAAATGTGTGTACCAAATCAATTTTTTAACCCACTTATCAGGAATACAAACTAACCAAACAGAGTTGTCAACCGATTTTCATTTAAGAAGAACTTTCCAGATAGTTCGCAAAAACGAGGTGTGGCCAAATTGTCCAATCTAACAAAGCATCTAAGAAAATTACAGACACCAAGGAAACTACGAACATCACGTTTTGTGGTAGGAACAGCATAATTACGAATAGCGTCTAGTTTTTCCGGATCAGGAAGAATACCTTCTGTAGAAATAATGTGACTAAGAAATTTCCCCAGAGAACGACCAAATTCAGATTTTCCCAAGTTCACTGTAATGCCAACTCTTGCAAAAATACGTAATAATGAATCCAAAATTTTGTTGTGCTCACTCCGAGAACGTTTTTCAATAACAATATCGTCAACATATGAAGTAACATTGTCACGAAGATAAACAGGTAAAATTTCGTTTAAACTACGAATGAATGCTGATGAAGATACAGTAAGTGCAAATGGTAATTTCCGAAATAACTTTTACGGAAAGTAGTCATATCCAGTTATTCTTTACCGACTGTCTAGATAGATTGATAGTTGAAGAGTTGTTCTGATAGACACAAAGAACAGTAAAAGAGTAGGCAGCGGTGCAGAAAACTAAAAGGGAAATAGCACCACTACAGCCCTGTGCACGCTACGGCACATGTTCACTTAATGTAGTGAATCCCCTGAGGACTTTAATAGCTGCACATAATTTCCAGTTTGTGACTTTGTGGCAAATCTGGCGGAAGTGCGTACGTAAATTGATCTAACCATGAACATGGATGTATGTCATTCTTAGAATTGTGAAAGATCTTAAATTTCCGAACAGTCAAGAATTGTTTATAGTCAAAGTTTTCTCCTCGTGGCGACAAAGACGTACCGCGACTGTTCCAGTCCGAATGTCGATTATTGTCAAGTTCATGCGCCTGGCGCTCTCTTGTTGCATCCGGTAAATGAAACAAATTATTTTCTTCAGAGTCCTCTGCTATCTGTGATTCTAAATTTCTTCTGCTGTCTTTTCCTACGATTTCGCCTTCAATTTGTTTGACTTGCTTTCGTAATGCCTCAAATTCCCTTTTGACGCGTTCATTAAATTTTCCCTGATTTTCAACATGCTTATTCATATTCTGGTACTCTTCGGTTTCTGCAAATGGCAATGGTGCTGTATCATCTGAATCTCTGTCCCCATGTAAACTAAGACTTGTCAATTTATCTGCAATCTCCTCAACTCTTTCCGATGAGTCACCTATTTTGTCTTTCTGTTTATTTACTTCTTCCGTAAGTGTCGCGACTCGGGTTTCGGTATTGTCACATTTAGTAGTTAACTGTTCACACTGTTGTGTTAGGTTATTTATTCTGTCATCCGGTGTGGATTCCTCGATTCTTTCAAGTATTTCTTCCTTATCATGTGCCCATTGTAAATTTTACTCTGACAGTTTTTGTACTATCACGCGATCTTTTTCTTCCCGTTCTCTGTCCTGTTCCTCTTGTCTGATTTCTGTTGAAATTAAACTATTATTGTGAGCATTCAAAATCGGTTGTACTTCTTCTCTAATTCCTTTCTTTGATTCATCTTTCATGCTTTTGAAACATGTCCCAATTTGTGAGCTTAACCGTGTTGCCATTGCTTCCATCTTGGTTTTAATTGTTCCTATTTGTGAGCCTAACCGTATTGTCAAAGTTTCCATCTCTGTTTTAAATTCAGAACGAAAATTTAATATTGCACTCATCAGCTGCTCCATATCTTCTGTCGTTAATCTCGTATTCTGAAAGTTTTTCGATTGTGAAACATTTTGAACTGTTTCTGGACTATTTTCCCGACTTATTAAATTGTTTTCCACTTCATTATTCATCATACTGTTCTCCTGTGTTGGCGAGTTCGCCATATTAACAATTTCGTCATTCTCACTATTCATCATTTTTGCCTTTTTCATCGATCGCGTAATCATCTACAAAACATACAAAATCCGTCACTATACGAAAATTACACACAATGAGACTTTATCTCCAACAATACCATTCACACGAAATGCTTCCCGACAAACACGATTAACGAACAATTGAAATCTTCATAATTCTACAAATTTGTCTAACTCGTATACAAGACAACAAAAATTAAATTCTGCAAAAAATACCATTAGAAGAATGACAATTACCCAACCTACACTTGCAATATAGACTACTAGACTACAATTACTAAACTACACATTACTACAACAATACTACTGTCTACTATTTTTACAATCAGAAGAATTCCAGCAGCAGTCGCCACGTGCATGGGGGCTTAATTAAATTTTATGAATGCAAATACTTTTAATTTTTAGTAGCTGACTGTCTGGTTACGCAGTCTCGTAAACGGTTGGCCCTGACTAGTTTTTTAGTACGCAATCTGAATGCATAGAATAACAACAAAGAATGAAAGAAAATTTCCGTTAACACAATTAATTAATTACGTCCCCAGCAACTATAAAACGTACGAAACCAAAGCACAAGTGTAACTGTTCTGTGTATGGAAGTGTGATTCAACGTACACATCTGGCACGGCTCTCCTTCAATAAGACAAGAAATTTTAAATATCATTTATACTGAAGTAATTAAAAAAAATAGAAATACTATAATTGCGCAAGAAAACCAGAATTACACTCTAATACAAGCACACGAGCCAGATGCTTTGTTGACTGAACCTGTAATGACGCATTATTTAAGACAATGAAATAATGAAAAAAAGGGAATTTTTTTACCTTCATATACAGGGTGATTCAAAAAGAATACCACAAATTTAAAAATGTGTATTTAATGAAAGAATCATAATATAACCTTCTGTTGTACATAATTACAAAGAGTATTTAAAAAGGTTTTTTTTCACTCAAAAACAAGTTCGGAGATGTTCAATATGGCCCCCTCCAGACACACGAGCAATATCAACCCGATACTCCAACTCGTTCCACACTCTCTGTAGCATATCAGGCGTAACAGTTTGGATAGCTGCTGTTATTTCTCGTTTCAGATCATCATTGGTGGCTGCGAGAGGTGGCCGAAACACCATATCCCTAACATACCCCCATAAGAAAAAATCGCAGGGGGTAAGATCAGGGCTTCTTGGAGGCCAGTGATGAAGTGCTCTGTCACGGGCTGCCTGGCGGCCGATCCATCGCCTCGGGTAGTTGACGTTCAGGTAGTTATGGACAGATAAGTGCCAATGTGGTGGCGCTCCATCCTGTTGAAATATGAATTGTTGTGCTTCTTGTTCGAGCTGAGGGAACAGCCAATTCTCTAACATCTCCAGATACTGTAGTCCAGTTACAGTAGCACCTTCGAAGAAAAAGGGACAAAAACTTTATTGGCTGAAATGGCACAGAAAACGTTCACCTTAGGCGAGTCACGTTCATACTGAGTTGTTTCCCGCTGATTCTCAGTGCGCCATATACAGACATTGTGACGGTTGACTTTCCCGTTAGTGTGGAAAGTTACCTCATCACTAAACACAATCTTTGAAACGAAAGATTCATCTGTTTCCATTTGAGCAAGGATAAAATCGCAGAAATCGATTCTTTTAATCTTATCAGCTGCAGACAGTGCATGAACCAATTTGAGACGATAAGGTTTCTTAACTAACCTTTTTCGTAGGACTCTCCATACAGTTGATTGTGGAATCTGCAGCTCTCTGCTAGCTCTGCGAGTCGATTTTCCTGGGCTACTTTTCCCTTTGCACAACACCCATTCTCTGTAAACTGTTTCTACCAACGTTTAATACACCACCTATCAGGAGGTTTTTACACCATACTTCGTTCGAAATGCACGCTGAACAACTGTCGTCGATTCACTTCTGCCGTACTCAATAACACAAAAAGCTTTCTGTTGAGCGGGCGCCATCTTAGCATCAACTGACGCTGACGCCTAGTCAACAGCGCCTCAAGCGAACAAATGTACAGCTAAATGGAACTTTGTAGCTCCCTTAATTCGCCGACAGATAGTGCTTAGCTCTGCCTTTTGTCGTTGCAGAGTTTTAAATTCCTAAAGTTGTGGTATTCTTTTTGAATCACCCTGTATATTGACGAAAAGCACTCTGATCATTACAATATCTCCATTCGAACAACATCGGCTGTCTAGCGCATCAAACAACTGCATAAAACATGGAACAAGCACTCCCTACTACAACATCTCAACACCGACTCACTACTACCACATCTCGATAAGCACTGACTACTGCCACATCTCGACAAGCACTCTCCACCACGACTTCTCGACAAGAACTGCCAGTAGAGGCGGCGGAATAAAACTCTTTGGCGCAATCTCTGGCGCTGTGGCTCAGTGTAGCCACCTTTCATATGCCCTTCCTCCACGGGTCAGAATTTGATGGTATTTTTGCCAGCATTGGTGGTGAAAATACCACCAAATTCGTCCACAAAAATACAGTAAAAAATTAGAGATAATATAAATACGTAAATATCACATGATTAGATAAAATTTTGGCTTTGCACTGACCTTTAAATAACCTAATATATAAAATACAGTAAGCAATACAAATTCCTTCATACATCTGACTTTACATAACAGTTTACACAATACACAAAAAATCAGTTTATACAAATGTTCACATAAAATGCTTTCAATGATTCAAAAAGCAAGTAGTTGATAGTTCCAGCAGTAGCACCCAGCAATGGTCCACAGGTGCAAGCAGCAAGAAGTAACATCATTTCAGTTTAAAATAGTTCCAACAGTGGCACCCACACCGACAAGTGACATCATTTCAATAGAAGCAGTTCCATCAGTTGCACCCAGCAATGTTGAACAGATGCAGACACCAACAGGTGACATCTTTTCAGTAGAAGCAGTCCATCAGTGGCAGCCAGCATTGTTGAACAGGTGCAGACACCAACAAGTGACATTATCTCAGTAGAAGCAGTCCATCAGTGGCACCCAGTAATGTTGAGCAGGTGCAGACACCAACAAGTGAAATTATTTCGGTAGAAGCAGTCCATCAGTAGCACCCAGTAATGTTGAACAGGTGCAGCCACCAACAAATGACATTATCTCAGTAGAAGCAGTTCATCAGTGGCACCTAGCAATGTTGAACAGGACCAGACAGCAGTCCATAATATTCACTATCACTAATCACACTGTTCATCAGAGTTTATCAGCAGAAATTAAACATGTCCTAGTGGCAACAATCATGTAGAAAAAGTGCAAGTAACAGTCCATAATATTCACTATCACTAATCACACAGTTCATCAGCAGAAATTAAACATTTCTAAGCGTCACACATCAATGTTGAACAGTGCAGGTATGAACTACAGTTTGAATGCAAACACAATTGCTTCTACAAAATTATTATCAATGCTCTTATTAGCATACAAATTATAATAAACACACAAATGATATCAGATAATTGTCATATTAACTATTACAAATACACAAATATCAGTAAACCTATAATACTTATGGGTGTCATGCAAGCCACAACAAACAAGTAAAATAATATTTAGGAGATAGCTTGGTACCAATTATCTGGGATTAGGAAGGGAAAACACACAAAACACACTCACTCATCTTTCATCCACATTAAGTGCTACTGTGTAATTGAATAGTGTTAACTGTGTAAATGCAATTCTGTCAAAATTTGATGTTCAACTTGTGTATCAAGTTGTAGTGGCAGCAATGTATAACAGTCAATAATAGTTAGTCAACGTCATAGTCATCATGTCAAGACCAATGTTTGCCAAGCCAGATCAAAATGTACGGTTGCTGAACAACTGTCAGTGTGCCAAGAAATGCAATTACTTCCTCTCTCCAAAAAAAAAGTATGTACTGCTTATTGATTTAACAAAGTGTGCGTGTAGACAATCTTCCTTCCACTTTAGTGTTCTAGTCTGCCATCTTCATCCTCCTTGTTCCATATAAACCAACAAAAAAAAAAAATGCTCCTCACTTACTTTACCTCTTATCCACCAAAACTCCAATAATCATCAGCATCACATAATCTTAATACTTCAATAATACCTCTTACGTCTAAACATATAAACCTTATCATCAATATCATTTACCTTACCTCTTGTCCACCAAAACTCCAATAATCATCAACTTCACACAATCTCAATACCTCAATAATACCTCTTCATTACGTCGACACATATAAACCTTATCGCCAATATCATTTCACTTCCATAACAACTCTTTCTTCTAGTCAGTCTCCTCGAACAAGTACAGATAAAATCCTAATGCAAACTTCATCATGCCATACAATCCGTAGACACAATGTCCACACACAGCCTCTGTGTAATCCATCTGATCCAAATCTTCATTATGAATTATAAAATACATTTTGGTTACCTTGTCCATCTTTGGAAATGTCGTGTGGCTAGGGCCTCCCGTCGGGTAGACCGTTCGCCTGGTGCAGGCCCTTCGATTTGACGCCGCTTCGGCGACCAGCGTGTCGATGGGGATGAAATGATGATGATTAGGACAACACAACACCCAGTCCCTGAGCGGAGAAAATTTCCGACCCAGCCGGGAATCGAACCCGGGCCCTTAGGATTGACAGTCTGTCACGCTGACCACTCAGCTACCGGGGCGGACTGTCGATCATTAAATATGAGAAATGCATACATGACCTCTTTCAGACGTTAGTTCGAATAACTCTCAGTAATTAAGTACGATTATGAAGTGTGAATGATCGTAATATTTCACAGTGTGTACACCACTTCAAGTATCATGGAAGAAGCAAACATGTGGAGTATTTTTTGTGTCAAGTGTCACTTGCTATTTCAATTGCTAACGAAGAATGCAGTGTAATAACTGTCAATGGTCTAACCCTAGTGTTGGTATGTCATGTCGTTAGCTTCCTTCCTATTAGCATAAATTTATACAGCTTCCATAAAACCTCCAGCTCATGTGACTTCTATGAAGTTTCTTGTACTAATGTCGTTCGTCGAATTATAGCAGTTCATTTTCTTATCTTAAAAATATAAGGCACTGAGCGTAAGCAAAACATGCAATAGCCGGTAAAAATACCAGTAGAGAACATAATGTCAACAATTGGATGCAACACAATTCCTACAACGAGGCTCTGCCAAGCAAACAGTCTATAATTAATACCATAGTGTGACCTAAGCTCCATGTTTGTACACCGTATATCAGCATTTCTATATACCAAATTAAAGAGTAGTTATGACAACAAAACAGCACAGCAGCAAACATATATCTTACGTAATAAACAGGTCATTAGCATCATATCAGCATAAGCAAATAAATGTTCGTATGTAATCTTAATAAGTAAACATGAAGGCGCAAGCAGATAAATCACAAAGTATAACTTACATACATATCCACAGTCAGCACAATTAATCAGGTGACAATTATAATTTAAATAAATAATCACAGCAGGCACATAATTAAAAAATATGACATCAGTGAAAAAGCATAACAGCCAAGCGATGCATAATACACATAAGTAACAACCCTGTTCATTAATCAATCATTGTCAAAATCAGTAAACACAAAGTATAAATCACGTAATCGCGAGCAGCAAATTACGTCTAAAGTACGTACCTAAGTGGAAATATGTTACCTGAAAAATAAACTCAATTAATAGTTACCTTTTTAGTTTATTAGTTTCTTCTTCGAAATTACATTCTTCCTGAAATTTTCTCGATAGCAAGTCGCCTTAACGTCGGACACGCTCAGAATTTACCTGAAGTTCTTAAATATTTTATAGAACCGTATCCTGAAAAATACTGAACGTTAATAACATAATTCATCAAGTCACTATAGCTTTATACTGAATTTAATCGGAGAAATTAGACTGTGTATTTGTTTACGGCTGTCAGTGCATATGCACTGAGCGCTCGATCAGCTGTAGGCGCGTGACGTAGGAAGTAATTGTTAGCGGTCAACAACTGCCTTATAAAATGTAGATATAAAATGTAGACTGGAAATGGCAAGGAAAGCGTTTCTGAAGAAGAGAAATTTGTTAACATCGAGTATAGATTTACGTGTCAGGAAGTCATTTCTGAAAGTATTTGTATGGAGTGTAGCCATGTATGGAAGTGAAACACGGACGATAAATAGTTTGGACAAGAAGAGAATAGAAGCTTTCGAAATGTGGTGCTACAGAAGAATGCTGAAGATTAGATGGGCACATCACATAACTAATGAGGAAGTATTGAATAGGATTGGGGAGGAGAGAAGCTTGTGGCACAACTTGACCAGAAGAAGGGATCGGTTGGTAGGACATGTTCTGAGGCATCAAGGGATCACCAATTTAGTATTGGAGGGCAGCGTGGAGGGTGAAAATCGTAGAGGGAGACCAAGAGATGAATACACTAAGCAGATTCAGAAGGATGTAGGTTGCAGTAGGTACTGGGAGATGAAAAAGCTTGCACAGGATAGAGTAGCATGGAGAGGTGCATCAAACCAGTCTCAGGACTGAAGACCTCAACAACAACAACAACGACTGCCTTGTGCGGCGCGCAGACTTGACTGTTGCTTTGAGTATGTGCCGCCGCCGGAACACGGCGCGGTATCCTTGCATCCTCCGTGTGTTTACGTATAACTGTTGATGTCTCAAAAGTATGTCATTCCACAAAAATTTTAACGTTTGATATATGATGTATTCCCTTAGAGCGTCGAGATTTAAGAGTTTCTACTTCGACAGTGTTATCATGAATAATTTTGCGAATTCTATATGGACCGTTATAAAGCAGAAAAAATTTGCGACACAAGCCCTTTTCTTTTGTGAAACAAACGATGAGAGTTAATTAGCACCTTTTGACCAACTGACAAGGTCTTTAAGCGACCAGGACGTTTTGCTGATTTCTCTCTTCTAGCAGCCGCAGATGCAATATTTTGTAGGGCCAGGTTGACAACTTCAGAATGCCACAGTTTCCGTGCAGGCGGGCAAGGAACTATTTCAGAAATGCGATTTGTTGGTGCTTTATTTTTTAATATCAATAGAGGCGGTAAAGAAGTTGAATCATTAGGGAGTTCATTCAGAATGTTTTGAAAAATATGAAGATACTGATCCCACGTTCTGTGATTCTGATGACAATAAAGTCGACACACTTTATTCATTTTCTTCATCCATCTCTCCGAAGCGTTAGATTGAGGGTGAAAAAGTGAAATGAAAATTGGTTTAATCTTACGACGCCGTAGAGTACGAAGCCAAATTTTAGAGTGAAACTGTGATCCATTATCTGATGTAACCTTATCAACATGACCCACTTCTTTAAGAAAATGTTTGATGAAAGCATTAGATATTGAACGAGCTGTTGCTTTGCATAAAGCTGTAAAACACACATATTTTGACGTCAATTCCACTGTTACCAAAATGTACGCAAAACCATTAGTAGAACGAACTAATGGACCGAACAAATCGACTTCAGCTGTGTCCTTCAATTTCGCTGGAATGATAGGAAACAACGGTGCTCTGCGAGAAATAGTTGGCGGCTTAGCCTTTTGACATAATTTTCATTTGGCAAGAACAGATCGAATGCGTTTTTCCATATTACTGAAGTAGCTATTTTCTCGTAATTTATGAAAGCATTTTCTGGGACCTAAGTGTGCATAACTGAAATGTGTGTACCAAATCAATTTTTTAACCCACTCATCAGGAATACAAACTAACCAAACAGAGTTGTCAACCGATTTTCATTTAAGAAGAACTTTCCAGATAGTTCGCAAAAACGAGGTGTGGCCAAATTGTCCAATCTAACAAAGCGTCTAAGAAAATTACAGACACCAAGGAAACTACGAACATCACGTTTTGTGGTAGGAACAGCATAATTACGAATAGCGTCTAGTTTTTCCGGATCAGGAAGAATACCTTCTGTAGAAATAATGTGACTAAGAAACTTCCCCAGAGAACGACCAAATTCAGATTTTCCCAAGTTCACTGTAATGCCAACTCTTGCAAAAATACGTAATAATGAATCCAAAATTTTGTTGTGCTCACTCCGAGAACGTTTAGCAATAAGAATATCGTCAACATATGAAGTAACATTGTCACGAAGATAAACAGGTAAAATTTCGTTTAAACTACGAATGAATGCTGATGAAGATACACTAAGTGCAAATGGTAATTTCCGAAATAACTTTTAGGGAAAGTAGTCATATCCAGTTATTCTTTACCGACTGTCTAGATAGATTGATAGTTGAAGAATTGTTCTGATAGATACAAAGAACAGTAAAAGAGTAGGCAGCGGTGCAGAAAACTAAAAGGGAAATAGCACCACTACAGCCCTGTGCACGCTACGGCACATGTTCACTTAATGTAGTGAATCCCCTGAGGACTTTAATAGCTGCACATAATTTCCAGTTTGTGGCTTTGTGGCAAATCTGGCGGAAGTGCGCACGTAAATTGATCTAACCATGAACATGGATGTATGTCATTCTTAGAATTGTGAAAGATCTTAAATTTCCGAACAGTCAAGAAGTGTTTATAGTCAAAGTTTTCTCCTCGTGGCGACAAAGACGTACCGCGACTGTTCCAGTCCGAATGTCGATTATTGTCAAGTTCATGTGACTGGCGCTCTCTTGTTTCATCCGGTAAATGAAACAAATTATTTTCTTCAGAGTCCTCTGCTATCTGTGATTCTAAATTTCTTCTGCTGTCTTTTCCTACGATTTCGCCTTCAATTTGTTTGACTTGCTTTCGTAATGCCTCAAATTCCCTTTTGACGCGTTCATTAAATTTTCCCTGATTTTCAACATGCTTATTCATATTCTGGTACTCTTCGGTTTCTGCAAATGGCAATGGTGCTGTATCATCTGAATCTCTGTCCCCATGTAAACTAAGACTTGTCAATTTATCTGCAATCTCCTCAACTCTTTCCGATGAGTCACCTATTTTGTCTTTCTGTTTATTTACTTCTTCCGTAAGTGTCGCGACTCGGGTTTCGGTATTGTCACATTTAGTAGTTAACTGTTCACACTGTTGTGTTAGGTTATTTATTCTGTCATCCGGTGTGGATTCCTCGATTCTTTCAAGTATTTCTTCCTTATCATGTGCCCATTGTAAATTTTACTCTGACAGTTTTTGTACTATCACGCGATCTTTTTCTTCCCGTTCTCTGTCCTGTTCCTCTTGTCTGGTTTCTGTTGAAATTAAACTATTATTGTGAGCATTCAAAATCGGTTGTACTTCTTCTCTAATTCCTTTCTTTGATTCATCTTTCATGCTTTTGAAACATGTCCCAATTCGTGAGCTTAACCGTGTTTCCATTGCTTCCATCTTGGTTTTAATTGTTCCTATTTGTGAGCCTAACCGTATTGTCAAAGTTTCCATCTCTGATTAAATTCAGAACGAAAATTTAATATTGCACTCATCAGCTGCTCCATATCTTCTGTCGTTAATCTCGTATTCTGAGAGTTTTTCGATTGTGAAACATTTTGAACTGTTTCTGGACTATTTTCCCGACTTATTAAATTGTTTTCCACTTCATTATTCATCATACTGTTCTCCGGTGTTGGCGAGTTCGCCATATTAACAACTTCGTCATTCTCACTATTCATCATTTTTGCCTTTTTCATCGATCGCGTAATCATCTACAAAACATACAAAATCCGTCACTATACGAAAATTACACACAATGAGACTTTATCTCCAACAATACCATTCACACGAAATGCTTCCCGACAAACACGATTAACGAACAATTGAAATCTTCATAATTGTACAAATTTGTCTAACTCGTATACAAGACAACAAAAATTAAATTCTGCAAAAAATACCATTAGAAGAATGACAATTACCCAATCTACACTTGCAATATAGACTACTAGACTACAATTACTAAACTACACATTACTACAACAATACTACTGTCTACTATTTTTACAATCAGAAGAATTCCAGCAGCAGTCGCCACGTGCATGGGGGCTTAATTAAATTTTATGAATGCAAATACTTTTAATTTTTAGTAGCTGACTGTCTGGTTACGCAGTCTCGTAAACGGTTGGCCCTGACTAGTTTTAGTACGCAATCTGAATGCATAGAATAACAACAAAGAATGAAAGAAAATTTCCGTTAACACAATCAATTAATTAAGTCCCCAGCAACTATAAAACATACGAAACCAAAGCGCAAGTGTAACTGTTCTGTGTGTGGAAGTGTGATTCAACGTACACATCTGGCACGGTTCTTCTTCAATAAGACAAGAAATTTTAAACATCATTTATACTGAAGTAATTAAAAAAATAGAAATACTATAATTGCGCAAGAAAACCAGAATTACACTCTAATGCAATAACACGAGCCAGATGCTTTGTTGACTGAACCTGTAATGACGCATTATTTAAGACAATGAAATAATGACAAAACGGGAATTTTTTTACCTTCATATGTATTGACGAAAAGCACTCTGATCATTACAATATCTCCATTCGAACAACATCGGCTGTCTAGCGCATCAAACAACTGCATAAAACATGGAACAAGCACTCCCTACTACAACATCTCAACACCGACTCACTACTACCACATCTCGATAAGCACTGACTACTGCCACATCTCGACAAGCACTCTCCACCACGACTTCTCGACAAGAACTGCCAGTAGAGGCGGCGGAACAAAACTCTTTAGCGCAATCTCTGGCGCTGTGGCTTAGTGTAGCCACCATTCAAAATGTATGTTGTATCAGTAGTGCCACTATAGGATGTTCATTTTAACTGAAGACATTGAAATGTCTCGAAAATTACACATCGGATCAAAAAAACTTATAATCCCACTTTTTGTGTCTCGCAGGATGACGTCGAATGAGACCAAACTCGAACCCCAACCCACCCGGTGCGTAGTTGGCAGGGGATAACTTTGAAATCTTGAGTGGGAACCCCGTTTTGTCTGAAGCATTTTCTTCGTTTTGCCACAGATGACGCTTTAATCGGAGGAATAGTAATCGGTACACAACAGTAACTTAGGAAATGGTATTCAATGCTCCTTGAATATCCAGTGGCGCGTAGGAGCCAACCACAATGCTGCGAGGATAGGATAGGACAGGCCAGTATTTCACATTTTCTAACTGGAAATCACATTCGCAACATTGTCCTTCTCCGACATACAGAACAGGGAACTACCCGACGCGCCCCTGTGGCTGTGGTTCGAGGTGAACGCTACAGTACTTTTCCAATTAAAACAAGCGTTCAAACGTAGTACCACCAAAATCAATACACTTAGTGATCCGATTTCAAATAACCGCACACAGGACAGAAGCATATTTGCGAGAATGTCAACGCAGGCGTTTCTGAAGCAGTTAACCATGTCTTCACGGCCTGTTGTCACTTGGTGGCACGCCTTCTTTTTCAAATAGCCCCACAGAAAGATGTCCGGCTACGTCAAATCCGACGACTAGTAAGTCAGTTTATAGAACCCGCTCTGTTGATCCGCCGACCAGTGTAAACACGGTCTAATGTCTCACGTGCTTCAGCTGCGTAATGCGCTGGACAACCGTCATGCTGAAACCACATACGTTGTCGAATGTCCGGGTCTTTATCCTGCAGTATTACCGGAAGTTTCTGTTCCACAAACGTTTGATATTTGCGTCCATTCTACTTGCCGTCGATAAAATACGGACCAGTGAGTTTGTTCACCCGACGCCACACCATACGCTAACAGACCAAGGACGTTGATGGTCTACTTGACGTAACCAGTGGGGATTGTCTACACTTCAGTAATGCAAGTTATCCCGGTTAACGCATGGTTTGTGAATGCAGACTCACCTCGACAAAGAATGTGAAGGTCGTTTGCATTTGTTGATGTGCCCATTCAGAGAACACTACCCGGTAATAGAAATCGGCGACATGAAGTTCTTGATGCAGTGGTACGTGTTATGTATGACAGTCATGACGGTGTTGTATTGTGACAATACTATCTGCGAACATACTGGAATCGTGGTGTAACTGCCGGGCGCTTATCCGGGGGTTGTGGTGCACTGCCACTAGTACAGGTGTTTAAGTAGCTTCTCCTGCAACACGTTTGCTTCGTTTGCTTTTGCCGATCTGTAAGCTGCCAACAGACATAAGGGCGTTCACAACCCAGTGAAAGGACTAAAAGGAGCGATCTTTCTCTGGAAAACGCTCGGCATAAGAGGCAACAGCAGCTTTAACATTTCTCCTACACTCTCCGTACATCAGGACATTTCAGTTTTTTTCTTCTGTGGTTGCAACGTTCATCGTCCATTTGCACTTCTGTTCTACAAATGACAGCTAAGTGTGTAGGCAATAAACACTGCTCAAATACATAATGTATAGAGCCGCTATCTGTTCTACGTCTGCACGATACGAGAGCTCTAGTCGCAGTGTACTGCCAGGTACTACATGGCCACAGTGGTGCGTGGAGTAGTCCCCTGTACGACATGTCGGAAGAAAACAACGTCGCGAATGGGGTTTCCAGTCAGATATTTTGAAATCATGGCCTTTCAGCACATAGTTGGGCTCCCACCTTCGACTGGATATCCAAGGCCCATTGAGCAGCATGTCGTAAATTACGTTTGTGTGTGTACCCATTTACGTTCCTCCGTTTACAGCATCATCTGTAGTGAAACGAAGAAAATGCTTCAGACGAGGTGTATACATATTATGCAGTAGAATTATAATCTGCAATAAAAAACGAAGGTTCCCATTGAAGATTTGAAATCCTTGCATGTGCAGGGTGGGGTGGCGGGTTGGGTGTGACATCGCTGGATGTCCCAATCCGAGACAAACAAATTGGGACTTTTAACTTTTTTAATCCAATGTGTAGTTTCGAGGTATTTCAATGTCTTCAGTTAAATATTTGGAGTAATAATACAACTTTATTGTGGTACAAGGCTCGAATTATTGTGGTCAGAGATCTACAATTTTACTTGCGCGCTTCAGTAAACCACCAACGTGTGTTTTTCTACTCGAAATCTTTACTTACTTTCATAAATAATTTTATTTTGCGTCAATGATCGAGTTTACGGGATACCGCTGTTTCATCCCAGCCTTGTTCCACTCACTGCCTTTGGTCACGTTTCCATATCATGATAAATTGCCCCATTATGAGGTTAGATCTGGTTATTACGAAAAAATGCAGTTCCAGTGTTGCAATGCAATAGAGATCTCATCAAAACTTCTTCTTCTGTCATAAAATTAGGCTTGGTCAGTTCATTGTTGTTGCCGTATTCTGCGTATTTACGTGGGGCATTATGCAGCTTAAGATTAAATTTTAGTTTTATGAAGTCGTTGATTATGGAAATAAAGTTTGTAAGCGTTTTAATAAGCTATGGCATCGTAGTTTCGATTACAAAATGTTGGGGCCTCCCTCAAAAGATTGTTTTTCATACAGAACCACATGTAATAAGCAGTCTTAGCCTTTCGTAACACTGACCACAGTTTGCACTATCCCCACCCCACTCCCTGAAATTAATTTTTCTGTCTTGATGCGCTATTGAAAATTATGTAAAAGTGTCACTTGCTCATAGTCTGATCTTAGAACCGTGGGTTGCATATCCTACAATTGATATTTCAGCCCCTATTAAATATATTGACAAATACAATAAATATGAAGATTCTTTTATAACGCATGTGTCTTGTGGAGATATTATTATTATTATTGTTTATCATTATTGTTTTAAAGCTGTAGAACTAGCTTTGATGTGAACATTCTGATTCTGACGAAGACTGCATACTTTCGTAGACACTTTAGATGCTGATTTAACATAGTTATTTCTAGATCAATCTAGATGTGGAAACATTTAATTTGAAGATACATTGTCCCTTACACCAAGTGTAGTCCTAAAACTTAAATAACAGCATACTTCCAGTGGCTGAAAGTAATTTAGATTGCGTATTAGCTTGTGTGCTGCCTGCTTACCATACTGTTTTAGCCAATATGTACACTGAGGTGGCAAAAGTCATGGGATACCTCCTCATATCGTGTCGGACCTCCTTTTAGCGGGCGTATAGCAGGTACTCGACGTGCCACGAAATCAACAAGTCGTTGGAAGTCGCCCGCAGAAATATTGAGCCATGCCCCTTCTGTAGCCTTCTATTATTACGAAAGTGTTGCCTATGCAGGATTTTGTGCATGAACTGACATCTCGATTACGTCCTATAAACGTTCGATGGGATTCATGTAGGGTGAGCTGGGTGGCCAATTAATTCAGTCGGAATGTTCACAATATTCAGACATGGCGCATTGCCATTTATAAAATTCTACCGCTGTTTAGCAACATGCAATCTATGAATATCTGAAAACGGCCTCAAAGTAATCGAAAGTAGCCATTTCCTGACACTTATCGGTTCAGTTGGCCCAGACGATCTAGTCTACTCCATTTTAACACAGCCCACATCATTATGGAGCCACCACCACCCTGCTCAGTGCCGTGTTGACAAATTAGATACATCGCTTCGTGGGGGGGGGGGGGGGTACGCCCCACACTCGAACGCTAACTTCATCAGCTTGAAATTTTGACTCATCTTGCCAGGCAACTGTTTTCCGATCTTGTAGGGGCCAACCAATACGTACCCGAGCCCAGGTGAGGCGCTGCAGGCGAAATAGGACTGTGAGCAAAAACACTCGCGTCGGTCGTCTACCGCCATAGCCCATTAATGCCAATTATCTCCCAGTGTCCTAACGGACACGTTCGCCGTACGCCCACACTGATTTCTGCGTCTATATCACGTAGTGTTTCTTGACTGTTACCACTGACAAATGTACGCAAATGCCGCTGCTCTTGGTCATTAAGCGAACATTGTGAGAAACTGCGTTGTCCGTGGTGAGAAGTAATGCCTGAAATTTGGTATTCCCGGCACACTCTTGAGTCTGTGTGTCACGAAAAATTGAATTCCATGGCGATATCCGAAATTCAACGTCTCTTGAGTCTAGTTTCAACTACCATTCCGCGTTCAAAATGACGTCAGAAACCTTTCCATCTGATTCACTTGAGTGAAAATGACAACTCCACCTATGCGCTGCCTTTTTATACGTTGTGTACCCGATACTAATGCCATCTCTCTATGTGCATGCCGCTATCGCGTGACTTCGTCACCTCAGTGCATGTTCTTTATTCTCATACGATCCATCTTATTAAAAGTAGAGGATCGAAACTCAAATGCCACATGCACTATTAGAATTTGCAGTACCAAGTACGAACTACAAAAGAATATGTTGACCTGCTGTAGTATACAGAGACGTTGCAGCATTACAAAATTGCAGCGAAATGCAGGAAGATCTGCAGGGGATAGGCACTTGGTGCAGGGAGTGGCAACTGACCCTTAACATAGACAAATGTAATGTATTGCGAATACACAGAAAGAAGGATCCTTTATTGTATGATTATATGATAGCGGAACAAACACTGGCAGCAGGGAGTATGCGTGCGGAACGATTTGAAGTGGAATGATTATAGGCTGGCCGGGGTGGCCGAGCGGTTCTAGGTGCTTCAGTCTGGAACCGCGCGGTCGCTACGGTCCCAGGTTCGAATCCTGCTTCTGGCATGGATGTGTGTGATGTCCTTAGGTTACTTAGGTTTAGGTAGTTCTAAGTTCTAGGGGACTGATGACCTCAGATGTTAAGTCCCATAGTGCTCAGAGCCATTTTGTTGGAATGATCATATAAAATTAATTGTTGGTAAGGCGGGTGCAGGTTGAGATTCGTTGGGAGAGTCCTTAGAAAATGTAGTCCAACAACGAAGGTGGTGGCCTACAAAACACTCGTTCGACCTCTACTTGAGTATTGCTCATCAGTGTGGGATGCGTACCAGGCCGGGTTGACAGAGGAAATAGAGAAGATCCAAAGAAGAGCGGCGCGTTTCGTCACAGGGTTATGTGGTAAGCGTGATAGGGTTACGGAGATGTTCAGCAAACTCAAGTGGCAGACTCTGCAAGAGAGGCGCTCTGTATCGTGGTGTAGCTTGCTGTCCAGGTTTCGAAAGGGTGCGTTTCTGAATGAGATATCGAATATATTCGAATTAGAGAGATTCGATCGCGCACGGAGGCTTTCCGACAGTCGTTCTTCTCGCGAACCGCACGCGACTGGAACAGGAAAGGGAGGTAATGGTAGTGGAGTGCCCTTCGCCACACACCGTTCAATAGCTTGCGGAGCATAAATGTATATGTAGAATAAGACATCCTAGTAGGTCTAAAAAGAGAGAGAGATACCAAGTATTAAGAAACTGAAAGGTTCATGCGTCTTGTGATTCTCTATAAAGTTACATCTCTAATCCCAGCTTCGTGAAATTATTGTATATTTGTGGATCATTGCCCTAAGCTCTCTCCGTACCTTCCAAGAGTCAAAAAGGCGTTTTCGGTTGCTGAAAAACCTGCATTCTATCGAAAGACTGTCAGAGGTTTATTTCGTTTTAATCATCGCCTGAGGGATGTTACACAGTTGGCTTACTTTCGCTCTTTTACAAATCTGTTCTTGTTTTGAGTTTTCCTTAACATGAAAACCAGTGTGAGGCTTCATTTAGTTCCACTAATGTACAATATTAGAAATACATTGACGAGTAACAACAAATGGTTCTGTTGGCGCCAATTGTTATGTTGGAAATAAGAGGAAAAAGAAGAATGGAAACGAGAAAACAAGACACATGTAAGTACTTTCTTGCACTACTGGCTCTAGCACTGTTCACTTATCTGGCCCAGTCTGCAGACCAGAGCTGGAGTTCTCTACTAGCAATTCGCCGAGAAGTAGAGAAGCGGGCGCGCTATAAAGCAGTTCGCCGCGCTGCAGGATAACACGACTGGGCCGTAAACATAACGGCTGCCGGAGCAGCGAAACCGTGGCTAAGTCGTGTGTGTCGCGCTGCGCTGCGCTGCCTGCGGCCGCGGGCAAACTGCGCCGTAATTAAGGCAAGTTGCGGGCTGATAGCGGCTGCACCAGCTGCGTCTCTGCGCATGCGCGAGAACTGTTCTAACCTCGCTACACATAAAATACGAGATATATTCCTATCCGCTGACCTTCTCCGTGTCCAGCTTGAAAGGAGTGCACCAACAGGGAAGATATCAAATTACTGACTTTAGTGATAATTGGACAGCATATTCCATTACCTCACTCACCCATCAGTATTAACATCTGTTTCCCATGCGGTTTGTGGCATACGGCGCTTAGTTTATAAAAAGTAATCCCAACTCTCTTTTCCATTTCCATATGTGTTGCGTGTGAAATTACAGTCCTAGTCACAGCCTCTAATTTTGCAACAGTCATCATTAAATGAGATGTGCATTATTGAACATTATATCTATTTTATCAGTAGACAGCTTGAGTTTATTTGGCTCATTAAGCAGCGTACTGCGGCTCTGTTTTGGTGCTGGGATTTCATTGTGTTCCGGCACTGTACCTACAAATAAACAAAAGAAGAGTTACGTTATGTTATCTTTTCGTGCTCACACAGCGTAATGCTTCAAGTAGTAGCTGGCCAGACAGGGACGTGATCCTGACTGGAATCAAATCTCGCGTGACGGAGTAACAACCTTGGTCTTGTACGCTGGTAACCCTGAGCGTAGTTTTTAGGCGATTTCCCACTCTCGGTTAGGCAAATGCTGGTATGGTTCTGCCGGCCAGAGTGGCCGCGCGGTTCTAGGCGCTACAGTCTGGAACCGCGAGACCGCTACGGTCACAGGTTCGAATCCTGCCTCAGGCGTGGATGTGTGTGATGATGTCCTTAGGTTAGTTAGGTTTAAGTAGTTCTAAGTTCTAGGGGACTGATGACCTCAGAAGTTAAGTCCCATAGTGCTCACAGCCATTTGAACCAATTTGAGATGGTTCGGTGGCAGTACGCCTCCAAGGCCCTGCCCTAATTTAAAATTTTCCTCTTTTCATATAATCATTCTTTGGAGTTAAATTTATTTCTGTCAAATTTATTGTCATATTGGAAGGTTCCTAAGATACAGTAACAGGATCTGGTGGGCCTGATTAACATTTTATTAATTTTTTAACAAAAACTCTAAGAGTGAATTTTTATTAGTTACATCCATTTACATACAACATATACAAATAATTTTATTAATTCACTTATAAGTTGCAGTTTACATTTTACAACATTTATTACAACCAATTTCTTCAATTAAAACATACTCATTATACAAAATATTATGTATATAGGCAATATTTTGACAAAAATTTATTATTCATTGTTCACATAAAAATTTTTTTTCTTAGTTTTCAACATGTGACAAACAAGAAGCACCAAGACCGCCACTATGTTCCTTACAAATGTTGGTTTTACACTTAATGCATGTCATAGCACTTTTCCTGTGTTTATAATATGGACAATAATTGCATCATCTTCTTTTTCCTGAAACCGGTAGTTGGTTCAACAGTATGACACCTTTTTGAACACCACATCTTTGCATGGCAGCAACGATTTTCTTTTGAAGATTAGGGATCTGAATATGAAGTTCCATTAGTGGTCTTACCATTTCCTCTACTAAATCTCTTAGGAACAAACGCCTTTTATCAGTTCTTCCACTATGGTATGTCAGATGTTGGGAAGAAAATAAAATTTCACTTTTCATTGCTGTGACGTCCATCATATTCATCCATAATGCAAATGGCCATCTTCTTGTTTGTCTCTTGCAAGTGTAATAACGAATTTTCTGGTCCATTTGATCTACTACAGCCTTCGTAGAGTTATAGAACTGTATTATATCTAGTTTCTTTTTTGCATGAGTTTCATCATTGTTTCTGTTGTGATGCATTGTGCTAATGAGAACTACAGACTTTTTCTTTTTGGGAACATAACTCACCATTGTAATGTCACCTCTAAATGCAAACAAAGAGGAATGAATCGCTCTTGAGGCAGATGATTTCGTCTCATTAGGAATTTCTGGTTCATTTTGTTTGATTGTTACCACCACTGTAATTTCCTTCTGAAGCATCTCTTCTGCCAGCTGCACACTAGTAAAGAAGTTGTCAAGAGTAATATTTTTTGATGATCCTTCAATGCTTTTAGCAAGATATTTCACCATATCCAGTCCAAGATTTTTCTGAATAGGTTCATGGGGCTTCCTTCTCGTGTAAACAATTCCGTCTAAAGCATATGCAGATGTAGCACCACATAACCTAAATATTTTTATGCCATACTTGGCTTGTTTAGAGGGCACATTCTGGGTGAAGCTGCATCTTCCACGGAATGGGACAAGCTGTTCGTCAACTGAGAGCGAATCATTGGGAATCCTTCTATTTCTATACTTGTCAAGAAATAGTTCCAATACACAGTGAACAGCTGCAAGTTTGTCGTCTGCAGATCGAGCTTCACGGGTACGCCTGTCATCAAATCTACTCATTCTCCTTATATCCTCGAATCTATTTACTGACATGGTGGCCTTATAGGTAGGATTTGCCTTTTCATCCAAGAAAAATTCTTTAGTAGGGACGTCCCAACTCTTCTCAACGCCAGAAAGCAGTAAAAGACCAAGAAAATCCTCCATTTCAGCAAGCGAAACGTTTTTCCACGTTTTACCACGTAAAGCAGCCACTCTTCTGCCTGCAATATTTGTGCAGTTGATGATTTCCTCTAGTATTTCCTTGGAGATGAAATAGTCCCAGGCATCCTTAGGTTTACAGGTTTTCAAACCACGGGCTGGACCAGGTGCCTTCTTTACGATATTATGGACAGGTGTACGAAAAGTTGCATGAGGATCTAATTTCCAAACCATTCCATTCCGACTAATGTATGTGTGGTCTTCTATATCTTTTGTGGTGGTTCTTCATTTGCAGACTCTGATGAAGTAATATTATTGGAAGGACTGTCATCTGCCTCAATATTCACATCTACAGGTTCGTTGGTTGATTCTTCACTACTTACATCGTCAAAAAAATATCCTTCCTCGCAAGAATCATCTTCTTCAAACCACTGAGCCACAACACTTTCAAAATTAGCTGCATTTGCATGTACAGACTCTCTTGCTTTGCGTGTTGAAGCCATATCAAATGGCGTGTCTCTCAAACAGCAGCTTGTGCAGCACTAAACGAGTCATACTCGTAACAATATGGGCCTTGCAGCAACAAACGAACTACAGTAACAATGAGGCTGACAAGAGCAGCACAGGATAACAATACTATGCAATCATAAAACATTTGAAAGCAAAAAGATCAATAATACACCGACATCGCCAATATATGAAAGTAGTGTGTATTATTTTTTAGTTATACTATTACTACTACAGCTACTGCTGCTGTTGGCACTCCTGTTGCTGGAAATACCACTACAGTTATTGTTGAATTAATAACTGCTCCCAAACAAATGTTGAAGACAATATAGGTTAAAGAACATTTATAAATGTGTGAGAGCTTCTGAAGCCCTGCTTATGCATTCACGGTGTATGGGTAAACGTATTAAATTATACATAAAACTTAAAAAGTTATCTCGTTCAGACTTGACAGGAAGAATTTCACAGTGTTTGAAATCAAACAAAAAATTACAGAATTTTTTTAAAAATGAAGACATACAAGGGCCTCAGAGGCCCTGTATACGCATCCGAGGGTTAGTAATTTATGCAAATTTTACATGGGGACATTCGAGCAGAGGTCAACGCCATTGTTCTAAATGATAACGGCCTATATCTGCAAATTTTGACAAATAATTAGAAATAAATTTCAATGTAGGAGAATTCTTTTAATTAGTGGTTCTTATCCAAATTTTGACAAATATTTAGAAATAAATTTAAATGTAGGAGAATTTTTTTAATTAGTGATTCTTCTCTTGAAACAGTAGTCATAGTTAGCTTTTCTAACATTGAACCATATTTATTTAACGTGATTTCAGTAAATATTTGATTTCTGCTTAACGGATGTTGCGAGAATCTCCTCAGCATTGCATTTTCACAAATGTTGATCAATCAGTTAACAGAAGTAAGCTGCAACTGTAAATTTAGAACATTCTGAAAGAGTGGTGTCTTTTGATATAAAAACAGCTTGTCTGACAAACTAACTGTGAGGAGTATTATAACTGAGTCCATGGCATAAATAATTTTCCAGTTAAGAAGTAGGCAGAATAATATTAACTCCAACTTGACATAACAAACAAATACCAACAATACATACATAAAAAGAACAACCACAATGGCACCCAGCGTGTGGGGCACGAACTACCCATTTATATAAATATACCAGATATGGAGGTACATAAAGCAACACCACAACTGGGAACAGATGTGCAAACAGATATATAGCTGTATTTAGTTTTTGATTAAACTCAGAATCTCAAACTAAAACTTAGATGCAAATGTACATTTTTTGTATGTAGAAATTCCAGGTGGCACACATTTTAACATTGTAAAAATAAACTGTTTCATGTACCACTTCCATCAAAATCGTACAAGCAACCTATCCATGTGTGAGAAGTGTCTGAAGTAACCGATCCTTGGGCTGCAGCTTTGAGAAAAAAAAATAACAAGGACAATAAACCAAAAACTACAAAAGGTTATAGTGCAGATACAAGTGCTGCTGGCTGGTGGATGAAAAGACTTAAGTGAATAGGGGCCAGGCACTCTGCACAATGACAAATTTTACATTGTCTACATATTTTAATGAATTTACATTTGCATGATTTTACAGCGAATTCAAAACGATACATTTACTAAACTCAGTGAATGATGGTGTTCAAGTTGAGTGTCTGACATAGACAGTTTAGTGCAGTGCATATTTCATACGAATTTGCTTTCCAGATTAATGTAAAAAATTTAAAGTAAAGTGTACACAAAGTTAACTTCAGGGCATAGATAAAAAGATACTTTTTCAGTGTTTTTGATAATTATCAATTCAGGATAGGTAAAGCTGCACTGCAGTTCTGAATACGTGTACTTGTTCAGTTCGTGTTCAGAGTCAAATTTTGAGCCAATCTGAAAGAATTTTAGTTAATGATAGGCTTATATAACTAAAAGAAAGCGAATTTGAGTTAAAATTTCTAATTTTATGTGTTTCTTTTTTAGTATATTGTGAGACTATTTCACTTAAAGTGTGTGTTATATTTCTTGGGTTTTTGTGTTTGTCTTGTGTATATTGTCGTTGAATAAGCATGGGTAGACCACGTAGAGAGAAACGTACCAAGAGTGAGACTCTGTCTGATACGGAAGTGAACGATAATGTCCACGAGCTCCTAATAACTGACTCATATGAGAATACTCGTTCGCAAATTCCTGAAAAGGAACCAGAACTGGGACCAACATCTCACGATTTTACTGAAAATACTGAACAAGCTCAAGTTAGCACACATCTTCACGATATTAGGCCAGAAACAAAGACTGGGGCCACAACATCAGCTGATGATGCATCAGTAGCAACAGGTCCCAGTCCTGATTTTTTTGCGATGCTATTAGCACAATTAGATACCCGGGACAGACAACACGAACAAGCATTTCTACGTCAGGTAAAAGACGTGTTACAACCAGAACGTAACGAGCGTGAGGAAAGGGAAAGCGTAGAAGCCAAATCTCTTGAAGGAAGAGACAAACTAGACAGCGGTCTTACTGCACTTCCGGGGCGGGTGAGGGTCATCAACGCATTAGCTACCTTTCCTTGAAGCTAATTGCCCACCTGGTGCCACAACATCAGCTGATGATGCATCGGTAGCAACAGGTCCCAGTCCTGATTTTTTTGCGATGCTATTAGCACAATTAGATACCCGGGACACACAACGCGAACAACCACTTCTATGTCAGGCACTTCTATGTCAGGTAAAAGACGTGTTGCAACTAGAGCATAACGGGCGTGAGGAGGGGGAAAGCGTGGAAGCCAAGGCTCTTGAAGGAAGAGACAAGCTGGACAGTGGTCTTGCTGCACTTCTGGGGCGGGTGAGGGTCATCAACGCATTAGTTACCTTTCCTTGAAGCTAATTGCCCACCTGATCGGCAACATCCCACCTCTCTCAACTTTCCAGATGTAATGAGAAATCTGTCTGCGAGAGTCACCCAATCCAGACTCCACCGCCCTATCAGGGCATTGATGGTGCCGCAGAGTCAGGCCTATTACCAATCCTTGCCCAAATTAAACTTGAGGAATCGTTGATAAAACATAGACAGTTTCAGACATACAATTATGAGAAAAAGGCTGTGCATCCTCTCATCCTAACAAAATGTTTTAAAAACATTTTACCTCTTCCATTGACAGAGTGACAAAAGATTCAATTCTTCACATCCTTTATAACAGGAGATGCACCGTTGTGGGCACTTGAAACGGCCGAACAGTGCGCTTCGTTTTCTGATTTTGAAAACAAATTTCTTACAAGGTTCTGGTCCCGATCTCCACAAGAACGTTTAAGAAAACAGGTCTACAACCCCGGACTGTTCAAGACCCACCAGGGGAATTTAAGAAAGTATTTTGAGAAATATCTTAATATGACGCGCTGTTGAAATGAACCGATGTTGGCAAGAGATGCAGTGAGAATTCGTAAAGGAATATTACCCATTGCCATTCGAGAAGAACTCGTGCCTGTCCCTGACACGGACATAGAACAATTTATGTCAGCACTAGATTCTTTGGATGTAACCCAAGAAGATGTACGTCAAAACTAATATAGAAATGCGGGTAAATAATAAAAAAGAACAAATCACTACAGTCCAATAGTAGCAGCCCCAGAAAGAACGGTTTAGTGCAAAATAATGACTCTTCAAATGGTGAACTGTGCAGTAAAAGGTAGGCGGGGCATAACCAGCCGCCGAGTAATAGTAATTCGCATCCTAACCATGGGAAAGGAAATCAATATTGACGACCTACTTACTCACCGAGTAAAACAGCAATGAGCACTGCAACCGTAAACGGAAAGATGAAGGAGTGGGTTACACTAACTTCTCACAGAAAAACATGCGCTCGGTCAACAACCATTGGCAACGTCCAGAGCCGGCAAACTGGCAGGTACAAAGTCACATGTCCAGTAATAATGTACCGATCCATCACATAAACGTTATACCCGTGCCACTGCCACTGCCACCACCTAACCCTAATGCGCAAGTGTATGTACCACAGAATCAGTGTTGCACTCATAACGAGAGCGTGAGGATTGTGGACGTCACAGATGAGACACGTGCAGCGTGAGACAGGCCGTCGAACACCGGCCGACCGCTGTAGGCCCCTTCCAGTCGGTCGGCAGTGGAGGAGTTGGGGGCACGCGGAATGTAAACGTCTGTATGCTGAGGTACAATGATGGCCAGCATTTAAAGGACGAACTAATAACTGAACCGCGAAAGTGAAGTACGGATGATATGGAATCAGGACAGGCTGCCTTTCAGGCTAAAATTAAAGATATTTTAATAAAAGTGGTTCTTGACACCGGTGCCAGCGCATCCGTGATAGACGAACGATTGTTCCGTTGTGTGGACAAGACCAGGAAGCTGCTGATTTTACCAGTAGAGAACTGTAGAGTGGTAGGAGCCCTACGAGGGAAGGAGCAGTTAATAAAAAAACAGGTGTAGGTAGAGCTAACACTGGAAAAAGAAGTATTTACAAGCTCATTCCTGGTAGTTATAAATCTCGCCGTACCCTGTAGTCTAGGTTTAGATGCTCCCCGTGAAATGAAGGCGAAAATTGACCTGGCACGGGGCATCTACACCTTAATACACCATGGCATGCAGATCGAATTGGTGTTAATCAGGACGCCTGATGCGTGCACGAACTATTGTCGGCACGTTAGCGTAGTGCTCCCTGACAGTCCCACACTAATGGAGGTAAACAATCTCTCAGCACAGAGTGAAAATGATACGGAAGATGCCTGGATGCAGGAATCAAGGTACATTAAGCCCAACATTGTCGAAAAGGTAGCCGAATCCTCAAATTTGAATGAACAGCAACAAAGTAAAAATGGAAATGTCGTGTGGCTAGGGCCTCCCGTCGGGTATACCGTTCGCCTGGTGCAGGTCTTTCCATTTGACGCCACTTCGGCGATCTGCGCGTCGATGGGGATGAAATGATGTTGATTAGGACAACACAACACCCAGTCCCTGAGCGGAGAAAATCTCCGACCCAGCCGGGAATCGAACCCGGGCCCTTAGGATTGACAGTCTGTCACGCTGACCACTCAGCTACCGCGGCGGACAGCAACAAAGTGAACTGACACAGTTGTTTAAACAATTGACCTATGTATTTACAGAAAGACCCGATGTAATCAGAGGGTAGACTATGAGTACGATATGCAAGTCCGAGCTCACGTTACACTCTGCCGCGCCACCTACTCTATCTCCTGATCGAAAAAAGAGGCGGTAGGAAGGGAAATACAGAATCACTCAGCAAAAGCGGTAGGAAGGGAAATACAGAATCACTCAGCAAAAATTGTAAATATAATCGTACTTGATAAGCAAGGATACTTTGAACAAATTTAGGTTAATTTGAATACGTATTTTTGTGATTTATGTGTGCCTTATTCATTTTTGTGCATAAATTTTCTTGTCCTGTTTAGTATCTAAGTATATGTGTTTTTGAATGAGTTGAATTGAATGTGTGCATCATGTATATACATGAACTAACATATCAACAAATGAATCGGACGTTCGTGTCCGTGAATAACATACTAACACTCTGCATAGTGCGTGCGCCAGAAAATTTGTTCCACTGAATCGTCCGTATTTCTCATTTCAACTACAGTACAGCTTGATAGATTTAGCTGGAATACCAGCTAGAAATATTTGTGGCTGCACTCTCACATCCAAGGCAGCTGCAAGCGCGCAATCTACGTTAAGCGAATTATTCTGTGTTGAATGATAATATTAGGCCCTATGTACAAAATTTACCAAACTCACGATTTCAGAGTGGTCAAATGGCTGACACTTCATGAATAAGACGATTTCGCAAAGAACATGATAATTTTGTAATAGACAAAGTATATTACTGACTAAATTACATGTCGGTAAAGCGACGGAAAATGTAATATCGATTATATATGTGTTTATGTACATACTTTTAATGAAACGATCACAATGTTCTCACTGTGCATTTAATATGAAATACTTTTCCGGACACTCAGATAGTGACATAAGGAAAGAAGTTACCCAGTACGAGCCTTAAAGAAAGTAAGAATGAAAAGACAGTACGTGTTATAGCTGGACAAAACACTAATAAACAGTACCATGGTGCAAAAAATATTATGTGTGTTAGTGGTGTGTTTTGGTATAAAAACAGCTTGTCAGGCAAACTAACTACGAGAAGTAAAACTGTGTCCAAGGAGTAAATAATTTTCCAGTTGCGAAGCAGGCAGAATAATGCTAACTCCAACTTTACATAACAAACAAATACCAATAATACATACGTAAAAAGAACCACCACAGTTTCTAAGTTCTGCCTCAGAGAATACTGCACTCAAGCCGCTGAAATACGATTACACGTAAAAAAAATTTACACCATTCAAAGAATGATTGTGGTCTCGACTTCCGTCGTTAGGTTGCTTTGCAAGGGCATCCTGCAAAATGTTGAATAATAAAATAAAGTTTGACCACTCTTGAAAATAAAGACGGACCCCCATCTTGACAACATTTATCCAAGAAAAAAATAAGAGGCAATAACTTCTGAGGCCATAAAACTTCATGTGTGAGGTGGGAGTAGTAAAATGCTTCACTCTTCTTAGAATCTACGGTCTAATAATTTCAATGTCTTTGAGATGCACAACGCCATTATTTTAGCGTCTACCACTGTACGTTGTTGAGCTTATCGATGGCACTTCGATTCTAAGTAGATAGTGAGAGTTTTAGTTGTGCTTAAGCCACCAACAAATTAGCGATGACGTCATTGATGAGACAGTATTTAACCTCCTCACCTCTGACAAAGACCAATTGCTCTATGTATAAACTGGCGGGAAATTGTAATTTTGCTGGGGAATAATTTTGGTGGGAAATTCAAATTTTGTAAAAATTCAAAATTTTCTCGCACTTTCTAACTTTTAGTGGTAAATTCAAAAATTGGCAGGATAGTGAAAACATCGGTTATTGCGTTAATTTGTTTGCCCAACACCACTCATGTGACATACGGCGTTTGTCATAAGCACAAACTGATAGGCAATTCAAAATTCCAAGAGGGTGCGTTGTCATGCTACGCGACCAGGAATACTGACACAGGCACTAAGACGCCAGAATCGAAGACGGTGGTGCAAGATGGCTGACCTGGAATACTGGCAGTGGCTCTATGGCATCAGGTTCCAAGTCCCAGAATACTGACACTGGCTGTACGATGTCAGGATCGAAGTTCTTGAATACTGGCACTATGGTGTCAGGTTACCACCTGACCCGAAGGATGTTTGTGTAGGTCAAGGCAAAGTATGTCATATTTCTTATTTTTCACGGTACCCTGCTTCTCCTCTAAGTTTGGCCTGTTCTGCTCTGTATCTTCAACACCACCCTGTGAGGAAAACAGCCTACCGGCCACGCTGCCATCCTCGCTATCCCGCCACCCTCACACCGACGCCACCGAAATAGTTGACCACATTCTCCTAGTCTCTGCATCACTCGAGGGTGGCCTGACTGCAGGCGCTGCTGCCAAATGCTGCACAAAGTTAACCTCCTTTAAATGGTTCAAATGGCTCTGAGCACTATGGTATTTAACATCTCAGGTCATCAGTCCCCTACAACTTAGAACTACTTAAACCTAAGTAACCTAAGGACATCACACACATCCATGCCCGAGCCAGGATTCGAATCTGTGACCGTAGCGGTCGCGCGGTTCCAGACTGAAGCGCCTAGAACCGCTCGGCCACCAGCGGCTGGCTGTTAGCCTCCTTTCCATGGTGGCAAAGTTTTAGGTCGCCAGTCCGTTTGAGACGTCCGTCAGCACGCTAAAATTACTTGTAACCGATGCTTATGTTTCCTGGAATTTGACAAATCAAGAGATGCATATTTTTCCTCCTGTTATTGGACACTAGCGCAACGACTCTAAATTCAAAAAATTGGTTTCAGTTACTATGCTTGTAAACTCATCATGAAAAACATGGAATGGAAGAAGGCAGTAACGTAACTAAGACAGAGCCATCAAACTAGCGAACTTAAATGCACTAGGCACTTGGGAAACAAACACAAAATAATACGTTTTCCATGTAAATCGTGAAATTTCCATTTCCAAGTCTCCTCACTGCAGTTGAAAAATACATCAAAGAATGAAATGTAATTTCCTACTCAGCAAACGACACATGACGAAAACCACGTAAATGAATTTCACATCCCACCTCATCACGTTTTCCACACCTCACACGTGACATCAGACTTCTAAACAGGATTTCAAAATGAAGGTAGCTGACATGCTTACAGGATATCACTGAACGTATAATGCATAACACACGGCAGTACTGTCCACTGGATTATAAAGGTATTCCCATTTCTGCTATAGAGCCAAAACCACAAAAATTTGGAAATCAAGGGTTCCATAAGTATTTTTGATGAAAGGTAGTGATAGTGAAATAACGACTTTCTAGTGGTTCCAAGTGTAGCGGCACCACCATTTAGGATACGGAAAGTTAATTTTATGCAATATTCTGAGCACAAGTTACAGCCAGGTGCAGGCTGGATTGCAGTGAGTTATGCATACCGCCAGTTGCGAAGTAGAATAGAGGCCACAAGGCCATCAAATTGCTGAAAGAGAATACGTATTGGTTTTGCATGTAACAAATCACAGGCAGAAGGGGCCCACTGGCCAACCTAGTGTGTTATGAGTACATGACGCGAAGTGGGGCATATGGCAAAACAGATGTGCACAGCCACATACAAGTAGGTGTGGGTTTCTTACGAGATTCATTCAAGTGTTGCAGCTCTCCTGGATGGTGAGCTGTGTCATATCACCTGCTACACACAGCAGCAGATGGGGCGCCAGCATTCCAGTCCACTGTGGGTCACTGGTTCGACCGTCTGAGGCTGACCTGGGTCTGTAGCCAGCCAGCGGCGCTCCACTCCTTGGCTCGCTGTTGTGGACAGTGTCCTGGCTTCGAACACACGCCAGAGGCATCCTGAGGAGAGGACCGCAGATTCGGACTCCGGATCGTGGGCGCTCGTTGTCGTCGTGACCTTAGCCACGCTGGCGAGAAGCACGCAGCTGGCCACCTCCATCTCACACCGAGCGGTGCTGAGTTGGCAGGGATGCAGACTGCAGAGTCAATTGCCGGCATCCTGATGACAACGCAACTCCGCTGCCATACAAGGCTCACACACAGTAGTGCATGCACTGGTTGTTGAGGCAGCCATTATGTGCCAAGCAATTTCACAGACAGCTAAGTGGTGTCCTCAGCATTGCAGGACCCAGTGACACAGATTGAGAAGAATGGGGGCACTGTAGCAGGAAACAATAAATCTCTTGGAAAGCTCAGACGATTCAATACGGTCCCACTACACAAGTGATGTAACTCTTCCATTCACTTCTCTTGTACCTTAGAAAGCCAAAGGATGACTCATCTCTGACTGCGAAAGATGTGATCCTTCCATAGTGTGTCTATCTTCATCCCATACCTGTTATCATCGACTGCAGAACTGGTTGTACAGGAATCTTCCGTTACTGTACACATCATTACCAGTGTGCGCACGTATGTGTGTGTATGTGTGTGTGTGTGTGTGTGTGTGTGTGTGTGTGTGTGATTGATGAAGGAGAGAACAGCGGCAACGAGATTACTATGCCATCCACAATGACTGCTGCAAAGTCCTGATTCACAGCTTATGTTGCATTGTCATGTGTCTGATAGAGCAAGACCACTGAGACTATATAGTCAATGCTTGCAGCATTATTAGAACAGATCTAAAGTTATTCACCCAGCAGGCTATACCGTCCTGCCTCCTCACCATCACTTGTGCACGAGACACAATCAGACATTATTCAGTGTATCAGATACTTTTGCAGCAACTACGAAACTTAATGTGCACCATATTCCCATTCTGATACTATGACTGTCGCTCCACCAAAGCTGTAGGGAAGACAATGGCTGCATCACAATAAGCCTGCGCCGTTAACGTGCCAATGTCAAAAATACGGGGCCAGAGTGGAGCAGACAGCTCCATCAGACAACTCTTCAGATTGCAGTGCCTCTGTATCTGAACCCTCGTCAGTCACTGAAATTCTATATGTTGCCTCCATTTCTTAAGATGCTGTCAATGTTTCTTTGTGTACACGCAAACACTGTACTTATAAATCATACTCTATTACCAGTTACTTCTTTATCAGGCACTTCATAAATTCGGTAAGTTGCCTACCGTATCACAAACAGGTTGGGTGTCTGTGTAATCGAAGTAAGTTATCCACTATAGCAGATGAATTGCTGTTAAATGCAGTTTTCCAGAATTTTGAATTACTCGGACAATTACTTCCCAGCTTCAAAAATGGTTCAAATGGCTCTGAGCACTATGGGACTCAACTGCTGAGGTCATTAGTCCCCTAGAAATTAGAACTAGTTAAACCTAACTAACCTGAGGACATCACAAACATCCATGCCCGAGGCAGGATTCGAACCTGCGACCGCAGCGGTCTTGCGGTTCCAGACTGCAGCGCCTTTAACCGCACGGCCACTTCGGCCGGATTCCCAGCTTCTAAATACACAATTTGGTCTTCTCCTAACGCAGTGGACATGTCGCAGAACACTGTAACACAGTCTTCACCACACAGATGCATTACAAATACTGGCTCTTAGTATGAAAAACTCTAGCAGCTACGTCGTATAGCAAATAGCAGCTAAAATTATGTAACTTTAGTTATATTTCTTCATAAAATCATCTATAAATGCCGAGCTTCTGCCGGCCGGTGTGGCCGAGCGGTTCTAGGCACTTCATTCCGGAGCCGCGCTGCTGCTACGGTCGAAGGTTCGAATCCTGCCTCGGGCATGGATGTGTGTGATGCCCTTAGGTTAGTTAGGTTTAAGCAGTTCTAAGTCTAGGGGACTGATGACCTCAGTTGTTAAGTCCCATAGTGCTTGGAGCCATTTGAACCGTTTTGGCGAGCTCCTAGGCTGCAGCTAGGCCGTAACACAGACGTAGAAATGGATAGCGATCCCCTGTATTGGAAAGAATGAGTTATATGTGTTGTGGGAGCTACTTCCAGCAATACACCTCCCATTAACGCTATTTACAGGGTAAAAACCTTTCATTGCCATGACCGACTGACCTAATGTCACGATTGGAATGCTACTCGATTTTAATACCATGGGCATTTGCCGTAAATGCCAGTAAAACAGAATGACGCTAGGTAAACAGGATATGAGGTTGAAAAAGGCTTATGACTTGGTCTGAAATACGTAAAGCCAAATGTCATTTGGTATGCAGTTTGTGGAAGGAGTTTGAGGCGTTCTAAGACCATCCTGTCAGAAACATTTGGCTTCTGTAATCCTGGAATATTTAATTAACAGAAGGCAGTGTGTTATACTGGATGGCGAATGACACACATCCTAATAAACATAAACGATTTAGCACAACTAAAAGATTGCTCGGTGACAATGCTGTAGTATAGAAGGAAGTACACACACACACCGGTACATATCACCCCGGTTCCCAGAAGCCATGGTCACAGACGCAATCCCTTTGACTGTTCAGAGATGTCACTAAATCCGCCCTGAGCTGTAAACAACCATGCATGAGCAGCGCCCATTAGGCGGAGGGGTTCGACAGCCGATTGGTTCCACTCATTCCACCAGGAAGAAGGTGGATGGGTCGTGTTGTCTGTAGCTGAACCGAGCCTAGACGGTCACTACAGCGCTTCGATCGCGTCCGCATTGTTACTCCGTGTCAGGAAGGGCTCTCAACAAGGAAGTGTCCAGGCGTCTCGGAGTGAACCAAAGCGATGTTGTTCCGACTTGGAGGAGATCCAGAGAGACAGGAAATTTCGATGACATGCCTTGCTCAGGCCGCCCAAGTGTTACTACTGCAGTGGATAATCGTTACTTGAATAATGCTTTTTGTGCAGCCACAGGTCGTAGTGGTACGACTCAAACTGTGCGCAGTCGGCTGCGTGATGCACAACATCATTCCCGACGTCCATAGCGAGGTCCATCTTTGCAACCACGACACCATGCAGCGCGGTACAGATGGGCCCTACAACACGCCGAATGGACCGCTCATGATTGGGTTCAAAATCGTTCAAATGCTCTGAGTACTATGGGACTTAACTGCTGTGGTCATCAGTCCCCTAGAACTTAGAACTACTTAAACCTAACTAACCTAAGGACATCACACGCATCCAAGCCCGAGGTAGGATTCGAACCTGCGAACGGAGCGGTATCGCGGTTCCAGGCTGTAGCACCTAGAACCGCTCGGCCACTCCGGCCGGCTCATGTTTGGGATCACGTCCTCTTCACCGATGAGTGTCGCATATGCCTTCAACCAGACAATAGTCGGAGACGTGTGTGGAGGCTACCTGGTCAGTCTGAACGCCTTAGACACACTGTCCAGCGAGTGCAGCATGGTGGAGGTTCCCTGATCATGAGATTAAATTAGATTTACTTTCATTCCAATTGATCCGTAGTGAGCAGGTTCTCCATGATGTAGAAAATGTCAGAAAAGCAATAATACATGACAAAAATTTACAACTGAAAAGAAAAGCAAATGTACCTTCCACAGGTCCCAAACGGAATGTAATTTGTTTTAATGAATACTATATGAAAGAATCATATTACAGACACTCATTTACTAAGATCACATTAATGCACTGAATTTAAAATTTATTTATTTTTTGTTTATAAGGTAATAAACATATAATAAAACTACTACAATACTTATTTACAGCCACACAGAGTAGTCGTGCTGTTTGAGGCGTCATGTCATAGACTGCACGGCGACTTCCGCCGGTTGTTCAAGTCTTCCCTCAGGTATGTGTGTCTGTGTTGTTCTTAGCATAAGTTAGTTTAAGTAGTGTGTAAGTCTAGGGAGTGATGACCAAAGCAGTCTGATCCCTTAGTAATTCACACACATTTGAACATCTGAACTTATTTACAATGAACATATTACTGCACTGAGATGGTGCATAAGCTATACACACACACACACACACACACACACACACACACACACACACACACACACTATTATTTACAATGAACACATTACTGCACTTAAGTTGTATAGAGGTTAGATTATATTGGTTTTCCTGAGAAATTCATCAATGGTGTAGAAGCAGTTCGCCACCAATATATCCTTTACGCTTCTCTTAAACTGAATTGCATTGGTTGTTCATCTTTTTATGGTTGCTAGCAAGTTATTGAAAAGTGTGTTCCTGAATAATGCACACCTTTTTCTACAAGATTAAGTGAGTTTAAATCCTTGTGTAGATTATTCTTATTTCTAGTACTGATTCCATGATTGTAGCTGTTGGTTTGAAAAAGTTATATTTTTTATGAAAAATTTCATTAAGGAATAATTATATTGGGAAGCAGTAGTTAGTATCCATAGTTCCCTAAACAGGCTTCTGCTGGATGTTCTTGAGCTCACACCACATATAACTCTTATTGCATATTTTTGTGCCCAGAAAAATTTAGCTTGGCTTGATGAATTACCCCAAAAAGATAATCCCATATCACATAATAGAGTGAAAGTAAGCATAGTATGAGAGCTTTTTCATTTTTATGTCCTCTACATCTGACACAATTTGCATTGCAAATAGAGATTTGTTAAGACCCTTCAGCAGTTCTGTGGTGTGCTCCTCCCAGTTGATTTTATTATCAAACTGCAATCGCAAGATTTTAACACTGTCCACTTCTTCTATCTGCTTGTCATTGTATGTTAGGCATATACTCGTGGGGCATCCCCTAGAAGTTCTGAACTCCACATAGTGTTTTTTTTTCAAAGTTTAGTGACAAAGAATTGGCAAGAAACCTGTGATTAATGTCCACAAATATTTTATTAACCAGCATTTCTAAGATTTGCTATTTATTGCAATCTTTGTATCACCAGCAAACAAAACAAACTTGGCATTTGGTAATGTTACTGATGAAAGGTCATTGATACACACAAGAAAAAGTAAGAGCCCTGAGATGGAACCTTCTGGGACCCCACATGTAATTAGTTCCCAGTTGGATGATGCCTAATAGCTTAATACATGAAGAGCACAAGGCAACAATGATGATAGTCACTTCTTTGTAACTTTTCAGGACGACGAATTTTCTGCTCTAGTCTCTCATATATCATAAACGTTCACCGTATAATTATCACAACAGCATTTTTATTGTTCTACATCTATTTGATTAGGTAATAAATGTAATACAATAAACACATTTTCAATTTTAAGGTGCTTTATTAATTAAGAACTTAAATAGGTACACAAAAAACATGGTAAAGGTGATGGTAGTCATAAAAAACTTCGTAAAAACGATAAAAGTCCACTATCATTCTGTGCTTCTTCAGTGGATCTTGTAACCTGTAAACAGATTCTGTTTACTGTTTATTTTATAAAATTTACAATATTCTAGATTTTAACACGTTACGCCCATATAGATTTTATTTTAATACTGTTACTTACAACTTATGTTTTGTCAATGAGGAAGTTCTTCAAAGTACTTTTGAGCAGATGGACTGCAAAATTGCTTCAGGTGCTGCAGGTCTTGGTACATTCCAGGTTTTAGTTTAATCTGATCTGGAAAAAAGCATACTTTTGGGCGAAAACAAGGGAACCTGCTGGTGGTTTTTGTCATAAAATAGTAACCTATCTACTTACATAGCGTATTATGAATTTAACTAATAACCTAACTAAAAATCTGTTGCAAAATATTTCCTGTACTGATAAGTTTTCATTACTTTCAAGGTACACTATTGTTATGAGGTATTATTCTATAACTCATTGTAGGTCTGTAGATTATTGATATGTGAATGCAAGATAAAGTGTTGAGTCATTTTCTCTTACCTTCACGCAGAATTGGTGGTAGAGAGGACATATTATCACCAGGGGTTCTGTCTCTCTTGAAAGCTTGGTAAGTTGGTGTTGTGTTAGGATCGGTGACATAAGAAAATTCTCAGTGTATGACGATCTGTGTTCAACTAACCTGCAATGGTCTTTTGAAAATTTTATTTCACAAATTGGTGGTGTAGCAAGTGGGCATTTCTTGTAATAGTGGTTTTCCAAAAAGCAGTCCATTTTCTAAATAGGTCTTGGTCAGCTTCAATCACAGTGAAAAGCGAAGGCTTTACTCTGGCATTCTTTATTTCATTTACTCAACATTGATAAGCCCAGCCAAGTATGTCGACTGAGCATCATTAGATTCTAAACTATTAAAATGAGAAATTAATCTTTTTCTTTCACCTTCACAAACTCTATCAAAACACTGTAGTCTTTTACATCTGCAATTGGGCCCAGTTCCGTTAGTACAAACTTTAAGTTCATTTCATCACATCTCTTACCCTTCCATGGGTTTACTGACGTTTTCACGTTCTTCATCGCCACTTGACTCACTTAATTCACTCATTTTCACAGAAACTACTACCAAGAACACAAGCTATAAACTTTGGCAAATTTCTAATGACAAACACAAAGTAAGCAAAAGAATGAAGAGAGCACGTTGAACTCCTGATCAAGCAGGTTTTGCCAACCTTATGAAATGACTCTCATCATATATGCCGTGAACACAGATGACATTCATCGGTTTTACCGTGCACAACAAATATAAAATGGCAAATAACTTTGTAACTGCCAGCATTCTTGCCGTGTACACCCCCATACAAATTCGGCCGTATTTGAGCTAAAAATTCCTGTCCTAACCTGAAAATGGGAAAAAATTGACTATCATCATTTTTGCCTTGTGCTCTTCACATGTCTCTTTCCTAATAACACCTTTTGTTTCCTGCCAGAGATATAAGATTTGAACCATTTTGCAGCATTTCCCGTTACATCGTAATATTGTAACTTATTTAAAGGGATGTTGTGAATTACACAGTCAAATGCCTTTGACAGATGACAAAATATAACAGTTGCCTGCAATTTTTTGTCTAATGAATTAAGTACATTTTCACTGTAAGTGTAGATAGCCTTCTTAATATCAGAACCCTTTAGGAATCGGAACTGTGACATTGATAGTGTGGTATTTGTGATAAGATGGTTATAAAGCCGATTTTACATTACCTTTTCTAAAACTTTTTAGAATACTGGCAAAAATGAAAGTGGACGGAAATTTGATTCTATTTCTTTATCTCTCTTCCTAATCAGTGTCTTAACTTCAGCATATTTCTACCACTCAGGAAATATTCCACTGATAAACGACTAGTTTCACAGATAGCTTAATATGTTACTTAACAGAATCACATTCTTTAATTAACTTTGTTGATGTTCATCATAACCACTAGATGTTTTTAATTTTATGAAATGACATTATTTCCTCTGGGGTAGTGAGGCTCAAATTCATATTATGGAAGTTACTTGAAGTGTCTGATCTGAGGTATTCCATCGCAGCCTCTACAGAACCCGACAACCCCATCTTTTCAGTAACAGTTACAAAATGTTTGTTAAAAAGTTCTGCAAAACTATACACATCTGTCAACAATGTATCATTTCCTCTTAATACTATTTGTCCCTCTTCATGTCTGGTTCTACCGGTCTCCTCTTTCACTATATCCCATATTGTCTTTATTTTATTATCTAATATGACTATCTTTTCCTTGTAATAAATTTTCTTTGGTGTCTGTATTACAGTCTTTAAAATTGGCAGTATTTCTTGTAATGTGCTATAGCATCAGCATCAGATCTGTTTCGGTTTGACAGATACAGTTTTCTTTTTGTTTTACAAGATATCTCTATTCCTTGAGTAATCCATGGCTTCTTTTTAGACTTTGCTGTAACCTTGGTTAGTTTTGGGGCAAAACAATGTGAAAATAAGGTAAGCACTTCTTTAGCAAAAGTGTTACATTTTTATTCATGCCATGAGCACTGTAAACATCACTCAAGTTAATGTCTCTGAGGAGTGTCCTAAAATAATCAATTTTTGGCTTATTGATTACCCTGGTGAGCTCAGATTTAACAGATTTTATATCCTGTTCAGTATTAACACTTAACAGAGGGAACTGCATGTCATGTTCTGAGAGGCCATTGGCTATTGGTTTTGTAATATAATTTTGTTCATTGGACTTTTTTATAAAGGTATTATCAATGGCTGTTTGTGAGCAATTGGCTACCCTAATGGGGAACTTTACAGTGGGAATTAAGTTGAATGATAGTGTTACTAACTCTTCTAAATTCTTATTGGGAGGGTCTTTAAGGAAATCTACAGTGAAGTCACCAGCAACCACTATTTCTTTGTTTTGGGGTGGTATTACGTGGGGCCGACGTACGCCGCTGGTGGTCATGGAAGGTTCCGTAATTGCTTTACGTTACTTGAATACCATCATCCGATCGATGTGCAACCATATCGGCAGCATATTGGCGAGGCATTCCTCTTCATGGACTACAATGCGCGCCCCCATTGTGAATGACTTACTTCAGGATAACGACATCGCTCGACTAGAGTGGCCAGCATGTCCTCTAGACATGAACCCTATCTAACATGCCTGGGATGGATTGAAAAGGGCTGTTTATGGACGAGGTGACTCACCTACCACTCTGAGGGATCTATGCCGAATCGCCGTTGAGGAGTGGGACAATCTGGACCAACAGTGCCTTGATGAACTTGTGGATAGTATGCCATGACGAATACAGGCAAATACCAATGCAAGTGGACGTGCTACATTGTATA
Organism: Schistocerca serialis cubense; assembly: GCF_023864345.2. NCBI lineage: Eukaryota > Metazoa > Arthropoda > Insecta > Orthoptera > Acrididae > Schistocerca > Schistocerca serialis. Next base: position 272,940,942 of record NC_064642.1, read on the forward strand.
AGAGGTAACGGCGTGTGAAGCAATATGAACCACCACCTCTGAAGGTCTCTTTGTGTGGTGGTACAACATGCAATGTGTGGTTTTCATGAGCAAATAAATAGGGCGGAAATGATGTTTATGTTGGTCTCTATTCCAATTTTCTGTACACGTCCCGGAACTCTCGGATCCAAGGTGGGGAAAACCTTTTTAATGTGTGTACAATCGTCGAATGTTCGTTAGGAACTGTAAAAAATGAAGCATAAATTGTGTGATTATAGCTGTAACAGAAGACCATACGGAAGTGTGAAAGATGTGTTCAAGGAATTTAAATGCAGTTTCATGGAGCACAACGATGTAGTTCTCACAAAACCATCTTGGCTAAAGGGATTTGGATATTAGGGCGGTAAAAGAAACACCAATAGAACTGACACCAACAGTCCAAAAGTAAATGGTCTTTCACAGTACCGTACGTACGGCAAATTTTATTACACATTTACTTAACATTATTGTGTTTCCTCTGTAATAGTAATTGTATATCAGGAGATGTGATGTGACACGAGGGTGCCACTGAGAAATTTCTCAACGCTCAGCAAGCATATCAGATGTAATAGTGAATCGGTATGGTACACACCAACCATTCATTTCTTGGTTGGTAGACTACCTTCAGTAGGGAGTGCAGTTGATTTTATAGGCTAATTTTGTGTTGAAAATCGAGGAATTTAAGACTGAAAAAAGTTATCCGCTGTTTGCTTTAGGTGGGATACAACAAAATCCACATATTCACTTTTCTAAGGTCATCGTTTGTAGCTCAGTAGAGGAAGCGTGAAAGTTTCGCAAATAGCTCTAGACGTGACAGAGCAGCCTTTTTTATTGATGAAAGACATGTCTTGCTGCACTCTACATCAACAGAGACAAGCGTCATAGGTTTGCGATCGGAGAAGACACACATATCAGAGTCAGATAACCATCAGGATACATGTCTCTTGGGAACACCAGACCGAGCGGCGATGCTTAATGTCAGAAGGCAAAGTCATCCTGTATTGGTAAAGGCGCTTGATGGAGACGTCTTCTGTCTCTGGAAAATGTAGTGACATCATAGACGTTACAGCGGTTGTCATACACGCCAACAAGATTTGATCCTAACCATGTAAATCTTGCGTAAGGCCGAAAGAAATCTTTGAGTGTGATCCACGATACCCAGTAGTGCTGTCAGATTATAATTGATATCAGTTAAATCTGAACTCAGTAGAATTAACTGCAATGTTCCACTCTCAAGCGCAGACATTGATACTGAATTACAGTGCTTAAAACCATCCAAGAACATTGAAAATATACAACGACAATGAGAATATCATGTAGTGTATTCAGTTTATGAAACCTGCCGCATATCAGCATATCCATCCAGCGCATGATATCCTTACGTGTACAGAATTCCTGGAACTGTCTGGAGAAACATTATAGAGCCAACGGAACAGTTCAGAAGATGTGTCTACTATGAATTTCTAGCATGTTATCACTCCAATAGAGTAAACCACTGAGCTTGGTAACAACATTTGCATGATGTTGCCCTACGGGTACTAACCTACATGATACCTTGTTTATAATCCAAGATCGTGATCCATAACGTCTTTGACGATGTCAGAATCCAACCTGCAGAGACGACGCTACCGATATTGCAGTGCCTGTGATCTTTCGAATCACGATGCAAGGTCCTTTGTACATGTATGCATGTCCAAAGGAACAGGCACTGCTGCGAGTACAGCCATTATGTCCTTTGGACGTGCATAAATCTTCAGAGGCACTTTGCATCGTAAATCCGAATAACACTGGTACTGTGATTTATCTGCCTACACCAGGCAAGCGACTTCCATGTAAAATGTCTCACGTCTACGGACATATACATAGTGGAAGTACGAGTATAGGTTGTAGACGTTTGGTTAAGGCCATGTGTAAGTTTGGGTCTGGCCGTCAGTCGTAGCCAAATGATATGGTGACAGCTCGCTTTAAGCGGGAAAACCGATTTCGAGTACCGGTCCGCCACAAATTTTCATTGTCGCCAATCCGTTCTACAGCTGATGGTTGTCCACATTCACAAATGCGAATACGTTAAAAAAACTATGGAACGTAGTTCTTCCGATTCTCGAAGCGCTGCGGTCGTCTACGCTCACCACTTGTCCTCGGTGCCCACGCTTACTAGGCATCAAAAGCGCCCACCCCTCAGTACACCATAGTGAAACGTTGATCGTCGTCACGAAGTATGATAAGAGATCACCACCTCCAGGCAGAAAAAGACTGACTCTCATAGATTGTAAGGACTAAACCATTCCCTCTCGCTCAGTGTTTATTATTCGTAAAGTGTGTAGTGTATGTACGTGCTTTTCTTGGTTTTCTTTTATATCTCTGTTATTTCAACAGCTCCGATGTAGACGATGCAGTACCTGATCGATTTGAACTGCATAGCATATATCAGACTAGCATATAAACACGCTCTCTGATACAACTCCCGACACATTGGCGTGGAAATGAAGTATATTTGAGCAACAGCAGAAATTAAGTCAACGTGGAAACAGGCTTCTTGATTTAGAACCCAACACGCTGGAGTAGAACTGAAGTCAACGAGCAGAACTGTTTCCACTGTACCCATCATCTGCACCACTAAGGCAGCAAGCAAATAAGCTCTCTGATGCAGAGCTTAATATATCAGAGCAGCACACAGAACTGTTTCCACAGCATGTGGAACTGATTCTCTACTTCGAGTTTCCACTGACACCAACGTCTGAACCACTCATCAAGCCGCTACCACGGTTTAATACAGCTATAAAAGTACTATTATTCGCTGCAACGTAGAAGTTGATTGCGAGCAGTAGTAAACGCGTAGTTGTAGGCATTTCCTCTGATCCTTAGTTAAACGTAATGATATTATTTGGAAATCCACGATCTAATGGGAATGGCTGGGATTCAGCTACAAAGCTTACACACCTGAACATTTCAGGTAATGCCTTTGCTACGAATTTCGATGGGTGCTGTGCTTCAACTTGAGGAATGTGTGAGGCGACAGCATTATCACTGCTTTATGTTGCTAGAAAATTACTTGCATGTTTATTCCTGCATTCTACCACGAACAAAAAAAAATTTAAAAAGTGAAAATAAATGAGTATTTACCTCTCTAAACTGTTCTTCATTCCATGAAAAACCTGAAAAATGCTGAATAAAATATAGCCTATTACTTTCCTAAAACACAAATGATAACAAAAATTCTTTAAATATTAAGCAGTCTACATAAACAGACAGACGAGACTTATCTTGCAAGGAGGAACTGGTGACATCTACCGTTGGGCAGAGGCATGTAAAAGAGCTGCGGCTCTAGTTTAAATGAGTAGTTGTCAATGCACAGGCTGTAGAACAGTTCCTGATATGAGGGGCGCACAACAGTCCAGTTGTTTCCGTATTATGGAAATTCATGGTTTAAGGTTTCTTACATATACTCCAAAATCAGACAAGGCAACACCTCTGATGTATGGCCTATACCATATGATATGATGAACTTTACTCATATATGATTGTAATTATGTGTATCGAACAGCTGAACCCCACACAGTGTTTGTGGCAGAGAGAGAGGGTGTACCTCGTGAGCCATTATCATACAGTATATCCTTAGTATTCTGCTGCTTCTTACTTAAACAGGGGACTCATGCACTAGAACATGTGTTGAAACTATGAAATAGTGGTATGTAACCTAATGTACAATAGATGTAGGTTATGCCACGAGTTGTAACTTATTATACTATCGCCTGGCTATGCACTTCTTGTATTTTTAGCATTGATAATGGCTGGCCACTAGCCTAAATCTAGATTTACTTTGATAAAACGTGAGAGGAAAATACAACTGATTGCTGTGCTTCATCATCTTGAAACTCTTACTATCCTCCTCTGTTTTTTCTTCTTTCTATGCAACAGAACTGTCACCGAACAACGTTTCAGTGCTGTTGATCCTATATACTATCCAGTTCTACGACTGTGTTGTCAGCTGGCTTCTGACAAGGCGTTGACGGTTTATGGATAATTGTATACACTTTTGTGACTAACGTAACACATTATTAAGCTGCTATTTGCCACTCCAAGGCGCTGCTAGGTATTTTTGCGCACTAAAACCAGCATTCGTAATACATCCTATATTATAAACTATTGTGTGATGTAGTCTGTGTAACAATGTTTTGCAGTGCGTTGCACTGGATTAGAAGAAGACGACCTTGTGCATCTAGAAGGTGGGAAATAGTTTTCCGAGCTTTCAAAACTGGTGGAATAACTGCATTTAAGAATTATTATTTGTTAAAGTCATTAGCTTACATTTTGATGATGAGGTCCCATACTCCACGGAGCGTAGGGAACGATGCGGGAGACCCGCACCGCCGTACTAGGCAAGGTCCTAGCGGAGGTGGTTTGTCATTAAATTCATCCAGCCGTAATGGGAATGAATGATGATGATGAAGACGACACAACAACACCCAGTCATCTCGAGGCAGGAAAAATCCCTGACTCCGCCGGGAATCGAACCTGGGAGCACATGCGCGGGATGCAAGAATGCTACCGGAAGACCACGAGCTGCGGACCACCTTACATCAAGATTACAAGAAAATCGACTGCACAATATTATACACTCTTTATGTTCCTATAGCATTCGGGTGCGAGTTCTAACTATAGTGTGTGCCTCTAAACAAACAGCCATTAGCAGAGTCATAAGAAATGGTAAGTGGGAGTCCTACGACTGACTGACAGGGGATCATATACAGAGACTTTGCAGTCCATACAGTAGCACATTATAGCACATTTATCTTATGGATCTGTCTGCACTCCTGTGGCTAAGAGCTGTTGGTAGTGTCGTATTTGTGCGACTGATATGTTAACAATACTAGCCTATCACGATGTAGCCATGGTCTTGCCTACAGCTTTTGTGGAAAGACAGTCACGGCTTTAGAATGTGAATACGGTACACGTTTCGTTCGTTAAGTTGTGCAGAAATATGTGGTGCATTGAATAACTTCTGCCGATGTCTTGTGGACTATCGGCGGAAGTAGACGAAGACAGAGGTGAAAATCGCCTCAAATCTGCTATGCTATGGTCGCAAGCGTTCGTCACACGATAACAGCGGTCTTTTTTTTTTTTTTTAGAGATGGGGCCCCTCCACGCCCGCACTAACGTGGTGACCAAACCAAAAGTTCTACTGTCACCTCCGTAAACATGTTAGTGGATCACAGGATGGTGGGCTGTGATGGTGTCCGTGCGTCTGGGTAAGGCTACGCATTAACACGGTCCATCAGGTGATAGAAAGTGGACGAAACGCGAGTGAGGGTAGCGATTTGAAGAGAAAAGGGAAAAAAGTGCCATGGCTCGTGCCGTGGGAAAAAAACCTCTGCGACAGTGTGATGGGTAGTAGGAGCAGTAGTGGCTTACTAGCTGCGATAGCTCATGCAAGGTTGGATTTTTTAGTATAGGTATCATGCATCATTACCGTGACAAGCGATGGCGATGTGTCCCAGTTGCTGCAGCTGCTACATTCCTGGAACAATCAAGATCGTTATACAGTAGTGGGAGATCGGCCATAGATCACCTCACTGTGTGGGGGATGCGTGGAGCTTGTTTGCATGCAGTGTACGGTACGGCTTCCCTGTGTGGTGCCAGTTATTCGGCAGTGTATTTCAGCTGGATATCCGGTAATGGCGTCTGATTAACAGGGGATCGCCTGTGCCGTTATGTTTGCGTATGCTTGGCCATAGATGTTTTGTCCTTACAAGTATGTCTTTTGGTCTTTTATGTTTCCATCTATGGTTGTGGTCGTAGTTCCCCAGATTCAGAATAAACGGGATCTGCGAATGTCTGGAGTTTCCGTATAGTCTTGTGGAGAGTTTGTGGATTACCTCCGTGAGAGTCTCAAGTCGGTATTCCCGGTGAAGGTCCGCGATGCGTGTGTATCGTGGAGCATTGCTTATGATTTTGAGTACTTTGTTTTGTATGAGCTGCATACGGCGCAGGCGTGTAGGCGCAGCGTATCCCCAGACAGGAGCAGCGTACGTCATCAGGGGTCGGATAAGTGTCATGTACATGGACCTCGACACCCTTCTGTTGCTACGCCTGTTGAGCATAGGATAGAGCTGTTTGAGCCTCGCGCTAGCTCGGTTGGTCATGTGTTGTGTTTGGTCCCCCCAGAGTAATTTCCGGTCCAGCCAGACACCGAGGTATTTGACTTTCTCGCGGAAACGTATTGGACGTGCATGTAGTGTTATTGGTCTGCAGTAGCGGTGTTTGCGCAGTTGCTTCGGTCTTCTAGTGAACAGAACGGCTTCGCACTTGTCGACGTTTACTCTAACACGCCATTTCTCCAACCAAGGCTCGGCCACTCTGAGTGCAGTCTGTAGGTGTGTCGTAATGTTTGATGGTTTCCAATCTTGCGCAAGGATGGTTGTGTCATCCGCGTAGATTGCCATCATTGTGTTGTGTGTGATTGGGAGATCATTTACGTAGAGGTTAAACAGTAGGGGCCCTAGGATGCTTCCCTGGGGTACTCCCGCGTGTATACCGTGTCATGTTGATTGTTTTCCCTGCACGTCAGTGTCGAAACTCCTGTCTGTGAGGTATGAGTGTATTAGACGCAGCAGCCCGTCGGGGAATCCCGCGTCGCTGAGTTTGCGGATGAGGCCGTTGTGCCATAGACGGTCGAAAGCCTTTTCGACGTCCAGGAACACCGCCCCTGTAGCTTTGTTTATGTTGAAGCCATATGTTATATGTTCAACGACCCGTAGGCGTTTTTGTGTTGTGGAGTGGTGATTTCTGAAGCTGAATTGTTCCGTCTCAGGATGTCATTTGTTATGCAGTGCCTAGTGATGCGTTTGAGAATCACCTTCTCAACAATCTTACTGAGCGAGCTCAGAAGGCTGATGGGTCGGTAATTTTGTGGGAGGCTGTGGTCTTTCCCCGGTTTCCTGAACATCAGGACCTTGGCCGTCTTCCAAAAGGCGGGGAAGTGTTGGTGTTTTAGTATGGCATTCGTTATGTGTGTTAGGTATTCAGTTGCTTTATCCGTGAACTCCTGGAGGACACGGTTTTGAATGCTATCATGACCAGGGGCTTTCCTAGCAGCGGAATGCATTATAGCCCAGGAGACTTCGGCTGTGCTAGCATGTTGAATGTCGTCGCGCGATGGTTGGGCTAGAATGCGTGTAACCTCTTGGTCAGTAGCAAGTGTGAACACTGGATCTGATGGTGCCAGGTTCGGTGTGAATGACGCTGCGAGTGTTCGGGCCATTAGTTCTGCTTTCTCTTCCGCTGAGTATGCAGGTCCGTCAGGCCCTTGAAGCGTTGGGGTGTATATTTTCTCCCTGGTGAAGTGTCGGGCTAGTTGCCACACGCCAGGTCGTGCGGTGTCCAGCCCTTCGAGTTTTTGGTTCCACTGTTGTGTTCTATGTGTTTGTATTTTATCGTGTATGTTGCCCTGTAGCCTGTTAATGTGCCGTTTGAAGTATGGACGCCTGGTGCGCTGCCATTGTCTCCGGAGGCGATTCCTCATTGAGATTAGGCCCAGGATTTCCTGGAGTAGGGCCGCACTGCGTTGTTGTGAGGTGCGATCAGGTATGGTGCCTGCCATTGCGTCCTGGACGGCGTTAGTGAGGGTTTCTACTGCCTCGTCGATTTGTGCTGTTTCATTACTTTCGTGTATAGGTGGGATGTGGCTATCGAGCGTTTGCTTGAACAATGTCCTATTCGCACGCCCGTAGTCCAACATCTTGCGTCGTTCCATGTGCTGCAGTGTTTCCTCAGGTTGGTGGTTTGAGGGTAGACCGTTTTCAGCGGCAGCGTTGAGATTCGATGTAATGCCCTTGATGAGGGCCATGTCTATCACGTCTGGCCTGTGTCCCCTCTGATAGGGAATGTGCGTCAGTTCGGTCGGCGCTAGTATAATCTAGTTTCTGCCTAGTGAATGTTCGTACAGTTTTTTGCCGTTGGGATTTCGTATGCGTGAATTCCATTCTGGGTGTTTTGCGGTCAGATCTCCAGCGACTATTACTTGCGGTGAAATGTTGAGTAATGTGCTGATATCGCGTGTTGAAATGCCTACAGGGCTATTGTATACCGATATCAGTGTGGTGTAGCCTCCGTTGAACTTGACTCTGACGGGCGTAGCCTCGATTTTTTCCAGTTCAGGGAGCTCTATGTTTGTGTGCTCAGTGTCTTTGTGTATGACGATTGCAGTTCCACCTGCCACGGCGTCGCTCGGTCGGTCGGTACGATAGACACAGTAGCCAGGAAAGTTTAATTGTTTGTGCGGTTTAAGCTTAGTCTCGCTCAGTAGCGCGACAAGGATTCCCTTGCGCTCCATGAACGCGGCAAATTCTGCCCTTTTGTTGTGGATCGAGTCTGCATTCCAGAACAGGATCTGTGATGGTGTGTGCGGGTCTGCGTTATGCTCTATTACACACATGTGACAAGATAACATATGTTGTGATGTGGGACTTCACGGCAGTTGATGTGGGTCATGTAGCAATCTTGACATGTGGTGTTTGCTTAGACGAATAAGCATTCCTGTCTCTTTTATATCCTATAACATAAAGGAACACACACACACACACACACACACACACACACACACAGACAGACAGACACACACACACACACACACACACACACACACACACACGTGTTGGTAATGACATGTGCTTTAAAGCATGACTCAAGTATAAAATGTCTGATTAGCCATTTGCCGGCCAGATAACATATGTTGTGATGTGGGACTTCACGGCAGTTGATGTGGGTCATGTAGCAATCTTGACATGTGGTGTTTGCTTAGACGAATAAGCATTCCTGTCTCTTTTATATCCTATAACATAAAGGAACACACACACACACACACACACACAGACAGACAGACACACACACACACACACACACACACACACACACACACACACACACACACACACGTGTTGGTAATGACATGTGCTTTAAAGCATGACTCAAGTATAAAATGTCTGATTAGCCATTTGCCGGCCAGTGTAGTGTTAAGAATTTAAAGTGGAAATATCCAAGGTTAGGGGGAAGCAGTATCTGGGGGCCGTACTACTCTGAGTTAATAGTAGCTTGGGGAAACATTTTAAGTAGGACATACTTTGTCTAACAGACAAGCCTGGACTTTCACAAACATCCTTTGTCTCAGTTGGTAATCTGACAACACAGTGCCAGTATTCCAGCACTTTGATTTTGATGTCATAGAGCCAGTGCCGATATTCCAGATCAGCCATCTTGCATCACCATCTTGGATTCTGATGTATTAGAGCCTGTGCCAGTAATCCAAGCCTGGCAGATGACGTGCCCTCTTGAATTTTTTAATTGCCTACCAATTTATGCTTAAGGACAACAGCTAGTCGTCATAGTAGTGTGGGTGGGAGAAACACATTAATCGAAATAAACAATTTTTTTCTCATTTCTAGGCAGTTTTTGAACTTAGCTACCGAGAGAGGTAGCACAGTGGTTAGCTCACCAGACTCGCATCTGGAGAACAATAGTTCAAACATGTGTCCGGCTATCCTGATTTAGGTTTTGGTGGCAGATTAAATGAAGGTCAATTTTGCACCTTACATGAGAGTTTTTATGCATCGTAATGGCCAGGTGAGTATGTCACCTGGCTTACTTTGGCAGCTTTGCCAATAAAAATGTACAGAATGCAATGCAAATGAATGACACTCAATCAACGGTATTAACACCCAACCCTATATACTGCATGTTAATGGGACAAGGTGAAACAAATGGCTGTAGAGAATGGTGCATTTGGAAGCAAGCAGAAGGGGCACACCACGGGTGACAACGGAGAAGTTTTAAGGCCGTCCCACCGTGAGAGTCAACGAACGGTCCAGGTGAATCAGCCAGGAGGGCAAGTAGCGGGCCACTGGAGTGATACAGAAAGAAGCTGTAGAAAACTCTGCTTTGCAGTTTAAAAACGGATACAAACAAACCAGTGACACAGTTGATCACATGAAGAGGGCGTGGTACGCACATGTACACATGTAGCTTTTAGGCGTCTAGAGTGGGCACAAAATGTCCGAGTGGTGAAAACGAACTAGGAAGGAGTAAAGTGCCGAGATTTCGACGCAGTTTAGTGGTAGGGCCTTTGCAGCTGGCAGAGAGAGTTTCCACAAAATAAGAAGAACGCTCCTATTGATCGAAAAAAGCCGTGACTTGGAGCACAAAAGGACCAGGGGGGGGGGGACAGTTCTGCTACGAGAAAGACAAGGCTGAAAATTTCAGGGGGACTCTCCTCTGAACTGGCGTCAAGTGCAGAATGGGGCGCGTAACGCTCTGTACACCGCAGAGGAGAAATTTGTGTAATACTGCATTCACTGCGGTTGACATTCAGCTAGATATTAGCTGTAGTGTCGTCAAGCTCCGACAGCAGAGAAACGAACCTGCCACATAGTTAATTGTTCTTGCGAGAACTGAGAGGGCACTGTAATATGCATGCTGCTAGAGCCATGTGCACACATATCGCCATCTTTCAAGACTACTGATGAGGCCATGTTTTCTCATCTAACGAGAAACATAGGAGAGTTTCTGCTGAAAAACGGTCAGGAAAGATTTTGATTAGCTTTTATAGGATTTTCAGTGGATGAGAGCAGCATGCAGACGATGTCTCAATGTTGCAAATGTAAATACTGCGAGCCAAGGTGTAAACTGGTTGGTTCACCAGCTTGCATCCACTATGAACTCGAGCAACTTTGAGTATACTTTTGCTCAGCTTGTCACAAAAACTAATCATCCTCCATAGACTTGATTGTCGTCCTAAATAGTATGAAACACAGAACCGGGATTGGGCGATTTGTCGCACTATTGACCAACATCATGATGTAGTAGTAGGACTAACTTTGTAAAGAAAGTTCTGGTTAATATTTGATATTGTTGTGTTTATCAAAGAGTGTTTCTGCTAACATCTGAAGAAAGAGAAAAGGAGTGAAGTGTCAGAGAATGGCGACCCTACCAGGACTTCAATTGGTCTGCCAGGATGGCAATTAGTCAAATTAGAGAGAGTGATTAAAGTTAAGTATTGAAAAAATACTTGTTTTGTTTTGTGACAAGGTTACTCAATGTATGTGTATGTGTAGTGGTCAGAATGCAGTAAGTGTGTGATCCACAGAGTAGAAAAGTTGTATTAACAAGTAAAATAAACTTTTGTGTTTGTTTAAAAGAAATTTGTGCATGACCCTGCTGACGCACGCGAAGTTATTCAAGGCGTTTATGAGTTGGTTTCAATATCCACAAACATTAAACGGCGTTGTTAATGATGTGTTCGTAGTCTAAGATACCTTCTATGATATTTTGGAGACACAGGCTCGCGCAAATCGAGAATGTCAAAGGTTAGTTAGACGATCAGAGATGGCGGAAGGACGGAGAGTATCGCATATAGGGCAGACTGAAGATCTTGAGAGGTCAGAAGTTGATGTAGAACAAAAAGTATCGAGTGCAAGTCACGAATACGAACAGAGGGATAGTGTAGAGGGACTGGTGACAGTTTCACGATTGGTACCACATTCAGAGACCGCAGAAAACCGAATAAATGTCGGATCTAGTGGGTCTAGAGTAGAATCGGAGGACGAATTTTGGAACACTGAACCAAATGTAGGAATTCTGAATCAAATGGGACAGTTTTCAACAGAAAGGATGTGTGTAAGTGTGTCGGAACTATGTATTGAAGGGTGAGACGTCACGTGAAAGACGCGAAAGGCAAAATTTACACCAAATGGTGACAGGCGACGATGGTGAAATATCTGCTAGTGTGTTCGCAAAATTGAATCAGCTCACTATTGTTGCGAAACAAACAAATGAACGATTAGCAGACTTAAAAACAAAAAGATAAGCAGGGTTAGCAGACTTAAAAATAGCCACAGATGCAAGGTTATCGGCCACAAATGCTGCCTTAAATGGTCTCCAATTTGAAACTAATGCTGGGTTCGAAAAAGTCCTCGAAGTTCAGCAAAAACTGCGAATTCAAGTTAATGAACAGTTTCCTGAAATCTGGAAAGAGGCGAAGGACTCTCAGAAACTGATTAAATCACTAATGGCTGCCCCGATAAAGAGACGTTCTGACGTTGACTAGGTGCAGGATGCAATGTCTAATGTTAACAAAAGTGTTACTAATTTAGCACGTAAGATGTTTGGTAAGGCGCAACAAATCGCAAAAGTCTTCTGTTGCGTTATCGGTAATAGATGTTGGTATAAATTATAGAACTATTTCATGTGAAGTGTTGTTTTTATAATACTTCAGGCAGCCTTCGTAATAAAGGGATTCGTATACGAAAGTGCAATGACGAGGAGCACAAGGTTTGGCATGCTGGTTCGACATATGTCTCAGCCAGGTCTGTGGAACACCTGCGTACCGGGTGTCTCTGCCGCAGGACAAGGAAACCTGTGTCGTGGGCGGCATTATGCATGCGGGGACAGGGCGCGCAGGCAGCTGGTGCTCCGACATCCACCGCAGCGGACCTCACCTGCCGCAGTGTGTGAGCGCGACTGCGGTGTCACACACACACACACACACACACACACACACACACACAGAGAGAGAGAGAGAGAGAGAGAGAGAGAGAGAGAGACAGACAGACAGACAGACAGACAGAGAGACAGGGAGATTGCTACACACACTCGGCGAAGGAGAAAGTGTTTCTTTAAGCACCAGAATGAAAAACGTACTTATCATAGCAAAAAATTGAGAACATTCACTCGGCAGAGTCAGGGACGTAAAAGAAGGGAACTTACTTTTAGACATATCTGGCAGCATCAAAGACATTTTAATCGAAACATCTTGGCGTAATCGAGCTTTTATCCACCCCCCTCCCAACCCCCACCCAAAAAACATTCCTAGCAATTACATGTATGCTCTTGAGCTTACGCCACATATAAACTGAAGAGCCCAAGAATCTGGTATAGGAAAGCGTCTTCAAATACAGAGATAAGTAAACAAGCAGAATACGGCGCTGCAGTCGGACAGGCCTATATAGGACAGTAAGAGTCTGGCGCCGCTGTTAAATTGGTTACTGCTACTACAACGGCTGGTAACCAAGATTAACGTGAGTCTGAACGTTGGTGTTATAGTCGGCGCACGACCTATGTAACACAGCATCTCCGAGGTAGCGATGAAACGGGATTTTTCCGTACGACCATTTCACGAGTGTACCGTGAATATCAGGAATCCTGTAAAAAAAAAAAAAAAATGGTTCAAATGGCTCTGAGCACTATGGGACTCAACTGCTGAGGTCATTAGTCCCCTAGAACTTAGAACTAGTTAAACCTAACTAACCTAAGGACATCACAAACATCCATGCCCGAGGCAGGATTCGAACCTGCGACCGTAGCGGTCTTGAGGTTCCAGACTGCAGCGCCTTTAACCGCACGGCCACTTCGGCCGGCAATCCTGTAAAACATCAAATCTTCGACATCGCTGCGGCCGGAGAAAGATCCCGCAAGAGCCGGACCAACGAAGACTGAAGAGAATCGTTCAACGTGAAGGAAGTGCAATCCTTCCCCAAACTGCTGCAGATTTCAGTGCTGGGCTATCCACCAGTGCGAACCACTCAACGTAACATCATCGATATGGGCTTTCGGATGACAGCACAACACAAAGTTTTATGCCTCGCCTGGGCCCGTCAATGTTGACGCTGTACTGTTGATGACTGGAAACATGTTGTCTTGGAGACGAGTGTCGTTTCAAATTGTGTAGAGCGAATGGAGGTGTACGGGTATGGAGACAACATCATGAATCAACAGACCTTACATGTCAACAGAGCACCGTTCAAGCTTGTGGAGGCTCTATAATGGTGTGGGTCGTGTGCAGTTGGAGTAGTATGGGAGCCCTGATACGTCTAGACACGACTCTGACAGGTGACACGTGCCTAAGCATCCTATCTGATCGCCTGCATTCATTCGTGTCCATTGTGCATTCCGACGAACTTGGGCAATTCCAGCAGGACAGTGCGACACCCCACACGCCCAGAACTGCTACTGAGTGTTTCCAGGAACACTCTTCTCAGTTTAAACACTTTCGATGGCCACCAGACTCCCCAAACATAAACAGTATTGAGCTTATCTGAGATGCCTTGCAACGTGCTGTTCAGAAGAGATCGCCACCATCTCCTACTCTTACGGATTTATGGAGATTCCTGCAGGATTCATGGTGTCAGTTCCCTCCAGCACTACTTCAAAGTTTAGCCGAATCCATGTCACGTCACCTGTTTATTTAACAATATGCAAACTGTGTTCGACAGCTAATCGAAGCGTTTAACCATAACATTTTCTTTAACAAAATTAACAAATCTGCAAAATTGTTTTGACCATAAACCTTAAGTTGAATTAGCTTTTAATTATTGCAAAAGAAATCTGAAGTGCTGTATTGCAAAACAGCAAACAATATGACAATGATTACAAGACGGCCGAACTTGCTGCCCGCCCGTTACCGGGTGAAACAGCGGTGTTTACTACCGCTCTGGACAAAATATATCTTATTAGATGCCCTTCTGCTACACATGAAACTATATAGGCACCATTGATGACAAGAGTGATTCAATTACTCAAAACAGATGACTTAACTTTTAATTTGGAAGTTGTATGTCGAAAGGCTTGGGGTTAAGATGTGCACCAGTGCTTAAGGGTTAAACAGATTATCAAACGATATTGTCACGTAGAAGAAGGTGTAATTAGATGAATTACGAACACTAATTTCACTTAACGATGTTTTATTCAGCACTTGCACATACAAGAGCGCGGAGCGAACTGCCTGCTGCCATAACACATGCAGTATATATACAGCTAAAGAACATTCCAGTACAACGCTTCTTGAAATTTATGGATACTTCTACAATGTACTCGAACTGAACATAGAAATCAAAATTGTGGAGTGCAAGTGAATTTTGAACTCACGAACCTACACGCAACAGTTTAGCATCATAACCACTACACCACGTGGCTACTCAGCTTCTTCTGCGACATTGCTCTCTCCTTAAGGGAACAGCGTCTCGATGATACGTCATCCTAGTCCGGGAATGAGTCATCGGTCCTGCATACTCCGACTCCTGATGACTGATTCTCGCCCTGGCGGTAATCTTCATAGAACTTCTTTTGCCACTACGCTCTTCGTCACCTTTCCGCTTGTTCGCAGTTGCTGGAGCTTCGAATTTAACCTGACTTGCAAAATCCTTATAGGGTTTCATTCGAAGAACGTGAACCGTATATCTGATCTTTCATCTTCTTGTGTCGGAGTCGAAATCTTCAACTTCATAAGTAACATCAGACAACTGTCTTACATCCTTATGAGGTCCAAAGTAGCGCCTGAGGAGCTTCTCAGAGAGAACAACTTTCTGAACAGGAGTGAAGATCCAGACGAGGTCACCAGGCTGGTAGACAACAGGGCGGTAGCTTGCTTCATACCTTCGGCGATCCTTTTCTTGAGCCTGTAGCATGCGGAGTCGTGCAAACTGCCGAGCTTCCACAGCTCTGATTAACACCTGGCCGATGTAGTCGTCGTCTACGTCATCAGGATGTAACGGAAACACAGTGTCCATCGTCGTAGCCGCCTAACGCTCATGCACCAGGAAAAATGGTGTAAATGGTTCAAATGATTCAAATGGCTCTGAGCACTATGGGACTTAACATCAGTGGTCATCAGTCCCCTAGAACTTGGTACTACTTAAACCTAACTAACCTAAGGACATCACACACATCCATGCCCGAGGCAGGATTCGAACCTGCGACCGCAGCGGTCACGCGGTGCAAGACTGAAGCGCCTAGAACCGCACGGCCACACCGGCCGGCAAAATGGTGTAAATCCTGTGGTGTCTTGTTTGGCAGTGTTGCAGGCAAACGTCACGAAAGGTAGCACCTCATCCCAGTTGCTCTCTCAACATTGACGAACACTGATAGCATGTCGGACCAAGGTCTTATTAAGGCGTTCAGTTTGCCCGTTAGTTTGCGTGTGGTAGGCAGTCGTCATGTGATGAGTTATGTTGCACCGACGGTTTATCTCTGTCACAAGATTCGATTGAAAAGCTTTCCCTCGATCCGTAATTAACGACCTTGGGGCACCGTGTTTTAATACAATGTCTTCCACGATGAATTTGGCGACCTCGGATGCTTCGGCTGTTTTCACGGCTTTTGAAATGGCATAGCGTGTCAGATAATCAGTGCAAGCAATAATTCATCTATTTGCACTAGCAGATTTTGTAAATCGTCCGAGGAGGTCAATTGCAACACGCTGGAATGGCTTTTCGGCTGGTGGAATTGGTATGAATCGGTCAGGTGGTTTCTGAGGAACTGCCTTTCTCCTCTGGCACTCTCGACAGTGCGACACATAGTGACGGACACTCCTAAATAAACAGGGCCAGAAAAATCTCTTGTGGATTCTATGATGTGTCTTAATAAACTCTACTTTACTTAATAAACTCTACTTAAAACTTTACTTAATAAACTTAATAAACTCTACTTTCCCTGACTTAGACATCAGATGACAATGGTTTCAGAGCTGTGGAACGGGGCCGGGAGGTGGGGGGCGGGGCTGACGGTTAACTTTGTGATACTATTCCATGTTCTGAATACCTAATTGCACACCAAAACTTAACTGCTATCAAAGTTAAATAATCAAGTTTCTAAATTCCATATTTGTGCAAATGAAAATTCTCACAGTGTATTTGTTGTGTTGTGTTGCGTTTTATTACAAAAGGTGTTAATAAGTCACGAAGTTGGCCAGTATTGTGTACATTCACACAAACACTACCATATGAAATGTCTGAACTACTTTTATCGTGAGTTGTAATACTTGTGATGAATAAGAAATTGAATGCAATGAACTAAAAGAGTCCAACAGATAAGACTGGATGGCTGATCACTGAAGAACGATTATCCAGCCACTACACACCACAATGAAACGCCCAACGTAATAGCTTAGGCGTGAAACTCAACAATACACAAAAATTTATATGTTTTGCCGCAATGGCCTCGTCGAGATATTTTTTTTTTTTGTTGTCATCAGTCTACTGAGTGGTTTGATGCGGCCCGCCACGAATTCCTTTCCTGTGCTAACCTCGTCATCTCAGAGTACCACTTGCAACCTACGTCCTCAATTATTTGCTTGACGTATTCCAATCTCTGTCTTCCTCTACAGTTTTTGCCCTCTACAGCTCCCTCCAGTACCATGGAAGTCCTTCCCTCATGTCTTAGCAGATGTCCTATCATCCTGTCCCTTCTCCTTATCAGTGTTTTGCACATATTCCTTTCCTCTCCGATTCTGCGTAGAACCTCCTCATTCCTTACCTTATCAGTCCACCTAATTTTCAACATTCGTCTATAGCACCACATCTCAAATGCTTCGATTCTCTTCTGTTCCAGTTTTCCCACAGTCCATGTTTCACTACCATACAATGCTGTACTCCAGACGTACATCCTCAGAAATTTCTTCCTCAAATTAAGGCCGGTATTTGATGTTAGTAGACTTCTCTTGGCTAGAAATGCCTTTTTTGCCATAGCGAGTCTGCTTTCGATGTCCTCCTTGCTCCGTCCGTCATTGGTTATTTTACTGCCTAGGTAGCAGAATTCCTTAACTTCATTGGCTTCGTGACCATCAATCCTGATGTTAAGTTTCTCCCTGTACTCATTTCTACTACTTCTCATTACCTTCGTCTTTCTCCGATTTACTCTCAAACCATACTGTGTACTCATTAGACTGTTCATTCCGTTCAGCAGATCATTTAATTCCTCTTCACTTTCACTCAGGATAGCAATGTCATCAGCGAATCGTATCATTGATATCCTTTCAGTTTGTATTTTAATTCCACTCCTGGACCTTTCTTTTATTTCCATCATTGCTTCCTCGATGTACAGATTGAAGAGTAGGGGCAAAAGGCTGCAGCCTCGTCTTACACCCTTCTTAGTACGAGCACTTCGATCTTGAACGTCCACTTTTATTATTCCCACTTGGTTGTTGTACATATTGTATATGACCCGTCTCTCCCTATAGCTTACCCCTACTTTTTTCTGAATCTCGAACAGCTTGCACCATTTTATATTGTCGAACGCTTTTTCCAGGTCGACAAATCCTATGAAAGTGTCTTGATTTTTCTTTAGCCTTGCTTCCATTATTAGCCGTAACGTCAGAATTGCCTCTCTCGTCCCTTTACTTTTCCTAAAGCCAAACTGATCGTCACCTAGCGCATTCTCAATTTTCTTTTCCATTCTTCTGTATATAAATTTTGTGAGCAGCTTCGATGCATGAGCTGTTAAGCTGATTTTGCGATAATTCTCACACTTGTCAGCTCTTGCTGTCTTCGGAATTGTGTGGATGATGCTTTTCCGAAAGTCAGATGGTATGTCGCCAGACTCATATATTCTACACACCAACGTGAATAGTCGTTTTGTTGCCACTTCCCCCAATGATTTTAGACATTCTGATGGAATGTTATCTATCCCTTCTGCCTTATTTGACCGTATATCCTCCAAAGCTCTTTTAAATTCCGATTCTAATACTAGATCCCCTATCTGTTCTAAATCGACTCCTGTTTCTTCTTCTATCACATCAGACAAATCTTCACCCTCATAGAGGCTTTCAATGTATTCTTTCCACCTATCTGCTCTCTCCTCTGCATTTAACAGTGGAATTCCCGTTGCACTCTTAATGTTACCACCGTTGCTTTTAATGGCACAAAAGGTTGTTTTGACTTTCCTGTATGCTGAGTCTGTCCTTCCGACAATCATATCTTTTTCGATGTCTTCACATTTTTCCTGCAGCTATTTCGTCTTAGCTTCCCTGCACTTCCTATTTATTTCATTCCTCAGCGACTTGTATTTCTGTATTCCTGATTTTCCCGGAACATGTTTGTACTTTCTCCTTTCATCAATCAACTGAAGTATTTCTTCTGTTACCCATGGTTTCTTCGCAGCTACCTTCTTTGTACCTATGTTTTCCTTCCCAACTTCTGTGATGGCCCTTTTTAGAGATGTCCATTCCTCTTCAACTGTACTGCCTACTGCGCTATTCCTTATTGCTGCATCTATAGCGTTAGAGAGCTTCAAACGTATCTCGTCATTTCTTAGTACTTCCGTATCCCACTTCTTTGCGTATTGATTCTTGCTGACTAATGTCCTTAACTTCAGCCTACTCTTAATCACTACTATATTGTGATCTGAGTCTATATCTGCTCCTGGGTACGCCTTACAATCCAGTATCTGATTTCGGAATATCTGTCTGACCATGATGTAATCTAATTGAAATCTTCCCGTATCTCCCGGACTTTTCCAAGTATACCTCCTCCTCTTGTGATTCTTGGACAGGGTATTCGCTATTACTAGCTGAAATTTGTTACAGAACTCAATTAGTCTTTCTCCTCTTTCATTCCTTGTCCCAAGTCCATATTCTCCTGTAACCAATTCTTCTACTCCTTCCCCCACAACTGCATTCCATTCGCCCATGACTATTAGATTTTCGTCCCCCTTTACATACCGCATTACCCTTTCAATATCCTCATACATTTTCTCTATCTGTTCATCTTCAGCTTGCGACGTCGGCATGTATACCTGAACTATCGTTGTCGGTGTTGGTCTGCTGTCGATTCTGATTAGAACAACCCGGTCACTGAACTGTTCACAGTAACACACCCTCTGCCCTACCTTCCTATTCGTAACGAATCCTGCACCTGTTATACCATTTTCTGCTGCTATTGATATTACCCGATACTCATCTGACCAGAAATCCTTGTCTTCCTTCCACTTCACTTCACTGACCCCTACTATATCTAGATTGAGCCTTTGCATTTCCCTTTTCAGATTTTCTAGTTTCCCTATCACGTTCAAGCTTCTGACATTCCACGCCCCGACTTGTAGAACGTTATCCTTTCGTTGATTATTCAATCTTTTTCTCATGGTAACCTCCCCCTTGGCAGTCCCCTCCCGGAGATCCGAATGGGGGACTATTCCGGAATCTTTTGCCAATGGAGAGATCATCATGACACTTCTTCAGTTACAGGCCATGTGTCCTGTGGATACATGTTACGTGTCTTTAATGCAGTGGTTACCATTGCCTTCTGCATCCTCATGTCGTTGATCATTGCTGATTCTTCCGCCATTAGGGGCAATTTCCCACCCCTAGGTGGACTGATGACCATAGATGTTGAGTCCCATAGTGCTCAGAGCCATTTGAACCATTTGAACCACCCCTAGGACAAGAGAGTGCCCTGAACTCTATCCGCTCCTCCGCCCTCTTTGACAAGGCCGTTGGCAGAATGAGGCTGACTTCTTATGCGTCGAGATATATATAATCTGAAATTTACTTCTGCTTATTCGTTAATAAATAAAATATACTCGGTTAAAATGTGATGTACACTGATAGACTGCCACAGGCGCCACGAACAGGGGCAGGGTTTCTTTCTTCATAGTATATATTCATGCGTTGACGTCCCGTGACTTTACTCTTTCGGAGTGACTACGAGGAGCGACACAGCTGTATGCTCCTCCCATATCTACATGACAGACTGAAAACATGAAGATGACAGACAGACAGAAAATGGAGTACTATATCAAAACGTGTTCAGTGTACATCTACAGCTATATCTACTGGCTTATATCTTCAGATTCTCACATTCCCTGGTGCGAAGGAGAATGATACATGTTTCTTTGACGACACATCTGCATCTGCCACATGAATCACCATTGGAAAGGGTTTAGTAGAAACCAAGGGATTGGCTACTTTTCGTTGAACACTGTTCGCTATGGCCGGAGAACATATCACAAGGTCAATAGCAGCGAATGATCTTGAGGTAGACCTGAAGTCCTCTGTACCGTGTATGTGGTGACAATCGAATGGTCTAAAAGTCTCTACAGGTGCAAGTAATTCTTGTCCTGTGGCACAATGAGCGTTTTAAAATCCCACACATAGAAAAAGTGATTGTATGAGCTGCTTAACATATTGTTCATTTTTGATTCAGATGCACCGATACAGCAACTGTTTAGTAGGTGGTCGAGAGAATGACAGACAAAATTAGTGGTACGTATTGTTCATCTACATCTACATCTACATTGATACTCCGCAAGCCACCCAACGGTGTGTGGCGGAGGGCACTTTACGTGCCACTGCCATTACCTCCCTTTCCTGTTCCAGTCGCGTATGGTTCGCGGGAAGAACGACTGTCTGAAAGCCTCCGTGCGCGCTCTAATCTCTCTAATTTTACATTCGTGATCTCCTCGGGAGGTGTAAGTAGGGGGAAGCAATATATTCGATACCTCATCCAGAAGCGCACGCTCTCGAAACGTGGCGAGCAAGCTACATCGCGATGCAGAGCGCCTCTCTTGCAGAGTCTGCCACTTGAGTTTATTAAACATCTCCGTAACGCTATCACGGTTACCAAATAACCCTGTGACGAAACGCGCCGCTCTTCTTTGGATCTTCTCTATCTCCTCCGTCAGACCGATCACAAAAATAACCACTCTTTCTTTGTGATTTGTGTAATACAGTGTACTAGTTGTAACAAGATTTTAATTTGGCCCGGTTTCGACACTGGCTTTGGGTGCCTTCATCAGAAAGTCCAAAGAAAGATCTAAAAAGACTACAATAATGTTCACACATGCAAAAACTAAGAATAGATAATTATTATACTGAACAGATTTATGATAAGACTATACTCGCATGTAGTAACACATGAATAGGTTGAAAAGCAAAATGCTTTAGTCATATAACATGCTTCGTAAGGAGATAACTTTTAAACCACATGAAATTACAGACACTGGAACTGACATGAAGTTGGTAATTGTCATTAAAATTATAGTTAGGTGCCACTGCACATTAGACGCCGCAAATTGCTGTAAGAACAATCAGGTACTGGTGGTGGCATCAGACTAAGAGGCTCACAGGTGGAAGCGGCTCCTACGTGGACACGAAACAAGTCAAGCCATCCATTAGAAATGGAAGAAACAAGCTGCTTAAATTACAAAAATATTTTAAATAGCATGTATGTGTCCATCTACAAGTCCATAGCCAGTATTATGCAAACTGAAATTTATACAGGACAGTGCGTTAGCGATAATTCTATACAGTTTGCGTGCAAAAGATTGTAATAAATGAAAAGGAAGGAGGAAGATGATATGGTAGATCAGGAAATTTCTGATTCTTCAATGATATTAAGTCTGAAGTCTTTCTTCTCTGTGGGAAAATTCTTTAGGCTTATGGTATACAATTAATAAATAAACAGCGAAGGGAGAGTTACACTAATTTGTAATTTTCTTCACCGGTAGACATTCTTTATTCCAACAGCAACTGCTCGTCCTGTTTTTCAACTGGACATGTCCCACAGATAATTTTATAGACACCTCAGTGTCAAATTAACAATTTGTACAGAAACCAGATGGCAGTTATAAGAGTCGAGGGACATGAAAGGGAAGCAGTGGTTGGGAAGGGAGTGAGACAGGGTTGTAGCCTCTCCCCAATATTATTCAATCTGTATATTGAGCAAGCAGTAAAGGAAACAAATGAAAATTTCGGAGTAGATATTAAAATCCATGGAGAAGAAATAAAAACTTTGAGGTTCGCCGATGACACTGTAATACTGTCAGAGACGGCAAAGGACTTGGAAGAGCAGTTGAACGGAAGGGACATTGTCTTGAAAGGAGGATATAAGATGAACATCAACAAAAGCAAAACAAGGATAATGGAATGTAGTCGAATTAAGTCAGGTGATGCTGAGGGAATTAGATTAGGAAATGAGACACTTAAAGTAGTAAAGGAGTTTTGCTATTTGGGGAGCAATATAACTGATGATGGTCGAAGTAGAGAGAATATCAAATGTAGACTGGCAATGGCAAGGAAAGCGTTCCTGAAGAAGAGAAATTTGTTAACATCGAGTATAGATTTAAGTGTCGGGATGTCGTTTCTGAAAGTATTTGTATGGAGTGTAGCCATGTATGGAAGTGAAACGTGGACGATACATAGTTTGGAGAGAATAGAAGCTTTCGAAATGTGGTGCTACAGAAGAATGCTGAAGATTAGATGGGTAGATCACATAACTACTGAGGAGGTATTGAATAGAATTGGGGAGAAGAGGAGTTTGTGGCACAACTTGACGAGATGAAGGGACCGGTTGGTAGGACATGTTCCGAGGCATCAAGGGACCACAAATATAGCATTGGAGGGCAGCGTGGAGGGTAAAAATCGTAGAAGGAGACCAAGAGATGAATACACTAAGCAGATTCAGAAGGATGTGGGTTGCAGTAGCCACTGGGAGATGAAGAAACTTGCACAGGATAGGGTAGCATGGAGAGCTGCATCAAACCAGTCTCAGGACTGAAGACCACAACAACAACACCTCAGTGCTATTATATCTGAGTACTGCTTCCTCAAAGATATGTTCGGTATAGTAAGCTCTATTCTTGGTGTTTGTATATGTGAACATTATTGTAATCCTTTACGCAACTATTTGGATTTTCTTATGAAGACATGCAAGATCGGTGTAGAAAAAGTTAAAGTAAAATATATTTGAAAACCGGTTAGCAGTAATATACAAATCGTATTCTTGTACGGTTGCTGTCTCATAAAGATATTTAAAATTGTAAACTCTTCCTTTAGTTGTCTCCCTATGCAAGTCGTCCATTTTGTGGAGAAAGCAACTACCTAGTTCAGTGGTAACAGACGATTTTAATTCAACCTGAATATGCAACAAAGTGGGTTCCTGTCTGAAAACGTTCCACGTAGACAGTGCGATTTCGGTCGTCGGGTCGAGCTGGTGATTAAATTTTTGTGCACGGTATTTCGACGTCTGCTCCAGCCAACTTATGTTAGTGCTCCGATAAGTGTGGATATTCTCGCAGTGTCGCTATTTTGTGAACAGACGCATTCAGAGGAACGTACGAATAGTCATAGTCTCATCCATCAGACGACATCAAGTTCGTAATGTCTGAAGGTTTTGTAACACGTCTTTTAGGATCTGCGATTCCGAGTGAGAATAATGCCAGGCTGTGTCAGAATGCAAGAAAAATCTCACTTACAAAAGCCTCATATAAAATTACTCTGCGGGCTGATGGTTACTGTCGAAGCTTACTAACACCATGTAAAATCAGTAATGAGCTTCTGTCCTTCGAGCCAGTGAAGAAGAAAGTAATCGAAGGTCACCCACCTCTATAATTCCCGGATGTGTGTGCGGGCAAGCCCATGGTGCAAAAACAGTGCAATCAGGTCATAAAGGGAATGGGAAAAAATTTTTCTGCAGCGGCAGTCGTTTTATGGCGCGTTGACAAATTCGTCGCAGTTTACAATTCCATAAATTCCGAAATTGAGAGCTTTTTCGAGATCGATGCGGATGTTTTATGGACGGGGAAACATAAAGGCGTGCCAAGCCGCGGCAGTTAGGGCGAGAGAGCGGGAGCAACCATAGCTCACAGCTGACTCGCCTGCAGCCGAGTGCCGCCCCAGGGGGCGTCGTGGGCGGCGTCGGAGCCGGCGTCTACGGCCTCCAAGACGCCGCCCGCCACGTGCCGGCGTCCGAGTAGCACTTAACGCGCACCCCACCAGATCTCTAGCGTTCCTCTCTTCTGCTGCTTCACGGCCGATACGCAATCTTAAGGTCAGGCTTCGCTGAACACAATGCTGCTGCAACCTTCTTATGAAGCGAAATACAATGACACTTTTGAAGAAAGAGTAAGCGGGAATATCTGACAAAAGTTTGCATGAACTATGGCAAGGCGTAGGAGCTTAACTAAGCACAAGGGACAAAAGACTTGTCACCCCCAGCGAACATGACGCTAATACTTCGTAACACCGGCTCTAGATTTTTTTTTTTTTTTTAGTCACCACTCATCTGAATGATGCGGCCCGCCACGAATTCCTCTCCTGTGCCATCCGAGTAGCACTCACAATCTACGTCCTCAATTATTTACTGGATGTACTCCTTCCTCTACAAATGGCTGGTTCAAATGGCTCTGAGCACTATGGGACTTAGCATCTGTGGTCATCAGTCGCCTAGAACTTAGAACTACTTAAACCTAACTAACCTAAGGACATCACACACATCCATGCCCGAGGCAGGATTCGAACCTGCGACCGTACCAGTCGCGCGGTTCCGGACTGCGCGCCTAGAACCGCTAGACCACCGCGGCCGGCCTTCCTCTACAGTTTTTACCCTCTTCAGCTCCCTCAAGTATCGTGGAAGTTATTGCCCGACGTCTTAACAGATGTTCTGTCATCCTGTTCCTTCTTCTTGTCAATATTTTCCATATTTTCCTTTCCTCCTCGATTCCCCGGATAACCTCCTCATTCCTTACCTACCAACCTAAGTAGTTTTCAACTTTCTTCTGTAGCACCACATCACAAGTGCTTCGATTCTCTTCTGTTCCGGTTTGCTCACAGTCCATGTATCACTGCCATACCTTGTGCTCACATGCACGCTGTCTTTAATTTATTACTCAGATTAAGGAATATGTTAGATCGTAATACATTTCTCTTGACTAGGAATTTTCTTTATGATGGTGATGGTCTGCTTTTTATGTTCTGCTTACTGCATCCATCATCAGCTATTTTGCCGCCTGGGTATGAGAATTCTTTAACTTCATTTACTCTTTGCTCACCTATTCTGGTATTGAGTATCTCGCTGTTCTTATTTGTGCTACCTCTTATTACTTTCTCCCTTATTCGACTTACTGTGCTGCAGTCTGCTCATCAAACTGTTCGTTCCATTCAACAGATTCCGTAATTCTTCTTTACTTTCACCAAGGACAGCAACATCATCAGCGAGTCTTGTCATCAATACCCTTTCACTTTGAATTTCTGTCCCACTCTTCAACTTTTCTTTTATTTCTGTCATTGATTCTTCGAGATCGAGATTGAACAGAAGGTGCGAAAGACTACTTCCCTGTGTTACAGCCTCTTTAATCCGAGCACTTCGTTCTTGGTCTTTTAGTCTTGTTGTTTCCTCTTGGTTCTTGTACATACTGTATATTACCCGTCTTTCCCTGTAGCTTTCACCCATTTTCCTCAAAATTTTGTACATCTTGCATGATTTGACACTGTCGGATGCTTTCTCCAGATCGACAGATCCTACCAACGTCTCTTGATTTTTCTTTAGTCTTAGACTGGATAAGTGCAATGTCAGAAATGCCCCTCTGGTGTCTTTACCTTTCCTAAAGCCTAACTGATCGTCGTCTAATATACCCTCAATTTTCTTTTCCATTCTTTTATATATTATTCTTGTCAGCAAATTGGGTGCATGAGCTGTTAAGCTAATTGTGCAATAATTCTCACACATGTCGGCCCTAGCAATCTGCGGTTGTGTGGATGATTTTTTTCTCCAGCTAGATTTGATAAAGGCCTCAATTTCCACTAGGAAGAGACTGTGTAAGTTTCTTCAGCTACCATTTACTTATCTATTTGCGTTTTCTTTTAGTGTTACTCACCCGTGGTCTAAGGAGAAAAGTAAGTTGTGTTTGATTAGTAATCAAAACGTCGTCGATCCCGGGTTAAATTCTGAATAAAAATGATAATCAATGGAGGCCGAAGATTTCCGGCATAACAAGATAGTCTCAATCTACCACAGGAGGCAGAGGTTCAGAGCCCTCTAAAATTTTGGGGTGTAAAACGTCCCCTCAAAGGCGGGAGATCAGCACTGATCAACGGCATGAGGATGCAGAAGGCAGTGGAAACCATTGGCATTAAAGACACATATGTGGTCCAATACGAATGTGTGCTGTAATTGAGAAAGTGTCACGATGATCTCTGCATTGGCAAAAGATTCCAGACTAGTCTCCCATTCTGATCTTTTGGAAGGGGTGCCAGGTGGGTAGTGACCAAGAGAAAAAGATTAAATAACCAACGAAACGTTCTATGAGCAGAGGCGTGGAATGTAAGAAGCTTGAACGTAGTAGGGAAGCTAGAAAATCTGGAAAGGTAAATGCAAAGGCGCAATCTAGATATAGTGGCTATCAGTTAACAGAAATGGAAAGAAGACAAGCATATCAGATGAGATTAGTAAAGGCACCAGACAATGGCATAACAGGTGTAAGTTTCTCTATGAGTGGGAAAGTAGGGCAGAAAATGAGTTTCTGTGATTCGTTCAGTAATAAGTTTGTTCTCATCAGAGTCGGCAGCGAACCAATACCAACAACGATGGTTCCGGTATGCATGCCAATATCGCAAGCAGAAGATGAGGAAATAAAAAATGTATATGAGAATACCGAACAGTTAATTCAGTGCGCAAAGGGAAACGAAAATCCAATAGCTATGGACGACTGGAATGAGGTTGTAGGGGAAGGAGAAGAAGAAAAGATTACGGGAGATTATGGGCTTGGTGCTAGGAATGAGAGTGGAAAATACTAGAGTTCTGCAATACATTTGAGCTAGTGAATCACGAGAGGAACAAGTATACTTGGAATAGAACGAGAGATAAGGGAAGGCTGCAGTTAGATTACAGCATCGTCAGACAGAGAATCCGAAATCAGATATTGTTGAGTAAGGTGTACCCAGGAGCAGATTTACAGACCTAGAATCAGATCAAAATTTAGTATTGTTGGAGACTAGGCTGAAATGATAGAGAGTAGTGAAGAAGAAACTATGTGCGAAAAAATGAGTTACAGGAGCAATAAGGAATGAAGATATACGCTTCAGGTTATCTGGGGCTATAGATGCTGCAATGATTGATAGTTCAATAGACAGTTATGTTGAAGAGGAACAAACATAATTAAAAAAGGACAATCATAGAAATTGACGAGAAAAACGAATGTTCAAAGAAGATAACTGCAAAGAAGCCATGGATGGAAGAAAGAAGTACAAAAATTTTCAGGAAAATACCGAAATACAGAAATACAAGTTAAGTTGTAATGAAAAAATTTGGAAGTGCAGGGAAGCTAAGGCGAAATGGTTGCATGAAAAATTGGAAGGACTGATTCAGCGTACAGAAAAGTCAAAGCAACATTCGGTGAAATGAAAGGCAAAGGAAGTAACGTTAAGGGTGCAATGGGAATACCGCTCTTAAATCGAATTCCACTCTTAAATGCAGGGGAGAGAGCGGAAGAGTCGAAAGAGAACAGAGGACTTGTCTGATGACGTGATAGAACAAACGCGAGTCGACAGGGAAGAGATAATGGTTACATTGCTAGAATCAGAATTTAAAAGAGCTTTGGAGAACTTTAGATAAAGCAAGGCAGAAGGGGACAGGTAACATTCCATCAGAATTTGTAAATCCATTGCGGGTAGTACGGGTAGTACCAACAAAACGGCTATTCACGTCGGTCTGCAGAACGTGTGATACTGGGGATATAGCACAATGGTTCTAACGATAACTAGGGCACATCGGCTGCTGATGTGGAATGCTGATCCCCAACTGAGGATACAAAAATTAATTTTCACCACGTTAATGAAAACAGCACTGGTAACAACACAATGATTAATTAGTATTTGCAAATGGCGGTGATCTACACCGATTATTCTATTGTATAAAAGCAATGAGAATATTTCAAGAAAATTTTAAAAGAAAAACGGCCTTAAGGCACCAACTTTAAATTAATAAAAGAATTACTTTACACAAATATAACTTAAACATAACAGCAGATCTGAGCTCGCTAGTTGTAAATATGAAAAATAAAAATTTCTTAAGGCTATTAAGTTTCAAAATACTCAAATAGCAAGATCTCATAAATACGTGAATTAGCTATTACGGAAAACATTCGGCAATATGATGTTATGATAGCCTGAAAGATCTACACAGCAATCAGCACATTCTCGATGCTTGACGTTCACATCGACCGCGCATCTGAATCCCGTGCTCGAGAGCTCAAGTGACAACAACAGGCAGGAGGGCTTGCGCACACCAATAACGGCTTCTAGAACACACAAACCGAGTATTAATGCACAGTTTACTAAAATACCAAAACCAACAGCCAAGCACTGAGTAGCGCCAAATACAGGAAGAGATGTTAAACGTTATACTGTGACAATCGCAGTTACTTATTAAAGCAGTATTTCATTTAACAATCTCCAATGACGTGAAATTTCACTTGATAAATTTATAAACCACAACTAGCTCAACGTGATAATGACCAGACAATCTGCACACAACCTTAAATACCAAAGTACCGTTTGACGGCACAAAATTGTAACTATGATAGTTGACAACAAGAAGTTTGCAATTCCAATTTAAATTTTCGACTGAAGCTTTAGGCAAAGAGTAAACTTTGATTCAAAAAATTCACCACTTATATTAACAATAACAAATAAAAAAGGAGTCGCCGAATATCGGTCACACTTGTAATGCAAAGGAACCACGTTACAGTGCAGTTAGATGGACCTGCAGTGTCAAGTATCCCCGACCCACGTCCAAGTGATTTAAGGAATGACTAACGAAAACCAAAGTGGCTACACGGAACAATCGCATCCAAAGGTTCCACCACAAAGTGGCTCACCGTTTAAAGTTTGTCCAGGTGTTCGCCGTTAACCGTTAACATGCGCTCTCCTCAGGATCCCATATAGACACGACACTTAAACAGAGAATATGTTGAAAGGTGACTGCTTCCGCACTCCAGTTTCGCTCGCGCCAGACCCAAGTGCCGGAATGTCAACATCATGCGTCCTCGCAGTACACCAAGAGCCGACTGACCACTCGCGATCCTCCGTGCTCTGTCTTCCCTCTGTCACCGCCGCCGACCGAGTCTCCGCCACTGCCCGACCGAGTCTCCTCGCGAGCCGCGGCCGTTCTAAATAGAGGGCGCTAGCCAACCAAGACGCTGCAAAGCACGTAAATTGGACAGAGAAGCTATCCTGACGAGAGCACCGCAGGGAGTTACGGATCACATTCCAAGAAATATCACCCACACAGGTTCGCCGATTCCAAGAGCCGGCAAGTGCGATAATTATCGCACAGTCAGCTTAGCAGCTGATGATTCCAAGTTGCTGACAAGAATGATACACTGAAGAAAAGAAAATTGAGGATCTGTTTGACGACAATCAACTTGGTCTTAGGAATGGTAAAGGCACCAGAGAGGCAGTTATGATATTGCTGTTGATAATGGAAGCAATACTAAAGAACGATAAAGGATTTGTCGAACTGCAGAAACCGTTCCACAAAGTCAGTTGATGCCAGATGTTCCAAATACTGCGAAAAATAGGGGTTCGTTACAGGGAAAGGTGGGTAATATACAATATGTACAAGAACCAAGAGGAACAATACGAGTGGGAGATCGTGATCGATTAAAATGGGTATAGAACTCGGAGGTAATCTTTCGTTTCCACTGTTCAGTCTACATATCGAAGAAGAAATGGGGGAAGTAAAAGGAAGGTTCCAGAGTGAAAGGATACGAATGATGAAATCCGCTGATTGGATTGCTATCCTCAGTGAAAGTGAAGGAGAGTTACAGGATCTGTTGAATGGAATGAACAGTCTAATCAGTACGGAGTGTGGGTTAAGAGTAAATCGAAGAATGGCGAAAGTAATAAGAAATGGTTGAAATGAGAACAGCGGTAAACTTAATATCAAAATTGGTGATCAAAAAGTAGACGAAGTGAACAAATGCTGCTACCTAGGCAACAAAGTAAACTATGGCGGACGGAGCCAGGGGAACATAAAAAGCATACTAGCACTGGTAAAAAGAGCATTCTTGGTGAAAAGGAATCTACTAGTATCAAACATAGGCCTTCATTTGAGGAAGAAATTTCTGAGAATATAAGTTTGGAGCATCACGTTGTACAGTAGTGTAACATGGACTATGGGGAAACTGGAACAGGAGAGAATCTAAATCATCTGAATTGTGGTGATACAGAAGAATTTTGAAAATCAGGTAGACTGATAAGGGAATTAATGAAGAGGTTCTCCGCAGAACTGGCGAGGAAAGAAGTTCATGGAAAACACTAACAAGGACAAGGGACAGGGCCGGCCGGAGTGGCCGAGCGGTTCTAGGCGCTACAGTCTGGAACCGAAGATGTGTGTGATGTCCTTAGGTTAGTTAGGATTAAGTAGTTCTAAGTTCTAGGGGACTGATGACCTCAGATGTTAAGTCCCATAGTGCTCAGAGCCATTTGAACCAACAAGGGACAGGATAAATGGTTCAAATGGCTCTGAGCACTATGACCCTTAACTTCTGAGGTCATCAATCCCCTCGAACATAGAGATACTCAAACCTAACTAACCTAAGGACATCACACACATCCATGCCCCAGGTAGGATTCGAACCTACGACCGAAGCGGACGCGCGGGGGGCAGGATAGTAGGACAACTGTTACAGCGGAGAGTAAAAACAAACTGTAGAGGAAGACAAGGATTGGAATGCATACAGCAATTAACTGAGGGCGTAGGCTGCAATTACTACTCTAAAATGAAGGGTTGAATCAGTAGAGGAATTCGTGGGGGAACACATCAAACTAATCAGAAGACTGATAACACAAAAAGAATGTAAATACAGGAACATATCACATGCTGCACGTGAATCAGTGTATACGAATATATCGTATAATATTCTAAAATAATTTCAAATTTGTCAGTATAGCTCAACATTGTGTTTTTTATGGGGAAATACCAGATACAGTATGTATTTAATAAAAGTGAGAATAATATTAAAATTTATACGGAAACAGTTTAAAAAGTTAGGAACTGTGTTGCAGAGTAGAATGTGTTTTGGAAATAACTGTTAAAATTTTTTTGATTATTGCGGCGTTTCCGAGTTAATCTGCATTAACGTTAGCCAGTCAGGCCGTTGGCCCGCAAAGGCGAGCAGCGCACCAGAAGCGGTATCGCAAAATGTGTTCTTCTTTTCGTTTCCTAAAATCCAACATGAGAATGACATAGATATCGGACATGGAATGGCAGTAAAGATCAAATCCGATCCAAAGGCTGAGCAGTTACGTGCACTATCGTCTGCGCTATCAGAACAACTGACACTAATTGTATCTGATGATCGATTGCTTTTGCGCACACAAAGACCTAATCAGCTAACGTCATTACTTATTACCTCGGCAACAAACTGCTTGTGACACAGCTCCTCATCACTTACTGTGTTATACGTATAATGACACACTCCCAGACGATGTGGAATGAGAGGCCGATTTCTCTACATCCACAAGTGTCTGTGTAGTGTAGGCTGCATTTTCAGTAAGTAGCTGGGGTACGGTCCATGCTCCGACAAGCAGCGTATAGCTCTAACCATTGCCCGGAAGTAAATATGGCATTATTGAGTAGAAAGTAACTGGTAGGTTCTCCTCTCCGTTTCTGCCCTGTCCCACATTAATTGCTGTTCCTACCAAAGTATGTCTTTATGTTCTTAATCGATGTGACTCTTCATGTCCAGATTGTCCTTCACCTTATCACATTCACCCTATTGAGCTAATATTATGTACCTCTCAAATGGCTACCTCCAGTTGTAGTAATCCTGGTATCATCAGGAGCATCTTATTTGGAGTTATTGTACACGCTCCTGTCACGCACAAGAGTATGTGTCTCCATGCCCGCCCAAAGAACTCGTCCTTTCTGGCTCAATAAACCTGTCAACTCGACCAGTAGCCCACATTAATCTCGATCGAAAGCTTGCTGCGTCCTGTGCCAGATAGAGGCAAGAGTAAAGGATCACAGTTCTGTTAGTCTGCGGCAGTGCGATTCCACAGCGAGTAATGCTATCTCATGAGGAAATGTGTAATGTGCCTATCATTTCGCACCTTACATACTTTGCCGTGAGCTACAACCACAATTAGATATCATTTGATAGGTTGTACATCGTATATATGAATATTTAAAGGGGACGGACATTGTCACATATGCCTTTTAAGTAATTACAAACGCTTATTGCATGAAAGGTGACGGAGTGTCTTTATTATCATACTAGTAGAGGTTGGACCGACAGTGGAAATGAAATGGCAGGCGGATCTCAAGCCCTGGGTGGAAGGCCCACTCAAGTGTGTTGGTTCTGCTTAAACACAGGAAGTAGCAAGACGGACGTTGTGACACCTGAGCGCTGGGGCACAATAGAGTCGTGACCGGCTGGTTTGTAGCCGGACAGGAAGGATTATACTTCGGAAATTACGAAAATCTTGGACGCAGCTGAGAGGAACAAGGAAGCGTCACCTCGGAAATCACCCAAGCTGCGTTATTTCCAAGGATTTTTACTCAGAAGCGTACCATTGTACGAGTATAGGATTTTCCTCACAAACTTTCTGCGCTGGACGACAAAAGACTAAAATACGGTTGGTCGGCGTTCGGAAGAATCTGTAGAGAGGGAGAATAGTCCGTGGCTTCGGGAATATGATTCGTTTTCGGAATGACGAGGGTGGGAAGCTGAGCCTTGCAGGGAGGGCAGCAGTGGAGACACGGGGTCCTTCAGTTGTGAGTGCCCGTGTGTGGTAGTCGCTCAATAACAGCTTTGTTGGTACAGACGGACTGTCTGTCTTTGCTCTCAGCAGAGTATATAGTTAGAACAGTTAGGCACTGTACTGTTACAAACCTATACGATTCTGGACCTCACCTCCGGGTTGGAAGTTGTCGTTGAGTACACAGCGTTTAGTAATTGAGAGCACTTCCTCTGTCAATACTTACGTTGACACGTTATCCGAACACCGTCCTTGTGGTTGGGAGTTCGCGTTTCTCGTCTGTAGAACAAAGAGAGGAGGACAGTATTGGAGTAATATAGTCAGAGGACCGCCTTCTGCCTTTCTAGTGTTTGAAAGGGTTTATTTGTGGCTGGAGTTCTGCCATCGTCGCAGACCAGTACGAGAACCATCACATTGACGCACCGGACGCATTACATACGGTGATATCGCAAATTACTTCGGCTTATTAGGGCTATAAAAGCTAGACAGCTGTGATCACGTTAGTTTATTTCCACTGAGGTTCCACCCCACCGTAGATCATCTTTGAAGGTAGTGTCTTCTAGTGTTTGGTACGTAGATAATGTCAGTCATTTCGCGTTATTGATATTACACCGTGCAGTCATAATAAGGGGCAGAGTTGGGAAATTGATTAGTAAATTTACTTAGGAAATGTAAACTTTGTAATATAAAGGTTTCCTTTTAGTCTACACTAAGTATATAAGCAGAAACAGTGTTTACTATTTAGTAGGTTTAGTTTCCTTCGTCATTCATTTATGTTTAGATTGTAATTTATAAAATTAAGAGAACCTAAGATCTGATTGAGGGAGTCGTCAGACAGGGCCAAATCTTCATTTAGCGTTTATTGTTTTCCGTTGCCCACATTCATTTTACAACCACCCCGAGTAGCATCTTGGAAATGAAAGTAAGGGATAGGAAGGATCACCTTTTGTGTGCATGTTTGTAAGTGAGGTCTCGTTCAGTGTAATGAGGAGGCTGTTGTGCCAGTCATTGGGGACACAGGGTGCAACATACTATGGATTGTGATGCACATCGGTTCATTCCAGCAACAGACAGGGAAGGCTGAAACTTTCAACGAAACTCGCAGTCTTTAGAATAATTTCCCCTAGATCTGGTCGTGGGCCTACGGTTCTGATCGGGCTAACACTTTGAACCAGAGACAAGAAGTGTACTGCAATTGCGCCATAGAGTTACAACGCTGTAAAGTTAATAACCCTGCGTTCCCCACAATAACTCAGGACTATAATAAACATAACAGAATGTTATCCAGGTGACTGTATGTAGTGTGCACATCATTCTGTTTAGCTTCGCAGACCCTCCATCCAGTCCAGAGGACGATGCTGTCAGCGTAAGACCCAAACAAATCTCTCCTAATACGAAACGATCAGAATTCCAATCCTCAACTCGTGAAACATTCGCAAAACTGTTCCAGAGTTTGAAACAGTCCTACAAAGCAGTGTAGCTCGTACTCGGTACAGAAAGCTGACTAAACCGGGAAATTGAGAGCAGTGGAAGTTTGTGGAAAATCTAAGTCTATATCGAAATGAAAGGTCAGTGGGAAAAGGAGATAGTGTATTTATTACAGTTCACCTATATAGTAGCTCCTTGACCTGATACAGAACTGTTTCACAATAACAACACCTAGTAGGCTAAGTAAATAAAAAATTATAGTTACTTATTCCACAACAGTTAGTTTATTATTGTGTCATTTTTCTTATAGTAACATTTTCTTCTGCAATGACACCGTGTTTTGACGAGTTTTTCCTCTAGCAGACTCACTAATGAAGAACTACGAGCACAATTTACAATATTGTTGTCAGTACATCGTTTAGAGAAAATAACAAAATTTCTTTTCTACCTCCAGTTCAAAAGGAGTACATTGAATTTGTACTGCGTTATCAAAAATCATATGTTATCGTTCAAATCTGGACATTATCATACTGAAAAATCGGACAAAAAACAAAAGGAATGGAATATTTCGGATGATGTGCCAGTGGAACGTTTTGAGAGACAGAAAGGAAAGATCCAAAGCGGAAGACACCATTTACAAATTATAATACGATATTCGTGCAGGTCACGAGAGTACTATTTTTGTATGTCCGAGTACTGAAATTTGCTATAATTATTTTACATTTCTAATTTCAGAAAACACGTGTAGTTAGTTGTTGTAAATTAGTTTGGATTATGCATCATTTATTTAAAATAAAATAGTTGATTATATCGTAACTACGGTGCCCACTGGAGTGTCAGAATCTGTCTGATGTGGCGTTTAATATTGCCTGTGGCAGAGCAGTCGAAGTTCGAGAGGAGAGTAATGTATTCATTAAACGTTTTGTATTATTGCAAAAGCGCCAATTAGCAACAGAACGCCATTGGTTAATTCCGTCGAAGGGTCATTTAGTTTGCAGGCTCATCAGTTAGTCAATGCGGCACATTGGCCTCACAAATAATTGCCGTTTTACATGGACACAGCCTCACAAAAGCTCGGATTCGCGTGAATACTCAAGCAGTCTTTTGCAATTAAATGAAGTTCAACTAGAAGTACATTTGTCAAGCGAACCTCCCACAAGAACGCGGCTTCGTGAAAGCGTCAGAGAGTTCTCTTCTATGGGTAAATACTGCTCTATGTGAAAAGATATTTCCGTTTTCAGTACCATACTGGTAGTGGGAGAGATTGCAAGAAACGTGTTCTCCTAAAAGGCAACTATTTCGTATTTCGATTGAAAACCTTACATTACGTGGTGTTTAAGTTCCACGAATCATGGTCATATTAACTATTAATCTGTTGCGTATGAAATGCATACTTATTTTTTGAAGTAGTAGGTATTTTAAAAAAAACTATGGCAGAGGACCTCCGAGTCAACAATAGGCTTTTTTCCTATGTTAAAAATATGGTTCGGATGGTTGCATCATACAAACAGCATTTTTGGTCAACATAATCTTAAAATATGTGCTACTCTTACGTAAATAAAGCTTAAAAATAATTAAATACAGGGATTTGGTCGACAGCGAAACCGGTCTATTATTGGCTGAATCTCTAGTGACGTCACACACTAGGAATAAGGCGAAGCTGTACACAAGTTACAGGAGTGTTAGCCAAAGTTACTAAGTTGTTCCGTACTTTTCCTGTAAATAGCATACCTGTTTGGAGACGGGAAACGTATTTACAAATTTTAAGTAATGATAGAAAGTATTTTTGTGAACGCTGATAGTGGAAACCTTCTGAGAGTTAATGATTTTATGCTCCACCCAATTAGAGCGGCGACGTGTGTGTGGACGGACATTCTTTTCTCTGCTCCCTGTAACATTAAACTCGCTCAAAACTAAACAGTTGTAGATTACTTTGCAAATTGGCCCATACCTTACATATAAATTGTCAATCATCAGTCATGAACTGTGAGCAAAAACACAGTAAAATTCTTGTCAAATCTTTGTCCCGATTTCTTCCAGTACAAGTCAATCAACAGAAAGAAGGGTGTCGTTTGACTCTGTGACTCAACGGATAAATCGCCTGATCACAAAACAGAAAATCGTACGTCCCAATCCTGGCAGCAAGGTAAGTTTTTTTAAAGTGTTACACGAAATGCAAAACTAGCATTAGCGAGAATTCATTGTGGCAATTATTTCGATGCTGGATGAAGTATACATAACTTCGCATTTATTTTAGTCAGAGAAATGGACCACTGAGCATAAATACACTAAATTTGTATAAAATCTCTTCACTTTTTTGCCAAGTATCGCTAGTGGTAAAGATATAACCACAACTCACAATACAATTTTTATGTGAAGGAAGACGATGTTTTCTATGCCGAGAGATATAAAGCAAGTACACCATCCATGGATGTAACACAACCATAAGGGCTGTGATGTTTGTGAGTGGAAACTAAAATCAGTGACTGAAGCAGACTTACAATTAATTCGTCTTTATGTAAGATGATGAAAAATGAAATAATAAGGATTATAGTTAGCCAGTACGAACATAAAAAGGAATTGTTTTCAATAACATAAAAAGTGTGTGGTCGCAGCAATTAAAAATTTCCTTGAAGGAGATCTGTGTGACAGAGACTGCAGATGTATGCGCATACAGAAGGAAAGGAAAACTCAACAATACTATGTTTCTCATCGGTTTGGTGAACTTTTTTGATTATTATTTTGTATCTATGCGAGAGGCCTGTTCAGTCGTCTGAAAATAAGATAAAATATTCCCATTGACCATATGTGACCCACCGACCTACGAATAGTTACTTATGAATCACCACAGAACACTACTATAGTAATGAACTAGCTAAGGATGCCTGTTGCATTGGGTGTAATGACAGTCAATTCTCCCAGTTTCCACTGCGAATTTAATTTCGGTGAATGACCCTGCCTTCCTTGCAACCGAGGGTAAGCACGTCCCGGAGGTAAATTAATGTTAACTTCAGAGTGCTAGACATATCTAGGTATGTTACGTAACTTGTGTATTCACATAGTCACATTTTGTCAGTACGGTGGAACGATTTTTCATGAGTAAAGATGTATTTGTACAAAGTGGTATTATACACCGTTCGTCACTCATTTTCCGAAACGTAAACTCCTAAACAAGACAGCACTATGAATGAGCTTTACGCCAGTAGGAGCATCTAGCTAACCAGTGACGTGATAGGTATCACATGACTCAAATGGAGCGTTTTAGGTGGCTTTCAAATTATTTGACTTTCGGACTCCTTTTCTACTAAAAATAGAATACTGAAATTCAGTAGGAAGGATAGCATATTATGAGCATAAAATCACGTAGTTAATCATTTAAAATGATTTCCCGAAAAGTCAAATGCCTTATTCCACTAATTGCGTACTGTTCTGTTTAACAGGTGATGTGTTGTTGTAGCAGAACTATTTTCCTATGAATAGCTAAACAAAAATGTGACTATATATTCATCACTAAGCTTTGTCATATTAAAGAGGTACTTACAACTTCTGGGTAACATTGCGTGTAACTACGACCGTATTGCTGAAATATAAATTTCACATATTTATCGTTATCTTTATGAACGAGTAAATAAAAATGAACAGATGTGAACATCCACATACATGCGTATTTTACGATCTTCTGCTTCGTAAAACAAGGTTATTGTACAATAAAAGTTTCAGAGTGCCATTGTGGCCCAGGATGACTGAGGGGTGGGAGGTGGGGGGTGAGGGTGGGGGTTGGGGGGTGAGAAGTATCTGGTTTTGCGTAGCTGTAGACTCTCAATCAAATGTAACAGAATTTTATTAAACAGTATGGGCAACACAATAAAAAAGAGATCGTGCTTGGAAAAGCACAGATCAGAAACTAGCGCTCAGTTTATCTCAAATGCTTGTTACCTCGTACAATACAATAGCCGCGCGGTATTAGCCGAGCGGTCTTAGGCGCTGCAGTCATGGACTGTGCGGCTGATCCCGGCGGAGGTTCGAGTCCTCCCTCGAGCATAGGTGTGTGTGTTTGTCCTTAGGATAATTTAGGTTAAGTAGTGTGTAAGCTTAGGGACTGATGACCTTAGCAGTTAAGTCCCATAAAATTTCACACACATTTCCACATTTTTTGAACAATACAATAATACTCTATAACATTTTTGCCGCCCAGATACAATCATTTTTATACATAGGTCACAAACAAACGTGCAAAATTAGTACGCTCAAACCTAAAACACAGTATCAAATATTTTTCCCTGTGAGAGCTGAAATTTACATTCAAGGGAAAACGAATAATCACATATAATAACAAGATGCTATCAAAAAGAGAACACAAGGATACCCAAACAAGGATTCTGTATCAAAACCGAATCGTAAAACGCACTCCTTAAGCAGGCAGCAAATTGACAATTCAAACAGACAGACACTAATTACAGTAATACATAAATCAAATCTACATCCCGTAGTAAGACACAAAGAAAAGCAAAATCACAACTTAGAACTAAAATACAATTCAGTCAGTTGCCAAATTCCAGGCCTAACAGTGTGTTTCACCACAAAAAGGATATAGTAAGACAAAGCACTGTTGTATAACTCGAGGACTGACAGAGCGTTACCGTGTTTGGTTACACTAGGGTACACACAAGCTAATGTATCTTTTAGTGTTTTAGAGATAACTGAATCAAATGTTATACATGTTGTAATTACGTTATTGGATATAATATGGACCTTTCTCAATTCCTTATGTTAAATAAATTGATCAGGACTTTGCGGGATACTCTCAGAAGACACTGCGTAAAGAACATTCTCTCAATGGTTACTTTACCAATCGCTTTCAGAAGGCTGTACGTTATTGTCAGTAATTACGGAAACAAATCTGTGTATCAATATTTTAGTATCAGTCTTAGAACTATCGCGACATATTTTTTAAATTTAGTGTATGATAAGTAATAATTCTTATTACAAAAAAATTTAAAGAAATTAGACAGTAAGTTGCACTAAGAAAAATTGTGTACCACAGTAAGTTGTGGTATAGTATGTACATAAGATGTAGCGAATTTCACCTTTTTATCTGAAATGTTTCAGCAGAAAATATTCCTTATAGAGTGAAAAATAAGAAACATTTCCTGCCGATATACAGCGGGAAATACAGAAAAAAGGTTTTATTAGCATTTACGCTACAAACAAGTACCTTAATGTTGCGCAGGATCATAAATTTGTTCTTATGATCTTCATGTGGCTCTTTTCCTCTAGTCTCATTCTTCTGGTGTGCCCTTTCTCAGAAGTAGTAATACACCCGTCACGAATCTTCTTCCTAGGTATTCAATGAAGCAACGTGCATCAAATCATAGTCTCATAAGGCTCCTGATTCTTCCAGTGTTACCATCACTGAACACCAGAGAATCATCGAATGAAGAAATTTTAACAATAGTAGATGTGCAAAATGTTGTCTTTTTGGGCGTTTTCTCTAAACGATGTCAGCAAAGCTTTCGTTCGGGTTTTGCAATCCACCATGTGCACATTTCTTAATCAATCGTAATTAATCGCATCATAAATGGGCTGACTGCTTTCTATACTCAACAGGTCTTTTCTGTCGGCATAAAAATATAAAAGGTCGCAAATAAGGACCTAACGGATTGTAAGACAACACAATTGTTGAAATAAGATTGGCTTTTACATCATTTCTAGCACGAATTAAACCCCGAAAATTGGAGACAGTGTTTTTAACATGCTACATAACAATCCAGTGGCAAAAAAGAAAAAAAAGTATTTAATTTTTTTTGCCAGTTTTACATACATGGAGACAATTGTTGAACTATATGAAATAAAATTGTCATAACTTCTGAACGGTTCAAACTGCACATTTGGCCGCGGGACATGATGGGAATTATTACGCGCATGTCCGTGGGGCTTCTTGTTGTCGGCCACTTGCACGTGGAACTGTCGTGGTACAGCGTGCCCGAGCATATCTCGTTTGTGAAGGCCTACTATGCGAGCAACGACACCCCAACTGCGGCTCAGACGAAGTTTGCGACCGAGTTGAAGCTTAACACAACCTGTCCAAGTGTGCTAACAATTAATAATTTGATTCACAAGTGTGAGAGAACGAGTAGTGCTCGTGATGACTGTGCTGGCAGCGTCATTCACCCAAAAAGGGTGAAACGCCTGAAAACACCGAGAAGACACTCGCTTTGTTTCAGACCAACCCCAGTAAATCGATCAGACGAGCTACACAACAGGTGGGAATCAATCGGGAGACACTGCGACAAATTGTTGTTGAAGGCTTTCAACTCTTCCCAAACAAAATTCAAACCCTTTACCCATTAAGCCCCAGAACAATGCCACAGCGGTTGTGTATTGCCAACACTATTGTCCACAGAATTGACGAACTGGACTTTCATGTGAATATGGTTTGGTTCAGCAAAGAAGCCCACTTTCATTTCGACGGGTTCCTCAGTAAGCAAGACTGGCGCATTTGGGGGACTGAGAATCCGTATTTCGCGATCGAAAAGTCTCTTCACACTCAACGGGTGATTGTGTGGTGTTCAGTGTCCAGTCAGGGAATAATCGGTGCAATATTAGTTGATGACACTGTGACTACCTAACGATAAGTGAAGGTTTTGAAACATGATTTCATCCACATTATCCAAAGTAACCCTGATTTCAACATGATGTGTTTCATGCAAGACGGAAGTCGACCCCATTGAAGCAGGAGAGTGTCTAATGTCCTGGAGGAGCACTTTGGGGACGGCATTTTGGGTCTGGGTTACCCAGAGCCATTGGCATGGTACTCGATTGGCCGCTGTATTCTCCGGATCGGTACACATGCGATTCCTTTTTGTGGGGCTGTATTAAAGACAAGGTGTACAGCAATAACCCCAAAATCTGAATACAGCCATTCAGAAGGTCATCAACATCTTCGATTTCCGACACTTCAGCGGGTCATTCAGGATTTCTCTATTCGTCTGCATCACATCATCGCCAATGTTGTCAAGAACATCGAACATGTCACAAACTAAATCCTAATATCGGTAGCGACGTTTACATGTTGAATAAAGTGTGTGCACGCCGTACTTTGTAACTTATTTACGTTTTTCTTTCCTATAGTTCAATAATTGTCACCCCGTACATGCCCCCTTACGTACTCCAGCAGAAGGTCAATAGTTTGCACTACAACACAGCTCGTGTCACCACACCAAGCTCCCTCCGCTTGTCGTAATGGAAACCACACTTCAGCTGAAGCTATTTCGCTCCCAGCTCAACCGTATCCCTGTTCACTGATAAGCTAGAACATTTTGACCACAGAGATACTATTGATGTAATTGCTGGCCGACCCTCATTATAGATGTCGGCAGAGTGCAAGTGTGTCTGAAAACACAATAACCAAACACTCCTAACGATGGCCCTCGCATGCGCCAACGTTAACACCACGACGTTGGCAATATGACCGTAATGGGCACCTGACCAGTGGCACTGGATATCGATGTAGTAGCATAGTGTTGCATGGTGTGATAAGTCTCCATACCATCTTCATCATACCGATGGAAGGGAGCGAATCCATCATCTTCGAGGGGAACAGCTCCTAGACACCTGTACTGCAGGAGGAAGAAAAACTGGTGGCGGTTCCATTGTGCTCTGGGGAACATTCGCGTGGGCATCCACCGGTCCAGTGTAGATCGCGCAAGACACTATGTCGGCTAAGGAATATCGTATACCGTTGCAGACTCTGTACTCCCTTTCGTGTTTCCTGACGGCAGTGGCATTTTTCTACAAGGCAATGTGTCATGTCACAATGCCACGAGTGTGATGGAGTTGTTGGAGGAAGGCATTGGCGAGTTCCAGTTGATGTGTGCCTCCTCCCCCCCCCCCCCCCCCTCTCCCCAAACTTACCAGATCTGAACCCTATCGAGCACCGAGCACATCTGGGATGTGATTTAATGTGGCGTCACAGCTCTTCGCCCCCGCCCCCGAAATTTACGGTGATTAGATGGCTTTTTTGTCCAGATGTGGTGCCAGTCCCATACAGCGACCCACCAAGGCCTCATTGTTTCCATTAAACGACACGTTGCTGCTGTTATTGGTTCCAAAGGTGGTCATGTGGAATATTAGGTAGATGGTCATAATGTTCTGACTGATCGGTGTGTGTACGAAGACAAACACTTTCTGCTGCTCCAATTAAGCCATTGTCTTGTTTTGACAGCAAGCCGCCCCATTGTCTTGCAGCTCTGCCATTTTTCCACCACCGTCTCCGGGTGGTCGGTCACGAACTCCAGCCTGGTGCATGTCTCCGCTTTTGCTGGTCGAGTCTACTCTCTCAGTTCGATGGCGACAGCGGCAGCTCGTCCCCTGCCGATAAGGAACTGAGCTGACATTGGTACTTCCTGGGGTCAGCCATCCCGATACCTAAACAATTTCGACCACGGCACCATGCACGGCCGTAATGACAAACAGAAGAGCTGTCAACTGTTATCCACAGTGGCCTGGGGCTGATACCAAGTTAAAGTTGCCGCTTTAGAAATAAGTAAAGTTATTAAAAGTACGAAAGATGAACCCTCATCAGTCTTTCGGAAACTTGAGGAAAAAAAAATCAAAACGTTGCTATAGAAATCTGACGATTGATTAGACACGTCCTACAGCCTATTATTATGAGGTTAGAGGTCAGACTATGCAGCTATGAAGTTAAACAAGATAATTTAAAAGTGACACAAGAGAACGACAAAGAAGAGCTACTCGCAAAAATAGATACCACTGTACCAAGCCCAGGTCTCGCAACCCACAGAACGACCCGGCAAACTTCTTGTCTTGTTTGGCGCAATTAGTGAACAGGTAGATGCATTAAAACTGAATAATGACGAACAAAACTAATAATTTTGTATGTTAACAAAGAGTGTGAAGGTCTGACAACGAATGC
Organism: Schistocerca serialis cubense; assembly: GCF_023864345.2. NCBI lineage: Eukaryota > Metazoa > Arthropoda > Insecta > Orthoptera > Acrididae > Schistocerca > Schistocerca serialis. Next base: position 272,984,618 of record NC_064642.1, read on the forward strand.
AAATTTGTCCAGAAACACAGGCAATGATTCTGACGCCACACCTCCTGTACAATTTGCAGACACAAGAGAGTATAAAGCACTTAAGAATTTTAATGAAAGTCAGGCTAAAGTCAATGAACAATAGAAAAGGCACATAAACAACATGGATAGTTGACAAGTATCAAATGCAAACTAAATAGTAATGACAACACCACTGACTTCACACTTCCAAACTTACACCTACGATCAGAAACTGGAGATGAATATATCTATTTGGGGCATCTTGGTGACTTTCCCAGCAAACAGTACTTTTTACTAAGACTTGATAGTGAGCTGCCCATCAGGCGCAGTACAGAACATTCGGGCTCTCGCCGAAATGACGATTTCGAATACGAGCAATTTCTCACTGTTCGTAAATTCAAAATTTTTCGAAACTTTAGCAACGACATCCACCCCCAAGCCTTGTATGATTAATTTTGTTTTCACTAGCATCAAATTGACCTTTAAGCCACGAACTATAATTCATATGTGGATATCTCCAAAGTTAGCCAGCTGTAAGGATCCGACTGGTGGCCAGAGATTGTCAAAGGAACTAGTTTTGAACATGCTTTTGTGTGTGTGTATTCGTCGCAAGCTACTCAGGATCGAGTAAAGGATAGTATAACAATGATGAAAATTTTAATCAACCCGAGTTTTAAAGCCCAGGAAGACATTTTGAGGAGATGTCACACTTGGAACCAATAGCTCACCGACCTGCACAGTCCGTCTGTGTTGATACACATATGCTTAACGAATTTGCCGTCACATTTTCGTCATGTAATATTAGCAGGAAGATGCAAGGACGAATGAAAGACTTCCGAGGTTTGCTACAAGAACCGAAATTAGACACTGAAAACCGTATCATCAGAAAACATGAGAAGAGACTCGTGACCGGCGACGTTCATCATGAACGCTCTCACAAAACTCATTATCACGGGGTCAATTGCAGACAATAAAACAGGCCTCATATGTATGATTCACTCTGCCAAGACCAAAAGAATTATTGTGATGGGAGGCATTTCCGCAGTGACGATCATGATCACAGTAATCGACAGAACAGGCGCTATGAAAACGAGCACGGGTACTATCACAGTAACAAGAACGACAGATGCCATGGATACAGTTCTGACAGGTCAAGCCCACAGAACTCCTGGCAGAACAGAAATTACAGAGAGAGTTTTCAAAATAGGCGACACTGTCAAAATAATAACAGACAACAACACAGTCAACACTGATAAAACTCAAGTAGCTCAAGTTCGACGCGACACATTGAGATAGCTGAACTGACGTGGCCTAACCCTGGCAACCATCAGTCGCGTGGAAATAACATGCAGCAATGACCCGCAACGCTGGCAGCTGATGACATTTTAGACAGGACTGTAATCATCAGTGTCAAAACATTGAAGTTCGTACGTCCTGAAGACATAAGAGATATTTTAGTACAGACATCAGATAACACACAGAATGCTATCGCGCATCCAGTGATCCATATTTCACTAGATAACATCACTTTGTCTGCAGTTCTTCACTCAGATAGTCGCGTATCAGTGATTAGCGGAATTGTATTCGACAGATGAACAAAGATGAGAGACTGTTCTGTATTACCGTAACGTAAAATCAAATTACAAGGTGCTATATCAGGCTGAAGTGTCGATGCACGACATTAAACTTGTTAGGATTTCACACATCAAGGCAATAAATTTGTGATGAGTTTCTTAATTGTACTGCTTTTGTCGACAGAAATAATGGTAAGCGTAGATTTTTTGAGTGAGCAGAAAGCAATTTTAAACTAAAATTATTCTGAGATTAGGTTAGAAGCTGAAGGCAAGTCATTTGTTATAAAATTTGAAGTTTGGATCTCATGGCGAGGAAGTGAATCACTTATACTTTCTGATAGACCACGTAACACATTTCCACCTGAGTTCCTTTATGATGGCAGATATTGTTTATTAACTTGTTCTTGGCGCTGATCAGAAAATAGATGTACATAGTGTGATTCAAGGGAAAATAGATAGAATAGAACATTGTACTGATACAGACAGGAGATACAATTCGACATTTTGCATTCACAATCAATTGTTTGTACCACTGTATAGGTACAGTACAGGTTTCAGATCAAAGACCACAACAAATTTTGTGATAACTCTTATGTCCAAAAGTGGTTCAAATGGCTCTGAGCACTATGGGACTCAACTGCTGTGGTCATAAGTCCCCTAAAACTTAGAACTACTTAAACCTAACTAACCTAAGGACATCACACACATCCATGCCCGAGGCAGGATTCGAACCTGCGACCGTAGCAGTCGCACGGTTCCGGAATGCGCGCCTAGAACCGCGAGACCACCGCGGCCGGCTAACTCTTATGTCATTCCTACATACTACAAAGAGTAAATGAAAGCTGAAATTCAGTTTATGCTACAGCGAGGCGTCATACAACAGTCAGTTCACAGAACAGATCATTCCACATAGGGGAGGAAAAAGTTGAATTAATCAGAGTCGTTTTAAATTCAAGACTAATTAACACTATTATCGTATATGACACAGACAGATCTCAAATCCTAGATGAATTACTTATAAGCAATGTCAAGTAAGCTGCACAGCAAAGGAAGAAGTCGCAACATGTTAAGAGAAATTATAAAAAGCTGTAAATTTGTCAGAAAGTTCGTGTGAAATCCTATCTGTTGGCACACAAGAATGAACATATAAGTCGTAAGTTTTTCTTGGTGTGTAATGGTCCTTTCAGAATTTGTCAAACAGCACATGACAACGGAGTAGAACTGGAAACGACGTATTAAAAACAGTAAGGGACTCCGCCACAGAACACAAATAAAGCCATTTGCAGAATAGTGATTTTTGTATTTTGCTCAGATATGATCATCTTGATCACTACTGGAAAAACACACACTTCTGGCATATTGTGTTTCTACGATGCTTTGTGATCTTTATTCGACTTTGCCATGTAAAACATATTAGGGCATTATCCTGTTGAAGCATGTATTTTTTTTTCTTTTGTAACTAAGTACGAATGCACACCTTTTTGTCCTCAAGTCCGGATATGACATATATAATGATACGAGGGAGGGATGGAGAACGTGAATGAGAAGACCATTGATACGCGGGTGTTCCCCTTAAAAAGAACATAAGCATATATGACCTACATTTTTGACCACAATTGTTATCTTTTCAGCTTTCAGTATTGAAATACAGATGTACTTGTGTGGTGAAATGAGTAATGAATAACATGCTACCAATCAATAAAGTATTTTTTTCTCTGGATTTTAGCATTTACTTATTAACTTTTTTTCTATGCCTTAGCTTAGTATTGTGAAATGTACATAATTTCGTTGCACAATATAACTATTCCTTAGCATAATTATTGCTTTATGTGAACTTACGAATTACACAATTATTACTGCACCAACATAACTCTTGACAATGACTTCTTACTTCCATTTTGTGATGACACTGGTTTCTTGCTTTTATGTAGTAACATACTTTGCTTTACTTGCTGCATTATTTTTATGATGAACCTTTATGTATATGATTTACCTTATCCTAAAAATGCGTACTTAATTGTGTTACTCATTTCCTTGTCACTAACTTTGAAAAAACACACTACTTGCAGTTCAGAACTTGTAAGGGGTGTCCCACGAGTATATGCTTAACATACGATGACAAGCAGATAGAAGAAGTGGACAGCGTTAAACTCTTGGGATTACAGCTTGATAATAGATTCAACTGGGAGCAGTACACCACACAACTGCTGAAGCGTCTTAACAAATCTCTATTTCCAATGCGAATTGTGTCAGACATAGGGGATATAAAAATGAAAAAGCTGGCATCCTATGCTTACTTTCACTCTATTATGTGATATGGGATTATTTTTCTTGGGGTAATTCATCAAGCCAAGCTAAATTTTTCTGGGCACAAAAATATGCAATAACAATTATATGTGGTGTGAACTCAAGAACATCCTGCAGAAGCCTGTTTAGGGAACCTGGGATACTAACTACTGCTTCCCAATATATTTATTCCTTAATGAAATTTGTCATTAAAAATATATCACTTTTTCAAACCAACATCTCAATTCCTGGAATCAATACTAGAAATAAGAATAATCTTTACAACGATTTAAAGTCACTTAGTCTTGTACAAAAAGGTTTGCATTATTTAGGAACACACATTTTCAATAACTTGCCAGGAGCCATAAAAAGCTTAACAACCAATGAAATTCAGTTAAAGAGAAGCCTAAAGGATTTATTGGTGGTCAACTCCTTCTACTCCATTGATGAATTTCTCAGTAAAACCAACTAATTTGTACAATATAACTTCTGCACAATTTCATTGCAGCAATGTGTTCATTGTAAATGCGTGTGTGTGTGTGTGTGTTTAAGTACAATCTAACTTCTGCACCATTTCAGTGCAGTAATGTATTCATCGTAAATAAGTATTATTACCTTATAAATAAATAAAACACTTTTTAATTTTAAATTCAGTGCAATAGTATTTGTAAAATGACTCTTTCATAAAGTGTTCATTAAAGAATGACGATCATTCCACTTGGGACCTGCGGAATGGCACATTAGCTCATTTGTTTTAGTTGTAAATATCTGTCATATATTGTTGTTTTTTTGACACTTTCTACATCGTGGAGGACCTTCTCACTACGTATCATATGGAATGAAAATAAATCTAATATAATCTAATCTAATATAATCTAACTTACCATAACGATTTTTTGTTGCACTTGCTCATAAGAAACTATACTGCATTGCCCTTCTGATGAAATAATTTTCGTGTTCGTATGTGGAGGATAACGAATTCGGTACACTGCTTTTCAGATGCAATATTTTGTGAATGTATGTACATAGTACAATTTTCTTGTATAATGTTATGTTAGCTCAGTTAAGTAGGTGCACCTAGAAACGAGAAAAAAACTCGTTCAAATGGTTCTGAGCACTATGCGACTTAACTTCTGTGGTCATCAGTCGCCTAGAACTTAGAACTAATTAAACCTAACTAACCTAAGGACATCACACACATCCATGCCCTAGGCAGGATTCGAACCTGCGACGGTAGTGGTAGGTCAATTCCAGACTGTAGCGCCCAGAACCGCACGGCCGATCCGGCCGGCGAAACGAGAAAGAAAAGAGTACAAAGATATGGAGGCCGTAAAATTTCTTAGTAGGCTGGTAAAATAAACTTGTGTACATGTCATGATTGAAGAAATATGTTGACTGTAATTTTGAAATATGAAGGAGTTTCAGCAGGTTTAAAAGTGGTTATGGTATGTGGTTACGGCGATGTGACAATGAAATTTTTGAAGTAAGTATGGTTACGATGTTTTTGGCAGCCAAATTGACACAAACGGTATTGTTATGTTAATATTATGTTTCTTGCAGGTAAATAAAGACGAAAGGTATTGTTAGGAAAGTATGACGTTCCAGCGAAAGTAAAAGGTTATGAAGTATGGAAATAATATAGACGTTAGAAAGCTGATCAGTATATCAGAGTAGTACAATACACTAGGATGAAATACCACACATACTGATTGTGACATTGATTCTGTAGTGCAATCAATCCCATTACCTTTCCTTTTCATGAACCATGATACAACTGTTTTTTTAAACTTTCATTCTGGTTTATATACCTTGTTGCTATTGTGTTGTGTGTGTTTTCTCATGTACGTACTTCTGTTATAACTGTTGCTATATTTACTTGTTATTCTGTAGTTCTGTGCAATCAGAAATTTTCTGAGTGATTACAGACAACATAAGATCTATTATCGTGTGTACACTAGATTTTCTTGTACATTTTCATGACCATGTGTCAAAATTTTAAGATATTGATGATTTTAGGTGCCCCACTAGTTAAAGTTTACCTTTGTGTCTTGCACAGAATATTGCTAAATTATGTACATATGTAGACGGTTTCTGATCACACTGATAACGGTAATCCAAAAACATCCATGTTTTGTACACATGGTTGGCCTTACATTTTCATGCAATACTCTTACACCATTGCACAAGTTTGCTAGGAATAAGGTCATATTTTGTACTATATTTGAAAGCTTCATATATTCTTTGTAATTTCACATAGATACTCACAGGTCATTTCTTAGACGATAATACTGTATGTTTAGTTCAGTTTATTGCAATGTATTGTAAAACCACAAATTCGGTGTATTTGCCAGGGATTTAATTAATATTTGGACACACTTAAAGGAAATGTTGATTGTCAATTTTAATCTTGCTAAGTGCCACACAGAATAGACAGTTAAACGTTTGTCATAATCACGTTTCATATACTGAAGGTTTCTACAAGAGTTGAAATCGACAATTAAGTTGACAGTGTCTGCTCATATTTCATTCTACAGTTACTACCATTATTGAGAGCGTTGTTAAGTGATGGACAATCATCTGTCTTACTGGGTCTACCTCCGACTTGACTTCGGTACTTCACAAATGTGCTTCAGATGTGTCAGTATTGTGATAATTCCATTTACTTTCTTAGCCACAAGATTAATGACAAGAGACATTAAACAGAATCTTTGTTAGTGTTAAGTGATGCAGTATTTGACCTTCCATTGTATACCCATACGAGCCATTGGGTTAATGATACGAGACATTAAAGACAATCTTCGATGGTTATAAGTAATGCAATATTTACCAACAATGGACAGAATTCGGCAAACAGTGTGTGCTCCCGTCCCGTGCAAAGACAAACTTCGTATGTAAAACACAAATCAATGCATTCTATTGTACATTTTGTGACAAAGTAAAAGAATTTTAAAAGTTATTCATAATTTTAGCTTATTGTACTCACTTATTTGCAGTTTCTTTTTAAATTTCCTTCTACCTGCAGTACCACAGTTAAAACTATCGCCAAAAAAAATTTTCTGCAGGGTGGGAGTGCGGCGGCGGGTTTAATATTTGGTAACGATGGTTGTTTGTGTACTACGCCATTTTTTCCACGCGAGCCTGGCCAGGAAGCGATGGAGAACGTACTGGCCTTAGTTTCCAGTCTGCACTGCCACATTCTGGTCAAGCCCACTGAAAGAAATGTTTCTATTCTCTTTATATTTAGCGGGACCAGGAGTAAAATTATAACTGAAAGTATAAAGTTCTAGTTCACACACATATTCAGTTAAGTCTCTCACGTATAACACTTTGAAAGTTACAAGGTTAAACAGACAATAAATCTTTCTATCTTAAACAGCATTCTTATCAGTTCAGAGGAGACCTCTACAGTACGTTCCTACCAAATGGTCCTTCGCCCTGACTACTAATACTCAAATAAATGTTCAAAATAAATGCTTGCCAATACGCGATTCGTCACAGTCCGTCTCTGACGTCATCCGAGGCAGAGCCCGATCCGACGTTTTAACAGACGTGGATCTTACAGTGGCTGAGTGCGAAGTGAACGATTTGCCGTGTACAGGAGTAAGGTATGGTTTTTAACATTCTTTATTATATACAATATTACATTTGAAGGGATAGGCACATTATTCCTTTTAGGTTGTCAAGATCTGGTTTGTAATCCTACTCCTTTCTATTAGATACATTGGTACTTTGAATTGTTGTCCTCGTCGGAGGCGGGTCACTCTCAGTTGAGTTAATTGTGGGAGTTTGTCTCTGCGGTTTTCTATTTTGGCATGCATTTTCCTGGCTTTCTTCTTTATGGCTAACAACAGCGTATCTACTTGGGTGGCTGCGAGTGCGTGGAGTTCCTGAATGCTATCCATGGGGGGGGGGGGGGGGGGGGGGCGGTGTATCCATCCTCAGTACCTTGATCTGTACTACCTGTAGGGATTTCAGTTGCGTGTTAGAGGCGATACCCTATTCCGAAGTGCCATATAGAAGAGTTGGTAGGATTGTAGCCTTATAGAGTCGTAGTTTGGTGTCCTGGTTCAAGTCTTCGCTGATGAAGAACGGAATCAGGGCCTTGGCCATTTGCGTGCATTTCTGCTTTTTGCCCTGGATGTGAAGGTGCAAAAATAAACTGTTTTCCAGTTCCACGCCTAGGAGGCGTGTGTTCATTGGCCTAGGACATGGATTCCATCTAGTCTGGGTCTTTTCTTGCTGAAATAAGGCATCCTCGCCTTTTCTGCGTTTAGTACCACTTTGTTACTGCAGCACCAGGTGACTACTTTGTTCATCTGTCTCTGGAGGCGGTTTACGTTGACGAAGTGTTGCCGACCGCTCGTGTATAATGCCGTGTCGTCAGCGAATTGTGCCAGATGAACGTTGTTTTCAAATGGCAGTTGGTTGACGAAGACACTGAATAGGGCTGGTGAAAGCACCGAACTTTGCGGTATGCCAGCTGTTAGGGTCTTGGTGTTGGATTTCTTCCCTTCCCCTGTCACTGTTATTTGGCTGTCAGTGAGATAGTCCGCTATTAGTTGTACGTAGCAATCCGGAATTGATGTCTGGGTGGCCAGTTTGTTGATTAGTTCGGCATTCCACACTCGGTCGTAAGCTTTGTTCCAGTCGAGGAATGCCGCCGCTGTGGATCGTGAGGCGTTGAAGTGGCTGGTGATGTGTTCCACTACTCGAACGATTTGCATTTCGGCTGATAGTTTTCATTGGAACCGATACTGTTCGGGTCGGATTCACCCGTCTTCTATTAAGGGTTGCTGGATGCACTTTAGCACCATTCCTTCGAAGATTTTGCTTAAGGTGCTCAGAAGATTTATTGGCCTGTAGCTCATCGGCTGTTGAAGATCTTTCCCTGGCTTCGGGATCATAATAATCCTTGCGCTCTTTCTCTGTTGTGGGAAGTAGTTTAGTAGGAGGCAGTTGTTATAAATACGCGTGAGTAGCACGAGTGATTTGCGCGGTAGTTCCTTAAGGGGAAGATATGTGAATCTGTCTAGTCCTGGCGCATACTTCCCTTTCCGTAGTCGAATGATGTTCTTGACCTCCGTCGGCGCCGTGAGAAGAGGCTGGGTATTGGTATGCCGTACCCTGAGCTCTTCTAAGTGCTGGTTCGACTGCCTGTCGGGATGTATCTATATAGGTGCAGCAACGGACGGCCGAGGGAACGTCTCTTGTCTACTGCCTTAACACACGGCTGCAGCCTCAAAACTACCGCTTTCTCGGGCACATAATCTTTAATAACATAGTCATGAATTAATTCAGAATATTCTTAATTTTTACATGTATTTGGGTAAGTTGTTTAAAAGCACAAAAAAGTTTCAGCTCGGTTGAATAAAAACTTTGCCTTCTAGAATTTTTGTAGTGAAACTAATGGTAGGTCGTTACCTCTGAACCATGCCTTTACTAGAACTTGTATTGGTTGTTATTAATACTACAAATTTAAAATTTGGTATAGCTCTATTACTTAGTAGGTTTTATCATCTGCTTGAACCAAAATTTTGTATCATTGAAATTAATGGTACTTAATCTACTACAACTAGTTATATTTTAGTTACAAAATAGATTTTCCCTTAATTACCCAAAAACTATAAGAGGTAGCTTAACGTGGTCTCTTAGTCGTGATTTTTAGGTGCACCTGAAGCATAAAAGAAATTTTTACGTTTCTAACTCCAGTTTTTAGCGCTTTCAATTATCCTTAAATCATGGATTCCGGTCGTAACTTTCGTTACTTAGCTTTGAAACTTGCACCAGTTATTATGAGCTCCATAGGTACATTCTGACCAAATTTAGGCTTTCTACCTTTATTTTTAGCGCTACTTATTTTTTCTTGAAATGGTATTTTTACGGAAACTATCAAGTTTTTGCACATAAAGACTTGATATTTGAAACGTTAATACAATAACATATATGCCAACAAATTTTAAACCTAAATTTTAACTTTTAATCTTATACTTAACTGTGGTGCAATACCTGTGCGCTACGCGCAGACGCGTGGAGGTGACGTAGCGCTACTAGCAGTGAACTGGGCTGTATCTTACACATGATACAGCGCTTGCTTTGCTTCGTGAAGAATTCAGTATGGTTTTCGTATTTTTTCTGCTATTGTGAGTAATTCACATTTACAGTAAAGAATAATGATGCATGGTTGCGGTGCACGAGTAGGGGATAAAATTCTTGACCCTATGTTTACTGTAGTCTGTGGTGCACTTGGTCGCCAGTCTGCTGTGCAGCACTGGGCCAGTCTTAGCAGACGCACAGTAGCGAGACGTTGTATTAGAGGAGATCCGATGTTGGTGAATGTTGGAGAAAATATGTGGAATACTTGAAGTGAATCTTCAGGTTTTGGCGGCGCAAAGACTGTTCCATTAAGTTTCGGGTGTGCAGCCGCAAAAAATCTCCTTCTTCTTCTAATATTTCGGCCGTATAACGTTCAGCCATCTTCAGAGTGAGCCGCAAGACTGCCGCTCCAGTTTTTTTTTCTTTGTTGTATTTCAATTCCCCATCGGGGCGGGCTGGCAGCAGCATATGCGCTGCTCTTCAGCCGAAAGACGTAGAACAAACAATAGAAGACATTTAAAAATAAGAAAGGAGAGAATATGGTGAACATAGAAAAAAAGGGGGAACATCATGGAAGGCAATAGACAAAAAAGGGGGTGACTGTAAAATGGAGATAAAAAACTGTTAAAACTGTTTAAAAGTAGCACACACAAAAAGCCGCACACTGCGACAATTAAAAGAACACAACGCACAATATGACTGGAGCATAAAAGGTATTGCCGGATGGCGTAGCATATAACAAACACTGACGGCGAACCTCAAGGAAGTACACAATCAAAATCACACCTCTTGACGCACAGGAGAAACAGCACTAAACACAACACTGATGTGGCACACTGACGATGATCAAATCAGACGATCTGCCAGGCGCAAGGAGATAAGGGACACCGGAAGAAGGGAGGGAGGGGAAGATATGGGGGAGATAAATGGGGGGTGCGCTGACGAGGGCCAGGTAGGGAGGGATGTGGGAAGGAAAGAGGCAAATGGTTCGAATGGCTCTGAGCACTTTGGGACTTAACTACTTTGGTCATCAGTCCCCTAGAACTTAGAACTACTTAAACCTAACTAACCTAAGGACATCACACACATCCATGCCCGAGGCAGGATTCCTACCTGCGACCGTAGCAGTCGTGCAGTTCCGGACTGCGTGCCTAGAACCGCTAGACCACCGCGGCCGGTGAAAGAGGCAAGTATGGGGTGCAGGGTCTCAGGGTAGGGGGGGGAGGAGGAAAATCCGCTCTGGGAGAAGCAGGGAAGAGGAAAACAGGGGGCCCTGGGGAGGGGGGGGGGTAACAAGGCCAGGTTATAGTTGGAAGGAAGGGTAGATGTCATGGCGAAGTTCGTCATCCGGGAGGGGGAGGCGTTGGAAATTGCCCTGATGAAGGAGATGGAGGGTGTGGAGGTGGAGAGAGGGAGGGATACAGTGATAGAGGTGCGGCAACGGGCAGGGGGTGGAGAGGAAGGAGGAAACTGGAGGGTGGGGGGGATCAAGCCTGCGGACAATGTAAAGGATGCGGAGATGTTGGAGGAACGGGAGGAGGTGGGGGAAGGGGATCAGTTCATACAGGAGCCGTGTGGGGGAAGGAAGGCAGATACGGAAGGCAAGGCGGAGCACATGACGTTCAAGGATTTTGAGGGCCTTGTAAAAGCGGATGGGGGCAGAGATTCAGGCAACGCTGGCATAGCAAAGGATAGGATGGATGAGGGATTTGTAGGTGTGGAGGATGGTAGAAGGATGCAATCCCCATGTCCAGCCAGATAGGAGTTTTAGAAGGCAGAGGCGGGAATGGGCTTTCTGCTGGACAGTCTGGAGATGAGGGGTCCAGGTGAGGTGTCGGTCGAGGGTGAGGCCAAGGTATATCAGGGTGGGGGTGAACTGGATGGGATGACCATAAACGGTGAGGTAGAAATCATGGAGGCGAAAGGAGCGAGTGGTGCAGCCTATGATGATTGCCTGGGTTTTGGAGGGGTTGAGATGGAGGAACCACTGGTTACACCAAGTGGTGAACTGGTTAAGGTGGGTTTGGAGGGTACGTTGAGACCATTGAAGGGTAGGATAGAGAGCCAGGAAGGTGGTGTCATCAGCCTACTTCAGAAGGTGTAATGGTGGGGGTGGCTTGGGCATATCAGCTATATACAAGAGATAAAGGAGAGGGGAGAGGACAGACCCCCAGGGGACACCAGCCGTCAGATGAAAGATACGGGAGTTGGTGTTGTGGAGGGTGACATAGGAAGGATGGTACGAGAGGAAGGAAGCGACCAGATGGACAAAATTGATAGGCAGGGCGTAGGTTTGGAGTTTAAAGAGGAGACCGGGATGCCATACTTGGTCATAGGCATTTTGGAGGTCAAGGGAAACAAAAATGGCGGAGCGACGGGAGTTGAGCTGGAGGGACAGAAGGTGAACAAAGTTGAGGAGTTCGTCTTCAGCAGAGAAGGAGGGTCAGAAGCCACACTGGGTAAGGGGGAGGAGGTGGTGTTGAGCAAGGTGCTGATGGATACGGTGGGAGAGGATGGATTCAAGGACCTTACTGAAGACGGAGGTGAGGCAGATGGGACGATAGGAAGAGGTGGCAGAAGAGGGTTTGTTGGGTTTGAGGAATAAGAGGACACAGGAGGTCTTCCACAGGTCAGGGTAAAAGCCAGTAGAGAGGATGACGAGATGGGCGAGGACAGTCAGGAAGGAATAGGGGCTTTCTCGAAGGTGACGGTAGGTGACACAGTCGTGACCAGGGGCCGTGTTGCGTTTGGACTGGAGGATAAGTTTAATGTCTTGTGCTGTGATGGGAGTGTTTATGTTGGAGGGGGGCAACTGCCCCAAGTAGTGGAGACTAGGAGCAAGTGGAGCGACCGAGATATCGGCACGTTCCATGATGGTGGGGAAAAGAGAAAGGTGGGAAGCGAAGTGGTTGGCCTTCCTGAGGTTATCAGGAAGGGAGCGATCGTTATGTAGAAGGGGGTAGTGGGGAGCGCAAAAGGAACCAGTTAGGCGATGGAAGGCAGACCAGTACTTGGAGGAGTTGATACGGAGGGTGGCATTGAGTCATGTGCAGGTCTGGCGCCAGTCTCGTCGTTTCGTTGCTGTAATAAGGTTCCGTACGTGTCACTGTATTTGCCGGTGGCGTTGGAGTGTATCCCTGTCACGAGTGCGCAGGAAGGAGTGATAGAGGCGGCGGGATTCACGGAGGAGGAGGACAGCCCACAGAGGGAGAGTGGAATGGTGTGGGTGGATGGTTTTAGTAGGAACATGGGCCTCCATGGCATCAGTAATTACCTTCTGAAGGAAGGACGAGGTGTAGATGATGTCGTCAGGATGGTGATAGGTAAGAGGGTGGCTTTCGACCTGGGTGGAGATGGAGTCCCGGTAGGCATCCCAGTTGGCACGGTGATAGTCATGGACGACCTTGGGAGGCGATGCAGGGTGCGGAGCCAGAGGGGGCGGTGAGCAGACGTTATGGTGAGAAGGACAGGGAGGTGATTGCTACCTATGGGGTCAAGGACGGCGACAGTGATACGCCCAAGGAGGTTGGCAGAGGCAATGACAACATCGGGGGTGGTGTCACTTTCGTGTCGGGTGTGCTGGGGAAGGGGAGCAAGGTCACCTTGGATGGTGGAGAGGAAATGATGCCACCGTCGAAGGGCAGCAGGAGTGCGGTTATGGATGTTGAGGTTGGCGGCAATCACATAGGTGGAGAAGGTGTGGTCGATGTGCAAGATGAAGTCATAAGGAAGAGGAGCAGTGGAGCGGACATAGATGGTGGCAAAGGTAATGGTGAGAGAGGGGAAGAAGACGCTAAGGATAAGTTGTTCGGTGGGGTCATTGAGGAGAGGTTGTGGCTGGAGGGGGATATGCTTAAGGTGGCCAATCACGACTCCACCCTGCGCACGAGGACCAGGAGCGTCAGTGCGGTGGAGGATATAGGGAGACGTTCGGATATAATGGTGTGGCTGGAGAAAGGCTTCGTTCAAGAGGAAGGAGTCGACCTGGTGGTGGGAGAGGGTGTGCATGAGGAGGTATTTGTTGGAGCTGAAGGAGCGAATGTTCTGGAAGAGGATGCGATACTCGTGCTGCGCCATGACGGGAAGAAGGGTGGGAAGAGAGGGCAGGGAAGAGACTTAAACTAGGGTGTCGAGGCAGGTGAAGGTGAAGTGGCCTTGGTTGTGGGAGTAGGTGGCGAAGGTGTTCAGGTGGAAAACGGAGCGAGTGGCAAAGGAGATTAGTTGGAAGGTGTGGGGGTGCTAAAAAGGGTGAATGTTTTGGAGTACAACGGTAAGGAACCGGATGATGTCCTCGGCCGTGGGGGGTGGACGGAGGGAATTGTTGGGATGGACAGGGGGATTGACGGGACAAACTGGGACTGTAAGCTCCGAGGTGGCTGGAGGGGGTTTAACTTTACACTTGTGGGAGTAGGTGGGATGGGGGCCATTGCAGGTATTACAGGAAGGAGGAGCAGTGAGGTTGGGGCAGTTCTTAAGAAAGTGGGAGGCCTTGCAATGGGGACAGGTGGGGGGGTTTGTGCAGTTTGGAGTCAGGTGGTCATTGTACATCAGGCACCGCTGGCAATGGTAGGATTGGAGAAGGGATTTTGAGGATTCGACAGGGTGGCGATGGTGGTATATCAGGGCACCCTGGGTGAGGAGATGGTCAATGGATGGGGTGGACTCAGAGAACACCCGCGTGAGGTAGGTGGGACCAGAGGCATTGTGGATACGTCAGGCAGAGTGGATTTCCAAGTCCGGGTGGGAGTTCAGTTTGGCCAACACTTCATCCTCTGTGATCACCGGGCTGTGCTTGGTGATCACAGCAGTGTAGGTGGGGGAGCGACGGGGAGGCTGGGGCTGACAAGGAGTGGAAGCGGAAAGGAAGGGTGTCAGAGAGGCGTGGGGGCCAAACATAACTCGTGGGAGTTTGCACAGGAGGTCTGTGTGAAAGGATGGGGACGGGGACTTGATAAGGGCTGAGTCCCTGTGGGGAATGAGTTGGGAAATGGGAGCACCAGGTAAGTACTTCCGTATCTCCATGGTGAGGATACAAGTGGCGTGGAACTTAGGATCGGGAGTTGACAGGACAGAGGTGTGGAGGGTGGGGGCCGAGGTATGGGTGGCAGGAGGAGGGGTGGTGTCCATGGAGACGGCAGGGGGAGAGGGAGGTGGTGTTGACTTTTTGTGGGAAGTGGCGGGAGCAGAGTCGGTAATGACGCGCTTTTGGGGTTTTTTGGAGACTAGAGGCTGGGAGGAGGGGAGAGGGACGGGGACGAGAGGGAGGTGGCGGGTGGCAGATCCCTGTGGCGTAGAGGAAGTGCTGGGAGAAGCAGCCGGTTCAGTGGTGGCGATGGTGGCTTGCGCGACGTGATGCGTGCGGGAGATGCAGATGACAAAGTGACGGGGTGGGTGAGAGAGGGGAAGCCGACCATCTGAGGGGCGGCAGCAGAGGCGGCAACAAAAGCGTACGTGAAGGCGGGGGTAGTAGTGGGAGCTGTTGAGGGTGTGACGGCTGGAGGAAGGGTGTAGAGGTGTGGGCATACAGCAGGGGAGGAGATAGGGGGATGGGTAAGTGGGGGAAGGGGAGGGGAGGTGTAAGGAGGGAGGCCAGGGGCGGCACTCCAGGAAGTGACTGTGGGAGAGGGGGAGGGGGAGGTATAGATGACAGTGCGGGTGGGAGTACTCATTGCAGACGAACGGCGACGGACAGACGGACGGGCAGCAGGCGGCGGCGGCGGCGGCGGCGGGGGCGTCGGCGTCGGTGGCGGCGGCGATATTCGGCGACGAACAGACGGACGGGCAGCAGGCAGCAGCGGCGGCGGCGGCAGCGGTTACGGCGACGGCGATGGACAGCGAGCAAGCAGGCGGACGGACGAACAGCAGCAAGCGGCGGGCGGGCGGACAGACAGACAGGCAGACAGACACAATCTTCGAAGACGGAGATTCCACCCTGAGAGTAGTCCAGGCTTTGCAGTATGACGCTTTCGAAGGAGGCGATCCAACCCTCTAGATGGCCGCTCCAGTGCTCGCTTCGTCCCTTTATACTCGTGTACCGCGCGAGTGCGCATGCGGCCACAGATGCAAATGCGCCAGAGACGTAGGTCGGCGGCAGAGACGTGCATAATGCGCGAATTGTATCTATGACTCCGCACTGACTGTGTTGGCATATCGATGTATCAGCTCACAATGATACATCGATATGCCAACACAGATCGACTGCGGACTCATAGATACAACTCGCGATATCTCAAATGCACTTTACATGAAGAGAAAGTTTTTGAAAACGGAATGCTCACTATTTCACATACAGATAAATACATGTGGAGCTTACAGTTCATACTATATGTTCTCTCCATTTTACTAATTCTCACATCTATTCCCAATTTATCTATTACAAACTGCCATATGTTTTGTTCAAGACATTTAAGGATACTAACCTACTCTATTTTACCCATCTTTAAATCTACATACCTCTATTGGCTATTTCTTCCAGAAAATTTATTTGAGTAACTGGTTTTGTCAGGTCTTCTGAAATTACTGTAAAATAGCCCCCAAAAGCAAGGCGGTTCACTTTAACTCCACTTAATTATAGTGGAATTATTGGTTCAGTTTTGTGATTTTGTGCTTCAAATTCCGGATTCCTATACTTTCGTCAGGAAATTAGTTAAACACTGAAGATGATTCGTAGTCACTTCGTCTAACACCAGCTGTGCCTAAAGTGGGTCACATATTTCACCCATAAATTTTGAGACCATGTTGTTAGAAGTTCATGGATTACATTTTACTAATTTTGCTTGATACCTGTTACTATTATTACTGTTATTACTATTACTATTACACACATATAGTGACCTTTCCATATGATAATAATGACGAACAGGTTCGAATGCACTAATCTAGAGAGCTTGATTAAATAAATTAATAAATTTCAGATCTGCAAATTTTGGGGTTGTTCAATTCCCGGATGGATACATACAAAACATGACATCCGAAATTCAGGCGGAGACAACATTATATTGGAGTGCGGTCGTAGTTAAATCTCATGTCCCTTCAGGCAGCTTGCAAAAGGTCCCTTCCAAAATTCATTGCACCTTTATAACAATCATCAGAAGAAGGTTAGCCAAGTTCACGTGAAGGAAGAGAGTGTTTGCTACAGTATTAAGTCGTATGTGCATAACATGAGTTCAGAAACCCAAATCACTGACCTGAAATCTGCAGCACTGATTGCGGATTAGTAAAATATAAGTCTTCTACACGGGGATGTAAATTAATGAGTTATCTGAATAACGTAAGCACATATAGATTCCTATTGGCGGCTGGGATCGCCTACTCTGTGTCAATAAGACGTGTTATTTCTAAGGTAAACAAAAATAGACCGTGACGAATTTACTACCAAATCCGCTCACTGTGTCAGGATTATATATGCGCGAGACTTCAGTTGCAAATATCGTGGCATTTGAACAAGATATATATGGCTTACCTGTATGATGCACCATGTGGGCTAGAACAAGATATATATGGCTTACCTGTATGATGCACCATGTGGGCTAACAACACTCTTCATTCTGCGTCAGACTCCTCCGAAATTCCGCCGGCATATGCTACAATACATTCTGTTTGCTTGGCGGACCGAAGTCCCGCAACGTTGCGTCCCTATGAGCAAAGCATCGGTTAAACTTCCAGTACACTAGGAACTTTGCAGGAATATCCATCCATGCCGTGACAGTCATGCTAGCAGGATAAGAAGTTACAAAGATAAATTAACGCGTACAGCCAATGAGGTTTGAATCTGTGGACATACCCTGACGCCGTAATCGTAAATCCAGCTACTTCTATACTCCGCTATGTTATGTAGACCAGAACATATAAGTGAAGTATGAGTATTGCAATATTATTCACAGAAATAAAAACGTAAATCTATATGACAGTCGTTGCTTGTGTTACCTACACAAGCACAAACAGAAGCAAGATATCATCTACTACTAGCCACAGTCAAAGGCTGCAATTAAACCAATTATTTTAGTTTAAATATCGACTATTCGTTCCATAATTCCACTTGCTCACTTTATACATTTATGTTTATAGTATATAGGATTCGAAACATAGCGCACAGAAAAATTTCTGAATCAAGGCATTGCGATGAAAATTCTGGAAACCAAAAAAGTTTTGCAAAATGTGTTCAGAGCATTTCTGCGAGGTTGATATTAATAGAACATCGAAATACCCATCAAATGTATTTGGAGAAAAGATTTTCTGGTGAAACCTCTATAGCTGCTGTAAGGGGTTGTGATAACCATTCTTATTTATCGCGCAGAAAAAGGTTGTGGTGCTCTTATTACTCATGCATCTGATGACGTTCATGTTTGCGTATGTCTAGTGCAAAATATTCTGTTGCAGAAGTAAGGGAGCTCAAATAAATGACCATAGGTCTCCACTGATTTAAGTGCTAGTGCAGTAATGTGTGTAAACAAGCCATTATTTTTGTCTAGATTACTCACATGACACCTCAATTGGCACTTAACAGTCACCTGATATTACTGATAAAAGCCATTGCGATGTAATATTTACAGTGTAGAACGCATCATTGATTGAGAATGTTGAATGGCTTTGTCTACAGGAGCAACATTAGGTGCCAATACACTAAGCTATTTAAAGTACGTTAATTAATGAGATGCAGATTTTACTTTATTTCTTGAAGTGAAATAAATATTTAATTTGATCGGATTACTGCTGTGGTGTAAGTAAAATTATCGTTTGAGAGTACACCCCATTAGCTATTAAAATTTCATATTACAGACATCATAACTGAATATATTTCTCCTAGTATGTGTTATGGTAAGTAAAAATAATGACCGCAGTATGTATTCCATATTATGAAAAACTGTAAAAGCGGGTGTGGAGTAATCTAGGCACTGTAACAAGATAAAATGTAGCAAGGGAACAAGGGATAGGCACTGAGAAACGGTTTGGCTGATAGTAAGTGCATGATTTTAATGTTAGTAGGGATGCGTAGATGATCTACCAGTTACTTTTATACGATGCAGCTTGTTCTTTTGACTGAAAGGACGTCCTTTCAGTGTCAACGTTCCGAAAATATTGTAGTAAGGTAAGTGGAAAGGTTTTGTGCCATTTGTACTACGAGCTATTACAGGTGATGATTCGGCCACAATTAAAACAGAAGTAAAACTATCAGCTGTTGTGCCGTGATACAATCCATGCTTAACGAATTAGACTTCGCATCTGCAAATTACGTTATCAGCTGTCTGAGTATCTGGTGTGTTTAATTACTTTTTTATAGTTTTACTAACATTACTTTATTTCAAAAATTCATATTGTACGTATGTTGTTAAACGTTTTGTAATGATGTTCAGTGTCAATGTAAATTCAGAGGAACATGGAGATGAAACAGTTGAAGAAAAAAGGAACTGCAGAAACGCGTGCCTACCCCGTGTGCTGAGCGTGAAGGAGGAAGAACGTTATCTAATATGGCTCATCTACAAGACGTTCTATGGAAGGAAAGAAATGTATCAGATGATTGAATGCTGAGGAACAGTATACCGAATTTAATGTGATACGCGATCAATAAATAATTGCAAATTAGTTCAAACTAAAAACAAGTGAGTGATCTATTCATATCTGTGCAAACTTGACATTAAACTGAATTGAACATCTTGCGACAACCTCTACTACACAGATTCGGTTTCCCCAAACGTCCACATTAAAGTGATCGTCTGCCACCAGTTACCTACAATCTTAAAAGGTCATTTCGTTATATTTAAGAAGGAGATACTGAATGTAGCAGAAACAATAGAACCAGAAAGCAGAGATTTCACCATTATTCGACGTCTTCATACGTCACCAGATAAGTGTAGCTTACGTGCATTCATCGTTGATCACAGAAAAACAAAGGATCTCGTATTTAATGAAGCAAACTATTTTAGAGATATTCTTGTAGGTGAAAATTTTCAGAAGTTGCTATATTTATTTAGTGAACTGATGTAGAAATGGTAACAGTTATACCTTCATCCATTCGTACAGGCACACTATACATGTCGTGTGTGTCTACATTTGTACTGTGTATAAACGTGTGAAAATGCATTAGAGTTCAATATTTTTGTCTAACACATACCTTTCCAGCGAGAAACAAAAATTGTTGTCCGAAGCCCATCTACCGTTTCAGACCAAGAATTTTTGTGATGTTTTCGTTGGCAGTATGACATACGCTGCAACTAAACATCCTACGCTGTTTCCAGTTTGTGATTCCCTCTGCCTCGATAGCGGTTCGTCTCGTGCTTGGCCATAAAGTCTGTTCAGTGGGTCGTTGCTAGAACGGCCCGCTCTATCCCAAGAAATAGGAAATGGCAAGTATTTAGAAAAATGTAGAGCATTTGTTTAAAAAGTGCTAACCCACTATCCACAAAACCGCCCGTAATAAATTCTACATTGTGTTGTGTCATAATACCACTGGCAGAAATCGTTTCAGACATAGTAAACCTTTACAGAGATTTTTTCGCTCAGCTTCCTAGCGAGCGTGTCGATTTCTAATATTATATATTTGTTCGAAAGCTTTAATCAACAAATGACGATATGAATGAAGTTCGTATATGTGTGTTTTGAACTTATGCTGCGTAATTTCTTCAGTTATCCACCTCACTTTTTCAATTTTGTCTTTGCTCTTTCACTATTACGAAACTCACCTTACTTTGCAGAAAAGCAGCTATATCGTTTTGTTCTGTGTATTCCTCTGTGATTTTTACTACCTGATTTTTTCACTCAGCTTCCGAGAGGGCGAGCCGATTTGTAACATTATATATTTGTTCGGAAGCTTTAATCAACAAATGGCGATATGAATTAAGTTCGTATATGCATGTTTTCCCCCCCCCATGAACCATGGACCTTGCCGTTGGTGGGGAAGCTTGCGTGCCTCAGCGATACAGATAGCCGTACCGTAGGTGCAACCACAACGGAGGGGTATCTGTTGAGAGGCCAGACAAACGTGTGGTTCCTGAAGAGGGGCAGCAGCCTTTTCAGTAGTTGCAAGGGCAACAGTCTGGATGATTGACTGATCTGGCCTTGTAACAATAAATAAACGGCCTTGCTGTGCTGGTACTGCGAACGGCTGAAAGCAAGGGGAAACTACAGCCGTAATTTTTCCCGAGGGCATGCAGCTTTACTGTATGATTACATGATGATGGCGTCCTCTTGGGTAAAATATTCCGGAGGTAAAATAGTCCCCCATTCGGATCTCCGGGCGGGGACTACTCAAGAGGATGTCGTTATCAGGAGAAAGAAAACTAGCGTTCTACGGATCGGAGCGTGGAATGTCAGATCCCTTAATCGGGCAGGTAGGTTAGAAAATTTAAAAAGGGAAATGGATAGGTTGAAGTTAGATATAGTGGGAATTAGTGAAGTTCGGTGGCAGGAGGAACAAGACTTCTGGTCAGGTGACTACAGGGTTATAAACACAAAATCAAATAGGGGTAATGCAGGAGTAGGTTTAATAATGAATAGGAAAATAGGAGTGCGGGTAAGCTACTACAAACAGCATAGTGAACGCATTATTGTGGTCAAGATAGATACGAAGCCCACACCTACTACAGTAGTACAAGTTTATATGCCAACTAGCTCTGCAGATGACGAAGAAATTGAAGGAATGTATGATGAAATAAAAGAAATTATTCAGATTGTGAAGGGAGACGAAAATTTAATAGTCATGGGTGACTGGAATTCGAGTGTAGGAAAAGGGAGAGAAGGAAACATAGTAGGTGAATATGGATTGGGGGACAGAAATGAAAGAGGAAGCCGCCTGGTAGAATTTTGCACAGAGCATAACTTAATCATAACTAACACTTGATTTAAGAATCATGAAAGAAGGTTGTATACATGGAAGAACCCTGGAGATACTAAAAGGTATCAGATAGATTATATAATGGTAAGACAGAGATTTAGGAACCAGGTTTTAAATTGTAAGACATTTCTAGGGGCAGATGTGGACTCTGACCACAATCTATTGGTTATGACCTGTAGATTAAAACTGAAGAAACTGCAAAAAGGTGGGAATTTAAGGACATGGAACCTGGATAAACTGAAAGAACCAGAGGTTGTACAGAGATTCAGGGAGAGCATAAGGGAGCAATTGACAGGAATGGGGGAAATAAATACAGTAGAAGAAGAATGGGTAGCTTTGAGGGATGAAGTAGTGAAGGCAGCAGAGGATCAAGTAGGTAAAAAGACGAGGGCTAGTAGAAATCCTTGGGTAACAGAAGAAATATTGAATTTAATTGATGAAAGGAGAAAATATAAAAATGCAGTAAGTGAAACAGGCAAAAAGGAATACAAACGTCTCAAAAATGAGATCGCCAGGAAGTGCAAAATGGCTAAGCAGGGATGGCTAGAGGACAAATGTAAGGATGTAGAGGCCTATCTCACTAGGGGTAAGATAGATACCGCCTACAGGAAAATTAAAGAGACCTTTGGAGATCAGAGAACGACTTGTATGAATATCAAGAGCTCAGATGGAAACCCAGTTCTAAGCAAAGAAGGGAAAGCAGAAAGGTGGAAGGAGTATATAGAGGGTCTATACAAGGGCGATGTACTTGAGGACAATATTATGGAAATGGAAGAGGATGTAGATGAAGATGAAATGGGAGATACGATACTGCGTGAAGAGTTTGACAGAGCACTGAAAGACCTGAGTCGAAACAAGGCCCCTGGAGCAGACAATATTCCATTGGAACTACTGACGGCCGTGGGAGAGCCAGTCCTGACAAAACTCTACCATCTGGTGAGCAAGATGTATGAAACAGGCGAAATACCCTCAGACTTCAAGAAGAATATAATAATTCCAATCCCAAAGAAAGCAGGTGTTGACAGATGTGAAAATTACCGAACTATCAGCTTAATAAGTCACAGCTGCAAAATACTAACACGAATTCTTTACAGACGAATGGAAAAACTAGTAGAAGCCAACCTCGGGGAAGATCAGTTTGGATTCCGTAGAAACACTGGAACACGTGAGGCAATACTGACCTTACGACTTATCTTAGAAGAAAGATTAAGGAAAGGCAAACCTACGTTTCTAGCATTTGTAGACTTAGAGAAAGCTTTTGACAATGTTGACTGGAATACTCTCTTTCAAATTCTAAAGGTGGCAGGGGTAAAATACAGGGAGCGAAAGGCTATTTACAATTTGTACAGAAACCAGATGGCAGTTATAAGAGTCGAGGGACATGAAAGGGAAGCAGTGGTTGGGAAGGGAGTAAGACAGGGTTGTAGCCTCTCCCCGATGTTGTTCAATCTGTATATTGAGCAAGCAGTAAAGGAAACAAAAGAAAAATTCGGGGTAGGTATTAAAATTCATGGAGAAGAAATAAAAACTTTGAGGTTCGCCGATGACATTGTAATTCTGTCAGAGACAGCAAAGGACTTGGAAGAGCAGTTGAATGGAATGGACAGTGTCTTGAAAGGAGGATATAAGATGAACATCAACAAAAGCAAAACAAGGATAATGGAATGTAGTCTAATTAAGTCGGGTGATGCTGAGGGAATTAGATTAGGAAATGAGGCACTTAAAGTAGTAAAGGAGTTTTGCTATTTGGGGAGCAAAATAACTGATGATGGTCGAAGTAGAGAGGATATAAAATGTAGGCTGGCAATGGCAAGGAAAGCGTTTCTGAAGAAGAGAAATTTGTTAACATCCAGTATAGATTTAAGTGTCAGGAAGTCATTTCTGAAAGTATTCGTACGGAGTGTAGCCATGTATGGAAGTGAAACATGGACGATAAATAGTTTGGACAAGAAGAGAATAGAAGCTTTCGAAATGTGGTGCTACAGAAGAATGCTGAAGATTAGATGGGTAGATCACATAACTAATGAGGAAGTATTGAATAGGATTGGGGAGAAGAGAAGGTTGTGGCACAACTTGACCAGAAGAAGGGATCGGTTGGTAGGACATGTTCTGAGGCATCAAGGGATCACCAATTTAGTATTGGAGGGCAGCATGGAGGGTAAAAATCGTAGAGGGAGACCAAGAGATGAATAGACTAAGCAGATTCAGAAGGATGTAGGTTGCAGTAGGTACTGGGAGATGAAAAAGCTTGCAAAGGATAGAGTAGCATGGAGAGCTGCATCAAACCAGTCTCAGGACTGAAGACCACAACAACAACATGTATGTTTTGAACTAATGCTACGACGTAAATATAGCATCGAGAAGACAATTTTATCTGTAGTGTGGAAGAAGAGGAGTTATATGATAAGTGATCTTCCAACGAAAGTACGTTGTATCTAAATTCATACGGTACTCGTAAGTCACTGTTGATTCAACCACTTAAAGCTGAGAGGGCAAGTTCCACAGAGGGATTTAAGGGAGAGATATTCGTCTCGGTGTCGCCAATATGGCTGAAGGCCATGCCAGCCAATGGCTGTCCTCAATAAAAGCAATACCGCTTACCAACTTTCTAAGCTACTTGTTTGCACTATACCGGCAAACAATCGCCTGCTGCGCGACAAACGAGACGAATGAAAGGTTGCCTAATAAACTACCGCCTCCACAATGCAGTAGGGAATCTGTGAAAGCGGAGGATAGCAAGAGGCGGAAATGGCAAGGCTGTTGCGCTCTCCAGCCAGAAGATGCCTCTCGTGTTGGAAACGGCGAGCCTCTCCACGGCACATTTGGCTCTGCAGCGGGCGGCGTCCCCGGCCGCCACTCGACCTGTTGGCGGTGCCGTGACGAGGGCGTGAAGCGGCGGCCCGCTGTTGCCGTTCGGCTTTAAAGCGCCGCCGGCCATAACTCAGCGCGGGCCGGCGGCCTTTCTGCGCCGGGCGGCCACTCGCTGTCCTGCTCGGGGGCGGACGGCCGGATTCGGGCGCTCGCAAAGCGATTCGCCCCGCATGGCCGCACCCGCGCTCGCGCGCCGCGTCGCCTCGCCTCGCCGGCTCTTCTCGCCGCTCTAAATCAGAGCGAGGGCGAGCGCGTCCGTGTCCCGGCCGCTGCGACTAGGTGGCGATAAAATAGGGCTCGCGACGAAAAGGCTGCACCGCCACTGCACAGTCGTTGTTGAGCGCATCACTCTGCACGGCACACGCGCGTGTGTATGTGTGTGTGTGTGTGTGTGTGTGTGTGTGTGTGTGTGTGTGTTGTCGTGCAGAGCGTTTGTAGTGCGCCGGTGCGATGAGAGCTCTGCAAAGTGGTCCGTAACGCACCTAGTCAGCCAACAGTGTCAGCGCTCCTATGCCCCTCTCCATAAACTGCGAGAATAGGCTCATTTTCGCCCTACAACAACGAAGCACTTCCATTTCTTCTTTTTCAGTGTAACTAATATTTGTTCTCCGTTATTCCTCACTAACACTCGGTCCACTATTACCGAATGCGACTCACTCTCGATCTGCTACATCGTTCCCCATTCAATACATTTACTCCTGTGTGCTGCGTAATAAACACCTGAATGAAAGAATTCATGCCGCAAACATGTAACAAACGGTTCAAACACATAATTTAATTCATATATCCCAGAAGATTAACTCGTAAGTAATGTAAAAATTACTATATATTTTAGTCTTAATTATTCTAAGTTAACTTCTTACAAACATATTGTACATACAATAACTCAACTACACAAATACAAAAAATGATGTATCACTTAGTCTCCTCTTGAAGACAGAAACGCACGCTGGCTGTGTAATCAGATGCGCCTGACAAATAAACTTACTACACACCAACCTTCGTCGTGAGTTGTCTTGTTTTCTTCAAAAGAGGTTACAAAGCCCTTTCTTCCTCTCCTCTGACGGCCCTGCTTTTCAGTGACTTCTTCTGAAGGGAATTTCTTTCGTAGAAATTTCGAAACATCTGTTGGCAGTGATACGATATTCGATCTATTTTTCAAGTGTTCATTCATCGGTGCAAACAATAAATACTTCATAACAATACTTCGAGTTTTGACCGTTACTTCTGATTTGGAAATTGAATGTAAAATTTGGCATTACATGCAAGTTATATTTATCAGAGTACAAAATAACACAGTAGGCCATATCTTCGCATATAGTGCTACCACTTTGTCCACAATATCCACTGCTCCTTAGTGCGATTGTATTCAATAATGATGGCTAGCTTTCCTGTTTTAGGGTCTATATCATCTGTGTCGTACATTGTGGACAGGAGTATCACTGAGCGATTCTTTTTTAAATTTTTTTGTAGTGTGAGACA
This sequence comes from Schistocerca serialis cubense, assembly GCF_023864345.2. Lineage (NCBI taxonomy): Eukaryota > Metazoa > Arthropoda > Insecta > Orthoptera > Acrididae > Schistocerca > Schistocerca serialis. Next base: position 273,010,754 of record NC_064642.1, read on the forward strand.
AGACTTTTGTTACCTGGGAAGCCAAATTTCGAAACTTCGACAGGTTTCTTGGAACCTAACACTCAGCCGGGATTTCCCTATCGTTCTTGCCAAGAGTACCCAGAATGGTCAACTGGAACTTGCCGGCCGGCCGTTGGTGGCCGAGCGGTTCTCGGCGCTTCAGTCCGAAACCGCGCGCCTGCTACGGTCGCAGATTCGAATCCTGCCTTGGGCATGGATGTGTGTGATGTCCTTAGGTTAGTTAGTTTTAAGTAGTTCTAAGTTATAGGGGACTGATGACCTCAGATGTTAAGTCCCCCGTGCGGTTAAAGGCGCTGCAGTCTGGAACCGCAAGACCGCTACGGTCGCAGGTTCGAATCCTGCCTCGGGCATGGATGTTTGTGATGTCCTTAGGTTAGTTAGGTTTAACTAGTTCTAAGTTCTAGGGGAGTAATGACCTCAGCAGTTGAGTCCCATAGTGCTCAGAGCCATTTGAACCATTTTTTGTTAAGTCCCGTAGTGCTCAGAGCCATTTGAACCATTTTTGTAACTTGCCACAGCGTTCCTCGAACCACTCCATCACACTCCTGGCCTTTTAACATGGCCCATTATCTTGTTGAAGCATGCCACTGACATCTGGAAACATAATCATCATGAAGTGGTGAACGGGGGCTGAAACCGGTGTAAGATGCTTCTGGCTGTTGTGGAGCCGTGCACGAGATCCACTGGACACATGGATGTCCACGTGAATTTTCCCCAAAGCATAATGGAGCTACTGCCATCTTGTCTCTGTCCTGCAGTACAGATGTCTTGAAGCTGCTCCCCTGGAAGACGACGGACTCGCGTCCTCCCAATAGGACGATGACGAAAGTATCGGGATTCATCTGACCGTTCAACGCCTTGCCACAGCACCAACGTCCACCGATGATGGTCGCCTGCCCATTTCAGTCGTAATTGACGATGTCGTGGTGTTAACATTGGCACATGCATGGGTCGTCGGGTGCGGAGGGTCATCGTTAGTTTTCGGTTCATTGTGTGTTCATACATACTTGTTCTCTGCTCAGGATTAAAATCTGTTGCTAGTTGTGCCGTAGTCCGCCGCCTGTCCTGTTTTACCAGAGCGAGCAGCCAAGGACGTCAATAATCTGCAACGAGTGGGGGACGGCCATCCCCACTACGTGTGAAAGTAGCTTCACATTCGTTTCACTACGTATTGAAGACACTGACCACAGCACTCCTCGAACATTCGAGAAGTCGTGCAGTTTCCGAAATGTCTGGCCCTCGGTCAGACTCAAAGAGATGACACGCCTTCCCCATTCTACACACAGACAGCACGCTCAATGATACTGCATGCTACGCACGTGTGACTATCCGTCATTCCTCACCAGGTAACGCTGCTATCACCTGGACGGGTTTATGTCGATATAAGGTCGGTGACCTTAAGTTCTGGCTGCTCAGTGGCTGTTCCACTTCATCTGTTTCATTCACGCTATAATTTATATCGACAGCCTCTCACTAATACTAGGATCACTTTTACTGATTTCTCCCCGTAACCAACTCTGTGTGGTATTTTTCTGGACTTCTTACTACGTAAATTCTCCTCTTAATCACCTCTCCTGTTCACTTTGCTCGTTGAGGCTTTTTTGGCCGCTCATTCACATGTAGACACTCTCGTCGACTTCTTCCTTAGCTCTTTAGCGCCGTATCTCCCTCTATTCCAGTGAGCTATTTTGCAGTCAATTCCGAAACTTCTTGTAGTTTGATTGTCAGGCCCACGTACGGTTATGGAACAACTGGTAAGTGCGTCTTGTTGCTTTGCCACAGCATACTTGAATATAGTGACCAGTCAGACAGATGGTATAACAAGCCACCTTTGTCCAAAAAATTATGTTCATCATATGACTCAAGGAGTGCACCTAGAAGAGAAACCCCTATGGGAGCTCAAATATTATCACGTAAGTTCATTTTGTAACTTACCAGAAGAGAGTCTAGGAGTAACACTGTAATAGGAAGTACGGACTTCGAGATTTGTGACGGTTACTACAAGGTGAGTGCCGTCTGTTTTAATGTAGAGCACAAGCAGCACCGAACAAAGTGGTACTCCACTTTCTTTGACGTAGTCTCGGTATCGAACGCTTCCGCTCACTAGAAGCAACAGGCCTTCTAGAAACACGGCACGTCCAGTAGAGCAGAGTTTTCGTTGCTGTAATCGTGTGGGCAGCGTGCCAGGAAGCATGAAAGTCTTTATTTCCCTAGCTTTGTCTTGGCGAACTGTATTTACTACAATATGTGTACTGATACAACGGCACACGCAGCCTTTCAAGGGGAGGACTGCCGTAAGAGATGCTAATATCTCAGGGAGCTAGAGAGCAATAGGGCTACACAGTTTTCCCGGACGGTTGACTGAAAGATTTCGTAGACTTAAGGAACACTTCAGAAATGCCTGCGTGAAGATGGATGTATATAGAGAGATCAGAAACGTTTATGCGTGGCGTGTTGGACATGGGGAAGTGAAGTGCAGATCGACGGAGAAGGGAGAGATAAATAGTAAGAATACTGCAGCAGTACTCACAAATGATGGTTGATCTGTATGTCTAATCGAAAGGAAAGGGCGACTTGGTGTTCAGGACAACAGGACGGTGGTGGGATACCCCGCTACTACAATTTCCTAATGTAGATTACAGGTCTAGTTGCTTTCATGTACTTACTGGGCTGTTTGGTTTCATCGAGGCCTTCTTGTTTATTTCGTTCCATCAAACCGTCTCGACAGCAATGACATCAATATGCCATATGCCTCTGTCTAGAACTTAAAAGCGAGCGTTTAGTAACGTCTTACTTTGTAACGATAATAAAGCTTCGGTTGGTGGTGGTGTTGGGGGCGGGGGGGGGGGGGGGGGGGGGGGGGAGCGTTGTCTTCAGATGAAAAGTAGGGCGGGGAATAATAATGTGTACCTTTATGCACTGGGACTAAATTCAACAATTCTGTCTCTTTCTTGCAATTCATCGACTACCTTGCTTGTATCACTTCATATAATGTATACAGCTGAATATATCCGATAAAACGGTAACCGAATGGGCAGTGGATAAATTCAACGGATCAAGAAAAGTACTTAGTGAAAAGTAACGTCATGGATTTCATTTCAATCACTCATTTCAATCACTTTTTCATAATATACATGTTCAAAAATTCGTCAATAACTTCTCGAAGTGAGTGAAGTTTGAGTTTGACTTCAGCGTGACGTAATGATCTAATGGATGACAGATCAAACTCTCATGTATCGTCTGCTGGGTTGAAATTACGATCAAATCGGCAGCATGATCACTTTTTAAATTTCCACGAAAAGTAATACGATTGAATTAGCAACTAAATATTTCGTGAAAATCGAAGAACGAAAAGTTAATGGCCCACGTGGTTCTTCCTCGTAATGAGCAAAGCCTTTCGTACCTGTTTCGATCTCACTAAGCGAAAATAAGTAATAGCAATTAAAAATACGATCAATAATCAGTTCCTAAAATATAACACTGCTGAAAGAAATTAAGTGTCGCTTACGGATTCCAAAATCTAACAGGAGAACGCAACAACAGGGCAGACGTAAATAGTTCGCACCCCGAAACAAAGTACATGGCCGCTAGCCGTTTTCACACGTATCGTCCTAATAGGAAAGGAGGCAGAGGCAAGACTCGTCACCTACAGTGTTCTAGAACCCCTGCCTAGAGGTGTTCGATGTAAATTGTACCTCTGACACTAATCCCACTCTCTGCTATCTTTGTCGACAATGCAAATACTTGAGTTGGCAATAGCCATTCACACCGTTGTGTAGCTTTTAAAACAATTCATTTCCGCATACAACCATTAAAAATCATTTGTAGAAAGCTGTGGGAATGAAATTTGGATCCAGAAACACAATAAAAACATATATATTCTTCCGTATGTTTCCTCTAGAGGCTTGTTATTAGCCCTAAACAATAACGTACGTTGTGAATTTGTGTTATGAGTACGCTCCGAAATTCTGTTCTACGAAACTTGGCTTGCTGGCGCATTCCAAAAAGATTCCCTCGGTTATCACACTGGTGATTGGCATTACAGTTCTATGTAGTATCATCAGTGTTTATTTTACATATTCTTCCCCTGTGTCGAACAACATTCCCGCGACCTGATGTTTTGTGCACGGTCGAAACCGCACCACTAAGAGGACTATGCTTTTGAGTGTAGGATTCCCATTTCGTGTCCTCGTGGCCACACTACAACACGTGATCTGCTGCCCATGGAAAAATAAGTATTAATGGCTTCCTCTTGGCACATGTACTTGGAGGTACTACCCAACCTAAAATTGTAATAGCTATAATTATTAGTCTGAAAATAACCTAAATACTGACGCAGTATAGTTCGGGACACTGCCTTCAGTACTAACAGAAATACCTGCACTTATAACCATTACACCCTGCAAATCACAGTGCAGAAACCAGAAGAGCGCTGTATTCCATTTCATGCATCGCTTCCGCGAGCTCCGCTTGGTCTTTCGGTAGCAGAAGTTACCGGTGTCAGACGCTGAAACACTGCCATGCAGCATGATTGGCTTAACCTTGAACTACAGTGTGGGCTAATAGCGTTCCGAAGGGTAAATTGGCTGCAGGAGCGATGGGTACTTTACCCGTGGTGAAAGAACCATTAGTCGGTGTGCACGATAGCGTGGTAATAAGTAGTCACAACAGCAGCTCACATTACAAAATTCCGTTAAAAAAAAGAAAGCAGTCACATCCCCAAATCAAACAGTTCTGAAGGCCATATTTCTATGTCTTGGGTTGCGACTCATGTACATTCTGCGGGTCCCTAACTCGTTTATGGCAAATTATGGGATGGTTCCATTGATACGGACGTGGTCGACTTCATCCATCCTACCATAGCTCCGAATTTGCACACGATCTCTTATAATCTCTTGGGTTGCTATATCCTGACCCTGCTAAAACATTTAAGGTGAACATATAAACCGGCCACGGCCTGTTCTACTCCCTGTCTCCTGAAACTAAGTTACTGCTTCTAATGACTAGTGGGACCTCGCAAGTTAACACTTTAAATAGTTGGTATTCTGCAGCATACAAGCAATGATACTGAAACTTGAATGCTGCACAGTGGGAACTGGGATTAGAAAGTCGGCCATCTGACATGCGAAGAGTTCTTTGTAGTTATACTGGTATAGAACAGGAAGCGGAGACCTTGGCCAGTTAACAAATGTGTACATAGCATATATCAAGTCAATATAGACGATATTTATTTAGCAGCATTCGTCAAGAAAAGCTACTGAGATGAAAGATGCTGCAGTGTTATCGCAGGCAAAAGAAACTTACAGACATCCCCGTTCCAAAACCAGTGAATTAAGTGTGAACAAGTGAAAGTCATAGACGGGTTAAACGCTAGCTTGATAAAGTGCTACGAACAAACCAGCGTTTTTAAAAACTTTCTGCAGTATGCATCAAATGAGTGAACTGAAATAGCTTTCACAGTAGCAGATCTAACAAGTATCACTAAAGTCGATTCTGACTAACACGCACTCAAGCAAGAACAATGTGCGTATACATAAAAAACACTTCAAAATTGTAAGCCCCGCCTTGGTAAATAGACAATACCATAAAACTGCTTAAGAGAAGGAGTATAAGTCAAATAATAAACGATGGTAGTTTAGCAACCGCAATTTTCCCCGGTGAAAATTTAAATAAAAATGACAAATTCCAAACGCAAAACGCTTCCCTAATTCTTGAGAATATTTAGCTTATGGATTCAGGAAGAAGTGCTACGACACGAAGAACAGGATGTCTGGTAGGGTGAGTGCAGCGCTGTAAAAACTAAATAAAAAAAGTGTAAGGCAGGAGAAGGTCAGATAATAAATAAGAAAATAGGAATGCGGGTAACATACTATGGAGACACAGAGAACGCAGTGTGGAAACCAAGGTAGAAGCCAGTAGCACAGCGTTATATGCCAACTAATTTCGCAATTGATGAAGAGACCGAATATATGATGAAATTAAATCAACTACTTAGTTAAAGGAGTCGAAAATTTGTAATCGGGGACTGGTACTCGATACTGGGAAATGGAAGGAAAAGCAGTAGGAGAATACGAACTGGGGAAAGGAGTACAAGTGGAACCCAACTAGCAGAATTACGCACACAGCATAATTTAATCATCGCTAACACTAAGTTAAAGAATCTTGTAAGAACGTTGCATACGTGGAACGCAGATCCAAGCACTGTAGGTTTTCGGAGCGATTGTATAGGCTGTTCCAGAAGGAAATATTAATATTCAGGAATGTGACAGGAAGAATAATTTGAAGCAAAAAACTTCATATGGACATGTGCCCTGATCCGAATGGCTTCCGAGAGAAAATATGTTTAATGTTAATTGTTATTTAATTTCTGTGTTATTTAATACACTGTCAGGTTGACACATGTGCACTAGTACCAGAATTAGTAAGCATTAGAAAACGCATTTTACAAGGCATCAATTGAGAAGTACCCATTTTTTAAAATATTCACCTCCAAACGTTATCGTACATGTCGCATTACACCTGTTTAGCAACTCACAACAATGTTCAAATATCCCATCATTAACTGTAAAGCATTTATGCTTTATTGGGAGATTATGGATTGTCAGAGCGCCTCTTCACGTTCACTAATGAGGGCAGCAGCGTCCACAATGCAACGAAGCAATTGATTTCGCATACACATCCCCCTTCTGTACACCTCAGACTTCTTCCAAGCCTATAAACTAAAATCTAATGGGGGAAGGTATGTGGTTCTTGGTGGCCAGTTAATTTTACAACCACGAGCAACGCAACGATTAGTATACATACGGTAGAGACGTTCCATTACACGTCTGGTATAATGTGGAAGGGCTCTGTCATGCTGGAAGTACTCTGCAGTGAGCATATGGCCCAACGCACGTCCTTAAGGGGTTCAACACACGAAACGTTCAAAAAATACCAGTAATTCTATTCCGTCACCCTTTCTAAAATGACTGGACCTGTAAACATGTTACAGGTAATGCTGCACCAAACATTGGTCAAAAATGAACTCGGTCTTTGGTTTCCACTCTAGCGTGTGTATGTTGCTGCGATCATCGGTAATTATTACGAATGTTGTCCGCCCCTGGCAGCTGAGTGGACAGCGCGACGGAATGTCATGCCTAACGGCCCGGGTTCGATTCCCGGCTGGGTCGGAGATTTTCTCCGCTCAGGGACTGGGTGTTGTGTGGCCCTTATCATCATAATTTCATCCCCGTCGACACGCAAGTCGCGAAAGTGGCGTCAAATCGAAAGACTTGCAGCAGGCGAACGGTCTACCCGACGGGAGGCCCCAGCCACACGGAATTTCCATTACGAGTGTTGTTGATTTCATTCCGTTACAACGTGGCTTCATCAGCGAACAGTGTTAATAAAAAAGTAAGTGAAGATTGTCTTTTAAACAGCAACAAAATTCAAGTCATGTGGCATTGTCGCCATTATGGAGATCGTGGACACGCTGCATGTGAAATGGGTACATGTTTCCCACATGTAATGTTCGTCATACACTGAATCTGCCAGAACGTTATACCATCGACCTACTATCGACATAAACACGTCCAGGCGATAGCAGAGTCATCTGCGAGCGATGACTGCTTGTCAGACTCAAGTACGGTGCATGTAGTATTCGTGAAGGTGCTTGGGGTAGAATGGGGAAGGCGCGTGATCTATCTGCGTTGGACCGAAGGCTGATTGTGATGGTCCGGAAGTACGGCACGAGCATTTCGGAAACTGCACGACTTGACGGGTGCTCGAGGAGTGCTGTGGTGAGTGTGTTCAACAGCGAAGTGAAAACACGTCCAGACGTTGTGGGGTTGGGCGGCAGCCCGTCATTACAGATGTCGGACCTCGTAGCTTGGGCAGACTGGTAAAACACGACAGGCGGCGGACTGTGGCGGAACTGTCATCAGACTTAAATCCTGGGCAGAGTACAAGCGTGTCATAACTCCCAGTACACCGAACACTCCTTACGATGGGTCTCCGCAGCCGACGACATATGCATGTGCCAGTGCTAAAACCACAATATCGGCAACTACGACTGAAATGGACACGACCATCGGCACTGGACGTTGGCGCAGTGGCAGAGAGTTCTGTGGTCTGATGAGTCGCGATACTTTCTTCACGATGTCGATTGGAGGGCGGGGGGGGGGGGGGGGGGGCAACCTGTCTTCCAGTGAAACAGGTCCTTGACATCTGTCTGTGAGACTGAGACAATTTGGCGCCGGCTTCATTATGCTGTGGGGAACATCCGTGGGTCCAAAGGAGCTCGTGCAAGGCACCACAAGGGCCAAGTAGTGTCGTACACTGGTTGTAGATCATGTACACTCCTTCATGACGATCATGTTTCCCGACATCAGTGACATTTTTTATATATAAAATAAAGCGCCATGTCACAAGGCCAGGAGTGTGGTGTAGTTCGAGGAATACATTTGACATGCTGGCCCCCACAACTCGCTAGATCTGAACCCAATCGACGTAAGAGCTCTTCCACACCCTCCTCGGAATTTACCGGAATTAGGTGACTTGTACGGGCAGATGTGGAGCCATTTCGCCCCATCGACCTACCAGGGTCTCACTTCTTCCATGCCACGACACGTCGCCGCTATTACCCGTGCTAGAATTGGACATAACGGCTTTTACGTAGGCGGTCATAATGTTCTAGCTGATCAGTGTGTACGTATTCGTGCGTTATTGATACCTGCAGAAAGTCGCCTTGTGCTGCAACATCTCAACAATGTGTTGGTGTTCCGACACGGGTTGTAGATTTACGCGTTGACAAGAAAAATGGGAACCTTTCTAGCAATGTACTGAAAACGTTGGTAAACACTCTTCCAACAGGAATTGAATATGTCGAGAAGCGTGATGGGGTTCTTCGTGAGCGGAAGGGGACTTACCATCGTACAAGCCGTAAGCCATATCCGCATTTTCCTCCATAGTGCAGATGTGTGGCAAATTAGCCAGCCCGCGTCCGAACAGGGGTAACAAAAAAATGGTTCAAATGGCTTTGAGCACTATGGGATTTAACATCTATGGTCGTCAGTCCCCTAGAACTTAGGACTACTTAAACCTAACTAACCTAAGGACATCACACAACACCCAGTCATCACGAGGCAGAGAAAATCCCTGACCCCGCCGGGAATCGAACCCGGGCACGGGAAGCGAGAACGCTACCGCACGACCACGAGCTGCGGACACAGAGTAACAGACGCTTCTCTTTGATACACTCTTAATCCATCGCACTACTTCACTGACAACACACCATGGAAAACTTTGTGTTCAAGAAGGTAGTTTAATGGTAGAAAGACATCCCATGCACAGATGTTGAAAGGGACGAGGTTGGTTGGACTAGAATAAAACCTAAAAGAGGTTGGGTGGGTAAGACACATACGCATGCACCACTCGCTCAAAACCAAATGTAGAATAGACAATACAGAATAGGGCATGTGTCCACATGAAGTTTCCTGCTTCAAATGAACATTTCTATCACATCCTGAATGTTCTGAGCGCTCCTCTCGGGAAACCCTGTATAACGCTAAGACAGAAATTCGAAACAAGATTTTGAACTGTAGAACACTGTTATTTTGTTACTAGTAAATACTGTCGGAGCTTGAAACAACAGAGGTGCTGCCGTCCAGTCTGTTGTCAGCAGGCACTGTTTGGTGGTGGAGGTACAGTCTTAATGTTTGAACGTAGTTGTGTCACAAATCGCCGCGAAGCAAAATTTCTGACTCAAGCGTTAACTCATTCTCCAGAATGTTTTGAAGGAGTGAAAAAACTGTGCAATGTCCAGCACACGTTGTCTCCTGAACCCAAGCAAAGACGCCTGGCTGCTTGTCGCAACTTGATTGAAATGCAAAATGCGGACAGTTAGTTTTTGTTTGGAAAAATCGTATGCACCTCTTCGCTTTGCTGTAGGTTCGCACTGATATCACCATCAATGTGAGCCTACCACGAAACAATGAAGTGCAGAAATTCACGTCAAGGTTCAATTCTTTGGCGACATAATCTACATTCAAGCGAATGTGATGCGGGAGGACGTTCTTGACGGTTTCACATAGTTCTAGGAACGTTTTGTGCGTTGCACTGAAGCAACGGAGACTATGTAGAACAAATGAAGCGTTAAAACCACCATATTTATTAAACTAGTCTCGAGCCTTTTTTGAACTTACAGGGTACATTTTCAGTACCAGATGCGGTCTCTGTCGACATTTCTTGGCTATGAACTGTAGACCAAAACTGAATTAACTGCAAAAGGATGGAACGTTAAGAAGACGGAAGCTGTGTAACTTGAAGGAACCAGAGGTTGTTGAGAGTTTCAGAAGGAGCATTAGACAACAATTGACTGATTCACGACAAAAAATACAATAAAAGACGAATGGGTTTCTTCGAGACATGAAATTGTGAAACCAGCAGAGAGTCACATAGGTAAAATGGCAAGGTCTGTTATAAATCCTTGTTTATCGCAGCAGATATAGATTTTAATTGACGAAATTAAGTGGGTGAAAGAGGATACGAATATCTAAAAAACAGGACAACAGGACATATGTAAGGCTGTAGAAGCATGCATGAGCAGGGAAAGGTGATGCCACATGTAGGAAACATAATGGGACCTTAGTAGGAAAGAGAAGGGCCGTACAAATATCAAGATCTCAGATGACAAATCAGTTCTAAGGGAGAAAAGGGGATGCTGAAACGTGGAAAGAATATGCAGGAGTGTTATACACGGAAAAGATCTTGATATCAATAATATAGGAATGGACGAGGAAGGAAATGAACTAGATATACTCCTGCGAGAAGAATTTGACAGAACACTGAAAGGCCTCAGCAGAAACAACGCCCCTGGGCTAGACGCGTCCGAATTATTGAGGTCCTTCGAAGGGCCAACCGTCGGTTGAAGAAGTAATTAATACTGACGGCTGCTGTATAAAGAAGAATGGGAAAGCTGATGACAGCTGGCCACAGAGCAGTTTAGTTTAGTTTTGGCTCCAGAGAAGTGTAGGAACACACAAGGCAGTACTCACCCGACGACTTACCTTAGAAGATAGATTAAAGAAAGAGAAACCCACATATGTACACACTCCAGTCACATTAATATGACCACTGCCTATATTCGATGTCAGCGTAAAAAATGTTTCAAATGGCTCTGAGCACTATGGGAGGTAACTTCTGAGGTCATCAGTCCCCTAGAACTTAGAACTACTTAAACCTAACTAACCTAAGGACATCACACACATCCATGCCCGAGGCAGGATTCGAACCTGCGACTGTAGCGGTCGCGGGGTTCCAGACTGTAGCGCCTAGAACCGCTTGTCCACTTCGGCCGGCGTCAACGTACAATAACAACTGACAGTCGGCAGGTGGTAGCACTGGCAGTGTGGAGTTAAAAGCACAGTCGTTGTCGAAATACGGAAAAAGAGCGATTTATCTGGATTCCAAAAGGGCATTATCATTGTTTTCCGTGCCAAGGGTGCAGGCATTTCCGAAGCGGCTAATTTTATAAACTGCTCCCTTGCCGCCTTCTTTAAATTATACAGTGCTTGGCAAAATGTCACTATCGAAAACTTGTACAGAGGCAACTGTAGTGCACCATAGGCCATAGATGACAAAGGCGAACGAAGGCTGCTGAGATATGTACGGGTGAGCAGTTGTGCAACTGCTGAGCAGCTAAGCAACCAGGTGAACAGAGGTGCTACCAACTGTGTCTCCTCAATGACCGTTCAGCGAACGTTGTTGCGTACGGGCCTTCACGGTAGGCGCCTGGTTCATGCACCCATGCTGACTGCTTTTCATCGGCAACGAAAGCTAGAATTTGCACGCCAATACTTGGAACATCTTGCAACTATCACTTGAAGGGTCCATATCGGAAAGACCACCGATATGTTCTGGGGAACGTAATCGTGTCATTCCCTGGATGATGTCATTGTGGTGGGCACAACGGATCAACATACCCACGCATCTATCCTTGGGGAACACGTCGCCTCTACATGCAGTTCGTTTTGCCTCGGCACGATGACATCTCCCAGCAGGACAAAAGTCACACAACTCTCCGTGTACTTGCGTCGGTCGAAGAGCCCAGAAAGAGTTTTTTTGCACTCCCTTGGCGACAAAACATACAGGCTGGGGCTACCTACATGCTAAGTAACTGTTCATTTGCACTTTTTATACAGATATGTTATCTCAATATTGTTCTTATAGTTTGGGAAATATCATTTTGACTATCTGGATGATCTGAAAATACGTCGCGATCCGAAACAAATCATTAAGTAAATGAAAAGTGACATTTGCAACTTTTGCTGTTTTCCTGTTGTATTATTTTGTTTTTATTCTGTTAACGGTATTATCCATAGTTATTCTCTTGTTGGTCCTGCCCTCAAGAACTGTACTGCGCTGTAAATTAAGTACTGGTTTGTTATCTTTTTTACGTTTAATTATTTATTGACAAAATTAAGCTCACGCCTGCTTAGCCCTCAGCCTGAACCCCACTCGACACAGATCGTATGCTATATTATAAATATGTTTTACCCATTCTTGTGTGTGTAGAGTTTCTTGAACTTGTGTAGTATGACTTATTCCTCATGCGAAACGCCAGTGGCTATTTGGTGTTTAGTGAGTAACATTATAGGAAGTACAGTTCAGGCATAGCTACTCTCGCTATAATGCTGTTTAGCAAAGGCGTGACATCAGACTGATGATGTGCGAATGCTAGTTTAACGATAGCAGCACGGAATAATGTCAGTCTAGACCGTTGTAAAACGTTTCCAACCATCTCACTAGCCAAAATACAGATTGTAAATCGGTGGAAAGCCACCCAAAAAGGTTTGGTGAAATAATTTCAACATGGGGTAACTTCCTTCCGTCGTATTTGCGTCACGTAATTTTAAAACTCTGTATCATACCGGGAAGTAACGTCTTTGAGTGACTGCAAGAATATACGTGGTGTTTTGGGCAGAATTACTAGTTGACTTGGCGAATGTCAGCTGGCTTTAAATGTGATAAAATCTACGTTAATGTAGATGCGGATGATAAACAATCCTGTAATACCTAATGCGGTATTAGTGGTGTGCTCCTTTAAATAATCACGTCGATTTAATATGTGCGTGTACCGTAGCAAACATTCATGAAGTGAAGCGAATATATTGTAGGAAAGGAGAAAGTTTTGAGAACTAGCATTTGCAAGAGACTGTAAAACGATTCTAGTGCTGCCAACGGTCATAGGAACATTTGACCTCTAAACCGTTCAAAAAAAAACAAATTGCCAGTTTGCTTTAAAATCCTTTCTAATGTGTTAATATTCGAGATCCTGGCCATCTTTCGGAAGCCAGAACCTTCCACTTCTCCCACGCTACATGCTAAGAAGCCAGTTTCAAACCAGACGTAGTGGCCAATACATGTTCTCGTCTGTATGCTCTTGTGTGTTACATATGTTTCTCTCTTTTAAGGTTAAGATTAGATAAAAACACCAATTTAATATGGAAGTGGAAGTATGTACTCTACCTTACATCACCTCACTATTGCCTTTTGTTTGATTCTTATTTCTATAGACAGTATTTTCTGGGTATTTTTTTACCTCAAAATCTTCAGATTTTAATGGTTTCAGTCACCTGTCGGGTGTTGTTGAGCTATTTCTTTTATTTATATTTCTTTTATAGGCATGGAATGTAGACCGATTACAATGGTGTGCACACTAAAATTATCCGTTTCATCCGCCATTTTGTTTTTAATCACTCAAATTTAAGTGTTAAATTAGTTAAATTATCGGTCAGTAGCAATTTTACGTAGGATGCGGGAATAAAAACGACAGAAAAACATGCAGAAAGTCTTTTGCCGACCCAGGTTGCTCTCCTCGAATCACTGCTCTCAAATTGGGTTTAAGTGAACGATTCATAATAATTTTGGAAGTGATTTCGACTGCCAATAGCATTTACATTGTGGTCTTTGATAGATTTGCTCGTGAATCCGAAAAACGTACACAGATTTATGTGGCTGGTAACCATTGCAACCAAATCTTCACAAACTTTCAGAGTAAGGTGCCGAAGTCATATCTAAATAAGTTTTCCTTATAAACCAGCTGCCGAAGGAGGCACTTGAGGCCCGCAAGAAGCACATACGACAAAACTGAATAAATTTTGCTCGTAAATTTTCACTTGTTGATTGTAACAAAGATGTACTACACAGATTGTTAACAAATTTAGGCCCATAGGTGTAGCAGACAGTAGCATCATATGAAAAGCATCCCATTTTCGCAAGAGGCAATCAGTCTATTGGTCACAAGCTAATCGTTTTTTCCTGTAGATGAAAAGATAGCGACGAAACTAGAGAGGAAACCGAAGATGACAAAGTGAACGACTACCAGTAGTTTGATACTGAAAAAAGCTTGCCTGTAATAGTTTACATGTCAAGTATGCACATTTTGTAAATAAACGTATGATTAAGGTCAAATAATTTATTTCATTTAAGCATAAAATAACTGCGACCGGTTTTTGAGTTCAAATACTCCTATGTGCAAAGTACATCTAACATAAGAAGCGCGAAGACCAGTTCAAGGAAATCAGGGTTCATATAGAAAAGTGTTGTTGTTGCTGTTAGGTCTTCAGTCCAAAGAATAGCTCCATTCAGCTCTCCATGCTACTCTATCCTGTGCAAGCCTCTTCATCTCCGAGTAACTGCTACAGCCAACATCCTTCTAAAACTGCTTACTGTATTCATCTTTTGGTCGCCCTCAACCATTTTTACCCCACCCGCTTCCATTCAGTACTAAATTGGTGATCCCTTGACGGCTCAGAATTTATCCTACCAATCGATACCTTCTTCTAGTCAGGTTGTACCACAAATTTCTCTTCTCCCCAATGCTATTCAGCTCCTACTCATTAGTTACGTGATGTACCCATCTAATATTAAGAATTCTCCTTTAAGATCGCATCTCAAAAACTTTTATTCTCTTCTTGTCTCAACTGTTTATCGTTCTTGTTTCATTTACATACATGGCTACATTACATACATATGCTAACACTTAAATCTACATCACATGGTAACAACTTTCTTTTCTTCAGAAACGCTTTTCTTGCCATTGCCAGTCTACATTTTATATCCTGTTTAGTTTGACCATCATCAGTTATTTTGCTTCCCCCCTAGCAAAACTCATCTGCTGCTCTCAGAGCCTCATTTCCTAATCTGATTCCCCTAGCATCACTTGATTTAATTCGACTACATTGCATTATTCTCGTTTTGCTGTTGTTGATGATCATCTTGTATCGTTCTTCAAGACACTGTCTATTTCGTTCAGCTGCCCTTCCAAGTCCTATGTTGTCTCTGTCAGAATTACGTCATCGGCAAACCTAAAAATTTATTTTTCTTCTCTCTGGATTCTGATTCTTATTCCAAATTTCCCTTTTCTTTCCTGTACTGCTTGCTCAATATACAGATTGAATAACATCGTGAATAGGCTGCGACCCTGTCTCACTCCCTTCTTAAGCACTGCTTCCGTTTCGTGCCCCTCGAACCTTGTAACTTCTTCTGGTTTCTATACAAATTGTGAACAGCCTTTCGCTTCCTGTATTTTCCGCCTGCCACCTTTAGAACTGGAAGGAGAGTATTCCAATCAACATTGTCAAAAGCTTTCTGTAAGACTACAAATGCTATAAACGTAAGTTTGCTTTTCCATAACCTATCTTGTATGAAAAATCATAAAGTCAGCATTGCCTCGCGTGTTTCTATGTTTCTCCGGAATCCAGACTGATCTTCCCCGAGGTCGGCTTCTACCAATTTCTTTCTATCATCTGTCAAGTATTCGTGTTAGTATTTTAACCGTGACTTACCAAAGTGATAGTTCGATAATTTTCATACCTGTTCGCACCTGGTTTCTTTGTAACTGAAATTATTATATTCTTCTTGAAGTCTGAGGGTACTTCGCCTGTCTCATACATCTTCCTCACCATATGGTAGAATTTTGTCAGGACTGTCTCTCCCAAGGCTATCAGTAGTTCTAATGGAATGTTGTCTACTCCCTGGGCTTTCTTTCGACTTAAGTCTTTCAGTTTCTTGTCAAATTCTTCACACAGTGCCATATCTCCCTTCTCATCTTCATCTACGTCCTCTTCCATTTCCGTAACATGCCCTCAAGTACATGCCACCTGTATAGACCCTCTATACTCCTTCCACCTTTCCGCTTCCCCTTCATTGCTTAGGACTGGTTTTCCATCTGAGCTCTTGATATTCGTACATCGGGTTCTCTTTTCTCCAAAGGTCGCTTAAATTTTCCTCTAGGCAGCATCTATCTGACCCCTTAGTGATGTATGCTTCTGTATCCATACATCTGTTCTCTAGGCATTTCTGCTTAGCGATTTTGCACTTCTTGTCGATCTGAATTTTTAGACGTTTGTATTCCGTTTCACCTACCTCATTTACTGCATTTTTATATTTTCTCCTTTCGTCGATCATCGATTAAATTTAATTTTTCTTCTGTTCCCCAAGAATATCTTCTAGATCTCGTCTTTCTACCTACTTGATCCTCTGCTGCCTTCACTATTTCATCACTCAAAGCTATCCATTCTTCTTCTACTGTATTCCTTCCGCCTGTTTTTGTCAATCGTTCACTAATTCTCCCTCTGAGACTCTCTACAACCTCTGGTTCTTTCAGTTTATCCGGATCCCAAGTCATTAAATTCCTGCCATTTCGCAATTTCTTCAGTTTTAATCTGCAGTTCATAATCAATACATTGTCGTCAGAGTCTACATCTGACCCTGAAAATGTCTTACAATTTAAAACCTGGTTCCTAAATCTCTGTCTTAACATTACGTAATTCATCTGAAACCTTACATTGTCTCTAGGTCTCTTCCACTTATACAATCTTCTTTCGTGTTTCTTAAACCAAGTGTTGGCTGTGATTAAATTGTGCTCTGTGCAAAACTCTACCAGCGGCTTCCTCTTTCATTCTCCTCCCCCCCAGTCCATATTCACCTACCACTTTTACTTTCCAGTGCCCCATGACTATTAAACTTTCATCTCCCTTCACATCTGTTCGTAATCGCTTACCTGCGCTCCTATTTTTTTTATTCATTATTAAACCTACGCCTTCATTAGCCCTGTTTTAAATTGTGTTTATAACCCTGTATTCACCCGTCCAGAAGTCCTGTGCCTCCTGCCACCGAACTTTAGTAATTCCCACTATATCTAACTTTAACCCACGCTTTACCCTTTTTAAATTTTCTAATCTACCTGCACTATTAAGGGATCTGACATTCCACGCTCCGATTCGTAGAACGCCAGTTATATGTCTCTTGATAACGACGTCCTCCTGAGTATTCCCCGCCCGCAGATCCGAATGGGGGACTATTTTACCTCCGAGGTATTTAACCCAAGAGGATGCCATCAACTTTCAACCATACAGTAGAGCTACATGCCTTCCCGAAAAATTGCAGTTGCAATTTCCCCTTGCTTTCAGCCGTTCGCAGTGCCAGCACAGCAAGGCCGTTTTGGTTGATGTTATAAGGCCAGATCAATCAGTTATAAAGACTGTTGGCCCTGAAACTTCTGAAAAAGCTGCCGCTCTCTTCAGGAACTGAGCGTTTGTCTGGCCTTTCAAAAGATACCCTTGCGTTGTGGTTGAACCTACGTTACGATTACCTATATCGCTGAATCACACAAGCCTCCCCACCAACGGCAAGGTACATGGTTCATTGGGGTGGGGGATTATGGAAGCGTATAGACTCGTATTTACTTCGCTCCTTTTTCGAGTGGAACAGGAAAGGTGATGTCTATTAATGGCAGTGGAAACACTCCGTCATGCACTCTATGGTAGCTTGCCGGTAATGTATACAGCTGTGGAGAAGAATGTTTCTCTTACAGTTTCGGAGAAACACCGTACTATCAGTACGATAATGGCTACCAATCCGTTATGTTCGATATTGGACCTACTGTCAAACGGCACAATTTCGATAAGCGACGCTCCATGTCGCTTGTTTTCAAAGCGCGAGCACGAATATTGCCAAAACACTTTCAGAAGCACTCTTGGGAAAAACAAAATTCGTTCCCGAACATCACCCATTAAGGGGAAAAAACAGTGAAATAAAATAAATATTGGACGGCAGCGGCACAGCATCAGAGGAGCCCTTCGACTGATCCATAGCTCGAACGAGAATTATCAATTCGGTAATTCTACGTGACAGGACGTGGGATTAAAAATAGCCCGTCTGGAAGCCAGCGTGCGCTTTACGGGGCTGCAAGCTAGCCACAGCCCGAAGCGGCGTGGTGCCGCGTCATGGGGATTACGTGGCCCCGAGGACTGCTTCTCAATACGCCGCGTACGTGCTCCGCAATATTTCAGAACACGTGAATGGAACGTCGCGCTCCAGCTACGTATTTGTCATATACGAAGCACGTCAGCACGCGGCCAATGAAATACGCGCGGTAATAAGGCGACTGAGGCGGGGGCATTCCTCCACTCCGCCGCACTAATAAACTACGTTTTATTACGTAGTAAACAGTGCGCCCCAAAATTGATGGCAGCAGTTTGTCAGACACGGTCAATTTCAAATTTGCGTGTCGCGCCAGCCCACGGTACAAAGCCGAATTAATTGAAATAGCACGTCGCCACAAAAGTCTTCCCGCGCGCATCGTGTGACAGCAGTGTTTATGTTAAATTTGCAAACAAAACTTGTTTGCGGCACACCGCGAAAACAGTTTCTGGCGAAATGTTAATCTTTCGACTTCGCGATTATTTGTACACGGGGAAACTCTGTTAGTACATGACAACTGCGAATAAAATTATTACCACATTATATATTATTTATCTTTTATTCATAAAATTATAATACAAAGAGCAGAAAATCAGACAAAAAATTGTGGGACGATGAGTTGCTACGCATGATCGTGAAAACAAGCTAGTAAGCGTTTTTCTCCAGATGTACATAACGATGCGACAACATTATTATGTTAACTAGCAATTTCTCCATTGGACAACACATACTTCTTTGCTAGTTACACAATGTTGTCCTCCATGTTAGGTTACAGGATATGGACTACCTCACACCCAAATCTGGTTACTCTCTAAATACTGTCAACGCTGGATAGACAGAAAACATCAATGTTGCCAAAAGAGAAGTATTCTACCGATGCGCGATTTCACGTTTCACGATTGAAAGAGTCAATGAAGATGTCAAAGTTCCATATTTGGTCAGATCTGTGTTGTTCTACATTCATCGTATTCCTCTATTAAGGAAACAAGGAACAGGAACCAAGTGCTATAACTTGATATTACACAGTGATGTTAATTTTTGAACAGTGCTGTTAGTAAGCGATTTAACTATTAACGATAGTTTTAGACCTTCGCTGTGATCAAAGAAACGTAAACTTTGTTCTTCATGATCTTCCCCTTTCTCCATTACTTTTGAGGGAGAATTTTATTTTGGGAGGGGGCGGGGGCATTCTTGATGAAGTATTTGTCTTGCGAACACGCGTTCCACTGCAAAACAAGGTTTTTATATTACTTATTTGTTTTTAGAGAGTTAAGTTAACAAAATTAAAAATCTAGTTGAACTGTGGCTGCCTATTTGAAAAAAAAACTCTTTCCATTTTCTGTTAAAGCTTCCTTAACCATTTTCCTTTACTCCCTTACATTTGCACGAAAATGGCTCATTCAAGAGCTTCCACAAAGAAAAGTTCACACTTTACATCTGCTCTCATCCCCATTCACACGAAAAAGGAAGTTCAGTGTTGTGAGATCTGACAACTATGACATACGTTAAGAATGCTAGACCTATAATGAAGCACTGCGTTATGTAAGCTCTCCTTGGAACGCACTTGAATGTGGGACTGATGCCAGACCCATATTGATTTGACGAAAGTCATGCCATAGCTCCTAATATCGTGTCGGACCTCGTTTTGTCCAGTATAGTGCTGCAATTCAACGTGGCTTAACAAGTCGTTGGAAGTCCCTGTAGAAATTTTCAGATATGCGGCCTGTATAGCCGTCCGCAATTGAGAAACTGTTGCCGGTACAGGAATTCGTGCGTAAACTGACCTCTCGATTATGTCCCATAAACGTTCGATGGAATTCATGTCGAGCGATCTGGGTGGCCAAATCATTCGCTCGAATTGTCTAGGATGTTCTAAAAACCAATCGCGAACGACTTAACTACTCGGTGGAGAAAGGATATCATTTGAAGAAAAGAGAATTTAGACTGAGATAGCCATTTTGTAGCCTATAGTATCTGCTACCCAGTGAATGGAGAACGGGGAATATTCCTATTAAACTTCAATGATCTAGGTGAAATTGATAATTTGATTGAGTGGAAAACACATAATATTCCAGAAATGTTATTCTTTTTCCACTCAAAGGTGCATCATTGTTTTAGATTATAGAAATGAAGGGAGATTGGGTCGCCAATGAGGACTAGATTTATTGACAGCTTATGTAAAAATGAAAAAGAGGAGCTCCTTGCTGTATGAGTGTGATTAAATTCAGTAGGCAGTAGGTACTTCTCAGTGAGCGAAGCACTCATTTGTGGTTTATGAAAAATGTCTGTGCCAAAAGAGGATGTTACTGGCTTTTGAGCCTAGAAGAAAACGAGGTAAAGTGAACAAAGAGAAGCATTCAAAGAAAATTGAGAAACTAGCCAGACAAAGGGGTCAAGAATTTGTCAGATGCAGGATTATTTGGTGGACGCTAAAAGAATTGATCCAAATAGTGGACGTCGTAAGAAGTTCGTGGCAGGTTTCAGTGCTTCAGTGAAACGGAGTGTGATCGAAAATGTGTACAGCGTATGCCCAAAAAATGAAAAAAGATACACATGTATTAGGATTCATGGAAAGACTGTTGCTAGAAATCGATCAATCATATAAAAGTCCTAACAAAACGCGTCATCCTTCAAATATTTCGCAGTGAAAGGAATCAGTCTGTTAAGTTTGTCGTAAGGCCTATGTTAGCTGGCATACGGTCTCAAATATAATGGTACAACCGTTGAAGACTATTTAAACTAAGACTATAGCGAAAGTTGATGAACATTTCACCTAATTTCCCAAATAGTAGTCACTCTACACATCCATTCCTGTTTGTGGCCCCGTGAGATCACGCAAAGTCATCCACCGTTCTTTCGGAAATGAACTCACTGAATGACTACAAATACTCTCTAAGTTGCCTAGCATAACCATTTCCAGTCAATAATCAGTTTAGTTCGACCACCGGAATCAGTCAATTCCAAGTAAATACACCCCACACCACTATGGAGCCACCAACAGCTTGCACAGTTCCTTGTTAACAATGTAGGTCCAAAGCTCCGGGTGGTCCGCGCCACACTCCATCAGCTCTTACCAATTGAAATCGGAACGCATTTGACCACAACACCGTTTTCCAGTCGTCTATGGTGGAACAAATATGGTTGAAAGGGATATACACAGAGTAAAATTTTATATTGTACAAGAGATGATCAAATGTAGTGTCGATTATGTAGTAGCGTTCAAGGTGTTATGAGCAATGTGTTAGAGTGACTTTAGATAGAGAGGTGTATGGTGGACTTTCAATTGTAAAGATGTGTTGCATATGATGTGTGTGGGATATATACTTACTCTCTACAGGAAGTAATGATTTTTGTATTTGCGAGATACTATACTGGAGATAATTAAGGTAGTGAAAGTTGTTTTGTTACCAATGCAATGGCCGCGTTGATAAGTGATGACTGAGACAATGTATAGTACTCACATCCAATAATTTTGTAAAGCTAATTGTTTATGTATAATCAGTTTATTTTCTGTTAATTGTGAGCATTATTAGTTTTCAAAGAGTCAGAATACAAGGTTTAAAGTTAGTGCCATATTCTTACTTACCCCAAGTCAACAACAGTTCCCAGGTCCATGTCGTTCTTGATTAACTATTTTGCTCAAGAAGTTATTTTCTCAGTCATATTGGATTTAATTAAAATGTACGCTAAGGAACAGCCTTGCACAATAGCTGTATGTGAACTACACAATTTAAAGTACTAACAGAGAGCAGTGCGAAGAGCGTTACCATTGCGCAGATAAAAGTAGGAAATTTTATTCTTTCGGGGTTAGCATTCATTAAGTATAGCAACCATTACTTTCAAATTGCTCAAGTTTTGTTTTATTACCAGGGCCAATTTCAGATCAATAGTGTTGCATCAGATTCAGTTTTTCTGTTACGTAAATTGATGCAGTTTTGGTTTTGTTTATAGTTATTGACATTTTAGATTCTCGCATTCATTGTCAGGTTGCCATTACAAATGCACATGCTTCACTTGACTGTCAGTTACGTTACTTCAAACGTACAAATTTCACTTATTTGAGACGCACATGTTTCATGGTCACAAGCCCGACAGAGGCGCTTCAGCCGATGTCCTAATAGCAAAGGCACTCTGGTCGGTCGACTGATGCTATAGCCCATTAACGACAAATTTCTCCTACTGTCCCAACGAATACTTTCGTCGTACGTCAGACGTTGATTTTTGCTGTTATTTTACGCAGTGTTGCTTGTCTGCTAGCACTGACGTCTGTTGGCCGAAGAGGCCGACTGGGTCTAGGCGCTACGGTCTGGCACCGCGGGACCGCTACGGTCGCAGGTTCGAATCCTGCCTCGGGCATGGGTATGTGTGATGTCTTTAGGTTAGTTAGGTTTAAGTAGTTCTCAATTCTAGGGGACTGATGACCTCAGAAGTTAAGTCGCATAGTGCTCAGAGTCATTTGAGCCATCAAAGGCAGATTTGAAAGTGCATGGATGTCTTTAAGCTGTCAATAACAAGGACTTACTGTATAGTTGTACATGTAGCACCTTTTTCTGTATCACTTTATATTATTTTTTTAGCTTCTCATGTAAAATTAAAAAAATAGGTTAATGGGGTTTTCATTGCCTACCATCGATATGTGCGTACTACTGTACCATGACTTCTGTCACCTCAGTGTGTCACGCGTGACGCTATGATAAAGAGAAACACAACATCCAAGATGAATTATATTAAGGTTTCGTCTGTTAACGATACGGCCCTTGCCCTACACAACGAATCCAAAAACTGAAGGAAGAAATGTGAAAGTTAACGTCTCGTCGACAGCGCGGTCATTAGAGACGGATCGTAAGCTCGCGTTAGGGAATGATGAGGTACCAAAACAAACGTACCCTTTTGAAAGGAAGCATTCCGGAATTTTCTTGAGCGACAAAGAAAATCATGGAAAAACTAAATATCTATGGCTGGACGGAGATTTGAACCATAATGCTCCCGAAAGCGAGTCAAGTGTGCGAACAGTTACATCACCAAAAAACTGGACGATAAACGTAGTTACGAGTACACAGGCTGTTAATGATAATCTTTTAAAAATTTATCGTACTGGTGTAGACGAAGGCGAGATCAACAAACTGATTTAGGCCGCTTGTGGCCCATAAAATGGGGAACAGCCTCACGTTGACCGAGAGGACAACATACGCTATCGCACAATAGTTCGCAACCTGGGGGTAATTACCCCCTCAGAGGTAAAATAAAATTTTCTGAGGGGTAAGAACTAAACGATTCGATTCTGTTTCAATCACGAAACTAAATTATTTTCAGAAGATCATTACCGTTATGCCAATATTGTAAGACTATGATGCTGATTATATAAGTTATCAACAATAATTTTTTCTCAAACAGTAGCATTGATTCGGTGAAGGTAACAGGTTCTCCACATATCTCACCCACTACACACATATATAGCGCTTTGTTCTGTACATCGCTGATGATAAAAGTGAGACATATACGTAACAAATGCTAAACTCTTGGCGTTAGTCTATGGCTTGACATACATGTATCTTACGCAAATAACTAATACTGTGACGCCTATTACAATTTTATATTGACAAGAGCCGCTACCTGTAGGCGTTTACTAGTGAGCAATCATTCTAAAGTACGATGTTTGTGATCTGGCTGTTGCATAAAGCCATGGCTTGGGATAATTCTTGTTTTGTCAATTTTATATATGATAAGAGCCGCCCGGCTTCATCTAATCTAATCTATCATCTTGTGATGTAACAAGGCTCAATACTTCTGAAGAATATACAGTTACAAATATAGAAACCTAGGTCAAAGGCTAATAAACATTTGTTTGCAGTTGGCTGGATTTTTCAACCTCTTGACATTTACACAGTTGCTGTTTCGCAGCCATGTTTAAGATTTTGCAATGCTAAATGTCTCAAGAAAATGTCTTCTCCAAGCTTTAGATAGTACCTGCAGGAATCTAGAAATTGCTTCATAACTCGCATCGAAACAGACAAATTAGCTGTGTGCACGACACAGCAGTGGCTAGTCCGCAGCTCGTGGTCTAGTGGCTAGCGTTGCTGCTTCTGGATCACCGAGTCCCGTCTTCGATTCCCGGCCGGCTTGGAGATTTCCTCTGCCCGCGGACTGGGTGTTTGTGTTGTCCGCATCGTTTCATCATCATCTTTCCCATTCTTAACAGTGGCTAGACTGGACTGTAAAAAAAATTTGGAATGTGAAAAAATTGGGACTAGATACGGGCGCTGACGTCCGCACAGTTGAGCGCCTCACGAACTAAACGTCATCAAACATCGACATCAGTAGCTACATAAGAGCTACTATAGTGCTCTACACAGTTTTATTACACTACTGGCCATTAAAATTGCTACACCAAGAAGAAATCCAGATGATAAACGAGTATCCATTGGACAAATATATTTTACCACAATTGACATGTGATTACATTTTCACGCAATTTGGGTACATAGATCCAGAGAAATCAGTACCCAGAACAACCACCTCCGTCCGTAATAACGGCCTTGTTATATCTGGACATTGAGTCGAACAGAGCTTGGATGCCGTGTACAGGCACAGCTACCCATGCAGCTTCAACACGATACCACAGTTCATCAAGAGTAGTGACTGGCGTATTGTGACGAGCCAGTTGCTGAGAGATCTGCATAATGTCATGGTCAGGGCAGCAGTAGAACATTTTCTTTGCCCAGAAAGGCCCGTACAGGACCTGCAACATGCGGTCGTGCATTATCCTGCGGAAATGTAGGGTTTCGCAGGGATCGAATGAAGGGTAGAGCCACAGGTCGTAACACATCTGAAATATAACGTCCACTGTTCAAAGTGCCGTCAATGCGAACAAGAGGTGACCGAGACGTGTAACCAGTGGCACCCCATACCATCATGCCGGGTGATACGTCAGTGTGGCGATGACGAATACACGCTTCCAATGTACGTTCACCGCGATGTCGCCAAACACGGATGCGACCATCATGACGCTGTAAACAGAACTTGGATTTATCCGAAAAAATGACGTTTTGCCATTCGTGCACCCAGATTCGTCGATCAGCACACCATCACAATTGCTCCTGTCTCTGATGCAGCGTCAAGGGTAACCGCAGCCATGGTCTCTGAGCTGATAGTCCATGCTGCTGCAAACGTCGTCGAACTGTTCGTGCAGATGGTTGTTGTCTTGCAAACGTCCCCATCTGTTGACTCAGGGATCGAGACGTGGCTGCACGATCCTTTACAGCCCTGCGGATAAGATACCTGTCACATCGACTGCTACTAATACGAGGCCATTGGGATCCAGCACGGCGTTCCGTATTACCCTCCTGAACCCACCGCTTCCATATTCTGCTAACAGTCATTGGATATCGACCAACGGGAGCAGCAATGTCACGATACGATAAACCGCAATAACGATAGGCTACAATCCGGCCTTTATCAAAGTCGGAATCGTGATGGTACGCATTTCTCCTCCTTTCACGAGGCATAACAGCAACGTTTCACCAGGCAACGCCGGTCAACTGCTGTTTGCGTATGAGATATCGGTTGGAAACTTTCCTCATGTCAGCACGTTGTAGATGTCACCACTGGCGCCAACCTTGTGTGAATGCTCTGAAAAGCTAATCATTTGCATATCACAACATCTACTTCCTGTCAGTTAAATTTCGCATCCGTAGCACGTCATCTTCGTGGTGAAGCAATTTTAATGGCCAGTAGTGTATCATTATAAAAGTGGTTAGACACAAAACATTAATAGCCTGAAACTCTCCGATTTCTGCCAGTTCAGAAGTAAGAAGTGTAGCAGTGAACTGATTTACGAACAGTAAGTATTGTGCACACATATGACCTTGTTTCATTTTAAATGATTTTGCAGTGTGCAGGTCAACCCAGTGCTGCAATGGAGAGGAGCAACGCAGACGAAACATGTGTTGTAACAAGTGTGTACCCTGACTGTGGATAGTTAGCTTTCTTTTCTGAGAAGAAGTGATGGGTAGCACTTGCTATGCACCACGTATTCCTTCGTCATTCATTCTAACACAGACAGGCACCCACACAGGTACGCACACACACACACACACACACACACACACACACACACACACACACACACACACGCTAAATATTTTTTTTAAATGAACACACCGCCGTTTAACCGTACTGTTATTTATCTTCTCCGCTCGTGGACTGGGTGTTGTGTTGTCCTCATCATCATTTCATCCTCATCACCGGCACGCAAGTCATCCAATGTGGTGTCGACTGAAATAAGACGGCCTCCTGGCCCACAATGCCACATGAATATTTTATTTTGTTATTACATTACGACCACTTTCGGCCTTTAATGCTATTTTCAAGTGATTGTGTTTATGTCATTAACAAATATTGCAGGACATCAAGATCAAATTTGCCATAAATTACGATAAATATTCGCTCCCCACGAAATGTCAGTTTTTACATCAGGGTGCGTGATCGCTATCCCCCTCTATTATCGTTACCTGAACAGGACGAATGGTACGTGATTCCCTCGAAGACCAGTGAAAGCTGTTTCGAATGCTAATAAACTTTCTACAATGTATTGGACGTAATAAGGTGTTGAATTTATGGTGTTTCCTTTTCTTCTCCGCTTTTCTTCTCCTAACTCTCGACATATCTGGTTGTGTTAAGATTAATTTTCTGGTGGCGATATGTCCATTTAAGCAAGGTATTCTAATAAGCTCCCATTTTTCTGAGTAGACAATTCAATGTGCCAACTAGATGAGTTGCGGACTTGACGGTAATGTGGCATGCCCAAAGCAGTATTGGTATACTAATATCGCAAAGACGATGTCTGTTAGTACACCTGTCAACTCACCTACCGTGTAAGACGGAAAAGAAGCTGTGATGCATTATATGCATAGTCATATTCTGGCCTACACGGTATTACGATAGGGAGAATCGGCTTGGAATAGAAATAGGTTGCCGACTAAATCCATAGAGTAAATATCTCTGGCGTCAGAATTCACATACGCAGAACAGGTTTTGTGTTGTCAACATACATTTCCGGCCTGGTCACGTGTTTGTCCATATAGCGCCCTGTATATTTCGAATGTCACTACATCCCTAGTACAGACGGATTCTTTTCCTACGTGTCTTGGATTATTTATATATGTTGTGCAGACATTTTAACAGTATCCATCTGATACCGGGAATAAACCAGCTACGTAACCTTTAAGGGCAAGTGATATTGCGTTCTGCTTCTTTGCGATAGGTGTCACAGTTCATATGCATTCAATTTTTGGTAGTTTGCGGTATGATACGATACTTTATAGTATTACAGAGCCTAACGTACATTTTTGAAGTGATAGTCTTGCAAAACGACTTGACAGTACGCTAGTACTTTTGCAAGTCTCCGAAAAACACCGAATTTGCCACACATCTGCGATTATATCCCTGCTAATTCGTTTTTTTTTTTCGGCTATTTCTACGTATTTATTTTCTCGTTTTTGTGACCTAAAGCACAATTTTTCTTACTGGTGACACTTTGAAGTGTTTATTTAACGCATTTTACGTACTTGCTCCCAGTTCATTAAATAAATAGTAGACTGAGTAACAAGGGAGGAAAAAGGTGATCGGAGAATAAATGTACTGTAAAGCAAATACAGTTGGTCATGCAACAGTCAACCCATATAACATCTTTAAGGGAAGTGGAAAGTGACACAAATGAAAGAGTTTGGGGACATGTTTACTAACATTTTACGCTTCGTAATGAAATGGTGAAGAAAATAAATTGAAGGCAAAATACACCAAAGAAGATGAATGTGTACTTTGATTAGCTACACTATTGTGTTTTTTATTTGATTTGTGCAGAAAATGTATTTAAGCTGAATGCAGAAATTGGTAGTAGGTGCTGTGGAAAATTAAAAATAATCGGTATAGCATCTACCTTCAGCTACACACGTCCAAATTTTTCTCTGTCCAAACATTCCTTTTCCAAGTGTTTTGAACATACTTTGTAATATTCTGTGGAGACAAAATTACTCCTTATTTTCTGGAGCCACATCTTTACTCGTTGTTCATCCTTCGGGAAATTAAAATATAAATCACACATAATCATTCTCCATGTCCTAGACACAATTAACATGGTCTCCTACGATAACTTATAGTAAACAAAATGGTTTGGACACACATATCATACGAAGACAATTACATTCTATTGAATTTATCTGTCTCCCGACTTTCAAATCTATATACATAATCGACAAGTCACTGATAAATGCATGGAGGAAAGTATTTGCTGAAACAACTAACCATTCCCTTTCCTGTTCCAATAGCAAATTTACGAGAGGAAGCGATTATTTGTAAGCTTTTGTACGAGCCGTAATATCTATTATATAGGCGTAAAATCGTAGAAAAATAGGTCTACAGAATCAAGCCTTAATTATAATGCGTCTCGAAATTTTTAAACATAGTAGACACGAGAAGTTACTATCCCTACTTTCACACATTTTTCTTTGCATCCGTAGCAACAACAGTAATTCACCATCGCTATTACACTATCAACAAACTGTGAAAACACAACAAAAACTCTTGATATTATAAACTTCAAACTCTGCGGAAAGCACACACGCACAGCGAAGTCCGGAAAACACGTGACAATCCTGGTTTAATGTTGACAACATGCGCAGAACGCAATGCTGACTCCAGAGATATTTACTCTATGACTAACTCTCAGCATAAGTACAAAAGCTTACTCGAGTATTGTAACTTCTCTGTGTTTAGCCTCGTGAACTGAAACTAGAGGAATCGGAACTACTATTCTTTATAACTGGTATATCTTTGTTGTAATCCTGAACAATGATAGTTGTGTAGTTACGGAAAGGCTATCTGATAAATGAGACGCCAAAATAAAAATTCTACAGTTTTGGTTTCTTAATTAACTTTGCCAAAGTAAAAACAAAACTGTAAACCAAATAAGCTGTCCTGTGAAACTCGGTATTGCGCATACAGTGGGCAGTGCCACTACGCATGAGCTGCAATCTCCACATTAAAGCTGACAAGATAAACCTGCTGCATAGATTTACCAAATAAATTTGTAGAGTACAAATAACTAAAACATTACTGCTACAGTCTCCTGTGAACTTACGTACGCAACGTCACTGAGTACATTTCCGAAACTCTAAATGATACACATGTCAATGTAAAACTGCATTGCGAGAATAAGACCGTTTGCATATGAAATGATAAGATCTTTATCTATACTTACTCTGATAACGAATTTTGAAAAACAGGTCTGACTCTGAATGATCTCATTGTAACCTGACTCTAATGTAAAACTAATTCTCACAGATTTCACGTGGAATTACCTGTGCCAACGAAAACTTGGTAGTGTTCGAAAGATGAACATACAATATGCAGCGCAGCTGTAAAGGAAACAAAAAATCCTGCGTATTGCAGTGCAAGGACGTGCGCTATTGTAATCAGCTCATCATCCATTCACCGTGTTCCGCGAAGTGCTATGCGGCGATACAAACAATCAACATATATGAAATTCTTTCGTGAGAGGTATTTGAAATTGCAACATAATTAAATGGAAACAAACCCTTTAAAAACTCTATTTCAAAAGTTGAAACGCATTGTTCAGTAATTACAATCACCTTTGCAAAAAATACGAGTATCTTTTATAACAGTTATTGCTCTGCAATCAAAATTCTGCAGTTCATCTTCCTCTGTCGTTTTGTCTTTGTGCTGTACAAGCTATTCCAAGAGCGATCAGTAGTGTAGCCAACACCAAACTCTCTCACTAGCTTATCATAGAATGCTTGCTGGAACGACAATGCTACTCAGAGCTGACGATTACGGTGCTTCAGCTCAGAACCTCAGTGGCCTAACATAACGACTAATGAAAACCACTGTTTGAAATGTGTTTAGCTTAGAAATTTGAAATATGACACATGCTGTGAAAAAGCTCACATCACTTTTCTTGAATAAAATCAACAAGAAAAATTCAGTAAGAGATTTAAGAAAACTATGTCCCTAATAGGTAGCACAGAAAGCAATTTAAGTCTTCCACAGTTGTAAAAGTAGCACTGTTGTTGTTGTGGTCTTCAGTCCTGAGACGGGTTTGATGCAGCTCTCCATTCTACTACATCCTGTGCAAGCATCTTCATCTCCCAGTACGTACTGCAGGCTACATCCTTCTGAATCTGCTTAATGGCTTGGTCTCCCTCTACGATTTTTACGCTCCACGCTACCCTCCAATACTAAATTGGTGATCCCTTGATGCCCCAGAACATGTCCAACCAACCGATCCCTTCTTCTAGTCAAGTTGTGCCACAAACTCCTCTTCTCTCCAGTTCTGTTCAATACCTCCTCATTAGTTATGTGATCTACCCATCTAATCTTCAGCATCTTTCTGTAGCACCACATTTCGAAAGCTTCTATTCTCTTTCCGTCCAAACTACTTATCGTCCGTGTTTCACTTCCATACATGGCTACATTCCATACAAATACTTTCAGAAACGACTTCCTGACACTTAAATCGATACTCGATATTAACAAATTTCTCTTCATCAGAAACGCTTCCTTACCATTGCCAGTCTACACTTTATATCCTCTCTACTTCGACCATCTTGTTATTTTGCTCGCCAAATAGCAAAACTCCTTTACTACTTTAAGTGTCTCATTTCCTAATCTAATTCCCTCAGCATCACCCGAGTTAACTCGACTACATTCCATTATCCTCGTTTTGCTTTTGTTGATGTTCATCTTATATCCTCCTTTCAACACACTGTCCATTCCGTTCAACTGCTCTTCCAAGTCCTTTGCTGTCTCTGACAGAATTACAATGTCATCGGTGAACCTTAAAGTTTTTATTTCTTCTCCATGGATTTTAATACGCACTCCGAAATTTTCTTTTCGTTTCCTTTACTGCTTGCTCAATATACAGATTGAATAACACCGGGGAGAAGCTACAACCCTGTCTCACTTCCTTCCCAACCATTGCTTCCCTTTTATGTCCCTCGACTCTTATAACTGCCATCTGATTTCTGTACAAATTGTAAATAGCCTTTCGCTCCCTGTATTTTACCTCTGCCATCTTCAGAATTTGAAAGAGGGTAGCACTATGTACCACTAAATACGAACAGCGTTGTTGCGTCTCGCTCTGCACCCCATAGTTTGTCCGCCCCGGTAGCTGAGTGGTCAGCGTGACAGAATGTCAATCCTAGGTGCGCTGGTTCGATTCCCGGCTGGGTCGGAGATTTCTCTGTTCAAGGTCTGTGTGTTGGGCTATCCTGGTCGTCATTTCATGCCATCGACATGCAAGTCGCCGAAGTGGCGTCAAATCGAAAGACTTGAACCCGGCCAACGGTCTACCCGACGGGAGACTCTAGTGACACGACATTTACATTACGTGTTTTGTAGCGACTGCAAAAAATAATTCATTCTGACGTATGGCATTTGTGAGAGTGTATGTACATATAGACTTACAGTAACTGTTGTTTATAGTTCGTACAATGTCAGACCATATTTAGCCAGTCCTACGAGATTATTTTTTGGAGTTACAGATCCATCAACGTCTTGGTCGTCATACAAGGCACCATCTGGTTTATTCAGTAATGGCGAGGGTGGATATTGTTACCGCGCCGTCTGTACTACAGTCGGCTGCAGATACTAGTGAATAAGTAGTGATTCCATTTTGCTATCATCATACGTTGAAGCTTACCTTAAGTCCCCAATGAATACAGCTAGTGACGGGGATTGGTGCACTGTCAGTGAAATACACGGCGTTCTTATAAAATAACTCCCCTGCAATAGGAAGACATTAACGTGAACTCTGGTTTTATTTATTCCCGGCGAGTAACAGGTAGAAAGAAATACCACATAGCTCTGAGACACGTCTGTGGGAGTCATACCCTTGTTCAGTGGGAAAGTGTAGGCATCTAAAGCATAAACTTCTTCGTAAAGAGTGATTAAGTACGTCATGATGCACAGCGTGTTCCAGTTTCGTTACGACTGTGACTATGAAAAATAAAAGTCTTGGATCAACTTAACAACATCAGTTTATGCATTTAAAACAGTCTCCCCCTGGATAAAAAAAAGCAGAAATCGCTTTAAAAGTGTTTCGAGACAGTCACTGTAGTCTTTTCTTGCAGTTGCATTTAATACTGCGGTACAATTTTCTTGGATGTCATAAACTGCGTCATATCGATGTCCTATTTGCACGTTCAATTTGGAGAACAACCAGGAGTCAGCTGGTGTGATCCAGGATAGTGTCAATTTGCTGGCCAAAAACTCGTGCACAGTCTTCGCTTTGCGGACTGGTCTGTCGTCATGGATCAGCAACGAGAGACCTGCCTCTCGGTATTCGGAACGGATTAGACGATTTATCGCTCAGAAACGCTACAGAAATAAAAAATTCTGATATTGCCTCACTGCTCTACTGCCATTTTCTGACCTGTATTGTTATATTCGCCACCAGCATGCCTGCTGTAGCAGTGCCTGCGCTTTGACTTTCTACACAGCTGTTTCTGAAACGTCAAGGATCGTAACGCCGCAACTCGCCACGGGATAGCACAGCAGTTTCGAATTTCACACAAACAGGGCACACTTTGAATTCTGTTCTAATAATTATTTATCAATGCGTCATCATCCTGGCAGAATTCGTAACGTTTTCATTTCCAAAAGTGTTTTCAGCATGACCAAATAACTCATACCTGAATATTATCCAGGGCTGAGAGGGGATATTGAACATGTTCAAAGAATAGCACTACAAATGGTCACAAAGTATTTTAGCTCATGAGAGTGTCACGGAGATCCTGAAGTACCAGAACCAGAACTGAAGGATGCTTCAAGACGGGCGTCAACTAACACGCCAAAGCATACATGAAAGTTTCAAGAACTTGTATGTAGTGCGGAAACTGAGAAAATACTGCAAAGTCTGGAGTATGACTCTCCTGAGGACGGTGTGGACAAGATTATGTTAATTACTGAGCTGATAGATGTGTCCAAGCAAACGTTGTTCTCGCCTTCAATTTGTGAATGGAACTGGAATGAAGCACAACGTGGCTCAATGGGAAGTGCTCTCTGCCATTTAGCTCATAGTGTTTTGCGGAACCTAGATGTAGACACAGATGAACAGACCGATCAAAATTTCTTGGTACTTGATACCTCACCCGTTGGAATTGGTTTCTCGTAATCAGAACACTTACCGTCACGTGCGAACCGTTCGTGTTGCCAAAATGCCACAACAGTTGGTCAGCTCACTTCCATTTTCTCGGCCAGCTTTCTTCCTTGGTGTGTCTGGATCCCGAAGCATGGGCGGATACTTTTACTTCGTATTTTATCACACATGAAAACCACACCAAAAACAACGCAGCACAAACACACAAGCACACACACACACACACACACACACACACACACACACACACACACACGCACACGCTCACACACAGACACACACACACACACACACACACACACACAATCACACACACACACACACACACACACACACACACACACACATACACACACGATGATGAAAATGGAATGCACACGTGTGACACGCAGCACTAACCAAACACTACTGGATACTTCCACCCAAGATGCGATTGAGCGTCAAATATCGATGTTGTTGAACCGCCACCTCATATGTCAGTTTGTTCATACAGAAACATCACTTCAGCTTTCATTTCATGTATGGCTTGGAATTTATATCCTGATATTTTTTCATCCAATACTTTATTAATGAAATCATAATGATAGAAATTTTACATTTGTTTGTTATCGAGATAACAATAATATTTTTCACTCTCCTCTAAAACTGAATTGTTATTGAACCTTTTGACATACGAGGTAGCTGTGCAGCACCATGGATATGCAGTTATCATAATCACAGAGGTCGGCTTACATTAAATAAGCCTCACACGACGTTGCAGGAAGTCCAATGTTTGAGGGCTGCAGATCATCTTTGCGACTAAGTGACCGCATTTAAAATAAAACTGCTTACACCACTGTTGTGGCATAGCGCAATGTTTGGTGTATAAACCACTCGTATGAAAGGTCGAATCCGGTCAAATATAACGAAAGTTCTTTTTATATCTAAATCTGTTTTTGATTTGCATTACTTAGCGGCGACATTTTTATTTGCTCCTATTTTTCTTCCTACCAGTCCTTTTTTCGTTTGGAATCTGCCTGTATGATCCATAATCATCAATCAAGTGCCAACGAGGATTGCTCGTTGGTTGGTAACGCGGCTGCTCGTCTTGCCAGTGTAAGGATAGTTTCAGATAATCAACGATAGGGAGAATTTTCAGATTGTTTTTAGCGCTGAAACTGAATATTTTCTATCTTGAGTTTGCTGTTAGTGCCCAGTTTTGTCGACTATAAGTAATTTTTGGAAGCCAGAGACTGTGAAAACAATTGGACTGTTTACAAATAACGTTTCTGCTACCAGTCACGAGTTTCTTTTACTCATATTTTACACGACATGTCTCGGGAAGTGATTCCCATTTTCAATTGTGTTTTCACTTCGTACTACGCTGCTTTTATGCAGTGATATCGATGTGTGAGGTGGTGCTTGGTTTTTGTGACTTAAACGCAATTTATAAAAAGCATGCAATTTTTAATTAGTTATGCATTTTTATATGTAGTTAGAGGCAAAGTTTGGAAGAACTGGTACTTAACATAAGAAAACTGTACGTACAAGTTATTCCACATTTCGTCACTAACAACGTATGCAAAACGGTAGCTAAACAAAAATTGCGTATTTTATATATATTACAGCAACAAAACAAAGCATAGCCTCGAAATAATTACATAAAAATGGAATAGTGCAAAGCGAAAACACAACTGACAACGGCAATCATTTCCTGAAACACACTGTGTAAAATATGACCAAACATCGTGACTGGTAGCAGAAACGTTATTTACAAACAAACCCGTTGCTTTTAATGGTTATATTTAATCGCCGTGAACAAAGCGATCTTGATTTTAATTCTGCTGTACATTGTCGTCCGCCGTTTTTCTGACACTTTGCACATCACGACATTGTGTTAAGCATATGACCTGAGTTTAATTTGAGGACTTTTTTTCAATAGCTGCTCATATTTTATGACCCACCTTCTAATTTCTTATGGTGGGTCGTATGTTGCCACTTAGCCGCTGTGACTGGATCCGGGGTCCGGAGTGACTGAAAGTAACACATCCGTCCCCACTCACACCGTTGCCCGTGTCTCGCCAGGTGGAGGCGGGCAGCATTACAAAAAATTATAACTAATACAAAAACAAGTGAGATATTAACAAACAAAACGAACTTAAATATTTAGAAAGAAGGAAGGAAGAGACTTGAAGAGAGAGGTATAATACTGCCCGTCACCTGGTTGTGGGCGGCGGCCCGGGTCTTGGAATGACCCTCAAGATGCTGAACATCGCTCACCATGCCTTTAACGTCTACCATCCTAAAAACTAAAATTAACTAGAAGAGATTACGGCACATTAAAGCTAGAAACTAAGACTAAGACCTCCATGTCCAGCCTGCTAAACTGTTTACGATATACAATGGAGAGGTAACTGATTTTGTGCTTGGCTCAAAGTTGCTAGTGAAAGGGTACTTCTGGTAATAGAAAAAAAGGTAATGACGCTAACGGTTTGTGTTGAGCCTACAAGGTTCCTGTAGAGTACTTCAAGCGCAAGCACCTCCCGGCCCCGCCGACAACACGACCTGAACGGTGGTTTTCCCCGATTTACCATAGGTATCCGTTGGGTTGGGCTCAAAAGAGAGGGACCACAATTAAGATCCTTCCATCTAGACTGTGCGATATTCCTTATTGCTGTATCTACAGCCTTAGAGAAATTCAAGCGTATCTCGTCATTCCGTGGTACTTCTGTATCCCACTCCTTTGCCTATTGATTCTTCCTGACTGATCTCTTAAACGTCAGCATACTCTTCGTCACTATTACATTGTGATCTGAGACTATATCTGCTCCTGGGTACGCCTTACAATCCAATATCTGATTTCGGAGTCTGTCTGACCATGATGTAACCTAACTGAAATCTTCTTGTATCACCAGGCCTTTTCCAAGTATCCCTCCTCCTCTTGTGATTCTCGAACAGAGTATTCGCTATTACTAGCTGAAATTTATTGCAGAACTCAGTTAGTCTTTCTTCTCTCGCTTTCCCTGTCCCAAGCCCATATTCTCCTGTAACCGTTTCTTCAACTCCATCCCCTACAGGTGCATTCCAGTCTTCCACACATTTAGATTTTCATCTCTCTTTACATCCTGTATTACCATTTCAGTATCCTCATATACTTTCTTTATCTCTTCATCTTCTGCTTGCGATGCCTGCATGTATACCTGAACTTTCGTTGCCGATGTTCGTTTGTTGCCAGTTCTGATAAGAACAACCCTATCACCGAACTGTTGACAGTAACACTATCTCCACCCTTCATTATTATTTCATAAGGAATCCTGCTCCCGTTAAATTGCTGCTGTTGAAATTATCCTACACCCATCTGACCAGAAATCCCTGTCTCTCTTCCATTTCACTTCTCTGACCCCTACAGTATCTATATTGAGCCTTTGCATTTCCCTTTTCAGATTTTCTAGCTTCTCTACCACGTTGAAGCTTCTGAAATTCCACGGCCCGGCTCTTAGAATGTCATCCTTTTCTCTGATAATTTAATAGTTTTCTCATGGTCACCAGCCCCTTGGAAGTCCCCTCCTGGAGATACGAATGGGACTATTCCGGAACCGAGCGAGGTGGCGCAGTGGTTAGCACACAGGACTCGCATTCGAGAGGACGAGGTTCAATCCGGCGTCCGGACATCCTGATTTAGGTTTTCCGTGATTTCCCTACATTGCTCCAGGCAAATGCCAGGATGGTACCTCTGAAAGGGCACGGCCGACTTCCTTCCCCATTCTTCGCTAATCCGACGAGACCGATGACCTCGCTGTTTCGTCTCTTCCCCCAAAGCCGGCCGAAGTGGCCGTGCGGTTAAAGGCGCTGCAGTCTGGAACCGCAAGACCGCTACGGTCGCAGGTTCGAATCCTGCCTCGGGCATGGATGTTTGTGATGTCCTTAGGTTAGTTAGGTTTAACTAGTTCTAAGTTCTAGGGGACTAATGACCTCAGCAGTTGAGTCCCGTAGTGCTCAGAGCCATTTGAACCATCTTCCCCCAAACAACCTAACCCAACTATTCCGGGATATTTTGACAGTTGAGAGATCATCATGACACTTTTTCAGCTCTAAGCCACATATCCTGTGGATACACGTTACGTCTCTTTAATGAAGTTGTTTCCATTGCCTTCTGCATCCTCATGCCATTGATCATTGCTGATTCGTTCGCCTTTACGGGCAGTTTCCCACCCCTAGGACAAGATAGTACCCTGAACCTCTATCTGTTCCTCCGTCCTCTTTGACAAGGCTGTTAAGAGAATGAGAATGACGTCTGAAGCTGATTGTAGACGTACAATTCACTGTAAGGAAGATGTTTCAGTGAGTTTACCTGTTGTATCCCGAATGAAAATAGTACTAGCCTTCCCACAGCATTTTCAAATAGAGGTTCTGGAGTAAAACAGTGATGATCACATGGTGGACACTACAGTGGAATCAACGAAAGAGATCTATAGTCATTTTGGACCATATTCACGCTATGAAACGTGAAGAATATTACTGCTGGGACGAATTGGTTAACAGCTGTACCTCTAGGTTTCGAGGCCAGTGGGTGCGGTTGCCCTGCGGCAGCACTAGGCTGTTGCGGTCTGGCTACGTATGCACCAGGGGGTGGCGTGGGCCCAGAGTTGCGCTCCGGAGCCTGCCCGCCGGCTGTCGGACGGCGCATCCGGAATTTGGCGCCGTTCGTTACCGCATTAAATTCTATTGAAAGGTTGTTCCAGGCGCGCGCTTTACCTAATTATGGCCGGGCCTGGCCGGCTGGACGCGCCCCGGGCGCTCGCTATGATAATACCGGTAGCCATTGTGCGGCGGAAAGCGCGCCGGCGCGGCTTGGCGCCACGCTCGTGTTCATTAACTTGTTGACTCGCTGCGAGAATGCCCATTGTCAGCGGCGCGGTGCAGCGTCGCTCTGCGCTGTGCTGTGCCCGCGGAATCACCCCTCACACCCCCCCCTCCCCCAGTATACATCCCCCCCCCCCCACTCACCCAGCCAAACACCCCTACTTTTCGTGCCAGGCTCGCTTTAACCATAACGCTGCACCCACTGCGGCAGTAGTCGGCATACAACGAGTGGGTAGGGGAAGAGAGGAGAGTGTAGGAAGAGAAAAGGAAGAAAGAGAAAACAATGCCAAAAATAAACAAACCAGTAATGTCCTAGAGGTAATGAGGTCAGACTAGGTCAGCGTTTCTGACACCGTGAACAGCAACCACGTGAAAAAAAAGGAAAAAAGAAAGAAAACAACACGAGCTACACTATTCCGCAAGCCTTTATGTTGGGGTTCTCTGTAAAGCATATTCTGCTGCAAAACAACAATAGCGTACGCTCCTGTGTTGTGGAGACAAAGGATTGGGGGGGGGGGGGGGGGTCAGAACGGGAAAAACTGATGCAACACATTTCCTCTTTGGCTCGACTTCTAAAGTTATTAATTCACCTATGATAGTCATCTGGTATAAATTACGTCGCCTTTTACGATCCTGTTGAGGCGCCACTCGATGGCAGCCGCACAGGGTGAAATATAGTTTCATTCTCTCATACTGGTTTAGATAATCCACTGATTCATTATAATTGCATAAGAATGTTTTGACGATTCGCACAAACAAAGACACAGTCGGTTCCTGGCCCTAGTCCAGATACGTTCAAATTCGGTGGGATATCTAACATCAATACCAATGCCTGAAAGTCAGTCGAGACCTCGATAATATCGAAAATACTAACTGCGCTGCTACATACTCGTACTTTCAAGTTTTCTTCGACACAAAAATGACTTTACTGATCGTGGGTCCTCATGACAAGTGGCTCAAACATCGATAGCAGTGGCTACATATGAGCTACTATAGTGCTGTGCACAGTTTTATTATTATTATAAGAGTGGTTAGATACAAAGCATTAATAGCCTCAAACTCTCCAATTTCTGCCAGTTCAGAAGTAAGGAGTGTAGCAGTGAACTGATTTACGAATTGTAAGTATTGTGCACACATTTGACCATGTTTGATTTTAAATGTTTTTGCAAAAAAATGGTTCAAATGGCTCTGAGCACTATGGGACTTAACATCTGTGGTCATCAGTCCCCTAGAACTTAGAACTACTTAAAACTAACTAACCTAAGGACATCACACACATCCATGCCCGAGGCAGGATTCGAACCTGCGACCGTAGCAGTCGCGCGGTTCCGGACTGAGCGCCTAGAACCGCTAGACCACCGCGGCCGGCAATGGTTTTGCAGTGTGCAGGTCAACCCAGTGCTGCAATGGAGGGGAGCAACGCCGACGAAGCATGTGTTGTAACAAGTGTGTACCATGACTGGACAGTTAGCTTTCTTTTCTGAGAAGAAGTGCCGGCCTGAGTGGCCGAGCGGTTCTAGGCGCTACAGTCTGGAACCGCGTGACCGCTACGGTCGCAGGTTCGAATCCTGCCTCGGGCATGGATGTGTGTGATGTCCTTAGGTTAGTTAGGTTTAAGTAGTTCTAAGTTCTAGGGGACTGATGACCTCAGCCGTTAAGTGCTCAGAGCCATTTGAACCATAACCTTCATTTGTGTTACTACATTTTCTGCAATTAGAGTCTTGTCAAACACGTGGAATTACGTATCAGAATAATACAAGCCCACAAACCATCAGGCCAGAACTTACGGGAATTGTGTCACCTATGGGTAGGCATCTGGTGCCACATCCACCAGGAATCTACGCGTTGAATCTCTGTCACGCAGAACTGCTACTACGTTAAATTACAGAGGTTTACCAATGCACTATTACGATGTGTCACAACGTTTCTGTAGATGAATATACCTGCTGTCATTACAACCTATAATTGCAATCTTCTGCTTTAGACGACAACTTTTACTTGCAGTTACCTTTATTAATCAAAAGTGGTCATTTTCAGCACATGGCAAAATATGGATATTAATCTATATGTGAAGGAAGCATCTCGAGCATTAATCAAATGCAGAATCAGTAAAGGAAAAGTTGTCCAAATACAAACAAAAATGTATTCCTTCATGTAACTTTGTCACTTGCTGACATTACTAGCAAAATTGTATTCATAACGAAAAATTATGTCTGAGTGACAAATTTTATCTGAAGATAAACATTCCGTAGTGTCAGCCAGAATATCAATATGTCTGTCTTGAGAATGTTGCTCTACCTTGCGACTTCCTTCTCCTATATGGTTTCTATCATAAATACTATCAAGTCAAGGATTATTAGATGTGTGAGAGATTTTAATGTTATAGTGCTCCACTGATGTCTAACGGACGACCACACACATGTCGCATAACCCACTAAATGGGCCAAAGTGACTTCTCAATCACTTAATAGTTGTAAAGAAAGATTCAGAAGTGAAGTTTCTATTTCCTTGGTCGCATATGCATTGATTAGATTATTAGTTTCGGCAGAGCTAAACTGCCACCCTCAGATCTGCAGGGTTACATAACTTACAATAATATTACACTGTTATAGCCACAATCGTAAATTTATGATTTTACATAAGTTCTTTTTGACTTTACGCTTCGTGTACAGGTTGTGATCTCGTGCTCTACTATAAAACGCAGTTCGTTTCTGTACCATCGTAACTGACTACGCATTTGAAATAAAAAATAAAATAACCTTTACATAAGCTATTACAGTAAATACATAAATTACAATGCATACCTAACAGAACATTACCCGATAATGGAAAGAGCGTAAAACATTTAAAAAATATAACTGTGGCCTCATGGCAAAACAGTCATACAAGTAGGCATATCAAGAAGTGCCACACGTGTCCCAGTTGAATGCTGGCTACATAGTGCCGGATATCCGTTGGACTAATAGTACAGAGAAGACCCACTAGATGGTAGCAATGTCATGAATAATAATAATATTCTCCTGTTTTTTAAACGATGTGTATGTACATATAACAGCGTATGACGGAATACAATGTCAATAAATTAAAATGGAAAATAGCAAAATTTCAACCTAATTGAATTAGAAAATGCAATAGGTAATAACATTTCGTCAGTTTTTTATATCGGAAAAACTATATCCAAAACGTCAGTTAATATTAAACTTCTACTATTTATGACTGTGCTAAAAAGAGTCAGGATGCTCTAAACTTTTCCCCTTTGAGCAAAATTATTTACCCAAAAAATTACATAAAGGCTAACAATGTAGTCATCCTGGCCACACTTAAAAGTATCCGAACACTGAGTGTTTTGCCCCACGCAGGCAAATGTCAACAAGGCTGATCTTGTTGCTAGTTCTGACAAGCCTTGTCTCGCTGTTATCGAATGAATTTGTTCCTCAGCTCAGCATAATATACGAGTATCACATAAAGCATTGCAGATAGACATGTGGATTACTATTGATCAACAGTACATTCTAAAGTGCACTTGCTGAAGAGAATTAACAAAGAAAATAATATTATTCTCACGTGAAGAACACTGCTCTATACCCGCCATACAAGTATCAAACATTATCGACTATCTGCTAGGGTATTAGCTTCATCTTGCAGTTCAAACAGCTGTCACCCTCTGTTGTCACACATTGGAAATTATGTAATACTTTAGAAGAAAAGCGTTGTGAACAGTACCAATATTCATTTGTGTACTTATAAAATTAGGTTGCTGTGCTTTCAAAGTCAGTCAAACACTGCAGTGGCTCCATAAATAGTAGTACAGTAGTACTATGCGTTCATGTAAGTTACAAACGAGGGTTGCTATGTAATTCACCTACCAAATTTCAATGCTATTCAAACATTACTTTCGATCCATGCTAGAGTACTGATTTTCCCTTGTAGTACAAAACTTCTACCATCTTCTGTTGGTAATGATAAATCATATTGTCTTGTAGTGGGAAGTATTTTCTTTGATGTGGATAATTTTCTTGACATTTTATACATCATAGCTGTTCTTCGATCTTTAAACTTGTACAATTTATTAGCACTTGCTAAAGGGTGAAAACTGCTGGAGGATGTCATCTACTAGAGATGTCAGCTGCTAGTGGCTATTTAGCAGTGCTATCACAAAATGGGTAAGGAGTAAAAGGTAAGAGTAAATAGGTATTTGGCAATGGGTAAGAAATAACAGGTAACAGGTAAACAATAAACAGTAAACAGGTAGACTCATTAGAGATAAATGGGGAATAGGTTATGGGAAGTGGGTAATGGGTAAATGGGTAACAGGTACTATGTTATAAGCAGCTGATAATGGGTAATGGTAAATACTTCATAGTTAATGGTTAAAAGCTAATAGTTAATTATTACACCTAATAGCTATTGGCTAATGACTAACAGCTAACAGTTGATGGTCAAATCCAATTTAAAAATAAGTCAGACATTGT
This sequence comes from Schistocerca serialis cubense, assembly GCF_023864345.2. Classification (NCBI taxonomy): domain Eukaryota; kingdom Metazoa; phylum Arthropoda; class Insecta; order Orthoptera; family Acrididae; genus Schistocerca; species Schistocerca serialis. The sequence continues at coordinate 273,053,510 of NC_064642.1, forward strand.
ACTGACTCCATTAGTGACCAAATGATACAATTTTAACTCTATGTTACAGTACAAAATGATTGTCATCCTCTGCTGATAATGTAAAATCAAGCTGTCACGTGGTGAAAACCACATGACACTTTGATGAATGAGAGTACTCAGCAGTAGATGATGACTGCCATTACCCTAGATGTGATAGCTGCTGTTTCCTGAACTCACTATGGATTCAACTGGTGCTGTTTAATGTGGGTCATTTTAAATGGTTGCTACCAATTCCCCACCATGGTAACTATCATTATCCCTTATGAACATTACCTCAATAAAAGGTATTGGCATTATCCTGAATGGTCATGTTATTACTCTAATCACAGTAACTACCATAACCCAAAATGGTGACTGCCATTACCCTAAATGGTAACTAAAATGCCCATAACAGTGAAAGCCATTACGTTACATGGTGACTATCATTACCTACAAATGCATATGGCAGCTAAATTACCTCAAAGACACCCAAGGTGACTGTCATTAGTAAGTTATGGTGACTACCATTACCCAAGACATGAGGTGGTGACTATTGGTTGGGTAACAGGTTTTGTTTATATGGTGACTGCTATTATCTCAAATGGTGATTGCTTTGGCACTGAAAGCACATTGTAACAGCGATTATATTGAATACATCTGTTGACCTCATTACCTTCAATACAAATGGTGACTGCCAGTAACGTGATCTTAGATGGTGACTGCCATTACCATTAATGCACATGGTGACCACCATTACCCCAGCTGCACATGGAGACTGTCATCACCCTGAGAATAAATAGTTACTGCTACTACACTGAATGCACATAGTGACTGCCACTATCTCGAATGCACATAGTGACTGCCACATCCCCCAATGTACACCGTGACTGCCACACGTGGAATGCACATGTTGAGTGGCCCTATGCCAAATTCACATGGTGACTGCCAGTGCCTTGTACACAGATGGTGACCGCTTTATCCTGAATGCACGAGATGACTGACATTAACATGAACACTTGGTGACTGCTATCATCCTGGATGTTCTTGTTGACTGCCATTACCATGAATACAACTGGTGATTTCCACTACCTCCAATGTTCTGATGACTGCTAATACTGCAAATGTTCATGGTGACTGATATTGCCCATAATGCACATGATGAATACCATTAGCCTGAATGGTTGATGACTGACAGTACTCCGTTTGCAGTTGGTGACTTTCATTAAAACAAATGCACCATTACCACATTTGAACATGCTTCGAATGCAGTTACCTTGGACACACATAGTGACTGCCATCACTCCAGTCTTGGTGCATTACCCATTACCCATTTACTCTTTTAGCCATTACCTGTAGGTTTTTACTCGTTATCAATCAGCCATTAAAAAATTACCCTTGCCCACTTACTGTTTACCATTACCTCAGTTACTCATTGCATCTTAGATTGGAGAATGACCGTTGGTGTCTGACAACACAGCAACTGAGATCCCAAATTTATAATATTGTAATAGTCCCCACAAGAGTCATATAAAATTTCAGAAATATTGAGTTCAAAGATAATACTTTCCACTGGGTGACCACGGGATCTAGACGAAAAACGTTCTGTACTGCGAAGTGAAGTTAGTATCCTGGCATGAAATCTCTATAATACAGTATTCGCCTGACACTGTTCGGTAGATAAATGCATAGCAATCCTCGTTTGCGACTTATACAAATATGTATTCCTACTGCACATAAATATTTGGAATTATCAAGAGGAGATGGCAAACGTTTTCCATTGCAAGATAGAGATAATACTACTGTGTGAAGTCGCTATAGTGTTTGGCCAACTGAAATAGCAGGGTAGCGGGTGAGAAGAGTGGTAAGGTGTTGGTACATAAAAGCTATTAACAACATAACAAAATTTTTGTCCAAAATAATTTAAAAAAAATAAATATTTTCCGTTTGTATAATTTTTCCTTCGGTATGAACAGTTTTTTAAACCGTTAAAAAGTCATTACTCAAAACGTTAATCATGCTAGCCCAGATTATTGGCGTAAATACATCTAACAGTTCTATACACAGATATTCCTAAGCATAGAAAGACAAGTATCTTATTAACCGAAACAGGCATCTACTCTAACAACACCAAAGTCATTAATCAAAATGTGCCTTTATTTTAACAGCATAGAAGTCCAGTTAATCAAAACGTAACGTCTTTTTTCAAGACAAGATTTTACTTAAATTGAATCAAAGGTAACAAACAGTCAAACGTGAGATACGTCACTCTTAAGAAACAGAAATTGGTGAAACAGAACCAACAGAGGCAACATGGCTAAATGTGATGCGTGTCGCTTTCAAGCAAACAGGAATCTACTTTAACAGAGTCAAAATGTACAATATAGCTTAGACGTGAAGTACGTCGTCCCAGAGATGAAAGAAACACAACACCTTTAGTTAAAATATGCATTAACTGGACGTGTGCAGTGGCATTAAAGGGAGTAAGTATTCCCTCCTTATTCTTAGTTAAACAATTTATACCCGAGTCAGGCGAGCAAAATAATATAACCCAGCCTGTGCCTCAATAGGACAAAACAAGAAATCTTTAACAGCCAAGGCTGTCCGTGAGACACGCAGCGCCGAATGTCAAACACAGGGCAACTTTAAAGCAATCTGTCAATATTTTGGAATAATCATTTTCCATTCGGGAGCCTAAGCAATAAACGCTTAATGCCAATTATTTCAGTGACGTAGTGAAATATCGGAACAGGTTTTGATTATGGTGTAAGTTTTAACTGATGTGGCACAACGCCTCCTTCTGAAATGTTACTACTTAAAACCAGATATTAAATTCTCCAGATAATGCTGTTCTAGGAACTAAATTACTCAGTGGGTCAGCTGGAGCCCAGCTTCGACATGCCTGTACTGAAGCACCTTAATTATGATAATCAGTACCAACGACGAGAGAACACGTTGCTGTGCAAGGCGGAATGGCGCGGACGATACATTTCAACTGAGCCAACGACCAACCTTCGCCTGGGTTCAACTGACACTCGTTAACTTAAAACTTTGCCTTTGCGCGTACACGGGAGCTCACAGCAAATTACAGCAATTAAGTAAAATACAAAGAAAGGAATACAGTCACCTTAGCATGAAGTATTGACTTCAGTGGACACAGTCCTGAGCTAACACAAATTGCAGTCACTGTGAGTGCGTCTGCGATGTTAAAGTAGTGTCACCTGAAGCTTACATGGACACAAAAAGTTTTACACTAAACAGTAATCAAGAAACGTCTCCAACGGCCAACTTATTTCAATAGCGTAATGATTTGTGCTATACACGAGCCTAGATTTCACTCATCTACGTTAATGAGCTCTACTCGTACATAATCGTATTTGACAAATGTACTCGACCTCTGTAGTACCTATACAGTCATATTATTTGTAAGTCTGAGTTTAGTGACCAAGAGGTTAGAGTAAGTCAGCGAGTAGCAAGCAGCGTGTAGTGTGTGCTAGACGGTCTCGCTATGTATCTGGTTTGGAATAGATGGAAGCTGACCTGCCGTGCAGTGGAGGCAGCATCTTTTAAAAATAGAGGTTCGCAGGAGAGCTTCTGTAAAGTTTGGAAGGTAGGAAACGAGGTACTGGCAGAAGTAAAGCTCTGAGGACGGGCCGTGAGTCGTGCTTGCGTAGCTCAGATGGTAGAGCACTTGCTCGCGAAAGGCAAAGTCCCGTGTTCGAGTCTCGGTCCGGCACACAGCTTTAATCTGCCAGTAAGTTTCATATCAGAGCACACTCCGCTGCAGACTGAAAATCTCATTCCGTGTAGGATTTGTTGTTGACAAAAAGTACAGTGTTTCTTGTTGGAATTTTCTCTGCTGGCGGTCAAGCTGGAGTAACAATCCAATGGCGGGCCCTCTCGCAAACAACAGGGTAGCATCTTGTATTATTTATGGAGTATAATTCCTAGATTTCGTTGACATTTTCAAGATACTTAGTTTTCAAAATTCTCTGTACTCTGAAAATTAGCTCAGAAATTAGGAGGTATGTGTAAACATGTTAACACTTGTACTGAAATACTCTTGGCATTATGATCCATCAAAACAGCCCATCGGGTTGGGTACTCCCTGGGCCAGCCTGTTCCCTCTGCTGCGTTACGTTCTACGTTCATCTGTATGTAGCCAAGGGTAGAAAAATATTAATTTCAAAAGTTCGTCCATTGATATCATTATTATTATCATCACCATCATTATTACTTTAAGAAAGGCAGATAAGGTGTGAAATATGTGCCACTTCTGTTGTGGCGGGTTGATAGATATTAATTGGGTTCTAAGTAGGTGGTAAATGATGTTGTTATTGCGCGCATAAAATGTAAGAATTTCAATATATCTACAGTCAAAATGAACACATATCTTTTATTATAAAATTTTTTCTTTTGAAGACTACGGGTACATTTATATACTTTGATAGAACTAGAGTAACTCTTTTGAGAAGTAGACTTTCGTTGGTAGTACAGCTCAAAACACTGTTCAAGAACAGAGTTCAAAAACACATGCAAGGACTACAGATTAGCTTGGAGAGTCTGAATGATCCTCCCTAACTCTGTTGTCTCCGGACATGGTACTCCTCTCGCTGCTTGCTGCGGACTGGGTTGGGACTAGAATGTAGCCTGGCGTAGAACTGACCCCGTGTCCGTGTCGCAGTCTGTTTCAAGATACGACGCCGACAGTGGCGCGGAGAATTTCTGTGGGTGTGCTGCTTCCGTCTCACTGGTGTGGCCAGCGATGCTCCGATAACGATGCGTCTTTATGGTGTCCCATAGCAGGTGCCAGCACTATGCCTGTCGATTTCACCTCAGTTTTCTGGAGTTAGCCACCAGTGTTTGTTAGCTGCAAGTAAAAATAATAATTCCTCAGTTATACTACTAGTAAGCTACATAGTCAACCCAAGGAAAGGGTTATGGACAATAACCAGAGCACTTGGAAGATTCCTACATGCTACATTTATTTATTTAACTTCATCTGATTGGAGCCATCAGGCACCTTTTACTTCGGACCTGGATCTTACACATGCACTACCTTTGATTACATCTCAGTTAAGTAAGAACTAACAATTTTAGTGTGGCATGTAGTATTAAAATGATCTGAGTGCCTGAAGTGGCAGTGTGAATAAGTAGTACTGGCTATGAACGAATGAAGTTAATACTGGCGGTTCTTGTACTGCCGCAGCTGCTGCCACTAATAGTGATAACAGTAATAATAACAATAATAATATTAATAATCACAACAGTGACCATAATAATAACAGTTCTAACATTAACGATGGTGGCACAAATAAGAAGTAGTAGGCGTACAATATAAATATTTTGTGATATAGCAAGATCTTGGGAAAGGAATATTAAGGGGACTGCATCGGCTTAGAATATTGGGAAATGAGGACGACCAGGTTAGGAAGAAGGATGTACAAGGTAACGAGTGTGTGCAAGGACAACAGTAAGCCTTATTGTTGCTTCATCAGATATGTCATTAACTGTCCTCTGAAGATAGACATGTGATTCAGTTCTTTGATACAGAGTATACAGGCAGACATCTATAGCAGGAGGTTATCTGCATGCAGAGGTTATCGGTAGACAGAGGTTATTGCAGAGTCTACATGCAGACATGTCCAAAGGCAGGCAGCCGATTAAGATTCTACAGACAAGAAGGTCTACACAGTCCATAGTTGTAGCGTATAGAAAGTAAACCTTACAGCAATGTATGTGATCTCCTTCTTCTTTGCATTTTGCCGTTACAAAGCATTGGCGCAAGGTAGTGAACACCATTTACGGCTTTGGTGTAGTCAGTTTAAGGGGTGGCTACATGTCATTCTTTTGACCACCCCGCTACCTCCCGGGACGGAGTATGTGCACCCCAACTGTCGGAGTGTAGGGTCAGTCATGTTAACGAAAGTGGAAGTTCTCTGAGTGTTTGTGAATCATGTGGGACTGGAATTTGGTGCGAGCCCGGTATTCACCTAGTGGGATGTGGGAAATATCCTAAACACTACTTCCTGACTGACTGGCATTCTAAACCTCGTCGTTAGCCTGCTGGGCAAATTCGGTCCGGGCCGACACATCTCTCCGTCCTGGGAGCAGCTCTTTAACATGCACAGCTATCCCGGCGGGTAGAGCAACGTATGTGATGCATGCATACATAAAATCGAAGTAACTACAAGAAACTTGAGTCTGATAGCAAATAAAAAAGAGTCGAACGGGAACTTCTTGCAAAAGGAAAGTAATTTACAGTGTTTTCTATGAAAGGTGGTGTTCATTTGTGACATTCATTTCGCAGATTATTCTGCATATTTGGAGTAAATAAACCCATATAATGGTTAATTAGTCTTATTAGGTGGATTAGGAAGATAGATACGTGACGATTAAACACATTTCCGAAAAAATACGGGCTTTGGTAATAATAATACTTAGTTGCATGCTATAGGTGTAAGCAAAGTATATTTGCCAGTGGAGGCGAGGAGTGGTCGGGCACAGCCGGGGAGGCGAAGGCCGGCGAGCGCCGCAAGAGCATTAGGCACGGGCCAGGGTCCCAGGAGATGCGTCCGCTAACCTGCAAGCATCAAAAGGAACGCCGCCGGGTGCGAGGTGAGAGAGAGAGAGACAGAGAGCGTCCAACGTACGCGCTGGCGCCGCCCGGTCGCGCGCTGTTTTAGTGGCAAATGGGCTGAGCTCTGACTGGCCAGTTCATAAGAAAGTGCGGGAAACGCTGAGGGTCAACGCCCGCTGTATGGACAGAGAAATTTTTGGTTAGGTGGAGAAATTGTATCACTCCGCGAAGGAGATGTGGGAGGCCTTTGCAGCGTCAGGATTGGCTGATTAGAGTTTGGTGGCAAGATTGTCGCAAGAGCATCGGGTGGAGAGCGACAGGAACGAGAGCGTCTTGTGCTGTGAAAGCGGACGGTCGCAAAGTTCGCTAGCTCTGAGATAGGGACTTAGATTCTGAATGCTGTGCTGTGTATGATCTAGAGTTTGCAGCTACAGTAGGACATCAGCGTCCACGATAGGCATTGCATTGACTACTAGTATAATTGCAGTTGATTCCGCCTTATAGGCTGGCAGTCACCATTGAATGTAGTCAACCAGTGCACAGAGCTATCATACTGTTATTGCACGTTAGTACAAGACACACTGGGCTGCACCTTAAGGGTTGTTGAGCCAGTCTTGAAAGCGTTGTATACCTTTTAGAGGAAATATAGGGCTTGTGCTATTAGCAGTTTCTGAGTAGTTTATTCTGTTCATGATATTTGAGAGACTTATCTTAATTCAGCAGCAGTCGTCGCCCCAGCAGTATCGACGGAGTCAGCACGCTGGTAGACGGTATTGTAAAACTTGCAGCGGCGGCAGTAAATTTCAGAAATAGTTGTTGGATAGTGTTCTTGCCATCCACTGAGCATCCGTGCACTTTTGCTTACGATTCGTTATTGGTTATTTGTCTTTTTGCATGTTGTTTGGTTTGTTTCTTGGTGGTGGTGTCCGAAGTACCTATTATTTCAGACACAAAAGAGATTATAGGAACGCAGTCAGATCGCTTTTACCATTTGCTTATCCAGGGGCATAAGTAAATCTAACTTTGCATCAACTTAACATTGAGATTATAGGAACGCAGTCAGATCGCATTTACCATTTGCTTATCCAGGGGCATAATGAAATCTAACTTCGCATCAACTTAACATTCTGAGCTGAGAGCCAATCTTACCAGTGTAGTATATCTAAGATCAGTGTACAATTTGTTTAATTTGTTTTCATTCATGATTTGTTCAATATGGTCTAATTTCTATCGTGAGATAATGTACAATAAATACAAGTTGTTTACAATATCGCTTTTGATTCAGTAGTGGGTGGTAGTTAGCAATCACTGTCACATTAACATATTTTATTCATGTTTAATATCGGCTACCCCCCCCCCCCCCCATAAGTACTCCTACACATGGCTTTACCCTGTCAGGATCGATATTAAAACTGGTAATTAAGAAAGACAGAAAGAGAGTCAAACCAAATAACGAGAAGAATTGACTGAGTGGAAAATTTTCAGTAATTGTGATCCAACATTTGCTTGTTTCGCGAGATTGATATTTATATGTGAATTGTATTTTATTGTGTTGTTTATGTTTTATTTTGTTTTGTGGGGAGTGTTGTGTATAGCCGGCCGCGGTGGTCTCGTGGTTCTAGGCGCGCAGTCCGGAACCGTGCGACTGCTACGGTCGCAGGTTCGAATCCTGCCTCGGGCATGGATGTGTGTGATGTCCTTAGGTTGGTTAGGTTTAACTAGTTCTAAGTTCTAGGGGACTAATGACCACAGCAGTTGAGTCCCATAGTGCTCAGAGCCATTTGAACCATTTTTGTTGTGTATAATTGTGCTATACTAAATAGGAGTGTATTTGTTTGCGTGTGACACTGAATGCAGGTCCAGATTATCAGATTATGGGATACGTAGTTATGTCAGGTTGTACAGTAAACTTTGTGTGTGAATTGCGGTTAGTGTGATAGTTCATTGTATGTGAGAGAACAGATTAGTCGTGTGTAGTACATCTACGTTAGGTACAAAATCGGTGGGGTTATAGTGAGTGTAATTTGATGATTACAAGGGCAAGAGCAAGTAAATTGGCAGACGATATGAGTCGGGAAAGAAATGAAATGATGACAGAGAATCGGGGTAGCACTGATAGTTTTCACGAATTACGTGAAATCAACGACGAAAGAGAGAGCAGTTTCGGCAGCGTGAGAGCCCCTGCGGTGGAATTTAGTGAAGCAACAACGTTCCATCAGTCAGCTCGTGGCCAATTAGTCAATCAGGAGCAAAGGGAACAATAAGAAGCCGGTTTTTGTAGTGCATGAGTACGGAGAAATCTCTCCTAGAGGGCGGAGAACACCGACAGAAAATGTCAGTGAGCTTCAAAGATATAGTTCAGGACAAAACAGTTCGATGCAAATGTATCGCGACGAATTTTGTGCAATTCCAGAAAGAGTAAGACAAGACGGGAGACGAACACCCGCGAGTTATGACGGGGGGCAACCCAGTAAGAAACAAGATCCAGGCGTAGGTGTGGCGAGCATTTTGGACTATCTAGAACGTCTATCACAGGAAGTGAAGACAGTCCGTACAGAAACACAGGCGACGAGAGCACGTCTATCACAGGATGTCCGTACAGAAACACAGGCGACGAGAGAACTTCTATCACAAGAAGTGAAGACAGTCCGTACAGAAATGCAGGCGATACGGAGAGAAACATCTGAAGTTAAGGACGAAGTCAGAGCGATGCGAATCAAACTAGAACGGGAAATAGCGGAAGCAAAGTGGACGGCAAAAGAAGCAAAGATAATTGCGAAAGGCGCAAAAAGAATAGCTAAAGAGACGAAGGAAGGAACAGAAAGAGCGACAAAAGTGGGGAAGGGAGTCATAACTATATTACAAAAGAGAGTGAAGAAAATTGAGGAAACCGTAACCAGTAAAAATACGGAATCGGAAAACGGATCGTTTTCGGCAGAATTCTCTGATTTTAAGGAAAAGATCGAGAATGAATTGAAAGTATTATCAGCTGACGTTAGGTCGAAAGCAAGATCGGGCAAAGTAGACACTGAAACCGTTCAAAGAGTACAAATGACGTCGACAGTAGAAACAAACGCAGTGGTCAGGCATGCATAAAGAATTCCTCAGGACCGAGTCGTACATTCGATGGAAATCGACACACGATCGCACAATGTAGAAAGAGAAGGAGGAAGTAACGGACAAAGTTATCACGAAAATCTAACGATTAGCTCATCTCAGGACACGAACAGGATTATCAACTCGCAGAACACTAACGGATCGTCCGGGACAAACAATTGTAGCCCGCTGGGACGTACTGCAACGGTGTTAACGGATTCAAGAAACGTACAAGAAAGGAGAGGAAATGTAGAGTTCGAAAATACGCGCAAAGAAGCAATGAACAACAGCAACTGTCTGGTGACGAGGCAAAATAGATACGAAAGGGTCATTTGACTACAAGCACTTTCTTTCTGTAAGAAAATTTCAACACTTCAAAGACCACAGCAACGTCTTGCATCCAAAAACTTTCATTGGTCAATTCGACTTAACTTTACCACCGCAATGGCCACTGATCTACAAGTTAGATTCTGTATGTTCGCACATCTAAGGTGTCTCTGCAGAAAGTATGCGGAGCTTCGCAAGAGATTGTTCATCATATAAAGAATTTAGAGATGCTTTCATGAACCGATATTGGTCGCGTGAAACACAGGACAGAACAAAGCAAGAAATCTTAATGACAAGGGACTTCGAAAATTCTGGCTTCAGAAGCGTTGTGAAATTTTTCGATAATATGTTAAAAAGGAACCAGTATCTCGATGATCCGTGTAGTCCGGGGGAGATTATCAGAGTTTGTTACATGAAGTTCCCGTTGTCTTACCAACAGACATTGGCAGGATGATGTGGGAATGACGTGGAGACTTTTAAAAGCATTGTACGGGAATTGGAATTAGCGTTTGGTGAGCAGCAAGTTCGCGAGAAAAGAACAGCAAAGGAGGCACAAAAAGAGAGAAGAAATGAAAACGAAAATAATAATCAAAGCCAAAATTGGCCAGGCAGTGCGGGAAACAGACAAAACAACTTTGGAGGAAACAGAAACGGAAATAGTCAAAATCAAGACTGGAGGAATAATAATAGATGGAGAAATCAAGAGCCACAGAACCGTGGGTGGCAGCAACAAAATAATTTCCCATCACGAAACTTCCACTGAGAGGATAGGCCGCGAGTCGAACAGAATTGGAGATCACAGGCACAACAAAATCCACAGATGGTTGAAGTTAGACCACCAAATCCGGGGCGCGGACAAGGTGAGCAGAACAGGCAGCTAGATTGACTAGTACGACGAACGGGTGCAAAAAGGAGCGTACCCGTTGACAAACAACGAACACAGGATGTGAACATAATAGGATACGAAGCCGACATACGGGAATCATTATTAGAGGAGAGAGATTATTGTAACGGTAAAAGTAGGCGACATATCTTGCATTGCAATTATAGATAATGGGAGCCAACTTTCTGCTATTTCAGATAGTGTGTTTGACCGATGCAGAGCGTCAGTCAACCCGCCAATGTTAAAAATCCAAAAGATTAAAGTACGTGGTGCGCTGCTTGGTAAAAGCAGCGACATTACGCAACAAATTTCACTGGAGTTAGAATGCCAAGGGCATAAACTTACAGCAAATCTCTACATCATTCCGAAGCTTTCCGCCGAAATCATCTTGGGGATGGATTTCTTGGCCGAAGAAAAAGCAGTATTGGATCTTGGACGTGGAGAATTGACGTTATGGAAAACTGATAGAGCAATGACAAGGTTCAATGATCAAGCCATTAAAGCGCAAGTACCTGCAAGTTGCGTAAAACTGCACTTTGTGAGAGAGCATGAAGATGATATAGAACAGGATCATGAATATTACAGTAAAAATATTAGTCTGGAAGATAGGAAAACATAGATAGCTGAGATTCACGAACAAGTTAAGCATAAGTTAACGCTAATTGAGAACATAAAGACAGCAGAACGAGAGGGGCTTGAAGAAGTGTTAAAAGATCATGCAGCAGTTTTCCTACCAAAGCCGGGATTAATAAAAGGATACCAATACAAATTTCAGGTCAAGAAACATTTTCCATTCAGAGTGCGAAGTTACGATATTCCATGGTCTTATAGAGAAAAAGTGGCAAAAGGACTTTAAATAATGCTGGCTGACGGAGTGATAGAACAGGCGACGTCAGAATACAATAGCCCGTTGAGAATAGTGGACAAAAGAGATGGAAGTATACGGTTAGTGCCGGCCGCGGTGGTCTAGCGGTTCTAGGCGCGCAGTCCGGAACCGCACGACTGCTACGGTCGCAGGTTCGAATCCTGCCTCGGGCATGGATGTCTATGATGTCCTTAGGTTAGTTAGGTTTAAGTAGTTCTAAGTTCTAGGGGACTGATGACCACAGATGTTAAGTCTCATAGTGCTCAGAGCCATTTGAACCTTATACGGTTAGTCCTCGACTCACGCCAAATTAACACCATTATCGTTCAGGAGACAAATCGACCGGAGAGGCTTGAACAGTTGCTTCAAAAATTTCACATAGTATCTGTGTTCTCGACGCTCGATTTGCGCTCGAGTTTTTGGCAAATTGAGCTACATCCTGCATGTCGAAAATATACGGCGTTCCTTGCGTTTGGTACTTGTTACCAATTTAAAAGGCTCCCTTTAGGACTCAACATATCGTCTGCCGCATTTATTCGTGGTTTGGGGACAATCTTCAATGATGAGTTAAAGGATAAAATAACCTGCTATATGGATGACATCCTTATTGAGGAGAACACTTGGGAAGAGCATAACGATCTTCTGGGGAAACTTCTAAATAGATTAAATGAATATGGAGTAACTGTAAATATTACAAAATCGTGCTTTGGGAACAGTGAAGTGGACTTCTTAGGGCACATTGTCTCGACCAAGGGTATAGCTCCAAATCCTGAAAGGATCGAAGCCTTTGAAAAATTCCCAACACCAACCAATAGAAAACAATTAAGAAAGTTTCTTGCGGTCATTAACTTTTACAAAAATTTCATATATGTGGAATGTTTAGGAACGCTACGCTTATGTGCATTAACAGGCAAGAAAACACCGTGGGTATGGGACGAAACAGCTGACAAAGAGTTTCTTGCGCTGAAATCAGCACAGGTGAATGCTCCCATACTTGCTCATCCAAACCTGTCCCATGACTTTTACATGGCGACAGACAGTGCAAGAACAGGAATTGGGGTTTTGATATACCAAGAGTTTGAAGAGAATGGAGAACGAATACATAAAACTATCGCTTTTGGGAACAGGGTGCCGACGAAAAGTGAAAGAAATTACCCTGTAACTGAATCAGAAGCCTTTGCCATTATTTGGGGGTTCAAGAAATATAGATACTTCCTCTTCGGAAGAAAAACGAGGGTATATACGGATCACAAAGCACTCGAATTCATCCCGACTGCCATGTTGAAATATGGGAGACTGGCACGTTGGGTGACGCTGCTACAAGAATACGACTTCAAAATTGAGCATGTTCCGGGTCCGAGTAACGTAATTGCTGACGCGTTGTCTCGTGCTTCTATTGGTCTAGAAAAGAACGTAGGGAACGAAGTGGAAGAAGAGCACTATTCTATATTCTATTTAAGAAAAGTTGCCTTCGAAAATTTCATCACCATGACGCTCGAAAACATCAAAAATGAACAAGAGAAAGACGCGCACTTAAGAAAACTAAAGGAAAGAATGAAAGACAGAAGGGAGGTCATACTGAGGACGCACTACCTGCTACGAAATGGGGTTCTCTTTCATAGAACAAACGAGAATGACTCAATTTGGGAAGTATGCATACCAGATGAGGTTGTGAATAAACTGATTTGGTACATACATTTAAGTTACGCTCATTTCGGGTCACGAAAACGTTTACTGAAAACGAAGAGTGTGTGTTATTTTAGGAATATGGAGAGACGCATTAGGAAGGTTTTGGCCACTTGCAAACAATGTCAGAAGTCTAAGACAACAACTGTTAACATGCAGGCACCATTGTACCCCATAGTTCCTGAGAAACTCAGACAAATGGCGGCGAGTGATTTAATGGGACCTTTGCCAACCACAGCACGGAGATTTTAGCACATTTTAGTAGTGTTGGAACTAACATCAAAATTTCTCACCCTCACGCCCCTAAAACGAGCCACGGGTTTAACAGTTAGCAAGGCCCTTTGCAAGGATTTTCTGTCTGAAGTGGGACAAGTGGATTCCATTATTACAGAAAATGGACCACAATATAGACAATATGGACAGTATGGACCAGGACGTTAAGACGTCACAATATTAAACCCATCTTTATATCAAGGTGGTGCCCAAGTTCTAATCCTGCCGAAAGGACATTGAGAGATCTTGGAAATCTGTGTAGAATCTACTGCAACAAGAGTCATGGTACGTGGGATGTTTTCCTAAAAGATTTTCAAGACGTGGTAAATGACCTCCAACATAGCACGACCTTGTTACCAGCAATAACAGTTTTGAAGAACAAATATCCAAATGATCGTATCCGGGAGTTAGTGGATTTCCCACCCAGGAAACGAATACAGCATAGGGCCATAGTTGAAGCGGCTATTAGTAGAATAAGAGCTGCGGGAGAGAAACTTAAGGCTCGGGTTGACAAAAAGGCACGTGTAAGAGATTTTGCAATTGGCGAAAAGGTACATGTAAAGACCCACAAACTTTCTAACAAACAGAAAAAGTAGTGCCATAAGTTCTTTGCAACATACAATGGCCCAGTGAGGGTGCGAAGAAAGGCACACCTGAATGCATATGAACTGGAAGCAATCAAATGTGGGAAATCACTAGGGGTGCATCATGTCAGTCATCTCAGGCCGTTTTTGGGGTAGTTTTGGAAGACAAGACACTGGGACTAATGTACAGTCTTAGACAATGAAACTGACCGCCGGCCGGCCGCCACAGAGACTAAGTCCGAGTCATTCACTTAAGGTGGCCAATAAAACTGACCGCCCCTGACAACTGTAAGTCCGGCCATATGCACAATCTGGCAACACTGAAAGATGTGGAAGTGTTAGGAGGAAGTGTTGTCTACTTCCGAGACGTTGGCGGACTACGTGAGCCCGTGGTCTAGTGGCAAGCGTCGTGCGTTCTAAGCTTATAGTCGCATGTTCGCGTCCAACTGTAATTTTTTTTTTTTTTTTTGCCACAGTCGGTCTAAAGTTATGAGTCTGACTGAACATCGAATATAATTCGCTTAACATTCTACCCACCAGCAATAACAAGTATTCCAGAAACAATTCCGCAGGACAGCTCGTGGCTGCGTCGCAACAGCTTACGCTCGAGCGTTTCCTCGCGCTGAAGCGGCTACCGGCCACCGGCCAGACGCCACCCGCCGCCTGAAATCCGGCGCCGCCCAGGTGAACGCGGCGCGACGCTGTCAGTGTGTGTATCAACTGTCATTATCGAATTTGAAGTTCTAGTTATCATATTGCAGTTAAGCATTGGATTTTGCATACTTGAAAATCATGAACTACCGTTAAGCATTGTAAAATTGAGTTGCGAGTGGAAATAGGTGTAACATCTGCAACACAACTTTTACTTTTGGTATAACAGAGGGGTGAATGCAGAGGAGGCAGCTAGGAAGATTTGAATTGTGTATGGAGCGAGTGCTTTTGGGAAAAATACTCCAGAAAAAGATATTCTTGTTTCAACAAAGATTGTTCTGGCATGAATGATTTTCCACATTAAGGAAGTCTCGACTACTGATATATGTGATAGATTACCATTTTACCCCCATGCGACATTTGAATTCTACAGGCAAAGTCTGGTGTAGGAGTACAGGCAAAGTCTGGTGTAGGAGTACTGCATGCTCTAATTCGAAACAACAAAAATCAACGGAGGGACTATTATTGAATGTCATCAGGTCGCTCTTTGAGCATTCGTATGCGGTACTGTTACTGGTGACGTGTTATGATGCCTTTATCGTTAACTTCCTAAGAAGAAATGAAAGGCTGAGCCCCTCCAAAAGACATGAACTCGAGCAAAGAGTAGTGTGAACATAATATTTTATCGGGAGGACGACGGTTCAATCCCGTCTCCAACCATCCTGATTTAGGTTTTCCGTGGTTTCCCTAAATCGTTTCAGGCAAATGCCGGGATGGTTCCTTCGAAAGGAACCTCTTTCCTTACCAATCCTTCCAGTAACCCGGGCTTGCGCTCCGTCTCTAATGGCCTCGTTGTCGACGGGACGTTAAACATTAACCACCACCACCACCACCATAATATTTTACATCTGATAGCTCAAAAAGTGTGTTTTCGGCTACGAATTCTGCAACACAGCTGGAAATTGTTGCCATCAACTGAGACTCCTTTCGGTCTCAGCGTAAGAAAATCGAGCAACACAACGACATCACATGTGCTACTGCATGATAACGCACTTCTTGATTTGAGAAACAAAACTATCCAGGAGATCGTAATTAAAGTCGTCTCTTAGGCACTTGTTATGATAGAGAAGTCCTCTCTCAAGCACTTGTCCCCCTCGTCATATATTCTTAAAGATTTACCTTTCCCGCTCTTGATCGATCATTTCTAGACGAAAATACTCTTAAAACTACTCTGGTATAATGATATCGTTGCAACCAGTAGGTGTCTACTGGCGTAGAATTTGTAAACAACTTTAGCTTTGTCAGATCGTTTTAGATATCGTGAAAGAAAATTCTTTTGCTGATTAATTTCTCTTTGATGATTACTGTTGCGTTTAGTAAACTAATGGAAAATTCAATTGAAATATTCACTGTACTAATACAAATTAATTTAAGCTTACTACAGAAACATCACGACTGCAGACTATCTTAATAAAGCATTAAGTATCTGTAAGACGATTGAGACTATTTTAATACGAATTAGTAGGACATTACCGACTTTTTACTTCGAAAAGATCCGTATTTACTTCATTTCCTGTATCATCCGCAATTATAATGAAAAGTGGCATTTCATAGATATAATTATGTTTTCACAACAACAACAAAAATGTCGTCATTATGAATTTGGCAGTACCGTGATGTTTTCGCTGTGACACTAAGGGTTACTGAAAGTAGAAAGGCGCGTTGTCTTACGATTCCCTTATTGCGTTTGTATCTGCCTGCTTGTAGCTCTGCTACAAAAGAATTAAAAATCTGGCTTTCAGCGAGTCTCGAAAGGCGAACGAAAGCAGCTTGCTCCTGGTAGCCAACCATGTTTCTTGGGAGCAGGCTACTTCCTAAAGTGTGAAGACATTCTTTTGTGGCTGAATTGTTGGCAAATGTCAGTCAGACGTGTGCCGTTGGTCTAACCGTCTCGGTGTGTTGAATTTGTACCAATGATTTTTCTACAGGTTTTTTCTGTCCCAAATAGAGAGTTGAAGTTTCCCATTAGTAATTTCACGTCATCTCGGTGAATTGTGCTCATAGTATTTTCGAGTGTGTTCCACAATTTTTCTACATTTTCGTTGTTTTCCTTATTTTCGATGTTGGTGGGGGCATGTGCATTTATGAGTGTATATTTTTTATAGGGGCTCTGAATGAGCATAGTCATAACTCGATTGTTGATGGGTGTGATTTCTTCGACAGAGTTGTTGATAGATCTGTGTTCGAGAAATGCAATGCCGAAGATTGGTGCGAGTTTCGCTACCTTTCGTTGTATTTTGAAGATGCCGTGGTTTCCGTAATGAAAGTTTTAATTGGCAATTAATAGTGGTTCTTGAAGACCAAGGATGAGAATTTTTTAGCGGACGATTTCTTTTATGGTATTATTTAGGTTTCTTGTTTGGGTCAATGTATCGATGTTTAGTTTTCGAATGTATGTTTTCTGTTTGTAGTGAAATTTGCCAGAGATCTTCGATATTCTCTGCCGTGCTAACCTGGACTGCCCAGAGTGCGAAAATCCAACTGCCTCCTATCGGTGGCCAAGTTGTGTACCACCTGGGGTAAAGTTAGCTTTGCTTGCATAGTTCATATTTTCTTGTGTTTCATTGGTTTGGCCTGGGTGATACCAGGACCGGACAGGACCAGAGGGTGTTGAAGCCTTTGGAAGCAAATATTTTCAGCCAAGCTCATTGAGCTAACAGACGGTGACCAGAGTAGCGGTGATTTTCACTTAGATGTGTCTGGATTTTGGGTTCAACGGATTGGGTAGCCGTTCAGGACTGTGTTAGTATTTGGTTCACCACAAGTATTTGATTTCCTCAATACCACCCATATGGGGGAGGGTTTCTCCTATCGGCCACACGGGATTTTTATTATTATTATTATTGTCATTATGTCATCAGCAAATCCGATATGGTGTATCTTCCCTCCACTGAAATAGATGTGTATTGTTCGATTCAGTATTTCCATCACATAAATATGGGTTATAATCACGTTACATTGCTGCTAGTAGACATATTTCTCACTTTTTCTTAGACAGTTGCTAGCTGTTACTCCGTCATAGGAATTTATGTGCGTAGCATTGTTGCAATACAGACGTTCAAATTATCCGATTTCTGTAATTTCATTTCGACACAAGATCGTCCTAATCGGATTCAGCCAGTCAGTCTTAATGTGGCTATCCGACTACGACTCTCATCATATGATAGACTGGGTGAAGCACATTCTTAATCGGACTGTTGAATCCAGATCACTTATCTATGACAGGGAATGAATTCTTAAACACTGTGGAAAATAATAATCCAATGTGCTTATTACAAATACGTTATTTAAATATAAATATATGAACTAACGACATAAAAATGTATTTACAGGAGCGGAGACCCATCCATCATAGTAGAGCAGTGCGAGATTGGTTTCAGGGCCAAGAGAGGATAAAGCTGTTGCCGTTTGTTCCACGATCACCGAACATCAACCAGGTAGAGAATATGTGGGCAGAGGTAACAAGGTCATTGCCATGTGTCCCTACAAATGCAAACGACCTTTGGACGAATATAGAAAACGTATGGTGGGAAGTAAACCATCACGCTACACTGTCGACGACTTAATGAAATCAATTCCCCTACGCCCTCGAGAAATCTTACGTAATAATCGTGGGTGGGTTGGTTACTGAAAGTATACTCGTCGACAAAGCCCCTGTGGACAATTATCTGATAATCGGTCAAGCTTTGCTTTGTCGCAGCTCTTTAGCATACATCAAGTCCATTTACTTTCAGTCCCCTTGTTACAATTCTTGCAGTGCAAGGTAATTGACAAATCTCATCCACTCGATGCCAACTGAAGAACTGACTGGTGCATATGTTGTTCAACACACAGTAGTTGTCACCCTCACTGGAATCAATGACTGTTTGTGTGGTGTGTGTGTGTTTTCGTGTTAACGCACGATGTGAATCAATACTATTAACATTAGAGAGACAACCAACAATAAATATTGCATCAAATATGACTGTAAAGTATTTTAATGCGATGGGAAGCTACAAACTGAGTTTTTACCCATCCCACGTCCTGCGTATTACGTTAAGTAAGATGTATTAACTCCATAGTATCGTTAGCAGAGACAGTGCGCTCTTGTTGTCGAGGCTCGCGACAAGTGCAGCGATTAGCAGTGCCCAATGCCGCCGCGATTTGTTTATGTTGGCTGAGCGTGGACACTGCAGCAGACGCTTCGCCCTAAACAGAAAGAAATCACCTTGGCTCTGACTGCAGTGAGCGGATATCACTGCCTGCGTGTTCATACAGTAACCAAGGTGTGACTCTACTCACAGGTGCCATGGAGCAATTGCAACGGGTATCATGTCATTAGTCATCAGAATATTAACTAGTGATGAAACGTCCACTCTATTTGAATCCCAAGACAATAGGAACCTTCTCACAAAGGAATGTGAGGTGATATCAAAATTTATCCAACATACAGAAATTAACTGCAGGGCTTTCATGTATGCAGTAATAGCACACAAGGAAATATTATGTCTTGGAAGCGTATAATTCATTTCCTCTTCTCATATTAACGCCCTTGTTTTAAAATGAAGTGAGAAAATAAACACGAAAAACTTAAGTTCCTGAGAAGCATATAAGTCATTTCCTCTTCTCATATCACAACTTTTGTTTTAGTATGAAGTAAAAAAATAAACAGTTTAGAGTTCTGAAGCATAATACGACACCAGATTCTTATCGTACGCGCTATCGGAAACGCCAAAAGCAGGGAGCTGTCCATTCTTTTGTCCAACAGTCTGTTTCCATTCATGTATTTATTACTCCCGCTAGGAGATTCTTATTTAAGGACTTGTGGGCATCAAGTTCTTCAGCAGAACAAGCCTTATGTTATTGTGCTAATTACGGTATGGAAAAAATGCAACAAAAACGAGTTCCGCTAGAGCAGTGAGGATGTTTGCACATGTGTGTATTCAGCAATGATTGCCAGCTGCCACAACACTTCACAGAATCCTTGCGGCAGGCAACACAACTGTGCGTGCACTTCAGACTTCATTCAGTGAGACGTCAGGAGATGGATGAAAACGTCAAATTAACGTCGCTTTCCGAGTCGTATTCAATCCAGAATGAGGTGTTATTAAGGTAGTTGAGCGTTCTAGCAATTCCACTTTTATGATTCCCATATGAGTATTTCGATAGCCAAAAGAACCCGTTAGTGTGAAACTATCGGGAACTGCATTATATCAAACTGCAAGAACTTGAGACAATACGTGGACTCTTCTCTTCGCTGGGTGACCTATTACTGTTATTTAGCATTCTCTCCGTCCTAGTCGTAATGCAAATGGAAGTTCAGAGGCGCTTTCCGCTATTCTTGACAAACATCAGTAACCTGTAATCACTGAGAGTCACAACTGCGTGATGATAATGGTTCAGGTTGTCGGTAGTTGTGGTGGTGTTATGCTGTCAAACTGCTTACAGTAACGTTAATGGTGGCGCACATAATTTAGTGCTGACTACCTACTTAAGTAAAGATAGTGTTGTGGCCTCATCGCTTGTCTTTATTTGGCCTCAGCTTGAGTAATCCGATTCAACGAACATTAATTCTGCAATGAAATGCTTAACAAATCTTACCCTCAGCTATGCAACTGGAATGACTCATTACACAGGTACTCCATGTTGCGCTGGTTAAGTGATCAGTTCGCTGAAATCCTGCTTGTACTGTGTGTAAATACTCGTATACTTCAGAAATGGTTCAAATGGCTCTGAGCACTATGGGACTTAACTTCTGAGGTTATCAGTCCGCTAGTACTTAGAACTTCTTAAACCTAACTAACCTAAGGACTCCAGACACATCCATGCCCGAGACAGGATTCGAACCTGCGACCGTAGCTGTCCCGCGTTTCCAGACTGTAGCGCCTGGAACCGCTCGGTCACCCCGGCCTGCATACTTGTATACTGATCATTCGTTATTTGACTAAATATGAACTACAATATAATTCGCATGTATATGTCATGGGTTAACGCCGGCACAAAGGTATGACTAAGGGTTGGATGCCGTTGAAGACAATTGCCGTTGAAGACAATTGCCTCAAAAAACAATTGCATCTTAAATATCGAAGGACCGACGACCACACTGTCACAGCGCGTTGAAATACAGCAACGACGGCAGATGAAAATTTGTGATCGACTGGGCTTCGAACCCAGACCTCCTGCTTTCTAGACAGACGTTCTGATCAGTGGACTATTTTTTTTTTTTTTTAATGTTTGAGAAGACTTTGACCAGGTAGGCGGAGGCAAAGAGGGCAGGGATCGAAGATCCGGTCCTGTCATGGTCCTTCAACAAGGTTCGTATGACATTCCGCTCCCAGTTGTTAGTGGCCATGCGCTTGGGATTCGCCCTTAACCTCAGTCGGAGTTGGAGACTCTCTTCAGTTACATCTAACTAGTGCGCATCTATTGCACTATTGTAAGAACCGAGATGCAGTATTTTGGTTGTAAAATTTTGTAAATTTGTGGTAAGAACCTATGAGACCAAGCTGCTTAAGTCATCGGGCCCTAAGCTTACACATTACTTAATCTAACTTAAACTAACTTACGCCTAGGACAACACACACACCCATGCCGGAGGGAGGATTCGAACCTCCGACGGTGGGCACTATGATGAAACAGCAGTCAACGTCTCTGCAGCACCTATCTACACACGCTCCTCGTCAGACGCGAATTCCCATTTTTGTCGCGTACCACATTCGCGGTACCCCCTGGTCATTGTTCCACTAGCTTGCGTCCACACTGCATTCCCGCGAAGGTCGGACGATGTCGTACGTCTAGCACTGAAAACTTTCGATGACCCGTGGAGACCCAAATAATTATACAGGATGTTACAGGAGGAATAGTAAATATTCTAGGAGACGGTAGTGTAGACAAATTGTTGAAATAATGACATATAATATGCGTCTAATTTTTATTGAACATACAGATAGCTGGGTTCAATGCATTTTCGTTTCGTATGTTGGTCCTTACAGGACCCAGTTGTCTACACTTCCTTGAAAATGAGCTTCCAGCGTCACTGGAAGAGGTTCATTTGGCTACAAGAATGCGTATGTTCCTCCATCATGACGGGGCTCCTGCACATTCCAGTCGTCAGGTGACACATTAACCAAACCTAACATTTCCTGCAAGATGGATCAGTAGATATGGGCACTTTTCTTGGCCTTCATGGTCTCCAGACCTTCTCTCTTTCGATTTTTGCCTGCGGGGATGGTTAAAGGCGAAGTATACAAAGACAAAGTAAACCCAAGAACCAATCTGATCGTTCGGATTATGAATAGTGCAGCCCTGATAAAAGAACGCAAAGACGACCTACACGTGGTGTTATCAAGAGAAGTCAAATGTGCATTGAAGTTGGTAAGGGAATTTTTGAAAATCAACTTTGAATGTCCACGTTGCCTTTGCTTTGAGTTTGTTAGGGTTACGTACTAACAGCTGTATCTCTGTACACAATAAAAAGTGGACGCATTTATATGGAATTTCTTTATGCAATTCGTCTGTACTCCCACCTGCTAAAATATCTAATATTCGTTTTGAAAAACTCTATATATGGATAAATGTGTGGTGTCTGTTCTTTCGGCCATGCCCGAAAGAAAATGCTTCATGGCATTCTGCAACGACCTTCGGCCGCAGGGGCTGATAGAGATTTCAGAGCTGCTTGGCTGTCTGAATAAAAGTAGATGCTACGATTTTTGTAGGGTCTACTCTAATTCTCCTCCGTGCACATGCTGATAAAAGATGTCATGTAATACTGTGGCCATCTTCCCTAAAGAGATTCTAGGTAGTACACCAGACCCGGTACTTTCATCTGTTTTCGACCTGTCAGTAAACCACTCTATTATGTCTCCTGAACGGTGTAGTGTTTCGTTCTTTCACTGCTCCCTGCTTCCAACTGTTACATGGCAAGGTTTATTGAAACAGCTAGAGGTTATTGTATAGTTAGTCGGCATTTCCCCAGCCATCGTCATACTGATTTGGGATTCCGTATATTCTAACTATATCCAGTTATTTACAATTTTTAGCCTTTATGTCCCTGCTGCGGCCTCCATTTTAAGCCACAGGTGTAAGGCGGGCATGTCTAGCCTAATATCCATCCCAAGAGTGGATGTCCTGATAATTCCGTCTGTTTGTGAAAGCAGGCCAGTCTCTGCACTTTGCCAGACTTCCTAGCAGCCACCTTCTGTTCGACTTTGTTCATATTATATGACAATAAATTATCATTGGTATTTTTGCAGCGGTGTATATCCAGTACGTACTGGGTTTAGACCCCAGTTTACCCTACAGCAGCTTCTAGTGCTTATAAGATTATCTTTCGCAGTGGAATATATTCTTTATGTGAGGTGTTCATAATAGTTTTCCATCCAGTGCTACCTCTAGATACACTACAGCCATCTCTAAAGTTTCATCGAGAAACATAATTTTTCAGTATATGTGCTGGACATGCTTTCCCATAAATAATACTACACCAATTTTCGTGCGGCTTGTCTTTAAATACTTTTTCACAATGTTCAGTGCACATAGGTTAACAATACTATCAAATTTTCTAAGTCTTACTGTGAATAAACCGTCTGCTTATTCTTTTCAAGAGTAGTCTCTCGCATTCAGCTCATCTGTGAGTTCATTCACCACTAGGTTCTTCATCTCTAACCATTTATTCGAAGGTCGTATTACTAGAACCCCCTCGACATCCAGGAAGATACAGACAGCATCCAGAAAGGTTAGTGCTTTTTCCACCTTCCCAAGTTGGTGAAGTGTTACCTCACATGATTTGCTTCGTAAGTATTATGAAAATGTGGCAGTTCATAGATAAAATTACGTATTCACAACAACAAAAAAAGTAAGTCGGCAGAAAATAAAAGTGGCATTATGGATTTGGCAGTACCGTAAGGTTTTTCGCTTTGACCCTAAGGGTTACTAAAAGTAGCAAGACGAATTTTGCTAGAGCGTTGTCTTACCATTCCCTCATTGAATTTGTATCTGCCTGCTTGTAGTTCTGCTACAAAAGAATTAAAAATCTTGCATTCAGCGAGTGTCGAAAGGCGAACAAAGGCAGCGTGCACCTGACAGGCAAGCACGTAACCTAGGAGCTAGCGAACAGGTGCGGGTCTTTGACGTACTTACTGGCTCAGTAGCCGCTATGGCAAATAAATCGCAACATAAGAGACGAGAGTAGTTGTATTTCCCGTGTGAAATCACTTTCGTTGACTCAAAAGCATTAACTGATATCCTTATGTCACGTCTCAAGAGAAAATCACTTACAGTATTCAATTGAAATGACACGATAATATCAAGTGAATTTAGCAGGATAGTTCTGTGCCTAACACGTCGGTCACAGAGTTGCCAAACATATTCTGCGCTGTTGCCAAGTTTCAATTATAGTGCCAGGAAGGATACCAGCTGATATGTTCTGTGAGTGACTTCGGAAGTGACTATGGCTTCATCTCAAAGTTGCGGGTGGCCAGGGCCGCAAGATCCTCATTATATGCCCATGAGTCTTATTCGCATTTCTGTAACCAGGTTTAGAGGCTAGAGTGCAATTACTTGTAATACATCGATGCTCTGAATGCAAACTAAATGTCATATACTAATAACTGCGACAATTATTTGTGTTTTACTGTCTTAATCGGATCGAAACCTCGAAAGCGTATTCACCAGACGCGATTCACACTAGCACAGAGAGAATGCTAAATAACAGTACTAGGCCACCCAGCGAAGAGAAGAGTCCACGTATTGTCTCAAGTTCTTGCAGTTTGATATAATGCAGTTCCCGATAGTTTCACACTAACGGGTTCTTTTGGCTATCGAAATACTCATATGGGAATCATAAAAGTGGAATTGCTAGAACGCTCAACTACCTTAATAACACCTCATTCTGGATTGAATACGACTCGGAAAGCGACGTTAATTTGACGTTTTCATCCATCTCCTGACGTCTCACTGAAGTGCACGCACAGTTGTGTTGCCTGCCGCAAGGATTCTGTGAAGTGTTGTGGCAGCTGGCAGTCATTGCTGAATACACACATGTGCAAACATCCTCACTGCTCTAGCGGAACTCGTCTTTGTTGCATTTTTTCCATACCGTAATTAGCACAATAACACAAGGCTTGTTCTGCTGAAGAACTTGATGCCCACAAGTCCTTAAATAAGAATCTCCTAGCGGGAGTAATAAATACATGAAAGGAAACAGACTGTTGGACAAAAGAATGGACAGCTCCCTGCTTTTGGCGTTTCCGATAGCGCGTACGATAAGAATCTGGTGTCGTATTATGCTTCAGAACTCTAAACTGTTTATTTTTTTACTTCATACTAAAACAAAAGTTGTGATATGAGAAGAGGAAATGGCTTATATGCTTCTCAGGAACTTAAGTTTTTCGTGTTTATTTTCTCACTTCATATTAAAACAAGGGCGTTAATATGAGAAGGGGAAATGAATTATACGCTTCCAAGACATAATATTTCCTTGTGTGCTATTACTGCATACATGAAAGCCCTGCAGTTAATTTTTGTATGTTGGATAAATTTTGATATCACCTCACATTCCTTTGTGAGAAGGTTCCTATTGTCTTGGGATTCAAATAGAGTGGACGTTTCATCTCTAGTTAATATTCTGATGACTAATGACATGATACCCGTTGCAATTGCTCCATGGCACCTGTGAGTAGAGTCTCACCTTGGTTACTGTATGAACACGCAGGCAGTGATACCCGCTCACTGCAGTCAGAGCCAAGGTGATTTCTTTCTGTTTAGGGCGAAGCGTCTGCTGCAGTGTCCACGCTCAGCCAATCGCTGCACTTGTCGCGAGCCTCGACAACAAGAGCGCACTGTCTCTGCTAACGATACTATGGAGTTAATACATCTTACTTAACGTAATACGCAGGACGTGGGATGGGTAAAAAATCAGTTTGTAGCTTCCCATCGCATTAAAATACTATACAGTCATATTTGATGCAATATTTATTGTAGGTTGTCTCTCTAATGTTAGTAGTATTGATTCACATCGTGCATTAACACGAAAACACACACACTCACACACCACACAAACAGTCATTGATTCCAGTGAGGGTGACAACTACTGTGTGTTGAACAACATATGCACCAGTCAGTTCTTCAGTTGGCATCGAGTGGATGAGATTTGTCAATTACCTTGCACTGCAAGAATTGTAACAAGGGGACTGAAAGTAAATGGACTTGATGTATGCTAAAGAGCTGCGACAAAGCAAAGCTTGACCGATTATCAGATGATTGTCCACAGGGGCTTTGTGGACGAGTATACTTTCAGTAACCAACCCACCCACGATTATTACGTAAGATTTCTCGAGGGCGTAGGGGAATTGATTTCATTAAGTCGTCGACAGTGTAGCGTGATGGTTTACTTCCCACCATACGTTTTCTATATTCGTCCAAAGGTCGTTTGCATTTGTAGGGAAACATGGCAATGACCTTGTTACCTCTGCCCACATATTCTCTACCTGGTTGATGTTCGGTGATCGTGGAACAAACGGCAACAGCTTTATCCTCTCTTGGCCCTGAAACCAATCTCGCACTGCTCTACTATGATGGATGGGTTTCCGCTCCTGTAAATACATTTTTATGTCGTTAGTTCATATATTTATATTTAAATAACGTATTTGTAATAAGCGCATTGGATTATTATTTTCCACAGTGTTTAAGAATTCATTCCCTGTCATAGATAAGTGATCTGGATTCAACAGTCCGATTAAGAATGTGCTTCACCCAGTCTATCATATGATGAGAGTCGTAGTCGGATAGCCACATTAAGACTGACTGGCTGAATCCGATTAGGACGATCTTGTGTCGAAATGAAATTACAGAAATCGGATAATTTGAACGTCTGTATTGCAACAATGCTACGCACATAAGTTCCTATGACGGAGTAACAGCTAGCAACTGTCTAAGAAAAAGTGAGAAATATGTCTACTAGCAGCAATGTAACGTGATTATAACCCATATTTATGTGTTGGAAATACTGAATCGAACAATACACATCTATTTCAGTGGAGGGAAGATACACCATATCGGATTTGCTGATGGCATAATGACAATAATAATAATAATAAAAATCCCGTGTGGCCGATAGGGGAAACCCTCCCCCATATGGGTGGTATTGAGGAAATCAAATACTTGTGGTGAACCAAATACTAACACAGTCCTGAACGGCTACTCAATCCGTTGAACCCAAAATCCAGACACATCTAAGTGAAAATCACCGCTACTCTGGTCACCGTCTGTTAGCTCAATGAACTTGGCTGAAAATATTTGCTTCCAAAGGATTCAACACCCTCTGGTCCGGTCCGGTCCTGGTATCACCCAGGCCAAACCAATGAAACACAAGAAAACATGAACTATGCAAGCAAAGCTAACTGTACCCCAGGTGGTACACAACTTGGCCACGGATAGGAGGCAGTTGGATTTTCGCACTCTGGGTAGTCCAGGTTAGCACGGCAGAGAATATCGAAGATCTCTGGCAAATTTCCCTACAAGCAGAAAACATTCATTCGAAAACTAAACATCGATACATTGATCCAAACAAGAAACCTAAATAATCTCACAAAAGAAATCGTCCGCCAAAAAATTCTCATCCTTGCTCTTCAAGAACCACGATTAATTGCCAATTAAAACTTTCATTACGGAAACCACGGCATCTTCAAAATACAACGAAAGGTAGCGAAACTCGCACCAATCTTCGGCATTGCATTTCTCGAACACAGATCTATCAACATCTCTGTCGAAGAAATCACACCCATCAACAATCGAGTTATGACTATGCTCATTCAGAGCCCCTATAAAAAATATACACTCATAAATGCACATGCCCCCACCAACATCGAAAATAAGGAAAACACCGAAAATGTAGAAAAATTGTGGAACACACTCGAAAATACTACGAGCACAATTCACCGAGAGGACGTGAAAATACTAATGGGAGACTTCAACTCTCTATTTGGGACAAAAAAAACCTGTAGAAAAATCATTGGTACAAATTCAACACACCGAAACGCTTAGACCAACGGCACACGTCTGACTGACATTTGCCAACAATTCAACCACAAAAGATTGTCTTCACACTTTAGGAAGTAGCCTGTTCCCAAGAAACATGGTTGGCTACCAGGAGCAAGCTGCTTTCGTTCGCCTTTCGAGACTCGCTGAAAGCCAGATTTTTAATTCTTTTGTAGCAGAGCTACAAGCAGGCAGATACAAACGCAATAAGGGAATCGTAAGACAACGCGCCTTTCTACTTTCAGTAACCCTTAGTGTCACAGCGAAAACCTTACGGTACTGCCAAATTCATAATGACGACTTATTTTTTCTTGTTGTGAAAACATATTTATATCTATGAAATGCCACTTTTCATTATAATTGCGGATGATACAGGAAATGAAGTAAATACGGATCTTTTCGAAGTCAAAAGTCGGTAATGTCCTACTAATTTGTATTAAAATAGTCTCAATCGTCTTACAGATACTTAATGCTTTATTAAGATAGTCTGCCGTCGTCATGTTTCTGTAGTAAGCTGAAATTAATTATGTATTAGTACAGTGAATATTTCAATTGAATTTTCCATTAGTTTACTAAACGCAACAGTAATCATCAAAGAGAAATTAATCAGCAAAATAATTTTCTTTCACGATATCTTAAACGATCTGACAATGCTAAAGTTGTTTACAAATTCTACGCAAGTAGACACCTACTGGTTGCAACGATATCATTATACCAGAGTAGTTTTAAGAGTATTTTCGTCTAGAAATGATCGATCAAGAGCGGGAAAGGAATATATGACGAGAGGGGCAAGTGCTTGAGAGAGGACTTCTCTATCATAACAAGTGCCTAAGAGACGACTTTAATTACAATCTCCTGGATAGTTTTGTTTCTCAAATCAAGAAGTGCGTTATCATGCAGTAGCACATGTGATGTAGTTGTGTTGCTCGATTTTCTTACGCTGAGACCGAAAGGTGTCTCAGTTGATGGCAACAATTTCCAATTGTGTTGCATACTGCCCTTGGGGCAGAATTCGTAGCCGAAAACACACTTTTTGAGCTATCAAATGTAAAATATTATGGTGGTGGTGGTGGTGGTGGTTAATGTTTAACGTCCCGTCGACAACGAGGCCATTAGAGACGTAGAGCAAGGCCGGGTTACTGGAAGCATTGGGAAGGAAAGAGGCCGTGCCCTTTCGAAGGAACCATCCCGGCATTTGCCTGAAACGATTTAGGGAAACCACGGAAAACCTAAATCAGGATGGTTGGAGACGGGATTGAACCGTCGTCCTCCCGATAAAATATTATGTTCACATTACTCTTTGCTCGAGTTTATGTCTTTTGCAGGGGCTCAGTCTTTCATTTCTTCTTAGGAAGTTAACGATGAAGGCATCATAACACGTCACCAGTAACAGTACTGCATACGAATGCTCAAAGAGCGACCTGATGACGTTCAATAATAGTCACTCCGTTGATTTTTGTTGTTTCGAATTAGAGCATGCAGTACTCCTACACCAGACTTTGCCTGTACTCCTACACCAGACTTTGCCTGTTGAATTCAAATGTCGCATGATGGTAAAATGGTAATCTATCACATATATCAGTAGTCGAGACTTCCTTAATGTGGAAAATCATTCATGCCAGAACAATCTTTGTTGAAAAAGAATATCTTTTTCTGGCGTATTTTTCCCAAAAGCACTCGCTCCATACACAATTCAAATCTTCCTAGCTGCCTCCTCTGCATTCACCCCTCTGTTATACCAAAAGTAAACGTTGTGTTGCAGATTTTACACCTATTTCCACTTGCGACTCAATTTTACAGTGCTTAACTGTAGTTCATGATTTTCAAGTATGCAAAATCCAATGCTTAACTGCAATATGATAACTAGAACTTCAAATTCGATAATGACAGTTGATACACACACTGACAGCGTCGCGCCGCGTTCACCTGGGCGGCGCCGGATTTCAGGCGGCGGGTGGCGTCTGGCCGGTGGCCGGTAGCCGCTTCAGCGCGAGGAAACGCTCGAGCGTAAGCTGTTGCGACGCAGCCACGAGCTGTCCTGCGGAATTGTTTCTGGAATACTTGTTATTGCTGGTGGGTAGAATGTTAAGCGAATTATATTCGATGTTCAGTCAGACTCATAACTTTAGACCGACTGTGGTAAAAAAAAAAAACCTCCTAACACTTCCACATCTTTCAGGGTTGCCAGATTGTGCATATGGCCGGACTTAGAGTTGTCAGGGGCGGTCAGTTTTATTGGCCACCTTAAGTGAATGACTCGGACTTAGTCTCTGTGGCGGCCGGCCGGCGGTCAGTTTTATTGTCTAAGATTGTACAGTCGTGCTCAAAAGTATCCGAACGACCTGAATTGCATTTCGCCTGATTCGCATTCAACCCACATAACGCAGCTGTCTAGCAGGTCCTCTAATCGCTCCTTGGTACAGTCGTTTGACTATTGAAAATGGTTCCAACAAGTCATCACTAGAAAACACTGCTCTGTATCGCAATAACTCAAGATGTAAAGTAATACTACGATACTACAAATATCAGGGAACACCGTATCACAGATAAGACTGTCCTTATGGCTTGTAAGCTCACATGTATTACAATAAATAACATACCTGAAATGTCACCACTCTCATTATTACGCCAGATACGTAATGCGCGTTGTAAGTACGTCGTATTCATGATTTCCTCTTCAAAGTAACATACCGTACTTATTATTTAACACAAAATGACATTAAAAATTTAAGTTATTCACGAGCAGCTAGTTGAGAATATGTATGAACTTCAAATGACACGACGAACTGCCTCGTTCTGCATATGGATTCAAACCCAGGTCATGCAGACTAATCAAAGATTTCGTGCCTGACGGAAACTAACAGTCTTCCCTGATTAGGCATACAGAGAGTGATATATCTCGACTTTAGACAGTATCAATTAGCGAATATCAACTTTAAATTGCATAAAAACAACATTTTTAACGGACACGAATTCCTACGCAGCACATATTGTCCGTGTTAACGAACTACGAGAGATGTTAAATACTGCTTCTTAACAAGTAACTTACTTGAAATGCCGTGAGGTAAAGCTTTGTGTTGGACAGGGTTTCGAACCCAGAACCTAATCGGATAGATATCGAAGCACAATCAACTGTGACATATCGCATTTTCTCGGCAGTCTTCTTCTTCATGTGCCATCTCCTCTAAGAAGGTTGGCTGTCATCATGGCAATTTCTGATCTTGATTTGGCTGATCTAAGGAGTTCTGACGTTGAACAGTTGTACCAATTTTTTAAATTGTCAATCCAGGATGTCCGTCTTCTACCCCTCGTTCTCTTCCCACAAATTTTCCCTTCTAGTATTATTTGCAATATTTTGTAATTTACTCCCCTAATAACATGGCCTAAATATTGTAGCTTCCTTACTTTAATAGTTTTAATTAATTCTTTCTCCTTTCCCATTCTTCTTAGGACATCTTGATTAGTAATCCTCGACACCCAACTAATTCTAAGTATTCTTCTATATGCCCACATTTCAAAAGCTTCTAAACTGTTCATGTCCTTCTTTTTCAATGTCCACGCTTCCATTCCGTATAATAATTTTGAGAATACATAGCATCTTAGCAACCTCATTTTTGTGTTTAAACAAATGTCTCTCGAACAGAATGCATTTTTCATCTTATTAAAGATACTTCTGGCCTGTCCTATTCTCGATTTAATTTCTTCTGAGCTTTCAATCTCCTCATTTACAATTGTTCCGAGATATTTAAATTTACGTACTTGATCGACTCTTTCCCTATTGATTGTAAGATTTTCTTGTTGGTGTGTTTTAGATATCACCATGAACTTAGTCTTGCTTACGTTAAGAGTCAAGCCAAATTCTTCACTTTTTTCTGCGACTTTGTCAAGAAGTAATTGTAGATCTTTGAGGTTTCCAGCTAGTAGTGCA